>NC_141686.1:56815928-59325095 GCF_964263255.1 Lissotriton vulgaris
CTGCTTCACCTTTAATGTTAGCTAATATTATAGCTGAGACCTGTTTGAAATCTTTCAGTAACTTCATACCGAGATTTAAAGCAGGCTCTGCCCCGTATTAATTTTGAATCTGTTTCAGGACGTCTGGTATTACCACCATGGACGTAACACCATGTGTTTTTGTGTAGATAGCAGCAAAGACTGTGCCCCAAGTGTCACAGTCCCCCAGGTGTTGTGCGATCCCCATTGGTAAACAGATTGTAAGAATCCTATGTTTTTCATAAGGTGTACTAATGGGAAATACCGCCTCAATCTGAGTAATTTTTGGAGCTAACCAGAATGGAATTTGTTCCCTTTTTGTGGGTAATTTACCGATGACTGTTTGTATAGCCTGTGGTGTAATTTTGTTTGTGTTCCCCTGATGAGGGGTATCCTGTGGAATTCTTATAGCAGGTTGGACTGTTAGAGTCCGCATGACATATTGTACCAATTGTCTATGGATTGTAATTAATTGTTTTAGCTGAGCTAATAGTTCTGGGCCAGGTCTACCTAGTGGACCGAGCCTGGCAATGTGATTTTGATGTTGTAGGGTGCCTTTATACCAGAGCTGATGCTCTTGGTAAGTTAGTGGAATTTCAATGTCCTCGAAAGGAACGTATTCCGCTGGAGGTTCCTCTATCTTGTAGAAGTGGAACACTTGTGTTGTTGGATTTGCTTGTGGAAAGATAATCCATGAATAGAATACCTCTGTCTGCCGATATTCATGTGCTTCTATGACAAATATAACTCTACTAGCCTCTTGCTGATAGGCCATTTTCTATAAGCTTTATAGCTATGGTTTTCCTTACATTCTCCGGGATGATTATAGCATCCATGTTGTCTTCATTAAACCCTGTGGTGTCAAAACCTGGTCAAGCAGTTCCAGCTCCATTGGATTCAGTGTTGTCGTTAATATTCAACATTGTTTAATGAAAGTTAGCAGAGCAACTCTCAAGGAAATAAAGATAAGGTGCACAATATTTTGGAACACTGTATCCTTCAACGTTGAACAAAACCAAAAACTAAAAAAATTGGATTTTTCGTCCTACTCAGTTTAAGGCGGATATTTTATCCTTTAACCCACTCCAGACTTCTATTGGAGTATTTTATAGAAAAAAGGGGTCTTAGTGAAAAGCACGACTGAGTTACTTTAGTATCTTGCTTTAAATTAGTGCCTTACCAAACGTTGTACAAAAAGTAACAATATCTCAATTGGATTCACTTAAGTAACAGAAGCGTTTGTATGTGCAGGACATTACAAAAGATCTGGACACAGAAAAAACAGAGAGACTCGGAGTTCCAATTTGATTTTAGAAGTGCATATAGCATCATATATTTAAAGACATATTTTTGCAATGAACAAAATGGGAAACGTTTGAGAAAACAGCACTGGAAGCAAATAATGCAATTCGCAACCCATGGGGGCTGTGTGCTCTACGTGATGGTGAGATGAACAGTGACGGCGCAAGTGACAAATAGGTGAAAAAACAGCGAAGGACGCAAATTGACAACAATATAAAACACGATATATACAGAGTTACTGGTTCCTTTTTTGGTGGATGAATGTTTTACAATAATTTAGAGAACCAGAGGAAGAACTGTGCCATGAGTTGCGCTGTATTGCGAGTCAACGGCATTTCGATCCTATTGATTTAGGACCTTCATCAGGACCGGGTTGCCGATTAATGATGGTGCTGTAAGGGAAGGGAGCGAGAGGTGAGGGACCCGCGGGGGAAAGGGGTACGCACTGCGCGGGCCGATGGGCGACGGGATGGTGGAGGAGGGGGGGAAAGGTGGGTGGAGAGTGGGGAGGTAGGTGTGGAGGGAGGGGGGCAGACATTAAGAAGGTAGTTAAAGATGGGGGGATGGGGGCACTATCTAGCATTAGAAGGGCTCAAGGCGTCGAAGAGGGGGGCCAGGGGAAAAAAGGAGGGCTAGTTAGGTCGATTTGTGGCAAGGGCGAGGCGCGAGAGGGAGAAGTGTGATGATGTACAGAAAGGGTTCCCGTTCTGTGGTGAAGCTCGAAATGCGGAGGGAGGGGGTGGAGATGGAAAAATGTAATGATGTACAGAAAGGGTCCCCATTCTGTGGTGAATTGTAAGGCTCAAATTGCGGAGGGAGGGGGTGGAAAGGAAGCTGGGCCCAGAGGGAAAGAGAAGGAGAGTCAGTAAGGGGGCAGCGGCGTAAGTCACTTACATATGCGGTGTAGGCAAAGTTCGGCAGCGGGAATTCAACAGTAAAATGCGGTCTGGGAGATTTGTAGTGGCCGGAGTTCAGGTAGAGGAAAAGGATTCCTAATTGCTAGAGAAAGAGAGAGATGATCAGAGGTGGGCGGGTGCGAGAAAAGGGCAAGGAGAGGAACGGGCGCAAAGGAAAACTTACATGGGTGAATCCAGGAACGGACCCCGTTCTAGAATAGTAGCGCAGTTTAGTGATTAAAGATAAGGTGTGGACAGCGTCCAGCGTTCCGCTGTCTGAATCAGGATAGCGTAACCTGTGGAGAGCAAGGAAAGGGCAAATGGCAATGGGTACTGGGCAGTGAAAGGAGAACTAGTCAGGGGGAAAGAGAGCGTGCGTGGGGAGACACTCACGTAATTAGAAGCAGGAACGGAGCCCCGTCCTAGCTTCAGAAATGAATTAAGGTTCCAAAAATAAATTACAATTCACCACAACGGGGACCCTTTGTGTACATCATTAAATTTTTCCATCTCCACCCCCTCCCTCCGCATTTCGAGAATCACCACAGAACAGGGACCCTTTCTGTACATCATTACACTTCTCCCTCTCCCGCCCCAGCCCTTGCCACACATCGACCTAACTAACCCTCCCTTTTTCCCCTGGCCGCTGCCGCCCCCCCTCTTCGACGCCTTCCATCCTTCTAACGCTAGATAGTGCCCCCATCCCCCCCTTTAGCTACCTCCTTCATGTCTGCCCCCTCCCTCCGCACCTACCCCTCCCATTCTCTACCCCTCTTTCCCCCCCTTTCACCATCCCATTGCCCATCGGCCCGCGCAGCGCGTACCATTTTCCCCTGTGGATCCCTCACCTCACTAAATAATTGTAAAACATTCATCCACCCAAAGAGGAACCAGTAACTCTGTATATATAGTGTTTTTTATTGTTGTCAATTTGCGTCCTTCGCTGTTTTTTCACCCATTTGTCACTTGCGCAGTCACTGTTTGTCTCACCATCACATAGCACACACAGACCCCTTGGGTTGCCAATTGCATTATTTGCTTCCAGTGCTGTTATCTCAAATGTTTCCCTTTTTTATTCATTGAAAAAATATGTCTTTAAATATATGATGCTATATGCAATTCTAAAATCAAATTGGAACTCCGAGTCTCTCTGTTTTTTCTGTGTCCAGATCTTTTGTAATGTCCTGCACATACAAACGCTTCTGTTACTTAAGTGAATCCAATAGATATATTGTTATTTTTTATACATGTACACCCAGATCTCAATCTGGTCTACGGGTTATACTCCTGTTGTCTATTGCCATATTGTGAGCTGCTGCTGAGCAGCAAGAGTAGGTCCCTTCGTGACCCCACTCTATAACCAAATCAGTTGTTTTCCTTGGGGATTACTTTATGTTTTCTCCCAAGTATTTCTAGAGAGACTCCATGTTACACTGACGACTACATTAAACGCATACTCAGTGGTCCCTCCCTTCTTTCCAATCCCAGCACCTCTTCAGTCACCACCCCAGTTACCAACACCTCCAAAGTCCTTTTAGAAAGACTAGAAAAAATCAAAAAGAAACAAATCAGAACTACCCTCCATGCACAAATGCTCACGGATTATCTGAAATCTGAAGTTATCCCCCTCAGGCTGCAAATGCGTAAAACACCAGCAATCTTTACCACAGACCCCAAATTCCGTACTGGTTTCAGCCACCTTGCCATCACTTGTTCCAGGCATTGGATGGTATTGGGCATTGACACAGCAATCGAACACAGCCGGCAGGAGCTGAAAGAAATATCGGATATCGAGAAACTCATTCTTGAAGACAGTTCCATCCCCGTCGCAAAAACTCTACTGGAAAAGATCGACACCACAATTGCCACCTTTAATACTTTTGAAGTCAACAAAAAGGTCAACAAAATCCAGAAAGATATCAAATACTGCAAGACTGAGACTACCTACCCATACCTACGGGACAAATTTATAACACTCCATACAACCCACCAAGAACACGAAATTGGGGGCGAACCAGGAACAACAAACAAATTACCTTCTCAGACTCATCTAATACATCCATTGAAGATACTGACCCAGGCGAAGGCCCTAGTACCTCTACAAATACCAACAGACCAGCTCCTCTACTGCCACCCGGTTTTTTAGAATGGGGCCGCGGATGCGGCCAGAACAGGACCCAAGCCAGGAGGAATTACCAACCCCAATACTACGGAGAATGACAAACATGAAACAGATACTACCAATGGGGCCCGCCACAATGAACACCCTCCCGGACACCCACACTCCACCTTCACTAGTGACTAACACCACAAGTACCACATAAAACCAACAAGACATACCCATCTACAACCTTTCCGGACACATCCTCTCCAGTGATGAAATCCCCCTGCTCAGTAGAGGACTCAGTTTCGTACCTACGGAGCGAAGTAATTTGTTTGAACTCCAAACACAACTCCTCCAGTTCTTTCAGAGAATCAGATTGAGACAAGTTTTCAAGGACCCACCAGACTGTGATTACACACCAGGGGCCAGATGTAGGTGCCATTTACCGGCCGCTAACAGCTGATTTCCGCCGTTACCGACTGGTAAATGGGTTTTTGGGATGTAGGGGTCCAATTTTACCGAATCGGTAAATTTACCGAATCGGTAAAATACCGAATCTGTATTTTTACCGATTCGGTAACTTCTAGATGTAGGTGGGACTCTTCTGAGTCCCAAAGGCCTTTCAGATTCGGTATTTTACCACCCAATCCAATTGGGTGGTAAAATACTGAATCCAGGTGTGCATGCACATGTGTGCATGCACACCTATGCCATGTGACAGACAGACATGCCCTTATGGCATGTCTGTGTGCCACATGGCACACATGCCTGTATTTGGGGTGCTAGAGGGTGTTAAAGTGACACCCCCTGCACCCTTGCTGGAATCGGTATTTACCGAATCGGTAAATACCGATTCGGTAATGCCCATTGATTCCTATGGGCTTCAATGCCCATAGGAATCAATGGGCATTACCGAATCGGTATTTACAGAATCGGTAAATACCGAATCTTAATGATTCGGTATTTACCGATTCTGTAATACCTACACCCCCCCCCCCCCTCTATTTTACCACTTCTTAAATACCGAATCGGTAAAATTTGGTATTTAAGAAGTGGTAAAATAAAATTACCTACATCTAGGCGCTGGTTCCAGGTTTCACCCTCCTTCAACCTTCAACCCTCCTTCCTCAGCCATGACCCCAGAGATACTCTCTTTTGAAAGACTTGTCCTGCACGAAATAGCAGATCTCGAACAAAACTTTGAGTATGCTCCCTATAACTTACCTTTGGTTGAAAAACAAGCACTTCTGGGTCTCAAAGAATGTACAGATTTGATTGTCAAACCAGCGGACAAGGGCGGGGGAATTCTCATCATGGACCTCGCCCAGTACGATGCCGAAGTTAAGAGACAACTTACAAACCCACTACACTACTGGAAACTACCAAGAGACCCTTTACCAGAACTAAAAACCTAGATTCAACTAGTTACGAACCAGGCTAAATTGGATGGGATCATCACACAGAAAGAATATTTATTCCTGATCAACACCCCAGAACACCTGTAATTTACATTTTCCCAAAAATCCACAAAGACATCACCAATCCCCAGGGACGACCCATCTTGTCCGGCTGTGGTTCCATACTGGAACCATTAGGAAAATATATTGACGCTGTCATTAAAGAGTTCGTCCCCCAGACCGAGACATACATCAGAGACAGTATAGACCTTATCAAGACCATAGAGGAGCGCCCTTTCAATCTGGAAACTGAGCTTATGGTGTGACTTGATATCAAGTCACTTTATACCAATATCCTTCACCAGGAGGGCATTCTAGTGATTCAAAATCTACTGAATAACAGACCACAACCCACCTCTGTCCCTACATCCTTCATCATGAACCTCCTACGCATTGCTTTGGAAAACAACTATTTCCTTTACCAAGTAACCTACTACCTTCAAGTCAAAGGAGTATTTATGGGCGCTTTTTTTGCCCCAAACGTTGCTATCCTCTTTGTTCATCATTTGGAAATGACACACCACCAATCCTTTTAAAAAACAAATACACTTTTGGCATCGCTACATAGACGACATTCTTCTACTATGGTCAGGAAACATGGCTACCCTGGAACTCTTTGTTGAATGGCTTAACAATTCTCAAGAGCATCTAAAATTTACCATGGAGTGTAAAGCTAACGACCTCCCATTCCTAGACATCGCCCTCCCCGCAGAGGAAGGGTGAATTGGTAGCACACTATACCGCAAGCCCACTGAAAGGAATACACTTCTCCACTACTCCAGCTACCATCCGCGAGGACTTAAAGATGGCCTGCCCTATGGCCAGTTCTTACGAATCAGAAGAAATTGTAAATGGCGTAAAGACTATTTCAGAGAGTCAGAAATTCTACAAAACAAACTTATCGCCAGAGGGTACCCAACACATCTCATCAAACGTGCACGAAAAAGGGCATGGTACTGTCACCGTGAAATTCTATTGACACCCCAACTAAAGAAAACCAACAGTCGTATCCCGTTCGTCACAAAATTCATCCCCTGCAGCAACAACGTGAAGAAAATCATTACTCGAAACTGTCCCATTTTGCAATCACAAGGACTGTTCGAGGAACCACCACTATTTTCATAACAGCGTGGACAAAACCTGGCCAACCATCTGGTACATGGTATCACGTGGCCATCCAGGCCAAATAAACCTGAATCCTTAACAACCGCCTGGGATTGCCACCAGTAATTGGGCACTACCGATGCCAATCTTGCATTGTATGCAATTTGACCCACAACACCAAAGACTTTCAACTAGGTGTGGGCGGAAAATCCGTTCCGCTCGCGGATTTTGCGGATTTTCGGGAAATCCGCAATCCGCGAGATTTGCGAATTTCCCGCAAAATCCGCAAATCCGCGAGCAGCGGATTTTGCTCGCGCTGCTCGCACTGTTAGCGTGAGTTCGCGCCCCGCGAATAAGTGCGAAATTGCAGAAATACGATCTTGGCAAAACTGAAAGTAACTACTTACCAGGTTCAAAAGTTCAGGCACATCATTAGTAGCCATTTCCTGTAGGGCTTCCTGAGGGGCCCCTCCAGAGTTCAGTTGCCAGTTGAAACTATTATGTGACCCTGCTCTGAACCTCAGAATAGTTACACATATGCCACAAAGGTCCTGAATTACAGCTAAGGGAGACAAGCAGGAGCCAGGCTGGAAGTTAAAATCCATTAATCAGCCCCTAATTCATTATTGTCAGTTGGGGCAGGGCAGGTGTTGTAACTAATTTTGCAACAATGAAAGCACTTAGCAAGTGCAAAAGATCACTAATCAGGGCGCACTAAGGAAGCAGGTGCCAGCTAAAAAAATATTCTGTGACACATTAATCAGCCCCAAATTAATTCAGGTCACTTGAGGCAGGGAAGGTGTGCTTTGCTTTGCCGAAAATAATGTACACTGGACAACCAGAGGGTGTAGTGATGAAACAGAGGGTGGCATGGGTGGGCCAGAGGGTGGCATGAGTAGTCAGAGAGTGGCAGTGGTGACAGAGAGTGGCAGTGATGAAGAAGAGTGTCCCAAACAGGCTGGACACGTAGAAACAACAAGTTCGCAAAACTTGCGACCCGACAGGTAAGTTCGCAAATTGCGAAATTGTAAAAACCCTTGCGAACTGGCAGAAACACGGGCGAACACAAAAAAAAAAAAAATCCGCAAATTCGCGGGAATTCGCGGATTTTGCGGATTGCGAATCCGCAAATCCGCAAAATTCGCGGATTGCCAATCCGCAAAATCCGCTCATGCTTACTTTCAACATAACCACAAAACTTTCCCCTAAAATCATTCACAAATTGTAGATCACAGAACGTAATCTACGCAATCAGGTGCCCCTGTGACCTGGTGTACATTGGCCAAACCACCCAAATGATCAAGCAAAGGATCATACAGCATAAAAGTCGTATCCATTGCAAAACCATGACAGCGCTCCTTGTCACACACTATCTTGAGAAAAACCATACTGAACTCAACATGATTTGGCAGGTGATTGAACAACCTACTCTACTCCTAAAAGGTGGTAATCTCCAAACCCTGCTGAACAGCAGAGAATGTAAATGGATAACCACTTGCAATTCGGTAAATTAGAGATTGAACACACTAGACGAATGGAACAGTACCATACACGCTTAAACACCATTGGACCAAGTCTGTGCTCTCTCTTCCCTACTTTAAGCATCACCATGGCCTGACCATGTAGGTACCATAACAACCTTCCTTTGCTCACAGATACACAGCCACAAAGCCTTCAAAATGGGTCTAACTGCACCTCTGCACTGCATCCAGATTGTGCCAGCTCATTTGAAGACCTTTAATCCCTGGTCCTATAGACCCACACTGACTATGTCCATTGCTCATCCCTCCAATCAGTATCACCTTCCCTCGCAAGCGTCAGTAGGTTTGCATATGATGTATTGCTAACAATTATTACGACGCATTGGACAACTTTGTCATTTATGTTCAAGCGTTCTCCTTCTGCATACTCTGCCTCTTTTGCCTACTTTGCAGTTGATCACAATTGCTGTCATATTAATGCTTGTTTTGAATGAACACTGTGCCTACTGTGTCCTTGATCACTAATGTTGTCAAGAATAGCTTTATCTCAAAGCACACCTTGTATGACCCCTGCTGTACTTTCTTCGCCAGTCTCTCATTTGCATCAATGTCCTTGATTACTCATAATTGTTGTAATGAGTAGTCCCTTTTCAATGTTTACAGTTATGATACCTTGTGCCCAATCCTTGTAACTTTACCGGCACTTTCGCTCATTCATGATCAACACTCCGCCCATCTCTACTCGTCCCAACCTTCCTTTCTGGTTCCCTCACCCTTACTTAGCTCACTCGTCATTGCACGAGCACACGCCCCTTCCCTGACCCGGACCTGACGTCTTCAGGCTCTGCCCACCCCGGAAACAATATCGCCAACCTTTCGTGGCCCAACAGCTCTCTAGCAGTCCTGCTGACCGCGGTCTACTCAACAGACCGTTGTACCGATCCACGATCACCGGACCCGGACAGTAGTTAACTGTCCTCTCCACGGTAAGCCTGTTCACCCCCGAAACCTGCCCTCTCTCCTACACACTGGGCCCACCGGACCACCAACTCTCTCTCTCTCATCCAGGTTGTAACACCAGGAGTCTCGCAGTGGACCATTGGACCCTGCTATATTTATTTTTGGAACCTTAATTCATTTCTGAAGCAAGGATGGGGCTCAGTTCCTGCTTCTAATTACTTGAGTGTCTCCCCGTGCTCGCTCTCTCTACCCCTGACTAGTTCTCCTTTCCCTGCCCAGTACCCATTGCCATCCGCCCTTTCCTTGCTCTCCACAGGTTACTCTATCTGGATTCAGACAGAAGAATGCTAGACGCTGTCTCCACCTCATCTTTAATCACTAAACTTCGCTACTATTCCAGAACAGGGCTACTTCCTGGATTGACCCATGTAAGTTTTCCTTTGCGCCCGTTCGTCTCCTTGCACTTTTCCCGCACTCGCCCACCTCGGATCATCTCTCTACTTCTCTAGCAATTAGGAATCCTTTTCCTCTACCTGGACTCAGGCCACTACACATCTCCCAGACCGGATTTTACTGTTGAATTCCCGTGGCCGAACTTTGCCAACACTGCGTATCTAAGTGACTTACGGCGCTGCCCCCTTACTGCCTCTCCTTCTCTTTCCCTCTTGGCCCAGTCCTCCTTACAACCCCTCCCTCCGCAATTCGAGCCTTACAATTCACCACAGAATAGGGACCCTTTCTGTACATCATTACATTTTTCCATCTCCACCCCCTCCCTCCGCATTTCGAGCTTCACCACAGAATGGGGACCCTTTCTGTACATCATCACACTTCTCCCTCTCCCGCCCCGCCCTTGCCACAAATCGACCTAACTACCCCTCCCTTTTTCCCCTGGCCCCACTCTTCGAACCCTTGAGCCCTTCTAATGCTTGATAGTGCCCCCATCCCCCCCTTTAACTACCTCCTTCATGTCTGCCCCCCTCGCTCCGCACCTACCCCCCACTCTCCACCCCCTGCCCCCTCCTTCCACCATCCCGTCGCCCATCAGCCTGCGCAGCGCGTACACCTTTACCCTGCGGATCCCTCACCTCTCGCTCCCTTCCCTTACAGCACCATCAGTAATCGGCAACCCGGTCCTGATGAAGATCCTAAATCAATAGGATCGAAACGCCGTCGACCAGCAATACAGCGCGACTCATGGCGCAGTTCTTCCTCTGGCTCCCTAAATAATTGTAAAACATTCATCCACCAGAAGGGGAACCAGTAACTCTGTATATATTGTGTTTTTTATTGTTGTCAATTTGCTTCCTTCGCTGTTTTTTCACCCATTTGTCACTTGCGCCGTCACTGTTCGTCTCCCCAACACGTAGCACACACAGCGCCATTGGGTTGCCAATTGCATTATTTGCTTCCAGTGCTGTTATCTCAAACGTTTACCTTTTTGTTCATGCAGAAATATGTCTTTAAATATATGATGCTATATGCACTTCTAAAATCAAATTGGAACTCCGCGTCTCTCTGTTTTTTCTGTGTCCAGATCTTTTGTAATGTCCTGCACATACAAACGCTTCTGTTACTTAAGTGAATCCAATTGAGATATTGTTATTTTTTATACATGTACACCCAGATCTCAATCTGGTCTACGGGTTATACTCCTGTTGTCTATTCCCTTACCAAACGTTAGGCGAATTGTAGTGTAGTTCCTATATTCCCAATAGGCTCTGCGCATTGGAATAATATATCCAATAGATGTGACGTAGGACATATGTCGACTAGGTCTCTGTCGAAATATATTAGACTTCATTGTGAGTGCCAGCTAGCTCAGAGGTCACTAGAAACTTTCTTGAATAAACGGGAAGGGATTCGTTTCTGACAACCGCATAAAAATGACAACTTTGTTTCCCCAAGATCAAACTGATATTCATGGTCGTGGAAACAATGGATAGATCATTCACTCAGTCAATCGTGCATGCTTCGTTTCACCAGAGGTGCAGAGAAATAGAGAGACTGGCGTTTTCAATAAAAGGATTTATTGAACAGTCTTCTTTCTCAAGTTTAAGAAATGAACTGCTACAATCGTAAAACTGGTTGCAAAATATAATGCATACAGTAAAAAGAGTAGAATAAAATAATACTGTATGAGCATTGTATGGTGCCTAGACCATAGATAAATACATACATAAATAACAGAGGCTAAAAGTACTCAACTGGTGCTTCTAAAATACGTCTACCCCAATGTACCTAACCTAAGCTTAGTACGGGGGAAGAAGTACGTGAGGTGTAGCATAACTGTAATATTATTTGTCATGAATCTGTCCAAGATTTCTCTTAGGGTCTAATCAGCTCTGTACCTTGATTTGGAATAAAGACGGTCAGGCTCAGGACTTGATTTCCCAACAACCCGCAAGGGTCGCTTGGAAACACTGGAACTGGATTTCTCGGCAAGAGAAAAGACAGCATCTCTCTCAGTGCGTTGCTGGAGGGTCGGCTTCCATCGGCACTTGCAGTAGCAGGGCGCGTCGGGCAAGTAGATAGTCGAGCTGCTCCAAACAACTGTGTGTTTGCTATGGCAAGTGTGGGCATATTTATACCTTGGAGGTACTGAGTTTGACCTCAATGTGGACATAATACCACCATCAAAGAGTCTCAGTTTTTTAAAAAATCCATGAGTTCTTGGACAAGTCAGTATTCGACCAAGGGAAAGTCCCTAGCTGCTGAAGCCGAGTTTTCCAAGAAATCGTTGTAGATTTTAGGAAATAGTGGAAGTAGCCCTGCCTGATTTGGACTGCATGAGCTATGTCTAAATATAGTTTTGATTTCTATGCCTATATAAGGATATGGTGACTTATACGTATATAAGGGAATGAATCGGGAAAATTACAATAGGGTCCTAAACTGTTATACAACACTAGCTGCACGTACTGCAGCTGGTTCGCATCTTCTAATCGCGTTACCAAAGAGAACTCTTGACTGCCTGCAATCAGTGTTATACCAACCAGCGGCTTTTTGGTGTGCTACCTTCCTGGATTTAATTGGTTTCATAAAAATGTTTTCATTTGAGAAAAAAGACTATCATAGGACCTTATGACAGACTCAAAACCTGAGCTGGTGTGATCTGCACTAGCCAACATTAATATAGCATCATCAACATCCTTAGCCATCAATTCTAAAACCCCTGGATTTTCCACCTTGGCCAACCACTTCAGCCGTCTCATGTCGTTGGTGGGGACAACGTCATGCGTATGCAACTCTACCTCTATTAGACGGTTTTGGCGACCGCCAGCAGCTAGAAGACACACAAAGGGGATTATGATCACTTTTGTGTCGAACCCTTACTTTCATATCATGGATGGTATGTCAGAGTTCTAGACTCACAAGTATATCATCGATTCTACTAGAACCATTGCTGAATGTGTTAGACCCCAATCTATCAAGAGAGGTTCTTCCATTCAGGGCCCTCAGCCCCTTTTCTAAGCAAATGGAATTTACTTGAATAGCAACCTCGGTCCATTTCTTTACCGGGGCAAGCTCTAATTTGGGATTCCCCACTTGGCATCTTCCTCATCAATGGCAAGCCAATCATCACAGATGAGCGGTTCAAATGTTGAATTAAAATCACCCGCTATGATTATACAACTATCCAGTGAGTGTAGTTCGAGGAAGTCATCTAAAGCCGCTAAAACTTGAGACCTATCCCCTCTACTGCCCCTCACATAGATATTGTAAATATCAACTTTACCTAGTAGTCCAGAGGTTAGTCTCACTACTTGAATGTCAATACTATTGGAAGATAGTTCCTGTATGCTAATACCTAGGGCTTGCCGTACCCATATAATCAAACCCCCCGAGGGACGGCCTTTACCCCCTTTCGTTGCTGACACATGATAGTTTAGATAGCCCACCCTGTGTAACCGAGTTAAAAACCAGGTTTCTTGAAAACAACAGATATCAAATGCATCAATAAAAATAAACCATTCTGGTGATGAAAATTTGGAACTAACTCCTGCAATGTTCCATGATACCAGAGTGTCCCTGTCGAAGGTATAGCTACTACAGCCTGGCTCTACAGGATACCCTGTGGTTAAACCAAAGGGCCCAGCTAGGTGCACAGTTTCAGGTAGCTGCAAGAATGAGCGTTGGGCTAACATTTTTGACAGGCCTAGATTACCGCCAGGCCCCTTCCCTTTACCAATTTCTGTGGGTGATAACAAATCATCGTCACTGCAGGTTTGGGATCTAGGTACTTCAGTCAGTCAATCGTTGCATTCCAACGTGGAGCTGCCAATTCGTCCTATTGCCAAATGCTCTAAATAATTAAGGGACTTACTAGTAGGCGGGAACTGTCGGAACTGGATAGCTGAATGATCGGGTCAAGAAGTTCTGTATTCTAGCGCTAGTACGTTTTTAACTAGTGCCTCACTCACAAGGGTTAATTCTATGCAGTCTAGAGGGTTTGTAGGGGATTATTACCACCATTATTACCAAACAACAGCCCCTTATATGCCGCGTCCAGTGCCTTATTAGTCAGTGAGTCTACATTTTCTATTTTATTTTGCCCTAACTTCGGCACATTCACCATAAAAATGTGCAGATTTTTTTGCAGCTCATTTGTATCGCTTTCCCCCCGACCATCCCCCCATCCTTCACTTTTTCCTTGTTGATCAGAGGAGGGTGCACCAGTTTTTTTAATCGTACCCCCCTGTGGCTGTATCTGCAGCCTTGATGTTTCATTACGTGGAGGATTGGTAGTAATGCTACTCTTCGAGACTGCCTTACTTACAGGGGGAATCGCTGTACAGGAATTAGTTTGGTTGACCACCTCCCTATATGAAAACTCACGTTTGCCTGCACGTCCCTGCCGCTAGGGTTAGATGATTTTGCCTGAATTGGTAGTTGGTTACATGGAACGTGAACACTGCATGTGGAACAGACGGAACTAGGGGACCTTTCATGCATTAGGAGAGTAAGCATAGAAGTTAAATTCTCCATCATTGTCTTCAGAGACCTCAGTTCAGTCCGGAGCGAGTTGACTGCGAGGATAATCAATACATCTGGTTCCTGCTCTTTATTTTTTCTGTTTGACAATTCCATGCATTGGGAAGTTGCCTCCACCTCAGTACATGATAGCACATCAAATCTATTCTTAGTGATAACTATAGGATCAATTAGTGTATGATGGTGGCCATCCCCATAAATAGAACTTAGGACAGCATCAGAGAGGAATTCCTCCCTGGCAGAGTTTATGCCACTCCCAACTGTGTTCTTCTTGGGGCCCATTTTGCGTTTGCGAAACATATTAGGGACAACTGGGCAGGATTTTGAGATATCCATAAGGGGATGTGCTACACTAGTCGGGGTCTTTTCAGTCGACACTTGCGGATTTGACTCACTCACTAGCAGGTCCTCACATTCTTCTATGAGCGTGTCAATACGATCTAGTACACAGTTACTAGCTGAATGTTTGAATGCCTTATTTGCCTTTTTCCCTTTGCGAGCTTTCCCACCCGACCATTCATCACCCCCCAACCCCATCTTACATGGACTTTCTTTTTCCCATATCTGCAAGGTGAGGCTTGTGCTATAAGAGATTCACACGCAATCAGCAACACTTTTACAAATGGCGTTTAGTCCACCAGTTTTGCAGAGTCAAACCAAATGCAAGAGCGATAAAGCCAGAACAGTACCTTGACAATGGGAATGGCGCCTAAGTCCTGGTATACCAAGCCAATTCTGCAAACGAAGGGGGGGTGGCCCTGCCCTGTCTCTTCCTGGCTCTGACGGGCAAGGACTGGCCCGTCCTTTGCCCAGGCTTCGCCCGGAAGCCGCCCGCACTCCTCCCACGTGCCTCCCGCGCCACGGTGGTGTTGCACATCTTTAGGCGCTCTGGCGCAGGCTTGCTCCTCCCTCCTGGGGGGAGCACAGGGCAGCAAAGGCTTGTGGGACAGAGAGTTCCTGCTGGAAACAGGCAGTGTTTGCGTCCCGCGCCGCGGTGGTGTTGCGCGCCTTTAGGCGCTCTGGAGCAGGCTTGCTCCTCCCTCCTGGGGGAAGCACAGGGCAGCAAAGGCTTGTGGGACAGAGAGTCCCTGATGGAAACCGGCAGTGTTTGTGTCCCGCGCCGCGGTGGTGTCGCGTGCCTTTAGGCGCTCTGGAGCAGGCTTGCTCCTCCCTCCTGGGGGGGAGCACAGGGCAGCAAAGGCTTGTGGGACAGAGAGTCCCTGATGGAAATCAGTGCCAGGGATGGTTGGCTTGTACTTTGCCAATGTTTTTTTCTTTCCATTTTTAAAAAATGTCATCATCCTTGTGTATTTAAACTATGTGTTTTGGTTGTATTCATTTGATGTGTTCCACCTAGCATACAGGCTTGTAGCCACAAGGTTTAGGAAGCATATTTCCTTTTATCCTTATTTTTTTTACATATATGTGTTCAATACAAACATTTACAAATGAGATCAGTTTAATAAGGTCGCAACTATTGGCTTTGCCAATGTGTGTTTTTCAAAAACAGATTACCACGAATCACAAGGTTTTTCAAGCTACATTTCAAGACAGGAACAGAAAGAGAAAAGAAAAAAAGTTGAGTCAGAAACATATTTGTTTATTTATTTGAAAAGTTTTATATAGCACTGTCAGATGTCTAACTGGGTAGGTGACGGCCGAGGGGGTGAAACCAGGGCCAGACTCCTCTTTAGCTGCATGTGACAGCTCCACCGGGCATCGGCCAAGGTTGCTCATGCATCGAGATGAGTAAAAACAGTATTGATGCCCATGGGGCATCGCCAAAGGTCCAACAGAAGTTCAGAGGAACATTATTTATGAGTTATACATAGTGCTGGCTAGACCCATAGGTATCAGAGCACTTTACATTAGGCTACACAATGTTACAGAGAATGAAAACAAATACACATAAAAAAAAATAAGCAACAATTTGGGAGAGGACAGAAAGGTGAGATAAATAGAGAGGAGGGGGGAAGGGGAACGTGTGAAGGGAGAAGATGAGGAAAAAGACAGCAGGAGAGACAAAAAGACGGCAAGAGAGACGAAAGGAAATCTGCCCAAAGACCGACTGGGTAGGTGACGTCCGAGGAGGGAATCCACAGCCCATCACCCCAATAGCTAAACAGGTAGCTCCATCGGGCATCAGTCAGATAGCTAGGTCTCAACTGATGAGGGAAAGTTCACAGGAGAAAGTCCAGTGGATAGACAGAGTGGGAACTATGAGCAAGGACGGGTGAGGGCGAAAGTCAATGGCAGGAAGGAGGAGAAGAGTAGAGAGGAGGGGGGTATGGGGTATGGTGAAGAGGAGAAGGGAAAAAGGTCCAGAAGAGAGACGCAGGAGAGTTTGCACAAAGACGGGCTGGGTAGGTGATGGTCAAGGAGGGAAATCCATAGCCCATCTCCCCTTTAGCTCGCGAGGTAGCTCCACCGGGCGTCAGTCAAAATGTCTAGGTCTCATCTGCCAATGGAAAGATCTCCGAGTCAAGTGTCATGGAGGGTGAGCGGTGTCGGGTGAGAACTGAATCACTCTCCTGGTCGCATTCAAGCCTGAGATTCACCGCCACCGGTGGACCCCTCTTAGGTGCTGGTGGGCTTCACTCCCCGTAGACAGGTCCTGGTGTCTGCGTCCCCCACAAGGCTCCCACGTTGCTGTTAGGGTTCTCTAAGACAGCCCCCGTGGATCTCTATGGTGCCACTGGCTGGGGTTGGTGCGCCGCCATCTTAAGGTCAGGCATCAGCAAGTGGTGGCATGTGTGCAGCAGCTTTCAGCAAGGGAAGGGGAGACTCACTGCTCCTTACCAGCTGTCCCCGTGGGCTATTGATACCGGCTCCTTGCCCTGCACGCCATCGGGCTCACTTCTTCTACAGGGGCTCTCCCAGAGTTGCAAGCGCTCCGATAATGTGCTGCATTTGTCCCGCAGTGGCAGCCATGATCAAGTCAGGCTGGAAAGGTGCGCATCGGGATGGCGGGCAACGGGAGGCCCCCCGGCCGATCAGTGACCTTCATGCTCTCCAACCAGTGGGTATCTCATCTGCGCCGCATGTCCCCTGGGACTGGCTCGGCCACCCAGGTAGGTAAACAGACGGGCATGCTCGCGCAGAAATGCTGCCGTCGAAAACACTAAATGTCAATTTCGGGGCAGCCCCCGGTTTCCAGACATAAACAAACATAATGATTGATATTATGTTTAAGGATACATTAAAACATTATCTTACACAGTGAAACAATATTGTAACTATTCTAAGTAGCGTGGAACCTGAAATTAAATATAATGGTGATGGCTGCAGTCATTTACATCTAAATCATTCCCTCCCAGGCATTTAAGTACCCAGAATCTTCTTGCATATCATATTTTCAGGATTATACAAATACTGGGAAATTGCAGCAGTGGCTTTGCTATCTTTCACCCAAAAAGACCCTTTTTATAATCATACAATTTATATGTTAGTTTTTCAGATCACTAAATTGACAGACGGCATACTGAGACATGTACAGATACTGCATCGGCATCTCAGTGTTACACTAGTCACTTTTTGTAAAACAAAAAAAAAGAGGGTGACATTTATTACCTCCTCACCTGTCTTCCTCGTCTAAATCCTTGCATGCTTGAGGAGCCTCCCCATAGAAAGTTGTTGTAGCTGGGAAGAAGGCTGTTTACTAATTACTTTCTTGAAGTAAAACCTCTAATCATTTCATTATTCCCACCACATCCCCTATAATCCCCTCTCTGCCCCTCCAAACAACACCTTTACTTTTGAATGCAAGAGTATTTTGGGGTGAAGGGGTTGGCCAGATCCTGGTTTCCTTTTTGTGATTTTGTTTACTGTCTCCCTCTCATTCCTCTTAGCGGCGTTCCCTCGCCTAGTGGTAAGACCCTGCAGCTTTGTGTATTTTGGGTTGTGCAGTTTTACCCTGGGTTCCACAGTGTTTGATATTATGGCAGATGTCCATGTTCTGGTGCCACTGCTTCTTGATGTGTATTTTCCACCCAAGCTGGAGATGCACTGGCAGGTCTGGCCATCCTTACCTGAGGTAGGCCTGTTCTTGCTGTGGAATGTGTTTTTAGTTTTTCCTGTGCATTGCTGCCTCTTGCAGACTTGTTCCCTCTTCTTATTTTAATGGGCAGTTCCTGCTTTTTGTGAGCAAAGTCCTAATCAGCTTTGCTCTCTTGGTAACACTCATCTTTGTACCTTCATGTTGGCCCGTCAGCACTCACTGTTATGTTTGATCTGGCCCTTGTACTTTCTTTCGAATCTTGAGTCTGTTCATAGCAGTTTCCCTCTTCCTCAGGAGGGTATTTTTTGGCCAATGGTGCCTTTTGGCACTGGGTGATCCATTCAATTATAGGGAAATTCTTAAGTTCTGGTTCTCTCTGCCTCTGGTTTGCCTTGCTCTTTCTGGGCCAACAGCAGAGTGTTGTAGTCTCTGGCCCTCACTCTGATCGGTTGGGGATTCAAGGACCTCTGCTGCATTGGCCTCAGGTTTCTCCAGGTTTAATCGATTTGGGGTGTTTCAGAGATATGTTTGATAAGGAATGGCTTTCACTAACTCCATTATGGTCACATTCTTGTCATGGCTGTGGAGTGTCTTCAATACTTTTATGGGTTTAGATCAGTGTCCTGTGAGTTGCTGTGGTTTTTCTGGTTGTCTCTGGTCAAGCATTCCACTTGCCTTCCTCAGACCCTTTTTCTGTGCCACTGTTGGTCAGTCATTGATGTCCTGGTTGACCACTATTTTTTTTGGGTCCACTGGGCCTGTTGACTCTCGATCTGTTGTTCATGGGCAACAATACTTAGCTGCCTTCAAAGAGATATTTCAATGGTTTCTGTCTGTGGCCTTTTCGAGACTCTTTGATTAGGTTGATGGGGAGTCTCTCCTCTGCCTGATGTCTCTAGTTGGTCTGTGTGGTTTGCCTTTCGGCTTGCCATTTAAAGGCATTGATTGTTGCCTTAGTTCTATGATTCTGTTAATGGTTAGCTGGGGCCCACTGCTTCTGCCTTTTTTTTTGTTCATGTACTCTTTTTTTTCCTGGTAGTTGCAGATTGTACGTCACTTGCTTGTGCAAATTGTGTCTGGGCTTGCTGTCTATCTCAAATACAGCTTTATTGAGGCTTTCTATGTTGGTTATGTGCTCAGTTAATGCAGTGGAATGGGTTCCTGGTTGCCCTTTGGTGATGCAATGTCCATGTGCTTGCTGCTTTGGCTCTTAGTTGCAGTTGGTGTCCTATTGCCTGTTGGTGTGTGCCAGAATACTGTAACTGAGCCTTGGTGGTGTCTTCCTGTTGTCTTTGTGCTGTTCCTTGCTGATCCCATGTGTGTCTTAAGGCTTCTCTCTGGAATAATTCCTGTGATCCTAGACTGGGCTATGGTCTTCACATACTTACTCTAAGACTCCCGAAACATGTCAACGAAATACTAGGGATAGTGTACACAGTTACACTTCCTCCCTGCTTATAACCCCTTTTTATCCATACCAACTAGGAACGGGAATAAATTAATCGCTCCCTAACTAGATATTTTTAGCATCACCATCACCACTCCCCCAAACATTGCACTACACATTTTTTCACAAAAAGTGCTCCTACGTAGTTCCGCAAGTTGCAGCACACCCCAGACAGTAGCTGTCTGGGATGGTCCCAATGAAGAAGCATGTCACCTAGGGGCAACCCTTGGCGAGTGAGGGGAATGAAGAAGAGAATTTTCTCTTCTTAGAGTTGGGGCGTTGTTTCGCAAATTTAGCGGAAGCACTTCCCTTTGGGTAGGTTCTCTGATCTGTCATTACAGATTCATTAATAACTATACACAGTCTGGAGGATGAAGCTAATGCCTAACTCCATCTCCTCTCATTTTTGTTTATGATAAGTGTATACAGACAGTCGGAAGACGTGTTATTGAAGTTGTTCTCTCTAGCCTGTTGGTATTAGTTTACCAGTGACTGCATGTGTTCAGTGGCATAACCCCTTGCAGTATTTGGTCAGGTAACCTAAAGTTTCATTCAAGTTGTTTGCTGCATTAATTTACCAAGGATTTGGTTTTAGTGAGGCACCCTGATGGGCAGGACCACAAGGGCTACAGGAGCCAACATGACAAATGAATGTGCTTGCCAGTTGCTCCCCTTGTAATAGTGGAGTTTAATATACACAACTGTAAGGAGCAAACACACACACACACACATTGGTCCGCTGTTCAAGTCTGAGGAGACAAATAGATCAAGCTGTAAGGTGTCGGTTTTGTATAGAAGAATGTCACCTGAACTGCAGTCAAATTATTCCATAGAAATATTGAGGTTTTAATTGCGAGAAACAGGTATTACATACTAGTGAAATGTTTCTAGTAAATGCAAAAAGGAATACAATATCAATCTTAAAAAGACGTGTGTGTGTGTGTGTGTGTGTGCGCATGTGAGATATGCATTTTGATAAGATACGCTATACCTGTGGAGGCAGAGCAGCCATTAGCACACTTCGTATAATGAAGTATACATATGTATGTATTCTTTGATCTCATGTAGTAGCCTGTTGCGGTCCTGCCTTGCATACTTTATCAATATTGCCATCATAATGTTTGAGTATTTGCCAGTGTTAGCTGCCCACTCTTTCACCATATCTGGGTTAGGTCGCTCGTATGTGGGTACCACCATGATCCTTAATCCTCTCAACACCCTGCTGCATTCAATATATTTCTCAAATGTGGTGGCCTCCCACCATTTCCTGACGTCTTGTCTTATTATTTTCTCCAATTGATTGTATGGCCCCAGAATCAGATGTGTTTGAAGTTACACTGTGTCCAAATAATGCATCAGCTGCTTGTTTTCTTCAGTTAGTGTTTGAAGTTACACTGTGTCCAAATAATGCATCAGCTGCTTGTTTTCTTCAATTATTCAACAGTGCTTTGTTCACAATGTCAAAGTCCCATTTTTTTCACAGTAAAATACACAACCAGTAGTGAGTAACACTAACAAAGGACACACCATGATGTATAAGGGGCTCTATCTTTCGCATTCTGGCGGCCATATTTTAACATGTTCATTCTTTACCAGATAGCATATCCGTTTCCAACACTTCTATTTACTTATTTTGAAGACCACATTTCTAGGTTTCAATTAAAGTAACACTGCATATGTTTGAAAATCCATAGTGATTCACAAATGTAGATTACATATATTTTTCGGGCATATTAATTCCTCGCTTTTTCTATTACACAACATTTGTGAAATAAACACATTTCAATTGTAATCAGCGCATGGAGGCGCTAGGGGGCGCACAGCGGAATGGCTGCTTGAGCTGCAGCTCCGCCGGGCGACCGTTAACGATGTAGGCTATCGCCGCTGTATGGCCTCCCCAAGGTGCATAAAGATATCTGTGACCCCCCGATGAGACCCATAGTATCATGCATAGGGTCCTTAACCGAACCCTTAAGCAAGTACGTGGAGGTATTTCTACAACCCCTCGTGCAACGACAGAAAGCCTACATAAAGGACACCACCTCTATGATCAAGAAAATAGAAAACTTAAGCTTCAATCCAGAGTCACAAGTATTGGTGACTCTGGACATTGAAGCTTTATATACTAATATCCCTCAGGACAGCACCATTAAAATTATGGAAGAGATCCTTAGAGACGGTGAACAGGACTTAACAGATCATCAGACATTTATAATTGATTGCATTACCATAATCCTTAAGAATAATATTTTTCTATACAGAGATAACTTGTTTAGACAGATCAAGGGGACCAGCATGGGGGCTACTTGTGCCCCCAGCCTGGCATGTCTATATGTATCAAAATTCGAGGAGAAACATGTCTACAATGTAGCTGCCCCATTCTACGAAAACATCTCGGAGTGGGGCCGTTATATTGATGATATTTTCTTTATATGGACAGGTGAAATGGACACCCTGAACGAATTCCTGATCTGGTTGAACCTGGGGGATGCGAACTTAAGGTTCACATCACACATTAGCAGGAGCCAGGTAGAATTCTTGGATATTATTATTAGACATCGAGAGGGGCAATTAATAGTGGAATTATATACCAAACCATCGGATAGGAATAGCATGTTGCATTACGAAAGCAACCATCCACCATCACAGAAAAATAATATTCCCTTCGGCCAGTTTCTTCGTCTGAGAAGAAATTGTACCTCAATAGCAGACTATGAAACCCATGCCAAGAATTTAAAAGAAAAATTCTTGGAAAGGGGTTACCCAAAGAGAATGATACGACATGCTTTTAAAAGAGCTAAATACTTCAATAGAGAAAACCTGTTTAATACCAAACACGAGAGCCAGAATAAAGAACAGCCAATTGTGTTTGTGACCAATTTCTCCCAAGTAAGTTATAAGGTTAAAAACATAATAAATAGAAACTGGCACCTTATTTCAGACAAAGCACAGGAGCCCATCCCCAAGCCCATGTTCTCATACAGGAGAAACAGAACCATCAGAAACTCCCTTGTACATACATACAAGGAGTCCCCCAAGAACCTACAAACCACCATAGATGGCAAGCCACTACCGACAGGAACCCACCCATGTGCGGGTTGTGTCAACTGCACCAACATTATTAAAGGTGGGATTATCACAGTGAATGGCAAAACAATAAACATTAAGAGCTTCATCAATTGCAGAACCAAAAACGCAATCTACCTAATCCAATGCCCCTGCAATAAACCCTATGTAGGTGAAACGTCCAGGGAACTGAGGCTGCGTCTAAATGAGCATCGTTCAGCTATTAGAACGAATAAAATTGGAGCACCTCTCACTGAACACTGGAGGGAAGCTGGCCACAAGGTTGAGGATTTAAAATGGTGTGGTTTAGAAAAGATAACTGAGAACATCAGAGGTGGTAATCAAAATAATAAGAGAAAAAGAAGGGAGCAATTTTTCATGTCAACTCTCAATAGTGTGAGGTGCGGCTTAAATTCTAAGGAGGATTGGGAGAAAATTATCCAATGATAATACATAGCAATGGATGAATAATACAGTACAAAAATAAGAATAAGGTAAATACACACAAGATCTGAACAAAACTTGTGGGCCCCGGGATTTACCATCTGTTACCGGAGGCCGAGTAAAATCATACCTTACTCTTTAAGTGAAAAGGATAGGCTAATGAAGGGTTAATATTGTAATGACCTAGAAATATACGAACTGAGACTAAATAGTAATAGTACTGCTAAAGGGTCATATAATGTTAAGTAGTGTAAATATCGAGAAACAACAAATATTCTTCCCGATATGAATGCGCTTAAACAAATGACAACTAGAGTCCAGTACTTAGCAATAATGACAATTGTAGGTTCCCTTCAACCGAGTTAGGCAATAATGATTCACTAAAAACAATGCAGCCGCATTAGCACACAGGTAAAACGTGACATATACAGAGAGTGAAACCGTTAGATTATCACCAGGCCTACTCATTAATTGTAAAGAGTATGTAACATGAGGCAAACCGAGGTACAAGATCAGCACACAAGTAAGACGTTACATACACAGAGAGTGAAACCGTAAGATTATCGTCAGGCTGACTCAGTAATTATAAATATTGTGTAACATGAGGCAAACCGAGGTGCAAGTAAAACTGGAACATGGGAGGCACAATATAAGGTGGTCCTCGCTGAAATAATGAAAGATAAGTGCGTTTAATCGGAGTGGAACGCGTCATGTTACCAAGCAACTGTTCCTCCAATTAGAAGAGGCAGAAATACGGATGAACGCGAATAGTATAGCAGGTCCGCATTATGGCGGAAAGCGTTCGGTTACCATGGTAACCTAACACTGATTGGCCCACAAAGATCCAATGTAAAGTGTGGGAAGAACAACCAATCAACGCGCGGGTGTTATAAAAATACCGCCTCAAGAACGAGCATTCAGTTCTCGTGACGGATCGTACTAGACCGGCTGAGGGACGCTGTGGAAGACTACCAGGACCCAGGAGCAGGGAGGCCGATTGCACACTGAAAGGTAAAGATTACTAATATAGAGGGCCCTTCTAAATCTTGAGTAGTTTGATATTACCCTATCGTTAATATCCCGAAAAATCACTTTTAAATTAATATAAGCAATCTGACAGTTTTGACACATTACCCTATATATTAGACAACACGAGATAAGGAAATAGTTAAAGACTATAATAACTATGAACAAGATAAAAATCTGCCACAAATTGGGTATGATATATATATAGATTTTATATGTTCTATTACCCAATGCAGCACGAACTCTGTTATCCACAACGAGGTGCCTTGAAATCAGAATATCCAAGAAATTACATCAGGCAGCATAATTTTAATGGTGAGTGATATTTTATGCACTGTCAATAATTAGAGTTCCAAATCCATAAATTGCACATAAGGTAATATGAAATAATTAAATAATTAAATATTTCCTAGGGTCATTGAAGACACCCAAAACTGAAAATACGGTGGCTCCTCCTGGTAGTCCATGACCAAGCGTATTAAGTGTGAAAATAAGGTATATAAGAAAATATTTTTACTGTCTCTGGAGGCATGAATTAAGTTCCACCTCCAGTTTAGTTTGTAAGAACGTTTATCGCGACATGTATACAATGGTGAGACAAATTATAAACGGCTTATCCTTATACTTATGTTATCCAGTGATATTATATCAAACAGAATCCGAAAATAAGCCCACAAATCAGATGGCAACAAGGTTCTGAACGGAAGTAAATACTATCCGGTGGGGAAATCCACTCCACCTGATTTAAGGTATGCATAATATTCACAATTATTTCAATTCTACTAATAGAGATCTTAAATTGGGTCTCACAAGCATTGGACTACACAGTCCAAGGGAAAGGTAAACACTATTAGTTTTGTTCAAGTGTATGGATAGAGAGGAAATGGTCAATATGTTTCCAAAATCAATATGTTTCCAAAACCAGTAGGAGTTTTTGAAATCTATTTGTGTGAAAACGTTACTAGCAATGTAAAACCGAAAAGTTTGTGCTAAAAAATGATGCCTTTTGTACTAAAGAAGCCTAAAAGATGACGTTTTAGCTACCACAGTTGTGACTATTCATAGTTGTGAACGATGAACAGTCTGCACCAATGCAATTAAGAGTAACTCTGTGTTTTTAAATCTTTTTAAATCTATGTAGAATCAGTCCTGAAGAAGGTAGACATACAGGATACCGAAACGCCGCGTCGACTTGTGATTCTTTGCTTTTAAATGTTTTTATGCAAATGTACTAACATGTTTTCTTAAATAATTGTATATTCTGGAATGATGAATTTTTATATTTGAATGTGTAATAAATGTACAACAGAGAAACTCATGGTGTGGTAAATATTCTTCTTTTTTAACAATAATTTTTGTGTATGCTATGTTAATCATGAAACCCTGTAGATTTTAACGTGAATGTATAAACTGAACATACAGTTAGGTAATAGGCTTTCTCCTAAAGACTTGGCATCTGTAGAGATATAAAAAAACAAATATACATAGTTCTTCTCTAATTTCAACATACGCTGATAGAAATTGAGACTTAAAATTCCTGTAACTTTACCTTTCCCGCCATATTATTGGCATGCTATATTTTTGGGAAATGCAATATTCACTCTAGAGTTCACTCACTAGGTGTGAGACACAGTCCCAGACTGTCCTTTTGTGGGGACACCCCTGTCTTCTTTTTTAAGTATCGCCGCTGTACCCACACTAACCCACGATCCGAGACCACCCACGGGTGTGGGAAGATGAACTGCATCTGCCGCTGTGAAGTGCGCGGTCAGGCGCTCGCCGATTAATAACTTTTTGCCGTGTCGAGGAATCGGCGGGATCGGTCGCCTGACAAAATGGCCGACGCTGACTGGAGAACTCCCGACAATGGTGGAATCGACGGAGTGGGGACGGCCCACGCATCCCGCATTCTCTCTCCGGGGGTTGGAGACCGCTTCCTGGACCTGTGAGTGATTCTACATTGACCCCTGCAGCCAGGCACTTCCACCATGTCCCTGCAGTGACTGCCTGACAATATGGCGGCAGCTCCCACCGGAGTGAGTACATCGTGACCCCCTCTCTGATAAGCGCGTATCAGCCCAGGCTGGGCTCCAGGATCAGCGACTACACGCCGATCTCTGCGGACTTGCATCGTAGCTAGCATTGCAGCGCTTGCTGCCCGCTCGGAAGCAGTACTGGTAGACACCGGCGGTAGCAGATAGGCGGAAGAACCGCCGACCTCACGCAACGCTCCGGCCACGGTGGGGATCCAGAGGAGAGCGAGACTCGGCGTGTTCCCAGCCACAACGCGGAACAGACCGCAGTACACCACGCTACTGCTGGCGTGAGCTGCCCGCTATCACATACTCGCATGACCAGTTGGGAGACGCTTGTGGCCCTATCCCCCGGTCGAAGGAGCGGCGTAGAGTGCGACTCCTATACACCCTGAGCGGTGCATCACGGCGGCGGTGGCGAGAGTCACGAGGGCGTCTGGGCCCGCTATTAAGAAGGCGACTTCCCTGAAAGCCACCATGGGGAAACCGGATAAGCAGCAGCCGAAAATCTCCTTTGAGAACAGGAAGGCGACAAAATCCACAGAGGAGGTGGTAGAAGATGGCGGCGCCGCCGAACCTACAGCAAACAGCAACATTGAGAAGATCCTACTGGCGATCCAATCGAACCTGCAAGATATTAACGGAAAGTTGGACAACCTGACCTGCAGGATGGACAGCATGGCCGCTAGACAGGAGAAACATGGAGAACGCCTGGATGAGGCCGAAACAAGAATCTCCGCAGTTGAGGATGAAGCGAGGGCCTCCACCTCCAATTGTGCGGGTATGGAACGACTCCTGGAAGTGATCAGAGCGAAGGAGGAGGATTTGGAAGTGCGCTCGAGGCGAAACAACGTTCGGATCACTGGCCTGCCGGAGACGACCAACACGGGGCGGATGGAGACCTATGTCGAAAATTTGTGCAAGGACCTCTTTGGCGTGGAGGCCTTATCACCAGTCTTCATAGTTGAGCGAACCCATAAGTCGTTGGCCCCAAGACCGCCACCCGGCGCCACACCTAGGCCGATTGTGGTGCGGATCCTTAATTACCGAGACAGGGACACGATCCTTCGTCTCACTCGAGAGAAGGGGAAGATACAACATCAAGGCAACTCCCTGGAGTTCTACCCTGATCACACAGTCGCGGTCCAGCAAGCCCGGAAAGAGTACACCTCCGTGAAGGCTAAACTGCGTGACTTGAATATTGTGTACTCCATGTTATATCCAGCGCGTCTCCGAGTGGTATGGAAAGAGAAGGCAATCGTCTTACCAACGCCCAAGGCAGCCCAAGACTTTGTAAAAAAGGTGCAGCGAGAATCGAGAGCGGGCTCGCAAAACGATCAACAAGGAGACTCGGACTGATACTGATGCAGTGATTCCTCGTCGGACAGCGGTGAGTTTTGCTGTGTTGTTGACTGGTATGCGTATTCACATGGTCACTGCGGCCTACACTGGACAGACCCACCTGGTGCTGAACTCCTAGCAGTAGACTGTGGTGCTGAGACTGCACCGACTGTGTAGCTGTGGGGCTGGAGTCTATTGAAACAATGGTGACTGCTGCACACCACTATTATTGCACTGTAACTGTGGAATATGGCTGCCCCATGTTGCCATGCCCCTCTATGCGCTGATTAGACTCATGATACGGAACTACCTGGCGCAATTTCTGGCACATGGCAGATTGGCGTAGATTCACCCTGTTCTTGGCGACTGTGGCACCATCTAACTGTGTATCAAAGAATGCGGTGGCCACTAATACATATTGTACTGTGCTATAGGGAGCCTGGTGGGGGGGCTCCGGGCAGTTATACAGCCACGTCTACATGCCTCACCTATCGTTGTTAGCTATGTTCGTGCACTTGGTATATGGGGCGGTCTGAACGCTTGGAGAGGTGTGGGTTGTGCCGATCACTGCTGGTGGGGGTGGAGGGCAGATCGTTACTTATGTTTCAACAAAGTTGTTGTGTACTTGGAGAGTGGGGGGTGCAGCGGTTAATGTGCTTTCAGACCACGCATAAACAGAGTTTTTATAGTGTCGCCCACACCCGTCCATCGGGTGACGAATTGTGCTCCTGGTGGACCTCCATGAGGGTAATACCCACCAAGAAGTTCTGAGTATGGGTACTGTATTTATGGTTGTATGTTTGAGGGACCGGTGCTCTGAAGGGTTATGGCTTCGGCAGGTTGGGGTTGCTGGAGTGGGTGGGATGGGGGTTGGGGGGCTGACTATAGGTTCACAAAGACCAACTGTATTACATATGTCTATCCTTTTTTATTCCCCACCGGGTTTGCCTTCCATTGCTATGCTTGTGCTTTCTGCTGTGCCTGGTCGGTTGCCTGCTGCGGCGTTGGATTATATAAATATGTCATGTGCTGAATTAATTGACATCGATGGGTTCTAGAGATACCAACAGAAGAGAACTCAACGTTCTTACCTGGAACATACGGGGTTTCTCGAAGCCTCGGAAAGTCAGGCAGGTCTTTGCCAGCCTTACCAGGTGGAACGTAGATATAGCGTTTCTACAAGAATCACATCTTGCACCGCACACACATGGACAATTGGGCTCGAGATGGGCGGAGGCGATGTATAGAGCCTCCTACTCTTCATACTCCCGTGGGGTGATCATTTTAATTAAGCGGGGGGTTGGCTTCGAAGCTCAACACGTTACGCAAGATCCCGCTGGTAGATACGTGTTGGTGACTGGTACGCTGAGGGGCCAACGGGTGACTTTCTTTAATGTGTATGGGCCGAACACTGACGCTCCGGACTTCTATCGGGAAGTTTTGGACCACTTGCAAACACATAATAGCACCAACATATTGTGTGGGGGGGACTGGAATATGACACTGGAAGATGGGCTGGATCGTTCCTCTAATTCCCTAGAACAACACAAACAGTCGAGGCAAATGGTATGTCACATGATGAAAGACCTGGCTCTGGCGGATCTTTGGAGGCTACAGCATCCCAGAACGCCAGGAGCCACACACATAACAGCAGCATATAATAGCTGGTCCAGGTTGGATTACTGGCTAGGTTCCGAAGGCCTGGCTGTATGGGTTCGACAGGTGCAGGTCTTGCCCCGCACATTATCAGATCACAGTCCGGTCCTGTTGAAATTAGAAATTCCTAGATACACGCCCCCTCCTTTCCAGTGGCTTTTTAATTCCCGGGCCCTCTCAGACATAGTATACGCAGACACTATTAAAAAAGCGATAAGGGACTATTTTGACATTAATGCACAGGCGACTGACGATCCGTGCCTCCTCTGGGAGGCATTCAAGGCCACGATTAGAGGGGTCTGTATTAGCACCACCATAGGAGCCCTCAAAGATATCAGAGGCCAACTCCGCCGCTGTGAGCAACAGATGAGGGACTTGGAGTCGCAGTATGTGGCTACCCAGGATGTTTCCCTCCTGTCCAGGCTGCGCGAATTGAACACTGAACATGCGGACTTCCTGGAGTCCGAAATAAAGTATTTGGATCGTAAGCAGGTGGCTAGAACCTTTGGCGAGGGGGGGAGGCCAGGGGCTGTGCTGGCTCGGAAAATTTGTGAAGGCCGGGGTCCGACAGCGATCCTTAGAGTGAAATCTAGGGAGGGTGTCTTGCAAACACATGCAACGGATATATTGAAGTGCTTTGTTGACTCCTTTGGCTCGCTGTATCAGTCTCGGCCCACGGCGCCTGCGGAAGAAACGTATGAATATTTGCATGACGTGGCGATTGTCTGGCTATCGGATGCGCACAGAGAGTACTTGGCTAGGCCCATCACTGTTGAGGAGGTGACCGAGGTGATAAGCTCCCTACCAAATGGCAAGGCGCCGGGCCCTGACGGGTACACCTCTGAATTCTATAAACAATATGCGGACATTCTCGCTCCTTATTTAGTGGACATGTATGGCACCTCCTTTGAACAATCGGTGCTTCCCCCCACGCTACGTGAAGCCATGATCATTGCTTTACTGAAGCCATCTAAAGATCCAGAAGAGTGCGATTCCTATAGGCCACTGTCCCTGATTATTATTATTATTATTATTGCATTTCTTATATAGCGCCAGAATCAACCCCCGAAGGGGTATCTCCGCGCTTGCCTTGGGAACCCGTCCTGGGTTTTCCCTGTGAGATAGCCCCTACAGGGCATCCCAAGGTGAAAGCCAGGCATCCCGCCGCAGGGGGCCGTTGTGGAGATTAAGCAAGCTTAATGCCCAGAGTTGCAGAGTGTGAACCCATGATTAGGTCAGGCACCGAAGAGAGAATTATCGAGTCCGTGGACATATGAGCTCAACACCCTGCCGCGTCGGGAATCGAACCCTGGTCCTGGGTCTGACCTCTGCTTCAGGGTCTGCCTGCTCTAACCAGTGAGCCACACTTCTCCACATTGATAACGTTGATTCGAAAATCCTTGCAAAACTCATAGCGGGTAGACTGTCCCCCTTGATGACCCGACTGGTCCTCCCGGATCAATCCGGGTTTGTGCCCACCAGATCCACCTCACATAACACTAGATCCCTGTTTGCACTCTCGCATTACCTTCAGCCCTCGGTCAAGGCGGTGGCCGTCATGCTTGACGCCGCGAAAGCATTCGATTCCATCGAGTGGAGATACATGATTCCCATCCTAAATAGAATGGGGTTCCCTAAGCGGTTTGTACAGTGGGTCTCCCTGCTTTATACACAACCACGTGCCAGGATCAGAATCAATGGCTATGTTTCAGATCACTTTAGCATCGAACGTGGCACGAGGCAGGGCTGCCCGCTCTCACCTCTACTGTTTGCGCTGGCGCTGGAGCCGCTGGCTTGCATAGTGAGACAAAATTATAGGGAGTCTGCATTGAAATTCGTAGCCCGGCCACTTCACATGTCGCTCTATGCGGACGATATGCTGTTATATGTCCGTGACCCTGAGACCCATCTTAACCCGCTTCTCAGGGAATACATCAGATTTGGCGGGCATTCAGGACTGGCAATTAACTGGGCTAAATCCTCTATAATACCCCTCACTGACACCACGACGCCCTTTGCAGTGGAATTCCTGTTGGAGTGGCAACAGGAACCGATTCGCTACCTGGGGGTCATGTACCACAGGGACCCGGAGGTGGTCCTGCGTGCGAACTATGGGGTGGCGCTCTCCAAGCTGGAGGACAAAATTCAACGCTGGATACACTTGCCGCTGTCCCTGGCCGACAGAATAGCTATCGTCAAAATGAACGTGCTGCCCAAACTGTTATACATGTTCAATAACATACCAATCACGCCGCCCCAAGTTATATTCCGCCGTATAAACTCCCTGGTGCGGACCCTGATCTGGGCGGGAAAACAGGCTTGTATAGATCTGCGGACCCTTACACTTCCTTTTGCGCAGGGGGGTTTCAGTGTGCCGGACTTTCTCCTCTACTACCTCTGCGCGCAGGCGCAATATGCGGCATATTGGTACCACGCGGTCCCGTACCTCACACATACGGCCATAGAGGAGGGGGATGCGTATCCTGTGCCCCTTTCAGCCATCATCTCCCACACACGGCCACCGTTACATGCAAAGGATATCAATACTGTAGATGCCACGGTTAAAGCGTGGCACAAGCTAGGGCAGCTTGCTCACAAACTCCACTGTACGCACCGGCCATGCCTCTACACCACCATCAGGCATTGTCCGTCACTGGGGAAAGGGTTGGTATGTCGTTACTGAGCAGAGCGGGTATTGACAAGCTGGGGGATGTATTTCAGGAGGGCACATTCGTGGGCCTGGACCAGTTGACATATATCCAGAATCAGACTCCCATGTTTCGCTTTACATATTACAGACTGACTAGGGCGTTGAGGGAACACTACCCGACGTTCCCCACAGAGCCAGAATGCCTTGCACCACTGCAATTGCTGATTACCACTAATGATCTCTCACACTTAGTATCCAGGCTATACACTGCGGCGCAGTCAGAACTAGCGGGACATGCGCTGAAGGCGAAGGGGCGATGGGATGTGCTGCTGGACGCTCCACTGACGGATGAGGAATGGGGCACCGCTTGCGCTCTAACACAGATACTGACGCCCAACGGCAATTTAAGAATTATCCATTTCAAGTTCCTTCACCAAACTTACTACACACCGTCAAAGTTGCTTCGTTTCGGTTTGCAGGAGGAGGACAGATGCAAGAGGTGTAACAGGGAGGGTGCGGATTTTGTACATCTGGCCTGGAACTGCGCTGAGGTGGAGAAATACTGGAGGGAGGTCACTGCCACACTGACTGTCATGTTGGGGGAAGAGGTACAGTGCACACCGCAGATCTGTTTACTAGGCATAGTGCCTCACTTCAGGGCTTTGAGGCGCAGGTTTTGTGCGATTGCATTACTGTTGGCAAAGAGACAGGTGGCGCAATGTTGGCACAGTCGCAAGGTGCCGACGAAGAAAACTTGGCTGCATGACATGTCTACTTGTCGTGACAAACTGCAAACTTACGAGGAGCAGCTGCCAGCGAAGTCCAGGCCGAAGGACATTTGGTGCTTCTTGACGGATTACCTCACCTCACTGCAGGACAGTGAAGAAGAATAGAATAGCTGGGGTCCCATTCGGGCATATCAGTGGTCTGATGCACTGAGTATAGCCTGATGGCGGCAGACTACTGGGGGGAACTGGTACTCTTATCACTACTGTAGTTAGGATGTGAGAGATGGTACTGTTTGGTCTTAGTTGGGGAATGTTGTTCTTCTGTTTTCCTTCTTTATAAAATGATAAAATGTGAGACTCACGTCATTTGTCGGCTGAGAGCCATATGGGAGGTGTGTGGGGTGGCTCAACTTAAAGTACTGTGCTGTTATTGATGATACATTTCAAATTTGCTTGATGATCATACTAACGTAGCGAGCCGGCCCCAGGGTTGTAGGCTCATGCTGTGTAAACTGCTTTGTGTTAATAAAGGTCTTACACAAAAAAAAAAAAAATTGTAATCAGCGCATGCCACAAATCTAAAGTGCAAGTGCAAAGAATGATTGGAAGTTTGATTACAACAGATTGTTAGGGTAAGTGCCTATTTATATTATGCACTAATTTTGGCGAGTTAAAGTGCAAGTGCATATTTGCAAATTACGCAATTCTTTACCTCCTTTTCTAACCATCGATTTCTAAACTCTAAATTATTTCACTTTAAAGTTCAAGTGCATAATATATACAATATTTCATGGCCTACCAAAAAGAGCAAAAAAACGGACCATTTCTTATACTCAATAAAAAGTAAGCACTCGTAGATGAGGAGAAATTTAAAATAATAAAACAGAAATTTAGATAATATTGTCAGTGATTATTATCATCACACCACCTCAAGATTTAAAGTGGTAGTGCTTATGTAAACCGGAAAAATTCTTCCATACACACCTTTTTATCTCCTCGTTATATACATCCTTCAATACAGTACAATGATTATTCAAAAGTGCAAATGCATAATAGCCAAAAGAAAAAAATATTTTTACCCAGGACAACAAAGTAGAGCAGATCACAATGTTGTAGTTGCCGCATTGGATATTCACTACTGTTTAAAAAATCAAAAGATAATTAAAAACATTGAATTCATGGTCTTATACATGTGCAGATTCTCATTTTACAGCTCTTCTTCCTATTATTCAAGACATGCAAGTATATAAGTCCTCATCCACGTTCAACCCATGTGGTTTCTTGCAGTTAAACTCCAGGATAAAATATGTTTCTAATTTCCTGAGTTCCTTTTCCCTGTCCCTCCCTCTCCTTTTTCTCGGGACCTCTTCTATAAATAGTATACTGCAGGCTCGTAGGGTTACTGTGGTGGTGGGACTCAAAATGTCTTGCAATTGGGTACGTTCTGTCTTGATTTACAATTGCTCGCTGATGCTGAAGGACTCGTTTATATACAGGTAAGGTTGTACTTCCTATATAGATTTTAGGACATGAGCACTGTAAAAAATAAACAACGAAACTGCATCTACAAGTCAGAAAGCTTCTAATAATCACAGTTTTATTAAAAAATGTTCTAAAATCAGTGTGATTCATGCCATGTTGGCACGCCTTGCATTTTGAACACTTTTTAAAATCCGGTTTCTGATGTAGCCATGTATACATATATATATATATATACAAAAGTTTGCACTATTTGAAAGGGCCACACAGGTGAGTGAAACATTCCTCGAGGATGCAGCCAGAAGGACAGCTGTTTGTGCAGAAAATGTTCAGCTGTACGCGTTTTGGCTTGCGTCCTTGTTCACCAGCAAACCAGAATGAAAACCGGAAAGCAGTCAACACTTTATTTTGAATAAGCCACGGCCTGACAAGCCTCAAAGCATTTTGTTCCTTGTACTGCTGCTGGTATTACCCCTGTGAGTTCCATGTTTTTCACCCGGCATTAACAGAAAATAAAACACCAGTGGGTTTGCAACAAAGTCTGTTACCTTTTCGCTGCCTATATCAATGTCTCAAAGAGGCAACCCACCAGTCAAAAAACCAGGATGTCGTGGCTTCAGATCCGGCATTCCGCAGCATGCCCCTTCCACGACCGGGCAGGCCGTATTTAATCCAAACAAGTTTACAGGGACCTTATAGTTAGGCTCAGATTTCACTTGTACAAAACCATAGAAATTCAGCAGTTATAGTTACCTGTGCTAACTTTAACTTTCGCCCCCGCAATGCACTGCTTATGACCTCACATATTACGTCACTCATGACATGGTCAGTGACATCACTCATGACATCACTGACGACATCTCAAATGACATTACTGATTACTTCATCCAGTGAGTGAAAGTGGTTCGGAAATGCTTCTGAGACTTAAAGATATATACTTAGCTACTGCAAAAGTTAAATTGATATTCTTTCTGTGCTAATATTGAGTGATACTATTTCTAACATATGTCATCTGAGTGGCTGTGAGACTTTCTGAGTCTGTGAGTGAGTGGTTGTCTTAGTTGCTCTATGGGTGTGTGAGTGGCAGTATGGGTGAAAAGGTGAGTGTGTGAGTAGCTGTATAGGTGAGCGAGTGGCTGTGTGAGTGGCCGTATTGGTGAGTGAGCGGGTGTGTGAGTGGCTGTATGGGTACGTGAGTGGCTGAAGGGTTGGGTGAGTCTGTGAGTGAGTGGCTGTATCGGTGGCTGAGTGGCTGTGTGAGTGGCTCTATGGTTGAGTGAGTGGCTATGTATGGCTGTATGGATGAGTTACTGGGTCTGTAAGTGGGTGTATGGGTAAGAGTGGCTGTTTGAGTGGGTGTATGGGCAAGTGAGTGGGTGTGTGAGTGACTGCTTTGCACAGTAATTGTCTGTGTGAGTGACTGTCTAGGTGCATGGGTGGACATGTGAGTGCTTGTATGGATATGTGAATGGGTATGTAAGTGGTTTTGTGGGTGTGTGAGTGAGTGTGTGATTGGTTGTATGGGGAGTGAGTAACTATTAGTACCTGTATGGGTGAGTGAGAGGCAGTATGGGTGAGTGAGTGGTTTTGTGGGTAGCTGTATGAGTGAGTGGGTGGGTATGTGAGTAGTTGTATGGATCTGTTAATGGGTATGTGAGTGGTTCTGTGGGTGTGTGTGTGTGTGAGTGGGTCTATGAGAGGTTGTATGAGTGGGTGAATTGATGTGTGAGGGGTTTTGTGGGTATGTGAGTGGCTGTATAGGCCTGTGAGTTGCATACTAATACGGTGGACAGGGAGAGTGGTGGTTGGACAGGAGGGAGAATGGGCAGTTAGTGGAGGGAGTATGGTTGGGGAAGTAACAGAAGCGGGGGAGTGCTGAATGGGCAGGAGAGTGGATAAGCAACGGGAAAGTGATGAATGAGCACTTATTGAAATATGGGCAAATGTAGAACTAAGCATGTTGAATGTGGATACAGCGGTAAGTGACCACGACCAATGCTGAAAGGGGATGCTGTGGAGGTGGGGAAGTAAAATTTGGGGCAGAGAAGGCAGCTGGTGTGTGCTGCAGATAGAAGAGGGTGAAATGTCTGTTGTGTGGGCAGCAGTGGGTGTGAAGGTTAGCAAAGGGGATGGGAGAGTTTGTGGAGATGTAGCAGTGAAGGAGGGATGAGATGAATTGGGTAGTGACTGGGGAAGGGGAGGGAGCTGCGAGGGAACAGGAGCGAATAAAGCAGAGGGCTGACAGACAGGAACAGCATCCCATGGCAGGTGAGGGGCAGCCATGGTTGAGAAGAGTGCGGGTGGACTGGTGTATGGTGCTACCAGTAAGAGGGCAAGGGTGATGTACAGGGACAATGCACATGTACTTGCTGACCTGTGACCCATGGCCCTGGGGGCCATTACATTTCCTGGCCACTTCAGACTAGCCCTGACCTCAGTGGGCGCCATGTGGGCCTCCCCTGAGCTCTGATTTGGCACAGCAGTCTGTAACTGAAGAGTCCGGCAGCAGTGCTAGGCACCACATGTGCGGAAGCCCGAAAAAGCACCCTTGGAGAGCCAAGGAGAGCACATTGCATCCGAGGCATGGTATAAAGTGTAGCAACTGGCAAGTTTTTGGCCTCTTGGCACTGCATCTTGCATCAAACCTCTCCGTCCTGAAAACTTGCATCCGGGTCACACAGATAACCACTGGACACAGGGCAATACGAGTCACTGGATGAATGGATACATAAATCAATGAATGGACGGCAAGCTGCACAAGAGAAACACATCAATGTGATGACAGAGGTGGCGATTCATCAATTATCCTCATGACTGATCGAGTATCGGCGATTGTTGAGTGGCTTCGATATAAAGAACGTGAAACTCCTTTTTTTGTCTGGAATGATGAAGTGAACAAACTCTTGAACACAAGAGATTCGAGGCACACAGGGCAGGGTTGAATTTAACACACACTAGTGCAAGCGATGCAAGCCTGGCCGGCCCCCCTGTGTCCTCTTCAGCACAGCTCTATGTTATATGTTTGATAAAGTGTGTGCTGCAGTGTGAGATTCTGTAAAGTACAAGCAAAGTCTTTCACACACACACACACTGAGAGGGTACAAGAGGAGCACAAACTACACCTTAGTCGAAGTTTAAGACAAGCGCGCTCTGCGGATATTCATTAGGGCCAAGCTTTAGACACCTGTTTCATTTCATGAACATGAATACTTTTACACAACCAAAGTACATTGGGTCTGTGTGGCACACGGTGAGTGTATATCGTTAATCCTCTTTGTGAATATAAAGGGGAATTCAATTTGGGTGCTGGCGGGTTACTCCCTCTGACCACTGGGAGTTGAACATGAATGATAATGAGGGTTACATTGGCAATGACTGACAACGCAGCCCGTCGCACTCCTTGGTGGACCTGAAAAGTTTCCTATAGTAATCCTGGGTATTCCTCTAATCAATGAAACTCTCAAGTGGTGGTTACGTTTTTACATTTTTATTCATTACACTGGAGTAAGCATGGGCGGAAAATCCGTTTCGCTCGCGGATTTTGCGGATTTTCGGTAAATTCGCAATTCGCGAGATTCGCGAATCTCCCGCAAAATCCGCAAATCCGCGAGCAGCGGATTTTGCTCGCACTGTTCGCACTGTTCGCGTGAGTTCGCACCCCGCAAATAAGTGCAAAATTGCAGAAATACGATCTTAGCAAAACTGAAAGTAACTATTTACCAGGTTCAAAAGTTCAGGCTCATCATTAGTAGCCATTTCCTGTAGTGCTTCCTGAGGGGCCCCTCCAGAGTTCAGTTGCCAGTTGAAACTATTATGTGACCCTGCTCTGAACCTCAGAATAGTTACACATATGCCACAAAGGTCCTGAATTACAGCTAAGGGAGACAAGCAGGAGCCAGGCTGGAAGTTCAAATCCATTAATCAGCCCCTAATGCATTATTGTCAGTTGGGGCAGGGCAGGTGTTGTAACTAATTTTGCAACAATGAAAGCACTTAGCAAGTGCAAAAGATCACTAATCAGGAAGCACTAAGGAAGCAGGTGCCAGCTAAAAAAATATTCTGTGACACATTAATCAGCCCCAAATTAATTCAGGTCACTTGAGGCAGGGAAGGTGTGCTTGCGTTGCCACAATAATGTACACTGACTGGAGAACCAGAGGGTTCTGTGATGAAACAGAGGGTGGCATGGGTGGGCCAGAGGGTGGCATGAGTAGTCAGAGAGTGGCAGTGGTGACAGAGAGTGGCAGTGATGAAGAAGAGTGTCCCAAACAGGCTGGACACGTAGAAACAACAAGTTCGCGAAACTTGCGACCCGACAGGTAAGTTCGCAATTTGCGACATTGTAAAAAACCCTCGCGAACTGGCAGAAACTCGCGCAAACACAAAAAAAAATCAGCAAATTCGCGAGAATTCGCGGATTTTGCGGATTGCGAGTTCGCAAATCCGCAAAATTCGCGAATGCGAGATTCGCAAAATTCGCCCATGCTTACACTGGAGTTTTTTTCAACTGTTGCGTCACAGTCAGTAATCCGATATTATAGATCCAGTCATAGTATATACAATCCAGACATTGTTCATCTTATTTCATCAAAACCAATTCATTTAAATCCCTATGCATTTCGTGCTCCTGCACTTCATCAGGGGAAATTCGGTGAATCTATAGATCAAAACATAATAAAACGGGTATAAATGATAAGGAAGTAGACAATTATTGCAGTAAATGGAGAAGCTAGATGGAGACAGTCCATGCAAGTCACGTCTAGAGAATCTGGTGTTGCATGCGGACAAGGCTGAAAAAATACGAAAGAACACGTGTAAACCTCAGGGTAAATGAGTGTAAACAATCTGTCTGTGCTGCCAAACTGAAAATGCGTGATCAAAACAAAAATACGATTCTTATTGAGAAAAAGTGCTCATAGACAAACCGACTGTGATGGGCCCACTGACGAGTACCGTGAAGTGTACAAAAACAATCAAGTGACAGCTTTCATGAGTGCAAGAAACTGTGTTAAAACAAAGACACTCTGGAAACAGTGGTCTATGTGCCGGGGAAAAGTATTTGAAGTGCCCCGCATTGGGAACCCAAGTCTAAACACCTGTGAAACAACGTTACCCGGATGGTGAATAATTATATGCAGTGCTATAGCCCGCGACTGCGGCTTACCGGAGGAGAGACGGTAACTTATGTCCAAGTCTGTACCAAAAGTCATCAGTCGAACGCCACACATGCGTGGGGCTGCTCTATACATAATCATTGAAAACGGACTAACCCGAGAATCTAATCTCGTCATACGTATACAGATACAAGTTCACAATGAAAATAAAACAATTAAACTGGACTGCAACCAGTTGGGTAAAAACGAGAGTGTCAACCAGCGGAAAGCGGGTGAGGAAGTGAACGTGGCGGCCATCTTGGAGAGGGCTTAGTGAATGTGAAAACTCAATGAATGTATAGTGGAGGATGTGAAATAAGGGGTTGAAAAAGACGCTAGCCCCATGGGAAAGTAAAAGAACAAAGATAAAAGAGTATTAAGCCTTGTAAAAAAAAACATTCTTCCCAGATCAAACATTTATCATGCTAAGTCTGATGTACATTCGACCTCAAATACATAAACTGTTGTATCTTACAAAATGTTATAGAATCATAAAAAGCAACTGTATTCCATCTGATCATTTATTCCTTTCGGATTAAATGAATTCAATTTCTTAATCCAGTACATTTCACGTTGTAAAAGTCTCTTTCTGTTGTCAAAGCCTTGTTTTGCAGAAACCGCCTCCAAAACCATAAATCTAATTTGGCTAACATTGTGATTGTTAGCGGAAAAATTTGCAGCAACCGGAGCTTTCCTTACCTTGTTTCTAATTGTGCTTTTAGGTTCCGTTAGGCGAGTTTTTATTTTCCTTTCTGTTTTTCCCACATATGGGAGTCGGCACGGACATTTGAGCAGGTAGATCAGGTTTTTTGTATCACACGTGGCATTAGTGTATATCTTGATCAGATTTCCTGTCGTTGGATGGTTGAGTGTGTTTCCACGTACGATGTTGTTGCAATGTCCACAGTTTAAACAAGGGGTGGTCCCTGTATATCTTACATTAACATCTCTCGGTTTAGATTCAAGCATCCCTTTTAAATTCTTTGACCTCTGATATGCAAACAAGGGTTTGGTAAATATTCCTTTGAAATCTGGTTAGTTCTCAATCATTTGCCAATTCTTTAAAATGATTTTTTTAATCTGTTGACTCCTGATGGAAAACTTAGATACGAACGTAGGCCTACTTTGTTGTGGGTCAGGTGTACGAGTCTTCAATAGTTCCTGCCTTTCTTTTCTTCTCGCCCTCTCAATAGCGTCTTTTAACACTGAATCAGGGTATTTCCTCTCCTGAAATTTCTCCATCATTTTAGTTTCATTCTTAGTGTATGTGTCAATGTCCGATGAGATGTGTTTGATCCTCAGGAATTGCGAATACGGTAGATGACGTTTGAGAGACATTGGATGACAACTGTCGAACATTAGAGAATTATTCCTGTCCATGCTTTTGGTGTGGAATCTGTTATCGACTATGGAAACCAATAGATCCAAATATGGGATAGACCCTGTATTAATGGTATTGGTAAACTGTATGTGGTTGTCAATGTTGTTGATAAACAGCATAAACTCTTCAAGCTCTCCCTGGGGCCCTTTCCAAATTACAAATATAACATTGATATATTGCCATAATTTATGAATTTTATTTTGCCATCTTGGGTTGTTCAGGATGTGGTCCAGTTCCAGCCTGTGCATGAACAGGTTTGCATAGCTGGGAGCTGCGCAATTTCCCATCGATGTGCCTGCCAACTGTTGAAAAAATTGGTCATTCCATGAAAAGTAACTATGGAATAAGGTGTATTGCAAAAGTTCCAGCAAGAATATTTTAAGATCTTCATTAATGTCATGCTTGATCAAAAAAGAATCAATTGCTTCGATGCCCCTGTTGTGTGGTATCGAAGTGTAAAGTGAACACACGTCGATGGTGCAAAGGGTAATGATCATTGTTTCATCGAGAATAGTTTCATTCAACTTGATTAGAAAGTCAGTGGTATCACGTAAATATGTAGACATCTTCTAAACAAGTGGCTGCAAGTGTCGGTCCAGGTATTTGCCCGTAGGCTCATGTATTGATCCCTTCGTCGACACTATCGGCCGAAATGGAGGTTTCATGAAATCCTTGTGGATCTTGGGTAACATGTGTATGCTGAGGCTGCTCGGATGCACATACATGAAGTTACCTCAAGATCCCACAGAGGTTTTCGCTAGGACATTGAAAACCATTATTGACAAAGCAGTGGAGATGGCACACACATCGATGGGAAATTGCGCAGCTCCCAGCTATGCAAACCTGTTCATGCACAGGCTGGAACTGGACCACATCTTGAACAACCCAAGATGGCAAAATAAAATTCATAAATTATGGCGATATATCGATGATATATTTGTAATTTAGAAAGGGCCCCATCGAGAGCTTGAAGAGTTTATGCTGTTTATCAACAACATTGACGACCACATACAGTTTACCCATACCATTAATACAGGGTCTATCCCATATTTGGATGTATTGGTTTCCATAGTCGATAACAGATTCCACACAGATGTGTACACCAAAAGCACGGACAGGAATAATTCTCTAATGTTCGACAGTTGTCATCCAATGTCTCTCAAACTTCATCTACCATATTCGCAATTCCTGAGGATCAAACGCATCTCATCGGACATTGACACATACACTAAGAATGAAACTAAAATGATGAAGAAATTTCAGGAGAGGAAATACCCTGATTCAGTGTTAAAAGACGCTAATGAGAGGGCGAGAAGAAAAGAAAGGCAGGAAGTACTGAAGACTCGTACACCTGACCCACAACAAAGTGGGTCTACGTTCGTATCTAAGTTTTCCATCAGGAGTCAACAGATTAAAAAAATAATTTTAAAGAATTGGCAAATGATTGAGAACGAACCAGATTTCAAAGGAATATTTACCAAACCATTGTTTGCATATCAGAGGTCAAAGAATATAAAAGGGATGCTTGAATCTAAACCGAGAGATGTTAATGTAAGATACACGGGGACCACCCCTTGTTTAAACTGTGGACATTGCAACAACATCATACGTGGAAACACACTCAACCATCCAACAACAGGAAAACCGATCAAGATATACACTAATGCCACTTGTGATACAAAAAACCTGATCTACCTGCTCAAATGTCCGTGCAGACTCCCAAATGTGGGAAAAACAGAAAGGAAAATAAAAAGTCACCTAACGGAACATAAAAGCACAATTAGAAACAAGGTAATGAAGCTCCGGTTGCTGAATATTTTTCCGCTAACATTCACAATGTTAGCCAGATTAGTTTTTTTGGTTTTAGAGGCGGTTTCTGCAAAACAAGGCTTCGACAACAGAAAGAGACTTTTACAACGTGAAATGTACTGGATTAAGAAATTGAATTCATTTAATCCGAAAGCATTAAATGATCGGATGGAATACAGTTGCTTCTTATGATTCTAAACATTTTGTAAGATACAACAGTTTATGTATTTGAGGTCTAATGTACATCAGACTTAGCATGATAAATGTTTGATCCGGGAAGAATGGGTTTTTTACAAGGCTTAATACTCTTTTATCTTTGTTCTTTTACTTTCCCATGGTACTGGCGTCTTTTTCAACCCCTTATTTCACATCCTCCACTTTACATTCACTAAGCCCTCTCCAAGATGGCCGCCACTTTCACTTCCTCGCCCGCTTTCCGCTGGTTGACACTCTCGTATTACCCGACTGGTTGTGGTCCAGTTTAATTGTCTTTTTTTCATTGTGAACTTGTATCTGTGTACATATGACGAGATTAGATTCTCGGGTTAGTCCGTTTTCAATAATTATGTATAGAGCAGCCACACGCATGCGTGGCATTCGACTGATGACTTTTGGTACAGACTTGGGCATAAGTTACCGTCTCTCCTCTGATGAGCCGCCGTCGCGGGCTATAGCACTGCATTTAATTATTCACCATCCGGGTAACGTTGTTTCACAGGCGTTTAGACTTGGGTTCCCAATGCGGGGCACTTCGAATACTTTTCGCCGGCGCATAGACCACTGTTTCCAGAGTGTCTTCGTTTTAACACAGTTTCTTGCACTCATGAAAGCTGTCACTTTATTGTTTTTGTACACTTCACGGTACTCGTCAGTGGGCCCATCACAGTCGGTTTGTCTATGAGCACATTTTCTCAATAAGAATTGTATTTTTGTTTTGATCACGCATTTTCAGTTTGGCAGCACGTACAGATTGTTTACACTCATTTACCCCGAGGTTTACACGCGTTCTTTCGTATCTTTTCAGCCTTGTACGCATGCAACACCAGATTCTCTAGACCTGACTGTCTCCATCTAGCTTCTCAATTTACTGCAATAATTGTCTACTTCCTTATCATTTATACCCGTTTTATTATGTTTTGATCTATAGATTCACTGAATTTCCCCTGATGAAGTGCATGAGCACGAAATGCATAGGGATTTAAATGAGTTGGTTTTGATGAAATAAGATGAACAATGTCTGGATTTTATATACTATGACTGGATCTATAATACCGGATTACTGACTGTGACGCAACAGTTGAAAAAAACTTCAGTGTAATGAATAAAAATTGAAAAACTTAACCCCCACTTGAGAGTTCCATTGATTAGAGGAATACCCAGGATTACTATAGGAAACTTTTCAGTTCCACAAAGGAGTGCGACAGGCAACTTTTACACAACATCAGACCCAAATACCTCAACAAGAGAGTATCCTTCCACGTACCCAAAAGGAACCTCCGCTCCGCCGACCTCGCCCTGGCAAGGATCCCACGCATCCGCAGAACCAGAGCAGGTGGAAGTGCCTTCACCTATGTCGCAGCAAAGACCTGGAACAAGCTCCCAGTCAACATCAGATGCTCCCCTACTCTGCACACCTTCAGGAGGAGCCTCAAGAACTGGCTCTTTGACTGATCCGGAGCAGCGCCCCACTCCCATCCCCCACCAGCGCCTCTAGACCCTCACGGGTGAGTAACACGCTTTATAAAACCATGATTGATTGACATATAAGAAGGAGACAGTGTGGTGCTGCGTATTTATGTAGTACAAGCCACGTGGACAGGCATTGTATGGGCAGTTGTGCCCACTGCTTGCACATGCCTCTGTTCGTGTACAGGTAAGGATGTGTTTGCACGTTTAGGCACGTGTGCTGGATGTTCACGTGGAGCACTATCAAAGTCAGTGCAAAGAAACTTCTCAGCCTGTTGAACGGCCTCCTTTAAGGAAGCTGTGACTTCTCAGCAATAATACGATAAAAACAAGAATGGCTATACTACTACTAACAGCACTTCGTGCGGTCCTGCAGTTTCCAAGCGATTTAAAATAACAGTTGGACCAGTCACTTGTACTACATTAATGGGAACTGTAATGCTCAGTTCAAAATGTGCTTGAGCCAGACTGTATGTCCTACCCTAACCCACTGACTTCTAATCTATTGGCAGCACATATACTTTAATACATTTTGGCCAGTTCGAACCATCCCGCTGTCTTGAAATGTGACTGAACTGGAAAAATCGTGTATCCTTCTGTTCAGACATTGAAAATGATGGTGGCGTTGCTAATATGTGTAGGGTGTGGTTGAACAAAGAACACACATGAGTGTTTAGTGTGGGTAGCGCTGTGATATGAACATAATGGGTGCAGGTCCCCTGAACCCCTATGGAAAATAAAAGTGATGAATGTCCTTTCAGCATCAAAACCACTACCTAAAGAAGGCGTGAAGGATGAGTGGATGAATTAATGAGCCGTTTCTTTTTAATCATGATGAATGGGCCGTGCTGACCCACACTCACTGCTTATAGAATCTTATGACAATGCAGACACTTGGCTTTTCACTGCAGTTCACAATAGCGAGGCAGTGCCGGGTCAAGGGGTATCAGTTTAACACGTATATGTTTCTGACACTTACGCTGTGGCACTTTATACAGGCATGACTATACCAAACACTCTGGTTTAAAGTGGTTCTGATTACCATAAACCACTCAGGCAAGGGGAAAGAAGAGGCCAAGAGCGCAGAGGATTGTTTGTGTGTAGGGGCGGGGTGTGGGGGTCTGTTTCCAGAGTGCATAGTACTTTTTTGTAAATAAGTAGTTCAATTTGGCACTGTGCGAAATAAACAGTTTCAGAATTTTCTCAGCCTATGGAGCACCTGGAAGCAGAGAACAACCTGCTAGTTTCATTGGTTCCACATCTCATTTAAAACAAAGACAGTGCTGTTGTGGTGCTGAGTGATGCTGTTGTGGTTCTGGGTGATGATGTGGTTGAGCTGAGTGATGTGGTGGTGTCCCAGAGTGATGTGGTGGTGTCCCAGAGTGACGCGGTTGTGTCCCAGAGTGATGTGGTGGTGTCCCAGAGTGATGTGGTGGTGTCCCTGAGTGATGTGGTGGTGTCCCTGAGTGATGTGGTGGTGCCCCTCAGTGATGTGGTGGTGCCCCCGAGTGATGTGATGGTGCCCCTGAGTGATGTGGTGGTGCCCCTGAGTGATGTGGTGGTGCCCCTGAGTGATGCCCCTGAGTGATATGGTGGTGTCCCAGAGTGATGTGGTGGTGTCCTAGAGTGATGTTTGTGGTGGTGTCCCAGAGTGATGTGGTGGTGTTGTGAGGCGTGCAGCAGTGTGAGGCGTGCAGCAGTGTGAGGCGTGCAGCAGTGTGTGGCGTGCAGCAGTGTGTGGCATGCAGCAGTGTGAGGCATGCAGCAGTGTGTGGCGTGCAGCAGTCTGCAGCGTGCAGCAGTGTGAGTAATGCAGCAGTATGCAGCAGTGTGAGACATGCAGCAGTGTGTGGTGTGCAGCAGTGTGTGGCATGCAGCAGTGTATGGCGTGCAGCAGTGTGTGGCGTGCAGCAGTGTACAGAAAGCAGTGTACAGAAAGCAGAGTGAGTAATGCAGCAGTGTGCAGCAGTGTGAGGCGTGCAGCAGTGTGAGGCATGCAGCAGTGTGTGGCGTGCAGCAGCGTGAGGCATGAGGTGAGGGGGTGTGAGGGTGAGGGGGTGTGAGGGTGAGGGGGTGAGAAGGTGAGAGGGTGTGTGAGGGTGATTGAGGGTGTGTGAGGGTGAGAGGGTGTGTGAGGGTGAGAAGGTGAGTGAGGGTGTGTAAAGGTGAGGGGGAGTGAGGGGGTGCGAGGGGGTGTGTGAGGGTGAGGGTGTGAGGGTGAGGGTGTGTGGGTTCTGAGGGTGTGTGGGGGAGTGAGGGTGAGGGGGTGTGAGGGTGAGGGGGTATGAGGGTGAGTGAGAGTGTGTGTCAGGATGAGAGGGTGTGTGAGGGTTACAGGGTGTGTGAGGGTGAGGGGGTGTGTGAGGGTGGGGGAGTGTGTGAGGGTGAGGGGGGGGTGTGAGGGTGAGGGGGTGTGAGGGTGAGGGGTGAGGGTGTGTGAGGGGGTGTGAGTGTGTGGGGGTGTTGTGAGGGGGTGAGGTGGGTGAGAGGGTTGTGAGGGTGAGGGGGTGAGGGTGAGTGAGGGTGAGTGAGGGTGGGTGAGGGTGTGTGAGGGTGAGTGAGGCTGAGAGGGTTGTGAGGGTGGGAGGGTGAGTGAGGGTGTGTGAGGGTGTGTGAGGGTGAGAGGGTGTGAGGGTGAGGGTGAGTGAGGGTGAGTGAGTCAACACAGCTTGCAAGGGATCAAGTGTCTAGAGGCAAAGCACAACAGATGTAGCATTGCAGCTAGCAAGTCGAGTGTTTAAGCTGTGTCCCTAGAGAGATGGCAACACAGCAACAGCATTTTGAGGAGCAAGGCTACTGTAAACATTGTCGGCATTGCTGGGGGGGCGGGGGAACTGGAGCGCTTTTCTTTGAAGTCTGATGGCGGGGCGGGTGAGCGGCTTGAGGGCGAAAAAAATTACAACGTAAAGATTGAGGTTTCTGAAATGTCATGATTAATCCTAACATGGCGACCCGGTGCCTTTTATTACTCCTGACCATGCACTGAAGCTATGTTCCTCCTGACATTAATAGGGCTGCTGTATATTGCCCAGAGAACACACGCATTTTAAGTTCAAGAAGGCTACCACCAATTTAGCTATAACTCCGCAGCCAACAAGCCTATTGTCAAAAGGTTTGTCTGCATTGACAAGCTTTTTTTATTAGAAAACAAAAATATAAAAGCAGCTGATTTATTTCTTTGAACATACTAACTTAAAGTATAAATGTCGCTTATAAGAAACTCCAATCAGTACGATGTATTTTCTTCAGATAAAAGAATTCTAATTTTGTGGCGTGGTTGTTCGGTGAACATTTGCCTGATTTAAAAAGATGCAAGCTATTCCAAGATGGCCGTTCAGTTTATCATCGGTTCCTGCTTTTTCGTGATCCGCCTTTGACTCAGTGATAACGTCATATCAACGCGACTGAGTGCTGCACAAAACATGGCGGAGGGAAACTCAAGCTGACCTTCTTCATCCTAAGGGAGGATGATTAGGCTGAGGAGCCTTGTGGGGTCTACAGACAGGGATGCCGGGTAAGGGACAAGTATTGTATGGAAGTGGGAGGAGAAAACAAACAATAAGATTGGTCGAACAAGGCATTTAATGTGAACCTTACAACATCGCCATTAGTTGTAATGCTCGAGACTTATCTGAGTTATTTTCACGGACGTCTGTTAACAGTAGCCACTGTGACAGCCGGTACCCGTCGCTTGCGTGTTGGTAAACGTAGCCCCAGTGAACATGAAGGCATGAATAGAAAGTAATAGTTTTAATAGTTCCTTCGTTACTCGTTACCCCCAGAAGGAAACAGGTGACTGCTGATTATCTAAGGGTGAGAAAAGAGTTTACTTAACCCCCTTGTCTTCCGTGGTCCAAGCGTGCATCATGATGTGACTTCCACAACGTCTTTGGTGACAAGCTCTCGGCATTGCTGTGGCGGGGCGGGGGAGGCATTGCTTTGAAGTCTGAAGGGCACAAATGGTTCTTTTCAAGTCGGATGGGGGGCAGGGGTGCAGGGGAGCGAGCGAGTGGGAGGGAATGAGCATATGAGGCGGGGGAGCAGCTTGGGAGTGCATTCCATTGAAGTCTGGTGCGAGGCTCATTGGTTTGACGTGCACGCGCGTCTCACACAAGTGCATCACATGAACTGGTCGTAATCCGCATTTGGTAGAGATTTTGTTTTGCCTACTATATACTCGCCTATTAATCCACCTGGGATATAATAGGCGAGACCTAAAAATGTTTTTGGGGAATGTGCACACCGGTGAGACATTACCATGTGCATTTGGGGCACATTTAACTTTCAACCCTCCCACGGTTCAGAGTATGTATATTTTCCAGGCTCCCATTCATGTGTTTATTACCTCAGTTCCCTTTTATCCATTTGACATTCTATAAACTAATTGGATGTGAATAAATTCACGCCGGGGCGCGGTGCAGTGTGAGGACAAAGGGAAAATTGTGAAACGCAGTAGCGGCCTGTGATGGGAGTGCTGCCGGGCGCTGACGTGGGGCAGGGTGGGGGGTAGTAAACTGCGGAATATGGCCGCACATAAGTACACAAACAAATAAATAAAACTAATTTCCTTGTAAGCGCTGCATCGCCAAATGCAATGTAGTGGTGTTCAAAATAAATTTAATGGGGAAATAGCATAATAGGATCCCCCCTTTTTCTCGGCCCTTGCTTGACCAATCACCTGAAAATTTCAACGCAGCTAATTGAACTGAGCATTATAAACATTTTGAAAATTTTGTGAAGATTCGTCAAACTACGCCAAAGTTATTGACAAAACAAAAACCGCTATTCATATGCAAACTAGTTCCTTACTATAACTACTTACTGGCCAAAACCCAGAAGATAGTTATATTTAGGGCCAACTTTGCTCATAGACAAAGATTTTTTCGTTCTGCTGATACGTTTGGCCCTGTTTGACAAATCTTCATGAAATTTTCAAAACTAGTCTACTAGTTACTTTAGCAGCTGACTGGAACTTTTTAGGGTGATTCGTCAAGCAGGGGCCCAGAAAAAGGGGGGGTCCCAAAACACCTTTTTCTCTATGCAGTCTTTATTGAGATTTTGCATGTTTTTAATACTACTACTGGTCGAATTGCTGAAATCTGGGTGAGATGTTTGATTGCCAACTTTCCTTCAATGCCTAGGTTTTGGGGCGAGGCATTGCTTTGAAGTCTGATGGGCACAAATGGTTCTTTTCATGTCGGATGGGGGGCGGGGGAGCAGGGGAGCGAGCGAGTGGGAGGGAACGAGCATATGAGGCGGGGGAGCAGCTTGGGAGCGCATTCCATTGAAGTCTGGTGCGAGGCTCATGGGTTTGACGTGCACGCGCGTCTCACACGAGTGCATCACTTGAACTGGTCGTAATCCGCAGCTGGTAGAGATTTTTGGCAGTAGTAAAATCATGTCTACGGATCCTCTGCATGCTCAAGAAATGTGTGCACCTTCTCCCCTATAAATCTCAGGTCATGGTGGTCAGGGCACTGATCTTATCTAGGCTGGATTACATCAGTGTTTTGTACCAAGGTCTTACTGACTACCTACCCAGCGTCTGCAAGTGATACAGAACATGGCGGTATGCCTAATCTATAGGCTACCTAAGCACGCCTAAGTATCTCACTTCTATGAGAAGCTACATTGGCTTCCAGTGCACAAGCGCATGATGTTTAACCCCTTCAATGCTGGTGACGGAACCATTCCGTCATCAGTCATGGTTGAGCTGTGCTGATGACGGAATGGTTCCGTCACGACCCCACCCTGTTCTGCATTGTCCAGTACAGGGGGGGAATTCCAGCAGCAGTCAAGGTGTTAAAACCTTGACACTGACCCACCAAGCCCTTTACAACATTGGTTCATCATACTTTAATGAGAGGATAAAGGAGAACAGACCAGGAGTTTTCTACGCTCCAGTAATGCTGACTTCTTAACAATCCCTGTTTCAAAAAACAACAGAGAGAGGGATCCTCCTTTATGGTCAGGGCAGCAAGCATGTGGAACCAGATGTGTGGCCACCTGAGATCAATAATCGAGGAAACATCCTTCAAAAAGGCTCTAAAGACATATCTTTTTAAACTTTAGGGATTCTTGATCACTTATTGGATTCTGCCCCGCCTCACCTCTACTTTTATGTTGAGCACCGGGACACTCACTAAGTAGCTGCTCTCTACACAAAAGCCACTAAATTCAAAATTCAAATTCAATACACTACATTTGGCAGAAAGCTATCTCTTGGTCTAGAAAGAGCCTTTTTTGTAATTTTGTGTGAATATGTGCAGTAGGTTCGGGGTCATTAAACAAATACAAATTTGTAGAGATAGGGATGCGGATCCTTTGCGGATCTATTTGCAGGTGACTCATGGGTACCCACAGGGGATCCGCGGAACTGGTGAAAAAGAAAAGCCCTGATTGACTGGTGCAATCTGAAAGAAAAGTTGCGGCCAACCATTTTCTTGATCGGACCGGGTGAGTGGGAGAAAGAAAAGTAAAAAATAAAATAAGGGGTCAAGATAGAGGTATCCTGACACCATAGGAGACATGGAGGGGTCTGTGAGTGAGCCCTTATGGTTAAAAAATTGCCTAATTTTTGGGGAAACCAAGCGCAAATTAGCAGATCCACTGCGGGTCTCAGCTGGGCCCCCCAGTGTAAATCTGCAAAGGATCTGCGGATCTAAAACCCAAAGTAATAAAAACCGACTCACACAGCAAACCCCTGCCACACATGTTGTACTAACAAACGGTAATTATATATTACTTTACGTTAAAAAAAACATAGAAATTTACTGAAAAATATAAAAATTACAGGGGCATTATAGGTAGGTTGATGTTTTACCTACACAAAACCATAGAAATTCAGCAATTATCGTTATACTTATAGTTTTAATTATCTGAAGAAACAATAACCTGTGCCATTAAGTAACGTTATGCCATGAGTAATAGTTTTTAACATAAGTATAACTATAAGTATAACTATAACTGCTGAATTGCTATGGTTTTAGGTGGGTAAAACATCAACCTAACTATAACATCCCTGTAATCTTTGTTTTTTTTAGTGAATATATACAGGCACACACACACACACACATATATACACACACGCATATATGTATATACATACATATATAGATTTCATTAGACGAGGTGTGATATATATATGTACATACATATATCAGTGAAGTCCTCACTGATGTCACTGACCATGTCACGAGTGATGTAATTTGTGAGGCAATTAAGCCCTGCATTGCGGGGCATAATTTATAGTTAGCTCAGGTAACTACAACTGCTGAATTTCTATGGGTTTATGTGTGTGAAAACTGAACCTAACTACAACGTCCATGTAACCTTTATTTTTTTCAGTTAATTTCTAAGGTTTTTTAAATTCGATTTCCTAACTATAATGTCCCTGTAACCTTTGTTTTTTTCAGTGAATATCTATGTAGATATCGTTTTGGCAGAGTCCACAAGTTGTCATCATGTCCACAGTCACTCTTGTGCCAGGAAACAGGCTGCGGCACCAGTGTCATTGTTCAAAAAGGAACGATAGTCGAAGGCATTCCTTACAATGAAAATCATGAGTTTATTGTGATGTCAACAACACGCATTTCATTTGTACAGCCGTCCTCAAGTGCGGGTTCAGTCGCCGTCAGAAAATATATAGTGCAGGCCAATCCCAACATAAAAAACATAGTACACAGACTTTGTTAAAATGAACCACACATAGTTGCATTCATTTTGTGCTCATTGAGGATATATTGTACAATTGGAGCCATAATAGCAAAAAAAGAATAATGGTACTCTAAGCTGGTATTGCAGATCTTGTGACTGAAGCTTATATTAAGGTTATGAATTTGTATGATGTGGACAAATTCAGTGACATCGAAATAACCTTGTGATTTTTACTGTAAGAAGTGCCTTCAACTATCCTTTCTTTTAGAACATATATACTTATCCTCCTAGACCTCTAAGAAGTGCCTTCAACTATCCTTTCTTTTAGAACATATATACTTATCCTCCTAGACCTCTCCGCGGCATTCGACACGGTCTGCCACCGCACCCTAGTACGGCGCCTCAGCAACATCGGAATCCAGGACAAGGCGCTGGAATGGATCATCTTCTTCCTCAACGGAAGAACACAGAGAGTCCGCCTACCACCGTTCAAGACAGAGGCCTCCGAAGTCATCTGCGGCGTCCCTCAAGGATCATCTCTGAGCCCCACCCTCTTCAACGTCTACATGAGCCCCCTCGCGGCCATCGTACGCAAACACAACCTCAGCATAATCTCCTACGCCGACGACACCCAGCTGATCCTCTCCCTGACCAACGACCCCACCGCCGCCAGAGCCAACCTGCACGAAGGGATGAAAGAGGTAGCCGAGTGGATGACGACCAGCCGCCTGAAACTGAACTCGGACAAGACGGAGGTCCTCATCCTGGGCCCCTCACCCTCCGCCTGGGACGACTCCTGGTGGCCTCCCGCCCTGGGCACCGCACCCAAACCGACAGACCATGCACGCAACCTGGGCTTCATCCTGGACTCCTCCCTCTCCATGACCAGGCAAGTCAACAACGTCTCCTCGGCGTGCTTCAACATCCTACGCATGCTACGGAAGATCTTCTGGTGGATCCCCACCGAGACCAGGAAGACCGTCACCCAGGCCCTCGTCACCAGCCGACTGGACTACGGCAACGCCCTCTACGCCGGTACCACCGCCAAGCTCCAGAAGAGACTCCAGCGGATCCAGAACGCCTCAGCCAGACTCATCCTCGACATCCCACGAACCAGCCACATCTCCGGACATCTGAGAGACCTTCACTGGCTCCCCGTCAACAAAAGAATCACCTTCCGCCTCCTCACCCACGCACACAAAGCCCTACACGACCAAGGCCCGAGCTACCTCAACAGCCGAGTCAACTTCTACGCTCCCAAACGCCACCTCCGATCAGCCAACCACGCCCTCGCCGCCGTCCCCCGCATCCGAAGAGCGACTACAGGAGGAAGGTCCTTCTCCTACCTGGCCGCCAAGACCTGGAACTCCCTCCCGACCGACCTGCGCCTGACCCAAGACCACCTCTCCTTCAGGAAGAAGCTGAAGACCTGGCTGTTCGAGCAGTAGCGGCACCTCCCCCCCCCCCCAGCGCCTTGAGACCCTACGGGTATGTAGCGCGCTTTATAAGTGTCACTGATTGATTGATTGATATGTATATATATATATATATATATATATACTAATATAATAAAGCGAGAGCCCAAAACTTTGAGGCGGGTAATATCAGGGACCACAGCACCAATCACAACACCCAATACAGAGTTGGAAAGGGCAGTTGCAGCAGAAGGACATAGGCTATGCAGACGCCCACCATATACATTTAAAAGGTAAAAGAACCATGCCAGCAAAGTAGTCCCTTGTGGGCGTGTCTGCGTTGTGCTGTGGGCGTGTGCTGGCGGCGGCGCGTGACAAACACTGGGGGCATGTGGTACGTTCCGCCCTTCATGCCATGTCTCATATCGTGTGCTAATCCCACCCTGCTCCCTTTAAATACCCCTGCACCCCATAATCATAACCCACCCTTACTCCTTAAAATACCCCAACACCCTTAAACACTAACCCATCTTAACCCTATAAATATACCCTGTACCCCAAAACCCAAACTTATCCCTAAACACTAAAAATACCCCTGTACCCCAAAACCCAAACCTAGCCCTGAACCCTATAAATACCCCTGTACCTCAAAACCCAAACCTACCCCTGACCCCTAAAAATACCCCTGTACCCTAAAACCCAAACCTAGCACTGAACCCTAAAAATATCACTGTACCCCAAAACCCAAACCTAGCCCTGAACCCTAAAAATACCACTGTACCCCAAAACCCAAACCTACCCCTGAACCCTAAAATACCCCTGTACCCCAAACCTAGCCCTGAACCCTTAAAATACCCCTGTACCCAAACCTAGCCCTGAACCCTTAAAATACCCCTGTACCCCAAAACACAAACTACCCATGAACCCTAAAAATACCCCTGTACCCCACAACACAAACCTACCCCTGAACCCTAAAATACCCCTGTACCCCAAAACCCAAACCTAGCCCTGAACCCTAAAAATACCCCTGTACCCCAAAACCCAAACCTACCCCTGAACCCTAAAAATACTCCTATACCCCAAAACCCAAACCTAGCCCTGAACCCTAAAAATACCCCTGTACCCCAAAACCCATACCTATCCCTAAACCCTAAAACTATCCCTGTACCCCATAACCCAAAACTATATCTGAACCCTTAAAATACCCAAACACCCCAAAACATATACCTCAGTACCCCAAAACATATACCCCTATACCCATGCTTACCTTATCCAAACATTAAAAACAAACCTGCTTTTACCATTTATGCATTTACAACGAATTTCGTTGTAAATGTATGCGTGGTAAAAGCATATAAAATGTAATGCCATGCGTTATAATGGCATTGCGGAGTCATGATACTTTCGTAATGAAAGTATGCGGAGTGATGGTATGCGGAAAGAAAGTTGCGGAATAATGGGTGTTTACCCTCCCCCGGTAAGTACATTTGTGGCACGGCGGTCAACATCTCCAGCAACATACTCATATTTTTTCACCACCCATTTGAAAAATGCATAGGTCTCTATCATTGATGGCCGGCACCAACATACACTTTTAGACACACCACCCGCCACAAGTTCTAGAATTGCGAACTTTAGAGCTGGGGAGCTACGTTCGAATCTCGGCATCAGCTCAACATCCTGTGATTCCAGGCAAATCGCTTTGTCTCCCATTGCCTACCACAAATAAATGTGTTCTTCTGTAATGTAAATTGTGCTCATGCCATATTGTCGAGTTTGCGCTATATAATATTGCAAGGAAAAATAAAGTAGGGAAACTCGAATCGGAGAGTTTCACAGGCCTGTCACAGATAAGAAATGCTATCAAAACGAAATCCTACAAAACAATATACTACTGGCCGGCAGCAATTCATACCCAGACAATGTCGGGACAGGCTGCTAGTATATATATATATATATATATATGCACACACACATATATATTTATATATTTTAAAAAAATCTAAAAATTAAAAAGTTGTTATAGTTAGGTATGGAAAGATTTTCTTAACCTGCATTGAAAACCTACCTACTTATGTAAAAAAACAACTCAGAAATTCACTGAAAAAACAAATGTTAAATTGACGATATACTATGGTAAAAGTCCAACACAATTTAACATTGAAAACATTGAAAACAAAAAAAACTCACAGAAATTTGCTGTTATAATTTGCTGAGCAAATGATCGCCTTTTTTCCTTTTTTGTAATTTTTTTTGCTTTTTTTAACAACATTTTTAATATTTACTCCTCATGTTAATGTTACTGTTAACATTTTAGTACATCAGCAAGTGGTCTTTGTGCATCTTCGCCTCATGCTTTTTGATTTTAGTACTCAACCCACCCTTTTGTGTGGGTGCATCAATAGGAAATGCTTTCAAATAAAGGAAGTGCCCATGAAATAGTGTCTATGATGGCCACAATGAAGTTCTTGATTGCTCAATGTCCATGTGACATTTTGGGCATTGATTTTTTTCTGCCCTCGAGGCAGCATAAAAAACTGCTACATAACAAATTCTTTCTTGGACCTAGTTGGTCATGGTGCTGTAGATGCTGTAGATGATGTAGACACCAAAATTATATCTTCATCCTGGGGTGATGATTTTAAGTAACTCCTTGTGCTTTCACTAGTTGATGACTCCTTTTACCAGTTTTGTGTAATGCCATGATGGATGTGGATATAATTTTTTTCCAGCTCTCTCTCAAATATTAATGTGAGATGCTATTTTCGAACTTTCTTCTGTTTGTTTTATTGCCTATGGGCTTTTTAAAGAACTGTTCTCTTTCTGGCCAATGTAATGGCTTCTATCCTTTTGTTTTATTTTTACCTCTGTTCCACTCTACTCATGCGGGACTCATAGAGCCAATGAAGTAGTGCCCTTTCACTCCTTTGGGACCTTTATTTCCTTTTCCAGGTCCTGTAGTAGTCCCGTAGGACCTGGATATTTTTAAAATAATAAAGTTGTACTGCAGTACAATTTTACAAAACAAATTCACACTCGGAACCAGTGAGATGGTAGGTGTTGTTTTGGATATATGCAATAAAAATACAATTGATCAAAAATGAATTATTTTTCAACTTGGAGGAAGGAGGGTTAGAACATATGTAGTGGAGTGGAACATAGAATAATTGATGATGTACTTAGGATCCCTGGTGAAGTCTGCAAAGACGAAATACATTGACTTGGCTGATTATTTGTTTGCATCTACAAAAGAATAGAAATAAATCAAGATTTGTTGCAGCAAGATCACACGACTCCTGTGTATCACTAATGAATATTCTCATTGGCTGTCATTAATTTGATCAATTCCCAGGATGTTCTCACCTACCTATTCTTATTGGGGATTAGCACTTTAGAGCATTCAGACTCTGTACCCTCTGTGCTCACTTTTTTTTGGTGTTGGTATATTTTGGGGGGATTTACCTGAAACAGTGGCATCTCAAGAAGAATGGAGAGCTTAGCAGTCCCAAGAAGAGATACAGCAGTAAGAGGAACAGCGGACCTCAGCTCAGTGAATCGATTGGGACTTAGGGCCTGATTTAGAGTTTGGAGGACGGGTACCTCCGTCGCACACATGTAGGATATTCTGTCGGTCCTTTAAATCCTATCGCACTTGTAATACAGCGGATAGAATATCCTTCATGCCTGTGATGTAGCAGCAGGGGAGAAGAAAGTATCAGCAAAGCTGGTTATATGTAAACTTTGTTACTGTGAATTTTCTAGAGGTACTGGAAAAATTCCTTTGGAACATTGGGTATGTTAAAACACCTACAAATGTGGAATACAACACAACTCTCCCCAGGGAAGAGGAAACACCAGGATGCAGAAGGAGCCTTCAAGTCAACTGCTCTTGTACACACTGTCCATCTGGGGTACACTGCTCCTCCTGATGCTGCTACCACCTTGGCCCATGTTTAAAAAGTCTCTCTATCACCAGATCACTTTGTATTGTATGGATTGCCATATATATTTGTGTCTGCTGGATATCAGAGTACACAGGTCAGGGATGAGCTGTTGACTGTTCAAGAGCAAGTCTGTACAAAGTATATTTTTTATTTAGTCTTATCCAAGTTCAGATGCCCTTTTTTCTTGTTTTAAATAAATATAGAATACCAAAAGTGTCAAGAACAGGTAAAAACACAAGAAGGGTTCTTTTTAGGACCACCTTCCCTAGTTAAAAGATAGAATTAAATTTTTGTTTGTTGTGTCTGTGAATTAATGTTAATAAATGCTTATATTTCAGCATAGCAGGTTATACTGACCTTTACAGGGCTAACTTACTTTTATAGGTCCAAGCTAAAATATTCTACTAATATTAGATTCAAGGCGCTGCATCAACCAAACTTGCTGCTCTGCCTTTTGTCAAAGGGAGAGAGGAAAAATGTGCCATGTCTACAAAGGTGCATTTTTCTCTCCTCCAGAGATGGCACACTTTTGCCTTCCATGCTCCAACGCACACACACTTGAGCCATTGTGCAAGGGTGTGTGCGTCCTCTAAAGCATAGGCTTTGTACTGGAAGAGGACTAGTCCAGCCCAAAAACCACAATTCATAAACCGGTTCGGCACACCTGCCTACTCTGAGCACCCACTGCATCATTATGGATGCTTCTCTGAAAGTTGCCCCTTTGGGAAAGAAAATCACAGATAAAGTGCAGTTAAAGTGAAATCATGCTTAGTATTTGTGAGAACACCTCAATTTTTATTTTACAAAAAACTCTGAAATTCACTAAAAACGAAAGTAAAACCGAGGTTATGGTTACAAAACCAAACCTAAAAAGCATTGAAATTTACCTGTTAGAGTTTGCACTACAATCTACAATTGCACAACAGTCATGCAATCCACAACTCGCTCACGACATCCAAAGCTCATGACTTAATGCTTGTGACAGATATTATTAAAAATGTCATAAGTGATCTTACAGATGGGATTACATATCACTGTTATCACTATAGACAAACTTGAATTTAGTTTGAGCATGTGTTATATAGTGCTTTTAGATATTACTTAAATATTATAAGGTAATCGGCATTTGACCAGGCTCTGCAATTAACTCACAGTCAGCTGCCAACCCCTGCTGTCCACAGACCTGTGTTTTTTAAGGGTCTTGCAGACTGTCGTTGGGTTCGTAAACCAGGTCAAAATAGTGGAAACTTGATGGACATTCTGTGGGTTCTCTTACCTAGTGCACAGTTTACAACCACACAGGATGTCCAACAGCTGTCCAAAGCACTTTGTCAAGGGTTCGTGGACCATTTACCATGAGTTCCTGAACCTCAGGGCAATGCTAGGGGACAAAAGCCAGTGGCACATTCCATAAACCCAGTGTGCAAATATCAACAATTTTTTACATTTGTATATCCCTCTTTCGAGGTCAGGGGATGCTTCACCTGTACCATTATGGCTCTTTCATATTTATTTTTTAGGACAGGAAACCGACTCCCTACATCCCTTAATAGCGGTAACAACCTTTTTAGGTCTTGGCCTGCCAATGCGCTTGCGCATTGCTGGCAGAGATTATAGTAAGGGCAAAAGAACAGTCTACCAACGTCGGATTAGCCGCAGTTCATGTGAACTATGCGCGTGCACAAACCAGCCACGTCATAAACCACCATTTGTATGTGCCTCACATCACACTTCAAAGGCTGCCACTCCCTGCCCCCCCGCGTGCGCACACCAGCACTCTCCTACTTACCCTCCCTCCTCCGACGGCCGGCCGCTCTTCCCATTCATGCGCTCTGCAGGTCACCATTTGGCAGCATGCGGAGACTTCAAAGACTTCAAGTTGTGGCCATAATCAGGCTCCTCTGCTTGCCGTAACCCCTCCCTTTTCCCCCTCACTCCTGGTCAGCCTCGCTCTCCCAAGCGCCTCGCTTAGGCACATACATACACCACTCGCGTGCTCCCCCCTCCCCTAATCACTTTCGCTTTCACATCCGTCCGTCTCCCTAGATATAACACGATTACATGCAAAACAGAAAATGTGTAGTTCAGCTGTTGATCTCCCAACTCAAGGACGTATGTGCAACATCAAAGAGTTTAAATGCCTATACTCCAAGATGAGTGCTTGGTCTTGAAGACCCGCATTAAGAAAATACCTCTAAAAGGATTGTCTTGGCTTAGGGGTAAATCACAACAGCGATCAGAGACCTTTGTTGAGAACCCCTAAAAGGCTATGTTGTCGGAGATTCATGTTTCTACTTTGTCTCACAACTTGTCTCCACCAGCACTAACCGCAACTGCCCCTGGACGCTTCCTCTCATGTGGTGCCATTTCCACTTCTCGCTCTGTCGGTTGCACACTCGCTCCCTCAGCATGTTTCAATAAGCCCAGTATGCCTGTCACACTCTACTCTCCATGTTACTGAATACACCAACCCAAAATTTTGGGTTGGTGTATTCAGTAACACGCTGCACGCCACACACTGCTGCACGCCTCACACTGCTGCATGCTTCAGGCCACACACTGCTGCACACCACACACTGCTGCACGCCACACTGCTGCATGCCTCACACTGCTGCATGCCTCACACTGCTGCACGCTGCAGGCCACACACTGCTGCATGCCACACACTGCTGCACGCCACACACTGCTGCACACCTCACACAGCTGCGCGCCTCACACAGCTGCATGCCTCACACAGCTGCATGCCACACACTGCTGCACGCCACACACTGCAGCACGCCGCACACTGCTGCACGCCTCACACAGCTGCACGCCACACACTCCTGCATGCCACACACTGTTGCATACCACACACTGTTGCACGCCACACACTGCTGCACACCTCGCACTGCTGCACACTGCAGGCCACACACTGCTGCACGCCTCACACCGCTGCACGCCACACACTGTTGCACGCCACACACTGCTGCACGCCACACACTGCTGCACGCCACACACTGCTGCACGCCACATGCTGCTGCACGCTTCACAGTGCTGCACGTTTCAGGCCACACACTGCTGCACGGCACACACTGCTGCACAACTCACACTACTGCACGCCGCACACTGCTGCACGCCTCACACTGCTGCACGCCTCACACTGCTGCATGCCACACTGCTGCATGCCTCACACTGCTGCACGCCTCACACTACTGCACGCTGCAGGCCACACACTGCTGCATGCCTCACACTGCTGCACGCCACACACTACTGCATGCCACACACTGCTGCATGCCACACACTGCTGCACGCCTCACACTGCTGTATGCTGCAGGCCACACACTGCTGCACGCCTCACACTGCTGCATGCCACACACTGCTGCACGCCACACACTGCTGCACGCCACACACTGCTGCACGCCACACACTGCTGCACCCCTCACACTGCTGCGCGCTGCAGGCCACACACTGCTGCACGCCACACACTGCTGCACGCCTCGCACTGCTAAACGCCTCACACTGCTGCACGCTGCACACTGCTGCACTGCTGCACGCCACACACTGCTGCATGCCACACACTCCTGCACGCCTCACACTACTGCACGCCTCACACTGCTGCACACCTCACACTGCTGCACCCCTCACACTGCTGCACGCCACACACTGCTGCACGCCTCACACTGCTGCACGCCTCTCACAACTGCATGCTACACACTGCTGCACGCCTCACACTACTGCACGCTACAGGCCACACACTGCTGCACGCCACACACTGCTGCACGCTGCACACTGCTGCACGCCTTGTTACCAACTCGATGGCACTCATTTTTTTCGACCTTGGAAGGATGAAAGGAGTGGGATTTGAAGCTGTGGCCATGTGGTTGAACACAGCCCCTATAGTGGGTGCATTAATCCACTAAGCCACCAGACCCGGCATTACTAGTGCACAGACACCTGGTCTAGGTGTGAGGGGCCCACTGCACATCAACTATGTCTTTTTTTTATATCAAGCCGGCATCGGCAAGGGGTCCATTTCCTTACCTGCATTATATTCGGACAACATATTCTGTTACCATACCATAGTGGTCAGCTTCCCACTACGAACTCGCCGGGTGGCAGGCATGGACCCTCATTCAGATTTTAAACTCCCCTCCAAGAAACTCTCCTAGATAAAGCAATTTAGCCTCATGCCCTCTATCAAGCAGTTGCCCCTCCATTCCTGATCCCAAACAAATAAATGAAATCTTATAGCCATAAGTCAATAAATAAGACACAGTCACATAACAGAGAAAAGGCCCGCACACACTGCGCCTAACGCATCTTCGTGGACTGATTCAGACCATGGTTTTTCTGTAAGGGAAAGGAAACCACAATACCTATTGAAAAGACACTTGGGACTGCTGATGACGTCACCAGGTCAAACATTGAGGGCAGCACCACCACTCTGAAAATTGTTCCAGCCCCATTGGCTTGGGTGCCCTTCTTTGACATTTTCATGCTTTCTGGCCTGGCCCGAGTGCCTTTGTGTGACGTTTCTATGTTTTCTGGCCTGGATGCCTTTGTGTGACGTTTCCATACTTTCTGGCCTGGCTGGGTGCCTTTGTGTGACCTTTCCATACTTTCTGGCCAGGCTAGGTGCCTTTGTGTGACATTTCTATGCTTTCTGGTCTGGGCACCTTTGTGTGACGTTTCCATGATTTCTGGCCGGGGTACCTTTGTGTGACATTTCATTGTTTCCTTGTATGAGTACTTATGAGTGTCAGAGTGGGAGATTTCCATGCTTTCTGGCCTGGGTGCTTATGTGTGACATTTCCACGGTTTATGACCTGGCTGCAATGGATGCTTATGTGTGACTGTGACACACATTTCCATGCTTTCTGGTCTGGGTGCTTATGTCAGGTCATCATTTACGATGTACTATGCTTTGAAAGTTGATACAGCTTAATATGTAATAGAAATGTGTTTTGCACTATTTTGGTTTTTCTTTTCGCAAAATGTTTCCTAATCTCTGTCTTGTCTGTATGATGCAGAACTACATTTGGAAACACCAGTTAAGTTCCATTTTTTTTTACTATTCAGAATGTCTAATAAATGCACATATAGGTCCATGCCAGTGAGTAAGTTATAGTAACAAGCCCAATTGTTAATCATCTTTTTTAATTGTTTCTCTAAAAGTAATCGCTTTAATGGAATACTAACTCTGCTATTTATGAATCCCAAACCCCTTCGGCCACTGGAAGTGACAGTGACTCATTCAAGGGAATTTCATGATTTTATTCAGCTTATCTGTTCTGTTTTGACTAGTGTTTGTTTTCACAACATTTTGGTTTATTTTGTCACATAAGCTATGTAAAGGTTGTATCTTTGATCTCATACACTCTATTAAAAAGGGCATACCCTACCCCAGTATTGTCCTTACCCCAAATCAGCACATAGAGCACTGGAATTATTGTCCCTTTTCAATGCATTAGTGATTTTATCTAATTTATTCCGAAATTGTGCTTTAAGTGCACTTTTGATTTAATCTTTTTCAAAATGTTCACAGGGCAGGGGACCCTCCTATCAAAATCTTTTTATGAGGAAGGCAGGCTCCCTTGCTGAAATTCATCTGACGTTTCACAGTGCCAGTTGAGGATGTGGGTGGATCTAATATAGGAAGTGGGTGGAGCCAAAGAAAAGTAGGTGTGGCCTCCGACAAAGATTTGAGCACCTGCACTTCAAATTTTACAAATTAAGCACTGCTTTCACCTCAGGCAGCTTTAGGTCAATTAACACATATTTATTTCTCATTCAAGCAGCCTTTACATGCCCAGATTAACCAGTCCCTACATTTACATTTCTTTGAAGCAGCCCGGCACCCTAGCTGACCCTCCCTCTGAATCACTGCCAGGCGACCCCCTCCCTTCTGCCTGAGCTGAGCCATCTCAACTGCTGAACATTTGTCCTTTGACACCAAGGATAAAATTACGGACAAATGCCATCCGTGGAAACTTACTTCACGGACAATGGACATGACAGTAAATTCACGGACAGTACGTGAAAATTGCAAACAGTTGGTCACCCTAACCCAAGCCCTCCCCGCATCTAAGGAGGAACGGAACACGAAAATGATAATAACATTACTTATTATCATTTTAGTTTTCCTTTTTAAACTGCATGCAGAGCAGTGGGTGGACGCTCCTCCGCCTGAGCAGGGGAGCCGCCACTGGCAAGGTATTGCAGAATCCTGGCTTTCCAGTGAATGGACACAGATCAGAAAGATAGCTGAGAGGAGAATCCGATCATTAAGAATGGCAGCAGCTAGGGAGCCATTCTTTATTGCTCATACAAGACGCTGCTGTAGCTACAGGGCCTCACCTTCAGGTGTTCCACTTATAATAACTAGCATTAGCAAAGCCAATGATAACAATCCAGACCTATTGGCTTTGCATATTTGAAAATATTTTTATATAATTTTCAAAGAATGAACATATATCAAAAATAGATTATGAATTTCAATTCCCTTTGCATGGAAATAAAAGACGGATGAGAGTGTTAATTTCGGTATACCAAATTTGTAATAAAGATTTAAGTATTGAGCAAATAGGGGGGCATATTATCTAGGAGGTTTATCTCCGCTTTTTTGGCTTTAAAAAGATAAAATTATCTCCCTATTACCTAGCTGTCGCTAACACCAGTTAGCTACAGCTAGTAGGAGATAGCGACCATCTTGGGCCCCACTTTGCATGTCAGTGATATTTATCACTAATGATATGCAAAGTGGGCGTGCCAAGATGTTAGCAACTGAAAACAGTCGCTAACATCGCTATCTCCTATTACCAACTTTTGGAGATATTCGCACTAAGCGCGAATATCTCCAAAAGTTAACATCTGCCCTGAGCAGTTCTTAGCCATGTTATCCAATGGGAGGTGGATAACATGGCTAAGAGCATTAGCTCGGTAATGCATGAATATCGCTGACTTTTCAGCGATATTCATTCATTTGCGGCGATTTTTATCGCATTTGCGATAAACCTTGGTAATACCAAGGTTTATTTGCGGTAAAAATCGCCGCAGCGCAGCGATAAATTTTTGTCTCTAACCAAGCAATAGCGATAATTATCGCTATTGCTTGGTAATATGCCCCAATGTCTGGAACAGCAAAGCGGTGTCCAATATCAAATAAAACAATAAAATAGGGAGTAAAGAGAATATCTAAACAGGTATCTCGACATGATACTTTCCATAGACGAAATTTTGATCTAGTTTTAGCTTTATGTCTTAAGATAATGCAGTGACTGGTTCATCTGTTGAATATGGTAATGATCGTTAATTGCATATTCTTCTAGACAGTTGGTGAAGGAGAGTCCTGATGTAATTAAATTCTACACCTATTTATGTAGGATTGGTGCATTTTCTTTATGATGGTACTTCTTTCCAGGATGCATCGTCATGGAAAAGGTAGTGCTTTGAAGGTGCTATTCAATTAACAGCAAGGATATCGATTGCATAATAAGAGCCCCCTCTCTTGTAATGAAATTGCCATCAGAAAATTAAAACTACACGTCCCAGAATACAAAGCATTGCTGCTAAAGTGGCCAGGCCTGGGAAGTTTTCAAACATTACCTGGGGCCTCTAGGTAACAAATTATCTGGAGTAACCATACATTGCTTGGGGGATATGGCATATGGTGAATACCAAACACTAAAACCGTCTGACCCCACCCATCATTCCGAAACTAATCTACACAAGCAGATGGGAAGAAATTCAAAGAACTGATATATTCGATTCAACTCCATGATCAAGCTATCCTTTACTTTCATGTTAAACAAGCATTGGCATAGCCAATAGGTCTTGCCTTTGGGACCTTATAAGTGTTTAGCCATGCAGCACATTATCACCCACCGGGCAGATTTCTGTAATGGAACTAGTACTTATGTAAAATACTTTGATACCTTACTTCCGGCTACATAATGCAAAAAATAAAAAGGAAGGAAAGGAGAAGTGCTTGCAGATTTCTGAAGTGGGGGAGCGAAAAGATGCACTCTGTAGAGTTACGCTGTGACTAGCTGCTGTAGGGTAAAATGCTGATTGCTAACGTTCTTCGGTTTTGTTTAACCAGAAGCATGATCATCTGGTCAACAAATGGTTAAGCATCACAATGTAGCTATTTACTGAAGACCCACGAGGATCGTTCCTTTCATCCAGAGACATGAGTGGGCTTTAAGCAGCTTTTAATACTGTAGCAGCTGCTTGTTGTCTTCCAGGGTAGGCGTGTTGTGTTGGCAATGGCCCGCTCATTAGACAGTGCTGACGATTCCACTGAAAAGTAAGATGTCACCGTAATTGATTTTGTTTCTGTTCCTTTGTGTTTTAGAGAAAATGAAAGCACACTCTTGTGAAGGTGGGGTGGAGGGGATTCGCCTTCTAATGAAAGCGGCAAGGTCTGGAAATTAAACCTGACCTAAAACAGATGGCAGCCTGCGAGCCACCGCTGCTGGATCCTATTCTATAATGCCAGTACCAAATCAGTACCTTATCAGAAAGCGGGCACAGTATAGAAAATTAAAAGCTGAATTGAAAGGAGGGGAAAGTGAGTTATCCCAGTGTGCAAGTCAAGGCGGGGCTAGAGTATGCTGCATCTTGGTGCCGAGTAACAGATGTTTATTGCCAACCAAATGAATGTTAATTAGCTCGTCGGCCTCTAGTAGGATGAAAGACTTAGCAGCCGCGCTGCTGTTTGAACCTGCGGTTGTAAGGTGAAACATAAGATAAATAGTGTGCTTGCCTTAAAGTTAAGATTGCATTATATAATGCCAGTACCAAATCAGAAAGCGAGCACAGTAGAGAAAATCAGGAGCCGAATTGAAAGGATTTATCCTAGTGTGCAAGTGAAGGCGGGGCTGGAGTATGTTGCATCTTGGTGCAGAGTAACAGATGTTTGTTGCTAACCAAATGAATGTAAATTTGTTTGTCGGCCTCTGGTAGGATGAAAGGCTGAGCAGACGCGCTGAGGTTCGAACCTGCGGTTGTGAGGTCGAACATAAGATTAATAGGGTGCTTGCCTTAAAGCTAAGGCTGCCTTTGTCCTTCTACAAGTCAATAACAATGGGCCTAGCATGACAGCGAATGCACAAGTTTCTCATTGCAAACAGAGCATTGGCAGGGCTGTGCGTCTGTATGTGGCATGTGAAGGGAGGGCTAGTTAAAAAGAATGGTGCGAGAGAGAAGCAGGGGCGAGTGAGCACCGCAGCGTGGCAAACGCAACAAGCTAATTAAAAAACGATGGTGACATGACCCCGAACCAGTACTTAATTTGTGCCTGTGCTATTCAGTGCTTAGCACCGGCACTTATTTATCAGGGCCGGGTCTAGACCTGCGTGCGACTGCATAACGTGTGTCACACAATAAAATAAGTGTTCACATTCTCACTCTGTCTCCGAGTCTCCATGAAGAGCTGTGCCAGTAATAAATCCATGCCTTAAGTCAGTGTTGCCGATAGACAGGCCACTGATTGGGCTGGATTTGGTCATGTGAGGCAGCATGCGTAACCTTTTTGAAATTGTCGATCGCCGTCCGCCTTATGATCCGGACACACGCATGAGCACATACAGTTCAGCACTATCATTTGAAGCTGCGTGTCATGCAGCAGCTGGTAACCAGTAAGCTGATTTTCTTGAGCGTGGTGGTTTGCATGAACGTTACAGTTACAGGATGCGAGATTAGGGCTGAGACAATGAGTTACATGTCCGTTAGACTCTTCTTCGCATCTCGGAAGCAGTGACTTGTTCAAAAATAGAAAGGTATTGGGAGATCTGACGTTGCCCCAGGGCAGGAAAAAAAGCACCCCACTCAAATATGATTTTATTTCTTTGCTCTCTGATTAACGCCTTGTGCGCTGAAGGAACGCTTACTGTGGTGACGGTCTAGTGTTCTGTCACCCGGAAACGGAAGGGCCGGGACAGGAGGCGGAAGGTGGCCATTTTGTGGTATTGGCGTCGACCGCTTAGCGAGTAGACGTGGTTCCCGGCGCTCCAGGGAAATAAAGCATAATAGCCCCAATTACTGTCTTCGTGTTGTTCTTTGGGGCTTACCACAATGGCGACGAGGCAAGGGATTTAAAACCCGCCCCCCCACTCACAAAAAAAACAAAAAACATCGCACGAAGGACAGGGCAGTGACAGAGAAAACGGCGATCCCGGAGCGTGGCAGAGGACACAAGGCTGTCCCGGTCGCAGGCATGAGTGCGCCCCAGGCATAAAGAGGGGACCGCACAGCAACAGAAGGCACACCGACTGGACACACGCAGCCACGGTGAGCGCCGCAGTCGAAGGGTTTGCACCGAGCAGCACAATTGGGGCGCAGGAAGGAAGAGGTAACGCAGCCCACTACGCAGCGGCCAAACCCCTGATCAGTGACCCTGCACAGCAAGCTGGCGGCACAACACAGACGCGGGAAAGGGTCGAACGCGGTGGATACGGCGCAAAGGGACAGTTAACAGGCGCTCCCAATCACAGAGGGTGCGGCAAAGGGTGGTGCGACAGGCAGTGAGCACAGTGACGAAGATACGGACGAACAACAGACACCTGGAAGCCCACCTGGCCAGGCCATCCCAAATCAAGCAGGCCCCAGAGGTACCAACAAGATGGCTACACAGTCCACCTCCCTCACCCAAATGGTGCCATTTCTCTCGAAGAACGGTGAGCCAGAGATGCAATGGGAAGACTGGAAACGGTATTTCCTCAACTACTTGGAAGCCCTAGAAGAAGAGGGTGAAGTAGCATTCTCGAGCCCGAGGAGAAAGAAGATACTACTGCACAATTTGGGCCCGGAGGGGATTAGGGTGTATGACACCATCGTCAAGGGCGCAAGAGACGCAGCAGACACAGATGTGTTCAGCCATGCCATTGCAGACCTCGACGTGCACTACAGGCCAGTAGTGTGTGTAGCGATCGACAGACACAACTTCTTCCAGAGGAAGCAAAAGAGTGGAGAGTCGGTGGATGAGTACGTGGTTGCGCTACAGAAATTAGCCCTGACATGTAAGTTTGGCACGCTACATGATGAGCTAATAAGAGACCAGATCATTATGCACAGGTCCAGCACCCACGTCCAAGGGGAAACTATGGGTCAACGGGGATGCCCCCTTAAAGGAAGTCTGGGCCTTGGTGAAGAAGGCGGAAATGTCTAAGCGATGCGCACAAGCTACCAGGAAGGAGGCAGGAGGGACACAGACGGTCTGCAAGATAATGACGCCGGTGAAAGGCGAAAGAGCAAAGCAGAGGGAATCTCAAAGAGGCCAAGATAATAAAAGGACCTCCCAAACCAGCCACACAGACCAAAGAACAGGAAGAGGCGGACGCCCGAGCTGTTACAGGTGTGGAAACATGTCTCATTTAGGAAACGACAAAGCATGCCCGGCATTCAGGGCGAAATGCTCCTACTGCCACGGTCAGATACATAGACCAAGAACACCATGAAGAAGTAGAGAGCCAAGGGGAGGACGAGGACCTGGAGGAAGTCCTCTACATTGACATCCAGATATTGAGTCAGAAAAGCCCAGGCTAGACATGCACATAGGAGGTGTGCCCATAGAGATGATCGCGGATAGCGGAGCGCCCATTACCATAATACAGAGACAAGTGTGGGAGGAGAAATTCATGTCAAAGGTGGAGAAGGCGTTGCATCCGATGGATCTACGACCGGTCACGTACACGGGGCAAAGGATTCCTATGTTAGGGTACTGCCCCTTGCAATTTGAATTCAGAGGCCGTCAAGCACACTGCAAACTGTATATTGCCGAAAATGGCCCGTCAGTACTCAGCTGGAAGGACCAAGGGGGGTTAGGAATACAGCTGAACCCTGGTGGCATAGAGAAAATCATGCTTATAGATATGGAGGAAAAGAATAACGATGAAGCCTGGCACAGGGCGTATCCCAAGGTGTTTAGTGGACAAATAGGTGAACTGGCCAAGTGCAAGCACCTAATTAAATTGAAGGAGGGGGCGAAACCAGTCGTTCACAAAGTTCGGAACATCCCCTTCCGGTGCAGGGAGGCGGTGCAAGCAGAACTTGATAGACTGGAAAGAGGAGGTGTGATAAGAGCCATCAAGAGCGCGGAGTGGCTTTCACCCTTAGTGGTAGCACAGAAGCCAAATGGAAAGGTGAGTCTGTGCGTCGTCCTCAGAGAACTCAACAAAAATATCCTGGTCGACAAGTTTTCCCTGCCCTGCATCAATGAGATGCTAGTAAAAACGAAAGGCATCAAATGATTCTCCACTGTGGACTTGTCGTCAGCCTACCACCAGGTGAAGCTACATCCATCGTGCAGTCACCTCACGTCATTTATTACACCTTTTGGCTGCTACGAGTTCGTCAGGATGCCGTTTGGCCTGGCCTCAGCGGCGGTATTTCAGAAGCTTATGCACAGACTTTTCCGGAAGGTGGAAGGTGTTCAGTTCTTCCAGGACGACATCATGGTCATGGGAGAGTCTAAACAAGAACATAATGAGAAGCTGCACACGGTACTACGCACGTTGCAGGAAAACAGGTTGACGGCAGAGTGGTCAAAATGTAGATTTGGGGTGCAGTCGGTCACGTACCTTGGCCACGAGGTGAGTGAGAAGGGCATCGAGCCAAAGAGAGCAAACATGAAAGCTATTCTGAACGCGCCTACCCCAGGTAAGAAGGAGGACATTAGGTCATTCCTGGGGATGGCTGAATATTATAGCAAATTAATTCCCCACTTTTCCACCAAGACGCACTGCTTACGCCAGCTATTGAAGAAAAAGAACGGTTTCCAGTGGAACCAGGAAGAGCAGGAGGAATTTGATGCTTTGAAACGAGAGATGAGCGAGACCATACCCCTGAAGGGGTTTGACCCGGGCGCAGAATCCATTCTGACAACTGATGCGAGTGACCGTGGCCTGGGAGCAGTGTTAATGCAGTGATCAGAGACGGAAGAGACATCGAAGGTCAGCTTTGCTTCAAGGTCCCTGGCGCCCAACGAGGAAAAGTTCAGCGTCATAGAAAAGGAGATGCTGGCGGTAGTGTGGGCGATGGAGAGGTTCAGGCAGTACCTATGGGGTGCCAAGTTCTTGGTTAGAACAGACCACAAGCCCCTGGTCAAGGTGCTGACTTCCAGTGGCCAAGCTCATGCGACGCCAAGGATCGCTAAAATGACACTGCGCTTATTGGACTTTGTGTATGACGTAGAGCACATACCAGGGCCGCAGAATAAAGTGGCTGACTTCCTGAGTCGAGCGGCAGCCATGGAGGAGGTGAACAAGCAAGAGATCCCAAAATAGGAAGGATACGTAGTGGCTACCATCCAGGACATGGAGAAGGTGATCAGTGCACAAGAGTGGGAAGAAGCTTACCAAGCCGATGAAGAAATGGAGGCAATTAAAGGATATGCCGTCCATGGCTGGCCAGAAAAGAGACACCTCAAAGAGTCATTAAGAAGGTACTGGGAAGTAAGAGAGGAATTGTCACTGGGAGAGAATCCAATATTTCTCTTAAGAGGAGACAAAGTGATTCCCCGCAAGGCATAATAGATCACTTAATGGTCTTGTTACACGAAGGGCATCAGGGAATCACCAAGACCAAAGCTCGGGCCCAGCAAGCGTACTGGTGGCCGGCCATCAACGCCCAGGTCGAACGACATGTGAGACAATGTGAATCATGCGCCAAAGCGGACAAATCCCAGAGTATGTTGAGACCGCCCTTGGGAAAGTTCCCAGTGCCTGATGGACCGTGGGAAATGGTGTCAGTAGACATAATGGGACCCATCCTCAACAAGGAAGGGATAGAGAAGTATGCCCTTGTACTGATTGACAAGTATCCCAAATGGCCTGAGGTGGAGGTGAAGGAGACCGTAGATACTGACGCGGTGGTGAATTTCTTGCGAACCATATTTGTCAGGGAAGGAATTCCTAAAATCATCACGTGTGACAATGGACCACAGTTCACGTCGGTGAAGTGGGAGGCGTTTATATCTAGGAATGGAATAGAGGTCAAACATACCCCCATATATCACCCGGTAGGCAATGGACAAGTGGAACGCTTTAACCGGGTGATTATGGGCACCATTCAAGCAGCCATAAACGATGGACTGGACTGGGAGAATGAGTTACCTAAGATGATATGGGCCTACCGAATCACTCTGGGCTGCACGGGATACAGTCCCTTCAAGGTACTGAGAGGGAGAGATGCATTTACAAAGGACAACATGGTGTGGAAAATGGTGGTGCAAAGTAGATGGTCACGTGCGGTGGTCAGGAGGAACCTGGAGAAGGCGCAGGAGGCATACACTGAACACTTCAGCAAGAGACACAGTGTACAGGGGGTGTCACTGTAGAAAGGCGACTGGGTAAGGGTGAAGTTGGCGATCCTAAAAAGGAAAGGGGAAAGCAAGTTCTCACCTCCCCTACAAGTACTAGAGCCTTACGCCAGGTCGGCATTGCTTAGCGACGGAAAGGTGTGGTCGCAGGACAGAATGGCGAAATGCAGCAAGATTTTGAAGTGGGGAGAAGAGACAGAGGAAGGAGCAGAGTATGTGGACGATGGAGAAGAAGGAAGTGGCAAAAGGAACATGGAGAAAGTAGGAGAAGGTACACAGCAAGTGGATGAGAGGGGTGTTGAAAGGGACGAGGAAAACAGAGTTTCAGGAAGTGCGAGAGGTTGGTGCAAGGAAGGAACGGAGAAGGACATGACGGGGAGTGACCCAGATGATACAGGAACTAGGAGTTGCATGTTGGAACAGGGAAGTGAAGGAGGAGACGGAGTGATGAAGACGAGAGCAGGGAGAGTCGTAAGGATGCCGGAGAAGTTCAAGGACTTTGATATGAACCGCAAGTAGTAGAGCAAGAACTTTATTAACTGTCATTGCATAAATGGGGGAGATATGTGGTGACGGTCTAGTGTTCTGTCACCCGGAAACGGAAGGGCCGGGACAGGAAGCGGAAGGCGGCCATTTTGTGGTATTGGCGCCGACCGCTTAGCGAGTAGACGTGGTTCCCGGCGCTCCGGGGAAATAAAGCATAATAGCCCCAATTACTGTCTTCGTGTTGTTCTTTGGGGCTTACCACACTTACTACCCGCACTCCTATCATTTTTGGCCCTACTGTGCTTTGACACTGGAGTTTAAAGTAGGGCAGGCACTTGCCCCTTCAGTGAACGTAGCCAGACTGTGGAGTGCCGCAGAATTTTAACACACATTAATACGAAACAGTCCCCGGTGCTATAAACAAAAGACATACGTTTTATCAGAAACAAAACTGCATTCGTTTTACAGAATTTATTAAAAATATAAACCCATGAGTAATAATTTAACTGTTCTATTGAAGCACGGACATGCTGTTTTGTTAACACTGCTTTTGAGTAAACATTGTGCTATTGAGCAAAATGGCGACAGGCTGAAACTCGCCTGATGCAGAAATACTTCAGGCCTCCTGGCCTCACCTTGGGGTCAATGTCAAACTGTGGTTAGTTTCAGCTATTGGCTGTTGAATAATAAAGGCGCCTCGCAGTCGGACCAGTGTCCCGGCGCAGTTTGTTTTGGGCACTAAAGGCCACATGCATCAACCTATTTAGGAAGTGCAAACGGTGCGAATCGGTAAATTCGGCCGTTTGCCATTCCTAAATAAGTTTTTGGGATGCATCATGCCTTTTTGTGAAATTCGCTATTTTTAGCGATTTCCAAAAATGCGATTGCTTTTAAGGAATCGCAAATTTGCGATTCCTTAAAAGCAATGCATGATTGTTTTTAAAATTGCGAATTTGCAATTAGGGGGTGCAAATTACCACGAGGGTGAACCTCGTGGTAATTTGCGAAAAAGTATTAAAATGCTCAAATTTGCATTTTAAACACTGTCATGTTACAGACACACATGTCCTTAGGACATGTTTGTGTGAAACATGCACTTTAAAATACATTTCAGGGGTGCAGGGTGGGGTCCTTTGGACCCCACCCTGCACCCACGAAATGCATTAACATTTTACGAATCGCTAATTGAAATTCGCAAAATGTCAATGCCTTCCCATTGATTCCTATGGGCCTTTTGGCCCATAGGAATCAATGGGAATTGCGAAATCGCAAATTAGAATTCGCATAATATTTGCGATTAGGAAAAAATTGCGATTTTTACTGAATCGCAAATATTATGCGATTAAAATCATGCATCCCATTTTGCGATTCCTTATTTGCGATTCCCTAAAAATCGCAAATAGGGAATCGCAAAACCTTACAATGATGCATGTGGCCGATAGAGGCTGCAGCCTCATTTCTGGCCTTGGAATTCACCTAAAATGGGCAGAGCTAGAGAGAGGAACCCAAATTCATCCAGGTCTGCAGTCTCAGGTGAACGCATGCAGCCAGCTCTTAAGTGCGAACTCCACCTTTGTTTCATTAATCACACCATCTAGTTAGTCTCATTGGAATCTGGCAGGCTATTTTTTGTTATTGTTTTGTAGTTTTATATAGAGTGAACTCAGCCCATTGGCACTGGGGCAGTGTGCATGAGCACCAGTAACATTACACAAGATCCACTTTATTTTCTTTTAGGTGAGACAATCTTATTTTAAAGGACCGTACATGATTTGCCCAGAAATTCAGATTGCGTATTACAGCTGGCTTTCAGCAGGGCCATTTCAGGATGTGGGTGGAGCCAATAGAGTGAGTGGGTGGAGCCGGGAAAAGTGGGGGTTGGCCTCCAACAAACATTTGAGCACTTGTACTTCATATTTTACAAATTAAGCACTGCCCCGAACAGATGACGCCCCTGCTCGTAACCACAAGCCGTAGGCAGATACATTTACTGGGAAAGGTGGGACATTCGGCTGCCTGTGCACAATTGCATGCTGTCTTTTTAGAAAGACACACGCAGACCAATTGAAATAATGCAGAAAAAAAACCACTTGCACGATCGTGGGGAAAGTCCAGAGTGATTCCAAGCGCGCTGGGCTAGGCTCGACCTAAAAAAACACCTACATTTACAGCTATTCCTCAGATTCTGCAAAGGCGAATTGAGTATCAGTAAAGATAATGGCTACGGTGCCACGTAAATTCTGGGCACATACAGTGAAAGTTATGAACACTCAACAGAGCAGTCTATGTTTGTCCTTGCATTATGGTATTTGTAGTCCTGGTTTTACAATAGAATGGAAACAATTCACAGAAACCTGTGTTATGGGAAGCACTATTCACTAGCTCACTATACGTGATAACTTCTTCCTTATTCTTCATGCATTTATAATCAAATCTCAACATGTAAAATCTGTCAGACTTGTATTACAAAAAAGTTCATGCAAATTTTCTCCGCAGTCTCAAGAATCAGACTGCTGATGTAACCATCATACAAAAAATACAAAGCAAAATATGAATAACTCTCATCAAACCGATGGTTGTATTTCTTTCCTTCAAGGTTGTTTTTATTCTTCTTATTTATCAGAAGATATACTACTTAGAATTCTTCAAACAACTCTTCATCATTACACAAGTGAAGTCATATCCCAATGCATTTCGGTATGCACCTTCATCAGGGGAATACACTACAAGTAACAAACAATTCCATCAAATCATAACCACAAAATATATTTCTATTTACAGTCACAGTTATGTTTGATTTAAGTGATAAACAGAAACCAGACGATCTCCTGGTGTTTAAAACACATCCTGTGCGTGATTAAACCTCATGCTCGCAAAAGTTCATTAAAGATTCTACTACAACCTTATAATCCAAACCGAAAACAGAGTGAACATACCCATGTGAGCTGCACCTCTTACTACGTGCATGCATGCAAAACCAAAACATGCCAATGTAACTACTCTACCTCATATTAAAAAAATGCTGTGTCTATGTCCGCTTACCTTCATTAACTACAATAGAGGCAGCATTAGTCAAAGTCCATGTTCTCCTATTCTGTAACAACATGTGAACCATACACTAAGCTTGCTGCAATGATGGAAAAAATATATATATAGAGCTTGTTTATATATAACTCATCAAAACACCACTTACTTATACCTCCTGGTCCCACTCTCATCATGAAACCACTGCTACGATATCAATACGTCTGTAAAACGAAAGAAGGAAACCTCCTCAATATTTTCGTGTTTGGAATTACCCAAAATTGTTATATTTAATCGAGATTCCATCCTACCTCTTTCCAACTTTCAGAACGTTTCGTTTTGCTTCAACCGTGTCCTGTTCTCCCGCTCTATCGCTAGACCGGCTCGCTTACAAAGTGCCGGTATATGGCGTCTGACGTCAGTGTGGTATCGACACAAAGGACGGACCTCTAACCCGCGCGTACCTATCCAAGATGGCGTGCGTATATTTACCGGTGCTACAACAAATATGTAAATAAAACTCACAAAATAACGCATGCCCACATTTCAAGAGGCAAGTAACAAAAATTACCCAATAAGTGTAATTAATACAAAGTTGTACAGTAAAGTGAACGAAATTGCTAAAAATGTAGTATTCGAATATACTTCATGAGATTTTGGGAGCATGAATATCACTAGCACTTACATGCTATATAAACATTAAAATACAATACAAATGCCAGTCATATAAATTTAAGCAAAAATTCTTATAGGAAGCAAATCATTTCAATCTTATCATTAAGACCATAGGGGGTCAGCGTCCTAAGGGACTTTATCCAGTAAGTTTCCCTTTGTGCTAGCAATCTAGCTGTGTCAACATGTGATTTTTCCACCAGTCTCTCTAACACAGTGAATTTGAGTTGAGGTATTGTATGCCCTCTTTCATGCCAGTGTATAGCCAAACAAGATTTCATATTCTTTGTTCGAATCATACTCTTATGTTCGGTCATTCGAACTTTCACCTTTCTTGTGGTGCGTCCAACATATACAAGTCCACATGGACATTTTATTGCATAGATTACCAACTTGGCTGGGGCTAGTCAAGATATGGGTAAGCACCAGGTTTAATTATTGAAAGAAAAGAGATATAAATTTGTTTAAATAAGGAGTGCATATTACATATCATTGTTTACAATAGAATGAACAGAACTACAGAACCTGGAATACAAAGCTACAAAAGCCTGGACTGTTGAGCCCCTGAAATATAGGTTTAAAAAACTTGAGGGCACAATTTCAAGAGCTGCGCCTTTACATTTAAAAGGCAAAAATTGGTACAATAAATAGTTTGCAGTTTAATTACCCCAACTGTCTTTTCCAAAGCTGGAAATAGCCAGACATGAAAGAGAGATTGTGTATGGTGTCACTCCTTTGGAGGCTTAGCGACTTAAACATCTGTATAACCGTTGCTCCGAGCAAGTATTCACCTCTAACATTTCATATCTACTTGTCCCTCCCCCTGGGCGAACCCATTCAAGAATGGCGCCACCCCTTAAGGTCCTTAAATTGACTGCTCACCAATCATGACCGTACCGCCACAGGCAAGCATAGTTGCCCGACTATCTGGCCCCCCCTATCCTCCTACTCTGCAAAGTCATGCCTAGATCTAAAACCCCCCTAGCCAGGCCAAGATGTTCTCCAAAAATAGTTTGTTGCCCTCCCTAGTCAGGTGAACCCCATCTTGTAAGAAGCATTGTTCCCCCCTGACACAACCATGTGGTATGTTTTGCAATTGAGGTGACCAAAACAATTCCTCTATCTTATTGTTGATCATCTTTACCGAGTGATTCAGTTCTTTAACAGAGTCCCACCCCCCTCCATCTGAGTCGAGGAATCATCTTGGGACCAAACTATGGTGCAGTCCTGGCATGTTTTAGCTAACCAGCCTACCTCCGAGATTATCTCTTCCATCAGGACCCTCCTGCCCAAATTTACCAGGTCGTTTCCGCCCAAATGTAAGATAACAACTGTGGGCGGCGAGGTGTGTCTGTCAAGCAACCCGTAATGAACCCTCTAAACTGACTGATGTAGAGACCCACCCTACCATGAAAGGAGACCCTGAAACGTCCCTGTTACGCCCTCTGTAATTATTCGTAAGAAAAACAGATTTAACACGTTTCATAAAAGAATGACCAACAACCCATACAACTTGTGTCTCCACTTCCTATGCCTGGGTCCGCCGTGATGAAGATACTTGCTGGTGATGTGCCAACGGCAGTTTCCGCCCTGCGTGACAGGTTTGAGTAACTGAAATACAAGCAAACAAACAAGACAGGCATCAGCGTAATTATTCTGCCACCCTCACAACATGTGCAGCCGCACATAGAGCTTGTAACAGTTGGAAGACCATCTCCCAATTCTCTTCACACTGCTATTGTGTACCCCCTAGCAGTTGCTTCAGTGGCAGCCCCTATTCGGAACGAATGTGTCCCAAAATCTTTTGGATTTAAACCAGCCTTGTCAATTGTCATAGCCAATACCCTTTGGAATTGAACCCTGGTAAGTGGGGTACCATCTGCATGCATTAATAATGTATTTATTTATTTTTTCCATTTGTATGGCGCACAGCTACCCAAGAAGGGTTTCCCGGCGCCGACAATAGGTTTGCTGATCACAAAGTTTCGCTTGAGGGTTACAGAGAGTTGTTTGTTAAAGAGCCAGGTCTTGATGCTCTTTCTGAAACTGGCATAGTTTACCTCAGTCCTGATGTTGACTGGGAGGGAGTTCCAAAGAGTAGGTCCCAGGACAGAGAAGGATCTACCACCAATTCTTGCCAATTTGTATCTGAGGATCACAAAGAATGCTCCTGAGTGGGAGCGCAGCATCCTTCCAGGGATGTAAAGGGTGACCAGTTTTTGCAGGTATTTGGGGGCTGTTGAGTTTTTAATTCTGAACATGTAGGTGAGGGCTTTGAACTTGATGCGTTGATCAATCCTGAGCCAGTGTAAGTCCCTCAAATGTTTCGATACACTGGTGAATTTGGGGGTGTTACAGAGCAGTCTTGCTGCTGAGTTCTGGGCGAGCTGCAGCCTTTTGATCACAGCCTGATTTGATCCTAAGTACATGATATTCCCGTAGTCAAGACGTGATGTTATCAATGCGTTGACTACGGTCTTTTGAGTTGCAAGGGGCAACATCCAGAGGATCTTTCTCAGCCATTTCATTATGGTGAAACAAAGACTGACTACTTTGTTTGCCTGTTGCCTCATGGATAGAGTGTCGTCGAGGCAGACGCCCAGATTTCTTGCATGGTGAACAGGGGTTGGAATGGTCCCTAGTTCAGATGGCCAATGGGAGGGGTTCCACAGATGTTTGTGTTTACCTAGGAGTATGACCTCCGTTTTATCGCCATTTAGTTTCAGTTGGTTGATGGACATCCAACTGAAGATGTTCAGGAGTCCCTGTCTGAGAAGAGAGGGGTCTGGGGATTTTGGCTTTGTCAGGGAAAAGATGAGTGGGGAGTCGTCAGCATAGGTCATTAGGGTGAGACCAGAACTTTCTGCTAGATCGGCCAGAGGTCGAAGGTAAATATTGAAGAACAGGGGGCTCAGGATGGAGCCCTGTGGGACACCGTGTGGGGCACTGAAGGTATCCGAGCAAGCAATGGACGAGGTAATTTGAAAGGTCCTATGTAACAGAAAAGATCTGATCCAGTCAAGAGCTGCACCTCTAATGCCGTTGTTATCTAATGTGGTCAGTAGTTTGGAATGCGAGATGGTGTCAAACGCCGCACTCAAATCTAACAGTATGAGTGCGACAGTTTGGCCCTCATCCAGGTGCTTCCTAATGGCTTCCGTGACGCCTAGTAAGGCGGTTTCAGTAGAGAAGCCCCTCCTAATGCGCCTACTCTCTGGTTGAGGAAGGCCTCCATGTGCATCACTGGGCAGATTGGATTAGTCCGCGCCCGATCGAGTACCAGCCCCTCACCAGAGGCTTCCTGATCAGTTTTTGATTTGCTGATGGTAATTAACAGTGTATCACCTAAGTATGGGCGGAAAATCCGTTCCGCTCGCAAATTTTGCGGATTTTCGGTAAATTCGCAATCCGCGAGGTTCGCGAATTTCTCGCATAATCCGCAAATCCGCGAGCAGCGGATTTTATGGCTTGCTCGCACTGTTCGCGTGAGTTCGCGGCTTCCCAGTTCAACTTCGCGCCCCGCGAATAAGCGCTAAATTGCAGAAATACGATCTTAGCAAAACTGAAACTACTTACCAGGTTCAAAAGTTCAAGCTCATCATTAGTAGCCATTTCCTGTAGTGCTTCCTGAGGGGCCCCTCCAGAGTTCATTTGCCTACTTGCAACTATTATGTGACCCTGCTCTGACCCTCAGAATAGTTACACATATGCCACAAAGGTCCTGAATTACAGCTAAGGGAGACAAGCAGGAGCCAGGCTGGAAGTTCAAATCCAGTGACACATTAATCAGCCCCTAATTCATTATTGTCAGTTGGGGCAGGGCAGGTGTTGTAACTAATTTTGCAACAATGAAAGCACTTAGCAAGTGCAAAAGATCACTAATCAGGAAGCACTAAGGAAGCAGGTGCCAGCTAAAAAAATATTCTGTGACACATTAATCAGCCCCAAATTAATTCAGGTCACTTGAGGCAGGGAAGGTGTGCTTTGCTTTGCCACAATAATGTACACTGGACAACCAGAGGGTGCTGTGATGAAACAGAGGGTGGCATGGGTGAGCCAGAGGGTGGCATGTGGTGACAGAGGGTGGCAGTGATGAAGAAGAGTGTCCCAAACAGGCTGGACACGTAGAAACAACAAGTTCGCAAAACTTGCGACCCGACAGGTAAGTTCGCGTTTGCGAAATTGTACAAAAACCCTCGCGACCTGGCAGAAACCCGCGCGAACACAAAAAAAAAAAATCTGTAAATTCGCGAGAATTCGCGGATTTTGCGGATTGCGAGTTCGCAAATCCGCAAAATTCGCGAACTCGAGATTCGCAAAATTCGCCCATGCTTAGTATCACCTAATATCCTTCTGTGTTCAAGCTGGAGTCCACCTAGCAGGTCCTGCTTATTGCTAGCCACCAGTTCCCCTACCCGGAATGCCCCATAAAAGGCTAGTATAAAGGCGGCCCTGAACTGTAGTACCTCCCCTGATGAACTTCAGATGCCACACAAGGCATTCAATAATGATGCCAGCCGTTCTAAACCTATCGGTTGTCTCGTGTCCGTGGCGGTTGCTTGGAGGCGCTGCAACCCCTTTAGTGCCTTCCTCACTTTGAAACTATTTGTGGGATCTTTGGTACCCCTAATCTGTGCAAAGAAAGAAACAGCTGCCACGTGCCGGCTAGCTGTCGCCGCGGAGCGCCCTTCCTTGTGTAATGCATCTAGGTACTGAGTGAAATTCCCTGCCTGATCCCATCTCTCCGCCCAATCCTGTCCCAAAAAGGTGCAGTAAGACAAAAACGCCCCTTCGTAAGCGGTTCTGGTCCTGGGCGCTAGGCTAGCTGCCACGAGGTTCTGTAGCTGGGGGAACCATTCTGCCAGAGTATTGCTGGGAAGTGTTTAGGCGTCACCTCTGCGGATGGTAGATGTTCCCTGAATACCTGCATCTTAAAGCAAGAGAGGGTGTCAGCTCCATTATTTAACCCCCCTTGAACATGTTTGGCCCTAAACTGTATGTTGAGTTTCATGCACACCAGCACTATTTCCTTCAGTAGGCGAAGTATCATTTTACACCGTGCCGCCTGCTGGTTGATACATCCAACTACAGTCATGTTATCAGACGAGAAAATTAAAGATCGATTACACAACTGATTAGGCCAAACTGTCAATGCAACCCAGATTGGAAACAGTTCCAGGAAACCTATATTAGTTGTCAGGCCACTCTCCTCCCACCAAACCGGCCACTGTTGTGCCACCCACCTGTTTCCAAGTATGGCGCCAAATCCCACACTGCCCGCAGCGTCAGTCCATAAACCTAACTCTGCAGACGTAGTGGGGGGACCGCACCACACCACCCTGGCGTTGAAGCCCTCCAGAAATGCGATCCAAATCCGCATGTCCTGGCGGACCTCGGCCGGCAGTCTCGTGCGATGGTGCTTCTCCTGCAGACCCATCATTGTCTGCAAGATTGAGCGGGAGAATGGTCGTGCCATGGGTAACACTATCAGTGTGAAGTTCAACTGGCCCACAGTCTGTTGTAGCTGATGTAGTGTCACTTTGTCTTTGACCAAACATTGCTGGAGAGCTGCTCTAAATTTCATGATTTTGTCTTTAGGTAACCTAAAACAACCCTCTACTGAATCCAATTCAATGCCTAAGAATTCCAATGTGGTTGCTGGACCCACTGTCTTTCCTGGTGCCAGCGGGACCCCAAAAGCCCACATGAGCACGCAAAATTCCTGCAATGCCCATGTACACTCCAGTGAGCCCGCCGACCCTAGAAAGAGAAAGTTATCCAGGTAATGCATGACGTGGTGGTGTCCAGTTGTTTGCCTAAAAACCCATTCCAAAAAAGAACTGAATTTCTCAAAGTAGGCGCAGGACACAGAATAACCCATGGGCATACACTTATCCATATAGAATTTGCCTTGAAATGAGAAACCTAGCAGATGCTGATCTAGAGGATGAACCGGCAGTAGCCAGAAAGCAGACTCAATATCTGACTTTGCCACCAAGGCTCCAGGTCCCAAAGTCCTCAACATATCCACCGCCTGGTCAAAGGACGCATACTTAACGCTATAAATGTCTTCATTGATGCCGTCATTTAGTGATGCGCCCCTAGCTGCTGACAGATTATGGATCAGCCTGAACTCACCCTCCTCCTTCTTTGGCACCACTCTGAGAGGTGAGCCAACAAAATTGTGCACAGGGATATAATCAAAAGGACCCGCTATCCTGCCAAGGCGCAGCTCCTTTGCAATTTTTGTCGCTGCCACATCTGGGTTGTTCCTAACAGATAGTTGGTTCCTACACTCTGACGTTCCAGTGTATCCCACTGCTGGGATCTTAAAGCCCTGCAAAAAACCTTCTTGTAACATCCTCGCAAGGGCATGGTCTGGGTACCTCTTCAGCCAAGGAGTCATAGCCAGAACATCAATGGGTGAATGCAACACCAGCCATACTCTACCCTAGTCATGTTTCTGTCTTCCCCTGTTTCAGAGGCGCTACCCTTATTGTGGCATGTTGTTTCTGGGTGGGAAGGTTGGTTACTGTCTGAACTTGCAAGTGCCTTGTGCCCTGGTGCAAGATCGCTTGTTAAAATTCCAGCACACCCCTTTTCGCCCCCACTGCTCCCTGCCTTAGGGGCCTTGCCACCGCCCTGTGCCGGCCGAAAGGGCTGTTGGGATTTGAGGGGGAAAGCTTCTGTTCTAACTCGGCCTGCACTACCAGGTTGCCCTGCTGTAAACTGACCATACCATGAAATAGAATCAACTTGATCCCAGGAAAGTGAGGAGTTAAACTCTTTAGCTTTCCTAAAACTCATGTCATAGTCCTTCCACCCATCCCCCCATATTTATCATGGAAAGTCGTGATCCTACTCTGGTAACACGCCATCTCTGCCTGCAAGTTAGGGGAACGCTCGGCTGTAATCGCCATAAACACAGAAAAGGCTCTAATCCAGTTGTTCAATGTTTCCTCCCCTGAATCTTGCCATTTCTAATCGCCATTCGCTAGGAAACATCCAATACTTCTGCTTCCTAGCATACTCCATTTCCCTGTTATCCACAAGCAAAGAAAACTAATTGACATTTTTGCCCTCCCAAATTAAATCCTTCACTTCTTGTGTTACATGTTGAGCCAAATGTTCCCTCCTGGAGGGTATTGTACCACTGCCTAGCACTGGTAATGGCACCTCCTTACCACTTTCCCCGGCACGTGTTGGTTCTACCATTTTGTCTGCTACGGAGTTGCTTCCTGGGCACGCTGTTTGTGGAGGAATAGGCGTACTTGGCCCTCAACGCTACCTGGGGCAGTCATGATCCTTGCCACCATCTTATGCGCCTCCGCCAAAGGATCCTCCCCCACCTCCTTCGCGCCTACTGCAGATGGTAACATCCCCCTATTCCTAGCCAAGGGAGAACTGTCGCTATCTGTGCCGCCAGCTCCGGAGAGATCTGAACACCCCTGCAGGTGCTACTACCGGTATGGGGGATGCTGTGTCTGGGACAGTACTCCCCGGGATAGGTGCGGGGTTAAACATGGGTACCACCCGGACTACTGCTAGGATCACCAGAGGCACTGTGCTTGGTGTTGGCACCGGCACTGCAGGTGCCGGTGTTACAGGTATAATTGCCAGGATTTGAGGAGTTGGTTTAGGGATCACCGGTGGCATAAGCCTCCCTTCAGGGACCCCCCCCCCCCAGAAGGACCCTCTCCCCCCTGGTGCTTTGGGACTCGACCATTACCCCTCTTAGTCCTGGCCAGCTTGGGTAGTGGATCCAATTCCCCCCTGGGCTGCGGGGGTACTATTGTTCGCTTGGGCCTTCCAGATGGCCCCTTCTGATCATCAAACCTCTTCCTGAGCTCCGCCACACTCTTTCCTATCTGTTCCACTTTTACCCATCTCCTGTCCATTACTGCCATACTACGCATCATACCTTGCAGCATATGTTCCATGCGGGACCGCTTTGCGCCACGTCTACTGCCCATACTGTTTCACCTCACAACTGGTAATCCACCTACACTTGTGCTAACCCTGCAAGCACGATGTATTCTTTCTACCACCAGGACCTAACCCGGCTTTTACCTGCACAAAGTTGGGGGTACACAGACTGGCCGTAAGCACCACGCAACTGGGACTGCGCCACACCAGCTAGCCTGGGTGTTGGGCGAGCGCACTCTAGCTCGGCAGCCCACCAGAAGCAGTGAAGTGCAGGCCTGCCTGTGTCCCCTGCTTGCGTTGTCCACCGCTTCACTCCCCGTCGTCCCAGCAAGCAGTCCTACAATAAAAACAAGATTAGCATATAGAACTGACAAACAAAACGCCAAATACTATTTATACTTATAGCCGTGCACTCCAAAATTAGTCACTAGAAAGGAAACGAGTATGCTGTTCAAAAATGCAAGGCGAAAAATAACCTCTAGCGTAGGTATCCTAGCCCTTTTATATGAGCATCAGTGAAATCACGCAAGAGTTAAAAAGCACAAGAATATTTAGAAATTCTTAAGCTCAGTGCCTTTGAACACCTCCAAGTTTTAAAACTATGCTGATTAAAACATTGCTCATGTGATACTCCTTATTATATGTCCCCTGCACAGAGAAACCCGCTTTTAAAATCACCCCTGGCCCCCCCCACGCCCCTCTGGCGAGCTGTCATTTTTTGTGATCCCTGTGTAGTTTTCTAAAATTGCCTACGGCACCTGGTATTGACATGCGGTCTCCAATCCAAGTACTAACCAGACCCGACCCTGCTTCGCTCCTGAAATCGAGCGTTTACTCTGCAGGTCGCTTCTGAACGAATTATGGGATAAATTATCCCCAAAGTGCCCCCACTCGCTCTGGGCCCTGTGCGCGTAGCTGCCGTAAACGCAGGGGAAGAAACCTCCAAGCTATGCCAGGTACCTCAACGTGTTCGAAGAGTTTCCTTCTGTCTGCTTTTAAAACTCTGGGCAGCCTTGTAACCGTTTACTTCTGCCTTTGAGCGCCGCGTAATGTTCACACCGCTCGGCCGGTCCTCACTCTCCCGTCACACTTGCCGGAAAGTTCCCGGCACGCTCCTGCCTGCTCCTCCGGCTTTCCCGATCAACCTGCACAGGGGACTAAAAGACAAAGAAGCTCGAACACAGCAAAGAAGCTCGGCTCTCCCGCGTCGTGTACAGCAAAGAAGCTCTGCTCTCCTGTGTCGTGCTGAAAAACAAAAAGAAGAAAAATGGTGACAGCCTCAAGAGTCTGGGGGGCAAAGGGCAGGCTTGGGGAGTGTGGGAACAAGAGGATGCCTCCTGCGCTCCCCCGGCCTTTTAACCCCTTCTCAGCAGACCAGTCTCAACTGGTCCGCCCCTTGGCTTCCCCCCCTTTGACCCGAAGCAATTCTATTGCTTCCTGGTCAACTGGGGAGCCGGCACCAATCAGTGGCGGGGCGCGCTCGTAGCGTCATTATGACGCCGCGGTGGCACGCCCCACCATGTTTGAGGACACCCCTGCCATACGTGCGGGGGGGGGCGATGCGGTCCCCCCTTTCCTAAAAGCTGCCACCCTTTTCATCTCATCACGGGTCTTGTGGATAGCGCCTCGAGGTACGCCACGCACTTGGAGCTAAGGTGCAGTAAACTCGCTAGCACGTTGTGATTTGAGTCCATAAACAATGAGATGGGTATTTTTAGTAAGCCCACAAAGACGTTACACAAAATGCCGAAATTGCAAAGTTTTTCCAAATACTGAATTTGCACCCGTGTTCACAACGCAACCCCTAAGGTGCAGCCTAATGCCAATGAATAACTGTGGGACTTGAGAGACTCAAAGGCCTCTCGTCACATTCCGTACGGGGTGGAGCCTATCCCATAAGTCAGATCTGATTGGATTAGGGATTTATAGAGCTCCCAAACTATAAGGTGTCCAGGGATGAAGCTAGAGTGTCAAGGACCCTAGTGCAGAGAAGGAAAATGAGCCCCTGTTTGAACAGTGAAATACAGCGATAATCAGGGTTCATTGGGGGTCTCGTGGCCCAGTGCGACTGCACCTGCTGCACCAATAGAACCTATGCCTCTGAAGGTGTCTGGCGCTGATAACTGAGACCACAGAATGACGTCAAGGAGAAAGATTTGCGTTGTTACCCGTTCGGGCAGCGACCCCGCAAACTCCGTTGCCGTGGCTTTTTCCATGTCCTGAAAGGCTGACATCTGAAAGCGAGAACTCCCAAGTTTTTGTGTTTTGTTTTTTCCTTTAATAATGATTAGCTTTGTTTTTTACATTGCTTGCATATTTATGATACTCACTTTAGACCTCCAAAGGGGTATGGTCCTGTATGGAACATGCCGCGAAAAAACCGCAAAAAACACAAAAATGCCTAGACCACTCTTTTTTTATAAAACAAGAACAATTAATGAAGGTCAAGAATACTCTTTATTGAATTATGACCAGGTACTTATATTTTATACCTTTGACTTCTTTTTTTGATTTCAAAGTTTTTTTACATATATTTTCATTAGCAAAGATAGGACAAACTGTACATATATTTACAATACTATACAAACCAATTTATAAAAAATAATCTTATTTATTGAGATTAAGTACACATCAATTTAATGTGTTTTTTGTTGTGATGATGTTTTTTTGAGTTTGTGTAGATACATTGTGATATGTTTTGTTTATAAATTGGTTTGTGATAGAGATGGACACACCTGCAACATGCACGCAGAGCAACACAAGCAGTGTGTCTGTTCCTGGTCACTCAGTGCAGACATGTCTGCTCTGATCATAAACATGTACTGCTGCAGACCAGTACCGCCACCTCTCAAGGCTGATGTATGTCACACTTAGCGTTTCATATCATTCCATGTTCACCAAAGATCCTGCATTCAGAGTGGGGATTAAAATGTAAAAATAATTATCAGGGGGAGGTGCTACGACACCAACCAAGATGGCCGCATAGGCTCCCGGCTCCGCTGACCCCCGTCCTCCGCTCTCTTATCCTGTCGAATATCCTGATCTCCTGCCCCGGATTCGTGTGGGTGAACTAGTCTGCATCCCGATGGTGTGATCGCGGAATTTTTCTGATGTTCTGGTGTGAAGTAACATCGAAAATGTTTTGAGGCCTAACCCAGACTGAAAGCCGGGGCCTCGATTTCTGGTCTACCCGGGTCCAAAGTGAACAACAACGGGTCCGGTCCTGGAACTTTCGAAAATTTCTCTGAACTACTTTGCAACCATCTGCTGCCTGGTGCTGTACCTGAGGTAAGGCGACGGGTGGTGCGCGGTGCTGTGTCGCGGGGGCCCCCGGCCTGGAGGCCCGGCACTAGCACCGCTGGTTCCCCGGGGTAGGGGTCCCGCCTCGCGTTGCTGCATGTTGCTGGCCCGTCCCTCACGGCCTGTTTCTGCTCCGGCGTATCCTGCCCCGTAGAGGGAGCCTCTCTGTGGGGATCGTTATGCTTGCGGCCGAATGGAACCCGGCGGAACTGACTCAATGTGGCCCTTCCTTGTGGATGGTAATGGCAGAAGTTGCGGCGCTTCACGCGATGGTGAGGGCCCAGGTCAATCATTGGCTGTCGGCAACAGATGGAATCATAGGACCGGGAACGAGCCCTGACTTGCTCTTTGAGACCCTGCAGCCGACTTGCACCCTGTTGGAAGCCCTACTGGTGTGTTTGGACCCGGTGCTGGAAGCTGTGCCTGCCCCAAAAGAAACGGAATTCATCGTGTGTGCTGAGTTTGGTGACTCTCTTAAGTTCTCGGAAACATCGGTCCTACAGTTATCGGAGCATTTCACTGCTTCCCCCATCCTGGACACTGTTGGCCCACACTTTGATCTGTGTCGAAACGAGTCGCACCCCCTCCCCAATCGGTCTCCCAATATGGCGAATGGAACGATGCTTGGCTTCGGGGACGGGGAGGGACATCGTTGGTGCAAGCTGTGTGCGTTGGGATCTGCTATTCCTCTCCTAATTGCTGACTCAAGCTCCGGCTGCTTCTGTGTGAACTTTGACTTTCCGGGGATGTGGCTTTTCTTATCCGAGGGACACAGCAACTTTGTTAGACGGGGCCAAGGGTGAGATTGTGGGTTGAATAGTTTACGATGGATCTATTGGTAACGGGACTGCTTCATCTACGGATGGATTCCGGGGCGGGGGGTTTGTGGTTCCCCCCAGGGTATTTTTGTATGGTGGACAACTTTACTTGTGTTGGCTTAGGGGGGCCCATTTGATAGGGCGAGGGGGAGAGACCGGGAGCGCATAGACTATCGCCCTCCTCCGCTTCCCCGTTAGGTGGGGTTTCCTTTCTTTCTCTTTTTTCTCTTCTTCTTCTATATTTCGGGTTTGGTTCTCGGGCGACAGGCACACTGCTGGGGGGGGGGGCCGTAGTCATCTGCAGGGGTGCAGGGTGGGGGGTTGGGGGAGGGGATCTTTTGTTTCTATTTTTGTTTCTATGGCCTTTTTTCTCTTCTCTTATCTTTCTTTGTCTTTTTTCTTTTCTGGGTCAGTGCAGTGGGTTTGCTTTGGTATCAATCCCTGCTTTTTCATCTGTGCCTCAATTTTCGTGGTGTTTTTTTTGGGCTTTAGGGCAGGTAACTGCAGGCGCGAATTGACCGTAATATTCCTTTACATCCTGACCTCTTGTTTCAGCGCCATTGATTTGATCCATTACTGTTTATTGTCGATACGTTTACTATTCTGCCTGCCATTTTCGCTGCTGGGAAATTGTTCGGCACCTGATCCTTCCATCTTATATTATAAAATGAAAAACTTTTATATCCTGTTTTTCTAATTGTGATGTTCAGTGGCCAAGAGTACGCTAGCATGGAGATTCTGCTCCCCGAGGTGCTGCATGTGATTAAAATTGCTCTCTGTTAATCTAACTGCTTAGCGGCCGGCCCCCGGGTTTGTAGGCCCATACTTGTATTTGGTTTAAATGTCAATAAAGGTTTTCAAAAAAAATAAATTATCAAATGTGTTAGTTCAATTTGCTCAAACAAACTAAATAAAGATCACAACTCATAGACAGCACTAATTTGTAAATGAAAAAGTAAAATTCGAAAGAGAAACGGTCAGAGCCACCCACTTGGATGCTGGGGAACCGGGTTCGAGTCTGGGCTTCGACTCAACATCCTGTGATTCTGCGCAACTTAATCTCCCTGTGCCTACCAAAAATGAGTGTGTCCTTGTGTAATGTTACTGGTGCTCATCTGAAGTGCTCCAATACCTTCGGGTCGAGTTTGCCCTATAGAAAACTGCAAAAATAATAATATTGGTATTTAGCATTGACTGCGAGAGCGGCCACACAGTTGTACTCTGTATACATTTAATCTAGTTTCATATTCTACACAAATCCGATGTTGACAAGAATTTAATTTAATTTAATTTCTCTTAATTGAAAACTCCATTTTGATTGCCATCCTTTAGTCCACTTGTTACTATTATTATGATTTTTTAGTTTCAATTTAGAGATTTTTGTTACTATGTTAGCAGTGAAGCATTACTAACCAATGCAACAAACCATTCTTAATGGGAAAGGATAGAAGGCACACTTTCATAGGTCAGTAAGGGCACCAGATATGAAACTACTGTTATGCACTTAGCGACCTATCAGTATGACTTGGCAGAACTCCATTTCTGAAGCATGATGCTTGCATTACTTTTGCTCAGAAAGTGCAAAGTCAGCAATTTCGAATACCACACACACATTTTTATATTCAAATTGATCTGGCTTATCATGGAGGGTGTGGGGCCCTGAACAGCAGAAGTCTGACCCTCCATTCACATGGTTGATGGAAGTCAGTGATAGTTAAGAGTCAAGTGTGTCGAACATTAGCTAACCACATCCATAGAAAGTTAGGAGAACGCCTCGTAGTATTGGTATTTGCTCATATCCTGAGAGTCCCACAACACACAAGGGGGCATATTATCAAGGGATTTATCTCTGCTTTTTTGGCTTTAAAAGCCAAGAAAGCGGAGATAAAATTATCTCCCTATCAGCAACAGGGAAGCGTAGAGAAAAAGGGTGCTAACATGCAAATTTGCGTGTTAGCACCCTTTTTCTCTACGCTTCCCCTTGCATCTCTAATGAGATGCAAAGGGGGCTTTCCAGAGAAAAATAATAGGAGAAATGTTGTTAAGCGACATTTCTCCTATTATCAAAGATATCGCTAACCCTGTTAGTGATAACAAAGCAGTACTAACCGCGGTTAGCACTGTTTTTTTTACACCTGGTATTTTCCTGACTTAGCCATGATATCCTATGGAAAGTGGATATCATGGCTAAGTTTGTGAGCCCCTATCATCAAGATAACGCCAAAGTTCGAGAGACTATCATTGGTTTTCCAACGATAATCTCTCATTTGGCAGTTAGCGTGAGGATTTTTATCACTTCTGAGATAAACGTTGCTAGTAGCAAGTTATCTCTGCGATAATTTCTGGCGATGCTTAGCAATAAAAAAAAACATGGCAAAGCCTCGTTAGCGATAAATATCGCTACTCGTTGGTAATATTCCCCAAGGTTCCTATGTGCCACCTGAGTCAACATCAGGGTATGTTAGTTGGGCCAAGGTTCACAAAATATTCTAAACTTATTCTATTATAAATAGTTTTAGACTATGGAGTGAAATAATTGTTCCTTGATGAAATGTAATGTTAGTTTATGGTAACATACAGGATCAGCTCAATAACACAGTTATGGTAATTGTAGAAAAACGTACCTATATGTGTAGTTGCACAATCACAATTTATTTTGACTGGTTAGCTGGTATTTTAGGCGTTGGGTAGTGTAAGTCCGCTAACCAATACCCCACTGCAAGTGGTCTACCTTTACATGGTAATTGATTGGCAATCACAAATTGTCCTCTTTGACATTCAGGGAAATACATGGCAAAACTTTGCAAATGGCAGACATTTAAAATGAGGACTCTAATTGCAGTATTTTAGGGACAACTATACTTAATCCCTCTCCATAAAGTTAGGGTTTTCGGGGTAGATTTATAATTTCTGAATTTGTCCATAATATTTTGTTCTTTTGAATTCATTTTAATATTTTAATTGTATATGTTTACCCGAAATGCCTCCTAACAGCAATGGTGTTGAACAAACAAATCACATAAGTAGGTAGAAAACGTAACAGAGTCAAAGTTTCGGCACAAGACAGTCTGTAGTTAACAGTACTTTGCATTCTGGGTCTTCTAGTTTAATTTGTCCTATTCTAATTTGGGTCTACTAATCCTAAAATGAGAAGTGCTCTTGGATTAAAAGCAGCTTAAAAGGACACTTCTAAACCTAGAGGCATCCGATGTTGACCCCCTGCCAGGGCCACCACTAGCTAAGTATCATCTGCATACGAGACCATGGTTAGCACAGGAAATATTCACATTGTGGTATACATAAGAAATTGAGCCTGTCCATGGGACAACCTGCAAACCCCGTCCACACCTGCATATATAATATGAATTGTCAGCTATCTATACACAGGTGTTCTTTTTAAGTATAGCATGTACATTTGGTTTTTAAAATATTTTTTAGTTGAGCTGGAGAATGAACATACAAGTTAAAATAACTTATGTGCATCAGTCTCATGGTGTCCACTCATGGGGTCAATCTCGCACTTAGGCCAAATGCTCAAATCATCGCAGTTACAAATATCGACTTCTACTAGTCGAGCATCAGCCAGGTTTACCAAAGGCTCAAAAATAAAAAGCCGTGTTGGCACCGCCCATCAAAACTTCCCAGGCTCCCAGGGAGAACAATATGTCAAAAGACGCCCTCCACGAGGCTTCCCCCTTGAAACACCTGCATGATTAAGGCAATATTTATTTACTTCCGGCGCTGAGACAGGAAGTTACAGGAGAGGTAGCAAACTTACCTCAAGAACAGATGACAACCGCAGTAATGAGAAGTGGAAGGTTGTTGCTGTCACATCCTCTCACTCAAGCTCCCGTGTAGTACCAAGGGGGAATGTCTCACAGAGAAAACTTTACCACAATGTGAATATTTCCTGTGCTAATTATTGACACCGTTTACTTTGCTCTTTTATTAAGCCTCTCTCTTTGTCAACTGTTTATGGAAATGGCCTTTTAATGTTTGCTGTATCTTATTTCACATGCTGGTCTCGTTTTAAAAAAGCAGTTCTCTTACTGTGTGGTGTTATTTCTTGCCTGATTTAAATATGGCCACTGTCGACGCCTAGATTCAAAATGGGCCATGTACAGGCATTTATGAGTGCACACTGAGTGTGAAAACAAATGTAACTTCGTTCTATCAGTGCTGCTGATTTAATCGAAACTCAGCACTGGGGCACACCAGTAGGTGAGGGGGGAGGGAGCACTGACACAGACAACCAAAATGTGTGAAAAAGGCCGCTTTATTGGAATCAGGTGCACCTACAACAATGTCCCACCTGGCCTTTGCCGAACAAAACTACTGCTCACTAAATAACAACTGCCTGACAGCCCCCCCACCCCTACCCCTAAATTTAACCCCAAACATTGCAACTGTAATACAACACATCCGCTCAGCAACCTACCCCTCTACTGAATGCCCCAATGACCTCCATGACCTCACCCCCGCTACCATCCAGTCCCAGGCCTCCAGCAAAACCACCCTATCTCCTTAGGACAGCGCCACTCGAAAGTCGCTTACGACTTTCGACCCCCCAGGACTCCTGCCTCCTGGGATACCTGAGCACCCCCAAAGCCCCATCCAGAGCCTCCTTCAGCTGGACTATGTACAGCTCCATGCCATACCTGGACAGGTGAACCCCATCCTCCTGGAAAAAATATATTGCGCCATAGCGCAACTCCGGGTGCTCCATCCTCCCCACCCCCTCCCTGGCACAGAATTCACGCATCTCCCGATTGATCTTCCTCCGTGCCCTGTCTATGGCTCCTGGGCGCTCCGCCCCCCTCCACACCCGCCTGGGAATAAACTTAGACCAGAAAATATGGCAGCCCGCCCATTGCTTCTTGATTTCCCTCAGGTCCCGCTTCATTTGCTTGAGCAGCGCCAACCCCTTGCACTGCACCAAATCGTTCTCGCCCAGATGAATCACTAATACATCCGGGCACACCCCCCCCTCTCACCACTGTGTTCAACAAGGGCAATAACTCATGCCAACACCTACCCCCTGTCCCCCTCCAATGACAACGGTACAACCCCGCATCCAATCCCAAATTGAGTGTCCGATGCCTGTCCCACTCCGCCTGTTCTGCCCTCTTGACGAATGAATGTCCCACAATATATACATTCAGAACAGCCCCTTCCGGCCCCGCCACAGCACCTGCAAAGACACACATATAAAAATCGGGAATCACTGTTACAACAACCCTTCCGCCTCCCTCAACCGCACATACGTCCTGTAACAATCCGACTTCCACCGACCCAGCCTCTGTATCTCTTCCTTACCCCAAACCCTCCGTGCCGCCTCCGTTGCCGCCCGATCCGAAAGGAATGCACCCCGAAAGCCAGGGGGTCTTCACCCATGTACCGCAGGGCGCGCCGCAGAACCCACATAGCCTGAGACGCCCTCACTCCGTCACCCCCACCACGACCAAAAACCTCCCCCTCCTTCTCGCCACCGTCTGCCATCAACCTCCTACCCCACGCCGCCGGGCACACACCCTCCCGGCCGCCCGGTCCCAGTACCACCCAAGATCCAACTCCCCGCTGGTCCGTCTTTGAGCGTCGCAAACGCACCGCCACCTCCTGAGCTCGCACCTCCACATCTCCCCACAACACCCCCCGCCTCCCCCTCGAGCCCAGCAACTCCGACACTCGAAACGCCCCAAAGAAAAGCCATGACATCAAGGTAGAAAAACGCACCGCCTTGCCTCCATCCCTGCACACCGCCGGGAGTGCGCCAATTACTCCTTCCAGCAATTCCACCATGATGGGACGGCGCAGCCGCACCTTCGCACCCCTTTCTCTCGCCCACCCCTCCAGCAGCCTGGTCCCCAACTCCCCTGCCGACGGAGGGTAACCCCACCACAACTTCCCCATGAACGCCACCGCCGACAACTTGCCCGCAATTGACACCCGCGACAAACCTCTATCCATGAGCGCAGCATGAAACTTACCACCTGATCCTCGCGCCGCCACCGTTCCCCTTGCCTCACCGCACCTGACTGCAGGAAATCCCCCCATGCCAGCTCGTACGCCTTCCACGTGGACACTGCCACCGACGCCTTCACCAACTGAAAGACCCGGCCTCGCCCACCGACCACAGGTCCTCCGGCACCGGCGTCCTGACTTCCTCCGTCGCCGTGGCTAGCCCATGGAACCTCTCCCACTGTGAACGAGACAAGGCATCAGCAATGTCATTGTCCACTCCCGGAACGTGGCGTGCCTGAAACAGTATGTCATTCTCCAAGCAGCGCAAGACAAACACCCTCATCCCGAGCCGACTGCCTGGTCACCACCTGTACGACGGCCATGTTGTCCACTCGAAACAGCATGCACTTGTGCGCCAACGCCCCTGCCCACACCGTGACCGCCACCACCAAAGGGAACAAGTCAAAGAACGCAACGCTCCACCCGCCCGCCTGCCAATGCTCGGGCCACTGCTCTACACACCATTTCCCCTCCCAGTACAGACCGAATCCGCCGCCGCCCGCCGCATCCGAGTACATGGTGACGTCCCTCTCCCAGTCCTCCGCTGGCGCCATGGGTACACCATTGAACCGCTCCAAGAACGCCCGCCACATGCGCAGATCCTCGTTCATCCCCGCCAAAAGGCGAACATGGTGATGAGGCAAAGGCAAACCGGACAACGCCAAACCCAAACGCCGGCAAAACGTTCGGCCCGCCCGCACCACGCGGCACGCAAAATTCAAATGCCCCAACAACACCTGCACCTCCCGCACTGTCACCTTCCTCTTTGCCAACATTCCATCCACCAAAACCAGCATTGCCGACCTCTTGTCTTCCGGTAGGTGCGCTTCCATGGCGACCGAGTCGAGCTCGATACCGAGAATGGACAACACCGTACTGGGACTGCACGTCTTCTCTGGCGCCAGGGGAACCCCAAATTCCCCCATCAACCCAGCCAAACCATCCAGCAGCCGCTGAGAGTCCTCCACACCGGGCCGCCCCACCAGGAAATAGTCATCCAGATAGTGCGTCACTGACTCCGAGCCTGTGCGCCTGGAAAAAACCCACTGTATGAATGAGCTGAAACGCTCAAACAGTGCGCATGAAATGGAGCACCCCATCGGCAGTGCCTTATCCACAAAGATGAGACCTTGGAACTGGATCCCCAGCAACTGGTGATCCAGGTGCACCGGAAGGAGTCGGAAAGCCGACTTGACATCGCATTTTGCCATCAGCGCGCCTCGTCCCGCCGCCGCAATGAGCCTCCGCGCCACGTCCACCGACGAGTAAGTCACCAACGCCAACTCCGCCGAAATGTAGGCATTGACCGACTCCCCTTCCGGCCAAGACAAGTGCTGTATCAGTCGGAACTGCCCCTCCTCCTTCTTGGGCACCACCCGATGGGAGAAATGATCAAGCCCGGCAGCGGCGGCGCCGTGAAGGGGCCCGCCATTCGACCTTCTCTGACCTCTTTGAACAGATTCTCTCTCACCATGCCCTTGTGCGCGTTCACCGATACGCCGCCAACCAGGGCTCCATCCGCCCGATCCTAACCGGCGTACAAGCCTTTTCCCAGAGCCCCGGCTCCCCCCCATCTGCCCCCTCCCCTCCCCCCACCTTGTCCCCCTCTGGCAGGAGCACCTCCCTGGCTGGCTGCTGCCCCGGTGGGCCCCCGGGCCCCCAACAACGTAGCACCGGATGGTTCCGTCCGCACGACGAGCACTCGTGCCGGAACCGGCATGCCGCCCGCCCGCAGGCTCCCCTATTAAAGTCCCAGCAGGCCCTGACTGTGGCCTGGCTGCCAGAGGCTCCCTGTCCCACACCCCCACGGGTGGGGCATGCCGCAAAGGGGGGCGACGCCAGGGGCAAACTGCTTGCCGTGTAAATGGTGCGGCCAAACTTGGCCCCTCCCATCGTCTGCTTGTACAGATCCGAATCCAGCTCCCCCCATTGGGCATCCGGGTCGCCCGCCATGCGCGCCCGGAATTCCTCGTCGTAGTGGGACCACGCATACCCGCCGTAAGTCACCTGTGCCCTCCGCACCACATCCATGTATTTGAACAGCGCAACGCACCGGTCCGGGAACTTCTCGCAATACACGCTCGCGTATATGAGGAATGCCGCTGACCAGTTGTCTACCGTCAGGGGCACCTTTGGGCGCCTAGCTAACTCCTGCTCCTCCTCCTTTGACCCCTCCTTGGACGTCAACTCCCTGTGCAGCAGCTTCAATATATCAATGTACTCCCCTTTCCAGATCTTCTCCTTCGTTGCCGCCAAAAGGTGGGCCCCCAGCGGCTTGGTCAGCCCCATGTACGGTAACTTATGCACCGGAATCACACAACTCTCTTTACCTCCCCCGCCGACTCTTTTTCACCAGCCGCCGCTGCCCCGCCGCCCGCGATCGACCCCTCCCCGCCCTGCACCGCGCCGTCCGTGCCAACTCCCGCGTCCTGCACGTATCGTCCCCGCACCAGCCGCCACCCATCCTCCCCGTTGCCCCCGACCCCACTGAAACCTGCACACAACGCCGCTTGCCACTCCCCGCGCCTTCACCTGTCTTACCTGGCGTCAAGTTCGGCGTCCTTGTCGGATCCCGCCGCCTAACCAGTGGAGATGAGGGGGCCGTCACTCTGGGCGCTTCTTGCCTTGCTGGCACCTGCAATACACTTCAAACAACATTACAAGCCCCCCGTCCTCCCGAATCTCTCCTTCTCCCTCCGACTCTCCATCAGCCGGCTCCACGCCACCCCGGCCCCCCACTTGGGGTTCCAGCCGGCTCAAACCCGCTCTCTCACGACACACCCGCATCAGATCCATCAAGTCCACACTCACCCTCCCATCCTCTGCACTCGCAGTCAGAGATATTCGCATCCATCCTCACTCCCATACCCCCGGCGGCCATAAAGACCCTTCGGGGAGGGGCCGGCGGAGACGCATCCCGCCTCCAATCGCCGTGTTCCTGATTCAGGTCCCTCGCTGGAGCTCGGCCGCCCGCACCAAACAGAGCCAGCCCATCCACTCGGTGGGTGGGAGCTGCATGCTGCTCTCCCGAGCGCCTCGCAAACAGCTCCTGCCAAGGAAAAAAGGTGGAGTCCAGCATGCCAGGGTAAAAACAGCCCCCTTCTCCCCCCCACGCGCCGCCCCCTCCCCCACTCCCCTACCCCATAGCCGCTCCCCTCCCCCAACCTGCCGAATGACCTCAGCGCCGCGACGGGATACCCCCGCCTCCTAGATCCCAACCCCCCTCCCCGGCCCAGCCCCCCGGACTGCCCCACCCCCGTAACCCCAACTCGGCCCGCACCCCCCCCGCCCGGCACCCCAGGCCCCCCCATGCCACGCCCCTGCTCCCTTCCCCCTCCCCGTAACTCACCCCCTGCCTGCCATTTCCCCTTGTACCCCCACTGCCCCCTGCCTTGCCACCACTATCCCCACTGACCCACCCCTCCCGCCCGCCGCACCGCCACCTCCGCGCACACCCCCCAGTGCCTCAGGTCTGCCCCGCCCCTCCCCCTGGCCCCTCCCCTCACCCCTCCCCCGCTGCCCCGGCGACGCCAACCCCCTTTGTCCCCCCACCCCCCTCCTCCGCTGAGGACGAACTCCAGTCCAGCTCCGTGTCCTCCCCCCCACCTCCTCCTCCAAATCGGTCTCCTCAATCAGTAGCGGTGAAACCGCCCCCCCTGACCCCCCGACCCCTCCCCCCAACAGCCCCTCTTGCTCTTCACGCCCCGGCCCCCCTCCACTGCTTCCCCCACCACCTCTGGCCCCTCTCCACCTTTGGCCCCCCGCCCCCCTCCTCCATCGCCCCCACCCTCCCCTGGCAACACTACCCGGGCCCCTCCATCCTCCCTCACCCCCCCCTGCCCTCCCGGCTCAGCTACCGCCTCGCGGGCCGCCCCCCGCCCCCCCGCCCCCCCACCTCCTCCTCTACAAACTCCAGGGCCCGCTTCTTCCCCTTTTGCCCGGCCTTCTTGGCGCCTCCCTTCGCCTTGAGCGGCGCTGCCTCCTTTCGCCAGCCTCCGCCCCTCGCTCCCCCGTCCCCCCCTCCCACCCCACTGAGCCGGCCCGACCGTGACCGAGGCGGCTCACACGCTGCCGCGGCGCCGTTGGCAGCGCGCCGCGGCCCGCCTCGCTCAACAGCCTCAGCGCCTCCGCCACCCGCGGATCTGCACACACCGCCATCCCGCACTGCGATGACACCGCCTGGCTCATAAAGCGCACGACCACACTCGCAGCACGCCCACTTCACAATCCGCACAAAGTTCGATGTATTAAGCAACACACCCCAAACCGGCGACACAAAGCACAATTAATTAAATAATAGACCACTAAACTGCCTACGGCCCTGGCTGCTGTGTCACCGCACCACAAACAGTGTGCGGTGACACAAAATGGCCGTTTAAATACTTAACCAGCCCAAAAGGAGCCCAATAAGCCCAACCAGCCCAAAAACACCAGCTACGGCGAGCCCCTGGTGTCACACTTCCTCCCCCCCCTCCCGTGGTGCCCCAAACTTCCAAGGGGGGGCGAGCCTCCCGCTGGTGGGCCACCCCCCCAAATCCCTATTGTGGTTTATAAATTCAATTTGCGGAGACATTCTCACGACCCAGATGTCAGTCGTACTTGGAGAATGTGTTCTGGCATTTTGTTCACTGCGAAGGTCCTTCCACAACAAGATTGTAGTGCAACCATGCTTTCATACACAGCCCTCCTCAACATACTCGAACAACAGATGCCAGACGCACTCCACCCAGTCGTTCCTATATGTGCTGAACACCTAAAATGGTACATCTATGTCTGTGTGCCAAATCTGGCTTTGTCCATGGTCCTGAAACTGTTCTTTTATTCTGCGCTTCTGCTTGAAATGTATCTCTGACAAATACATAATGAAGAAGCAAATAGAGTCTTGAGCCTGGCTGCAGTTGAGCTGTAGATCAACTGAACTAGACTGTCCCTAATGATATTAAATGTGACTGCATCTGACTGGGTTCTTTCTGCCTTCTGCACTAGAGCCGCACATGTCCCAGACACTTCCTCAAACGTCCCTGGTTTTATGGACAACCGAGCATGTGTCAGGGCTTACGTTGGGCCTGACTACCTTTCAGAGGAAGGCAGCCCGCTGTAGTGTCAGCTGTGGGAAGAATGCACACGGACACAGGGTGCAGGTTCATAGCTCCTTTATTTCACGTCCTTACTTCTCCTGGGCTAACGGTTAACTGCCGTCCCTAGCCCCCAGCTCCTCCCTTTCCGCCCGCCCTCTTCCCAGCTCGGGCCTGTACTAGTGCCTGACATATGTGGACACCATTACATCTCCCCCCTCTGTAAACAAAATATAAAAACACTAAAGAAAATAACACAACACATCAAACTGTCTACCCCATTGTTTCACGTCATTGACTGTCCCTGCTTACAGTTCTTCAATAAGGCGAGAAGGTTTTGTGATAATCCGTCTGGGGCACGACTGGAGGTCAGGACTGTCGTGCTCGTCAGTGATTTCCATCAATGCCTGACTGCGACTGGGCAGTGTCTCTGGTTCTCTTTTCTCCATTCTAGGTTTAGTCAGTAATTCTTTTACATTGGGACTGCACTTTTTAAAGTACGTGACGTTCCGGGTAATTCGTCTTCCGTCAGATGGTTCCTTTTTGTTGTATCACTTTCAGCAGAACCTGTTGATATTTGCAGTCAGTCTTTCAGTGTTGCTCTTGTCGCGCTAGCACCAAGTCTCCTTCTTGGATTTGAGTGGGAGCGGCATGTCGCCGTTCGTCTGCATAGTCTTTCATCTTTTCTTTCTTTATCTTATCCCTGGCCGCAATCTCTTCATGGACGGAGTCGGGGTACTGTTCACTCACTGCGGTACTCATCATTGGTAGCCTTGTGTGCACTGGGCGTCCCAGCATGAGGGTGGCAGGACACTTGCCTGTGGTGGAGTGAGGGGTGTTCCGGTATGCTCGTAGTACCTTGTTTAGTGCCATCTGAATGTTCTTTCTGGTGAGTTCCGCTTGCTGAATAGCTTTCTTGATCGTGGTCAGGAAACGGTCAATCATTCCGTTTGCCTGAGGCCATAGTGGTGTGATCTTCTGATGTTTGAAATTGAGGTGTTGAGCAAAATCAGCGAAGTCATTGCTGCTAAATGGAGGCCCATTGTCCGACTTCACCACTTGAGGAATGCCCCATGCGGCAAAGACCTCCTCTAGGATCGGTATGGCGTTGGATGCTTTTGTGGATGTGCACAGTTGTGCAATGGGGAATCTGGAGTATTCATCCATGATGACTAGGACATATTGGCCCGACTTGACTGGCCCAAAGAAGTCAACGGAAATGTCTTGCCAGACACTCTCCTGTAGTGGAGACATTTGTAGTGGTGCAGGAGGATCTGGACGGCTCACCAGTTGACATTGCGGGCAATCTTTTAGAGTTGTCTCTACCATCAGGTCTAGTGTTGGAAACCAGACTCTTTCGCGGAGTGCTCTTTTCGTGGCTACTATGCCCCGGTGTCCTTCATGCGCTAGGTTGACGAACCCTTGTCTAAGCTGTCGTGAGACCACTATTCTGGTGTCTCTTAGGATGAGACCATTTGTCGCTATTGACAATTCGTCGTGGACATGTTTGAATGCCGCCATCTCTTGGTTGTTTTGTTCACTGGTCTGTGAATGCCTCCAGCTGTTGGTTTGGATCCTACGTTTCACTTCTTGAAGGGTGACGTCAGCTTGTGTCGCTTCACAGATGGCTTCCAGCGGAACGGCCAGAGGTCTAGCTTGGTCTACTACGAAATGAATGTATTCATCCCCAATCGATTGTTCTGATTTGCTGGATCTGGTGGGGTGTCTGGACATGTAGTCTGCCAGGTTTGCAGCTTTTCCTGGCTTGTGTATGATGGTATATGTGTATTCTTGTAACCTGAGGCCCCATCGCTCTATCCGTGGTGGCATTTTTGCTCGAGGGTTTCCAAAGATCATGGTCAGTGCTTGATGGTCAGTGACTAAGGTGAAGTGTTTTACAAAAATGAATATGTGGAAATGTTCACACGCCCATACAACAGCCAGGCTTTCTTTTTCTGGCTGGGAGTATGCTCTCTCCGTGTCTGTTAGGCTCCTGCTGGCGTATGCCACTATGTGTCGCTGGTCTTCTTCTCTGTCATATTGTGCTAGGATGGCTCCCAGTCCTACGGGACTAGCATCTACTGTTATCTCCGTTTTCTTTTTTGGATTGAAGTAAGCCAAGTTTTTGGCTGACTCCACAGCTCTCTTGATTTCTCTGAACGCCCCTTCACATTGGGAGGACCACTGAAATGGTTGTCCTTGTTTGGTCAGTACTCTCAGTGGGTGACTTATTGTGGCATAATCAGGTATATATCTGGACAGTAGCTGGCCATGCCTAGGAACGATCGTACATCGCCAACGTCATCTGGGCTCGGTGTGTCATTTAGCGCTGCTACCTTTTCAGGGTCTGGTTTCATGCCATCTCCAGAGAATATGTGGCCAAAAAATTTCAGTGTTGGCTTGTGGAACTCACACTTAGTCTGGTTGAGTGTGAGGTTGGCTTCCGTTAGTGCATGGCAGACCCGATCTAGCGCCTTGTTGTGTTCTTGAGTGGTTGCTCCGTATACTAGGATGTCGTCACTGTAGTTTAGTACATGTGGGATATGATGAATTGTTCTCCTGATAACTTCTTGGAATATTTCTGCTGCTGAGGACACCCCAAAACTTAGTCTTTTGTACCTGAACAACCCCAGATGCGTCGAAAAAGTTGTGATATATCTTGACCGCTCATGCAGTTCTAGTTGGTGGTATCCTTTCTTGAGATCTAATTTTGAAAATATTTTTTCTCCGTTGAGTGACGTGATCATGTCACTGATGTGTGGACCTGGATGTCTCTCTCTCTCTCTATTGCCGTGTTGGGCGCTCTCATGTCCACGCATAGACGGACTCGGCTGGATTCTCCTTTCTTTGGGACTACCACAACTGGGGAGACCCATGGTGTTGGTCCATCCGTTCTTTCTATGATGTCGGCCTCTAATAGCTCTTGTAGCTCCTTTTCGATGGCTTCTTGTAGGTGAAACGAGATCTTCCGGTGGTGTTGTGCCACTGGTGTGATTTGTTCATTGATATGCAGTCTTACTTGGCAGTTCTTCAATTTTCCAAGGCCTTGGAAGAGCTTGGGGAACTTTTGGATGACTTCTGGTTTGTCATCCACTTTGTACAATATGTCAATCAGTTTCAGTCTTTCTACTGTGGCCAAACTTAAAAGTCAGTCTGCCTCGGGCCCCTCGATGACATGTATGTAGGCTTGTATCTTGCGATCTTTGTAAGACAGATCGGTTGCAAACTTCCCAAGACACGTTAGTGGTTTCTTCGACATCCACGTATACACTTGTACGTGGGCGTTGACTAGTTTTGGAGGCAGCCTCATTCGTTGATATTCCGCTACTGGTAGGTAGTTTAACAATGCCCCACTGTCCAGCACGAACTTGGTAAGATGAGAACCAACTCTGATGTCTAACCGTGGATATTCCTTCAGCCGATCAGGGTCAGCTACAAAATAGATATACTCGTTTCGGTCTTGTGAGATGGGTGAGAGGGATCTGGATTCTCTTTATGATGACCGTCTAGATTGATATGTCCGGCAAGAGTGGCAGCTGGATTGTGACGACCCAGTGGATGAGTCTCGTCTATCCTGGACTGCTCTGACATGGTGACGACTGTCTGAGTGATGATGTTGCCGGTGCTGTCCCCGTTGATCGTTCTTGTGCAGTGTCCCACACATGCTTTCAAAGTGATTGTCTCGGCCGCACTTCCGGCATTGTTGCCCTAGTGCTGGGCATGCGTCTGCATGCTGGAAGTCGTAGCCGCATCTGTAGCATTTCAGTTGTTTGTCGGATCATCTCTTGGTGTGTCTTGTGCTGTGGCATCCATTGTGTGACTGGTGATGTTGTTTCTTTGATCTGGAGGGGTGCACTTGAGGTGGCGATCGTCCATGCGCTTGTCGAGACTACATCCTGAATGCTTGTTCTCGTTTCTCCCCTCTCCCGGCTTCCATTTTTTTTGCATGTTCATCGGCTTGCTCCTGTACTCTTGTCATTTCTTCAATCTCTTGTAGCGAGTAGATTTTCTTGAGCAGTTTACTTCTCAGTGGTTCTGAGATGCAGCCTTCTATAATTCTCAGTCGAAGGGCATCTTCGGTGGAAAATTTATCGAACTCACAGTATCTCGCCAACATTCTCAGGCGTGTGACGAACACACCCATTTGTTCACCTCTCTCTTGTGTGGCCAGATTGAATGTGTACCGCTCAAAGTCAACGTTCCTTTTGTGTAAGAACTTGCGTTTGAGTGCTTCACAGACTGTCTCATAGGAACCAGCAGACTCAGTGGGCAGTTCTTTTATTATTTGTCCAAGTTCTTTACCGACCAGGTTCTTGAGAGCTAGTAGTTGCTCTTCGGCATTTGTTACTTTCCACCCTTTCATGTAGACCGTGAAATCTTCTATCCATTTTTGCCATCGCAAACCCACACCCCCGCCATATTCAAGAGCGAGGGGATCTGGATGGCTAGAAATGAGGCCCCAAATGTACTCACGGGAGCTGGGTCAGCCATTGTCCGACTCTGCTGTTCTTGACTGCCCTTACAGTCTCTTTCTTACTGTTTGTTGCACTCGCTAGTGCTTGTTTGCTATTTTCGTTGCACTCGCCAGTGCTTGTTTGTTATCTTTGTCGCACTCGCCAGTACTTGTTTGTTATCTTCGTTGCACTCGCCAGTGCTTGTTTGCTATCTTCGTTGCACTCGCCAGTGCTTGTTTGTTATTTTTGTTGCACTCGCCAGTGCTTGTTTGCTATCTTTGTTGCACTCGCCAGTGCTTGTTTGTTATTTTCGTTGCACTCGCCAGTGCCTGTTTGTTATCTCTATTGCACTCGCCAGTGCTTATTTGCAGTTTAGGTCATTCGCCTGACTTCAACATGGCCGCCACTGATCCCTGACAGGGGATTAGACGATCTTGCCTGCCCTCAAAATGGCCGCCACGAGAATCTCGTGTGCAATGAGATTTGGCCTTTCTCTTCGCCGGAAACAAAGCGTTCCCTCGCGCTTGCTTTCACTCACCGCTTCCCCGCTTGCAGACACGGATGCCGTGCCAGGTGAGCTGGGGTATTTCTTCTTTTCTTGCTTTTGCCTTTGCCGCCGGGGTGGGCTCCCGGTAGGCTCTTTGATCATGCGCTGCAGCCCCCCACACGCAGGGTGAGCTCCGTGCTAGTTGCCGCCGAGGTGAGCTCCCGGTAGGTCGTCCTTAAGGCACGCTCCAGCCCCCACGCACGGGGCGAGCTCCGGTTCATTCGCCGCCGGGGTGGGCTCCCGGTAGGCAGCAAGAACTCACGCTCTAGCCCTCCCCACACGTGGGTTGAGCTCTGGGCGGGCCACACGGCGGACGTGTTACGGAGTTAGCCGTCCGATGCACACACGCTTGAGCTCGGGTCCTCGTCGCCAGATGTAGTGTCCGCTGTGGGAAGAATGCACACGGACACGGGGTGCTGGTTCACTGCTCCTTTATTTTGACGTCCTTCCTACTCCTGGGCTAATGGCTAACTGTCGTCCCTAGCACCCAGCTCCTCCCTTTCCGCCCACCCTCGTCCCAGCTCGGGCCTGTCCTAGTGCCTTACATATGTGGATTACACCCGCCTCTGGACTTGTGTTTAATATCCACACACCCTACTCTTGCAGATTGTGCATCCATTGACCAATTTACTTGTGTTTCATAGTTCCTTTGCCAGAGTAATTGAAATCGAATGTTGTTCAGATAATGCCAGTGTGAGTTAAAGTCATTTAAATACATAGATGACCAGAGGTGCACTGGTCTAGACAGAAAAACATAGAGCTTAATTGAGAACTTAGTAGAGTGATAAAGGACTGGATTATGTAGCAAGGAACGCAAGAAGTGGGCGCTATGAAGGGGTGCTGGTTAAAGAAGGAAAGGGATGAGTTGAATGTGACACTATTACATGCAGAGAGTAAATATGACAGAGGCTAACAGACCTGGGATCTACAGTAGGAAAGTGACGGATTTGAGGCGGTAAGGGAAACAAGCGCTTTAATGTTGATAGGATTGAGTTGAGCAGATCGGCATGCGCTTGTCCTGAGTAACAGCTAGATAGCAGTCATGTAATAACTGGAGGAGAAAGAGCGAAATGAGTCGAGAGTGACCAAGAGTTGGGTTCTCCAAAGTCGGTCCTGAAGGGCCGGATCCATTCCAGATTTTTAAGATAACCACATTTATCTACATGGGGAAATGCTAAAAATCTGCCATGGATTCGGCCCTCCAGGACCGACTTTGGAGAACAAAGGTTAGGGCATCAGCTGTGTTGATGAAAAACGATTTGCAGAGTAGGAACAGACTAAAGTTCTTAATGTCGAGCAGAAGACTGCTATTACATGGTCACATCATCACCCTTCCCACAAACCACTCAAATCCTTGGGTGTGCTCTTTCATATGAATGGTATTCCATCTTTCAAATATGAAAAAAGTAGGTAAGTGTAAAATTATGCACACCAAAAATCATTTAGATGTTAGTATCAGTTTAATACGTCAGTTTTTGAAAAAGCACTGTATCTCAGAATGTGTTGACACATGCATACAGACTCTATCTTTACTATAATTGCGTTAAAGTGTGCAAAAAATACACTTGCTGCCATAAATATCTTATTTCTGATTATCTCTGGTCATGTAGAAAAAGAGTGCAGAAAAAGAAAAAACTACTTTCAGCAGCTTTAATTATGCTGTGTGATCTGACATTTCCCTCTGCTGCTGGCTCTTGCAGTAGAACTCCACTGTAATAAGTTATTTTAGTTGAGAGACTGTGTCATTTCTTTATTCCAGGCAAAAAGTTGCGTCACAAGTTGCCTATAATAAGGAAATTAGAGACAGGCTTTTATCCCATGTATTCTGATAAGCATAAGTGCGCTTTCCGGTAGATACATTGCTGATCCTCTTTCATATTTGTGGTTTATTCAATCAGAGACTTATAAAGCACAACTACTAACCCATGAGGGTCTCAAGGCACAGGGTGGGGGAAGGGTCTGGGTCTGTGGTTCAGTCGAAGAACCAGGTCTTGAGGTTATCCCTGAATTGCGGCAGCGAAGATTGTTGAAACCCCACATAAAGATGAAATAATGAAAGACTGAGAGATATTTATTTTTTACATATAAAGATATACATGAGTGCACAGTTTTTTATGAGCAGTGTGTGTGAATAAGGACCGTGAAGACATGCGCTTTGGTCATCTTGGTGGGATTATTGAAATTTCGGGTGGATTGCAAAGAGTAATTATGATAGGTGTAAAGGTGAGTAAAACACTGAAATCTGAAGACAAAATGCACCTATACTTTAAAGTTTTAGTTTTCATTATTTATTCTTGGACTTCTTTTATTAAGAGGTGCATCTTTGAATGCCTGGAGTGAGGGAATCACACAGAGGTCAGGTGGGACTTAGTTCCTGTGATGAGACTCTAGTACTTTAAAATACTAGAATCTTTCCATAGCACAGAGCGCTTTGGGTGAGACCAGATAGGTTTGGTTGGCTTGTTGCAGTTTACGGCTGCGGTATATCAAGTAATCATGTCAGAGTGATAGGAGACTGAAGGTGCATGGAAAGTTTTGAGTACTAGGTTTAGTAGCTTGTACAGACACTGTTTATCGGTGATATTAAGATGAAGTACAGCTGTGCCTTGGCAGGTTCTATAGGGCTCTCATATTGAAAGTTGATGCTTCTTTCAAAAGGAAGGATATGGGTACTTTGCTGAGTTCTGGCCAATTGTGTGGAAAGTGATATCTGGATGGATCATCCTTGTATTTTTTTTAACTGGCTGCAGAGACTTTGTGCGGTGTTAATGTGGGGTAATCATTTGCATTGAGGTGGTGATTAAAACCCAAAGGTGGCAAGCAGCGGAAGTAGTAAATTGGGCTAGGAAGGATGGAGCAGCAGATGTGGCTCTCCGGTCACTGCATGCTTGAGTAGTGGCCAGCAGCTGAACTCTGAAAAGGGTCTCAGTGCCTGGTGAATGGCACAACCATGTTGCCTTCCTCCTTCACTGAAAGTGGGATGGAGCTTTGCTTTATTGGATCTTTGGTATAAGGGTTTCTGGCCGGAAAGATCGCTGTACATAACCAATGAAAGTAGAAAAAATAATTTATTAACTTCTCTGGCTGGGAACAGTAAAAAGGGGTGATGAAAGTAGAACGGATTACGTTATCTACTTGGCCATTCAACGTAATCCGTTCTACTTTCATCACCCCTTTTTACTGTTCCCAGCCAGAGAAGTTAATAAATTATTTTTTCTACTAGCCAGGGAATTTTTAATTTTTCGATTTTTCACCACTACACTTAACTAGGTCCCTACACTCCTATCACCTATCACTATCCTCACACCACACATAGCCTATCGTCACCATACAAAATGCTCCTGCGTAGTTTGTAGGTCGTAGCAGGCCCCACCCCGTAGAGGGAAAGGAAGACCTCTATGATGAAGCATGACACTATGGGATTCATAGTGTGTGAGGGGTATTTTAAAAGCACATAGTGCTCTCCTTTAGCCACCTGCAAAGAGAGCTTTCCTCACTTCCCCAATAACCAGGTCATTATAGTCCACAAAAACTAAAAAAAATATTCACTCCCCACATTGATAGAATCTCATTGGTTATGTACAATGTCTAGGAGGGTGATTCTATCACCACTACCTCTGCACTTCCTCGTTTGATTTTTGTAGGAAAGATCGCTGTACATACACTTGCCACCAGAATCAATGTCCTCCCATGAATTATGGCACCCAACACTCCTGATCTTCTATTTACATCTTGGGGTTCAAAAAGGCATACCTATAAGGGCAACAGCTCTACTGACAAAGGTCATATCTTTAATATATTGAGCACCCATGCACAGGCCCCAGAGAGGGCCAGAGAACAGAGCTGTCTGACTCTGCCTTGCAACAGGAAACAACTGAGCACTCCACAATATCGATACATATCTCGAATCCTAAATGTAATTCAACTAAAGGGTTCAAAGAAGCGAATGGGGAGCAGTATAGAAGGAAGGTCGAATAGGCAACAAGAATGAACGAGGGAAAGAAGGAATTAAAAGCAAAATAGACCCGTGATTATTTTATAGGTGCAAAAAAAGATGAAACATTGTTCTCTGCAATTTTTGAAAACATTGGAAAGCACTAACAAACCCCCACCAGAATTTGCAACAAATTGAAACTAAAAACAGGAAAGCCTTCATATTGATATCTTTTAACATAAGCATGTGAGGCGAGGAAATTGTACAATTGTTGTAATAAAAAGATCATGAATGAAAACATACAAATATATATTGGTTTCTTATGAAGATAACTGATTTATTTTTAAATAAAATAATATTTTCATTTGTATACACCATGCCGTTATCCTGTGCCTCGTAAATCACGGTAATGCTATCTAAGCTGTCCAATTAAAGATTAGCCTGAGAGGAGAGAGATCAGTTGTGAGATGGTGACCTTTTGACTCCACCTTTACCGCCACTGAATTTTAAAGAAAAGCAGATGGCTTCATGCTGTCCAGAATGTAGAATGTTTTGTGTTCTCCTTTTAGGGTCTGTTACGTTTTCCATGATTTAATTTATGAACCAAAAAAAAGTAATCACACAGTATTCCCCTTAAAAATCTAGCTTGAAAAAACACTGGCTGCTCCACACTGCCCACTAAAATACTGTATATTGAATCTTAGGGCTTTTTAACCTGTGTTATCAGTTAACCAGGTCACACACAGCTCTGCAGATGACACCTCCCTGGCGTTAGACTACCTTTTGGACCATCACTGTGCAATGCATGGCGGCCACTCATGTGTGCCACTCTGCCACATGAAACACAATTTCCAAAGAAACACTGCACCTCTTTTATGGTTGTCATTTTTGAACGGCATACTTTGCTGTGGAGTGCAGCATGAAAACAAAGCAATTCTGCAAGTCTCTATGAGAAGTTTTATAGCTTGCTTGAAAAAAGGTATCACGCAAAATGTGTTAATTGTGTCTGTGAGATTACAGTTTTGAAGGTCTAATCTGTCATTGTTTAGGTGAACCACACACCTGTTGAATGCAGAGCGATTTTCAATGAATGTTTGAATTAAGCAGTATGACAGGATAGGATATGGGAAGTATTAGCAGGGGTTTGACACGTTGAGAGCAGAGTTGATCAATTGAAGCCTATGACATTGTTGCTGTTTTTAGTACATGTATTAGCTCTGGAGGCCGGTAAATTGAAATATTGTGAAGCACAGGACCATGGGGCATATTATCAAGGGGGTTTATCTCCGCTTTTTTGGCTTTAAAAGCCAAGAAAGCAGAGATAAAATTATCTCCCTATTACCTAGCTGCCGCTAACACCAGTTAGCGACAGCTAGTAGGAGATAGCGACCATCTTGGGCCCCACTTTGCATGTCAGTGATATTTATCACTAATGAGATGCAAAGTGGGCGTGCCAAGATGTTAGAGACTGAAAACAGTCGCTAACATCACTATCTCCTATTACCAACTTTTGGAGATATTCGCGCTAAGCGGGAATATCTCCAAAAGCTAGCACCTGCCCTGAGCAGTTCTTAGCCATGTTATCCAATGGGAGGTGGATAACATGGCTAAGAGCATTAGCTCGCTAATGCATGAATATCGCTGACTTTTCAGCGATATTCATGCTTTGCGGCGATTTTTACCGCATTTGCGTTAAACCTTGATAATACCAAGGATTATTTGCGGTAAAAATCGCCGCAGCGCTGCGGTACATTTTTGTCTCTAACCAAGCAATAGCGATAATTATCGCTATTGCTTGGTAATATGCCCCCATGTCTTCTATTAAAAGCGTTTTCTGTCTCACTGTTTAAGGTCAAAGCGAGGAATTAGGCCAGAAATGTGGGGTTGTGAGTGATGGTCGGTTTACCACTGTTGTGATGTGTGAGTTGTTTGCAATCAGGCACATTCCCAGTTTCTAAAAGGAGTACATGTTGGATATTTTTATTTTGCAATTGACCTAAGTGGCGTTTACACCTACTCCTCTTCTTCTCTCAGTAATCAGTATCCATGTTTTGTGTTAAGGTTTAAAGTCTTGTTGGGGCATTTTGTCAAAGATGGCAATCGAATTGTCTCTGAATCATATCTCAGAGAAGGTAAACTTTACTTTTTTTGTATATGGCAACTCTTGTGAGTCAATAGATTTCCAATGGGTTATATGCGCATGGCTTAATACTATTTTAGGGGTTAATTGGCATTTCATGAGTCCAGTTTCCCAGTGGACGAAAATAAATTTAGGTTGGGTTTACGATCTGCCCGGATCACCTGGAATTACAGAATTGTTGCTCAGATGACGTGTAAGGCACTTGCCCAAGTTGGATTGTGAAGTTGTGTGTTGGTCCTGATGTCATCTTGGTTCCAGTACTGGTGGTGTGAGTTGTGTTCTTGGGGGTTGGGTTGGAGTGTGCTCCTCTCTATTTGTAGATGCATGAATGATGTTAGTAGGATGGTTGACCGTGCAAGACCATTTCTGTCATCCTTTCCTTCATCCTAGGCTCATTGAAACTTTGGTGTAAACATGTATTGTGTGTTTTCTGTGGATGTTTGAGGGGGCAGTTGCTTCAAGTCTCTGCCTCTTTAAATGTATTAGTTGTCTGATATGTGAGGTGTGTCTGAGTGTGCAGAATTTGAGTTATTTTTTGGTTATGGTTGTGTGTGTGCTGGTGTGCATGTCTGCGAGGGTGGTTTCTAGCTGGCAGTGTAATAATGTTTTCATATCTTTTGAAGTTGCAGTCTATTGGCATTTCATTTAGAAGGTCGCCAACCTTCTTTGTATAGTGACTCTTTCAGAACGAGCTCATATGCGGGTGCATAGTGTCAGGGTAGTTCATGATGGGCACCTCTGTTGATCATGCCATTGGCCTGATTCATGGGCACAGTGGGCTGGGTGGAGAAGTCTTTGCAAGCTTAGGGGTAGGTTTGGAGGGAGTGGATAGGTGTGCTGTAGGTTGTAATAGTAATGAGGGCTTCCTGGAGCAGGCATGTGCTTGAGGACTGGGTGATGGCTTGTAAGGCGGGGTTCGTACTGGTGATGCCCCGTGGCACCAGTCAGTCTGGGAGTGGGATTAAACCAGGACAGGGATGCTCAGTTAATCTGGAGGGCCAAGCAAACCTGCCAACCCTACTGACTTAAGCAGTAGGCTACCGCTGTCCAGGCAGCCAACCCCTATCTATTTTATTAAGCACTACTAAGGATTTGACTGAACTGGAGGATTTCTTCCTGATGTGCACAGTTCCATCTAAAAAACACAAACAAACTCCCCTGCCATATCAAACTTGAATATCAGTCACCAGCTCAACTGGCATCAGCGTAGCTAGGGAGAGGCAAAGAAGCGGGGCTCCTCAGGCCTCAATCCTATCACAGGCACATTTCCTTGTAAATATAAAGTTTTATATAGCGCAAACTTGACTTGAAGGTATCAGAGCGCTTTGCATGAGCACCAGTTGCATTACAGACAGACACATTCATTTCTATGCACAGGGAGATTACGTAATTTGCCCAGGATGTTTGAGCCTCCCTCAAGACTCAAACCTCCCCAGCTTCAAAGTCGGTTGGTGTCCTCGTGCAATGCCTGCATGCTTATGGGACAACTCAACAGAGATCACTTGGCCATAAAAAAGTCTGTGTGAGTGCCAGACAGGAAGAAAGGGAATAAGGCAACAGGATGCCAGGCTGCTTCAGCAGCAGGCCAGACTTTTACTGCTACATAACACGCCTTTTTGCAGTGGGAAGGCGAGGGACACATCTGCACGGTCAGTGTGTCAAACCTATACCACAAATACGTAGGCGGTGGTAGGATGAAACCTACCACAAACCAGACAGTTTGATTTTGACTCCACCCCCATTCTTTATTTAGTATTTTTGTTTGCTAAATATTAGCTTCCTTCCGGGGGCGTGGCCAAGATGACGACCGGAGCAAACGTGCGTCTGTGAGGCTCCCGACGCTAGCCCCGGTTACTTGCCCAAATAAGCACTAATCCCCTCCCCTGCAACGGCCTTTCGGGGCCCTGATTCCGGGGGCTGCGGCGATCGCCTTGATAACGCAGAGAGACTGGCAGCTACCTCCTGGTGGAGCATACCCCCCCACGACGGCCATACTCCCGGCGGCGCCAATGGTCGCCGAGCACCACATCCTTGGAGAGTGAGCACCCGGCCCCAGGGAGTGAACGAGTCAGGGGAAAGAGTGGCGGCAAGTTTCCGGAACCTCAGAGACAGCGGGAGGCTGCATCAGTGGCACAGCAGACGGAGGTGAGCGAGGGGAGCGTGCCGCCGATCAAGAGTGAAGCAGCTGCCGGGAGCGCCGAAATCGAGGCCCAGGCTTCGGGGCCTACCCCCTGAGTAGTGCGGCCGGAAAAGCAGCCGATCAGCGGGAACCCCCTGGGAGGCGGACGGGGGACCCTTAAAGCACGGAGTGGTGCACGGAAGGCCTGGAGGACAGGCGAGGAGGTGGTGCAAGGAGCCGAAGACGAGCCAGTGACGGTCGTCCCTCACGAAAATTGAGGCCAGGCCCTGCGGCCCTCACCTGCTGAGGGTGCGATCAGAGCGGCGTGTTTGGTGTTCATGCATAGTCGAGAACGGCCTGGGGAGCCGGCATAGGGAACACGGCTCCAACCCTTGAGACACGGCCAGGGCCCACAGGAAACCCCAACCAGAGCCTGGGCCGCACCGCGGAAGGGCCTCACAGCGCCCTTGCCTGAAAGCGCGGGAGGTCTGCTGGGACCTGGAAGACGGCCCGCTGCAGCATCAAGGCCTTAGCCCCTAGAGGAGAGACCCTGGGCTCTGGGGGTCAGCGGCGGTGAAGAAGATCGCAGAAGAGCAGCGGCGGCCTAGAGGTGACTGCATAGCCCGGAGGGCCCCCAGCCTGGAGGCGACGGCCCGGTGGGACCGGACACCTGCCCCCTCGGACATCGTGAATCCAGGGGTACGGAAACATAGAGGAGCGAACAGCCGGGGAACTACGGCAGAAAGTGAGCATGACCCTCCGGTGGGACCTAACGCAGACTGGAGTGGTCCCGAGAGGAGGCGGGGGTCTGCGGCCTTTTGGTGCACCCAATCCTAAAGCTGGTGAGGAAGCCTCATTCATTCCAAGGGACTACCACACAACTGCATACCCAGACCCGCTATTTTGCACCTAGCCATGTTGGGATCCCAGAGGCGGGGTGGCTGCACCATCCCGGAGATGCTGGCAAAGGGGTCCGCCAAGGGGGAGAGGAGCCCGTCGGGAACAGCAGCAGCCAAGGGCCCCACAGAGCGCGAGGACGAAAGTACACCAGTCACCAAAGCCTTCATGGAGGCCCTCTTCAACTCGCTGCGAGAGGACATCCAGACTCTGAAGCAGGACATGGCGGGTGAACATCGAGAACTGCGGCGAGATGTGGACGGCCTGGGGGAAAGAATAGCAGCGGTCGAGGAGGTAGGGCAATTGCGCAGTGAAGAGGTGGAACATTTGCAGCAGGAGGTGCTCCGACTGCAGGAACAACAACTGGACTTACAGGCCCACGTGGAAGACCTCGAAAACCGTGCCCGGCGCAATAACATAAGGGTCCGAGGAGTGCCGTCCAAAACGGAGGGGGAAGACATTACTGGATACCTACAAGGCCTCTTCAGGGATGTTTTGGGGGAAAGTGAGGACTTCGCCATTCGCATTGATAGAGCACACAGAATGGGTCTTGCTCGCAGGGCACCTGCCCCCTCCAGACATTTTGGCATTTCTCCCCGACTTTCCGCTGAAGGAACGCATCATGAAGGAGGCGCGCCAGAAGCAGCCGCTCCGCTACCAAGGACAACCAGTGGAATTGTTTCAAGACCTCTCAGCGATCACCCTACAGAAAATGAGAACCTTCAGGACCGTTACAGCTTTCTTACAGGACACGGGGATTCCGTACTCTTGGGGCCATCCCTTTCGCCTTGTCTTCAAGTGGAATGGTGTTTTACAGCAGCTCCGATCCCTGAAAGACACGTGTGCTCTTCTAGGAATTGACCTGGAAGAGGACTCTGCAAGCTGTGCCGGCCTGAATGGCCCATCGCAAGACAGATCCTCCCGCCCCACAGGGGACGGATGGCAACGTATACGACGGAGGCGATCGTCCAGAGCGGCCCCGAAGCCGGACCCAGCCACGGTGGCACAGGAGCAAGCGGCTGCCATCCAAGAGGTATCCAGAGACACTGCAGCTTCACAGTGAGACTGATTAGCAAACTACATACAAAGGGAGGGGATTTCCCTTTGTTATGTTATGTTATGTTATGTTAAAAAAATTTGTAGGGCGCAGCTAACACCATTAGGTTTCTTGGCGCCAGAATGAAGAGAGCAGATGAAGAAGCAACAGAGGACGTTTTATTGGTAGGATTCGGTAAAAAGAAAAGTTTTGAGAGAAGATCTAAATTTGGGATACGGAGTGGACAGTCTGAGGGGCAGAGGGAGAGAATTCCAAAGAGTGGGGGCCAGATAGGAGAACCTAAGCCCACCGTGTTTCTTCCTCTTATATCTGGGAATGGATAACAGGGCCAGTTGGGAAGACCGGAGAGTGCGAGGGGGAACATAGGGTTGGAGGAGGGAAGAGATGAAGTGAGGGCCCTGACCGGCAAGGGCTTTGAAAATGGTGCAGCCCAGCTTGAACCTGCAGCGGGCGGCCACCGGGAGCCAGTGGAGGCTCTTCAGAAGGGGACGAACATGCTGATCTCTTGGGAGAGAGTGTGTCAGGCGGGCAGCCTGATTCTGAATGAGCTGAAGCCGCCTAAGCTGGTAGGCTGGAATGCCAACATAAAGTGCGTTGGCATAATCGAGCCTCGATATTACTAACGCTAGCAAAGCTAGGGTAAGGGCCTCGAAAGTAAGTAGCCGGGAGATTTTCCTAATTTTCCTCAGTTGGAAATGGCTGGAGGAGACTACCGCGCTGATCTGGGGCGTCATAGAAAGGTCGCTACTGATGACGACTCCCAGACTTTTGGCACAGTTGGCGGGGCAAGGTGGGCTGCCGAGGCTGACCGGCCAGAAGGAGGAGTCCCAGGGGTTGGAAGGGCCCCCGACAAGAACCAGCTCGGTCTTGTCGGGGTTGAGCTTCAGATGGTTTGAGCTCATCCAATTGCTGATAAAGCAGAGGGTGTTTTGGAAGGTAGAAATGGAGTCAGCAGAGGAATCGATGTTAAAAATAAGTTGTATGTCATCAGCGTAGTTGAACGCTGTGACATTGAACTGCCGGAGGGCACGGATAAGTGGGGAGAGATACAAATTAAAAAGGAGGGGGGACAGGGAAGAACCCTGCGGGACACCACAGGTAAGTTTGACCTGGGAAGCAGAGAACTGGGATAGTCTGACAGCTTGATGGCGTTGAGTCAGAAAGGAGCGGACCCAGTCCAGGGCGGTATCCTGGATGCCAGCCTCCCTGACACGGTCGACCAAAATATCATGGTCGACCGTGTCAAAGGCGGCCGACAGATCCAGGAGAACCAGGGCCTGACAGATGTTTCCGTCCGCTCCCCTGCGCAATTCCTCCATAACAGAAAGAATGACGGCTTCTGTTGAGTGCGCAGGTCTAAATCCAGCCTGCTGGGGGTCCAAGACACCGGAGTCTTCCACAAAGGAACTGAGAATCTGAGTGACGTGCGATTCTAGAACTTTGCTAAGGAAGGGGAGAAGGGAGATTGGGCGAAAGTTGCTCATGATGGAGGGGTCTGCCGAGGGTTTCTTCAAAATGGCGACCACCTCAGCCTGTTTAAAGGGACCAGGAACCTTTTATAGCTCTACTTTTTCACTGGGTCTGCCAGGGGCTGGTTGGGGGCTGCGAGGGTTGCCGGTGCCACGTTTCCCACTACTGACTTCTCCCATGGGCCAGAACTAGGCTGTGACGGCCCAAGGACATTTTTGTTCCTTGCGGGGTTTCGAATTGGGGTTAGGGAGGGATCCGGGTGGGACAGGCGGAGGGGGGGGGGAGTTGCAGTTCGGGGGGGGAGTTGTTCAGGGAGGGTTCCCTCTGTCCACACAGGGTTTTGTGTTCTTTTTCTTTCATAGCATGCCAGCCCTCACAAGCGCGCTTCAGAGCCTGGAAACCCATCCTGTTGATCGATGACACACACTAAACTCACGGAGAAAATTACAAAAAACAATTTGATGGACAGAATGTAGATCAATGTCTTACATTCACCCCAGTACAAGGATCTGGGCCTAAATCCATCGTTTTTTGCACTCTACACCACCCTGGGTTAGATAATGGCTTTATGCGAATCAGCTCTGACCCTGTGCCCCATGGGAACAGTCCAGTCCGAACTACACAGCCATATCTTTCCCAGACCGGAATCAAGCATCCGAGGACCGGACCGGTTTCGAGGTAACACCTCTCATCAGCCCGGCTAGCTTGACTCCAGTGGTGTGGAGGCTCTGGGACCCACGTCTGGGCTACCCCAGTACACTCAGGGAGAAAATTACAAAAAACAATTTGATGGACAGAATGTAGATCAATGTCTTACATTCACCCCAGTACAAGGATCTGGGCCTAAATCCATCGTTTTTTGCACTCCACACCACCCTGGGTTAGATAATGGCTTTATGCAAATCAGCTCTGACCCTGTGCCCCATGGGAACAGTCCAGTCCAAACTACACAGCCATATCTTTCCCAGACCGGAATCAAGCATCCGAGGACCGGACCGGTTTCGAGGTAACACCTCTCATCAGCCCGGCTAGCTTGACTTCAGTGGTGTGGAGGCTCTGGGACCCACGTCTGGGCTACCCCAGTACACTCAGGGAGAAAATTACAAAAAAGAATTTGATGGACAGAATGTAGATCAATGTCTTACATTCACCCCAGTACAAGGATCTGGGCCTAAATCCATCGTTTTTTGCACTCCACACCACCCTGGGTTAGATAATGGCTTTATGCAAATCAGCTCTGACCCTGTGCCCCATGGGAACAGTCCAGTCCGAACTACACAGCCATATCTTTCCCAGACCGGAATCAAGCATCCGAGGACCGGACCGGTTTCGAGGTAACACCTCTCATCAGCCCGGCTAGCTTGACTCCAGTGGTGTGGAGGCTCTGGGATCCACGTCTGGGCTACCCCAGTACACTCAGGGAGAAAATTACAAAAAACAATTTGATGGACAGAATGTAGATCAATGTCTTACATTCACCCCAGTACAAGGATCTGGGCCTAAATCCATCGTTTTTTGCACTCCACACCACCCTGGGTTAGATAATGGCTTTATGCAAATCAGCTCTGACCCTGTGCCCCATGGGAACAGTCCAGTCCGAACTACACAGCCATATCTTTCCCAGACTGGAATCAAGCATCCGAGGACCGGACAGGTTTCGAGGTAACACCTCTCATCAGCCCAGCTAGCTTGACTCCAGTGGTGTGGAGGCTCTGGGACCCACGTCTGGGCTACCCCAGTACACTCAGGGAGAAAAATTACAAAAAACAATTTGATGGACAGAATGTAGATCAATGTCTTACATTCACCCCAGTACAAGGATCTGGGCCTAAATCCATCGTTTTTTGCACTCCACACCACCCTGGGTTAGATAATGGCTTTATGCAAATCAGCTCTGACCCTGTGCCCCATGGGAACAGTCCAGTCCGAACTACACAGCCATATCTTTCCCAGACCGGAATCAAGCATCCGAGGACCGGACCGGTTTCGAGGTAACACCTCTCATCAGCCCGGCTAGCTTGACTCCAGTGGTGTGGAGGCTCTGGGGCCCACGTCTGGGCTACCCCAGTACACTCAGGGAGAAAATTACAAAAAACTATTTGATGGACAGAATGTAGATCAATGTCTTACATTCACCCTAGTACAAGGATCTGGGCCTAAATCCATCGTTTTTTGCACTCCACACCACCCTGGGTTAGATAATGGCTTTATGCAAATCAGCTCTGACCCTGTGCCCCATGGGAACAGTCCAGTCCGAACTACACAGCCATATCTTTCCCAGACCGGAATCAAGCATCCGAGGACCGGACCGGTTTCGAGGTAACACCTCTCATCAGCCCGGCTAGCTTGACTCCAGTGGTGTGGAGGCTCTGGGACCCACGTCTGGGCTACCCCAGTACACTCAGGGAGAAAATTACAAAAAACAATTTGATGGACAGAATGTAGATCAATGTCTTACATTCACCCCAGTACAAGGATCTGGGCCTAAATCCATCGTTTTTTGCACTCCACACCACTCTGGGTTAGATAATGGCTTTATGCAAATCAGCTCTGACCCTGTGCCCCATGGGAACAGTCCAGTCCGAACTACACAGCCATATCTTTCCCAGACCGGAATCAAGCATCCGAGGACCAGACCGGTTTCGAGGTAACACCTCTCATCAGCCCGGCTAGCTTGACTCCAGTGGTGTGGAGGCTCTGGGACCCACGTCTGGGCTACCCCAGTACACTCAGGGAGAAAATTACAAAAAACAATTTGATGGACAGAATGTAGATCAATGTCTTACATTCACCCCAGTACAAGGATCTGGGCCTAAATCCATCGTTTGTTGCACTCCACACCACCCTGGGTTAGATAATGGCTTTATGCAAATCAGCTCTGACCCTGTGCCCAATGGGAAGAGTCCAGTCCGAACTACACAGCCATATCTTTCCCAGACCGGAATCAAGCATCCGAGGACCGGACCGGTTTCGAGGTAACCTCGAAACCGGTCAGGTCCTCGGATGCTTGATTCCGTTCTGGGAAGGACATGGCTTTTGTAGTTCGGACTGGACTGTTCCCATGGGGCACAGGGTCAGAGCTGATTTGCATATCGCCATTGTCTAACCCAGGGTGGTGTGGAGTGCAAAAAAACGATGGATTTGGGCCCAGATCTTTGGACTGGGATGAGTGTGTGACATTGATCCACATTCGGTCCATCAGCTGTTTTGTTTGCATATTCCGCCCTAAGTGCGCTGGGGATGCCCAGACGTGGGTCCCAGGCACTCCACACCACTGGAGTCAAGCTAGCCGGGCTGATGAGAGGTGTTACCTCGAAACCGGTCCGGTCCTCGGATGCTTGATTCCGTTCTGGGAAGGACATGGCTTTTGTAGTTCGGACTGGACTGTTCCCATGGGGCACAGGGTCAGAGCTGATTTGCATATCGCCATTGTCTAACCCAGGGTGGTGTGGAGTGCAAAAAAACGATGGATTTGGGCCCAGATCTTTGGACTGGGATAAGTGTGTGACATTGATCCACATTCGGTCCATCAGCTGTTTTGTTTGCATATTCCGCCCTAAGTGCGCTGGGGATGCCCAGACGTGGGTCCCAGGCACTCCACACCACTGGAGTCAAGCTAGCCGGGCTGATGAGAGGTGTTTTCACGAAACCGGTCCGGTCCTCGGATGCTTGATTCCGTTCTGGGAAGGACATGGCTTTTGTAGTTCGGACTGGACTGTTCCCATGGGGCACAGGGTCAGAGCTGATTTGCATATCGCCATTGTCTAACCCAGGGTGGTGTGGAGTGCAAAAAAACGATGAATTTGGGCCCAGATCTTTGGACTGGGATGAGTGTGTGACATTGATCCACATTCGGTCCATCAGCTGTTTTGTTTACACACTAAACTCACAGCACTTTCCTTAAATGTGCGGGGACTGAACAACCCCATCAAGCGCAGGGCAGTCCTGTCTTCCAGCTGGAACACTCCGCGGCTGACATCTGCCTTCTCCAAGAGACGCACCTCCTACCCAGGGACCACCACAGGTTGAAATCTCGGGCCTTCCCTATACAGCTTTTCTCCTCCGCATCTAAAAAAGCAGCCAGGGTGGCGATACTGGTATCCAAATCATTTAGAGGAAAAGTGCTTCAGCGGGAGACGGAGCTGATGGGGCGACTGTTAGTGTACCGCTTCCTGATAGCAGGCATGACATTACTGATAGGCTCAGTCTACTCCCCCAATGAGAAACAAGAAGCATTCCTTCGCACAGCGCTAGCAGCAGCGATAGCCAACACAGACCGACACCTGCTGATTGGAGGTGACCTCAATTTAGTTTTCTACAATACAGCAGATCGTGGGAGCCCTTTCCGAGTCGGGACACGCAAACCTGCGGGAACTCGGTCTCACTGATCTATGGCGGCACTTTCACCCACGGGACATGGCATACAACTACCATTCCGGGGCCCATAGAACCTATGCTAGGCTGGATTACTTTCTCGGCGCATCCCCCATGGTCGCGTTGGCGCAAGATGTTGAGATACTCCCGGCCTCGCTATCAGATCATTCACCGGTGGTGGCCACCTTCCTCCTGCAGGCAACGCCGGCCCTACGTCGGCACTGGCGCCTCCGAGAGTCCCTTCTTCGAACTCCTGCGACGGTGGAACGGATCAAAAACGCCATCATGCAATTTTTGATCCACAATGATAATACAGATACCACACTAGCGACTCAGTGGTCGGCCCTGAAGGCGGTCCTACGAGGTGAGTTCATCTCTGTGGCCACAGCCAACAATAAGGAGAGGTAACAGAAACGAGCTGAGCTCACCCAGCGAGTGGCGGAACTGGAGCAACTGCACCAGCGCACCGGGGCACGGAGAGCCTGGCGTTAACTTTGTGCTGAACGGAAAAATGCTGCCCGCTCTCGACCAAGATGTGGCGGACTATGCAGCACTCCGCCTCCGGCACGCATATTACACGGGGGGATCACTGTGGGCGGCTCCTAGCGTCCAAACTACGGGAGCAACGCGTGAGACAGGGAGTACAGGCTCTGCAATCAGAGAGGGGTGAGTTGGTCCCTGAGGACGCCGACGTAGCGGAGTTCCTAGATAGGCCTATCGCTCTGGAGGAGGTTATCTCGGCAATTTCCCGCCGAAATTGGGGAAATCCCCTGGCCCGGACGGGACCCAGCTGTTTTTTACAAGACGTTTTGCCAACATCTATCCCCCCTCCTCCGTGACCTATTCAATTCCTTTGACCAACCAAGCGCGATCCCCGCGAATCTTCTGGAGGCGTTGATCTCGGTGATCCCCAAGCCGAGCAAAGATAGAACTGGCTGTGGCTCAAACTGGCTGATTTCCTTATTGAATATTGACTTTAAGATTTATACAGGTATCCTAGCCAGTCGGCTTGTGCCGTACATGCAGCAACTAGTGGTACCGGACCAGGCAGGGTTTATCCCTCAGCGACAGACTAGCGCCAACACCAAACGCGTTCTACATCTCATCAAAGCCGGGTCGCGGACGCGACCAGGCTGCATGCTGCTTACCATCGATGCGGAGAAAGCATTCGATAGAGTGCACTGGCCGTACCTAGAGCAGGTATTGCAACACTTTGGCTTGGGAGCCACTCTTGCTCCCGCATCTTAAACTGCTATAAGCAACCCAATTCTACGTTGCGCGTTAATGGTCACACCTCCTCCCGCTTCCAGATCGGTAGAGGGACCAGGCAGGGATGCCCTCTCTCCCCAATCCTGTTCGCCCTCTACATGGAACCTCTGGCGCAGAGAATTAGACAGCAGGCGCTCATTAAAGGCATTAAATTTGGGGCCGATATTCATAAGATCAGCCTATATGCTGACGACATCCTGCTCTCCATTACAGATCCGGTCCCCTCCCTATGTGCACTCTTCATAAAGCTCCATAGCTTTGCGCTTGCTTCAGGGTTCAAAGTCAATACGGACAAATTGATTGCTCTCAACATCTCTTTGACGTCCGAGACCCTGTCGGAGATACGAGAAGAACATGATATACAGTGGTCGGAGACCACGGTGCCGTACCTGGGAGTCCTGCTGGGCCCCACGATCCCTGATATGGCAGAGGCGAACTACAATAGACTCCGTACACAGCTACATGAGTAACTGAGAAGGTGGAAGCGTCACTCCCTCTCTTGGCTTGGAAGAATAGCAGCCACCAAGATGACGCTCCTGCCACAAATCCTCTACCTGTTTCAGACCCTTCCCCTGCGCCCACCTCAAGGTTGGATACAGCAGATGCAGTCTGACCTGGCCCGATACATTTGGCAGGGTCGCCACCCGCGGTTCAAACATGACATCGCCATCCTCCCACCTGCTCACGATGGAGTGGGGGTCCCAGACCTCCAGCTCTACTTTTATGCGGCGCAACTGTGGAGCCTAGTGGAGTGGTACCAGCTGGAATCAAGCAAGAACTGGCTCTTCCAGGATCAGACGGTAGCAGGGATGCCCCTACAGGGTGTTCCTTTCCTCCCGCGGCGACACAGGCTGCCTAACCTGTACGTATCCCAGATTACTGGCACAGTCATGGAGGTATGGGATAAAGTAGCTATCAAGCATGAATTAATGACCTTTCCTTCCCCCTTGACGCCCCTATTCTCCAATCCGGATTTTACCCCAGGTCTCGACCCGGCAGCCCTTGCGAGTTGGCGATGTTCTCCCTGCAAAGCACTTGGCCATCTTTTTTGACCTGGAAGGCATCCTTTCCTTCCAGCAGCTGAGAGAGGACTACACCCTCGCGGAGAAGGATAGGTTAGCGTATCTGCAAGTGCGACACTGGGCCCTTCACCCTGATGTGAAACCTGGAGTACAGCGCCTCCTCACCGCATATGAGAAGTGGCTGGTCACCCGCACATCAGAGAAAAAGCTAATATCAGACCTGTATCAACATTTGCTTCTTACGAATGTGCACACGCACAATGCAGATAGATGCCGATGGGAACGGGACCTGGGAAGGGCGCTCACACACAAGGAGTGGAGGGAAATCTACCACAGGGCACGGCACTTCGCATACCACTCTGGCCTCACTGAAACACTGACCAAAGTAGCTACATTCTGGTATTATACTCCTGAGCGACTACACCGAGCAGACCCCCACGTCAGTGACTGCTGTTGGAGGGGGTTTGGGGAACTAGACACACTAGAACATCTACTCTGGAGTTGCAAACACATACGAGAATACTGGGACACAATTATAGATGAGGTAGATTCTCACTTGGATACACAACTGCCCCGGTTCCCTGCTTACATTCTACTAGGCCTCCCCAATGCCCTAATGTACCCACTGAAGTCCAGAAGGGGACGTCTCATCGCTATAGCTCTAGGGGCGGCCACCCAAAATATCGTAGCACATGGAGATCACCGCATAGCCCCCCCCCCCCCCGCGTGGGTTGGTTTCACAGGTTGTGGATGGTGCTTGGAATGGAAAAGCTATCGCTGGTGCAGGCCGGGAGGGGGGAAGAATTCCCGGAGCTGTGGCACCCCTTTTTGACACTACTCACTGGGAAATTCCGTGAATTAAGTTGCCCTAGATATCTCCGCCTTTTACGGTTGGCTGATACACCGCTACCAGACCCACAGGCACCCAAGAGAGTGCGGAAACACAAGCCGAAATGAATGTTTTCTTACCTCTTCCTATAGATTATGCTGGAGCTGACGGTTTTCCTGGTGGACAGACGGGGAGGGAGGAGGGAGGGGGGTTTTGTATTGTTTTAAGGCTTTTCGAGTGCTTTCTGCCGTTAAGCAGCCCTGACCGGCGCTCCTCAGATGTATCGATTGCACATTAACTTTGGGTATGCTACGGAGGTGGGATAAAGCAAAGCCTTCATGTTTTTGTTTCCTGTGAGAATTCAATAAAAGATTTAAACCATAAATATTAGCTTCCTCTTTTCCTCGTCCTGTTGCGCAACTACATTTGCACTATCAATGTTCTCAAGACACCAAGTCTTAGGATGGATTGTGATCATATTTTTAATAAGGGATGTGGAGTTACAAAACTGCAGGCGACGATGGGCCTGATGGACAACCGTTTTTAGTGATCGGAAACAGAAATCCGGGCCGTTTGCGACCGCTAAAAAGAGTTGTAGCATGTACAAACCCTATTTTGTGAGTAGGGAACCTATTACCAACTCACAAAATAGGGTTTGTGAGTCACTATTAGGAAGAGGCGTGCCAAAGGTGTCCCATCCTAATAATGAGTTGCAGGGGGATGTACGATTGTTTTGTGACCGCAAATGCAGTCGCAAAACAATTGCAGTTACCAACAATTTCAAATTGGTGGTAAGCGAGCCACAAATGGAAAGGGGTCACCAGTGGACCCCTCTCCTGTGTGTTTGGTAGAGAAAATATATTTTATGTGCAGGCAGTTGTCCTATGGAACGCTGCCTGACAATAAAAAAAATAATAAAAACCCTTTTCATTGTGTTCTTTTAAACACATTCCATTTTGCTTTAAGGAAAATGGGCTGCTTTGGAAAAAAAATATAGCAAACAAAGACATGGTAGTGTGCTATCCCCAGTAGGCCACCTTACCTGTGATTGTAGCCCATTCCCAATAGGTCGCATATTGCGACCTGCCTCATGAATTATGATGAGGCAGGTCATTTGTGACCCCATTGGTAATGGCTAAATGTGTCTGCGACACATTAGTATATTCTGTTTTGCAAGTTGCATATTCCGAGTTGCAAAAATTCGTAATTTGCAACCCACAAACGGAATGGTCGTACATCTGGCCATTTATCTGAAAGTTGTCCGTAGTCTGTGATTTTGATGATATACCTCTTTGCGCTGACGCCATTGCAGAAGGGAAGGTTAAGTTGGAGTACCATGGAAGTGTACTTAGAGAATCTTATACTAGGTGTACATTTCAATTGCACCCTCACACGTCCTCCTTTCCATATACCTAAAGTGCCCCCAGTTCATCTTTCTATGCCTTCCCTAGCTTTTGTTCTTTCCATCACTCTTACGCCGACTCTCTCTCTGGGCTCATTTTCTTTAACCTCCTACCCCCTCCCCCTCCTCCTATTCTTTTTGCTCTTTCTGTAATCTTGGTGTGTCTTATTTTTATTCTCTTTGTCTCCCTTTCCTACACTAACTCTAACCGTCTTTCTCGCCCCACCATCTCTCTTAATCACTTTTATCCTTGGATCATCTTGCTTCTCTCTTCTGTTCTCCTCCACCCTCCTCTCCCTCACCAGTCTCCTTTTGCTCCACTCACTCTTTCCCATCCTTCTTACTTTCTCCCAGCCACTGTTTTACCCTGCCTCCTTTTTTATCTTTTCTTCTTCCACCCTTTTAAACGTATTTCTCCCTTGTCCAATACTCCATAGCTTTCCACATTTCCGTTACCCCAAATCCTTTTTTCTGTTGTCTACCCTGTACTCTTGGTCTTTCTCCTCCTTTTCGACCCATGTCATTTGGTTTCCTCTCTTTTCCCTTGTGTGCTCTGCTCCATCTTTCTTAATATTCTTCTCCCCTTCTCCAGGTTTTTACTTCGCCCCCCCTTCCTCTCTCCCCTCTCTTTCCTCTCATATTAACCTGTCTCTGTCATCCCCTCTCTTTTTCTTTCATCTTTGCTCCGTCCTTTTCCCACTCCTTTCATTTGCTCTTCTTTCTTGGTGCCCTCCCTAACAGTCTACCTCCACTCTCTTTCTCTTCTTGCCTCCTCTCTCCAGTTCCTTCTTTCTCTTACTTCTTAGAACACAAACAAACAAGGATAGGATAGTGCTGCTGCACTTCAGTAAGGAAGGGTGATGCTGTAACCCATGCACGTCATAAGGTTCACAATAACTGGCCCTAAGTTACACAGGAGGGCTCTGACTGAAACTAAAGCAAGGCTGAAACTGGACCTCACTTACTTTCTGTGTGGCCAAAAAAGCGACCACATCACACCCATTTTATCCACCCTCCGTTGGCTTTCCATCGAGGCAAGATCTATCTACAAGACTGCCTGTATCACCCACAAAGCCTTGCACTACTCCTCTCCTCGCTACCTGGCCAATAAACTGAAACTCTCTAGAGGCTCTACACCATCACGTAATGCAGAAAATGTATTGCTTGAACCTCCCACTTTCATCGCGAACTCCTAAAAAAAAAGCAAAGCCCGCGAGTGGTGCGCGCGCCATTGCGAGCATATGTTTTTAATTATCGCGGCTGTCAAGTCGCGATAATTCAAAACATATGGCCTCTGGTGTGCGACACAGACACCAATAGGCCATGGGCGGAGCTACGCGACCGCCCATGTCCTGGCGGAGCTACGCGACCGCCCATGTCCTATTGCGTGTTCTGTTAAAAAACAGCACGCACGCGAAGGCCAATGAAAATGGACTTTAGAAATAACACGCACGAACTGCGTGGAATTTCCCAGGGCCATTTTAAAATCCCCGGGAAAAGGACTCTCGCTGCTGCAGTGTACAGCAGGCCCGAGCCCTAAAAAGATCGATGGCCCAATACTTTTCAGGCAACGCAGTGAGAATCTGGAACTCACTTCCGCGCAGCTGCGGACCACCACATCTTCCTGGTCCTTCAAAACTGACCTCAAAGTTTTCCTCCTTCAAAGACACTTCCAAGTCTAATTCACACCCTCTCTATTCCTTGCAGGAAGTTCTTCCACTATAGGAAATTCTGTACTCCATGCCTATAGAAGTGCCTTCCCAGTGTGTTCTTGTGTTTTGAGTGTCTGCCATTTATTGCAGTATTATACCTTTACCTGTATCTTGTACGCCTATGTAACCTGCACACATGTCACTTTTTCCTCTTGTAACGTATCGTTTGCTACCTCTTCTTGTATTTTGTTTGCTTTTGATACATGCACAATTGCCACTTTTGCCTCGTGTAACGTAACGTTTGCTTTTGTAACATGCCCACTTGTAATTTTCTCCTCATGTAACGCTACTGTTCCTATTGTGAAGCGCTCTGACACCTTCGGGTAAAGTCTGCGCTCTATAAAAACGCATAAAATAAATAAATGAATAAATAAATAAATAAAGGGTGGGTGGTGATAGTTAGGCTGGACAGGACCAGCAGCCCTCCACTGCCTCTCTGTTCCTTGGCAGCACGATAACATGACTTTCTTCTAATTCATTTGGCCCCACCACCACGTGACGATGTCCTGTATTTCAAAGGCCATATGGTCTTTTGTTGCGTTATGTAAATAATTTCCTTCCATGTTAAGGTCAAGCTAAAGATGATGTTACGTTATTGCCTGTTATGTCATCATTACGCATGTTTGCAACCTAGAAAATCATACTTCTCCGGTCACAATTTAGCGAAAAGCATAGTCTACATTCTTGTTAATCCTTCATTTCAATGTAACTCATACTCAGAATGTATTATAAAGATAATGTTGACTATAAAAGTGCAAACGTAGTTTGAAAAAGGCTCGGTGTGAATACGACGGCAATAAAATAAGTGTCGAGCGCCCTCTTGTGGTTCATATTATTGTACTGCAGCTGAGCTTAATATCAAACTAGAAATGCGCCTATTTAGACGAGATACATACATGTTGGAGACCTCCCTCTCCTTGAGATAGACAAAGCTTCATTTTCCGGTGTAATTGCATTTATTTGGCGCTTACTATGTGTCCATTGACATGCAGCTGTCTTTATAATGAGCGAGCTACCATGTTTACATTTAGGCATATTCACAAGCCCCTATCACCACCACAATGCCACTTTCAGTGACGTTGTGGTGGCGATAGGGGCCTTGCCTTATTCACAAGGCAGCGTTCAGCCACTTAATGTGGCTTAACGCTGCCTTGTGAATAGGCCCCCTTTCACGCTGTGTTTAGTGTGAAAGGGGCGTGCAGTGGGGGTTGTGGTGAGCGTTCCACCGCAACACCCATTGATATTTACGCTGCCCCCTATCCACAAAGACAGCGTAAACAGGTGCTAACGCCAACCTTAAGACCAGGAAAACCCTGGTCTTAAGTTGGCGATACAAGGAGAAATGCATTATTTATCCTCGTTTTTGCATTTTCCATGTGTGCTGCCTAGTGCATCACACATCGAAAATGCCAAATGTCATGGTTTATTTATGTACAAGAAGGTGTTCCTTCCTGTACATAAACAAAACTTTTTTTTTAAATGCTGCTTCGTAACTTACGTGTGTGCTGCAGCACACATCTACATTACAAACTGGCATTTTGAGTTTGTTTATGTGCAGGAAAGGACACCTTCCTTTACATAAACAAACCTCTCTGTTAGCAGACACTCTAGCAGTCTGGTGCAAGGGTGCCTGTGTTGGCGCTAAGTTGTGAAACTTAGCGCCATCGCATGGGGGGAAAAGCAAGGTTGCACCATCTCCTTGGTTTTCCAATGTGGCGGAGAGAGGTGTTAAGCCAAGAAGGCTAACACCTCTCTCCGCCTCTTCCCTGTGAATATCCCCCTTAAGGTTTTAAGATGGGAGGGTCCTGCTTGTGTTCAGCACAGGTAATAATTAAAAACTTACATTGAAACGGGTCCATATGTATATGTCCTTAACTTTCTAAGTAAATAACACCTGTCTATGTTTGGACAGAGTGTCTGTAGAACTCTACAGGTAATCCAGCAAAGTAATTCTTGTTATTTTTCACACATTTTTCTTCATGTTGCATGGCATATGAGCCCCTATTTATCAGGCATACTTAGTTTTCACAAATATGTTTCGGCAACGCAACATACGAGTCTTGTGTAGTGCATAGTGCAAACAGAGTCCCCTCTAGGTGCCTGGATGTGAGGATAACTGCCCATAAATTAATTCAGAGCCATAAAGGTGAGGCTGAAAGCAGTTAACATTTTAACAGTGGGGAGAGGATGTGGTCTGACGGCTAGAGCTGCCGACTTTGGAGCTGGGAAACCAAGGTTCGAGCATCGGGGTCACGTACATATCCTTTGATTCTGGGCAAATCACTTAATGTCCCCGTGCCTACCAAAATAAAATGAATGTGTCCTTGTGTAAAGTAACCGGTGCTCATGTAAAGGGCTTCAATACCTTCGGGTCGAGTTCGCGCTATATAAATCTGCAACAAAACAAAAAAACGGTGGGGCAGATTTATGTCGGACTTGCGCCACGTTTACACCGCCGTTGCGTCACGCAATGGCGCGGAAACGTGGCGCATCCCTGTGACCTATTTACAACGTGACGCATCTAGGCAGATGCGTCACGTTGTAAAGCCCTGCGCCACATGAAACCTGCGTCAGGTTTCATGTGGGCGTTCTGTCGCAGGGTGGGCGTTCCCTCGTAGGAAAGCCCCGTAAAACTGACGCAGTGAAATCTACAAGATTTCACTGAGTCAGTTTTACGACGCTGCTGGGTCAAATCCTTACGTCTGCTTGAAGCAGGCGTAAGGAGTGACGCACCACATTATGTATGGGTGGCCTTTATACATTGCAGAGATGCGCCAGAACTCATAAATCTGCCCCGGTGTCTTTTTCTGTGTCAATCAAACAACATGCCCATTCAAACCGTGGCCTCCTTTGAGAACACACATAACACAGGTCACATATATGCCAATTGTAATCGCAATTCTATGGAAAGTCTGTTAAGAAAGTACACAGCTGTCAACAAATTAACTGTTCCAAAAGAAAAGAAAATGCAGTATTTCTAGGTATGTATGTGAGAGGGTGTGCGAGAATGCACGTGATTCAGGGAGAATGAAGAGAACAAGTACATTCACAAGAAGGGAGTGAAAAGGCAGCAATCGCGAGGAAGAGGATTAAGTGCGAGACATGCAGATGAAAGGGGGTCAGAAAGAGAGCTGTGTGGAACAAAAAAAGGTGTAAGTGACAAATGCAGAGAAAGAGAGATTGCAAATCAAAGTGAACGGAATGAAAGAACACGACGGGTTACTCGTGTATCTTATACTGAATGAAAACAATCAGTACAGAAAGTACTGAAAAAGCAAATAGGTATGGCTTGTTTTAGATGTGTCTACTTGTTGTGTGATCTGTTCGATGCACTAACAGAAAATGCAGATAGAGGCATCTAAAACACTGGCCACGAGACATGTGGCAATCACAGGATTCTGGTTCATGTGTTAGGCCACATCCACGATCACATAGTCCACTCCCCTTGTAAATGAGTCCTAGTTACAATTCTTTGGTTTTGCCCCTTTTGGACAATGTCGACCTTTTCCATCCCATTTAAAGCCCTGTTTAAATTGGAATATTAATCTTAAAAGGTGCTCTATCTACTGTTACTTCTCATTGCTGACGGCGGTGCCACTCTAAGATAAAGTACTTCGCTGCCTAGTGCTTGTTTATCACCTCTGATGACGGATGTATGACGTTACAATGCATACTTTTACAACGCATACCTTTACAACACATTTTTTACAACGCAACATCCATTACAATGCATTCCATTACAATGCATGCCATTACAACAAATTTTTAAAAACTACCTTTACAACGCATACCATTACAACGCATACTACCTTCACAACACATACCATTACAACAAATACCATTACATTGCATGTATGGTAAGTATTGGATAGTGTAGGGGTAAAAATGTACTATTCTAACTCCAGGGGGTGCTACAGTAGGGTAAGTGTTGGATAGTATATGGGTAAACATTACTATTCTAACTCCAGGGGGTGCAACAGAAGGGTAAGTGTTGGATAGTGTAAGGGTACTATGCGTTGTGATGGTATGCGTTGTAATGGTATGCATTGTAATGACTGCGTTGTAATGACATGCGTTGTAGTGGTATGCGTTGTAGTGTCATGCGTTGTAGTTGCGTTGTAATGGCATGCGATGTAATGGATCTTGCGTTGTAAAAGTTTAGTTGTAATGGTAGTGCGTTGTAAAAGTTGCGTTGTAAAGGTTGTTTCCCCTGATGACCCCATCCTAGACCGCTTTTTCATTCCTTTGCTTCCGTCATACATGAGACTGAAATCTGCGACCTTTTAGTGGCGCAAGAACTGCAGTTATTATAGAGTCATGCACTACCAATGCTTCTCACCATGACGTAGCAGGGCCATAAAGTCTGTCATTTACCATGCCCTATAATTTTTCAGAAACATCTTATTTTAAAATGGATTACTCTGAGCCCTTTGCCTCATGATGAGCTAATGTGCTTTTCTATAGTTCTTTCTCCATCCTCGACGTTTAGGGAAATCCTTTCTTACCACCCACCTGAAAATTGCCCTAATTTTGGTATTTGTTGCTGTTTATTTGTCATCAATCGTTATTAGTCATGCAGCTTCTTTGTTTTAGGGCTATTCATGTGGGGGTAGAATCTCAAAAACGTCCAGTTTAAATTCCATTAGTGGCACGAGGCCTGCCACAAAATATTCATAAAGCTACTCATCAGAGGGACATTGTCTTGATCTTAGTTTTTCTCAAGCGGGTGTGTTTAAATGTGTAAATCTTACTCAGTTTTCCATGTTCAGATCACTATGTTATCCATTGTTGCCTTATTAGTCCACATACTGTAAAGACTTGTGCTCTTTCTAGTCACAAGGTATCTCCCACAAGAGCCTGGTCTAAACGTTCTGCGGAGACTTCATCTACCACTACAAAGAATCGGATCACCAGTGTTTGACTCTACTTTCGACTCAGACTCTGAGGCATTGGTTAGGTAACTTTTTCAAAGGATTGATAAGGCTGTTCCCAAGTCCACCCATATTTCTAAGCATAGATTTTGTCCACCCCATGTTAGGATTCCTCTGAACATGAGGCTCAACTACATTGTTAAATAATAAAGCAGAAGTGTAGACTATGCGCTGGAGGCAAAAACCTCTTTCTTTAAAATTAGGTAACAAGTCTTATAAAAAGCAGATTTTTGGCACTGAATGCTAAATATTTTGCAAATAGGATTTTAAAAACATGTAATGTCTCAAAGAGGGTTTTTTTGTATTGCTAACTTGCTGACCTTACCTTCTTGCCCAAGTTATTGATCATTTTCAACAGTTTCTCAGATAAATTTAAAGAGATCAGTGAATCTCTGGCTGCTGTACGAAATGTAATGATGTAATATGTTAGAATTAGAATATTGTGTTTAGAAGGTTGGAGGGTGTAGAATTTAGGGACAGTACAGTTAGACGAGGACGACGTCAGTTGAAGCTGCGCGTTATATGGCACCAATAAATCTTTAAGAAGCAAGCTGTTTCAATCTTGTGAAATATGTCATCTTTACACATGGCGAAGAGGATGGGAGAAATGGGGTAAGAAGTTTTGAGCACTATCTAAGTGCTACAGGTGGAAAATAAACGGACAAACAGACAAAAGATCTTTTACTTAATTTAGTAGGTGACGATGTTGAAGATCTAATTGTAACTTTTCCTGAACAAGAAAGAACATACAAAGGGGCTTATTTAATGTTTAAGTAACAAATTTGATCCACAAAGAAATCTGGATTTTGAGAGATACAATTTCAGTGTAGCTTTCCAAAATGAAGATGAGTCCATGGGTGAATTTGTAACAAGACTAAGGAAGTTAGGGGCTCATTACGATGGCGGAATGATCGCCACCGCAGGGCTGGTGGTGGCGAGCGTTCTGCCATCACACTGAGATTTACCCACTGCCATATTAGGATGGCGGTGGGAATCGTGGCGGACTTAAAGAATGTCTGACGCTTTTCTGCCGGTGGCAATCATAACGATTGACTGGCGGGTGAAGCAGGGCCACTAATATGGTGGCAGTGCCTAGCAGGCACCATCCGCCATATTAGGATGTGGGTATTGGAGAGGCATCCCCATGGCGGCAATGCTGCCATGGAAACGCTGGTGGGGATTGGGTTTGGGGGCCATTGCGGGCCCTCCACGTGGTGCAGGGAAATGCGCTGCAAGCACTTTTCAACATTGCGGACAGCATGCAGTCAGCAGCACTGTCCGCAATGTTGAAAGCCCAGGATGCGCATGCCAGTACGGCGGGCGCATCCTAATTGCGGTGGTGGGACCACCGCATATCTGGCGGGCGCTCCCAATCACCACTACGGTGGCGGGCAGACCAAGTCCACCCGCCATCGTAATCACCCCTAAGTTAAATTTTGTGAATTTGAAAAAATGTAATAATGAAGAGGCATTAAGACTAGGATGTTCATCTGTAAAGTGAAGAAAAAAACTTTTAGAAAACAATGTATGATCTACAAATGACATTACGCATGGCTAAAACGGAAACAGCTTGCTTCTATTTATTGGTGCCATATAACACCCAGCTTCAACTGACGTCGTCCTCGTCTAACTGAACTGTTCCTGCATTCTACACCCTCCAACCTTCTAAACCCATTATTCTAATTACAACATATTACATCATTACACCACCAAGCACAGAGTATTCTGCTACGTACACAGTGTTTGTTCATTCACATGTTTGTCTCGGAAGTATCTTAGAGAAATGATGTCAGCCATCTTCTCTCGGTCCCTGCTTGCTCCAGTCTCTCACATTGATTTTTCTATCTTGTATCACTGTGGATTAGATCTATGTAATAAATCTATTCATGAGACAGTTGTCCTTAAAGCTTTGGAAGATGCACTTGTTATTCCTTCATTAAATTAATTCTACTGCTGAATCCACGTGTCGTAGCACTTTTCGACCAATCTTGCAGCTTCCTTTTCCTGTATACATACTGTAAAAAGCTTACAGACTATTGAACACAGATGAATTTCTGGATGCCAGTCAGTCCAACTTCCTGCTAGAGAGCAAAAAACGTTTCTGTGCTGTAACCTGTGTTCGATGACCTTCAAAGTCTAGTAGACGTGGACCAAACCTGATCTATTAGATTTGTCAGCTGCCTTTGATATAGTATCCCACAAAGGACTGACAGATAAGCTTAAAACGAGTGGGACTCAAAGGTTTTGCTTTAAACTGGTTGAAAAATTATCTGACCAATAGAGAGCATGTTGTACATTGTGATTCATATAAATCAGCGTTCAAATCTTTGATGGAAGGAGTCCTACCAGGATCATCACTGAGGCCTAAAATATTTAATCTGTGCAGCCAATCACTCTCTGAACTAGTACACTTTTTTGGACTCAGATTTATGAATCATGATGACGGTACATAGAATTTGATCATCCTAGATAATCAGTCACCATGCCTTCGCTCAGCCCTTTTGTGTATGTTAGCAGTGGCAGGGTGGGTTCCAGATGGTTCACTGATAGAATATCGATGTCACAAACATCGATGTTCGAATTATCGATTGCAAAAATATCGACTCCCATACTTTAACAGGTAAGTACAAAAATATTGACTCAAAAACATCGATGTAAAAAATATAGATGTAAAAAATATTGATTGAAAAGTATATATAAGATAAAATAATATATATTAAATAATAATATAATTTTTAACAAAATACATTAAATGTAATATGCATTTTAAATATGACAAATAAACTTCATTAAAAAAAACACACAAACCGAATTTATACATATACATATATTTATTTATACATAATTTATTAACTATTATCTTTTATTCATTTTTAGACTTTAAAATTATAAAAAAGTATAATATATACACATGTTAATAATTTAAAATAAAAACAAACATTCTATAATAAATTAAAACATTAAACTATGTAAAAAAATTTAACTAACATTTCCCAATACAATAAGTGCAACAGTAGGGAAAGTGTTGGATAGTGGAATAATTACATTTACTGTTTCCACTCCAGTGAGTGCAACAGTAGGGAAAGTGTTGGATAGCGGAAGGGTAAAAATCACTATTTCCACTGCAGTGATAGCAACAGTAAGGAAAATGTTGGATAGCAGAGGGGAAAAAATTACTATTCCCAATCCAGTGAGTGCAAGAGTAGGGTAAGTGTTGGATAGGAGGGGGGTAAAAATTACTGTTCCCACTCCAGTAGGTGCAACAGTAGGGAGAATGTTGGATAGTGGAGGGGCAAACATTTCTATTCCCACTCTAGTGACTGCAATAGTAGGGAAAGTATTGGATAGTGGAGGAATAAAAATTACTATTCCCATTTCAAAGAGTGCAACAGTAGGGACACTGTTGGATAGGAGAGGGGTAAAAAAATACGATTCCCACTACAGTAAGTGCAACAGTAGGGAAAATGTTGGTAGCTGAGGGGCAAACATTTCTATTCCCACTCCAGTGACTGCAATAGTAGGGAAAGTATTGGATAGCAGATGGGTAAAAATTACTATTCACACTCCAATGAGTGCAACATTAGGGAAAGTGTTGGATAGCAGAGAAGAATAAATTAATGATAACACTTAAACAGTTGAAAAAAAAAATATTACACAATTTAAAAAGAACACATATTATGATATTAATTACATATACCAAAAACCTACAAATATATCAAATAAGTTTATAAATACATGAATAAACAATAATTATTTAAAAGTAGCAAATATTAACAAACAAAAATGTATTTAAAACATAAATGTATTTATTTTATTTCATACCCTATAACACCACACCAATATCACAACACTTTAACATTTTTTATTACATTTATTCCCATAATTAACAAAATTGATAATACATAAAAACATTTTATGAATAAAAAAATCTAAATAAACATGTTGAGTACACAAACCTGAACACTTTAATATCCACAACACACACCTAAAGTAAACTATAAAACAATAAAACACAATTATATATAATTTTTTGAATAAAAAACTATTACTATAAACAACTAAGAATTAAATAACAACATATTATTAATACCCACTCTTTACCCCTTTAAAAGCAAAAACAAAACACAAAAAACAAAAATTAACCCAAATAAATAGCAAATAATTATCATTAATTAACAACTATATATTAATTAATTAAACACAAATTACTTCCCACACTTTACTCCTATAAACACTACAACACACCCATCAAATTATTTACACAATTACCATAATTAATTACCTATGAATTCATTAAAATTAATTAACTACTACTTCTCAATTCATCAATTAAAATAATTTACTTCCCTCCCTTTCCACCTATAAAAACTACCACACATAAATATAATTACACAATTACCAAAATTAATGAGAAATTCATTGATTAAAATTAATTAACAACCAATTATTAATTATTAATAGAATAATGTACACATTTAACACTATAACATCTCAATTAAACAAATATTAATAAATACAAATTATTTAATAAATTGAATATAATTAAATTAATTCCCACCCTATTCCCCTGTAAACCCACAACCTGCTACAGAACTAAAAATACAAAATTCAAATAATTAAAAATATAATAATTATATAATTAAATTACTTTGGGACGGTAGAAACAACATCTGAACGTATTCGTAAGGTTATCTACTGGTGTGCTCAATATGAGAATGGGGGAGGCCTGTCCCCCGGCCCCCACATTATCATGGCTCAACGAGCAAGCTGGTTGGGCCTGAGGGAGAAATTGGCGGAAGGGGATTGAATTGTAGTTAACTTCAATCAGCCGGATATAGCAGGCCGTCCAATTCATCAGTCGGCCCATTGTAATTCTCGGGACACAGGTATTAAGGTACCACCACTCAGCTTTTTTTATTCACCAGAGGGTTGCTTCCCAATTAGGAAGTGAATTATTCCAAAGGGTACACAGGGCTACCAGGAGAGTAGTGGTGGGAACATGTAGCTCCCCTTGAGCTTGCAAATGGATTCTCCCACTGAGTTCCCTTGAGAATGATTGACTGTCACCTGCTCTTCCAGGCCCTTTACCTTGGAGGGCTAGAACAAGATCTGATGGAGGTAATGTCCCTGTAAACCTAGTAGTCAGCATGGTACCTACTTAAAGTTCATGTCATTAGAATATATCGGGGCTATCCAGCAAAAGGGACAATAGGAGTTGGCTCAGCCTATTATCAGAACAGCACATATTGGTCCTGCAAGAAACCTGGGGCAAGAGTGATTCCTTTTATCTAGACTGGTATGTATTGTAGTTTGCCTCTGTTCTTTCCTCCTCGGTCAGGGCCAAGGGATCTTTAGTGACCCTGGTCCTACTAAATTTTAAGTGCTATGCTACATAGGTGGATACTGGGTCTAGTTTTTTGTTGGCTGTACATTTAGAGTAAAAAAAACTTACCAACTCTGTTAGTTGTACATTTGTATAACTCATTAAGACAATCCAATTCTGGAGAACACCTGCTGGATTACATTTTCTTTTTAGAATCATACGCAGACATATTTAACAGCCTGGATGGGGTTTTACTGGCTGGAGATTTTAACATTCATTTTGTGTCCTACATCTCACAACTACCCCCTAAAAGATTTTACTAAATGTCAGTTTGAGAATACGATTTAGGGGGCATGCTGGATGATATTCTAGCAGATTTTAATTTGATATGTTTGGAGGTTTATAGAAAAGCCGCACCAGTTTTACTGGACGAGGGTCTAACAACATAATTTATTATATCTTTCTATCGGCCTCCCTTGATCAATGTGTGGTGCAATATAAGGTCATGTGGAACCAGTTAAGGGATCACAATCCTTTGCATGAGAGTCTCCTATGGAGAATGGATGAAGCGGTGCACTCTGAATTAGGCCTTATAAACAGTTACATTGTCCCCCAGGACCAAGCATGCAGAATAAAATCAAGTAAGGTTCGTGTGGACTCCTTTTTAAATGATTTTCATATTAATTGAGCTCTGGATATTGGTCTTTGTTTGGATGGATATACAGACATGGAGCTTTTGTTGAGAGCGGATGAACGTATTTGCGGGTACATAGCCTCTAATCTGACAAAAGCTGTGGACAAGCAGGAAGGGGAGATGTGGTTTGACCAGAACTGCTCAATTGCGCATATTAATCTCCTAGCTTTGAAAAAAATCCCAAGAGACAGGGATGAAGTTGCTGTATGTAGAAGGAGTTATAAACGAACGCTATTAATTAAGAAAAAAGAAACCAAATAAGAAACATGGACTCAATTGCTCTAGACTAAGGTTTTAAGGAAAAGTTCTAGTATTTGGGAAATAGTTATGCTCCCATTTTTAGGATGAGCCTAGCGCAGCACGCTTACGCTGCTCTATGGAGAGGCCTCTTGGAATCACTCCAGACTTTCTCTAAACTCGTGGGTGTTTTTTTTATTTTCCACACATTCTATTGGCCTTTGCATATGGCTTTCAAAAATGAAAGTAGGCAATTGGCCAAAGGCGGGTGCATGTCCCACCTTTTCTGTAAAAGTTTACACCGACGGCATCCAGCTGTCGGGAGCAAGCAGCGGCACGCAGGGTGCCATCAGTTGTGGATCATGTTACAAATTAGTGTGGTCGTTTTCACTTTCGCCGCGGCTCTCCGCTTTATAGCCATTATAGTGTGAAACATTTGTAAGCAAACTGTGTTTTCACCCTCAATACTTCTGTGATGGGCCGGATCGGTAGTACCCGTGATAATGAACTCGCTAGTGGAATGAAGGGGCCAGCGGGCACCATGACATTAAGGAATCCACACATGTATTGTATTTCTTAGTTCAAATTGTGGTATAGCACTCCGTGTGGTTGAGCGAAGCTTCAAAGCGCTTGAAGCCACAACAGTATACAGAGAGGCATTTGTGCATCTGTACGCGGTTGGGGCAGATGTGGAAGGCGGGTTAGGGGGCGCCCACACAACATCCTCAGCATTGAAAACACCCCGAAGACAACATTTTTAGAGCTATTAATCAACACTAGAACTTGACGTGTGAAATTTTAAGCCATTCTGCTATAATTTCTGCAGTTTTGTGATTCCAGCTGCTATGGGTGACACTGATAATCACGCATTGTACAATGCCACAAACAAAAATCCCACACAACCCTTTTTGCAAAGTAAACCCCTCATGTGCCATGCAGCTAATGGCTTACACAAATAATGTGCAATACATGCCGGGCAGCGGTCAGGCCTATTTGTATAAGGGAGTGTGCCCACCCCTGCCCCATCAGATGAACATTCTTTCACACACATCCTATCTGCCTTCCCCGCCCAGAGGGCACAGGGGTCACTCCACGAGCCGCTCTATGGTCTGACCCCAGTGACTATGGGAACGTAGGACTTCCTGAGCCTGCACAGAGTGGCTGGGTGCAGCGCCCTGCCTGGCACCGGGCAGTTATGGAAAGAGGGTAGGCAGACCCTGCCATGGCAAGGACAGCACAGAGCCCTCGATAGAAGCGTGCAGATGGAAAGTTCACTCATAGCCTCTGGGATACCCTCTCTGAAGAAGTCAAGCTCAAGGCTCCCCATAGACTACCAAAAAGGTACATGTTGCAAATACTAGTGCCTTGAAAAAGTGCGGCACTTCAGGCGTCTAGACGTTACGGTGCCGGGAGTTACTAACATTCTCTGGAAGGCCCAGACTAGATACCAAAACATCACTAAGCATGGGCGAATTTTGTGAATCTCGCGTTCGCGAATTTTGCGGATTTGCGAACTCGCAATCCGCAAAAATCCGCGAATTCTCGCGAATTTGCAGATTTTTTTTTGTGTGTTCGCGCGGGTTTCTGCCAGTTCGCGAGGGTTTTGTACAATTTCGCAAACGCGAACTTACCTGTCGGGTCGCAAGTTTTGCGAACTTGTTGTTTCTACGTGTCCAGCCTGTTTGGGACACTCTTCTTCATCACTGCCACCCTCTGTCACCACTGCCACTCTCTGACTACTCATGCCACCCTCTGGCCCACCCATGCCACCCTCTGTTTCATCACAGCACCCTCTGGTTGTCCAGTGTACATTATTGTGGCAAAGCAAAGCACACCTTCCCTGCCTCAAGTGACCTGAATTAATTTGGGGCTGATTAATGTGTCACAGAATATTTTTTTAGCTGACACCTGCTTCCTTAGTGCTTCCTGATTAGTGATCTTTTGCACTTGCTAAGTGCTTTCATTGTTGCAAAATTAGTTACAACACCTGCCCTGCCCCAACTGACAATAATGAATTAGGGGCTGATTAATGTGTCACTGGATTTGAACTTCCAGCCTGGCTCCAGCTTGTCTCCCTTAGCGGTAATTCAGGACCTTTGTGGCATATGTGTAACTATTCTGAGGGTCAGAGCAGGGTCACATAATAGTTGCAAGTAGGCAACTGAACTCTGGAGGGGCCCCTCAGGAAGCACTACAGGAAATGGCTACTAATGATGAGCTTGAACTTTTGAACCTGGTAAGTAGTTTCAGTTTTGCTAAGATCGTATTTCTGCAATTTAGCGCTTATTCGCGGGGCGCGAAGTTGAACTGGGAAGCCGCGAACTCACGCGAACAGTGCGAGCAAAACATAAAATCCGCTGCTCGCGGATTTGCGGATTTTGCGGGAAATTCGCGAATCTCGCGGATTGCGAATTTACCGAAAATCCGCAAAATCCGCGAGCGGAACGGATTTTCCGCCCATACTTAAACATCACCATGGAAGAAATGTTAAAAGCATCCCTACACTTCAGGAACCCTCAACTAAAGGGGAAAGGGAGCTTTGTACGGCATTCATTTGTGTAAATAATGAGCCAGTCCCCAAAACACTGCTCAGAAGTCAACGGTCTGTGATTGAATTTCACCGCACAGAATACCAAGGCTGCGCAGCCTTGAATCCATTCCAGGACTCGTTAATCCACTACTAGGCACTCCTTGCTTCGTATCTCAGCTTACAGGTTCCTGTATTCTCCCTTTACAAGTTTTACATGTATCTCTTTTTCCTTCCTTCAGCTCTATGTGTGTTTCTCTCTCTTGCCCTCTGGAAATATTTGAAGAAGAAAAATAAGGGCCTGCCTTCAAAAATGAGTGCCGGTGGTCCCCACCGTCAGTCACTGGCTCAAATTAAGCCCTGGTCAATACTTGCAGGGGTGATGGCAGCATATGTTGCTCTGAGAGCACACAACCTTCTATAATGCTTGTCTGTGTTTGCTTGTCCATACGTTTTTCCCTCTACATGTCTTTCTGTCTGTCTGCCATCGGTTATGCATTAACAAAGCCAATAGCTCTATCTAAACACTTATAATGCCCCAAAGGAGAGACCTATTGGCTATGCCAATGCTTGTTATAATGGAGTTGTCAATAGTGTTGTGGATTGTGTCAAATCCCCAGAGACCTGGGTGAGCCATTTTAGTGGGATTTATGGGAGTGAGACAGGTGAGTCCCCGGCCGAAAGGCAGGTTAAGTCTCAAAGAGGTTGTGATCTAGTTTTTTTGGTAGAGTAATTATGGAGGCAATATTAACCATGTCAAAGGATTAAGCACCAGGCCCTGATTGGGAGCCAGATGATATATTTAAGACCGACCTAGTTAAATGGGCCAAAATCCTCACACATCTCTCGAATGCTGCTTCTAAGCAGGTATACCAGGTTCATGGTCCAGGTCCGTAAATATTCCAGTCTTCAAGAAAGGAATACGATCGAACCCCAGATGTTAAAGGCCCACATCCTTAATGACTTCCATGGTTAAAGTCATGGGGACGGTGATACTATCCAGGTTAACCCACCTAGGCAGAGCAGAATGAACGTATCTCAAACCTACTGTAAGGCATTAGGCTGGTAAGGGTACTCTTGATCAATGCATGAATTTACAACTGATCATAGAGAAATAAACATTAGTTAAAAGAGGCATGTTACACCTGGCATTTATGGACCCTACATCTGCATTCCAAAGAGTCAACAGGCTGAAACTCTGGCCTCTCCTCATCAATATGGGCAGGAACCAAGAGCTAGTAAATCTTTTTCATGAGTTACACCTGGATCTCTCACGGTGGTAAGGTATAATGTGACTAGGAGTCTTTCCTTGTCTATTGTGCTAAACAGAGTGGTCTGACGAGGATGCATATTTTCCCCACTTCTATTCAGGGTATATATTAATATCTTGGTTCTGTCATTTTCTTCAGCTAGTAGAGACATCCCCCGAATTGATGCCGTGCTTTTGGCCAGAAAAGGGGTGGGGTTACAGCACCTCCTCAATAACTTTGTAGTTTTCATGAATAATTCAGCCACGGCCCGTGGAGGGAGTTTCGGTGGGGCAAAGAGGCGGGGCAGGAGAGGGGCAGGGTGGGGGGTGCTAAAAACTGGAGTATGGATAATTGAATTTGTATTTATTAAAACAAATTTAGTAGCGCGCCCTGCATCGCAAAATGCGATGCAGCGTTGCGCTACGAAATCCGTTCTATTTATTAAATTGTTTACTTACCTTCAATTATCCATACTCCAGTTTTTAGCACCCCCCCACCCTGCCCCTCCCCGCCCCGCCTCTCTGCCCCACCGAAACTCCCTCCACGGGCCGTGGCTGGAATAATTTAGACTTTAGCACCAATATACTAAATCCCATATAATGGTGATCGGCCGCAAAAGTAAAAAAAATAATATGAAGAAATGTTTTGGGGACAGAGTACAAATCATCAGGGTCAACCATTTTTCTTATCTGGGTCTCCTCTTTGATGAAAAGGGCTCCTGGTTTCTACTAAGGAGTGTCAAATAGAACACCATGGACAGAGCTGCCACAGCGATTTATGATTTTGCCAGTAGATTAGGTGTCAAACCTATGCAGGCTCTCTTGAAAGTGTATCAGCCTATGTGCATTTTCCTAGCCAGATATGGTTGTGATTTATGGGGCTATACTATTCAGTCAGAAATGCAGTTGATGGAGACCAAGTTTCTGAAAAGGTTGTTAGCAGAACCTCAGTCAACAGCTTCCTTTATTGTACATGAGGAACTAGTCCTGAGTTATATTTCAGATCTTTTGGCTCTAGTTCACTAATAAGGTGGCTTAGAGTCTGGATAAACCCCGAATTGAAATTAAATCAATTAGTCATTAAAGATTGTTTATCCTTGGAGAAGGGGAACAGTATTCAATGGCTTAAGTATATCCGAGACATGGTATGCTTCTGTGGAAATAATCACTAAGAAAGGGTGGTTATGGGTAAAGAAACATTTCTTATCGTTGGCCCAGCTAAGAGGGAAGGAAGAGAGCTATCTAAACCCTCAGGGTGTGCATATGTTTTATGTTATGTTATGTTATGTTATGGGTTTGGTAAGCGCAACAGCTGCCCCAGCAAAGAGGCGTCCCGGCGCTGCTAGATCTAAAGAGACAGATACCTGAGGCTAGCCAAAACATAGACAGGAGATCCTATGATGATGAAAAAAGAAAAGTTTTAGTGGCTTTCCGAAAAGCCAGCAGGTTCTCTGGATCTCTCACGGATCTCTTAAAATCTAGTCACTTAGAAATGGTAACCAACCCTCAACACTGATTCCGTCTCACACAGTTCTGGTTCGATCTTTTACACTGGTTATTGGCTGACCCACAAGGGTGAGGCACAGTAGATAATTTGGGTCCATGAAGCTGTGATAGCTTCTCAACGCAAGATCCCATGCATTTTGTCCTGTTTTGTGACTCTTATCATTCATCAAGACAACGTTTCATATTCTGTTGAAAGGGATGGGTTTTTTACAAGCTAGACCTGCTATATTATACCTCCAGATGCTGTCCAATGTTACAGTCTGTTTTAATGTCTCTATTTGTTTTAATGGGTGCAGTGATATCTATAAAGAGACAACCTGCTCTAGAGGTGGGTCTGCAGCTTATATTGGTATCAATACAAGAGCCAGGTGTCTATTTTACCTAACTATTGTATTGATTGGTTTTTATCTTATTGTTTTTATCGCACACTGTATCTAATATAATAACACAATGGTTTGTTTTTTAACCCATTGTTTTTATTGTACACATTCCTAGCCTTTATGACGATTTCATCGTTTTTGGATTTTGTACTTGTTCGCTATTATTTCTGTCTTTTATGATTTTAATTAGTCGAATAATTGACTGACTGACAGCCGGATGGGCCTTTTTGCTTCTCAGACTTTCTTCTGCATCTACCACACTAGGGCCCAGATGCATCATGCTAAAATCCGCTCGCAAAGGGGCAGATTCTCAGAATCTGCCCCTTTGCGACCTGTATTTTTGCATTTGGGATGCATCATCCCAAATGCAAAAATCGCAAATTAAGAAATTGCAAAATTGCGATTACTTGCATTTAAGGAATCTCAAATTGAGATTCCTTAAAAGCAATGCATTAAAGTTTAAAAAATAGCGATTTCGCTAATAGGGCTTGCAAATTACCATAAGGTTGAACTTCATGGTAATTAGCAAAAACGTTGAAAAATGCACTAAAGCGCATTTTCCAAAGTTTCATGTTGCGCACACACATGCCCTAAGGGCATGTGTGTGCGCAACATATGTGCACAGATCAATTTCAGGGGTGCAACAGGGTGTCCTTTGGACACCCCTGCACCCTTGAAATCGCATTCTCAATTTGCGATTCGCTAATTGCGATTCGCAAATTGAGAATGTCTTCCTATTCATTCCTATAGGCCTCTAGGCCCAAAGGAATGAATGGGGAGGTATTCCTTAATTGCGACTCGCAATTTGCGAGTCGCAATTAAGGAATTTTAAGAAATGGCTATTATTTTAGTGATTTCTTCATGCATTGCATTTTGCTAATCCTTAATAGCAAATCGTTATTTTTCGCTATTAAGGAATAGCAAAATGGGTTCTTGATGCATCTGGGGGTAAACTCTTTGCACTGGCTGCGAATCCAAAAAAATTATTGTTTTTAAGTCATTGTATTTAGTTTTGAAAGCATTTCATGAACTAGGCCCCACCTATTTACAAGATATGTTGTGTCAATACAAATCCACATGAGCACTTTGGTCTAGATGTGCCTGTCTTCTTATACATCCTTGAGTCAAAAGGAGTAGGATGGGAGGATGAGCATCTTCTGTCAAGACTGCAAAAGTCTGGAACTTCTTGCAGCTGCATTTGCATTCAGTTCCACAGCTCCTCCATTTCCAAAAGGCCATGAAATCATGGCTTGATCACAATGTAAACCTACACTAATATATCCTCCTGATAGACCCTTAGGACAGTTAATCTCCAGGAGTCATTAGTGTCAGTGCACCTTTATAGGATACAGAATATTTTATAAGTTCATTTCACATTACATTAGATAAGCTGCTTTGCATTGTTGAGGCATGATGTCATTCAGTGCCAGTCCATATCTTCAAATCGCATTTAGGAAGCAAGTGTGTTGAGCAGGACAAAGTGCTCGACAGTGTACAAAGCTTCAGAGAGGCTGAAAAAGAGCAGAGGTCTGCAATGGTAGTTGTTTCTGTGCTGCATCGCATGATGAACCCAGGCTGGTAGTCCTGGTGAGGATGTTGCTCTTCTCCTAGGCTGGCTAGTAGTGGCCTTTTTGAAGATCTTCAAGAATGGCAGGTAGAGAATCAAACAGTAACTTGTAAGGTCACCTGGGTCCAATTATGCTACATAGCACATGTATCCACCACAATTTACCAATCACGTTTTTGTATTCAGTTTGCAGTACCGATTCTAAACTAGTGTGCCTCTCATTGACCTTGAAAGGATGAAAGGCTGAGATGAATATGTTGCTGTCTCCATCTATGACCGTTAGAATATTTATATATATATGTAACATGACTGTACACCTGTACTGCGCATGACCATGGCATTCAAGCAGTCAAATATTTCTTAAAAACTCGTTCTCTACGAATGATGAAGCATAACAGTATGTTGATCGAATTTCTAAATTTTTGTTTACACAACAACATCTTTCTGTTCCAAAAGCAATATTATAGACAGAAGAAGGGGACGGCGATGGGCACCTGCTTCGCCCCCAGCTACGCGAACTTGTTCGTTGGCTGGTGGGAGAAGCAGGTGGCCTGGGCCGATGAGAACCAGAAATGGGTTGCGTCAATAATCGGGTGGCACCGATATATTGACGACCTCTTTATCTTCTGGAAAGGTCCTAAATCTGAGGCAGTACTATATATCAATTGTCTGAATAACAACAATGTTAATCTGCATTTGAGTGACACCATTAGCAATCAAGAGGTTGACTTCTTAGATTTAAAGGTGTTCATAAAAGAGGGTAAAATCTGTACATCGCTCTTCCGGAAAGTTACTGCAGATAATTCCACCCTAGAAGCAAGCAGCTGTCATCCTAAACCTCTCAAAAGCAGTATCCCCTATAGGAAATTATTGCGTTTAAAAAGAAACTGTACACTAGAGACTGATTTTGAAAGAACTGCTCAAGAATCTATGATGAGGTTTAAAGCAAGAGGGTACTCCGCTAACACTTTAAAGAAGGCATATGATAAAGTGCATCGAATTCCGAGAGATCGCCTGTTTAGACAGTTAAAAGGAAATAGTAGCACTAATGATAATACCCCTCGTTTCATAACCACCTTTTCTAAGGATTCCCATCTGATCCATCGAATGATGGTTCGTCTTTGGAATATCCTTAAGACAGATGGGATAATAGGGAAAAATCTATCCAGCCACCTGAAAATTACTTACAGAAGAAACAGGTCATTAAAGGATGTTCTGATTCACAGTCACTTTGACTCTATACCAAGAACCCCAAGATTGGGAAACCTAACAGGGTTCTTCCCCTGTCAAAATTGCAAAGCATGTAAGTCTAGTTCCAAAGTGACAACATATGAAATTCCACGAACACATAGAGTCAGAAAAATTAACAAATTCCTAACTTCTGTATATACTGTTTAGAGTGTCTATGCAAATTCCATTATATAGGCAGTTCGATACACCCGGTAAAAAAGAGAATCTTAGAACATGCTAGAGCAATTCAACACGGTGACCCTAATTATCCAGTTGCCAGGCACTTTGCCTCAGTACACAATAGTGATCGTAACCTTTTGAAATTTTTCTGCTTGGACCAAGTCCCCCTAAAAGATCGGGGAGGGGACAGAGAGATGCAGATGCGGAGACTGGAGTCTAGGTTTATTTTAGATCTTCAAACTAAGTCTCCACGTGGGCTGAATACCGAAGAAGAATTAGCCAGTCATCTTGGTCACTAATCTGACATCACAATGGTTTTCTCTCAAAGGGACTTATCTTTAATCATCATTATGAGTTTTCATAGGGTGTTTTCTCTTAATGAACTGTTATCTGTAGCCATAGAATTTGTACATACTTTTGTTCAGTTATATTTAGGTTAAAACAATGGATTGTTTAGAATATCAACCTGAATGAATTACATGTATATATGCTTGGCAAACCAACGCCCATCCAGGGCTTAATAACTTTCTGTTTAATCAGGCTCTCATTGTAAAAAGTGTATGAAACTTATTAATGTGAAACACACTGTAAGATGGCCGCCGTTACAACAAGAATGAATTGTTGTCCTTTTTTCATGTTGATTATTTGAGAGAACGTGACATCATGGTGCAACTTTATTTAAACAAGTGTGAAAATGACATACTAGTAACAGCTGACAAAGGAGAGATGCCGAAACGTGTCCTGTTTCTTAAGCTGACGATGAAATAAAATCGTTGACTATCAAATTCTGAAAATACAACTGAGTGCGGTCCGTTCTTTACTGCGTAAAGGATGTACAAGCTGGGATATATATTTATATATATATACTATTGATATTTCGGACAATGTTGATTCCAATCTATCGACCCAACAAGAGCTCAGAGACGCCCAAATTAATCAAATAGGAGCAGGTAGCAGTCCATTCAAACCTACCTCCAATTTCATACCTACAATGCCCCGTGACGCCATTGATTCATTTCAAGAGGTGGTGACAGCAGATCTAAAAAAACTACATTTTCAAATCAAACATCGCAAAAGACAGAAAGACACTAGGGAAAAACTTTATTGGGCACTTGTGAACAAATTGAAATCTGACCACAAAAACATTGTGTGTAGCTCTGATAAAGGTGGCAATATCGTAATTTGGCCGCAAAAAGACTACATCATTGAAGCGACCAGACAACTTTCAGATACTACATGCTACCAAAAGACTAACATTAAAGAATTTGAAAAAGCGAGAGATATTCTTAAAAAAATGCTCTACAAGTACAAAAGAGAAGGTCTGATCTCGACTCAGGAGTTCAAGTTCCTTGATGTAGAACATCCAGTGATGCCCAGATTATATTTAATCCCTAAGATCCACAAGGAAACTTTACCTGTTCCGGGAAGACCGATTATTTCGGCAATCAACGGTATGGCGGAACATATTGCCATCTACGTGGATTACTTTTTGCAAAGTTTGGTCAAGGATCTATCCACCTATGTGAAGGACACAGGAGATTTTCTGCGCAAGATAAAAAATACTCCTTGGACATCTGACTCTTTACTCATTGCCCTTGATATAGAGTTCCTATATACTAACATTGAACACAATAAGGGACTATTGGCAGTGGAGTTCTTTTTAGGGACTAGACCCCTTAACTGTTATAATCACAATAAGATGATTTTAGAGCTTATCACATGGAGTTTACACAACTGTAATTGTAATTGTAATTGTAAATAGATTTGTTAAGCGCGGTTGCTGCCCACGGGCGTCCAAGCGCTGAGTAAGTAACAGAGATGGGGCAGAGCAGAAGAGTTAGAACTCGGAGGAGTTGGCAAACAGTAGGGTTTTCAACTGTTTGCGAAATGAGAGCAGGTTCGGGTAAAGACATTTATCTGCAGAAAAGGGGTGTGGCTAAGGGGGCCTGTTTCTCTCCCAGCTACGCGTGCTTGCACGTGGCCTGGTGGGAGAAACAGGTCCTCATGGGAAGGCATCGGAATATCTACTCACAACACATAGTGCAGTGGATACGGTTCATTGATGATGTTTTTATGATTTGGCGAGGGGATGAAACCAGTGCCACCGGGTTCATTGAACAACTCAACATCAATCAAGAAAATTTGAAATTTACTTATAAAATGAGTAGACAAACTATAGAATTTCTGGATGTTAAAGTTTTTGTGAAAAATGACAAAATTGCAACCACCCTGTTTAGAAAAAAGACGGCGGGGAATTCAGTTCTCCACGCCAGCAGCGCACACCCTCGCCATGTCGTTGACAACATCCCCTATGGGGAGTTGCTCCGACTTAAAAGGATCTGCAGTACAGAAGAGGAATTAACAGTCTGCACCACTCAAGCTCTCAAAAGATTCAAAGACTGGGGATATAGTGATAGGGTGCTTAAAATTGCTGCTGAAAAACTAAAGGAAAGATCAAGGGAATCCCTGTTAAATCCTTCAGTAGCTCCCTGTCCAGAAAACATCAACAGTAAAGACAATTCAAGTTTAAGATTTATGACAACACACAACTGTCAGGAACGGCGCATCAGAGCCATCTTAACGAAAAGTTGGCCGATATTAATGACTGATGGTGTCTCAGCACCTCAACTAACAAGTGGACCCAACATCACATATCGAAAGGGTCCTTTTATGCGCCAACATGTATCTAACTCCTTCCCTGAACTTTTGAAAACCGAATCTTGGTTAAAACCCCGGCTGGGTTTATACCAAATGTTCTAGTTGTAGAGCATGTAAGTTTGGCATCAATACTCCCAGTATGCCACTCCATTTAGTCCAACTCTGTCACCAATCAAGGGCATTTTTAATTGTAAAACGGAGTATACTGTTTACGTTCTGACATGCACCTGCGGCCTGAGATATGTTGGAAGTACCAGGCTTCAGGTGCATGTCAGAATTTTGCAGCGCCTCCGAGCTATCGTAAACAACGATAGCGCCTATCCTGTCGCGAGGCATTTTAAGATGGTCCACAATAATAATCTTGACTGTCTTACTTACTTTGTATTAGCTGCTGTCCCCAAACTACGTAGGGGAGGCGATAGAGATAAAATGCTCAGCCAATTGGAATCTAAGATGATTCTTGAACTAGACAGTAAGGTCCCAAATGGCCTTAATACAACGGAAGACCTTTATCATTTTCATATAAAATGTGCAACTGGTTCTACACTCTCCCTGTATTTGATCTGATCTTAGTTTGTTTCCTAGGAATATCAGTTTAATTATTATCACCTTCCAAGCTCGTATAATATAACACTGTTTCTTAGCCATTGTTTTTTAACTGTATATATTTTCCATTTAGGTGCAGAAACTGATCTATAGTTTTACTGCACCATGGAAATGCACCTGGGGTTTTTCTTGTTGTTGGTATAATACACACATAATTGTCAGCATACACCTCAATATAGTCGTATATCATCTTAAGAAGGGTTGCCATCTTCATAGATGTCCCTATTGTCTTTATCTATTTATATCATTTAGACATGTATATTTATCGTTATAGTCTATTGTAGCATATATATTATCTTTCGCGTATTTTGCACAACTAATATGTTTACATTTTCTATATGAACTCTCCAAATTTTAATAATATGTATGTTATTTAATTTTGATAAATTTTAGCTACTGTTTATTGATTTTAAATCAAATCGATAAATTATTATCAAAATTGCATATATTTGCACAGTCAATATGTTTACGTCTGTTGAAATACAATGTTCAGTCATTACATGTTTACATTTGCAATTTTGCACTAATACTAGTTAGACTATCACAACGTTTATCTTGCATTTAGGCAGATATATTTATTTCTACATGTTTTAAATGAAAATTGTCAAAGAACAAATGACATCACTGAATTCATTCAGTCTAAGATTGTTTTGATGGGCTTATATTTGCATCTATCACCCTTCTGTTCGAAATTTAAGAGCTCTAGACATTGTAAGTAGTATGTTGTCTATATCTATTATCACATGGTGTCCACTAATGCATTTAAAAATAATGGCACACACCGGCTAAACTATCTGTGAGCAAGGGCATCCGCCCGAAACGCGTCAGACCGTTGTGCTGTGACTACAAATAAACATCTTGCCTGAAATCTATGGGACTCGCCGTGGTTTTCTGTTCGCCGATGTTGGAGGTGCAGAACCAGTATTTTTGAATATATATATATATATATATATATATATATATATTACCTACTGGCGGTCGCCAGTAGGTATATATAGTTAGGATTTTTTCCCTATGGGATTTCTGAAAATTCTATGTCTAATAACTTTGGCGTTTGTGGACGGAATCGGCTGGAATTTTCAGGAAAATGGCACATTTTGTTTCTGAGCAGCTCCTGGAAATTTGGGGGGGTTTCGTCAAGGGGGGGCTGAGAAAAAAGGGGGGTCCCAAAATGCGTTTTTTGCATTGAGTTTTCCATAGGGCGGTTGGACTCACTTTTAGCTCGAACGGCTGAATGGATTTGCACGAAACTTGGCAAAATTGTAGGGACTGTTAGCCCGATGTGCCTTTGCTAGGTCTCAATATATGTGCTTCAGTGGATTTTGAGAAATTAACGTTTAAATCAAGATATATATCTGTAACAGCGCTCCGGGCAGCGATCTGGTTCGCGTACTTTTCGCTTATCGGAACTTTGCGAAGCGAAGCTGATTGGCTCTCCGGTGTCTGTCAACATTCTAAACAGTCCGGTGCGGCCGCCATCTTGTCTCTCGGTAGGATCGAGAGACAAGAGGAGGCCAAAACAAAGGAGGAAATGAAGGGAAGGGGGCAAGGTAGACCCCTTCTGACCCCCTAGGATTGATGAGGGGATATTATAGAGCCACGCTGGGCCCAAAAAAAAAAAAAAAAAAATCTGTTTTTTTCGCCGTAGAGACGCGTCTTGGTACGCGAACCGGGCAGCTAACCGGGAAGCTAACCGGCAGTGTAACGGGAGTCTGACGAGTAGCTGATTGGCTGTCAACATTGTAAACAGTTCGGAGCGGCCGCCATCTTGTCTCTCGGTAGGATCGAGAGACAAGAGGAGGCCAAAACAAAGGGGGAAATGAAGGAAAGGGGCAAGGTAGACCCCTTCTGACCCCCTAGGATTGATGAGGGGATATTATAGAGCCACGCTGGGCCCAAAAAAAAAAATTCCGATTTTTTCGCCGTAGAGACGCGTCTTGGTACGCGAACCGGGCAGCTAACCGGCAGTGTAACAGGAGTCTGAGGAGAAGCTGATTGGCTGTTATCATTGTAAACAGTCTGGAGCGGCCGCCATCTTGTCTCTCTGTGGGATCGAGAGACAAGAGGTGGAAAAAAGGTGTAAATGAATGAAAGGGGTAAGGCAGACCCCTCCTGAACCCCTAGGATTGATGAGGGGGCTATTAAAGTTCCCTGGGGGGTGAAAAAAAAAATTGCGATTTTTCGCGGTAAAGGTGCTTCCTGGTACGTTAACCGGGCAGCTAACCGGCAGCGTAACGGGAGTCCGACATATTGTGTTTTTTGAACGTTTGTGATATGTGCACGTGTGGATTTTGTCTAATTAAGGTTAAAAAATATATATATATCTTTAAGCGTGTTTTGGCGCGCTTACGTTTTGGGTTTGGTTTGCGCTGCAGAGACGATACGTCACGGTTATGCTATGCATCATGAGGCGTCTCACGGGCTACGTGATACGTCACTTAATAAAGAATATATTTTACAGCTATAGATATTAGCTTTTAAAAAACCAATGAAATTCACAGAAAAAACCATAGGTTATAGACCATATATAGTTAGGAATTTGCATTTACAAAACCTTGAAAATTCACTGAAAAAACCATAGGTTATAGACCATATATAGTTAGGGATTAGCATTTAAAAAACCTTATTTTATTTGCACAAAACCATTGAAATTCCATATATAGTTAGTTGCACTAACTATATATCGCGGACCCGCAATCCACTGCTAATGATGTCACATATTACATCATTCATGACATGGTCAGTGACATCACTGATGACATCACTGATGACATCTCAAATGACATCACTGATGACATCACTGATGACATCTCAAATGACATCACTGATGACATCACTGACATCTCATTTGACATTACTGATTACATCACTGATGATATCATTTATGTGATAATACATCTTCAGACTCTAATATAACCTTAGATACACTCAGTGTAAACAGGCACTCACAGACTGTCACACATCCATGGAGTTACTCACACACCTAGTCAGTCATGCAAAGAATCAATCACACCTCCATTTCCTCAACTATACAGTTATACACACCTTACTTATTCAAACATATACTAACTCTCTTATACAATCCTTGATACAAGTTCACAATGATTCATACAGCCACTCTCACATTCACTGGCTCTTATGTTCAGTTATTTATATATGTCAACTCTCACATGGAGTGTGTTTTACATATGTACTTACTTTGACATGTAGAACTGAGATATCCATTCACTCACCAATATACTCATGCACACAGTCAACTGTCCATACAGCTGTTTCTACATGCACTTTTGAAGCCATACACCTAGGGAATCAACTGCTCACACATCTATGCACAGAGTTATACACCTCCCAGCCACCCACACACATACTCAGTCTCCCATACAAATACTTGGGCAACCATTCAATAACCCATATAGTTACTGATATAGCTACTGATTTAAACATGCAGCAGTTTACAGAAGAACATAAATAATGATTGCCAAATTAAGACACTTTAATCACTAACCCATGCACTCAGTGAGACACATTTAATCATTCTCTCATACAGTCAGTCATGCACCTACTAAATCCTTCATCCAGACACTTATACATCCACTCATTCTTCAATATGTAAGACATATTTTAACTTTACAGAAACATACAGTCACTGGGTGTTGTCATCAGTGATGTCATCAGTGATGTCATTTGAGATGTCATCAGTGATGTCATCAGTGATGTCATTTGAGATGTCATCAGTGATGTCATCAGTGATGTCACTGACCATGTCATGAATGATGTAATATGTGACATCATTAGCAGTGGATTGCGGGTCCGCGATATATAGTTAGTGCAACTAACTATATATGGAATTTCAATGGTTTTGTGCAAATAAAATAAGGTTTTTTAAATGCTAATCCCTAACTATATATGGTCTATAACCTATGGTTTTTTCAGTGAATATATATATATATATGCAAAACTCCAAAGTTCGACTCGCGTAGACTCGCTAATGAGCGCCGCTTGCCGCAATCTGGACCCGGACCCAAGGTATGTGCATCAAAGTTATTTTATTCCTTTTCTGTCAAGATGCGTTTCGCAGCCCCAGCCGTTTGTTCACTATATATATTAACTTATAGTTAGGACCTAGTTTTCATAGGAAACTAATTTTTTGTTTTCTCAATATCTTTGGCGCTGGTTGACGAATCTTCGTGAAATTTTCAAAACTCATGGCCCGCTCCAGTCAGCTCCTGTCTTGTGACTCGGTAAGAGGGGGTCAAGAAAAAGGGGTGGTCCCAAAACGTGTTTTCTCCATGTTAATTCCTATAGGAAACTTTAGACACGGCTACAGCTCGAAATGCTGAACGGAATTACACCAAATTTGGCAAAAAGGTAGCCCTTGTTTCAGAAAGAGACATTTTTTTTAAATGGAGTAAATCCATTCAGTAGTTCCTGAGAAATTAACAAAATAGAGGTCGGAGGAGCTACACATCGTGCAAGATGGCCGCATATGACCTAAGCTCCGCGTAGCTAGCCCCCCAGCTCTATCATCCTGTAATCGATCCTGAAGTCGTAGCCCGCTGCCCGACAGATGTAGTGATGCTGTGGCTGCGGCTGCTCTCCGCGTCCCGCTGCGGTACCAGGCCCGGAACTGCGCCGTGTTGAGAGAGCAGCCCGAGACACAGCAGAGACTGGGGACTGGCGCATACAGGAGCCCGAGGAGAAGTGAGTCAACAGCGGGATTGGAACCAGGAGGTCGCCGGTCCAGCCCGCTGTGACTGAGCTGCCAGCGGTGGGGTGAGGACTAGAGAGAGGCAGCAGTGTGTGCGTGGCGGGGGATCGCTGAGGGGCTGGGGGTGTCCGGGCTGTTCGCGCCCCCTTCCCCCGCCGTTGTGACGAACAGGAGCTGCGAGGGCCGCCTGAACTGGGAGAGTGGCAGACTGGGTCTCTCCCTTGTTGCCTCCCCCCCTCGCTTTGGGTGCAAGTTTGGGCGGTGAGGTGAGGACCGGGGAGAAGCGGCAAAGTGTGCGTGGCGGGGGATTGCTGGAGGAGCTGAGGGCGCCTGGGTTGTTTGGAGCCCCCATCCCCCCGCCATTGCGACGGACTTCAGTTGGTGCTTCAGGAGGTGAGGGCAGTCTGATCATGGAGAGTGGCGGACTGGATCTCTTCCTTTAGCGCCCCCCAGCTTCAAACATTGGGCTATATATAACTGAGACCCAGGGTGCGGCAGAGGCAATGTGCGTTGCAGCATTGTGGGCTACTCAGTGCCGAATTGAGTGAGCATTGGGGGATCCTGTGGATGTTGGGGGGGCCCCCTCCTCCTCTGCTGACAGAAGGGCTGGACAAACTTGGTGCAAGCGGGTGCAGTTCTCAAGCCTCGCAGCAGAGGTGGAAGTGTGACTTTGCTGACTGGGGGGGATCTGGCGGGCTCAGCCTCAATATCAGCCTACGCTGTACTTTTCTGCGGACCCGGCGGATCCTTGTTCCACGAGTGGGGCCATCCAGGGAGTTTACTCGTGGTGGTGGCCCCTGGACTGCTGTGGCAACTATCATTATGGCCGCGCTGTGACTCCTCGTTGCTGCATCTGTCTGTGCCTGAAGGCTCGCTGCGGATGGCCATACCACTGGGCGCAGCGGGAGGGTGTAAAGTAGACCCGGGCCTGTGGGTGTCGAGACTTGACAGATCTAGTCTTTCGCTGTGCCTTCAAGTACCCTGCTACTGAGCCGCAGCCAGTCGCTCTTTCCCGGAGAATTTTCCCAATCTGGTCTCTCCCAGGCGATGAGCTCAAGAATAGGAAGAGGCTGAGACCGCTTGAGGGACCCGATCTGGTTGGGGAACTAGTTGTACAGACGGAGCCCGGGGGTTGTGCGGACTAAGCAGTTCCAGTCTAATAAGCTGGACCGGTACACTTTGCACAGAGGCTCACCTGTGGAGGATAAAAGTAGTAGTGATTCTTCGGGAACTCCGCCAGAATTGACACTGCCAGATGTGATGGCGGCCATTGAGGGTGTCCGAACATCGTTTGGGCAGCAAATGGAATCATTGGACACCAAACTGGATGCAGTAAAGATAGAAGTCAATCTCATCCGGGCAGACCTTACAAAAGCAAGCGAGAAGGTGAAGTCACTAGATATTAAGATGGCCAGCCTCATAGATGATATGGCACTGCTCTAGCAAGAGGTACGTGATCTAAAGGCCTCTTGTGCCCTGACAGATAAGAAGCGTGATGATTTTGAGGGAAGGGCCAGACGGAATAACATTCGCATTCTTGGGGTCCTGGAGAAGGTGGAGAATCCTGCTTCTGACCTGTTCGTCGAAGAGATAATCCTCAATCCTCAATCACCTCAAACCCAAGGGACTGGGAAAATTCTTCACCGTTGAATGGGCACAGAGGGTTCCCAGGGGTTGGCCTAGGCCTGGAGCCCCGCATCGCCCCGCCCAATGATTGCGAGGGTCCTAAATTTCAGGGACCGAGATGTTATATTGCAGGCAGCCAGCTCGGGGGGGGGCCCTCTAATATGAAAATGCCTCCCTCTCCTTTTTTCCGGACTTCACACAAACTTGTGCAGAAACAGCGTCAAAGCTTCCTATCGGTAAAAAAGAAATTGAGAGAGAGGGGCATGAGGTACGGGATAATGTTTCCGGCGAGATTGAGAGTGGAAGCCGAAGGGAAAACTTGGTTCTTTGACAATCCAGAGATGGCAGCGGACTGGGTTGATGCCTTCCATCCGGTCGAAGCAGAGGGACGACGCCATGAGGGAGAAGATGAACAGCGGGAGCAGGAGTGAAGGTGTTGGGCCCGATTGTGAAACTGTGACTATGTGCACTCTGGGAATCTGATCCTATTGCGGGGCATTGCTTGCTGGCGCAGTGCTGTTGAGAGTGGGCGGGCGTCTCTGAGCTAGTAGACTAGTGTTCGGGGTGGAGCTGGGGGGGGGGCAAGGGACATCGTTTCTCCTCGTTACTACCTTTAGTTAGTGTGTAGTGTTAATTTGAGGGGCGACAGGCACACTGCCAGTTGGGGATGGGAGTAAGCCAAGCGCAGGGGTGCAGGGAGGGTGGGAGGGATCCAGGGTCAGCACACTCTAGTTTGTATAGGACTGCACAGTTTTGGGGTTTGTTTGTTTTTCATTTCTTTCATTTGGGGTTTTATTGTGTGCATTTATATTTGCAATTTGTTTTGTTTTCCTTTTTGCGTATGGTGACATAGCTATAATTGGACTGTTTTCATACCATTATAATGTCTACTCTTAGAAGGGGATTGGGGATTATTGTGCTCAGTTGGAATGTGAATGGTCTTGGGGACGAAATTAAGAGGGGAATGGTGTACCAACTGATTAGGCGTCATTTACCAAATGTAGTGATGTTGCAGGTGGCACCTGGTTGGTAATCGTTGCAAGGCTCTGCAAAAGGGGGGATACAAGCTGGTGGTCTGGATTCACTACAGGTTCTAGGGGGACGGGTATCCTGGTGAAAATTTCTTTTCCCCTTTCCATCCAGGCCACAAGGGCAGACCATAGGGGTAGGTATATTGGCATATCGGGGCTGTGGGAGGGGAGGACCGTCACTTTGATGTCTGTTTACGTCCCACCAGGTCTGCAAACTGACACCTTCCGAGATCTGGGTGCAATTTACCTTACTCTGCCCATGGGCCTATTGGTGATAGATGGGGAGATAGACAGGCACCCAGCCCGAACACTGAGACCGTCCCAGAGATGGCTTCCCGATTTCCTAGAAACAACGGGGCTTATTGATGGTTGGAGATTGAGGAACCCAGGTGAGAAACAACACACGCACGCCTCGGCTGCTCACCACACCCTATACAGAATAGATTATGTATTGGTACCGGCGGCTCAGGCGGCAGCGGTCCGAGAGGTGCGCCACTTGGGTAGGGGAATCTCTGATCACTCACCGATCTGGCTCCGGGTAGAGATTGACCAACACAACACAGGAAGAATAGGCCCCATAAACGCATGACCTAAGAGACCCCGCCACCAAGAAAGACATTATCACGAGTACAGAGAGGTACTTTCGGGAGAACGCAGAGTCCGTTGATTCAGCTCTGACCTTGTGGGAGGCGTACAAGACGGTCATACGGGGGGAGGCCTTGTCATTAATCGCAGGGAAGAAAAAGAAAAGTCGGGCAGAAGTAGATCGGGTGGAAGCAGAGGTGGTAAGGATGGAGACTGAATTATCCAAGGATGTGACCCCCGAGGGTGCACATTGTTTGCGGCTTCTCCAGGACGAATACAGGCATCTAGCTAGGGATAGGGCAACATCACAACACGCGGACACTCAGAGCAGGATATACGAACATGGGGACAGAGCAGGTAAATTGATAGTATGGTTGGAAAAAGGAGAATGGGGATCAAGGCTAGTGCCGGAGCTACAGAAAGGTGACTCCGAAAAGATTATACATCCGCAACTTATCACCACTGAATTTTCGAACTATTATGGTGTGGTGTAAACTGTATACCTCCACTGGGGAATTTACCGAGGCAGATAACGCGGCCATGATACATGTCATTTGTATGCCCACATTGTTGGAGGAGTATCTGCAATATCTGGATTCCCCTCTCACAAATGATGAAGTGGCACAGGCCATTAGGGGAGTGCATTCCGGGAAGGCCACGGGCCTGAACGGTATCCCTGTAGAACTGTACAAACTGTGTGCTAACAGGTTGGCACCGTTTCTTCAGACCATGTTTTTTGAGAGTAAGGAGAGGGGCTTGCTCCCCTATGACCAGCAAGTAGCCAACATCGTCGTAATTCATAAAGCAGGGAAGCCTAAGACGCACTGCTCCTCCTACAGGCCCATCTCGCTGCTCAATGCTGAGCCCAAACTTCTGGCGAAACTCCTTGCGACGAGATTGGCCAGTCATTGCCAATCTGGTCCACCCCGATCAGTCTGGCTTCATGCCGCGTCGAAACACGGCCCTCAGCCTGCAGAGGTTACACAGGATACTGGGAGGTGCCCCCCATATTCATGAGCCGGCTGTGCTGGTGTCTCTGGATGCCGCCATGGCCTTTGACAGGGTTGAGTGGCCCTACTTGTTTGCAGTCTTTGGGAAGATGGGCTTCGACCCTGCGTTTGTCGACTGGGTCCGTCTCTTGTATGCCGATCCCTTTGCCAGGGTCGTGGTGAATAACCGGAAATCTGCGGACTTTCCTCTGGGCAGAGGCACGAGGCAGGGGTGTCCCCTGTCCCCACTTCTGTTTGCCCTGGCCTCGAACCGTTGGCGGCATGGGTTCGATGGGACCGATCGATCAGGGGGTTGCGTTGGACATCAGAGTGGAAGGATAAGATCTCACTGTACGCCGATGACATCCTGTTATACCTAACCACTCCCAGGGAATCCCTGATCTCTTTTCTCGACGTGCTCGCCATATTTAGGAGATATTCAGGATTTTCAATTAATTGGTCGAAGTTGGTGCTCTTTGTCCTCAGCGGTGTTCCCCCTGTACTCCCGAGTTCCTGCCCGTTACAGATTGAGCCAGTGGGGTTCCGCTACCTCTGCGTCTTTGTTACACTGGACCCGAGGTTGCGGTATGCAAATAACTTGGACCCCCCAATTCAGAAAGGATGTGGCAAGATGGAAAGCGTTACCGCTTTCTCTCTTGGGCAGGGCGGTGCTCTTTAAGATGATGGCCCTTCCCTGATTCCTCTATGCGCTTCAAAATGCAATGGACCCGGTGCCGTCGTCATACTTTAGGGAAATTGAGGCCTTTCAACGACAGCTTCTCTGGGAGGGCAAGCCGCGCATTGCCTTCTCTAAACTTTCCCTTCCCTGTTATGATGGGGGGATCGGCTTGCCGGACTTGCGGAAGTACTATTGGGCTTCTCAGCTAGCGGCGGTGAACCATGCTGTCTATGAGTCTCCAGGTGACCCAGGATGTGCAATGGACCGCGGTCTGGTGCCCGGGGGCGATTTCACCAGGGTGTTGTATGCCAGAGCAGGCCGATTTTCCCTTGTTGGATCATCGGGTCACACGGGGCACGTGTGGCATGCAGCTAATCGACATCTTCAATGGGACGGGAGGCTCACACTTGCCACTCCGCTATGGAACTCGGAAAAGCTGGGCAGCCTGTGGAAAAGAAAGGGATTTGATAAGTGGGATCTCATTGGGATCACACAGATCAAGGATATTTGGGGGAAGGATGCGATTCTCTCATTTGGTGCCCTCCAGGAGAAGTACCAACTACGGGAGGGTGAGTGTTTTCGCTACCTTCAGATCCGAAATACCCACTTGCTCATGTTGCCAGGGGCACTGCGCTCTCAGACGCCTCCCCCTTGGAGGACCGAGTTTTAGACAGCCATCTCCCGGAAAAAAACATCTTAATATCCAAAAAGCTTATCAATACGATGGAAGACCCACTGGGCACACTGGGTCGCCGATGGCTTGGAATTAGATGACGAGGACTGGAGATAGGCGGTCTCCTCGTCGAAGGTAGTGGCAATTCAGATGAGACACCGACTAGTCCAATTAAAGATCCTGCATAGGTCATATGTCACGGGGCCCCAGATGGTGCACATGGGTCGGGGGAGGGGGAGGGAGTGTCGGAGGGGGTGTGGGAAACTAGGAACCATCATGCATATTTTGTGGCGCTGTGCACCGATACAGGATTATTGGAGTAATATTCATGATAGGATGCTTGAGGTGAAGGGGGTGGAGATGACAATGGAGGCTCGAAGGTGTGTCTTGAATGTCTGGGAGCCCACGGACTTGAGCGTGAATGAGAAGCAGTGGGCGACCCTGGTGTGTATGATTGCCAAGCGGAATATTGCCCAGTTGTGGGGCGCTAGCCAACTGCCCCGGGTTGAGAAATGGACGGAGGACCTGTGTTGTTGTATGTACGGGGAGAGGTCGGTCTACGTCGCTAGTGGCTGTCCTGCGAAGTGGAGGAAGATCTGGGAAACCTGGAATAGTTATTGTGGCGATATTTGTGCTCCTCCGGTTGTTCGAGATAAAGTGGCAGCGCAGGAATCCCTGTGAATCCCAAATGCTATTGTGTACGTATTATCCTGTGGTATGGAAATGTTTATCAGACAAATGTGAAGCAATGTATGTCACCCGATGTTTTTCTTTTGTGGTTTGTTAATAAAAAGATTTATTAAAAAAAAGTAGAGGTCGGAAAATCAATTTCCCATAGGAAACTTTAGACACGGTTACAGCTTGAACTGCTGAACGGAATTACACCAAATTTGGCAAAAAGGTAGTGCTTGCTTCAGAAAGTGCCTTTTTTTAAATTGATGTATATCCGTTCAGTGGTTGCTGAGAAAATAAAAAAATAAAAGTTCAGATATATAGAGGCGAGGTGGATCAGTGCACTCTCCAGACCACAAGCTTTATTCTAATTGGCTGTCAACACTCCAAACCAGGAAGTTTTGGCAGCAGAAAACAGAGAAAAAAACAAAAAAAACAAGAAAAGGGGGCAGGGTAGAAACACCCTGACCCCTAGACCTGCTCAGGCGGTCCCACAAGGAACCCAAGGGCCCAAAAAAGCATTTAAAAAAAATAAATAAATGGCCGCTGGGTGCACGAATCCAGCCGACAAAAAAAAAAAAAGAAGCGCAGGCTCCCGTGCTTTGTTGTATTGAAGCCCCTGGGTTGGCCAGGTCCCGGGGGTAGTGAAAAAAAGTGTGGGGGGCCCGAATCCCCCCACACTGTACCAGGGACCGTCACCTCCTCGGGGCAGGATAATTGACTTGCGGAGGACACGCAGCCCCCCGCAGCCCTAGGAACCGCCACCCCCGGGGCTTCTTTTGTAATCTGTGGGAGGGCCACAAGCCCCGAGGACCACCACCCCGGGCTTTTTTTTAATACTTGCACGTGCACATGGCCCCCGTAGCCCCAGGGACCACCACCCCCAGGGGCTTGTATTTTTTTTTAAACAAACTGTGTGGGGGGCTCAAGCCACCCCCCCACATGCCCCAGGGACCGCCACCTCCCAGCGCACTAAATATTAAATGTGGGGGTACGTTATGAACTCCTGAGCCGCGGGGATCACCACCTCCCCGGGGCGTCACATAGGTTGGGTGGGGGCTGTGTGGCCCCCCTCCTGGAGCCCTTCATGGCCCTCGGGACCGCCCCCCCCCCAGAGCCGGCTCCTGCAGTGTCCTGGAGTGTCCACCCCGGGGGCACTGCTATTTCCTATAGCAGGGTCGGAGCCTCGTGGCTCCCACCCTGCCATAGCAAACTGTGGTTTGGATTTTGGAAGAGAGAGCAGGAAACCTGCTCTCTCTTCCAAAATCCAAACCAGATTGCTTTTCCACACAGGAAGCTGCATGTTAGCAGCTCCCCATGTGGAAAAGCAATGCCGGCTCCTGCAGGAGGTGTAGGGCCCGATTCACAGAATGAATTTAAGACTCAATCCTAAACTTACTACTATTTTGGCATTCACAGAATGCACTTACTACTTTTGGTATTCACAGAATGAACTTACTACTTTTGGTATTCACAGAAGTTAGGATTTTGTCTTAAGTCTGTCTTAAGTCTGTCTTAAGACCAACTTAAGACAAAATCCTAACTTCTGCGAATACCAAAAGTAGTAAGTTCATTCTGTGAATACCAAAAGTAGTAAGTGCATTCTGTGAATACCAAAATAGTAGTAAGTTTAGGATTGAGTCTTAAGTTCATTCTGTGAATCGGGCCCGGAGAGTCGGCAGGGACTGTGGTGGCATTGGAGCTCCCCCCACGGTCCCCAACGAAGTGGCCAGGCCCCGGGGAATGGGGTCCCTGGGCCATAAGTGGCCCGGGAGGGGGGGTCACGCGGCCTCCCTTCCCCTATAATATATATTCATTTTTTTGTTAAAACATGCAAAGGCCGGCCCTGGGGGATGGGGTTCCCTGGGCGATAAATGGCCTGAGGAGGGTGCCATACAGCCCACCTCCAAATAAATTAAAAAAAAAAACACTGGCCTTGCCCCGGGGGATGGGGTCAACGGGGCCTAATATGGCCTTGGAAATGGGGCCACACAGCCCCCTTCCATTTAAAAAATAAAATAGGGGTCAGGCCCTGGGGGATGGGGTCCCCAGGGCCCATAAAATAGGAAAGGAAGGGGGCCACACAGCCCCCTTCTTAAAAATAAAAAATGACGTGATCGTGACGGAGGCCCCACCCCCTCCCACCAACACTCTGCAATCGCGCCCTGTGGCGCATTTTAAGTTGGGGAATTCATTCCCCTTCAATACTGGGGGTCACTGGGGGCCAACTATCCCACCTGGTACCTCCAGTAAGTGCCACAGGGCTGCATTGCAGAGAGGTGGTCCAGGCCACGCCCCTTTTTACACCTCTCTAAAACACCCCTTGGGGCCAACTAGCCCACCAGGTGCTTCCAGTAAGTGCCATTGCGCTGCGTTGCAGAGAGGTGGTCCAGGCCATGTCCCTTTTTACACCTTTCTGCAACGCAGCTCTGTGGTGCTTACTGGAGGTACCTGGTAGGCTAGTTGGACCCCAGGGACCCTCAGGATTCAAGGGGACTTAATTCCCCAACTTGAAACGCGCCAAGGGGCGCATTTGCACAGTGGTGAAGGGAGGGGGTGGGGCCTGAGGTGACATGTGTGCAAACACGCCCTGTGGCGCATTTTAATTTGGGGGATTAATTCCTCTTTGATCCTGAGGGTCCCTGGGAAGCCAACAACCCCACCAGATACCTCCAGTAAGCACCACTGCGCTGCATTGCAGGGAGGTGGGCCAGGCCACGCCCCTTTTTACACCTCTCTGCAACGCACTTCTGTGGCGCTTATTGGAGGTACCTGGTGGGCTAGTTGGACCCAAGGGACCCTCAGGATTCAAGGGGACTTAATCCCCCATCTTGCAACGAGCCAGGTGGCGCGTTTGCAGAGCGGTGGAGAAAGGGCGCATGGCCTTTGTCTACCTCTCACCAATCCCACTGCGTGGGGCTTACTGGAGGTAAAAGGTAGGCTAGTTGGCCCCTAACGGACCCCCAGCAGTGAAGGGGACTTCAATCCCCATCCAAGAGCATGCCAGGGAGCGCATTTGTGGAGTGGTGGGCAAAGGGGGTGTGGCCTGGTACGAGTACTTACCAGTGCTGCTGTGTGGGACTGACTGGAGGTAATAGTTTGGGAATTTGGCCCCCAAGGATGTCCTTGGGGGCCAACTACCCATCTTGTTACCACCAGTAAGTCCCACACAGTGGGATTGCTAAGATGTCTTCGGAGGCCAAGGCCCCCTTTCTCTACCACTCTGCAAACTTGCCTTGTGGCAGACTATGGGATGGGGGATGAAGTCCAATTTAGTACTGAGGGAGTTGGGGGCCAAGAATCCCTCCTGGTACCTCCTGTAAATCCTGTTTATGAAATAGGTGAACAAGGAGTTACAGTTGACTTAGCTTAATTCTCAACCAGAGAGATGGTTGCTTTTACCAAAAACGTTTAAAATATGTAGCTCTATACGACACAAATTCATTAACAACAGGTGAGTGATTAGGGTGAGTAGACTAACTCTAGCGTTTGGTGACATATATAAGGTTAGTCTTGTGCATATCATATAAGAATGCAGTGATCAAAACGAAGAAAGCAGACAAAATTAAATACCTAGAACTATTTAGCAACTTGTTTGTTATATTGCATGAAATGAATTCCTGTAGTTTATTCTTGACTTGCAGCAGGTGGCACTGTTTGCTCTTTTCAGGTATCACCTACAGACTATTGCATAAGTTATAACTTTGGCGTAACTCTACAGGGGTGCTTTTCCACCCAAATGTGACACAGGTGAATTTGGTTCAATGCATCACCTATGTATAGAAGTATTGCTTTTGGGTTACTAACTATCCCATAAAGGGATCAAGGGCACTGTGGAAACATCAACAAACCTTATGTAGTTATTCACAGCATCACACACACACTGTACTAAGAAGAATGAATACTTTTAAGTTAAAAGTATTTAGTACTCAGGATGACCCTCTTACCCGGTGACATTCCCCTCGTATGTAATGATTAATGTTTTTCCTCCTGTGATTATTGTTCTGTACAACTTTGCGGACCCTCTGTAATTTTTATTTGAACCGATGTATGTTTGATAAAAATAATTATTAAAAAAAAGTATTTAGTACTACACGAACAATCTGTTTCTTAGTACGTCTAAAACAGACAGCAGGGAAACACGTTATAAGTAACAAGAATAAAATGAACATTTCTAGCATTGTTAAAATGTCATTTAAGTTTAATGTAGAACCTAACACCTTAATGCCTACTTCTATTGACAATCCTATGAGAGCATGAAAGGCAGAGTAACTTGCAGTCTAGAGTTACTTAGCGAGAGACACACTGCATAAATTGTTGTAAACAAAGTATGTCTTTATTAATGGAGGTGGTAGCAGTTAGATGGTCTTCCTCCGGGACCTGGCTTTATTAGCATCAGTCTTGAGGTGATTTGTATCATCTGCGAAGCGCAAAGTGTTCTTACAGAAAATGTGACTGTCTCTGGCAGAATCTGGGTGAAGGACCTCTCCTGATGAGAAGTCCTTATATTCGGCATCTTATCAGAAATTGGAATTTCTGACATAAGTTTAGGGATGTCTGATATAGATTATGTGCATCAAGGTATGTTCTCAGATGTTTCCTTATAAACATATAAGGCAAAAGGACATCAATTCAGACTACAGTATTTGGATTATATATCAGTATTTGTTCTTATTTAACCTTGACACCATGAGCCAGATGAATGTCACTTTAGATGTTGTATCTGTGGCATTAATCGAAGAACTTGACACTATCACAGTTCTAATAAAGATGAGTTCTGCCAACAACTGAGTTAAAAAGCAGACATGACCATGAATCTGCATAAATCAGGGAACATGTCAGTGTCCATTGTCTACGTTGAGGAAGATGGCGACGTCCATGCACTAAGATGGAGTCCGGCCTACATAAGATGGAGTTGGACCTTAGGGACTTCACGTCAAGACAAGTCTAGCAGTCTGCTGGCAAACAAGCCTACTTAGGTGACTTTGTCTCCAGACCTTGCTCATGATTGGATTGATTGGATGATTGACTGCTCTTGATTCAATGGCATTCCTCCCTATTCTTAAGTTTTTCCCAACCAGTAGCATTTCGGTCTCACCATGATTTGATTGGGTGATGTGCATCCTTCCACTGCTAATGTCACTGCAGTGAATGAGGGGTGTTTTTTTCTCAATGTTTACCCCCTCCTGGTATCTTCAATAGAAAATGATGCATCCCAGCCTCTACCTCTCTGCCCGAGATCACTTGCACTCTGAGCTCCACCCTCTGCTGCATCAGCAGGTGGCCATCTTAAAATGTTTTTTCTCCATTCCAAGGTGGCTGCCTGTGCATGCACACATGCGCCATCCATCTTGAATGTTTTTTCATACTTTCGGAAAATTCGTTCATGCTATATTTGTTTCGGGATAATCCACGCCGGACCGCACAGCTCGTGAGCAAACTGTCCAGATTCAGAGACAACGCTTGTGTTCTATTTGAGGAACTTATATATTTCCTTCGAGCTGAAAGGGGACTTGGCGACGCAACACACTATTGGCTCCACGTTGTCGACCAACAGTACAAGTTTTGAAGTGACGGTGAATACTGATTGGCTTCCCCCTCACTGCATATACATCAAAAGACTATCTACTCTTCGAATTTAGTTCTGCCTATACACTGCCCTGAGGAAGCTCCCCGCATGGGAGAGAAACGCGTTGGCTGATCCTGTTTGTGATTACAACAATGAACTTTTCTATCAATTTTAACAAATAAAGAAGAAATATTTTGTATACACAACCATATTCGTTTTGGACTTTGTTTTTGTGCGCCCCCACCAAATCAAAAAAACATGCTATATTTGTATTCGCGTGAAGAATAATAACTCCAAGATTGCCACATCTGTATCTGCGGAAAAAACAAACATTGGCAAATTCAATAGGTGTCACATGTGAGAGTCAATGTCTCTGCCAATGCTTGTTCTCCTTTTTATTAGCCCATCTACTGAGTGGGTATTTGCCAATCTGCTCTGTCCCATGAGTTTTTTTTAACGTTTTGATTTGAACTCCTTGTGCAGTACTTCCTTTTTTATATATATGCCAATGACAACCAAATCCTAGTGCAGCTTTGCAGTGACCAACTATGCTTCTGCCAACAGATTCCACTTTGTATAAGAGTGGCGAGAGAGTGCTGGGGCAGCCACAAGCTCAAATGAGGGTCTTGAAAAATGTAAATCATGATTGTTGGGAAGTGAAGACCACTGGAGTTCGACTTCGTCCTCTGAAATGGCTCATGATTCTCTCTGTTCAAGAATGTGTGCACTCCTTAGAATCTGCAGAATATTCTTCTCGTGCTGGGGATATGCCTTATGGTCTGCACCCTTACCCTTAGTTTGGCCGTGTCAATGTATATTGCCAGGCGCTGCAGTATCAATGAACAGTGTGAATTGGAAAAATAATGGTGTGGTTTATCTGCTTGTGAAGTGTTTGTATGTGCAGTGTCTGGGGGTGGTGTCATGGTTCATGGTGTGCAGTGGCTGAGTGTGAGGTCTTATGATACACAATGGCATGGTATTGGCAGGGCAGTGGGAAGTGCTGGAGTGGACACTACCTTAGTAGACCATGTTACTGCACAGATTCAAGTCAGTAGTGCCAGTTCCCACTGTCTGTGAATGTAATGTCATACTGGATGTTCATAAAAGGTATTTGCCTCCATTTGCAGAGTAGTAGCAGGCCCCTCCACTGTGTTTTATTGTCTCTAGCATTTGTGAATTGCACAGGCCTCAGTTGTGTTACATTTCCCAGATATTTTGCTTCATGAAAGTTGTATGGTGGAAGATGTGATTTATCTGGAGGTTGTATGTGAGCACCAACATGTTTGTCATGTTGCAACAATATTTAATGACATGTCTGGTGTACCAGTACGTCACAGAGATTATTGCTAGAGTGGGAGTTATGCTCAGAAAACCTTAGACCAGGATTACTTCTCGAGTTGTACTCGGATGCTGATATGCCAAGGTTTGTGAGAATTATTTAGATCATGGATACCTCTTGAGGCCTGCCCAGGTGAAGGTATACAGAAGTGGTCGAAACATGTGGGTGCTTGTCATAATGTAATGGACCTATTTTTTTGGTAAATATCTTTTTATTGCAGCAAAATCAGAAAGGCATACAGCATATTCAATCCATTCCCCTTGGTGCTCAGTGAAAGCGCCGCTCCCTCACCCCTGTATCACACAGCCATTCAGCTCACACCCCGGCGGTCGAGTGGCAAAGTCACGGGTACAAAGAAACTGCGCTGGAGCGTTCTGTATATGGCTGTAGCCACTAGGTGGGTGGGAAATGGCAGAGCTGCTTTTGGGTCCTAACACTCCCTCTCTCATGTCCCAAGTCCAGTTTAAACCAAGAGTCACTGTACACCCTCCTTGAACAAACCCCCCCCCCCTCCCCCGTAACACCCTCATCTCCACCTACCCCGCCACCCTCATCTAGGATCCCCCCTGACCACCCCCTGCCCCTGCCCGGACCCCCCACCCCCCCAGGCGTGCCAGAGTATCACCTAACCGAGCTCTCAACCCCTCCACCAAGATCAGATCCGAAGCATGGCACCAGGATTTATCAGCAACCATTCGTAAATCATCACATTGGAACGCAAAGGTAGTGAAGCAGCAAAGTGGGCCTAAGCCGTCCCCCCGTCAGGCGGGTGCCCCGCCGGAGCCGGACTATGCACCGGGGAGTCCTCCTCTTCCACGTCCAGGAGCGTGAGATCTAGGACCAGCCCCTCCCACGCCCTGGCTCTCTCCAGTGCCATGTCATTGTCTATCCTGAGCGCGGCCTGCAGGCGAAGCTCACCCTCACATCTGGCCCATTTAAGCAGCTCAGCCTTCCAGCACTCTACCACGGGGCCCCGGGACGCCTTCCATTGGGACGTAATGGCCCGCTTCGCCAGGAGGAGCCCCAAGTCCAGAAACTTGCTAGTGACTTTATTCTTTGATGTGTGTGGGAACCAGTGTAGTATGCAATGTGCCATGGTGAGTTGCAGGTCCCTCTCCGTCACCTCCCTCAGAACCTCCACTACTTCCTTCCAAAAGGGCCCCAGCTCAGGACAGGACCAGAACATGTGTTGGAAGTCGGCGGGATCCGCCGGGCAACGCGGACAGGACGCCGGGTGTGCCGGGAAGTACTTATGTAATTTATCAGGGGTCAGGTATGCCCTATGTAGGACATAAAAGTGCACCAGCTGGAACCTTGCGTTGCGCGTGCTATTCCGGGCCCCCTCCAGTATGCCATTCCAGGCCTCCTCAGGGATCTCAGTCGCCAAATCGGCTTCCCATTTCGCCTTCAAGGCCAGCAGGGGAGCGGTGGACTCCGAGACCATCCGTCGAGACAGGCACGTGACTGCCTTGACCGTCCCCGCCATCATCACGACGTACTGACAGCCCAGGGACAATGGCGGCTCTGACATGCCCGCCCCCCAGTGTTTGCGGATTGCCGCCGTTAAAGCCGCATGAAGGAGGAAGTCCCCACCCGCCAGCTCAAAACGGTCCTGTAGGAGGTCGAAGGGCAACATCACCCCGTTTTCGTACAGATCACCCATGGATGACAGCCCCTGCTGATTCCAACCGTCAAGCCCGTGCCACGAGCCCCCGTGCGGAAGCGCCCCGCAGAGTCTAAGTGGGATCTCAGGTGCGTACGGAACCGTAATACCGCATCTCCGGCGATATCTGTTCCAGCATTTCCGGGCCGTCGCAAACTCCTGAGTGAGGTGGAAATCCCCCATCGGAAGTCCCAGGACAATCCGGGACAACACCTGGACCGGACCCGCCGGCTCTCCTGATCCATCCGCCCCTCTCCTGGCCCGCGCTACCCACTGTGTCAGCCACTGCAGCTGCGCCGCCAAGTAGTAGAGCTCATAGTCCGGCACTGCTAGACCTCCGTCTGCCCTTGGGCGGAGAAGTGTGGCATGGGCCACCCTGCGCCTGCCCGCCCCCCACAGGAAGCCGATGACCATCGATCGCAGCCGTCGAAAGTAGCTCGCCGGGATCCAGATCGGGAGGGTCCTGAAGAAGTAAAGCAGCCGCAGCAGGGTTACCATCTTGAGTAGCGCCACCCTTCCCATGAGTGACAATGGGAGCGTGCCCCAAAAGTCGAAGTTCCCTTTAGTGTGCCTGATCGCCGTACCGATATTCCCCTCAAGGATATCGGCTCTGTCATGGAAGATCGAGGTGCCAAGGTATCATAGGCTCCTCTCTTCCCAAGTCACGCCCTCCGTAGTTTGCGGGCATGCTCTCCGTGGGCAGGCCGGGAATAGGTGGGACTTCGCCCAGTTCACTTGGAGGCCCGAGATTCTACTCAGCGATTGCAGGAGAATCTTAGCTCCACGCAGGGAGTCCGCCAGGAACATCAGCAGATCATCTGCGTATAGTGCGATGTGGTGTACTTGGCCATAGACGTCCAGGCCCCGATACGCCCGGCGCAGCCGGGCCCGCGCCGCAAGGAGCTCGATGGCCAAGGCAAACAGCAAGGGGGAAAGAGGGCAACCCTGACGGGTGCCCCTGCCCACCCCGCACATCTCAGAGATAACCCTCCCTGTCCTGACCCTCGCCGTCGCGTTCGTATAGAGCAGCCTTGTCCAATCTACGAAGCCTTCGCCATGGCCCAGCGCACGTAGAACATGGAAGAGATAAGGCCATTCCAGGCTGTCGAAGGCCTTCTCCATGTCGACAGCAAACACCACTGCCTCGTCGCCGTCATAGGTGTCGGCCTCTAGTATGTGCAGGAGTCGCCGCACATTAAGCGCCGTATTGCGGGCCGGGATGAAACCCGATTGGTCCGCATGTACCAGCATGGGCATGTGAGGGAGCAAATGCGTTGCCAAGATCTTGCTCAGAATCTTGTAGTCCAGGTTGAGCATGGACAGTGGGCGGTACGCCGATCTGTCCCATGGCTGCTTACCCGGCTTCAGTAGGGGGACAATCAGCGCCTCTCTCGTGGTCGCAGGGAGACAGCCCATCCGCTTCGACTCGTTGTACAGCCATGTCAGCCGGGGCGCTAGGAGATCCGCGTAGGTGAGATAGAATTCCGTAGGGAATCAATCGGTGCCCGGCGTCTTATTCCTCGCCATGCTCTTGATGGCGACCCGCACCTCTCTCTCCTCGATCTTGTCCCCGAGTCGTTTCGCGACCTCCTCTTCCAGTTCCGGCAGGTCAAGACCCTCCAGAAAGGCCCGGAACTCCTCCACCGAAGGGAGGACCCTGCTGCGGTAGAGCTCTGTGTAGTAGTCGTAAAACAACGCGTTAATCCCCTGTTGATCAAATCTCGCAGCCCCCGCATGGTCTCTGAGCTCAAGGATGACCGAACTCCGGCGGGTCGGGTTGGCCAGCCAGGCCAGGAGAGCCCCCGATTTGTCGCGTTCCGAGTGCGCTCGCATGAGGTAGGCCTTGTAATCAAAGCATCGGAGACGCTCCACTGTCGCCGCCACCGCCTCCCGCGCCCCCAGCAGGGCCTCGTGAATGTCCGGCCGCTCAGGCCTCGCCCTCTCCAGCCACCGTAGGGTCTCGTCCTCTTTCTCAATTTCTTCCAGTAGCGTTCTCCGCACTCCCGATGACGTCGCGATGCACTGGCCCCGTAGTACCGATTTAAAGGCGTCCCATTCCGTCGCGGCCGAACCCGCCACGCCCGCGTTCACCTGGAAATATGCCTCGATGCCCGAGGCAATCATGGTACGGAAGAGCTGATCGTCTAGTGCCTCAGGGCGGAGTTTCCAAGCCGGAATCCTCGGGCGGATCTGCGACCAGCGCAGCCGCACGAGAAGCGGGTTGTGGTCCGAGATCGAGCGCGTGAGATACTCACTGTGGCACACTTCCGCGTGCACGTCTTGCGAGCACAGAAAGGCGTCAATACGGACATGTAATTCGTGGAGAGCGGAGAAGAATGAGTAGTCTCTGTCCGACGGGTGGTTAGCCCTCCAGGAGTCGACCAGTCCCCACTGGCGTTGCCAGACCGAGCGCGCGAGTGCAAGTCTACCAGCTGGTGCGTTCGGAAGGGGGTGGTGGGATCTATCCAGAGCAACGTCGGCCACGCTGTTAAACTTGCCGCCCAGGAGCAAGGGCTCCACCAGGAACTGAGCTAGTTTTTTGGACATTAGTGAGAGGAATGCAGGTTGGTCCACATTTGGGGCGTACAAGCAACCCCGGTTAAGGTCCCTCCCGTCCAGCTTGCCACGCACCATTATGTATCTCCCCTCTCGGTCAATTACCTGTTGTGTGCACTGGTAGGGTACCCCCGCCCGTATCCAGATGGCCACCCCCCTAGCATAAGCAGAGTAGCCAGTGTGAAAGACCTGCCCCCTCCAGCGCCGCTGCAGTGCCCTCCCTTCTTTATCCAGCAGATGAGTTTCCTGAAGGAAGGCGATGTGTATGCCCCGCCTGACCAGATAGGAGTGGATCTTATGACGCCTATGCATCGAGTGCATCCCCCTTACGTTCCATGTGAGACATTTGTAGCCTAAGTCGGATCCCATGGTAGAGTCCGCCAAGCCCCATCCACTCTCTCGGCAACCCCCCCAGCACGCCTAGGCCCTCCCCCCCCCCAACTTGCATAAGCAAACTACCCCAACTCCCACACCCCCGGACAGACAACCAACGTGGAAACCCCATCCAAACTCAAGTATCAAAAAGCGTATTACTACAAAATAGGGCTGGAGTGGCAGCGATGCCGGCCCCAGACAGGCCCGAAGCCCCCCGTCCCCGCCCCACCTCCCCTAACAACAATCAGGAGAGGTCCCCCGACTCTCCCCGTCCCCAAGGTTTCAGTAATAAGTCCCGGGGGGCATCCGCACCCCACTGCATAGCGTCCAGAAGCGCCCCCCCCGCCTGCGTACCCCAGTACCTTACTCGTGTGGCAAATGTCTCACGAACCGTCTCAGCCAAGGATACCATCCGCTGTCTGGGGAGTCACCACCGGCAGGTCCGTCTCTGAAAGTTCGTGCCCACTGCTGGAGCCAGGGCTGGGAGTACTGGCCTTCGACTGCTCCGACGCGCTGCTGGAGGGGCTGGCGTCCCCCTGGCTGATGGCCGCCACTGCTTGCACCGCCTTGGCTCGCTCCTGCTGCCAGCCCGATGGGGAACCAGATCATCGCGTCGGCGTCGCTTCCGTGGAGTGTCTCCTGGGAGGGGTCCGTGGCGTGGGGCCTGTGCCCGGCTACCCCCTCGCGTCCAACCAGCTCCAAGCTTCCTGCGGCGTCAGGAAAAAGTGGGTGCGCTCCCCATCGACCACCCGCAGCCGCGCCGGGAACAGCATAGCGTAGGGCAGTTGCAGCGATCTCAATTTCCGCTTGACCGCCAGGAAGGAGGCCCGCTGCTTTTGAACATCTCTGGTGAATTCCGGAAAGACCATTACCCTGCTGTTGTCGATTCTCAGGTCCGGGATGTCCCTCACCCTCCGCAGTATATGGTCTCTGTCCCTGAAGTGCAGGAGCCGCAGTACAATCGGGCGCGGAGGCGCCCCCGGCTTGGGGGGACGCGCAGGGACCCTGTGTGCGCGTTCAATGGCAAAGAACGGCGAGAGTCCCTCCGGGGCCACCTCAGAACGTAGCCAGCCCTCCAGGTGGGTGACCGCGTCTCGCCCCTCCGTGTTTTCAGGGACCCCCACGAGGCGGAGGTTATTGCGCCGAGAGCGCCCTTCACTGTCCTCAGCTCGGAGCTCTAGCACCCGTACCTTCTGCGCCATTTCCGCCAGTGTCGTTTTTAGCTCCGCCACGTCCCCTGGCAAACTTTTCAGGGTAACCTCGGAGGTCGCCACCCGCTCCTTCAGCTTCTTGTGGTCGTCCTTCAGCAGGGTCAGGTCCGATCCAATGGTGTCTATGCGCTTCTCAAGAGCCTCCCGCGACGCCACAATCGCCTGCATTATGTCCCCCAGGGAGGGATCCTGCGGGCGGGACGAGCTCCCGGCCCCCTCCCCCGGCGGGACGTCGTCGACGAGGTGCCCCGGGTCGTCCAGCCTCAGGGCCTCGAAGCCTTTCTTCCTGCTGCCACGTACCATCCTGGCGGGCAGCGACCGTCAAGTGCCCCTGCGGTGGTCGCCGATGATCCCGCTCTCCGCCCTTGGTCCGCCTCAGGTCTGTCGTTCCCTCCGACCTCTGGGCCCGTGCCTCGTGTGGTCCAGTTCATGGAGCTGTCCAAGGGCCAAGTCTCTCTTCACCGGGGTCGTGGGGCACCAGTGCCCCGGGTCTGGGCGCTTAGAAGGCTCAGGCAGGGTGTGCACCTATGGGCACCAGTCTCGATGTGGCCCTCTGTACTCGGGCGTCCCCGGCCAGGTAGGTGCCTCTTCCCGCCCGGAAATTCAGTGCCTTGTGGGGGTGGGGAGCCAGCACCGCATCCCCTGCACCCCTCGTCGTCCTCTTTGCTCGTGCGCCGCCAACAACCAGTGGCGCAGGCTCCCTGGCAATTCCACCACCAGGGGGGCGGGACAGGTGCTCCCCGCAGACCCAGTTCTCCACGCGGTCCCCGCGGCTCCGTGGACGGTCGCCGAGGCCAGGTAGGTGCCTCTTCCCGCCTGCAACGTCAGTGCTTCGTGGGGGAGGGTAGCCAGCCCCTCATCCCCCGCTCTCCCCGTCGTCCTCTGCACTCGTGCGCCCCCCAACCACCTGTGGTGCAGGCTCCCGGCAATGCCACCACTAGGAGGGCGGGCCGGGTGCCTCACGCAGATCCAGCGCTCCACGCGGCTCCAGCAGCTCCGCAGTCGGCCGCCAAGGCGGTCACTGGGTCTCCGTCGGCGCCATTTTAGGGTCAGGCAGGGCGGTCATCTCCTGTCCTCCGGATCCGCCTGCTAGGGTGCCAGCCAGTTCCCCTCACCTCTGCCCGCTCTCCGGGGGTCCCCGCAGGCCAGTGGTCAGCCGCCACAACATTAGGGGGCTCCTCTTCGCCTCCCAAACTCCACCGCCAGGCGCGTCAGAGCAGGACGGTGGCCGCCATTTTGGGCGCTCTCTTCTCCGGGTGCCGCGCTCGTCTCTCAGAGTCCAGCGGGAGTAGTTACAGGGGCCCCCAGTCCTCCAGAATCACCCTGCGTGCTCCCGATGCCCTCCTGGGCACTTTTGAGGGGTCGGGATGTGAGTCGGGGCGCAGGATATGTGGTGGTGGGAGGCAGGCACGGAGGAGCTCCGGAGACCCGCTTCCACCTACATCGGCGCCTTAGCCACGCCCCTCATAATGCAATGGACCTATAACAACCAAAATAAACACTCACACTCACATTCTCATGAGCCCCTGATATGCTCTTTTTTGAATGGCAGTACATTTAGCATTAATAGAGAGAAGCTGAAATGAACACACATCTGATTATCATTTTCACTGGTCTAGTTTAGTGCACTGTGATCGCAAATTAAGTAAAGACCTTTTCTAAGTAAGACATCACTTCACAACTTGCACCCTATTTTGCCTTTACAGGTATGTGTATTCTGCCGAAGCAATTAAGCATTGAGCTATAAAAATGCTCTGGAATTTATCGTTCCAGGGAAAGTTCTATAGCTTTTGGAATGTTGCAAGCTAGGTCGACCAAACCTGGAATAAGTCAACCTTACTAAAAATGCAAAAGAGAGAAAGGGAAGGCTCAGTATCCTGGTAAAATCCTGTTTTAGGTTGAGAGTATTCCAAGTGAAACATATCAGTCCAACGGTGACCCCTCGACTTTGCTTGCGGCTACAATCTGGCAAAGTTTTACTCGCCACCTAAAATAGAGGATTCCCAGAACACTGAGCGTGCCTGTGTCTGTTTTTCCTATGTTTTCCTATACGTCACCCTAAAGGTCTGTGATTTTTGGTTTCACTAGTTTTCCCTGCCCATCTAGCATGTATACTGCACGTATGCTATAATGCAGTGGCTACGAATGTCGTTATCAGTGGCATAGAAGTTTATTTTTCAGATTAAGGAGATCATTTAAAAGTGAGTAGTAATGGGACATATGACAAAAATGGCCATATGTTCAATCACCTGTTTGCCGCTTCCCCACCTCTCATAGAACCAGATGTAAGACCCTTTTTTTCGGCTGCAAACAGGAGATCCTCCCGTTTGCAATGGCAAAATAAGGGTAACGGCATGTGCAAATGCTATTTTGCGAGTCACTGATTCGCAAAAGAGCATTTGCGACTCCCGCTATTAGGAAGGGGCGCCCCTTCCTATTAGCGGGTCAACTTGTCAAGTACAATTGTTTTGCAACCGTATTTGCGGCTACAAAACACTCGCAGCTTACCACCTACTTTAAGTAGGTGGTAAACCACTCGTAAATGGGAAGGGGTCAACAGGGGACCCCTTCTTCTTCATGAGTATGTGAGAAAACATTTTTAAGAGCAGGCAGTAAATCCCACACAATAGCGAGATAATCCGCACCCAGTTATCAGTGGCAGGGTTGTTATGGTTCGTTTGCTCCTTGCTCTGCCTGTTAACATGTTGGCTCCCCCCACCTATAAATATTCAGGGCTGAAGATATGCCCAAGCATTTTGGAACCAGTGTGCACCCCCTCTTCCCACACACAATAGGTAGCACTATACTGTCTGAGGTTTACCAGCTGTTGCGATGTGCGTAGGGATCTGAAGCCGCATACTGCAGTCACAAGTCAACAACTCTCTATTCTCAGAGTCAAAAGTGCGATTGTATAAAAGGTCCGAACTGGCTCAAGGTGTCTCACCACTAGTGAGACCACTTGGTCACTGTTACTTTATCAAGTCAGTTAGGCTAGTGGAGGTTCCTGGGTACCAATGCTCATAGAAGGTATTCTGGGAGTTGTTTTCGTTTGAGTGGCAGGCCGGATACCAATGGTTTGTTCAGAATAGCCAAGCACTGGAAACATGGCTGTGTTTGCTTCCCTGCCCTCTGGCTGTGCTTGCTCCTCTGCCCCATGGCTCTGCTTGCTTCCCTGCCCCCTGGCTGTGCTTGCCTTCCTGCCCCCTGGCTGTGCTTGCTTCCCTGCCCCCTGGCTGTGCTTGCTTCCCTGCCCCCTGGCTGTGCTTGCTTCCCTGTCCGTGCTTGCTTCCCTGCCCCCTGGCTGTGCTTGCTCTCCCACCCCCTGGTTCCCCTTCCCCTGGCTGTGCTTGCTCCCCTGCCACCTGGCTGTGCTTGCTTCCCTGCCACCTGGCTGTGCTTGCTTCCCTGCCCCCTCGCTGTGCTTGCTTCCCTGCCCCCTCGCTGTGCTTGCTCTCCTGAGTGTGTGTGTGGCTTTGGGTGGGTGTGTGTGGCTCTGGGTGTGTGTGTGTGTGGCTCTGGGTGGGTGGGTGTGGCTCTGGGTGGGTGTGTGTGGATCTGGGTGGGTGCGTGTGGCTCTGGGTGTGTGTGTGTGTGGCTCTGGGTGTGTGTGTGTGTGGCTCTGTGTGCGGCTCTCTCTGTGTGTGTGGGTCTGGGTGTGTGGGTCTGTGTGTGTGTGGGTCTGTGTGTGTGTGTGGGTCTGTGTGTGTGTGGCTCTGTGCGTGTGGCTCTGTGTGTGTATGTGGCTCTGTGTGTGTGTGTGTGTGTGTGTGTGTGTGTGGGTGTGTGTGTGTGGGTGTGTGTGTGTGTGTGCGTGTGTGTGTGTGTGTGTGGCTCTGTTGGTGTGTGTGGGTCTGTGTGTGGGTCTGTGTGTGTGTGTGGGTCTGTGTGTTTTTGTGTGGCATTTGCCAGAGATTAAACTATTGGCATTGTAAATGACAATGCCATTTATTTATCTGTTTTCAAAACCAACACATAAATACAAATTTTGTCATTTACAATGCCAAAAGCTCAAACTTTTCAAAAGGCGAAACCATTGCATTGTAAATGCTTGTTCCTTTTTCTATGTATGTTGCAGAATGCAGCACACATAGAAAAAGGAAAATCGAGGAGAAATAAAGATATTTCTCCTCGTTGTGCCTCCCTTTTTGGCGCTGTCTCAGATGTCTGATTTCTCGTAAATCTAGTGTAGTGTCAAAATGCCAATGATGTTGCTGGGTCAGCATTAAGCAAAAAAAAAGTGACTTAGTGCCGCCTCGTAAATATGGAGCAGGCTCCTGCGTCACGGATCGTCACAAAAGAGGACGTTCCGACTGTGCAAGGGGCCTCATAAAAGAGGCTCTCAGTCTCTGATGGTATGTCCAGACAACTCAGTGCTACTGTGTAATATCATCTTTTTACCTGCAGACCGTGTGAAGAGAGCTGTGTGATACAAGGTGGCACCGTGTGAACTGGCACTTCGGAAAGCAGCTCACAATAAGTAGCAAGGAGTCACTTCACTGAAAAGACCCACTGGGCAGTCCTAACTGTAGTGGTCCTGCTGCAGAAGGGCGGTAGGAGACACACCCTCCACCACAACTGTGCTCTGTTTTCCACCAAACTTTAGATGAGAACCTATGCCTTTTTGAAAATGTTCTCACATGCTTCAATTTCCCATTACAGGTTTCTTCTCGTGCTGATTTGCCTAATCTTCAGTGTACTGTCTACAATAGAACATTATTCTGAATTTGCAACAGGGACTCTTTTCTGGATGGTGAGTTTACCTTTCTAACTATATTTACCTTATTTATTGCAGCATTTGTACTGTGAAGAAAAAAAATGAATACAATGGGTTGTGGTTTCAAAGTTTGCATTTCAATCCGGAGAAGTGTTTATGACACCTTAAATGGCATTTTTTATGAAGAGATTTTTGATTTTTAAGAAATGGATTTCATTTTGGGAGATTGTTCAGTTACAGATGGCATTGCTCAAATAATGTCAATTTAAGTTTAGCTAACAGAGTGTTTTTGTTAATCAATTTAAGTTATATCTGCAGGCTGTCCCACTAGGCCTGTGTATCTCATTGAGTGTGCCTAGAGGTTATTCACCTCAATATTACAACCGTGGATTCTATGTGGGGGCCAAGAAGTTCCCAAACATTTGACACAGCAGTACAGAGCTAGTAAAGAATCTAGGCACCTGAAGATTGAGCAGAACAGAGTTGTAGAGATCAAGCATCAGAAGGTAAAGATGAGGAAGCTTCTGTCAGATAAAACATTCTTGTTACACATATATCACATTATATTAAAGAAAGAATCCAAAACACATAGGTCAGAGTAGGTAATTGAATAGCATGTATTTTAAGCAGATATCAATGAGAATATTTTATTTCATACAAACGTAGATGTTCAAAATGTGCAAAAGTGTTAATGCAGGCAAATAAACTATGTAAACACATTTAAAAAATGACAAATAACAAATAAATATGTTTTGAAAACAGCCTGTTCGTGGTATATAACATTGTTCAGTCTCTCTTTTATTGGTCCTGATTCATCTGTCCATTAACGTTTCTTTCCACCAGAAGGGAAATAACAACTTAGTGATATACTTCATTAACTCACTTCTCAGTTCTGTGCACACATTTTTTTTGCAAGAACTTCAGGCTGGAAGGAAACACTATAAAATATACCAACATGAGAATATTTGCACTTCTGCTAAAGAACACTGCAGAATTTGTTCTAGTAATGTTACACCGCTTAGTCATGAAAAGATCAAACAGGCCATCATATCAGGAATTTCCAACTAATTCACAATATTTTTCTATTTTACAAACAGATGTTTGTTGTGCCTGTTTCAGGCCTACTGTGTTAGCACCTATAAAATAATATCATATACATTTCTAATTTGCTAATCAACCTTTTTTATTGGAAAGCAAGCTTATACCTACACATAAATCTACAACAAACTCTATCATGAATAAGCATTTAATTCCCTTAACTATTCTGTATCCACAAGTTTGTCTAATATTTCCAAACAACCTATTAAATTATAGAAGGCGTAAGCCCTGTAGGTTAAGTAGATGAGAGTTTTTTTCTTTGTGCTATGTTGTACTGTGGATGCAGTGGGATCCATTTTGTATTCACCCTGCTAACATTATGTACAAAATGGAGGTTGAACTTAACTTACTAGATGGTCAATGTTGATTACTAGCATTCCCTATGTTATTGTACTGAGTGAGACTCCAGGGTCCTGGAGGGATGGAAACAGCAGTCTCTTTAGGGGTGCAGAGGTAGCCTTTTGTTGTGACCTGCCATTTTGTCCTTTAACGGTTTTACTTAACCATGTGATCAGTGGAGGGTATGAGAAGTGTAAAGTTCGTCCATAAACAGTGGTCTGCATTTGGTTCTCCTTCCCGCATGACGCTGGTTCATAAAGGTGCAAAGTGTGAAGGATTTCTTTCTCCTTTGCATTCATATTTTGAGTTTCTTCCAGTTGTGACTCACAGTACAGGGAGCATAGACACTCTGTTTGCGAGCCTAGTATAAAAAAGGACTGAGGCCCTCAGTCAGTGTTGCAGGATCTCTCACTGAGCAATGTAGGCTGGCCACACCCTATGGCTTTGAAGAACCAGAGTTCCATGGTGGGCGTCCCTAAAAGCCAGTTTCACCGCCTGGGGACATCACACAAAGAAGCCCGCGACTCGACTGAAAGAGCTGATGCTCGGCCTTGAGAAGGAGTTCGTCTTCGTTTACTGACAGGTGGTACTGAAGGTGTCCCTGGAGGAGGAGTCTGTCTAGAGGAGAAGTCTAGGTGTTACTTCCTAGTGGAGGAGCTGTCCAGAGAAGTGCACTGACTTCAACATCCCGAGTGGTACCAACACTGCAAAGAAACAAGAGTCTGTGGTGAGCTCCTGTGCCATTGTCCGTTCTCTGCTTGTCCTCAGTTTGGCACCAACTGGGTCTTGAAGCCTCTTCGGCTCTTATTAATGGCCTGGGGTGCTTTAGTGGACTTGGCAGCAGGAATTCAGAATCACAAGATCAGAAACCTTGGGGCGCACCTGCTGAAAAGGACCAGTCAGGGACTGTCTGGGTTCCTGTCCTGCTCCCCCAAGGTGCGGGGCACCGAAGTGCCTGATTCACAACGTGCTTGGAGTTGGAAACTGCACCTTGATGCTTGCATGCTGTGCACCATGTGATCTTTGTCTCTAAAGTGACTTGCTGATGAGGATCCTAGAGTGTGTGCGGTAGAACTCCTAAAGATCCCCTGTGAACTCCCCACTCCCTTCACCTGTGAGATCCTAGACTGGGGTTTGCTCCTGGTTTGTTTTGAAGGGATTGAACCTGTGACACTGATCTGAACAGAGCAACCACATGCCTGCCAAACTGCTCTGCAGCTGGGAGAGGACTCTGGGAAGAGAGGTGCCCGTGAAACATGGACACCCGCAGTGGGCTTTCATTTAGCCCAGAGTGAGACAACACTGCACTCTGCTACACAGGGGCGTAGCTTTGGGGGGTGTTGGACAGGCCCCAGAAAAGGGCTCGCTCCCTCCCCGCATGACAGAGCCAGGACACCGACCCTCCAGAAGCTACCCACAGAAGCCACCCGTGACCCGTCCCCCACAGGACGCCTGCCCCCGAACATCTCTGTATCACTGGCCCGGGCCACCGCCAGCACCATTGCCCGGGCCCAGCCGCCATCTTGGACACTGCACCACGAGGCCGCATGGCCTCAGCTCGACCCTAACCCTGGGCCTGGCCAGGCCCCGACATCCCGGCACCACCATCCACCCAGGAGGTGAACGGACCACTTGGCAGGTCAATGGGAGAGAGGAGTTTCGATGGCTCTCCCCCGCCAGGTGCCGATCGCCCCCAGCCTCCCCGGGCGCTGGCTCCACCCCCCTGCTGGGTGTCTGGACTCCCTCATCCCGGACCTCCCGACCTCCAAGTGCGAGGGTCCGGACATCAAAGGGGGCCAGACCTATAACTAGGGCAGCTCCAGAGCAGGAAGGCAGTTGTATCCTGGAGTCGAGAGACACTGTGAAGAACTCATCCTTGACGGACTGCTGGCGCTGCCGCAGCCCTGCCTTGTGAACTGTCGTCCTGCCTGCTAGCGCTGCCGTGGCCTTCTGCAACCTTCATCCTCGTCGGGACCTGCTGGCGCTGCCGCGGCCCCTTTCAACCACCATCCTCGTCGGGACCTGCTGGCGCTGCCGCGGCCCGTTGCAACCACCATCTTCGTCGGGACCTGCTGGCGCTGCCGCGGCCCGTTGCCACCTACGATCTCCTCGGGACCTGCTGGCGCTGCCGCGGCCCGACCTCCTAGAACGCCGAGCTCGAGGATTGTGAGCTAACCATCATTTCATCCACTACCAGTTCGGTAACAAGACTGTCCCACTACCCCCTTTTCTTTCAAAGAGACTAGAATCGAGGGGACCCCTGAGTCCTGACCTCCTTGCACCATACTACCGTACTTCAAGATTTGCTCATAAAGAACGTTAAACCTTATCTTTGTGTGGTGTCCATCTGTGGGGGGGAAGTTACTTGTCTGTACGATCCCTGGAGACGGCTCTCCCCGGAGACCTCTCCCCTTGTCCTCTGCCGACCCTCCAGGTCCCGTCTAACATTGGTGACCAGCGGCGCGATCCGAACCAACGCGTACCGTACAGAGAGTAACTCACCCCACGACTAAACCACAATGTCAACCAAAGAGAGCGGATCCACAGAGAAATTCCAGATGGAGAAATTAGAAGAGTACAGCCATCAAGAGCTAAAACAATTTTGCATAGAACTAGGCATTGCTACCACCGGTCTGAGCACGAAAGAGGACTTCAAACACGCCCTAGAATCTTGGGCGGAAACCGGTGCCGTCAGACCCCGGGACCAAGACGTCGAAGCACCAGAGACAAACACCACTTCTCCCGAAGAAAGACCAGCGGGTCTCTCCCGGGAAGAGATCCAAGAACGAGAAAAAAACAGACTCCACGAATTAGAGTTGGCACGGCTCAAGTTGGACGGAGAGCTGAAACTAGCGGAACAAAAACTGAACTTAGAACACTTACGGCTCCGAGAAGAGCGGGAAGAAAAGCAAAGACAAAGAGAACTCGAAGAGAAAAGACTGGCATACGAACACGAGCGCAAGCTAGCTGAAATCGAACTGCGAAAACAAAACAAAGAACTAGGGGTGCCCGAGCAACCGTGCACCCCAGGCGCTACAGAACAAAAGGTCCACATCCCCAAAGACGTCGTCCGAGAATATTATCGGAACGACGACATACAACAGTGGTTCAAGGCCTATGAGATCGCCATGACCTCCCACCGGATCGATCGAAGTGACTGGGGAGCCGGCCTATGGGGGAGGTTTGTCAATGAAGGCCGCGATGCCCTGCTACAGCTCCCGGACCATCAGATGACGTCCTATGATCACATGAAGGCCGCCCTCCTCACTCGATATGGGCTCACGCCCGAGATGTACCGCCAGAGGTTCCGCGACTGCACCCGGATCCCGGGTACAACTTGGGTGGAATATGTGAACTATTTCAGCCGAGCCTTCGAGGGATGGATCAAGGGTAGCCGCGTAACCACCTACGAGCAACTCTTCAACCTCATTGTATGGGAGCACCTCTCCAACAACTGCTTCGTCGAGCTCAGGCAGCACCTCCTCAACAGTAAATTGACTGACCCTCGGCAGCTCGCCGCTGAGGCTGACCGTTGGGAGAGCACCCGAGTGGCCCGGAGTGGGCCAAACGAGCAGAACCGAAACAACCAAGGTCACCATCGTCCCCGAGGAGGAGGAGGCCAGGGCCGGGGCAGAGATGCCGTCCCGGCAGCTCCCGCCAACAACACCCCGCCCCTGGCTGGGCGGGGGAACCCTCCGATGCGCCCAGGGTTCCGAGCCAATGTTACTTGCCATCGGTGCCAGCGGGTCGGCCACTATGCCAGCGACCCGAACTGCCCAAAGAACCAGACTCCCGGGCCCGCCAGGTCGCGGCCGCCGCCCTAGGAGAAGAACAAACTTCCGAAGAGCAGGAAAAATACGAGCAAGAGCAGCCCGAGTGGGAACCTGCCGCCATGGTCCTGGCTTGCCTAGGGGGAAGAGACATGATCCCGCGGGTCCCCCTACCCGCAAACACCAGAAAATACAGCCAGTGGGTAAACATAAATGGACGCAAGGCCGAAGCCCTGCGTGACACAGGGGCCAGTGTGACGGCTGTCCGCTGTCACCTGGTGACCCCAGATCAAATCCTGCCAAACGTTCTTTGCCCCGTCCGATCGGCCGACAATTCTGAGAGCCTGTGTCGGATGGCCTGTGTCCCCTTCGAATGGGGAGGAGTGTCCGGCATGCTAAAAGTGACTGTCCGCGATGATGCCCCCGTGGACTGCCTCCTGGGAAACGATCTCGAGAGTTCCCCGTGGGCGGCCGTTGAGAGAAGAGAACACCTGGGGATGTTGGGCCTCCCGGACTGGGCGTGCGTAACAACCCGGTCCATGGCCGCCCACGCCATCCCCAGACCCGAAGAACCCGAATGGCCAGCACCTCCTCCCCCGATCACTCCAGAGGAAGACACCGTCCATACTGACCCCCCAGAACAAGCCCAGGAAGAGCCCGCTCAGCCCCAGGACCTTCCAGACCTGGCTCAGTGGCGTCAAGAGGGGGGGCCCACCCAAGAACAATTCCGGCAGGAGCAAAAGACCTGTCCCTCCCTCGAGGGACTCCGACAGCAAGCCCTCGCCCAGAGCGCGGGAGACACCGCAGGGGCGCACTGGATCTACTGGGGCAATGACTTACTGTTCAGCGAGCAGAGAATCGCAGAATTGGGGGCCAGTCGGGTGCTGGTGGTGCCCCTCCGCTTCAGAGACTTCCTTTTGAACTTGGCACATGATGTCCCCCTGGCTGGGCACCTGGGGCAAGACAAAACCTACAACCGTCTGGTGACCCACTTTTACTGGCCAAAGATGCGAAATGACGTTTCCAACCACTGCCGGGCCTGCCCCACCTGCCAGGCCAGCGGAAAGAGCGGCCGAAAACTCAAGGCACCCTTGCAACCATTCCCCGTCGTCACCACCCCGTTCGAACGGGTGGGAATAGACATTGTGGGGCCCCTGTACCCCCGAACAGCACAAGGGCACCGATTCATCCTGGTCCTGGTGGACCACGCCACCCGCTATCCCGAGGCCATTCCCCTTCGAACAGTGACAGCACCAGTGGTAGGCCGAGCCTTGATGGGGATCTTCTCGCGAGTGGGCTTCCCCCGGGAGGTCGTCAGTGACCGGGGCACGAACTTTATTTCGAAATATATGAAATCCCTCTGGCAGCAATGAGGAGTCACCTACCGATTCACAACCACCTATCACCCGCAAGGAAACGGACTGGTCGAGCGGTTCAACCGCACACTCAAGGGGATGATTATGGGGCTGGAGGAACCCCTACGCCGCCAGTGGGACGGGCTACTCCCGTGCCTCCTCTTCGCCTACCGAGAAGTCCCCCAGAAGTCCCTCGGTTTCAGCCCCTTCGAGCTCCTGTACGGACACCCTGTCCGAGGGCCTCTCAGCCTAGTTAAAGAAGAATGGGAAATGGCCCCCCTGAAAACCCCTCCAGACGTCTATAAGTACCTCCTGACCCTCCGCAACCAGACCAGGCGATTCAGGGAGTTCGCTAAAGCCAATCTTGAGGCCAGTCAGGAGGACATGAAGAAATGGTACGATCAACATGCCTCCTCCATTGAGTTCGAACCTGGTCAGCAGGTGTGGGTGATGTCCCCCACCGAACCTTGTGCCTTGCAAGATAAATGGACAGGACCCTTCAAGGTGGTCGAACGCAAGGGCCCTGTCACCTATCTCATCGACATGGAGTCCCCCCGAAACCCCCTCCGGGTCCTCCACGCCAACAGACTCAAACCGCACTTCGTGCGCTCGGAGCTCAGCCTACTGATGGCTACAGACAGTGGGGCGGAAGAAGACTCCGAGCCCCTCCCTGACCTACTGAGGACCCGTGAAAGAGATGGTTCCGTGGACGGGGTCCGACTCTCCGATGCCCTGACCCCGGAACAGCACCAGGACTGTCGGACCCTCCTGCTGCAATTTGCAAACCTGTTTTCCCTCACCCCCGGGTGCTTTCACGACGTGGACACCGGGGACAGTCCTCCTATCCGACACCTGGCGTACCGAGTCCCAGACCGGGTGCGCGCCTGCATCCAAGAAGAGGTCGCCAAAATGCTCACACTCGGAGTCATCGAGCCCTCAGACAGCCCCTGGGCCAGCCCAGTCGTACTGGTACCCAAAGCGGCTGCCCCGGGCACAACCCCCGAGCTCCGGTTCTGCGTCGACTATCGGGGTCTGAACGCTGTCACCCGAACCGACGCTCATCCTATCCCCCGAGCAGATGAACTGGTCGACCGCATGGGGGCTGCCCGCTACCTAAGCATCTTCGACCTGACAGCGGGCTACTGGCAGATCGGCCTCACCCCCAGGGCCCAAGAACAATCCGCTTTCTCCACCCCGGATGGGCACTACCAGTTCACGGTGATGCCCTTCGGTATGAAAAACGCTCCAGCCACTTTTCAATGACTTGTGAACCAGGTATTGGCGGGCCTCGAAGACTTCAGCGCCGCCTACCTGGATGATATCGCAGTATACAGCCGCCACTGGTCAGACCACCTCTGCCACCTCCGAGAGGTCCTGCAGGCCCTTCAGCGAGCTGGCCTCACCATTAAAGCCAGCAAATGCCAAATCGGCCAAGGGTCCGTGACCTACCTCGGACACCAAGTGGGGAGCGGTCTGGTGGCCCCTCTCCAACTCAAGATCGCTGCCATCCAGTCCTGGCAGCCCCCCGTCACCCAAACTGAGGTACGAGCCTTCTTGGGGCTCACCGGATACTACCGGCGGTTTGTGAAGGACTATGGCAGCATCGTGGGGCCCCTCACGGAACTCACATCCAAGAAGCATCCCAAAACGGTCAATTGGACCCCAGACTGTCAAGCGGCATTCGAGAAACTGAAGGCCGCCATGTGCACCGCCCCGGTGCTCCAGGCCCCCGACTACAGCCGTGAGTTCATCGTCCAGACTGATGCCTCAGACCATGGCATTGGGGCCGTCCTCTCCCAACTAAACCCCGAGGGAATCGACCAACCAGTGGCCTTCATCAGCCGACGCCTACTGGCCAGAGAACAGCGCTGGAGTACCATCGAGCGGGAGGCCTTCGCAGTGGTGTGGGCCCTCAAGAAGCTCCGACCCTACCTCTTCGGTACCCACTTTCGGGTACAAACAGATCATCGCCCCCTGCAATGGTTAATGCAGATGCGGGTGGAGAATCCCAAACTGTTGCGATGGTCCATCTCCCTGCGGTACACAGTCAAAATATCGAGTAGGAAATATCGACCTACCATATTATCGAGTCTGAAATATCGAAGGAGCATAATATCGAAGGCAAGAATATCGTAGGACAGAATATCGACCCAAGGTAAGTAATATCGAAATACTTAATATCGATGTAAGTAATATTAAAGTTAGTAATATCGATAGCATATATATCGATGTTACTAATTTCGATGACACTAATATCGATATTTGTATTATTTTATAGTATTTTATTATGTATGTGTTATATGTTTAATTTAAGTATTTAAAATAATTACTATTATATGTGTATACATTTTATATAATAATATATAAATTTATAAGTAAATTTCATGTTTTAGTACCGGAGCGGGTTGTGGGTTTCTAGGGGAATAGGGTGGGAAGTAATTTAATTATGGTAAGTTTATTAATAATTAGTAGGATTAATTAATTAATTATAATTATTTGCTAATTAATAATCATTAATTGGGAAAAAAATTAATTGATTAATTGATATATATTTTCTGTAGCGGGATGTGGGTTTATAGGGGAATAGGGTGGGGAGTAATTTAATAATAATTAATTAATTAATATATGTTTTTAAATATTTATAATTAATTAATTGGCAAATAATTAATATTAATTCGTTAATTAATTAATATAAATGTGTACATATTTTAAATTAGTAATTAATTGGTAATTAAATAATATTAATTAGTTAATTACATTAATTAGAGTAATTTATTTATATATATAATTTTTAGTTACTGTTAATTAATTAATTGGGGAAAAATGATATTAATTATTACATTATATTAATTACAGCTAATGTGCTAATATATTTACTTTATTGTTATTGTTAATTAATAATTAATTGCTAATTAAATAATATTAATTAAGTTTGGGTAAAGGAGTATTTTTAGGGTTCAGGGTCAGTTTTGGGTTTTTGGGTAAAGTGGTATTTTTAGTGTTCAGGGTCAGTTTTGGGTTTTTGGGTAAAGGGTTTTTTTAGGGTTCAGGGTCAGTTTTCAGTATTTGGGTAAAGGGGTATTTTTAGGGTTCAGGGTCAGTTTTCAGTTTTTGGGTAAAGGGGTATTTTTAGGGTTCAGGGTCAGTTTTCAGTTCATGGGTAAAGGGTTTTTTTAGGGTTCAGGGTCAGTTTTCAGTTTTTGGGTAAAGGGGTATTTTTAGGGTTCAGGGTCAGTTTTCAGTTCATGGGTAAAGGGTTTTTTTAGGGTTCAGGGTCAGTTTTCAGTTTTTGGGTAAAGGGGTAGTTTTAGGGTTCAGGGTCAGTTTTCAGTTCATGGGTAAAGGGTTTTTTTAGGGTTCAGGGTCAGTTTTCAGTTTTTGGGTAAAGGGGTATTTTTAGGGTTCAGGGTCAGTTTTCAGTTCATGGGTAAAGGGTTTTTTTTTAGGGTTCAGGGTCAGTTTTCAGTTCATGGGTAAAGTGGTATTTTTAGGGTTCAGGGTCAGTTTTCAGTTTTTGGGTAAAGGGGTATTTTTTGGGTTCAGGGTCAGTTTTCCCTACTGTTCCACTCTCTGGAGTAGGAATAGTAATTTTTACCCTTACGCTATCCAACGTTTTATATAATTAATTGTTAAAATATCAAATGTTTATTTTATTTTTTATATTACTTACATTTTATTTATGTTATTGTTTTATGTTTGTAAATGTATTAGTAAATTAGAATATATTTCATTAATTTATAAATTAGTAAAATAATTATTAATACTTATTGTTCAGTACATATATATTATATATTTACTGTATATATTTAATTAATGTTTTATTAATATATATGAATTATTTATTAATTGTAAACATTATTACATACTTTTAAATATGTATATTTTATTTATTAGTGTTATATACTTAATTTTACATTTATATATTAAAAGAAAAAAAATCGATATTTTTAACATCGATATTTTTGTACCTACCATGTTGTAGATAGGATGTCGATATTTTTGCCCTCGATATTGTTGACTCGATATTCTTGTAGGTCGATATTTCTGAGGTCGAAATTCTGTCAGTGATCCCTCCCTGCAGGGGATGGACTTCACGGTGGAGCATCGCCCTGGCCAAGACCACGCCAATGCGGATGGCATGTCACGCTTTTTCCTCCTATGCGAGGAGAGTCCCCAAGAGGATGGGTGACTCTCCCCGCCTTCAACTGGGGGGGACGCATGTTGGACAGGCCCCAGAAAAGGGCTCGCTCCCTCCCCGCATGACAGAGCCAGGACACCGACCCTCCAGAAGCTACCCACAGAAGCCACCCGTGACCCGTCCCCCACGGGACGCCTGCCCCCGAACATCTCTGTATCACTGGCCCAGGCCACCGCCAGCACCATTGCCCGGGCCCAGCCGCCATCTTGGACACTACACCACGAGGCCGCTCACACACTCGCTCCCTCTCTCTGGAAAGACTTCAAAAATGTTGGTTATTTTACAAAATAATATATTTTCTCTCACTTAGTACCCCTACCAATGCGGATTCCTCTCTATCCCTTTCCACTGCCCCTTAAGACCTTCTTGTGCACCCCGCTTTTCGTGTAATGTACTTTAACATTATGTGGTAGCGTGATCATCAGCTCAGTGAAATCAGAAGCTCACGCCACCCCCAATCTTACTGACCAAGCTATGCCCCTGGTGCTACAAGCAAAATGTTGCTGCTAGAGACAATTGTGGGCTGAGTGAACTGTATGAAAAGAACACTCGGGCTGATTGAAGCACAGGAGATATGAGGGTGACCTCCAAAACTCCTGTTGAGAGGGAGGTCACTCACTAGAAGCACAGTGATTGCTTGCCACACCACTCTGAGAGACAAGTTGTAGAAGGGTGTATTTGTTGCTCAGTTTGAAGAGATCTGAGAATGATGATTGAGACCCGGTAGCCCCTGTGTACCACAGGACTACCAAACCACTTAACTGTTTTTACAGCAATCTGTGAAGTTGAAAGGAGATGTCTCCATTTGAAAGGGGCCACTTTTAAATTATTTAAATCTAAAAGATGCGCTAGTGGTTCTCAGCCTTTTGACTCCTGGAAACCTCAATGAATCCTTATTGGAACCAGGGGACCCGCCCATCATTATTGCAATCCCACTGAGTCATGACTGCTAGCCGAGAGCCCAAACCTAAGCATTGTCGATGTTTTGAACAGAAAAACAATAAACAAAAAATACAGAAAAAAATATTCTAACAAATACACTAATGATGACACATTTTATTTAATGCTCAAACACATAGGAATAAAAAAAGTATAATTATATGAAGGTTGGAGCTTTTCTAAATTCAATTGAGGCCATTTATTGTCCACACTATATTCCGTTGCTGGACTTGCACTGCTCCCACAAATCAATCTGAGGAAACTAATAAGAATTTGCCTAGCCTTGGTGCTGGTAAGTTCCAATTCTATTAAGGACTCGGAGGCGAGGATTATGCCATTCTTTCATCGCTTTATTCTCTACAGCAGCAAGAAAAAATATATCACAAACTACTTTTCCCATGAACATTCGGGGAAAAAACAAAGTCAAGCATGAGTCCTATCACAGTGTCCATGCACCGGTGTCTCCCATCATGCTCCGCTGTTCTTGTCTCCTCCTCCTTCTTCGCGCGAAGCTTCAACCTTAGTCCACTCACGCATCTTGTTTTGAATTATCCGCACCTGCAATAGAACACACCATCAGATCCATCCCGTTCCAATAGAACTTCAGCAGTAAAAAGGAAGAGCATTACATCGCAGAGCAATAGGCGTACATCCTTCAAAAGGAACATAAACGCTTTACTTACTATGCATACGGGGAGGGTCCACTTCCATGAAGTCACTGGGGGGGATAATCCTCGCCTCCGAGTCCTTAATAGAATTGGAACTTACCAGCACCAAGGCTAGGCAAATTCTCATTCTATGTCAGGACCGGAGGCTTCGGATTATGCCAGTTCAAAGCTTATCGACCACCAACCGAGCTACATCAATAACTGGCTTGAAATAGAACCTCTTGAACGTGGAGTCCGAGGACCAATCAGCCGCTCTCATCAGGTCCCCCAATCGAGCCCCAAGGGCAAAAGCTTTAGAGGCCATGGCTCCTCGCGCAGAGTGAGCCCCAAACTGCTTGGTATCAATCCCCGCCTCCTGCATTACCCAACGCACCCAACGGGTGATCGTTGGCGAAGTAACCGCCTTATATGGTCTTCGCAAGGCAATAAGCAGCTGCCGCTCACCCGGCGGGCGAGTATCCTCAGTCATATCCTCATAAGCATGGAGGCACTGCACCACGCACAGTTTAGGGGAGTCCTGAAAAGCTGGGTACGAAATGACCCTAGTGTGTGTTTTGGTCCGCCTGCTGACGGTAAAAGAAACTCCCTCAGGAGAAAAAACCCTGGCCGTGATATCCAGCGCTCGCACGTCCGCGACTCGCCTGCAGGACACAAGGCACAACAACATGGCCAACTTAGCCGTCAACTCTTTACGAGATAGGAACCTGTTCGGCTGCCAGGAAAGGAACAAATGCAGCACCCTGTTCACATCCCACAGGGCGGAATACCGAGGTTCCGGTGGTAAGGAAAGCTGTACACCTCTCAAGAGCCTGCAGACAAAAGGGTGTTCGCCAACCGGGGATCCCTGAACCAGGTCATGCCCCGCCGAGATCGCCGACCTGAAAGTATTGATCGATCGATAAGCCAGGCCCTGGTGAGACAGTTCTGCCAGAAAATTTAGGACACGCACTACAGGCGCCCCCACGGGATCAATACCCCGTCGCACACACCAACGGCTCCACCTGAGCCATGCTGATTGATAGCGTTTGGTCGTGCTGTCAGCCCAAGCCTTGGAAAGCAAGTCCTCTGCTGTTCTCGAAAGGCCAGGCAGCGTCCAGCGTCGCCGGATAGCCTCCACGCCATCAGGCGCAACGAGCCTTCCTGGACTAACCTGTGGGGCGCTCCTTCCGGATTCAGCAGAATGTGGGGAGACTGGGGGAGTAGGATCAGAGAATCCCAGGAAAGTTCCAGTAGAACCGGAAACCAAACTTGCGACCTCCACCACGGAGTGATCATCACCACCTGCGCTAACTGGCGGCGCAGCAACGCCGACACGCGCGTTATCATCGAGAACGGCGGGAAAGCATATCCCTGCACGCCCGACCAGTCCTGAAGGAACGCATCGGTCGCCTCCGTCAGAGGGTCAGGGCGCCAGCTGAAATACCGCAGGAGTTGGTGGTCCAGGCGGGACGCAAAGAGATCCACCGAGAATGGACCCCAACGGTCCGAGAGCCTGGCAAACAGAGCAGGATCCAGCGTCCAGACGCTGGCGTCCATGATATTCCTCGAGTGCCAATCGGCCACCTCGTTCTGGCGTCCCGGTAAATACTCCGCCGTAACCGATACCTGGTGGTCCAGACAAAAGTGCCAAAAGTCCCTGGCGAGGTCTGCCAACATCTTGGACCTGGTACCACCCAGATGATTGATGTAATGGACCGCCGACACGTTGTCCATCCTGAGAAGGACGCAAGACTGCACCCTGTCCTTGGTCCAACATTGCACTGCGAAGGAACCCGCTAGCAACTCCAAGCAGTTGATATGCAAGGACTGTTCGAGAGCGGACCAAGCGCCGCCCGTGGAGAAATCTCCGCATCTGGCACCCCAGCCGGAACGGCTGGCGTCCGACTCTATCACAATATCTGGAGCGGAGCCGAAAATCGTACGGCCATTCCAGGCCACCATGTGCGTGAGCCACCACCTCATTTCGTCCCTCACGTCGTCCGATAAAGGAATCAACCGAGAGTACGTCAGTCCCCTCCGGAGATGGTACGCCTTCAAGCGTTGCATGGCGCGATAATAGAGGGGGCCTGGGAAGATAGCCTGAATTGAAGATGACAACAGGCCCACTAACCTCGCCAGATGGCGCAAGGAAATCAACTGCTTCGCTAGAGTTTGGCGCAACTCGTGCCTGATCCTCGCCATCTTCCTGGCCGGCAGACTCAAGGTGGATGCCACCGAGCCTATGTTGAAGCCGAGAAACGTAGCGCACTGCGCGGGAACCAAAAGAGACTTTTTCTCGTTGATCACGAACGCCAGGCCTTGCAAAAGGTTGACCGCTGACTGCAACTGAGACCGTAGCCTCACGGGGCACTGGTCCATGAGCAGCATGTCGTCCAGGTACACTATCATCCTGAGACCCTGGGCCCTCAAGGCCTCTACCGCTGGCCGCAATACTTTTGTGAAGCACCATGGCGCCGAGGAGAGCCCGAAAGGTAGAGTGGTGAACTCGTAGACTTGACCGTCCCACCTGAACTGGAGGAAACGACGGTGTGGAGGGAAGATCGGAACCGCCAAGTAGGCGTCTTTCAAGTCGAGCCTGACCATCCAATCGGACGGACGTAAAACATCCCGCAAGAGATGTATCCCCTCCATTTTGAAATGACGATACACCAGCCACTCGTTGAACTCTTTAAAATTTATCACGGGGCGACTGCCCCCATCGACCTTGTCCACCAAAAAGAGATTGCTGATGAAACCTGAGGGGTGCTCGCAAGCGCAACAAATCGCCGCTTTTTGGAGGAGGGCTGCGACCTCTTCGCTCACCAAAGCTGCATCGCGCTGGGAAAAGGTAATGGGGCGAGGACGTTGTAGCTGACATGGACGGCCATGGAACTCCATTTGGAAGCCCTGCACCGGCTGGAGCACCCAAGCATCGCTGGTAAGGGAGGCCCATGCTGGAAAGAACTGCGCCAGCCGCCCCCCCACTCGCTGGCTCGCGGAAGGCAGTACACTCACCTCGACCACCGCCTTGCTGTTGTCCTCGCTGACCTCCACGTCCTCCGAACTTCTGCCCTCTTGTGGGGTAGAAATTGTTGAACCTGGCCTTGTCTTGATACTGGCCGCGTCCGGAGCCTTGACCTCTATCCGAGCTGGTGCCCTGGCCAAACGAGCGGCCCCTGCCTCGTCCTGAGGAAATATAAATTTTTGGTCAAGTTATGTTCCCTATCGTGTACCCCACCGTCTCCATGTACGAGTTTAAAGTGCATGTAACTTCCCTCCTGTGCCAGCTATGAAGACGCAAATACATTTGCGTCCAACGTTAACATGTCCTCTTTCAGACCCACCCTGAATGGGTTGAATAGTCCGTTCCTAAGTATGCCATGCCAACGTCTTTTTGTAGTGTACTTTACACGTTTTCAGCTCTGGCAAAGTAGGCCCGGAATTCTGCCATCAAGCCTTTTTTCCGCCTTCTGACTCTGAAAGCCTCAGCCCAGGCTGCCCAGGCTGCCCCCGTACCTGTGAACTCTGCCTTACTTCCAGCGCGGCCCACCGCGCTCAGCTCAGCCTGCTGCCTGCCAAGAATGAATTCAACCTTCGAGTTATCTGTTTCCCTCTCCGAAGATGCATTCTTGCCTACTAGTTTAAGTAAACATTCCCCCAGCTGCAGAGCGAAGGGCCTGGCCTTACTGTCTCTGTGCAAGTAATTCATAGCCTCTGTTACCACGCTACCATGGAAGGCCCATGCCCCCACGCTTCTCATGCAGACACTTAGGCGCTTATACACGCACTCACAGTCAGTATACAATAGCTTCTGCCCCAGAGACCTTTCCGCCCAGATAGCTCAGTTCCTAAACATCAGATATCAGATATGATAGAAGCACAAGTTGATCTGACATGCCAGACTTCTGTCTCTTTCCGTTAGTCTAAATGTCAAGTCCCCAGCACCCTCCAGCTTCACGTCAATCACACGTCATGCAGCTGCGCGCGCATCCAGGCTTCAGATTTCTGCTGGCATTGCAAGATTCTGCTCTTGTTGCCACCCACTTATGACACCTACCTGTGACGTTTCTAGCACACACCTCTATGTTCACGCCTCCTAATTACGTATCATGACCACGTGTGTGTTTTATCTTGTTTCTCTCAGCTGTTACGCCTTCTGCATTGACTTCTATTGTGTATATTAAGTATAAAAGTAATGTAATGTCAATAAAATATGGCTCTATCCCTTCTTACACCCCTGTGGTGGTAAGAACCAGATATCCAGGTCATGACCATTCCTTTTTAAGGAATAAAACCCCTAAGAACTCTAACACCACGGACTCTGCGTCTTTCTTTCCGATTGAGTTATTATTGATTAAGTACTTACCTGCATAGAAATTAAGACGGTAAATTAAATATTTACGACATTTTGGCGCCCGAATAGGGACCCCTCCCCCACCTCACGCGCCGGTTGGTGCGTTGCAAACTCTGTCCCCTGCCATCAGTTAGACGGAACCTACGCGTACCGGCAGGATTTCCTGTATCTCCCTCTGGCCCACGGAGGTGACGAAGACTGCAATCAGCACCCAGACGAGGCGGTGAGGAGCGCGGAGGATCCCGACCAGAGCCTAGCCGAAAGAAGCAAGGTCCGAGGTGTCAAGAGGCCCACCAGTTTTCCGAAGTATCCACGTGTCGAGTCGAATCGAGTCCGGTCCAGTCCAGTCGAGTTTTCCGAGGCCTTCTGTTTTCCGTGCTTCCCGGTGAGTACCATTGCTGGGACGTATCTAGACGGGTTTGGGTACACAAGTCCGGTCTGCACTGTTTTAGACAGTGTATCTGTACTGTTTAGCAGTATATCCGATGATTCAAGTCCTTGCACTGTTCTCAGCAGTGTATCTGTGCTGTTTAGCAGTACATCCGGTATAGGGGGTAGTAATAAGTGTTTTTAAATGTCTTTTTCCATGTGATCAATGTCGTTGTATGAGTGACTGTTTTTATGTACATTATTGTGTTTTTGTGTAACTAGCTGTATTCAGTATTAAGTAGCAAGGATTGAGCATTCAGTATTAAGTAAACAAGATGCCGTTTTTCAACAAGTTAAAGCAGATAGGAACTAGGAAAGGGATGCTAGAGGAAGAAATTCCTATCCCCCCTAGGGACACTCCTGGAAATTTCATGTACCATAAACATGGCATAGACGCCATACTGTATCTAGATTTATGGGCCGATTATACTAAGCATCTAGATGAGAGACACAGATGGCCCGTTACCGGAACATGGGATGCCGAGTGCATCTTGAAGGTAGAAGAAGCATTATGGAAAAAGAAAGCCAGACAATCCCAGAAAGACGCCATAGAATTTTGGCGTAAGGAATCACATAAGCGTACAGAAAAAGCACTCCGTAGAGAAGACAGACTTAAAGAATCAGATAAAGCTCAAGAAAACGAATTAGTTACTGAAGGGATTCGAGTAAAATCAGAGCAAATAGACCGCGCACGAAACAATCTTGTAAATGGTATGTATCTCGTGGCCGAAGGTGCGCCTGAGGCCACTTCAGAAATACCGAAAAACATGCCGCCACCATTAATTCCAACTAAAGTAACTCACAGGACCACTAAAGACATATTCCTGAATTCCTATCTAGAGGATGTAGCCCCCGCTTACACCAATCTGCCTGTCCGCGCCCTGCCTAACGACGGGGACGGGGGTGGTAACCCGCCCCCAGATCATATTCCGCCAGTACCACAACAAGGTTCCCCCGCCCGACAGATTCCCCCTGTTCCACCACCTCCACCACTTCCCGCACCTAAAATTAATATACCGAAACAGCTTCTACCTGATCCTACTAAAAAACAAATTCAAGTACCGATACGGACTCCACAAAGAGATAACGCTCAAGCTTCAGCCTCAGGAGGTGCGTCCGGGGGTCCCCAGACCCCGCCGCCAACACGTAGATTACACTTGCAGAAGCCCTTTATGCTCCACTCACCCCGCCTCGACCCACTCAAAGAACCGCTTCAAGTTTGCAGATACGACCCAGTACCTGGTAAAGATGATAGGATGTTTATAGCATCACTACGCTTACGACAAGCTACCGATTACCTACTGTACTTCCCAGGAATGAAAGAGTACCTAGATAGAATATACAATTTTGTCCGGACTGGGGAAGACCCTGACAGTATTAAGGAAGCCATGGCATATCAGAAAGTCGACACTCAAGCGTATCTACTACGTTTTTTCATAAATTGCTTAATAAGAGAACGAGACAGGCCTGAGACGGACCAGGATGAATTAGATGGACTCAACAAATGGGGTCAAAATATATCTGAAGGAAAACATGATAAAGGGGGTTGCATAGCCAGTATGTACAAGAAAATAAGAAAAGAAGTAATAGAGATACACAAAAAAGAAAAAGAAAAAGAGAATGCCTCTTCCGGGGAGGAGGAAGAACGTGAAGAACCAGAAAAGACTACAGATACGATAGCATATGTAGGTAAGGGAGCTTACCTTAGGAAAGGCATTCGTCCAGAAAGCAAGAGAGTTTTTTTCTCTGGCTTAACCAATCCGAATTCTACTGAACATCAGTTCCAGGAGACTGATAAAAGGCTTCGAGACCGAATAGGGTACCATGTACTCAATTCTATGGATAAACAAGAACTAGCTCGGTCAGCAGTATTATGGGCTGACAACCCGGATATATATAATGATGACACAGTAGCGCAGACATTTCTGAACCTTTCCCCAGACGAACAGAAATTAGCAGGTGTATACATGATTCAGCACCTCCTCACGTTATACAGAAACCAACATTCTGATCCAGGTCCCTTACACGATACATTAGAAGCACTACTCATGGATTACTACAGTCTGCCCAAGTCATGCAAGCTACGCGCGGAGATACCCCTTCGGGGCTGATTCAGGCGCGATACAAGACTTTAAATAAATAAATAAATAGATGGAGAGGTTTAAGCACCAAATTAATTCAAATAATTCTAGAACAACGCCACAGATATAACACTTTCGTAAGCTCCGAATATGTTCCCGCTCCGCCCCCAGAAAGAAAAATTTATCATATGGAACGTTTGCATGGCATTGAAAGTCAGAACCCCTTACGAGAAGTGCATCCAGTTATGGGTGAGGATCATACCTTGAAACGTGTGTATGTACACACGCCTCTGACTAAGTTAGAACTGTTAGAAATGAAGAAACTAGTACCGTGTCATGATAAAGACCCTGCAGGTTTTCACAGAGAACTTAAAGACATGTTACTGATGGGGGATTACACATATGAAGATATCATGAAAATGTTAAAGGTACTGCTGCCCACGGGCATCTACGAGAAACTCAAGGAAAAAGAATGGGAGGTGGGAGAGAAAAAGATTGTATGGGCAGAAATAGAAGACGAAGAGAACAAACGTGTCCCAGGGGTAGGCCTTGGGGAGAAAACTAAAGCATTACCAGGTTTGATAGTACAGGTTCTGCCAAGATTATTGACAACTAGAAAGGAAGATTGGGACGCCATCTCGTCCTGTAAACAGAAACACGATGAAGATACTAGTGACTTCTATTCAAGATTCGAGAAATGTTTCATTATTAATAGTGGCCTTAAACCAAGTAGTGAGTCATACCCGCATCTTTTTGTATCAAAATTAGTCGAGAATTCCCTGCCATTAGTTAAGAACCGCGTGTACAAAGTTGAAAGTACTTGGCAGGCAAATACGCCATCCCAGATGTTACAGATGCTACAATACCATCAGAACAGAATTAGAGAAGAACAAGATCAGGAACAGAAACGCATGAAAGACACGAAAATGAAAATGTTAGTAGCCCAGTCGGTTCCAGCTGACGGTCAGAGAAAGGGTGCGACCCAGACAGGTCACGCCACAGCTCCCGTTAAAGGGACATGCAACTATTGCAAGCAGCCAGGTCACTACGTACACGAATGCCCAGTTCTGAAACATAATATAGCGACAGGTAAAACTAAAGAAAGACCGCATCCGCCTAGACAAGATCATAATCAGCATCAGTCTTCACAGAATGTACAGCCCATGCAGAATACACAGCCTATGCATGCTCCATCACATACAGCACAGACAGTAGCGGTATCACAGCCACAGCCCATTGCCGCAACTCAGCAAGTTTCACAACAGATGTACCAGTATGCCCAGTCCGCTTACCCCGATTATCCACGATATACATGAAACAGCCTAGAGAGGGAAGGTGGTTTGCCTCTTATTGAGATTCCTGTAGATCAAGAGGGTCCTTATGTACATAGTCAAGTACTGGGAAAAGACAGAAAGTTTTTAATTGACACAGGGGCAAGTCGCACCACAATCAGTCATGATGAAGTTCCAGGGGCACCCCTCTCAGGCTCACAGAATGTTTCCCTTGGTTTTTCAGGACAGCCTATTGTAAACGAGGTATCGAAACCAGTTCCCCTGGCTGTGGGTCCATTATCACGTGTTACAGACCTGTTACTCACAAAATCATGCCCAGAAAATCTGTTAGGAATAAAAACATTGAAGGCTCTAGGAGCCGTGATCTGCTGCTCCCCGGAGGGAGTTAGACTCTTTATGCGGGATTTCAAGGGTCATTATGTGTTACGTGAGTTTGATGTCAGATTGAAAAATGTACCAGATCACTTGTGGGCAAAAGGCCCAACTGATGTAGGTTGTATGCACATTACACCATACCGTGTTACACTCAAACCAGGTGTAGTTTTACCCAGAATCAGACAATACAAGTTACCACCCGATGCTGTAGTGGCTTTACTGGAAATCATTGAAGAGCTCATTGCCCAAGGAGTGGTTGTAGAAACCGACTCCAATATCTGTAATTCACCCATCATTCCGATCCTTAAACGTACTGATCCCAATGCACCGCCAGTATATCGGCTGGTGATTGATTTAAGAGAATTGAATAAATGCATTATTCCACAGTACCCTGTGGTTCCCGACATCTCATCCTTATTGACGGCTATTGATTCAGAAGCAACGTTCTTTACTGTAATTGACCTCAAGAACGCCTTCTTCAGCGTACCTATTGATCCAGAGAGCCAATATCTCTTCGGATTCAGTTTAAATGGACGAAGTTTCAAATTTTCACGCGCACCTCAAGGATTCACAGAAAGCCCCAGCATCTATAGCCAAGCACTGAAAAGACAACTTGATTGTATCATAATGCCAGTTAACACCGCTTTACTGCAATACGTCGATGATCTGCTGATCACCGCACGAAGTGAGCCCGAATGTGAACAAGCATCACTGACAGTTTTACATTTTCTGGCCGACAAGGGACACAAGGTGTCTCCTTCGAAGCTACAATTCTGTGTTCAGCAAGTTGTGTACTTGGGTCACTTGCTGTCCAAAGTGGGGAGACAGCTCACTCCCGATCGCATTCAGTTAATTGTAAATATGCCACAACCACAGACACAAAAGGAAGTGCGGGCCTTTATAGGCCTCACCTCGTACTGCAGACAGTGGATTCCCCAGTATGCATTTCTAGCCAAACCACTCATTCAGTTAACAACACAGGAGGCAGCGACTTCGACTGTCCTCCCTTGGACTCAGGAACATACACAGGCTTTTGAAGAATTAAAGAAAGCTTTATGCCAAGCACCAGTTCTAGCGACACCATGTTACAGCAAACCTTTTACACTTTTTGTTACAGAACGTGAGGGTACAGCATTGTCTGTCCTCACCCAAGATCAAGCAGGTTCACATAAGCCTTGCGCTTATTTTTCAAGTACATTGGATTCAGTAGCTCAGGCACTCCCTGCGTGCTTGAAGTCAGTAGCAGCGACAGCCTTAGCAATCAGACAGAGCGATTCAATTGTTTTAGGACATCCATTAACAGTTCAAGTTCCACATTCTGTAGAGGTTCTTTTAAACAGAACCCAGACTCAGCACTTGACTATAGCACGACTGACAGGTTATGAATTGACACTATTCCAGCCACACATAGAAATCAGACGCTGTAGCATTCTGAACCCCGCAACATTGTTACCTACAATTATGACAGATCCAACCCCGCATGATTGCATAGAGATCATTAATACAGTAACAAAACCTCAACGAGATCTAACAGATGTTCCACTGGAAAATCCAGACCTGACACTTTATGTGGACGGTTCATGCATGAGAACAAGTACAGGAGAATTAGTGGCCGCGTATGCAGTGACCACTGAAACTGAAGTTAAAGAAACACATCGTATTGACACACTGTCTGCTCAAGCGGCGGAGCTCACCGCTCTGACCCGAGCTTGTATTCTAGCCAAAAACAGAAATGTTAACATATACACTGATTCCCGTTATGCGTTCGGAGTCGTACACGACTTCGGCATGTTATGGCAAGAAAGAGGTTTCTTGACCTCTCATGGTGCCAAGATCCAACACGGTTCCCTCATTCAAGCACTGTTAGAAGCAATACATCTGCCTTCAGGCATATCCGTTATGAAGTGTAAAGCACATACTAAAGTTACAGATTCTGTTTCCCAGGGTAATGACCTGGCAGACCAGACAGCAAAACATACAGCATTGACTCACACCCAGACTACTGATGTGACAAAGACAATAGTACCAACTCAGTGTATGTCAGTCAGGGATCCCACCCTAGACGTAATCGATATTCAGACACATGCCACTCCTGATGAAATAAAGAAATGGACTGAACTAGGAGGGATCCAGACAGATCAAGGATGGGTCACAAAGGGAAAATCTACATGGTTCCTCCCCGACTCGATGGTCCAAATAATGATAAATACAGCACATAGTCCTGCACATCTAGGAGAGAAAGCTATGTTAGACAGTTTACAGAATCTCTGGTACAACAAACACTTACGAGCAGCAGCAAAACAGAAAGTGCGTACTTGCATGATCTGTTGTCAGTTCAATCCAGGTAAAAGCGTTCCTGTAGAGCAAGGTGGATTTCATCCTCCCGATCACCCTTTTGAAGTCCTCCAGATGGATTATATCCAGATGGACCGTTGTCGAGGATTCAAATATGTCCTTGTAGTTGTTTGTGCACTTTCTCGTTGGACCGAAGGATATCCAGTCCCAGACTACACTGCTCCGACCACTGCCAGGCAGCTGGTTCGAGAATTCTTCCCACGATACGGCCTGCCTCGTGTCGTGTACTCAGATAACGGACAGCCGTTCTCATCTGAACTCATGAAGCATGTCTCCCTTCTGCTAGGATATCAGTGGAGATTCCATTGTGTCCGACATCCCGAAGCCGCAGGCCTTGTAGAGAGGCATAACCAGACACTAAAAACCCGCCTTGCTAAAATATGCCAGGAGAAAGGGGTCGACTGGATAGTCGCCCTGCCAGTTGCACTGTTCTACATGAGAATGGTTGCCCACTCGAGATCAGGACTATCCCCGTACGAAGTGGTCTTTGGCAGACCACCGAATATGTGGGGGACGCCCATTCCTAAGAAAATTACTGATGTTGATTGTAGCATGTTGACAGATTACCTTGCCTCCTTGATGTCTGCACTCCAATCATGTCGTTCACAGGTTGCTGCAGCCTTTCCTGACAACACTGATGTAAAGCCGCATGATGTCCGTCCTGGCGACCTGGTCCTAATTAGGAACTTCGACAGGAAAAGTCCGCTGGAGCCCCGCTGGAAAGCGCCGAAGACCGTCCTTCTTACTACGAGGACCGCAGTAAAAGTGGAGGGCAGAAAGGGGTGGGTCCACACGAGTCATATTAAACAATGCAACGAACTGAAACCAGACCCTGACTCGTCCACCCCCACCAAAGACTGTATTAAACCTAGTGACTTTAAAGTACCCGAACGAGAGAAAACTCCCCAAGAGGAGTATAAACAGAAACTTCGATAACTGGAGAGGAACTTTCGGAGGCGGAGAGCCAGAAGGGGCCGATAGTAACCCCACAGACTTCGGATGTTATTTTTTGCGGCTGAGATAGAACTGTGAATAGATCGGGTCTTCATGGTAGGGTGATATCCTGTTGACGGGGGGCGGGTTGCCGGGAGGGGGAGCTGTGTGTTTTGGAGGGGATGAAGTGCGGGACGCGGGCTCCGCAAGCTGGGGTCGGCGGCGATTCACCCCCCCTAGGCCCTTAAGGTCGACTGTGGTGGAGACCACGGGGTAAGTGTGTGAGAAGTTGGATCAAGGTTTGGATGGGGGCGGCCATTGGGTTCGCGTGCTCTGTCCTGGGGAGTGGGGTTTGGGGAATGTTTCAGTTTTGGGACTGTTTGGGGGGGGGCAACTGCATGGGGGGGACCGTGGATCGTTATTATTTGATTCGGACTGTACGGAGTTGGAATGGGGACATTACCTAATTTGAAATGCCTAACGTGGAATGTCCGGGGGCTGCGGACTATGGTGAAACGTCACAAAGTACATGCATACCTGGTACGCAGGGGGGTTCAGATTGCTATGCTCCAGGAGACTCATCTCACCAAAAAAGAGTGCGCTGCCTTGCAGAAAAGATGGCGGGGCCAGGTCTTTGGCACCACTTACTCGGCGTATGCCAGGGGGGTATTGATCTGGGTGAGGGCGGGGATACCCTTTCAAGTGCTGAATCAAGTAGTAGATCCAGATGGCAGGTTTGTAGCGGTGGAGGGGAGATTATATGGACGGGATGTGGTTTTCTGTTGTGTTTATGCACCGAACACTGACCAAGGCCGATACTTTGATAGCCTCTCGGGGTCCTTGGCCTCTTTCCTGGCGGGTCCGATAGTGCTAGGGGGGGACTTCAACTCGATTACGGATGTTGCTCTGGATAGGTCCCATCCCCCCCTGGTAGACTCTCCTGTGCGCAGGCTGGCCGCGCACAGGAAGGACTGGCAAGAACGATGGGGGTTGCTGGATGTCTGGAGGGAGGGGCACAGGGGAACCAGGGATTATTCCTTTTATTCTGCTCTCCATGATCTACATGTCAGGATCGATTCGGTGCTTTGCGGGGGATCCCTAGCCCCATTGATTACCCATGCGGAGTACCTGGCTAGGACTATATCCGATCATAACCCCCTATTGGTGCATATTCAGTGGCAGAGGGAGCGCTCAGTGATACCAACATGGCGGCTTCGCCCGGAGACACTAGAGGATTCTGTGTTTGCCGATGCGGTCCGGCAGGGCATTGATAGTTATTTCGGTGTGAATGAAGGCACGGCCGCGAGCAGATCTACTGAATGGGATGCAATGAAAGTGGTGGTGAGAGGGGTGTGTTTGGGCAGGTTCTCGAATGCTCGTACGACTGTGCTGAATGACCTAATGAAAGCAGAGGAAACTTTGAGGGACTTGGAGCGCCGCAGGCCAGCTAGGCCAGGCCTACAGGCCCAGCTGTTGGAGGCGAAGGAAGTGGTAGCCGCGGTGACGGAACGGTTGAGATGTTATGACTATAGGCAGTACATTATCAGGGCACACGCAGAAAGGGACAAGGTGGGTACCCTCTTGGCCAGACTAGCTAACCCGGAACTTAGGGGCTGCCCGATTCTCAGCATTAATAATGCGCAGGGAGAGATGGTGTACTCCCAGGCGGCTGTATTGGACCGCTTCAGGGGATACTATGAGGAACTGTACCGGAGCCAGCTGGGAGTGGGGGTTCAGGACATCGCGGAGTACTTGGGGTAGAGGCCGCTCCCGGTCCTGGGCGAGGAGGACGCGAGGGAACTGGGTAGCCCGATCACGCTTACGGAAATTCGGGTGGCCATCAAACATATGGCCCGTAACAAGACGCCCGGGGTGGACGGACTGCCAATCGAGTTCTATCAACACTATGTGGACACCCTGGCGCCCAGGCTGCTGGTGGTGTATACGGAAGCTTTCGAGAAGGGGGCATTGCCTGGGTCCATGCGGGAGGCCTTGATAGTACCGCTCCTCAAGCCTGGCCGGGATGCCGCGGACGTGAGGTCTTATCGCCCGCTGTCCATGCTGACGGTGGACTACAAAATCCTGAGTCGCATCCTAGCCACCAGACTGGCCCCGCATATGACGGGCCTGGTGCACAGGGACCAGGCCGGGTTTGGTCCCACGAGGAGCACGGCGATGAACATCCGCCGCCTGGTGGGAATAATGGACGCCATCTTGGATGGGGAGGGAGTGCCGGCGGTTCTGTCTGTGGACATCGAGAAGGCCTTCGATAGCTTGGAATGGCCTTTCCTGGATGGGGTGCTGGAGAGGTTTGGCATGGGTGACGGGTTTCGAAGGTGGACGAGGGTGTTATATACCTCGGCGACGGCGAGAGTACGATTGGGCGGCCTGGTGTCTGAGGCGTACCCGGTGGGCAGGGGAACACGACAGGGGTGCTCTCTTTCCCCTCTGGTGTTTGCCCTGGCGATGGAACCCTTGGCGGTCCATGCGAGGTCAGGCGACCGATATGCGGGGATAGTGAGTGATGGGCAATGGCATTACATATCGCTCTATGCGGATGACTTGCTCCTGTACCTAGCTGACACCTCGGGGCACTGGTTGGAGCGATGGATCTGCTGTCTGAGTTCGGCCGGCTGTCGGGCCTTAAGGTCAATCGGGCGAAGACTTGCGTGTTTCCGCTGAGAGCGGGAACGCCAGCCCCTAGCAGCGATTTGGGTTTGGTATGGGAACCCTCTTGCATCACCTACTTGGGCGTCCGCATTTACCACTCGGCCGCGGACCTTTTGGAGGGTAATATTGGCCGCTGTGTCCGGGCACTACGGGGCAGCTTGACCTTCTGGTCGACCCTCCCGCTGACAGTCCTGGGCAGGATAGCACTGTTGAAAATGGTGGCGCTCCCCCGCTTCCTATATTATTTCCGGACGCTGCCTGTCTGGATTCCCCAGGGGGTATTTAAGGAACTGCGGTCAATGATAACTGGCTTTCTATGGGGGCATGGCCGCCGCAGAATAGCCCTGAGCACGCTACTTCGCCCCAAGTCGGAAGGGGGCATGGCCGTGCCCGACCTGGAGCTGTATTATTTAGCGGCGCAGTTGCAGGTCCTCACGCAGAACGTAGCCAGGGTGTTCCGGGGACCGGAGGAGGACCGGGATCGGGGTATACAGCGCCACGTGCTGTCCTACGTCATCATGCAGCAGCGGCTCGAGCTACGGGCCCTCACCATGGAAGAGCGGACGCTCCGGCTGTGCTGGCAGAGGAGCCTTCGGAGAGCGAGGGCATCGCGGCCTTATGCCCCGGAGATCCCGATCGGGATGTTGACGGCATTGCCGCACGGAGGAGATTGGTCCCCGTTGTTGGATTGGGAGGAGGCGGGGTTGCAGGTGGTGGGCGACTTGTATGTAGATGGGGCTTTGGCGCTGTTTGAAGTGCTCCGGGACCAGTTCGGACTGCCTGAGGGGGGTTTCCTCCTACATGCGGCAGTTGTGGCTGCCGTACAAAAGCACTGGAAAGAGGGGCTCTTGGAACCCGCGACGACTATGGCGTGCCAATATGTGGTGATGGCGGCTGGTACATTCAAAGCCATGACGTGCCTCCATAATAGGATGCTGAACGAAGGGCTGGAACCACTCCACGGGCTCAAAGCTAAATGGGAGGCGAGCGTTGGCTGGCCCATACCGGATACGGCATGGGGCCATATCCTGCGACGCACGTGGAAGGGCACTAGGAACGCACGCTTTCAGCAGGTCCATTTCTATGTGCTCCATAGGGCCTATTTAACTCCTGAGAAACTACAGCGGTACTTTCGGGTGCCGGATGCCTGTTGCCCCCGGTGTTCGTCCCTAGGGGCGGACATGGACCACTTGTTTTGGGGGTGCCCGCAACTGGGGACCTATTGGGCGGAGGTAGGGGAGCTCCTGAATGAAGTGACTGACAGGGAGGTAGAATTCGACATGGCGGCGTGCCTATTGCTCTGGTTCCCGCATACTAAGCACACCAAGGTGACAAGTAAATTCATAGACCTGGGTCTGATATTGGCACAGAGGGAAATATCATGGCACTGGAAGTCCAGGGGAGGTCCCTCACTGCGTAGATGGAAGAATGAGCTGCTGCGGTGGTCTGACTGCGAGAGTGTGCTCCGGATGAAGCAAGCAGTAAAGTTGGGGAATGAGAAGGCACTGGATGCGGCGCGTGCATGGGAGTTAGTGGTACAGGCTTTGCGTGATTCTTTGGTTGAGGATGAGGAAGGCGAGAACTAAGCCGCTGGACACCGCGGGGCGCACCCAGAAGTATGGTACTACGTACTGTAGTGGACCCATCCAATTCGATAGGGTGGAGCACACACCTTAGCAGTTGCCAGGGGAGGGGGGGCTTTGGGGGGGTTGGTTGTAGGGGGTTTGGGGAGGGCCGGAAGCCATTGGAGGGTTGTTTGTTAGGGCCTCGGATCTACTGGGACGGTGGGCATTGAGTGGAGGGTAGACCGACAGGGTGGAACGGCCAGGTGCGAAGGTCCATATAGCCTAGGGCAGGCCCCGGTAAGGGCGATTTCACTGATTATCATGGAGATGGCTGACGGGAATGTTGTTGTGGGTGGGGGGGTAAAAGCGGATACACAAAACGACCTTCCAGCCAGGGTCCCAATGGGATGTACACTGTGATGTGTTCTTTTTTGAGCGATGTGATATGCCGCCCGGCCTCTGGGATGCGGGCTGAATGGCTGTGTACGACTGTGAACTATCATTGGATGGGGGGAGCCCACAAGTGTACTGGCTGTTTAATTGTATCCTGTGGTTTATAACTCTGCAATAAAAATATAATTTAAAAAAAACAGAAACTTCGATCTAGCAAGTCAGACAGTTTAATTGTTTAAGTCCTCCCCTAGGTGAATCGGTTAAATAGTTTCTGACATGTATCCCCTAGATCGAGATAGAGAGAGAGAGAGACAATTCAAGAAACGTACCTATTGCAAATCACTGCGTAGTCACTGTATAGTGACATTATTAATTATGTTTTTTCTAAGTCTTCTGATTATTGTTGCAAGTATACTGCTTCCTATCTATTACCCTATTTTCAAGCGTGAACAATCTGCTTACAATGTTTCTGCTGAACATTCTTTTAGTACATTACCCCCTCACGAATTGTCTTACAGACTTGCGCTGCGCAACAACACATTCATTAGCATGTTACATCACTCCCATCAGACGAGCAATGCTACAAACTGTTGGATATGTGGCCGACTCCCTCCCCATCAGAAATACAAGGGAGTTCTGCCCCTCTTTCCGTATCCGTTCACTCACAATGGCTCCTGTGGTGCATGGAGTAGATTGATTAATTCTTTAGATTCTGATATTGCTGTTACCCGCGAAGGGGGCTGGGTTTGGGGAAACCTGAATTCAGTTCTGTTCGACGTCTGTTACCCTGATAAAAGTGGACGATCCGTTAGAATAGGAACTGATCTAGAAAACGAAGTATATGGATTAGGTAATTACACAGTTAACCTCATGATCCTTACTATTGAGTCCGAAGCTGCACCCATTCTCCCCGCTATGTCAGTATTACCAGTCACTGGTCGTCTTTGTGTTAGAAAGAAAGGTTCAGTACACTTAGGTCATAGTAAATGTACTACTGTGGTCGAATTCACTGATGAGGGTAGGTCCTCATTTCGAGCTACACGTCATTCCTACTTTGTTTGTGGCCATACCGCATACATACGTTTACCTCCCGATTGGGATGGTACCTGTTACATTGCTTTTCTTCTGCCCCCTGTTTTCCTAGCTCCTCCTGATTATCATAGAAATACAAATCTAGGAAAAGATAGATTCCGAAGAGACCTCCCGATTGTCGACTATACTGAAACGGCATGGGAGCAATACACAGATTTTAATAAAGGATTCTTTTTCTTCACAGGCCCCGTCCAAAACAGTAAATTAATACGTAGACTAACTAGAACACTTGAAGCAGTAGTACATGAAACTGCCTCTGCCCTAGGTAACTTAACAGAGGAGCAGTCTGCTATGCGGATTGTTGTCCTTCAAAATCGTCTCGTTATTGACGTCATCTTGGCAGATAGAGGTGGAGCTTGTAAGGTCATCGGGTCAAGTTGCTGTGTTTTCATTCCAGAAACCGCGCCATCTGTATACAAAGCTATTACACGTCTTCACAAAATTGCAAGTTTAATACATCAGAATCCAGGCACCTGGACTTGGTCTGGTTGGTTCTGGACAACGTTGACCGCTTGGGGATGGAAGATCCTATCCTTCCTAGGCATTGGTCTTGTCATAGTATTTAGTTGCTGCCTGTGCCTACAGTGTGGGCCGGCGATATGTGGACTGTGCGCCACATCGTGCATTGAACATTCCAGTTTTCTCTCAAACCGACAACGGAAGAGAGACGAGCAAATTATGTTACAAGAACAGACTGATCAATTCATGATGATCGAGATATCATGAAGGGTCCGTAGGGAACAAGGAGGGAATGAGGAAATATAAATTTTTGGTCAAGTTATGTTCCCTATCGTGTACCCCACCGTCTCCATGTACGAGTTTAAAGTGCATGTAACTTCCCTCCTGTGCCAGCTATGAAGACGCAAATACATTTGCGTCCAACGTTAACATGTCCTCTTTCAGACCCACCCTGAATGGGTTGAATAGTCCGTACCTAAGTATGCCATGCCAACGTCTTTTTGTAGTGTACTTTACACGTTTTCAGCTCTGGCAAAGTAGGCCCGGAATTCTGCCATCAAGCCTTTTTTCCGCCTTCTGACTCTGAAAGCCTCAGCCCAGGCTGCCCAGGCTGCCCCCGTACCTGTGAACTCTGCCTTACTTCCAGCGCGGCCCACCGCGCTCAGCTCAGCCTGCTGCCTGCCAAGAATGAATTCAACCTTCGAGTTATCTGTTTCCCTCTCCGAAGATGCATTCTTGCCTACTAGTTTAAGTAAACATTCCCCCAGCTGCAGAGCGAAGGGCCTGGCCTTACTGTCTCTGTGCAAGTAATTCATAGCCTCTGTTACCACGCTACCATGGAAGGCCCATGCCCCCACGCTTCTCATGCAGACACTTAGGCGCTTATACACGCACTCACAGTCAGTATAGAATAGCTTCTGCCCCAGAGACCTTTCCACCCAGATAGCTCAGTTCCTAAACATCAGATATCAGATATGATAGAAGCACAAGTTGATCTGACATGCCAGACTTCTGTCTCTTTCCGTTAGTCTAAATGTCAAGTCCCCAGCACCCTCCAGCTTCACGTCAATCACACGTCATGCAGCTGCGCGCGCATCCAGGCTTCAGATTTCTGCTGGCATTGCAAGATTCTGCTCTTGTTGCCACCCACTTATGACACCTACCTGTGACGTTTCTAGCACACACCTCTATGTTCACGCCTCCTAATTACGTATCATGACCACGTGTGTGTTTTATCTTGTTTCTCTCAGCTGTTACGCCTTCTGCATTGACTTCTATTGTGTATATTAAGTATAAAAGTAATGTAATGTCAATAAAATATGGCTCTATCCCTTCTTACACCCCTGTGGTGGTAAGAACCAGATATCCAGGTCATGACCATTCCTTTTTAAGGAATAAAACCCCTAAGAACTCTAACACCACGGACTCTGCGTCTTTCTTTCCGATTGAGTTATTATTGATTAAGTACTTACCTGCATAGAAATTAAGACGGTAAATTAAATATTTACGACAGTCCGGCTTTGTCAAAAACACGAGGCGCGAAGACCTTCTTAATGTTTGACTGAGCGCGATCTAGGGAAGTAAAGGTAGCCATGAATTTCCCTATCTCCTTAATGAATGGGTCACCGAACAAGCCCCCCTGGGCCACTGCACCTGCCTCCGACGAGGCGAGATCGCCCAGCTTGGGGTCCACCTTGATAAGGAGAGAACGCCTCCTCTCTGTAGAGAGGGCGCAGTTGGCGTTGCCAAGGAAAATGATGGCCCTCTGTGCCCAGTTGGATAGCACTTCCGGGGGGATCGCGTCGCCTGACACTTTGGCTTCCTCCGCCATATCCAAGATCTTGGTCATGGGTCCAATAGCGTCCAAAAGCTTGTCCTGGCAAGTGCGCCAGGACCTGTCGATCCCCTTCCGGGGGTCCTTGACGAACTTCTGGAGGAAGGTCGCCATCTTCGGGTCGATGTCCGGGGTCATGGCCACCGAACCTTCCAACGAGGGCCGGGGACACTCCGCACGCAGGCGGCTCCTAGCATCCTTGTCCACCGGCTTCCTCAGTCGATTAGCGACGTATTGGGCCACCTTGTCACACGGGACCCACTCGGAGGACCTGGGGTGGACGATGTCGTCCGGGTCCAGCATGTCGGACGGACCCGCGGAGGAGGAGGGCTGAGAAGGCAGCCACGACCGGGAGGAACAGGCCTCCTCTTCCGAGTCCTGAGAGTCGTTGTCTTGCTGTGGGTCCGGAGACATAGCAGGGGGTGAAAGCGGAGGAACTTCCGAAGGAAGAGGTTGAGGAGGTTGCGCGTCCTCTAAGGCCTTGAAGGCGCTCTTCACCCGAGCGAAAGCCGCCGAATCAACCCCCTCAGTGCAAGGCTTCTTAGGAGGGGGGGGGGGTGGGATGCGTCCGGTCCGGAGGCCGGAGCTGGCGCGGAAGAAGGGCGGCAAACTTAGCGTAAGCCTCGTCCAGGCGCGCCGAGAGTCGCTGCTCAAGGGGGACCATGGCCTGGTCCACCGCGCGGTAGATCGAGTCATCGACCGCCTGGTAGAAATCGTCGTCCAAGGGGACGTAATTCAGAGGGTCTTCCTCTGGGTACTGGTCCGCGTTCCCCTGCATAGCGAGGTAAATTAGGCTCAAGCAGCGGGAGCGTAAGGAAAAACCAAATGACCCTCCACAGGGCACTCTACTTTCTGGGGTGTCCCAGCGATATGGGTGGCCCAAGGCACACAATTAACGGGCCAGGCCCTGGAAACGCTACAGCCCTCAGAGTCTTGGGGCGCCCCCCGGCAAAGCGTTCCCACGCCGAAACAGCACAATTACGACCCCGAAGGGTGTTCAACAAAATATATACAACCCAAAGGGCGTCCAGAGAAAAAGGGAAACCTAATTGCGATCCCGCAGGGTGTCATAGCCGGGAGGCGAGGCACGGGACCCGCTGGTGACAGGAGCGCGCCAGAACCCTCTAGAAGCACCTGGGAGCGGCCCTTCAGCAGACGAGACACCGGCCCCTGGCGGCAGAGCCACCACACCGCACACTACTGGGCAAATAATCGCATAAGGAGCGCACTAGGCGTCCCGCGATTAAGAAGGGAATCTGTGAAGAAACAACAGAAAAACCGACTCTTGGCCGAAGGCCAAAGCGCACTACACAGAACCCAAAACCCAGGAGAGAAGGAAAAAACCAACTTAACTTACTGCGAGCAGCGAAGAAAGAGGAGGAGACAAGAACAGCGGAGCATGATGGGAGACACCGGTGCATGGACACTGTGATAGGACTCATGTTTGACTTTGTTTTTTTCCCCGAATGTTCATGGGAAAAGTAGTTTGTGATATATTTTTTCTTGCTGCTGTAGGGAATAAATCGATGAAAGAATGGCATAATCCGAAGCCTCCGGTCCTGACATAGAATTTAATTTCTAGTCTCCGATTTTAAGTTCCTTCACAGTTACAATACATTTTAGCATTTTCAATTGTATATTTAGCTTCTTTATTTATGTCCCCTTTATAAATCTGTTTATATTATTTATTTTTCAAAGTAGTAACAGACCCCTGAGGAGGCTTTGCAGATCCCCAGTGGTCCACAGGTTTGGAACCATTGTGCTAGGTGTTATCTGCTAGTTGGGCCTATAAGCAGAGCGGAACAGGAAGCCTTTCATACCCTTCTAAACATAAGTGATTCCGATTCCAGACTGCATTGGTGTGTTTTTCAGGGAAGACCACTGTTAATAATAACATTCACCACCAACCCATCTATACCTAGGCTGGTGGATGGGCGGAAGGTTCAAGGAAGATGATATTCAACATTGGAACCAGTGATAGTGATTTTGGAAGCTGTCTTGCGATTCTTTTGGAGCATGGACAGTCGCGGGGCTTTCTGATCCATGTGGAAATCCAAACATTGAGGCTGAAGACCTAGGACTTGATTTAGATATTGGCGGATGGATTACTCCGTCACAACGGTGATGGCTATCCCGTCTGCTGAAATGTAAATCCTATTACAGCCTATCTGCCAAGATCTAAATCTGGCCCCTAGATCAATGTGGTTTCTCTTTGGGTGCAAGGAGGAGGATGAGTCAGAAGCGATATTGAGGCAGTAACTGGGGTTATGGCAGATGCATCTACATGAGGAGAAACTCTTCCATCACTGGAAAACGTTTGTCTGAGGATTTTGCTGTTTGAATAGGTTGTTATGATAAACCTTTCTTATATTTATGTTTTACTTGTCATTTGTATGATATTTGTAGACTTCATTAATAGCATGTTGATGCTTCCAAATGTCCAATAATTCCCATGGCAAAGGTGGGGATGCTCTATGAATCTTTTGGCTAGAGTATGAAATAATTGCCTAATTTAATTACAATCCTCGCCAGAGACAAGCTGTCAATGATATACATGAGTGGAATTTGACTACTTTGCCAGATTGTTGGTTACAGAGGAGAGATCCAGAATTGTAGCAAAGCAAGTCGAATGTGCCAGTCTACAGCATCTCTGTGCCTAGCGCATGTTTGTGATTGGGAAGCGATGCTGTTAACTCACTGAAGGTGTCCTCATCCCTTTCAATCTTTCATGGTTGTTGACTTTAGTCTTAACATAAGAGTAAGGTCAAGCGTATACACTACATTTAAGAGAGAGATGCAATATGTGTTTGGGTCATTTTAGAGTATTGTGAGTGGTTGGAATCCATCTCAACGTTTCCCCAGCATTGGATGGCTAAGAGCTGTTTTCTTAGCAAAGCTGTCAGCCTCTTCCCCCTGAAGAGGACACAGCAGTGAGTACTGGGAAATAATTTTATTTGGCAGTTCTGGGTCACCAATTTAATCATATTTCTGTAGCTGCATTGGGTAGTGTGTTTTCCATGAACAGCCACTGAAACTGTCTAGCTTGTATAGTTTGAATATATTTTGAAAGAATAGTATTTATATCCGATAATATTTGGGAGGCTTTGCATTAATTATTTGGTAGCGGTCAAAACTCTGTCTGGGCTGGCATCTTGGAGATGCTGGCAGACTGAAATAGGTGACGCCCACGCAAGAACTATTGACTTTGCCAATGTTTTAGCCATGTTGTATGCCAGTTTGGCTGCTGTTCAACTTGGCTAAAAGTTATTGGCATAAAGGAGAGGGTATGGAGTGGAGTGTCGTAAAATGGAGTGGAGTGTTATGGCGTGGCGTAGAGAGTCGTGGAGTGGCATTAAGTGGAATAGAGTAGCGTGGAGTTGCATACAGTAAGGTTGAGTTGCATGGAGTGTCATAGAGTGGTGTAGAGTGGTGTGAAGTGAATAGAGTGTCGTAGAGTAGAAAGTTGTAGAGTAGAATACACTGGAATGGCATAGAGTGTTGTAGAGTGTCAAACAGTGGAGTCGAGTTGAGTCTCGTGGAGTTTTGAGTGGAGTAGAGTGTCAGAGTGGCATGGCATAGAGTATTCTGGTGTGGATAGAGCAGAGTCGAATGGCATGGAGGGTGTTGCATAGAGTGGAGTAGAGTGTTGCATAATGGTGTAGAGCAAAGTAGATTGTTATTCAGTGGAGTGGCATAGCGTGGAGTAGTGCAGTAGAATGGAATGGTATAGAGTGGACTGTCATAGAGTGGAGTGGCATAGGGTGTAGCATGGCGAAGAGTGGTGTAGAGTTTAAGGAATAGCGTAGAGGGAGTGGCGCAGAGCATCGTAGAGTAGAGTGTTGTAGAGTGGAGTAGAGTTTAATGAAGTAGAATTTCATAGAGTATCATGGAGTGTAGTGTTGTAGAGTGGAGTGTCTTAGACAGCAGAAGAGTGGTCTAGAGTGAAGTGGCGTAAAATACAGTGGAGGAGTATAGATTGACATAGTGTGAAGAGGTGTGGAGTGTATTGGTTATGAGTAAAGGGGTGTAGAGTACATTGGCGTAGAGTGCAGCGGTAGACGAGAATGGCGTAGAGTGAAGTGGTATAGAGTGTAGTGGTACAGAGTAGAGTGGAGTGGCGCAGTGTATAGTGCATTGGTATGGAGTGCAATGGAATATAGTGGAGTGGTGCAGGGTTGAGTGGTGTAGAGTGCAGTATCGTAGAGAAGACTGTTTCAGTGTAGAGTGAAGTAACATACAGTGGAGTGGTGCAGGGTAAAGTGGAGTAGTGCAGGGTACAACACAGAGGTGTAGAGTACAGTGGCATAGACTGCAGTGGCTTAGAGAGAAGTGGCATACAGTGGAGTGGCATATAATGGCATGGAGTGGAGTGGCATAGAAGGGTGTAGTGTGTCGTAGAATAGAGTGGAGTAAAGTGGCAGAAAGTGGCATAGAGGGAGCTGCATAGAGAGTCATAGAGTTGAGTAGTATTGTAAAGTTGCTTAGAGAGGAATTGCATAGAGTGGAATAAAGTGTCAGAGTGGAGTAGAGTTTAATTGAGTAGAGCTTAACAGAGTGGAGTATCTTGGAGTGTCGTAGAGTGGAGTGTCTTACAGTGGAGTAGAGTGACCTAGAGTGAAGTTGCATAAAGTACAGCTGTGCTGAGTATATTGACATAGTAAAGTGGTGTGTGGTGTAGAGTGGATTCGCATTGAGTGGAGTGGTACCGAGTAGTGTGGAGTGGCGCAATGTAGATTACAGTGGTATATAGTGCAATGACGTAGAGTGGAGTGGTGCAGAGTAAACTAGCATAAAGTGGAGTGGAATAGAGTAGGTGGATTCTTTTTTTTGTTTTTTGTTTGTAAAGCTTTTATTTCGACATTTTTGTCATAAAGCCATAAAAACATTTTATAAAATACATTCACTTACAAAAAATAGAAGAAAACATAATTTCCAAAAATACAATAACTACATCTAAGGTGCACAAAAACAGCGTCATGGAGGGATATATACAATTTGTGTAGAAATACATTACTAGTTCATTATAAGTATTTGCATACAAAATTCAATTTGATACAATTTAATAGTCAGTTACAGAGCCGAATTTAAAAGCCTATCTACATTGTATAAATAATTAAGATGCCAGTAAGTTAAAAACATATTTTTACTTAATTGTGAATTTAAGAAATTCCTTATAGAAATCAGGACTGTGGGGTATCAAACCCTATGTTTTAACCCCAAGTTTCTTCCTTATCAAGCAGACACTAAGGAGATACCTACTGACTCCAAAAGCTACAAACTGAGAGGTTGTGGATTTAAGTATCCTCTCTGCCTCTTTGTAAGATCTTATGCCCACATTTTACAGAGTGGTTTGATCCATTTCATACGTGGGTATTTATACACCGGACAAAAGAAGAGAATATGGGCCTCATCTTTTTTATGTTTGAGTTCACACAATTTACAATTATACAACTCGTTTCCCGTGCTTTGTCCCCATCTGCCGGTATTTACATTAATTTGTAAGACACCATACCTATATTGTAGGTAGACAGTTTTGGCCAAGGGTGGCTCAATTTCGTCCATAAACTGCTCAAACATGGGTATATCCTTAAATTGTAGGAACTTCAGAGTTAAGGAGCCGGTACCACATTCATGTAAGTATGCATTATTAACATAGGACCAAAAAGCAGCTTTTGCATGTTCTTTACAATTAGTTGACAGTACAAGTGGGTTACTCCAAAAGTGTGATAGACCTATTTTTGTGAACCAAGTGGATATATGTCTCAGCCATTTGATTGAATTAAATATATCCAGTTCCATGATTTCTAGTAATCCAAGTCTATAATCAGCGAGTTCCGGGGTAGACCATAATCTTACCCAATAAAGGAGTGGCCTTAGGCAACACAATAAGTCTGTACGTTTTACATTAATGTCCAGGTAAACAGGCGTTAAGGGCGTTCTTAAGGGTATTCTCAATAAACGCCTAAAAAACGCATTCTCATCAGTATCAAAGGTCTTGTTTGAGTGTGGCCCCCATATCTCTGCCCCATATAGGGCTGCTGATTGAGCTTTGGCTTTCAATGCTTCCATCGCCGGGGTTATGGCTTTGGAAGCACTCCCTCCATGAATCTTTAGGATAGGAAGGGAACTACGTTTAAAAGTCAGCCTGCTTTTTTCCAGTTGATTTTTCCAGGACAATTTACTGTCTAGCCTAATGCCCAAATAGTCAAAAGACTCCACGTATTCTAATTTTATATTTTTTAGGGCTAAATTCTTCTTGAAGTTTTTCGGAGGATTAATGGCCATGTACTTAGTTTTTGATGAATTAATTTCTAGTCCCTTTTCTTCACAATAATTATAGAACTGATTTACTAAATTTTGTAGTCCTTTCGGGGTTTGGGATATTAGGATGGTGTCATCGGCAAATAACAATGCTGTAATTGCCTCATTGCCTAATTTCGGGGAATCATGGTTACATTGTGCCAGGTAGAGAGGGATATCGTTTACAAATAAAGAAAAAAGGGTAGGGGCCAGCACGCACCCTTGCCGTACCCCCCTTTTTACTGGTATGGCCTTGGTCAGTTCACCATTTCTTCCCCACCTTACTTTGGCAAAATTGTCTGTATGTAGCTTTATAAGATTTATTAGCAATTCACCTGGAACACCCATTTTCCTCAAAGTATCCCAGAGGAGGGAGCGTGGAACAAGATCAAACGCTGCACGGAGATCCATAAATTCTACGTAAAGGCTACCCTTCTTTATTTGTACATATTTCCAACAGATGCACATAAACCTGTACACCTGGTCCACAGTACTTGTCTTGATTCTAAACCCCGCTTGGTATTTGGAGAGGATTTTGGATTCCTCCATCCAGTCTAAAAGTCGATTTAAAATGTGCCTGTCAAAAATTTTCTGTAAAATATCGATTAAACTAATCGGTCTGTAATTGGCTGGGTTATAACGATCCCCTTTTTAAAAAATAGTAACTATTTCCGCCCCCTTCCACGTCTCAGGGATTGGGGTCCCTGCCAATATCGAGTTACACAAAAAATTTATATATGAGCACCATACTTCTGTATTATGGGTAAATAGGTCCACAGGCAATTTATCAGGGCTTGGTGCCTTACCCGCCTTAATTGCATTTATTGTACGTAGGGTCTCCTCCTCGCTGAATTGAGGTAAGCTAGTACACGAGGACAAATCCATTCCTGGATCGTTTGGACCTAGACCCACATCTACCGAATCATACAACTCAAGGAAGTGGTCATACCATATTTTCTCGTCAAGGTAAAAGTCTCTGTTGTAGTGACCTGTTTTGTTATTTTTTGATATCAGGCTCAAAAAAGAACTTTGGTCATGCTTCCTAGCTGCATTTAAGAGGTCTTCCCAAACCAAGTTGTCCCATTCCTTTTTTGCCCAGGAGAGAAGTGTTTTGTACTCTTGTCTACACTCTCTTACCATCCTATGATCCTTAGACTTGACTGCTTTAATTACGTTGCTTTTCGCTAGGCGACACTGTTTGTTATACCATGGAGTTTCTAGTTCAAGTTGCCTGCTTGTATTGCTATTATCGTTACTACATGTTTTGCTCAAGAGGGGGATTAATAGTTCTACCAAGTGGTAGTGCATGTTAAGAACTTCCTGGGAGCCCAGGCACAGGTTATTATATAAGGAGATCGTGTCTGAAAAGGTATTATAAATACCAGCAAGTATGCCTTTTTTTGCTAGAATGTATGGCCACTTTATGGCTCTTCTGTTGTTAGAGACCTCGACCTCTCCCACCTCCCTTGTAAGCTCTGTTTCCGCAAGCGGTGTCAAAAATAAGTTAGAAGTTAACCCCAATTGTAAAGGAAAGTGGTCGCTTTCAGGCCTATTCACAACTCTGAAATCCAACAATAAGTGCCACAGGTTAGTAGTAACCAGCATAAAATCAATGAGTGATTTGGAGATCCCCTTGCTGTATGTGTAATTTGCAGGTTTGTCGGAATCAAGACGACCATTACAGGCCCTTTAGTCATTAGACATAGTTAATTCAAGAATCTGTATAGCTGCTACTGAGCTTTTGACTGATTTCACACTATCTAGAGTGGGGATGTCAAAAGCCCTGTCTTCGTTTTCTAGTAGGTTTTCAAGCCCCAATACAGGTTCGAATTGGCAGTTGAAATCCCCACCTATAATAACTTGGGGATTTGGTTCTAGTGTACCCAAATACGAACTCAACTGTTCTACCACCATGGATTCCTTCTTGTGAGGATTGGGCCTGTTGTAAATATTTATAATGTATACGGCCCCCATTTCCTTCGTAGTCACTTTTACCCCAAGCAGATCATTAGAACAGAGGTAAAGAGGTAAAACAACAACATTCAGGGTTATTCTTATCCAAATTATTAAACCCCCAGACGGTCTACCTCTTATAGACGTAATTGCCCCACAATGAAAGGCTTTATACCCGAGTCTATGAATCATATCAATTGCCCAAGTTTCTTGTAAGAGTATGATATCATGCTCTTCCATGAAGGAACTCCAAACCCTATCACAAAGATTTCTTGTTACCCCTGCAATGTTCCATGACAAGATTTTTATCTCACGCATTATTTTGCATTGTGCTGAGTTACTAGGGGAGTCATTCGTGATCATATGTACATTTGGTATTTCCCCCCTCTTTTGTCCGGCCAAGAGCCCATTGCTAGACACTAACTCTTGGGCTTCCGTGCATGCTGATAATAACACATTTTTATCCAAGACAGTAGGAACATCTACGGGTGCCCTCTTTGAGCGTTCACCATAAGTGGTAACAAACGGTAAACCAACTCGTTGGATTTTGGCTGTTTCAGTTTCAGGAGGCATTATACACGATCTTACACATCTGCCCCATGGAGCTTCATTAAGCAGAGGAGAGGAATTGTCCCCAACTTCGAACTCTCCTACTTGTCAGCGGCCCCACCATGACCAGTTTGTCTCCGCACCCATGTTCTGTATTGGCATTCCGCCCCCTGGGGTTGGGGGATCAAAGAACGAGTACCTACTACTCATCATGTCCACACGGGGAAGACCTCTGCTACTTGATGTAGTTTGCTTTGTATAAAAGTAGCTAAGGTCACAAGTTCCAATTCCTGAGAATCCTTTGCGTTGATTTTGTCCATACACAAGGTGGGCTACCGATGGATCTTTAAAGTTCACCAAAATGCAGTCCCCTCTTATGTCCTTTGGTCTGGTGCCCAACCAATTAACTCTTCTAACGTGTATGACCTGGCAGTTAATAGTATGATGGAGGGGCCTATTTTCTCTTAACCAGTATAAGGTCTTGTTTTTGAGTTCATCATAGGACTCCCTCCTATCAGATTTCAAAGGAGGGACCCCTGTGAGGACTACCACGTACGGTTGGCATCCCGGTGGAAGGTCTGCATTTGGAGCTTGTTTTGGCACTGGTTGGCCTGGATTACAGTCGGGTACTGGATCTTTAGCGTTAGTAGCACGATTTGCAGTGCAGATGGCAGTGCCTATCCCTTCATCAGTTCTCAGTGGCCCTATCGTTTCAGTGGTAATAGATACTGTCTTGGTTATTGGTACATCCTGTTTTCCTTTACGTGGCGCTGGTTTTGGAGGAACAGCAGATTGTATTCCTACGTTATTTGGCAAAGCCCCAGATAGGGGCTGATTTCGATTCCCCCATGTACAGCAGTATCCTTATTCTGGGCCAACGTTATCTTTTCTTGGAGGTCGAATTTGATCGGGTGGTTTGGGGGTTGTCGGGCTTGGTTCTGCCCTTGGTATATCTGCTCCGATTTTTTAGTGTAATTTAACTAATGATTTCAATGCAAAAAAATTGTCTAATGAGGTTTGTTCAAATTTGTCCAAGCGATCCGAGAGCCCTTTCAGTCTTTCGATCACAGGTAAGATCAAGGTTGACATTAAATGTTGGATCTGTTCCATCAAGGGTTTGTCTACGGATGGGTCCTTTGGGCAATTGTCCGGAGCAATATCTAATTGGGGACTAGTTGGGACATTTATAGGATCCTCCACTTGTTGGTCACCTACTCCTGCACCTACTTTCTTGGTCTCAAACTCTGTAGATCTGCAAAGGACAGCCCCATTCGTATGGTTTCTACGTATTCTTTTAAAGGCTTTTGATCTATAGCCCTTGCGTGGGGTGACTAATCTTTTCCTTTTTAATGCTGCACAACTTGCTTTTACCGGAGAGGCCAGTAAGTCTTGTCTTGTAGGTGCTTCATGAATCATTATCATGGGCAGGGTAGGTGAATCTGCTACTGATGTAACTGGGTGAGTCGGTACTACAACAGCACTACTTGGGCTCCTGTTTGCTGTCTCGAGGTCAGGGAGAATGTCAAGGTTTCCATTACATTCCCCTGATTTGTCTATACAGGGTTGCATATTGCCTGGTGTTTGATAAGTAGAGGTTCTGCTGGGTTAGTGTTAGTAGGGGATGTTACCCGTACCAGTGTTCCCAAAGAGGAGCGCTTATGTGTGAGGTATTACCGTGATAGTCTTCATTCAGCTAAGATAATTTCCTTCTCCACAACAGAGACTGCACGAGTTATGAACTGGTCCATAGTACCTATTGTAGAGTTTCCCCCTCGCCTCGTACATCTTCCGGAGCGGGTAGACATGGGTGTATAACTAGACATAAATAAATACCAGCAGATTGCGCAGTTACTGTATCAAGAGAGGCCTGTCTTTTACCTGGTGCAGTTCTTAGGGGGGGTGGCCCATCCAGGCCCCTGCTGGCCCCGGACGGCCACAGACGGCCCGCCCTTTGCCCGGGCTTCGCCCGGCGGCCCGCTTGCGTCCCGCAAGACGGGCCCTCGCTGGATTATGTAGATGAGGGGGCGGTTGTGGGCGGGGCACGCAGGGGGCGCTGACCGGATGTTGCTTGGTCGCGCAGGGACTCCTGGGAGAGTGAGTCCCTGCCGCGCTACTCCCCTGCAGCCTCTCTGCACCACAGGTGGACCACGAATACGGGGCAAACAGTCAGCAGACAGCGTTGGTGGGCGGTCCTCCCACGAAGCGGCTCCCGCGAAGCAGCTCCCTGAAGCGGGAGCGGCGAGAAGTTGCAGTAATGCAGGTGAGGGGCAAAACGAACAGGATCTCCCCACAGCGTCCTCAAGTTGCACGAAGGGTCACACAGGTCTGGAACTCCGGGGTCCTTTTCACCAGTTTGCCGGTTGTGGGCGGGGCACGCAGGGGGCGCTGACCGGATGTTGCTTGGTCGCGCAGGGACTCCTGGGAGAGTGAGTCCCTGCCGCGCTACTCCCCTGCAGCCTCTCTACACCACAGGTGGACCACGAATACAGGGCAAACAGGCAGCAGACAGCGTTGGTGGGCGGTCCTCCCACGAAGCGGCTCCCGCGAAGCGGGAGCGGCAAGAAGTTGCAGTAATGCAGGTGAGGGGCAAAACGAACAGGATCTCCCCACAGCATCCTCAAGTTGCACGAAGGGTCACACAGGTCTGGAACTCCGGGGTCCTTTTCACCAGTTTGCCGGTTGTGGGCGGGGCACGCAGGGGGCGCTGACCGGATGTTGCTTGGTCGCGCAGGGACTCCTGGGAGAGTGAGTCCCTGCCGCGCTACTCCCCTGCAGCCTCTCTGCACCACAGGTGGACCACGAATACGGGGCAAACAGGCAGCAGACAGCGTTGGTGGGCTGCCCCCCCACGTAGCGGTTCCCGCGAAGCAGGAGTGACAAGAAGTTGCAGTAATGCAGGTGAGGGGCAAAATGAACAGGATCTCCCCACAGTGTCCTCAAGTTGCACGAAGGGCCACACAGGTCTGGAACTCCGGGGTCCTTTTCACCAGTTTACCGGTTGTGGGCGGGGCACGCAGGGGGCGCTGACCGGATGTTGCTTGGTCGCGCAGGGACTCCTGGGAGAGTGAGTCCCTGCAGCGCTACTCCCCTGCAGCCTCTCTGCACCACAGGTGGACCACGAATACGGAGCAAACAGGCAGCAGACAGCGTTGGTGGGCGGTCCTCCCACGAAGCGGCTCCCGCGAAGCGGGAGCGGCAAGAAGTAGCAGTAATGCAGGTGAGGGGCAAAACGAACAGGATCTCCCCACAGCGTCCTCAAGTTGCACGTAGGTTGATTCACAATAGAGTGAAGTGGCATAGTGGTGCAGGGTAGAGTGCAGGGATGGAGAGTAGTTTATAGTAGAGTGGCATTGAGTGCAATGGTGTGGAGTGCTGTATGTAGAGTCGATTAGAATGACAGAGTACAGTGGCGTAGGATGCAGTGGCATAGAGTGGAGTGATGCAGAGTACAGTGGCATTGAGTGCTTTGGTATAGAGTGTAATTGAGTTGCATAGAGTTGAGTGGTGCAGAGTAGAGAGCAGTGGCATGAGTGCAGTCTTGCAGAGTAGAGTGCATTGGTGTAGAGTGCAGTGGTATAGAGTGTAGTGGTCCAGGCTACAGTGGCATAGAGTGGAGTGGTACAGAGTAGAGTGCAGTGGCTAAGACTGGAGTGGTGTAGAGTGCAGTTGTGCATAGTAGAGTGGGGGTAGAGTGCATTGGCATACAGTAGAGTGGTGTAGAGTAGAGATGCATAAAGTGAATTGACGGAGCGTGCAGTGGTAGACAGTTAGTTAGAATAACTTAGTGTAGTGGTGTAGAGTGCATTGGCTTAGAGTTCAGTAGAATGGCGTAGAGTGGTGCAGAGTAGAGTGCAGTAGCATAGAGTACAGTGGCACAGAGTAAAGTGGCATTGAGTTCAGTGGCCGAGTTCATTGTTGCTGAGTAGTGTGTCACAGAGTGCAGTGCTCTAGAGAAGAGAGGCATAGAGTGCGGTAATGTAGAGTGCAGTGGTGTATAGTAGAATGTTGCAGAGTATAATAAAGTGTCATAGAGTTCAGGGATACAGAGTGCAATGGTGTAGAGTGCATTGTCGTGGAGTGCAGTGGCATAGAGTGCTGCAGAGAAGAGTATAGTGGTATACAGTGATTTAGTGGAGAGTAGATTGCAGTGGCATAGACTGTATTGGTTTTGGGTAAAGTGGTGTAGAGTGCATTGGCTTAGAGTTCAGTGGCATAGAGTGCAGCAGCATAGAAAAGAGTGGTTTATGGTGGAGTGGTGTGGAGTGGAGCAAGGTAGATTTAAGTACTGTAGAGTGAAGTGGCATAGAGTGCAATGGTGCAGAGTGGCATGGAGTGGAGTGCTTAGAGCAGATTATTTCAGCGTAGAGTAGAGTGCAGTGGCATAGAGTGCTGTATCGTGCAGTGGTGCAGAGTAGATTAGAATACCTTGGAGTGGACTGGAATAGAGTGCAGTAGCATAGAGTGGAATGATGCAGAGCAGCGTGGTGTAGAATCTAGTGGCCTACAGTGCAGCAGAGTAGTGTGCAGTACGGTGGTGTAAAGTTGAGTGTTTCAGAGGAGAGCACAGTGGCATAGTTTGAAGTGGTGCAGACTGGATTAGAGTGACTTATATCAGACTGACTTATATCAGACTGGACTAGAGTACAGTGGCATAGAGTGGAGCTATGCAGAGTAGAATGGCATAGAGTGTAGTGGCGCACAATGCATTGGAGTAGAGAGCAGTAGAGTGGCGTAAAGTTAAGTGATGCAGAGTAGAGTGGCATGGAGTGTAGTGGCTTAGAGCACATTGGCATAGAGAGGTATGGAGAAATGTTGTGCAGTGGTGTTGAGTGCAGTGCCGTAGAGTGCAGTGGCATAGGGTGCAGTGGCACAGAGAAGAGTAGTGTTGAGTTCAGTGGAGAGAGCGCAGTGTTGAAGATCAGACTGCTGTACAGCAGAGTGATGCAATGCAGAGCAGAGTGGAATGCAATGGCATAGAGTGGTGCTAAGTAGAATGGCATTGAGAGCAGTAGTGTAGAATGCAGTGGTGCAGAGTAGAATAGAGTGGTGTAGAGTGTATTGACAGAGAGTATAATGGTGCAGAGTGATGCAGAGTATAGTGGCATAGAATCCAGTGGCTCAAAGTAGATTGGTGTACAGAGCACTGGTGTAGAATGCATTGGTTTGAGTAAAGTGGTGTAAAATGCATTGACAGAGTGCCGTGGTTGAAGCAGAGAGCAGTGGCATAGAGTAGAGGGGCATAGAGTTAAGCGGGGCAGCGTAGATTGCAGTAATGTAGAATAGAGTGGAGTGGAGCAGAGTCGAGTGGCTCTGAGTGCAGTGGCCTAGAGTACATTGTTTCAGAGTAGAGTGAAGTAGTGCAGGATGGACTGGTGCAAGGTAGAGTGGAATGGTGCTGGGTAGAGTATAGTGGTGCAGGTGTACAGTACAGTGGTGCATAGTGCATAGATCGTGGATGTAGATGATAAAAAACCAAGGTGACAGCACACAACCTTGTCAGACCCCGCTGGCCTAGGGGAATACATCTGAAAAGTTCTCCATCACGCCCAAAATGCACTCTGGCCCCTAGATTCTCATTAAGGCCATATAAGAAATTTACCAGAGGAAAATCTACCCCAAGAGCCCCAGAGTGATCAGAATCATGGAGGGCTTAGCCCTGTTCACATGGTCGAAGGCAGATACGTCTGATTAAGTCCCTGTTCCATTGTACCTAGCCCTGGTCTAAAACCATATTGCCATCGGGATAAGATTGTGTGTCCCTAACACAAGACTGTAGTCAATTGAAGACGATGATTTTCACAGAGCTATCAATAATGGATATTGGCCTGTAACATTTGGGAGGCCCCCTGTCACCTTTCTTAAATATGGGGAACATTATGGAGAGGGTCCAGGACTTAGTCACCTTTCAGCATAAAGAGTTATTGAACAAGTTTATAAGCAAAGGCCCCCAAAGATTGGAATTACATTTAATAAGATCCATTGGGACCTGAGGCTTTACCACCCAGGATCTGGGAAACGGCGTCCTCCTCTTCCTCTAGGGAGATCTTGTGTTGGGGCGAGTTTTTATACTGCACAAGCACCCTATCATTTAGCACCTTATTGATAGACATCTGATAAATCTTGATTAAATCCCCTACCCATGCTTGACCAGAGATGTTGCATACCATCAATGGGTTAAGAAGGGTATCTTGTTGACGAAACCTATTCACCACCTCCCAGAATAGTTTGCTTTCATTATGGGCTGCGGCTGCCTCCAACCCTTCCCAGTCCTTCTTCTTCAATGAAAACTTCCTATCTCTTAGAGATCGCTTATTGGCCCGCCTGGACTCTCGTACTGTCCTCAAATGGTGGTTTGCCGCTGAGCATCCAGCATCAAAACATTGTGGGAGGGCAGGATGTGAATTACATGGTTGCAGCAAATGACTCTTTAAAGAGGCACAACATTGCTCAAAGCAGACAACTAGAGCTTCACTTGAATCCTCAGCCAGGCAACCCAAATACTGTCAGATGTTTTTTTAAAAGGAGACCAAGGACTGCACTAGGGTGTTTCATCTGCAAAAAAACATCTGCGCCCATCACTGGAGTGTTGTTGGATATCAGTGCCCCATGTTGGTGGCTTATCCCTATCCAGGGGAAAACTCAATGTAATGTAAGGGGTGTTATGATCCCCTCATGCAGCCACATTGACTGAACTGTTAGCCCACCACTGCAAAAGTTGCCTGGACATGAAGACCTACTCAATGAGTGATTCCCATCCCCCCTCACTTATAGGTGAATTTGTTGGGGCCCTCAACCTGAAGATAGTCAATCACGTCCACAAAATCCTTCGAAGCAACACAATTCATTAGCTCGTTTCCCCTGGGGTCCATTGGTGCAGCTACAATGGCAGTGTTCACTACCCCTAAGTCTGCAGGAGTACCCCTGAGTTTGACATTAAAATCACCACAAGGCAGTAGGCGAGGTTGTGACGAGGCACAAGACTTCAGTGATTTCAGGCTTGTAATAAAACAAAATAACTTCTTGAAAAGAGGACCAGGGTGAGTAACGAAATTATTATATTGATTGATCAAATAAAAACAAAACGAACCATGGTTATCTCTAGTACAAAGGACCAGAAAAGTGTAATCGTCTGTATTGTCAACCTAGACATGGCACGGAGACCGCGTTACTATCAGTAACTGATGATCTTCATAGATATCAAGACAGAGGCTTTTCCGTTGTTCTGGTGCTGCTAGATCTGTCAGCAGCGTTCGATACTGTCTCTCACAGTATCTTACTCGAACGATCTGCTGACATTGGGCTGAAGAACACGGCTTTAGCATGGCTAAAAAGCTTTCTATCCAACCGGACCCAGGCGGTTAGCATGGGTACGTTTCGTTCAGCTGAAATGGAGATTGCCAAGGGGGTGCCACAGGGCTCATGTTTGAGCCCGACTCTTTTTAACATCTATGTGGCCCCCCTGGCAAACATCCTGCGAGAGTTTGGTTTCATCCCCGTATCTTACGCGGATGATACCCAGCTACTATATCCTTTCAAGCATCTTACGAACGAAATGAAGGTCTCTTTCTCCAATGGCATGAAAGCAGTAGCCAAATGGATGTCATCAAACTGCCTTCAATGCAATGTGGGGAAGACGGAGGTCCTGCTGTTTGGAGAAGCTAAGATCTTATGGACCCCAGATTGGTGGCCGCAGGATCTAGGGCCAGTACCTGAACCCAAACTCGTTGTGAAAAACTTGGGGGTGCGCCTGGATCGAGATCTCTCCTTGAAGCAACATGCCAACTCAGTGGTGGGCACTTGTTTTCATGTGATCGGCCTTCTACGTAAAGTTTTTCCCTTACTACCGGATGCCACCAGAAAAACTTTAGTGCAGGCCCTGATCCTTAATCGTTTAGACTATTGTAATGGGCTCCTGCTGTCAGCCAACGAGGGAGTCAAAGCTAAACTCCAGGTTGTGCAGAACACAGCAGCAAGACTGGTTTTAAATGCCCCTCCAACAACGCCATCTAAACCACTCCTGGCCAAATTACACTGGCTCCCCATTCGGAAAAGGGTGATATTTAAAATCTGTTGCCTTATCCACAAGAGCTTAAATGAACTAGGGCCAACACATTGGGCAGACAAATTTGTACCGTACATTCCGGTGCGATCTCTCAGATCCAGTAACCAGCTGCTTCTAACAGTGCCAGCTGTGAAAAAATTAAGGCAGGGTGGCAGGGCTCTATCCGTAGCCGGCCCGACCTTGTGGAATGGATTACCTCTGGCACTTAGGAAATGTACAGAACACCTGAGTTTCAGGAAACAACTTAAGACCTTCTTGTTTCAAGCATAAAACATTTCCTCTGGACTCGCAGAAAACGCTCTCTAGGTCACAGGGGCAGAGATACTCCTCTGGGAGTCGATTCCTAGCGCGGTACAAACCTATAAATGAATAAATAGACATCCTCCCTCAGATTACGTTTGACGGAGATAGCAAGCCCCAGTCCCGGCTCTACCATGAGAAGAGGCTCAGCTGGACAGGAATAAACAGCAAAACCCCTCCAGAGAGAGCGGTGCAAATGCCCAAGTTCCCTGCAGAACAACCGGGTCAAACTTCTCACCAAGAGCCAACCAATCAGGATTTATAATTTTGTCTTTTAAGCCAGTCACATTCCAACTCACAGGAGAGAAGGAGAGGCCAAGCTTAACCAACGCTACTTCAAACCCATCTGCTGAGGTTGTCTTGCCCCCAGAGAATACAGCTGGAGTGCTGCCAGGACAAAAACTGGGCAGTCAGTCCACTTCCGAGAGGGCCTCATATCTATTCCTAACAGAGGCGTTAAAGCTACCACCAGAGCAAGCACTAAAGTTAGCAGCGGTGCCCAATGAAGCCAAGGCTGGCCCTGGGCCTCACGAGGTTCTGTTCCGGTCACCACTTCTGACCAAGGGCTGAGGTTGCACAGGGGCAGCGTGAGGCTTGTAGGAAAACCCAAGAGGAACTGGAACTATGGAGCTCAATTGACAAGTGCTACTTGAATTCCAACCCAATGTAGTTCACCCCACAGAAGGTGATCTAAAATGAATAATAAGACAATCCCCTTGGACTGAAATGGGACTCAAGACTATCCACCCAAACCTCCTAGCAAACAGTATCTCACTAGCAAGCGCTAGCGGGAAGCCCCTGTGCCCAACTAACAAATACTTTTTATGCACACAAGTTCCTGACCGTTAGCTTAGTACTGCTGTTTAATGATGAAACAGGCTCAGACAACTATTTATTCACTTTTTCTTTATGCCATTTTTTTTAGCTCATTCAAACATTATTGAAACATGTCTTTCCTGGCCGGTGTTGGGCCCTACCCCCCTTGTTCTAAGAATGAACAAATGCAGAATCTTGTTTCGCAAATTCCCTTATGACTCCTCACAATGCTTGCGTAAAGGGAGACCCCACTCAGAACCACTAATTATGGACATAGAGCTGGGGGGATAATTTGATTAGAGGCTCGATACGGGATAGCTGCCCTACACTTAGGTATCCTTTCAGATTATTCACCTGAATACCAACTGGGATTAGAGTGGGCAGAGGCAAGAAAGAAGGTAACGGGTTGGCGGGGAAGGCAGCAACGCCTGTGGGAAAAGAAGTCCCATCTGGCATTTCCCACTGCTTAATAGTAAAGTTAGACTGATTATCAAGGCCGGTCCCACTAGACCGAATTTCTCTCATAGGGTTGCAAGCGGGGAGCTTGATAGGTCAATAGAGACAAAAGTTTTGAGTATTCCCCAATGTGCGATACTAGGGGAGAAGTCTGCCTACAGCAGAACTTTAATTTTGGCATGGCAAATATCCATGGGCATCGCTCCTGCCCGGGCTCCAATAAGGGGATAGGTGTACCAATATCCATGAATTCCCCTACGTGTGCTGTCTGTGCTACCCAGTCCCCTTGTAACTCCCCAACTGTATCCCCTAAATAAGAATCAGTTTGTGAAGTTGCATCCAAAATAACACACCACTGTGCCTTCCTGGGTTTGTTGCCTTTTGCACGTGCCTTATTCCCTCCAAGGGGATTGGCCCCTTGTTCTAGCTGTGCTGGGGCTTCACATAGACTGGAGCCCGGCGAACAAGACTCTGAAATAGGAGAGTTCTCGCTCGTCCACAGGCATAAGGCTTGGGCCAGAGTCAAGGGATCTTCTTCTCCGTGAGGGCGATCTCTGGACTTGTGACCCCCATTGCCCTTTCCAACATCCGGTCTATCGAAGTACACTTTGGAGGGGGGGCAGGGGCAGGAAGCATGCCTGAAGCTTTCCTTTTGCCTTGATGGAAGATTAGAACCAATAAAACTACAATAACAATAAATAACTAACACCTTGTCCCTGGGACAAAAAGCAAAGGGCTATCGATAGGAAAGTTACGAGGCTGACCTGCAATAACCAACTCCACAACGGCAATCAAAGGACAGTTTCCACCCTAAAGTATGCTTGCATCTATTGTTCTATAACATAACATATGTATTTGTAAAGCGCACGTTCACCCAGAAGGGTATTTTGGCGCTGAATAACAGATGTCTATTGTTACCTAACTCAATGGTACTCATTTTATCGACCTCAGATGGATGAAAGGCTGAGTGGACCTGCCGGGATTTGAACCTGCGACCAGGAGATCAAACACAGGTCCCTGAAGAGAACACATTAATCCACTGAGCCACCAGACCCACCAATCGTAGGTCTGTTGCAAACACAGCCTATCAAGTTCTCCTGTCCCTCCATGGGAAGGAGTGCAGTGGACACCCTCTCCAAATTCATGAGCAGGCGCCTCCCACAAGGTGGTTGAAGAAGTAAGTGAAAATAAAGAACACAGTACCCGTGTAAGCTAGGGATCAGCCCCTCAGAGGCTCTTTGCAGAAGGACCGGGGGGAGGGTTCCTTGCCCTGCCACTTACTGGCACTAACAGGCGCAGGATGGGCCTCCCCTTTGACAATCTTTACCCGGGCTTGGACTACACGCGTCCCGTGCTGCTGGAGTGCTTTTCTTTCTTTAAACACTGTGGGGGTGGGGGTTAAGGCTACTCCCCCACAGGTGACTAGCGACCATCAAAGCATCCTTGGACTTGGAGCCCCTCCTGAAAATCAGCCCATAATGTCTGAGTGCTTCTCGTGCTATAAGCGCTGGGGGGTGGGGGGGGGGGGGGCAGGAGTTCAGAGACATGCAAAGCGTCCTGGGACTTGAGTCCCTTCTGAAAGCATCTTCTCACATATGCAAAGGGCAGGGTTGGTATGAGGAGTGCTTCATTTATTTACTATAGCTTGCAACCCACAGATAAAATGTGCATGACATCCTTGTGGGTGGCATTTTAGAAGCAACCGCCCATGATGAAGTTGGGAGATGACTGGAAAAGAAATCTCATTTGTTACATTCAATATAAAACAATAATGCCGCTTTCTCTGCAGTGCTCGTAAACAAACCCTTGCTCATTCATTGCGAGATGGGTCACTTTGGTATTTTTTGATGAAAAGACGTATTCAACTTTTCTTTTTTTAATTTCAGAGTATTTTATTAAAAGTTTCTATTTTATATACAGTACAGTAGTAGTGCATGAGGGTGAATTACAGACGCCTTTGAGGTTACATTAGGCAAAGGCCTGGGAAAGAAGAGGGGGAGAAGCCGGCACATTCTGGCCATCTGAGCCCAAAGTGGAAGAGATGAAGGCAGGTATTGCTAAAGCTGATGGACACTTTGGTCAAAGGAACGCTATCCCCCACTTCCACAGGCTGTTGTAAACGTATCTAGGACCCTAATTAAATATCCCCGATTTATGCCCTTATATGGTTATAACAAATCATATCCTTATAAAGGCATAAGAATCATATCCATATTTAGTAATAGCCAATGCAGTCCAAATACGGCAAGGCTACTTCCTTAGACTCCTAGAAAGTACAACGAGTTCTTTAAACAAACCAAACCTCCAGCAACCTGGGAATTCCCCATACTTTTGGTTTGATTTGTCCTAGAACTCCTGCGATTCTGAAAGAACTGCCAGTTCCTAATGACGGTTATTATTGACGTCTTATGTCCAACCTTACGTCAAACACGGCACCTTACAGGTATAAATATACCAGTGTTCGCCTTAAGCAACACACAGTGGTTTGGAGCATAGCGGCTATCTACTTACCCAAAGCCCAGCTGCTGCGAGTGCCGAAGGAAGCCGTCCCTCCCATTTGACGCACTGAGAAAGACGCTGTCTTTTCTCTTGCCGAGAAAATCCAGCTTCAGTGTTTCCAGTCACCCTTGCGGGTCACTGGGAGATCGAGTCCTGAGAACGAGATACAAGACCTCCTTCATTCTAAAACCAATGTACGGAGCTGATTAGAGCCTTAGAGAATTATTGATTCAGATTCTTGGCAAAACTAACTTAACTTAAACTGCAACTCCCTTACTCCTTCCCACATACTAGGCTTAGGTTAGGTACACTGGGGTAGGCGTATTTAGATGCACCAGTTGAGTACGTTTAGTCAACTTTTATCATTGTATGTAATTGTATATATTTTATCCATTTTAAGTATCATATGGCTCAGAAACCATATCAATGCTTTTACAGTTTTATTTCATATTACTGCTTTTACTGTACGCACTTTACTTTATGAAAAGAATTGCAATTGTGGCAAATCACTTGTTTTGCATGAGAAAGAGTACTGCTCAATAAATAACACCTTTTATTGAAAACGCCCGTCTCTCTATTTCTCTGCACTCTGGTGAAACTAAGTATGCACGATTGACTGAGTGAAATAGTTATCCAGTGTTTTCACATGACTCTGGAGATATACTCCTTATTCTGGAGGGAGCAAAGTTGTCATGTTTATGCGGTTGTCAGAAGCTAATCCCTTCTTGTCTAATCAAGGAAGTTAACTCCTCCTTGTTCATTCGAGAAAGTTTCTAGTGACCTCTGAGCTAGCTGGCATACCTAACTAAGTCTAACATATTCAGTAGAGACCTAGTCGACCTCAGTCCTATGTCTAAACTGCCGTTTATGTTATTCCAATGCGCAGAGCCTATTGGGAATATAGGAACTACACTACATGGCGCCCAACGTTTGGTAAGGCGATAATCTAACGCAAGATACTAGAGTAACTCAGTTGTGCTTTTTCACACAGACCCCTTTTTCCCGTAAAAACTCCAATAGACGTCTGGAGTGGGTGAAAGGTTAATATCCACCGAAACTTAGTAGGAAGAGATTCCTATGTATTAGTTTTCGGTTTGGTCAACGTTGAAGGATACAGTGTTCCAAAATATTGTGCACCTAATCTTTGTTTCCTCAAAACATGCTCTGCAAGAAACTTTCATTAAACAATGTTAAATAACGGCGACAACAACGAAACCGGTGGAGCCGCAGTAGATGCGAATCAACCGGGTGCAGACCTTACAGGGTTTAATGAAAATAACGACCCGGATGCAATAATCATCCCGGTCAATATAAGAAAAACCATAATTATAAAACTTATAGAAAATGGAGTAACATCAAGAGGTGGTACAGTCGTATTTGTGGTAGAGGCACATGAATTTCAGCAGACAGAAGTATTCTATTCCTGGATAAATTTTCCAGCAGCACATGCTGTAACACATGAGTTCCACTACTACAAAATAGCGGAAGGTCCAGAGGAATACTCTCCTTTCGAGGAAGTTTAAATTCCACTAACATACCAAGAGCACCTGCTCTGGTTTAATGGATCCCTAAAACAGCAAAATCACATTACCAGGCTCGGTCCACTAGGTAGACCGGGAGCCACATGGCCGGTTCTAGCCAGCTGCACACCACATCCCGACATTGAAAAAATGTCAAGCGAAGAACTCTTAGTTAAAATAAAAGAATTAACAAAAGCATATAGAGATTTAGTTCAACTAACAGTTGACGGTACAACCGACCGACTAAATACACTAATTGAAAATCCGGAAAAGACTTTCATTAAAAATAATCTCAATTCTCAAAAGAAGACGTGGGAGGGTAATAAACAAACCTCTCCCAGAGAAAAATAGTTTCGGTCCAGAGGAAGGTCTCCCCAACGAAGAAATAGATCTCCAGAAGGGGGGGTGCAAGACTCCACAACGGGAGCCCTCTGAAAAAAGATACAACCTTAGAAATAGGGATAATTTGAAAAAAACGGACAGATATCAAGATATTGATACACGTCCCTCTCGATCTTTTCAGACTTCCTCAAAGAAATCGGAAATAAGAGAACGGTCAGAACACAAAGAAGAGCACGTCAAGTCCAAAGACAAGAAACCTGCTCATCAAAGTAAAAAATTACAATTTCCCAGAAAGAAGGTAGCCAGTATTAAAATAAAACATGCCGAGAATCTTGAGGACACAACTGAAAAACGGAGAGCGGGCCCAGACAATGCTAGACAGCGCTGCGGAAATGACCATAGCTCGCAAGATCCTGAAGAATCTTCTGGAGACAGTGGACATGAATGAATACATTCAAGTGGAAACTGCAGACCCCCGAGTGAGCGTACCCCATAAACTATATGAAATAACATTACGTATAGAGGGAGATAAAACTAGGAAAATAAAAGGTCTCTTTTGGGAGAATCTATCTAAAGGCTATGATATCCTTCTAGCAGAGAAAGACTGGCCACCAGAGTTTGTCAGGGAGTGCCCACATGGCGAAGATATGATTATGCCTGCCTTCTCAAATCACATTCCAATTCATAAAAAATACACATTTGCAAGAAAATGGGCAGTGGCCCAAGCCCCTGCATTATATAAAAATCATGTAGGATGGGATGAGGATTCTCCTCACCATAAAATCCAGTTAAAACATAAACCTACTGCACAGAGGCAGTATTCTGTTAAGCAAGAAGCTAAAAAACAAGTAAGAGAAATTTTAGTTCAACTTGAATATCAGGGGGTGATTGAAACATGCACCTCACAAATGAACAATCCTTTGTTTCCTGTCTCCAAGCCAGACGTTTCATATCGTCTAGTTTTGGACTACAGACACCTAAACTCTTGTTGCAAAACATTTGCAGTACAAAATTCACACAGTGCAGAACTAATCAATAATATAGTCCGCAAAAAATATAAAACGACATTAGATATTTCAAATGGTTTCTTCTGTCAAAACATAGCACCTGAAAGCAGATATTTGACCGCTTTCTCCAGCATGGGGACCCAAAAACAATGTTATCGTCTCCCACAGGGATTCAAGAATAGCCCAGGATTATTTTCAGCCAGGGTAACAGAGTTACTACAAATTTATGATGATGAGGCATTATCCTATGTCGATGACATCTATCTTACAGATGATGACCTGGAGACTCACTTGAAAAGAGTGAACACCATAATACTTGGGTTTGCAGCTAAAGGGTACAAATTTAACTATAAAAAATCACAAATTGCCCATCTTACTGTCCTATTTTTAGGATATGAATTATCAAGTGAAGGCAAAAGCCTAGCAGACAACTTCTTAGAGAAGTGTGCTGTACTCCAAGCTCCAAAAATACAGAAAAACTTACAATCAATACTAGGTTTCCTGAATTTCGGAAGAAAATACATTCTAAATTATGCAGAGAGAGTTAAACCTCTCTACGAACTAATAAAACCTGATTTCAAACCAATTAATTGGACTCAAAAACACACAGAAATTTTTTAAGATCATTACAGACAGACATGTTAACTAAAACAAAGCTGCAAGCACGCGCAAACGAACACAACCTTGTAATCCGAGTCATCCCAGGAAGATGCGGATTCACATACCTGACCTCTAATGAGGGAGAAACGGTACCAATGGCTTACAAATCACACTTGTACACACAAGCTGAAATGAAATTCAGTTCTTCTGAAAAATTCTAACTGCGGTTCAAACTGCTGTAGCAAAAGAAAGAGCCCTAGCTTAAGGGAAAAGGATATCTGTTTTAACAGCAGTATCAGCCCTTGAGGCAGTAACAAGACCATGCATTTCAAATGCTATAGCTCTAGATCCAAAATGGATACAATGGGAAAATTCTCTTGCTACAGAAGACGTGAGTCACACTTTTGATCCGAAAATGAAAAAACTAGAACATCTGGAATACGAATATGAATACCCTCTGTCAATTGAAATTCTACCTCTCGAACAGTACACCTGTGTAATCTACACAGACAGATTTGCACAACACTACGTTGTGGAAAAACAAATTTACAATGCAGCGTGGGCGATTGTTAAAGGTCGCTGGCGCTTAGGTAAATTCAGACCGATGGTCACTAAAACTGAATCACTCAGAAACTGTACAGCTCAGCGAGCTGAAATAAGATCTCTATGATGGCGCTTGAAAATGCCGATCGCGAATTCCCGACACTAATAGTGTGCGATTTCGCATTACTGCGTCCGGTCTTACAATAATTCCATGCAGACCTGGATAAAAAACGGTTACAAAGTTGAGACAGGTGCCACAATAAAGCATAAAAAACTATGGGAACAAGTAGTTCTTTTGCAGAAAGAACTACAAAAGACTCACGTGATACATATGGAGAGTCTTCAATGTGATGGCGTTCACGTTGCAGGGAATTCATTGGCTGACAGAGCCACAGCGGCAGCTGATCACTCGGCTTCCGTAGCTACAAAAAAGCGTACGAAAAAACAAATAGATGGCGAAACGCTGCTTGCAGTAAAAGCCTCAATGGAAAGCAATTATGCGGCGTTACCTCTAAACTATCCACTCGGCAATACATACATAATTGATGCGAACTCTGTTCCGTTTGCTCAAATCCCTGGAGTGGGGGATAGAGTAATTCCAAACACGAACCGGAGGGTCTTCTTGATACAAGAAGCACACATGGGATTGGGTCTGAGGCACCAAGAGATCCTGAAATCTCTGATAGAATTACAATCACGATACTGGTGGCCGGGAATGAGCGTGCAAATTTATAACTTTGCAATGAATTGTCAGGACTGCACTAGAGATCGCAGTTGTGAACCGGACCAGACACCTGCCTAGACTCCTCTATTAGACAGCAACAGGCTATCTATGCGCAGACATCCAGACGGAGAAATGCGATCCCATAATTATTAAGACGAGAATCATTTGGATATGGCCCCAGCGCTCGGCTGATGCCAGAACTGTCATAAAAGATTTGCAAGTCTTTATCGGCACATACACAATTGGCATGCTACATTCTGACCAGGGTCCTGTGTTTAGCTCTCGGGCTTACAAGGAGGCCATGGCCAGCATGGGCATTGCATTGCGGTATTCTAGTCCATTCCATCCCGAGGGAATTGTGGTAGTGGAGAGAAAAAACCGTGACATAAAGCAATCTATAACAGTGAGGGTATTAGGTTTGGGTGACGGGTGGGTCAAACATCTAATAAGTGTCCAACGTAGTCTTAATAACATGCCAAGAAATTCTCTAGGAGGTATCAGTCCGTACAAACTTTTATTTGGTACTAGAATGATCATCCAGGATTTGGATAGTCAAACTTCAGTGGTGAAACAAAATACCTTTGATGTCAAAGATTGTTGGCTTTTTTACAGGACTTAAATGAAACAAGAAAAAGTCTGAGTAACGAAAAACTAAAGCCAACATCCACTGAAGAAAACCACCTGTCCCTGCAAGACCTGTCTGGATTCCTAAGATTGGGGATCTGGTCAGAGAAAAGATTGCGGTGAAGAAGGAATTTGGGCCTTCTTACGGAAAAGGAGTACCTGTCTTAGCTGTCAGCGGAACAACATCAGTAGTACTAACGCCACTTGCTGGAAAAAAGGAGAACCGAGTTGTATCAATCGACCTGGTGAAATCACAACCATGTGGCCAATAATAAGTAGTAGGCCCAGTGGACTCCCAAGAAATAGCAGAAGACCAATGCCCACATGCATCATTGAGAATTGCATTCGCAAATGGTGCGAATCGCAATTTTCGGCCGTTTGCAAATGCAATTCTCAAATTTGGGATGCATCATGCTTTTCGCAATTTTAGGAATCGCAACCATTTTGCGATTTCTAAAATTGCGATTGCATTTAAGAAATCGCAATTTGAGATTTCTTAAATGCAATGCATGATCATTTTTAATTTGCGAATTCGCAAATAGGAAGGGGTAAATGAGCATGAAGTTCACCTTCATGCTAATTTGCGAAAACTTTCAAAAATGCACAAAAATGCATTTTTGAAAGTTTCATGTTACACACACACATATCCTTGGGACATGTGTGAGTGTGAAACTTGCACTAAAAGTAACTTTTCAGGGGTAGAGGGGGGGGTCCTATGGACCCCCCTCTGCACCCTTGAAAATGCATTCACAAATTGCGTTTCGCAAAATTCTAATCACAATTTGTGAATGCCTTCCCATTCATTCCTATGGGCCTCTTGGTCCATCTGAATCAATGGGAAGGGATTCCTTAATTGCGATTCGCAAATTGTGAATTGCAATTAAGGAATTTTTAGAAATCGCAAATAAAAATGTGATTTTTTGATGCATAGCAATTTGCGATTTCTTAATTGCGATTCCTTAATTTTCGCAATTAAGAAATCGCAAATGCTAACTTTGATGCATGTGGCCGCAAATCTTGCTACAATCCAAGAGGTTCAAACTGAGAGACTAATCACATTTGACAAACCTTCAGTGAATAATAAAGGACTATGCAACAAAGCCATGGAACTTGTGCCTCTTGAAACTCAAATCGCAACAGTTCGTCAAGAAACACCTGTCTGCAACATTGTAGCCTCAGACTGTACAAATGTATTAAATTATGGATTGTGTTAGGGGTACTTTTCCTCCTTCTATGGCTCATCTTGGTTTTAGGTTTGGGTAGATTTATTGATGGAAAATATAGTACAATGGACACAGCAAGTCAGAACATCAACTTGGTCCTGAGACCACACAGATCCTCTCACATCGAAAAAAGAGAACTATCATCAGTGAACATCACAGCCATCCCTATACCTGGTGGAATAGCATGGGACAAAACTGACTATGAAATATATGGCCCGGTTGAGCTCTTGAAATATCCACACCAATTTAAGATCTCCTTAAGTGACTTTGTATCACCTAGTACTTTCTCAGATGATTGGGACTTTGAAAATATTAATAATATGATGTCAGATTTAGAAATGTCAGCAAAATTTACAGAACATGAATATTTACAGGGTTCGTCGAATTATGGGGAAATGTATTATTACTATCACTTTGGGCATCACTATCTGCATAAATCTGCAAATCCTAGAAATGTTTTCAGTTATAATCAGTGGGAACATTGTCCAACCCCGCCAAAAGGCAGTTCAAAAACATTTTATGAGAAATTTCCATACTTCTCAGGGTTAATTACACTAATCCAGAAACGTTTTATTTCAAAATGTTAAATAAGACAGGAGTGAAAAACATGTTGATAAATACTAAACTGATTTATTCTTTTTGAATTTTGGAAAAACAAAATTGAGACAAAAACCATCTGGGGTACAAAAGAATGGCAGGTACAAGGTCTAGAATCATTGTTTAGAGCCTGTATGATCCCAGAACAAATATTGCTCCTGAATGAAACCGTTCAACAAACAACATGTCTTGGTTTAGCCAAGATAAAAGATTTAAACAACCCGTCTATACCAAAGCCTATGCCTGATAGAAACACCACTACAGATGAGGGGTTAGACTTGTCCTATATTTTAAAAGAAAACAGAACAATTCCTGATTGGATCAAATGGTTGATCTGGCCCACAGACACTAATAACTGTCAAGATAGATTCCTGAACAAAATACAGGGGTTCAAACAGAACAGGCCAGACCCTAGATATTCCCAGAGACAACATCCAGGGATAGTTACAACATACAGTGTAGGAAAACTATGCCTCGACTGGCTACAGAGATCCACACTTCCCGAAATTAAGCAACACTTAACTTTACTTAAAGAAGGTGCTGACTTGCGAGATTTCATATTGGGACCTCTCAAACAGGGTCAAAAACGTTTCATATATGCCGGTATATACGCAGCTTACAATGAAGCTTGGAAAGTAACACAAATTGAAACTGCTGAAAAAATACGAGAAATTGATCGTATTAATTTGGAAAAATCCCTTTCTGTGGTGGACAATGGGTTAACGACTCTGTCCTCCAGAATTTTTTCACTGGACAGCATTGTATCATCTGCTATTGATATAATAGAACAGGATATGCTAATGTTACAACATGGCCAGTCCCAATTGCATTCTATTGTACATCTAGGCTGGACGTTACAAAACTTCTGTTCAGGCCACGTGCCATGGCGTCTAATCAACATAACGTCATTATTTTCTATCTTTAACCTTACTGATAGACAAATCTCATTGGCACAAAAAGGAGCAGACTATATGGTGCTGAGCATTGAAAAACTAGAGAGATTACCATTGACAATGTCAGAAAGACCTGTCATTGAATGAATAATACATGGCACCATTACAATCCCGATAACAACTTTTCAGTTTCAATACTGCCAAAAATATATACCAGCAGGCCTGTATGAAAGGTTGGGTAAAGGATACATCAAATCAACCTGGAATTTACCTTTTACACATAAATGTCATAGTGAAGGGAAAAAAGAGGTATTTCTTAGTGGTAACAATTGTAAAAAATCACTAAGCAGTACACTTCTGTGTCAAGGTATTAACTTGCATGGGGCCTGCGAAGGATCATCCAACAGCCTTTCATGTCATCTGCACGGCACCCCCGCTACACAGATAGAGCCTTTTTTCAGACAACTTTCCAACGGTAGCTACGTTATATTAAGTGACCACAGCTGTTGTGGCATGATGTCAGGACAACCCTATCTCGTGAGCGTCACTTCCAGGGTCATTTGTTGTATGAAAGTATTGTATCCAAACCGCAATCCAGACATGGAGGCAGCATTATGGCCTTCTGTGAATATCTCTTCTATTCAAATTGATACTTTAAGCAGAATGAAGTCTATTCTTTTACAAACAACTGTGCCTTTAACCTCGTCCAAAGAGATGTATGACAGCGGCAGAGATACATACCCTATTATCGACAAATTGCCCCGTGCATTTCGTAGAAATGTTAAGCCAAATCTTAAACATGTCAGATACCAGTGGCATCGCACATGTATTTAAGACAATTTTTTCGGGACTGTTAGCACCCTTTGAAACAGTTCTGGGCATCTTCCCGAATTTTGTGCATTCTCTTTTCGGTGGCCTGCCTCTTATTTTGGGACTCGTAGCAGGAATTTTATTTTTGTTCCTTCTGCTCCGATATGGCAAGCCAAGTCACAGACAAAACTCAGGCTATGATGGAAGAAACGATCCTAGCAATACGATACCGAGACCGTATCACTAAGGTCCTCGGATTGGCCCGGCTAAGAGATCTGAAAACTACCTGGTTTCTTTCGTTCAGACCAATATGGCAAAATTGCATCTTACCTGTGCTTCGATGTCTGCTATGCGGAGAAGAATGCGTGTTGGACACCATCAGCAGTACCAATGGATATCGATGCTTTGCTTTGTCCGGTAACGACTCATGCAACGTGTTGTCCCCAGCGGCTACCAATTCTGATGACAGCATTCGTTGAGACTTCACCATTACGATTAGGTGGCGGTGAAGTACGAGATGAAAGCGGCACCACACAGGTACAACCTTCTATGAACATTGCGGATCTAGACACCGACGATGGCAATGCATCGCATATATGCACTATTTCTGATTTTTCAGCATTGGCCCAACTTTCACCTACTATTCTAGAAAAAAAATTTGCGGGTCTAGCTGAGGTAATGTTCTCTCCTAACAACGAGAATAATATTTGAAATAGCAAGCACACAGCGTTCCCTGAACTCTGAATTCGGCCTTCAGTTTTCATAAACAACACTACTGAAACCATTTGGAACTATTTTTTCCCTTGAAAGCAAAATTATTTTTTCCCAATTTCCAAAATATTTACCTTTTTTTTGGCACAAGGTACTCTGCTTAAAGTAGAACTATTCTTAGAGAACAGAGCTTCTATTCTTAGAGACTCTAGAGACAATATTTTGAATCAGCCTCTATCACATGTACAATCTTGTATTAATATGTGATGAAATGGTCTCGACTTTTTCTTTCTGTATTAGGAGCCATTTCATGAATGTAATTTTCGTGATTCATTCAGTCAACATTCTATATGAACAAAATTTTATCTGAATGATACCACTGCTTGAAAGCGTACAGTATAATACTCATTTCGTGTATCTATACCATTTCAAATGCATTTGATGTATTTTGGGGTGGACTGGAAAACACATGCCTACTTATATGTTTATATATTGCTTAGTATTTAGTAATGATGGACATTATACGTGGAGTGGGTGTTGTGAACGTATCTAGGACCCTAATTAAATATCCCCGATGTATGCCCTTATATGGTTATAACAAATCATATCCTTATAAAGGCATAAGAATCATATCCATATATAGTAATAGCCAATGCAGTCCAAATACGGCAAGGCTACTTCCTTAGACTCCTAGAAAGTACAACAAGTTCTTTAAACAAACCAAACCTCCAGCAACCTGGGAATTCCCCATACTTTTGTTTTGATTTGTCCTAGAACTCCTGCGAGTCTGAAAGAACTGCCAGTTCCTAATGACGGTTCTTATTGACGTCTTACCAACCTTACGTCAAACACGGCACCTTCCAGGTATAAATATACCAGCGTTTGCCTTAAGCAACACACGGTGGTTTAGAGCAGAGCGGCTATCTACTTACCCAAAGCCCAGCTGATGCGAGTGCCGAAGGAAGCCGTCCCTCCCATTTGACGCACTGAGAAAGATGCTGTCTTTTCTCCTGCCGAGAAAATCCAGCTCCAGTGTTTCCGGGTGACTGGGAGATCGAGTCCTGAGAACGAGATACAAGACCTCCTTCATTCTAAAACCAAGGTACGGAGCTGATTAGACCCTTTGAGAATTCTTGATTCAGATTCTTGGTAAAACTAACTTAACTTAAACTGCAACTCTCTTACTCCTTCCCACGTACTAGGCTTAGGTTAGGTACACTGGGGTAGGCGTATTTAGAAGCACCAGTTGAGAACGTTTAGTCAACTTTTATCATTGTATGTAATTGTATATATTTTATCCATTTTAAGTATCATATGGCTCAAAACCATATCAATGCTTTTACAGTATTATTTCATAATACTCCTTTTACTGTACACACTTTACTTTATGACAAGTATTTGAATTGGGGCAATTCACTTCTCTTGCATGAGAAAGAGGACTGCTCAATAAATAACACCTTTTTTTGAAAACGCCCTGTCTCTCTATTTCTCTGCACTCTGGTGAAACTAAGTATGCACGATTGACTAAGTGAAATAGTTATCTATTGTTTTCACATGACTCTGGAGATATACTCCTTATTCTGGAGGGAGCAAAGTTGTCATGTTTATGCGGTTGTCAGAAGCTAATCCCTTCTTGTCTAATCAGGGAAGTTAACTCCTCCCTGTTCATTCGAGAAAGTTTCTAGTGACCTCTGAGCTAGCTGGCATAACTAATTAAGTCTAACATATTCAGTAGAGACCTAGTCGACCTCAGTCCTACGTCTAAACTGCCGTTTATGTTATTCCAATGCGCAGAGCCTATTGGGAATATAGGAACTACACTAATAGGCATGTGTATGCAAATCTTGCAAGAGGAAAAGTTAATGCTACTTTTACAGCAGCAACACAGAGGGAGTTTCCCTTGTAAGAGGAGTGGTAGCTGTGTACAAGAATTGGTTCCATAAATTTTGGTCTTACAATAATTCCCCATTCTGCAGTGAGAATGTACTCTACCAGTCGGATACTCAAGGGAGCGTGGAAGATAGCAGGCCAGACCCACAGAGATAGCTAGTATCCAGGAGAAGGCCACTTACCGTGTACCCTGGTGGTAGCGAGGAGTGGTATCTTCAGGTGGCGGTGGTGTGTTGGTCAACTGCAGGATCTGATATGTTCTGTGCCAACATGGGTCTCCTTGTTACCCATTTACTAATGGCAGACCTGTCAGACGTTTTTCGGGGAGTCGGGTCAACAAACTAAAGTGTAGCCATTCTTAGTACAAGAACCAATTTCAAAGTTTTAAAAACATCCCTTGTGGGAAAGGAAGAACATGGCATCGCCAGCATCTGGCGCCATCTAGTAGTGAGAGCCATGTTTGGTGCCTCATCATTAGTAAGGCAGCGTTGTTTTACAATCTATGAATGTTGCTGCAGAAAGTGCGGCCCCTGGAAAAGGGAGTGGCCTGGAGAAGAATGACCCCTATGATCTCCTCCCCCTGCTGATGGACCTGACTGATGGATGGCTCACATAATTAGAAGTAGTTCTGAGGATTTCATCATATCTATAACATCTGCTGCAGGTGGGAAACTGTCAGAACAACGCAGGCTGAGCCACTCGTGTTTGACCACACAAGTGCTACCACGCTTGCCTTAACCACACATGTGCCTTAACCACGCATATGAGTGGTTACGACAGTGAGCGGTATAGCTGCTGGCTGTAGTTCGGCAAAAGCAGGACGACGCCAGGAAGAGAGGACACAGTGAGGTGAGTGGGGCTGGGGCCAGGATTTGGGGGGTTCGTTTGTATCGGTTGTTTTCAGGGCTGTGGGATCAGGTTATTTTCAGGGTTGGGGGTAGTTTTCAGCACCGGTGGGGGGATTGGGGTTGTTTTCAAGGCTGGGATGGGTCAGGTCGTTTTCAGGTCAGGGGTCAGGTTGTTTTCACGGCTGGGGGGTCGGGCCATTTTCAGTGCTGGAGAGGGCGGGCAGTGTTGTTTTCGGGGCTGGAGTTCAGAATTACTTTTGGGGCTGGAGAGGGGGTTGGAGCTCATTTTCAGGGCTGAGGAGGGAGGTCAGGATAGTTTTCAAGGCTGGGGGGTCGGGGTCGTTTTTAGGGCTGGGGGATGGTCGTTTTTTATTTTTTTTATTAGGGTTTAGGGTATTGGGCCTTAGGGCAAATGAAGGGGTTGGGGTAGCTTTAGGGACAGCGCAGGGGAAGAGAGGGGGTTGGGTTAGTGTTTAAAGGACAAGGTTTTAGGCCTTAACCCCTTCGCTGTGGCGTCTATTCCGCCGCAGCGCTGAGGGGGCGGGGCGGCCGCGCGGTGGTTCCGTGCTTGTGACGGAACTGCTCCGTCACGGCTCGCGGGTGAGCTGTGCTTGTGACGGAACGGTTCCGTCACGAACCCGCCCGCCCATTATTTCGTCAGCGCAGGCGCGGATTTCGCGCCGCGCAGGCGCGACGAGCGGGCCGTGACGGAACCGTTCCATCACAAGCACAGCTCACCCGAGGCTTGTGACGGAACGGTTCCGTCACAAGCATGCAAGGGGTTAAAGCAGGGGAGGGGAAAGGGCAATCGGGGTAGTTTTTAGGGCTTAGTGGAGGGCAGGTCGTTTATTTGGACCTCATGGGGTGGCAGGTAGGGGATTTTTAGCTTAGAGAGAGGGGGCTTGTTGCAACCTTAGCCAGTCATACTCCTTTACCATTCATGCCTTTACCACAAAATTACGTGGTAAAGGAATGCATGGCTAAGACGCATTCGTGGTTTAGCCATGCTTGCTTCTATCATACAACCGCTGCAGGTTTATTCTTGCTAGCAATGAAGTCACTTTGGAGGACCCCATGGCTACAGTGGGGCTGGAAATGGATCAAACCGGCCAACTCGGATCTGAATTCTTCCGAAGAGTCTGATTACCTGAAAGCCGTGCCACTAAAAACTCAGACGAAATCCGCCATGGATTTCTATTAACAGAAATAATATAGCACATTTTCAAAGAACCTGAAATAATGTGTTTCATATGCTGGAATGTTTATCTTTTCTCTTGTGCTACTGGATGTGCGCCTTTTTCTTTCGAGACTGGTGTTGCTTCTGCACATACCCTTGGCGTGCCCATTCTCAGGTTAGAAAGGTTGAATTGATTAATTTATTTATAGAGCACACATAGACCACCCAGTGGTCCCTTGGCACTGATCTAAAATACAGTATTAGTGCCTGACCTGGATTTAGGAGGCTGCAGCATCCTACCTAATTAAAGAGGTGATTTTTGATAGCCTTTCTAAAGGACAGGTGGTTCTGTATTAGTCTGTACTTGCGAGGTAGCTCATTCCACATTTTAGTAGCTAGGTATCGAAAGGATCTGGTTCTGCACCTTGTGCTTTTGTAGGGGGCGTAACCAGACGATCTGAAAGATCTGTGTAGTTAGTAGGGCTTAAGGTTGTCAATGAACCTCGGGAGACAACAATAGGCACTTGATTCACACCCACCACTCACACAGTCCATGCAGTACAGAGGCCCAACTCATGATAATATACTCCTGACTCTACACACGCGGAAAGCTGCACACTCAGACTGATAACCACTTCTGACATACATGACTAATACACACATTTTACAATGTCGATACAGTCACATTCATACCGAGGTCTGTGAAGAGGACAGTACTAGGCGCTAACCAGTGATTGTCTCGGTTCAGAAGGGGAAGAAGTGATCTACGCGCTCTCCATAACTGCGTTCTCAGGCGCTACTCACTGACTGCTGCTGAGTTTACTTCCCGCTTCATTCATTCTAGCTCCTTCGTGCTTACTGTATCCCCACTGGGTTCTTCATGAGACATGGAGTACGGGGTGCAATAGACAGTGGAAGGACTTAAGAATTCTTCACTCCTTCTTCGTCGATGAATAAGTGACATGAAAACCTGGTAAGGTGTTTTATTCATTCTTATAAATAGTATGGCTGGATGAAAAATTCCAATACACTGGCGGAGTTCACAAAGTTTGCCCACTCTGCGCTACACTGATATCGCGGAGTTCCGGCATAACTCCGCCAAGCACCACATGGCTGAATTTTTTCTTGCATGTGGCTCGCCAACGTTAGGTTGGCAAATGTGAATGAGAATGTATGCCCCAGCATGATTTTCGCGTGCTAGAACGCCTCCCGGCAAGATTTTCTCAACTCGTGCCGGCCGCAACTGTTTGCAGTGAGAAAGCTGCTGCTCAAGTAGAAAATCTACTTGAGTAGCAGAAAGAAGCAGTCCACTCATGTGGTGCCATTTGCACTGATTTTACCGCACAAAACAAGCTCCCGATGCTAAAAATGAGCGTAATTCCGCCTGCTCTCTGAATCTCGCAGATTTTTTATGTAACTCCGCATAATTTCACTGAGTAATACTCCGCGAGCTACGTCTACCACTAATGAATAGCCCTTTCCAAGAGAGTGGTCTTTACATTTGAGGATGTCTGAATTTACCAATCCTGTGATGTTGATTCCTGTTTAAGCACATATAATGGAGGTCTCACGAGAGGGAAATGTGTCCCAACACATTTTTGTCCCGAGTATTTGGCTGTATTCTTCGACCCTTGCTACTATTTCTGTCCCTTCATTTTTGCTTTAAACATGTTGCATTGTTTTCCGTCTGAATTCTTCTCCTAGCATAGCCTGAAATTTTCCCCTTACTTGTGAACCTCTAAAGGAGACAAATGTCATATTTCACATAAATCATTCTGCTCAGATTGACACTGTGGCTAGAGTGAGTAGTCATCCTTACTTCGAGCAATCTATAAGGGCACTGAACACTTTTTGTCAGTGTCCACTTGCTGACAGATTGTGATGCCAAAACTTCTAAAGTTTTGCAGTACTATGGATCCTTCCCCGGACCACAAAGGCTATAACAATTGTACTATGAGAATTTGGCATTTAAACAAACCTTGGTGTCACAGTCTACATACCTCCCAGAAGCTGCTTTAAATGTTCATTTAGCAGCTGAACTTATATGGGCCAAAAGAACTCAGATTGCCTTGTTTGGACTTAATTTGAAGGAGAAAATAAAGGACAAATTGATTTGATGCCAGCATACTCCTTTTCCGGAATTATTGATTTAGACTTCGATCGACCATAAATTTCAAGAGAGATGAAGGAAAAGAAAAAAATGATGTGGAGTTTATTCTAATTTCCCTAGAGTTTCTTCATCAGGTCCATCCCAGAATCTGTGGGCCAATTGCCTCAAGAAGAGCCTATGAGGGAGGAGCCAAGATGGCGACCGGAGCAGACGTGTAAGCTCCCGGCTCCGCCGGTTCTTGCGCCCCGCCGAACTATCCTGCCTGCTATCCTGTCTGCTTCATCGGCTGCTCCGACGGGGGCGACGAGCTGATCTCGCCCATGTTCCTCCGGACTCTCGGCTCGTCCGGACGGCTGAGATACCCTGGTGCCGGTCCCGACGCCATTGCCCCAGCGCTCCTCGCTGCCTAATGCTGGACCTCGGCGGAGTGGGGGCGAGTGACCTGCCTGTGGTACGCCCGTATTCTGGAGGGAGCTGTTCTCCCTGGAACGTGGATTTCAGCATCCCGGGTGCTGCGGAGTGCGGACCATCGTGATTGCCTCGCGACTGCCGGGAAGATTGCACGGCACTCCGGCTCCATTGTCTCGAGTTGGAAGGGGGCGTCTTGGCTCCATTGCGGGACTCTCCCGCACCTTGCTGCCTGCCCGTTCGCCCAAACCGCCTGGCATTGCTTTCGTGGGCTCCTCACTGGTGACGCTCCTTAACAGCCCGCAGCGGAGGGGGACGGAGCGAAATCCTTGCTGACCCGCGGTGCGGAGAAGACTGTCCGCCATTGCCCCTTGCCTCCGACGCCATGGCCGCGCCGGTGACCGAATTGCCTGCACCTTCTGATATTGGGGGCGAGGGGGGCATACCGCAACCCTGTCCTACGGAGATGTCCTGTTTGCCCTATGTGACCTACGGGCGACGCTGCGACGCGACTCCGTGGAGCTCTGTGACAAGCTCGACGACATCGCCCTGGACATGGCACAGATTCGGAGGGACTGCTCACTGCAACAACAGAGCGCTCCCCTGACGGCTCCTGCAGAGGATATTGTGTTGCGGAATGTTTCCAGTGAGACTGTGTTCTGCCCTGCCATGCTTGGCGCTTACGGACAATCGCATACTGACTCTGTCGGGGATACATTGTTCCCGCTCTCGGCTACTGTTTCAACGCGATCGCCGCTCATACCGGAGGCGGGACTGCTGGCTATTTTACTCCTGGCCCCCTTGCAAACTCGCGCATTTAAACCTTCGCCTTTTCCTCTGAAGTGTTTGGTCTTTTGGAGTACTTTTGGGGAACTCTGTATTGTAACCAAAGCATTATTGGGTAGGTGGTGTCATCCATTTTGTGCATGTGGGTCTCCCCCTTCCTCTCTGCCTCCATCTTGTTCCTTTGTTGATGAGGGGGTCGACACTCGTAGTGTGTTGGGGACTGAAGGGCATCCGAAATCGGGTCAGGGCTAGCCTGCTTGTTTGCTGCATTGTTCTCCTACCTGATGGGGGTCGGGTTCGAACTGCTGTGTGAGGGGAATGTGTGGACCGCCCGCAGAGTACACATTTAATCTTCCAGCTGGCTGGGAACTATTGGATAGCGCTTAGCTCTCACTCTCGGCGCCTCCTTAGTGTTACTGCATTATGGTTCACGGCACGGTCGGAGCCTCAATTGACTATCCTGATACCTAGTGAGCCATCGGCTCTGTTAATTTTTTGGGGTGTCTGACTTGCCAATAACGACTACTGGGACGGGGGGTTGCCTGTAACGGGTGGCGTCCATTTTAACTCTTTGTCTTTCCTCTGTCCGAGGCGGCCATCTTAGTTGACTGCTGCCACCGGCTTAACACTGTTGCACCTCCGATGTTTTCTTTCTTTCACGACCGCAGTACTAAAATCCTCTTGCTAGTCTTCGTGGTTAGGATCTTGGTCCTGGGCGACACAGGGGTCTGGAGGTGGGCTACTTGTTTATACCTGTTGCGAGGTCTTTTAATTCTGAAGCCCCGTTTGGGATATTAACCACTGCCTTGCTCGCTAGCTTAGAGAGCTTGATAATTGTTGGCTCCTCCCCACCTTTTTCATTTTTGGGGGGTCATAGACTAGTTTGCACACTTGTCTTCCTCCCTATATGTCAAATGTGACGCTTTTTCTTTTATGCCTTTCTTCCGATCTTGGCCTTTACTTTCTCTTCCTTTCTCTCCCCTTTTCTCTTTTCTTGCTACATTTCGGGTTTATGGGGCGACAGACACTCTGCTGGGGGGGGGGGGCAGGCCATAGCCTCTGCATGTGTGTAGGGTGGGGGGGTATGTTTTAGTTTCGTTATTTTCTATGGTATCTATTTATGATCTCTTTATAATTTTCTCTTTCCTTGTTCTGGGTCTGTAATGAGGGTTCTAAGGAGTGGGTAGCGCTGTGGGTGGTATGCAGATGCGGACTGATGCTCCTGTTGTTTGGAATTGTGCCGCCAAACTGTTGGGTGTTATCACTACTGCCATGTTTATTGCTGCCTGCATGTACTGTAAGCGGATTGTATGGACTCAGTTCTCCTTGACTTAATTTTTACCGATTTATGTTTAAAAAACTTTTAAAATTAACCTTCACTGCTCCTTCTCCTTGGCGGCATGATTCAATTTTGTGTAACTGCTATTACTTGTTGCTATACTGCCTGATACCGCTGGGGGGGTCTAAATTGTTTGCTCCCGTGCTCAACTGTTTCGTGGCCGGCCTGACGGTTGTAGGCCCGTATTTGTCCTCCTTTTTCATGCACAATAAAGGTTTTCAAAAATTTAAAAAAAAAAAAAAAAGAAGAGCCTATGCATGTTGGATCAGTGAAGTGTTCTATAACTGAGAGTGAGAAGCAGGGCTGATTTAGCTCTATAATGGAAGCAATTGATAACACATCAGTCAAAGTGTGGCATTGACACAGCTCCTTTGGGTGTTGTGCTGTTTTTTTGGCACTGTAGTATCTTTTTCAAGCAGTGGTGTAACAAAACGTGAGGGGGTGCCCCTGCAAATGCATGCAGAGGGCCCCCCACTCTCTGGACCGAGTCGGCAACGCTCAGGGCAGGGACCTGTCAGTGCCGGAGGCGGCCTCTGGAGCTCGCGCCCCCTGGACCTTGGGGGCTGCAGTGGCTTTTGTTATGCCACTGTTTTCTTCAGTTTTGGTACCTTTGTATTGGCTTGGACTAACCATGCCACGACAAAGTGATGGGCAATTTCCCTATCTTTAAGGTACTGTTGAAATTCTCGCCTCGGAAATTGTTCCAGTTGAAGTCTTTGGCTTGGAGGTATCCTGTGGCTTAGATGTCTTCTAACTTTGGTTGCACTGTAGCTAAAGAAGCTTTAGATAAAAACTTGTATCAAAAATGAAAACCTACAATTAACAGAGGCCCTCCGAGACATTGCAGAAATTGACGCTTGCACTCTCCCTACAGTTCTCAAAGAGTTGCTCTGACATAGTAGGAGTTGGTCAATCACATGTCTCTGCAAACTGTCACATGAGACAATCTCAAACCTTCTATTCTACTTGTATATCGATGCCTAGGAACCACACTCACTCTTTTATACCAGCTTTATTTTTCACTATGCCTTGGGGGCCCATGCTATGCAGGCTTTTCAATCAGGGCATTAAGCATAACTGGAATTTCAAGTTTGGTACAGATGAGCAGAGGATCCAATTGTCATAGTGCTATTTTTTGGTGTGCTTGTGAATGCTGCTGGGTATTATTTGACTTTGGGTGTCTGTTTGTTACCTTCCTGAAGATTCTTTCACTGGTTGTGCTGAACAGTCTTAGTCGTGGCTTTGACACATGCATCTTTCAGTCTCTCTGGTAATTTCCTCCATGGTAACCACTTTACGAGGGCTCATTTGAGGAGGACTCACAAAGGTACTTCTGTATTCTCTCTTAAGTCTTTCTCATTCGGTGACTTCCCTCGGATATGTGGACAGGAGCTCCACTGGGTTATCCGTGCCATGTCAATCTCTGATGGATATTTTTTGTTCTCGCAATTGGTGAGTCCAGGTTTTCACTCTTTTATCCATTTTAGGGGGAATCTCATCTTTGTGTTTTGCTGTTTGGAGGCAGCATATCATGAATAACAAATAGAACACCTGCTGGGGCTCAGCTTGGGCCAGTGCTTAAAATTGTAATAAGAAAATAAATAAACATCAGGGCCCAATATAAACATCAGAAGGCCACGGCAGCTTGCAATATCCACTATGTGTACCAGTGCTACCTGCTAGCCAGCAAACTCTGACAAATGTGTCAGTTTCAAATATTCTGCTTCCCTCATAAATACAAGAATGTCCTGGGTGTGCTTGTATTATTGTTATTATTATTATTATTTTTTAAATACACATTGAAAATATTAAAAGCACCATTTGGTGGAATGTAATAAAAATGTGCCAGCATTAAAAGACAAGTGCTCGTGCAGAGCCCTAGCAAACACCAGCATGAATTAAGCACTGGGAGGAGGTTACTTGCCTCTGATGTCCCGGGGTCTGTCCTGCTATGGCTCTGCAAAGTGGAACCAAGTACAATCCCTTTAGCACTTGTCTCTCAGTCTTAGCAAAGGTGAGCACTCACAGGCTCCTCAGGGAGGGAGTGTGGGAGTGCACAAACTCAACAATTATCCTGAAGTGCAGTAACCGATTGTTCAAAACTGTAATTTACTTTAGTGAGAAAAAAAAATAATTTAATCTACAACAGCATGTAAAATAAATTCCTGGTGCCTGATGCTAATGTACCCCGTATGTGAACTGTTTTACCCCTTTTGTTAATCTTAGGCAGCTCTCACTGCAAGTTTTAGAGTTTCTTTTGGGCATGTATCAAGGCTCAGTTGCAGATGACCCTGTAGTTTGGTATGAAGCACTCAGTTAATCAAAAATTACCATTTCAGCAGTCTCACCACTGCTCAGACAACATTGTTGTTTTCTGGCAGCTGTCGGGGTTCTACACCTTGTTTCTGTCTTTTCCCTGTTCTGGATACAACTACTAGAGGTATGGCTCACAATCTGGAGGAGAGTCACGGCAAAACAAAAACAGTGACTGCCATCAGAGGTTGTCGCAGACTGGTGCTGACTCTGGATGAGCGTAGGTGTCCAGCGGCTGGTGGACCAGCTTATGGGTCTCGAATGAGGTGCAACTAATCAGCAGCATGGGGCAGCCATAATGGATTCTTTGGTTGCTACAGAATGGTCCTGCACTGTCACATCGGGTACAATTCTTTTGTTTTTTTTAAATCTTTTTATTTTTATTACGTAGATAACCATAACCTGACAGTGCGTCGAGCAACAAGTACATTCCATACATTTGCATTGTTGTTCATCTAGACATCTATGTATCTTATGGTATACAGTGCAAAACTATCATAGTAAATCAATCTTGAGTATATTACAATGTAGTACCGTAGCTATTATTCCCCATTCGCTCTTTGCACAGTTCTCCTGCAAATCTCTCAGAGTCCTCTGTATTGTGGTCAGTTCCCCCATATTTTGCCCCAATTCTTTGGGCATCCCCTGCCTTAAAATACAATTTTTTCAGCATTACACACTAATCTAGGTCTTCTTAGCATTTCTCAACACTCGGTGGCTGGCTCACACCCTACTCCCTTGCTATGTTGCGTTTGGCTACTATGTCTGCGGTCATGAGCCATTTCTTAGAGTATTTCAGCAATTTCTCTTTGCCATTCATGCAGGTGATGTGCCATTTTGCCTTGTATGTGACCTCCAGATCTAATACCTCTGACATGACCTGTAATATTTCTCTCCAGAATCGTTGCCTCTAGGTATGTCCACAATATATGAAAAAAGGTGCCCACTTTCCCACAGCCCCTTGCACAATGGGCTGTGTCACTGTGCCCTATCCGGAGCAAAAGCACTCTTGAGGTATATGATCTGTATAGTAAGCGCAACTGCGCTAGACGAAATCGTGCCCTAATCGCTACTTCCCTCGGACTCTGTATCACTTCTGTCCAGTGATCATCATCTAATGTCTATAGGTCTCTTGTCCAAGCTTCTCTAAGGGCTGTGAGGGAGTCTGGGGAGTTATTCATTATTTTCCTGTACACCAGGGAGACAGCTTTCTCCAGCATGTGGTCCATAAGTTCGGGTACAATTCTCAGTCGCAGCGGTACAGTCTGCCTTCAGCACAGTTCTTCATTGTGGCAGCACTTCTACCTTGGTCACAGTTTCTTGGTGGTGGAACATTCCACCTCAGGTACAGTTCTTATCCACATAGATGACTGCACCCTTGATTCCTACCCAGAACTACTAGCAGAGAGAGTGCAGGCCAGCTTCACAAGGCATGCACAATGCTCTCCACAGTCACCCTTGTGGTAGAGCCAGACACCCCAGGGCTGGTTCTGGTGCACCCTGGACATTCACATCTGTGGAGTTGGCAGGCTCCTCCGTTCTCTCAGCAGGTGGGTTGGTTTTTGGGCATCTCATTTTAGAGAATCAGCTTCTGCCACCAAGGCAAGTCTTTACATGATGCCCCCTCACCTCTGGGGAGCTAGCTGTCAGGCAGACACTGGTACTGATTCCACAGTCCCCCGACTACAATGTGGAGCATTCTCTTTCATGATCTAAGGGAACTTGGAACTGGAACAACAGGTGGGCCAGAGTCTCCCACTTTTATACGGTCCAAGCAGACAGGAGACATAGATGTGTCTGCATTTTCTGGACTAGTTTGGGTTGGTTTTTCTGTCCAGTGCCCTCACCAGGTAGCTTTATAGACACACATTTGTATTGAGCAATAATCTTGACAACATGTTAGTTTCGAGCCTGGAGTACCCATAACAGATGCACAAAGAGGTGTGATCATTCTGCACCTGGCTATGAAAAGCTACACCAAACAGTGATCAGTGAAGATACAAAAGGCTGACCTTATTTACAGTGTTCCATTTCAGCTTAACAACACTGATTTCAGTCCACCCCTTTGCCCCCACCATCAGCCGGATGTATGACGGTACAACGCGTACCGTCACAACGCATCCCTTTACCACGCATCCCTTACAACGCAAGTCGTTACCACGACTTGCGTTGGGGGTGCAGATTTCGAATAGTATAATTTACTATTCTAACACCAGTCCCCATGGACCCTAGGGAAGGTGTTGGGATAGTAAATTAACTATTTTTAAACCTTTAGCGCCCTCCAGCGCAAGTCGTGGTAACGACTTGCGTTGTAAGGGATGCGTGGTAAAGGTACCGCGTTGTCAAAACTTCGTGGTAAACGATGTTTACCCCATCAGCCATGTGGCAATGCGCTAGGAAGGGTAATTAGCATTCTCTCTGCAACAAAAGGCCTGATTGAATTTCTAAAGGAGTCTTGTCTTCTATGTCTCAATTTCCATGCTAGACTTCTTCCTTCCAGATCCAGGAATTTCATAAATAAACTTCCACTGTCCTGGAAAACAACCTCACCTCCATCTTTTGCACATGTACATGCCAGGGGCTTCCAAAATGGAACTCACAGCATTAATCTGGCTCACTCATACTCAAAATACATGTCCACACAGGCCACAAACATGTACAACATAGACTTGGGATGTTAATACTAGAAAGTGGGTTTGCTCGTGAAAGCTGTGCCACAGGTAAAAAGGCCACAACTTTGTACTCACAAAACACAGTATGCTGCCTTCACTGCTCTATGTGCTAAACCCATGACAGGAACAGGAGTCCACTTTCAGAGAGCTTACCATGCTTGGTGCGCCCCTCCAGGTCACAGGATAGCAGGACATGTTCAGAACCTCACTCATCTGAAGCGACAGACCTGGACCTCTGTGCACATACCATGTTAGTTTGAGGCTAGAGCCAAAATCAAAAACAAATAAACTAGATACTCACAGTCGGTATGTCTGTACAGCATGCGAGGTACGTTCGCGCCCCACAGATGTTACCGAGTGATGCTTTGGGACTCTTCAACAGCAGATGAGAGGCTAAAATGGAGGCATCCGTATCTTCTCGAATGTATGCATATGGAGCTTATGTTGATCCAGGAGAAGTCTCGGAGTGGTATGAGGAGTTTATAACCCACATTTATATCAATCTTTAAAAATGTTGTGCTTCATTTAGATCTTCGATGAGCTCCTTGATTCTGATTGTGACACAGCTTTTCCAATTAATAGTTTTGTTATGATTGCACATATCAATTGAGATGTGTACTTGTACCTCTTTTTGTGGGTGGTTTGTGGCCATTATTGGGGCTTCTCAAACTTTGGTTTTTGCACTTTCTCGACGTTATCTTCCTTTACGTTTTTCTGCAGCTGAGCACCCACTAGTCCCCTGATGTACGGCTGGATTCTTTGGTGGTGTGGACTATGGGCTGTTCTGCTTGGGCTATGTGTAGCTTGCCTGTCTTTCTTTGATATTTCGAGCACAGCGCTTCCCTAACATTCATCCATAAGCTCACTTGTCTTTAAGGACAGTCAAAAAGAACATGTGTCTTGCTAAAGTTAACTCCTAGATAGTAATATTTACATGATGTGATGTTACAGTGCTTGTTCTAAGGCCTGTGTGGTCCGAAAACAAGGTTATCCATTCAATGTTCAGTCCTTAGAATACATCATAAGCTATTTCTGATGGATACTCATGATGCATCATATCCATCCAGTCATCCATTACAAGTCGCAGAGTGTATCAAACAAAGTGCAAGGTTATAATCCGTGCATCAAAATTGCGTGCTACACAAAAGCCCTGAAGGGCTCTGCACCAGTCTGTACACTCACTCTGACATTTGAGAAGGGCTGGTTCCTGGTTAAAGTGCAGGGGGGTCAGTTAGACACCAGTGCTTCCCAGCACAGGCGCTACGCTGGAAGGGCTCTGACCGCATTAGGTAGGGTTAGAGTTAAGGATGCCAGCCAGCTACATGTCGGTAGGACACCATGGGCCTTATTTATGAAGGCCTTGCGCCACCGGTGCGTCACTTTTCCCATTTTAAAAGTGACGCACCGGTGGCGCAAGGCCTTCATAAATAAGGCCCCATGTTTCCACATTCGGTCTCTCTTTTAAGAAACTAGTTAATGCTGTTAATTGGATTTATCATTTACTTTCAAATTTCTAAAAGGGACAGATTGGCAATAGTATTCATTGCGACATGGAGTAATCTGGCAGCGCAAGTGAGAAGTGCCTTTTGGTAATTCATGGTGGCAGCAGTATGCTTTTATCACAAAAGGGCTCACCGTACTTTTTTTTTTAACAATAATACATAACTTTCTTGGTGGACGTTATTACTTTTTACTCAGCATTTACGGTGGACATTATTCCAGAATGAGCCAGTTTCTAACCCAAGAGGGTACAACATTTTACTAATGGGATTTTTCGAGCTATTTTTTTTTACCTTCTATTGTTTGATGCAAGCAAGGTACTTTATACTGAAGTCATTTGTAGATCTGTCTTTTTCATGTTTTGAGGATGTTGTGTACGTACTGGACACCAGGCAGGCACTGAAGACTTCGAAATAGTACACTTCCAATGACAGAGTAATGTTAATCTTCTACCAAACTCCATGACCCTCTTTTCTTTGACACGCCTTCCTTGCAATGCTTACGTTGTAATCAAAGACTACCCTTAAGAGAGAGAAAAAGAGGAACTCGTTTCCCATAGCGAGGGTTCTTAAGTTCCTCATAGGAGCAGTTACTTTTAAGAAAGTGCAGAGCTGATGAGTGCATTTTTGTGTGCACAGTAATACTAAAACACGCACACCACCAGGGGTGTTGCTTGGTCAGTAAGATTGGGGGGGCGCGAGCTTCAGATTTCCCAATGATCACGCTGGCACATAATTACCCGAAAAGCGGTGTGCACAAGAGGGTCTTAAAGGGTAGTTAGGCTTTCCTGTTTTCAGTTTCTATTTTTGGTAAATTCTGGTGGGGTTTTTTCAGTGTTTTCAATATCTTAAAAAACAGTTGTTATCAGTGGTTACACATTTTCGTGCCACTAAAAACAACAGAAAAAGTGTTTTTCCGGTGTTTATGGAACGTTTTGCTTTTATTATTGCTTGCTTTCTGTTCTGAAAGAACATGATATTTAGACAGTGTACTTATAGTGTATATGAGGTTCAAATAGATTTTTGCAAATTAATCTTATTGTAGTACACCATACAATACTTCTTCAGTGAGTTTTTGGGTCATGTGCGCTCGCTCTTTCCTTCCCATGTAAACTTCTGTGAAATGGCCCTCTCAGCATTCTTAGCCCATTGGGCTGAGAACCATCAGCTAAGGGACACAGTTGGGATGACTCTTTTTTTGATGCCACATAAAGCACGAAATGATAAATATTTGTGTTTTTGTTCCTGTGCATTAGAAACCAGTGCACCAGAATGGACTAAAAAGTCAATAGCATCCCTCATTAACTCTTAAGATTGTAAAGATGCTTTCATCATACCATCTAACAAGTGGCAAGAATCTACTACCGGGAATCACTTCAGCTCGGGTATCAATTTTGACAGGTCGTCACACAACTTTTTTATATACGTAGCTGAATCACTGCAAATACAAACAATATCACTCTAATCTTTTTTGAACTTGGAAAGAACCTTTTTTGCAGAGCATTACAAGTGACACTGCGTTCCATGTTTTCCAAAAGTCTGGTGTCATGTTTTCACCACTATCCCAGATGCTTGGTGATATATATATACTTGTCACTATACCTTGCATTGAAGGTTTAAAGCCTGAGGTGTTGGCAATTCACCTACTATCAATACTGACCCACTAGAAACTATGGTCTGATGTATTAAGGGTTTTTACCCATTCTCTGTGGGTAAATGTGATGACACACATTAGGAATGATTTTTATGAAACCAGCCATTTTACCTTTCGGTGAAAGAATCGAATGCAGCCAAAATATCAAATATGAGTTTGATATTTCTTGATTCTCTATAGTTTATAAAATAATTAAACTAGACCTAAAACATGAAACTAAACCCTGCATCTTTAGACCAAAGGCCACAAAACTGAAAAAGTTAAAGGAAGAAGAAACACTATTTTAGTGGCATCCCTAAAGAACAAAACTCAAGCAGAATAATGTTAGCTAGTCTTTCTTACTGCTACTTGTATAACAAAGTTACATTGTATTGACCCCTTCAGGAAGAAAAAAATGACTTTCACTCTGTTTTCCTTTCTTTGAATGGCATTTAGTTTGCAGTTGTCAAGGTGTTTTTTCAGTGTTTATATGTTTTCACCGGCGAGGGCTACTTTTCTTTCAGTGGGGTTTTATCAGTTATTATAGGTTTAAACCTAAAACCCCACAGACTAAGGGTAGTGAAAAGGGAGAGAAAAGAATGCGCATTGGTAGGGGTATGAAGTGAGAGAAAACATATTATTTTGTGAGATAACCAACATTTGTAAAGTCTTTCCAGAGGGAGAGAGTGTTTGTGTGCATTTTGACTGTGTGTGTAAACATTTCTGGTGAAATCCGACAGACACCTCACCATACCCTACTGAAAGCACCTGTACCCAACTATTTATCACAAAATACATTTACTAAGGGGGTGCAACCAGTGGTGCTTCTCCACTAAGGTGGAGGGGTGTCTCCCCACTCCACTTTGGGCAATGCAAAAAAAGAAAAAGAAATGATAATAGCATAACGTTATTATATTTTTATATCGGAGCAGATTAGGGTTGGGCGGGGCTTGGCTGGCCAGAGCAGAAGGAGAAGTGGTTTGCACTCCGTAAGTGCGCACGACGGTTTGGCCGGCCAACTTGGGCCGACCAAACACTCATGCACATTTTACATGTTCTCCACCGGGCTGTAATGCACAAGCTGGTGGGGAACATGCACAGCCTCCTAGTTCTTCTCAGAGTGCTAAACCACAGCACTCATGCCAATCACAACGCTGCTGTAAGGCAGCATCCTGATTGGCTAATGGAGTCCGGGAGCCTCCGTTCCTGCTGCCATTGCCAAGAGAAGAGGAGGGAGGAGAGGCGGCATCATTCAGAGGTAAGTTTATTTATGTATTTTCACCCCCGCCCCACTATCCCCCATTCCAAGGCAGCCATCACTGACTATACCACCCCAAATAACCCACCCGCTCCGGAAGCTATGCCCCTGCACCACATGCACACCAGAAAGACGTTGGGCTTAGAACACTTTGGTCATTTCACATATTTGCATTCCGTGATCACCAGTGACGTTTACCTGGATGTGGATGATGGAGGTCAGTGGTACTGGGCTAGTTTTTCTTGAGACACTAAAGTGCTTTAGTTCTGTTTTTTTTAAACTGAGCAGCTTAAGCTGGGAAATGTTATTAAGGCCTCTTCCTGAACCCAAAGTAAGTTGGCAGCCTTTGGGGTGTTTCAGGTACTCCAGTTAAAATATGGAGAACGTGCTGCCTTTAATTAGCAGTGCCCTCGCATCCTGTTTTAGCCAAGTTTTACCCACATACCCCTAAAAATGCATGGTATACCCACATACCCCTAAAAATGCATAGTATACCCACATACTACTAAAAATGCATGTTTTGCCCACATACTACTAAAAATGCATGTTTTACCCACATACTTCTGAAAATGCATTTTTTAGCCTAGTATTTCTGAAAATGTTCGCTGGCACAGTCCTGCTGAAACGGTTGGGATCTGTTGACATACTTTTAACTAACATTGTGGAATTTTCTCAAACCCCATCACATTTTTGAGAGACATCAATAGCCAGCACTCCCAATTTGAAACCTGCTCCAGCACCACTGCCACTAGCGCAATTCTAATATGTTGACCCTATGTCACTATTCTGTGGGGCACCATAAAGAAGATAAAGACGGGGAATGTGGTCTAGCAAGCACCTCAATATACTAAAACAGTCAGAATTAAAAACCAGAGCGTCGACTAGAAGTCTAAGTAAAGTGGCCAAATGAGTGAATCCAGTTTAACATGAGATTCCTGCACTGAGTCCATTTAGTGTTGACGTATTGCTTCGGGATTGACTAACTCTAGTTCGACTTCTCATGTGAGTAGACTGGATTCCCTCATTGGCCTGTTATGCATCCTTCATTTTCCCTTAGATTTAGATTTTTATTAAATGTTGACATTTTTGGAAAATGAAGATTACCATGGTGTATACTGGGGAGCCTTTCGGTAACAAGAGGTTGGTTCTGCCACCTATTTAGCTGCACAATCTGGTCTCCTTTATATTCCTTTGCTCTGTAGAGATTTTATAGTGCAAGATGCTGTCTCCCATTACTTGCTGTTGCATCAGTAGCCTGGGCCACTGCGGCAGAGCCCCACAGGGCCAGTTATTGCAAACACTAGAGTGGCCCACGCTTGGGGTTTCCTTCCACATAGCTCACAGCGATGCTGGAAGTGAGCTAAAGCAAGAGTGGTACCACCAATGGTGAAAATGGAACATTTAGGCGTAAATGCAAGGTAAACTTCCTTATAGCATAGTATATACAATCACTCGAATGACATCCAATTAGTAATGAGTAGGGATAGGATCTTCTAGACATGATAGAGCCATATCTAGAACTTTGACAAGTGTACAAAGGTGGCATACGGAAGTTAGGTGATGCAGGGCAACTTGCAAAAAACAGGTGCAATACAAAATAGTGGTGTACAAAACATATTTGTGTATTTCAAATTAATGCACAATGTGTAAATAAATGGCTACGGAATAGTTCAGCATAGGGCATATAATACGTTTCGACCCATTGCGAAAAACAGTCAACATCAGGACTGGGAAAAGGACTAAAAACATGAGGAATTCATTCCTGCCAAAGTGGTTCCTGGATCAATAAATCCGATTCCAGAAAAGGAATCTGCAGGTTAATGGTGGTGGTCAGACTTCTCCAAATGTGCGCCGTCCTGTGGGGAATTAAATGCCCCCCCCCCCCCCCCCCCCCCACACTGGACTTGAACTGCAGACAGTAGAAGTCACTGCTGCGTCACACTGCTTGAATGGTTGCACTTTTAATCTCATTCTCACTCGCTGCCCTCTCCCCCCTCCCACACCCACCCCCACCCACCAGGCATATAGTATCACGGTGACAATCGATATGCAACTTTATTGTTATCTCTGTTTTCCTTTGTCCGTTAAATAAATGCTAACAGCAGTATGCATGCTGTGACTTGAAGGCCGTACGTTAAATTCCAGATGTTTTCAGCATGCGGGAAGGTGTGACCTCAAATACCAGCACTCCTTGAACGCCGCTCAAGTGACACGGAGTCAGTAGCTCGACGGACAGCAACCTAAAAATAAGTATTCTGACCTATTTAATGGATTCACTCACAGATCCCACCTTCGTGAGCCATATATATCAGGGTCCACACAAGTATATATATATCTTCTATAAACGCGTCCTCCTTTGTCGTTTAGCCTGTAAGACTGTAGGTGGCAGCAGAGGTCCATTTATATATGCTCGACTGGTCTGCGGATGGACCCTCAGCGTGCCAGGAGTGCTACATTACTTGCGCTGATCTCAGGAGAGACAGCATAGCTGATTACGTGACATGCCCCCAGTGCAGACTTCTCCATTAGGAACAGGCAGTCGCACAGTTCTTTAATAAAATAGTAGGCAAGAAACAGCAGTAGGTTATTGACATGTGTAAGTTCAGTGGTGTGCAAAGGTGCCACGGGGCATAACACGTTGCATGATTTTTTTGTGTCAAATCCTGCTTATTGGGTTAATGGCGTACAGGAGCCTGCAATCCCTGTATATAAAAAAGCTAGTCTCAAATTTCCTCCTTACAGTCAAGTTGTGACGTTTCTTATTACCTGTAATTAGAACATTTTGTAGCTGCTCAACTGTTACAACTTATTACAGCTGACACAAGACTGTATAATGCTCTTAATTGCAAGCTTACCTTGGCAGACTCTGTAAAGTCCCTGGGTATCACCCTGGCCCCAAGCCTAAACATGGACAAACATATCAAGAACTCAGCAAAGAGCGCATTCTTGAACCTAAAATTACTCAACAAAATAAAACCCTTCATCCCCCCCAACGACCTTAAACTGGCCACACAATCCTTGGTGCTGTCCAGATTGGACTACGGGAACGCAACTCTCACAGTCATGGCAAAATCTCACTTAGCTCGCCTCCGAGTAACCCTAAATGCAGCTGCCAGGGTGATCACAGGAGCAAAGAAATACAACCACATTTCTCTCTCTCTAAGAGAACTAAAATGGCTTCCAATCGAAATGCGTGCCAACTTCAGAACTGCCCGTCTCACACATAACGCTCTTCACACCGGTAAACCGGCCTACCTGGCTTCCAAACTCAAAAAGGCAGGACAAATGAGGAACCTCAGGAGCACCAACACCCTTCTCATTCCACCGAAAGCTTACAAACAAAAATCCCTGTCTCGCTCCTTCTCGGGAAATGCGCCCAAAATTCGGAACTCCATTCCAGTCCACATCAGGACTACTCCCTCCTTCGTAATCTTCAAAGCCAGCTACAAGAACTCTTCCTCAACCGATCTCACTCAAAAGGAGAGCTGCCTTATAATGTGGCACAGCCCCTCCACCAAAGGAATCCTGCCAAGCGCAGAACCTAGACACCTCAAATAAGAAGGCTTTCCATCTCCTGTTCTTTTTTGTTTGACTTGTTCCCAAGAACGCCGGAACAAGATTCGACACAAAACAATGATGTTTATTGTAATACTGTCTAACCGATTGTAATAGTGTCTAACCGATTGCATCACAATATATGTTGTAAAGCGCTCTGATACCTCTGAGCCAGGCTACTCTATATAAAACTCTTAAATTAATAAATAAATAATTATAATGCTGGCTACAAGCAGCCAAGGTGAAAGGTTAGTCAGAGTACATAATTGCAGTTGCTTTCGAAACAACAAAAAGCAGAATCATTTTTCAATCTTCTGCTCTTTTTTTCTGTAATGATTATTGATCAGCAGTAAGGAGACAGGGATGGGCTGTTAATTTATTTCATGCTATAATTACAGGAATGAAAGAATCTACACATTCAGCAATGTGACATATTAAACTAATATTTTTACAACTATTGACAGGTTTTGGTGTGTTTAGTTTCACACTACAAATTCTGCTTTTATTCTTCATGGCTGCTACCATGCTATCTTTTTCAGGTGAAATAGCAATACAGAAAGGATTTTGTGAGAAGCATGAACATATGTCCATCTATTATAAGGAATAAAATACCCTCTGCCGGATCCTTGCTCTATTGCTACTGCAAGTCACCTCTGGGTTCCTTCGCCCTTGTTCTTCTGTGTGGTCATGGAACTTCTCTCTGACTTGCAATATCCTTATAATGTACAGCATGGTGTTATTTATCCCACATAAAAAGATTATGCCTAGGAAATGGGCTATGAGTATATAAATCCACCCAGGTCACTCAAGTAGGTTGCACATATCATTACATGTTCTCCTAGTTCCACAGAAATTACATTTTGGTAGCTTAGGCTAAGCTCTTAAGTTTCCCTGGACCGTGCCTGAGCAGCCCATCTAAGCCTGATTTTTTTTATTTGCATTCCAGAATTTTTAGTCCGAGTGATGACATTATAAAGCCGGGACTCCCAGTCCTGGAGTGCAAAGAAAAAGCCAGGAGTGGACGAGCTACTCACACACAAAACCGGGAAACTTGAAAGTTCTGCAAGTGCATTCATTTCAGAATTCGATGTGTCAGTATTGATTGGATTGAACACCTGAAAGGTGGGGGGGATCATCTTCTTTACCACCTTTTTAAGCATGCTTTGAGCTTCAATAATAAGGGTTAAAAGAATCAGTGTCTCACATACATACGCCCTTTACTGAAGAAAACAAACTTGGACCCGCTGAACCCTGACAACTACAGACCCATTACAAATGGACCTTTCCTGGGCAAACTGATAGAAAGAGCAGCGTTTGCCCAGATGTCACAATTCATTGAAGAGAATGACATACTTTCATACTTCCAAACAGGATTCCATCCGGGAAGAGGCACTGAATCTGCCCTCCTTGCCATCTGGGATGACCTGAAGAATACAGTTGATCGCAATGGGGTTGCTGCGCTACTCCTCTTGGACCTCTCAGCTGCCTTTGACACGGTTGACCATGACACTCTGAAACAAAGACTCTATGAAGCCGGCATAGAGGGAACTGCACTAGACTAGATCGTGTCCTACCTTCGAAACAGAAATAATGTCATCCATACCCCACCTTTCTCGTCCAAACCGTACTGCACAAAAGCAGGGGTCCTTCAAGCTTCTATCATCTCGCCCATGCATTTCAACGTCTACATGAAGTCCTTACCCGTACTGATCAATACATTTCACCTCACGTGCTATAACTATGCAGATGACACGCAAATATTCCTTCAACTGGAGTGCCCCAAAGACATTTGAAAATCACCAATTTTCAGCTGTCTCAGATCCGTGGATCAGTGGATGACTTGGAGCCATCTCAAAGTGAATGCTTCAAAAACTGAAATACTCACATGTGGCAATTGGAAACATTACAACCCGATTGCTGCATGGCCTAATGAACTGGGATCACTGCCGCAAGTATCGAAGGAAGTAAGAAACTTCGGACTGACCATGAACTCCAAACTGTTGATGATTGCCCAAGTGGATAGCAAGATCAAGCTTTGTCACTATAAAAACGCTGCAACGAATTTTCCCTCATTTGGGATTTCCACAGAAGGTCCAAGCTACCATCTCCATTGTTCTGTCCAAACTCGATTACACCAATATCCTCTACCACGGATCACCTTTAACAACCATGAAAAGACTACAACGGATTCAGAACTCGGCTGCCAGACTAGTCTTGCATATCAAACCGCGAGACCACATCTTACCTGCCTTGAAAGCCCTGCATTGATTACCGGTTGCCAGAAGATCCACGTTCAAGCTGCTTTGTATCACCCACAAAGCAATACATGGAATGGGACCACTCTTCATCAGGAATAAAATCACCAAACACATTCAACAAAGGAACCTCTGCTCTAAAGGAGCATCTCGCCTCAAAATCCCACCATATAAGAAAAAAACCATGGGTGGCCCATCCTTCTCTGTTCAAGCAGCCAAACTATGGAACTCTTTACCCCCCAACATAAGGTCCAACGACAACCACTTAAAACTACTCAAGATTTGGCTCTTCCCCACATAAGCACCGTGCTCAAACAGAAATTTACACCATATCCCTCTGTATATAATCATTTATTTTCACTATAGATATGTACCTATCTTTGTGTATTACTTTGTATAAACATGTAAAATAATAATGTTATTGAGAGAAAAAATAATTATAATAAATAAATATAAATCATCTTTGGTCTACATGTTCATACTTCCATTGTGCATCTATGTACCATTCATGTACCTGGATCTGTGTGTCTGTTACTTTTCTCCTGAAAGAGCATATCCAATGCACTTCCCTATTTCTCATCCTGTGCCTCTATCAATATCTTTAATCTACATATAATTACCTCCTTTGTCTATCTATATACTTTCAATGTACTTATAGAACTATATATTTATCACTTTCTTCTCATTTAGCATTTCCAATGAACTACCCTATTTCTCAGCCTATACTAGGCTCAATATATCTTCTAGCCCAACCTTCTGACTCATCTCAAACTTCTTTCTACTACACTTTCTAATGTACTACCCCCATCTCTCATCCTATACATCTATCAATATATCCTCTACATCCATTCTCTCATTTATCCCAAACCCCCCACTATGATAGCCAAAATAACCCTTTCTAATCTCTCTCCTACTCTACCCCTCCTTGCATCATCTGACACCTCTTTTTACTCTACCGATCCCCTAAAACAAACCTCTCTAAACTCTTCCCTCTGACTGCTCCCCTCCAAAACTTATTTTTACTCATCCAAAAGCCTCCTCCTACAGCTAAGACCTAAAATAATATCCCTCCACTATCCTTTTCATTTAAAATTAACAGACTAACATGTTCACTTCTCAAATTCCACATTCAACTATACTAATTCACCACTAATCCTGTATTGGGTTCCAGAGTAGCGTGGTACTCGCCAATAAAGAGTCTCAACACCCCATCAGGGTTACAAGTGCTATACAAATGCAAACCTTTTTCCTTTTCTAACCCTCCCCAACCCTTCTCAATCCAAATAACTGACTAACATATCCACCACTAAAATTACTCTCATGTTTCACCATACTAATTCAACACTAATCCTGATGGGTTCCAGAGTAGAGTGCTACTTGTGCTTCAAAACCTCATCAGGGGGAACTAACACTAACATCTTGGGCAACCCTAAATCACATCATCCCCATAAATCAAACTGGATTCTGCAGAGGACAGGGCACATTCACAAACATCATGGCACTAACCCTGCTGAGAGACGCTGCAAATATAACCAAGAGCTCCCTATTTCTATGCTTTATAGATTACAGTGCAGCGTTTGATCACGTAGACCGAAGCAAACTCTGGCAGAAACTGGACAACTGGGGGATACCGGGGCCACTCCTGAAGCAGCTGATACTACTCCATACCAACACCTGGATCAAGATCAAACTTGGTAGCGGGACGCTTCTTTCCAGGCAAATCAGCACCACTAAAGGTCTAAAGCAAGGTTGCGTCCTTGCCCCCATGTTGTTTAACCTTTTCCTCGCAGACTTGCCCGGATAATTGGATAAAACCAACTCACATGCACCACGTCTGGGAGACATTTCACTTTCAAACCTCCTTTACGCTGATGACTTTGTCTTAATAAGTCGATCCCCAATTGGACTGCAACACCTCTTGGATACTACTAACAAATTTTCAACAAACAACGCTTTGAAAATTAACTTAAACAAATCCAAGGTTATGTCAGTAAACTACAACAAAACAAAGGATCGAGTCACCAACTATAAATACCTTGGCGTATTACTAGACAGCAGAGGCTCGTTCAAACCCCAGCTAGAGGCCATAGCACGGAAGGGCACTACATTCCAATTCTCAATGAAGCCGTTAAAGAAAGTTCTCCCTGATCGATCATTTGACCCCCTCCTACAGGTGATTAGAGCACGCCTGCAGCCTATGCTTACATACGGTAGTGAACCCATGCAAGGGAAAGACGCTTACGCTCTAGACAAAACAATCAGTAGAGCATACAGGGCAATTTTCCATCTGCCCAACTATGTGTCTCCTGCCCAAATCCGCCTTAAATTTGGCATCCAAAAACAAACGGTGGAGAGAAGAGGCACCTATATAAAATGCTGGCGCAAAATCAAAGGCACGGAGCAAAGAACCCTAAACGCTCATCTATGGACAGAACTGTCAATACAATCAAACTCACCCGCTAAGAAATACCTTCTAAACTCATTGGAACATTTTGATTTAACCAGCCTTTGGGAGTCATCGACTGACAATAACAGTTTCAAAAAGGTGGTAACAAAAGCTACTAAACTGATATCATCTATTGAAGACAAAGAAACCCTGGCCAAGAGGGCACATGGATGGGCTGTGCTTAAAGATTACAACGCCCTGAAACCGCAGGAATACCTGAAAATGGGTCTCACGCGGAAGACAAAAGACACATTTCTAAACCTGCATTTCGGAATCCTACCAATTCTACCTCACTTGACACCATGGAAAAGGAGGCCAGAAGAACATCTTTGCCGACTCTGCAGATCAGGGAAGGAGGATTTCTTACATATAATCTGCATCTGCCCTAACCTGATAGACATAAGGCGCGCCCTACTTCGATCACTCTGGAAACAAAAAGGTACAACAAGCTGCAGGAAAGCTGTGTTGATATGCTTTAAACACTGAAGAGGTCCAGCTAAATTGTAGACTGACAAAGTTCTTTGACATTGTGTCCACAAGACTTATGAACCAATCACATGGCGTGGTGACTAACAGTACGCAACAACCTGCTAACTAAGAAACAGTCCGCCAAGGTCCCGACAAGTCAAAGCACGCACCAGCACATTGAGTCACATTTTCAAATCTATAGGTGGACTACAGACAATGCAAACGAGAATGATGACTTTATAGGGTTTTAATCACCTTTTTCTTCTAATAATATATGTGTATTTAAGCTTTAAAACGATTTTAATGATGGAAGTTGTATATTGTGAGTTTTAATTAACTGTACAATAAAGCAATTCTAATTCATAATTCATCAGGGGTAGTAAGTGCTATATAAATACAAACCTCTTTCCCTCTTCTATACCGCCACCTACCCTTCTCTACCCAAATAACTGATTAACATATCCACTACTCAAATTACTTCATATTTTACTATACTAATTTTCAACACTAATCCTTTATGGGTTCCAGAGTAGCGTGGTACTCGCCAATAAAAAGTCTCAACACCCCATCAGGGTTACAAGTGCTATACAAATGCAAACCTTTTTCCTTTTCTACCCCTCCCCAACCCTTCTCAATCCAAATAACTGACTAACATATCCACCACTAAAATTACTCTCATGTTTCACCATACTAATTCAACACTAATCCTGATGTGTTCCAGAGTAGAGTGGTACTTGTGCTTCAAAACCTCATCAGGGGGAACTAACACTAACATCTTGGGCAACCCTAAATCACATCATCCCCATAAATCAAACTGGATTCTGCAGAGGACAGGGCACATTCACAAACATCATGGCACTAACCCTGCTGAGAGACGCTGCAAATATAACCAAGAGCTCCCTATTTCTATGCTTTATAGATTACAGTGCAGCGTTTGATCACGTAGACCGAAGCAAACTCTGGCAGAAACTAACAACTGGGGGATACCGAGGCCACTCCTGAAGCAGCTGATACTACTCCATACCAACACCTGGATCAAGATCAAACTTGGTAGCGGGACGCTTCTTTCCAGGCAAATCAGCACCACTAAAGGTCTAAAGCAAGGATGCGTCCTTGCCCCCATGTTGTTTAACCTTTTCCTCGCAGACTTGCCCGGAGAATTGGATAAAACCAACTCACATGCACCACGTCTGGGAGACATTTCGCTTTCAAACCTCCTTTACGCTGAAGACTTGGTCTTAATAAGTCGATCCCCAATTGGACTGCAACACCTCTTGGATACTACTAACAAATTTTCAACAAACAACGCTTTGAAAATTAACTTAAACAAATCCAAGGTTATGTCAGTAAACTACAACAAAACAAAGGATCGAGTCACCAACTATAAATACCTTGGCGTATTACTAGACAGCAGAGGCTCGTTCAAACCCCAGCTAGAGGCCATAGCACGGAAGGGCACTACATTCCAATTCTCAATGAAGCCGTTAAAGAAAGTTCTCCCTGATCGATCATTTGACCCCCTCCTACAGGTGATTAGAGCACGCCTGCAGCCTATGCTTACATACGGTAGTGAACCCATGCAAGGGAAAGACGCTTACGCTCTAGACAAAACAATCAGTAGAGCATACAGGGCAGTTTTCCATCTGCCCAACTATGTGTCTCCTGCCCAAATCCGCCTTAAATTTGGCATCTAAAAACAAACGGTGGAGAGAAGAGGCACCTATATAAAATGCTGGCGCAAAATCAAAGGCACGGAGCAAAGAACCCTAAACGCTCATCTATGGACAGAACTGTCAATACAATCAAACTCACCCGCTAAGAAATACCTTCTAAACTCATTGGAACATTTTGATTTAACCAGCCTTTGGGAGTCATCGACTGACAATAACAGTTTCAAAAAGGTGGTAACAAAAGCTACTAAACTGATATCATCTATTGAAGACAAAGAAACCCTGGCCAAGAGGGCACATGGATGGGCTGTGCTTAAAGATTACAACGCCCTGAAACCGCAGGAATAACTGAAAATGGGTCTCACGCGGAAGACAAAAGACACATTTCTAAACCTGCATTTCGGAATCCTACCAATTCTACCTCACTTGACACCATGGAAAAGGAGGCCAGAAGAACATCTTTGCCGACTCTGCGGATCAGGGAAGGAGGATTTCTTACATATAATCTGCATCTGCCCTAACCTGATAGACATAAGGCGCGCCCTACTTCGATCACTCTGGAAACAAAAAGGTACAACAAGCTGCAGGAAAGCTGTGTTGATATGCTTTAAACACTGAAGAGGTCCAGCTAAATTGCAGACTGACGAAGTTCTTTGACATTGTGTCCACAAGACTTATGAACCAATCACATGGCGTGGTGACTAACAGTACGCAACAACCTGCTAATTAAGAAACAGTCCGCCAAGGTCCCGACAAGTCAAAGCACGCACCAGCACATTGAGTCACATTTTCCAACCTATAGGTGGACTACAGACAATGCAAACGAGAATGATGACTTTATAGGGTTTTAATCACCTTTTTCTTCTAATATTATATGTGTATTTAAGCTTTAAAACGATTTTAATGATGGAAGTTGTATATTGTGAGTTTTAATTAACTGTACAATAAAGCAATTCTAATTCATAATTCATCAGGGGTAGTAAGTGCTATATAAATACAAACCTCTTTCCCTCTTCTATACCGCCACCTACCCTTCTCTACCCAAATAACTGATTAACATATCCACTACTCAAATTACTTCATATTTTACTATACTAATTTTCAACACTAATCCTTTATAGGTTCCAGAGTAGCGTGGTACTCGCCAATAAAAAGTCTCAACACCCCATCAGGGTTACAAGTGCTATACAAATACAAACCTTTTTCCTTTTCTACCCCTCCCCAACCCTTCTCAATCCAAATAACTGACTAACATATCCACCACTAAAATTACTCTCATGTTTCACCATACTAATTCAACAATAATCCTGATGGGTTCCAGAGTAGAGTGCTACTTCTGCTTCAAAACCTCATCAGGGGGAACTAACACTAACATCTTGGGCAACCCTAAATCACATCATCCCCATAAATCAAACTGGATTCTGCAGAGGACAGGGCGCATTCACAAACATCATGGCACTACCCTACTGACAGACGCTGCCAATATAACCAAGAGCTCACTATTTCTATGTTTTATAGATTACAGTGCAGCGTTTGATCACGTAGACCGAAGCAAACTCTGGCAGAAACTGGACAACTGGGGGATACCGGGGCCACTCCTGAAGCAGCTGATACTACTCCATACCAACACCTGGATCAAGATCAAACTTGGTAGCGGGACACTTCTTTCCAGGCAAATCAGCACCACTAAAGGTCTAAAGCAAGGTTGCGTCCTTGCCCCCATGTTGTTTAACCTTTTCCTCGCAGACTTGCCCGGAGAATTGGATAAAACCAACTCACATGCACCACGTCTGGGAGACATTTCGCTTTCAAACCTCCTTTACGCTGATGACTTGGTCTTAATAAGTCGATCCCCAATTGGACTGCAACACCTCTTGGATACTACTAACAAATTTTCAACAAACAACGCTTTGAAAATTAACTTAAACAAATCCAAGGTTATGTCAGTAAACTACAACAAAACAAAGGATCGAGTCACCAACTATAAATACCTTGGCGTATTACTAGACAGCAGAGGCTCGTTCAAACCCCAGCTAGAGGCCATAGCACGGAAGGGCACTACATTCTAATTCTCAATGAAGCCGTTAAAGAAAGTTCTCCCTGATCGATCATTTGACCCCCTCCTACAGGTGATTAGAGCACGCCTGCAGCCTATGCTTACATACGGTAGTGAACCCATGCAAGGGAAAGATGCTTACGCTCTAGACAAAACAATCAGTAGAGCATACAGGGCAATTTTCCATCTGCCCAACTATGTGTCTCCTGCCCAAATCCGCCTTAAATTTGGCATCCAAAAACAAACGGTGGAGAGAAGAGGCACCTATATAAAATGCTGGCGCAAAATCAAAGGCACGGAGCAAAGAACCCTAAACGCTCATCTATGGACAGAACTGTCAATACAATCAAACTCACCCGCTAAGAAATACCTTCTAAACTCATTGGAACATTTTGATTTAACCAGCCTTTGGGAGTCATCGACTGGCAATAACAGTTTCAAAAAGGTGGTAACAAAAGCTACTAAACTGATATCATCTATTGAAGACAAAGAAACCCTGGCCAAGAGGGCACATGGATGGGCTGTGCTGAAAGATTACAACGCCCTGAAACCGCAGGAATACCTGAAAATGGGTCTCACGCGGAAGACAAAAGACACATTTCTAAACCTGCATTTCGGAATCCTACCAATTCTACCTCACTTGACACCATGGAAAAGGAGGCCAGAAGAACATCTTTGCCGACTTTGCAGATCAGGGAAGGAGGATTTCTTACATATAATCTGCATCTGCCCATACCTGATAGACATAAGGCGCGCCCTACTTCGATCACTCTGGAAACAAAAAGGTACAACAAGCTGCAGGAAAGCTGTGTTGATATGCTTTAAACACTGAAGAGGTCCAGCTAAATTGTAGACTGACGAAGTTCTTTGACATTGTGTCCACAAGACTTATGAACCAATCACATGGCGTGGTGACTAACAGTACGCAACAACCTGCTAACTAAGAAACAGTCCGCCAAGGTCCCGACAAGTCAAAGCACGCACCAGCACATTGAGTCACATTTTCAAATCTATAGGTGGACTACAGACAATGCAAACGAGAATGATGACTTTATAGGGTTTTAATCACCTTTTTCTTCTAATAATATATGTGTATTTAAGCTTTAAAACGATTTTAATGATGGAAGTTGTATATTGTGAGTTTTAATTAAATGTACAATAAAGCAATTCTAATTCATAATTCATCAGGGGTAGTAAGTGCTATATAAATACAAACCTCTTTCCCTCTTCTATACCACCACCTACCCTTCTCTACCCAAATAACTGATTAACATATCCACTACTCAAATTACTTCATATTTTACTATACTAATTTTCAACACTAATCCATTATGGGTTCCAGAGTGGCGTGCTACTCGCCAGAAAAGCGCTTCAACACCCATCAGTGGTAACAAGTGCTATATGAATGCAAACCTTTCTTCCCCTTTTATCCCTCCGCTATCCTTCTCACTCCAAATAACTGACTAATATCCACCACTGAAATTACTTCATATTTCACCATATTAATTCACCACTAATCCTTTATAAGCTTCCTGAATAGCGTGCGTCAACAAGCGCTATATAAATACAATCCTTTTTCCTCCTCTATCTTTCTGCTATCATTCCAAACCCAAATAACTGACTAACCTATCCACCACTTAAAATGCACTTGCATGTTTCACTATACTAATTCAACACTAATCCTCTATGGATCCCGGAGTAGCGTGCTACTCGCTGAAAAAGCGCTTCGACGCCTCGTCAGGGGTAGTAAGTGCTATATAAATGCAAGTACAATACAATACATTATGTAGGGTTGCTCAATATGAGGTATAGGGTGTCCTTCAGACCGTCTTGCATGCTATTAAATAATGAGGCAGCTGTAGGCTCATTTGTCCAATTAGTTTCAGCCCTTAATTGATAGAAATGAGTTCCACAGGAAACTATTTCTTTTTAAACACGAATGGACATTCTGTTCTGTCTGACAACAGTCTAATACCTTCGTAAAAGTGGTCTACAAATGTTTGGTAGTTAGACAGGAATGGGCTATTTCTGTTGATTAAAGGTGTAACCCTAGTGAGTGCTTCCATTGTTGATAAGAAACTATAAAAGCTGCCATGGTCATTTAATGTGTGGCTTATTTAAGATATGAAGCCAACATTGGGTCATAAGGGTTATAAATTGTTGTGAATCTCTGGAATACTTTTCAGAGGGGGCGGAGCCTGGTTACTGGATTGTGTTTTTGTTGGACTGGCCCTTTTGAAGGGTCATCCCAGAACTTTCTGCCTTCCTCCTGTATTTTTTCTGACCTGTTGTTGGTGGTTTTAGGACTCTGGGCACTTTATCACTGCTGATCAGTGCTTAAGTGCTTGTGCTCTCTATAGTGAATTTGGTACGATTTGTCTACACCTGTTTGGCAAATTTAATTTACCAATCAGTCCCTTGTACAGTGGTATCCCATATACCCCGGGCCAGTAAATTAAATGCCACCCACCAAAGTAGTCTTTCAAACCTATCTTATGCCTCTGCCACCGCAGGGCCTACGCGTGCAGTTTACTGCCGCTGTGACAGGCACGTACAGCGGATGCCACGTCTGCAACTCCCCTTTTACTACATAACAGTCACCCCTAAGAGAGGCCCTAGCTAGCACTATGGGCAAAGTGCGGTGTAGGTAAAAGGTAGGACATGTGCCTTAACTGCATGGCATGTCCTGGTAGTGACATGCAGCCTATTTGGCTTCTCACTGCTTTGAGGCTACCCTCTCATAAGGATGCATTTGGGATTCCCTGAAATGTGCTTCAGTGGTATTTCCTGACATGAGAGGGGTAGCGTGATCAAGTTTGGTATGTTTGGAATAGTGGTAATAAATGCTCTTATTGGTGTTAGCGGATTTATTATTACTATTTTAGAAATGTCACTTTTAGAAGTAGGCATTTCTGTGTGCTATGTGTCTTTATGCCTGCCTGATGTGTATTGACTGTCTGGTTCTGACTGACCGGGGGAGAGAAGATATGCATTCCCTCCAGCCAGTGCCTGGGGGGGTGAGTTGTGTCCTGCCCTGCCTGGGTGACTCAGCGCTAGGCTGAATAGGTCTGGTCTGCATTTGGAGTGGTGGGAGGAGTAGCACCTGCACCTGAATAGGGATGTGCCTGCCTTACACTATGATGGCTCCGCCCCCTGTGGTGTGTCTGAAGCCAGGGCTCACACAGACAATGGAGGTTGTTTTGCACTTGCAAAGTGCCCCGCAGAACTGGTTTGTACTGGGCTCAGAGCCCTGAGCCTGGGACAACAAATACACTTGCTAATATAAGTACTGGGACTGTGACCCTATGTGAGTTGAGCTTACTTGGAACTAGAAGAGTAGACACTGCATGGGACACGTGACCGGCAGGCTGCTGGACTGCCAGGAGGAACTGCCTTGGGACTGACCTATTCTTGGGAGGGGCTGAGATAAGGACTGCCACTGTGCCTTGGAACCCTTGTGCTGGCCTGCCTGGCTGCACCCTGCTACCCCATCCCCCACGCTCCCACCAGGAGTGTACATCTAGGTGCTTGTTCTCTTTGGGCTCGTGGCCCTGAACGTAAGCTTGAGGGTCATGCTGTGACCAGCGTTCCTGAGCCCCAGGTGTGGGCTTATGCCTCAGTGCACCACGTGGAGCGCTTCCTCTGTACTGTGCCCATCATCGATGTGCCTACCCACCGAGAGTATGGTGAGCACCTTTAATTTCATTGCCAGGAGCCCGAGAAGTGGGCTCCAACCTTGATCGCACCCCATCTCCGTGATGTCATCAACTGCTCCTTCAACTCCGCTACCTTCCCAGAAAGCTGGAAACACGCCGAACTCAGCGCCCTCCTGAAGAAACCCACAGCAGACCCCTCTGAACTTAAGAACTACCGCCCCATCTCCCTCCTCCCATTCCCTGCCAAAGTCATTGAGAAAGCCGTCAATAGACAGCTCGCCGCCTTCCTTGAATCCAACAACTCCCTCGACTCCTCACAGTCCGGCTTTCGAGCCAAACACAGCACCGAAACCGCCCTTATTGCAGCAACAGACGACATCCGAACACTACTGGACAACGGAGAAACAGTTGCCCTCATCCTACTCGACCTCTCCGCCGCCTTCGACACAGTCTGTCATAACAACGCCTCAACAACATCGGCATACAAGGAAAGGCCTTGAACTGGATCATCTCATTCCTCGACGGGAGAACCCAGAAAGTCCGACTCCCCCCTTTCAAATCAGAGGCCACCGAAGTCATCTGCAGAGTACCACAAGGATCATCACTCAGTCCCACCCTCTTCAACGTTTACATGAGTCCCCTCGCATCCATCGCGCGACAACACAACCTTAACATCATCTCTTACGCTGACGAGATCCAGCTGATCCTTTCCCTTACCAAAGACCCTGACACCGCCAAAACCAATCTTCATGAAGGCATGAAAGAAGTAGCCGAATGGATGAAAAACAGCCGCCTAAAACTCAACTCGGACAAAACGGAAGTCCTCATCCTAGGATCATCCCCCTCTGCCTGGGACGACTCATGGTGGCCATCGGCCCTGGGCACGGAACCCATACCCACAGACCACGCACGTAACCTAGGCTTCATTCTAGACTCCTCCCTCTCGATGACCAGACAAGTCAACGCCGTCTCATCCTCTTGCTTCAACGTACTTCGTATGCTCAAAAAAATCTTTTGTAGGATCCCCACCGAAACAAGAAAAACTGTCACCCACGCACTGGTCATAAGCCGACTGGACTATGGAAACACCCTCTATGCCGGAACCACTACCAAATTACAGAAAAAACTCCAACGCATCCAAAACGCATCAGCCAGACTCATCTTGGACATCCCGCGCCAAGCTCACATTACCGGCCACCTGAAAGACCTCCACTGGCTTCCCGTCAACAAGAGAATAATGTTTCGTCTCCTCAACCATGCACACAAGGCCCTCTACAAACTAGGACCCAAATGCCTCAACACACGACTGTCCTTCTACACACCCACCCGCCAACTAAGATCCTCCAATCAAGCCCTCGCCGCAGTTCCGCGCATCCCTAGATCCACCATGGGAGGAAGATCCTTCTCCTACTTGGCGGCCAAAACCTGGAACTCTCTCCCCACTCACCTTCGCCTTACCCAGAACCACATCTCCTTCAGGAAGGAACTTAAAACCTGGCTATTCGATAAATAATGCACCCCCTCCCCAAGCGCCATGAGACCCTCTGGGTGAGTAGTGCGCTATACAAATTCCTGAACTTGAACTTGTGTTGCCGGAAGTCAGACAGAGTCTAATGCCTGGTTCTGTGCAGAGCTACTACGAAGTAGGAAAGGAACCAAGTCGACGGAGACTTTATGCCACATGCTTACCGCCCCCCAGAGGCCAGAAGTCAGGCAGGGAAAGCCTGGTTGTGGGCTGGGCTCACAAGCCACGAGCAGTCCAGCAGAGGAGAGAAGCCGACTGTGGCTTTCCTCTGTGTTCTGCCGACTGATCTTCATTTGTGGACCGGAGCAGAAGGTCCTGGCCCAGCAGAGACTGTTCCACGTGAACAGAGCAGAGAGGATGGGCTGCAACCCCAAAGAGCTCTGACAGCCCTTGGGATTCTGACTTGCCCGAAGTGAGGGTGAGTCCGGTCATTAGGGGCAGCTGCTATTATAGGAATTGCCTTCGCAGGAGGACCAAGTGAGGTCTCCCTGCCCTCGGGGGCATTGCACTGCCTTTTTGGTGACATTGCGGGGATTACCCGACCTCTGGTGCACAAGACCGGGAGAGGTTTCCAACATAATTGGCTGCCCAGCATAAATCGTGGCAGCTACCGAATTGTGTACACTGCAGGGGGATTTATTTGCTCCAGTGGCAATCACGGGGCGAGCCCAAGACAGGCACCACTGCAATGACCACGGCGGCTGCACCACGGGTCTGTGGGCAGCTGCCTCTCACTGATGGCAATCTGGTGAAAGGAATGTACTGATGCGCATTGTGACAAGTGTTTACTATGGTGCACTGTAGCTGATGTTTTGCGTAAGTTGCTGTGCTAAGTTCACTCTTACCATTAGTTACTGGCTGCCCTAATTAACTGTGATTTATGCGTATAGGACAGTGGCCCAATTGGCCTAGTGATTTATGTAATCCCTGTAAAGCCATGACAAGTGCCTAGTGGCACGGTATTATATGTGATTGTGTTCTAATGTGTTCTTATGTATAATACAAAGACTATTTTACATAACTTTGTGTGGAGTTTCTTTTGTAGTGTGCCTAGTGTGTTGCTGCTGTGTGTGTGTATTGCGCAAACGCTTTACACATTGCCTCTGGGATAAGCCTGACTGCTCTGACAAGCTACAAAGGGAGTGAGCGAGGGTTATCTTCAGCGTGTAACTCCCTTGCCCCGACTAGAGGGGTGGTTTCTGTCTGACTTTGGCTTACGCTGTAACCAACCAGAAAGCCAATTTCTAACAGTTCTCTAATCTCATTTTACTAAGACTCACATTCCCTCCATTTCTAAGGCACTCTTTGGTTACTGCCGGGTACTGGGAGCTTTCTTGTCTCCTACTCCATTCCAATATCTTGGTTAACAAAATGGTCCTCCTCTCTCGCTGAACCACATCTGAATCCTATTGCATCTGCCTTAGGGCTTGAGACATGACGCAGAGAGGATTAGCATTGTGGAACATTGTGGGCCAGACAAATTTTCATGAGCCGGAGAGTCATGGGAGAGGTGGAAGGAACAGACACCATTTCAAATTAATATGGAAGGAACAGGCACCAGTGCAAATTCACTGCCCTCCATCAAATAGGATCTGGGGGCTGAGATATGAGCAAACTCAAATCAGCAGGTCCTTTTTTGGGGGGCGGGGGATGAATGGGGTAGGGAAGAGGACAAAATTGGAGTTTGAGGAATTCTCTCACAGCGGGGAAGGTTGGTATGTGCCTTTTTCTCTCTTGAACATGATACATCGACAAGACACATTAATGAATCAATTAGTCCAACTATGAGACATTTACACGATAAGTGGGTGTAATAGGTATTTACGTTCAATAGCACATCACAATCCCATTTTCATTTGTCACCTGATTCTCCTTAAAAAGTAGCTGTTAATGAATCCACGATGGTCTCTGGGAACTTCCCTTGAGCTTCTGAGCATGAATGAAAAGCCAGTTCCAGTTATCAGTGTTTAAATTGCAGCTGTAATTATGGTCTGTGGCCTGCCTATGATGTCACAACTCACCTGAGCAGCAACGTCTTTTCCTTATTACAGGTAACTGAAGGTGTCCGAAGTCAATTGTAATAATGAAATTAGAAACATTTTTTAAACAAAGATTGCAGGCTCCTATATGGCATATATTTATTAAGATTTGTATTTAGATTTATAAGGAGCATTAAGCCAGAACGTCGTCAAAGCGCTAGCGCCTGTCAGAAACAGCTATTGTAAGATTGGAAAAGCATCATTAAGGTTGAACGTTTAACCTGGTTTTAAGATGCCTGCAAAGATTCAGTTCTTTAGTTAGACGTCATTAGGTTTAATTACTATACCTGGGCTAAGTCTGTTCTGTGTGTAAGGAAAACATACAGCGCTGCTCATGTTGTACATGTTTGTACAAGAAGATAATGTGCACTGCTGCTATACTTGTTCTGGTTCTCAGGAGAAAGTGCATGGCGGTCGCTGCGGGCCTATTCTCAATCTTTTCTGTTTTTGTGACATTTGCACTGCATCTGCCTGTGCTTTGCCTCTTCTGTGCACACATATGTGTGCATCACAGGGCACAAGTCCTAAAAAATAAGTGGGGGGACTAACCTAGTTAATCAGTGTGCAAGTGACATCCCAGGTGTATGACATCATAGCATGTGACATCACAGGAAGTTTCATCATAAGAAGTGACATCAGATCTTAAGCCCTTGCATATATGTTAAATTATCTTTCATGCATGCATCGGAGCACAATTCAAGTATGCAGGGAAACTTTCCTGATTTAGGCAGAAGATTCACACTTTTGTAAGCTACACATAAAACAATGTTGCCTTTTTTCAGCGTAAACTTCCTCTACCCATAGTGCTTTGGTAGAAGAAATAGTGATATTTAAATTATTACAACGCCTCCTCAGAGGTAGTAAGTGCTATATAAATGCTATGTTTATTTTGTGTAAATACTGGGAAAGATCAACACATCTGAGGTTCTTACAGTGCACACATATCTCCTAAACAGGGACTAAACAAAATCAAAAGCTGCCTCTCTTAAGTATGTGTGAAGTGCTAATAGGGTGTGAGCCTTTATTTCCCTTCTGCAGTATTTGCACCTAGGTGTGATTCTCCTCACTACTGCCAGCCAGGACTTGAACAAAAGGATGCCTGATGACCCCCTCAAATTCGGCCTTTGTTAAGGGCCCAGCAGGAGCCTGAACTAAGAAAGCCCCATCCCTCCCCTCCAGCACATTGTTGCAGATAGAAAGCAGCTGAAAGTGTCCTGGTGTTTGCTAATTACACCAGGACGAATCCAGCATATTTTTCAGTGGGAGCCAACTTCTTGACAGGGTGGACAGGTCCGCCCTGTTTAAAAAGTGAGTGGACGCCGTCCACCCACGTATACCCCCCCCCCCCCGACTCGTGCCCTGGTGTATCAGCACCGGACAGGTCTTTTATGCCACCAGGCATTTCCCAGTGGGCTGATGCCCTTGGGGGCCGGTTTTGGAAGCCCAGTGCCACCCCTGGTGCCTCGGGCACTTTTCAAATCTCCCTGGGGTTAATTGTCCCAGGAGGGTCCAAAAGAGAGGGGGGGTGGGTACAGGGAAAGCAATAGGAGGGAGAACGAAAGAGAGACTGTTCAAGACACGAAGGGCGAAGGCGAAGGGCTGCTTTGAACATTTTTGCCAGGATTGCTTTTGCTTCCCTAATCTGGCCCGGGTGTGCGTTTGCACTTTCACTCTTTCTTCCAGGACTGTGCCTGGTCGGTGTGAAAGTGCAGCTTGTGAACTCAGTGATGTTTGGGGTGTGTGTGAAGAAAGGAAGCTTGCATTGCAGCCCGTGCGTGCGTGGCACTTCTACGTCGCTTGTTTGTACGCGATGCTTGTTTTACTGCTGCCAGCACTATACCTAAGCAAGCCAAGCCTGCAGGCCCAAACCCATAACACGAGAACGAGACTTGGCGCTTTTGCTTGAAAAAGCAGGGCTCGAGTGTTCCTTTCCTCTTCCTTTCAGCACAATTGCTTACGCATCTCACCCCTTCTCCAAATAAAACAGCCGGTTTGCAAGTTGAAGCAACCTGCTTTTTTTCTGCCATCCCTTTTTTCCCCTTCATAAAAGGTAGACCGCGAAAAAGTAACACCTCCCCCCAAATCCCTGGCTTGGCACCTGCCAAAGCACTCCCCTGCGCGCTCGTATTTTCTGGAGTCCTTGGACAGGCAGACACTCGCTTGGGTTATAAAACTATCATTCTTTGGAGGGAGCGCTTGTCGGACGCGCTCGCTGTCCACTTCAGGGCTTGGAGTAGAACCCGTGGCCACGTGACTTCCGGCTACGTGCACTGGCGCGCGTCCGAGTTCGCTGGTTTGCTTGGCGTGCCACGGAGTATTGTGGAAAGATGACCTCTGAGGCGCAGACAACGGGCCAGTTCTTCTCACTGGCACTTTTCCTTCCTCTGTTCCATATTGCAGGCTGCCAAGGGAACATGCTGTACCAGCAGAGCTCAGACTTGGACGCTCTCCGCCGAGCGCCTGGAACACGATCCTGGCAGGCTCCGCGCCACTAGACTTTTTTTCAGAGCTGCAGACCACGTGGGCTGAACTGTATATGCCTTAATAAAATGAAACAGTTGCGCAAGGGGTTGAGCTCGTGTGTTGCATTCGGATTGCACCACAGAAGTGGGCCGAGGCGCACGTCACACCCCCTGGTCCCCTCCCCCAGGCGTTGCATAATTTTATGATATCATCATCACGCCTTCAAGTAATTTTATTTTGATGCGTATTTCCTTGTAACGCCAGAGTAAATAGCAGTGTTTTGCATATGATCGAACAGCTCATTCCTACACCTCCACAGCCAAAAAGGGAGTATCTCCATATTTGTTGTAGCTTACTCACTGAGTGAGATTTGATGTCCCATGTGTGATCCTTGGCGTATGTAGCTCCGGAAGTGAAGGTTTGGATAAACTTAGTTGCCATCCAGGGATACCATAATAGACACCGACCCAGTATTGTTTTCACATTTTGTGCGTGTTGGAATTTAACCTTTCGTTTCTCTTCAAAAAGTACTTCCGAGGTTTATCCATTAGGATGATCTTTTATGAGCCACTTAAGCCCTTCTATGACAAGGCTATGTTTAAAGAAAGTCTCTTTTTCAAGAAAAATATACACTGTTGGGGCATATAAATAGGACATGTGCAAATGGGTTAAGAGTATCAGTGATGTAGAAAAGTGGCATAGGGCCCTGATGCATGCCAGGAAAATGGGTCTTCCTGTTCCAGTCTCGTAATAACTGGAATGTAATGGACATTTAAAAAACTGTGCCCAGAAACCACTATTCCTGCTATTTGTAATTGAATTTATATTGTGTGTACTACCCCATATGGGGCGACAAAGCGCTTTTCGGCGAGTAGTATGCTACTTCGGAACCCAAAAGGATTAGTGATGGATTAGTGGTGGATTAGTATGGGGAAACTGGAGTTAATTTGAGAGGAGGACATGCGAGTCTGTAAGTTGTATTGGATACGAGAATGGAAGAGTCTAGAAAGTGTTGGGAGATCATAGAAGTAAGATGAGGTTTGGGTTGAGTAAAAGGAGAGATGGAGGAGGGAAAAGTCTCTAGAAAGGGATTAGGGAGATCATAGTAGTACAATGAGGTTTGGGATGAGCCAAAGGAGGGATACAAGGTAATGCTAGCTAGATCCCCGAACTATTCTGGATTACTTGATTGTCTCACCCCGGGGCAACCAGGGCTACTGAACCTTAACCATCTGACTATGGCTTTTCAAACTGGGCCAAGCGCATTCCCTGCAGCTCTCAGTGGTAACGTTGGCGAGCGGTCACAGGCTTCTCAGGGAGGTAGTGTGTAGGGACTCAAACTCAGAACTCAGCAATGACATCACAGCTCAATAACTGATTGTCAGGTACAATGCTCTACCTTTAAAAAGAAAAGTACTTTACTGCACGCCAAAATGAAATCATTCACAAGTAATAATGAACAGGCACAATTTAGTGAACTGGGCGCTGGGTTAACTGTGCTTTGATCCGCTATTTGAGTCCTCTGCCCTTGAGCTCCCCCTCCGGTGGTCTAGGTGGTTCCCACCTCGTGGTAGGCATTTCTATGGTAGCATCAGTAAAGGCTCAGGTATAGATTAACCCCCTCTGATGTGCTCAGTCCAAAATTGGTATAAAAAATCTAAATTGTTTATGTGTTCTCAACACAATCATTGTGTGTCCAGGAAACAAATGACTTAGGCAAGCAGAGAGCCGGTGGCAGCAGGCAGTTTCGGTCTTGCTTCTGGGAGGAAGCGCACACTTCATGTCATATGCAGCTTCCCCTGTTGCAGCATGGTTGAGGTCCTGGACTGTAGAAGAATCTTATGTCAGCGACCCTCCCAGTCTAAGATTTAGGTAGCCTGGAGTCATGGTGAGAATAGATCTTGTCATACTAGGCTTTCAATTGGGATAATCTTTAGGATGCTAGGTCATTGTGTACTGGTGCAAAGTAGTCATGCCATACTATGGGTCACAACATCACAGTTCCAGCAACATTTGCAGTTCTTGGCATAGCAGCACTGAGCAGCTATGATTTTGCACTTCCCACTTGGAACTGTAACCAGGAGAGTGAGAGTCACACCTACCCCAAGGGCACATAGTGATCTCTTCTCTGTCCTTCATTTGGCAGAGCAAACCAGTACCAGGCCCTCACTGGTGCTGGCAGCACTTCCTGGACAGTCACATCACCTGCAAAGTTGGTACAGTTCCCAGCAGACAGGTTGGCTTCTACCCTCCTCAAATCAGATGAACAGCGTTCTTCCAGCAAGACAATACTCCAGCTGATATCCCCTCACTTCTGGAAAACTGACTGTCAGGGAGGCACCAGCTTTGGTTGCACAGCAGCCCTCTCAGGACTCTGCAGAACATTCCCTTCCTTGGTGATCGAAACTGTGGCACTGGAGCAGCAACTGGGTCAATGAGTCCCACATTTATACAGTCCAAGCAGACACAGGATGTGGATTGCACTTTCTGAACGTGTTGAGGATGGTTCTTTCGAGTGTGTTCTTCAGGTTGCTCTCCAGACATATCTATGCATAGAATGATGCCCTCACAGCAGGGTAGTATCCAGCCTGGATCACTCACAACAGAGGTGCAGAGATGTGTGAGGTTTCCACACCAACATATCATCAGCCACAATGAGTGATCAGGGGAACATGAGAAGGTTGGCCTCAACTAAGGCGTCTCTTTCACTTTGAACAACAAAGACTGCTGCCTCACCCACACCATCTGCCAAATGGCAGGGCTAAGGGAAGACTAATCAGCAGCTCGTCTCAGCAAAAGACCTAACTGAAGTTCGAAAGGAGCCTTGTCTCCTTCCTCCACATTTTAATATCTAAGTCTCCCTCCTGCTTCAGCCATGTCTGTGATACACTTCCACTGTCTGGGAAAGCAACCTCACCTCCATCCTCTATTCAAGGCCAGGCCAGGGACATTCAAAATGGATCCGACATGGCTGCATGACTCTGGTTCACTCATACACACAATGCTCGTACTGCACAAACCACACGTACAAACATGCACAGCATACACTTGGGATGTTATCACTCGGATCTGTCTGGGCACTTAGAATTGGAACTTTACACAAGTGAGCCAATAGGCCTCCATTCCAGTGATAAAAATACAAAGGTCTGGTCACAACTTTGGATTCACAAAACAAGGTATGCTTTTACCACTGCTCTCTGCTAAACCCATGACAGGGAAAGCAGTCCATTTTCTGCCGGGGTATCTTTAGCGTGGTGAGACCCGTGCAGCCGCACCTGACTCTTGACAGGTGGGGAGGGTGCTGTGTTTAGAAATAGCTTGTGGGTTTAAAAGCGCCTACGGCAGAGTTCCTTGCCCATCCACCAGTTTTCATGCAGTAATAAAAATGTGAAGATAACTCTGGTGATTAATGTTTTTGCTGAGGAGAGATTGGAGTTTTTTCTAGGAACTGTTTTTGACTCATCATAAAGTAATGCAGAGGGCTAATATGTCTGCTGCAAAGAACATGTACAATGCCAATCACAACACTGAATTCTATGTGGATAGCTCAGTTCACAAGTTACAATTCTAATATAGAACAGTTACTTATGAACTGGCATCAAATAGCTGCATGTAAACTACATAATATAGGTTAGGACATTATGTTTTTTCCCCAGTCTTTCATTATCTATTACTAATGTTGCTAAAATGTGTTCATTTGGGTAGATGTGTATTCTTATTAGTAAAGCCAATCCCAACCACCACTTCAAAACAAATAAAATATATGTGAGAGAGGGGCTGTGGAGAGATGAGGGACATTGTTGGATGGCTGTAGTGAAGGAATCCATGGATGTGGTCATTGGTGGAGGGAGCTCGCCAGAAACTATTATTGCACCGAGCAACACCAGCACTAAAACTGGCCCGAAATGTCTGTGGGAAAAGAGGGCAAACGTGGTGAATCCCCAGTTCCAGAACCGCACTCAAAGGGACAGCCTAGATTAGTGTGAGGCTAAGGCCTAAATCTAAACCCAGGTCACCAGATAAAAGAATTTAGGCACCTGGGGCAAGGGAACAAAACTGTATATCATGCAGGGGACATTCCATCCCAACAGTGACACTGCTTGTACTTTCTATTGTGATTCCACCTGTCTGTTACCAAAATAAGGTCTACCCAAATCCCCAAAAATTGTTAGCAAGCTGTTGTATAGAATCTCTGTATTAAGTACATTTTCTACTATAGTCATATTTCACTGGTCCTTTTGTTTGTCATACAGATAGTCTATGCTTATACAGTAATAGTGCTTCTACCAACGAACCGTACATGCTCTTGATGCAGGGCTTAATTTGTAAAAGAATGAGTGTTGGTGCCCAAAGCTATGCTCAGAAGCCCGCATTCACCCCATGCTATTTGAACTCAATGCAACAAATGCCAAGGCTGTTTAGGCTTTAATCCACTTCATACCTCCATAATCCACTATCAGACACTCCCTGCATATGTATTGCACTCATGCAGATTCCTGCTTTCTCCATTTGTTGTGGTTTTTCTGTCTTTGTCTTCCTACTTCTTTACCCTTTGTGTTATTTTCTATCTTGTTTTCTGTAAATGTCTGATGAGGATAAATAAGTGCTGGTTCCGAAAAATGAGTGACGGTGACCCCCCACTGGCTCAAATAAAGTACCGCCATGATATGGCATTTTTCTGAAGAGAGACATCATGCAAATTCCTAGTTATGCCTGAATATCTGCTGCTTTGCTCCCCTATGTCCTGTTTAAAAAAATACTGGAAGCAATATATATATCAAAAATCTGTGAGCAAAAAGAGGTAGGATTTTTCAGGTTTTAAAATACTAATTAGCATAAAAACCACATAATTTTTGGAGCCCAAGGAAGACATCACTGGAAATCACACATTCTATGGGACACAGATAAAAGAAAAAAATCAGGTGGCTTCTGATTAAGATTAGATCATGCAAAATATATGGAAAAGCTTCACCTGTAAACGCGAGCAAAATCAGAAACTTCACTTTGGCAGTTCACTGTATCACTTTGCAAAGACAGGCAGAGTTTGCCAACGTATCGAGTCAAAGTTTCACTGTCACCACAGCTTGCACACGTTCCTGGATATGCCGTCCATTATTAGGGACATCCTGCAACTCTGTTGGGGTGGAAGGTCTGTGTGCTGTTCTGCCCTACATCATCCTTCTTGTGCAGTCTCTGTGTGTTTGATTTCTCTCCGTTGAGCTCACCAAAGGCCACTCTGCTGACATAGACTTAGGGCCATATGTATGAAGCTATTTTCGATTCTCAAAGGCCGAAATTCGCCGAATTTTGGACTTTGCGAATCGGAAACGGCCATTTTTGCACATTTGATATGTATGAAAAAGTAGCAAAATAAGGAATTGCAAAAATTTGCGATTCCTTATTTTGCCATAGCATTTAAGGAATCGCAATTTTGCGATTCCTTAATTGCTATGTAAGAAGCTTTTTTCTCTTGCGAATTTGGTTTAAGGAATCGCAATTTACCACCAACTGAAAGTTGGTGGTAAATTGCGATTCCTTTTCAATAAGCACAAATTGGCATTTTTCATTGTGGCATGTGACGCACATGCATGCCCTTAGGGCATGTATGTGCGCCATATGCGCACACATGTCATTTTCAGGGGTGCAGCAGGGTGTTCTTGAGACACCCCCTGCACCCTTGAAAATTCGCACAATTTGCGAATAGCAAATAGCGATTAGCAAATTTCTCCTTCATTCCTATGGGACTCCTGGCCCATAGAAATGAATGGGAAGTATTCCTTATTTGCGAATTCGCAATTTGCGAATTCGCAAACAAGGAATAGTAAGGAATCGCTAAAATTCCTAGATTACCTACATACATACCGTTTTGCGAATTCTAAATAGCGATTCCTTAAGATTCGCTAATTAAAATTCGCAAAACGGAAGTATGATACATATGGCCCTAAGAGCACAAACAATTCATCCGAGGATAGGGTGACATACAAAATGCACCCATTTTTAAACAAATGTCCACTGCCCTCTCTAACCAGGATTCATGGGAGTAGCAATGGTCGTAGTTAGGGGTGGGCATACGTGGTGTAATTCTCTCTAGGGTAATTACCACAAAAACTAATTATGCGAAAAGAGTGATCCAGCATTTAGCACTATTTTTTTAGTGCAAAATGCACCCTTGCATTGGAAATGGGCCCGAGGAAGCAACAACACTAAATGCTGCAGTACACGAACAGCAGTAGCCGGCAGCTGCTTGCTCTCTCTTAGGTCGTTGTTCCTGTGCTCCTGCGGTAGGATATTTGCCCCAAAATTACTCTTAATTACTCAAGCTGGCGTAATTGTGTAATTTTGGTAGTTTAGCATCACAAGAGTAATATGTAATTACAGAAATGACTCTACTCGAGTGTGATTTCAATTTCGCCCAGGCCTAACAGTAGTGTGATACTCTGTGAAGGGACAGGCCTTTCAACCATCTCCATCTGGGTCAGATGCCGGTGGGCCTCCCCATAAACCTATTCTATCAGTTTCACTTATGTGTGGTCTTCCATGCCTGTTGGCTGTGAAACGTGTGTCTGCTGGGAAACGGATAAGCGCTGGCTGTGTGCGCAGTAGCAGGAGTGCATGGTGTAATCAAATTAGAATCTCACTTGGCCCCTGTAACCTAAGATGATAGAGCGCTTTGGGTGAGGCAAGTTACTACAGACTGGGAGTCTGTTGTGTGTTCATTTTTAACCTTTTCAGTCCCTTCCTATTACACTCTTAAGAAGTACTCTGGATCCAACAGCAAGTGAGTTTTTAGAAACATTAATTTCTGAAAGACAAGTAATTGCTCAGTTTCTGCACTACTGTAATCTTACAATTAAATCAAAATCAGATGATCAGACGTGGCTACTACAAATTTCTAGTCAGAAGACAACGTTTGGCTATCCTCAAAATTCCTTCCTACTCCACATCTGCCAGTCAAATTTCATCCACGATATTTTGGTTCATTCATCATAGTTAAACAGATTAATCATGTTGCCTTTTCATCTTAATTTGCCAGCCTCTTGGTAGATTCCTCCAACCTGTGTCTCTATTAAAGCCTTATGCACTTAATCCCCATCATCGCAGTTCTCCTCCTCCATCGTTGCTAGTTGAGGTACAACCTGAGTATGAAATGAGTGAAATTTGTGATTCTTGACACTTCAGAAATCAACTACAATTCTTTGTACATCTTCTGTGAATGCTTCAATATTAATCCTCTTGTCTCCCCCCAGACCTTTCCTTGGAAACTAGGGGAACTTGGTAGTTGAGGATAAGTGGATATTGTCAAGCCTGTGGGTGGCCATGGGTGCCTTGTGTGGGAATCAGTGGCCTTGCGGTAGGGGTTACACTTGCTCTAGCCACCTGGGAGTTTGGGTCATCTGGTACAGCGCAGCAGGGAGGCGTGTGCTGACCCACTCCAATTACCTTGTCCCTCCTGGAGTCCAGGAATTCTTACACCCCTGCTTGCACTTTTCAAGGCTTGCCTTTTACATGTCAGTCATTTCTCCCTAGTATATGCCTGATTTTTTAAATCACTGGGCTACTTAAGATGGCAAATTCAGTTTTGTACATTGTTTATTCCCAAGCTTGCATGGTGAACAGTCATGTGATCAGTTCTCCATTTCCTGGTCTTGTTTGGCACTGTGAAAGGCTGTCACTATCTTCTGAAGCTGCGTTGCAAAGCAACTGAATTTTTCAACAGGTCCATCAATGATCTGCCTTTATTTTTGTCCACATTTTCCCCAGTGTGCTGCTCCCAGTTTCTGGTTTCCGTCAGCCCTGCTTCCTCTGTGCTGTTGGAGTTGATTTAGTGGAGCAGTCGTCATCTGGTTTCCTGAATAATCCTGGCTCAGAAGATCTGGACCTTTCACCCTATGGAGGTTTTTTAACGCCTTTAGCTTTTCCCTCCACCATTGTGACTTTCCTTGTGGACACCTCCCTTCATACGTGAACTAGTGGTGTGCTGGCATTGTGGCTTCTGGAATGCATCGCCCTTACCTCGGGCTATCCATATTCCAGATCAGGTAGATTGCTTTGCATTCAGTCTTGTAACACAAGACTAAGCTCAAAGCAATCTTCATGATCTGGGACTTGGATAGCCCAGGATAAGCGTGCTGCCTTCCAGAAGCCACAATTCTGAAGGGAGAGGTTCCCAGTAATAGCACCCCATTGGTCCAATAATATGTTTGGACACAGTCCAGAAACCGAGAGCTCCCACTCTCCTGAAGCTAACTGAGAGACAGCCGTTGTATACCCGAAAAGAAAATGTACTTTGTCAGGATTGTTTCCACCCTAAAGATTTGGCTTACTTGGAATTTGACTGGACAGATAAACTGAAGCTCCATGCCACAAGACTGGGTATAGGCAGGCACGTGCAGTGTTTCTAGTTTTAAGCTTTTAGATAAGGAAATCCATTCACACCAATGCAGAATAAGGCAAGGACCAGAGGAGGAGTCTACTGCTGTAAAGTCTGTACACCTAGGACTGAGGACGAGGTCTATGCTATTGAGCTGTTCTGCATATGTCGGTAAACTGCCTAGGGACACTGCCTGGCTGATCTTCAGATTCATTTCTCCACTGTGTTACCATGAGATACAGACTGCATCACTCCTCAACCCAGCCCTGCCAACCAGATTGTAATGTGTTTGTGAGGCAAGCTTGTGTTTCTTCACAGCAGATACTTGTCTATGGTGCAAGCTCTTGCACACTGAAAATGCAGCTCACCAGAATGACCTACTGTAGGCATGCCGCTTGCATGGGTGATCCACTGGGTGAACCTCAGCCTTAGTGGTCTATCACACACTCTAAGCATCTGCTCTGTCCCTAATCACGGCCACTTACTATGAACCCTCAGAAGATTCCGAAGACCATATGAAGGTAGAGAAGACGATGCATCTTTCAATGATTCCTATTATCACCTCATAATTTGGTGCTGCGGCAGTGAATTGGTTCTTGCAACCATGTCCCATGGTCTCTGGGTTTTGAGCAGAGCAAGCTTAGAGAAGACCGTTCAATACTGCCAGGCCCTTTCTCTGCCACTTCTAAAGTATGCAGTGATGACTGTGGTACCCAACCTCTTCCCACTAAGTCAAAGGTCCAAAGACACTTACTCAGCGGTGATCTGTGCAGGTAAGCACAGTGGGATGGGGTGGGGCGAGGGCAGGGGGGAGTCGACAGACGATGGAATAGGGGAAAATAAATAAATAAGTAATTCCTATTCCGCCGTCTGTCGACATCCCCCTCCCACCCCGCCCAACTGCGCCTCCAGCATGGGCCACAGCAGCTCTTACTTCACACTTGAGATAATCATTGTGCAGTAAGATACTTGTGCAACCCCAAACCCTCAGTGTCTGCGAGCAGTTTACTTTAACTCCATCCGAATGAGAATGTAATTGTATTCCTGGTGGTCATGTGCACACCCCTACTGAGCACCCAGGGCACAAGTCCTAAAAAATGAAGCGGGGGACGCTGATGTCACGACAGGAAGTGACATCACGAAAGGTGGCTTGCACCATCAGACTTATTGCCTCCCCTCGCTCACCCCTTAGATGCGATTGCATCAGAGGAGCCAGCGCGTGATCAGCGTTCTGAATGGGCTTCGATCTCGCCCAGAGAGGCCAAAGAGTGAATGCTTGTCTCCATTTGCTCCAGTCATCGAGCTCCCGGTAAAATAAGTGGGGGGATGCCGTCCACCCACGTGGTACCCCGACTCGAGCCCTGTGAGCACCCTAAATATATAGAAGTGTTCTGCATTATGTAGTAATATCAGAAGGTTTTAGAAATGTCATACCAACTATTAAAAATACTGGACAAAGTATCTGTGTCTGTTTGCCTGTCTATCTGTCCATCAAGAAATGGGGTAACACCAAAACGTGTTCGGTCCTAGACTATTCTCCACACTGCGAGCGCACATGGGTGTTCTGCTCTAGAGGGAAGAAATAAAATGAGGCTAGAAGGAAGCACACGTTCTGTACTGTTTGTTCAGCTGCTTATTTGGGGCTTGTCCAAGAATCTACCGAAGACTCGCCTTGATTATATTAAGTTATAGCCAAAGGTGTGACATGGCAGGCTATCGGATTAATGTCTGGCGTGAGCCACACGCGCAGCACCGCCGCTGCCGCCTTCTTTTCTAAGAACACTGCTCAGGACTTATCTACCTGGACTGGATCATGTGGGTGGGTGTGAGAGAGCGCCATGTCATTTTGAAAATTGTAGGGGTGCATCATATCTCCCGTAGTCAGCACCCACATATTTAGAGGGTATACTAACATGTGTTTAGAGATATAACAGTAAGTTGGGAATTAGTACAATGTGTAATCGATGTATTCATGACGATGCAAATTAATGTAGAGCATTAATAGGAGTGTAACGATTTTTATGAGGTAGAAATGCTACTAAACATGTGTACAGTTTTCATGCAGTAATAAAAATGTGAGGATAACTCTGGTGAATAATGTTTCTGCTGGGGAGAGATAGGAGTTTTTTCTAGGAACAGTTTTTGACTCATCATAAAGTAATGCAGAGGGCTAATATGTCAGCTTGAAAGAACATGTACCATGCCGATCACAACACTGAATTTTATGTGGATAGCTCAGTTCATAAGTTACAATTCTAATATAGAACAGTGACTTATGAACTGGCATCAAATAGCTGCAGGTAAACTGCATAATATAGGTTAGGACATTATGTTTTTTCCCCAGTCTTTCATTATCTATTACTAATGTTGCTAAAAAGGGTTCATTTGGGTAGATGTGTATTCTTATTAGTAAAGCCAATACCAACCACCACTTTAAAACAAACGAAATGTATGTGAGAGAGGGGCTGTGGAGAGATGAGGGACATTGTTGGATGGCTGTAGTGAAGGAATCCATGGATGTGGTCATTGGTGGAGGGGGCTCGCCATAAACTATTATTGCACCGAACGACACCAGCACTAGAACTGGCCCGAAATGTCTGTGGGAAAAGAGGGCAAACGTGGTGCATCCCCAGTTCCAGAACCTCACTCAAAGGGACAGCCTAGGCCTCTGCGCAAACACTAGATTAGTGTGAGGCTAAGGCCTAAATCTAAACCCAGGTCACCAGATAAAAGAATTTAGGCACCTGGGGCAAGGGAACAAAACTGTATATCATGCAGGGAACATGCCATCCCAACAGTGACACTGCTTGTACTTTCTATTGTGATTCCACCTGTCTGTTACCAAAATAAGGTCTACCCAAATCCCCAAAAATTGTTAGCAAGCTGTTGTATAGAATCTCTGTATTAAGTACATTTTCTACTATAGTCATATTTCACTGGTCCTTTTGTTTGTCATACAGATAGTCTATGCTTATACAGTAATAGTGCTTCTACCAACGAACCGTACATGCTCTTGATGCAGGGCTTAATTTGTAAAAGAATGAGTGCCGGTGCCCAAAGCTATGCTCCGAAGCCCGCATTCACCCCATGCTATTTGAAGTCAATGCAACAAATGCCAAGGCTGTTTAGGCTTTAATCCACTTCATACCTCCATAATCCACTATCAGACACTCCCTGCATATGTATTGCACTCATGCAGATTCCTGCTTTCTCCATTTGTTGTGGTTTTTCTGTCTTTTTCTTCCTACTCCTTTGTGTTATTTTCTATCTTGCTTTCTGTAAAAGTCTGATGAGGATAAATAAATAAGTGCTGGTCCCCAAAAATGAGTGACGGTGACCCCCCACTGGCTCAAATAAAGTACCGCCATGATATGGCATTTTTCTGAAGAGAGACATCATGCAAATTCCTAGTTATACCTGAATATCTGCTGCTTTGCTCCCCTGTGTCCTGTTTAAAAAAACACTGGAAGCAATATATATATCAAAAATCTGTGAGCAAAAAGAGGTAGGATTTTTCAGGTTTTAAAATACTAATTAGCATAAAAATCACATAATTTTTGGAGCCCAAGGAAGACATCACTGGAAATCACACATTCTATGGGACACAGATAAAAGAAAAAAATCAGGTGGCTTCTGATTAAGATTAGATCATGCAAAATATATGGAAAAGCTTCACCTGTAAACGCGAGCAAAATCAGAAACTTCACTTTGGCAGTTCACTGTATCACTTTGCAAAGACAGGCAGAGTTTGCCAACGTATCGAGTCAAAGTTTCACTGTCACCACAGCTTGCACACGTTCCTGGATATGCCGTCCATTATTAGGGACATCCTGCAACTCTGTTGGGGTGGAAGGTCTGTGTGCTGTTCTGCCCTACATCATCCTTCTTGTGCAGTCTCTGTGTGTTTGATTTCTCTCCGTTGAGCTCACCAAAGGCCACTCTGCTGACATAGACTTAGGGCCATATGTATGAAGCTATTTTCGATTCTCAAAGGCCGAAATTCGCCGAATTTTGGACTTTGCGAATCGGAAACGGCCATTTTTGCACATTTGATATGTATGAAAAAGTAGCAAAATAAGGAATTGCAAAAATTTGCGATTCCTTATTTTGCCATAGCATTTAAGGAATCGCAATTTTGCGATTCCTTAATTGCTATGTAAGAAGCTTTTTTCTCTTGCGAATTTGGTTTAAGGAATCGCAATTTACCACCAACTGAAAGTTGGTGGTAAATTGCGATTCCTTTTCAATAAGCACAAATTGGCATTTTTCATTGTGGCATGTGACGCACATGCATGCCCTTAGGGCATGTATGTGCGCCATATGCGCACACATGTCATTTTCAGGGGTGCAGCAGGGTGTTCTTGAGACACCCCCTGCACCCTTGAAAATTCGCACAATTTGCGAATAGCAAATAGCGATTAGCAAATTTCTCCTTCATTCCTATGGGCCTCCTGGCCCATAGAAATGAATGGGAAGTATTCCTTATTTGCGAATTCGCAATTTGCGAATTCGCAAACAAGGAATAGTAAGGAATCGCTAAAATTCCTAGATTACCTACATACATACCGTTTTGCGAATTCTAAATAGCGATTCCTTAAGATTCGCTAATTAAAATTCGCAAAACGGAAGTATGATACATATGGCCCTAAGAGCACAAACAATTCATCCGAGGATAGGGTGACATACAAAATGCACCCATTTTTAAACAAATGTCCACTGCCCTCTCTAACCAGGATTCATGGGAGTAGCAATGGTCGTAGTTAGGGGTGGGCATACGTGGTGTAATTCTCTCTAGGGTAATTACCACAAAAACTAATTATGCGAAAAGAGTGATCCAGCATTTAGCACTATTTTTTTAGTGCAAAATGCACCCTTGCATTGGAAATGGGCCCGAGGAAGCAACAACACTAAATGCTGCAGTACACGAACAGCAGTAGCCGGCAGCTGCTTGCTCTCTCTTAGGTCGTTGTTCCTGTGCTCCTGCGGTAGGATATTTGCCCCAAAATTACTCTTAATTACTCAAGCTGGCGTAATTGTGTAATTTTGGTAGTTTAGCATCACAAGAGTAATATGTAATTACAGAAATGACTCTACTCGAGTGTGATTTCAATTTCGCCCAGGCCTAACAGTAGTGTGATACTCTGTGAAGGGACAGGCCTTTCAACCATCTCCATCTGGGTCAGATGCCGGTGGGCCTCCCCATAAACCTATTCTATCAGTTTCACTTATGTGTGGTCTTCCATGTCTGTTGGCTGTGAAACGTGTGCATGCTGGATAAAGGATAAGCGCTGTGTGCGCAGTAGCAGGAGTGCATGGTGTAATCAAATTAGAATCTCACTTGGCCCCTGTAACCTAAGATGATAGAGTGCTTTGGGTGAGGCAAGTTACTACAGACTGGGAGTCTGTTGTGTGTTCATTTTTAACCTTTTCAGTCCCTTCCTACTACACTCTTAACAAGTACTCTGGATCCAACAGCAAGTGAATTTTTAGAAACATTAATTTCTGAAAGACAAGTAATTGCTCAGTTTCTGCACTACTGTAATCTTAAAATTAAATCAAAATCAGATGATCAGACGTGGGTACTACAAATTTCTAGTCAGAAGACAAAGTTTGGCTATCCTCAAAATTCCTTCCTACTCCACATCTGCCAGTCAAATTTGATGCACGATATTTTGGTTCATTCATCATAGTTAAACAGATTAATCGTGTTGGCTTTCATCTTAATTTGCCAGCCTCTTGGTAGATTCCTCCAACCTGTGTCTCTATTAAAGCCTTATGCACTTAATCCCCATCATCGCAGTTCTCCTCCTCCATCTTTTCTAGTTGAGGTACAACCTGAGTATGAAATGAGTGAACTTTGTGATTCTTGACACTTCAGAAATCAACTACAATTCTTTGTACATCTTCTGTGAATGCTTCAATATTAATCCTCTTGTCCCCCCCCCAGACCTTTCCTTGGAAACTAGGGGAACTTGGGAGTTGAGGGTAAGTGGATATTGTCAAGCCTGTGGGTGGCCATGGGCGCCTTGTGTGGGAATCAGTGGCCTTGCGGTAGGGATTACACTTTCTCCAGCCACCTGGGAGTTTGGGTCATCTGGTACAGCGCGGCAGGGAGGCGTGTGCTGACCCACTCCACTTACCATGTCCCTCCTGGAGTCCAGGAACTCTTACACCCCTGCTTGCACTTTTCAAGGCTTGCCTTTTACATGTCAGTCATTTCTCCCTAGTATATGCCTGATTTTTGAAATCACTGGGCTACTTAAGATGGCAAATTCAGTTTTTTACATTGTTTGTTCCCAAGCTTGCATGGTGAACAGTCATGTGATCAGTTCTCCATTTCCTGGTGTTGTTTGGCACTGTGAAAGGCTGTCACTATCTTCTGAAGCTGCGTTGCAAAGCAACAGAATTTTTCAACAGGTCCATCAATGATCTGCCTTTATTTTTGTCCATTTTCCCCAGTGTGCTGCTCCCAGTTTCTGGTTTCTGGCAGCCCTGCTTCCTCTGTGCTGTTGGAGTTGATTTAGTGGAGCAGTCGTCATCTGGTTTCCTGAATAATCCTGGCTCAGAAGATCTTGACCTTTCACCCTATGGAGGTTTTTTAATGCCTTTGGCTTTTCCCTCCACCATTGTGACTTTCCTTGTGGACACCTCCCTTCATACGTGAACTAGTGGTGTGTTGGCATTGTGGCTTCTGGAATGCATCGCTCTTACCTCGGGCTATCCATATTCCAGATCAGGTAGATTGCTTTCCATTCAGTCTTGTAACACAAGACTAAGCTCAAAGCAATCTTTTTTTTTTTTTTAAATAATTTTTTTTGTCCTCATATTTGCCACCAGATAGAATGACTCCAGATGGAAACTCTCAACTCTGCCAACACAAAACCTTACTGTGCGCCCTGGAATATTTTGTTATATGTATGGCCTTCGAGAAGTCTCCCAGAGGTGGGTTTTCTACTAGCTCAAAGCAATCTTCATGATCTGGGACTTGGATAGCCCAGGATAAGCGTGCTGCCTTCCAGAAGCCACAATTCTTGGGGGAGAGGCTCCCAGTATTAGCACCCCATTGGTCAAATAATATGTTTGGACACAGTCCAGAAACTGAGAGCTCCCACTCCCCTGAAGCTAACTGCCAGACAGCCGTTGTATACTAGAAAAGAAAATGTACTTTTTCAGGATTGTTTCCACCCTAAAGATTTGGCTTACTTGGAATTTGACTGGATAGCTAAACTGAAACTCCATGCCACAAGACTGGGTATAGGCTGGCACGTGCACTGTTTCTAGTTTTAAGCTTTTAGATAAGGAAATCCATTCACACCAATGCAGAATAAGGCAAGGACCAGAGGAGGAGTCTACTGCTGTAAAGTCTGTACACCTAGGACTGAGGACGAGGTCTATGCTATTGAGCTGTTCTGCATATGTCAGTAAACTGCCTAGGGACACTGCCTGGCTGATCTTCAGATTCATTTGTCCACTGTGTTTCCATGAGATACAGACTGCATCACTCCTCAACCCAGCCCTGCCAACCAGATTGTAATGTGTTTGTGAGGCAAGCTTGTGTTTCTTCACAGCAGATACTTGTCTATGGTGGCAAGCTCTTGCACACTGAAAATGCAGCTCACCAGAATGACCTACTGTAGGCATGCCGCTTGCATGGGTGATCCACTGGATGAACCTCAGCCTTAGTGGTCTATCACACACTCTAAGCACCTGCTCTGTCCCTAATCACGGCCACTTACTATGAACCCTCAGAAGATTCCGAAGACCATATGAAGGTAGAGAAGACGATGCATCTTTCAATGATTCCTATTATCACCTCATAATTTGGTGCTGCGGCAGTGAATTGATTCTTGCAACCATGTCCCATGGTCTCTGGGTTTTGAGCAGAGCAAGCCTAGAGAAGACCATTCAATACTGCCAGGCCCTTTCTTTGCCACTTTTAAAGTATGCAGTGATGACTGTGGTACCCAACCTCTTCCCACTAAGTCAAAGGTCCAAAGACATCTACTCAGAGGTGATCTGTGCAGTTAAGCCCGGTGGGATGGGGTGCGGCGAGGGAAGGGGGGAGTTGACAGACGATGGAATTGGGGAAAATAAAGAAATGAGTAATTCCTATTCCGCCGTCTGTCGACATCCCCCTACCCCGCCCCACTGCGCCTCCAGCACAGCCCATAGCAGCTCTTACTTCACTCTTGAGATAATCATTGTGCAGTAAGATACTTGTGCAACCCCAAACCCTCAGTGTCTGCGAGCAGCTTACTTTAACTCTATCCGAATGAGAATGTAATTGTATTCCTGGTGGTCATGTGCACACCCCTACTGAGCACCCAGGGCACAAGTCCTAAAAAAAGAAGCGGGGGACGCTGATGTCACAACAGGAAGTGACATCACGAAAGGTGGCTTGCACGATCAGACTCATTGCCTCCCCTCGCTCACCCCTTAAATGCGATTGCATCAGAGAAGCCAGCGCGTGATCAGCGTTCTGAATGGGCTTCGTTCTCGCCCCGGAGAGGCCAAAGAGTGAATGTGTGGCTCCATTTGCTCCAGTTATCGAGCTCCTGGTAAAATAAGTGGGGGGACGCCGTCCACCCACGTGGTACCCCGACTCAAGCCCTGTGAGCACCCTAAATATATAGAAGTGTTCTGCATTATGTAGTAATATCAGAAGGTTTTAGAAATGTAATACCAACTATTAAAAATACTGGACAAAGTATCTGTGTCTGTTTGCCTATCTGTCCATCAAGAAATGGGGTAACACCAAAACGTGTTCGGCCCCAGACTATTCTCCACACTGCGAGCGCACATGGGTGTTCTGCTCCAGAGGGAAGAAATAAAATGAGGCTAGAAGGAAGTGCACGTTCTGTACTGTTTGTTCAGCTGCTTATTTGGGGCTTGTCCAAGAATCTACTGAAGACTCGCCTTGATTATATTAAGTTATAGCCAGAGGTGTGACATGGCAGGCTATCGGATTAATGTCTGACGTGAGCCGCACGCGCAGCACCGCCGCTGCCGCCTTCTTTTCTAAGAACACTGCTCAGGACTTATCTTCCTGGACTGGATCATGTGGGTGGGTGAGATAGAGCGCCATGCCATTTTGAAAATTGTAGGGGTGCATCATATCTCCCGTAGTCAGCACCCACATATTTAGAGGGTATACTAACGTGTGTTTTAGAGATATAACAGTAAGTTGGGAATTAGTACAATGTGTAATCGATGTATTCATGACGATGCAAATTAATGTAGAGCCTTAATAGGAGTGTAACGCTTTTTATGAGGTAGAAATGCTACTAAACGTGTGTATTGTAGGATTAATAAACGTGCCCTATGAAGAGTTGCACGTTTAGGAGATAGAATGTGACGTTTTAATGTAGAGAAGAACTTACGTTTAGAGATAAAAATGTAATGTTGTTTTTGTAATGGAATAGAGTGCTTATAATGTAGAATCATTTAGAAATGCATGTAAAAGCGTAAAGGCCTGGGACATAAAGAAAAGCCAGTAGAGGCCTAACTGTAATTTCTCTAGTTAGCATTGGTTATTTTTGGGAAATAGCTGCTTGTTGGGAAGGGTGCTGTTCTCAGCAAATATTGAATTTTAATTTTGGATGTGCACAAGGTTGCTTCTCATGTTTTTCAGTTGCAGGTGCAAGGCCACAGAGCTTGTTAGGTAGAAAGATCCATTGTTTGGAAGTTAGGCCAGTAGGAGTTAGGACGAGTAGGTGCCAGAGAAATGTTCATCTGCAACATTTGGTGAGAGGTGCCTGGGATCCAAGGACACCTCAACGGATGCTGGATGGAAGGATGCCATGCTGGAAAAATCCGAAGACCGACACCTGCTCAGAGGGCCGTGCCTTGGGCGTATCTACGATTTTGGGAGTTTTGTATCAGGGACAGACCCCGAGGGTGGAGAGCAGATTTTGTCAGGAGGTTGCTAGAGCAGGATGTAGGCAACTTAGACAGCACTGAGGGAACTTAGGGCAGAGTAGGGTGTAGAAAGGAGCATCTCAGAATGAGCGCAGTAGTTTAGTCTACTCATTTGGGAAACGTGAATGCACTTCTTAGGGCGTCTTCACGGCTTACACCTTTACTCTTGCCTGAAGGGAATTGTTAAGTAGGGATGTCACTTTAGAGTTAGTGTAGGGACAGATTAACCTTTTCTTTCCTTTTGTAAATGCAGTCCAGACTTCATATAGGGACGGTAATTGGATGCCTGATGTTCCTAGAATTGACTTTGCTTTTCATTCTGAGTCTTTTGAGACTCCTTCGTAGGATTATGTTTGTATTAGTGCCAGTCTATTTCTTGAACCTCTTGCTGAGGTGCTTGTATGTCCAATTATTTTTGGCTTTGTAAAAAATTCTTAACTTCAGTTCGTAGTCAGTGGTTCTTTAAATTGAATTTGATTGTCGATTTGCAAAGCTGTCTAATTATGAGTTTGGAAACCTCCCCTTTACATTTCTTAGCAGACCAAAAGGTCCAGTCGACCTGTCCTGGGATTCTGGAGAATCGATAAGGTCAAAACCTAGATGAGAATCCCAGCCCCTTCAGTTGGTAGCAGAGTAGGATGGTTGTCTCTAGATTGAGGGGAGATCTAGATTAGGATACGAGTTTTAAGGCCATTGTACACAAGAACACCATTGACATCACGACCAACCCAGACGACACCTTCACCGCCGCCGAACAACTCCACTTCCAGATACACACCGATCCCAAGACCACCCTCAGAGGCACCCTCATCTACAGACCCCTGGGACCACGGACACAATTCAGCGAAGACATCGCAGACTTTATCAGCCCGCACGCCCTCCCCTCCGCTGACTACATCCTCCTAGGGGACCCCAACTTCCACCTGGAGAACAACGAGGACAGCAACACCACCACCCTGCTGGACAACCTCGCCAACCTAGGACTGAAGCAACTGTTGAACACCCCCACACACTATGCCGGCCACACGCTTGACCCCGTCTTCTCCTCCAGCAAGCACATCTCCTTCAGCCACTCCACTGAACTCCACTGGACTGACCACAGCTGCATCCACTTCAGCTTCAGAAGCACAACGACCCACCACCACCCACAACAGATTCCTCGCAGGAGCTGGAGCAAGATCACCACCGAGCAGCTCACCACCTCCCTCTGCCAGAACCCTCCCGCCAGCACAACGGACCCTAAAGAAGCAGCCAGCAACCTCACACAGTGGCTCACCAACTGCGCAAACGACCTCGCACCACTGAAGACCCCTCCCAGCAGACCCGTCAGCAAGAAAACCTCCTGGTTCACCGACGAACTCAAGAACTCCAAGAAGAACTGCCGCACCCTCGAGAAAGCCTGGCGTCACGACCAGACCACAGACAACATGACTGCCCTCAAGCACGCCACCCGCAAACACCACCAGCTGGTCCGCACCACCAAGAAGACAGACTTCACAGAACAACTGGACAACAACGCCCACAACAGCAAGGAACTCTTCAGCATCGTCAAAGAGCTCTCCAACCCCAGCGCCGGAAACCACAACATCACTCCCTCGCAAGGCCTCTGCGACTCACTCGCCTAGCTCTTCCACCGCAAGATCGCCGATATACACAACAGCTTCGGCGCACCTACCACGCACCCAACCACCAAACCAACGCCCCCCACCACCACCCTCTGCGCCTGGACCCCGATCAGCACCGAAGACACCACCCGCACGATGAACACCATCCACTCCGGATCACCAACCGACCCCTGCCCCCACCACGTCTTCAACAGGGGCGACTCCATCATCGCACCCCAACTCCGGGACATCATCAACACCTCATTCAACACAGCCACCTTCCTGGAGATCTGGAAGCACGCCGAGCTCAGCGCCCTCCTGAAGAAACCAACAGCGGACCCCACCAACCTCAAGAACTACCGCCCCATCTCGCTCCTCCCTTTTCCCGCCAAAGTCATCGAGAAGACCGTCAACAGTCAGCTTGCCGCCTTCCTCGAGACGAACGGATCCCTCGACCCCTCGCAGTCCGGTCTCCGAGCCAACCACAGCACCGAGACCGCCCTCATCGCAGCCACCGACAACATCAGATCCCTGCTCGACAATGGGGAAACAGCGGCCCTCATCCTCCTGGACCTCTCTGCAGCATTCAACACTGTCTGCCACCGCACCCTAGTGCAGCGCCTCAGCAACATCGGAGTCCAAGAGAAGGCACTGGAGTGGATCGTCTCATTCCTCGCCGGTAGAACCCAGAGAGTCCGCCTCCCCCCGTTCAGATCAGATGCCACCGAAGTCATCTGCGGCGTACCACAAGGATCATCACTCAGCCCAACCCTCTTCAACGTCTACATGAGCCCTCCTGCAGCCATCGCATGCAAACACAACCTCAACATCATCTCCCATGCCGACGATACCCAGCTGATCCTTTCCCTCACCAACGACCCCGCCACCGCCAGAACCAGCCTACACGAAGGGATGAAAGACATCGCCGAGTGGATGAAGAAAAGCTGCCTGAAACTGAACTCAGACAAGACGAAAGTCCTCATCCTTGGATCATCGCCCTCTGCCTGGGACGTCGCCTGGTGGCCGCCTGCCCTGGGCAGCACACCCAAACCAACGGAACACGCACGCAACCTGGGCGTCATCCTGGACTCCTCCCTCACGATGACCAAGCAAGTGAACGCAGTCTCATCATCCTGCTTCAACACCCTGTGCATGCTCCAAAAGATCTTCCGATGGATCCCCACCGAAACCAGGAAGACGGTCACCCATGCCCTCGTCACCAGCCGTCTGGACTATGGAAACACCCTCTACGCTGGAACCACGGCCAAACTCCAGAAAAGACTCCAGCGCATCCAGAACGCCTCAGCACGACTCATCCTGGATATCCCGCGCCGCAGCCACATCTCCGCCCACCTGAAAAACCTGCACTGGCTCCCCGTCAACAAGAGGATCACGTTCAGACTCCTCACCCACGCACACAAGTCTCCCCACGACTTGGGCCCGAAGTACCTCAACAGCCGTCTCACCTTCTACACACCCACCCGCCAGCTCCGATCCGCCAGCTTCGCCCTCGCCTCCGTCCCAAGAATTCTGAAATCCACCGTTGGAGGAAGATCCTTCTCCTACCTGGCAGCCAAGACATGGAACTCCCTCCCCACTCACCTACGGCTGACCCAGGATCACCTCTCCTTCAGGAAATTACTCAAGACCTGGCTGTTCGAGCAGTAGCGACCCCCCCTCAGCGCCTTCAGACCCTTACGGGTGAGTAGCGCGCTATACAAATTTCTATGATTGATTGCTTGAATGGCCCATAGAAATTAGGTTATGATTGCCCATTGGATTGTCGGTGGAAGACGGCGTTTCATGAAAAGCGACGGAGAGTAACGGTGCGGCAAAGGCAGCAGCAGTTTGTGGGAGAGTGAGTATGAATAGGGTTTTATGTTGTTAGATTACGATGTTTGTGTTGTATTGTGATGTCTTGCAGAGTTGGAATGCTTGTTGTATGAAACTGGATCAGGCTGTGAGAGCACGCAGCCCGGGAAAGTCTTAGGCTCAAGGAGTAGCTTAAGTGGTTCGGGTGTATGAAACACCCAGAGTAATTGTCGACCATTGTTAAGGGGATTGTGAAGTACCATCGATCGCCCGCTGGACCGAGATAGGGGGAACGAGTGTGTGAGTGCGTGAGTAACTGACGCTGGTGGTGGGTTGCTGAATGTTTGTCACCTATCAGTTGAGGTGATTCTCCGGTCGTTTTGTGGACAGACAGTTGCCATTTCGGTGACAATTACACGACTGTGGACGTACAGTCAGACTGCGAACGTACAGTCAACGAAGTGATTACTTGGTCGTAAGTGATCATTTCAGTGTGTGAATGGGACGTATGTGTGAGTGAGAGCTGAATTGTAAAGGAGGGGAACTGCTGCGAAGCGGAGGCAAGTGGCGTCAGTAGGTGCCGCGCTGGGATTGGGCGGTTGGTGTGAAGCTGCGCTGGGATTGGTGGATTGTCATCAGGAAATAGAGGAAAGCTGCGAAAAGAGAGAAGTTGGGTTTTATCATGAAATGTTTTAAAGTCTTACGAGAAATGTTCAAAAGAGAAAAGAGATTAGAACCACGGGGGAGAAGAGGCTCCGCCCGAGGATACTCCAGCTCATTATATGGCTACGAATGTAGGGTTGCATACTATATTGTGGCTTGAGAATTGGGCTAAGATGACTGATGGAAATGAAGAGTTGACTTTCCCCAGATACAGAACTTTCAGATTGGAAACAGGGACAAAAAACAGGAAAGAGTGAAACGGTCAGTCAGAGCATTTCAGGATGCATTGGCAAAAAGATGGAGAGTACAGACTATTGAGGAAGACAGGTTGTATCCGCTGTTGGTAAAGACAAGGGACGGCCAGAAAAGGAATGATGAAGATGATGACAGTGACATGGATGATAGCTTGTTAGAAAGGATGTTATTCGAGAGACCACCTCCATACAATCCAGAGTCAGAAGGGGAGAATCAGCCCAATAGAAGGAGTTGGAGAACAACAAGTTCTACCTAGTGTGGAAGTAGTGGGAAAGCTCTCAGCAGGGGAGATGCAGAACGTAGGAAGTACTAGTCCCCAGAGGTTGCCGGATGCCCTTAAGGTACCGGTTACCATTGGTCCTATAGTGTCAGTGTACCACACCGAGCCGGTGAGAAATGTCACTCCATCACAGATGGGAATGGAAGGGAGCATCAGTGATGTAAGGAGTAGTGTAGTAGGTGGGTTGAGCCGAATGCCAAGGCCTGTGGAATCGAGCACTTTGTTGCCGGCTACTGCAGATTCGTCTAGAGGATTGATGGATCTGAGGGGGCCGAGGCCAAAATCTCTTGGCGAGCTGAGGTCTGATTTAATGACATGGTAGAATATCGAAGGGGCTCAAAGTGAGGGGCCAAGACAGGAGTGGGACCATGGGAGTGCGGAAAACAGGATGAGTTTTAGGAAACACCAGAAGATAATAGGTGCCGAGAACAGGACAGTGCTTGTAGGGAATTGAGTGGTATGACTAGGAGAAGTACTCTGTCAGCAGTCGTGCGGGTAAACAAGCTGGACGTAATGAGACTCAAGGCAGAGGTAGACAAGATAGTTGAGGGAAATTTACACTTAGAGAGAGTGGAGCTCTATGAGCCAGACGAGTTGCTGTTTGTAGCGAAGGATGTGACCCACAAAGCAAGGTCGACACATGAGAAACTGACTGAATTGGCAAATAAATATGATGTGGACTTGTCCAGGACAAAAATGTTGCAGGGAAATCATAGGTGTCAATACACTGATCAAGACCTAGAAGAGAAGAGGGTAATTGGCTAAAAGACTCACATTAGAGAGCTGATCATAGCAATATGAGCCTGGAACAGGCACGACAAATGGGAAGAACTGTGGTCAAAGAAAAAGAGCGTCAGAAGGAGTGTGACAGACACCCAGTCCAGGAGGGGGAATACCAGGAGTTGGGACATACCCTTTACGGGAAGTGGACAGTGGAGGATATGTGCACGTACCTTGGAGTCGAGGAGATTTGGCAGCATTCACGAACCATTTTCGCAAGTTGAGAGAGAACCCAGTTGAATGGTACAAGCAAGTTGAGAGGTTTGTTAAGATTTCCAAGGTGTTGTGGATCGACTTGAATACCTTATTCGACATTGTAGTTCCAGGAGATTTGTGGGTTGCATGCAAGGTTGCGATTGAGTGGCCTACTGCTGAACCAGACTGAGATGTTGTCACAAACGGGCCATCGCCTTTTGACATGAGGAAGTACGAACAGGCGATCACATGGCTAAAGTCTAAGGTATCCCCACAGGATGTTGACTGGGTGAAGATAGATCGGACGGTTCAGGAACCAAAGGAGACAGTGCATGAATATTATGAAAGACTGTTGCAAGTCTTTAAGCAGTACAGTGGGTCGGATGTAATGAATCCGAAGGACATGGGACAGTTTGTCTCCAAGTTTGTCCTGGGATTGAGACCGGATATCTGCCTTATGATCTAACAGCATTTGATTTGTTGGCAGAACAAGCCGCTGGACGAAATCTTGAGGTATGCAAGGTACTGTAGTGATGAAATAGACTCGAAAAACAAAAAGCTTAAGGACAAGCTGATGCTGGTTCAGATACAGGCGGCTGATCAAGTTCAGGTGCAGTCTGGAGGAGGTACGCTGGGAAGGAAACAGAATGGTCAGAACAAGATAAAGGGAAATGTAGAGGATTCCAAGCCAAGAGTAGATCTAGCCACGTTGAAAAAGACTACTGCCTGCCACCAGTGTCACCAGATTGGACACTGGAGACGCGAGTGTCCCTTGAATCCTGCAAATCAGGTTGAGCAGGAGGGAGAGGTAGAACAGGTACAGGTGCCACAGGTGACAGCAACTGTGTCAAAGCCCAAAACTGTATAAGGGAGGACTTCGGATCCGCGAGTACAAGTTCCCCACCCACCGAGGATCCCATTAGGGACTCAGACATACCAGCAGATGCCTCTTTTTGATGAGAGTGATGATTGTTATTTAGACCCGTTGGCATGACGGTGCCTGAGAGGGGAGGAAGACTGCACTCTTGGGGCAGTCTTGGGGGTAGACCAGAGGGGACCATCTGTGGAAGCGAATGTTGATGGTTACCCCACCACCTTTCTGGTTAATACTGGCGCTACCCGTTCTACTGTGAAATCTGCAGTAGTCCCCAACCTACCCCTCTCAGGTCAGACAATCCAAGTTGTAGGTGTTGCAAATAGGAAGATTAAAAATCCCTTGACAGAACTGATCCCTGTGAAGATAGGATTGTTTCATGACAGACACCAGTTTGTGGTGTGCGACTCGAGTCCTGTGCATTTACTAGGGAGGGATCTCCTGTGTAAACTTAATTGCACCATCTATTGTACCCCCAAAGGAGTGGAACTGCAAACAAATGATGATGGCGCTACCTTTAAGGTCACAAATCAGCAGGTTTGCATAGAGATGTATCCTGTTTTGACAGTGGAGGAGCGTCCACTAGATTTGAGAGATTCAGTCTCACAGGAAGTGTGGGACTTTACTGGAGAGGACATAGGACTGATTAAAGGAGTTAAACCAGTTAAGATTCAGGTAAAGCAGAATGCTGAATTCCCAAGAACGCCTCTTGGCTCCAGAAACAATTGCAGGGATTAAACCTGTGATTGAGTCCATGATCAAGCAAGGGATCCTGAAGGAAGTAATGGGCAGTCCATGTAACTCGCCTATTATGGGATTGCAGAAACCGAGCAGGAAGTTCGAAATTGTGCAGGACCTGTGCCGGGTAAACAACATAGTTGTTCCCTGTTGTCCAGTGGTACCGAATCCATCTGTGATATTGTTTCAGATTCCGTGCCAAGCTGAGTGGTTTACCGTGATTGATCTGTGTCAGGCTTTCTTCTCAATCCCTTTGCATGAAGAGAGCCAATTTAATTTTACTTTCAAGCTGGAAAACCGTGCTATAACATGGTGTCGTATCCCTCCGGGGTACACAGAGAGTCTATCGATCTTTAATCAGATCTTGAAGAAGAATCTCAAGAGTCTTGTACTGCCGCAGAATTTGGTTCTCGTACAGTACATTGACGACCTCCTTGTTGCGTCAGAGACTGAGGATGCATGCAGGATTGATACCATTGCCTTACTGAATCATTTTGCAGAGAATGGACACAAGGTGTCGCCAAACAAGTTACAGTATTGTTTGAATGAGGTGCAGTACTTGGGTCATCAAATAGAGAAAGGCAAGAGGAAGGTGTCAACCGACAGGATAGAGGCGATCATGGGTATGATGGTGCCTTCTACTCAGAGAGAGGTCAGAATGTTCTTGGGGATAGTTGGCTACTTTCGTCAGTGGATTGCCAACTTCTCCTTGAAGGCAAAGCCTTTGCAGAGACTGACGCACAAGGATGTGAGTGATCCAGTACCATGGGACAACGAATGTATGAAGGCTTTCCTTGAGTTGCAAGAGGATCTTTGTCGTGGTCCGGCACTTGGAATGCCGGATTACAATAAGCCTTTTTCACTATTCTGCTTATTCTGCTGTGAACAAGAGGGTTGTGCTTCGGCAGTACTAGTACAAGATCATGGAGGTGTACGTAGACCAGTTGCCTACTTCTCAGCTACTTTAGATCCAGTAGCTTCAGCGTTGCCCGGATGTCTCAAATCCGTTGCCACAACAGGTGTCAGCATTGAAAGGTGCGAGAGTATTGCGATGTTTCACCCATTTTGTTGAGCTTTTTATGACCAGGACCAATACACAGCACCTGACGAACAATAGGCTCACACGCTACAAGCAGTTTATACTTGCTGCAGAGAATGTGACCCTTAAGAGGTGTTCTGTTTTGAATCCTGCTACATTGATGCCGTTGCCAAACACCCTTGATGAAAATTGTGCGGACCACGATTGTCTTGATGTGATTGAACTACGTACCAAACCGAGACCTGACATTGTCAATGAACCATTGGTTGACCCCGATGAAATTGTCTTCGTTGATAGTTCATGTTTAAGGAACAGTGTTGGTCAGTTGAGAGCAGCCTTTGCTGTATGTACCATTACCGGAGTAGTTGAAGCTGCATGCCTGGAAGGTGTATACTCCGCTCAGGTGGCTGAGATCATTGCTTTGACACATGCTTGCAAAGCAGCAAATCAGATTTGGATTACCATCTACACTGACAGCCAATATGGGTTTGGTGTGGTTCATGACTTCGGTTATGGTCAGTTATGGTCCCATCCGTAAGGGGGAGTTCATGAGGTTGCTTTTAGAGGCCTTGCAACGTCCCAAATAAATTGCTGTTGTAAAGTTCACGGCTCATGGGAAAGGGACAGATTTCGTGTCACTCAGAAACCGCTATGCGGTCGAAGTTGCACGATTCTGTGCCGAACAAGGTTATATCTTCACTGAGAACCATGTTGTAGGGGGCGAAGAAAGAACCAATTTTAACATGACACTGGCCATGGCAGATACTTGGGATGAGCCAAGTGTTTGCAAGAACAGGTGTCAGACCACAAGAAGAATGTGTGGATCAATTCAGGCTGAAAGGGGATGTGGACATTTGGGTGTCTGGTGATGGAAGAGCAGTGTTGCCGGATGAGTTGCTGAGTCCGATGGCAAGACAGATTCATGGTGCAGTGCATTTAGGAAGGGCTGCAATGGTGCGAGTGTTCCAACAGACATGGTACAACCCACGGTTTTGTGCTGTGGCAGAAGCTGTATGTCAGAGATGTGTTACATATCAACAAATGAATGTCGGAAAGAGGACTGCAGTTACCCTGAGTCACATAGGGAGCTCAGGGGGGTCTTTCAACAGAATGCAATTGGACTTCATTGAGCTAAATGCAACCACTTGAGGTACATCTTGGTAGTGGTGTGTGTATTTTCAAGGTGGGTGGAGGCATACCCGACCCGCAGGTGTGAAACACTTACAGTAGCTAAGCTGTTGTTGAGGGAGCTTGTCCCTCGATTCGGGATTCCAGCCTCTTTGGAATCGGACAGAGGAACGCATTTTCATAGCGAAATAATGAAGATGCTTTGCACAGTACTGAACATTGATCAGAGGCTCCATTGTATTTATCGTCCAAAGGCTTCTGGAATAGTGGAGCAGATCAATGGGACTCCGAAAGCTCGAATGGCAAAAGTGTGTTCATCCACATCTCTGAAGTGGCCAGATGCCTTGCCCTTGGTGTTGATGAGTATGCGCAGTACCCCAGACAGGAGAATGGGTCTTTCCCCTCATGAAGTGTTGATGGCAAGGGTTATGAGGTTGCCAGCGGTGCCAGCAGCGGCCAGATTAATATCACAGATGATCTGATCCTCGATTATTGCAAAGGACTCACTGATGTCGTCCGTTCTGTGTCTCATCAGGTGCAGGCTGCTGTGGTCCCAGCATCCAGTGATCTCTGTCACGACCTGAGTCCGGGAGACTGGGTGTTGGTTTGGATGCACATGCGAAAGAGCTGCCTGGATGCTCGGTGGAGAGGCCCTTTTTAAGTCATCCTAGTCATGAACACTGCTGTGAAGTGTGGGGGGCTGCCGACTGGATACATGCTTCCAATACTCGTCGAGTTTCAGCACCCTTGGAAGAAACAGCTCCTCTCCTGAATGAAAATCTAGCTGATGTGGCAGGGCCACAGGAGGCGACAAGCCAAGCTGTGAGGGTGTCTGATGCAGCTGGTTGCTCACTAGACCAAGCTGAGGAGGGTCACAACGGCAGCGACTCCGAAACTGACTCCGAAATGGGAAGTTGCTGTGAAACTGGTTTAGAGTCAAACTCAGCTGAAGAAAGTTGTGAGCAGGGTGAGCAAGCGGAAGGTGCGAGAGCCAGCAGAGCAGAGGAACAGTGGCCGGAGAGACAAAGGCGGTTGAACTTGAGACTGGTTTCTGAAAGAGACCTTGCTCCTGTCTGAGGAATCCGAATCGGAGGAAGGCGAAGAAGTGCAAGCTCGTGGAGGTCTAAGGAGATCAAGACGAACAAGGGTGCCTTGCAGGAGGTATGCGACTCCTTAGTAGACTTACATTGTGACTGATGCCAGGAGTTCTGAGATCGGGGAGGGTGAGGGCAGTAACAGTGATCCGTACCAGTCCTAATATCAAGTTGGATGTGCTGTTGTTAGCACCAGGACTTGAGATTGAAGGTATACTGACAATCACAGTCCTGAATCCACCGTTTTTGAGCAGAATTTGTCATCTGATTTTGAGTAGATTGCTTTTTCCTACGTTTGGTCCTGAGATATCATGAATCTATTGTTCTTCGTCTTGAACTTTTGGAATATGTGCTAGAGGCCGTTGGCACGAATCTTATTATGGATGATTGAGACTTTTCTTTTTTTAATTTTTTTATTGAGAGTTCATAAAAGACAGATAGACAATACAAGACACATTTGTAATAGAGTTAATACAGTACGAAGCATATTAATGCAAAAAGCGTCTTCACAATTCATCATTTCAGAACTTGATTATAAAGTGCAAAGTGCGTGAAAAAACAATCTAGCAGACTAATAATAATATTAAGAAGATGTGGTTAGGATTAGATGACAGCAAAGAAGTTAGGAATCAAATACGCTCCAACATTTCTCATATTTTTTTTAAGAGCCCCTGATCTTAATGCATATTTTCTTTCCCTATCCTGGGTTCGTAATAATTTTGCCTTCCATGCCTGAAAGGTTGGTACAAGATCTGTTTTCGAGGACTGCAATATAAGGGATTTTGCTATCAAAGAAGCTATGAAAAGGGACTCATCATATGGAGTATGGCTCGAGGAACAGCCTAGGATGGGAATTAGGTAATCGAGTACTATGGTGGTTTTGAGCTCAATGGAGAGATATGTTTCTATTTCCTTCCAAAATACCTGGATTTTTGAACACTCCCAGACAACATGTTTCCAGGTGCTTTTTTCTTCACACCGGAAGCATTTGTCGGCGACTTGGGGGAAGATATTATGTAGAAAAGAGGGGGGGTTCTGTATTCTGTATATTAACCATTTATTATAAAACTGCATGCGTTTAAAATTAGCTCCGCGAAATATGGTTTTATTGAATTTATTTATCTTTTCCCATACCTGTTGGCTAATTACAATAACTCCTTCCCTTTGTTTTCTTCTAGTATTTTAATCCAAATACTCATCTTCTTTTGTATTTGATTATTCAGAGCTGTAGAAATATTTTCCTTATTAAATAGATTTCCTATATCAAGCTCTCTGAGTTTTGGATTTAGCATGACGAAGGACCAGTTCAAGATTGTATAAGAGTGATGTATCTTACTGGAAATTTCGTCCCAAGATTTCCACCTATTTCCCAACAGTAAGTCTTCAATTTTCTCGAAGCCATTCTCTTTCCAACGATTTGATATATTATTGTCCATGCGGCCAACTTCTACTAGACTGAGATTTTTATAATACTTAATTTGGGAATATCATAGAATTTAAAAAAACTGAGTTTTTAGCTTAAAAATCCACTGTAGGGACTTGTAGCGTACTTTCTTTGGATCTTTCATGATTCTAACCGGGTCAGAGATTTTTGATTCTAACAGCATCTTCTCCATAAAAAAATTGTCTGTCTCATGAGTTTCTAAAAAGAAAAACCTATAACTGTGGTGTGCAAAAGACGCAAAATAGTATTCTCTAACATTTAGAAGGGACAACCCTCCTTGTATGGATGGTAGATATAAAGTGCTTAGTGCAAGTCTGGGGGATTTTTTTGCCCAAAGAAAAGAGGAAATCAATGCATCTACTTTTTAAAAATAGGAGGCCTGGATTGCGCAGGGTACTGCGCTAAAAAGAAAATTAAAAAGAGGTAAAACCGGCATGCGAACTAACGCTGCCCGCCCCATTAGAGACAAGGGTAATAGATTCCATCGATCTAAAAGCGACCCCACCTTTTTTAATGAAGGTAGAAAATTGAGCGAGTACAGGTCATCCAAATTATCCGATATAAATATTCCCAAATATCTCTTTGGATCTGTATTATATATCTGCCTAAATTCTGGTACTAAAGTGTCTACAGTGTAGTTGGCTAAAATAATTTCTGTTTTGTTGATGTTAATCTTGTAGCCCCCTAATTTTTGAAAGTCAGAGAACATTTTTTAAATCTTCAATTGACTTGAGGGTTTAGATTCTAAAAAAAGGGCAATATCATCCGCATATAATTTTATGTTTGTCATTCCTGCTACTGGGGCAGTCTCGGTCTTTATATCCCTAATAGTAATCGCCAGTGGTTCAATAAATAATGCAAATAAGATTGGCGATAGGGGGCATCCTTGTCGCGTGGCTCTAGTGACCTGACAAGTCCCAATATTAGTGTTATTGATGATAATCTGCACCCTAGAATTCATGTAGAGTTGTTGTAAGAGAGAGATAAAAACAATCGGGAAATTAAAACTGTGCAAAATTGCGAAAAGGCAGTCCCAAGTCACTAGATCGAAGGCTTTCTCTGCGTCTAAAAGCCAAATTTGAGCCTTCACCTTGTTAGTCTTAAAATAATCTAGTGCCTCCAATAAAAATGTTGTGTTTGAATGGAGATGCCTGCCTGCAATAAAACCACAGTGATCATGGGCTACCAGAGACCCTACTATTTTATTTAATCGGTTTGCTAAGAGTTTTGTAAAAATGTTATAGTCTGTGTTCAGGACTTATTGGTCTGTACAAATTTATACTTTCCTTGTCCTTTCCTTTTTTTAGAATACTGACCACCACTGCTGAATGGAAAGAGTCTGGTGGGGGACCTCCTTGGAGCAGATAGTTGACTAGTATCAAAAGTTCTTTACGCAGGGTACCTCCAAATTTTTTTAAAAATTCAATAGAAAGACCATCGTCACCATTAGCCTTACCATTGGGGAAGGACCCTATCACTTCATCTAGTTCTAATAATGTAAAATCCTGTATAAGGTATTTCTTTGCCTCAGTATCTAGTTTTTGTATTGCGAGTGGCTCTAGGAATTCCACAATGGAGTCGGATGTCGCACCCTCAATTGCTTGATAAACTCCCTCATAATGTTTCAAAAACAACTCACAGATGGAGGCGGTGGTCTTAGCTTGTACTTTAGTAATGGAGTCCGTTAGTTGGTCTATCCTATTTCGGGCCTGCTTTTCTTTGGCTTGCCAGGCCAGGAGCTTTCCTGTGTATTCGCTCTCCTCATATATCTTTTGGGCATAAAGGTTACTGTTTGTCTCGCCTAAATCGTAGTAAAAATCCTCCATCTTGCGCTTTGCCTCAAAGAGATTTTGCCCAGAGAGCGTAGATCTAACCTGTAGTGCTCTTGGGTTGCCTGAGAAACTTCAGTTTGAAGTTTGGTTATTCCCTCCCTTCTTGCCTTCTGCTTAGGTATTTCTTTAGACGTAGTTAACCCCAGGAGAGTGGCCTTGAATGCATCCCAGGTTATATTTAATGGGGATGTACCTCTATTTTGTGCAAAAACCTGCTCTATCTTTTCTTCAATATCTGTACACCATTGCGGGTCAAGGAGGTTGAGTTTGTTAAAAAACCATCTTCTTGAAGGCCTTGTTTCGTGAGCCCCCAGTTTTACCTCCATGCAAAGTGACGCGTGATTGATCCGAAAAAGCGTTTGGTAGATGGGCATAGTTATATATGTCTAATTCATGGGATGTTAAAAAAAAATCTATCCTTGATGCAGAATTGTATTTTGCTGAATGGCATGAATAATCTTGTTTAATAGGATTTGAGAATCTCCAATGATTAATAACGTCAAAGTCTATTTTGTAGCTTTGGGCGGCCAAGACAGCTTGGGGTTTGTTCTGCCGGTGGTCTTTTTTGGAGGAGTCCAATAGAGGATTTTGTAATAAATTAAAGTCTCCCCCCCATATTATTGGCCCAGGGAGACCTGTTATTGCATGCTTTAACTGTAGGATTAGCAGAGGGTCGTCTAGGATTGGTGCATAGATTGTGGCAAGAATAACATAAACATCGTTTAATTTGGTAGGCAGACAAAATATCGAAATTTAAATATCGATATACAATAATATCAAAGTTTAAATTTCGATGGTATAGAATATCGATGTCCAAAATATCGACAGACAGAATATCGTTTTTATGTTACTAATATCGAAATTTACTAATATCGAAATTATGTTTAGTGTTATGTATTTTATTATGTTGTTTATATGTTTGTTAAATATGTTATTAAAAGTATGTTTGAAATTTAGTAATTTACTTTACATTTTGCGTTTTAGTATCAGAGTGGGTTGTGGGTTTATAGGGGAATAGGGTGGGAAGTAATTTAATAATAATTAATTAATTTATATATTTATTTAAATATTTTTAAATAATAATTATTGGTAAATAATTATTAATAATTAGTTAATTAAATTAATTAGAGTTAATGTGGTAATATATTTAATGTATTGTTATTGTTCATTAATATTTCATTGGTAATTAATTAATATTAATTAGTTAATTACAATAATTAGAGTTAATGTGGTCATAAAAGTCATTTTTTGTTATTGTTAATTAATAAATAATTGCTAATAAAAGAGTATTAATTATTTAATTACATTAGTTAGAGTTGATGTGCTAATATATTTAATATTTTTTATTGTTAATTAATAATTAATTGGTAATTAATAATTATTAAGTGATTAAATGATATGATTTTTTATGTGTAGTGCGTTGTGTGTTTATAGGGTAATAGGGTGTCATATAATTAAATGTAAATAATTAAAGAGATTGTATTTTCTTATTGGTATTTATTGTTAATTAATTGGTAATTAATATGTGTTAATTAGTTCAATTAAAATTACATCAATTTAATAATATTAATTGTTATTAATGGATTAATTGATATTTATATTAATTGTGTTTTTTGTATGTGTACTGTGTTGTGTGTTAAAGGGGGAGTAGTGTGTGAAGTAATTTTTACCCCCATGCTATCCAATGCTTTACCTACTGTTGCACCCTCTGGGGTGGGAATAGTAAATTAAACCCCTACGCTATCCAACGCTTTCCCTACTGTTGCACCCTCTGGAGTGGGAATAGTAATTTTAACCCCTACGCTATCCAACGCTTTCCCTACTGTTGCACCCTCTGGAGTGGGAATAGTAATTTAAACCCCTACGCTATCCAACGCTTTCCCTACTGTTGCACCCACAGGAGTGGGAATAGTAATTTTAACCCCTACGCTAAACAACGTTTTCCCTACTGTTGCACCCTCTGGAGTGGGAATAGTAATTTTTACCCCTACGCTATCCAACGTTTTCCCTACTGTTGCACCCTCTGGAGTGGGAATAGTAATTTTTACCCCTACGCTATCCAACGCTTTCCCTACTGTTGCACCCTCTGGAGTGGGAATAGTAATTTTTACCCCTACGCTATCCAACGTTTTCCCTACTGTTGCACCCTCTGGAGTGGGAATAGTAATGTTTACCCCTACGCTATCCAACGCTTTCCCTACTGTTGTACTCTCTGGAGTGGGAATAGAAATTTTTACCCCTACGCTATCCAACCCTTTCCCTACTGTTGCACCCTCTGGAGTGGGAATAGTAATTTTTACCCCTACGCTATCCAACGCTTTCCCTACTGTTGCACCCTCTGGTGTGGGAATAGTAATTTAAACCCCTACGCTATCCAACGCTTTCCTTACTGTTGCACCCTCTGGAGTGGGAATAGTAATTTAAACCCCTACGCTATCCAACGCTTTTCCTACTGTTGCAATATGTGGAGTAAGTATTTATATTAATTTATATGTAGACTTTTTAATTAATTTTAAATGTATATGTATTACTTATTATTGTTGAAATATGTTTTAATATTTTTATTTAATATTTGTAAAATTATATGTATTTTAAAATTATTTTTACATTATTATTAATACATTAAAAAAAACAATATTTTTAATTTCGATATTTTTGTACTACAATAATTTTTTCCCGATATTTTTGTACTTACCTTTTTAAAGATATAACTCCGATATTTTTGATTTCGATATTTATGTGTCGATATTTTTGTATGTAGATATTTTGTCTGTCGATATTATGTCAGACATTCGTTTAATTTACCATGTGCAACTGCCCATCTACCTCTGGGTTCTATAAGTGTCCCTTCCAGAAAAAAGCCTACATGTCTTCCTATTATTATGCATACTCCTCTCTGAGCCGAACCAGCAGTTGAAGATATCTTATGGCCCGCCCAACTTTTGAAGAGTTTATCTGACTCAGCCTGATCTCTATGGTGGGTTTCTTGTAAGTAAATAACATCTGGAATGAGGTTTTTTAGCCAGCACTCAATGGCATTCCTTTTGCGAACAATATTCAAGCCATTTACATTGAAAGAAATGAACTTCACCATGCTATTTGTTCTTCAAAATGCTAAACCGCCTATAAACACAGCCAAACAAATAATAAAAATAGGTGTATCCAGGGGTATTTTAAACCTCTGCTTATACAAGTGGGCAATAAACAGCATATATATATAATAGCAGCAAATAATCATAGAAGAGCTACCTTTCTCTGTGCAAATATGCAAATAAGCAGCAAAATTATACAATAGCAGCAGAGCTTGGAGAGTTATACCCCCCCTTGTGCAAAATACGCAAATAAACAACACAGTTATGCAATCTTATCCTGTGCAAATAAGCAAAAAGCAGCACAAGTATATAATATTATAGAGATCATATAGATAAGCTAATGAGCAGATAATTCAGCACGGTTAAAAGATAACAAAAGTGCATAAAGCTATTAACCTCTCCTTATGGAAAACCGCCAATAAGCGGTGCAATTGTAAGATAGCCAGGATGAAAAACCTATTAATTGATCTTTAAAGTGACGAGTGCGAGGTATCGAAATTGGATTACCCTTTTGTGCAAAAAAGCCTTTTAAATGTAGCATTGTTCATACCATAATTGTGTCAGTATGAAAACAGATAATTTTTCAAAATATGAACTCTTTTTTTCCCCCTGCAACACCCTCTTCCCCCCCTCTCTCTCCCCCCTTGAGTGGACGGAAACCCCCTGTGTCTCACTTCCGTCCTTCTCTGATATTTCTCCTTTTTGGATGCCATCTCGTTGCATCCTTATGTGGTTCCTGTCTCCTCCATGGGCCCGCCACTGAGTGGTAGTGAAAACAACAGTGAATTATACCCCGAGGCCATCAAGGAAAGACTGGGCTTCATGCAGGATCGAAAAAATAAAAAAAATTCCCTTTGGCCAGGACTTTGAGTTTCGATTGCTGTACTATCATAGCTTGAGCTCCCTTGCTCTTAAAGGAGACTTTTCTGCAAATAAATTTGCTTTGACAACCTAGGTCCGAGTGGAAGAAGAAGAAATTTAGGGGCTTTCCATAGAGGACGGAGAAGGGTAAGGGTTGTCTTTGAAAACTGTAAATAAGGAACTGAAATTGAAAGGGGACTTCCAGCTTCTAAGGTGTGGTTTGAACTGATTCAAGTAACTGAGGTTGAAGAGAAGAGACTGTGAAGATTGTTGCCGAACAAGAGAAGCTGCAAATTGTCTTGAGACCATGGAGGCTGGAAATCCAAATCATAGAGCTATATAGGAGGCGTGATACTCTTCATTATTTTGGTAGTTGTAGTTTCGTATGTAGTACCAAATGAGCAGACAGTGGAGATAGAGGGAACACCTACACCTACTACTCCTAGCGAAAAAGAGGTCAAAATAGGAGACAAAAGAGCCTTGCTGCTAGAGGAGAGTCGTAGGTTACATGCAGACTTGTCTAGAGGCAATTTCAAGCTTAATGCGTATGCAAACTTCTTGTATGAGTATATCGAGGCCGTGGATGCTAAATATTGTTATGTGTGTATGCAATTGCCTGCTTCTGTAGATGAGGATATTAGATACCATCACCTTCCATTGACCTATGGAATTTCATGTAGTTTGCTGCTTACCATTTTCTATGGATGAAATCATTACAAATCAGAAGATAGACTTGGGACGTATTTCAATCCGACTCAGGAGTTGGATACGTCTTATGCTCATCGTCATAATTTGACATATTTGTTGTCAGACACAGAGAAGAAATTTATAGAACAAGTGGAAGATAGGTACAAGAGACAAAAGCAGTTGTGAGATTCAGGACAGGGTAAGGTAGATTGGACCGATGAGGAAAAGCTGCACAAGTCAAAAGGAAGTTATGGTCCAATAGGTCTTGATGAAGTGCAGAAAGGGAAGTTGTGCCTTCATAGACCACAGACATATTATGAGAATGTGTATGTAGGCCATACCACGTGTGAGCATACTTTCACTTTGGAGTATTATTCAAAAGACTTCTTGCAAAGTGTGGTGCAGATTATTCCGAATGTGTATTTTGTTTGTGGGAGGAATGCATATGTGCGACTGCCTGAGAAATGATATGGAACGTGCTATCTAGCAATAATTTTTCCCAAGATGTATCACACAGAAGATTTTGAACTCTTAGAAGGAGGACAACTTGTGAGAGTGAAGCGAAGTGAAAGTGCAGGAGCCATAGTTGGAGACATTTTTGGAGCAAGGATATCAAGTTTGGGAGTAATCATGAATGATGTGAAAATAAGAAGGTTGGCGACTGTTGTGGATGAGTCGTCAATGACTACAGCTAAGTCGTTGGTGTTGGTTGAAGGTGAGATGTTGTCGATAAGGACTATGGTTTTACAAAATCGTCTTGCTTTAGACTTCCTTCTGGCAAAAGAGGGAGGGGTCTGTAAACTCTTGAAGGTCCAAGAATGTTGTACTTATATACCAGACAACAGCAAGGATCTGGAGAAATATATAAGCAACATTACTGCGATCCATAGAGAGATTGAGCATCTGACTGAGGAAACTGTGTGGGAAAAGATTGGCAAAGGGTTTGGTAAAGTTGGGAGTTGGTTTGCTGACATTTGAAAAGGTTTCCTTGGTTTTGTGTTGAAACCCCTTGTCATAGTTGTGGCATGTGTGATTGGATTGTGGGGTTTGGTACGAGCTTAAAAATGGTACAGATCAAGCAGACTGGAGAGGTCATTAAGAATGCAAAAGAGGCAAATGGTGAGACTGCTGGACAGTCAATATCGGAATCTCAAGAACATGGAGTTGCTTAACAGAGGGAAAGAGGCAACAAGCTCTGTTTAACTCGGTTCTTTCCATGAGGGTGGTGTATTGTGTGATGACACAGGTCATCAAAGGGGGGAACTGAGAGAGCGCCATGTCATTTTGAAAATTGTAGGTGTGCATCATATCTCCCGTAGTCAACACACACATATTTAGAGGGTATACTTAGGTGTGTTTTAGAGATATAACAGTAGGTTGAGAATTAGTACAATGTGTAATCGATGTATTCATGACGATGCAAATTAATGTAGAGCCTTAATAGGAGTGTAACGCTTTATATGAGGTAGAAATGCTACTAAACGTGTGTATTGTAGGATTAACAAACATGCCCTATTAAGAGTTGCACATGATAGAATGTGACGTTTTAATGTAGAGAAGAACTTACGTTTAGAGATAAAATGTAATGTCGTCTTTGTAATGGAATAGAGTGCGCTGCTTATAATGTAGAATCATTTAGAAATGCATTTAAACGTGTAAAGGCCTGGGATATGAAGAAAAGCCAGTAGAGGCCTAACTGTAATTTCTCTAGTTAGCAATTGGTTATTCTTGTGAAATAGCTGCTTTTTGGAAAGGGTGCTGTTCTCAGCAAATATTGAATTGTAACTTTGGATGTGCACAAGGTTGCTTCTCATGTATTTCAGTTGCAGGTGCAAGGCCACGGAGATTGTTAGGTAGAAAGATCCATTGTTTGGAAGTTAGGCCAGTAGGAGTGAGGACGAGTAGGTGCCAGAGGAATGTTCTTCTGCAACATTTTGTGAGAAGGTGCCTGGGATCCAAGGACACCTCAACGGACTCTGGATGGAAGGATGCCATGCTGGAAAAATCCAAAGACCGACACCTGCCCAGAGGGGCGAGCCTTGGGCGTATCTACGATTTTGGGAGTTTTGTATTAGGGACAGACCCCGAGGGTGGAGAGCAGATCTTGTCTGGAGGTTGCTAGAGCAGGATGTAGGCAACTTAGACAGCACTGGGGGAACTTAGGGCAGAGTGGGGTGTAGGAAGGAGCATCTTAGAACAAGCTCAGTATTTTAGTCTACTCATTTGGGAAATGTCAATGCACTTCTTAGGGAGTCTTCACGGCTGACACCTTTACTCTTGCCTGAAGGGAATTGTTAAGTAGGGATGTCACTTTAGAGTTAGTGTAGGGACAGATTAACCTTTTCTTTCCTTATGTAAATGCAGTCCAGACTTCAAATAGGGACAGTAATTGGATGCCTGATGTTCCTAGAATTTACTTTGCTTTTCATTCTGAGTCGTCTGAGACTCCTGCGTAGGATTATGTTTGTATTAGTGCCAGTCTATTTCTTGAACCTCTTGCTGAGGTGCTTGTATGTCCAATTATTTTTGGCTTTGTAATAAATTCTTAACTTCAGTTCATAGTCAGTGGTTCTTTAAATTGAATTTGATTGTCGATTTGCCAAGTTGTCTAATATGAGTTTGGAAATCTCCCCTTTACACTTCTTAGCAGACAAAAAGGTCCAGTCAACCTGTCCTGGGATTCTGGAGAATTGATAAGGTAGAAATCTAGATGAGAATCCCAGCCCCTTCAGGTGTGATGTACTCGTCACCGTGCCACCTTCTTTAAGCAGCCGGAAGGAACCAAGGCAAGCCTTGTACTGGGGCAGTTCCTTCAAACACAGCTATGATCAGCACCGTTGTACTGCTGGTGTTATGTTTGTATGTACTTGTTATTTATTACCACTTATTCCCTGCCAATGTGCTATGTTATGTGAGGGATATATGTGTAGTGCTCTTTTACCCTTTTTATGTCACGTAGCACTTTCAGATAAGAGTCTCTGACAATCACCGAACAAATGTACACTAAAAAGTTTATCTGCAGGCTTGGCTAACTATTTTCACATTTAACCAAAGAAAAGTGGGCCACGATTTTAAAAGGAAAATATACTGCTTTTTGGGACATTATTCACAAAAGTTACGTGAGTGCCCGATTTGGTTTCTGATTTCTGTACGTAAAAGTCAGTTTGTGACAAGACAAGGCACAGCCAATCTGGTATATGACTATCTTGTGCAAACTGCTTCATTGCTGTTGGGGGGGGATATATCTGCGATAATGTAATATATAATGTAAAGTGTCGAAGGGGTCACCCTAAATCGCAGGAGGACAGTAGCACGCAGCTGGGAGGAGTTTTAGTAGATGACTTATTGGCCCCAGAGCCTGTTGGGCCTGAGAGTTCAACAACATTCAGGCAAAAGCATATTTTCATGTTCTATTCACGGAAAAAGGATTTCCAGCTGTCCCTTCTTAGTAAATCAAATCAAAAGTGAGCTTTATTCGATTGTAGACAGACAATCATAAAAGTACATAAAACATATAATTACTACAACATTTCATATGTGGTACAAATTCATACAATTTGTTACATTAAAAGTATTTAGCATTCCATAAAAAATAAAACATTAATAAATTGCCAGGGCTCACCTCGAATTTAAAAAAGAATTACTTTACTATACATTGAACAAATTCATATTAAATTTGTTTAAGCAATTTTTAGTTCTTACTATAAATGACTAGTCTATGGAAAACCCCCAGTCGAAATCGAATTAGAAGGAACCTATCATATGCCGCAGGGACATAAGTACATTTGAATATTAAAAGTAATTAAAATCATCTGATTGTATAGGATAGTGGGCTTTACTATCTCAGATGCCAGTCTGATAGTGTCCTGCATAAAAATCCTTCCTGGTTATGTCACCAATGGAACTAGGATTAGTAAAGTACTCTGGGTGGCCAAGATCTTGTAAAAAGTTGCGAACATAATTTATCCATGGAATACTCAGGGCCCCGTCCAATCTCAGGACATCCAAAAAAATCTCTCTGTTTAATTTTGCCTCTTCTTTCGTCCAGAGTCTGTGCCATAACAGCACAAGCTCAAGCTTAATCAAGTCAGAAATAAAAGTGAGGCCCAGCTCCGCATGACATATGTATGTTGAGGTACCATTCGGGATGGATAAAATATATTTAAAAAAATAATGTTCTGCTTTTTGAATGGGAAGCAGATCGACTGGCCCCCATGCCCCAGTCCCATAAACAGCTGCAGAAACACATTTTGCTTTATAGATATTATTGAGTTCCTCAGGAGGTCTCTTGCCTATTTTTTTAGCAAAGTAACTGATGGCAGATGTACTACGTAATGATACCAGTTTTTTTGCAGCCACAACCTGTGTCCAAGTATCGATATTGGCAAAGAGAATGCCCAAATAAGAGAATGTTTTAGTAGGCCCAACCTTTTGTCCACCCACAAACATATCTTTGGGTTTTATGATGCCAGTACCGCAACGCATTATAAAAGTTTTAGAGGAGTTAACTCTTAACCCTAAATCATTCATAAAATTGGTACAATTATTCAGTGCCCTCTGAAGACCTACTTGTGTGCGAGACATGAACACAGCATTGTCTGCATACAAGAGGGCTGGGATCGGGCATCTCGCCACTTGGGGAAGGTCATAATTATCATTTAAAAGGGCCTCCCCCAGTCCATTTATGTACAGGTTAAAATCAAATGGGGTAAGAACACAACCTTGCCTAACGTCACTTCTTATATGAGTGGGCGCTGACCGTTCGCCCTTTAAACCGTAGCGCACTTATGCATTAGCATTACAGTAAAAACGTTTAAGAAAATTAAAAATATGCATATCAACCCCCATTACTTCTAAAATTGACCAAAGTTTATTGTGAATCATGCAATCAATTGCGGCTGTGAGTCAACAAATGCTAAAAATAGGTTCCGCTTCTTTGCCCTTGTATATTTACCAACCAGGAGAGACAATTTTAATACCGAGCTCCATGGTTCCTACACCAGCTCGAAAGCCGTTTTGCAGGTCTGACTGGACAGAATTTTCTTCCACCCTTAACCCTAAATCATTCATAAAATTGGTACAATTATTCACTGCCCTCTGAAGACCTACTTGTGTGCATACAAGAGGGCTGGGATCGGGCATCTCGCCACTTGGGGAAGGTCATAATTATCATTTAAAAGGGCCTCCCCCATCCGTTTATGTACAGGTTAAAATCAAACGGGGTAAGAACACAACCTTACCTAACGCCACTTCTTATATGAATGGACGCTGACCGTTCGCCCTTTAAACCGCAGCGCACTAGTGCATTAGCATTACAGTAAAAACGTTTAAGAAAATAAATAATCTGCATATCAACCCCCATTACTTCTAAAATTGACCAAAGTTTATTGTGAATCATGCAATCAATTGCGGCTGTGAGTCAACAAATGCTAAAAATAGGTTCCGCTTCTTTGCCTTTGTATATTTACCAACCAGGAGAGACAAATTTAATCCCGAGCTCCACGGTTCCTACACCAGCTCGAAAACCGTTTTGCAGGTCTGACTGGACAACATTTTCTTCCACCCAGTCCTGGAGACTTTCCAGTATTATTCTACCCCCTACTTTCGTTATGGCGTCTAAGAGAGAAATTGGCCTATAGCACGCCGGGTCTTGTATGTCCCCCTTTTTGAAAATGGGCACAATAGTTAATTCTATCCTGGTAGGTGGAAAGACTGCACTGCAGCTAGCATTTAGAATTTATGTTAAAAGAGGGGCCCATAGGAGAGCGTTTAATCTAAACAAATCTACATGGACCCCATCAGGACCAGGCGCTTTGCCACCCTTGCTTACAGTAAGAGCCCGCTCTGCCTCATCTAATCTAAACAATAGAGCGGTGTGTTGGGTGGGAGACTTAAAGTTGTAGTCCTCCAGTGCACTACTAATTGTCTTGTCTAGGTTGCCCTCACCCCGATACACTTTTGCAAAGTAAGCTATCCTTTGGTCTTCCACTATTGCTATTTCAAGTGATGGACCCTCTTCTCTAGACAAAAAAGGGCCCTAATAATTTTCCAGAAAGCTGCACTATCATTAGCTATTGAGGCTGAGTGTAAAACGCCCCACGCCTCTTTCTTTAGTGTGGCTTTTCTTTCCCTAATTGCATGTTTATATGCATCTCTAGCCATCCTTACACTACTTTTATTTCTCAGGTTTTTATGTAGCTCAGATTTTAGATAGGAATACGCTTTAGTGCATCTAGGGCCATATGCATGAACACATTTTTCCATAGACACAGAATGGGCAAAACCCTTTGATGCATCTGGCCCTATAGTGTCAAACCAGCCCTTCTGCGCTCCCTTACCGTTATTATATCTAGTAAGAAACTCTCTGACAGCGTTAGTTATTACCTGAAATGAAGCTAAGATGTTTTCTGGGGTAGCTGTCTCACTCAGACATATTTCAATAGCTGAGTTATATTTGCCCACCACAGTTTTGATCAAATTAGCTTGATCCACTAAGGACCAACATAGGGAATAACCATTGGTACTTCCTATGGCCATGTTTTCTAGGTGTTGATTTTTCTTATTGTGTTTTAAAATTGTGGTGGACTGTAGGAAAATCGCTAAGCATAAAGGGAAGTGATCGCTATGGGACTCCTAGGAAACATAAAAAGAGTGAAGCCTATGTGCATGACTATTGGTTACTGAAACAAAATCAATAATAGATCGAAGACCCCGCCCGTTAAATGTCCAGGGCATAGAAGCAGGTCAAACTTTGTTTGCATAACCCAGATCGAGGTAAAAAATAATCTTGTTCAGTTGTACTCCCAGCACTGAATGCTGAAAATGGGACGAGCATGCCCCGTCCTCATTTACGGCTTCACATAGTTTGTCCCCGGTGTTCACACATAATGTACAATTAAAGTCTCTAACAAGTATAAACATAATATCTTCCCCCTTCCTACGGCCAACTTTTTTCAACACCTTCAGTAGATTTGGGATCACAACTCTCACTTTATCAGATGAGATAATGTTATAAAAATTGGTACCAACTATCAAAATCAATGTCCATTTTGACAAGCTGGTAGTAATTTTCAATAATAAGCATTGATATGTTCTTAAAATCTATTTGAGCTGATATGTATATGCAAAGGCCCCCCTTAGCTCTACCACTCAAACTAACTGCAGGGGTATGGTATGTCCTATATCCATTCAAATGGACCACCTCCTTAGCCCAGGTTTCCTGAAAGCATAGGATCTCAAAGTGACTAATAAATTCTCCCCACAGAAGATTATTTAACTTTAAAGAAATGCCAGCAAGTTGCAGGAGAGAATGTTGCATAAGGCATATTTACCACTTAGTTAACTATAGCTGCTTCATTTGGAACATCGATTTCATTACGAAAAGGGGGGAGAGACATGTAAGGTATCCTGAGATTCAGCCATATTTTTTACTTCCATATCTATCAGACTTTGGCCCTCGATGCTATCATGTCTCCTGATGAGGGTGGGGGCGGGATGAACAACACCTGCCACAGGATGCCATAGATTTCCCCGACGGCAGGCATATTCACAGCAGGATTGGGGGGGGGGCACCAGATTCCCCGTAGCAAGTCAATCGATTTCCTCCAATGAGTTCAGAGCTTCAAAGCGATTATTCACTGGAATCGAGAATGAGGGCTCCCCAAATCCCCCGGAATTGCCTCCCCCAAACATATACCCTCGGGGCTTTTGGAAAATGTGATGGTTTGTAAAAGTAGCCCAAAGGTAGAATGTGTATATCGTTAGGATTGCAAGGCCCATTGTTACTTTCCAGAATTGTATGCATGAGGGAAAGGGAATTAAAGGTCTGCACAACACAGTCGCCACAAAATGACCTGACTGAGGGGCCAACCCACCCAATTCTACGAACGATTTTAAATTTCGAAAAGAGAGAATTATGTAAACCAGTCCGTAAGCTCAGGAAATGAAGTGACTTATTCCTTTATGCTGCCCAGTGCTCAAAAACATTATGAGACAAAGGGGGAACATTTGCCAAGACCACTGTGTAAGGTGTAGCTGCTGGGGGCAGGTTCAAGATACACAGAGGATGCTGGGGGAGAGGCAGTGCTTTATGCGCGATGACCACGCCTCCCCCTCACTCGCGGCAGCTGGACAGAGAGATGGACAGAGAGATGGTTGCACCCTGGGAACTGAAGTCCTCTCCCAGGGTGGTGACGGCAAGGGTGCAGCAGGTGGTGAATCAGTGTGACCCTGGGACCTTGTCCCACCAGGGCTACTGCAGGAAAACCTCGGGAGCGTCTGACGTCAGAAAACCAGCGGCAGCAGCAGTTAAAAGCGAGTGGCAAAGACTTCTTAATAATTAATGGTCAGGGTTCCTCTGTCGTACATATATTGCATATTTGTGGGTCACTGCGGGCCTCCCACACTGTACGGATTTTCTGCAAAAGGCTGACTAGAGGAGAAGTGTGGGTGTAAAATAGGCCTGTTTTTTATTCAGAGAACAAGATTCCCACATGTCCAAAAAACCCAATGAACAAGACAAACGATCTTGTAGTTCATTGGTCGAGATGCTGACCAACTCCAGCACCTCTGTTTTGGTTTGGGTAAGATTTAGCTAATTTTCACCCATGCATTTTTCATGGCAACCACAGGCTGATTCCTACTGCCTTACACTATGGCTGAGAGGGTCCCTAGAAGTTGGGGGCTGCCTGCACAGATAAATGTTGATTCCTTGAAAGATGTAATATGTGTAAAGAGGTGGCTTAGGTACATTGCTTAATTACTAAAAAAAATAAGTACCACGACCCAAGTTATTTAATGGTAGGTCACTGCAGTTTGCACAATCTGCCAGTGCTGCCAAATGCAGTGCATATTGACGATTTAAACAATCTGCTGATGTACCTTTCTAAACAATAGACCAACAGTGCCATTGTGTATGTTGGACTGTCAGAAATAAGTGCTGGTGTCAACTGATGAATGCCGGTGCTGAACGCCGGCAAACACCAGTACAAATTAAGCACTGCTTAGGTAGGAATTTAAATAGAGTGAGGCGAGGCAAAAAACCTGTAAGATTATACAAAGCATATAAATAGAATCCAATTAGAAAAGGCTTTCACTGAATAGTGTGGTCTGTAAGAATAGAGTAACAAAAAAGCGATGGGTGAAACAATTAAAAATACATTAATAAAAGAGTACTATTTAACTTTAATACACTTTGGTAATTGTTCTAGTAATGTTGAATTGGACTAAAGCAGGAAGTGAAAGATTGTCATGTCGAGAGTAAAAAATGTTGACCGTTATTGGATTGAAAGTGGGTTATCGTTTTAGCATTTAAAGGATTGGAATGATAAAAGCAAGGGTTGCTTTATTGCAGAAGAATAATGAAAATGGTCAATTGAAAAAAGTGAGTTGGCATTCCAGTGTCTAAAAAGTGGATGTCTGCTGGAAGTTTGTTAATGCTAACAATAGTTGCCATGTTGGAAGTGGATGGTAAGTGAATGGAAAAAACAAGAACAGCACATGTGGGGAGACTGAAGGCAGGCAGATCCCTCGCATTTACGTGCAAGGGTTGCTTTATTGCAGAAGAATAATGAAAATGGTCAATTGAAAAAAGTGAGTTGGCATTCTAGTGTCTAAAAAGTGGATGTCTGCTGGAAGTTTGTTAATGCTAACAATAGTTGCCATGTTGGAAGTGGATGGTAAGTGAATGGAAAAAACAAGAACAGCACATGTGGGGAGACTGAAGGCAGGTAGATCCCTCGCATTTACGTGCAAGGGTTGCTTTATTGCAGAAGAATAATGAAAATGGTCAATTGAAAAAAGTGAGTTGGCATTCTAGTGTCTAAAAAGTGGATGTCTGCTGGAAGTTTGTTAATGCTAACAATAGTTGCCATGTTGGAAGTGGATGGTAAGTGAATGGAAAAAACAAGAACAGCACATGTGGGGAGACTGAAGGCAGGCAGATCCCTCGCATTTACGTAAGTGCTTAAGAATATGTTTGAAAACTTTAAATGGTGAGACTGTGAGGAATTGCAAGTCCACATATTTATTAGTCTGTTGAATATATATTTTGCTAGGGAGATGTCTGTGACAATGTAATTATGAGGAATATTTAGAGGTATTAAATACTGTGTAGAATTAATTATACTCCTGATCAAGGGTTGAAGATTCCTCTGCGCGGAAACAATGTCATGGATAATAAATGCGTGAGAAAGTGAATGTACTGTATTATATACTATAACCACTGACAATAAAAATGAATACATTATGAAGCATTCATTACTTTTTAGAGTGCTGGAAGTAAGGCGCAGGCTCTGGACGCGACACAGCGATGGACTGTTTGTCAAGTTGAATAGACACCCACATTAAGAGGGGACGCAATAATCTTTAAGGTCAACGGGAGAAACCGCGGTATTGAGAAACTTCCCGCCCAGACAGATTCCCTAATATACAGATACAAGAAATGGATGACGGCTAATCATTTGAGAATGACGGGGGAACTGGTGGACTTGGGGAAACTATGCGCTCAACTGCCCTAGTCCTGAAACTAAAACAATAGGAAATAAATCAGGAGTACCACAGAAAATAGAGGTTGGAGTAATAAACATCTGAGTTGCTCCAGTAGGGTGATCTATTATTTAAGAGAATGCTCAATGTGGAATAATTTAAGGAGCATCCTTATTGATGAAAAGGGCGAAGAGAGCAAAAGAAAATATACACTTTGTGTTTGTATGTTTAAATGTAAATATGTGTATATATATATATATATATATATATATGTTTTCATGATGTATATGTTTATATATATGTAAAAAAAGAAAAAGAACACTTTCTTTTGAATTTTTACAGAATTGATGGAATAAATACAGCAAATTATGCTTTAATGAGGAGCACGTGTGTCTATACTGAATTGCCTTTGACTATTGATGGTTAAAATATATATATATATATAGAGTTCTCTAGGGAATTGTGTCCATAGGAAGAGATAATTTAGGTATTGCTTCATCCTACTGTTGAGTGAGGTTATCTATCCCGAGGCATTATTATTTTTTTGATTGAAGTAAGGACGCAGTCAGTAACCCTCCAAGTTTGTACACTCCAATACTTTCAGTCTTCTGCATGCTCCTCTGGGGGTGCTCTAGTGGCATGCCTGGCCACCCATGTTAGACCTGACATCCTTGGTGTGGTTTTCCCCCTATTGTTTTACCTCCCCCTGTTTGCATGAATTTGTTTTTGTTGATATTAGGGTTATATGCACTTTGCCACTGCTAATCGGTGCTGAAGTGTTGTGCTCACTCCCATAAACAAGCCAAAGTTGGCCTTCACCTGATAAGTGCATTTAATTTACTTATATATCCATAGTATATGGTACTATTTGTACCCAGGGCCTGTAAATTAAATGATATTATTGAGCCTGCAGCAGTCATGGTGCCACCCACTGAAGTAGCCTTATAAAATATGTTTTAGGCTTACTACTGCACCATGTACTATGGATATAAACTGCCAATTCGACCTGGCAAAATAAACCTTTTGCCAGAGCTACATCTTCCTTTTTAATACATGTAAGTCACTCCTAAAGTAGGCCTTAAAACCCCATAGGGCAGGGTGTATTGTGTTGAAAAAGTAGGGCATGTGTTTTTAAGTTTTACTTGTCCTGGTATTGAGAAACTCCTGAATTCGTTTTTCACTACTTTAAGACCTATTTCTCCCATTGGATAACAGTGTGGTACCTTATTACATATAACAAGTGCTAACATTTGATTGGGATTTTAAGTTTGGAACCAAGTTTATTGTAATTCAAATCCCTCCCTCTTTAACGCTAAAATGATATTTTTAGTCACAGTTCTGAAAATGCTACTTTTAAAAAGTTGGTACGACTATGCACTGACTGACCTTTTAGGTGGCGCACTGTTTGGGCTGAAAGCAGCCCTCTGCCCGGGGTAAAGGGGGTTCTATGGACCCCCCAGACATGCCCTTGCACACGGGTGCAGTCAGGGACTGCACCCGTGTGTAAGGTGATCTCTATTCCCTTTTAAATGCACAGGTGGGTTGCCGCCTGCACAGTGAAACATGGAGTGGCTGTAAAGCAGCCACTCTGTATTTCACTTGAATGCGCTGCCCCCAGGCCAGCATAGGTTTGCCGCTGCCCTGGGGGGCAGCACGTTTTCCATAATGTGGCGCACTTTCCTTCTTTGCGCCGGGTGCACCTTTTTAAAGGTGCGCCCTGCGCAATGAAGGAAAGTGCGCTGCATGTGGGATGCGGCTCCTGGTGTGTTGTTCGTCTGAAAAGGTTTTTTTTCACAGTACCAACAGAAGGCAGTTTCTTTCCTTAAAAGGTGACCTTTTTTATGAGGGTGACAAGCTCCTTAACATATATATAGGTCATTGCATAGTTCACATTTGTTATTTGATTATATGCCTATGAGTATCTGTTTTATTTTATGTTATCCATCACAATGTGTGATAAGTTATATAAATTATTTTATTATATGGTTATGGGTCTCTGTTTTATTTTTATTTTATCTATTAAAATGTGTAAATTTGATCATAACAAATGTATCTATATGTGCTACACTACTGAAATATTAGGGGAAATGTTAAATAAAAATAAATAAATATAAGAGAGCCCAAAAACCCCCCAAAAATTTCAATTCCCCAAAATAGTAAATATAAATAAATAAACCAAAAAAACACTAAATGTCCAAACAAATTTCATTATTACAAATACACAAACAATTTAGCTCTAGGTACAGCAACACTTTAAAGTCGGTGTTTCTAACTCTTAATCCATGCATGTACATATTGGACTTTATATAATACAACGTTATATCTCTTTATAATTTTCCATATACCTGTCTACCTTTCTATGTGGTTATGTATCTACATATTTATTACTTAACTCCTGTCATAGGAAAAAAAACTTTAATCTCTCTCCAACTTACTACTGTCTCATCCCATACCTCTTTTAATATATCATCTACCTCTGCTCTCTGACTTTTTCCAAACCTCATTGTACTATTATGATATCCCTAATAAACCTTTCTACTCTTTTCCCTCCCTATCCCTACTTTGACTCATCCAAAACTTAATTTTACTATGCTCTTCCCAATAACACTTTTAGACTCTTCCATCCACTATCCCTCCTTTATCCTATTCAATCCAACAAACAGACTCAGATGTCCACTGCTCAAATTAACAATGTATAATTACCTATACTAGTCCATCAGTAATCCACTCTGGGTTCCGGTGTAGCTTACTACACTCCTAAAAGCACTTCAACGCCGAGTCAGGGGTAGAAAGCACTATATAATTACAATCACAACTATGCTCTTTCTGGAAAATTAAACAAACCAATTTGATGCATCTAATGTAAAAATTGAATTTTAGGGACACAGCAATGTTGCAGCCCAAGGCAGGAGTCTTAAAACAAAGTGTAAATAAGGTCCACATAAGGCAAATATCCAGGCGGGACCAAACTGAAAAAAAAGGTAGTCCTACAAATAAGCCAAGTTAAATTGGAAGTGAACTAACGATGATTTTAACCCTAATCTCTTAATGCCCAAATCACAAATCATGTTGTAATCTACACCCACAGAGAGATATTCTTGCGTAGATCCAAGTTTATGAGAATTATTAATTCACAAAGCTTTCCAAAAGAATACCTCCAAAGCGGAGCATGGCGCCGGTTTCCAGACATACTTCATGAAAATGTTTGTTGACTGCGGTTTATGCCCATAGTTTGGAATTTCGTACACCGTAATTTTATGCATTGTACAATGCACCATCTTAAATGCCATTATTTCTGTTCTATGGCACATTTCTTATCTTTCCCTTCCTCCAAGGGTATTTTTTCCTCCTATGGGATTTTTTCCTCCCACTTGCCATTCACCCACATCATGTTTGTGGGTGTTCCCTTCCTTTGTGCACTTTAGAATGTGATTTACCAAGACCAAGGAGGGCAGGAGTACATTGCTTCAACGTTTCCTAATGTGAATTGGATCGGAAAGGAGTTTGAGAATTTGGGAATAGTCAGAGTTTGTCAAGAATCGCTCACTTACTAGGGAACCCCCGCTGGAATTCCCACTCCCAATTGATAAGTAGCATTTACTCGGGCACAATATTACACCTTCATGGAGTAGTACTCTGTTGTTGTTATGTTATTAGCATTTGCATAGTGCTTAACTACACAAGAACTTCTTGGCGCTATAGAAGATAAATCATCATGGGTATCACAAAATAAAGAATAGATGGCCCAAATTTATTGATTAAAAAGAAGTGTCTTGAGTTTATTTATTTATTTATTTAAGAAAACTCTGTCCCCGAAAGTAACTGATTTTCTTTTGCGGATTTCCAAAAGGAATTGACTGATGAGCAGAGGGGGCAGCTAGGTGAATAAAGCTTAAATTGAGATACCAAGAGGCGAGGAGTTGTGAATTATCTTGTGCACACGACGATCCCTTTCTTTATTGGGAGCCAGGGAAGTACTTTGACGATGGGAGTGATGTGATCTCTTTATCTGGATGGCGTCATTAGTCCAGCCGCATTGTTCTGCACCAGACCTAAGGGATTTCTCACGATAGACTGTGTGCTGTATTTCAGCCTAGATTGCATCAGCGCTGTCATTGCCACAATGTTGAATTCTTTCAGTTCAAAATAGTTTATTGAATTATTGTATAAAGAAAAATAATAATGACAATACAAATAATGTTACTCTTAATCAAATAATACCAAAACGAAAAAGCTGAAATTTACAATCGTCTACTAAAAACTTGCAATTGGCATTACAACAGGCTTCATCAAGAGAAATATGGGAAGGGGAGGAGAATAAGAAAGGGGGAAACAAATAGAACAAGCAGATTTTAATATAACTATACAGAGCTACTATAATATAATACAAAATAGACTATATAATGCAAACTGAGAATTAAAGTTATAACTATAACATTAAGAGGATAAGTACACATCAATAGGAATCCAAAAAAAATGATAAGCAAGGGAATTATGGTTAATCCCTTTCATAGATAATTATGCACCTCTTCTAGTAAAAATAACCCAAAACCACCATGTATGAACAGATAACATAGAAACGTCTTTCCAACAGTAAGTGATAGATTTTAGTGCTGCTGAAATTAAAAAATTGAAAAGTTTGCATTCTAAAACACACAAAGTTGATGAAAGAAGTGCAGATTTACATATTACAAATGGATAAGAAATATCTGTATGAATATTAAAAATCTTTTTAATAATCACCATAGTTCGATCCAAAATATAAAAATTAAGGGACAGTCAAACAGCATTGGTTGTAATGTACTAGGTTGAGATTTACAAAGCCAACAATCTGCAGATGAAAGATGTTAGCTTTATTCAAACGTAATGGGGTCCATAAACGATTATATAATATATAAGAATTGGTTTGATAAATTGAAACACGAAACCAACCAGATATACTACTAAGCCAAATATCTTTCCATGAGTCTATGGATAAAGAAAGTTAAAGCTCAGTATTCCTAAAACTTGAAATCATTTCTAAATTATTACCTAAAGTATCTGACAACTTTTTATACAGAATGGAAACCCCATAAGATGCAGTAGAGATTGAATATAAATTGACAAATCAACGGTGACATTAGAAGGAATAGTATTTGGAAAAGAATCTAAGATAGAATTACATGAAAGTTGATATTTAAGAGAGTCGGAATGGTGTAAACCAAATTTAACTTGAAGTTGATCAAAAGGAATACATTCTTATTGGAGTATACATCTTTGAGATAAAAAATACCAGTTTTAATCCATGAAGACCAAAAACTAATATGTCTGCTTAATTTAGTAACACTACTGTACCATAGTGATAATTCCGCTGTATTATTCAAGGGACACAGAAAAATGTGATCAAGATCATGAAATAATATTTTAGAAGATTTGATAATAACTGAGTCTTGGAATTTTTTTTTAGCATTACGCATAGTCAACAAAGTAGTTAACAGAAATGGAGAAACTAAGGATTTCTCAATACAGAACCATGCAGGTGGATTATGTAAAGATGATTTGTTAAACCACAATGAATTTTGTTGCAAAATAAAGGCTTTATGATAAAGAAAAAAGTCAGGTATACCAAACCCGGCATTACGTTTAGGTATTTTCAAGTTTTTATAACTAATACGAGGAGATTTGTTGTTCCACAAAAATTTTGACAGAAGTTTATCAACATCTCTATAAAATGTTAGTGGAAGTTGTGTAGGTATCATGGAAAGAGTGTAGAAATTTTTTGGAGCAATCGTCATTTGAATGGTGTCCATTCTGCCCCACCAAGAAAGATGCAAGGAGGCCCATTTAGCCGTTTTAGTTTTGATATCGTTTTTTTTTTTTAATCTCTTTATTCGCATCAGGTTGGTACACATAAGCATACAGTCACATAGCGTGTGAAGAAAATCAGCGACATCATTAACAGGAATACAAAATGAATCGTAGTCAGGTGTGACCAACAATATGATGAGCAGTGCAACACATTCTAGAAACTCCATTTTCCGTTTTCTAGTTCTGTCAGTAATAGCACATGTACAAAGACGATGCAAAGAGAGAAACAAAATGCAAACAACCATCAAACAGAGAAATGCCAACAAGGGAGAGAGAGCGAACAACACATTGATCATGTCAAGGTGGTAATAGCGGTAGCATGGGTGACCACGGGATGCCGGTGTAGCCTAGAAGTGCGTGTTAGCAGAACAGGCACGGCAGACGGGGACCAGCGAGCGAAGAAACAGGGTATCATACAGCCCTCCGCAAGGCAGCCACCAAAGGGGTGACTGCAGCACCATTCCACATTTCGGCCGCAGCGCGGGAAGAAACAACTAGCCAATCTCATCACAGTAGACAATGCAGCCTTGTCGGGGGAAGAACAGCTATCCCACCCCTTCTGGTACTAGAGAGCTCGCCGCCTGTGATTGCGCAGCCTGCGTTAGCTTGCTAATGTACTGTCTGTATGGGCCCCAGATGTCGACAGGGCGCGAGGCGGTTGGGAGCTGCACGGAGTATTCCACATTGTTTATGTTGCACTGGGCCAGACTGCAGAGCCATGCTTTTGAGGTGGGAATGCGCTTAGAACCCCAGAGCATAGCAATCTCCCTCTTTTCGAGCAGAAAACCAATGGCAGCGAGCTTCCTCGTGGTGCGGGGAAACTCAACAACATACCCCATCAGTGCAATCTCAGGTATGGGACTCAGGGCGCATTCTAAAATGTTACCCAGTATGTGGTGTACCTGCAACCAGTAGTCCTGCAGTTTGGGACACGTCCATGCTAGGTGGGCAAAGTCAGCGTGTGGGGCTTTGCATTTGGGACAGTGATGTGGCCTTGACGGGTCAAGTCTGTGAGCCAAGGCCGGTGTGAAGTACAGCCGCCGCAAGAACTTAAAGTGTATTAGTTTGTGCCTGCTGTTGATGGAGACATCTTTGGTGGCTCGACAGCAAGCGGACCATTGGTCATCAGTGATGGCTCCGCCCAGATTTGCCTCCCATGCTGCACGTACTCGCTCGTCTGAGGCAGGAAGTGCCGCCATACATAATTTGTACAGCTTAGACACAACATGCGCACCATTGGGGGACTGTATCAAGAAGGTCAGGGCCTCCAATTCTTCGGGAGGAAGCGGGAAAGAGGGAAACTGTGCTCTGAGCATGGACCTCAACCGGGTGAGAACGAATGAGTCCATGAACGTCCGATCGGTAAAACGGTGGTCTTCCGAAACCGAAAAGACGTGTCCTTCCGGGAACAAATCCCCTATGGTATTAAGCTGGTATTTGGAAAGAGTACGACAGACCACCGTTTCAGAAGTGATAGGGAGCCAGTGGGGGTTCGGAAGTGGGAGAGCCGGTGAATATAACACGTCCCTCCGGAGCAGTCGACGCAGCTGCAACCAAGCCCAGGAAGTAGTGGAGGCAGTCTGGATATCCTGAGGGTCGCGGGGCAGGCCCCTAGGCAGTAGCATCTTGAGGGCAACAGGCCACGCTAGGTCCGCCTCCGGCCTCAGATGAGGTATCCGGGCGTCAGGGTGAAACCAGGGGTGTGCGTAAGCGCACTGAGCAACAAGATAGTAAAGGTAAAAGTCTGGTACTCCAAAACCGCCCCGTTCATAGGGCAGAGTCAGGGTTCGCCAGGAGACACGCGGATTCTTGTCCCCCCAAACCAGTCGCAGCAACAACGCGCGTAGTTGGGTGAAGAAAACCTTGGTTAGTGGAATCGGCATATTGTGGAACAGGTACAGGAAACGGGGAAGCACTACCATCTTTATGATAGCTATGCGTCCTGCCATGGAAAGAGGAAGGCGAAGCCAGTGGGCGAGGTTATCTTCCAGAAAGTCCAAGGCCCGGCCGTAGTTCAGGCGGACCATGGAGACTGCATCCAGGTGTACGTGGATACCGAGATATTTCACCGAGTCCGCGTTCTAGTCGAGTGGGAATGGACAGTCCCAACGTACTGTGGCGGGCGTAAGAGGGAAAATATCAGACTTGCGCCAGTTGATACGGAGGCCCGAGTACTCCCCGAACCGGGTTATCTCGAGGAGAAGGGGTTCCAGGTTCGTCTCAGGGGACCGGACATAGAGTATGGTATCGTCCGCATATAGAGAAATGAGGAGCGGGCCAGTACAAAACTGGAGGCCACGATGCAAATGCCGTTCTTGAAAGTGACAAACCAATGGGTCCATGGCTAGGATATACAACAGCGGGGAAAGAGGGCAGCCCTGTCGGGTGCCCCTCGAGAGTGGGAAGCTATCGGAGATGGTGCCATTAAGGCGCAGTCGCGCCCTAGGGGCGGTATAGAGCAGTTCTACAGTGGCGATGAACATTGCGGGCATGCCCATCCGTCGCATAACAGACAGAAAGAAAGGCCACTCCAGGGAGTCAAAGGCCTTCTCGGCGTCCAAAAACACCGCCGCCGCCGGGGAGTCAGGGTCTATTCTGTGTAGGACAGAAAAAAGAGTTCTAAGATTAAAGGAGGTGGAGTGATGGGGAACGAATCCGGATTGGGCAGGGGAAATAATCTGCTCCACTAGGAGCGATAAGCGGATTGCGAGGACCTTGGCCAAGATCTTGTAGTCCAGGTTGAGCAGCGATAGGGGCCTGTAAGAGCCACAGAGGGACGGGCCACGACCAGGCTTGGGCAGCAGCACGATCACCGCTTCTCGAAGCGTGGGAGGCAAGACGCCGGTTTCCAGTGCCTCTGAGTACACCTCCATCAGGTGGGGCACCAGCTCGTCTTTGAACTCCTTATAGAAGTCGGCCGAAAAGCCGTCCAGCCCAGGAGCCGAGGAGCCCTTCAAGGCGTCGATAGCCTCAATAACGTACTCGGGTGTGATGGGATCGGCAAGGAAATCCTGCATGCCTTTCTCCAGAAACACCATGGCTATCTCATCAATGTAGGGACCAGGATCACGACGGTCTTCAGGCAAGGAGGAGGTGTATAGCGTTTTATAGTAGGACAGGAAGGTAGCGCATATAGAAGGGGTGGTCTGGTGGCGAACGCCAGAGTCATCAACCAAGTCAGTTATATAGGAGGCCTGTCGGGGGGGGCGCAGTAGCTGTGCCAGGAGCCTACCAGGTCTGTCACCCTCCCCGTGTTGTCTAGCAGTGTGTTGTGTATGCAAGAAGTTCAATTCTCTGTCTGCGGCGTCCCTGAAGTCTTGCAGCAGGCCCAGACGTTTGATCTCTAAAGCGCCATCAGGGTCAGGGAGTCTGGAACTATCCAACACGGCAATGTCTTTCTCAATACGAGTCATTGTGGCTCGGATCTCGTGTAAGGACCCAACATATTTCGTGATGCACACCCCCCGGATGGTGGCCTTGAAACCCTCCCACAATGTGGCCCATGTGTCAACAGTGCCCATGTTAAGCTCAAAATAGTCTTCTATCGCCTTGCGAATGTCTTCCTTAAAAACGGGGTCAGCCAATGCCTTGCCAGGGAAGCGCCATTGCCTCTCGTACCCTCCCAGTCTGGGAACCAGGAGAGTCAAAAGTATAGGAGAGTGGTCTGAAAAGGTACGTGGGAGTGTAGAGTGTGTATCCACCCAACCAACCACACCCGGGGAGAGAAGCCAATAGTCAATCCTAGTGCTAGTATTATGATATCCAGAATGATGTGTGTAAGCGGGCGAGTGGGGGTGAAGCCGGGCTTCGACATCAATAAGGGGATAGTGTGCACACATGGTTGAGAGCACAGCACGAGAGCGAGGTTTGCAATCCGGTGATGTAGAGGTGCTGTCCCGTGCAGGGTCCATCAACAAATTAAAATCCCCACCCACCACCAACATGTCAGTGTCGATGCGTAGCAAAACGTCATGGAGACCCTGGAGCATGGCAGGGGAGTCGGTGTTGGGCCCATACACTCCAACAAAAGTAATCTTAAAGCCGAGAAGCATCCCAGTGACCACTACATATCTACCCTCCTTATCAAGAACGCTATCAGAGTGTACAAAGGGGACCCGCCGGTGCACCAAAATGGCTACCCCTCGCGCATACCTACTGTAGTTAGCGAAGAACCTGTGCGCGCCCCAGCCCTTGGCAACCATAGCAGAATCAGCCTGCCCCAGGTGTGTCTCCTGAAGGAACAACACATCCACCCCGTGTCGAGCTGCATAGTTCAGGACTTGCTTCCTTTTTCTAGTGTCGTTGAGTCCCTGAACATTCCATGACATCAGAACCAGTCTGGAAGGACCGGGCTGCTGAACTACCCTAGCCATGCAAAACCGTGCAGGACATCAGTGAACAATCTTGTGTGTATCCGCCGCTGACCCCCCACAAAATAGGCATCTCTCAGAACGAAAAACAAAGCATGCACAGGAACATTCCAACTAATGCATGAAACAACCCCCCCCACCCACCCACCACCCAGCCTCACGTGAACCCCCCGGAGGCACCACCCAGCCCAAAAAACAATACCAACAGCAATATAAAGAAGCAGGAGTCCAATGCAAGTCTTGCAAAAAAGAAACATTCTCAGAAAAGAGCACCAAGCGGCTCGCGCCATGGGGGGAGGCAACGCTCCGCCGGGCAGACGCAACATTCAGGTCGACATTCAAATCGTATCAGCGTGTAAGAGCCCTGCCAGGAGATTCAAGTAGTTAACAGTGCAGCGCATTAGTGAGTGGCCTAGAGAAGGGGAGACAGGAGTCAGCCCTGTCCGCTCTCAGCAAAAAGGTCGGCGCTAGCCTGCGAGTTCATGTCCGGCGTGGATTGCTGCGCTTTATTCGAGGACCGTGGCGACCCTCTATTTTTATAGGCTAGGCAGAACTCTTGTGCCTCGGTGGGAGAGTCAAATATGCGGAACCTGCCATCGACATCTACCCTCAGTCTGGCAGGGTACAGCATGCCATAGCGCAGTCCCAGTTTACGCAGCGAGGCCTTGACGCCAGTGTACTTGCGACGGGCATCCTGCACCATCACCGTGAAATCTGGAAAGAAAGAAAGCACCCCACCCTGCCATTTCACTTCGCCCGCCTCACGAGCGGCTTTCAGGGCAGCATCCCTGTCCCTAAAGTTCATGAGTCTGGCAATGATGGGGCGAGGTGGCAGCCCTGGGGCGGGCCGAGGACCCAAGGATCTATGTGCCCGTTCCACCACGAAGCCAGTTGTGAAAGTGTCTCTGCCGAACAAGTCAATCAGGAGCTGTTCCACAAAAGTGTCAAAGCGGCCAGTGGCCGTCGTCTCCGCCACACCAATAATGCGAATGTTATTGCGCCTACTACGCGCTTCCAAATCCTCGTTCTTAATGGCCACCTCCTTAAGGATCTTCTCCACCCGCTCCAGTCTTTTCAGCGTGGAAGCAGCGCCATCCTCCAGGTCAGAGACTCGGGATTCAGCCACATCTAGACGCCTATCGTGGGACTGGATTTTCGCACCCATCTCGGCCATCTTCTGATCAAGGGCGTCAAAGCGGGAGTCAATGGCTTTGAATCCCGCTCGCATCTTGCCAAGCATCTCAGCCACCATACCCGCCATGTACGCCGATGGCGCAGGGCTAGCCGAAGCAGCAGATCTGGTAGGCTGATTGTCGGCCGAGCAGATGGGGGGTTTATCGAAGCTGAGCTTTTTCTGCGTGGGGTCCTTCCGTCGCGTTGTAGCCGGTGGGCCCATCCCGCCTCCAGCCGTTCGTGAGGATGAGGGATCAATAGTAGGAGCAAAGGTGTGGGCAGCGCTGGGGACAGGCGTGTGTTGATGGTAAAACACAGCGGTGGGGGCAAGAATGCGGAGCCCCCACTAGACGGAGATACGCGGGGCCGCCTGAGAGACCCCCGAGAGACCCCCCCCCGTGCACCCCCCGCCACACCCCGACCGCACCCAGGGCCAGCCGCCCGCCGTCCCCGCCCGTCACCACCCAGCCCAGGCAGGCCCAAAAAATCGAGGCCCCGGCTCCCGAGGCCGGACCAGGCCCGAAGGACCAGATCAGCACCGGGGGCCAAAAACCCCCACCAAAGGAGCCCACCCGGGACCAGTAACGGACCGGGGAGGGCACAACAGCGGCCCAAATGCCAAGGGGGGGACGTGGGAACCAGAGGGAGACTCACCAGGCGCTCCGGCGCGATAGGGCTCACATCCGGCGGGACCCGACAGGCCCCACCGCCCCTCCGCGATCCTCAGCGTCCACGCCGTCCCCCGGTCTCAGGCAGCAGCCGTCAGCACACCACGGCCTCCGGGGACAGAAGCAGGCATTTTCCGACCCCAGGCATCGTCGGATCACATGGGAATGTCGCCTTTTACGAGCCCGTCCGGCGGAGCTCTACAATCAGGCGGCCATTGCGATCGCCTGCGTAGCCACGCCCCCACTAGTTTTGATATAGTTGAGAACAAAATCACAATTTAAATTGATTGTAGATTTTATGGTATCAGAAAAAAAAATTCCAAGGTATTTTAGTTTATTTTTTTGCCAGATAATTTCCCGCATAGAAAGCCTATCAGGAGTGCAATAAATATTTAAGGAGAAAAACTCTGTTTTATTGGTATTTAAAGTATATCCTGAAAATTTAGAATATTTGGTAACAATATCCATAAGTGATGGGAAAGAGGATAAAGGCTCACTAACAAATAAGAGCACATCATAAGCATATGCAAGGGTTTTTACAATAGCATCCTTAATAGTGATTCCTTGAAAATTCTCACAGTTTCTAATAGAGGCCAGGAAAGGTACAATGCCGATTAAAAATAAAAGAGGAGAAAGAGGGTGGTAAATTCTAATTACCGGTGCTTAATTTCTATACAATAAAATTAATAAGAATAACTCATAATAAATAAGAGGCAAAATCCGTGATATTTGAGGTTTCTCAAAAGGGTTTTATTCCTATAAAAGGAATTGAATGATTAGCATATGGGCTCGAGCCAAGGTGGCATACCGTTCCGTCACCACATAGGTTCGGGAAGGGACTGACAGACAGAGTCAATGGTAATATGCGAATATGCAAGTATGCGACAATACATTATTGACAGGCATTCATATATATAGTCAATGCATTACAGTAAAGGCATATGCAGGAGGCGTAACAGCTGAGAAGAGAGATAAGAATGCATGTACGTAATACAAAAGGCGTTACAATAGGCGTGCATGAAGGCGTGAACAAGAACGTCATTTAACTTGATGTCACAGATAGGCGGATCCAGGAGTGAATCCGGCAGTGTCAGCAAAAATACATGGCTGAGATGCGCGCGCAGCAGTATGACGTGTGATGTACGTGTAACTCGAGGGGTGAAGGGGGACTTGACATTTAGCCCTACAAGTGTAGACGGATGTCTAGATGTCAGATCAACCTAATCCCAAATCGTATCTAATATCTCATGTTTAAGGAACTGCATTATCTGGAGGGAAAAGGTCTCTCGGACGAGAGGCTATTCTATACTGGCTATGAGTGCGTGTATGAGCGTCTACGTGTCTGCATGAGACGCGAGGGGTGCGGGGGAGGGCAGGGGCCTACCATGGAAACAGGGCCATGAATTACTTGCATAGAGACAGTGAGGCCTAACCCTTTGCTCTGCAGCTGGAAGGATGTTGACGTGAATCTACCAGACAGGAATGTATTTTCGAGGAGTGGAGCAGATAATTCGAAGGTTGAATACAGTCTTGGCAGGCAACGGGATGAGCCGAGCACCGTTAGCCGCGCAAGGAGTAAGGCAGGGGTCACCGGCACAGAGGTAGCCTGGGCTGAGGTTTTCAGAGTCGGAAGGCAGGAAAAAAGCTCGATGGCAGAATTCAGGCCTACTTCGCCAGAGCTGAAAAAACGTGCAAGGTATACCACAAAAAGACGTTGGCATAGCGTATTCAGAAACTGAATATTCAATCCGTTCATGGCGGATCTGAAAGAGGACATGTTAACGTTGGACGCAAATGTATTTGCGTCTCCATAGCTAGCACAGGAGGGAAGTTACATGCACTTTAAGCTAGTACATGGAGTCGGTGGGGTCTAAGATAGGGGACACAATCGATCATAAAATTTATATTACCTCATTCCCTCCTTGTCCCCTACGGACCCTTCATGATATATCGATCTGCATGAATCGATCAATCTGTTCATGTAACATCATTTGCTCTTCTTTCTTCTTTTGACGTTTTGAATGGGAATTTGGATGCGGAATACATGATGTGGCGCACAAGCCGCAAATCGCCGGCCCACATTGTAAACACAGGCAGCAACTGAATACTATGAGAAGGCCAATGCCTAGGAAGGATAGGATCTTCCATCCCCAAGCGGTTAACGTTGTCCAGAACCAACCGGACCAAGTCCAGGTGCCTGGATTCTGATGTATCAGACTTGCAATTTTATGGAGACGTGTTATAGCTTTATATACCGTTGACGCGTTTTCTGGAATGAAAACACAGCAACTTGACCCGATGACCTTACAGGCTCCACCCCTATCTGCTAGGATGACGTCAATAACGAGACGATTTTGAAGAACAACAACCCGCATGGCGGACTGCTCCTCTGTTAAGTTACCTAAAGCGGAAGTAGTTTCGTTCACTACTGCTTCAAGGGTTCTAGTTAATTTGCGTATCAGTTTACTGTTAAAAACAGTACCTAAGTAGGGGAAGAAACCTTTATTGAAGTCTGTGTATTGCTCCCATGCCGTTTCGGTGTAGTCGACAATCGGGAGGTCTCTTCGGAGTCTATTGTTTACTAGATTGGTATTTCTGTGATAATCAGGAGCAGCTAGGAAAACAGGTGGCAGAAGGAATGCAATGTAACAGGTACCATCCCAATCTGGAGGCAAACGTATGTATGCGATATGTCCACAAACAAAGTAGGAATGACGTGTAGCTCTAAACGTGGATTTGCCTTGATCACTAAATTCGATCACAGTAGTACATTTACTATGACCTAAGTGTATGGAACCATTCTTTCTGATACATAATTCACCTTTTACTGGTAGCACTGACATAGCAGGCAATACTGTGTAAGTTTCAGATTCAACAGTAAGAATCATGAGGTTGATTGTGTAATTACCCAATCCATATACTTCATTTTCTAGATCAGTTCCTGTTCTAGTGGGGAGTCCCTTCTTGTCAGGGTAACAGATTTTAAGTAGAACTGAATTCAGGTTTCCCCAAACCCAATTTCCATTGTAAACAGCAATGTCGGAATCTAGGGAATTAATCAATCTAAACCATGCCCCACAGGAGCCATTGTGAGTGAAAGGGTACGGAAAAAGGGGCAGAACTCGCTTGTATTTCTGGTAGGGAGGGAGTCGGCCACATATCCAACAGTTTGTAGCATTGTTAGTCTGATGGGAGTGATGTAACATACTAATGAATGTGTTGTTGCGCAGCGCAAGTCTGTAAGAAAGTTCGTTTGGAGGTAACTCGCTAAAGGAATGTTCGGCAGTGACGTTATATGCAGATTGTACATGCTTGAAAATAGGGTAGTAGATGTGCAGCAAGATACTAGCAGCAATAATCAGAAGACTTAGAAAAAACATGATTAATAATGTCACTATACAGTGACTACGGAGTGATTTACAATATGCACGTTTCTTGAGTATTCTCTGTCTATCTCTCTCTCTGTCTCGATCTAGGGGATACATGTCAGAAACTAATTTAACCGATTCACCTAGGGGAGGACTTAAACAATTAAACTGTCTGACTTGCTAGATCGTAATTTCAGTCTATATTCTTCAGAGGCTGTTTTCTCAACCAAGGGGAGTTTTGAGTCAGTTTGCGTAGGAGGGCAGGGCTTAGAGTCCAAGTCCGAAGGGAGTCCGTGGAACTTTTTTACGTGGCTGGAATGCAGCCACCCCTTCCTGCCCTCTGCTGTCCTCGTTGTTAGAAGAACCAATTTCGGCGTTTGCCAGCGGGGCTCCAACGGACTTCTCCGATCGAAGTTGCGCACGAAGACATAATCCCCCGGGACCACCTCGTGGGGCTTCACATCGGCGTTGTCGGGAAAGGCTGCAGCTACCTGTGAACGACAAGATTGTAGTGCAGACATCAAGGAGGCAAGGTAATCTGTCAGCATAATACAGTCAACATCTGTAATTTTTCGCGGAATAGGCGTCCCCCACATATTCGGAGGCCTGCCAAAGACCACCTCATACGGGGATAGCCCGGTTCGAGAATGTGCAACCATCCTCATATAGAAGAGGGCTACCGGTAAGGCAACTATCCAGTCAACGCCCTTCTCTCTACAGATTTTGGAAAGTCGGATTTTCAGGATCTGGTTATGGCGCTCCACGAGACCTGCTGCCTCGGGATGCCGGACACAGTGGAACTTCCACTGATAGCCTAACAGGAGTGTAATGTGTTTCACAAGCTCGGACGAGAATGGCTGACCGTTATCTGAGTACACGATACGGGGCAAACCGTACCGCGGGAAGAACTCGCGAACCAGTTGCTTGGCTGTGGTCGGGGCAGTATAATCTGGAACTGGGTATGCTTCTGTCCATCGGGAAAGTGCACATACGACTACGAGGACATACTTGAATCCTCGGCAGCGGTCCATCTGGATATAATCCATCTGGAGGATTTCAAAAGGGTGATCGGGAGGCTGAAATCCACCTTGCTCTACAGGGATGCTTTTACCTGGATTAAACTGACAACAAATCATGCAAGTACGCACTTTTTGTTTGGCTGCTGCTCGTAAGTTCTTATTGCACCAAATGTGCTGGATGCTGTCTAGCATTGCTTTTTCTCCTAGATGCGCTGGACTATGTACTGTGTTAATGATAACCTAAACCATAGAGTCAGGGAGAAACCATGTAGATTTTCCCTTCGTCATCCATCCCTGATCTGTTTGGATCCCTCCTAGTTCAGTCCACTTCTTGATTTCGTCTGGTGTGGCATGTGTCTGTATGTCAATTACATCATGGGCGGGATCCCTGACTGTCATGCAGTGTGATGGTGTCGGAACTATTATCTTTGTCAAGTCAGTTGCATGCATTCGATTCTGAGCGGTTTGCTTAGCTGTTCGGTCTGCCAGGTCGTTACCCTGGGAGATCGTATCGGTAACCTTTGTATGTGCCTTACATTTCATAATAGAGATTTCAGTAGGTAGATGTATTGCATCTAATAAACCTTGAATAAGGGGACCGTGTTGGATGTTGGCACAGTGAGAAGTTAAGTAACCTCTCTCTCGCCAAAGGACTCCAAAGTCGTGAACGACTCCGAATGCATAACGTGAATCAGTGTATATGTTGACTCTCTTATTCTTGGCTTGAATACATGCTTGTGTCAGAGCGATGAGCTCTGCTGCTTGAGCTGACAGGGTGTCAATACAATTTGTTTCTATAACTTTGGTGTCTGTAGTGACCGCGTAGGCTGCCACTAATTCTCCAGTACCTGTTCTCATACATGAACCGTCCACATAAAGTGTCAGGTCTGGATCTGATAATGGAACATCAGTCAAATCTTGTCTGGGTTTTGTTGTAATAGTAATGACTTCAATACAATCATGTGCCAATGGATCTACTCCATTTAATGGCAACAGGGTGGCGGGATTCAATGTGCTGCAGCGTCTGATTTCTATGTGTGGTTGAAACAATGTCAATTCATAACCTGTCAGTCTTGCTATGGTCAAGTGTTGGGTCTGTGTACGATTTAAGAGAACTTCTACGGAATGTGGAACTTGTACTGTCAATTGATGCCCTAATACTATGGCATCACTCTGTCTGATTGCTAAAGCTGTCGCTGCAACTGATTTCAAACACGCAGGTAAAGCCTGAGCCACTGGATCTAATGTGCTAGAAAAGTAAGCACACGGTTTGTGTGAACCTGCTTGTTCCTGGGTGAGGACTGACAGGGCAGTACCTTCACGTTCTGTGACAAAAAGTGTAAAAGGTTAACTGTAACATGGTGTTGCTAAAACAGGTGCTTGGCATAAGGCTTTCTTTAAGTTGTCAAAAGCTTGTGTATGTTCCTGAGTCCAAGGGAGGACAGTTGATATCGCTGCCTCCTGGGTTGTCAACTGGATAAGTGGCTTTGCTAGAAATGCATATTGGGGAATCCATTGTCTACAGTACGAGGTGAGGCCTATGAAAGCCCGCACCTCCTTTTGTGTCTTTGGTGGTGACATGTTTACGATTAACTGAATGCGGTCAGGAGTGAGCTGTCTCCCCACTTTGGACAGCAAGTGACCCAGGTACACAACTTGCTGAACACAGAATTGCAGCTTTGAAGGGGACACCTTGTGCCCCTTGTCGGCCAGGAAATTCAGAACTGTCAGTGATGCATTTTCACATTCGGGTTCGCTCCGTGCGGTGATCAGCAGATCATCGACATACTGGAGTAGAGCAGTGTTAACTGGCATATGAATACTGTCAAGTTGTCTTTTCAGTGCTTGACTATAGATGCTGGGGCTTTCTGTGAATCCTTGAGGTGCGCGTGCAAATTTGAAAGATCGTCCATTTAAACTGAATCCGAACAAGTATTGGCTTTCTGGATCAATTGGGACACTGAAGAAGGCGTTCTTGAGGTCAATTACAGTAAAGAACGTCGCTTCTGAATCAATAGCTGTCAGTAATGAAGAGATATCGGGGACCACAGGATACTGTGGTACAATGCATTTATTCAATTCGCGTAAATCAATAACTAATCGATAAACAGGTGGTGCATTTGGATCAGTACGTTTAAGAACTGGGATGATAGGAGAATTACATACATTGGAGTCGGTTTCCACAACCACTCCTTGTGCAATAAGCTCGTCAATAATTCTCAGTAAAGCCACTACAGCATCTGGAGGTAACTTGTATTGTCGAATTCGTGGTAATACTACTCCTGCTTTGAGTGTGACTCGATATGGTGTAATATGCATACAACCTACATCAGTGGGGCCTTGTGCCCACAAGTGTGCAGTTACATTCTGTAACCGGGGATCCATGTCTCTTAATACATAATGGCCTTTAAAATCTCGCAAAAATAAGCGTACTCCTTCCGGAGAACAGCATATAATAGCTCCTAGAGCTTTTAGTGTCTTTATTCCTAATAAGTTTTCCGGGCATGATTTTGTAAGCAATAAATCTGTAGTCCGTGTCAAAGGACCAACTGCAAGGGGGAGTGGCTGTGATACTTCATTAATAATAGGCTTTCCTGAAAATCCAAGGGAAACATTCTGTGAGCCTGAGAGGGGTGCCCCTGGAACCTCATTGTGACTGATTGTGGTCCTGCTTGCCCCCGTGTCAATCAAAAACTTTCTGTCTTTTCCTAACACTTGACTATGTACATAAGGACCCTCTTGATCTACAGGAACTTCAATAAGGGGCAAGCCAAATTCCCTCTCTAGGCTGTTTCATGTGTATCGTTGATAATCGGGATAATCATTTTGTGCGTACTGGTACATCTGTTGTGTTGTGTTCTGTGTTGCAGTAATAGGTTGTTGCTGTGGCACGGCTACAGTTTGTGATGAAGCTGGCATAGGCGGAATATGTTGTATATTCTGTGGTACTTGTTGCTGGGCCTGATCTTGTCTAGGTACGCGCGGTCTCTCCTTGGTCTTACCCGTGGAGATATTGTGTTTCAGAACGGCACAATCGTTTACATAATGACCTGGCTGTTTACAGTAGTTACATGTCCCTTTAACAGGAGCTGTCGTATTACTAGGCTGGGTCCCACCCTTTTTATGCCCGTCGGCGGGAACTGACTGAGCAACTAACATTTTCATTTTCGTGTCTTTCATACGTCTTTGTTCATGTTCTTGTTCTTCTCTAATTCTATTCTGGTGGTACTGTAACATTTGTAACATTTGTGAAGGGGTGTTAGCTTGCCAGGTGCTTTCGACTTTCAGTACTCTATTCTTAACCTGGGGCAGTGAATTCTCGACTAATTTCGTTACAAAAAGATGTGGATATGACTCGCTACTTGCTTTCAGACCGCTATTAATACCAAAACATTTTTCAAATCTGGTATAGAAATCACTGGTATCTTCATCGGGTTTCTGTTTACAAGCTGAAATGGCACCCCAATCTTCCTTTTTAGTACTTAATAAACGTGGCAACACTTGTACTAACAATCCGGGTAATGCTTTAACTTTATCCCCGAGCCCTTGGCCCGGAATTCTAGTACTTTCTTCGTTTTCTAATGCAGCCCAATCAATCTTTGTGTCTCCCACCTCCCACTCTTTTTCTTTGAGTTTCTCGTATATACCGGGAGGCAGTAATACTTTCAATATTTTCATAATGTCGGGATAAGTATAGTCACCCATGAGTATCATGTCTTTTATTTCACGGTGGAAACCTGCGGGGTCTTTGTCATGACTAGGTACCAATTTTTTCATTTCCAATAATTCGATTTTAGTTATGGGTGTGTACACAAACACACGTCTAAATGTATTGTCTGCGTTCTGCACTGGGTGCACTTCTCGCAACGGATTCTGTCCGTCCATGTAATACATTTTTCTTTCCTTGACATGTGCTGAGTCGGTCTGTGGACATAGGAAGGCGTTATATCTGTGTCGGTGTTCTAGAATTTCTTTAATTAGATCGGTACCTAGACCTCTCCATCTGTTCATGAGCAGTTCTATTAATATATCAGGCAAGGGGCCTGGATCAGAATGTTGGCTTCTATACAATAAGAGCAGGTGTTGTATCATGTATGTACCAGCTAAACGCTGTTCACTCGGTGTCAGGTTCAAAAACGTATGCGCTAACGCATCATCACCATATTTCTCAGAATTGTCAGCCCATTGCACGGCCGACCTGGCTAATTCTTGTTCGTCCATAGAATCGAGAACATGGTACCCCATTCGTTCTCGAAGTCTGTTATCAGTAGCTTGGAATAAGTGTTCAGGAGTTCTTGGATTACACATGGCTTCTTGGAATATTCTTTTACTTTCTGGACGCACTGGGCGCATTGAATTATTGAAGGGTCTTCCCTTACCTACATATGCTATCGTTTCTCTAACTGGTAATTGTGTCTGCTCTGGGGTCTGGTCTGGCTCGTCCTCCTCCTCTGAGGATTCAACTTTATCGGAATCTATTTCCGGTGGTGGCTGTCTTTTCTCATGCATCTTCTTTATTGCATTTCTGATTCTTCGGTACATATTTTCTACACAGGCCTCTTTATCGTGATTCCCAGCTGCTATATTCTGGCCCCACCGGTGGAGCGCTTTTACGTCTTCCGGGTTCATACCCGGCCTATCCACTTCCCTTATAAAACAGTTTATAAGAAACCGTAATATCTTGGCTTTCGTGTCCACTTTCTGATAGGCCATGGCCTCCTTAATACTTTCAGGCCCTACTCCTGTCTGTACAAACTGATATATTCGATCTAGATGATCTACCATTCCAGGTAGTGTTAATAAGAAGTTTGTAACTCGTCTCAAGCGTATTGATGCGAGCAACATTCTTTCGTCATTCTTTTTACCAGGTACTGGATCATATCTACAGTCTCCAAGATTATCTCCATATAGTGTAATATCGGCTGTTCTAGGTGTACGTTGCTGTGCTAGGTCTCTATAGGTCAGCCGATGGGCGGATGGCGGGGTCTGGTAACCTGTCGCTCCTCCGGACGCACCTCCTGAGGCGCCAGCTCCGAAGGGGTTCGTTGAGTGAAAAGCGGAGGGAGCAGGCCCCGGAATGGGTGGAAGGACAGCTGGAAGACCAGGAGGAACAAGAGGAGGAGTAGCTTGTCGGGGAGGAAGGAGCTGACCATCTTGGCCGGCAGGAGAAGGTGTGCGGGGCGGTGCGGTATTTACATATGCGGGGGCCACATCATCTAAATAGGAAGAAAGGAAAATGTCCTTTGCTGTTTTCTGGTGGATTTTAGTCGGGAGCATGGGAGGTGGTAGATCTTTCAGTACCTCTGGGGTGGCTTTAGGCAAACCCTCAGACAAGAGGGGATACATGCCGTTCATGAGTGTGTTTCGCTGTCTGTCTACCTGTTCCAACTTTACTCGGGTACCTTCCTCAACTAATATGTTTTCCTGGGCTTTCTCTGGGTCCTCCCTCCTTTTCTCTTCTTTTCTAAGTGCTTTTTCTGTACGCCTATGTGATTCTTTACGCCATAATTCAATGGCATCCTTCTGTGACTGTCTGGCTTTCTTTTTCCACAATGCTTCCTCTACTCTCATGATGCAATCTGCATCCCATGTCCCAGCAACGGGCCATCTCTGGTTCTCTGATAATTCTTTAGTGTAGTCCACCCATAAGTCAAGGAATAAAACGGCATCTAGGCCATGTTTGTGGTACATAAAGTACCCTGGCGTGTCCCTAGGTGGAATGGGAACAGCTTCTTCTAGTACCCCTTTTCTAGTTTTTATTTGTCTTAATTTGGAGAACAACGGCATCCTGAAATCTGGCTACTTGGTTCTTACTCAGATATGAACACACTGAACACAATAATCACAATTATGACGATCGAACAATCACTCATACCACGACATTTTTAGACACTTAAAAACATTTTGACATGAATAATAACAATTAGAAGGTAACTTGCTAACTGCATAATACTAGATACACTGCTCAACAGTGCAGACTGGATTTACTGCTAAACAGTACAGATACACTGTCTAAAACAGTGCAGACCAGGTCTGTGTACCCACACCTGTCTTGACCGGCACAAACTAATGCGCACGTCTAGATGCGTCCCCAGCAACGGTACTCACCGGGAAGCACGGAAACGGAAGGCCTCGGAAACCCTGGACTGGATTCGGACTGGATTCGGACTCGACTCGTGACGCAGATACTTCGGAACTTCGGAACCTGGTGGGCCTCCGTATACCTCGGATCTTGCTCTCTCAGCTAGGCTCTGGTCGGGATCCTCCGCACTTCTCACCGCCTCGTCTGGGTGTCGATCGCAGCCTCAGTCACCTCCGTTGGCCTGAGGGAGATACAGGAAATCCTGCGGGTACGCGTAGTTGTCCGTCCGGCTGTGGCAGGGGGCCAGGCCTGCAACACACCACCGGCGCGTGAGATGGGGGAGGGGTCCCTGTTCGGGCGCCAAAATGTGGTAAATTCTAATTACCGGTGCTTAATTTCTATACAATAAAATTAATAAGAATAACTCATAATAAATAAGAGGCAAAATCCGTGATATTTGAGGTTTCTCAAAAGGGTTTTATTCCTATAAAAGGAATTGAATGATTAGCATATTGGCTCGAGCCAAGGTGGCATACCGTTCCGTCACCACATAGGTTCGGGAAGGGACTGACAGACAGAGTCAATGGTAATATGCGAATATGCAAGTATGCGACAATACATTATTGACAGGCATTCATATATATAGTCAATGCATTACAGTAAAGGCATATGCAGGAGGCGTAACAGCTGAGAAGAGAGATAAGAATGCATGTACGTAATACAAAAGGCGTTACAATAGGCGTGCATGAAGGCGTGAACAAGAACGTCATTTAACTTGATGTCACAGATAGGCGGATCCAGGAGTGAATCCGGCAGTGTCAGCAAAAATACATGGCTGAGATGCGCGCGCAGCAGTATGACGTGTGATGTACGTGTAACTCGAGGGGTGAAGGGGGACTTGACATTTAGCCCTACAAGTGTAGACGGATGTCTAGATGTCAGATCAACCTAATCCCAAATCGTATCTAATATCTCATGTTTAAGGAACTGCATTATCTGGAGGGAAAAGGTCTCTCGGACGAGAGGCTATTCTATACTGGCTATGAGTGCGTGTATGAGCGTCTACGTGTCTGCATGAGACGCGAGGGGTGCAGGGGAGGGCAGGGGCCTACCATGGAAACAGGGCCATGAATTACTTGCATAGAGACAGTGAGGCCTAACCCTTTGCTCTGCAGCTGGAAGGATGTTGACGTGAATCTACCAGACAGGAATGTATTTTCGAGGAGTGGAGCAGATAATTCGAAGGTTGAATACAGTCTTGGCAGGCAACGGGATGAGCCGAGCACCGTTAGCCGCGCAAGGAGTAAGGCAGGGGTCACCGGCACAGAGGTAGCCTGGGCTGAGGTTTTCAGAGTCGGAAGGCAGGAAAAAAGCTCGATGGCAGAATTCAGGCCTACTTCGCCAGAGCTGAAAAAACGTGTAAGGTATACCACAAAAAGACGTTGGCATAGCGTATTCAGAAACTGAATATTCAATCCGTTCATGGCGGATCTGAAAGAGGACATGTTAACGTTGGACGCAAATGTATTTGCGTCTCCATAGCTAGCACAGGAGGGAAGTTACATGCACTTTAAGCTAGTACATGGAGTCGGTGGGGTCTAAGATAGGGGACACAATCGATCATAAAATTTATATTACCTCACTTGTACCTCTAAAAAGCGAGAATTGAAGTGAGATTTGGCCATTAATAAACAGATAAGCAGTAGGGGCATAATATAGAGCTGAAATCATGTGTATAAAAATATCTCCAGAATTAAATGATGATAGTGTATGAAATAAAAGTTGCCAATGAATTTTATCAAATGCCTTCTCAGCATCTAAGGCTAGAATTCCAGAAGGTAACATCATAGTATGGCTTTGTTCAATAATGTGTGAAGCAAAGTTCTAGTATTATTAGCAAAATGTCTATATTTCGTAAAACCAGATTGGTCTGGATGTATAATAGAGTCTAGTATGGGCCCTAACCTATTCACAAGGATCTTAGCATATAACTTACAATCTTGATTAATTAGGGAAATGGGGCGATAATTTGAAACTTGAGTAGGGTCTTTATCTGGTTTCAGAAGTACTATAATTAAAGCTTCCGTAAAAGATGCAGATGTAGTTCCCGTAGAACCAAAAAATGTAAAAAGTTGGCGTAAAAAAGGTAATAATTGTGATTGAAACTCCTTGTAAAATTCCTCTGGGATGCCATCAGGGCCTGGAGATGTATTCTTTTTAAGACATTTTATAGCTGCTAAAATCTCATTTGTAGTGATATGTGCGTCAAGATCATTCCTATCAGATTGTGAAATCCCAGGTAACTCACGGGAAGTTAAAAAGTAATCTGTCAGGGACACATCTAGAAAATCAGGTTCGTTATAAAGTTGGGAATAGAAACTTAAAAATTCATCAACAATATCATTGTGAGAAATAGCAATTTTACCCTGGGAACCATGAATTGAATTAATTTGTGATTTATCTTTTTTTATTCGAAGGTAATTAGCTAATAACCTTTCAGATCTATTGGCATTAAAACTAAATCTAGCTTTAGCATTAGAAAGTTGAACACCCGCTCTCATACTAAGAAGCAAGTTAAAATCATAACGCAATTTTTGTAATTTAAATTTATATTGTGGATCGTAGGATGTAATAAAAAGACGTTCAAATTTTGCAATTTGCTTTTGAAGGTTTTTAGTACTAGTATGGAAGGTTTTATTTTCATGAGCCATAATAGATAAGGAAACACCTCTAATATAACCTTTGAAAGCATCCCATCTAGTAGTCATTGATGTAGAACCTTCAGGATTATATACAAAATATTATTGAATGGCAGTTAAAAGTTTATGCTTGTTATACTCATTTAAAATTATACCAGTATTCATTCGCCATCTAGATTTTGGAGCAAAAGCTGTTTCTAAATTCAAAACCAAGGAAATCATAGCATGATCTGAGATGTCAATGTTACCAATCATAGGATTGGATATTGAACGAAGTAAATGTCTAGACACCAATGAACAATTAATTCTAGAATGCAAATTATGAGGGTTAGAAAAGAAAGTGAAACATTTATCTGTAGGAAAATGTAATCTCCAAACATCTACCAATTTAGTGGCTTGAAGAAATGATTTGAATGCAAAATAAACTTTAGAAGGATGAAACTTAGTGAGAGACAATCTATCAAGTAATGGGTCAGAAATAACATTAAAATCACCTCCAACAATTAAAGGGACATTACCAATCTTAACAATCTCCATTGTAAGATTAGACAGAACACTGGATCATCTGCTGCAGGCCCATGAATGTTCAATAAAAATAAAAAATGAGTCATGAACTTTAAACTTAACAAGTATAAATCTACCATCCTTATCAGACGGTTTACTCAAAATTTGGCATCCAAGTCTCTTTGCAAATAAGATAGCCACACTGTTTTTTCTACCATTAGCAGGTGATGAAACAATAACATCAACCCATTTTTTCTTCATATAGTCTAAAACGTTATCATCTATGTGAGTTTCTTGTATAAAACAAACATCTGCTTTGTAACTTTTAAAATAATCAAGTATTTTTGTACGCTTAACTGGATGACACAAGCCTTTAACATTTAGTGAAAAAACATTATTATGCTGAGTGTTAGCCATAATTAAAGAATGGAGAAGGAAAGTAGAGAAGAGGAGGCTAGAGGAAAATCAAGAGAATGAGAAAAAAAGTAGCTCCAGATAAAGAGGAAGGAAAAGGAAAGGGGAAAAACATAAATAAAGAGACGACAGATAAGAGACATAAATATGAAGTGTGAAAAGCACACACGGTCAACAAGCATGACCATAACCGCTGGAGCCCCTAGATAACGGATTTTCAGTTTTGAGTCAGAGTATACATATCATTTGAAAGTCAGGTATTAGAGTCATTTGTATCCATAGAGAGTTGTGATTGATGGTCCAAAAAATGTTTCAAATCCTCAGGACGTTGAAAAGATCTTGAAAAATTGTCCTTCCAAATGCGCATCGTCGATGGATCAAAGAGGCCATATTTGTAACCTAGACTTTGCAGTTGACGGCGAAGAGAAGTAAACTCTTTCCTAATTGAAACAGTTTCTCTGGCAAAGTCTTGTTGAATAAATATTTTGTTTCCTATTAAACATCAGTGAAGGTATTTCCCTGGCTGCTTTTCCGATTAATACCAAATGGTGATGACGAAGGACTTTAAAAATCATTTGTCGGGGCTTTGTATGTAGAGGGTTCCTGTGGGAGGGAATCCTATGAGCCTCATCAATTTCAAACTTCTCTTGCAATTTAAGTTGTAAAAGGTTAGGCAATAGACCCTCTAAATATAGTCTACAATTATTTCCTTCAACATTAACCCGGTAAATTAAAGATGCGTAAATGATACTGTCTGTTACGATTTTCCAAATCCAGTAATGCTGTGCAGACAGGTGAAATGTTACCCATAAGTGGAGTAGAAGCATCAAGTTTAGCTTTATTATCCTGTATTTTGATAGAATTATCGGATATTTTCATTGATAGACTTGCCATTTCTCTGCGTACATTTTTAATTTCAGAAGCAATAGTATCGGTGTTAACACGAAGTGCTTGTATTTCCTCCAGTATTAAAGATAATGAGGGTTCAGAAAATTCCACCACTTTAGATTTAGCAGGAGGTGGAGAAACTTGCTGCATTCTTTTATTATTAACTGTACTTTTACTTTCCATTTTGAAAGAAAATGAGGCAGAAATATAATGTAGCAAAGTCAAGAATGGAATGTAAGGCAAAAGCAGTGAAAGCAAGCAAAGAATGGCTGGTGCAGCAGCTAAACCAGTCTGGGGGAGTGGCTAGGCCCAAGCAAGGCCCTTTCCTAAAGATTACTCCGCCCCCCTGACTAACATTCCAGGCAGTACCTTGAGGCAGAGGAGGAAGCAGGAACCACGGAGGGGAAAACACCACTTACAGCGCAGAAAAACTCCACAAAAAGGGCCACCGGGTAGGCAAACTGCACCCCAATACAGCGACCTCTTAATGCGGCGAAAACTGACCCAAAATCGTCGTTAATTCGCCAAAACGGGCGAAAATGCGGCGGAGCTCGTTATGCAGCGGCCATTTTGCTTCTCACAACTATGTTGAATTCTGATTAGATTTAGGATAAAATGTTTTTAGAAGCTTCATTGGGCAGAAGTATATGTTACCTAGTTTTGCAGATTGGGTTTCCAAGGAAAGATCATAAATGATAATAATGCCTAAATGATGGACTGTTTTTACCAGAGTGAATGGAGTGCCCAATACATCGGGCCAACAGGCTGGGTTTCATTTACCAGTGTTTTTTTGTGATTAGTAATTCTATCTTGGATGGATTTAATTTCAGAAAACTGCTAAACATCCGTATTCGTACCATATTGAGGGAATCTCTGTTTGGTCTACCTGTATGAGATTATAAGGCAGTTGATTTGAATGCTGAGAAGGCAATTTAAATAGGAATTCTGAGGGATCAGCGTACATATTGAAATGGAATCATCTTTTCTGCTCAAGAGTTGCCAAAGGGACCTTACAAATGTTGAATAGCAATGGTAATCGTACAGATTCCTGCGTCACTCTACAGGCAACATCCTTTGGTGTTGAATTGACGTGGAAGATTGACAGTCTACAATTGATCTGCGAGGAATGACTGCAAACTTTTAAAGGCGCACTTGTAGATGCCCTTGTTGTCAGTCAGACCAGTAGCAATGAATGACCCACGGTATCAAAGACTGCAGACAGGTCTAAGAGGACCATGGTTACTCCCTCCCCTGCCCTCATCCAAAAGTCTGCAGATATCACCCAGAACTGAGGTAACTACTTGCTGTGTGCTTTAGCTTGACCTGGGGCCAACTTATATATGGGGTCAGTTATTTTTTGCGCTGCAGAATCTTTCTCCCGAGAAGGGAGAGCTATGGTATTGGATGGAAATCGTAGAATTTTGGAAATGGAGATTGACGGTGGAAGTAAACTACCTTAATATTTATTGATATAGAGCCCATTTTGCAAGCACAGGCAAGAGATGCACTCCAAGAATATTTTTTGCGTAGTTTTTAGGGCTGGGGGCTGGGTTTTAGGGCTCAGGCCAGGGGGAAAGGGGCAGTTTTCAGGGCTGGGGCCAGGTTTAGTGCTCAGACTGGGGGACTGGGGTCGGGGTAGTTTTTTGGGCTGGGGCTGGGTTTAAGGGCTCAGGGTGGGTGCTTGGGCAAGTTTTTATGGCTGGGGCGGAGTGGATTGCAGGACTGGGTCCAGGTTTTAGGGCTCAGGGTGGGGGCTCGGGTATGATCTTCATCACCATATGACTTTACCAATCATGCTTTTACAACAACATTTGTTGTAAAGACATGAGTGGGAAAGGCACGCGTTGTTCTGTCACACAACCGTGGATTGCATTTAGATTCAGCAGAACCAAGGCTGGCTTCCCCTCCGCATACATTTGGCACACCATTGAGGCACCCGCTTAACATGTCCATTGCATGACTATATAGACACTGGTGGGTCAGCACATTTAGTGTAAAAATGCTACACAAGGAGCCTGAACATCTACACCCAATATGGCGGCAGTAATAAACATAGAAGACTTTCTTCGTAGCTCAGGGAGACAGACACTTGCTCGACAAGCAGAGACTTTAAATGTGCCAATTTCGTAGTGATAATCGAGTCAGTTCAATAAATGTAATATAAAATCTAAAAACCCCAAGTTAATATATCAGCACGCAATTGTCTTGTACTCCTGTTGATACTGGAGGTGTGGAGATGGGGAGATCAATCAGGGCAGTGTGACTCATGTAGCCACACCTGGCACCGACCTCGTTGGTGCCGTATTTAAAAACAACATGAGTTTAAAAGTACCTGCTGCAGAGTCCCTTGTGTGTCCAGCAGTTTTCAGGTAACAATACAAATGTCAAGATAATTCTGGTGATTAATGTTCTTGCTGGAGAAAGATTGAAGTTTTGTCTAGTGGCAGTCTCCACTCATGATAAAGTAGCGCAGAGGGTTAGGGTTAATATGCCTGCTGCAAAGAATGTGTACCAGGCAAATCACCTAAATGGGTTTTATATGGATCGCATAGAGATCCTTTTGTTACACTCAGTTCCTAAATTACAACACTCATATAGCACTGTGAGCTATGAGCTCTCATTAAAGAGCTGCATGCAAACTGTATGGTATAGTGTTACAATGTTATGTTTTTCCCAGTCTTTTGTTATCCTAATGTTGTTAAAAGGGGTTCATGTGGGTAGAAATATATTATTATTAATACAGCCAACCACTGTAGTACGTTTTAACCCCTTGACTGCGGCGCAAATTCCACTGCGGTGCGGGTGATTTATGGAGTAGGCGTGTTTCGGACGGCCACCGGCCGTCCTTTGCAAACGCCCACTGTGACGTTGGACGGCCGGGGGCCGTCAGACGCACTGAACAGGTTAAATCCTGAGTTTGTGCTTTTCCAGACCAAACACTCTTAAAATATACTACCTACTAGTATGGAGTACATGATCCCTACACCTTGTAATCCTCATTGTTTTTTGTAATATTTCCTATAGACTGATTTACATACATATGATCCATTGGCTCTGTATAATACGTGTGTGATTTAAAGTGCTCCATCACCCTACACTGCTAGGAGAAGCGCTATAATATAAATGAAATGCACGTGAGAGAGGGGCATTGGAGAGATGAGGGGCACTTGTGGGGCGTGGCAGTGATGGAATTCGAGGAGAAGGAGATTTTTTAGGGGGAACGCCATTGTTTCACTGAGCCCCACCAGTGCTAAAGACGGCCCAGAGTGCAACTCAGAAGAGCAGATTAGGGAAGTTTAGTCAGCTACCAAAAACACATCCAGGTAGGCAAGCCTGTGCTCGTGTGAATGGGTTTACCAGTGTAATCTGTCTTTTTTGTGAACACTTTACACTCATAAATCCAACCATTTTCATATGTATATCCAATTTACAAGCACAAATGGCTCTAAACCCTAACCTTTATCTAACATTAAACTTAACCCTAAATCAGATCCCAAACCTAACCCTCACACTAGGCCTAACTCAAATCCTCACCCTACATCTTACTTTTACCCTAATACAAAAGCTAACTTTAAACTATGGCTAAACCTACTCTATACATCAAACATAATCTTCGTAAAAATAGACAGACAGTGCCACCTTGTGTGTTGAATTGCCAGAAATAAGTGCAGTGTTAACTAGTGAATGGCGCTGCTGTGCGCTGGCAAACACCAGTGCAAATTCGGCACTGCTCAGGTAGGAATTAAAAGAGAGTGGGGCGAGGTGAAACACCTGTAAGATTACACAAAGCATATAAATAGGTCCCTATTCCTACACCTAACCACAATCTTAATACTTAGCCGTACCCTTTTTTTTTTTTTCTTTTTAAAAAAATTTATTATTGCAAGATAAGACATAAAACATAATAAAACAAATGTTTAAATCATGTAACAATAAACTGACATAGTATTAGCTTTGTATTAAATTTTAGAATATTCAAGAAGGATAGCAGAGAGGATAAGAAAAAAGAATGTAGAGACAGTGAAGTACTTATGAACTAGCTGTAAAAAATTCTCAAAGAAAGTAAATAATCTTCTGTAGATAGAAATTCCCGCTTTTATAATTCAAAAAATTGTTTCCAAATCTTTTCTTTTTTAATAAAGGCTTTTGGGCCTCTATGTTTAGCTAGTGTAAGTTCCATAATTCTTATTTCGCTAACCAAAGCGCACCATTCTGCAATGTTTGGAGGGTCCTTAGATATCCATGTCCTAGCTATAACTAATCTTGCACATGCAAACAGAATGGTTATGAGATCCTTATTGAGACAATTGATTTCTTGAATATCTAGTAAAACTAAGTGTGCAGAAAGTACCGGAGTTGCTATCTGTTTGATTCTTAGGATTTCCAATATTCCGTTCCAATATATAGATAGTGCGGGACAGGAAAATAGCATATGTTCGATTCCGGCAGCATATAAATTACATTTTGTACATTTAGTTTTATCTGTTGTAGAGTTCCCCTGTGACCAGGTAGAGATTCTTTGTGGTGTATAGTAAAGTTCTGTAATTGTTCTATAAGATTGCAATCTGAGATTAGAAGAGTGTACTATATTGTTTAAATGAGATAGTGCATTTGCAATCTGTGTAGGATTTATATCCAGATTAAGTCTGCCAGACCATTCTGATGCAATTTTAATCGTATTATCACACTTGCCCTTAATTAAGTGTTGATAGCCCAATTTTATTAGTGATTTTATTTTATCCGAATATATACACTCTAATATGTCCGATTGAGTAACTTCCGTTATTTTCATTTTGCTATAAAAGAAATCTCTTATTTGTCTATATTTAAAGTGCATATCATTCGTTATGCTGTTTGTTATTTTCAGGTTTTCAAAGTCTAGCATCCCATTTGATCCATAAAGGTCTCCCAATGTGATTATTCCATGTCTAACCCAACGATTTCCTGTCCCATCCGAAAAGATATCAGGGAGACCTGGGTTGTTCCAGAGTCTAAGTTCGGCATTAAAAAATGAGCTTTTGCCAATGAGCAAAATTTTGTCCCAAATTTTTATGATGTGCTTGGCAGTCTTGAATTTGACCCGCTTAAAATAGTTCGGGTCATGTACGCGAAGTAAGAATTGTTTACAGTCAGAACCTAACATATATTGGTGAAAAAATAGAGGGGTTTCATTCTTTATTAAACTCCTTATTCGACAAAAAAAGTGGCTAGAAAATAGAGATTAAAATCCGGAAAAACAAGTCCCCCTTTAGATGATGGCAGTTTCAAAAATTTAATAGCCCTTCGTGCTTTTTTGTACCCCCATAAAAAGCTGCTGCATACACCATCTAGTTTTTTAAAGAAAAGTTTATTCGGTTGAAGTGGTATAGCCCTAAATAAGTAAAGTAGTTTAGGTAATATTTTCATTTTAATCAAATTAAGTCGTCCTATTAGACTAAGAGGTATTTTATGCCATTTTTTAAGACTTATGGTAGTTTCCTTTAGAAAAGCTTCATAATTCATTTCCAATATTTTTCCCACATTAGCAGCTAATTTGATTCCTAAGTATATAGCATTTTGGCAAATATCATAAATAGGTTCATCAGGGGTATAGTTGACAATAATTTGAGTTTTACTCACATTGAGTTTGTACCCAGATACTTTACCATAATTTTGCGCTTCATTGATAATCCCTGGCATAGCTTTATTTATGTCGGTTGTGTATATTGCAATATCATCAGCAAAAGCAGTTAATTTGAGGGATTTGCCCCCATGATTAGCTGGGATAATATTAGCTTGATCGTTTAATGCATTTAGAAAGGGTTCAAGAGAGAGAGCAAAAAGTAATGGGGAAAGAGGACAACCTTGCCTTGTTCCTCTTCCTATCTTAAAGCTAACTGAATCTTTACCTCTGTAATTTATCTTGGCCAGTGGTTCATCATATAGTGAACTTGCCCAATCCAAATAAGAACCAGATATTCCCATTTTCTTTAATACTTTCCACAAGTATTCCCACCCCACTCGGTCAAATGCCTTTTCCGCATCTAACATACTCATACCGAGCGGGGTGTGAGTAGTTTCCGCCACATCGAAGGCTGTGATTGACGTATTTACATGAGCGGTGGTGTCTCTACCCATTACAAAGCCATGCTGTTGTAAATTAACCATATCTGGCATGATAGGGGCTAAGCGGTTGGCGAGGATTTTAGAGAAAATTTTGGCATCTGAATTGAGCAAAGAAATTGGGCGGTATGATCCGCACTCTTTTCAGGTTTTCCCTTTTTGAGAAAAAAAATTATTTTAGCAATTTTCCAAGATGCTGGTGCTTGTTTGGATAGAAGAATTGAGTTTATCACATTTTCTAATAATGGTAGTAGTTCTTGGGCGCAAGATTTATATATTTCCAAAGGCAGACAATCTTCTCCAACCGCCTTCCCTAAAGGTAAATTATCGATTGCACGTTTTATTTCAGCTGATGTTATTTTTGAGTTTAATTGTTGGAGAACTTCTATATTTGGCACCCTATGTGTTGTTAAATGTTTATTAAGATATTGTATTATTGTTGTTTTAGAGGGTGTAGTTTCGGGGGTATAAAGTTTTTGGTAATATTTAACAAATTGGTTCAATATTTGATCAGCTTGTTCATAAGTGTCTAAATCTGCTCCTATTATTGCCTTAATTTTAGTTTTGGCTTTTTTATCCGCAGTTTTATAAGCAAGTATTTTGCCTATGCGATCACCGCCTTCATATTGAGCAAATTTATATTTATGTATTTTTGCACTATATCTTTCTCTTAGAGTTTTTTTTAATCCTGCTTGTAATTCGGCTAGCTTTAGTCTAATCTTATCGATATCATTTTTTGAATATCGTGTTGCGTCAGCAAGTTGTAGTTTAGTATCTAATATAGTAGAGGTGATTCTCTTGTTGTCTCTGCGACTCTCTGCGTTTGACCTAAGTATATATTGTTGAGCAAACCCCCTAATGCTACATTTGCATGTATCCCATACGATGTTAATGCTAGCAGACTTGATATTTAGTGAAATGAACTCTTGTATATGTTTATTTAGTAGTGTTATGAATCTTGTATCAGCCAATAGGTATCTTGGGAATGTGAAATTTTGTGGTTCTTTTTTTTGATCTTTTACTACAAATTCGAGTAGCAGGGGATTATGGTCTGAAGTGATTTTTGTGCAGATTTCAATTTCACAATTATCTACTATTTGGTCCGATGCCCATATCATATCTATTCTAGAGCAAGATCTATGTGGAGCAGAATAGTGGGTATAACCTGCTATCAGAGGGTGTTTAGACTGCCATACATCTCTCAAATTGTTTAATCTTGCTAATTCTATAATTGCTGATCTAACTTTATACATTCTTTTAGAGTTACTTTGCCCAGTAGAATCTACTTTATAATCAATGACACAATTAAAATCCCCAGCAATTATACTTTCTCCCTCCCATTCAAGTAACTCTAAACTCAATTTTTCAAATGTTTTGGAATCATCAATGTTCGGTCCATATACTACACATAATATATATTTTTTGTTGTCACCTTGCATCTGTGCTATTGCCCACCTGCCCCGAACATCTGAAGCAGTTTTGATTGTATCAAATCGAGTTCCTCTTTGTTTTAAAATAGCTACCCCTCTAATGGTCTCGTTTAGAGTGGAACATACAACCAGTTGATATCCCATCTGAGAAAGCAGCTTTCGATCCTGATATTTAATGTGAGTTTCTGAAATAAGTACAAAATTAGGATTATACATTTTAATCTCTTCTTGTACTAAGTTCCTTTTACTTTTACTATTTAGACCATCTACATTCCAACTTAATAGTCTTAGTTTAAGCATTTTGATAGCGTAGAGTTTCTCCCGTGTAGTTGATTCCCCTCTGTCGGTACCTTCTCTTTTTTAGCTACGTATTTGCTAATGTTCTTTAAGACAAAGTCGAAACTTGCAATCAATTTTTTCCACATTTCCCCCCCCCACCTTTTACCAACCCCTCCCTTGCAAGAACCCCCCCACTCTCGCACCCTTACGTCCCTTAGGGGGGAGCACCCCTCTATCTTCTGCTGCCGCTGAATGGGCAGCGTAATGAAGGAGCTTACATGAGAGACTGCCCCTACCACATCATATGTATATCTATATTTGACCACACCTAGAAAAAGAAAGATATATAAGCCCACGCTCAAGAGAAAAAGATTAACGGTAGTGAAATGAGATATTAGAGTAAAGAAATATATAAGCCAAAAGTTATTTGGGTATTATATCGGCAAAAGTGGTCAGAAGGAGAAAAATGAATAGTATCATTAATATTAAGTTCTATTTGTTTAGTTCAGTTATCCTCTTTTTCTTTTTCTTTTTCTTTTTCCAAAGAAATTCTTTCCAGAGCTTGTTCTGCCGCAGAGAGATCAGTAAAAAAAAACACTTGACCCTTGCGTATAACCTTGAGACGTGCAGGCTCTTGGAGGTAAGCCATGCATCCTAGATTTTTGAAAGCGTCTATCGTTTTTCGAAGTTCCCAACGTCTATCCATTGTACCTTTACTTAGGTCAGATTTCACAAAAAAAGTAAGGTTGTCAACAGTTACAGGATTATTAGGTCTGGCTTTAAATGAGACGGCTTGTCTCAATAGGAAATTCCCAAAATATATCAAAAATGGTCTAGGGAATTTGCTGTTTTTGTTTTTTTGAAACAAAGGCAATCTATGTACTCTCTGTAACTGGGAGTCCCAGTCCCAATCGGAAAGGTCGCTAAAGGCTCTTTGAAATAATTTCACCACGAACGCTCTCGGGTCGGTCCCCTCCATTCCTTCTGGAATTCCAAATAGTCTGAGGTTTTGTCTCCGTGCCCGATTTTCCAAATCCTCAACTTTAGCTTCTAGTTTGGAAATCCTTGATGCATTTTGTTTAACTGTTGAATCAGTCTTACTGGCACCTTCTTCCACTTCTACTATTCGTTGTTTTATGTCCTCTATATCTTTTGTCACTCCACGAAGGCCTTGACAGATATCTCTCATACAGTCTTGTAGCTTTGGTGTTGTCTTCTCTCAACTGCAAATATTGCTGCTGACTCTCCATTCTTTGTGCCAGAAGAGTTTGCATAATTGATTCCATTGATATGTTTATTGATGTTGTTTTTGAGGGTTCTTGTAATATTATTGTCTCTTGTGCCTGTGTAGATGTATGACCCACCGATGGTATTGAGTAGGGGGGTCCGTATTTGTTTTGTTTACCAGCTCATTCCTAACTTCCAGTGGGCAAGTATTTATATTTGATTCCTCAGTTGCTATATTTAACGTTTCAAGTTGATCTCCTGAGTTGCCCATTGAGTTTCCCACTGGCAAGGCTTTAGTTCGTTTTAAGCTTGATATAATACAATCCGAGTCTTCACTTATCCTATTGGGGTTATTAACTGTGACTTCAGAGTCAATATCCACTAATTCATTAACCTCAAAGTTGTCAATAGGAGTAGGGGTTATTGTTAGGGAAACCCCTTCTCTGTTCACGTTATTTAGGTCAGCGCCAGTTTCGCATGTGGGAGTTGTTATTTCTTGGTTTGCAGATGATGAATTCTTTATAGGGTCCGTTATGGAGTCTGTAAGACTTGTTTTATTTCCCCCCTGAGAATTATGCACATCTTCAGGACTAGTACCCGAAAGTCTTAAAGCCATGTTCTTGACGCCACCCTTTGCCTCAATCCATCTTCTCCATGGGCTATCATCAATTAGGCATCTTTTCTTGTTTCCAGCTGGTTCTCTATTTACTGATTTGAAAGTCAGATTTTTTTGCTTGGTTTTAGCCTTCATTTTGTTTTTTTTTAGTCAGCTACCAAAAACACATCCAGGTAGGCAAGCCTGTGCTCGTGTGAATGGGTTTACCAGTGTAATCTGTCTTTTTTGTGAATACTTTACACTCATAAATCCAACCATTTTCATATGTATATCCAATTTACAAGCACAAATGGCTCTAAACCCTAACCTTTACCTAACATTAAACTTAACCCTAAATCAGATCCTAAACCTAACCCTCACACTAGGCCTAACTCAAATCCTCACCCTACATCTTACTTTTACCCTAACACAAAAGCTAACTTTAAACTATGGCTAAACCTACTCTATACATCAAACATAATCTTCGGAAAAATAGACAGACAGTGCCACCTTGTGTGTTGAATTGCCAGAAATAAGTGCAGTGTTAACTAGCGAATGGCGCTGCTGTGCGCTGGCAAACACCAGTGCAAATTCGGCACTGCTCAGGTAGGAATTCAAAGAGAGTGGGGCGAGGTGAAACACCTGTAAGATTACACAAAGCATATAAATAGGTCCCTATTCCTACACCTAACCACAATCTTAATACTTAGCCGTACCCAAACCATAAACCTATGACTGCAACTATCTCAAACTGAACCAAAACTTTAGTCCTTAGCCTTACCCTACTCCTAACTCTAGCAATATCTTACTCTAACCATACCTTTACACTTACATTCTTGTTATCTCATTCAATACAGCGCGTCACAAGTGAATTTATCCATAACGGCATGTCGACGGAATGGTATATTGTTGTAGGGGATTCTAAGTAGTAGGATAGCACATCCCACTATGAATCAGAAAAATATAAGTAACATTTATTAGTGCAAACAAGATCACTAGTCATAAATTCATCCATTTATAAAAACCATTATGTCATGAATGCATAAATATCTATATAGCTCTCTCACAAAATGGGATTTCTTGTCATAACTTCATTTTTAAAAGAATGCTTGATATAAATACATATATGTATCCACATTAAATATATCTTAATTTCACCATTTGGGGAAAGAAATGACATCTTACGCGTTGGTATATTCTATTTAATGTGAAGAGGTCTCGCTATATGAATAAGTTATCGATGTGTTCTAAGACACCGTTGTAAACATGGGAAGACTTCAATGAAACATACAGTCGCAGAAAGAATATCTTAGTATGACATTTCACCATGTTAAGGGCCAATTTGCACTTTGTCTCAGACTTCCACAGTTGTGTGATTGTAATTTGCTGCACCATTTCCGTGGACACAACTAACAATTGTGTTCATGTAAGCAGGCTCCTCCGCTCTCAGCATCCTTTCTCGGGGCTGTGTCTGGATGTTTTGAAGAACGGCCTTAAGGGTATGCTTAGAGGAGGATGCAATGTAAAAATAAAGTGCTCTGGTGCCTAAAAGGTGTCTTGGCACTAAAAGAACACTTTTTGGAAAGGCAAGAGTTGGTTGAAAACCGCAGATGTGCAGGCAGCTGCTTCCAAAGTGCTGCTGCCCCACAGAGAACACATGACCACTAATTCTAGAGAAAATAAATTTGGGCCCGGCTGGGAAATTGGCAGAAGATGACCTACGCCCATGGGTGGGGAGATCCTTGGTGAGTTTTGCTGCAAGTATGGTGGTCCATATAAGTGGAGCCCGGAGCACGTGACATGATACCCTTAGAGACTTATAGGACATCCAGTGCAGAGCGTCCGGATCTAGCGCTTACTGAAGCGCTACGTGGCATTTGAAGAGCAGACTTTGCTGCTGTGTTATGAATGCACTGCAGCGGAGACAACTGGACAGTGCCTGAGTCCAAGAGAAGGGAGTGTCCCTAATCAAGGCGGCTTACGATTAAGGCCTGGACAGCCAAGCGAAGAGCCTGAGCGGGCAGAGACAGAAGAAGTCTTTTTTTTTTGCAGAATCCTCTTCTGTTGACAGCACACCGCGGACATGTGGTTCACTCGACTATTTAGGGAAACATCTACATCCAAATAAAACCCTAAATTACAAACCTTGGACATGGGGGAAAGGAAGGGCCAAGTTGTGGTGGCCACAAATGTGTATAGCGAGTATTTAGAGCCCCCCGGCATGGGACAAGGCACCTTAGCCTTGCTCCCGTTAAATAAAAAAATGTGCGCTAGCTGGGCATGAAATGTGGGCTTTCTGCAATAACTCTTGTAAAGAAAATATGGTTTTGTTTTTGGATCCTGGGGATACTTTGATTAAAGGCCTTGGGGCAACGTGTTTTAATTTTTAGTCAGTGAGGCATAAACTTGTATAACTGTCTGAACCCCCTTTGGGAAGAGCGGGAGCCCTGGTGTAAATTGTGTGTGTTCACAGCAGGCCTACCACCCTTGCTAACCTCATTTAAAGGTGGGAAAAGCCACATACTCCTTCGTTGTTCAGGGACAATCAAGAAAACCTTGGCGGTCTTACACAGGTAAAAGGCACACATTATTACCCCCATGACTCAGTGCAACGAATGCACCAGCAGATGCAGAAAACGCAATGAACTTCCCGCCAAGCAGCAGGTGGGGATCTTGTGATGTGGTGGGCAGCTATCTGAGAGGAGAATGGAGGCCATGCCTTTTGCTGACCACGTGCCTGGGTCATAATCCCACTATTTCCAAAATAGAGCAGCTGGTTTCTCCCTGGCAGCCTCTTTGTGCCTGGGTATAGATTTGTGGTGTGTCCTTAGAGATGGCATTTGCTCTTTTCACCCACTCAGTGCCATTACCTTCCACATCTGCTGGATGGAGGTCCCTTTGACTGTACCTACCTGAAGCACAGGTCAGCTGCTCATCCACCTCTTGATCTACTGCGCATGTTCCTCAGGGAGTGATATGTGATTTTCTCCTGTATCTTCTTATCATTAAAAAATAAACAATACAAATACTTTGAGCTCAAAATGTCATCAGAAAATATTTTTGCTTTTAATTTCCATTTGCCATATGCCCTCGTATTCCATAAAAGGGCAGCAAAGCTGTCAGCTTGAGTTCTCCAAAGGCACATTCCCAAACAAGCTTTCTTCTCTGCTGTGGACCTTCGTCGAGCTGTGCCCCACCCGGCTTGGTCTCCCCTGTAGGTGTTACATCTGCTTTCCCCCCCTTAGCCTGGATTCACACAGTTCTTCCTACCACCCCACTCCAGCATCAAAGGCATACCGCTGGCTGCCCTCAGCTGGACTATCCATTTCTTGCCTCCTACCCTGCGTCTGAAACCTGCTCCTTCTGCCCACATTAGTTATGTTTGCACTAGAACCAGGGAAATAATGAATCCAGGATTTACAGCAAAAACAAAGTATCATGGAGGATAAAAAGAACATTAAAAAATGTAGTTAAGGAAGAGAGAATGAAATCTGAGAATGATGATGTAAAGGATAAATAAGACAATCCAGGAAACTGGATAATATGAACTGCAATAGAATAAACAAGCAGTGGCTCAGCCAATGGATCTCAGCACTACGAGAGCTATAGGCGTTGTCAATGTCTTTTAGCTATGTGTTATGGAGTGGATGTATGCGGTGTGGAGTGGAATTATGTGGGTTGGAGTGGAATTGTCTCATGTGGAATTGTTTGGAGTGGAATTGTGTGGTGTCGAAAGGAGTTATGTGGAGTGGAATTATATGGCATGGTGTGCATTGGAATTATGTGGGTGGTATTTATGTGGTATTCATTGTAGTTTAATTGTGAGTTCAGTGGAATTGTGGCATGGAGCGGAATTATGTGGAGTGGTATTGTGTGTTGTGGAGTGGCATGTAGTGGAGTGGAATGATGTGGTGTGGTGGTGAATTATGTAGCATGATGCATAATGCAAGTGAGCAAACAGCAGCCTCAGTCACTACTTGTGCAACTGTGTGTGTACTCTGCACACTATTGAGCTCCTTCTATCTGATTGCAAGAGCACTTTTGGTCGAAATGCTTCTCTTTGAGAGCGTGCAAGAGGCGTGGTGTCCACATAAGCTCCATTTGAATTAAATTACCCATCAAAAACACAGCGAAGAAAAGAAAAAAGGAAATATGTTTGTTTGAATGAAATCTGAGAAAAGCAGAGATGGGAAGACAGGCTACAAGACTGTTTCCAGTGTTAACATATCACCTTGAGATAAGATGAGGGCCCTGGGGAAGCACAGTGCAAGTAGTCACAGGGGCGTGGAGGAAGCAAGCGGCAGCAGGAGGAGGGTTATTGGGGGATGGGAAGAGAAACAAGCTATTGGCCTTGTCAATGTGATTGTCTTTTAGCCATGTATAGCAGCACATCTGCTGTTCAGCATGGGTGAAGGTCATGAAAGCCTAGAATCACAGGATGTTGAGGCAACACCGAGACTCTTTGCCCCCCCATGTTGAGTTTATTATCCTGCCCCTCCTAACACAAAAAAGCGCTATGACGTCGCCTGCATTAGCCGCATCATAGAGTTTTTCTCAGTGACTTTCAGCTTTGCTCAGATGTGTTGCAAGACAATATGGCTAAAAGACATTCATGTTGACAAGGCCAATAGCTTGGGCATTGCCGAGATCTATTAGCTTTGCCAATGCTTGTTTGGTATCAATAGGGTCTTGCTGAACAAATGTGGAATTGATAATGAGAAATAGTTGAGGAGCTTTGAAGTGAAGCAAGGATGTAGCGTAACGGGAAGAAATTCTGAAATAAGCGTCCTCTGGGAGTACTGAATTTTAGTTTCACAATATTCCATCACAGACAACATTTTCATTCAACCAACAACCATTACACATTCAGTCAAGAGGATCACTGTTAACACCAACGGTCCGTGTATTGCCACAGAAACCTACAACTGATGCATTGATATGCTGACTTTATTAAAAATGTAATACAGAATTAAAAACAAATCATATAGGAAAAATGACAAAAAGCAATAAACTCGACAATTTCACAAAGAAATATTTAAAAACACAATACGAGAGGTAATAAAGACATTCGATTTTATCATTAGGCACCATAACCAATATCAAAAAGCTATACACAATCACCCTAATGTCTCAAAAATCACCGGCATTTAGGGTGGATTGAGAGCGGTGAGTTTATGGTGAACAGGCTGAGCGGTGAGTTTATGGTGAACAGGCTCAGCAGTGAGTTTATGGTGAACAGGCTGCCGACCGGGAAACTGTGGAACCAGGTTCAAATCTCAGGGTTGGCTGAACAATTTGTGATTCTGTTAAAATCACTTACGCTTCTCCCTGCATACGACAATGAATGTGTCATTGTGTACTGTAATTGGTGAGCACTTAAAGTGCTCCAATGCCATTGGCTGGTGTTAGCACTCTGTCATGTTAGAGTACAGAACAAATGCTCCAATCCCATCAGATCGTGCAAAAAAATAAAATGAATAAAAGCAGCAGCAATGTGGGAGGTAGTGGGGGGACGGACCAAGCAGGGAAGTAGGAGGGGTTGGGGAGATGGGCAAGATATGACGGGAGAGAGCTGGAGGAAGCAACAATGAAGTCGCTAAAAAAAATACCTCAATTGAAGCAGAATCAGCAACAAAAAAGAATGAGTCCTTGCACAATGTAATTGGTGAGCACATAAAGCGCTTTAAAACCAGCGCTCGTGTTCATGCTATGGTAAGATGGAGCAAGGGCTCTCATACCATCGGACTAAAAAAAAACAAAAAACCAAGTGCTGTTCGTGTTTTAACAAGTTTAAAGAAATGCATTCGTTTATGTACATGTGCATGCATTTTAGTGGTATGTGTGTACATGTTCCAGGGATGTGACCTAAAAACACAAGTACTCCTAAGCTGCACAAATTGGGAGAAGTGTAAGGACACATGTACATGGTCCATTCGCTACGGGACTACGTTTGCCATGGACACTGATGGGAAGGCAGACCTTTTTCTTTTATAGATTTTATTTATTGCCCTTTCCAAAACAACAAACAGTTAAAACAGTTCAGTCAGAAAAGCAGTTCAATGTCACAAGTATTACACATAGACGTAACAGTACCACAAACATATAGTACAATCAGAGTAGGGCAGGCAGAACTTGATGATGTCAAGACTCAGCTTGGTTCCTTTGAAGACAATTCAAGTTAAGCAACAACGGGGAATGGCGCACGAAAACACTTCACTGGTTGATACTAAAAAAGTAAGAAAGTGCCCCAAAAGGAGAAACTTGAAGAAATAGAGCCGTCCATATAAAATGAGAAGCAACAAGGTGAGGCATGAACATTTCAATAATTTCGCACAAGAGAAACATTGCTATGCAATTGCAGAAGACGACACAGCTACTTTAGAAGCTCTAACGTGCCCTGTGATAACGCATATCTGATTCACTGGAGGTCTGATTTTCCAGCTATAAACCCCATCGCCCAACGACCACATATGGTGTAAACACGCACTCACCTAGTGCGGACAGGGCATGAGGGCGGGTGGTAGAAGACGGAGCTGGTAAAAGCACATGCACGGTGTAAAGTGCTGAAAAAGAAAAAAAAACGTATGTCCTAAAATGGTTTTAAAAACTGGAGCAGTGGATATTTATAAGTACTCTGTCCATGGTCTGCGGCGGGCTAAACAAAAGAAGAGGCATGACCAAGCATGTCAGGGGCAAATGGCGACAAAGAATATGAGACAGATGATGGAGCAATCAAATGAGAAGCCTGTGGTTGGGCCACAGATTAAACATATGTCTCTCTGAGACGGCGCATGCACTGTCTAGCTGAGATCTAAAAAGGGCAAAGAATTCAATGCAAACTTTGTGCATACTTAAAGCATAAAACACAAATATTTTATGAGAAATGATCCCCTGCAGCCGCTCAGACACTGCCTGAGTCAGGTCACCTGCCATGCACACCCACTTGCTGTGGTTTCCAGCAGAAGAGGTTGTGCTACAGTAAAACTGTGTCTGCGTGTCCTGCAGAGGCACCCATGCATTATTACAGGAGTCAAACTGAGAAAAAGAGAAGAGCTGTATTTGGAATGCGTGAATATCGTCTGCCACAGTCAATTAATCTGAGCCACATTCCATGGCACTCTGTTTTTTTTGCTCGCTTGGCCACTGGAGGCAATGATGGATGGATTGGATTTGCTTCCTCTGCCAGTGCAGTGGTTAAGGAAATGTAGAGATGGCGTGTCACTAGGCGTTTGTTTGCTGTGCGAGCGGAATGATACAGAAATCCTCTTCACTTTTGATGGGCTGAAATGTGGCCAGAGCACTCGCCAGTGGATGAAATTGATTCGTACATTCCTTTCATCACTTGGGTTGTTGCAGTAGATGCCTTAAGTGTTACTGGTGTACCCAGACGTTGGTCTCATGCTCACTGTGCCACAGGTAGACCTCAGAATCAGGGAGGAACCTATGCAGGTCTTTCTTGGTCCTGTGCCAAAAGGTGCAGCCCATCATGAACTGCTAGTTCCATACTACTATAGATATACCACAGCTATTAAAATGTCCCTTTGATTTTAATCGCTCTGTTATAGATGGACCAACCCTCGTCCTGCTTTCTCAAGGGTTTCCTGATGTGTCCAGTCCTTTTAGGCAGGCCTTCTTCACAGTTCCTCTGAACTGGTCCGGAACATGCAGAAAAAAAAACTCAAGTAGTAAAAGAGCCTCCTTATCCAGCTGCCAGGCCACATCCACCAGGATGTTTCTACACAGCTGACAAATCTCATTTCCTATCTCATCATATTTTTAATGGTTTCTTTCACAGAGCCAATTTATTGATTGTATGAAGTGTTACTTTGCCTTCTTTTTAATGGTTTCCTCTTCTCATGGGCTCCCTCATTTCCTCTTTGGCGAGACATGGCTTTGACCTACAAGTTCTTTTTGCAGTTGTTGCCTTCTTTAGACACAATTAATTACAATCCTCTAAATGAAAACCAAGATATCGGAATTTTCACTGATTGCGACGAGTTTGCAACCAGCTGAGATTCTACCTTCAATATCATTTACATGATTATTGTATGGATATTGGATAAGAAACTGCTACTTATCATTAAACGGTTTTTGTTGAACTTCCTATTTTAGGATGTTGTGTAATTTTAAGCAATCTTTATATCTAGTTTTCTGTGTCCTTTCCATGTAGATTTTGCAAGATGGAACTAAATTGAAAACCATTAAATTGTTGATATTTATTATTAATGTCTATATTATTTGTATTGATATCTTTGTAATTGTTATTGTTGTTATTGCGATTGTTATTAGTATCAATATAGATATTAATTGATATTCGTATTCTTAATCTTATTATTATTAGTAGCATAATTAAATGTGATATAATTTCTGTCATGCGTCGTAACAGAGCAAAATTAAACAATGTCATCCAACGAATTGGGCCTTGACCAGAGAAGATGCTTGGCCAGGGAGGACCTAGTCTGGGGCTAGTGAACTTTCATCCCTGCCACAGCACTCCTTCTTAGTAGGCTGCGGTCGCAACACATCAGTCTCTAGTACGTAGTTACGATATTTACAAAGGATCAGTTCACAAAATCACAGGTGTAAACCAATGCTTAAATCATATTCACACTTTATAAAGAGTTGGGTCGGTTGTCTTAACAATATGTTCTTTTCTCCTTCTCTTTTCTTTGTAGGAAATCGTCCTGGTGGTGTTTTTTGGTGCGGAGTATGTTGTGCGGTTATGGTCGGCAGGTTGCAGAAGTAAATATGTTGGCTTCAAGGGAAGAATTCGTTTTGCCAGAAAACCGATTTCAATTATTGGTAAGAATGCCGCTCATATCTAGAAACGAGTTGCTGCAGCGTGATCTCTTATTGAAACTCAATGCCGATGTGGTGTGCAGTCTACAAGAGTAGCCTTGGAGAGATATTGAATAACAGGGTAAGGCTTATCATTTGCACAATGACCCAGCTTCCCATGCTATGAGCTGTGCAACCTAACCCTACACTGTGCATGTGAGGGCTGGATTGCTTACCATAGCAACCTAACGAAAGGTGTTACTTAAAGGGGCCTCATGGTGAATGATGTTACAATCGGAACTTGAATTCCACAGAGCCCTAAAAAACCTTTTTATTCTGCCTGTAAGGTTCTGTCTTGGAGCATCTGCCATCTGTCCAATCAGTGCCGGGACACCCCGTTGGGGTAGCTGCACGCTTAATAAAATACACAAATAAATAAATAAATAAATAAGTCTCAAATCCCAGTGTTTTATGTAGGAACATTCTGGATTGCCTATCGGTGGTGATTGCCAGCAGTGCAGTAAACGGTAAAGAGAATTGTCTTCTGTCTTTACTGCAGATGGCCCCTTTAATATAATCTGGTGTGGGTCCTTTGTGGGCAGAGCCCTGTGATTCCTTTTGGTGGGTCGAACATTGATCATGATGGGGAGCTGTCCAAGGAGCCATTCTCGGTCATTCCTTGAGTCCCCGATTCTTTGAAAAGATCTCGAAGGCCAGACATGGAGAGCAATCTGATTATTAAGCTCCTAAAAAGTTAGCATGTGCTAGGGAGTGAACTTACAAAACTCAAGGCACCCCAAATGATGCGAGTACCAACTTTAATAAAATATACAGTGCGCTTTGTGGGAGAAGTAGATCTTAAAATAATGCTCCATAAGGCTTTTCCCGCGTATTCCCCATGTATATACCTTTGCATTTTTTTTAATTAGGCCAGTGCTGAGAGCTTAAATACAATTTGTTTGATGGGACAAAGGCCCTTGGATCGGATGAATAAAGTTATGATGATGATGATGGTATGCATTCTACCAACTGAAGGATGGGGTATTGCTGTAAAGCAGTGGTAGGTGAGGAGGGATTTGTGGAAGTTTATTATGATTTATTTATTTCAGAGTTTTATATAGCTTTGGCAGACCCCAGGGTATCGGAGCGCTTTACAACCTTTTTTCAAGTAACAATCATTAATAAAGTGAGAGAATATAAGCACAGTAGTAACTGCAGTGATTCATGGTAACTTCTTTTCAGTGAGGGGGACAAAGGTATCAATCGCATAACAGTGTAAAACAATAGTAAACAGATCAATTCTTGACGCAAGTCCAGAGGTAGCTGGTGTCAAAGTCTTCTTGTCAGCATGACTGTATACACTACTGGGCAGGATTGGGTGGCAGCTATCCCTTTGGAAGAGATCAACTGAGGTAGAGATCTTTGAGCTGGCTTTTGAATTTTATGAAGGAGGGGTTTGTCCTAATATGGACTGGGATGTCGTTCCAGATTTTGGGTGCATTACTGGAGAAGGAGCGTGGTAAAGTTTTTTTGTTTTTGAGTTCTCGGAGGGATGAGGACTAGGGTGTTTGTACTCCTAAGGTTCCTTGTCTGACCCGCCTTTGTGAGTTTTGGTGCAAGGTAGGCAGGTTTACCCGTGTGGAGAACTTTTTGAGTGAGAACCGCAGATCTGAAGCTTGAACGCATTTCTATTGGGAGCCATTTTAGCTCCCTGAGAGCGGGAGAGATGTGTTCATATTTCTTTACTCCCATGACCATCCTGGCTGCTGCATTTGGAGTTGATCGGAGGGGAGCTAAGTGAGATTTTGCCGTGCCTGTGAGGGTTGCATTTCCGTAATCCAATCTGGACAGAACCAGAGATTGTATGGCTTGTTTGAGGTAATTGGGAGGGATGAAGGGTTTTATTTTGTTGAGTAGTTTTAGGTTGAGGAATGCGCTCTTAGCGGTGTACTTGATGTGTTTGACCATGTCTAAGTTAGGGTCCAGAGTGATTGCCAGAGATTTTACAGAGTCGGCAGGGATGAGATTGCAGTTGAGAGCATGAATGGTTTTGAGCCATTTTGTGATTTTGGGAGTCTGCTCTTTGTTGGATATGAGAAGGATTTCCGTCTTGTCTTGGTTGAGGTTCAGGTGGTTGAGGGCCAGCCAGTGTTGGACTTCGTTTAGGGTGTCATTTAGTCTCTCAATGTCCTCAATGGAGGAGGTTTCCAGGGAGATCTGTGTATCATCTGGGATTTGGGGAAGTTTAGAAGCACCCTGCCTTATTCTCCTGGGCCGGCTGCTGGATCCATGTCTACCTCTGCCCCAAAACCTGCTTCTCCTTCTTTACATGTTAGATCTTTGAGTGGGTAGCGACGCATATCAGTCAGGTAACCTATGAGTGAATGAGAAGAACAGAAAAAACATGTACCTTAGAAACAATGGGACCATCAATAAAAATCATACAAATATTCTAAACCTTGTTGCATGCTGCATCCACATAAACCAAATTGCGTATAAAGATTTCTAACTTCTCTTCTTCCACAGATCTTATTGTTGTGATCGCATCCATCATTGTCCTGAGCGTAGGATCCAACGGGCAGGTGTTTGCAACATCTGCAATAAGGTAAGGGCTGCTTTATTGTTCTCCACGAGATGAACCTTCCTTTGCATAATGCCCTATTGGCCAGCACTCAGGTTAGTGGTGTACCGAAACTTGAGGGCCCCCCTCCCAAAGTTCACAGAGGTGCCCCCCACTCTGCTATCAGTCAGCCTTAAGGCTAGGGGCCCCACCATCCATGTACAGTGCAAGAGGAGGAGCCCTGGATCTTGGGCCCCAGCACACCGGGGGCTATTGTTACCTCACTGACTCCGGTAGGGCTTTAAAAGACTGTTTCAGTATTTCTTCGGTAAATTGACATGATATAACAGTTTGAAAACTGTGATAATATGTTTGCAAAACTCCACCCTGCAAACTCGTTTGCCTGGCCATGTACTAAGCACTGAGAAAAACAATAATTTACAAATGTAATAGATGGTCCAATCCTTTTCCAAAACCCGGGAAATTACAGACATTGGTCTTGGGTTTTAGAGAAGTTAGCTAAGCTTGCACATTTGCATAGGTTCCTCTCCAAGCCTGTCTGAACTTTAATACATCTAGAATGATTTACATTTGTGCATGTGTGCCATCATACCGTGGCTCTCCACAATATGCCAGGGTTAACCACCAGGGCCAGAATTTGCCAGGAGTTACTGCCTTTCTATAAGAGCCCGTGTTATACCACCGATTATCACCATTGTGACACCATAATGCTTGGAATAACCACCAATTGGCCAGGACCTGCATTTTAACAAAAAATACCACTATTGGAACTGAGCTAGCAAATTGTCAGGGATTACCACGATTGATCGATCTTCAGCATTTTACTAGGCATTGTCACCATTGTGCTAAGGTCAGCATATTGCCAAGGATTACCAACATTTTGCCAGGACCAGCATGTTACCAGGAATCACAACCATTGTGTCAGTGCTGGCTTGTTCACAAGAATTACCACCATTGTGCCAGGGTCTTCATGTTGTTAGGGATTACCACCATTGCATCAGGCATTACCACAGTTGAGCCAGGACCAGCATTTTACCAGGAATTACTACCACAGTCAGGACCAGAATATTGCCAGGGATTACCACCAGTGGGACAGGGCCAGCATGTTGCCAGGATTTATCACCGATGTGCCAAGTTAAGAATATTGAAAAGATTACTACTATGGTGCAGAGCCATCACAGCACCAAGGATTTTCATTATTGTTCCAGAGACCGCATATTGCCATGGATTAAAACCATTGTGTAAATTTCAGAATTTTACCAGGGATAAGACAGACTTAAGACAAAATCCTAACTTTACTACTACTAAATGCCTTCTGTGAATACCAAAAGTAGTTAGTTTAGGATTTTGTCTGAAGTTAGTTCTGTGAATCGGGCCAGATGTTTGTGCAAAAAGACAAATGCTGCTTAAAGAGCAAGTGCAATTAATGATGGGTTCTGGTTTAGTGCAGAGGGAGTAGTGTCCGTTCCAATAGTGCATTCTGGAGCATATGTTAACAAATATATATCATAAATGTGAACTGTAGGTCATGGTCCAGAAGGGTGCACGTGGACCTCCTCACATACCATAAGTCTCCTAGTTGGGCCATCTGAGTTTCAATGTTGCTGATATTGAATGAAATACTTGAGAAGTTTAATTTGTAAAGCAAGCAGATAATGTTATGTAGGTGTGTGCTGTAAAACAGTGACTTCGAAAAAGCATTACATGTTGCAAGACAAACATGCAAACGCATGTTTATTGTGCATTTGCAAAGTGAATTCCTTCAAGAGTGTCTGGGGTGCCGCATGTCCTGCACCCCTGGTACCGGCCCCTCTATGTTGTGTTGTGTTGTGTTGTGCTGTTCTGTTTTACAATCATGTGTTTAAAGGGAAACCTCTTCACATAATTCCATGCTTGTTCCTTCCTTCCAGGGGCATCCGCTTCCTCCAGATCCTGCGCATGCTGCATGTTGATCGCCAGGGCGGCACTTGGAGGCTTCTGGGATCTGTTGTTTTCATTCATCGCCAGGTAGTGACTCATATATGTGAAGCACCACATTTATTTGTATGGTAAAATGTAATGCCTGCTGCAACGAGGGTGCCAGTAATAGCAAAACAGAAAATAGTGAAGTTTCCTAAAAATTGAGAATTCCGCCTCAGAGTGGTGTGCATAACCCAAGGGAGATAGGAAGAACATCTTAAGGATAAAGAAAGTGGAGCTATCAAGTGATGAGTCAGATAAAGAGAGAAGAAAAAAACACCATGAAGTAAGGTGATAAAGCTAGAACTGGATTACCATAAAGGAAGATTGCCACATATTTCGTCAGCAAACAAGGTTTCCAATATTGAGCTTTCTTCTAAGAAATAATGTATATGGTGGGTTTGTTTCTTCAGGTGGTTCAAGGGAAGTCACCCATGCACTCCAACACCCAGAACACAGGGGGCTAAATGAAAGGTCCAGAGACTGCAACACAGAGGTTTCTGCTAACTTTCACCGTCCCAACTTATGTACATTGTATATGACTTTTATCTTTATCACAGTTTGCAGATGTGTTGCACTTGAGGTATTCTAACCTATGAGCTTCCTGTGGTCTCCGTGGTGTACGTGGTGATTCCTGAGCTGCACGTGGGCCGTTTGTATTGCTAGTGTGGTGATGTTGCATTCTAAGGTTGTGAAGCCGCTGATTTTCCTCCCCCATGACCTCATAACATGGTGATATGTGGCCACTATGAATGAATGAATGAATGAATGAAGAGATATTTGTAGAGCGCAACTCAGTGGCGGCCGCTACTGAACAGGATTGTCGGGGCACGGATGTGGGAAGGGGAGGTGAGGGTAGTAAATGAAAAATAAAATGGGAAAAAATACCGCTTCCCTCCACACCAGCCAGCCACCACCTCTCGGTCCTCTTCGGCACTCCAGGAGGAGGAAGGAAGCAGGAACCAGGGAGCACCCAGGATCCTAGATTCCCTGACCAATCACAACCCTTCCTTGCAGCAGCATAGTGATTGGTCTGAGCACCTTGCAATGGCAGCAGGTGGAGTTTAAATATGGTGAAGCGGAAAGTGTAGCCCTGATGAAACTATGTGAGCACTACAAGAGAGCAATATTAAAAGAAAGTTGTGCAGGGATATTCCCATGCCCCACCACACAACACAAATAAAGTTTTGAAACAAAACAGATTAAAATGATAGATTTTACAGCACACTGCCAGTCATGGAAAACTTTGCATTTCTCAGTAACGCGTAGAGGAGTAACACAGTGGATATTATTTTCACCTAGACATAAGTGCACACAAATACAAGTATTCACTGCCTTAAACAATTTAGATCCCTGCAAAAAACTTGAATTTGTATACAATACTTTCTGCCACACACTTTCTACAGTTGTGTTGTCTATTACGCAACACAAAAGCAATTAAGGCCAGAATCAGACAAGAACGCTTCCCTCATACTAAGCACACACCCCAGTGATAGAGATCCCTTATTGCTGGCAATACCTATGTATCGCACTATTAATGTTTTGTACCATTCATATTAACCATTTCCCACAGAGATCCTCAATACAATCTCAGTTTGGCAATACACATGTCATACTTCACCCTATCGGCAGAAGCCACCTGGGCACTGCTGCTGCTGGTACCTGTGTTCATTAATTCATGGAGGCGATGAGGCCTACTGGCAACAGCTGCCACCCATGCAACTCTACTCTATCCTTGCTCCACTGCCCCCCTCACTCCTATGTGATCCTTCTCTCCTTCCTTTGTGCTTCCATGGTCTGTCACCTTTCTCCCACCATTTATAATTGGTTTTGTCCCTCATCTTCATTCTATTCACTTTTCAACCCTTTTTCCCTCTCTCTCAGCTCTTTACTTTCTACACAGTAGTACTTAACAGCTCTCTCTCCACTTTACCTCTACTCTTCTCGATTCCTTCTCTACCCTTGTTCAGCTGTTTTGTTTTCTTCCTCTCCATTCCTGCTTTTGTTCCCCTATTGTCACATCTGTCTCTATGTCTCTCTCTCCTCGACAACTGGTGTGCCTTCTCTCCCCGCTATCTTTGTTTGGCTCTCCGCTATCCCTTCTTCCCTGTTCTCTTTCGTCTTGAGGACATTTCTTTCACATATTTCACTTCTGGGCCTGCTTTCTTTCGTTTCTCAACTTGACCTCTGCTCTCTCTCCTTTCTCAGGCCTTCACAACTCATCTGGTCAATAGACTAACACCCTGAGAGCTTGAATAGAAGAGGCTCACAGAAACGTTGATCTCCTCCTTCAACATTTAAATTATTTTAGGGGGTCTCATATAGGTACGAAATAATGTACCAGAAAGTGAGAAGCACACACCAAGAATTATCCTTTTATAGCCCCCATTGTGAAAAAATAGGAACAACAGTTGAATCATAATGATTTACCACAACAACATTTCCAGCTCTAGAAAAAACACATAATTATGATAAAGAATTTCTGAAGAAAATCTAAAAACTTTAAAACAGGTTTCAATGTTACGTGCATTAGATTTTGAAAACATCTTTATATGTAGAACTTACAATGTGTCAAAATTGCAAAGATGTATTAAAAATGGCCAGAAGTATTTAAGAACTTGTGCGCTCCATACTTTTCAAACACATGTGTTATAACACTATTCCAGATTTCACAGATCAGAGTACAGTAACTTACTGTCTCTGGTGATGCCTGGACAGAGCAGGTATCCCTGTTATTTGATTTATGCACAAGGAAACCCCCCACTGTGCTAAGGTACAGTCTCGGCCAGGCCCCAGCACTGCCACCAGCCTCAGTGCTGGGCTTGAGGCCGGACAGCATTTCCTTGTCATTACAGCAGGTTTTATTTGGCGATAGCAAAGCAGGAGTAGAGGCATGAGTTAGCAACATCACTCTTTCCAAACAAAGAGGATCCTACGACTACTCGTGGCGTGGACCCCTCCTGGGTCCCTTCTGTGCAGTCATCCGTGCTCCCTGTGCACAGCCCGGGGACAGTCTCAGCCTCTGTAAGATGGCCATTGTAACTGCTTTTTGCTACTAGGCAGTTCAGCGTGCAGTCTGAGCTCAAAATGGACTGAATCCACCGGAAGGGTCAACTCCGCCACTGCACCAAAACCAGTTTCTATGCATCATTTAGCTCAGGGTCCGGCACAGCACTCAGGGGCTACCGGAGTCTCAGATAGGTGGCACGTAAAGGGAGACTGCCAGGGCGGGCAGCACAATAATTTCCTTGTACTGCACAGTACTATCTGTGCCCGTGCCACATGACAACACACCCTACCCAATGTGAGCTGCAGCTCAATGCACATTGGCGCTGCGATTTAAGCAAAATTAGAATTAGCGCCTGTCCCAAAAAAAACAGTGCCCGCCAGCAGCCAATAGCATAAGTTAAGCACTAGTGCCATTGTCATCGGGACAGGGTTCTTGCACAGTAATCAGTTGAGGTTTAAAAGCTTACACTTTTAATAAAGTTCACAAAATCTGATATATTTAGTAAATTGAAACTCTTCAGTGTGTAAAAGAAATAGGGATTTTTGAATTTGGAAGATACCTTTACATTTTCTCACCTGGTATTTGTTACAAAACTTTCCCCCATCTAAAAAACTCAACAGTTATAAAAAGTGTCATGATGTTTCTGACCTGATGCGTGCTCCCAGTTGAAAGACTGTGTTCGGTATCTGTCACAGGCAGGGTTGGATTGGGATTCAAAATTGGCCCTGGCACCCTAAAAACAGTGTCCCACATTTGCATATTGCCTTTTCTCAAAACACTGCTTCGGTGAAATTTTATTTTTAAAAAGGGGGGAGATACAAAAAATGCACGGATTGGTTTACATTGGTGACTGAAAACAAATGAGGTCACTTCTGCTCAGGGCCCCTGAACCCGCTAGGTATGCATACATTAATGGGCCGGCCCTGCGAGAGAAAGAAAGTGACACCTCTGCCTGTTGCTAAACGCGAGGTAATGAGCGTCCACCTGCCTCCAGAAAAGCCTCTCAAACACCCACTGGGACACTGGCTGTATCCGAACAACAGCGACACTGCCAAAATCTGCCCCACAGACTGCTCCAAAAAGCAGCCCACAGTTGGAACTCGCACCGGCCCCTTGGGCATTGCCCGAGTGCCCGCGTTACCAATCCAACGCTGGTCACAGGCAGATTACACCGATCAATGGGCCTCCCGGTGATCTGTGTGTGTCAACATTTATTATATTGCCGACATCTGGTTCCTTGTGTCTCTCGGGCCATGTTGCAAGAAACAAGATGAGGCACAGTCTCAGGCTGCTTTGTAGAACGTTGTTTTCAAAAGCAAAACAATGCAGTATTAAATACGTCTTTCAGTAAATCAATCAGAAGTGAGGCACTCCTCCTACAGCCTACCTCCTCTTGTGATGACCAACCCACTACCCCTTCGGTCTGCCAGTCTTGCCCCATTGAAGTGAAGTGCTCCCAAGGCAGCTGTCTGCACGTCTCAATTGCAACCCTATTGATGGCACTGAAGTTCACCACGCCCTCTAACATGATGTCACTGCTGTAGCTCATTCCTGCAGGTTGAGCAATACCTCGCCCTTTTGGCACATGCGCAGCAGGACATGTCCAAAATATGAGTTCCTTTTCCCCTAGGAGAAAGACAAAGATTCAGCTCACTTTATTAACGAGCAGCAAGTGGTTATTTGTCCCTAGTGACTCTGTGTATTTTCTTGTCTTGCCTCCCCCTCAGGGTAGTAGGGCAACGCACCCTATGCTCATTAACACCAGCTGCCCCTGGAACCTTGTTTTGGTGCACAGAAATAGACTGGGGGCGTGGGCATGTTCTGAGAACATGCAAAGTGTGCATGACTGTTTGGCTGGGCCAAGACGGCCGGTCAAACAAACATGCACACTTAAGAGAGTGCCAGCACTGTTCCTGTGACGTCCAACCCTGCTCCGCCCAAACCAGCTGATACATAGATGGAAAAAGAAACTGATAATAACGTTTGCTGTTATGTTATCATTTTATTTTTCCTTTTTCAACTGGACACAGAGCAGTGGTGCGGCGCTCCTCCGGATTAAATAGAGGAGTCGTCCCTGGCGCAACTGCTGCTTCAGAAGAAGTGTCCTTACACAAGAGTAGTGTTTAAGCTTGTCTAGAATGTAGCTGTCGCCCCTCTGGTGGAGTGCTGTGTGAGTGATCATAAGCATTCTGAATTTTATCCCAGAATTGATCGGTAGCCAGTGTAGTTCTCTGAGCCCTTGTCTGGTATATTGACATTTGGGGCTTTTCAAAATGAGCCTGGTTGTGGTATTTTGTACACCCTGCAGTTGAGACAGCAGATTCTGAGGGCACCTAGATAAAGTACGTTGGTATAATCCAACCTGGAGGTTAAAAGCCCATGTACAATCTCCTTGCGAATGTCTATAGGAAGATATTTTAAAAGTTCTCTTAGGGATTTTAATAAATCGAAGCAGGTAGCTGAAGCGGCCTTGATGTGGGGTTTGAAGGAATGTGCAGTGTCCATCAGGATCCCCAGATTCTTGACAACTGTGGTAGGCATGGGAGCAGGCCCTAAGTCAAAAGGCCAGAGAAGCATTGCATCAAGAGGAGAGGACGAGCCAAACACAAAAATTTCCATTTTGTCGTAATTTATTTGTAAACAGCTGTTAAGCATCCATTGAGCAAAGAATGTACGACAGCCCTGAATGTTCCAAATCACAGTTTCACTGAGCTGATGGAAGGATCCTTTATTTAATATTGTTCATTCTTTTAAAAGCAGTCACAGTGCAATTAGCAAAAAAGTCAGCCAACGCGTTTCACTCCCTACCAGGGAGTTTCTTCAGGGCGAGATGAAAGTACATCCGGTAACGCGTACGTGGATCCTCCAAGGTTGCGAAAAAATAGGCTTGAAAGAGTTCCTAGTCTTCCTGTTAGTTCAGTTGTACTGTTTACGTTTTCTGTGCGCCCCCACATAAGCTAACAAATTACCTGTGATCTGGAAAACACAGTGACGCCAATTAGCAGCTGACTTCGAGGGTGGCTGCACAGACATTTACAAACATTTGGAACTGGGTTCAAGGTGCGGCTTCGTAGGGTCCGCTGCTACATTTTTTGTCCATATCTGAGCTGATGGAAGGGTAGCATTAGTTGTGTATCGCCTGTGTAAGAGACAATGTTAATACCCCAACTTTGCACAACTAAAGCTAATGGGGCTAGATCGAGCAACCCTGGACCCTACCTGGTAGGTCCCCCTCCACACAGCACCGCCTGTGTCTCCCTGCCCCAGCTGCCACTGCCGCTGCTGAGGAAGTTCGAGGCCCTCCACCACCCGCAGGCTACCACCTGTGCCTCATCCCTGGTGGCCAGTGGTAGGCCGTAGGTAGGTTTGTTCATCCTCCGCTTTATTGCTTTTATTGTATTGCCTGTATTTTCACTGTTGTGTCTATGACTGCTGTTGTCTTTCTTCCCCCGCTGCCTGTATGTGGTCCGTGCCCTTTTTCTTCCCTCTGGTCCCCTCACTTTCCCCGTGCTCTCTCTGCCCGGTCTTTCCTTCTGTACCCCTCGCTGCCCCCGTGTCCCTGCCCGGTTATCCCTTCTATTCTCCTTGCTGCCCCCGTGACTCTCTGCCCGTTCTGCCTTCTGTTCTTAGCTGCCCCTGTATTTCTGTATTCTGTATTTTTGCCTTCTGTGCCACTCGTTTTTCCCTCATTTTTGTGCCCCTTTTGCCTTCAGTTCCACTCTTTTTTTGTGCCCTTCTGCCCTATGTGCCACTCGTTTTTCTCTCATTTTTGTGCCTCTTTTGCCTTCTGTTCTACTCGTTTTTTGTGCCCTTCTGCCCTCTGTGCCACTTGTTTTTCCCTCTTTTTTTGTGCCCTTCTGCCTTCTGTTCCACTCGTTTTTTGTGACCCTCTGCCCTCTGTGCCACTAATTTTTCCCTCGTTTCTGTGCCCCTTCTTCCTTCTGTTACCTTTGTTGTTCATCACTGCCCTCGCCATTGCGTCCCCTGCGTCCCGCCCCCCTGACTGCCCACTCCCCATTCCCTGCCCCGCCTCCCAGCTGCTCCTCCCTCCCACCTCACCATATATGCCGGCCGCTGTGCGGCCGCGCCGCTAGTGCGCCAAAGGCAAGCCCATCTGCGCCTGGACCACGCCCAGTGCCAGAACCCCTGGCCCCCGCACCAGCCACGACGACCACCGCCACTACGGCGCCAGCACTCAACTCCAGATGGAGCCACACCTGCTTCAAGGCCGCCCAGAAACTCACAGATGGCCCCTTCACCTGGCGGAACTGCAGCTACACCAGCCTCAGAGCCAATGAACCACACACCAAGAAAGACTCCAAACACCTCCGATGCATACTACTGAACACCCGCTCCGCACGCAAACACGCCGTCAAGCTTTGGGACCTGCTTGACACAACATCCCCGGACGTCGCCTTCATTACAGAGACCTGGTTTAACGACTCCTCTGCACCCAACATCACCATAGCCAACCCAGACGGCTACAAGATCACCCGCAGAGACCGCACCAACGGAGTCGGAGGAAGAATCGCCATCGTCCACAAGAACAGCAGCAGGGTCTTGACTAGCACCGACGACGCGCTCAGCACTGCTGAACACATGCATTTCCAGATCCACATAGACCCTAACTCCACCATCAGAGGCACCCTCGTCTACCGACCCCCCGGACCCAGCCCCCAGTTCAGCAACTCCATCGCCGACTTGATCAGCACGCACGCCCTGACCTCCACCGACTACATCCTCTTCGGAGACCTGAACTTTAACCTTGACAACAACAACAACAATATCTCCACAACACTGATCGATAACCTTGCCAACCTCGGACTGAAGCAACTTGTCACAACGCCCACCCACTCCGCCGGCCACATGCTCGGCTCCGTCTTCTCCTCAAGTCTGCACGTCTCCATCAGCCACACCACCGAACTCCTCTGGAGCGACCACAGCTGCATCCAGTTCGCCTTCCAGAAGGCCACCACACACCACCGCACCCAACAGAGCCCCCGCCGTTGCTGGAGCAAAATCACCGAAGACCAACTACACGCAAACTTTGCTCTCAGCCCACCCACCGAACCCTCCAACACAGACGACGCTGCTCACAGCCTCAGATGCTAGATCGAGGACTGCACCAACACTCTCGCCCGCTGAAGAAACCCCCCACAGAGACACCAGCAAGAGGGCCAGCTGGTTCACCCCAGAACTCCTAGCCTCCAAGCAATCCTGCCGGAAACTAGAGAAGAAATGGCACAGTGAACAAACTCCGGACAGCCACGCAGCACACAAGGACACCATCCGCAACCACCACCACTTCATCAGGGCGGCCAAGAGGACCTCCTTCAAAGACCCCCTTGACAACAATGCACACAATAGCAAGGAGCTCTCAACATCATGAAGGCACTCTCCAACCCCAGCTCCGACACCAACGACAATCCGCCGTCGCAAGCCCTGTGCGACTCCCTCGCCACCTTCTTCCACCGCAAGATAGCAGATATCCTCGACAGCTTCAACACCCAGACATCCCCAACAGATAGCAACAAAACAGACCCTCCGCACACCATCGACCACGAACCCCTGCTAGCCTGGGCCAGCATAAGGATCGAGGACACCATCAAGACCATGCGCACAATCCACTCCAGCTCTCCGTCAGACCCAATCCCGCACCACGTTTTCAACAGAGCAAGCAGCTCCATCGGACCCCACCTGTGCAACATCATCAATCTCTCCCTCAAGACCACGACCTTCCCAGAGATCTGGAAACACGCTGAGATAAACGCCCTACTCAAAAAACCTAAGGCAGACCCAAGAGACCTCAAGAACTTCCGGCCCATCTCTCTGCTCCTACCCCCAGCCAAGGTCATCGAGAAAAACATCAACTGACAGCTAACCCGATACCTCGAAGAAAACAGAATCCTGGACCCTTCCCAGTCAGGGTTCCGCAGCAACCACAGCACCGAGACTGCCCTCATCGCCGCCTCCGATGACATCAGGACGCTGCTGGACAACGGCGAGACCGCAGCACTCATTCTCCTAGACCTCTCTGCCTCCTTCGACACTGTCTGCGACTGCACACTACGCACACTCCTCGACGCCGCAGGGATCTGAGACAAGGCTCTGGATTGGACCACCTTCCTCTCTGGCAGAACGCAGAGCATCCGCCTCCCCCATTCTGTTCCAAAGTCTCCGTGATCATCTTCCGCGTACTCCAGGGATCCTCCCTCAGCCCGACGCTGTTCAACATTTACATGGCCCCGCTCGCACATGTAGCCCGACAGCACAACTTCAACATAATCTCCTACGCCGACGAAACTCAGCTGATCATCTCCCTCACCAAGGACCCCATCACCGCCAAAGCCAACCGCCATCACCGACTGGATGAAGACCAGCCGTCTGAAGCTGAACTGGGACAAGACGGAGGTCCTTATCCTCGGCTCCAAGCCTTCAGCCTGGGACGACTCCCGGTGGCCGACGGCACTGGGGGCAGCCCCGACACCCACCGACCACGCACGCAACCTGGGAATCATCTTTGACTCAATGCTCTCAATGACCAAGCAAGTCAACGCCGTCTCCTCCTCCTGCTTCAACACCCTCTGCATACTCTGCAAGATCTACAGATGGATCCCGATAGATACAAGAAAGACAGTCACCCAGGCTCTCGTCAGCAGCAGACTCGACTACGGAAACGCCCTCTACGCAGGAGCCCCGACCAAGCTCATCAAACGACTACAACTCATCCAAAACGCCTCGGCATGACTGATCCTCGACGTACCACGCCACGGCCACATCACCCCCCACCTGAGAAACCTGCACTGGCTCCCCATCAACAAGAGGACATTCTTCAAGCTCCTCACACACGCACACAAGGCACTCCAAGAGGTGAACCGGATTTGATTTTATGAATCATTTGCTGCAAATCAGCTAATGAGATTGGATTGTATGGCCCTAACCGTGGCACCATCTTGCCTGGGAAGACGATGGAGGTTAACTAGGTGATGGGGGATTGGACTGATTGTTAAAATTGGTATAGTTTTTTTCCACTTTCGGGTGTGAAGAATAAGAAAAGTTCCTCTGCCATAGACTGGGATGTAGGCCTCACCAGGGTCAGTTCTGGGGTGCTCTGACCTCAGAGCTGGCAATCTCTGACCCACTGGTCCTTCTACTGGGGACTGCATCCCCTTCTCCCCCTCTCCCGCCTCTTTCTGACTCATTCCCTCTCCCTACTGGAGAGGTGTTGCCAGATACCAGAGCTGGTGGAATTCTGGTTACAGCTGTCACTCCCAGCTCATCTCGGGACACAGCTAACTCCCACCCCTTCTCCTCTGAGGCAGGGCATGGGAACCTACACCCCTCCCACTACTCTAGGACCTATTTGGATTACCACAACCCTTCACCATCACACTGATTTGTGGACAAACCGAGCCATCTTCCTCAGGATCACCCTCAGATGCTTCTTCCGACCCTCCACCAAATGGTCTGCCTCCAGTGTTAGCTCCCAGGTGTCAGAGAACTCACACTTCACCAGGTGTTGGCATAGCTCTGGAAAACAGGGACTTAAAATATGCTCTCCACGAATTGAATCACACAGGCCACACAGGTGTTAACCAAGCTACCCTTTGCCTCATCATCCAGTGCCTCACACAAGTATCCCACGCCACTCTCCTGAGATTGGCAAGACAGTGTCTGACTGTCTCTGTCACTCAACCCGCACTCTTCTGGGTGGTCTCCACAATCACACACTTGGACTTCTACCATGGGGGAACCCCTTTCCCTGCACCTCTCATCTGAGTCAGAAGAGTGTCCCTGCCACCACTAGCAATATGATCCCCTGTGCCAGTTCCCCAATGTACTTCAGGGACACTGTGCACCACTGGAGCCACCTCAGAAACCTGAAACCTCTGGTGTATGTTAACCTCCTCCTTCATGTCCGGTGCCAGATCTCTGGGTGTGTGTACTGCTCCCTCAGCACTAGATAACACCTTGTTGCTGCCACCATCTGAGCTGGACTCGACCTACAGCCCATCCAAGCTCACTTCCTGAGCTACGCACATTTTTCTTTGTTGGGCTAAGGCCCTAGTGGTCGCAGCTCTGTTGAGCTCCCCATCAAGCTCTCTCAGCCTCTGCTCACAAGCTAGAAGCCAGCCATCTGTTTCTGTTTCTCCCTCACTTTCAGGGAAGTCCTCCTCCTCAGTCTCCACTGGTAGTGTTGGCCCCCAGCGGGTTAACTCATAATGAAATTGGGATGCCTCTAGACCCTCCCTGAACCTTCTCTTCACAGGCAACCCCCTTTCCTTGCAGGAAAAATGTAGCTCCTCATTGTGTAGATGAACATGTGCCAGAAGTCAAGTTCCATTTTTCAACAACTAACCAGAGTCCTAGTATACAAAAACAAATACTTCCAGGAGGATGCCAGAAAACAGAAAAAAAACAGTATGTGGTTGCGTAGTGGTCTGCACTCTAGTAGTAGTGTACACCAATCACTGTATGTAAGACACAAATGCAAGTCCAGATTCTTACCGCTGACCACCAATGTAAATGTAAATTGATACTTGTATAGTGCACTACTCACCCGCAAGGGTCTCAAGGCGCTTGTACAAATACCGCTGTAGAACCCATCCTGGCTTTCCCTGTGAGGCATCCACTCCTGGGCACCCCCAAGGTGGAGGCCAGGCATCCTTAGCGTTGTGGGGGCCGTTGTGGAGATTAAGCAAGCTATTGCCCAGAGTTGCAGAGTGGGACTCCATGATTGGAATAGGCACTGAGGCGAGAATTATCAAGTCTGTGGAAATTTGAGCCCAAGACCCACCAAGGTGGGGAATTGAACCCTGGTCCCGGGCTAGACCTCTGCATCAGGGTCTGCCGCTCTAATCATTGAGCCACACTACTCCACATGTAGAAATGGGGTCTAGTTGGCAGAGGTAGGTACCTTTGTCCAAATAGGGACCCTTGTTTCTTGTCAGTGTAAGGGGGATACACTCCTAAAAGAACCCCTACTCACCCACTTGGTAGCTTGGCACGGGCAGACAGGCTTATCCCAGAGGCAATGTGTAAAGCATTTGAGAACGCATATAGTCATACAGTGAAAACACTACAAATGGACACCACAACAGTTTAGAAAAATAAGTAATCTTTATCTAAACCAAAACAAGATCAAACAGCACAAATCCACAATACAGTATTAAAAATAAGGCTTTCAAATGGTAGAAATAGTTCAGTTCAATGCAGATATCCTAAAGGGCCCCTTAGTGTTGATCCGGTCCTCGTAGGCTCAGTTCATCCAAAGCTTTGGTCATCCTATCCTTCCACCATGTGGCATACTGTTTTTTGGTTGAGAAATTTGAGATTCACACCCCTGAATCACACTGACTAAACTACACCCTGCCTTTCATCATTCTCCTACTCTTTTGCCATTGATTTAATTCACACTTCTATCTTCTAGTTTTTTTCCCACCCGTACCTACCAACTGATCATATTGTTCCATCACCTGCACAGATGGCCAAGTTTAAGATTAAATTACAAAATGTACCTAGTGTGATCAATAAACACAGTGAGACTTGCATTTCAAATGGAGATTGTGCTCAGCTTTCTGACCTCATTGACAAACTAAATACTGGACTGTCCTCCACCCACATAGCCCATTTAGAATCCTGTGTCTTAGCTATGGCTCCTGGACCTGTCATGTGGGCATCTGGTCCAGCTTTTGTTGCCCCATCTGGCCAAGCACATGACATCAGCCGCCTGATATCACCAAGTTTTGCCACACCGACCAGGAGACCCTCTGAACTCACAGCTGGAGACAAACTTGTCAATTAAAGGCAAAACACAAATGTATACTCTACTATACATGAGGTTTTAGTAGTGGTAACACGGTAAGATTTCAAACTAGAAATGCAAGCAGAAGCCTACCTAAGTTCATAGAAAGCGGGGAATGATCCTCATTAGAAACAATAAAGTAGACAGTTTTTGGCTGAGGACACTTCATTATTTCACGTGAAACCTCCTCTGGACAGTGTTAGTCTGAGCACGAAAACGTGGCTAAAACATATTGCATTTGCATGATAGGGCCAAAATGTGTTTTTACGTTTTTAGACCTGTAACTCCTACAGTGAAGTCCAGGTAATTATCAACATATGCAAAGTTTAAGCCTACATTTGCGTCTAACTCTGCTCAGCAACAGAAAGGTGGAGAAGAATTTAAAGGATGCATTAGATTGTAAATTGTAAGTGCATTAACACATAGCTTCATCGTGGTTGCCGGCAGTCGCAGAGTAGTAGATTTCCACATTTCAGCCTGAGCTGAGTGAGTGAGTTCACTTGTTCAGTTTATACCGGGGTGTGATATATCTGTTTGCTTTTGTGTCCTTAATGTTAAAATGTTGTGTTTGTAACAAGAATTTTTCTGACAGTGCTGGCACTGTGGTCCGGTTTCCGTGCATGAAGCATGTGAGGCACTATGGTAAAACTGGCCACCCTCTTTGTGGGCTCCTCAGTGATTCTACTGGGTGCTGTAATAATCAATCAGTCAGTTAGGACCTGTAGATCACAACTAAGGGTATCCAGATACTGGGATCCCGCTGTTGTCAGTCGAAAAGCCATGTCTTGAGCCCCTTTCTGAATTCAGTGAGTGAGATTGCTGTTTGGCAGTGGATGGGGAGGTCATTCCAAGGCTTCGCAGCGATGCAGGGGAAGGAACAACCTCCGCTCTGGTTGCGATGGATGCGAAGAGTGTGAGTGAGAGCTAGGGTGGTGGAGCATAGGTGTCTGGAGGGTTGGTGAAATTTTAGTCGGTGGTTGATGTATTAAATTAAATGAAATGAAAATGAAAAGACCATTTATAAAGCGTGATAGCTACGCTGAGGCATCCTAGCGCTGCAGACTGTGCGGGCAGGGGCAGTATAGGAGATTAATCAGTTTTTGTTTATTTTTAAAACCAGGGGTTTTAGTTGTTTGCGAAAGGAGAGTAGATTCAACTCTGGTCGTAAGTGATAAGGAAGGGAGTTCCAGAGTATTGAAGCGTTAGATGAGAACGACCGACCTCCACATCTGGCTCTCTTAATCCTGGGTACAGTCTCCTAGAGAGAGGATGACGAACTAAGCTGTCTGGTAGGGTTTTAGGGAGTGATCAATGAGTGATTGATGACAGCACCATTTTTTCCAATATGCCCGATGAGTAATGTAAAGGGTCTTAAATTAAATTATTTCTCTGGGGAGGAGGAGCTACGCGGGCATCCAAGATGGTCGCGTGAGCAGAGAGCTCCCGAGACCCGCGCCGCCCTTCTTTATCTATCCTGCACCTATCCTGATCAATTCGACGGGCTTTTGAAGTGCTACTCTTACTGATGCTGACAATCCTTTTTTGGTCGAAATCGGACCTCGGGGACCATTTTTCTGTCGTCTCCAACTTTTTGGCCTGCCCACGGACATGACCGGGGACTCGACTGCCTATTATGGCCGAGCTGTAACGCAACAACAACGGCTGCCTGGCATCTGGCCCACCGGTGGTGTACCACTTTCACTTTCGGTTTCCGGCCTCATCGTCCCTGTCTCCTCCTACTTTGTCTTTGCCTGCTGCCCTCACAGTGAACGCTTTCCATCATTGGGCTGGCAAGGAGGCCTGCCGTATTCCCTCCTCGACTTGCGCTTCGGAATTTCTGGACTTTTTCCCGTCCCACTGCCACTCTTGGGCTCTTGACCGCCATCGACTGCAACATGGCGACAAAACCTGAGGCCGGAAAACGCAGGAACACTGTAACCCGGGGGGGTCGATCCAGTCCAACATGATCGAACGCTACACCCAGCCGAGAGGCTCCCCCGGTGTCACAAGCGTGGGCGCTGAAGGACCTCAGACAGACATGTCGTCTTCTTCTGAAGTATCGCTCCAAGACCTGTTGGCGGCCATCTCTGGACTTAAGGCCGACATGAGTCAGCAGTACGAAGCCATCGTGTCCAAGATAGACATGGTGGCTGTGGATGTTACTCTTATTCGGGCCGATCTTGCCAAAACTAACGAAAGGGTGAAGGCACTAGACCTGAAGGCGTTGAGCCTGGTAACGGACATGGCGGAGGCGCAGTCTGAGATTGGGAATCTGCGTGCCTCGCAAGATCTGCTGCTGAAACGTATGGAGGACTACGACAACAGGGCCAGGCGGAACAACATACGCCTGGTTGGAGTACCGGAAAGTGATGGTGCTGCCTCGATCGATTTACTGGTCGAGGAACTAATCGTTGCTAAACTTGCTCCGGTTGGACTCAGTAAGTTCTTTGCCGTAGAGCGCGCCTATCGTTTTCCAGGAGGACGGGTGAAACCAGGAGGCCCGCCGAGGCCTATCATTGCAAGGCTATTTCACTATCGAGATAGAGATGCTATCCTCCAGGCCGCCCGTAAACACGGCCCGTTGAAATATGACAATAACTCTATCTCCATCTATCCGGATTTCACTCCCCAAGTGCAGCGACAACGATCTGGGTTCCTCGGAGTGAAGCGTCGTCTGAGAGACCGGGGACTGAAGTACGCCATGTTGTTTCCAGCCCGACTGCGGATAGAGTTTAGAGAACGTGCCTATTTTTTTGATCAGCCGGAGCGTGTGGCCGACTGGTTGGACTCGTTGCCGACGGAGGACTCTGAGAGCGGAGGCCCTGGTGGTGCGGAAGGTGGTGCAACTGCCCAGGAGTAACATGGGCCCCTTGAGGTCCAGATTGAGACTAAGTACTGTACAGAGTAAATTAACTGTGTGCTCTATGGTTACGCCTGTGGCGGTGCGGGAACGGGTGATTTCTCCCTTCCTCCTCGGGGGGTTCTTTGTGTAGATAAGATGGGGCGACAGGCACACTGCAGTTGGGGGTGGCTTTTTAGTCAGCAGGGGTGCAGGGAGGGGGGTGTTGTAACGGGTTTCTGTTGGGGGGTTGGTTTCTGGGGATTTGGTGGTGTTTCGTTTTGTCTGTTATGTCTCTTTTTTCATGGTATTTTATTGATTGCAAATATTCCGAACTTTGGGTTGTGGAGAGGGGTTGGGGTGGATTGCCTATGCCGCAATGGGGGGGGGGGGTGAAATGCGGGTTCTTTCTTGGAACGTCAACGGGTTGGGCGACAGGATCAAGCGGGGTATAGTGTTGCAATTTTTGAGACGACATGCCCCAGATGTTGTGTTCCTTCAGGAGACCCACTTAATTGGAAATGCTTGCAAGGCCCTCGACCGCCGGGGTTATCGCCTGATCGCACATGCTGGTTTCACCTCTGGGTCCCGGGGAGTGGGTATCATGGTGAAGTCCTCCCTAGCTTTTGCTATTGACGAGGTTATCCTTGACGACCGTGGGCGGTATGCTGCTGTCTCCGGGAGGTGGGAGGGTAAACAGATTGTTCTGGTTGTTGTCTATGTTCCCCCGGGACTGCAGGCCACCACCTACGCTGATCTTGGCAGGACTCTTCTTGGCCTTCCTGATGGATTGTTAATTTTGGGCGGGGACTTTAATTCTGTTATGTCTGGTGAATGTGATCGACTTCCCCCTAGAGTCCTACTGCCGTCCCAAATGTGGCTCAATGAGATGGCTGATACTTTTGGCCTGGTGGATGTTTGGCGCTCACTGCACCCCGCACTCCAGCAATATACTTTCCACTCTGGTGCGCATGGCAGCCTCTCTCGTATCGATTATTTCTTTATGTTGGCTTCCACTCTTTCCACTGTCTGGGAGGTACGACATCTTCCCGGGGTATCTCGGACCATTCCCCCTTGATGATTAAGATTTCTGTGGGTGGTTTACTTGGTAACAGAATCCCCCCTGTCCCTCCCTGGCATTTTCGTAGCCCCCGGCTCCGCTCAGATTTGGTGAAGGCAATTGATTGTTATTTTGACGAGAATGTGGGCTCAGTCACCTCCCCTACTGTTCTTTGGGAAGCCTTCAAGACGGTTATCAGAGGTGCTGCTCTATCACTCATTGCTGCTGAGCGTAGGGTGAAGAGGGAGGCTGTTCTTGCTCTTGTAACTGAGATCACTACGCTTGAAAGTGAGCTGGGTGGAGATGACACGCCTGCACTGTTGCACACTTTGGAACTAAAGCAAGCTGACTATAGAGCTTGTGTCACTGATGCTGCTAAATTGATGCGAGCGAACCAACTAGGCCGACTGTATGACGTGGGTGACAAAGCTAGCAAGCTCTTGGCATGGCTGGATAAGGATGAACGAGCGAGTCGTGTCGTGCCTGTCATTGTTCGTGAATCCGGTGAGAGTGTCTCCGATCCTGGTGAGATTGTTGATTGCTTTGTTGACCACTTCCGGGAGGTTTATACGCCTGTTAGTGATCGGGATGAGGCTGATTCCAGGCTGCTATTGCGAGATATTGCCTTGCCTACTGTTTCGGATGAAGATGGTCTTGCCTTGGAAGCCCCTTTCACCGTTGATGAGATCGCTCTTGCTATCCGATCTCTGCGCTCGGGGAAGGCGATGGGCCCGAATGGATTGCCCATTGAACTTTACAAACTTTGTCCGGACAAAATGGCCGCCCACCTGCGCAACATGTTTCTCGAGGCGGTTGAGGCTGGAAGCCTCCCCCTCGAGCAGCGCCTTGCTACCATAGTGGTCATTTATAAAGACGGTAAGCCTCGTGACCGCTGCACTTCCTACCGCCCCATCTCTCTCCTGAACGCGGAACCCAAAATCCTGGCCAAGGTTCTGGCCAATCGGTTGCTTAAGGTGATTTGCGACTTGATCCATCCGGATCAATCCGGTTTTATCCCGCATAGGAAGACGGCCCTTAACCTGCGTAGGCTTCACGGTGTTCTGGCGAGGGCTCCAATTCTCGCCGAGCCGGCAGTGGTGGCCTCCTTAGACGCCACTATGGCTTTCGACACTATCGAATGGCCCTATCTCTGGGCGGCTCTCGCTAAGTTTGGCTTTGGTCCTAACTTCATCACATGGGTCAGGCTCCTTTATGAACGACCATTGGCTCAGGTCGTGGTGAATGGTAGATGCTCTGACCCTTTCCCCTTAGGCCGCGGCACCCGTCAGGGCTGTCCGCTCTCCCCGCTTCTATTCGCATTGGCGCTTGAGCCCCTTGCTACGTGGCTGCGGTGGGAGCCCTCCATTAAGGGGATCAGATGGTCCCCGGATCTCGAGGATCGTGTCTCCTTGTACGCGGATGATATCCTTCTTTATCTCACTTCCCCTCAAAAGTCGCTTAACGTCCTCTTCGACGTTCTCACATCCTTTGGTAAGAATTCGGGATTAGTCATCAATTGGACCAAGTCCTGTGTTTACGTTATAGCCGGGGCGCTCCCGCCTCTGCCTCGCAGGTTTCCCATACTGGTAGCTACTGATGGCTTCAAGTATCTAGGGATCTATGTCTCTATGGTCTCTTCGGTCCGCTATGAGCGGAACTTGTATGCTCCGCTCCGCAGACTCAAGCAGGACGTGCGACAGTGGCGTGAGTTGCCTCTATCCCCATTGGGCCGAGCGGCACTCTTTAAAATGATGTCGCTCCCCCGGTTTCTTTACGCCCTGCAGAATTTTTTCGATCCTGTCCCTGCTCGCTACTTCCGAGAGGTTGAGAGTTTGCAGCGACAACTGATTTGGGATGGTCGTGCCCGTATCGCCTTGTCCAAGCTCACCCTCTCATGGTATGATGGTGGTATTGCGTTGCCGGATATTAGACGCTATTACTGGGCCTCACACCTGAGCGCTATCAACCATGCGACGTACGCTTCGGAACCCGCTCCCGCCTTTGCTTTGGATAAACTATTGTGGCCCGGTGGCAACTTCAATAGGGCCCTGTATTCAAAGGCACCCTTTCGACTCCTTACAGGCCCGACGAAATGTGCTGTGCGGGCATGGAGAGATGCTACTGTGGCCACGGGTTGGGGTGGTAAGCTGACACGTATGACGCCCTTGTACGACTCGGATCGGTTGGGTAATCTGTGGAAGACGAAAGGATTCGAGAAGTGGGACATGATTGGGATCAGTAAGGTGGAGGATCTATGGGCTCGAGGCGCTGTTAAATCCTTCGAGGTATTGAAATTGGAATATCGGCTCGACGATAGGGAGCACTTTCGGTACATGCAGGTTCGACATGCCTTGACCTCCGTCTTTCCATCTGGTACCGATATCCCGCAGTCCTCCCCCTTGGAGGATCGTGTTTTAGATGGCCATGTCCCCGATAGCACGATTTCCTTAATATATAAGAAGCTTGTCAACAACAGGGCTGACCAACTTGAGAAACTTCGTGCTACCTGGACGGCTGACGGGCTCGAGCTCGACGACGAGGACTGGCAGTCAGCTGTATCCTCCCCTAAGGAGGTGGCTATCCCGGCTCGGCTTCGCTTTGTCCAGTTGAAGATCCTCCACCGAGTATATCTGACTGGTATGCGTCTGGTGCGGATGGGTTTGGTTTCGGATGGACGGTGCAGGCGTGGGTGTGGTATGGATGGTACTTTCCTTCATGTTCTATGGGAATGCCCGATGATTGCAGCCTTTTGGTCTAGAGTGCATGTTGTTATGGGTCGTGTCACCGGGATCCCTCTCCTTCCCGAAGCACGACGTTGCTTGCTGAATGTGTGGGAACCGTCGGATTGTAATGCTGCCCAGACACTATGGGTCACTCTGGGCAACATGGTTGCAAAGAGAGATATAGCGCAGCTCTGGGGCTCTCCTAGATTACCATTGCTCAGTGCCTGGAAAGAGAACATGGACTGGTGCATGTTCCGAGAAAAAACTGTTTATGAGGCACGGGGGCGTCCCAAGAAATGGTCCAGGGTCTGGGCGCAGTGGAATTCGTACCGAGGAGATATTTGCTCCCCTCCACTTGACTATGAGGTTCCTCTCCCCTCCTCCCCATGATTGACGTTCCGTTCCTAATTCCCAGTATAGTCTCTGCTTTCTCCCCCGTGCTCGCCCCCCCTCGCCATATAGGTTTCCTTATTTATTAGCGCTCTCCCCCCCCTCTCCCCCCCCTCTAGCGACCCTTGCCATTATGATACCATGTGTTTGTGTGTTGTTGTTCTTTTCGACAAAATCATAAAATTAAACCTTTCTTATCCTATTTGATATGGCGCTATGTTCCGTCCGACAATGTAGTCTCGAGAGATTGCTTTAACAACGTACTGTCTTCAAACTTACCTTTTAACCATCCGTATATGTCATAGCGGCCGGCCCTGCTGGGTTGTAGGCAGACGCTGTGTATTGTGCATTCATAAATAAAGGTTTTAAAAAAAAAAAAAAAAAAAAAATATTTCTCTGACAGGGAGCCAGTGAAGGCTCTTCAAACCAGATTTCACATAGAGTCGGCGGGGAATTTGAAGTAGTGTTTGTGCCGCGCAATATTGCAGGATCTGAAGCTTGTTCAGAGTGGTTTGGGCGGCACCCAGATGCAAGGCATTCCCAAAATCCAACCGGGATAGAACAAGCCCCTGAACCATAATCTGCCTGGCTTGGAGGGGCAGTAAGGGAAGAGCCTTCAGCAAAAGCCTAAGTAGGCCAACGCAGATAGCTGACAATTTAGCTGCTTGGAAATTAAAGTTAAAAGATTCATCCAGCCAGATACCCAGGCTATTGATTCTTTTTCTTTGGTACGGGAGGAGGGCCGAGACAGGTTGGCCACAATAGCTTGATCGTGAGCGAGGGGGGATTACCTAGGAACATCAGCTCAGTTTTTTCGCCATTGAGTTTGAGGCATGACGAAGTCATCCATTTGGTGACCTCCTCCAGGCAGACCCTAAGTTCGTTAGGCGCGGTGTGTGATTGATTAAGAGCCACTACTAGCTGAGTGTTGTCAGCGTAAGTGGTAATTTTTATTCCATACCGACGAACTATCTCAGCTAGGGGGCTCATGTATATATTAAATAACGTAGGGCTCAAGGAAGAGCCCTACGGCAAACCACAGTCGAGAGGCTTACTTGGAGAGGTAGTGTTACCCTCAAACACTTGAAAAGAGAGGTCAGAGAGAAAGGATCCAAACCAGGCGATAGCTTTCCCTGAGTTCCCTACGCTGGAGAGCCACTGAAGTAAGATATTATGGTTTACAGTGTCGAAGGCAGCACTAAGATCAAGGAGGATTATAGCAGCCGATCCCCCCTGATCTAAGATCTTCCTTGCCTCCTCTGTCACTGCGACCAACGCGATTTCGGTCCCTGGCATGGGACGGTATCCTGTTTGGGAAAGGTCGAGCAGGTGGTTAGCCTCAAGGAACTCTACTAGTATCGTGTTGGCATACTTTTCCAAGATCTTGCTCAGCCAGGGGAGTAGGGAAATAGGTCGATAATTACTGGGATTTCCCTGATCTAGATTAGGGTTTTTGAGAAGGGCTTTTACCATAGCGCACTTCCAGGGGGGCGGGACAGAGCTTGTAGATAAAGAAGCATTAAGCAAGTTGAGTATAGGCGGAAGAATATTGTGGGTAGCTGAAAGCAGAGTACATGGAGGGGCTGGATCATTAGGGGAGCCTGATTTTACCTGGCGCAGAATAGGTTCTAATGTAGTATGGTTGAGAGCAGGGAAAGACTCGAAGATAGCCCGAGATTGTATATCTAATGCAGAGGGTATAGTCAACAAAGAGTGAGTTGGAATAGGGGGGAAGGAAGTGTAGATATTTTGAATTTTGTAAAAAAAGAACTCAGCCAAATTGTTACAACGGGCCTGTATATTAGTGGGGTCAGATGGCTTTTCTGGGAGCTTAAGGAGGGTTCTCCTTAAGCAGGTCCTTGATCATGGAGGACTTTGTAAGCATGTGTCTGCATTGTGAACTGGCAATTTTTCTGGATGGGAGCCAGTGGAGGATCGTGAGGTGGGGGTGATGTGGGTCCTTTTGTGGAGTTCCAGGATGAGGATGAGTTCTGAATGACCTGGAGCCTATTTAGGAGTTGGGGGGAGATTTCTGTTTAGAGTGCATTGCTGTAGTTGAGTCGGCTGGTGACTAGGGCGTTGGTGACGGTTTTCCTAGTGTTGGCAGGGAGCCATCAGGAGATGTTTCGGAGCATGCAAAAGGTGTGGAAGCAGGAGGATGTGACTGCATTGATCTGGAATTTCATGATGAGTTTGCTGTCTAGGATGTTGCCAAGGTTGCACACGTGATGTGTTGAGGATGAGGGTGAGTTTAATGCTGATTTCCTTGCTGCCAAGGTTGAAAAGTGGTGGGGACAGGGTCCGTGCGTGCTCCTAAGTGGATGGAGTTCATGATGGCCATGGTGTCTGTGTGGTGAGCTTTTTCTAGGCGGTGAGCGTAGGATTATTGATGATATCCATTGTTGCAATTGAGGCTGTGGAGGTCGTTGGGTTGGGGTTCGTAGTTGCTGTAGATGGGGAATATCTGGTTGTGGAAGTAGTCCGATAGGCTATCGCAAAGTTCCTGGGATGGAGGGATTGAATTTTTCGGTGGCTGACATTCAGGCAAACTCTCTGACGATTGACAAGCTGCTTATTATGGTTGGAGCTGGCCTCAACGTGGCATGCTAGGACGTTTCTTTAGTGTCTTTCAGGAATCAGTGGTATTTGTTGAGGGCTGCTTTGAAGGTGGCTCAATCCACGGGATCTTTGCTGGTGCACCATCGTCTCTCAAGATGCTTGCAGTTATGTTTCGTGGTCTTGAGTTCTGGAGTGGGGTGGGTCAGTGACGAGTTGCGTGAGGCTAATGTTACTCATGCTGTCCAGGAGGTTGGCGGTGTTGGGGTTTGGAGGTCGTCGAGGCTGGAAATTGAAGTCACTGAGGAAGATGAAATGGCGAGCAGGGTAATAAATTCAGGAATGGCGTTGCAGAAACCAGAGCACGGGCCTGGGGGTATGTAAGCGAGGGTGTCTTTGATGGTTGTACTGCCCTCGGTTTGGATTCAGAAGATGAGGTGCTCCATGATGGCTGTAGTTTTGTTTTCGGTGGCGGTGCAGCTTATGGTGTCTTTGTGGATGATGGCGATGCCGCCTCTGTGTTTGTTGGTGTGATCCTGGTGTACCGTCTTGTATTGATTGGGTGTTACGGTAACAATGGCGGGGGGGGAGGAGGGCGTGAGCCAGTTCTCTGTGATGAAAGCGATATAGGGGTTGAGGGTGGTGATGGTGTGCCAGATCTTGGTGACGGGTGTGCAGACTGATCTGGCATTGAACAGAAGACAGTGGAGTGGTTCCAAGGCAGTCGCCTTCAGTGAGGTGGGTGTGGGGAGGCTTCCCGCCGGGGTGGGAAGTTCGGAATTGCAGGCGAAGCGACAGTGCCGGCAGGTGAAGGATCCTATGGTTGATCTAGGCAATGCTAGGCAGCATTGGTTGTTGTGCCATCTGGGGTCCAGGGCTCGGAGTTCTTTGGCTGTGTATCTGTGGGTGGCCAATGGGCCAGGGGTCCTGGCACTGGGTGCAGGCAAGGTGCGGATGGATGCTGCCAGACTTGCCTTTGGCGAAACATGAGGCGGGAACGGAATGATCAGCTCAAACAAATGGCCCAGAACAGTGGAAAAATAGATAAAAAAGTGAGCAAGTGGGGATGAAATAGACTGGTTAACTTACAGGGTACAGAGAAATAAGCAGGTTAACTTACTGGGTACAACAGTCGGAGGCAGGTTACACTGGAATACCATTATGTACCATATAATGCTGGTGATGCAGGAAAGGAAGTGTTACTGGACATAATACTGGCCACACTTACGGCAATAGTGAACACCTGCAGGCAGGACTAGCTCAGGACAGGTTACTGGCAGCAGAGGCGCGTAGCAGAGTCTAGAAGAGACCTGCAGCGTTGTGTGTGGGAGGGGGGGAGGGGGGGGGGCTACCACTGTCAGCTCTGAATGAGCCACTTAGCCCACATATACATATGCGGCCCATGTCGAACTCTCTGCAGGAACTGACAGCAGATAGTGGCGGAGCACTACGGGTATCTGGCCTATCGGCTCCTCCTTCAAGACCATCCACCAATAGTGCCCACACCGCCATCGCTCGCTCCACTTGTACCCAATACATTCACAACCAAGAAGACTCATGAGACATAATTGTGGGAAAACGGTGATGCAGGTTTATTTGCATACAGATAGCAGATAGGTGGGTCATCTTACAGGCGATCCAAGACGGCAGCCCCTCGCTGACCCGCCTGCCTAATTAGCCAATTTGCACGGTAAGTCGATGCTCTTGACGGTGCAATACTTTTAATAGTTATCTCGTTTACTCCCGCCCCCCCTGTCGGGGCAGAGCGATGAGGCACACCCCCGGTCGGTTTAGGCCCCCCGACCGCCCGAAGGACTAACGGGGCGCCGACGTTGTTTCCTGGAACCCCCTCGGCTCCAGGTTCTTGGCTCGGGCACCCCTACTGTGCCAGGCAGAGGTATTGCTGTCTCCTTCTGCCGCAGAGGTACCCTTACTGTCCATCTGCTTCCAGATCGCCCTGTGACTCCGCCTGCAACACAAAACAGACCATTAATTGTTCACACCAACCTGCTGCTCTGCCGCTGGGTCTGGGCCAGGGCGGGAACAGCGCAGAGTAGTCCAGATGAAACGCGGCGGCAAAGAGGAAGTACTGCACCAGGCTGGCCTAGATAAAGGCCCTAGGACCGCCCACCGCCTTACATGCTCGCCCTGCATTGGCCACCCCCTAAAGGGGGCGGCACCCTGACTGTCATGCTGCTGACGTTATGTTCGCGAGGCATGTGTCACTAAGACGCTGTCTCGCGTTATCTCCCCTTCGGGTCGCGCGGCCAGCGGCATAGTGCCCACACCGCCATCGCTCGCTCCACTTGTACCCAATACATTCACAACCAAGAAGACTCATGAGACATAATTGTGGGAAAACGGTGATGCAGGTTTATTTGCATACAGATAGCAGATAGGTGGGTCATCTTACAGGCGATCCAAGACGGCAGCCCCTCGCTGACCCGCCTGCCTAATTAGCCAATTTGCACGGTAAGTCGATGCTCTTGACGGTGCAATACTTTTAATAGTTATCTCGTTTACTCCCGCCCCCCCTGTCGGGGCGGAGCGATGAGGCACACCCCCGGTTGGTTTAGGCCCCCCGACCGCCCGAAGGACTAACGGGGCGCTGACGTTGTTTCCTGGAACCCCCTCGGCTCCAGGTTCTTGGCTCGGGCACCCCTACTGTGCCAGGCAGAGGTATTGCTGTCTCCTTCTGCCGCAGAGGTACCCTTACTGTCCATCTGCTTCCAGATCGCCCTGTACACCGCCACAGCTCTGGAGGAGGCCCCCGTCGATGACAGAGCCCCCCCACCCACTTAGCTACTTCATTTCGCTCTCTGTCGCTCCACTTATACTTCCGAGGGGGACATGTTCACCCCAACCCCGACAAGTGTAACCAACCTAAGGGCCGTTGTAACCCTTAATTACCCCTTATGCAGCTGCTAGAGCCTGACAGTGACCATTGCATTTGGGTGATTGAATTAGTCTCTCCTCCCTACTAAGCCTTTTTGGGTACACCTCTATCATAGTTCCCATTTCCACACTGCTATGGAGATCTTGTACGGTTCTAGGACACGCCCCTAGTTGTAACGCCGCACCTCTGACGGGGATTGCTAAAGTACGGTTCTCAGGCCACACCCTTAGCTACAAAACCACACCTCTTAATGAGATTCCTCGGCGGTCAGTTGTTTCGTCTGATATTTGTCCCAACAAAGTAGGGCTTGTGAACGATCTGTCCCGTGCTGCAATAATCATGACCGGGCATGTCCTGGCAACTCACTGCAAGGTTTTACCTCATGTGACTTAACGTCTGCTTTTGCCAAAAGTTGACCTCGAGCAATGAAAGACTGCCTCACTCAGGATGACGTGCTTGTTAAACCGCCATTGCATAATGAATTTTTATCGTGGGCCAGGACAGGGGGCTGTGCCGCCTGCTCAAGCACTTGGTGTTCAGAATCTTTACTATCATCTTTGAATATATGTGCATAAAACCAATTCCTTCTCCGTAAGGGGCTGGTAGCCAGAAGGTGGCGGTAGTGAGCCATTGCAGTTGTTCATTAGCCTTGTCGGAAATGTATTGCTTCTTTGATGAAACATGCTCATGGGCGGTTTTCGACTGGCGTCCTAATGACAGTTCTAATTTGCCATAATTACAGCTCTGCCTGAGCCTGACCTGCCACATAACGCACCAATCACTGTGCCTCGATGTCACCTACTGCACACTCTGCCATGTATGTCCCACCAGCTTGCTCCTAATGGATGCATTCTCAATGTATACATAAACCCGTGCTTACAGTGGCATTGGACCCGGACTAAATTCAGGGCAAAATATACTTTAAGGAGGAGCGCTATCTCGGACTGCTGCCCGTTTGGTTGAATGACATTGCATTAGCATGTCAAAACGTCCGGTGTGTACACCTGAAGTGTTGTGGGTTACTGCCTAGTCCTGCCGTGTCTTTTAGGATACATGTGCTAGTTTAGACACATTTGGATTTGTGCTTGCATTTAAACTCTCAAACTGTGGCGCTTTGCAAACTGCCTGAAGATTCCTAGAAGACGGCAAGGCAACAAATGACCATAACATGCTTCTCTCGAGTGCCTTTGTATAGGACTGAAGGAACGCCGAAAATGTCTCCAATGGGTAAGTTAACTTTACACATTACCTTTAAGCTTGCTAAGCTACCACTGGGTGAGCACAGGTTAATTGAGGGTTCGCGTCTGGAAGGACCCAACGAAGATGGTCACACTGGGCACCACCAATTCTAAAGCTGGTCCTGATGTGTTTCCTCACACATTATCTACGGCAATCTCTGATACCACCAAGACAGTACAATTCTCGAGCTGTGGTGGTTAATTAAGGTAATAATTAAATTGAACCACCCCTTCATGGATAATATGTCTGGTCCCCCAAGCTGTGCGGTCCAATGGTTTCCTAAATTAGAGGCTGCAATCGCCGGTGAATTTCCTCTCTGGACACACATTTTGTGCATACTTACGCAGGAGCGGCTACACATCCATGCATTATACTTGAGAATAGAGCTACACTTTAATTTGACAGGGAAGGGGTTGTTAGAAAAATTAAATCTGGTAAGAAGGTTACCATAGCCCATAACTTACAATGTTTATCCCACCTGATCTGAAGTGCCTTCCATTGAAAGAGGTGTCCTGTCATGTGCTTGGAGTGTACGCACCGTGACATGGCATGTACATATTTGGTAAAATATTCATTCACCAAACAGATCGCAACCTTTGCTATCACTATGCCATAGCAGTGACCTCAATGTAATGAATAATTACTTACCTCTGAAAGTGTCCTGCAGAGTATTCGTGCAGTAACGTGTGCACCCGGTATAAGTTAGCGGCACCGCCGTGCCGGTAAGCATCTCGTACTGAGCAACCGTGTGCGTTGTTGGGGAATGCCTAAAAGCCAGAGAACCACACTTTGCCTGCTCCCTGCTCTACATACGAGGTGAAGCAGCTGCTAGTTACTTGAAACAGGCACACTGTGTGTCTATAGGACGGTGGATCTGTCAGTCCGACAGCGCACCTACTAAGGGCCTTGTGCACAACATACCCTACGTTGCAAAAGAAAGAAAATGCTTAGGACCAGTATCGATCTGTTTGTTTGGAGCCGGTGGGTGTCTTTCATGGAATTCACAAAGAAGCACCGGCTGGAAATCTAGGACAGGCATATCCTTCCCGGAGCCTTCCAATTCACATTTACTCATGTAGAGTTTCAATTAGGTGGCTAGAATTGCAAAAAGGAAAAGCAAGAATCAGAAGTATATACAATGTATCAAACGGCTTAGTAGATACCGGATCCAGAGATATATATATATATATGCAGAAAAAATAGTCAAGCTGAGAGCCTTCAGGTCAATTTTTTAAGGTATCAATTCAGCAACAGCAGTTATACTTCTTTTTAAGGAGGTAGTCAAGTGGATCGATCTGGTTTCCAGAGGTATTGGGTTCAAGGAGCAGTTTATAAGTTTCTTTTTGTTGATCATCCGTGACTTCAACAATGGAGAGTTTGTACTTCTTAGGGAACGACCCCCAACAGATAGTTAGAGTTTTGTTTGCAAGGCAGATGGGAGTGTTATGATGAAGAGCCTTATGCATGCAAGCTATCTTCAACTGAGTCTTTACTTCAAACGGGAGCCGTTTTAGCTGTTTTTAATCTGTTGTAATGTGCTCACGTTTACTAGGAACCCATGATGAGCCTCACAACTGGGTTCCGAGTGGCCCTTAATGGAACCAGCCTAGCTTTGGGTAAATCTGCCAAAGTGGCACTCCCATAATCGAATTGGTAGTTGACTAGGGTCTAAACTATTACCAAAAGTAATCAAGGGGCAAGAAGGGTTTGATTTTCCTTTCAGTGGTAGCATGACACCCTCGACGGCGCTCTTCATTCGACCGCACTATCCAACCAAGCTGAGCAAAAGGGGGTAGCATAATACATTATTACTCAAGGCGCTTGCAAACTTAGGAGGGTCACTCATCGCTACACATTAAACTACCCATCACTAGGGATGAAGGCCAAAAAACAAAGAGACCAGTGGGTGGAGGTGCACTCACCATATGTGCAGGCTTTCAAGACATGCTACCCGGCCAGCTACCCTGGAGAGTATAACCCTAGGCCTGGGTCCGACTGGCTCTTGCACAATGCCCCGATGACATCGTTGTCTCCATGTTTCTCCCATCTTGCCCACGGATCCACCTCTAGGTGCCGAACAACCACTGCTAAAGTCTAACTGGCAATACTAATCAGACAAGATAGCACAGTATATGCAGCATAACACGCCCCGCTTCCCTGTGAATACACACGTGTCAGATCGAAACCAAGCACATAAGTGGTCCGTAAACGCTATGCACTTCTCTCCCGCAGGGACACGGACCCACACAGCTACACTTCCCCGGCGCGTCACCGCAGACTGGACAGCCCAGTTAAACAGAGGTGAAAGGGCAAGACATTTCTTTTCAGAATTGCTAAGCACCCTGAGCCCTCGTGTGGTGTGTTCTTCTCGGATGCCTGCGGCCGGCCAGCTTCTGATTCCTTATCATAATAATTAGAAAATTGGCCACGGGTATCAATCATACCAAAAACCTCCTTTTATTGAGGCTAGTACTGAGGAGAACCTTACATGGAATCTGTACCCGGTTGTCGTCACATCATCGTGCCCTGTAAAGATAACTACTGTAAAAATGGGGCTGCATGACAATGGACACTCATCAGAATCGAGTGTTATACATGCAAACGGGCTGTATCCAGAAAGCGCTGCTATGTGACACCCGCAATACAGTGGAGGGATATAGAAGCTTGCAAATGCATTGTAAAATCCCTGGCGAGCTAGCGAAGATCATCATTCATTCTGAAAGTTTTGTCTAAAATTAAGCAATCAGCCCGCCGTGCCCCCTTCCTCGAGAACCCGTCAAAACCATACAGCGACCTCGACACTGACCGAAGGAGTTTGCCTGCTATTAGGACTCCCTTCTCACATTCTGCCCCGGCACTAAGTTGGCACCCTTCATAAAAACGGCCTATCTAGCTCAGCTACGCCGCGGCCTGACTGGAATACGACCTACAGTTTGAACTGATTGGGCGCGACACACACAAATACACACACACGCACACCAGTAAGATCATGCACTCATCCTTTGCACATGGTCCCGCACAAGCGAGTGAATGCACACATGCAAAACAAATAAAGTCGTGGACAGACACAAACACAAGTACACGCACACCAGTAAGATCATGCACTCATTAACACCCAGATGCGCGCACACATGCATGGGCATAAAGAAACGCACGCTGAATAATGCCCCCACACAGGTGTACGCACACTCGCTAACGCACGTGCAGACACCAGCACACACAGGCGCACACGCACAGGCAGCGGTGGCAAGGGGGTTTATTCTGCTGCTGCTAGTGACTCATTGGCTCTGTACCAGAGAGAGGCGCAGACATGCCGCAAAAAGGAACGGGCGGAACCACAGTTCCGCAGGAGCCGCACAAAACCCCACCTAAGATCTGCACGCTCCTGACCCGTGCCGCTCCCTCGTCCTGACAACAACTCCTTTCCGGCCCCGCGACCCCGCAATAGCCGCATGACAAGCTGGACAAAGAGGAATGGCGCCTCCAGGGGCACAATTGTTCTGACCTCCACCCTCGCTGTCCAACACCGGGGATAGTGCCTACCGAGTCCCCCGGACTCGGTGGAAACCGCGCTCAAAGCCCCGCCTTACCACAAGCATCTACGTATGCAAGGACCCGTTAGGAGAGAACCCACAAACGCCAATGTAATCACCAACAAGCGCCTAGAATGTATTCACGATTATGGGACGCTGAGGGCAACAGGACCGTGGAGAGATACACCAACGCAGACACCGAGGGACAAGGAGAGTAACTGGCGAAGAAGAAGGTAACCCGCCGGAGCCAGCACCCATAACCCCACATACACCCGGACAAAGAAACTTGCCAACACGCTTCTCATCCCTACTCACCGTAAGCAGAGCCCACCGCAGGACGTCGGACACATCATATCGACACCTTGCTGCCATATTGGTATCAGTACACAGAACGCTGCTTGCCCGGATGTAGAACCTGACCACCGCGAGACTATACCTCCTGTATTTGGGTGCATTTAAATTGTGTGGACGCTGGAAAACTCTGACCTGACGAGTGTATGATATCGCCTTTTGCAGGATCTCGTGGCAGTGCGTCACTGCGTCATTAATAAAATTGGAGAGGTATCTCACAAGATTTCTGTCGTGAAGTAAATCTTGTTTAATATTTTTTGGCGCGATTTATTTACAATTGTGGTGACTGTCTACTTCATAGTCCTTGTTAACAATGTGGGAGTTAAAGATGTATAGGGCACGCAAATTGCATCAGAGCTGAGCAATTTTGCTTTGGTGCAGAGCAATTTTGCACCAATGCGGTCCTTTTTTTTTTTTCTTCTCATAGTCAAACATCTCTTTCCTTGATGTCTGTTTAATCAAAACATATAACATTATTAGGCGAGGGAAGGCCCTACTTGCCGTGCGAGGGAAGGCCCTACTTGCCGTCTTGTAATGGAAACTTGACACCAGCGAAGAGCAGGGAGACATCCATTAATCCCCGCCTTGCAACCATTCAAAGCACGTCACCTACGTGTGCCCCTTGCTCGACCCTCGCATGATGAAACACAGACGCCTCCAATGCCGACGCCGGGGAAATCCCGATTCCATTGCTAAACCCGGCTACGCCATGATTAAGATCGTGAGTTTTGTGCTACTTACGCCGTCGGAATGCTTTTCAAACACGATTTTTGCCCGGAATAACTTACTGAAAACCCACAGACAAAAGCACAGCTTTGCTTGCTCGTGTATCTCGGAACAGCCAAAACCGGTATTCCGAGGTTAGTCATCATTCTGCGGTGCAGGTAGGGGAACATCTAAATTATACCGCACAAAGTAAATACTGGCGTATGTCTGCAAAAAACTCACGCTAAACTTGTGACAATAGATTAATTGTAATTTAAATTTATGCCGCCACGCGCGGCCGCGCCAAAAACCGGCCGGCAACACAACCGCTCAACCCCGTCCGACCCGGACGGAAAGAACCATCAGGGCGCTCCCTGCCAATGCAGACCAGGCGAGGACAAGAGCGGCAAAAGGTCCCACGAATCCTGGCGGTGCCAGAGCGTGTGCTCGGTTGTTTCTGGGGGAGGATAGCTGCAAATGGGCTTGGGTCATTCGCGACTACATCAACCAGCCAAGAGCGCTTTTCGTGCTTGGCATCTTATACTGTATACCATGCTATGCCCCCAAAACGGGAATCGAACCCAGGACCCCTCGCTTCACCGGCTAATCAACCTAATCGAAGTAGCTACCTAGACTTCAGTGCACGGCTCGCTATACGCCGGCACAAGGTGCTAACAAGCAAGATACGGAGGTGGTGACCGTTAACTCCGATCTCAGAGGGGCCGACTCCGCACCCGTTCGCTACCCAGCCCCGCGCTCACCCACCGTAACCCGCTCTCCCCACCAGTTCTCACCCATCGGCCGGGCCCCGTCCTACACGCGGCTGAACCACGCGTTCTCGCCATCGCCCGACCAAACACTCCACGAACCTCCGATGCTCAAACCGCCGCCATATCCCCGCGCTCCCTTAAAAATACCCTAACCCGGCCGTCAAGGTGCTACGCAACCCCCCCCCTGGACAAGCCAACTGGGCCCTATCAACCTGGTCATGCCCAGGGACGGGGCCGGGGGGAGGCCGGTAGCACGCATACCTCGGAGAAGAAAACCCTCGACGACAACAGCGCAGAGTAGTCCAGATGAAACGCGGCGGCAAAGAGGAAGTACTGCACCAGGCTGGCCTAGATAAAGGCCCTAGGACCGCCCACCGCCTTACATGCTCGCCCTGCATTGGCCACCCCCTAAAGGGGGCGGCACCCTGACTGTCATGCTGCTGACGTTATGTTCGCGAGGCATGTGTCACTAAGACGCTGTCTCGCGTTATCTCCCCTTCGGGTCGCGCGGCCAGCGGCATAGCTGACAGAACAAACACGTTTTGGTCTATAAAACTTAGAACAGAGTTGGGGTCTTGACTTAAAGGTGAAAAAAAACCCACTCATGCGTCTCTCCACCCCTCCCCGTGCAGACACGTCGCTGTTTTCAGCAGGTTGATGCTGCACAACCTTTGCCTCGCCAAGGAAAACACAGCACACCTCAGTATCACACACGCGCGCTGCCGGGAAAGCATGGAAAATCGCGCGGCTTCCTGAACTATTACAGCCTCGACTGATCCTGCTCCAGGCTTTAAGCTCCTGCACTTTGAAGCTTCTCCGAACGCTCCTGGAGTGGAGAGCAGGCATAATTTGTCCAAGAAACGGATCTCGGAACACACACAGAAAGGCAGAAAGTCATCCTCGCATCAAGAAACTGGTCCTGTGTGGTCACTTGTGGGTGTATGCATTGCACTCAAAAGACGAAGAGGAACCCGGGCGCAAGCATGACGTGGGTTACTGCAGGTTATCACACGATTAAAATATGACTGTTCCCTCCTGCTAGCAGACTGTCATCTCGTATAAAGGGCACTGCACAGCATCGGCAGACAAGCACTGTGTGCTCAGTACTCTAACAGATGCGCAGTACGTGGCCACCGGTAATGGAAACTAGCAGGGAAAAGGTGATTGAACATACAGGGTGGACGTGAGAGGTGAAGGGCGGTATATGAAAATCTCCCGATCTGTTCCCCATCTATTATAGTCAGGGCCTCTAGAATTATGTGGTATGGGAGGGCCAAATATGCGACAGGATTGAGTACATTATGCTACATAAAGAGAGTGGTCCCAGTACGTAGTGTCTAGTTAAAACAGAGCTTAACATAAATATAGAGGCGGATGCACATATGTATCAAACTGGCACACAGTTATTTAATCACAATGTGTCTGAGAATGCATACATCACTTTTTCATAACAAGAGTACATTAGTGCCCCAGGGATTGGAGGGGTGGGATGGGGTGTTGAGTGAGACAAAGGGATGTGCAAGATTAAACACAGTGCAAAAAGCTGGTTCTAAACATGAAAGTACATGAACACATTTCACCCTGGCTTCATCAAAGAGCCACATTACACAAACAAACAATCAATGTTCATAGCTTGATTTGGTCGGAAACCATGCTGCCAGCGCTTGTATTAATATCCTGAATACTGGTCACGCAAGCTGGCACGGGGTTATGTCTGTCAACGTACCATAGAGCACCCAGGTCCCAGTGGCTTTATTGACTGTAATGGGTATACCCATTTTTCTGTAACATGAGTACATTATGCAGCAAGAAAAGGCAAATTATGCGGCTTAATGGGGTACATTTTGTGATAGTATTACTTCATTATTTCGTTTTTTAAAAACTTGTTAGCGCCGTCTGGGCATAGGTTGCACCTCATTAGTATTAGTTTAACCTCCAAATATAGCAATTACCAACAGAAAGGTGACCACTCAAGCTTTGCAAAGGGCCTACCACTGAGAGGCACATACGTGTCGCTGCACTTTTAGTAACTTTTGAAGCATTTGAGCTGGAAACAATTTTTTTTTGTTAAATTCTGCTGATTATGCAGCAGATGATGGATTATGTGGCAAATGCAGGCAATCTATTATTTTGCGAAAAACGCAGCAAAATCACATAGTTCCAGTGGCGCCGATAATAGATTGTTTTACGTAGTGCTCCCACCAAAGGATTCAAATCTACTAATTGTATAAATAACACTTGACACTGTTTGTTACCCAACTCACTATTGCCGGTTTTATCAGTTTAAGGAGGAACAGCCCATACAGGTTTCAAACTTGTGATTTTGGGATTACATGTCCATTTCCATAGGTGGTGCATTAACACGTGAGCAATATCAAACCCAGGTAACTGCGATTTTGAAATTTGCATACAAAAACCTGGCCTTCTGCCGCAGAGTCTGCATGGTTTATATACCTAGGCCCACATTATGAGTGTCCCGTTAAAATACCTGTTATTTCCCTGCCCTCAGAATTGCCAATAGCAGAAGGCCTGGTACTTCCAATGTGAGGACATTACAGAGATTGCAACATGTTGGGGAATAACACATAGGAATCGATGTTTCTGCATAGGTTTCTGCATGTTTTTTCATACAAAGATTTCCTCTGCATGCAGCAACCACTAGCATCACTTTGAAACACGCAGAATGCATCATTTCGATTGGCTCAGAAGTGTCCTTCCGTTCCTGAGCCTATAGTACTGTATGAGCCACTCGGAATAAGGGCCCCTATGCCCGCCTTAGATCTACTAGCGAAACATCTTCACAAACATCCACATTTAGATAGCGTGTGGCATACATACAATGCCCTAGACTCTTAAATGCCGGGCCACCATCTTTCGATGGCCTCGTATCCCATTGTCAACAAGGGTAGCACCAACGACCCTCTTGTGTCGATTGGCCTTGGACTAGCTACTGGTAGATGTTTGATGCTTAAACTTGTCCTGCTTTTAGCGATGTCTTCTTAATATCTGTATTTTTGCCCTTCCGATTTAAACAAATGTGGCAGAAGAATTCATTATTGTAAAAAACGACCACTTGTGGAGTGGTGTGGCTCACTGGTTAGAGGTGGCAGACCTAGAAGCAGAGAATGGCCCGGGACCAGGGTTCAATTCCCGACGCGGCAGGGTCGTGGACCAGGGTCAACGGACTCGATAATTCTCGCCTTGGTGCCTACTCTAACCAGGATCACACTTGGCAACTCTGGGCATTAAGCTTGCCTCATCTCTACAACGGCCCCTCACAGACGCCGGGGATGCCTGGTTTCACCTTGGAGGTACCCTAAAGGGACCATCTCACAGGGAAAGCCAGGACGGGTTCCCCAGCGGTCTTCAGCGCCAGGACACCCAGAGATGGGGTAACAGTGCGCTTTACAAGTATCATCATTACATTACATTATAAAACAAATTTTACTTACTTATTAGTACAATGAACTTATTACATATTTGTATATATATATATATATATATATATATATATATATATATATATATATATATATATATATATATATATATATATATGAAAAAAGCGGTCCAAGTTCCAAACAGTCCAGGAACCAACGGTCGAGACCTCTCAACACCTCACAGCCAGCAAAACAGTAGAGCCTCAAAGAAGTAAATCCACAATGGATAGCAGTGAAGGCGTATTTATTAATAGGGATGACGCGTTTCACTCTACAAGAGAGCTTGATCACACAGCGCGCCAGAAACAAAAAAGAGTTTAAATACTAAACATAAACAAAGGGCTTCAATGAACACCACTAATGTTACACGCCTTCTCCAGTTCATGACAACAAAGGAAGGACTAAAAGTTATACATAATGTAGAAACAAAGTAACACAAAAATATAACATAATGGATGCTTAAACGTACATGGTTACAAATGTTACGCAAAATTAAACGCACTGCATGTTTTGCGTGTGGATACTATTTACAATGTTATGATTCTAGAAAGGGTTGTGTATTTACAAATAACAGTGACGGCAAGTGCCTAAGAAACCAAAAATAAGGTTATACTGTTATTGTCAATATCAACGAGCATACACACACACAATCTCCCTCCGGTTCGAGGATCACTCGAAAGCAGATTCAGTGCAGGCTACCAGCTTTCAATTTTCGGAGCTTTATTTCGCAGCCTAACACGTTTCAGAGGTTTTGAACTCCTTGTTCACAGGCATTACATCCATCTACATCAGCTGCACAGTGTCCATTAGGAGGCATACGTCCTAGTCTGCCTTTTTATTTCGTTTGCCCTCCAGTGGGCCCCTCATTTGGGTAAGTATTATTGCATTCTGGGATGTGTAGTACCAAGTCTCTGCTGTGCTCCAGAATGTCTCCTAAAATCAACTTTGCCCTTAGTAGGTTCCGTGCAGCTGTGTGATTAAAAAACATTAATTACCCTCTGGTGGACCTGCAAAGAAAGAATCCCAGCAAGTGAAGCCAGTCTGCATTTCCAAACAGACTCGGCACAGTACCATGTCCTTGGCCCCTCAATTCTCAAGGTGGTGCTTCCTCGCGGCTTTGGAACGCCGCAATTAATGTATAAACAATCTCCTTCTTGTTCGAGGATCACTCGAAAGCAGACTCAGTGCAGGCTACCAGCTTTCAATATTCGGAGCTTTATTTCGCAGCCTAACACGTTTCAGAGTTTTTGTTAACCTTGTTGCAGCAAGGATGATGACGACATGTACAGATGCAAATATGGTTTATTCACCGGCTCCAATTTGACACGTTTCGCCTGTCCTGCAGGCTTGCTCACCAACATTGAAGTAAAGTTTTGCTATTGTTTACGCACATATTTTTTTGTTGTGAGTCACACGTGACAACTGCAGTGCAATTGAAACTGTAGACAGACTTGTTGTTTTTCTAATCACAATTCAAATTCATTAGCAAATGATTGATTGATTTATTGATTAGAAAGTTGCAATAACTCTGACTTCAATCTATGTACATGCTGAGTAATAATTACACACTCAATTTCATACAATAATGTATTAAAATAAATGCGTTTAGCAATAACCGGGGATGAAACTCACTCCCCACAACCGCCTTTTGTGCAGGGCTGCAGTACTCCAAATTAGACCCATCCCTACTTTCTTGATCTGGCTTATGTTCTCCAGTCTCAAGATTCAACTCCAGCCCAAGTGGGCATATCTCACCTGCTGCTAACACGTGTACAACGTGTTTATTTTAGCCCATGTGGGTATATTCTTCAGCATAAATTAATTTCCTTTATTAACAAACAGCTGTCTTACAAAAGTGCAAAAGTGTAAATGTGATCATTATACACCAAAATCAAAATTTTAAAATCATGCAAAGGGGTCGAGAGGTAGTTTGCTATTTAACACTGAGTCTTCACAGGTGAGTATGGAAGTCTTCTTCAATATTCAATACATTTGGAGTTTTCGTATTAAGTTCAATAATATAACAAGACTCAAGTCTCCTTAATTTTTTTCTCCCGATTGCCTCCTCTGGCATTCGGTGTAATAGCAAAAATTATCAAATAGGTTAAGCCTTGTTCATTCATATTGTGGGAAATCTAAAAATGGCGCGCAACTGGATATAATTTATCGCCATTCTTAATCGCCCCTCAGATGTTGTAAAATTTGCTCGTGGACAGGCAGAATTGTGCTGCCCATGTACCTCAGGCCACAAGGGCACTGAAGCACATAGACAGCAAACTCTGTATTGCAAGTAAATTTGCCTTTAATTTCTTGACATTTGTTGATAACTTAGATTTGTAGGATGTAGAGTTTTTCCTCTGTAAACAGGCTTTGCACTAAGTGTATTTTAAGAAACCATGTTTTCTTCTCAATCATGATGTACCCAGGTTTCTATGTTTCCCCTTTTTTAGTGTATTGCTGACAAGTGTTGTCTAAGGAATTTAGCACATCTGAATGTTATCTGGGGTTTACACAATACCAATTTACCCAGTATTGGATCATTGCGTATGATGTGCCAATGTTTATTCAAGATGTTTCTCAAGTTGTCCTTTTGGGTGCTGTATGTTGTTATCATTCTACACTGATCCTTCCCCTTTTCCTCTTTTTCTTTTTGGATTTGCTTTCTTCAAAAATAATTTCTACCCTTGTCTTTTTCTTTGCTATTACTACTGCTCCTCTGATGCACTCATCTGAGTATCCTCTTGCCTTCAAGCAAGTTGTCAAACACGTCAACTCTCTACTCAGCTGCTCCTCATTGCTGCAGTTCCTCGTAGTTCTTAAACATACCCCATAGGGGATCCTTCTGATTAAGTTCTTGGGATGGAAACTGGTTGCATGAAGCAACTTGTTCCAAGCTGTAGGCTTTCTGAACAACTTTGTTTACAATTTCAAATTTTTGGCATACACAGTTAGATCTAAAAAGTTTACACTTGTAGCATTGATTTCATATATACATTTAGGATTGAGGTAATTCACCTGAAGTTTCTTGATGGACTGTTTTGCTTTCCTTTCTGAGCCTCTCCATACTACAAAGAGGTTGTCAATAAAACGACTCCAATGCAATATATGATCTTGCCATTCATGTTGGTACTGTGTCCGGACCACCTTCTCCTCCCACTAGCCCATATGCACATTCACATAACTGGGGGCGAAGCAGGTGCCCATTGCAGTACCGCATGTTTGATGAAAAAGTTCTTAATTGAAGAGAAAATAGTTATTAGTGAGGCACGTTTCTGTCATTCGTAGCAGCATCTGTGTATGCAACCATAATTTCAGAGGTCTACTGCCCAAAAAGTGTTTTATTGCATTTAGGCCATCATTATGTTTATTGCTCGTGTAGAGTGTTGTTAAGTCAACTGTCAGAAGTAAAAAATCTTCTTCCCAAGGGAGATCATAAATCCTTTTGAAGAAGTCCCCCTTGTCCTGTATATCGGATGGGAGTGTCTTCACCAGTTTACACAGAAACAAATCCACATATTTTGATGTATTCTCCAGGCCGCTTCCTATAGCTGATATAATAGGGCGCTCTGGAGGAATGATCAAATCTTTGTGAACCTTGGGTATCAGGTAAAACACCAGTGTCACCAGGCTGCTGATCTTTAAAAACATGAACTCGTCATGACTTATCAAACTTTGGTCATACCAATTTTGCAATTCTGAATTATAACTGCTGTGGGCTGCTAACATGACGTCCTTCATGATTTGACCATATTTGGATCTATTATTAAGTTGTTTATAGGCTTCAGCTAGATTTTTTCCCCTGCTCCATAACACCACATTCCCACCTTTGTCAGCATTACGCACAATGTAATCACTATTCAATGCTGGTTCATTCACTAAAGCATCATAATCTTTTTGCTTTTGCGATTTTAAAAATTTATTTTCAACATACAGCACCCAAGAGGCCAACTTGAGAAACATCTTGAATAAACATTGGCACATCATATGCAATGATCCAATACTGGGTACAATCGTATTGCATAAACCCCAGATAACATTCAGACTGTTAAATCCATTAGACAAACACTTGTCAGCAATACATTACAAAAAGGGAAACATAGAAACCAGAGTACATCATGGTTAAAGAGAAAACAAGGCTTCTTAAAATGGACTGAGGAGTATGCTAGCCCCCAGCTACGAAACACCCAACACACGTATGATGGCTGAGTGGTCAGAGTGCAACCTTGACTCCTCGCGCAAATTATTGGAAATATTGGTGAAATACGCAAGGGAGGACAGGTTGGAGCTACAACAAAGAATAGAAGATCTCAGTGGGGAAATAGAACAACACGGGGACACACAATTAAAGAAAAATATCATGAAGAAATGATCATAAGATTAAATAAAGAGGAAGAGAAGATCAAACAAAGAAAAACATACAAGTTTCAGAGAGACAAGGATGATTATGCCAACGGGCAGATCTTCACTTTTGCCTGTAAATATGATGTATACAAAAACAAAACCTTGAGAGGCAACAGAATACAACAGCAGGAACCAAATCACGAGCGAGGAGCATCATCAACCTCGGCGTCCGATCTCAGTTCCGCGGTGGAGAGTGAGACTGAGATAGAAAGTACTAGAAGTAGACCAACATTGGGAGCAATGAAACCCTAATTAGGAGAAGAACTGGATTGTCTCAGAATGAGTCGTAGGGATACTCTTAGACCTAGGGCCACCCAAACGACAAAAAACGAAGGACCAAGAACAGGAGGCAACGAAGGAGGGCAGCAAGAGAAAGGTGGCAACAGCGGAAATTCAAAAGCAATAAAGGATCAGGACCATGGAGGAAGAGATAATGATCCAAGAGAATCAAGACAATGAAGGGACTGAAAAGATAATGGGTCAAGACACCACCATTATCAATTTGACAAACATGCAATTAAACCCCGCAGAACAGCAAGTTCTTTCACTTGGCCTATCTTACTGTCCCCCGACTGACTTTGATTACACGAATACCCGGGCCGACCTATACAGATTCGTCAGAAAACTAAAATTGCACAAATTCCATCAAATTAAGGTGAGAACTCCATCTTTGCCACTTACAACAGAAATTGATGAGACAGAGGGTCTCAAAGCAGCCGATCTAAGATCCCTCAAGGATTTATACAATCTAGGACAGGAAGGCGCAATCACTAATGAATGGGGTCCGGATATAGGCACTGAAGAACATATGGATATGGCAACACAGGATCTACTTTCTCCAGGTTTCGAAACATGTGCCAAATCGGACACCATCTTCAAGGAGAAATCAAAATTCACGCCTATGATGCCTCGTGATGCTATTGATTTATTTAACGAGCAAGTAGTGACTGAGATCAAATTACTCTACACGGAGACCAATACAAATAAGACACATATCAACAACGAACAACGTAAATATCATCAACTGATGCAAAAAATTAATGACAACAAAAATATGGTAGTGAGACAAGCAGATAAAGGGGGTAACGTAGTGTTATGGTCACTTGAAGATTATTCTGAGGAGGCAGCAAAGCAGTTGAATGATACGAACTGCTATCAAAAAAGTTCCACAGGTGCAAGATAGCTTTTTTAGCAAACTGTTGGCATTGAAAAATACAGGCCTCGTAAATCTGCAAGAATTCAAGTTCCTAAAAAAAGAGAATCCCACTATCCCCGTGCTATATTTCGTGCCAAAGGTACATAAATCCATAACAAAACCACTGGGCAGACTTATAATTTCTGCTTGCGACGGCCCACTGGAAAACATGTCAGTGTACATTGACTCGTTTCTACAACATCATATGAAATCCCTGAAATCATATGTGCAAGACACAAGTGACTTCATCTGCAAAGTTGAGAAGATCAGCTGGCAGAGGAATATTGCCTTATGGCCTAGATGTTACAGCATTGTATACGTACATCCCTAATCAGAATGGAGTCAAGGCAGTGGAATATTTTTTAGCCAATCGACCCATAATATTTGCTAAACATAATCAAATGATAATAGACTTATTGATATTTTGCTCGGAAAACAATATCTTTCTATACAAAAATCAGGTCTACCAGAAGATACAAGGTAGGGCAATGGGGGCCAGCTTCTCCCCTAGTTATGCCTGCCTCTTCATGGGATGGTGCGAGGAGCTGGTCCTCCTGAAGAAACATATCCACACCTTTACAAATAATATAGTCTGTTGGTTACAATTTATCGATGACCTTTTTGTAGTCTGGAATGGGTCAATTGAAAGTGCACATGAATTTGTTTCTGAGATAAACGAGAATAATGTGAATTTAAAATTCACATGTGACATCAGCCGTGACAGTATCACATTTTAGACACCAAGGTATATGTATCTCAAGATGGCCTGACAACCACCCTGTTTAGAAAGCCCACAGCGGGCAATTCGATATTGCATGCGAAAAGTGCCCACCCCCCTCACTTAATTAACAGCATCCCCTATGGGGAGATGCTGAGAATAAAGAGAATTTGCGGGAGAAGCAGGAAAAATGTAAAAACAGATTCCTGCAACGTGGATATAAAAACCAGACTATAGAAGCAGCAATATCAAAAACTAGATCTCAGACAAGGCAAGACCTATTTAAATATAAACATAAGTCTAACACAGCCACAGATGCCATGGTAAAAAAACCTACAAGATTGATATTGGGATACAATAGACAAGAAGGACGGATCAGGGCCATTATAAGATGCAATTGGCCATCCTTAAGGGGGACCCCGTCGTTGGGGGAGCATTGCTCTGAAAACCATCCATAACTTTTAATAAAACCACTTCTATGGGGAATGCACTCATAAAAAATAACCCTGAAGTCATAAAACCCAATACATGGTTAACTTCCAGACTAGGCTTTTACAAGTGCCCGAACTGCAAGGCTTGTCAATATGGTGTGAATACTAAAAATTACCAAACAGCCTTTAGTGCAAAACACCACACCATATCTAAATACTTGTCTTGCAAAACAGAATATGCCGTTTATGCACTGGTATGTAGTTGTATGGTATGTAGTTGTAATCTCACATACATCGGCAGCACTAAATTGCCTGTACATAAGAGAATCTTGCATCACACCAGGGCTATTGTGAATAAAGGCCAAAGCTATCCTGTGGCGATGCATTTTAAAGAACAGCACCAGAGTAGCCTCAAACATTTTAAATATTATGTGTTAGATATGGTACCTTTTAACAAAAGTGGTGGTAACAGAGAGGCCAGGTTATGACATTTGGAGACCAGATATATATTAGAGCTAGACACCAAACAACCCAAAGGTCTCAACACTTGTGAGGACTTACATACATACCTATAAATAATCAGGACATCTATTGTTTACACTTACACCTATGCTATTCATTGCACACACTTGGCCTAGTGATTTGTATTCGGTATTTAAGTACGTGTTTATTTATTTATCTATTTATCTACGTATTTTTTTACTGGGTATTTGTCGGTTGGGTCTCTATGTTGTTTCAATGGATTATGAAGTTGTTGGTTTATGGACTGTCTAACTGTCTCAATTATGCCGGGGAATTACTATAAGACCTTAAGCCCCGGCATCTTCGATACCAGAATAGAGGTATCTCATAACTTGTATATATTCCACTTTAGATAATGATTTGTACGAATCTCTTTTTGACAAAATATTAACATATATATTTTATCAAATATGTGTTTTGTTATAGGAGGATTTTAGGTAATTTATTGGAATTTTAGGTCGGAGTGATTTTATATCAATTTTTATATTGAGTATATCATTGTGTGGGAACCAACCTATTGATCTTTCCCTTAGAAAATTACTGAGTTGTTTTTCCTCTTATCCCCTTTAAACTGAGCTGCAACAAGCACACTGATATTTTTAGGAATGAGATATTATCAATACCTACAATATGATTTATTTACTTGCTGAAGCTGCTTGCACTTTTTGCACAAAAGATTTATCGTTGCACTTTTTCACACATTTGCACATAACATTCACACACAGGGGTCTCGCTTGTCTATGACAATGGGGGAATTCTTTCTCTTTTTTTAAGCACTTGGTTACTTTATTATGGCATCAACAGGAAATTGTAGTTAGAGCTGGGGTAAGGTATTTCTCATATGATGTAGAAATGCGATGTTCATATTTACTCATACCCCAATAAGAAGACAAATGACATATTAGAATTATGCAGGATTTTTTCCAACTAGATCAAATACTATCTGTATTTTACAGAAACATGTTTTTCAGGAGGTCATTTGCTATGAGACATGCTCCATGTTTTAAAGAATGAATTTACATGCATTAGGCTGTAATTTATATGATTGTTAAATACCATGAGACATACTTTATGTTTTCAAGAATGAATTTACAAGCATTTAAGCTGTAATCTAAAATACAGGTAAACAGTATGTCTTTTATTTCTATGCTGTGTCATGTTGGACCTTGCACTTTAAAAAGGAGACACTGCCGCCTATGCGCTGTCGAGTGAACAAGGCCGGTTGTTTCCGGCCGAAAAACGTCATGGCAAAAATGTGGTAGCACAATAAAAACCACTTGAACTAATTTGGGTCTGCACTTGCCTGCTTCGTATGTCAAGAGGATTGAGTGGCGAGCGTGTAAAAAAAAAAAATCTTTATATAAATATAAATATATATATATTCTCTGTTCTCTAGAGCTCTCAGCGCCAGGAAGCCGTTTGGCCATCGTGCACTCTATAAATATTTTCATTCATTCATTCATATATATATATATATATTCATACACACACACACATTTTCAGTTTAGTCTACTGTAGGCCTGCTCCATAACCAGTTGCGGCAGGCAGCACTAGAGAGTGGGACATTACAGTTTATAATTATGCAGACGATCTGCAGATCATTTTTCCACTCAACTCCCCCAATGCGATAGATAACTTTCACTCTGTCATGCTCCATATCCAAGATTGGATGAATTCCAACCAATTGAAACTGAACCCCGGGAATACCGAGCTTCTTCTCCCGGGCTCCAGCCCCTCTTTCTGGGGAACCCAGTTCTGGCCCAACGCACTGGGCCTCCCACCGACCCCCTCGACCTCTGTAAAAAGTCTTGGTGTGATAATTGACGCCGAACTCTCCCTTCGACCCCATATCGGCTCCGTGATTTCATCCTGTTCCTTTCAACTCAGAAAGATCCGGAAGGTCAGTCACTTGACCCCCCCACCTGCTCTGATTCAAGTTATCATGTCTCTTGTGCTCTCCCGCCTGGACTTTTCCAACTGCATTTACCACAGACTTCCCAAAACCCTTCTCCACCGCCTTCAGGTGGTCCAAAACCAGGCAGCCCGGATCATCTTTAAATCTCTAAAATGGCAATCTGCCAAACCTCTGATGCACAAACTACACTGGCTACCCATAGAACACAGGGTGGCCTTCAAGTTGGGCTGCCTCACGTTCAAAGCCCTCCACTGCCCCAGCCCTGCTTTCCTGACTTCCCTCATCACTCCCTACTGTCCAAACCGCAATCTTCATTCTGCTCATCTTAAATCACTCGTCATACCCAAAACCAGAACCAACAAATTTGGCGGACGAAGGTTCGCCCTTTTGGCACCGAAATTCTGGAACTCCCTTCCCCTGACCATCAAATTGAGCAGCTCCCTCCTTCATTTTAGGAAGCTGCTCAAAACTTTTCTCTTTCCCCCACCCTGCTAACCCTGCACTAAACCTCAGTTTGTGATCACCTTTGTCCTTTAGCGCCAGGAAACTCATGGTGTCAATGCGCTCTACAAATTCCATTTAATAATAATAATAATAGAGAGTGGTGGGGCGGGCAAATGGGTAGTGGGTGGTTGACACATTAAATAAATAAATAAATAAATGCTCACTTACCTGAACGAACATCCTCCTCGTTCCGCTCCAGTTTTCTTCTTCACACAGGACCTTCTACATCTCCCCTAACCAATCCTGGCACTGCTCCCATGCTGCGAGCAGCACCAAGATTGGGAGGAGTGGGCTCTGTCACCGCTCCTGAGGGCTTTTGAGGCATTGATTTGGTCTAACAAATTGCACATATCTGGCTGTCCGTCGCAAGACAGCCGGCCAAAGGGACATGTGCACTTTGAAATTAAGTGCCCTGTGCCCATGCAGCCCACCCTCCTCTCTGATGCTGTCATTCAGCAGGCCACGCCCTGTCCTGACGCTCTGTTCGGGACAGACGAATGGAAGAAAAATAAAATGGTTTTGCCTTTTTTTTCATCTCTGGGGCATGGGACAAATTAAATTAGTGGTACAACGCTACTCCACTCATAACTTATCCATCAACCTTGCACTGGAGTGCAGACCCGCCCACAGCAGACCCATCCCACTGCTCTACTACAGACCCAGCTCACTGTCGTACTGCAGTCCCACCTCGCTGCAGACCAACCCCACTGCCCTACTGCAGACCAACCCCACTGCCCTTTTTCCAATGACTTTTAGCCGGGGCATATTCAGATTTGCTAGTTTCTTGCTTTGTAGGATCTGAATGAATGTTACTGTCCATTTGGCGCTAACCACGTTGGGCAGTGTTGTCATGATAAGTGGTGGAGTCAGCAAGATGTTGAAACTGCAGTCTGGACAAAGTGCTTCAGTATAATTAAATAAGGAGGGACATCGATTCAATAGCAAAAAGGATGACAGAACAGCCGCAGCACTGAACTTGATCCTTGCAAATAGTTCAAATAAAAATATAAAATGTGCTCCAGCAAAACACACATAAACAGTGTAATTCGCCACCATGGTGCCTCAACATGTCCTGATCCATTTGAGTAGCCATGATTTTCTTTCTATGCTCCGGTGGCTTTCTCAATTTCAATGTATTTGTTAAAGCATTGCAGCAAGAGCAGACAAAATGATCAACAGCCCAGCCTTCTGGCTAGATTGCATGATCCTTCTGAGTGCCTACTCAGCGCCCCAGAGATTCTGGAGTATACAGCATGCCTGGGAGTCTCCCCGCTGTCAGTTCTGGATTACCAAATAGGCAAAGTAGGCCCTGGCCTATGGGCTCCATTCTTTTTAGGGGCCTCGCAACAACATATCAAAATTATATTGATTTGATCTTGAAAGAAAATCACAATTAAGCTCTCTTCAATTGTTCCAAAAGATTGAAAAAAATGAATCAACTCAAAGAAACGAAAACTTTACATTACAGGCTCTATAGAGTAAATAGTATATTAATGTAATGCACCCATTAACAACTTAAACTACATAAACCAGGGACATCAGATTCACATAAGTTTGTCTCTTAAAGGTTCATCTTCTGGCAGCGGTCAGATTGCAAAACAAATCCGGTGCAAACTATGCATCTGCAACGTATAGTAGTGATGGTCATCTCGATCTAAAATTTAAAAAAATGGTTCATTAAAATTGTTGGTTGGTAAAATTAACAAGCATTTGAAATGCAAATAGGTTTTGCATTTACGCGAGTTTGAGCTATTGGCATTGTAAATGATATTGCCTTTTATTTGTGTTTTGTTTTTTAAAATATAAGTAAAAGGCATTTTTATTTACAATGCCAATGGCTTAAAGTCTCGTAAATGCGAGACCTATTGCTTTGCAAATGTTTTTTTTCCTTATTTAAAAGTAGGCGCTACCAGTGTAATGGCGCTAGAACCCCTTTCCTCCTTCTATGATTTTTTGCACAGATCATCCCTGGAAATGAACTTCCCACCAGGAATGGAATGAAAGGAAACATCCATTCAGGGAGAACAGTTTCTGGTGCTAACTGTAAAGAGGAACTCTACAACACCTTGCCTCTAGTGCGGGGACTTGTACCCTTGCCGCAGAGGGGCCCGCGACATCAAAACCAAATATCTGAAAGCTAAAGCAGCCATAGTCTGAACAGGAATCCCGAGAAGCACTCGGGTGTTAAGTGCGAATAATGAACGGCTGACCAGGAGGAAACAAAGTTGGTATAATTTGTAAAAGGCACATATTTAATCACTATTTAAACTCACAAAGTCAAAATATAATGTGGAAAAAGTAGCACACCAGATTCAGAACTGCAGGGAGCAGAGAAGCAAACAGGTTGGGTCAAAAGGCAGAAAGTGGGATTCTCAAGATGAATTTTGGAATGTGCGAAGTCAGTAGTGAAAAACAAATGTCACGGAGGTCACAGCTTACTGCAGCCCACAAGTTCAGGTAACTCAGGAAGGAGCATTCCTTTTAGAGGAGCCATTGACAATGGCATGCTCGGAGATTAGAATGACCACAAATTAACAAAGCCAGCTAGCATACTGCATAGTGAACTGAGCGAGTTCACGACTAATCAACTAAAGCGTTGCATTATATAATTTGTGTATTGCTTACTTCCCCATGCGAAAGAACTTATCCACATGTGTAGCACACTAAACTGTGTGGCTTTGCATTTGGAAGTGTGTTGTCTTTGCTTTGAGCCTATGTGGTGTTTCCTTGTCATGCATGAGGACCATCAAGGTTTGGTTATTGTGTTTTGAAATTGCAGCGCTTGTGATACCTACGATCCTATTCCATGATCTGCCAAGTACAACTTTATTTATTTGTATCCCTTTCTCTTTTATCTAGTTAGGCTGCCTTGAACAGTAAAGCCTTGTAAAAGAAAAGGAATTAGGGCCATATGTATGAAGCAAATTCACACTCAATTTCAGCCTTTGCGAATGCGAATTTGCTAAATGGGATGTATGAATGAAAATCCAGTGCAAAATAAGGAATCGCAAAATTTGTGCTTCCTTATTTTGCAATTGCATTTAAGGAATCGCAAATTTTGCAATTCCTTAAATGCAATGTATAAAGCTAAGAAAAATTGCTAATTGCCCCTAAGGAATCGCAAATTAACACCAACTTCAAGTTGGTGGTAATTTGCGAATTTCTTTAAAAATGCCCATTTTTGCATTTTTCTAAGTGCCATGTCACGCACATACATGCCCTTAGGGCATGTATGTGCCTATGTGTATATTTCAGGGGTGCAACAGGGTGTCCTTTGGACACCCCTGCACCCTTGAAATTATTCTCAATTTGCGATTCGCAAATTGCGAATCACAAATTGGGAATAAATTCCCATTCCTTCCTATGGGCCAGGAGGCCCTTAGTAATGAATGGGAAAGTATTCCTTAATTGCGAATTTGCAATTTGCGAATTCGCTATTAAGGAATATCAAGAAATCGCTAAAAAATTGCGATTTTCTTGATACATACCAATTAGCAATTTTGAAATAGCGATTTCTTGAAAATCGCTATTACAGAATCGCTTATTGGTATCTTGATACATATGGCCCTATGCATGACACAGTCCTTGTAAAAGACTGTTTTTTATTTCCCAGTATACTGTGAGCATATTCGCAGTGTCCGTGAACCTCATCATTTTTACGTCGAGCCTGGGCAGCGCATGCGCTCCTCTGCGAGGCATGCTGTATTCAGGTATGGCCTTGAAGCTCTGCCCATTTCCTGATTATCTTTTCCATTGGCTCCTGTTACTATCCTATCTAAAACGTTGCTTTTCATTCATGAATAGGCTTAGTAGTCTAGTCTGTTGTCATACACATATTTTTCCACCCACTACAGCTTACAGCATGGGGCATGGGGTCAGCTCACTTCACCATTTGGCTAACTATTGTGAGTGGTGGCGTTCTGCTGGTTCACAAGGAGTGCGTCGGCACACGAGTATCTGCAGTGACAGGGACTATTGTGGCAATGTTTGCTTTTTGAAACTAATAATATTTTTACTTTTAGGCTTTTTTTATATTTGCGAAGGAGCATCTGCTCCCCCAACAATAACGTTTTAGAAAAACCATTTCAAAACAAACATTGGCAAAGTCAAATGGCTGGCAGGCGACACCAGGCCTATTGGCTTTAACGCTGCTTGTTTATCTTACTGAAATGTGAAGGATTCTAGACATTCTCACGTTGATGTTGATTTGTTCTGTCCCACGGTTATCCCCCTTCTTTCCTCCGTGTAGTTTTCAGAACTCAAGTTGTTAAGGCAGATTTCCAAACGGAAATAAAAATAAACTGAAACTAATTCACTTAACTGATATATTTTCTTGAGAAAAGAAACAAAATATCATTCTGAAATAATAGTGCCATTCCAACCTCCTTGAAGTCTGGCTTGTTTTCTTAAGAAAGGGACAGTGTATTTTTGTTGTGTGGATAACTGTTACTTTAATAAATTAGGCAAACCTCGTACTTTCTTTTAGAACTCCAACAGGGAGAAGCAATGTTCCTGGACAACCAGGCACCGGTGCTCTTGGGTAGAACTCCAACAGGGAGAAACAATGTTCCTGGACAACCAGGCACCGGTGCTCCTGGATAAAACTCCAACAGGGAGAAGCAATGTTCTTGGCCAACCAGGTACCGGTGCTCCTGGTTAGAACTCCGACAGCGAGAAGCAATGTTCCTGGACAACCAGGTACCGGTGCTTCTGGTTAGAACTGCAACAGCGAAAAGCAATGTTCCAGGACAACCAGGTACCAATGCTCTTGGGTAGAACTCCAACAGCGAGAAGCAATATTCCTGGAGAACCAGGTACCGGTGCTCCTGGTTAGAACTCCAACAGCGAGAAGCAATGTTCCTGGACAGCCAGGAACCGGTGCTCCTGGATAGAACTCCAACAGTGAGAAGCAATGTTCCTGGACAACCAGGTACCGGTGCTCCTGGATAGAACTCCAACAGGGAGAAGCAATGTTCTTGGCCAACCAGGAACCGGTGCTCCTGGATAGAACTCCAACAGCAAGAAGCAATGTTCTTGGCCAACCAGGTACCTGTGCTCCTGGGTAGAACTCCAACAGGGAGAAGCAATGTTCCTGGTCAACCAGGCACGAGATCTCTGGCGTAGAACAGCAGGGTAGAGAAGAGATGCCTCTGGCTGACCAGGTGCCGGTGCTTCTGGGTATATCTGAAATCGAGAGAAGGGATGCTCCGGGCTAACCAGGTGCCAGTGCTTCTAGGTAGAACAGCAGCAAGGAGAAGTAATGCTGATGGCTACCTAGGTGCCAGTACCTCTGGGTAGAATGGCAGTGTGGAGAATGAATGCTGCTGGCTAACCAGGTGCCAGTGCTTTTGGGTAGAACCACAGCAGGAATATGAATGTTGATGGCTAATCAGGCGCTTCTGGGTAGAACCGCAGTGGGAGTATGAATGTTGATGGCTTGCTGACCAGGTGCTTCTGGGTAGAACGGTAGCAGGTAGAATGAATGCTGATGGCTAAACAGGTGCTTCCGGGTAGAACACTAGCAGAGATAATGAATGCTGACGGCTAGCCAGTTGCCAGTGTTTCCTGGTAGAATGGCGGCGGAAAGAAAGGATTCTCCTGGCTGAGCAGGTGCTAGTGCTTCTGGGTAGAACGGCAGTAGAGAGAAGGAATGCTGAAGGCTAACAAGATGCCAGTACCTCCAGGTAGAAAGTCAGTGAGGAGACTGAATGCTCCGGGCTAACCCGGTTCCAGTGCTTTGGAGTAGATCTGCAGCAGGGAGAAGGGGTATTGATGGCTAACCAGGTGTGGGTGCTTCTGGGTAAAATGGAAGCAAGAAAAATGAATGATTCTGGCTAACCATGTACTTCTGGGTAGAACGGCAGCACAGAGAATGAATGTTTCTGGCTAACCAGGTTGTGGTGCTACTGGGTAGAACCGCAGCGGAAGGAGGTATGATCTTAGCCAACCAGTTACTGGTGCTTAATCTGTACATGAGTGTGTGATCCCAATGTTTCGCAGAAGCCTTTTGCCAGTGCCATCCAGTGCTGTGGATGCCCCACACTAAGGGTGACTAGAGTTGATTCCACCCCATGTCTCTTTCTTCCTCCACCCTGCACTATATGTTTCTTTTCATCTCACTCTTGCTTGTTGCTTTCTCCCTTTGTCACCGTTTCCCTCTCTTTCTCCTCCTTCCTCCCTCTCCTGCATTTCTCGCTGGCTACTAGACAAATCTGCTGATGAAAAATAGGCCCCACTCTCCATAAATCAGTGAGATAAAATCGAGCACTTCCGGGTACGTTTCGCTTCTCCTGGGTCCGTATGAATTCTACATCCAATGATTAGTGTTAAAGTATCACTCATTAAATTGTGCCAAGAAGTGGCATTCACGCATAGTTCATGGATATCAAACGAGACTTCTGAGGCGTATACTTATATTGCAACACCCATGCAGCCGTTCAAACAGACATGCACTCACTTATACCCCGTAAAACACACATCATGATGCAACGAACAACCAGTGCAAACTGGGACGCGCAAAAAAAGGCACCTCACAACATATGTCCGTCCTTCCCGATCTCCGAGCCTGCTCAGTTTGTGATCTTACACTCCTATTCTACGTGCTCTGTTTTTGAAACTGCATTTTTGAAAATCTTGTTTTGCTTCCAATACAAATCTTAATTTATTTAGTGTTGACCTAAACTGAGTATGTTAATTTCCCCTCCTCTAAAAGGTTGAGATGAGGGGAAAGCGGTGCAGGACAGAGGGCATGGGATCATGTTTGTGTTACCTTTGCCTCTGACCACAGTGCCAGTCGAAGACAAACTAAACATAACTCACTTTTTTTGCATAATTTCAATCCATCCTTGTCTCGCGACACATGCTGGGCAGTGTTGTTATATCTGTGTATAGATGGCAGGCACTGAACACCTCCTAATTGCTGCCAGTGATAATTATTTAGTAGCAGCTGCCATTGGTGGAGAGTCTGCCTGTTTTCTGTGCTGATCACAACGTTGCCCTTCCCTTGACCTCTGGAGATGCATGCGTTTTGGATTGCTTGTCTTTTGTAAAGCATCTGATTGATGGCCGAGCACACAGTACTCTGAGTGCCGCTTTGTTAGCTTTGGCTACCGCTCGGTTTTAAACAGAGCTTCAAAAATCTCTCGGTGCTACCCAAGAAAAACACAATTGAGCAGCCTGCTGCAGCAGTGCGCGAGAATGTGTCTTAGAAGAGTGCAAGCTGCAGGCCGGAAGCCAGCCTGAAGACAGAATCCATCTGTCTTCAACACAGCACCCGTGGCTTTACCACCATGGCACTACACTGTTGTCTTCACTCACGGCTGCTTCTAGGTGCAATCCTAATGAACCCATGGTCCGTAGAATGGATGGATGCATAGTCCGAGGAATGGATTCCATGTTTTGGCAACCATTAAGCATCATCAAGCCAGGAGTTTGCAGTATGCTACCAAAAAAGTGATTGGTGGTGGTTGTTTTTCAGCCATAGGAATGCTGAGTGAAAATTTAATCCAGTGCGTTTATCTGTATTTTCTCCTTACATCCACAAACTCCTCTTCCTCCTCAGCACAATGTATTCCGGCAGTGCTTTAAGTGGAACAAAAAAGGTTGGGGAGCTGTAATAGGGAAGTGGTCTAAGAAGCATATCTAAGAATCCACGATAAGAGGTGTAGCCGTTGTATATCTCAGAATCCCCCATGAGAGGTGGGGCCTGTGTATATCTAAGAATCCCACACGAAAGGTGTGGTCTGTGTATATCTAAGAATCCTCCATGAGAGGCGTGGTCTGTGTATATCCAAGAATCCCACACGGGAGGCGTGACCTGTGTATATCTAAGAATCCCACAAGAAAGGTGTGGTCTGTGTATATCTAAGAATCCTCCATGAGAGGTCTGTGTATATCCAAGAATCCCACAAGAAAGGTGTGGTCTGTGTATATCTAAGAATCCTCTTTGAGAGCCTTGGTCTGTGTATATCTAAGAATCCCACACGAGAGGTGTAGTCTGTGTATATCTAAGAATCCCCCATGAGAGGCGTGGTCTGTGTATATCCAAGAATCCCATAAGAGAGGCGTGACCTGTGTATATCTAAGAATCCCACACGAAAGGTGTGGTCTGTGTATATCTAAGAATCCCCCATGAGAGGCGTGGTCTGTGTATATTCAAGAATCCCCCCATGAGAAGCGTGGTCTGTGTATATCTAAGAATGCACCACGAGAGGCATGTCCTGTACATATCTAAGAATCCCACATGAGAGGTGTGGTCTGTGTATATCTAAGAATCCCCCATGAGAGGCGTGGTCTGTGTATATCGAAGAATCCCACACGAGAAGCATGAACTGTGTATATCTAAGAATGCACCACGAGTGGCGTGGCCTGTGTATATCTAGAATCCCCCACGAGAGGTGTGGTCTGTGTATATCTAAGAATCCCCCATGAGAGGCTCCCCCTATTGCCTTTCCAAGCCAGACAGATAATGGTCCAGGGGCTTGTTCTCTCCAGGCTGGACTTTGGGAATGCCTTGTATCTAGGGGCCCCCCAATCCACCCTGAACACACTCCAGATCATACAAAACTGTGCAGCACGAACAATACTTGAAATCCCCCGCCGACTTTCCGTGAAAGCTGGCCTGAAGAGCCTTCCCTGGCTCCCGGTCAGAGATAGAATTAAGTTCAAGACCCTCTGCATAACTTACCGAGCATATTGGAAAACTGGAGCTGCCATCGACCACTCATTGATCACTTCATATGGCCCTTCTAGGCAACTCAGATCATCATCCTCTCCTGGTGACGGTACCCAGGATTAAGAGAGCCAGATGCGGAGGCCGGTCCTTTTCGTACAACGCTTCAATACTTTGGAATTCCCTTCCTTATCATTTGCGCACAGAGACAAATCTCTTATCTTTTTGCAAACAATTAAAAACCCTGCTCTTTAAATAAAACTGATCCTTTAATACTGCCAACACAAATCAACAAAAAGAGAGGTAGGGAAGGAGCAACACTCTTAGTCATAACTATGACTAGAAAGATAACAACAATAGAGAGTGTTACTTGGTTGAAGAATACACAAGTAATGGAGCACAAGAGAGAAACAACACCAATTAGGTTTGTTTAGAAAGCCCTCACTCACCGACCTGGTCGGTGACATGCTTCATCATCGGGCCCCACTGGGTGTGACCGAATGTCACCCCAGTGTGCTTCAACGCCAGATTTACTGCGGAGCGGGTAATGTGAAGATGTGAAGGCTAAGTGATAGGTTACGTGAAAAGAGTGACGTGATGAGTTTAAAAATGCCTTGATTGTATCAAAAATTGATTTCATGACTGATCAACAAGGACATATTAAAAATGTGTTGGTAAACCCGGCCAACTAAATTGAATGGTCTGTTTCCAAAATCATTACGGTGTGGTCAACATGTTTCTGCCAATGTCGGTGTAATTAACCTGGTATTCGTCAGGACCTATGGAGAAATAAACCCCGGCGGTATGGACACGCTAAGGCCCACCCTACCAAGGGACGTGAAAGTGAAAAGTCGTCTGTGTAAGTGCAATGAGGAGGGGGCCACACCGAACAAAAAACTGGGAGGCACACACCCTACTTATCTCTGGATTAGAGACTTCAAAAATTAAATGCACTTGAAAGGTGAGAAAATGTCACCACATAGACCACGGGAGGGGGGTGATGGCGTATTTGGCACATCGCCCACAACACCAAGCACCCGTGTGTAAACCTGATCGATCCCTCTGAACCGAGTCTCGAGTCTGCAGCGCTAGTACGCCTCAGGGTAGCTATCGCGCTATATAAGTGACCTTTTCATTTCATTTCAGAAGCGTGGTCTGTGTATATCTGAGAATCCCCCATGAGAGGTTTGGCCTGTGTATATCTAAGAATCCCACACGAGATGTGTGGTCTGTGTGTATGTAAGAATCGCCCATGAGAGGCGTGTTCTGTGTATATCTGAGAATCCAACACAAGAGGTGTGGCTTGTGTATATCTAAGAATCTACCACGAGGGGTGTGACCTGTGTATATCTAAGAATCTCACATGAGAGGCATAGCCTTTGTATATCTCAGAATCCCCCATGAGAGGTGTGGCCTGTGTATATCTAAGAATCCCCCTTGAGAGGCTTGGCCTGTGTATATCTAAGAATCCCACATAAAATGGTGTGGTCTGTGTATATCTAAGAATCCCCCTTGAGAGGCGTGTCCTGGGTATATATAAGAATCCCACACAAGAGGTGTGGCCTGTGTATATCTAAGAATCCCACACGAACAGTGTGGTCTGTGTATGTCTAAGAATCCCCCGTGAGAGGCGTGGTCTGTGTATGGTGCAGAGTAGTAATCTCGACGCAAAAATATCGTCTGACATTAATATCTCCGCAGAAATATCGAGTGGAACAAATATCGACAACAAAAATATAGTTTGACTAGAATATCGACAGACAGGTAAGTAATATCGATAACAATAATATAGTTGTAATAAATGTCGTTTACAAAAATATAGTTTACAAAAATATCGATTTATTAATAATGTTATGTATTTTAGTGTTTTAAATGAGAATTGTAAGTTATTTTATTATATGTTTTGGAATTGTATTAGTTATTAATGTTTATTATGTTTAATTTTGTGTTATTACTTCCGTAGCGGGTTGTGGGTTTATAGGGGAATAGGGTGGGAAGTAATTTAATTATATAAAATTAATTGAATAATGAATGTGTTAATTAATTAATAATAGTGTAATAATTAGTTGTTAATTAATTTCAATTAGTCAATTAATAATTAATAATGTTAATTTTTTATTAATTTCAGGTGTGTGTTGGTGAGTTGATATGTGTAAATGGTGTGAAGGGTGGTAATTAATTAATTTATTATTGATGAATTAATAAATAATTTTTTTATTAATTACCATTAATTAATTAGTAATTATTAATTGTAAATGAGTTATTAAATGTAGGTGTAGTGGTGTTTTTAAGTGTATATGGTTGAAAGCTGGTAATTAATTAATTAATTAATATAAACAAATTAATTTTATTTAATTAATTAGTAAATATTAGATGTAATTGTGTCATTAATTTTAGGTGTGTGTGGTGGATGTAATGGTATTAATTAATGTGTAATTGATTACTTTTTATTATCTTTGTCAATAATATATCTAAATGTATATATTATTTATGTTTATAATGGAAATAAAATTTACAATAAATTATGGTAGTGAGTTTTTTTTATTGTTTTGTGTTCCAGCGCTTTCCTTACTATTGTACTCACTGGAGTGGAAATAGTAATTTTTACCCCTACGCTATCCAACGCTTTCTCTACTGGTGCACACACTGGAGTGGGAATAGTAATTTTTACCCCTACGCTATTCAACGCTTTCCCTACTGTTGCACTCTTTGGAGTGGGAATAGTAATTTTTACTTCTACGCTATCCAACGCTTTCCCTACTGTTGCACCCTTTGGAGTGGGAATAGTAATTTTTACACTACGCTATCCAACGCTTTCCCTACTGTTGCACTCTCTGGAGTGGGAATAGTAATTTTTACTCCTACGCTATCCAACGCTTTCCCTACTGGTGCACTCACTGGAAGTGGAATAGTAATTTTTACCCCTACGCTATCCAACGCTTTCCCTACTGTGGCATCCTCTGGAGTGGGAATAGTAATTTTTACTCCTACGCTATCCAATGCTTTCCCTACTGTTGCACCCTTTGGAGTGGGAATAGTAATTTTTACCCCTACGCTATCCAACGCTTTTCCTACTGTTGCACCCTCTGGAATGGGAATAGTAATTTTTACCCCTACGCTATCCAACACTTTCCCTACTGTTGCACCCTTTGGAGTGGTAATAGTAATTTTTACCCCTACGCAATCCAACGTTTTCCCTACTGTTGCACCCTTTAGAGTGGGAATAGGAATTTTTACTCCTCCGCTATCCAACGCTTTCCCTACTGGTGCACTCACTGGAGTGGGAATAGTAATTTTTACCCCTATGCTATCCAACCCTTTCCCTACTGTTGCACCCTTTGGAGTAGGAATAGTAATTTTTACCCCTACGCTATCCAACGTTTTCCCTACTGTTGCACTCTCTGGAGTGGGAATAGTAATTTCTACTCCTACGCTATCCAACGTTTTCCCTACTGTTGCACTCTCTGGAGTGGGAATAGTATTTTTTTACCCCTATGCTATCCAACGCTTTCCCTACTGTTGCACTCTCTGGAGTGGGAATAGTAATTTTTACCCCTACGCTATCCAACGCTTTCCCTTCTGTTGCACTCACTGGAGTGGGAATAGTAATTTTTACCCCTACGCTATCCAACGCTTTCCCTACTGTTGCACTCTCTGGAGTGGGAATAGTAATTTTTTGCCCTACGCTATCCAACGCTGTCCCTACTGTTGCAACCTCTGGAGTGGGAATAGTTATTTTTACCCCTACGCTATCCAACGCTTTCCCTACTGTTGCACCCTTTGGAGTGGGAATAGTAATTTTTACCCCTACGCTATCCAACGCTTTTCCTACTGTTGCACCCTCTGGAGTGGGAATAGTAATTTTTACCCCTACGCTATCCAACGCCTACCCTACTGTTGCACCCTCTGGAGTGGGAGCAGTAATTTTTACCCCTACGCTATCCAACGCTTTCCCTACTGTTGCACTCTTTGGAGTGGGAATAGTAATTATTACCCCTTCGCTATCAAATGTGTTCACTACTAATAACTAGGCAGCTCAGATCATCATCCTCTCTCCTGGTGACGGTACCCAGGATTAAGAGAGCCAGATGCGGAGGCCGGTCCTTTTCGTACAACGCTTCAATACTTTGGAATTCCCTTCATTATCATTTGCGCGCAGAGCCAAATCTCTTATCTTTTCGCAAACAACAAAAAACCCTGCTCTTTAAATAAAACTGATTAACCTTTAATACTGCCTCCACAAACACAAGTCTGCAGCGCTAGGACGCCTCAGGGTAGCTATCGCGCTATATAAGGGCCCTTTTCATTTAATTTAATTTCATTTCAGAGTCGTGGTCTGTGTATATCTGAGAATCCCCCATGAGAGGTGTGGCCTGTGTAAAGCTAAGAATCCCACACGAGATGTGTGGTCTGTGTATATCTAAGAATCGCCCATGCGAGCCGTGGTCTGTTTATATCTGAGAATCCCACACGAGATGTGTGGTCTGTGTATATCTAAGAACCACGGAGCTCAGACCAATCACAGTGCTGCAGTGCAGCGTTGTGATTGGCTATGGGGAGCCTGGTGTTTCCTCCTTCCTGTTCGAGCCGGGAGAGCCGACGGGGGACGCGGAGGCGAGATGCAGCAAGCAGATACGTTACTTTCTCTTTTTTTCACACCCCCTTACCCTTCACCCCACCCCGGATCAATGGCGGCCGCCACTGCTGACAGCTATGCTTATGGTCTTACTAGAAAAATAATAACCAACATCATCTGCCAAGAAGATACTTAAGTACAGTTTACATAGCACAATTGTTAAGTGTTTCATTGTCCTGGGCCACTAACAATGAAACACTTGACAAGGTAAGCCCGAAAAAAAGAATATCTTAATCACTTGCTGTCAAAACATCAGTGGAGTCAAGCGTACAAAGGAGATGATTAAGTTATTTGGTTGGAATTAAATAGTGTCTTAGGTTTGTGGACCCCAATGATAAACCACATATCCAGGTATTGATTGTGTGTCACAAAGAGGACTTCCCATGGCCATGACTATGCTTTGAAGTTCTGGCATGCGACAGGCAGGCAGGTAGTGTTCTTTTGTGACAGTGAAGGAAAGAAACATAGTGCTCCAAATCATTACCAAGACAAATAACATAACATGTTGATGGAACTTGAGCTGATGTATGGAAAAGAGGGGTCGTACATTCCAAGTTCCGATTAAGAATGCTGTTGGGCGTTCTGAGAGAGATTTGCTACATGTTTCCAGATTGGCTGTGTTGCCAGTAGTGGTCTTGCTATGTGTCAGATTAATACAGACGCATGAGCAGAGTTCTGTACCCTAACATGTGGATCCCCACCATTCGATGCTGCAGCCAAGTGAGTGAGTGCAATGGTATCAGCGGAAATTGTGTTTATATTTTACTGGCCATTGCTCATCAGCTGCACTACATGCACATGCATGCGTAGGCCTTTTTTAAAACCTCAAGTGCTTTCATACATGCTTGCTCACCCACGTGTCCATCTGGCCATTTTAAAGATTGGAGATTGTCAGGAACGTGCTCCACTCACCATAGAAGCACACTCTTTGTGTGTGCAATCTGGTGGCCATTTTGGAACAGACTCATTTAAATTCATTGGTGACCATTTTCATTTGGAAAGGCCTGCACATGCCTGTGAATATTGTGAATCCTAGAGTTGCTTACATTGATTATCGGTGACAGGCGCACCTCTATTCATGGTGGATAAATAGCCTGCACCTGCAGATTAGCATTGATTAGCATAGTAACCATGATTGTACATGATTTACAGGAGTATCATTTATAGGAAACAGAACCTATCGGTTTGATCCTATTGTGTGTCGATTTAGATATCGTATATAGGTTTCCGATTTACGCCCTTATATAGGCACAATTGGCATTGCCCTTATAAAGGCATATAAATCCTACCCTTATTTAGGCATTATCCATGGTAACCAAATACAGGCATGGCCACCTACGTCACAACGAGTTCTTGGAAAACCAGACTCTTAAGCCTTTAGAACTTCCCCTTGCTTGGATTATTGATTTCTCCAAGAACTGATTTATTATGCATGAACATCTATTCCTTAGGGGTTCATTCATGATGTTCCTCTGCCCAACTTTTACGTCAATACTGGCATTCCTAAACACCTTCAGGGTATAAAATATACCTTCACTTGCCATGGCAAACCACGGTTCGGCTGGATACGTGCACGGCACGACTTGCCACGGCAAGTTCGGAAGGAAGTTGATTTCCCTCCTGACGCACTGACCAGACGCTGCCATCCTCCTCGCAGAGAATCCAGCTCCAGTGTTTCTGACACCACTTGCAGGGTGTTAGAGATCGAGAACCAGAAAGAGATTCCAACCTCTCTCATTCTAAGGTATGGAGCAGACTAGAACCTAGAGGGAATCTTGGCAACTCTTGGCAAAACTAAAATTATAACTAGCTATACTTTAGTTTACAAAACCTACTTCTTACCTCGTACTACACTTAGGTTAGGTACACTGGGGTAGAACTAGCTAGAAGCACCAGATGAGTATTCACATTTTAGCCTGTGTTATTTATGTATGTATTTTTATGAATATATGTCATAGCTACAAACCATGCTATTGCAGTATTATTTTATCTTACTGCTAATGCTGTACGTATTTTACTTCGCATTCTGTCTTACGATTGTAGCAGTTCATATCTCTTACACGAGAAATAAGACTGTTCAATAAACCCTTTTTTATTGAAACGCCCGTCCACATATTTCTGTGTAAACTCTGTAGGAACTAAGCATGCACTATTGACTAGGTGAAACTGTTATCTATTGTTTCCACGATTCTGAGACTGTTCCTTTTCTAAGGGAAATAAAGTTGTCATGTTTATGAGGTTGTCAGAAACTAATCCCTTCTTGTTTATTTAAGAAGTTTCTAGTGACCTCTGAGTTAGCTGGCACACACAAGTAATTAAGTTTAATGTACTCGAAAGAGACATACTGACCTCAGTCCTGTGTCAAAACTATAGTATATATTATTCCAATGCACAGAGCCTGAGAGGGATATAGGAACTACACTACAATCCCTCGTTTTTTACAAACGGCGTGGTAGCAGCACACTGATGCAATGTCAGCTCATCAAGGGAGTATTAGCCCCACCATCATTTCTCCAAGTACCAGGCACTCCTTCCTTGAATTGGCAACAGTGGAAATAAACCTTTGAAGCTTATTTAGATGCCATTGATGGAGACACATTCACATCTAAAAAAAGAAAGCTCTTCTCAAATACAGTTTGGGTACTGAAGGGAAAACCATATTGAAAATACTACAGTTGGAGATTGTTGATGTCCAGGCTGGTGGAGGGGGAAGACAGTGATCCTGTAATGGTGATGGTTGGTTATGCATCTATCACTAAAACATTACACAAAAGGTTCAGTCCAAGGAAGAATGTGTGTTAGATCATCATAAATTTCTACAATGTTCGTAAGTTCCTGGCGACTCTATTGATGATTTTGTGGCTGTCCTTAGGACACTTGCTGTCACGTGTAATTACAGAGAGTTCAAAGATGAGATAATGGAAATATTCATGCTCCACACATGTAAAATGAAACCTCCATTTTGTGTGAGTGCAGGGAACAACAGGGACATTACTTTCATGGCAGACTCTGGTTCTCCTTTCACGATAATTAATGTTAAGGATTTTGAAGGTTTAGGGGAGATCCAAGTGCAACAATTGCGCATTAAAAATTTTGCACACAAGGGCAAAAGAGTAAAGGTCATTGGCAAATTTGTTGCCAACATGGAATCTGATGGTCATTCTGCTTTGGAATGTGTTATATTGACAAAGAGGGTGCAGATTTGTTGGAGTGGGGTGAACAAGGAGAACTGGGAATTGTTTTAGATCCTGATATGGTCCTGTCTAAACACAAAGTTTGTGGGGTACATGTGGCACCGCAAATGGTAAGCCTCTCCAATAGGGTTTAATTTGTCATGTGCAAGCAGAGCAATGGGTCAGAAATTACCCGGAGATCTTTAACGAGAATTTAGGAAAGCGTAAAGAATTTCAGCATTGTATGGTTCTTAAGGAAACTGCATGAGATGTGGCTCCCAAGGTGCTCAAAGGTACCATTGAGTTTGTGTGGTGAATTGAAATCCAAATTGGAGAAGTTGTGTTCCACAGGGGTCATGGAGACCACTGTGGGGGTCGGAATGATTGGCACTAATAGTCCTGGCATTCAAAGCAGACAAGTTCTTAAGGCTTTGCATGGATTTGAGGGATTTTAACTCTAATATTTGGTTGAATCACCATCCCCTACTGGTGACATTTTTGCAACTTTGAGTGATGCTAGTTTCTTCACTTCTTTTGATGTGCATTCTGCTTAACACAAAGTTGAATTGAGCAGGGTTTCCAGACACGTCACAAAATTTGTTACACCTGTCATGTCCCCTACTGCTCGTCCCTTAGACCTACACTATTCAGCGCATATATGACCTTACTGGCCAATAACATCAGATACCACGGTCTCAACATAATTTTCTACACAGACAACTCCCAACTCATCCTCTCACTCATCTACAACCCCACCAGCACCAGATCCAAGTTCCACAGATGCATGAGAAACGTCGCCGAATGGATGAAAAACTGCCTGCAGCTGAACACAGACAAGACCGAAGCACTTATCTTTAGCAACCGGTGGCCATCAGACCTAGGACCTGCTCCCGCTCCCTTCAACTTGACAAGAAGCTCTCCATGAAATTACAGATCAACACCGTCTACTCCGCCTGATTTCGCACTCTGCGCATGCTACTTGAGATTTAGAGGGACTATCCCTACACACAAGACGCACAGTGACAGACGCCCTCATCACCAGCCCACTGGACTACGGCAATGCCCTCTATGTAGGAATCATTGCACAACTTCTACATAGACTTCAGACCATTCAGAATGCTGCAGCCAGACTCATCCTTGGCCTTCCCCCGATGATCACACATCACACCCTACCTCAGGAAACTCCACTGGTTCCCCATACAGAAGAGAAGCCAATTCAAGCTGCTGACCCATGCACACAAAGCTCTACACAACTAAGGACCCACCTACATTAACCACCACCGGAACTTCCACCAATCATCACAAAGACAACACTCTGCCCCCTTTCACTTGCCCATACTCCACACATCTACAGAAGTGGAGGTCACACCTTCTCTTACATTGCAGCAAAGACCCAGAACAGCCTCCCATGCACCTCTGGATCATCACCTCACTTCCGGGATTCCGAATGGCCCTCAAGACCTGGCTGTTCGATTAAGCCTCTAGGGCCTGCAAGCGCCGGGATACCCTATTGGGTGATTACCCACGCTTTATAAATCCTTATTGATTGATTGATTGACCTGAAGGTGCATATCCTTATATCCGCATGCCATTTACTATGGCATCTGCATCAGACGTGTTTCAACGGTTGATGAATGAATCTTTTTTTTAAAAGCTTGGGGTCACATTTTTACAAGATGACATTTTGATATTTGTCAAGACGGAGGTAGAACATGATGACAGAGTTAGGTGCATGCTGGAAATCATTAAGGCTGCACTAAAGAAAGGCAAGTGCAAGTTCTTTCAGGACGGGGTGGACTATTTGGATCGCAATGTGTCGAGCAGAGGTATTGAACCAAAAGTGAAGATTCCACAGGCCATCCAAAGTGTGCCAAAGCACAAAGACCAGCTTCGTTTGTTTTTAGGTTTAGTGGAGTATTATGTGAAATTTGTTAGCAATATTTCTGACAAAACTGCAAGTCTGCAGAAACTTCTTTAAAAAAAAGTGAGGTTTTTGAGGGATGAAAAGTGTGATGAGAATTTTTGGTTAATCAAAGGTGAGATGGTGCAGGCTCAACCACTTGAGCCTTTTGACATTATTGACTTGTGCATAGTTTCAGCTGATGTGAGTAATGTTGGTCTCGGAGCAGTTCTTTTACAGAAAAGAAAGGAAAACATGAGGATACTATTTTTTTTGATTCCAGAATATTGAGAGGAGCTGAAGTCACCCATTCAACAATAGAGAAGGAGGCTTTTGGTTTGGGGTTGGGAGTGCAATATTTCAAGAACATTTGATGAGGAAATTAATCTATTTTGAGGACAGATCACAAACTGTTGGTCAATCCGGTTACCACGAGAGGGGGTGGAAGAGCCACCCTGTGTATTGCTATGTGGTAATACAGGTTGCAAGAATTTCGCTACCAATTGGAATATGTGGCAGAGGTTAAGAACTATGTGGCCCATTACTTGTCAAGATTGCTACTGGAACAGGGTAACTGTTCGCGTGAATTGAAGGATGAACTTGAGATAGTATGTGTTGGCAGCTCGATTGTTGAGACAATGAAAGGAGCCTTATCTGTACAGGTATAGTTTCAAGCTATATCTGATGCTAAGGAGCTTCAAGATGTGGCTGGTTTTGTTGAAAAAGGTTTGGCCCTGTAACAAAGTGATTCTTGCAACGTTGGTTCACTTCAGGAGGGTTGCAGAGAAAATATCTTCCATTGAGGAAAATATACGCGGGGACGGATTGTTGATTGTTCGGTGGATCTCTGGAAAAAAGTTCTGGTTTTGGCACATGAAGGTCATGTTGGTATTCGGGCCATGAAAAGAATGGTGATAGAGAATTTCTGGTGGCCAGGAGTGGACAATGCTATTGAGCGTTATGTTTGTGAATGTTACATGTGTGTCCTTAGCGATAAATCACAAGTGACTTTTCCGTCTCCTGTCTCACTATTTACAGTTAAAAACACACCATGGTCCAAATTAGCATTTGATGTATCTGGATCTTTTGGAGTAATCAGCAGCACACCCAAGTATGCATTGGTTTTGGTGAACTACATGATCAAGTGGCCTCAAGTGAAATTCGTGGACAATGTAAATTCTGAGGCTATCATCTGGTTTCTCAGGGAGGTATTCTTGAGAGAGTTAAATCCGGAAGAGATTTTAACCGATAATGGTACTGAGCTAGTATCCAAGAAAATGGAGAGACTTTTGGAAAAGTCAGGTGTTAAACACATTCTGACTTCCTTGCACCATCACGCAGTAATAGTTTGGTTGATAAAGTGAACTGTGTTATCAAGGATCAGTTACAACCTGCACCCATTAATGGGTTGCATTGGAGGTACGTGATTGATAACATGTTGTGGGCTGGGGGAATATTGCCTTACATTCTGAGGTTCCGTGAGAATCGCAACGACGTTTTGGGCATGTTCGGGAATGGACGAGTTTGGTATCTATGAACCGCAAATGACGAGTTTGGTAGGTGTACGCGTTTTCGCTACACTACGAGAAAACGTTCGTCTTATTCGTGGGTTTCTCCATCTGAACCCTCGGGTTCCATTTTAGATACGGCATCCATTTTTTTTCTTGCCCTCACGTAGCCGGCGAACGGACGATGTCCGCTTCATGACCCTGGGATTCCCAAACCCTTGCGGAAGACACATGTTCCTTTGAGTGTGTCTTTATGACTAGGGGGATGATACGGAAAAGGCATATGGCTCCGCTCGAGGCTCATCTTGCCGTGCCGGTCTATTGTTTCAGCCTTGCATGCTTTAGGCTTGAATCCTTTGATCCTGTGATCACGCTTCCGATATTGCCCCCTACACTCTTTTCAATCTGTTGTCTGTCTTTGTCTTCCTTGCACCTGTTTCTGTCTCTTCTCTTAGCTCGTTTACAACTAGAGTGGAATGTGCTTAATGGTGGGATAACGTGCTTTTACAGTTGGGAACCGGCAATGTTACTGTAATTATGTTCCGGGCTTCTGAAAACATGAATGCAATCCTTTTGAAGTTTACTGTGGGAACTGAGTTGTAACCTTTTGTTCGCCATGTTGTGCAATGACGAAGATGTGTATAAAAAGGAGCGATCCACTTTTGCAATTCGAAGCAGACTCTCAGAACCTACACTTTGTTGTACTTCTTGCGATCTCTGTATCCCTGCAGTAAATAAACGCTGATCTTTGACGCTGAAGGAAGTGTCCCGTGTCTCTGTGATTTGTACGCCGGAACAGGTAACCCACGAAGGTTTCAGGTGTTGTCCCCTGGCACCGCTGGGCCTTAGAATAGCCCAGTCCTTCAGTTGGCGCCCAACGTGGGGCGACATCAGCGGTACCGGTCCAAAGCCTGACGATCGTGAGGAACTTCGTGTGAAATCTCTGAGGGAAGGTACACCCTGCTTCATCGATCCAGTTGTCGAAATAAGTGGTCCGAAGATTTTTCCCGCGAAGATTCCCGCCTCCTGACGGCTGCGACGGACTGATGCCCTGACTGTCGACCTGTTTTGGCGCCTGGCGTAGTCCTTTGTACGGCGAGACGATAGACGGGCCTTCCTGGTGACGCCATTGTTCTTTCAGTTAAGTATTTGTGGGTCGCTCCCAGAAACCTTGGTTGTTGTTGTTGAAACTTGGTTGTTTGCATGGTTCCATTGCATTTGTGGTTCTTAGTTGTTGGGTTTTTATTTGACGATTGCAATTGCCAAAAACCGAGGGTCTCATATTTTTGCGAGGATATCATAATTCGATAACCCTTGAAGTTTGTAAGCTTGGTTAGTGTGCACGATGCCTGGCCGTAGTATTTCGTTTGGTTTCTTTAAATGTTGCAGCACGGATTCCCGGTTGGAGGACTCATTTCCGATAACTCCAGTTGGAACTCCGGTTTATGAGCTCTATAGTCGACACGGAGTGGGTCCTATTGCTTATAATGAATGTTGGATCCGCTATACGAAAAATGATGGTGTCCTTAGTTGGCCACCCCATGGTAGTTTAGAAACTGAGATTTTAGATAATCTCGAAGCAAAATTGTTTAAGAAGAAAGCTAGGCCGGCCATGTTTGACTCCTTTCGGTTATGGAGCAAAGAGGCCAAACAGAAAGAAATCAAGCAGATTAAGAAAAATAAGAGAGACGGTATCATTACAATGATGCAAAGTGCAGAACAGTATCAGCGAGACAAAGAAGAGAAGGAAAAGGAAGTTTTTACTAGACTGCATCGCATGGCGGTGGATAAATGTTATCCGGTTTTACTGTTAAGTTCTGATAAAAAGGAAGAAGAATCGAGAGAGGATCCTTTGTTATCCTACTTATTAAAATCACCACCTCCTTATGTACAGGGTACTGCAGCCCCTGTTGTTCCTCCTGTCCCTCAACCTGTTGTTCCGGCGGCTGCTGGTCAGCCTGTCGTTGGTCCTGTTCTTCCCAATCCTCTTGTTCCTCAAGTTGTCCCTGCTCCCTTACCTGCCCTTCTTCCTACTGCCCCTTTGCCTATACCTTCTCAGTCTATTGTTCCTACTACTCCTGCTATTTTGGCTACTCCTACTGCTTCTTCGTTCAGTCCTCATGTTGTTGCTCCTGTCCTTCTCTCCCCTTCTCCTTCTGTTCGTAGTCGTATACCTAGTACTGTTGCTAATCTCTATTCTCCCCTTTTCGGACCGATACTTGGGTCCGATGTCTGTGACGTCTCTCAGAGACGGAGTCACATTCCTGGTGGAAGGGAGAGTGAGACTTTAGTGACTATGGCGCGTAGGTGGATTAGACATCCTGTTAAGTACACTCCGTGCATAGTTTACGATACGTTCTCTCAGTTTAATGAGCCCACACAGATATTCGTGTTCGAGGAAATGTGTAAATCCTTGAGAGAAGAGTGGGATAATGATGAGGTAGATAATGTACCGCCCGATATGACTGAACTTCAGAATCAGTTTTCGAATGGTATGATTGTAGGCGGTAATGTACGACGTGCATTAGAGTGTCTGTTAGCTTTTAGATCTACAGTGCCTCCTCGAGTGTCGTTTGATGACGACTCTGATGATTCGAAAGCACAAGCTGGTCAGTATCCTATGCGGGTAGTTCCCCCAGTGTGGATGCCAGGTGATGCTACTGTCAATCCTGCAATTTTGCCACACTTCCAGAGAGTTTGGATACATCTCCCATGGAAGCGATCGGAAGTTTTGCAGGTGAAACAATCTTTACCTGACCCGCGGAAAAATCCGGCAGGTTATTACAAGGAGTTATCCCAACTTGTGGATGCTACTATTATGAACCTTGCAGATATTGACATGTTGTTTGGTAACGTAGTACCGTAACCGATTTGGGCGAAAATCCGTCAAGAGAATCACGCAGCTGAGTTAGGTGGTGATTGGGCTGCTCTTGCGGCGGCTGATGGACGACAAGTTGGTGGGGCTAAGCCTGAACAGTTAATCACGGATCTGCCCCAAAGAATCATTACGCTCCTGAAAACACTTATGCCAGCCATGAGGGTGAACTGGGATAAATTGTCTGCTTGCAAACAAAAGAAAGACGAGAGTGTCTCTGATTTCTTTACTAGATTTGAGGAGGCATTTATCGATCACAGTGGTCAGGATATGAGCACTGAGGGAGGTCAGCGGTTGTTTGTTGATAAGTTTGTGTTAAATTTGTTGCCCGAGTTATGCAACAAATTGAAAAATTCAGAAAGTTCATGGGCTGTTTCAACCACGGCTCAAATCTTAGCAACGGCTCAATACTATGAGAATAGGGAAAAAGAAGAAAATGATCGTGCAGACAAGAAAACAAAGGAGCTTAAAACTACGGTTTTGTTGCAGCAAGCATATCCTCCGCGCTCGAATCAAAATGACTCGCAACAGCAATATCGACCGCAGGCGCAGTCTTCTAGGATGCAGTCACGCTCTGACTCTTCTGCATCCAGGTCTATGCTTGGGTATAATCAATGTGCATATTGTAGGGGTGAGGGCCATTTAAAGTTTAATTTTCCGGTTTTACGTGACCGAAATAATGGTGTTTCGGCTCGAGGAGGTCGTAGTGGTCCTCAGCAGGCATCTCGAGGTAGAGGTCGTGGTACCTCTCAAAATCAGAATGAGCGTTCTACTTCTTCATCGGACTCGAACAATTGTTTTGATCAGTGCGATTCATCGTCCGGTAGATCTGCACAGTATCATGTGGATGACTATTATGTTGAGCATGACATTGGTGCAGACAGCAATTACTAGGACAACCATAGACAAAGAGAGGGAGTAGTATCAGTTCCGGTTGATCAGAGAGGGCCTTACGTCGCAGTTGCCACATCGGGAGTAGTTGAGCCTTTTCTGTTGGACACTGGTGCAGCGAAAAGTTCCATCATGCATTCGAAACTCCCTGGCGCACCTTTGTCTGGCTTAACGAATGTTTCCATTGGATTCTCTGGCGCCCCGGTTAGCAATCCAGTTTCTAGCCCTTTGTCCCTTACGATTGGGCCACGTGAGCTGGAGGCTCCTTTGATTTTGACTACTGGTTGTGGTGAGAATCTCTTGGGTCTGGATTTGCTGAAGCGGTTATATGCAACTCTGTACTGCTCTCCTACGGGAGTGGAGCTTACATTAGGTCAGAGAGTGATCTCTCCTATGTACTTGTCAACTGATAAGCTCCCACCGGAATTGAGTTCTCTTCCTGAGTCTTTGTGGGCAACAGGTCCCAATGATGTGGGCCTGCTGGACATATCACCTTATGTCGTCCAATTGAAATCAAATGTGCGATTACCACGTATTCCCCAGTATCGTGTCTCTCTTGATGGCGAACGAGCGCTATTAGCGATCATTTATGATTTGATCAAAAAGGATGTTATTGAAGAAACTCGGGGAAATGTGTGTAATAGTCCTGTGTTACCTATTTTGAAAAGAACTGACCCATCCAAGCCTCCTGTGTATCGTTTTGTCATTGATTTGAGGGAAGTCAATAAAATAGTGATCCCACAGTTTCCCGTGGTGCCTGATATTACAGCTTTGCTGACCCTGATTCCAGCCTCTGCCTCTTGGTTCTCGGTGATCGATCTAAAGAATGCTTTCTTTAGCATTCCGATTGCTGAGGAAAGCAGAGATCTATTCGGCTTCTCATTAGGTGGTCGCAGCTTCAGGTTTAAACGCGCACCACAGGGCTACTGCGAGAGTCCATCGATCTACAGTCAAGCCCTTAAGAGTCAACTAGATGCATTTGTATTACCGGCTGGTGCGGCCTTGATTCAGTACGTTGACGACCTGTTAGTGGCTGCTGACACTGAGCAAATTTGCAAAACTGCTACAGTATCGCTGTTAAAGCATCTATGTGACTTACATCACAAGGTGTCACCTTCTAAGCTACAGTATTGTTGTCAAGAAGTAACCTATTTAGGTCACTTATTGTCAAAGGAGGGAAGAAGGTTGACCCCAGAAAGAATTGCAGCGATTGCTCGAATGACTGTGCCAACAACTCAGAGAGATGTGCGTGCCTTTCTAGGTATCACGTCATACTGCAGACAATGGATTCCAAACTTTTCATTGTTAGCTAAGCCATTGTTAGCTCTCATGTGCAAGGATGTTCCGACTCCTTTGCCATGGACTGAAGAGTGTCAGAAAAGTTTTTCTGAATTGCGTGATGCGTTGTGTTCGGCTCCTGTGTTAGGTACTCCTGATTACAGTAAGCCATTTACACTATACGTTCACGAGAGAGACGGTTGTGCGTTGAGTGTCTTGACGCAACAATTTGGTGGCAAACAGCGTCCATGTGCATATTTTTCCTCGACCTTGGACCCAGTAGCTAGAGCATTGCCAAGTTGTCTAAGAGCGACAGCGGCGGCTGCGGTGTCCATTGGACAATCCGCAGGCCTGGTCATGGATAATATGCTTACGGTGATGGTTCCGCATGCAGTTGACACTCTCTTGAATCGAACAAAGACTCAACACTTGACGAGCGCAAGGTTGTCCGGTTATGAGTTGACACTTTTGGCAAGTCATATACAGATAAAGCGTTGTAATGTGCTGAATCCAGCGACATTGTTGCCGACTAATATGGAATCAGATGATGTAGCACCACATGACTGTTATTTAAGAACCGAAGAAGAAACGAAGGGTCGTATTGACCTGAAAAACAATCCATTGGTAGATCCCGATGGTACTTTGTATGTTGATGGTTCATGCTTCAAGTTGCTGAATGGTGATGTGACCACTGCGTATGCTGTGGTGACGTTGAGTACGGTTGTGGAAACTGCGAGATTGAGTCAGAATTCAGCGCAAGCGGCAGAGTTGATTGCGTTAACGAGAGCGTGTGTTTTGTCTAAAGGAAAGCGAGTGAATGTGTTTACTGACAGTCAGTATGCATTTGGCGTAGCGCATAGCTTTGGTCGATTGTGGAGAGAAAGAGGATTTATGACGTCGCATGGTACGAAGATCCAACACGGACAGCTCGTGAACGATCTTTTGGATGCACTTACATTGCCTAAGCAGGTGGCAATCATTAAATGCAGCGCGCATCGAAAGGTTACGGATGATGTGGGTCGTGGTAACGCGTTTGCAGACGAGATTGCTAAGGAAACGGCTAAGAATCTGACAACTCGAATGTATGTCACGAGTTCGGTGAGGTGGCCGATGGAGACTGGTATGTGTGAGGACACTGTTGAGAGTGTGAAAGCGATTCAGAATGAGGCCACCGAAACTGAAAAGACTAAGTGGAAAGAAAGCACGGGAAAGTTAGACGCGCATGGATGTTGGGTTGATTTGTCAGAATGTCAGAGGTGGATGTTACCGGATGCATATGTGCTTGCCGTTGTTACTATGGCCCACAGCTTGTCACATATTAGCGCGAAAGGTATATGTAAGTTGTTGTCTCCTGTATGGAAGAATGATGGGATTGCTAAGTGTGCTGAGAGAGTGGTTAGGAATTGTATGGTATGCTTGATGTATAATCCTGGCAAGGGCACCCCCACTCCACCTGGCCATTTTGCTCCTCCTACATGTCCCTTTGAAGTTATCCAATTGGACTTCATCCATATGGAGAGATGCAATAACCTGAAATATGTTTTGGTTGTGGTTTGCGCGTTCTCCAGATGGATCGAGGCCTACCCTCTTAAGGATAATACTGCCCCATCCACAGCAAAAGTCCTACTGAAGGAATATTTTCCTCGGTATGGAATGCCACGGATCGTATGGTCGGATAAAGGAAGTGAGTTTGTGGGAAGCATGATGAAGAGTGTGTGTAAGGGCCTTGGAATACGTCAAAAATTCCATAGCGCTAATCATCCTCAATCGGCGGGTTTAGTGGAGGGGTACAATGGTACTCTGAAACTAAAACTTGCCAAAATTCAAGCCACGACTGGTTTGTCATGGCCTGATGCATTGCCTCTGGCTCTCTTATCGACCAGGGCGACTGTGCACTCTCGAGTAGGGCTTAGCCCATATGAGATTGTGTTAGGCCGTCCTGCGAACATTTGGGGAGTCCCGAGGCCTAAGCAATTTGGCAGTCTTGAATATCCAATGTTGATTGACTATCTTTACGATCTGACTGCTAAATTGAGTTTGATTCATCAACAGGTTTTTGAAGCTCTACCGGCACAAACAGAGGGTCCTGGACATCGGCTCCAACCTGGTGACTGGGTTGTCACCCGGAACTTTGGGAGAAAACGTAATCTCGAGCCAAGGTTTGTGGGACCTTACCAAGTTTTGCTGGCAACAAGGACTGCAGTTCGGTTGGAAGGCAGGAAGCACTGGGTGCACGCTACTCATACGAAGAAGGTTCCACTTCCTTTGCCAGCAGATAACTGGGTAAAAACAAGAGTTGCCCCAATGGAGACCGAGGCCCTTCCACGCTACATGCCATTCAGTGATGCTCAACCTGTAGAGAACAATTCAGTTCAGTCAGATACACCTGTTGAATCATCTGGAACTGTACCTTCGTCTTCAGCATTGGAGAATTCGAGTTCTGAATTGTCACCTGAACGATCGAACACTGTTTTGTCATCAGAACCGTTATTTGAAGAGCAAACTCGACCTGGAAAAAGTCGATATTTTCTTCGATCGCGTGACAAAGACTAATAAAATTCCCTTTTGTTTTTGAATTCACATTACCCCCCCCTTTACTGTTGCTATGAACATTGTGAACAATTGCATTTTTGCTTGAATTTTGAGTTCTTTTATATATCACGAGTGTTCCTCTTCTGTACAGCTAGGAGACTTGTATTAAATTGAATGTTTATTTGATTAAACCTACCATCTGGGTTGACCGTAGGGCCGTGCGGGTACCTCCTTCTGTTTAGCAGGTTTCTGACACTAGGTCGGTTACTTTTGTCGATTCCTGGGAACTCCTGGGAATTGATAATCGCTACTCAGAACGAAGTGCGTCAAGAACGTTACGGACAGTCTTTAGAGGATGGAGTTCTCTAAGCTGTCGGAAATAGAGAGGATGTCGGCGCAAAGATCCAAATTGCACAAAATTTTGCGAACAAAATGTTTTTTGTTTCAGGTTTTCATGTTATTCCTAACTGTGTCTATGCTACTGGTGGGTGGAGTGTATCTTGGGATTCAGTCGTTATTACCTTCCACTTTGCCTACCTCTCGTTCTCATGATCTGAATTCTGCTCCCACTATTTCTCCACATTCCTTTCATCTTCTGCCCCAACATGAACAGGTTAGACGTGCGGAATTTATGAACAACTCCTTTGTCCAACTTCTTCATCAACATCAGTTGGTGATGAATACTACTAACTGTTGGGTGTGTGGGTTAATGCCACATACCATGGATAAGGGTATTCCGTATTTGGTTCTTCCTTACAGCTCCCAGGGGTCAGCTCGAGCATTCCAAACCATGTTCCGAAGTGCACTAGATTCCTTCCCCCGTCGAGAGCCACGTTCTACAGACCTTGGTCCCGGCCCGTACCACAAGTCTTTGGCGATAGCGATTGCTGATTTAGATAGAGATATTTTTGATGCATCGCTTATTCCAGAGGAAGAGGTGCGAGCATACAAGGATCTGAGTGAGGCTGAGTATAGTATGTCAGTGGGTGATAGACAGCTTAAGAGCTCGTCTCCGATCTGGATCGTACCCCACCTCGGCAATTTCTGCTTGCAAGGTCTTGGTCATAATCCGAGAGCTCAGCTTGGGAAGAGTGCTTGTACTGAGACATACGTTTTACCGATGCTCTCTTCCCCTGTCTTCCTGACTGCCAAGGGTACCTATTTTGTATGTTATGATCGCGCTTATAGGTGGTTGCCTCGTGACTTCTCGGGCACCTGTTATATCGCAAATCTTTTGCCACCGACTTTTACAGTTGCCTCGGACTATCACAAGACTAGAGTTGTGAGAGGCGTTATTAGCAAAGAGGACACTGCCGGTCAAGAAGCAGGAGACTTCTTTAAGGGTTTCCTGCCGTTTTGGGGACCTATGGTTAATAGTAGGAACCTGAGACAGTTGATTCGTGTGGTAGAATCGACTGCTAACATAACTGCAAGTGCTCTTGGTAATCTGACAGCAGAGCTTCAGGCGGATAGACTAATGACGTTACAGAACCGTATGGTTCTAGACGTTATACTCGCAGATAGAGGTGGTGTGTGCAAGGTGATCCATTCGAGCTGCTGTATTTTCATCCCTGATAACGCTCCAACTGTTTATCAAGCCATCTCGAAGTTGCATAAGATCTCCGAGTCCATACACGTGGACGAAGGTGATTGGACGCTGCTAGGATGGTTTTGGGGCCTAATGTCGACTTGGGGTTGGAAGATTCTGATGATCGTAGGGGTTGTTGTGACGTTTCTGTTCATGTGTTGTCTTTGCGTGCAGTGTGGTCCTGCCTTATGTGGCCTCTGTGCTACAACGTGTATAAGAAGGCCATCTGTTACCAAAGAGACATTGATGGATAGAATAATGTTGCAGCAACAACTGAACGATTTGATGAATATCGAAATCGATTCTGATATCGACTAGTGCTTGCCTACATGAGGGCAAAAGGAGCGTCTGAGGTTCCGTGAGAATCGCAACGATGTTTTGGGCATGTTCGGATATGGACGAGTTTGGTATCTATGAACCGCAAATGATGAGTTTGGTAGGTGTACGCGTTTTCGCTACACTACGAGAAAACGTTTGTCTTATTTGTGGGTTTCTCCATCTGAACCCTCGGGTTCCATTTTAGATACGGCATCCATTTTGTTTCTTGCCCTCACGTAGCCGGCGAACGGACGATGTCCGCTTCGTGACCCTGGGATTCCCAAACCCTTGCGGAAGACACATGTTCCTTTGAGTGTGTCTTTATGACTAGGGGGATGATACGGAAAAGGCAGATGCTCCGCTCGAGGCTCATCTTGCCGTGCCGGTCTATTGTTTCAGCCTTGCATGCGTTAGGCTTGAATCCTTTGATCCTGTGATCACGCTTCCGATATTGCCCCCTACACTCTTTTCAATCTGTTGTCTGTCTTTGTCTTCCTTGCACCTGTTTCTGTCTCTTCTCTTAGCTCGTTTACAACTAGAGTGGAATGTGCTTAATGGTGGGATAACGTGCTTTTACAGTTGGGAACCGGCAATGTTACTGTAATTATGTTCCGGGCTTCTGAAAACATGAATGCAATCCTTTTGAAGTTTACTGTGGGAACTGAGTTGTAACCTTTTGTTCCCCATGTTGTGCAATGACGAAGATGTGTATAAAAAGGAGCGATCCACTTTTGCAATTCGAAGCAGACTCTCAGAACCTACACTTTGTTGTACTTCTTGCGATCTCTGTATCCCTGCAGTAAATAAACGCTGATCTTTGACGCCGAAGGAAGTGTCCCGTGTCTCTGTGATTTGTGAACAGGTAACCCACGAAGGTTTCAGGTGTTGTCCCCTGGCACCGCTGGGCCTTAGAATAGCCCAGTCCTTCAATTCTCATGGGTATATCTCCCTTTGCGTTACTGAGGGGTATGGTTGAAGGACCCAAATTGAAGAAGGAGTGTATGACCAGGAAAACTGCAAAGATGGCTGGGGTGGTGGATGTGAGGACTGCTGTGCAGGGAAAATAAACTACTGGTACGGATCAGCAAATAACCTTGGCTTTTCAGTTCAGTGATTTGGTGAGAATCAGGAGACCTAGTTTTGCTCGAAAAAGGAATGTGACACATTTCTGCATCTGTGCGTGTGAAGAAAGTGAGAGACCATCTGGCTGTTTTGGAGAATGATAAAATATGGAATAACGGCTTTGTTTCGGTAGAGCCTGAGCCCAAGTCCACATATGTATGAAGTGGGGTGGGTGTGCAACCTGACACTGAGCACGTCAATCAGAGTTCCAATAAAAGGGTCTCTTGTAGATAGACTGTGATCAAACCCGATAAAGTTTAAGGATTATGGTATGTATTAACATGTTACCTGTTGTTCCTATTTTGCATAGTATCACTTTGATAAAGTTTAAAGATACAACATGCATTGACTGATTGCCTGATGTTTCTTTATTTTTGTGTATGCTATTGCTGTATTCTTTTGTTTATATTCTTTGTTATACTTTTCAATTTTATTGTTTTGTGAAGGAAGGGTGTGTGATTGGATGTGTGCTGGTGCTTGGAATGAAGGGGTTGTACAATCTACGTTCCGATTAAGAATGCTGTGGGGAGTTCCGTGAGAGAGTTGCTGCCGGGGAGTAGGAGAAGATAGGAGAAATAAAGGTTTGCTCTTAGACTAGGTGGCCTGAGTTTCCTTTCACAAGTTTGGCAACGTTCATCATAGGGTCCAACGTTATAGGTAAAAGTCATGTTACAGCCATTCTTTTCAAAGGTATCGCATTGCAAAGTAATTAATTGTGATGGTAAAGTGGACCTTTGGTTTGGTGTAAGGGGAGAGTAAATAGAGGGGCATAATTACAAGTACAATAAGACAGAGCTGAATAATAGTGTCAGCTAAAATTTTATGACAAGAATACATTTTTAACAGTAGAGGTGATAAAGTCAGATTTGTTAAATATGTTTAAACAACATTTTAACAGCAGGTCAACGCTCAAGATGGTATTTAATTTATTAATGTAAAAGAAGAAAAGAATGGGGGCGTGGCTTGGCCTTTTAAGATGGCGGTTGCACTCTAGGTGCGCTCCTGGTCATCCTGACCATCCGCAACAATCTGGTATACTGAGCTTGGTGATCCTGCACAGGAATCCCTTGAAGTAGACTTGTACATAAGTATTCACTTGGCATGTTCATTTGAAATTTTGACAACTGCTCTTACTCCACCACCCTTTTTTTCCAGGAAAAGTGAACCTTTTGAAGTTTTGACAACTTGAATGGGCAAAGAAAATCTTGATAGCTCCTTTTTTACTTTATTGGGATTTTTACCTCGCACCCAATCACCAATTTGAAAATCCTTCATGATTGACGCAGAGGATGCGTCAAAATATATATTTTTAACATTCTGTTTGATCAAAACCTTTTTCTTGAGAATACGTTTGTCTTGACAAGTCACACAAGATGAATTTCCTTTCTTCAGAACTTTTATCCAATTTGGGCAAATAATCCCTGTCGTAGAATGAGGTGTGACCAAGTATCACCAAATTGTATTTCTCAAAAACAACTCACCAGGGAGATTGCATGCCAGAGCTGTTTGAATACCTTCTTTTATGAATCTGTTTATTCGTTCAATGAGACCATTGGAAGATGGTGAATAGAGAGCTACTTTGAGATGTTTAATATCATGAGTTTTAAAATAATCTTGCATGGTCGTTGAACAGAAATGTGACCCATTTTCTGTCACAATTTCCTTTGGAGATTCTTCTGATTGAAAAACTCTATTAAGGAACTTTATGACAACATCAGGGGCTGCCCGTGACACCGTTTCTGCCTGTTATTCACCATGGGTGGCGTCAGGGTAGCCCTTCTTTCGAGGCCTTGTGGCCTGGAAACAGTCCTAGCCACATTTCAATGCGGAATTGGGCTTATTGGAACCTTGCTGCTGCTTCCCTGGCTTCTCTCCCCCTCTGCCAGGGACCAGGAATGGGGGGCTAAGCGGTGCCTCTGGAACAGTTGCCAAGACCTCGGTGGGGTGTCTGTGACTCTTCAGGTTGGGTGCATCCCGCCTGCACCATTGGACTGCAAAAGCGGCCTGGTGGAGGCACAGGAGTGCGGGCAGAAGCCTGGTGGCACACAAGCTTTGCCCCCTCTTGCCTGATTGTGGCTTCATTGGCCCGCCCTGCCATCTGGATTTTCTGGGGCCCGGGCCTGTCCTGATCTGAACTATCGGACTCCCCTGCATGGGCGGGAGTAGCTATCTCCTCCTTTGAAGTGGCAGTGCCCTTCCTGTGCACCCACAGGGCCAACGCTTTCCTCCTCAGCTGCTGAGGTCTTCTGGAGCCTGATCCATCCTTGGGGCAAACTGATCCCCGACATTGCTGCTCCGGGGCCCTGGCCTTCGCCCTCTCCCTCTGCATACACCCAGCAAAGCCCTAGACTGCTCGTGCTGCCCCGAATTCTGGGAGCAAATGGGCCGAGTGGAGACCGGATTTCTGTGTCTTTGCCTTTGACATCTGGCCTCGGGGGTTAACCTCTGCAGCATAAGGGAGGATAGAGAGGGCCACGACGCATGCACAAACCAAGATGGACAGGTTTAACACAACCCCAGACTCGAGCACAGACTGACAGGGGGCCTCCTCATCTTTATCCGATGACCGGCGGAACCCACGGACTTGACTGCCATACTGCAGGCTTTCCATATGTCTAAGAGATGGTTGAGACTAGGATTGTGTAAAGTATAGCATTTGCAATTACAATCCAAATGAAGGAGAAAGGCAAGAACAGGAGATATTCCAGATATAAAGGTTTAATCTTCAAATCAGCATAACACAGGAGTGCTGCTGTTCTCCAGTAAATTCAACTGCTGAATGAGCTACCAACAGCTGTGAACTCAACTGGAGAACCGTACCACGAGAGATGCATCTTCAAACATAATTATGTTTGAAGATACACTCTCAACAACGTTATAAACACCTGGAACATGGAATCTTGAAGTAAGCTTCCAAGAGTGACAAGCATAGAGCGATAAACATAAAGAACAGACTATAATAAATAAAAGGTAAACAAACCTCATTACATCATCTCTCTTCCTATAAAATGAAATAAAAATTAAAAATTTAAAAGTATTGTTAAGACATATAATAATCTTTGAACTTTACTGGGATTGAACAATTGCGATAAGATTTATGTGATTCACAAATTGTGCTTGGTGAAGAGATAATCGGTTGACTTACAGGTGAAACTTGTGAAGAAATAGATGGACACGAAGAAGAAGGTAATTCAGGAATTGATGCGTTGTCAGATGCAGAACCTAAAGGCAAATGTGAACAATCATATTGTTACTCGCCTGATTGTCTCGGGGTCGGGAGATAGCCTAGACTGCAAGAGAAGAACACATCTCTACCACTTGCTAAATCCAATAGATATTTATTGGTTGTTTAGAACAAAGCAAAGCAAAATCAATACACGTTGTTGTCTCACTGAACCGTGGTGAACCACGATCAGAGACGATGTCAATGGACCAAGAAATAATAAAGCTGCAATGCACGATACCCGCACCAGCCTTGATCCACTGCTATGACTGCGAAACCAACCGTCCTCCGCATGAATACCGGTCCGGGTATTCCCCAATTGAGGGCACTGTGCTCAGTAACGGCCGACAATGCCGTTCGAATCGTAGTTCAACTGCTTTCTCGGTGAGGCAGATGTGCAACGCCTGACAAGGTATCAAGGAGCATCTAGTGTATGCTAACGAACTCTGTAATGCTCGGTTCTGCCACAGCCGAGGTTACCGAGTTGTGTTTAAGGGAGCCGCCGCTCAACCTTGCACGCTTAACTCCAAGGAACAGAACGTCCGCAATCACCTCCGTGGTGTGCGTGTTTGTTTCTTAGCTGCGCAAACCCAAAGTTCAAATGAACCCACAACAGAGGACGTGGTAAACACCTTCACGGTGTGCGTCTCTGCTCGCTCCACTCACGGAAATGCCTAGCCAGACACTCGACCGCGAGGAGCTGCGATACCGTCTCTGCCCGCTCTACTCACGGGAATGCCTAGCCAGACACTCGACCATGAGGAGCTGCAAAACGGGATTGTAAGAGAGCAGCCGCTCGATCTTACCTCAGGTCTTGATCCAATAGTCTCTAATCAGGTCCGCGGCAAATACTATGGAGACACGGGTCCGCGGTCTCTAGTTCCCCGGAAGGCCGGCACGGATCTCAATATCCGACGGCTTCCCTCTACTGCGTACGTCTTTTATGGGCGTTTCCAGCCTGCGCTTTGGCCCGTGCTAGGCATGCTGGTACCTGTAGTTCGTTCTTCCGCCGATTTCACTTTCCCGTGAAAGATCTTGCTGCGAGGAGTGGGCATCAAGGGGGAATGGATTCCTGGCACATAGTCACTTGAAGTAGACTTGTACATAAGTATTCACTTGGCGTATTCATTTGAAATTTTGACAACTGCTCTTACTCCACCACCCTTTTTTTCCAGGAAAAGTGAACCTTTTGAAGTTTTGACAACTTGAATGGGCAAAGAAAATCTTGATAGCCCCTTTTTTACCTTATGGGGATTTTTAAATAGCACCCAAGGTAAAGAGCTGGATGATGAGCTCATGTCTGAAGCTCAATGACGACAAAACTGAGCTCATGCTCCTGGGCCCGGCGGCCCCCTCCACCTTGGAGCTGATATGGCCCACAAGCATGGGTACGGCCCCACCCCCCAGAGATAATATCAGAGATAATATCAAAAGTCTGGGAGTATGGCTTGATAAATCACTGAGCCTTAATACACAGGCCACCAAGGTGTCGGCCATTTGTTTCGGCCTTCTCAGGGTGATCAAAAAAATTCTTCCCCTTCTCCCTTTTGAGGCCAGACAAATAATTGGAGCACCAGACTACACCCTACGAAAACTTCAGCGCATTCAAAATTGTGCTGCCCGTGCGCTATTGGGAGTCCCACGGAAGACCTCAATAAAAACTGGCCTAAGAACTTTACACTGGTTACCTGTTAGGGACAGAGTGAAGTTTAAAGCTCTATGCATTGCCCACCAGACTTTCTGGAAAATGGGCCCAGAAATCAACTGTCCCCTGATCTCTCCATATCTGCCCAACAAGGCACTTCGCTCCTCAACCGCATCATTAGCCAAAATTCCCAGAATCTTTAGAGCCAGAGCAGGAGGACGTTCATTCTCGTACAATGTGTCTAAACTGTGGAACACCCTCCCTCTGCAGATGCGAGATAATTCCAATCTAACTAGCTTCCGGAAACAGCTCAAAATCTTCCTGTTCAATAAGTAGTAACCTTCTGAGGGCATCTTCTGTTTTTCAGTGCCTGGACGCCTCAGGGCAACTGCAGCACTCTACAAATCCCATTTTCATCACTTAATACAAATCCCATTTTCATTTCATTTCATTTCAATCACCAATTTGAAAATCCTTCATGATTGACGCAGAGGATGCGTCAAAATATTTTTTTTTTTAACATTCTGTTTGATCAAAACCTTTTTCTTGAGAATAAGTTTGTCTTGACAAGCTACACAAGATGAATTTCCTATCTTCAGAACTATTATCCAATTTGGGCAAATAATCCCTGTCGTAGAATGAGGTGTGACCAAGTATCACCAAATTGTATTTCTCAAAAACAACTCACCAGGGAGATTGCATGCCAGAGCTGATTGAATACCTTCTTTTATGAATCTGTTCATTCGTTCAATGAGACCATTGGAAGATGGTGAATAGAGAGCTACTTTGAGATGTTGAATATCATGAGTTTTAAATAATCTTGCATGGTCGTTGAACAGAAATGTGACCCATTGTCTGTCATAATTTCCTTTGGACATCCTTCTGATTGAAAAACTCTATTAAGGAACTTTATGACAGCAAATGAATTAGGCGAATAGCAAAAATCAAAGTCAACCCATTTTGAATGATAGTCAATGAGTGCAATGATATAACGTTGACTGCTTGAAAGGAGTTCAAATGGACCTGCGAAATCAATTGCAATCTTGAACCATGCCTCTTCGGGTACAGGTACGGGAAACAACCTTTACAACGCAACTTTTACAATGCACTACCATTACAAAGAAACTTTTACAACACAACATCCATTACAACGCATGCATTTACAACGCAACCATTGCAACGCATGACACTACAACGCACACCACTACAACGCATGTCATTACAATGCAGTCATTACAACGCATACCATTACAACGCATAGCATTACAACACATAGTACCCTTACACTATCCAACACTTACCTTACTGTTGCACCCCCTGGAGTTAGAGTAATTTTTACCCCTAACTATCCAACACTTACCCTACTGTTGCACCCCCTGGAGTTAGAATAGTAATTTTAACCCCTACACTATCCAACACTTACCCTTCTGTTGCACCCCCTGGAGTTAGAATAGTAATTTTTACCCCTACACTATCCAATACTTACCTTACATGCAATGTAATGTTATGCGTTGTAATAGTATGCGTTGTAAATGTAGTATGCGTTGTAGTGGAATGCTTTGTAAAGGTATTTTCACAAGAATTCGTTATAATGGCATGCGTTGTAATGGATGTTGCAGTGTAAAAAATGTGTTGTAACGGTAGGCATTGTAAAAGTATGCGTTGTAATGTCATACATCCTACAGGTACAGAATGAAGAGGTGGTTTGTTGATCTTCCAATGTTTATCTGAGAGTAAACAAGTATCACATTTATTCACCCAGAGAGTAACATCCTTGTCTAAAGCAGGCCACCAAAAGTGTTCCTTAAGTTTCCTGGAGGTACCTCTTACACCTAGATGTACTTCATGTGCAGATTCAATCAATTTCATGCGAATTGAAGAAGGAGGAATACATTGATCCCCACGCATTAAAACATCATTAACAATAAAAAGATCTTCAGAGACCTGAGCGAATGACTTAAGTGAAGCAGTTAATGAACGCTCTTTTGGCCACCTACAAATAATCATGTTTTTGACTGATTGTAAAATTTGATCATTCTCATACTCTTTAAGCCAATCAGATTGTGACAAGAAAGGAAAAACAGACATAGAATCATCAAACTTTGTGTCAGTCGGATTTTCTTTTAAGGAAAGTCTAGACAGACAGTCTGCTCTGACGTTGAGCCCTCCTGAAATGTGACGAATGGTGAAATTGAACTCATGTAGCCTAGAAAGTATATGTACCAACCTTGCTGAGGCTTTCCCTGTCCCATTACCGTTGAGTAAATGTAGTAGCGGTTTGTGATCACTCAACAAAATGAAATGTGAACCCCATATGTAACTCTTACATTTTTCGACAGCCCATGAGCATGCGAGTGCCTTCCTCTCAATGGTACTATAATTCTTCTCTGCAGAAGAGAGAGATCTTGATGCAAAACCTATAGTTTTTTCATTTGTACCAAACCATTGTCATAAAACAGCACCCAAACCTAATTGACTTGCGTCCACAGAAATAGAACATTTTTCACCAGGGGTGAAAGAAGACAAAGCTGGCAAATCAAGTATAGATTTCTTGATTAAATTGAAAGAATTATCTGAATCAGTAGACCATACAAATTTCGCATTTTTCTTTAGAAGGTCACGTAAGGGCTGAACAATCTGTGAGTAACCCTGAATAAAATTCAGTCATACCCAAAAAATATTTTAAGGAATCCTTATCCATAGGTACCTGAACATTTGAGATAGCCTGAGTAAGAAAAAATGTGGGCTTTATACCACTTGAAGAAATGGAGTGACCTAAATAATCTACTTCTGCCTTAAAAAAACTTGCATTTGTCTTACCCCAGGTTGATTCCTGCATCTCTAAAGCGTGACAGAACTTCCTTAAGTGTTTTAACATGTTCATGTTTAGTTTTCAAGAAAATTAATACATCGTCCTGATAAGCCTGAAAACATTTTATGGTTTTTAATAATGAATCCATACATTTTTGAAAAACACTGGCCGCTGAGGCTAACCCGAATGGCAAACTTAAATATTTATAGGCTGCAAATGGGGTAATGAAAGTTGTCAAGCTTGTAGACTGAGAAGAAAGGGGAATCTGGTGATATGCACTGCGCAAGTCAAGCAAAGTGAAAAATCTTGAATCATCAAGGCCAGTTAAAAGATCTTGTATTTTTGGAAGGGGGTGACAATCAATGAGGATGTTTTGATTGAGGGAGCGAAGATCCGCACAGATGCGAATATTGGAACCTTTTTTTCTTACGATTACAATAGGACTAACCCACTGTGAAGAATAAGTAGGTTCTATTATATTTTCTGAAACCATGTTGTCCAATAACTTCTTAAGATCGTCTCTTACACTAAGAGGAGTAGATCTTAGTTTATGTGTGACAGGTATGGCACCTGGTTTAAGTTTAATTAGATGTTCAAATTTTTTAATTTTACCTATCTTTGTATTAAAAACTTCTGGGAATTGCTTAATAATGTCATTAACCAATGAATTGTTATCGTCACATATTGACAATATTTCAGAATCATTATTTTGCACAGGATTTTTTGAACCGGGAAAAATTTTCAAACCCATTCTTGCAAGGTCCTGTCAGCCTACTATGTTTTTACCTTTTATTGCTACATATACTTTAGTATAAGTGTTCCTACCAAGACAAGAAATATTTGACATGAAATAACACAGCATTTCTATGTCATTTCCTCTATACACTTTAGGAATAATGTCAACTTTAGAAAGGGTTGTGCCAGAAGACCAAATATTATCAAACAGGCTGTCAGAAATTATGGTGACTGGAGCATCTGAGTCAGCCATCATATCAACTGATTTATCACCAATCAAAACTATGCATGTAGGTTCTATTGCACGTTCTTGTTCAGAAAAGTTTTCACACAAATCAATAGCTAAACTTTCCCTTTTTTCAAGGTTATTTGAGCATAACTCTATGGTATTAATATTGAGATTCTGTAATGAAGATTGAAGTGCAGCAACATCAAAGGCAGACACATTAATATCTTGATCATCATATTCGTGTGTTGCAATTGAACTAACATGAACAGTGCGTTTATCCCTACAAACAGTGCTAAAATGCCCAATTTTATGACAATTTGCACATTTCTTTCCCAAAGCAATGCAAGTAGGGCTATTACTAAGATGTGATCTAGAACCACATCTGAAACAAAAAGTGGTAGATTTCCTTTGTAAAGGTTTGCTGAATTTATTTTTAAAACTCACAGCATTAACAGACATTTCATTTTGAACAGAATTAACAGGCAAAACATTATCATTTCCAATACATTTTGATGAAATAATGCTTCTCTCTATGCTCTTTGCCATATCAATAACCTCAGAAAGAGTGGGATCTCTGCAGCTCATAATACGCTCTTGTATCTTCCTATGATAACATCCATACACAAATTGATCCCTAATATACATACATGTCTAAAGAAGCTCCAAAATTACATTCTGCTGGCATGTTTCTAAGAATTGAAATAAAGTCTTCTACACTTTCATCAGGATTTTGTTTTCTTTTTTCAAAGTTGAAACGTTCAAGCATGACATTTGGTTGCTCTAAAAAAATTGTTTAGTCTTTGAATGGCATTAGTATAAACGTTCCATCCTTCTCCACTCCCATGTGGGGGTATTGGTGTTGGCAAGTTATCAAAAATTTGCCTGCCAGCACTTCCAGGATGACTATAGAGTAATGCCAATTTTCTTTTTGCAGAATATTCCTCTGCGTCAATAGCAACCAAATGATTTTCAAAGCTGTGAAACCATATCTTCCATGGTTCAACAAGATTTCCATTTACTGGAAGAAAGTGGTTTAAATGTATACAATTTGTTGATTGTTTGCCATGTTGTATTTATATATATATTTAAATTGTAATGAAATTTAATTTAAATATATTTTCCTTTAAATTGTTAAATAAATATATATATATTTTTTATTATATAGCAAATTATTTATTCCTTCTGTTCCTTAAAATATCTCAATTTCAAATACTCAAAGTACATACCATTGAAGTAGATGACGAATTAATAAATTTTTTTAAAACTTAGGATCAGAGCAGGTTTGAAAATCCTTCTTTTACAATCTTCAAATCTCGAATGCTAACTGAGCACTGCTAAGAGATATGCGCAGCATGTGTAAAAGCTTCTGTTTTTTCAGAGATGCGTTTGCGCTCATAAATTGCACAAAGACTGGTGTGCAAACCCTTTTAAATATCTTTAAATGCTTCCAATATGGCTGCGTACATTGCGTGATGACGTCATCACGTTCTGTGTTCGCACTCGTAAAAGCCGTAGCTCCCCAATCTGAGGAAAACGTGAAAATACCTGATATCCTTTAGTTTTCTGATTCCTGCTCGTAATCGGCTTGTAGAAGAAGGTAAATGATCCTTTTGAGTTGAGCGAAGAAACTGGGTAGCAGAAACAATTTTAATCCTCGAGTAAGTCAAATCCTATTTTTTTAGAAATCGTAAGAGGTTGGTGAAATGCTGAAATTTCAATTAATCCCGTCGCCAAATGTAAAGTATAGCATTTGCAATTATAATCCAAATGAAGGAGAAAGGCAAGAACAAATATAAAGGTTTAATCTACAAATCAGCAAAACACAGGAGTGCTGCTGTTCTCCAGTAAATCCAACTGCTGAATGAGCCACCAACAGTTGTGAACTCAACTGGAGAACCGCACCACGAGAGATGCATCTTCAAACATAATCATGTTTGAGAATACACTCTCAACAACGTTATAAACACGTGGAACATGGAATCTTGTGTAGTGTAGTTCCTATTTTCCCAATAGGCCCTGCGCATTGGAATAACATAAACAATAGTATGGACGTAGAAGTGCGGTCTTCCAGGTCTCTACTGACTATGCTAAACTTAATTGGGTTTGTTACCAACTAGCTCAGAGGTCACTGGAAACTTTCTTGACTGAATAGGAAGTGATCGGATTCCCTGGTACAGACAAGAAGGGATTCAGTTTTCCAACAACCAAATAAACATGACAACGTTGCTCCTTAGAATAAGAGTCAATCTCTAGAGTCGTGTGAAACAATAGACAGTTATTTTACTCAGTCAGTTGTGCAGATTACTTTCACCAAGATGCAGAGAATAGAGAGACGGGCATTTTCAATAAAAAGGTATTATTTATTGAACAGTCTTTCTTCTCATGCAAGAGAAATGAATTGCCACAATTGCAAGACTAGTTATTATAAAAAGTGCGTACAGTAAAATGAGGATTGCGAAATAATACTGTAAAAGCATTGAAATGGTTTCTTAGCCATACAATGGTTAAAAGGAATAAAATATATACATTCATATATACATTCATCTAATGTACTCAACTGGTGCTTCTAACTACGCCTACCCCAGTGTACCTGACCTAAGCCTAATACTTGGAGGGGAGTAAGTAAGTAGCAGTTTTAGTTAAGTTGGTTTTGCCAAGGTTTGCTTCAAGAATTCTCTCTAAGGGTTTAGTCAACACCATACCTCTGAAATAGAATGTTGGAGGTCTTGTATCTCCTTCTAGGACTCGATATCCCAGTCACTCGCAAAAGTAGGCTGGAAACGCCAGAGCTGGATTTTCTCGGCAGGAGAAAAGACAGCGTCTCTCTCAGCGCGTCGAGGAGGAGGAGGGGCAGCGTCTGTGGGCAGCTTGCATCTGCTGGGCTCTGCAGGGGACAGCTGTTCTGCTCCTACGTTCACCACACCATCGCTATCATCGATGTCGTTGAGGCAGCGTTTGCTTAAGGCAACGTTGGTAATATTTATACCTGAAAGGTGCCTGGTTTGACGTAAGTTTTTGGACATAAGACGTCAATAAAGATGTCACTTGGAAGTGATCGTCTCTCAGTGCTCATTAGAGTTCTATTACTAATCAAAACATAGCAAGCGGGGGTTTCCCAGGTTGCTGAGTTTTATCTTGTTGAAGAACTCGGAGTGTAATCTAGGAATCTTAGATAGTGGCTTCTGCTGTGTCATTTGCTCTAATGAGCTGCAGAGGAAGAGATTCTGAAATGTGGCTCTGATCGTGTTAGGCCACAGACTAGTTTCTGAAATATCGCTCTTGATCATTTATGCCATTATAGGGGTATAAGTGGATTATAGCCGTATAGGGGCATAAGGTCAAAGTATTGATCGGGGTCCTAGATTAGAACACGACACCCACTCCACGAATTTATGTCCATCAAATTACTAAAAACTATAGCAATAAGATGCACGTGTAACATTACCCACCCCAAAATACATATTCGCATTTGAAATGGCGTATTTGAAATACATGGATGTACTGTACGTCTTTAAGCATAGAAATCATTCAAAATTATAGTATATGTAATCAGTGAACGATTTTGCGAAAAAATTACACATGAAATATCTCTTTATACAGAAAAGAAGTGTGAGATAATTTCATCACATATAAATGCATTGCTGTAAAATGTGCTAGAGGCTGGTGTAAAGTTATTATGTCTCTAGATTTACCTAAAAATAGAAGCTTCTGTTCTTTATGAATAGGTCTACTTTAAGCAAAGAATTTCGTGCCAAAAAAAAGGTAAATATTTTTTTAAAGTGTTCAATTAAAAAAGTTTTCTTGTTGAACGGGGGAATAGAGTTCCAACGCTTTTCAGCAGTTTTTGTTGATCAAAACTGAAGGCCGAATTCAGAGTTCATGGGAACGCTGTGTGTCGGAATGCTTTTCGAAAATTATTGTTTCTGTTCAGGGGAGAACATCATATCAGACAGGCTCTCAAAGAATTGGTCTACAAAATCAGGTGACAGTTCGACCTAGTTCGATAACGCTGTAACTTGGCAGGTGTGAGAATGATTGCTATCATCAAAGTCTGGATCAGCAATACTCACAGAAGGTCGTACCTGGGTGATGTTGCTTTTATTTCTCGCTCCACTGTCACCACCTAGTCGTAGCACAGGAGTCTAAACGAATGCCGTCATCAGGATTGGTAGCCGCTGGGGACAACACAATGCGTGAGCCGTTATAGGACTTAGCAAAGTATTGATATCCATTGGTACTGCTGATGGAAGTGCAAGACAGATGTCCAACACACACTCATCTCCGCATAGCATACATCGAAGCACAGGTAAGATGTAGGTCTGCCATATCGGTCTGAATGAAAGAAACCAGGTCATGTTCAGATCTCTCAGCCTGGCCAATCCAAGGACTCTAGTTATGCGGTCCCGGTAGCGTACTGCTAGGATTGTTTCTTCCATCCCTGTCGGAGTCATGTCTGAGTTTTGGCTTGCCATATCGGAGCAGGAGGGTCAAAAATAAAATACCTGTAAAAGTCCCAAAATCAGGGGTATGCCGCCAAAGACTGAATGGACAAAATTAGGAATGATTCCTAGAATTGCTTTGAATGGTGTTAACAGTCAGGTAAAAATGGTCTTAAATACGCCTGGGATGCCTATGGCACTAGACATGTTAAGAATTTGGCTAAGCATTTCTGTGAAATGCACGGGGCAATTTGTTGATAAAAGGTCATGAATCTCTGATGTTGTCCTTGCAACTAGGAGATCATAGGTCTCTTTTGATGACGTGATGGGCACTGTTGTCTGCAAAAGCACAGACTTCATTCTGCTTAAAGTATCAATTCGTATAGAAGAGAAATTCAAATGAGGCCACATGGGAGTCTCTGTGTCTCCAGGGCCGTTTGGAAACAATGCCTGCATACAGTATTTGACCATGGAAGTTACGCTTACGAGATATGCTTTCCCTGGCAAAAGGCCACAACAGCTGTGATCCGTTATTAGGATGTAACTCCCATTCGAGACTTAATGTATCCTTTACCCAATCGTTCATACTGGCCAGTAGGTATGTATACAAGGCACTTTTTAAATCGGAAAGTTGTTATCGGAATTGTGATAATCCCGTTCAATGACAGGACTTTCTAACATTGTCAAAGGTAATCTCTCAAGTTTTTCGATGCTCAGGATTGTATAGTCTGCTCCTTTCTGTGCCAAGCTGATTTGTTTATCAGTAAGGTTAAAGATGGAAAACAATGACGTTGTGTTGATTAAACGCCATGGCACGTAGCCTGAACGAAGATTTTGCAGCGTCCAGCCTAACTGTACAATAGAACGCAATTGCGACTGGCCATGCTGTAACATTAGCAAGTCTTTGTCTATTATATCTATGGCAGATGATACAATACTGTCCAGTGAATATATTCTGAAGGACAGAGTCATTAACCCATTGTCCACAACAGAAAGTGATTTTTCCAAATTAATACGATCAATTTCTCGTATTTTTTCAGCTGTTTCAATTTGTGTGACTTTCCAAGCCTCGTTGTAAGCCGCATATATACTGGTCGATATGAAAAGTTTTTGACGCTGTTTGCGAGGTCCCAAAATGAAATCGCGAAAATCAGCACCATCTTTAAGTAAAGATAAGTGTAGCTTAATTTCTGCCAGTGTGGATTATTCTAGCCATTCAAGGCACAGCTTCCCTACACTGTATGTTGTCTCTGGGAGTATCTAGGAGTATCTAGGGTCTTGTCTGGTCATTGTTAACCCCTGTGTTCTGTTCAGGAATCTATCTTGACAGTTGTTTGTGTCAGTAGGCCGGATTAACCACTTTTTCCAATCAGGATGTGTTCTGTTTAGATGTAAAATTTTTGATACGTCTATTTCAATATCTGTTGTTGCATTATCAGGTATTGGCTTTGGAATAGACGGTTTATTAAGGTCTTTAATCTTAGCTAGGCCAAGACAGGTTGTTTGTTGAATTGTGTCATTCAAGAACATTATTTGTTCTGGGATCATGCAGGCTCGAAATAATGCTTCTAGGCCTTGTACCTGCCACTCTTTTGTACCCCAGATGGTTTTTGTTTCAATGTTATTTTTCCAATAATCAAAACCAAATGTCATCATTTTTTCATAAAATGCTTCTGAATATATCAATTTAGTATTCGTCAGCATTGTTTTCAACCCTGTTTTATCTAACAGTTTATAATAAAACGTTTCTGCATCACTGGTGTTAAACCCTGAGAAGTACTGAAATTTCTCATATAATGTTTTTGAACTGCTTTTAGGTGGAGTAGCACAATGTTCCCATTGGTTATATTTAAAAACATTTCTAGGTTGTGCAGATTTATGTAAGTAATGGTCACCGTAGTGTGAGAAGCAGTACATCTGCTCATAACTAGACGAACCTTGTAGGAGGCAGGCGACCCCGGTGGCAGAGGGTTCGCGTCTGCAGGCAGGAGCTACATTAGATTCCTGAGTGTGATAGCAGCGCCCTGCTGACTGAGAGCAGGGGCACTGCATTTTTATCTGCAATACTTATGTTTTTAACCTTGCTGAAATCAACAGGACAATAACTTTCTTTACCTTTTCAGGACTCGGTGGTGTGTGGGCGCCTTTTTACATCGGGCTGCTCAGGCGACCTAGCTTGGCACCACACCCCCGCGCTCCGCCCCTATTTAGGAGTGGTTGCACAACGCTCGCTGTTGGAGGCAGGCGACCCCGGTGGCAGAGGGTTCGCGTCTGCAGGCAGGAGCTACATTAGATTCCTGAGTGTGATAGCAGCGCCCTGCTGACTGAGAGCAGGGGCACTGCATTTTTATCTGCAATACTTATGTTTTTAACCTTGCTGAAAATCAACAGGACAATAACTTTCTTTACCTTTTCAGGACTCGGTGGTGTGTGGGCGCCATTTTACATCGGGCTGCTCAGGCGACCTAGCTTGGCGCCACACCCCCCGCGCTCCGCTCCTACTTAAACGGCCCTCAATGAGGAAGCGCAGCGGACGAGCGTAGCGGGCGCGACGAAAGCGCGCCGAAGTCAAGCCTAAGTCAAGCCCGTCTGCGCCCGTCCGCGGCCGGACGGGGCGTGGAGTGCGTCCTCATGCCCTTTCCTTGACGTATTCGTCTGAGGACCTGAAAGCTATACAAGGCCATTGGCCATTATCAGACTCTGTCATTAGTCATATTTCTTCTCTTGGTCTAGCTTCCTCATCTCCTCAGCTCTATTCTCCTCTGTCTGTACCTTTGGCGCCGTCTCCTTCTTGTTCTGGCACTTTACCTTCCTCCCCCCCTTTATCTATTATTATGCTTAACACCAGGTCAGCGGTCAAACACTATCACGAGCTGTTTGTTCTGCTTGACTCCCACAAGCCCGACATACTGTTTTTAACTGAAACCTGGTTTTGCGAGTCCTCTCTACCCTCCCTCCTGGCTGCTCTCCCCCCTTCCTACGTGGCTCTCCGTGCAGACCGCCCGGCGGCCAAGACAGGGGGTGGCGTGGCTCTAATCGCTCGGGCCGAGTATAATTTTCAACTTCTTCCTTCCCCCCTCATTACCCCTACTGAGCATCTTGTGGTCCGCTCTCTTACTTTGTCTCCCCCGCTTACCTGTCTCCTAATGTACCGTCCTCCCCAGTCTTCACCTCTGTTTATGCCAGCTCTTCAGGACTTACTGGCCACCCTGGCGGTCAACTACGCCTCAGTCCTAGTGCTAGGCGATTTCAATTACTGGCCCTCTGACCCCCTTGAGTGTAGTTCCTCCGAACAGTTAATTGAATCACTCCAATCCCTGAATTTTGTCCCTCACATACATGTTCCGACACACATACACGGTCACACATTAGACCAGGTCTGGTCTCTCAATATTTCTATTGCTTCCATGTCTGTATCCCCATGTCCCTGGTCAGACCATGCCCTAATCTCCTTCTCCCTTCTCCTTAACCCTGTCACTAAGGTCCCGCTCGCCAAAAACACCTGGGCGCGGAACTGGAATTGTGTTGATCCCCCTTCACTGTCTTCCCTGCTCCTGAACTCTTCACCTAACTTGACAGGCTTATCTTCTTCATCACAAGCCACCGCTATCAACACCTGGCTCGCTGGAGGCTGCGACTCGGTAGCCCCCCTACGTCGGATTTCAACTCGACGACCTAAGGAGTCTAATCGGTGGTTTAGTGAAGACTTGAAGGAACAAAAGCTGGCCCTTCGACAGGCTGAGAGGCAATCGAGAAGGGACTATTGTCCTCTTCTAAAAATCCACTACTCCACACTATTAAGTGATTATAAAAAAGCAATACTAGCTGCTAAAACTGCCTATTTTTCAACAAAAATTCTGGTGGCAGAGAATAAATCTAGGGAGATCTTCACAATAATTAACGATCTAGCTTATTCCGACAGGGCTACACCTAAACCTTCTCCCACCCAGTCCCTGTGTGATTCGTTAAATTCGTACTTTTGGAAAAAATTACTATCATCAAGGCCAATATTCCACCCCCCTCTTTGAATTTTGTTGAATCCTTCCCTCCTATTGTCCAGTGCTGTCTTTCTTCGATTCCCCCCCTTACTGAAGAAGTATTCCTGGAGATACTCCCAAAGGTCAACTCAGGCTCTCCGGCGGACATCTGTCCGGCACGTACTCTTCAACAGATTTATTCTGTTTGCAACCAGCCCCCGATCACTCTTCTTAACAGTTCCCTTGCCCAGGGGGTTGTGATCCCAGCACTGAACTCAGCCACAATAGTACCCATTTTGAAGAAGCCCGGTGCGGATCCTTCCGCCCCAGCAAACTATCGCCCCATTTCACTACTGCCCTATTTGGGCAAGGTGCTTGAGCGCCATGTAACATCGGTACTCAGCGCCCATGTAGAAGCAAATGGGGGCCTGGTGTCTCGTCAGGCTGGCTTCCGTCCTAGGCACTCCACTGAGTCCGTCGTGGTGTCGGTCCTGGACAACTTCAGGGAGGGCATGGACCAAGACAAACACCAGGCCCTGGTGCTCCTCGATCTCTCCGCCGCTTTTGACATGGTGGACCATTCCATCTTGCTTTCACGTGTCAGAGCGGCGGGAATCGAGGGCTCATCCCTGGTTTGGATTTCGTCCTTCCTGAGGGACCGCACCCAGGCGGTCCGGTTGGGGGATCTCACGGCCACCCCACTCAAGGTCACTTGTGGTGTTCCCCAGGGTTCTTCTCTTTCCCCTTTATTGTTTAATCTCTATATCTATCCCTTAATCTTTGCACTCCAGCAGCTGGAGGTCACCGTATACAACTACGCCGATGACCTCCAGCTAATTTTCAATCTCTCTTCTTCTTCTTATTCAGTTTCTAACTTTCAGACTATTATGATTTTTATCAGGGACTGGATGAACCACAACCACCTGAAGCTGAACCCGGACAAAACCGAGCTGGTTCTCACGGGTGGATCTTCCAGTCCCTGGAACTCTCTATTCTGGCCCCCTTCCTTTGGTCCCACTCCTTCTTCTACAGTTGAGACCTTAGGTATCAAAATTAACAATCATCTCACTCTACACTCACAAATTAGTTCTGTTGTCTCTTCATGTTTTCTCACTCTTCATACTATTCGCACTGTCTCCCGTTTCTTTTCTCCCCTGGCACTTAAACTGATTATGTCTGCTTTGGTGATTTCCCGGCTGGATTACGCCAATGCCCTGTACAACGGCATCCCGGCGTACAGCCTACGGAAGCTCCAGATGGTTCAGAACCAGGCGGCCCGATTAGTGTACGCCCTCTCCCGCTCCCACCATTCAACCCCCTTACTAAAGGCGCTCCACTGGCTTCCTGTCAGGGAACGATCCCTTTTTAAAACTGGCTGTATGGTCTTTCAGGCCCGCCAGGGCACTGCTCCCGCCTTCATTACTTCTTTGATTAGGGAGTATGTCCCTGCCAAAGAGCTTCGCTCATCATCCCAATCACTCTTGGAAATTCCACGTTACAAACGCAAAAAGTGGGGAGGAGCCAATTTTTCTATTTTGGCTCCCACTTTTTGGAATTCCCTCCCCGACCACTTACGGTCTGCTAAACATTATTCCTCTTTCCGTAAAGACCTTAAAACCTTGTTGTTCAATCAGGCCTTCTCTATGTAAATTATCTTTTGCCCATTTTTCATTGCCCCAGTATCTACTGTTTCCCTTCTGCTAAAATTGTCTCCATAGCGCCAAGAAACCGCATGGTGAACGCAGCGCTTTATAAGTATTTTAAATTCAAATTCAAATTCAAGTAATCATGCTCTGTAAATCTTGCTGACAACACTAAATCAGACATCATATTATTAATACTTTCAAAATCCCAATCATCAGAAAATGTACTTGGTTTTACAAAGTCACTTAAGGAAACCTTGAACTGGTGAGGATATTTCAGGATTTCGACCGGACCATAGATTTCAAAGTCAGTTTTGTCCCATACTACCCCCCCGGGTATTGGAATGGCTGTGACATTTACTGTTGACAGTTCTCTTTTCTTCACGTGGGATGATCTGTGTGGTTTTAGGACTAAGTTGATGTTCTGACTTGCTGTGTCCATTGAACTGTATTTTCCCTCAATGAATTTTCCCAAACAAAGTACCATGATGAGCCAAAGCAGGAGGAAGAATACCCCTAGTCCAAACCAGAACTCTAACCATGGAGAGATAAGGTAAATTTCCTTGAGTTGATGAAAGAGTTCTATTGCTTTTTCTTTAAAAGTTGTTGTTTCTGGCATCACTTCGGGGTCGGTTTGATCTTCAGAAAAGTTGTCAAAATTGATGATGTAGCCACAGGCAGTTCTGTCAATTGTTGGAATTGTTCTTTCAATTTGTCTTTCGGTAGCACATTCTGATGCCACGTCATTGTAGACTGGTGTTTCTTGACGAACTGTTTAAATTTGTGTTCCAAATGGCACGAGTTCCATGGCATTATTGCATAGTCCTTCTCTGTGCACTGCAGGCTTATCGAATGTGATTAGTCTTTCAGTTTGAACCTCTTGGATTGTTGCAAGTTTGGGTATTCTGTTGTTTCTTGGGAGTCCACTGGGCCTACTGTTGATTATAGGCCACATGCTTGTGGTTTTACCAGGTCGATTGATACAACTCTGTTCTCCTTTTTAGCAGCAAGGGGCAGTAGTACTACTGATCTTGTTCCGTTGATTGCTAAGACAGGTACTGCTTTTCTGTAAGAAGGCCCAAATTCCTTCTTCACCGCTATTTTTTCTCTGACTAGATCCCCAATCTTTGGAATCCAGACAGGCCTTGCTGGGGCTGGTGGTGCCTCGTCAGTGGTAGCTGGCTGTTGCTTTAACTTTATGTTGCTTAAGAATTTTCTTGTTTCATTCAAGTCCTGTAAAACAGCCAAACGGTCTTTGATGTCAAAGTCTTTATTCTTATCTTCTACCACTGATACCTGACTATCTAAGTCCTGAATGTACATTCTAGTTCCGAACAATAGTTCATAAGGGCTGAAACCTTTTAGAGAATTTCTTGGCAAATTGTTAAGACTGATCTGGACACTTATTAAATGTTTGACCCACCCATCACCCGAACCTAATACCTTCGCTGTTATAGATTGCTATCTTATCGGGCTGGTCACGGTGGTGCAGGTTGACCAACTGGCAACAGAGCAAACTCTTGACAGTGAAAGTAGAAATTCAGGACAAAGGGTGATTTTTAGGGATACATTCGAGAATTTTGGGCGGTTATAAAATAGACAGCTGATAGAAGTAAAAGCCAAAATAGCCAACTGCGATGTGTAGCTTGAAATGTCAGTAAATATATCCCTCAAAGACTTGGTACTGGTGTCCAGACTTAAATTTTGTCTTGGACCTTGTACAGTGCTCCTCTGCCTTTCGGATATGGTTGCGCTACTGAAACGATTCATTCGCACAGGCAGGAAATCACAGTTAAGAAAAGGCTATTTCTCAAAGAATGAGGGATAAGTTCATCCAAGGTTCCAGGCAGGAACATTTGTCTGGCCGGTTACACTGCGGCACTAAAAGATTCTGGGATTAGAGCACACCGTCTTGTTATGTTAGGCATTTCTCCTTGTGCTGTTTGTTCACCATTAACTGGAAATGTTGAAATAAAAACTTTACAGAAACATAGATTACAATAAAGTTAAATCCCTCTGTTCATAGACTATGCGTTTCTACCAGCCCATCCCACAATCAGCTTAAGTGCTGTTACCTCAGGGCCTGGGGCACTGCACAGTCTGCAGGAATGAAAGCTACGGCCCTGACTGGGCTGGCTTTAGTACTGGTGCCAGATGGTGTGCGAATCTTTGTTGTACCCCCACAATCCCTCCACAAAAAGGCCTCCTTCTCCAAGCATACAATCAGTACTACCCTGCAATGGTGCTTCTATTCTCTGCATAGGCCCGCTGTCATGTATAGTTAATTTCTTTTACACTGCTACTCATTCCAAGTAAGAAGGGTAAAATAGGGTGATGGAGTGTGTTATATTACACAAATATTAGTATAGGTGTGTAAGCCAATGTATAGAAAATATTACTTGAGACCAGGGCCACTGGAATTACTCAATTGTCTGGCAGCGGCGATTTTCGCATGGTTATAGATTTATTGCATTTGTCACATAATCCATCACCTTCCTCAAACTCTGCAGATTTGAGCCCAAATGATTCAAAAGTTACTTAAAACGTAGCAACACATGTCTTTGCGCAGTGGAAGGGTCTTTGCAAAGGGTAACTGGTCACCTTTCTGTTGCTTATCGCTATATTTGGGTGCTAAACTGGTACTAATGAGGTGCAACCTATGCACATCCAGTGTTAGCAAGTTAGAAAATGACAAAATAATTCAGCAATTTTATTTCAAAATGTGCTGCATTACACCACATAATTTGCCTTTTCTTGCTGCATAATGTACTCAACCCTGCAGCATTTATTTGGCCATCCCTTGATGCACAATTCTAGTGGTCCTGCTTAAGACATGAGGGCTGCAATGTTTAGGAGTCACATGTAATCCATAGTGATATGCATTTTACGTTAAGACTGCTTAGTCTGAAGAAATGCAAACTCGGGATTTAACATAACATTGGGGTTGTGTTTACTATTAAGTGATTATTATTATCCAAAAAGAACCCTATTTATAAACCTTAGAATAATGAAAGATTAAAGAAAAAAAACAATAAGGATGCTATCTGATTTTGGTTCATTTCTCACTACTCAGAGTAGCCGCTACCACCGCTTCTGCTGCCTAGCTCCTTCACACTGCCTCTTTGCTCGCAGCCCCAAGTCTGCTGGTACCAGTCCCGCTGTCAGGTGACTGTCAATCACTGATATTGCCCTTCTGTTGGTTTTTGCTTAACATTCCAGGGACTGTTATTCCCTGTGTTTTAGTGTGTCTCACTGGAGTAATTGTGTTTTTTTCTCTGTATTATTTTTTTTTATTCTCCGCTATTTCCGGCCGTTTTCTTTCCACCTATTCCCAGCTCGCCGCCCTTCTGCCTCCCTGCCAGCCCCTCCCACCCCCTAGGACTCCTTATGGAGTCCGCTGCACGGCCTCAAGTGAGTAGCCCTTGAGCTCTGCTCTTGCGTTGCTCCCCATGCTGCCCCTGCTTAGCTCCTTCACATTTCCGCTTTGCTCGCAGCCCCGAGGCTGCTGGTTATAGTCCCACATTCCCTTTGTCAGGCGATCACCAATCATCGATATTGCCCTTCTGTTGGTTTTTGCCTAACAATCCAGGGACTGTTATTCCACTGAGTACTTCTTAGCCAGTAATTGTGTTTTAAGTGTTTCTCACTGGTGTAATTGTGTTTTTTTCTCTGTACTTTATTTTGTATTCTGTGCCATTTTCTTCCCGCTCCCGGTGTCTCCCAGCTCGCTGCTCTCCCACCTCCTCCCAGGACTACTTATGGAGGATGCTGCATATCTGTGCAGCAGACGAGCTCACCTGATGTGTCGCTATTACGCAGAAGGCGTGCCAAAGGCAAGCCCGTCTGAGCGCATTTGCGCCTGGACCATGCCCAGTGCCAGGAACTCTGGCCATCAGCACTCCCACAGGTACTCTGCCTCAGATTTCCATACGCTGGACAAAAAAATAACTCCTGCCTCACATTGTGTCGCTCCACAGTGGAACCTTTTACCTGCAGTCACTGCTGGTTCACCTCCACCCCAGCACCAACCACCATTATAGCAACTAGCATCATGTCAACCTTAGTGGCCGAGACCTCCCCAGAATGACTCTGCTGCCTCCTGATCAATGCCTTTAATTCTCCAAACACGCTGCCAAAATCTGGGACACTATCTCCACCCTCACACCGAAGTGACCTTCGTCGCAGAGACCTGGCTCACCTCCTCATCTGCTCCAGACATTGCCACTGCAACACCCATCGGCTACAAGATGAAACACTGTGACAGCACAAACAGTTACGGGGTGGCATTGCCATCATACACAAAGAATCAATCACCTGCACCACAACTGAGAACAAGTCCCCGCAAATCATGGAACAGATGAACTCCCAGCTCTGCACCGATGACAAAACCACCATCAAACATACCCTCGCCTACAGACCCCCAGGACTCCGCTCACTATTTAATCCAAACACTTAGCTTTCCTGGGAGACCTTAACTTTCCATTTGGATGACCCCACCAACACCAACTCCACGTCCTCCTGGAATGATTGGACAACATCTGTCTCAAGCAGCTGGTCACAGACCTGATGCACAAAGCAGGACACATGCTGGACCCTGTCTTCATGTCCAACAACAGAATCAAGTACAGCCACACCACAGAACTCGCCTGGTCGGACCACTCCATCATGCACTTCTCCATCGCCGGACCTCCTCGCACCACACCCAACCTCCACAGCACCCCCTTCTGCGGCTGCACCAAGGTCACTCAGCACCAATGGACCAACACCCTCAGCATCACCCAGCCCATCGTCACCACAGGCCTGAACCAGGCAGTAGTGAACTTCAGCACCTGGATCACAAGCACCACCGACCGAGTCTCTCCCACCAATCCAGCAAGAACACACAAATCCACCAAACATGCCAGTTGGTAAAACCCGGAACTTAGCACATCGAAACTCAGATGCAAACAACTGAAAAGAAAGTGGCAAACCTGCAGGAACAACATTTCCAGAGGGACCTTCAAGTCGGCCTCAACAACTTCCACCAGCAGCTCAAAGCTGCGAAAAAGGAGGCCCTGACACAATGGATCTAGACAGCGCCAACCAAATCAAGTAACTCTTCAACGCTGTCAGAGAGCTCACCTACCCGCCAGTTACCGAAAACTTGATCCCTTACTCACAGGAGCTCTGCGACCCCCTCACTGACCACTTCCACCACGAGATAGCAACCATCTACAGATACTTTGATCCCCACTGCAGCCCACCACCTGCTCACCATATGGGACCAGCTTAGCACACCATGTCACGATTGGCTTCTCCGCGGGATCAGGGTGATGCTGAAAGGGGTCCACCTCCTGATTTCCCCACACTCTGACTATACAACAACACAGAGCATAGAGGTAATCAAGCGAGGGATAAGTCAGGAAGGGTAAGGGAAGGAACAGGAACGGAAGGGATAGCTGAAACGACAAGAAGAAAGGATTATTACATCAATTCTCGCTACTCTCAGTTAATTCTCGCTAGTGAACCGGTACATACCACAACAATCAGGAGGTGACCTCTTTCCTCTGTACATCAATAGATACTTCTCTATAAATGAGTGCTTCCTGTAAGAAAACCAATCATTACCAGTGATTCAACAACACAACAAAACACCTCAAGAATCATGCAGGCAACACACGTACCCTTATCTCCCTTCCTTTAAACTCATAATATCTCTCTCCAGTAACCCCCTGTGGGTTTTCTTGCCAAGGCTCAGTATTAGTCCCAAACACTGGAGAAGAAGGATTCTGTAAGTCTTTCAAAACGACCAGAGTTCAATCCATGGAAAAAATAGTATACCAATTAGCATTCCTAGCTGGGCCCAACTAAACATGGAATACTAACAAAAATAGGAAACAATAAAGTCAACCTCCTCCGAGGCTTACCAGCTTTTCTTAGTTCTTCAAAGCACTTATAAATGTTTTCGGGTAGCGTGCTTCGTTACTCTCCTAAATCCAATCGTTTTTTACGGAGGCAAAGATTTCCTTCCTCGCGGCAGCCGCACGCGGGAAGAACAGAAAGGCACCAGTGATAAAACCCCGATGCGGGTTTATTTTCTTCTCTACTGAAACGCCAACAATCCAGTAACTGCACCCAAAGCGGGAAACCCTTCCTCGCGGCAGCCGCTCGCGATAGGGTGAAATGACAAGGTACGCCCTTGCCGGTTCATAGTCTTCCAACACGGATTCTCGGCTGAGACTCGTTTCCTCTTTCCTCGCGGCAGCCGCACGCGGGTGAACAAGATGACGAGAGGAGTCTTCTTCCTTCGTTTTCTGATACGTAGTTCTTGGTTCTCAGAGAAGCCCTCAATATCACAGGCTTCTTTTCTTAGATCCTGCAAGCAGTCCCAAAACACGGACTCGAATACCATTACAGCCATGTTCCAAAAAGTAATCACATACGAAGCCCCCTAGTGGACACCGGGAATATATAGACACAGTACAGCCCTCTTTCCTTCGCCTTCTGGGAGATATAGTCATGCAGGCGCAAGTAAGGCAGATCATGACAGTATATCCTCCCCCCTAGCGCCTCCTTGCGCCATGCTTCCCCGGATTCCGGGCATGGAAAAGACGTACAGCACGAGGGGCATGCACACCAGTGCTTGGTTCCCAGGAATCGTCCTCCGAGGTGTACCCCTTCCACGAAATCAGGTACCACAGCTGTCCCCTTCGATACCGCGAATCCAGGATACGCCGTACTTCAAACTCCAGCTGTCCATCTCTCATTACAGGAGGAACCTCTTTACGACGACAAGATTACGCCGGCTTCAACAAACTACAATGAAAGACTGGATGGATCCGTAAGGATGCGGGCAACTTCAGCTTGTATGCCACCGGATTCACTACCCTGAGTATCTCATATGGTCCGATGAAACGTTGATGAAAGATACTGCAGTAGCGAAACCGAATGATTTTCGTTGACAGCCACACCTTGTCCCCAACTCTGTACACCGGTCCCTCACGACGACGCCGATCTTCCCACTTCTTATACGACGTCTTCGCCTTCTCCAAATGCAACTGCACTCGCCGATGAATTTTCAACAGTGCCTTCATTTAAACAGCAACAGTTGGATGATTCTGTACATCACTAGGGACTGTAATTGGCAAGGTATCCACATTATATCCCGTATATGCTCTGAATGGTGATTCCCCCGTTGAACAATGCCAAGCATTGTTGTACGATAGCTCGGCCAACCACAGCAGAGACACCCAGGAGTCTTCAGCCTCTTCGGCGTAGCATCGCAGATATTTTTTAAGAGTTTGGTTCAGTCTCTCCGTTTGTCCATCCGACTGGGGATGAAAACTGGTAGACAACGCGTCCTTCATGTGTAAGGCCTTGCACCAGGTGTGCCAGAACCTGGCGACGAATTGCGGGCCACGATCAGAAATAATGACTTTGGGTATTCCATGCAACCGTACCACCTGAGTTAACAATAGCTGAGCTGTTTGAGCAGCCGTAGGAAGATTCCGACATGGAATAAAATGTCCAATTTTTGTCATGCTGTCCACCACCACCAGAACGGCGTCACAACCTTTATCCAAGGGCAAGCCCAACACAAAGTCCATACTAATCACCTGCCATGGCCTTGATGGAGTAGGCAGCGGCATCAGCAACCCTTTGCTCCTGGACTGTTCGTTCTTGGCTCTGGCACATGTCTCACACTGATCTATCCACTCCTTCACTTCCCGGGACATTCCCTCCCACCAGAAATGTCTCTGTAAAGCCTGGATGGTTTTCTGATGGCCCGGATGTCCAGCAAACATAGCATTATGGCACCAGTTAAACGCCATCAATCGTAGTTCATGCGTGGGAAGGAACAGAGAGTTATTCCGCATGGGTAACCCATGCTTCAGTGTGCGTGATTTCTCCTTCTCAGCCCACTTCTGCCATTGAGCTAAGGTGCGTTGAGTACGGACTTCCTCAAAGAACTGGTCTACTGTTGTGGAACATATCACCATCTCTGGAGATAGAATGGACAACTGTTCTCTTTTCGTGGATGATTCAGAATCCAATTGGCGAGATAACGAATCTGCCTTTCTGTTATCAGCCCCAGGTCGAAAGGTGATGGTAAAATCGTACTCCGCGAAAAACAACATCCAGCGCATTTGCCGTTGCGAGAGGTGCCTGGCCGTTTTCATAAATTGTAAATTTCGGTGGTCCGAATACACTGTGACCGGGTGTTGACCCCCCCCACAGGTATGGCCTCCACTCCTGAAACGCTTTCTTCACCGCCAACAGTTCTTTCTCAGCCACCGTATAATTCACCTCTGCCGGATTCCGTTTTTTGGACACAAATGCCACTGAATGCAGTTGACCGGTCTGTTTATCTCTTTGCGACAGGACTGCACCAATCGCCACATCCGAAGCATCGGCTTCTACCACAAACGGGACATCAGATTGTGGGTGTCTCAGTATGGGAGCAGTGCAAAAGGCTTGTTTCAACTGTTCAAACGCTTCCCCAACTTCAGGTGTCCAGCAGAAAGAAACACCCTTTCTTAACAACCGGGTTACTGGAGAGGCTAGCTGTGAAAAATGGGATATGAATCTCCTATAATAATTGGAGAAACCCAAAAAGCATTGCACGTCTTTCACACTCCTTGGGGTGGGCCACTCTTGCACTGCCTTCACTTTTCTGTCTGCCATTCTAAAACCCTAGGGATTCAGAACCACGCCCAAAAATTCCACTTCCGTCACCCCAAACTCGCACTTACTGAGTTTACAGTACAAGCAGTGTTCCTGTAGCTTTTGGAGGATCAGAATAACCTGTTTAATATGCTGTGCAGGATTGTCTGAATAAATCAAAATATCATCGATATAGATGACTACAAAATGATCAATGTATTCTTTCATTATGTCGTTGAGAAAGTATTGGAAAGCCGCAGGGGCATTGCAAATCCCAAAAGGCATCACCAAATACTCAAACAAACCAAAACGTGTCTTAAACGCCGTCTTCCAATCATCCCCTGCCTGTATACGCACCAAATGGTATGCCCAGCGCAGGTCCAACCGGGTGTAGATGTTGGCCTCCTTTACCTGGTCCAACAGGACGGGAATGAGCGGAAGAGGGTAGCGTTTTTTTATCGTGATTTTGTTCAACTGTCTGAAGTCTATGCATGCTCGCAACTCTCCATTGGCCTTTGAGATAAAAAAAGGGGTGAGGCCGCTGGAGAATGCGAAGGGCGAATGAACCCCAAAGAACAGAGACGTTCCAGATAGGCTTTCAGATATTTAGTTTCTGAATCAGACAACGCATAGACCCTGCATGTGGGAATTTTAGCCCCTTCCACCAAATCGATTCTGCAATCATAGTCGCAATGTGGTGGGAGTCTCTCAGCCTCCACTTCACTAAACACTGCCTGATACTGCTGGTATTCTACAGGTAACGCCACCACTTTCTCTTCTGCTGTCGCCACATGAAACACCTGAGCTAATGACAGAGTGTGTGCTGCACTATCCTTCCGTAAACATTGGGACCCACATAATTCTGATGTGAACTGAATGGTCTTTAACTTCCAGTCCATCAGTGGGTTGTGTTGCCACAACCAAGGCATTCCTAAGATGATTTCGTATTGAGGTGCCTCTATCATGTTTAGCACAATGTACTCTACATGATCCCAAGGCTTTCCCCGAAGAGACAATTCTAACACCTCTGTGTGTTCTACTATAGGTCTTGACTTCGATTCAGAAAAGGGGGTGGTGATGAACAGAGTGTCTGAATTAAGCAGACCACTCTTACCCAGTCCAAAGATCAGGGCTTGATCCATCACCGTTTTTTAGCTCACTGCACCATCCCAGCTCAGAACCTGGCTACATGCAAATTAGTCTGTCCCTGGCCCAGTGCATCATGGGAACAGGGCAGACCAGACTACCAAGCCAATTCTTATACTGGGAAGGAAACAAGCTACCGGGGACCGGTTTCTGGCATTTCAGCCGTCTTCGGCCCGGCTTGCTTGAATCCTGATGGTGCAATGAGCAAGGGACTCACATCTGAGTATACCCTTCCACGCTTATGGTGGACAAAATGATTCAGAAAAGGGGGTGGTGATGAACAGAGGTCCTGACTTCAGCGGGGTACCGTCCACTGCCAGCACCAACTCAGGTTTGGGTGTGGGCACCTTCTTAAGTCCCAACCGCTCCACCAACCCATAGTCAATGAAGTTTCCAGTAGCCCCTGAATCTACCATAGTGTTCACCGGATACTGTTGCTGTCCTGAACCCAGAAACATGGCCAAAACTACATGGGACACTGACTCTGCACTCTCAACCACCCCCAAAGAAGGTATCCTCCATTCCCTATCGGGTATTTGTTGATTCACCAAGCTTTCACTTATTTCCTGACTCTCAGAAACTCCTTCAGTCACTACTGCCACCACCTTTTTCGTAGGGAAATAAGAACTTCTCTTCTGAGGTTTCGTTGTACAATCCCGCACATAGTGCCCTTTTTTACAGCAGTACATGCATAAACCTTGAGCACGTCTGCTTTCTCTTTCTGCCTTGGTTAAGGGAGGACGAACTGCCCCTATTTCCATAGCCTCAGGTCCTGCTTCTTTCTTGTGTGTGGAGTTCTCCAACTCGTAACCACTCCCTGGTCTACCACCACTCCTACGCTCCCCTCCCCTCTCAGAGAGACGATGATCCAACCTCAACGAAAGGTTAATCGACCCTATACAACTAGTGGGCTGAGGGTCTATTTGCGCCAGGACATCCTTCATTTCCTCGTTGAGTCCCTGATAATAAAGCGCCATCCTCTTTTCCTCCGGCCACGCCGTTTCCCCTACCAGTCTATTAAACGTGGTCATGTATGACACAAGGTCTTTTCTTCCTTGTCGTAAACCCAGTAGGTCGCGATCTGCACTGAGGGTGGTAGCACGCCGATCAAACACCCTTTCGAATTCCCTTCGGAAGGCCACCCAATCCGTTAACAAGGGGTCATCATTACGAACTAAAGGAATTGCCCAATTCGCTGCATCTCCCGTTAAGTATGAAATAGCAAAGGCCACTCTAGAGTGATTCGTGGGGAAAGATGCTGGCCTACATGGGAAGTGTAAGGTTATTTGGGTTATGAACATTTGAATCTTAAGAGGGTCCCCTGCGTACCTCTCTGGACTAGCCAATGGTATCGGCGGGGGCACCGTAACTTGCATCTGTGGGGCTCCCACTGAAGCATCAAAAGGGTTTCGAATTTGCCTGTCCAACCTCTCTTTCAGGGCCGCTGTCTCGGCCCGTGAATTAACCAACTCCTGTTGAGCAACCACTAAAGCTTGCAGCACATCTTCTAAAGTGGTCATCTTTCAGCACACCCTGACCGGGAGGGACAATGTACGTGGGTATGTGATTCTGTCACGATTGGCTTCTCCTCGGGATCAGGGTGATGCTGAAAGGGGTCCACCTCCTGATTTCCCCACACTCTGACTATACAACAACACAGAGCACAGAGGTAATCAAGCGAGGGATAAGTCAGGAAGGGTAAGGGAAGGAACAGGAACGGAAGGGATAGCTGAAACGACAAGAAGAAAGGATTATTACATCAATTCTCGCTACTCTCAGTTAATTCTCGCTAGTGAACCGGTACATACCACAACAATCAGGAGGTGACCTCTTTCCTCTGTACATCAATAGATACTTCTCTATAAATGAGTGCTTCCTGTAAGAAAACCAATCATTACCAGTGATTCAACAACACAACAAAACACCTCAAGAATCATGCAGGCAACACACGTACCCTTATCTCCCTTCCTTTAAACTCATAATATCTCTCTCCAGTAACCCCCTGTGGGTTTTCTTGCCAAGGCTCAGTATTAGTCCCAAACACTGGAGAAGAAGGATTCTGTAAGTCTTTCAAAACGACCAGAGTTCAATCCATGGAAAAAATAGTATACCAATTAGCATTCCTAGCTGGGCCCAACTAAATATGGAATACTAACAAAAATAGGAAACAATAAAGTTAACCTCCTCCGAGACTTACCAGCTTTTCTTAGTTCTTCAAAGCACTTATAAATGTTTTCGGGTAGCGTGCTTCGTTACTCTCCTAAATCCAATCGTTTTTTACGGAGGCAAAGATTTCCTTCCTCGCGGCAGCCGCACGCGGGAAGAACAGAAAGGCACCAGTGATAAAACCCCGATGCAGGTTTATTTTCTTCTCTGCTGAAACGCCAACAATCCAGTAACTGCACCCAAAGCGGGAAACCCTTCCTCGCGGCAGCCGCTCGCGATAGGGTGAAATGACAAGGTACGCCCTTGCCGGTTCACGGTCTTCCAACACGGATTCTCGGCTGAGACCAGTTTCCTCTTTCCTCGCGGCAGACGCACGCGGGTGAACAAGATGACGAGAGGAGTCTTCTTCCTTCGTTTTCTGATACGTAGTTCTTGGTTCTCAGAGAAGCCCTCAATATCACAGGCTTCTTTTCTTAGATCCTGAAAGCAGTTCCAAAACACGGACTCGAATACCAACACAGCTAGGTTCCAAAAAGTAATCACATACAAAGCCCCCTAGTGGACACCGGGAATATATAGACACAGTACTGCCCTCTTTCCTTCGCCTTCTGGGAGATGTAGTCATGCAGGCGCAAGTAAGGCAGATCATGACACACCACACACAAACACACTAATGAACTCCATCCACTCTAGAGCACCTACGACCCATGCCCCCACCGACTTTTAAACCTTGGAAGAGACAAGATCAGGCACCAGCTCACCACCATCCTCAACACATCCATCACCACAGACACCTTCCCCGATGCCTTGAAACACGCAGAGGTCAGACCGCTGCTCAAGAAACCCTCTGCAGACCTCAACGAGCTCCAGAACTACCATCCAATCTCACTGCTCCTGTTTCCAACCAAAGTCCTAGAGAAAGCCATCAACGTTCAACTCACCGAACACCTGGAGATAACCAACCAGCTGGTCCCTTCCCAATCAGGTTTCAAAGCCAACCACAGCACCAAGACAGCCGTGATCACTGCAACAGACGACATCCACACCCTACTCCACAGGAGAATTATCCTCCCTGATCCTATTTGAACTCTCTGCCTTTGATGCCATCTCCCACCACACACTCATCGATCAACTGTGCCAGATTGGAATCACAGATGACGCACTCAAATGTATGGCTTCCTTTCTCTCGGGGTGCACCCATAGAGTCTGTTTCCTTCCTTTCACCTCTCCACTAAAAGCACCATCTGTGGAGTCCCTCAAGGCTCATCTCTCAGCCCAACCCTCTTCAACATCTACATGACACCACTTGCAGACATCGTAAAAACCCACAACATCAACATCGTCTCCTACTTCAATGACACCCAGGTCGTCACATCCCTCTCAGCGGACTCCACCACTACAAAAACCAACTTCCACCACTGTATGAAGAAGGTCTCAGCCTGGAGGAAGAACAGCTGTATAAAGATCAACATGGGCAAAACTTTACTTTACTTTACTTTGTGGATTTATAAAGCGCAGGCGAATCATCCCCAAGGGAATCTCTTGGCGCTATAGCAGAAGGTAAATTATTGGGCATGCACATCTAAAACAGCCATGTCTTTCAAAGTCTCTTGAAGCTGGTTAGCTCACCACAGGGCCTAATGTTCTGTGGCTATTTATTCCAATGGCTCGCAGCCAAATAGGAAAAGGCTCTTCCGCCCTTCCTTACCCTATGTATTTTCTGGGTACACAAAAGGTTGGCATTGCTAGATCTCAATTGTCGAGCCGGTTGATACCACCTGAGTTTGTTTCTAAGATAGGCAGAGCCTTTCCCCTGTAATGACCTGAAGACCACACAGAGCATCTTGAAGATAGCTCATTTCCTGACGGGAGCCAATGTAGCTGGTTCAGCAGAGGAGACGAAAGGGTCCGTGCCGGCTTGTTGAGGGCAAGGCAGGCTGCTTTGTTCTGCACTTCCTGGAGCCGTGATAGGAGATATTTCCTTGCTCCAACCAGCAGAGAGTTAACATAATCCAGCCGACTCACCAGGAGTGACTGGACAAGAGTTTTTCTCACCGACAAAGGGATCCAGGGAAAGATCTTCCTAAGCATCCTCATTGGGTCAAAACACGTGCCTGACACTGTTTTGACCTGCTCCTCCATAGATAGTTTATCATCTATCCTGATGCCCAGCTCGGTAGGCCACCACTCGGGAGACCAGATTGCTTTGGCCTTCCCGAACAGCAGAATTTCCGTTTTTGAGGAATTAAGTTGTAGGAAATTCCTCCTCATCCAGATGGCGATGCTAGACATGCAGCTTCTGAATTTCAGTTGGGTTGACATAATGTCCAACCCAATGGGGACAATTAGCTGTGTGTCCTCCGCATATGAGATGGTCTCAAAGCCATGGCCTCTGATAATATCAGCCAAAAGGGTCATGTATGCATTAAACAGGGTGGGACTCAGCACAGATCCCTGCGGAACGCCCCTGTCCAACCCTGTGGTCTGTGATACAAATGCATCCAACTGGATGCTCTGGGTCCAGCCAGAAAGAAAGCTTTGAATCCACTTAAGAGCCCTGCCCTTCACCCCAATCCCCCTCAGTCTGTCTAGCAACATCTTGCACAAGATGGTATCAAATGCTGCTGACAGATCAAAGAGGACTAGGGTCACTGGGGTCCCTCTATCCAGTGTCATCCTTATTGTGTCCGTCACCTCTAGCAGTGCGGCCTCTGTGCTATGTGATGCCCGGAATCCGGACTGCGAGGGATCCAAAAGGCTGTTTTGTTCCAGATAGAGGGATAACTGTTGGTTCACCAAGGTTCCCAGAACCTTCGAGCAACAGAGGAGAAGCGAGATTGGTCTGTAGTTCTGCAACTCAGTCGGGTCCGCTAATGCCTTCTTCAGGAGTGGCTTTACCCGCTCGTTTTTCCACTTATTCAGAAATATAGCCGTCTCCAATGAGATGTTGTATATTTTAGAAAGCACGTCTCCTAAGACCGGACTAAGTATTGACATGACCGCTGGTGGTGCAGGATCTAATGGCGAGCCCGATTTTACGCTGCTTTGTAGAGAGCCTACTTGCTCTCTCGTTACGTCAGTAAAAAAATCCAGCCCACAAGAAGAGACCTCTTCCTGTGGCGAGTCTCTGGGTAGGTATCCCTCCACCGGTTCTTCTATCACTGAATCACAGGACTGATAAATCAGATCAATCTTATTAGTAAAATACCTGGCTAGATCTTAAAAACTTAAGTACTGATCATCGGTAGGCACACCTCCGTCTGGAATGACTCCTGGCGGCCATCGGAACTCAGACCCACGCCCACTCTGGAAGACTACTCTCGCAACCTCGGCATCATTCTGGACCACAAACTCTCCATGAAACAGGTCAGCGATGTCTCCTCAGCCTGCTTCCACACTCTCTGCATGCTTTGCAAAGTCTTCAAGTGGCTACCCATCAGCATCAGGAAAGCTGTGACGCAGGCCCTCATCACCAGTGGGGTGGACTACAGCAGCGCACTCCATGCAGGCACCACCACCAAACACATGAGGAGGCCCGGATGATCCAGAACGCAGCAGCCAGACTTATCCTCAACATGCCAAAGAGGACCCACTTCACCCAGCACCTGAAAGACCTACACTGACTCCCCAATCAAAAATGATGCCTATTCAAGCTAATGACCCAGGATTACAAAGCCCTTCATGACCAAGGTCCTGCCTATATTAACCACCGCCTGAACATCCACCTACCTCCCAGGAACCTCCACTCACCTCGCCCTCGCTCAGGTACCACACATTCGCCGCTGCCACACCTCAGAACACTTCATCTTCTTCCTCGCCCCCAGGTCCTGGAACACCCTTTCCCTCTACCTCCGCACTTCGCCCTCTCTGACCCACTTTAAGAATCGACTCAAGACCTGGCTATTCGACAGACTCCGTAGCACAGCACCTGGGCACCCTCCTGGGTGATAAATAGCACTTTATAAGTACTCTATGATTGACTTATTGACTGTGCTATATTAGGATTGTATCTTATGAATTGCAATAAACAAAAGGGTCCCTGTTACAAAAACAGTAACCCCACTAAGCTATTTACATAAAAAACAATTCCTTCATTTGCATGTTACACATTATGCTGTGCTGGAGGCACACTATCTCAGTCAAAACTCAGAAAATACAAAACTCAGATCTCTCAAACAGATACATTAATCACCAGAGGTAAACTGGCATTTTGAGCCTATAAATTGCTGCCACACAAGGGATATGAAGTCTGTGCCTTTGACTCTGTAAGAAGTGGCAAAATGCAACCCTCTGCCCTCCCACCCACATACACACCTCCCCATAGCTTGAGAGCTTGACCCCTGACCCCGGTGAGATGAAACCAACCCCTAAACAAAAGCTGAATGCCATGCCCTAGGCTGCAGCAGGAGGAGTCCTGCATTGTAAAAGATTTTGCGGCGTAAAAAACACAGGGTAATGGCATGTGTTGTAAAAGCGTGTGGGGTAAAGTGTCATATTCTTGTTTTCTTGCCTCATGTTGTGTTTGGAATCAATAAAATTGGTTATCAAAAAGAACAGATTGTTAGAATATTTCCTGAAGATCCGATGTCCAATAATAGGCTTTAAAGGCAAACATCGGTAAATTAAACCTCTTAAAAATGTTGACAACCTTAGAAATAGAAAGAACAATAAGTTAATCGAAAAACAAAAATGCAGTAAAAACGCATGTATAGGTGCAAGTGAATAATTGATGTAGGGGAAAAGCTAATATGGACCTAAAGATGATGTGCGGGACAGTGAAAAAAGAGTAATGGGGCAGAGCTGGAGCATACGGGAGAGGTTTTAGAAGGAAGGATATTAGGTGATGATAGAAGTGGGCGTACTGCAGTCAGTCACTGCCCGTAATATTAATTAAAAAAAGAAAAAAAGTGTACAGGCTTGGGGTGGGAACACCCGTCAGGCCAATGCGAATATAAATATTCCCAAATTGTATTGTAGTGTAATTGCATTTATATAGCGCTTACTACCCCTGACGAGGCGTCGAAGCGCTTTTTCGGCGGGTAGCACGCTACTCCGGGACCCATAGAGGATTAGTGTTGAATTAGTATAGTGAAACATGCAAGTACATTATAAGTGGTGGATAGATTAGTCAGTTATTTGGATTTGGAATGATAGCAGAAGGATAGAGGAGGAAAAAAAGGTTTGAATTTATATAGCGCTTGTTACCACTGATGGGGTGTTAAAACATGCTATTCAGGAAGCCCATAAAGGATTAGTGGTGAATTAATATGGTGAAATATGAAAGTAATTTCAGTGGTGGATATTAGTCAGTTATTTGTAGTGAGAAGGATAGCAGATGGATAAAAGGGGAAGAAAGGTTTGCATTCATATAGCACTTGTTACCCCTGATGGATGTTGAAGCGCTTTTCTGGCGAGTAGCACGCCACTCCGGAACTCATAAAGGATTAGTGTTGAAAATTAGTATAGTAAAATATGAAGTAATTTGAGTAGTGGATATGTTATTCAGTTATTTGGGGTAGAGAAGGGTAGGTGGTGGGATAGTGAAGGGAAAGAGGTATGTATTTATATAGCGCTTGCTACCCCTGATGGGGTTTTGGAGCGCAAGTAGCACGCTACTCTGGAACCCATCAGGATTAGTGTTGAATTAGTATGGTGAAACATGAAAGTAATTTTAGTGGTGGATATGTTAGTCAGTTATTTGGATTGAGAAGGGTTGGGGAGGGGTAGAAAAAAGGGAAGAGTTTAGAAAGGTTTGTTTTGGGATCGGTATAGTAAAAGAGGTGTAAGATGATGCAAGGAGGGGTAGAGTAGGAGAGAGTCTGGAAAGGGTTATTTTGGGGATCATAGTAGTGGTATGAGGTTTGGGGTTAAATGAGAGAGTGGATGTAGAAGATATGTTGAGCGAAGTATAGGCTGAGAAGTAGGGAAGTGCATTAGAAATGCTAAATTAGAAGAAAGTTATAAATATATAGATCCATAAATACATTGAAAGTATATAGATGCATAATGGAGGTATGTATATTGGGCAGCATTTCTGGCCCTGGCCCTGGTCAGTCTCGAACAGGCTTAAACAGGCAACTGCCCTTGTTCTCTCCGCCCTTAACAGGCTCAAACAGGTAACTGCCCTTGTCCTCTCCGCCCTTAACAAGCACAAACAGGCAACTGCCCTTGTCCTCTTCGCCCTTAGCTTCGACGCCCTAAGCCTAGCCTTTTATAGCCCTAGTAATAAGGTGACCCAATCAGCCAATGGGAACTGATGGAGCAAGGTTGCACACGTAAAGTGACTTGCTTGTATTCAACCCTCTCGAAAAATAATATTAATGTACTAACTAACATGTTTGTCATATTAATATTGCATTACACGACATATTAGGTATCTAGGGGAAGCTTGTCAATGTGCTTTTACTATCTATAATCCACTTGCATTAAAATGGCTGCTGCTACGCGGGATTTTCTATTGCGCATGGGCATGGAGAAAATGAGGAGTTTTGATTTACAAAAAGAAAACACATTTTCACAGAATCTCCAACCCTGAATTTTGCCAGCTTTCAGTCGTTAGGACAGATCTGAGGGAGCAGGGAATAGTGAAGCTGACGTTCTACATCATAATATAGCGCCTTTTAACAGTTTTTGTTCTGATACTTTTTGGTCAGTTTTCACCAATTTGCCAAGATTTTCTTTCCGGATACTTCGATCTTTACCATATTTGACAACACTGTCAGTAAAAGACGGCAAAAGACGTAAGTAGGTGGTGGCAACAGTATGGCTCCTTTACACTGCATACATACCATATGCATACACTGTTCATTGGAAACCTTTTCTGCTGAATGCATAGGCAATGCGGGACTTTTAGAGAGCAGCTTCTCCGTATGTGGCCCATGGTTGTGGTCCAAGATGTGAGACCTGCACATCAGGCATCTATTGTCCAAGGCTATTGATGCAGCCAGGTACAAGGCACACAAACAGAGCAGGCCCAAAGGGCGAGCCATCCCTTATACCTGCTAGTGAAGGAGGTATTGAACGGGAGTGTTCCTCTGAGCACCCTGTCTTAGTTGGGGCTGTTTGGCAGAGTCATGAAATAAGGAAGGAATAAGGTGAGTTTTCCTAATGAAATACACCCTCCCCTAGTAAATGAACATCCACGACACGCATTTACCTACACACCAAATCTACAAACATTTCTCCACTGTTTCATCCAAATAAATGTCTTCCGTCCTCATTGCTGAGGAACAGCGTTAGATACCACGTGTCTCCCAAAGGGGGCAGCATTGCCCTATATCTGAACCATCCCAAGATGTCCTTTTGGATGGCTTCCCTTTGTAATTCAGGAGGGTTGTCCTGGCGCACAGTGGACTGGATGCAGGTTTGTTACGCTTGGCGTGCTTTCTGTTTGCCATGGGCTTCAGAATCTCGGAGCAAGGCCCAAGTAAAACATTCATGAGAAGTGTGCTAGGCCAGAGAGTGCCTGTTCTGAGCAGAGTGCCACCTGGCCTGCCTACAGTGAAGAAACAGCCTAATGTTTGAACCCGAGACCGTCCCAGCCTTGATGGATGGAATGACATTGGTTCTGCTTACAAGTTGAAAACATTGTAGTTGTCGAGTTGGGGATTTTTTTTCAAACTTATCGAGTTGGGGATTTTATTTCAAACCTATGTTTATTCCAAGTCGTACTCTGTTGTACCAAGAACGTTCTAACTCCAAGAATGAAAGAGCAACAAATGTTTTATTTGGAGGGTTAAACTAAAGTGCTTATTTTTTGCTTCTGCGAAATGTCTGTTTTTGCCTCTCGACGTTTCTCGGTTTACCTCTGCATGGGCAAATAATTTACAAGACATTTTCACTCCGATTACATCTGGTAACGACAGAATAAGGGTGATAATTTTCCTCAGCAAGTTTACTTGTGGAACTTTCCAGTGTGCACCTGCAAGGTGCACGAAGATGAGAAGCACTTTTCGGTAAAATAGACCTCATGCTGCAGCGTTCTGTTTGTGTTAGGTTAGAGTATGATTTTCACATGAACGAGAAAATTCAAAACACTTCGCCACCGTTGCGAAAGTGGGGAGTTTTCGATAGTAGATTGAAACAAGCATTGCCAAAGTCAACAGGTCTCGTCTGTGGGACCAATTGGCTTTGCCAATGATTTTATCTATCCGAGATGCAGTGGCGTGTGGCTAAAGCAACAAAAAAGCATTAGTAGGTGCGTGCACCATGCGTGTGACTACTCACAAAATGATACAGCCACTTGTTTTTTATCTTTCTGCTCCAACTTAGGAAAGTAGATGGAGTGGAGCAACATTTGGGGTTTGGGTCGGGGTAGGAAGCAATAGATGGGCGATACAGTAGCCCAGGTGAGGGTAGAAGCAACAGGAGGGGCAAATGCAACATGAGGAGACCTCAGTGACATCACTAGGGTTGGTGTCACCCGGTGCGGGTAACTCATGGTGTCACCCCTCACGACTTACCGCATGGACCTTCTCCGCTCCGAGTCCGCTAGTGGACACAGTTGGCAAATAACGGGACCATACAGAATCCTTAGTAACGTTTGTAAATTTAGTTCATGAATCTTCACTATTATTTGAAGAGTGCACCACTCAGTAACTAACACTACCTGCCTGAGTAACAAATTAAAGTATCAACTCAAAATGCTCTGCTAACCTGATGTGTGGACTGTACAGGGCACCTTTGCCTCAATATTTATGAATATACATGTGAACTCTTCACTTTAAAATCCCTGGGAATAATTCTGCTGGCTGGATAGTTTATCAGAGCCAAGCGCTGCCTGATGAGGTGTGTCCCAGGAGAGGCCAGCCTGCGAGCTTTGGCTTCTCTGTTTACCGAAGGCCTTTAATGCCCTCCTCTTTTTTGTCGCCATTGATTTCCTGATGCATACACTCTTTAATCCTCCCTTCATCCTCGGTCAGAAATAAAAGGGAATGTGCACTGCGAGTTCTTAGAAAAATGTTCTATTTTTTAATGGAATCCATTACTGGAATGGCATCGCGAGAAGTGCGTGTGTAGTGTGCTCAAAAGTGGTGAATGACTTGCTGAATATTCCAAGCCTCATTTCGCTGTCTGTGGTATTTTGGACCGGTAAAACTGCAGGGGTCGAGTTTTCCTTCATGCAGTATTACTGCATTACGCCGTGGTAGTTATCTAGGAATGGGGTGTGACCAGGTAATTCTTTCCTTCATTCCGAGTTGAAAATGTAGGAATATACTAGATTTTCCCGCTCATTTCGCTAGATGTTGCTGAAATTCGTGCCAGGATAATGTTTGTGCAGTAATGATCCTCTTGATTCCGGACAAACGCCTGACTGCGCGGTCCCAGGATTACCAGGGCAGTCAGACTGAGCTTGTGAGAATGTTCTCCATGGTGATTAGACAAGAAGCGGCCCACAGAGCCTCTTGAGGAATGGAATCACAGAATCCACTTTTCCAAAGATGAGGCTGGTTGTGTTTGGCCACCCCCGATGACCACTATCTGAAAACCTCAAGTGACTAGTGAGATCACTAGCACTATTGCAGATAGGCCTGGTACTGCTGAGGGCTAGACTTGGTGTTCTCCCCTTACACGGTCAAAATTCCTGACCAAAAGACCCCACTAAAAAAAAATCTTGTGCCCTCATTTTCTGGAAGCTCATCACTCATAGTCCCCACCAACATGATTATCACCTCCGATAACTCATCCTTAAAAGTTTCCCAATCATAATAAGGCACTTTCAAAAAGGAGTCTTAGGCTCCTGTCTCCTATCATCGTGGTAGATTATTGGTAGATGCCCCCATGTGTCCTGCAGTTAAAACACCTCAATAACTTCTGAACACTCTAATCCTCTCATGATACGTCTCTCTCACCGTGACCGTCCGTGACCGACTCGACTCGACTGCCTCCGGACCCAAGAAGAAGTCTGAGCACTGTCCCAAATTTGAAGGGGAGGGAGACGAAAGAAGATGATGGCTGGCTGCTGCTGTGCTGGCACACATTAATTCTTTATTCTAGGCAGCCACTAGCAGTGCAGCACCGCACGCACTACCCTGCCGTCTCGTCTCCTCCCTGGCGCGTGACCGCGACGCGTCAGAGGAGCTCAGCACAGCGTGCGTGGGCTGTCCCAGGGCCGTCATTGGAGCGCTAAAGATTGACGGCCTGAAGAACCGGGGTTTAAAACCCAGCGGCGCCAGGGGCACGCCCAAAGTCTTCGGGTTCACCTGTCTTAGAATACAGAGACACGGGATACTTCTCGGTGACGTCAAAGATCAAATTTATTGGCTGCAACCAGGAATAGAAGTCTACGAAGTACGACACAAGTAGGTTCGTCAGAGACTGCTCAATTTTTGTAGAGCGAGACATCGTCTTTTATGCTAAAAATCACATTCCGGACAAACTCCCACTAGTTACAATTTGTCCAATCATAAGCATCATTACAAAAGGTATCACATGACGACAAACCCATTTTTTAGTTGTCCAGCCCATCATCAATCTCACAGGAAAGCCCAACATTCTTTCTCGAACAGGCCGGACAAACCCATAATAAAAGACCACAACCCATATCATAAAGAAGCCATAAAAGAAGGAACAGAAACAGATGAGAAGTAGGATAAGGGGTGTGTGCGTGCATACCAAACTTTACAATCTCCTGTGCTCTGATCCTTAATCTTGATCAGCTACCGGGCAAGGAACTGGCTTAGCAAGGTCAGCTTCAGGCAACTGGGTCAGTTCACTCGGGTCATCTAGGAGTCAGCACAAACTCGAGCTAACGTGTACGTGTACTAAAGACTCGTTCGGTCGTAGTCATTGGCCTATGTGAGGGCAACCACAAAATGGCTGCCATACATAAAATGGAACCCGAGGGTTCCGAACGAAATCCCTAAATACATAGTGAATCCATCAATCTAACATGACGAAAACACTCGTACTTGCCGCACTCACTAGTTACGGTTCGCTACTATCAAATTCGTAACGAAACCATGACCTTTATAAAACGGGTTCAGAATTCATGGAACCTCAGACCCTCCTTTTGCCCTTACATAGGCAATAACCTAAACTCACGTTAGTCTGAATCCGGGTCTATATTCATCAGATCATCGAGATGCTGCTGGAGCATCATCCTATTACTCAGTATTTCTCTCGAGACAGGTCTCCTTGCACACGTAGTAGCACAAAGGCCACATATAGCAGGAGCACACTGTACACAAAGACAGAAAAGAAAAAGAATCGCTAAAGCCATCCCAATGATCATCAGAATCTTCCATCCCCAGGTGGATAACAATCCCCAAAACCATCCCATCAACGACCAATCTCCTTCGTCCACATGTACAGACTCTGAGATCTATGTAGCTTGGAAATGGGCTGGTACACTGTAGGAGCGTTGTCTGGAATGAAAACACAGCAGCTCGATTGGATCAATTTGCATACCCCATCTCTATCTGCAAGTCCAAGTGGAAGCCGATCTTTAGACAAATACATCGGAGAGATCACTTTCTTACCCAATGTGAGTTGTACTCCCGAAGGAGAACAATACAATGTCGCGTACAATCTTTTCAACAAATCCAAACCCAACAAATTCTCACCACAACCTGTCATTAAAATGAGGGGTGCTTCCAATTCACAAGGCCCTCTAGAAAGAGACAAAGGACTAGAAACCGGATTACGAACTGGGGCGCCAAAGAACCCTACCGAAACATTCGTTAAGCCGGACAAAGGTGCGCCAGGGAGTTTAGAGTGCATGATAGAACTCTTCGCTGCACCAGTATCCAAAAGAAAAGGCTCTATCACACCCGATGTAACTACTGCAACATAAGGTCCACTCTGGTCTACTGGAACTACTCCCTCTCTTTGTCCATGGCTGTCCTAACAATCATTACCTTCAGCATTCTCACTCTCAACATAGTAGTCGTCAGCATAACACTGAGTCGACCTACCAGACGCAACATTCTGCTGATCAAAGCAATTCATAGTATTCTGTGGAGGAAAGGAATGTGCATTCTGGGGGTACACACCACGTCCCCTACCTCTAGGAGCATGCTGAACACCTCGACCTCTCACACCAGAAGCACCATTCGTACGTTGCAACAGAACCGGACAACCATACTTGAAATGCCCTTCTTCTTTACAATACGCACACTGATTAGGGCCAACGGGAATTCGTTGCTGAAAAGACTCGGGCTTCTGTGCTACCCTCTGAAACTGCTGAGGCTGCTGAGAATCATGCTGATTATAACGAGGCGGATACGCCTGTTGCAAAAGAACTTTCATCTTCAAATCTTTAGTCTTTTTCTCTGCTTTGTCTTTCCCATCTTTATCCCTATTCTCGTAGTACTGTGCAGTAGCCAGTATCTGGGCCGACGAAGAAACAGCCCATGAGCTCTCAGAATCCTTCAACTTATTACACAACTCGGGAAGCAAATTATGAACAAACTTATCTACGAACAACCTTTGGCCACCTTCTGTACTCATATCCTGACCACTATGATCGATGAAAGTCTCTTCGAACCTAGTGAAGAAATCAGACACGCTTTTATCTTTCTTCTGCTTACACGCTGCTAACTTATCCCAATTCACTCACATAGCAGGCATCAGAGTCTTCATGAAATTAATAATCCTACCAGGAAGTTCCGCAACTAAAGCCTCAGGTTTAGCTCCACCACCCTGTCGACCATCCGCGGCAACAATATTCGCCCATGTATCACCTAACTCTTGCGCATGGGTCTCATGACTAATCTTTGCCCACAAAGGCTTTGGAACCACATTACCAAACAACATGTCTATATCGGCTAAATTCATGATGCACACGTCAGCTGTCTGAGACAACTCCTTGTAGTACCCTGCAGGATTTTTACGAGGATCCGGTAGAGTCTGCTTAAGGGCCAAAACTTCAGCTCTCTTCCACGGAACATGTACCCAAACATGCTGAAAATAAGCTTCCACAGCTGGGGGATTATTATTCACACCAGCAGGTACTGCTTCTTTCCATACCGGAGGAACTTCTCTCATTGGATACTGTCTCGCTTTTCTCCTAACCGAAGGATCAGGCTCAAACAGTGGCTGGGAAGGAAACTCGCTCCTAAGCGCAAGTATCGTCGCAACTGCTTTCTCAACACCGGGACCCACTATCGTCCCTTTCGCGAACTCGGACTGTACATTAAGTAATTCCGGTGGGATCTGACCCAACTCATTATCTTCCAATTCCTCACGGAGGAAAACACACATGGCATCAAAAACATACCTTTGCTTCGGTGGTTCCCACTGTAGGAAAACATCCATAATTGTCCCTAAATCATATCTCGAAACATTCGAAACCCATCTACGAGCCAAAAGATCTAACACTGTCCATTTTTCAGAACTAGGAAGCTGGCTACGTAACTGTTTACGCGTAAAAACAGGGGTCACACTCAATGACTCAAAGAAAGGAGAAAAAAGACCAGTAACAGTATCAATCATTCTCTGTCGAACAGAAGGAGAAGCTGTCGTAAGGACAGGAGATAAAGCATTATGAGATTAAATAAACGGAGAAGCAGTAGCAGAAGGAGTTGCAAGTACAGGAGAAAAAGACAAAGGAGTTTGAGGCGGAGCTGATAGCAAAGTCGGCGGCCCTAGAGAAGGCTGCACCGTAGGAGAAGGAACCAGCTGAAGAGGAGCTGGCGGCTGAGCAGCAACTAGTGGCTGAACAGCTGGAGGCTGAGAAGGTGCCGTAGCACTCTGCACATAAGGGGGTGGCAATCTCAACATATGTGACATCAAAGGATCCTTTTCGGTGCACCTTGTAGAGGAGGTGGCAAAGCCGGATAACATTTATCAATGGCCATATTATGTTGCCTATGCATCTTCTCAATCGCTTGATCTTCTTCATTATCTTTAAACTGCCTAGCAGCTTGCATTATTGATATACCCTTTTCTTTCTTATCTCTTTTCGCTTGTTTAATTTCTCGCTGTTCGATTTCCATACGCCAGAGGCGGGAAGAGTCAAACATAGCCGGCCGGGCTTTCTTCCTAAATAGTACAATTTCTAAATTATCTAAAATTTCAGTGTCATAGCTACCATGTTGGGGCCATCGTAAAACACCATCTTTCCTAGTATAACGAACCCACAGTTCATTATACGTAATGGGGCCCATGCCATATTTAGAATACAGCTCATAAGTCAGAGTTCCAACCGGAGGTATCGGACACGAGTCCTCCAATCAGGAATCCCTATTACAACCACAAAAAAATATCTTTCTAATTGTGCTAAGACCAGGCATCTTCGCTCACTAATCTAGCTTCAAACTTCAAGGGATTACCAAAAACAATAGTCTCGCAAATATATGAGTCCCTCGGCTTTGGCGCTTGCAAGTACCAAATCAAAACTAGGGGAAACAAGAAACTAAGGACTGGGAGCGACCCACTTATACTTAACTGAAGTATCAATCACGTCACCAGAAGACCCGTCTATCGTCTCGCTCTACAAATCGTCACAAGGGGAGTCCAAGACAGGGCGATAGTCGGGGCAGCAGTCCTTCGTAGCCGTCGGAAAGCGGGAAGCCTCGCAGCAAAAACCTTCAGTCCACATTCGACATGCCGGGTCGATGGAGTGGGGGCCTTCTTCCAGAATTTCCTCACAAAGCTCCTCACGATCTTCAGGCTTGGACCGGTACCACTGAAGTCGCCCCACGTTGGGCGCCAACTGAAGAACCGGGTTTTAGAACACAGCGGTGCCAGGGGCACGCCCAAAGTCTTCGGGTTCACCTGTCTTAGAATACAGAGACACGGGATACTTCTCGGTGACGTCAAAGATCAAATTTATTGGCTGCAACCAGGAATAGAAGTCTACGAAGTACGACACAAGTAGGTTCGTCAGAGACTGCTCAATTTTTGTAGAGCGAGACATCGTCTTTTATGCTAAAAATCACATTCCGGACAAACTCCCACTAGTTATAATTTGTCCAATCATAAGCATCATTACAAAAGGTATCACATGACGACAAACCCACTTTTCAGTTGTCCAGCCCATCATCAATCACACGGGAAAGACCAACATTCTTTCTCGAACAGGCCGGACAGACCCATAATAAAAGACCACAACCCATATCATAAAGAAGCCATAAAAGAAGGAACAGAAGCAGATGAGAAGTAGGATAAGTGGTGTGTGCGTGCATACCAAACTTTACAATCTCCTGTGCTCTGATCCTTAATCTTGATCAGCTACCGGGCAAGGAACTGGCTTAGCAAGGTCAGCTTCAGGCAACGGGGTCAGTTCACTCGGGTCATCTAGGAGTCAGCACAAACTCGAGCTAACGTGTACGTGTACTAAAGACTCGTTCGGCCGTAGTCATCGGCCTATGTGAGGGCAACCACAAAAATGGCTGCCATACATAAATTGGAACCCGATGGTTCAGAACGAAATCCCTAAATACATAGTGAATCCATCAATCTAACATGACGAAAACACTCGTACTTGCCACACTCACTAGTTACGGTTCGCTACTATCAAATTCGTAACGAAACCATGACCTTTATAAAACGGGTTCAGAATTCACGGAACCTCAGGCCCTGGGACCCAAAGACTGCTGGGTACGCCGCGCATCCGCATCATCACCGACACCACCGGTGCGTGGTAAGTGGCGACGTGCTGCAGTGCACACTCACTGCACTGTGAGTATTTTTATTTTGTTAGCAGTGCACTCGTGGCGTGCGACGGTGCGCTAAGAGAAAGTTGCGGCAGCAAAATGAAAAGCACTGGCAGCAGGCAGCCGCAGCAGAGAGGTACCGTGAGGGCGCGAGGCTGGTTAACTAACCAGATTGGTGTCACCCCATGATGGGGTGACACCCGGTGAGGTCCGCACCCCCCGCTCCCCTCTAGTGACACCACTGGGAGACCTCACACACGCGAAAGTGCAACACGTAGCTCGTGGGAGAAAGCATACTTGTGAGAAGGCACTGTGGGCAAGCGCATGGGAGAGAGAGCAAAACTCAGAGCGCAGCGGAGAGGAGAGAAGCACACGAAGGAGACAGCTGGCAAACACGTGCTCTCTAGTAGAGTCCCTAAAGAAAAAGGTAGCTCCGGAAAAAGGGAGCAGGAGAAGGATACAGTAATGCACACAAAGAAGAAGGAAAGCCCACACAACTAACGAATAAGAAGCATGCAAATGAGAGTGTCAATGAAGCAACCAATGGCAAGCAATGGGACGGCTCCAGAGCCACTGTAAGGTAAAAATATGTCTATCAACAGACAGCACATTTGCTGTTTTAGGCAAGACCTAAAAATAAAAATTTGTAACGTTATAAAATGTGCCTATGATGAGGTCCTGGCATAACCAAGAGGAGAAAATAGCCCGATCCATAGACCCAGAGAAAGGTCGCTGTTCCATTGCCATCCAGGGAACTGACACTGTAGCCGGCAATCTAAAAATGTTGTTGTATGCTGACGATATACTTCTCATTCTAGCCTCCTAAAAAAGCTTGCTACCAGCTTTTATGTCTACGTTAATGACTTTCTCAGAGTTCTCACTTCAATGGGACCATGAGTGAAGCCCTTCCCATGACTCTTCATACTACCAGAGAAGCTCTTCATGTGCATCTTGTCTGATGGATGTCTGCCAAATTGACATAACTTGGAGTGCTGATTACTAGCGATGTTACAGCAACAATTAAAGACAACATGAATGCTTTGATTTAGCAGATGCTTCAAGAGATTTGTGAAATGGGGCAAACTGTAACTTTCGCGGTGCGGGTGAGTTGAAACAGAGAAGATGATGGTGGCAAGAGGTTTAAGTACATCTTTGGCATGTTTCCTATAGTGGTCCCTATATCCCAATCGTGTTCAATCGATGCAGTTATCAAATGATACACCTTGCAGAATGACCTTTGAAGGCTTGCCAAGTCCAAGCTCTACGCTGCTACCACTTCAGGAGGACTATGACTCCCAAAGACGTAGATCTAACACCTTGCACACCATCTTTCGCAGCAGCCGTATCATTTTGTTGCAGACTTGGAACAACCCTATCGGCTAATTTTGGAGCAGTATCTACAGGGAGGAGGTTGGGGGCCACAAGCACTGTACTAACCCTAACAAACAGCTAGGCTAATCCTCTTTTACACAGATCTATGCAAATTTGGATGACAGCTCATCGATATCTCAAACAAAATGGTTTTGTGAACATACAGGCCCTGTTATAGAATAATGCAGCCATCTGTTTAGACAGGAAGCTACTGTCCCCCGGCTAATATGGATTGCTTCATTGCTGCAGGGATAACTACAAGAAGGCAGGTCCTTTCAGAGGGCTGTATTAAATCCTTAGCGATTCTCCAGGAGGAATTCAAGCTGCACTGTTTCTGAATTTCTGCAACATCTGCAGCTGACTAACGCTTTGAATAAGGTCATGCACATTCAACCTTCTTCTGATTCGGATTCCACTATGCACTCCCATTGAGGAAAATGGAGCAACTATAGGAAACCTATAAGTGGTCTTTCATGGGGATAGAGGAACTGTTCTTGACCTACATGAAAGCTGCTGCAGAATAAATTGCAAACCGGGATCCAGAAAACACATTCTGATAAGGACTCTTAGCCATGATCATGGTCTATGGGAATTTAGTTTTTACAAAATTCTTCATGACTGGCACTGGTCACCTCACAAACTGTCTAAGGTGAACCTAATATTACAAAAAGTGTAAGCATTGCGGAGAGCTGGAAGGAGACACAATTTACATTTTATGGTCCTGCTCAGTGATTCAAAGTTTCTGGGCCTTCATCTGGCAGAATCTTTCAGAAACAGGCTCTTGCCTCTTTTCCCATCCATAGAACGTGCAATACTTCACAATATAATAAGTGTAAAGACAGTGAATAAAATGAAGAGTTCCAAAATCTTGCTGAGACAACTTATATATGCAGGCATATACAATATTATAACAATCAAACAATCAAGCATGCTCCTATGGTTCATACCCTAACCTACATGCCTAGGGTGTGAATTAATGTTCTGCCAAGAATCCTCCTACTGGATGATCTTACCCCTTCATCTGGTGAATAAGAATGTAGGAACCCTTTCTGAACTGGACACCCCTCACAGAGATGTCAGTCAGTTGCAGGGCGAAAACGTCAGCATATAGGGACCCCTCAAAGGCAGCAGAAGTGTCTCCTCTGATTATACTTGGGAAACAAAAGGCTATATACAGTAAAAGGCATCCTTGCTTTGAGCCGAGATTGTGATCAGGCTGCCATTGTTTGTTTTCAACATATAGTGGTGTTACCGTATGAAAGTAAATAGTGTTCTATCAAAATTCTCTGTATCAGTAAGGTCAGTGTTTTCAAGAAATTAACCTAAGTGTCACAAATGCAAATGTGTGTCAAAAGTCGATGTGGCAAAGTGAAGGCAACTTTAGGAAAGAACCATGTACATGTAAAATGGCACTATTTCCTGCCAGGCTAAACTTGAGCACATGAGACCCACTCCTCGGACATAGAGCAGCTAAGAAGCTATCCAAAGCAAACTAATCCCTTCATTTAAATGTATCAGCATATATTAAGGAGAATACTGACTCTTAGACCATAAAAGGATTATAAAATCACTTTAAAATATGGCACTCATGCAATTTGGCGGTCTAAAGCATACAGAAAGCTGATTGCTGTTAAAAATATAAAACCATCACAATTTAAGACAATTTAAAACAAATTTGGAAGTTAAAAAACAAGCTGGATCAAAAGTTCCCACCACATGGAAAGCCAAATCTTGACATGTTCGGTGGGGTAGACGAAACATTGCTGTTGCCTTCCGCAGACGATGATCCCAGAGGTACAACTTGGAGCAAATTGATAGAGAAAGTATGTTCCCATCCAACACCCCAGCAGCCACTGAGGGAGCGTGGACCTCTACTATATGTTCTGTTAATCAGAGCCTTGATCCAAACCACCAGATGCAAGGCAACCCATGGAAGCTCATAGAATGCAGCCAGGAGCAATGGAATCTGCAAAGGACAGCTTCACAGATGGGCCTACAGTAGTTCCATTAGTAAGTGTATGTCCGAAGGTTCAACCAATTGCGACCACAAGCACAAGTCCAAGGCACATTTGTAAGTGCACAGGAGACAGTGAAACACAGGCTGTTTGCAAATAAGGCATACAGGCCGAAATGACAGGAACCAAGGTGCGCCAAAAAAATGCACCATGCGTTCATAGCACAACAGACATGCAGGTACTAACAAATTACTACAATACGGCCTCACTGTAGATGGTGGGGAAGTTACATGTCTGCATGTCTGCAGTATTACAGAATTCGACTAGCACAGTGGCAATTAGTTTCTTTCAAGCTTGAATTTACCAACAGCCAATACATAGGGTATGCCTATTCAGCTGAGGAGGATTTTTCCTACCATCATTGATGTATCCGATTTAAAAGACATGTAGGTGTCTCTGAGGAAGCACGTTTGAACTACTCAGTTGATCCATACAAAATAAGAAACCAACCAACCAACGTTGGCGGCGCAATGTTATGTGGATTTCCACTAATCAGCAGCAACTGTGCATTTGTGGAAGACGTAAACGTAGGATGGTGCCAGACTGATTGCATGCACCCAGCAGTGTATGTTGTCCCTTGGACCAGCTAGCTCACAGAGCACTATATAAATGCAATTACAATACAATACAATACAGTACCACTACTAGCCTCCCTAAATATAGACAAGGAGCGAACAGTTCTGGCAACTACTGAACATGAAAAATCTGTTCCCTCAGGAACCTTGGTGTCTGACCTAGGACCTTTCGCTCAGACACTCGTGCTCTCAATTCACTCATAGAAAGATACAAAGAATACACAAAGGAACATTTTCAACATTTATTGAACCAAGGTGATTCTTTTATAGCAAACATGTGCTGCAATGATCAGTAGACAGAAGCACACAAAAGTTATAATAATTGTCAAGATAGTGAATACAATGAAGAGTTCCACCATCTTGCTGAGATAACTTATAAATGCATGCGTATACAATATTAATACAATCTAGCGCATTTCTCTGATGCAAACCCTAACCTACGTGTCTAGGGTGTGAATGTATGTTCTGCCAAGAAACTAGGCCTAGGCAGAGTTCCACTATGTGGAACTCCAACGAGGTGACCGAAAATTCTGCTGCACTATGCAGAGTTCCGTAAGCGATGGAGTATATTAGGTTGTGTTGTTCGCTCTGATTGTTAGCACTGTGTGTTTTTTATCCCTTACAGGAAAATCAGTGCGTACTCCACCATGTGCAGCGCAAGAGGGCGCTGCTTCTTTCTGCCGCTTGAGTAGTTGTTCTACTCGAGGAGCAGGTTTCTCAATACGAGCGGAAGCGCCATCCGTTTCCGCCCGCGTTGAGAAATCTCGCCGGAAGGTGGTCTAGGGTAAGATTTTCCAAGGAAAAAACTGTGCTCCGCAGGGCGGAGTTTTTCGGAACTGGGAAAAACGCCGCAAACTCTGCAAGCAGAGTGGAATTTTACACCCAGGGCTACAAGAGAACCCTACTGGATGATCTAACCCCTTTACCTGGTGGGTAAGAATGTAGGAACCCGTCTTGGTCACAAACTGGACTCCCCTCGCAGAGATATCAGTCAGCTGCTGGGCAAAAGCTTCAGCATTAAGGGACCTCTCGAAGGCAGCAGAAGTGTCTCCTCTAATTTTACTTGGGAACCAAATGGTTATATTTAGAAAAATAAATACTTACCTTGGGCCGAGCTTGTGTCATTGTTTGTGTTCCACAGGTAGCAGTGTCACCATATGGACGTAATAACAAACTCATTTGTATACCACACGTGAGGGCCTTGTACTCCAGGCCAAGGGAATGTGAAATTCTCTGTGTCAGAAAGGTGTTTCCAAGAGACTAACACAAGTGTCACTAATGCGAATGTTTGTCAAAAGTTGATGTGACAAAAGTGAAGGCAACTTTAGGAAAGAAATGTGTACATGTAAAATGGCACTATTTCTTACCAGGCCGAACTCGGGTACATGACAACAGTAATGGGCGGTCGCCATGAAAAAAATTGCCTTGTTCAAAAGAACAGACTACAAAGTACATGACCAAGCACACATACATGGTGCTATATGGGGCTCTTATCTTCATGGTTATGACAGATATCCTCTGTGCATAGTGGCTTACACTTTATGAGATTATGACACTTATGATGAATGAGGTGCTTTCAGGGAGGTGGGTATGGCACCTTGGTGCCCCTGAATCAGTTAGTCGAGTGGTCAGCACGGGATGCCTATCCTGCCTGTGGTTGCTGTCGGGGGACCAGCACCCCTAGAATACATCTGAGAGCCCAGGAGGCGGGGTTTGGATGATGGTCAAGCACTTTTCAGGAACCCATGGGCGCTGAACATCTTTCCTGCCTGTGGTTGCTTTTGGGAACACAACCTCCAGAATACGTCTGAGAGCCCAGGAGGAGGAGCATACATGATGATCGGGCACTTTTCAGCACATAGAGAACCTGCTGGCACAGGACTGACTGTGGGACATGTCCTGACGAAGACCCGGCGAAAAGGTGGCACCTCTGCGTCCGACCGATCCTGGGATGGGACTACCGTCTTGCAAAGGTGGCTCCTCCATGTGGGTGGAGGAGCGTTCTCCTCACTCCTTTCTCGCAGTGCAAGAAGCAGAAACATAAAATGGTATTACAAATTCCATTTTATTTTTCTGTGTCTCGCACTGCGAAAAAGCAGAAGGTTTTGGTTGGGGGCGGGCGGTCCTGCTCTAGTGCAAGGGAGGAGTGGCTTGCCCACTGTTGTGGGCACTGACTGTTTGGCCGCCCCTTTGGGGCCGACCAAACCAGTCATGCACATGCTGCCTTTTCTCCATGTAGGCTGCATGCAGCGTACATGGAGAAAATAGCCTCCCCATAGATGCCTGGCTGGATCATTGTGATGGACTTAGGGGAGGGGAGGGAGGTTTCTTGTTTCCTGCTTCCAGGAAAGGAGCAGACACGATGCGGGATCGAGCCGGCAAAGGTAAGAACTTTTTTTTAAATTAAACCTCCCCATGCCTGCGTCACCACCCACGTGCCCCCTCGCCCCTCACCCGCGAGTAATGCCGGCTACGACTGCTGTCTTGGCCTTGCCATCGAGGCTCTACAAGGAAACTTCTTTTCTTTTGGCAGCAAGTAAGCAAGGCGTCTATTTGTTTGGTGTTCCTACCCTTTCCCATTCCATCTAACTCTGTGTCTTATCTTTAACTTGGAAAGTGTTTTCTCTAATGTCTAGTTTTGTTCTGTTTAAGCTATGGGGAAAAGAAAGGCTCCATGGGGCATATTTACAAGGCTTTATTTCTGCTTTTTTGGCTTACAAAGCCAAAAAAGCAGAGATAAAACCAGTGCCCTATTTACAAGAGGGTGCTAACATGCATAATCGTATGTTAGCACCCTTTTTCCCAACCCCTTTTTCTCTTTTGCTGATATGACCCTGTGGGTCGTATCAGCATGGTTATCGCCCTTTTGCAGGGAACATCTCTCGAAAACTAGCGATGTTCCCTGCAAAAGGGCGACAACCTCGCTATCACGCGAATTTTTATCGCCCTGGAGTAACGCGTTGTTAATTACTCGCTACCAGGGCGATAAATACCAGAGATAGCCTGCAATAATATAATTATTGCTAAGCACGGCCAGCGATAATTATCGTTGGCCGTTGTTAATATGCCCCCATATCCTTAAATCGTCCTGGCCCGAATGGCACATCTATAGATAACTTTTTGGCCAAAGTAGTGGGTGTAATAACCAAGGAAATTAATCTGGAAGAACTGCGCATTTCCTTGTATCTTGCTGGTACTCCATGTCTATCCGTGGCTGCTAATCCAGGCTCCTCCAGGCAGAGGGAGCCTGTGGCTCTATTGGAAATAAAGGAAACATTGCCACCTGGTCCGATCCAGAAACCGTCAGCTCACCTGTCACCTCATAATTGCACTCCAGCTGACAAGTGCAAGTGGAAGTCATAGAATGTAAACCCACTGTCTAAGTTAACTTCTCTTACTACCCTTGCAGTTGTGCCTACACCTGAACCAAAGCCGACCGTGTCCAGGGATCCTCCTGCCTTGCTCAACATTACCATCCAGACATCCGGAGGCCCTCTGAGGCTCTTATTTACAGTTATTCCCACACAAGCTGTTACCACTTTAAATTGCAATCCCCCACATACTTGCCCTGACATTGCTCCTTGTTTTCAAAACCTTTTACCATCTATAGGCCTACCCCCTGAAATGTATCCTTTTGTTGTAGACTTGGCAAACATTTCAAAGCAAGAGGGTCCTAATGCAAAATCTACCATTCAATTAAAAAGTAAAGTATCTAATTGGTTAGCAGGCCACTGGAAGTTTTCTGTGCTGGACTACCACAACATCTTGATGGTACATCGAGTGGATAGGGTCCACTACAAAGTCATTTCATGGCCATTGTGTAATCATAAACTTTAGACAGCTGCATCTAGCAAGGAATGTCCTCTTCCAACACTGACAGCTTATGGTCACAGGAGGAAATATATGCATGCTACCCCAAGGTTTCTTTTACAGGCATCTCCAAGAAGGCCTGGTCCGACCCCTGTAATGGAAGTGCAAATTCCAATCCAGTTTGAAGACTCCAATATCCACTGCAGGAATTGTTTTGCACCCCAGGCAGATTTTAATGATCAGGACTGATACATCAGCACTTTGGTGGCCAGAACCTTTCTGAGGTATGCCTAACCTAGTTTCCCAGGCAGATGATATAGCTGTTGTTTCACCCTCCCCATGCAGCAAGGTCATCAGAGATATTGTGGCTGTGAACCCAGCTTTTATCACTTCTTTGCCTAGCCCTTTTGGGGTGGTTTCTCAGGCCTGTGCTGAATCCAATTTATTAGAACGTGTCTGGCCTGCTGTCTAGGTTGAATGATGAGGACTGGTTTACCTACATTACTAGTTTGGATCTTATTCTGCTACAAAGAACTTGGTGTTTGGACCACCTCATCTGGAATGGTTATCAGTGTTTCTGTGTGCCAGTCCATATATCTTACATGGGTAGAGCCAGTGGAGTCCTAATACTTTTTGGTTACTCAACGTGCAATTTTATAATCTTTCCAGTGCCTATAAAGCATGAGGAGATACAAATATTATGGTGGTACACCCTAATCAATTCAACATTTTTATTATCAATTTTCATAACGTTGTGGGTCTTTGTGGCAATAATTGTAATTTTGATTATCTGTTTTTTATCGTACAATGTCTTTACAGAAGATCTTTTTCATTGTTTAACTATTTTAATAGTCTTATTGGGGGGGCTTCTGATGCAAAACTGGGTTCAAACTCCTTCGTGCTTCAGCCATTCCAGGTCTACCATGAAGATTTAAATCTGGGTACTCTGATCGTTGGGTAGACAAGTTGTTTAAGTACATACTTGACCTTGGGTTGCATAACACTATGGATCTACAAGGGGTCGTCGACTCTGCTTGACGCACCTTCGCTGGAAGGAGGTGGGGTTCAACCATCGATTATATTCTGGTTTCTTCCCCTATGGGTTGGTTTGTCCATTCTGTAGCCATCTCATCAAGTGCTTTAAGCAATCAGAACCCCATTGAGCTTTCCCTCCATCTTCCGCTAATTATCAATCCTCCCACTCTGGTTGTTACAACAGCCATTTCCTCCCATGATCAAGGGTTAAGGCTCAAGTGGCAGTTTTCTGATTTTTCCAAACTTTTCACTTTAGTCACTTTGGTGATCAAATGTAACCTACCCGTATTCTTGGATTATCTGGCCCAATTCACAGAACTAACTTAATACAAAATCCTAAACTTACTACCATTTTGTTATTCACAGAAGGTACTTACTCATTTTGGTATTCACAGAATGCACTTACTCATTTTGGTATTCACAGAAGGTACTTACTCATTTTGGTATTCACAGAAGGCACTTACTCATTTTGGTATTCACAGAATGCACTTACTCACTTTGGTATTCACAGAATGCACTTACTCATACTAACTTTATGTCTGCACTCGGGCTGGAGATTCCGGCCTTGTAGTGGAGATTCTGGCTGGGTGGCGGAATCCGCAACCGGCCGGAATCTTTCCCACCGGCCTGAAGATCCACCAGGCCAGAATCTCCACCACCGATCCGGAATCTCCGGTCCAAGTGCAGACATAAAGTTAGTATGAGTAAGTGCCTTCTGTGAATACCAAAATGAGTAAGTGCCTTCTGTGAATACCAGAATGAGTAAGTGCCTTCTGTGAAGATCAAAATGGAAGTAAGTTTAGGATTTTGTAGTAAGTTAGTTCTGTGAATCAGGCTCATCTTCGTTGACCAGTGATGCCATCCTTCTAGCTTTCCATTCCCTGAATGATAACATTAAAAGCAACCTTTTGTGCTTGGTGCAAATAAATAACAACCTGTAGTGTAGGTTGCCTAACAAGCGGATATGTGAAGTCATCAAGTGTGTCCCCATGGATAGGACTAAATTGGTGTACTGCCAAGTCAGATACAAAAAAGCGATTCCGGATAGAAAGCGGGCAGCCAAGCAAGAAATGTGGGACAACTTGGTTGCAGCTATTGCAGTTAAGGATACGTGAAGCTTTTGGAACATTATTCATAGCCCTAATATCCCAGAAGCCCTGACTGATGGTTTGGGATCAAACATCAGTGCTAAGCTTTGGTTAATCATTTTAAAGCTATCTATTCCTATTTGAACTTCATGGATCGTGGTCCCGAAGACTCACCCCCAATCTTTTCATTGTCTATTAAATTTGGGAGGCAAATAGCGCAAACCCATCACCGAAGGCACCCAGGTGTGACGGGGTGCTGAGTGTCTTATTCAAGGAGAACATTGGGTTCTGGACACCTGTTATCACAAAGAGGACCAATAACAGCACCATCAGCTGCCCTGAGTGCTCCTGGCAAACATCTGTGCTCATTCCTGTTTGCAAAAAAGGTTGCTGATAAGATTACCATTGTTACAGGCCAATCTCTTTACCAGGCTCTATTGTCAAAGTAATAGGGTAGTTTCTCCTCAAAAGGATCGAGAGTTGCACTAGCCTCAATTTAGTAATCTCCCCTGTGCAATTTGGGTTTAGAGAAGGGCTTGGCACCATTGAACAATGCCTCAATTGCCACTTAATTATTAATGAGTATACGATTGCCAAAGGGGGAACGCTGCTTCTTACCTTAATGAATTTAGGCAGCGCTTTCGACAGAGTCAAACGTATTAAGATTTGGAACATTTTGTCTGACCTGGGGCTTGATGATGGTCTGGTTGTATTTCTTTGGGCCTTACATTGTGGATTTTGTGCAACAGTTAGATTCGGGTCAGGTGGAAAATGAAACAACTTTTTTGACCCACAGATACTATGCACCAGGGCTGTGTCCTGGCATCTATCCTGTTTCTCATCTATATTAATGGCCTAAAGGAATGTCTGAAAATCTCAGGGAAGGATTTGCCTAAGATTAAGTCCATTTTTGTATTGGCTTTGCTCTTTGCAGATGATGCTGTCTTGATGTCCCACACTCCAAATGGTCTGAGGTCTTTAATCAGCTATTTTGATCCTTTATGAATGATCTAGACCTGGAAACCAATATCACTAAAATCAAATAAATGTTATGTGGTTCCAGAGTGGTTACAGAAGGCTCCTTTAGGATCAAGGGCAGGTACATTGATCAGGCTACCAACTTTCCTTACCTGGGAATCATGTTTGACTCGAAATGCTTGTGGATACCTTGCATAGCAAATCAATTCCTACGCTTTACTCGCTCTGTTGGGGCCTTCTTTGATTTCACTAAAAGGGTTCACAATAAACCAATCCAGCCTCCTATAGAGGTCTATCAGTGAAAGTGTCTGCCTGTATATGGTGTATGGTGCCAGTGTCTGGAGTTATCGGTATGTCACTAAGGTACAGGCTGAGGACAATCGCTTCTGCGGGTGCCTGCTCTGCCACCGCCTTTCAAACCGTCACTTCTTTGTGCACAAGGAACTGGTCATAACTTATGTTTCTGTTGCAATTAAAGCTGCACCTTTGGGATAATAAGCATACCACTCTCAACAGGGAGATCATTGCAGATTGTTTGAATAGTGAGAAGGGCAATGCCATTCCTTGGCTGAAATATGTGCAATCTACTTATAAAGCCTTAGAATTGGGTGAATTGTGTACATCTCCCCACTCCCTATCCATAGCCGATATCCCCAGGGTCAAAAAGCTCTTCTTGAGATAGAGTATGTCAATCAGGGAGCAAGAGGAGTTGATGAACCCTCTACAGCGAGTTTATGCTCTTATCCAAACATCATTAAACCTTGAGCCTTACCTGACCTGGGTTTTGAGCCCCTGGGATAGATCACTTCTAGCCACATTTTGGCTTGGAACCAATAAATCTCTTCTCTGCTTCCCCTTGGGCCAATTTGATAAAGAGTGTGTTTTAGTCTGCCCATGCCAGGAAACCCCTGTACAAACTTTAGAGGACTAGGGGCCTGATTAACGAAAGTAAATTGAAACAGAAGTCTAACTTTACGATTTTTGGTATTCACAGAGGGCATTTACAACTCATAAATGCCCTTTGTGAATACCAAAAGTTAAACTTTAGTACTTTCAGTATTCACAATTGGCATTTACCAATAGTAAATGCCATTTGTGAAAACCGAAAGGCATAAAGTTAGACTTTTGTCTCATTTTACCTTTGTGAATCGGGCCCTTTCTTTTTTCTGCAAATATTTAGAATATCAAACCGGAAAGTTTTTTAAATCTGTTCTTAAACTTTACAGCTTTCTTCAATCTAAGCCTGCACTGTATTTCATAGGTATTTTCCTGAATACCCTGGTTCGTTTTAATGTTGGAATTCTTTTTAAGTCAGCGCTTTGCAAACGCTAATTATTGACAAACTGATGTGCACTATAGAGATGTGTTTCTCTTATCAGTAGTGACTTCTACTGTTCCTTCATCTTGTGAATATAAATGTTAATTTCTTCTTACTACACTGTAATGTATCTTCATGTGGAAAGCAGACTAAAATGATATAAGCAATAAAAAGTAACTGTGGGCAATGAACTCCACTGGCAGAGGTAGCGGAGATTTGTAACTACGCATTTCATTGAAAAAACAGAATTCATACAATAATTCCAACTCCGCTATGTAGTGAAGTTAGCTACTGCACCCACAACCCTTTGGTAAAACAACTTTACTTTCACATGCTAAAAAGCATATCACCAATTAACAAAAGTGAACTTTGAGAAAGGCCAGGCAATGAGAGAGGTGATGATTTTGGGTTCACCCCTAACCTAGGGGGAGGGAAAGCAGATGCATTGAACACAAAGAGCATATCATGCTGAACGATTCGGTGGGGATCCCATCCTTCTAGGACCACCCCAAGCAAAGTTATGGACTGTTTTGATATGGGATACTATAATATTCACTGCACACTAGAATATCGTCCCGTAATGCTGTAGGGCCTTTGCTTTGTTCGGATTGTATTTTTGCCCATAACTGTGCTAGGGTGGTCCTAGGAGGATGGGACCACCACCCAATCATTTCCGCATGATGTACTCTTTGTGTTCAAGGCATCTGCTTGGTTCTCTCCCTAGGTTAGTGAGGACACCAAAATCATCGCCTCTCTCACTGCTTGCTATATTTTCACTTTTACTTTTGTGAGATGACTATATGCATTTTTGCATGTAATGATAGTGTTACTTGTTGTGCTCCCAATTTTCCCAACTGTTGAAACTCCCCGACTCCATTTTCGGTAATTCTGCCTGGCGGTAATTCTGCCTGGCGGTAATTCTGCTTCCTAAAAAATCGCATGAGGTTTTGCCTGCGGCAGCCAAGTCTCAACTCTTGTTTACTTTTTTTTCAGGCACTGGAAAACATTAGATGCTTCCTTCTTCCAGAAGTTATCTGCCCCTTCTTTCCCCTACTTCCCACATTCCCTTCCCTCCAACCCCATCCCACACAGAGGCCACTGACCTACAAGGCAAATGTATGTGTTAAACCTTGGAATAGGGACTACAATGTAGAAAGGTGGTTCCCAAACTGTGATCCGCGGACCTCAAAAGCCTCAGGCTCACTCGCTGCACTTGGTGTGCACCGTATGGGGACTGGTCTGACAACATTTGCCAGGGTTGATTTGGGTTTCCAGGCCGGCCCTGGCCAGAGCAGGAGCCCCGTAGAGCGAAATTAAACCAATAGTTTAAAAGTTTGTCGCCGGGATGCAACACCAACCTTCGATTTTTGCACATTTTTCTATAAAAAATAATAGTCTTTAGTAATCTAAGTATTTGGTGTGCACTTGTTTGTGTATTTTTTGCAAATGACTGTTTTATTGTTTGAAATTTAACCAGTACAAATTGCTTGGGGGGGTACCTGGCTTCCAGTAGCGACTCAATGGGGGTCTCAGGAGTCAAACATTTAGGAACCACTGGTGGAGGACATCACACCGTAATTGTGCCTGCATAGTTATTACCCATTCTAATGGATTTCACTCAAAACTGCACGGTACTGTTGGGGTTTTCCTACATGCCAGTGGTAATTGCATATGCATAATTTGCACCATTCCAGGACTGTGCAAGTCCTAATCAGGGCGTTATTACTCCCATCAGCCTTTATTGACCTACTTCAATACCTCCCTGTGACTTGGGTGAATACCGTTTGACAATGGACAGCCTCAGGACTTCACACACACACACACACACACACACACACACACACACACACACATCAGCGGTTAATTTCTGAAAACAGTACGTACCAGTGCCATGAATGTTTCTACCTCCACTCACCTGCTGGTGCTGCATGCTTCTTCAATGGCATTGGCCTCCACCGCAGGATGCTACTGAAACTGCTACTCCCAGTAAGTACACAGCGGAGCACATATGTAGACAAGATGCACTGCAATGATTTATGTTGGTGACATTTTTCCATCATGTTCACCCACTTATATTTCAAAACATTAATATGTAACTTTCTACTTCATAAATATAACACAATCCAATTGAGTCCAAATGGAGAATTCCGTAGTAATGACGTCCGTGGCCAGGATGTAGTTTCAGGTAGATTTATCAAGTCGTAGTTACAAGTTGTGAAGATCATGTAGACACCCCCACCAGGAGCAGCCTCCCTGCTGTTCAGCCCATCTTCAACTACCAACACTCACACTAGGCACCCAAGCATTCCAAGCATGTCCATCACACCAACATTCCATGCAGAACACTCACACAGGCTGAGCAGCTAGGAACCAGGTACACAGGAACAGTATACACACAACAACAGGATATTACATGTCTTCTCCCGTTAAAATTGAAAATTAAATAAAGAATACCAAAATTCATAAACTATGCACAACAATGTGTAAAAGAAGAAAATAGCCAAGAACCCTGAGATGCAAGGTAAACATCACATTTCGAAAGGGAACGAAGACTAAACAAAGGAGGAAAGAAGAATGAATAGATACACATGAAATATCACCCATCCTCCATCTCTAATATTAGAAACAAATCAAAATGATTCAAGAACGATAAGCTCACGAGAAGAATGTGAGACACTACCACATGAAAAGACATGTGAAACATAAACTCACCAAAGATGCAAAAGAAGCATCCAACCATGCACCGCAAAGCAGGGCAAGGCACTGTGAAGAGAAAACATGCCCCCAGAACTCTAACACTATGGGTGGGCTGCACCCATGAATAGTTACCTTATGAAAGGAACAAAACAACAGAAACATATGAAGGAGGTACTGCAACCCAACTCACCACCCCTATTGTAAGGGACAAAACATGCCAGAATGGGACTGTAACCCATATGAGAAACTATGTTTATGGGACTAACACCCATTAGGTCACATGGGACTGTGACCCATATGACAAACTGTGTAAATGGGAACAACACCCATTTAGTCACCCCTCTTGTAAGGGTAAAGCTGGGTGAGGGGATATAGCCCACAAACCCACCCCTCCTGTAAGGGAAACGACTAACTGTGTTGAATGGGACTACAACCCATTCACTGTGAAAAAAGGAGAGACACCCCTTAAGCCACCCCTGGTGTAAGGTATAAATATCTCACAGCATGGTAGTGGGACTAAAACCCATTCCCATCCCTCAAGAAAGGGATACAGACTAGAAAAAAAACAGTCCAAAGCCACCTAAAACATTTCCTCAAAAGAGTGTGGTTAAACCAACCACAAGAATGAGTGACCACCACCCATGAACCCAAAAAAACACTCTCGTAAGGGCCAACATTTCGGACTTACAACGTGCGAAGGATGGGCAGACAACACCCCACAACAATCCTATGTAGGAGAAGTAACAAGCCAAATAGGAACATAAGCTCAGTTCAAGAATATAATGTAGGAATGATGTCCTAAACAGACAATACAATAAAAATTAGCTGATAAACACGTGACCACATCACCAAAAGGAAAAGACATTAGTCAATGCAGTGCCCCCCCAACATGAAAGATTCCATAATAACAACGTGCGTGTGTGTCACCTAGACTGTGATGATGGAGCAAGGTGGGAAAGCAAAAGTTTGTGTATCCTTGTGAAATCATACTTCCATAATCATAATTTGAACTAATTGAGTGACGCATGAAACTAACCAGCCTAGAATAAAAGTTGCACCTACACAGACATACGTGGGAAATTAATTATGCTTATATTGCAATCATAATTAGCTAATCTTGTGATTCTGTCATGTCCTAAATTAATAAGCAGCTTTAAGATAATGGAATGCAGCATAAATGTGCTATTTGTTTACGTATTTTGTGGCAAAACGCAAGGATAAGTGAGTGTATTATGCTTAAGTGTGGCTATTTCGCTAGGTAACTACTAATAGGGAAAACCTTAGAGAAGAGGGAAGTAAACAGAAGCGCAAAAATTCTTAAATTAATGTTCATTTGTGTTTGTTTCTATGATAGTTCCCATTTTTGACTCGTGAGGCCGAAAAGAAAATGGAGTCACTTGATTATTGTGGCCTTAAAAGAAGTACACATGCGCGAGCAAAGACATAGTCTGAATGCGAGCTGCTTGTGCCTGGAGTAACTACGGTTCAAGGACACTGTGGCCTGGAAGTATAGATGGCTGCCAAAATGATGAGCACAATGGTTCAGAACGTGAGAATAAATGGCAAGGTTGCGAGTGGAGAACAGGACTAGGCCAGACTTGGGCCAAAACAAAGGACCCATTAGAAATTTGCGGACGGAAGGAAAAGTAATATTATGATGACGAGATGATGCTCATCCACCCCAAAATTGTCCAATCAGAACTCGAATTTAGGCTGAAAGTTACACTTTTAGATAGATAAAGCTAGTGAAAAGGGTATAAAAAGTGCTGATTTTACTGAAGAAAAAACTTCTTTTCGATTTCTACAAGAGATGCTGTCAGAATGCTGATTTTTCCTGAGATGTAAGACTCTGAATAATTTTTCTATTTTCTTAGACAGAGAGATTCACTTTAGTTGAGGGTTTAGTTAGGGAAGTTAGGAGAATAAATTATTATTTGGGAACTATCAGCCACATGCATCAAGCTAAAAAACGGTCGCAAACGGGCAGATTCTCAGAATCTGCCCCTTTGCGACCAGTATTTTTACATTTGGGATGCATCATCCCAAATGCAAAAATCGCAATTTAAGGAATCTCTAAATTGAGATTCCTTAAATTGCGATTGCATTTAAGGAATCCCAAATTGAGATTCCTTAAATACAGTGCATCAAAGTAACAAAATTAGCGATTTCGCTAATAGGAGTAGCAACTTACCATGAAGTTGAACTTCATGGTAACTTGCAAAAACTTTGAAAAATGCACTTTTGTGCATTTTCAAAGTTTCATGTTGCGCACACACATGGGCATGTGTGTGCGCAACATATGTGCACAGATCAATTTCAGGGGTGCAACAGGGTGTCCTTTTGACACCCTGGCACCCTTGAAATTGCATTCTCAATTTGCGATTCTCTAATTGAGAATCGCAAATTGAGAATGTCTTCCCATTCATTCCTATGGGCCTCTAGGCCTATAGGAATGAATGGGGAGGTATTCTTCAATTACGATTCGCAATTTGCGAGTCTCAATTAAGGAATGTTTGGAAATCGCTGTTTTTTACGCGATTTCTACATGCATAGGCTTTTGCAATTCCTTAAAAATCGCAATTAAGGAATCGCAAAAGCCAACATTGATGCATGTGCCTCTTACTGTCTTTTGCTAATACTTGACTTCTAAAATAAAACGAAAATGTCTATTTCTGAGTTTTCTTGAATAAATGAATGTAACTGTTTAAATTTAAAATCCTTATTCTTTAAAATGTCGTTTTTGAAATAAAGAAATAAATAAAGTGAATAAACTTTAGTCAATGTGAATTTGCTCTTAATAAAAATTAGATAAATGGAGAATTAAGCTGGTCTTGAGTTTTTCTACGCCTAATTTTTCTACTAGCAGATGCATTGATCTCAGTGGTGGCGTGTCTAAATAAATGTTTTGTTAAATGAAAACCATGGTAAACTTAATTAAACTGCAGGTGTAAATAGTATAATTATCTAGTTTTAGTTTAGACACTGCACTATGATACAGCAGCTCTCCTTTGAATTTCACCGATCCATGAAGTAGGATGGAAGTGTGCTGTGAATGACTCACAGTGTCATGGGCCCCACTGTCGAGTACATGTATGATTTTGTACTTCAGGGAAAGGTGTTATGGTAATAGAAATTATTTCCGGAAAAGCGGTGCATCAGTCATTAGCTTGGTAGCAGAGTACTGGTTGCTATAGAATTAGCTAGGATTATGTATAAAGTGTTATATAAGGGTTTTGATGTACAGAATTATGACTAACATCTGTTGAGTTCGTATTATGTTATATGTAGTCCTGAAAAGGCGTCCGAGTATTGCGTGAAGCTGGTTACTCTGTCTGCAGGCAGAGGAAGTGTGACAAGTGAAGTCGCACATCGCAAAGTCTGTTTAAAAAAAAAAATAGTATCGTCGTATTTTGCGGTGATATCGTCGTATATCACTGTTTAGGGTCACTGCGTGTGAAAGGATAAATGTATAGCAAGGACATTCTATAAAATCTTGGCTTTCAAGCACAGGGATCATTGCGTATCCTGATATAAAACTTACTACTGAGAGAGTAATAGAGTTTAACCCGAGCTTGTGAGAAGGGTAAAGTCAGAGGCAAGCGCTGCTTTATCGGCGAATGTAAAATTCTGTGGTAAAAAAGAGGTAAGCGCTGTGTACCGAAAATACAGAATACTCGTATAATTGAGAAAATCTATCGCTTTGTTTATCGAAACAGACAAATGAAGTTGTTTTGTGTAAATTACTAACCGATTTAGTGGAATATCTTGTAAATACGGCTTCTCGAAAAATCCTGTAAAGGAGGGGTCAGTCGGCGCTGCAGAAGCCGGAGCGCGGGTGATGTCATAAGTTTTGCGCTGGGATTGGTCCTCGTGACCAAGACAGAGTAGGAGCTGATTGGTTCATCACGAAAAACAGCGATACTATTGGTTAAGCACTAAGGAGACGTATCTTGTTCTAATTGGTACGCTAGTGTAAACTGCTCTGTGATAGGTTGGTGTTACGGAACAGCGATCAGGAAGTGCGCAATCTTTTGAAAGACAGGGAATTTACAGAAAATGGATTACTATTTTAGAGAAGAAAAGAAGAAACCTTCATGGTTTAAGAAACTAAAAAATGTGTTTGTAAAGGACAAGGAGATAATAAAGAGAGAGGGAAAATTGCTTCCTCCGCCGAAAAAACACCTGTTTCTTACATGTTGTCAAAATATGGTTACCATACGTGTGTTTGCTTAGAAAATTCGGCAAGATATACTAGAAATGATGGTGTACTAGATTTTCCAGAAGGAGGATCATCTGATGTGGCAGTTTTGCGAAATTTGAGAGAAAAGATGATGAACCTTGAACCAAGACCTAGACCAACTCAGTTTGAAGCTTTAATGGAATGGGAAGATGAGATGCATGAATTAGAAAGTGAAAGATTGAGAGAGCATATCAGACCAAGAGGTAGATTTCCTAATTTGTGGGGAGAAACACATGAGAGTAGGATGCGCAGATGGAGAAATGCTAACATGTGTGATGGCATGTATCCAGTCAGATTAGTGGAAGAATATGAAGGGCGGAAATGCACAGAAAAGAAGAGAAATATGGAAACAGTAAGTGAAAGGTATGGATATAGTGAATCAGAGGATGCTGTGTTAGAAGAAATATTAAATAGGAGACCACCACCATATCAACCAGGTTCTTTATGGACTACACCTAATGCTCCAACTGTAGATGAGAGAATTAATGAGACTCCAAAAACAATTTTCTAATTTTAGAGATGTACCAGAAAGAGTAGAAATGAGATATAATCCGAATACTATAGGAGGGGTTGCAGCGAAGATCTTTGGGGAGAGAGTTCCAAATCGTAGGGGCATTCCCAGAGAAAGCATGTGATTGGGTCTTTTTACATTTGAGTCTCGGGGGGATGAGGACAAGGGCGTTAGTGCTTCTCAGGGATCTGGATCAACCAGCTTTTTGTAGTTTGTCAGAGAGGTAGGAGGGGGTGTTTTGATGAAGAGCTTTGTGAGTGATACATGCCATCTTGAAGGTGGATCTACCATCGATTGGGAGCCAGTTGAGGTTTTTGAGGACAGGAGAGATGTGATCAAATCGTTTACAGTCAGATATAAGCCTGGCAGCCAGGTTGAGAACAGATTTAATTGGGGTAAGGTGGATTTTAGGGGTGCCTACAAGGGAGGCGTTACCATAGTCAATTCTGGACAGTACAAGACATTGCACAACGATTTTGAAGTCATCAGCAGGAATGAAAGGTTTGATTTTTTTTAAGGTGGAGAAGGGTGAAGAGAGCACCTTTGGCCGCATTTTTTATGTGAGGGATGAGAGTAAGATTCTGATCAATGCTGATGCTTAGGGATTTGACAGAGTTAGAGGTGGAGAGGGAGCAGTTGAGAGCTTTGATATCGTTGATCCAGAGTTGGATAGGTTTTTGGGAGTGAAACGGATGATCTCTGTTTTTTTGGGGTTCAGTTTGAGATGGTTAAGATGGAACCAGGCTTAGACTTTATTCAGGGTATCATTGAGGTGAAGGATATCATGGTGGGATTTAATCTTGTAATATAGTTGTGTGTCGTTGGCATAGAGGTGGTCACTGATATTGGCTTGTTTGAGAATGAGGATGAGTGGTATCATGAATAGATTGAATAGGGTTGGGGTAAGGATAGAGCCTTGTGGGACACCAAGGGAGACGGGTTGGGGTTTGGAGGGGCAGTAACTGCCTTGAATTTGGTGGACAGTGCCCTCGAGCCCAAAGCAGCCTTTGAGAGTGTTGTGAAGGGTGGGATGGTGGACAGTATCAAAGGCCGCAGAGAGGTCAAGGAGGCTAAGTAGGGAGGATCCGCCTTTGTCAAGAGAGCGATGAATGTCATCAGTAATACAGAGCATAGCAGTTTCAGTGCTGCATCCTTTCCTAAAACCAGATTGGAAAGCGTCAAGGAGATTGAAGGAGATGATATACTTGTCTAATTGGGACAGGACACATTTTTCAAGGGCTTTGGAGAGGAAGGGAAGGTTAGAGATAGGGCGTAGATTGTTAAAGTCATTAGGGTCAGCAGTGGGGTTTTTGAGGATGGGGATATTTGACCTAGTTGAAGGGAAGCTGGGACACAACCAGTGGCAAAGGAGGAATTGATGATATTGGTCCAAATGGGGGCAATGATGTGTTTGAGTTCCTGAACCAACTGTGCGGGAAGAGGATCTTTGGTGTCTGAGGAAGGTTTGAGTTTGGAGAGGATGTTGAGGACAGTAGATTCAGATGCAGGACAGAATTCATTCCAGGAGGCATTGTTTTTAGCATGGGTGTTATTACAAATAGAGACAAGGTGGGGTAGAGTAGGGAGGGGTAGAGAGTGGTCCTGACACGAAGGGGAAGGGGAAGGGGAAGGGGAAGGGGAAGGGGAAGGGGAAAGAGGTGTAGTCGGAATGTTAGGGAGATGGAGTTGGCTGAGAGTAGACTTTTTCGTAAAGTAGCTGGCAATTTCTAAACATCTTTCAACAGTGGCTGGTGTTTTAGGGGGACCAGTGGAGGTTTTTTTTTACCAATGTTAAAGAGTTCTCTGGGACGGTTTCTAGCCTGGTCAAGTTGGGAACGGAGGAAGGAGGCTTTTTCATTGAAGATGCGGTTCTTGTACTTGGCTCTGGCGCTTCTAAGGAATAACAGGTTATCGGAGGAGGGATGATTCCTCCAAGAACGTTCAGACTGCCTGAGGGCCCGTCTTTCATTATTAAGGTCGGAATTGAACCAGGTTTTGAGAGGTATTTTTTTGTTGTTTAAGTTTGATTGGGGCAATTTGGTCAAGGGCTTGAGGGATAGAATGATTGTAATGTTCAGTTCGGTCATTGGTGCTGTGAGGGGGGCGGGGGAGTAAGCGGGCTATGATTGAGGATTCCAACTCGCCCGGGGGAATAAGGTGCAGATTACGAGTATGGTTTATGGGTAAAGTGCCGATAGGGGTGGGGCGAGTAGCGGAGCAGTTTAAAGAGAAGAGGATAAGGTGGTGGTCTGACCAGTCCACGGGAAGGATAGTTGAGAGAGAGGCCAGATCCTTGCTAGACATAATAGCATCAAGGGTGGCGCCTTTGGAGTGAGTCGGGGATTGGCAAAGTTGAGTCAGGTCAGTGATGTCCATGGTGTCTTTCAAGAGGATGACAGCAGGGTCATCTTTTTTTATTCCAATGGATGTTATAGTCGCCAAGAAAGAGATTCTTGGAATGAGTGAGCGAAGATTGAATGATGAGGTCAGACAGCTCCTCGGTAAATGGGATAGAATTGCCGAGGGGTGGTAGATGGTATGTAAATGAATAGTGGAGGAGCCAGGAATGGTAAGGTCAGCGCAGGGGTTTTCAAAGGAGGAAGGGTCCTGGAGATGGATTAGAGTGAGATTAAGTTCCTCTTTAAAGATTAGGGCAAGGCCACCTCCTATTTGCTCGATTCTGTCTTTCCTAATGATGGAATATCCAGGAGAAATGAGAAGTCAAGGATAGGAGTGGAGTGGGGGTTGAGCCAGGTTTCAGTTAGGAATGCTAAAATGAATTAACGAGAAAGTGTAAATAGAGCAGAAAAACAAATTGAAGAACAAGCTAGTACTGCTGAATATATACGAACTACAAATGCATTGACAGAAAAGATTCAGGAACTTACGAAAAATATAGAAGCAGTGATAGTTCCAGTAACAATAGGACCTGTAATTCCAGTGTTTGAAAATCAGAGAATAAAAGAACCAAGTTTGACAATTCCTTTACAACAGAGTCTGCAAAAAGTAAAAGAAAACATTTATCCAGATTTGTCAGAAATTAGACGAACAAATAATATAAATCTGCCAGACTTAACTTTTAATCAGAGTTTACCAAATAAGTATGCAACCGGAGCAGAATCTGACTCTGCTACACCTGTAAAGAGTATAGAGAAAATAGATTTAACACAAACCCCTGTAGGACCATTAGAAAAGGAATTAAGTGATTGGATTAAGACTTTGAAAATAAAGAGCATGAACCTAAAGTATTGTATGTGGCAAGATTAAAAGTTGATATGGAAGAATTAAGAATTGGGACAGAAAGGTTAAAAACATACCAAGATGATGAACTTATGTTCATGTGTAAAAGCATGACATGGAATGCGAAATCTGTACATGATCAACTGGAAGGGCTAGCAAATGAAGTTGAAATAGAATTTGCAAAGAATAAAACGCTGCAGAAATCCTACAGAGTTGACTTTTCAGTAAAAGACATTGAAAACATGAATACTGCAGGAAGGTTAACCTAAATAAAAGAAATAATTGTTTTGTTACGGAGAGGGGGAGACGTGAATAAATAGAGAGTGAAATGGGCAAGGAAGAAAGAGGAGACTAGCGATAAATCTACATTAGCATTTCCAGTACGAGAAAAGGAGACAGTCGCAAATGAGATCCCTATGAGAGAAATACCTGGAGGAGGTTATGTACATGTTCCATGGAGTAGACAGGATATTTTATCATTTACAAAGGATTTCCCCGGATTGAGAGAGAAACCAGTAGAATGGTATCGACAGGTAGATCGGTTTGTAAAGGTTTCAAAAGTACTATGGGTTGACTTGGATGGATTAATTGACATAGTTATGCCAGAAGACTTGTGGACTGAGTGTAAAATATCTGTAAACTGGCCGAGAGAGGAGTATCCTCGAGACAAAGTGACAGGAGCCCCGTCACCTGAAGTAATAAGAAAAAATGAACACGTGATAGTGTTTTTGAAGAATAAAATTCCACCAAAAGAAACAGATTGGGTTAAAATAGAAAGAACTACACAGGAACCAAAAGAATCTGTACATTCATTTTACGAAAGATTATTATTGGTATTCAAACAATACAGTGGATATGAAGAACTGAGTGAAAAGGATATGAGTCATTTTATATATCGATTCGTATATGGATTAAGGCCAGAACTTGAAGACATGATCAGGCATAATATGATAGGATGGCAGTCAGGATCTGTGGATGATGTTTTGAGAAAAGCCAAGTATTGTAGTGAGGAAATTGATGCTAAACAAAAGAATTTAAAAGAAAAGGCCATGTGGGCACAAGTGAAGGTAGCAGAACACCAAGTAGCACAATTTGAAAATAAAAATACTGATGCAAATCAAGGAAAATTAAAAGGAAATTTCCCAAAAACAAAAATAGTAGGGAATATAGAAGAGCTTAAGAAAAAAGTCCCTTGTCATAATTGTGGCAGGATAGGGCACTGGAAGAAAGAATGTAAGTATCCACCAAGAGTTAATCCGGAAAATACATCATTGAATCCACAGGTGCAGCATGAGGTAATTCACCAGCAGCAGCAGCAGCAGATAGTTACTCATCAAAGTCAGATGCCACAACTGCCACTTCCACACAGTATAAATCAACAAAGATACAGTGCAGAGACAGGATTCAGCAGAGTCGAACAGGTAAACAGATCACCTAGAGTGAATGTGAGTTCCCAGTATTGGTTGCAAGAAGAAGGTGGAAGTGAGTCGGATGAAAGTTTCTGACGGTGCCTGAGAGAGGGAGAAGAGTGTGTGCCTGGAGCCACTCTTGAGGTAGATCAGTCCGGTCCATTTGTAAACGGAAAAGTGAATGATGTAGAAATAACTTTCCTAATGGACACTGATGCTACCCGTTCTACTGTTAGATCAGTGGAAGTCCGAAATCTTCCTCTCTTAGGAGACCACATCCACGTTGTAGGTGTAGCTAATAGACAGATTAAAACTTCTCTAACACAACCAGTTGAAGTAGACATGCACCGATTTGTGGTATGTGATAGCATCCCCGTAAATCTGTTAGGACGAGACATTCTGTGTAAAATGAACTGTGCCATATACTGTTCACCAGATGGCATAGAATTGCAAACTCCAGATGAAGATAGTCTGTATAAAATGACCATGTTAATGATTGAGGCAGAAAAAAATAAACTGTTTCCTTTGTTTGATCGAGAGACAATACCAGAGGAATTGAAAAAAGTAGTGACAGAAAAGGTATGGGATTCCACAGGAGACAATATTGGGTTGATGAAGAATGTAGATCCTGTAAAAATCTCTATCAAAGAAGGTGTGGAGGAGGAGCTACGACACCAACCAAGATGGCCGCATAGTCTCCCGGCTCCGCTGACCTCCGTCCTACGCTTTACTATCCTGTCGCCTATCCTGATTTCCTGCCCCGGATCCGTGTGTGTGACCCGATTTGCACTCCGATGATGTGATCCCGGAGTTTCTCCGACATCGTGGAGCGGAGTAACGTCGAGGACCGATTTGAGGCCTAACCCAGCCGAGAAGCCAGGGTCTCGAGTGCTGGCCTAGCCGGGTCCGAGTTGAACAACAACGGACTATTGAATGCGGTTGGGTCCGGTCTCTGGAACATTCGGAATTTTGGGATTGCTCTGCTACCATCTGCTGCCTGGTGCTCTATAGGAGGTGAGGTGACGAGTGACGCACGGTGCTGTGTTGCGGGGGTCCCGGACCGGGGGTCCGGCATTCATATCGCCGGTGCCCCTTGGGTCGGAATCTCACTACGCGCTACTGCAAGCTAACAGTCTGTCCCTCATGGCTCATTCCTGCTCCGCCTAATCTTCCCTCGGAGAAGGCGCCCTCCGTGGGGAACACCATGCCTGAGGAAAAATGGAGGCTGACGGAGCAGGCTCAAAGTGGCCCGTCATTGCGGACGGTGCTGGATGCCCTTGCGGCACTTCAGGAGACTGTTAAGGCTCGGACATGCAGCCTGTTGTTGGCGGCGGATGCAATCAAAGGATTGAGACCGGATCCTGACTTTACGCCTGAGGCCCTGAGGCCCGGCGGCCAGATCGCCTTTCGATTGTCGCCCCGGTGGCGTATTTAGACCCGGCGCTGGAAGCTGTATTTGCCCCTATCACAGTGGAGCTACCTGAAAGTACTGTGCTTGGTGACTCAATTAATCCGTTGGAATCCCCGGTTTTGCAACTATCGGAACATTTACATGCTGTCCCTACTTCGGTTCCTTTTAATTGGTACTGTGAACTGTTTTGGACTGTGTCGACCCCCCTCCCCAGTCGGTCTATCAAGATGGCGGATGGGATAAGCCTGGCTCCGGAGACGGGAAGGGGCATCGTTGGTACCAGCCGACTAATTTGGGACCTGCCGTACTTTTTTCATCTGTGGACCCATGTTCTGCCAACTTCTGTGTACCTTTCAACATTTTGAGGACGGGGCTTTCTTCCCCTGACGGACTCAGCGAATCTAATCGACGGGGCCAAGGCTGAGATTGTTGTCTGGGTTGTTCATTGTGGTATTTGGTTAACAGGATTGTTTTATTGAATTAACGGAGTCCGGGGCGGGGTTGGTTAGGATGGGGGTGAGAGACCGGGAGTGCGTTGAATAAAGCCCTCCTCCATTTCCCTTCTTCGGGTGGGGTTTAATTTCTTTTTCCTTTTTTCCTTGTTTCTTCTATATTTCGGGTTTCGGTTTTTGGGCGACAGGCACGCTGCTAGAGGGGTAGGCCGTAGTCATCTGCAGGGGTGCAGGGTGGGGGGCTGGGAGTTTTGTTTTTTCTTCGTTTCTATGGCCTTTTTTCTCTTCTTATCTTTCTTTGGCCTTTTCTTTTCTCTTTTTCAGGGTCAGTGTAGTGGGTTCATTGTTTGGTCCATCTCTGCTTTTACATCTGTGCCTCAACTTTCGCGATGTTTCGGGGCCAAGGGGCGGGCATAAATGTTGGCGTGAGCCGTAATAGTATGCTTATTTACCCGGGTGTCGTCTGCTTAAACGCCACGACTTACATGGAAACAAATTAACTGTGGACACACTGCTATTTTGCTCGCCCCCTCTTCATAGCTTGAGATATTGTAAGGCACCTGATCCTTCTATCGTATATTATAAAATGAAACCTTTTGTATCCTGTTCCCAATTTGATATGTCTTCCAACCAGTACGCATTGTGGATGTAGCAACTATGCTCCCCGGGAGGCTGGGTCTGAAGTTTTTATCGTTGTATTGTGTTGCAATTGCTTAGCGGCCAGCCCTGGGGGTTGTAGGCCCGTATTTGTATCTGGTTGAAAATGTCAAATAAAGGTTTTAAAAAAAAATTAAAAAAAGAAGGGGTGAGTTACCCGAACACTCCCCAGTACAAAATGAAGACAGAAATAATTGAAGGCATAACTCCAGTGATAAATAAAATGATTAAGCAGGGAATATTGAGAGAAATAGAGAGTAGTCCTTGTAATTCACCGATAATGGGATTGAAAAAGCCTAACGGAACATTTAGGATCGTACAAGACCTTTAAAAGGTAAATAAAATCGTTGTCATATCTTCTCCGATTGTACCAAATCCAGCAGTGATTTTATATCAAATTCCCCATGATGGAGAATGGTACACTGTGATCGATCTGTGTAATGCGTTCTTTACTGTTCCATTGCACCCATAAAGTCAGCCAATTTTTGCGTTCAGATTCGGAGATTGAATTTTGGCATGGTGCCGAATTACTCACGGATATACTGAAAGTCCTTCTATCTTTAACCAGTTACTAAAGAAATCATTAGAGAGTTTGAGCATGCCTGGAGAGTGTCTGTATTGGTCCAATATATTGATGATCTCCTGGTGCCATCAAAGACAAAAGATGTATGCGTAACTGATACCATCGCACTGTTAAATCATTTGGCTGAAGAAGGACATAAAGTGTCTCCGTCTAAATTGCAATTTTGCCAGAAAGAGGTGCAATACTTAGGTCATAAGATTGCTAAAGGAATCAGAAAAGTCACTGTAGAAAGAATTAAAATAATACAAGGAATGCAGCCACCAAAAACTAAAAGACAAGTGAGGATGTTCTTAGGAATGGTGGGTTATTGTAGACAGTGGATTAGTTGATTCTCACTAATTGCCAAACCATTGCAGAGATTAACCAAAGCAGATATCAGAGACCCTATAATTGTAATCAAAACTGAAATGGAAGCATTTGAACAGCTGAAGACAAGCTTATGTGAAGCACCAGGTTTAGGGTTGCCTGACTATGAAAAAGAGTTTGAATTGTACTGCAGTGAACGAGAAGGATGTGTATTGTCAGTATTAATTTAGAGACATGGAAAACTGAGGAAGCCTATTGAGTTTTTTCTCAGCAGTTTTGGACCTTGTTGCAAAAGCATTACCCGGCTGTCTGAAAGCAGTAGCAGCTACAAGTGTCAGTCTCGAGCAAAGTGAAGGAATAGTGATGGGATTTCCTGTGAGGGTGTATGTACCTCATTCTGTGGAGATTCTCCTCACTAGAACAAAAACACATTATCTGACCAATAACAAGATGACCCGATACGAAAAGTCAATTCTGGAAGCAGAAAATGTGACAATCTCTAGATGCGTAAATGTAAATCCTTCCACATTATTGCCTGATACAATGGAAACTGAAGTGAGAAATGAGGGTGATCACAAGTGCCTAGACATTCTTGAATACTGTACTAAACCAAGGCCAGACTCAGAGATGAGCCTTTTCCTGAATCAGATTATGTGATGATTGTCGATGGTTCGTGTCTGAGAACAGAAGAGGGTGCCTTGAGCGCAGCGTACACAGTCTGTACTTTGGCAGAAGTACTAGAAGCTTCTTGTTTGAAAGGAATACATTCTGCTCAAATAGCGGAATTGATTGCTTTGATTCGAGCATGTGAGCTGGGAAAGGAGATCAAGGTAACCATAGTGACCGACAGTCAATATAGTTTTGGGGTTGTCCATGATTACGGACAACTGTGGTCCCAAAGAGGTTATTTGACTTCTGCAGGATCCCCCATTCAGAATGCAGAGTTTGTGTGAATGTTGCTCGATGCAATTCAACTACCTGATAAACTTGCTGTTGTTAAATGTGCAGCTCACAAAAAGGGGAATGACTATATCACCCGAGATAACGGGTGTGTAGACTCAATTGCTAAATACTGTGCTAAACATCTTGCATCTATCAACAGGGACCGGGTGAAAGAGCATGTTTCAAGTCCTTTAATGCTAACTAATGTAGTCGACACTTGGCAGGAAGTGAGGCAAATGCAGGAAGAGGCTGATGAGGAGGAAAAAAATATCTGGTTAAAGGCAGGATGTAGACAAAGAGAGGAAGATGAAATCTGGGTTTACAAAGATGAAAGACCAGTAATGCCCGATAGTATGATTACAAACATGGCCCGAATGTACCATGGTCAAGCTCATATTGGGAGAGATGCCATCCTTCATTTATTTAGACAGACGTGGTATTATCCCAAGTTCAGGATGATAGCTGAGCGTTTGTGTCAGAGATGCTTAGTGTGCCAACAGTATGTATGAAAACAAGGACCCCCTGATAAGGATAGAGTTCCTGGGTCAGGGCAATTAATTTGTGGAAAATAAAACACCCAGGCAACATGTAAATACTGGCATAGTTCAGGTAACAAATTAGTGATGAATGAAAAATAATAATAACGCTCTAAGTTAGCACAGAAAATTCAATTTAATAAATTGTATAAAAATATCACAAGATGAATCATTGATATATTGATTATAAAACAGTAAAAAAGGTTTCTTTCAGTAAATAATTGACAGATGAATATTGTTTAAATAATACAATGAAGAGATGGTTTTTGTCAACCATCTCTTCATTGTATTATTTAAACAATGATTCATCTTGTGATCCTGGGTGTTTTATTTTCCGCAAAATAGTGTGCCAACAGTTCAATCCAAACAGAAGAACAATTGTGAGTTTGGGAACCATAGGATGGGAGGGAGGTCCATTTACACGAATGCAGTTGGACTTTATTGAGCTTCCGCCATGTAACAGACTCAGATATGTTTTGGTGATCATCTGTTTTCCCGATGGGTAGAAGCTTTCCCCACAAGAAGGAATGATGGGCTAACTGTTGCAAAATTACTTCTAAGGGAAGTAATACCGAGATTCGGTTTCCCTGTGACCATTGAAACTGATCGTGGCCCACATTTCCAGAATGAACTCATGCAAATGGCATGTGAAGCACTGGACATTCATCAGAGATTGCATTGTGCTTACCGACCTGAGGCTTCAGGAGTGGTTGAGCAAGTAAATGGAACAATTAAAAACAGGATTGCATAAATGTGCTTAGCAGCAGGACTAAAGCGGCCTGGTGCCTTTCCACTTGTTTTGATGACCTTAAGAAGCATACCTGACAGAAAAACTGGACTGAGGCCACATGAGATTTAATGGGCAGGGTGATGAGACAATCATTTGTACCAGTTGATAAATTGTTGACAATTAATGATGACATCATACTGGATTACTGCAAAAACCTGCCTGACGTGGTGACTTCTGTGTTCCATCAGGTGGGAACTGAATCGAACACGAAAGAGAAAAATCCAGCTCATGATCTAGTTCCTGGAGACTGGGTGCGCAATAAAGTACACTGCAGAAGAAACTGCTTGGTACCTCGTTGGCAGAGGCCAGGACAGGTTATATTAGTAAGCACCACTGCAGTGAAATGTGCTGGATTAAAAAGATTGGTGCACTCAAGCCACACAATCCGTGTGCCTGAACCTGAAAATATAAACGAGAAGGCGAAAGTACAACTGATTCTGACTCTGAAGGTGAACCAGAGAAAAATCCAGATACAGAAGATTGACAGGAATGTCGGCATCTGGAAGTATCAGATACTAGCTCCGCATCTGAAGGAGAAGGAGAAACTCTTGAAGTACCGAATTCTGAAGATCAATCTGAAGATCGAGAATTAGTAAAGACTGACACCAGTAAGGAAACTGAGCAAGGGGAGATAAAACTGGTGAAAAAGTAAATTTTGAAGGACAGACTGAAAGCTCTGAAAGCATGAACGAAAATCCTGACACTGGAAAAGCGGAAACAGCTCACGAAGAGGATGAGATTCCAAGTACCAGCTATGGAGATGTTCATAATAGAGCGAAAGAACTGTCTAAAGGGAAAACTGACTCTTAAAAAGAGAAAAAGGTTGTAAAAATCATCATGAATGAAACTGTCGAAGACACTGAAAGTGAGACAGACGACAGTGGAGATGAAACTCCATTGAGAAAAAGTTCAAGAAAAGGGGCTTGGAGAGTGGAACATAACACCACGAAGCCTAAGACGAAAAGAATTTGCAAAGGAGATAATTGGCCTAAAGTAAATGATGGACTGAGATTCAAACTGGTTAACAAAGAAAGAAAACAAGAAGAACAGGTTAATGAAATAACCAGTCAGAGAGAAGCATTGGGAAAGAAAATAGAAGTTGTCCAGAGGCCAAAAAGAGTAAGAAGACCAAATCAGAAGTACAAATCACCTGAATGGACATATATTGTCCTACCTCCAATTGAAGAGGTAAACAGTAGTCAAGAAAACTTGAATTGCCCAAAGACAAATGGGAAAAGTGAGTAAAGGACTGAACCGCAAAGAAAAGTGGTAATTGATCAAAAAAGTAAGGTAAAGATAAATCCTGAAATCCAGATAATAAGAAAGGACACTGTAAGTGAAAAGTAAAAGTTGTAAGAGACACAAGGTCGAAGAAATTTTGTTAGAAAAGAAAAAGATTGTAAGACACAAGGTCGAAGAAAACCTGTTAGAAAAGTTTGCTGTGTAAAAAAAAAAAAAATGGTTAATAACGAACATAAAACAAAGTGTTCTATTTTTAGAAAATGGTGCAGATCGTTCCTAATTTGTACTGGATTACTAATATTGATATGTATAATATTAGCTATTGTTATTTCTTTTTCAAGATAAACTAGTGAAGTTAAAACATAATGAAAGCACAGGTGAACAAGATGTGAAATCAAAGTCTAAAAAGCAGCATGTATATAGGCCAGAATGTGATGTGATGTGAAATAGCATTTTTATAGCGCACTACCACTCCAGGGAGCATCTTGGCGCTGAGACTCCTGAAATTACCAGCAGGTAACCACAACTGGACTGATCATTAAGCATGGGCGGAAAATCCGTTTCGCTCGCGGATTTTACGGATTTTCGGTAAATTCGCAATCCGCGAGATTCGCGAATCTCCCGCAAAATCCGCAAATCCGCGAGCAGCGGATTTTGCTCGCACTGTTCGCACTGTTCGCGTGAGTTCGCGCCCCGCGAATAAGTGCAAAATTGCAGAAATACGATCTTAGCAAAACTGAAAGTAACTACTTACCAGGTTCAAAAGTTCAGGCTCATCATTAGTAGCCATTTCCTGTAGTGCTTCCTGAGGGGCCCCTCCAGAGTTCAGTTGCCAGTTGAAACTATTATGTGACCCTGCTCTGAACCTCAGAATAGTTACACATATGCCACAAAGGTCCTGAATTACAGCTAAGGGAGACAAGCAGGAGCCAGGCTGGAAGTTCAAATCCATTAATCAGCCCCTAATGCATTATTGTCAGTTGGGGCAGGGCAGGTGTTGTAACTAATTTTGCAACAATGAAAGCACTTAGCAAGTGCAAAAGATCACTAATCAGGAAGCACTAAGGAAGCAGGTGCCAGCTAAAAAAATATTCTGTGACACATTAATCAGCCCCAAATTAATTCAGGTCACTTGAGGCAGGGAAGGTGTGCTTGCGTTGCCACAATAATGTACACTGACTGGACAACCAGAGGGTGCTGTGGTGAAACAGAGGGTGGCATGGGTGGGCCAGAGGGTGGCATGAGTAGTCAGAGAGTGGCAGTGGTGACAGAGAGTGGCAGTGATGAAGAAGAGTGTCCCAAACAGGCTGGACACGTAGAAACAACAAGTTCGCGAAACTTGCGAGCCGACAGGTAAGTTCGCAATTTGCGACATTGTAAAAAAACCCTCGCAAACTGGCAGAAACCCGCGCAAACACAAAAAAAAAAAAAATCCGCAAATTCTCGCGAATTTGCGGATTTTGCGGATTGCGAGTTCGCAAATCCGCAAAATTCGCGAACGCGAGATTCGCAAAATTCGCCCATGCTTACTGATCATGTTGTCAAAGAGGGATCATACCAAGGCTTTGCAGCCTGTGTCTGACAGTGTGTAAATCCATGTCTTCAATGCTTTTCTGAATTGATGCTCCGAGTTAGCTACCCGGAGACAGTGATGTAAATTGTTCCATGCTTTAGTGCCAATAACTGCTAGGGATTTTCCTCCTTTGGTTGTCAACCTGAATCTAGGCACAGAGAGGAGATTCGCTGTGGAGGATCTTAGTTCACGCGTCGGATGATATTGTGTAAAGAGCCTGCGAAGGTACAGTGGGCCATGATGATGGAAGGCCCTATAGGTGATAATGAGGACCTTGAATAGAGTGTGCTTTTGTACTGGGAGCCAGTGAAGAGCATCTAGAGCAGCCGATGCCGAAGATTTTCTGGGCCATCTGAGGACCAATCTGGCGGCAGCATGTTGGACCATCTGAAGTCTGTGCAGGGCAGATTTGTTTAACCCTGCATACAGACTATTGCAGTAGTCTAGTCTAGATGTTATCAACGCCACTGCAACCGTCCGCCAGGCACTCAGGGGGAGCAAATCAAAGAATTTTCTAAGGCCCCTAATGATGTTAAAACAAACACCTGCCACTTCTTTGGCTTGTTGAGTAAAGGACAGGGTGTAATCAAATTTGATGCCCAGATTTCGTACTGCATTGATAGTCTTTGGTGGAGCCTCTGTCTCTTTCGGCCACCAATTGTGGGGAGAGAAACAGTTATTAGGTCCAAAAGGCAAAATTTCTGTTTTCGCAGAATTACACTTTAAATGATTGTTGGTCATCCACATAAAGGTTGCCGTTAGACATTCCCTCAGGGTCATTTCCGCATTGGTTTGGTTCTTATCAAGAACCAATACCAACTGGGTGTCATCGGCATAAGCAATTGTACTAATACCAAAGGAAGAGATTAGTTTAATCAGGGGAACCATATACAGATTGAACAATGTGGGGCTTAGGCTGGAGCCCTGCGGAACCCCTGTTTTCAGCACTTTTTCTTCGGAACAGAAATTTCCCAGCAGAATAATCTGGCGCCTGTGTGCCAGATAATTTTTTAACCATTCAAGAACGGTTCCCGCTATGCCCGCATTTGCAAGGCGATGTCAAAGAATAGCATGGGACACCGTATCAAACGCTGCAGAGAGATCTAATAGAATCAGGACAGCCATCTTGCCCTGATCCAATGCAGCTCGAATGGTTTCAGTTGAGGACAACAGAGCAGACTCAGTTGAGTGGTGAGCTCTGAAGCCTGCTTGACATGAATGAAGGATTTCATTCTCCTCCAAAAAAGCCATACATTGCCTATTAACGTATGATTCCGTCAATTTGCAAAGAGCTGGGAGGAGTGAAATGGGGCGCAGGTTAGAAAGGGTTGCAGGATCTTGTAGGACCTTCTTCTGCAGTGGTCTGACTGCTGCCACTTTCCAATGGGGGGGAATTTCACCTGATTGGAGCGATGAGTTTATAATAGAATTAATTCCTGGATTAATTTCTTCAATTATTGCTTTAAGCAGCGTAGGGGGACAAGGATCGAAAGGAGATCCTGACTTAATCTTAGATATCCCCTGGTAAGTATCTTCCAGACTAATTTGATTAAAGGTTTCCCAACAAGGTTTACATATTTCTGTGCTAATTGTAGCCTCTAATTCCTCGTTCCTAAAGTGTGGGAAATCTTTAGTGAGGGTATCTATTTTCTGTACGAAAAAGTTAGCTATCTCATCACAGTGGGCCTGGGAGGGCCTGGGAGGATGGGATCTCTTGTATAAGAGCTTTGGGTTTTCTAAAGCTATTAACAATTTTGAATATTTCTTTCTGGTTGTTACTAGAGGCTTCAATTTGTGCAGTGAAAAACTTGGCTTTTGCGCTTTTTATAGAGGCATAATAAAGCCTCCTTACATCAATTACATCAAGATAGCTCAATTAGTGACTTCACGGAGAATACATTTTCAAGATTGCTTACATATGGAGTCACGTGTAGTGTAATTGCAAGTCTGATTTATCAAACAGGCAAGTTAGAGTACCATTACTCAAATTCAGATGAAGTGTTTGCAAAGTTGAAAAAGCATTAAATAAAAAGAAATATGCTACAGTTATGGGAGAATATTTTTTAGAACTAGATGAATTAACTCACGATTATGCATATAAAAATAATTTTACATGCAAAATGAAAGTGGAAGAGAAAGCCTTTTTTGATATGGTTGAAGAAAGAAGGATGGCGTATAAACGTAAAGAAAAAGTAAGGCACGAGAAATCACCCAATGTTACAGCACATTTATATGGTTTATAACAAAACATATCTTATTCCTACATAAGACTTTCTATAATCAACTCTTTATACATGCACATTCCATTCCTTATGATCTTTAAGATTATCTAACCATAGTTTTAGTTGTAGGCATAAACATATTCAAAAACATTTGGAGTCCTTACTACATCAACGCTAACCATAGTTTCTAAGCACTATGTGCATCTGAGGACCTTCGCTATATCAATACTCCAGTCCCCTTTTCCATCGCTCTATAGGATTCGATATCTTCCCCCCAGTGCTCTAGCTCTCCGCCCTTTCTTGTCATATATTGCCTTCTCCAAATTGTACATAGCAAGTAGCCTAGCAATCTAGGTTTGAAACGTTGGAGGAGTTTCATCCAGCCAAGCCTTTGCAATGCATATTCGATGCACTGCCATAGCAACAAATAAAAACTCTGTGAATTGGGTCTCTCCCTCCCCCGAGAGCCCGAGCAATATTAGTTCCGGTGCCATTACTGCTTCAATCCCTAGTGATCCTTGTATAAAGGCGTTATTTGCCGTTATTAATGAGTGCAGTTGTGGACATTCCGCAAACATGTGAACTATATCGGCATTCATTGAATCGCAGCGTGGGCAAGTTATATCCGTGGTGCCGCCCCATAGTGCTATTCTAGCAGGAGTATGGTATAGCGAGAACAGCGTCTTGTTATGCTGTGCCTGTAGCGTTGCTGAGCATAGCACAGTGCATCCTAGATCTAAGGATTCTTGAAAGATCTCATTAGAGGAGCCTATTTTCTCCCCCCATTTTGTAGCAAATTTTTCCCTGTCATCTTTTTTAAGTGATTGTAGTTCTGCATACAGGTACAGAATCCAGTATGGTTATCATTTGTCTTGTGTTTTAAGTGGTCCCCCTCCCTGGGATAAACCTGTGCTGTGAACTAGTGACCAGGCTCTCTATCATCCTACCTAATCTTTGAGCCAGTGATTTAGAGTAAATTTTGGCGTCCGCGTTCATGAGCGTAATTGGCCTATAGGATCCGGGGTCTAGTGGTGACTTATCTTTTTTAGAATGACTATTATATCTGCCCCTGCCCAGGAGTGTGGAACAGACAGCCCTCCCTGCGCCTGCCTAAAGGTCTCATGCATATCCTTCCCCAGAACGTTCCAGAAAGTTCTATAAAATTCTCCTGGGATTTGGTCCGGGCCGGAGGCTTTTCCAGAGGGAAGTTTCTTCAAAGCTTCATGAATTTCTTGCATAGTTAGCTGGTAATCTAACTCGTCTTTTCCCTCCCCTGACAATCCTGGATGTGGCAGTTCGGATAGGTATTCCAGAATCTCTGTATTGTTGTCAGCAGGACCCTGATCATATAATTTTTCCTAAAGACCTCTCTAACTTCTTCGACCTTGTTTACGACCCCGCCTAACCCGTCCTTAATTTCTCCCAGTGCCGAACTTTGCCTTGCTCTGATTGCTAGCAAATGTCCAATCCTCTCACTATATTCGTAGCATTTTTCTTTCTTAGAGAGATAGTTTCCCGCAGCCTTCCTTGCTACGCTTTCGCTTGCTTCTGCCTTAGATATCTCAATCTTTAATAAGATGTCCTCTAATGGATCCTGTTTAACTATAGCCTCAGTAAGTAGTTTCTCCAACTCCGCCACTTTTTTGATCCTTTTATCTATCTTTTCCCTTTCCATCCTATCCCTATGCAGAGTATAGCTCAGCGTCTCCCCCCTTACTGCGGCCTTGAACGCATCCCAGGTTGTACCTGTAGAAGCTGTTCCTCTGTTTGTCTCCCAGAAGAATGCAATCCATTCCTGCATGTGCTTGAGGTAGCCTTAATCCCTAAGAAGCCCTCTCTCAAAGGTCCACGTTTGTTCCTTCCTCCCTTTTATTGCAGAGGGCTATCGTTAGAATGAGTGGGTTGTGATCTGACAGTATTCTTGGTATCCTGACCAGCTGACTACATCTTACCAGGGAGCTTGAGATAAAAAAATAATCTAACCTAGCCACCATCCTATGGAGTGCAGAGTAATACGTGCTCCCTGTACCAGGTGGATTGTTCTGTGCCCATAAATCCACAAGTGCGTTGTTGCGTGACAAGTTCCCAATTGCCTGGCAGGTCTTCTTCTTTCTTCTCCTATATACTCCACCCCACCCCCCCCCCCCCCCCCCCAATATACCTAGCCCATCCATACCATTGATATTGAAGTCCCCACAGCAGATTATTGGTTCTGGCCACAGTGACAGTTCTGCATCTAAAAATTCCAAAATTTCTGGTTCGTCATCTGTAGAACCAAAGACAGAGACTATAGTGCATCTCCCCACGTCCGTTTCACCCTCCACCACCACCCATCTTCCCCATTGATCCTCATTTTTCCTCATGACCCTGACCCCCCCTTTCCTAGCTAATATGGCAACCCCTCTTGTCTTTGTGCATTGTCTTGTGTGAGCCAATACCTCGAAGCCTAACTGATCCAGCATATATTTGTTTTTCCCCTCGACATGGTCTCCTGTAGGCAGATCACATCTAATATTAACATTCTTAGCATAGCAGCCACCGTCAGCCTTTTGCCTCGGTCATTCAAACCGCAAATATTTATAGAGGCAATCCTAAGCGAAACTTAACCTAAGTTTGTTAAGTTTTTCCTTTCTTACTACCAGCTTCCCTCCGATCATACAATGTGCGTTCATCACCAAGCAAATATGTCCTCCATTCTTGTACTGTAACAATCCTAGCATAACCACCATCCCCACCACCAGCCCCCTCACCCCCCACCCCTGACCCCCCGCCCTGTTAGAGACCCTCCCCCCTGCTACAGGCAAATAGGTCATACATGACCTATATGTGACTGCTGTAGACTGTAGTGTCGCCTCCCTCTCCTTTCCTTTACCAATATGCAATGTGTCTTTATCATTTTCCATTAACCATAATTTATTTGTGTTGCATCCTCCCTACGTTGCAGTAGGTGGCCCTTTCCCACTTGCCCTGACTCTTTCAGCTTTCTGTAAGCTCCGCTAAGAATTGTCTGGCTTTTATTTCTGACTGAAACATCTTGACCTCCCCTCTGGTTATAACTTTTAATCTTGCTGGCAATAAAAGATATGCCTCTGAGCCGCGAGCTTGAAAGGGTGCAATTAGCTGCCTGAGCCTCCACCTCCTCTCAACCGTTACGTGGCAGAAATCCGGCCTTGAGAAAAAGGTGACCCCCTCAACTGTTTTCTTAGCATCTGGTCTGGCTTTGTCCATAATCTCCTGTCTTGCCAAGAGGTTTCCCAGAAAAACTAGCTTTGCCCTGGGTAGGTTATCCTGATTGCCGTCCCTTCTCTTCTTGAGTGTGAGCGGGAATCTGTGTGCCCGCTGGACTTCGGTTTCCCACTGCCAGTGGGATTCAGGGAAAGCTCCCTTAAGTAACTTAATGACATATCCTCTGGCATCCTGCCCTTCCACCCCTTCTGCCAGCCCTAGAAGTCTAATGTTGTTCCGCCTCTGGCGGTTTTTAAAATCCTCCATCTTCCACTGGAGATCCTCCACCACTTTGTCCTGATCTGCTTTGAAAGTCTGCCAGTCCGTCACGTCATCCTCCAATCTGCCCGTTCTCTCCTCCACTTGGGTCACTCTTTCCTCCACTTCTTCCTACCTCCTACTCATCTTCCTTAGTGTGCCTTGAATCTTTTTGGTTGCTTGCCTTGCTCTCCGGCTTTCCGATCTAGCTTCCCCCTGCATCTGTTTTAAGGTGCCGAATAATAAGTCCAGTGTAGCATGTTGTGGAGGCGAACTATTCTTATTCTCTGGTGCTACCCTTTCCGTGCTAGTGCTCTCTTGGTAGACCTTTGAAGTAGCTGAGTAATCCCACAGCAGTTTTTTACTCATCCTAGCGGGGGAGCCGCCTACTGCCCGCCTCACCGTAGACTTCCTTCTTTTCTGCGTGCCTTTGTCCCCCGAGCCTGCGAGGCTTAATTCTGAATCAGAGCTCTCTCCCGTATAGCTTCCCCCTTTACTTGATGTTATATAGTTCGATTCCTCATTTACTGAGAAGAATTTGTCCAGCTACGGGGAGCCCCCACCTCTGGCCTCCCTATTCTCATCCGGCTCCTTTTATAAGTCCAGGCTCACCAGCTACCCCATTTAGCATGTACAGTCTGCCTGCCTATCAACCCTGCCTCCACTTGTAGTATAGCGTCCATCATCTGCAAATTGTTGGGGTTCTCTCCCCCGTGAGGCGCTGCCTCTACCCCTTCTGCCCCCTCCAGTGTTCTCCCGCTCACCTCCTGCTTGTTGTCCGTGTGTGGTGTTGCCTGGTAGCTTTCCGCTGGAGGCATGCGATGTGGAGACGTCTCTTCCACTTGCGGTTGCTGGGAGACCACGACGCTTGCGTCCTCGAGGACGGCTTCCTCTGTTCCGGCCTCTGTGTGTGCTGGATGTTCCAGGGCTATAGAATTGGGAGTTTTACCTAGACCTCAAATATAAATTCAGACAGTGAATGCTAACTGAAGGATAAACACAAATGTATTAGTTTATCCTGACATTGATTTATGTCATTTACTTTTTGTTAAATCATCAGATTGTTTTTTTATCTATACAGAACAAAGATCGTTATCAACTTCATGTTTTGCCATATACTTTGACACAATGAAAAACAAATCATGAATATTTACAGTGAAAAACACAGTAGTGAACATGTGATTATACATACAACAACAATGTGCTTGTGATTATGCTAAAACATGGAACAATTAATCAAGAACTCCGAAAGAGTCACCATGGTGAGTACAAAACATGAGGTGTAAGGAACTTATCAAAATAACACCCCAATTCCTGAAGCAATATGAATCTGATCAAATCAGGAAAAAATGCCAATTCCTGCACAAATATCACTGGCATTAAATGTCATTAAGGGGAGAAATGCCGAAGTGTTTCGAATCCCGCTAACTGATTCACAGGGTTCTCATCAGGGCGGTATGACTCGGGTCCATGGGAACTTGTATTATTCGTGCCCAAGGGTGCGCTTGCTTTGTGGTATCGTCAATGCCGTGGGTGTCAACTTCAATCTTCGTACCAGCCACCGCTCCAGCCACCGATTTCGGTGAGAATGCCTCTGTGAGAGTAGGTTGCCTCAGAGTAGTCCCTTTGGGGCCGGGGGCATTGTTCGCTTGTTTACTCATAACCTGTTTAGTAACAAGGGCTTCTTTATCCTGCTTTCTGGATGTCGGGGTAGCCAGCATTCCTTCTCCTGCGGAGCCCGCGTTATGCATCAGCTTTTGTTCCGACTTTTTTGTCTTCTCTAATTTCTTCATTTGTGTTCTTGCTGCCGCACTAGTCACTGGTGCCCCCGGCTTACTACTGGCTAGGATCCTCGTATTACTCCCAGAGTTCGATCCATCGTGTTGATCCTGTGCCTTCATCGCGCTAGCTGGAGGTGGGGGCTTCTCCTTCTCCTTCTCCTGTCTCGAGCGGTGTGACATTGCCCCGTGAGCAGTGAGACTGCCCAGGCCACCAGGATTTTGCAACGAGAAGCGCAGAGTATCCCCCTCGGTTCCGCCGCAGCACTCTGTGTATGAGGTTCTTTGCCTGAGCCTGGATGTATTCGTAGGTCAGCAACATTCCTAAGTTACATGACTGACATCAGGGGAGGGAGTGAGATGCGACTGTCCTCTACAGTCCACTAGCGGCCATCTTGCCCCTGCAGTGGGAATATTTTTCAATGCAAATCGAATTCGGAGATTGTCAACAATAGTAGATCGCTTGTCAACAGACACAGCAGGTGGATTCTTAATGGTAAACACTGAACTGATTGCTATGAGGACTATGGTATTGCAAAATCGTCTTGCTCTTGATATAATATTAGCAAAAGAAGGAGGAGTTTGTGGAATTTTGAAGGTACAGCATTGCTGCACCTACATTCCTGATAAAAGTCAAAACATTAAAAAGTAAATTACAAATATTACAAAATTGCATAGAGAAATTGAACCACTGAAGGTCGATGGTATTCTTGAGCGACTTGGAAGAAGTTTTACAGCAGTTAAACATTGGTTTCAAGAAATAGGTAGTTCAATTATTTGCAAGATACTAATTACGATAACATTAATAGTATTAGTAGTTTTTATGATAAGATTATGTTGCATATACAGAAAGAAAAGAAATGTTAGAAGGTCATTGAAGAAGATAATCCAAGAAAAGCGAGAAAGAGAAAGAGAAAAAGGTGATATAGAAATGAAAGGAATTCCGAGAAAAAGTCTTTAAAGAAACTAGAGAACATGCATTTACAATGCAATGGTCTCGGCATTATTAAAGGTAGAGCTAGTGGCATTGCTCATTATTTTAAAAAAATTTTTTTATCATAAATAAATGGCATTGTCATTTACATTGCCAATAGCTTTATCGTTAAATAAATGACATTGTCATTTACAATGCCAATAGCTTAATCGTTCGCAAATGCATGACCTATTGCATTTACACCCACACAGAGCCACACACACAAAGCCACCCACACACACAAAGAGCCACACTCACAGAGACAGAGCCACCCACACATAGAGCCACCTATAAAAAAAGCTATCCACACAGAGCCACACACACACAGAGCCACACACACAGCCACACATAATATATCATATACTCTGGCCACTCCGCCACATCCCCACCCTTACAGGTCTGTGATGATGCCGCGTGCCTGGAAGGATCAGAGTGGTGTGTGCTCTGTTGGCAGAGATGTCCAGGTCAGCGCTTCTGGGTGTTGGGCATGATGAAGGGTGGGTCCATCGACCACGTGACGTGGAGGTGGAAGTTGGAAGTTCTCAGACATCTGGGAATCTGACTTAGACCACACAGAACTTGCATGAGTAGTGCAGAAGTGCTGAAAAGCTCTCCTTTACTTCTATTTATTTTAGAATGTATTTAACAAGTACTATTTAAGAAAAAATCTAAATGCGAAACATAGCACTAGAAAAAAATGGATAATCCACATCCTTCACAACCTTGCAGGTGTGAAAAGTATTCATCGTTAAAGTCAAATAACTATAGCAAATAGGAATCTCCTTCATCTAATTATTGCTTTGCTGGATGATTGTGAAGGCATGTCCCTTTGCTTTTTGTTTCCATACTCTATAAAGATCACATCCAGAACATCTTTAGAAATGGCGGCAGTCTAATGCACCATTGTCCATACTGAAGGTATAACATGCAGCACAATGTTGTTGGTGGGCTTTCCTGGGAGCGTGGATTTATTTTCTAGTGCGGGGAGAGGATCTGGCTCCTTTCAGTGAGAATGGTTAGGAGAAAAGGAGTAATACAAAACTGATGATTTAAAGGGAGGGCGAGACAGCAGATGGGAGAAACTCATGAAGTTGGAGGACGTTCACTGCATGTAGCAAACACCAATTGGACTTTTTTTAAACTATCACGGTGTGACAGATGAAAGCGTGGACTACCTTTATTGAGATAAATTCTAAAACGATGCGCAAGCGTTCTGTCTAAGGGACCTTCCAGAAGATTTAGAAGGGTTGGAGAGAATATTAAAAGGGTTCAGCAATGAGGCGAGAAGTTCAAGAAAAAGGATTCAAAAAGGTCACAGTCACCAAGAGCAGTGTTGTCAATACTGAAGACAGAAGCTTACAAATAAAAGGCGAATGAGTAAGCCCCGGAGTAAGAGATGGTCTGGGAATATAGGCATGTAATGGCACCATACAGCAATACTTTGAAGAGGAGGGAGGCTCCTTTAAAAAGGGAGAACTGGCCAGTGTGGCTGGGGTCACGGGTTGACAGTGTGCCTCCCCTCGCCCCCCACACACACGAGTCATCTTTAAACTCTCCCCTAGAGTGTGATAAGAAAGGCTGTGCCGGAGCCTCGGCGGAGCTCTGGTGTACACGAAGAGGGGTGCACAGACTGATGGGTCCTTATCTGGCTCCATTGGGCGTGTTTACACACTCCCCCCAGATGCAAGACTGCAGCCTGGCACTGTTGATTCACAACACCTGCTCGGCTGCTCGGGCGATGCCAGCACACAGGGTACCACGTCACCATAAAGTGCCCAACACACGGTATGCCAGAAACACTCCACTTCCTGGGGCTGGAACTCACGGCTTGGTACTCAGTGTTTAATGTATACTCATAGCTTGTGAACGGTAAAATTTTGGACGAGTGAGTACATTAACAAAATGAGTCAGTACTTCGAGTATCAGAGCAGGCGACAATTCTATTCATGCAGGGATCTCAGTCAGCTCCATGTCGAGTGTGACAAATTCCTCTTGCATTGCATTCTGGTACTTGAAGTGTTTGTAGAATGTAGGAATTGGGGAACAGGAAATGAAGGCAAACCACCACAGGGATGGGGCAGCTCCAGGCCCCAGTGCCAAGGACAGAGAATGTTTATTTATTTATTTGCGAAGTTGTATATAGCGCTGGCTAGACCCGGAGGTATCAGAGCGCTTTACATGAGTATCAGAGTGTTACAGGTTACATAGGGCCATATTATCAAGAAAGAGCGATACATTATCGCAGCTTTTATCGGCAGGAAACTGCCGCTAAAGTGGCGATAATGGGCTTGATAATGTGCACTTGTGAATTCCCATAGAAGCCCAGGTTAGATGGGAATTCACAAGGACATATTATCAAGCCCATTATCTCCGCTTTAGCGGCAGTTTCCTGCCGATAAAAGCGGCGATAATGTATCACCCTTTCTTGATAATATGGCCCATAGTTACATCAATTGCAGGCTTCAAGTAAAGACACAGGAGAAAACAACAACAATAAAATCAAATGTAATCACCTCCCTCTACTCTGCAGGGCCCCTCTTGCTTCTCACCAAGCTCGCCTTCCATGTTGACCGCAAGCCATTGGACGCTCACCCAGCAGCTTGGCCAGAAGATACTATTTCTGCAAACTAGTCTCACTTTTCAGTCACAGAGGAGCCTTTTCTACTGTACATTCATAAAAATAATCTTCAGTCATCATCCCTACAAATAAATATGCCTCGTTAGCTGCAGCGCTCGGAAGACACAAACTCTGGCACACAGTGCTATCTACTCAGCAAGTTACATAAAACTTGTAACATTGTTTCTGGAGATGGGCTTTGTCCCGCGAGGAGGTAAGAGCGCTCTTCGCGCTGAGCGACTGCTCCCGAGCTTTCCGTGTTACCATGGCAACACATGTTCGAATGAGCCCCTCCTACTTTTATCTATATGAGCAGATAAAATGAGTACCACTAACTTAGATATTACCTACAGCTTATATTTAACCACCATGATGCAGTACCGTCTGTGGCACGCCACTTGGGGGTTGTTTAACATCGATGACATTGTTATTATAACATTTACAGCACCTGCTTTTCTCAAACTCTGAAACACAAAACCTTTTTTGAGAATCCTTGTAATAGTGCATGTACTTTCTGCAACAGTAACGCATCATAGTAAGGCGTACACTGTCTCTTCCTACAATGCTGCCTGTCTGGGGGCTCCGGTGACAGCCACGAGCCACTTGCTGCCACCTTGGGGAGAGTTCAGTTTAAGTGCCCCCCGCAACCGACACCGTGGGGAGAAGCGCCCCAATAAGTCAGAACAGTCCCTTTATTTAACTTTTTCAATACTGTGACGTGGAAAACAGTTCCCGTTATCCCCAAAACACTAAAATGCGCCCACCACACTCCTACACACAGGACCCTACACACTTTCACGCTTCCAAAAGGGGTCATAATCAGAGCTGGGGTGGCACATATTGCCAGACATGCTGGAGCAACCATGGAAGGCTGTGGTAGTAGGGTCTTTGGGGGCCGCGGGCAAGACATTTTGGGATGGAACACATTTGAATTTTATAAACCATTCCCTGAAAATTGCCAAAAAGCGCATCGACGCCTCACCAGGGGTAGTAAGCGCTATATAAATGCAGTCACAATAATTTATACCCTCTGTAATGCCAAATAATACTAAATTATAGTACACTTTAACAGGGTAACACAACAGTTGAAATATGTTGTGACCCGGACCCCAGAGAGAGAAAGAGAGAGAGAAAAAGAGAGAGAGAAAAAGAGAGAGAGAAAAAAAAGAGAGAGAGAGAGAGAGAGAGAGAAAAAGGCAGAGGTCAAACAGAGAGAAAGTTCACTTTCACAGGGGGCCCTTGGAAGGTGAGGGGCCCTGGGCAATTTGTCATGCCTTATAAACGTCCCTGGCTGGTAGATGGTTTAATATCACATGGACCTCAGTCACAGCTCAGAGAGTACAAAGCGTAATTAAATCTTTCCAACCACTGCACCGCGTGAACCCAGCACACGAGACATTCTGTGTACGTAATATGCGCATTACAAGCAAGAACAGCAGAGCCGAAACTTACCCCAAACAAGCAGTGAAAGTGGGACGAAGAGAACGGTCCGGTGTCTGCGGGTAGAAACTCCCGGTCGATCCATGGAGCAGTCGGGGTCAAACAGTCCTTGAGGTTTCCAAGAAGATTCCGAGTCCGTTTGCGGAAAAATCCGGGGTCTGTGGCCCACTTTTCAGAAAGTTGCTTGAACGTGGGAAGAAAAGGGGTCCGAGGCGCTGCACTCGTTGTGGACTCGCAAGCAGCACCCGGGCTGTGTACAATCACTGTCCTCTCCGAAAGTGCTCGTCCCACTTGAGGGGGCGGTAAACCGTGGCCTGGATCCCCGGAGAGCGCGAACTGGAAGAGATGACGCTGCCTCGAGCGTTCAAAGGGACAGGCAGAAGGCGCTCTGCAGGGCATGGGTGAAAGGCGCACAAGACAGCCTAGCTCACTGAAGCTCTGTGCCAGCACTGCAGTCTCAGGTCCGACACTAATAACACCCAACTATAGCGCTTCAAAGCACCAGGCGTGCGGGCAGAGGGAAGGGGTTGCCAAACAGGGAGTAAGAAGCAAAAAACAACGGCACAAACAGGGGGGCAGGAAAAACGGCACAAACGGGGGCAGGGGCATGAAGAAAGGCACAAACAGGGGAGCAGAGGCTTACCTCATGTCCTGGTAGACACTGCTCGACCAGCAAAATGGTGGCTGCAAGCTTCCGACCATTTTCGGATTTGGGGGCATGGTTTTGCTGTTTTGAGTGACAGGCAACGTCACTGTCTAAAGAACAGCAAAACTTACGCCCCCAAATCCGAAAAAGACGGGGCTAAATCGGAGTGACGCATCTCTCCTCCAATGGCTGGCCTCCGTTTAGGAAGCCAGCCAATGGAGGAGAGACAGGGCAGGGAGGCGGGTTCCAAAGCGCTACTAAGGGACATTAAATCTCCGACCCCAGACTGCGCAAGCGCAGCCTTTATGTCCTCGACCTAAAAAGATACTAAAGTATAAATCTATACTAATCTGAAGAATTTGAAACATGTCTTGATAAATTTTGGTAAAATTTTAGGAAATATTTGGTGATAAATCAACAAAGGGGGAGTTGATGGAGCAAGGTGGGAAAGCAAAATTGTGTGTATCCTTGTGAAATCATACTTCCATAATCATAATTTGAACTAATTGAGTGACGCATGAAACTAACCGACATATGTGGGAAATTAATTATGCTTATGTTGCAATCATAATTAACTAATCTTGTGATTCTGTCATGTCCTAAACTAATAAGCAGCTTTAAGATAATGGGATGCAGCATAAATGTGCTTTTTGTTTACGTATTTTGTGGCAAAACGCGGGGATAAGTGAGTGTATCATGCTTAAATGTGGCTATTTTGCTAGGTAACTACTAATAGGGAAAACCTTAGAGAAGGGGGAGGTAAACAGAAGGGCTACAATTCTTAAATTAACGTTCATTTGTGTTTGTTTCTATGATAGTTCCCATTTTTTACTCGTGAGGCCTAAAAGAAAACCGAGTCACTTGATTATTGTGGCCATAAGAAAAGTACGCATGCGCGAGCAAAGACAGAGTCTGAATGCGAGCTGCTTGTGCCTGGAGTGACTACGGTTCAAGGACACTGTGGCCTGGAAGTATAGATGGCTGCCAAAATGATGAGCACAATGGTTCAGAACGTGAGAATAAACGGCAAAGTTGCGAGTGGAGAACAGGACTAGGCCAGACTTGGGCCAAAACAAAGGACCCATTTGAAATTTGCGGACGGAAGGAAAAGTAATATTATGATGACGACATGATGCTCATCCACCCCAAAATTGTCCAATCAGAACTCGAATTTAGGCTGATAGATACACTTTTAGATAGATAAAGCTAGTGAAAAGGGTATAAAAAGTGTTGATTTTACTGAAGAAAAAACTACTTTTCGATTTCTACAAGAGGTGCTGTCGGAGTGCGGATTTTTCCTGAGATGTAAGACTCTGAAAAATTTTCTATTTTCTTTGACAGGGAGATTCACTTTAGTTGAGGGTTTAGTTAGGGAAGTTAGGAGAATAAATGATTATTTCGGAACTCTGTCTTTTGCTAATACTTAATAAAACGAAAATGTCTATTTCAGAGTTCTCTTGAATAATTGAATCTAACTGTTTAAATTTAAAATCCTTATTCTTTAAAATGTTGTTTTTGAAATAAAGAAATAAAGTGAATAAACTTTAGTCATGCTGAATTTGCTCTTAATAAAAATTAGATAAATGGAGAATTAAGCTGGTCTTGAGTTTTCCTACGCCTAATTTTTTTACTAGCACCCGGTGTAGTGCCCCCCAAATGGAAGAAGGCCAAGGTCAGAGCTTTGCTTAAGAAACCTAGCTTAGACCCTGAAGATCTGGCCAACTATAGGCCTATTTCACTATTACCAACTATCAGCAAAATAGCTGAAAAATATGTGAATCAGGTCCTTTCTTCCTTTATTGAATCCACTGAAGGATTGCACTCCACCCAGACCGGGTTTAGAGCAAAACAGGGAACGGAGACAGCCCTGGTAGCAGTAGTGGAGGCAGTTAGGGGTATAGTGGATGCAGGAGGCTGTGCTGCGGTGGTCCTGTTGGACCTCAGCGCAGCCTTCGATACAGTAAACCACTCTCTTCTGCTGCATCGGCTGCATCTTACAGGAGTCTCTGGATTGGCGATCAAATGGCTCCATTCTTTCTTATCAGACAGAAGCTTCTCTGTCTTTGAGGGAGAGGTGTCTTCCAGCCAGCTGCAACTGAATCACGGCGTTCCCCACGGCTCTTCCCTCAGCCCTACTCTGTTTAATATCTATATGAGACCTTTGGCTGAGGTGGTTCTTCCCTGGGGAATCCAACTCGTTACCTACGCCGATGACACGCAGCTGGTGGTTTCCTTGGTGAGGAACGATGTTTCAAATCAGGGGATCAACAATCTGACCCCGTGTCTCACCAAGGTTCTGGAATGGATGACTTCCTCCTTTTTAAAGCTAAATGGGGCCAAAACGGACATCATGCTCCTAGGTTACAAGGCCCCAATTAATCTTGATCCTTGGTGGCCTCACTGCCTAGGACCTCCCCCAGCACCCAAGACTCATATAAAGAGCTTAGGGATCTGGCTAGACTCCTCTCTAGGATTTCAATACCAAGCAAAAAAGGTATCCGGAACCTGCTATGGGCTGCTGAGAGTCTTAAAAAAAGTGCTAGACCTTCTGCCATTCGAAGCCAGAAGACTGCTAGTCCAGTCATTGATTATGTCACGGCTGGATTATGCAAATGCCGTCTACATGGGGGCCCCAATCGGCACCATAAAAATTCTGCAATCTGTACAGAATTGTGCTGCTCGACTACTCATGAAAGTCCCTAAAAGATGCTCAGCAAAAGCCGCACTTCAATCCTTGCACTGGCTATCCAACAAGGGAAGGATAACTTTTAAGACCATGTGCATGGCGCATAAATCCATCCATGGTGCTGGCCCGCCTATCCTGGATCCCCTTTTTCGTCGCCACCAATCAGTGAGATCTCTGAGATCCAACCAGCGGAACTTGCTGGTAGTTCCCAGGATGAAGCTGGCCCGGATGGGTGGCCGTCGACTCTCGGTGCATGCAGCTAAAGAATGGAACGCACTCCCAGATGTCATTAGGCATGAGTCAAACCACCTTGCTTTCAGGAAGCGCTTAAAGACGCACCTTTTCCAATAGTGTCTTTATTTTCCTTTGTCTTACAGCGCTGGGATGCTCAAGAGTAGCCATGCGCTATAGAAGAAGGTATTCATTCATTCATTGATCTCAGTGGTGGCGTGTCTAAATAAATGTTTTGTTAAATGAAAACCATGGTAAACTTAATTAAACTGCAGGTGTAAATAGTATAAATATCTAGTTTTAGTTTAGACACTCCACTATGATACGGCAGCTCTCCTTTGAATTTCACTGATCCATGAAGTAGGATGGAAGTGTTCTGTGAATGATTCGCAGTGTCATGGGCCCCACTGTCGAGTATATGTATGATTTTGTACTTCAGGGAAAGGTGTTATGGTAATAGAAATTATTTTCGGAAAAGCGCTGCATCAGTGAAACAGCAGAGCCCAATAAATGTGCAAATGACCCAAACCGGTTTGCGTGTCACCGTAGTAAACAAGCATTTACAATGCAATGGTTTCGCCTTTTGAAAAGTTTGAGCTATTGGCATTGTAAATGACAAAATTTGTATTTATGTGTTGGTTTTGAAAACAGATAAATAAATGGCATTGTCATTTACAATGCCAATAGTTTAATCTCTGGCAAATGCCACACAAAAACACACAGGCCCACACACACACAAACAGAGCCCCACACACACACACGCACACAGAGAGCCACACACACACACAGAGCCACACACACAGAGCCACACACACACAGACCCACACACACACAGACACACACACACACAGACCCACACACACACAGCCACAGAGAGAGCCACACACAGAGCCACACACACACACACACCCAGAGCCACACACACCCAGAGCCACACACACCCACCCAGAGCCACACACACCCACCCAGAGCCACACACACAACCACCCAAAGCCACACACACACACTCAGGTGAGGAAGCACAGCGAGGGGGCAGGGAAGCAAGCACAGCGAGGGGGTAGTGCTACAAATTCACAAGTTTGATATTACTTTACCCAAAAAAATCAAAATACCTAAGTACTTAGTGTAATCGTTCAATGGTACTTGTGGTACCAACTTTGGAAGGATAAAAGTCGTAGTGGGTCAGTCGTGTATCAAGCCTTCGAAGGACAAGTTCTGCACAGATCTCAGACCGAACACTTATTCGCCCCTTACCGAAATGAAGATTAGACACATTTGTTGAGGAAATAGAAGACGAGGTCGCCGTGAAAACAAGTGTAGCAATGAAACAATCTGCAGAAATAAAATACTCTTTGTACAATTCCATAATATTTCTAAAAAAAGCGCGCCAGACATCTTTTTTCATTGAACATGACTGGAGGAAGTTTAGGACTAAATAAGAAACATAAAGAAATTGTTCATGAAAAGAGTTAGGGGCCGAGAGCAGACCACGAGCACTGTAGATGAAACCGAAACAAAAGAACCGAAGCCACTGCGAGCGAAGGCAGAATCAATGGATTGTATTTCGAATTATCCCTCTTTGTAACCAGGTGACCAAGGGAACCATTCAAACATACCAAAGTGTGAACGACTGACAATGGATGTTGTTTTATGGTGCACGCGGGGCATAGAAAGCTCTGACTGCAAGGCCACGGTTGTAATGTGATATCTGGAAGCAGTCATTAATCCGGCTTTACAAGGTGCGTTGATGCGCGCCTCAAGGCAGTAACCTTGATAAAGTCATTGCATCTCCACAGCAGGATGCTGGTCGGTGTTTGTTTGCTGTTCTTCAAACTTGCCTCTACCTCGCAACCCTTCCCCTCATTCTAGTCTCGCCGAGGAGCAGAGTTCAGTTCATCCTCCTCCGTCCGCAAATTCCCTCACCCTGACCCGTGTCCGCTGTCCTGGACTTCTCCACCCTCAAGATGGAAGTCCTGCAAACTTAGCGCCTTTACACCTGGTGAACACCATACACAGCTGAACCGCTGGAGGCGCACAGATTACTCTACTCTCTGAAATCATCCCTGATCTGACCAGACCTCCCACCTCTACGCACTAATCTCCTTCTTCCAAAGCCGTCGCCAGCAGGTCCCCAAGAAACTCAAATCTCTGTTACTTATCGCCCCCTTTACACACACAAACACACACATACTAATAGTATATATGCTTAATATATTGTATGACGTCGCAGCCTACCCACATGTAACGATCGATTTAAATTAAAAGGCCAGATGTGTATATAATGTTGAAATCGGGCATTTTTTTTACATATCTTGAAAAGCATTGGCGCCTGGTCTGGTATTGAAAGGTACAGAAGAATTAAGTAGGGTTCGGACAGAAGGGTGGAGTCACTTTCATGGAATTAATATGGACTTCCCCCTCTTGACAGAGCACAGAGAGGTTATTCTCCTGCCTCTGAAAAAGGGTAGTTGGAAAGTTGGTCCAATTGGCACACAATACTCGATATACGGTCTAATCTTAGATGGGAGAGTTGGGGGTAAAGGTACTGCTCTTGAGTAGTTAAATATTTATCAACAATTATTCGGACATCTGTATTCTTTGTCAAGCTTGCACTATTTCCTTCACAAATTTGGGTTATTTGAAGCTTCTCGTCTACGGAAGACATTGCAGCCAGCTAAAAATGCAGTGTGGTTCCAAATAAGTCAGACCGATATGAAAACTCCGACAAGGAGGGGAGTATTAATTGCCATATAAAACCCCACATGTACATTTATTTTATCGCCATTAATCGAATACCCTCCCCCACCCTCTTCCCAGGACAAATTTTTCTAAAAAAAAAAAAAATATGTACGTTTCCAGTAAAAGACTATGATTCATTTATTTCAGTAACTGAGGCCGTCTGGCACAAATCCTGGGCAGCTTGGCGTGGCTGGCATGTTGCCTGAACCCTGCCCCCACCAGTGTCTGGATGCTGCATCTGGCCCCCTCCGGGGAGGGGCCCGGCAATGAATAGGCCCTCCCGGGGCCCCCGTTCAGAGGTGTGAACAGCCCTGGCTCGGGGCAAACGTCCTTGTTTGTCCCGCAGATGGGCAGCCGCGGGGGGTGGGCGCAGTCGTTTGCTGTGTTGTCACAAGCCCACCTGTGAAACCACTCGCCCCCTCCCACTGTCACTATCTGTGGGGGTCCCTCCAGGGGGGCCGGGGCCGGGGCTGCAGCTGTCGCCTCGATGCATGGGGTTTGTTTCTTTAGCTGATGGCTGCGTGTCCTCCCGCCAAAGGCTCGTCCTAGAGATGAACCTGCCACGAGCTGGCTTTCTATGACGCGTTATGTGTCATGATCATCCATATGTGACAGGACACGTGTCTCGCATGTTCAGCTGTCCAGATGTTCACTTGCGCTTTAGGACATTGGCCTGTGGTGCATTATAGAACTGAAAGTACATCAAACTGTTAAAATATACATTAAATGGTTCTTGCATAACGCACACATGCTGCTGGGGTGGCGTCTTAGCGCTTTCGGTATAACCCCTTCATAAAGTCATTCTGTATTTGCAGAGATCAGTTAGGCATATCTCTCGGGCTCTCATCGGCTGCACGAGAGAGCGTGCATACAGGGTTTTTTTTCGGCGGGGCCTACCCAGACATTTATGCTTCCAGGCCTATAAAATAAATGATGTAGGCTGTGAAACAACACCCGCACCCCTCACATCCGTGGCTCGTGCTTGCGTGATGTAGAAGCTTCTGTGTGTATGTACTGGAGCGAATGCAGCGCACTCCAGGGCACACTGCCAAGGGGGGCGCTTCACTGCACGGCGATGCATTCATATACCATAAAAAAAGGGAGACTGGAGGGTGGGGGCTTGAAACTAAAGTCCTAAAAACCATGCGCATTCATGCTGTTTAACAGACAAAAAAAAAATGTACAATAGGAAATAAAAATAAATATGCAAGCTTGGGGATCAAAAAAACCTTTGCGATTTATGTAAACACAACCAAGTGTCACACCAGCGGTGCAAGGCCCCCGGCTGTGCCCAGAGCTTCTTTCCTGATGCACCGACCTCCGTCCCTCCCCCACCCCCCCCCCGAGGAGGACGTGGAGGGAGAGACTGAAGGGGGAGGGAGGGCGGCCGATCCAGACTGGGGGAGGAGAGCCACCGACCCCGGGACAGGGAGGGGAGGAGGCCTGTCGATCCCGGGACACAGAGCGAAACTGGGGAGGACGAGTTGCTGCCGATCGGGGGGGCTGCGGGCAGCACACCGAACGAGGGAGCAGGGCAAGGGGCAGCACTCACCCGAGGGCTTCTTCCGGCGGCGGTCGGGGGAAATGGAAACCAAAAGCGCCGGCAAAAAAAAAAAAAGTAAACCCCCACCGCCGCATGAAGTGGGCAAAAGCCTAAAATTCTCTGGAACGCCCACAAATCTGCTCCGGCATTGACGGACAGATCTCTGTTCCAATGGCTAGCCTCCATTTATGGAGTGGAGAAGTGTGGCTCAGGGGTTAGAGGCGGCAGACCCGGAAGCTGAGATCGGCCCTGGACCAGGGTTCAATTCCCCGCCCCGACGGGGGTTGGGCTCAATAATTCCACGGACTCGATAATTCTCACTCCGGTGCCTACTCGACTCACGGGTTCACACTCTGCGACTCTGGGCAATAGCTTGCTTAATCTCCATAACGGCCCCTCGTGGCGGGATGCCTGGCTTTCACCTTGTGGATACCCTGCCAGGGTATCTCACAGGGGAATACCAGGACGGGTTCCCTAAGCAAGCGCATAGATGCCTGCGATGTGGTCGATTTGCGCTATATAAATACATGTACATTTACATTTTATGGAGCTAGCCAATGGAACAGAGGAGCGGGACATGAGCACACATACTCTAGACATAAGATTTCGCCTGCGCGAAAGGCTGCTTGCGCAGCTTTTGACAGGCGAAACCTAAAAAACAGACAGCAGTTACAGCTGGTAGGCAGATTCACAGGAAAGATGAGACCCTCCTATGCCCCGCAAGTGATGTGCATGTCACCGATCTGGGGTGAACACGCCAGACTGGAAATAAAAGGAGAACTGCTAGAGTCACCTGCATTGTACGAGCCCAACATGCCGGTTGACAAAGTCTCTAATCCAAGAGAAAATATTTGAAGAGACCGCTGCTTTATCCCCATGAAACCGAAAACATAACCGTAGTTGCCGCGTGCTATCTGCATGCCTAACAGCACCTCGCACAGCCTGAACAACCAGCTGAGACTTTTATAGTATGAAACAAGGATTCAGACTGTCCCAGTGACGGAACTTGCATGCAACTTCCACATCAAATATGGCGGCACGCAGTATTGGTGTGCACAGGGTGGCTCGTGGGACGCCCATGCTGGAAAGCATACCTCAGCATCACACGGGGAAGCACAGTAACGAAGACCTCCAAGCAAAGTCTCCACGCGACTGCACAATGACTGTAGGTGAGGGCGCGCTACACCCAACTTGAGCCTCCGTTTTCAAACTGCAGAACAGAGGTTCAACTGCCATTGGTCCGCAGGAAAGGCCTCAAGTGAAGGAAATAAATCAAAGACCAAAATTGGCTCACCGCAAATGTCCCGCGCCGACAGCCTGTAATTGGTCTGATTTCCAAACATGTCAAAATATTCGATGTAGCTGTCAGAGTCACATTAAAAGGGACGATTACACAGTAACCGTTACTTTACCATTATTAACACGTTTTGTGAGAACAGCCACAGCATATTATAAGGGCACGAATATCCTAGTGGTCTGTGCCTCCACCAAAAAACACATAAAGTGCAAAATGAAACGTTCAGCCAGACCTTTGATGGGAACACTTTCAGCCGCAGTTTGGCAGGCTTGCTGAGTAAAGTAGGACCCAGCTTGTTTTTGTGAGTGTACACCAGACTGGTGTGGCTTGACATGAAGATAAAACGTCCATGAAAATGTCAATGAGCGCAGCATTAAAACGGGAACTCCTATCTTGCCAAAAGAGAGGCAATCCATATTTGTTGAGCCTTATGTAGCACACGATACTTGTTACTTTAGAGTCCAACAGAATTGAAGTTGGTGAGCACAGCACACCTGGGCTGGAGCTGTCCGGTGTGAGGGACACTGGTGGGGTTGCATGGCATGCTACTCCCATTCCACTTGCTTCTTGTTGTAGTGTGCTTTCTTCAGTGGACACTTTCTTTGCACTCTCAGTATCTGTCGATTCTGAAGGTTCCATCCAATTAGAAGGCTTCTCTGGCATGTCGTGTTGCTCTTCCTTGAGAGGACACTATGGCATGAGTTTGTCTCCAGATTGTCGCCAAACATATGTAGTAATGACGTGCGTGGCTGGGATGTAGTTTCATGTAGATTTATTAAGTTGTAGTTACAAGTTGTAAAGATCATGTAGGCAGCCCCACCAGGAGCAGCCTCTCTGCTGCTGAGCCCATCTTCAACTGTCAACACTCACAATAGGCACGCAAGCATTCCAAGCATCTCCATCACACCGACATTCCAGAGAGAACACTCACACTGGCTGAGCAGCTAGGAACCAAGATATACAGGAACAATATAAACACAACAGGATATTACAAATTTCTAGTCTCCTCAAGTGCTCTAGTGTATGTACAGGTGCGACTTATGCTCCAACGTGCAAAGCTACCTGTTGCCACAAGTGCCAGTTCTCCGCTGTCCTATTACTTAAATGTCTGCAGCTCCAGAAATGGGAGGAACTGTAAGCGATGCAGGATTAACCTTGAAGCCCTTTTCACTACAAATCCCGCCAGAATCCTTCTAAGAAGCTGCTGACCGCACCCTCAATTCTTCTGACCTGTACTATTTACTGCTACTCTAAAAGTGAATGTGCACAGAGACATGCCATATCAGACCTGGAGGCAGTGCTTAATTTGTAAACAACACAACTGCTATCCATCCCACTCCCCCAAGTTTGACAATTCTGACTAATTCAGACCACCAAAGCTAGCTATAAGCATGGTTTGGCGGCAGGTAATAGTAATTTTTTATGTAAATTAAATTATTAGTAAATGTTGTGTGTTCATCTCTAAATTACCTAGACAGCGCTACCTTGTGGCAGACTGTCACAATCTCTGGTGTTGACAATTAAATGTTGTTGCAGAGGACCGGAAACCACCTGCTCAAATTAAGCATTGCCTGAAGGTATTCCAATAAGATAGAAGCATGCACTTTCACCAGCAGCCACTGATTCATCTGCAAGGAGAGCAGTCCCAGCTATAAATTGTTTTTCTTTTTTCCATAGGACAACTCAAGCAATAGCTGGTGTTAGACTTGACATCCTTAGTGGGGTTTTACCCCTAACATTTTGCCTTCACTCCTGTTTTGCTGAATGTGCCACTGCTACCCAGTGCTAAAGTGTTTCTGCTCGCTCCTTTAAACATGGTTTAATTGGCTTGCACTCAATTGGCACGTTTCATTTACTTAAGTTCCTAGTAAAGTAGTACTACAAGTAACTGAAACCTGTAAATTAAATGCTACTAGTGGGCCAGCAGCAGTTATTGTGCGATCTACTAAAGTAGCCCTTGAAAACTTGACTCAGGCCTGCCATTGCAGCCTGTGTGTGTAGTTTTTAACTGCCATTTTGACCTGGCAAAATAAATTTTTTGCAAGGCCTAAACCTCCGTTTTAATGCATTTAAGTCAGTCCTAGGGTAGGCCCATAGAGCAGGTTTCAATGTATTTTCACTATTGTGAGGCCTACTTCTCCCATAGGATGACATTGGGTTACCTTATTATATTTAATAAGTGATAACCTTTCAGTGGAAACAGGTAGAAATGACATGTTTACACACAAATTAATTGTAATTTAAAACCCTCCTTTATGTTAAAGTCGGATTTTGAGTCACATATCTGAAAATGCCACTTTTAGTAAGTTAACACAAGGAGATAATGAACAGAGCTCTGAAACCTTTCAGACAATCACCCCCAGTCACAGATATGGGTTGAATCCATCAGTGTTCTTTAGCTCACTTCACCACCCCAGTTTAGACCCAGCCATAAGCAAATCAGTCTTGACCCTATTCCTCATGGCAACAGTCCAGCCCAAACTGCCAAGCCAGGTCTTTACTGGACCGGAAACAAGCATCCTGGGACCAGTTTCGGGGTCACACACCTCATCAGTCAAGCTAGCTTATGCTAGTTGTATGTGTGAATATGAGTGGTACAGTGCATGAACAATACAGTGCTGGGCAAGGCATGCATGTTATGCTGTCTACATGCGCTGGGTGTATGTGTGCCTTTGAAGGGTACAATATATGGGTTCCATTTTGAGAGACCCAGGCCTGCATGGTGAAACATGGAAGGGAGGTAGAGAGATCCCCATGCAGATTTGTGTATTGCTTCATTCCTTTAAGCTGGATGGGACACACACTAGGGAGGGAAGGGATAGACCTCCACCATACACATCAAACGGTGCTCTGTGGTTTAGTGAGAGGGTGCATAGGCACATCTCATGAAAGAGATGGGGCTGATAAGATAATCATGAAGAGTGGGGCTGTGAGCCCAGGGCTAACCTTTAGATGCACATATCACGGTGTTCGACATGCAGGTGTGAACTCTAGTCAGTCCTATGGCCTGTGTTGTGAGACTATTGTCATGAGGCCTACTTGGGCCCACTTTTGTTCTCCATTTTAGTTATTTATTTTACACATTTTAGTAGACATCGTTTTAGCAATTTTATTTTTACATGTTTGGCTTGCACAATATTATTTTGAGAAGACGCTGTACATGTTGCTTGTTTTTAGAAAGCATTTCTCGCTATGTAATCAGTACATTTCATTGAAGCTAGGAGCACAAAACATAATATCCTAGTCTTGCCTTGCCTGTTCGGAGACAGCTTCTAACATCTAGACATATCATTACATCAGAGCTGTACCTCTAACACAGTGTGGTTTTTATTATATAAATGGTCGCACTGCCATTTTCCTTGTCAGAGGAGCACTCCGGTCACAACTGTCCTGGAACTAAGACTGGGCGGTTAACTCCGCTCGGCCAGCGAAGTTTGCGGAGTTTTAGAACTCCGCACTCCTTTTGGAGTGCGAAGTTTACCGAAACTCTGCAATTGTAGCGGAGTTTAACGGTGCTGCTGAGAGTCCTGCTCCTGCTGCTGGCTCCACATGGCTTCCGCTGCTCCTGTTCAATTTACAGGAAGAACTGCAATGCGCATGGCGTACTGCGTAAAGGCATGCCTGACCCTATGAAATCCCATGATAGGGTCAGGCATGCCTTCATGCAGTACGCCATGCGCACTGCAATTCTTCCTGTTAATTGAACCGGAGCATCGGAAGCCGAGTGGAGTCAGCAGCAGCTAGCAGGCTTTACTACATGGGAAGGGGGCCAGGGGGGCGGGGGTTTAGTGGGAGGGGGCATAGAGTGGGGGTTTAGTGGCAGGGGGCAGGAGTCTTGGCATTTAGCGGGAGGGGGAGCAGGCGGTGGGTGGGAACTCCTTGGAATTTTGCAGAGTTTTCCAATAACTCAGTGAAACTCCGCAGAGTACCACTATGCAAGCTCTGCCCAGGGTTACCTGGAATGTATCCTGTGTTCGACATGCAGCTCTGCTGACGCTGATCTTCTATCCTGCAGAGAAGAATTGCCAATTTCACTTCAGGCCAATTCACTGGACAGTTTATTCCGGTATTGGGGCTCGGGCTAATCTAAGAGATCGGGAAGAGGGTACACCCACTATGCTCTCAGAATAGGGGGAGTAATAGGTAGAAATATATAGAAAGCAGACTGCCATGGTTGGACTGTTTATTCTTTTCATCATGTTCATAATACTGGTTACTCGCTTTGTTTTATCTGCCTCATAATCGCATCGCAATTTTTGTGTGCAAGACTACAATTATTTCAATACATGTATTGAAAACTTTCTTCGTATAAGATCTGTTTACACAATTCCCTTGTAGGATCAGAGTGTCATGATCAGGATTGCCAAAATCATCTGCCACCCCACGAAGATTAGGGGTTCAGATGAGGCACTGTGAGCTAGCTAAGAATTGGGCCGACATTATCTGATGGTGTAGATCGGCTCAGTCCCTACATTCTGAAGTTCAGTGGCAGTGATGCTGTATGCCAGGAGGTGCCACCATGGAAATGACTGCAGTGCTGTAATAGCCGAAGCATGGTGAGGTAGCGTGGCGGTGACCTGAATGCCAGGAAGGCCCCCCCAGGAAACACTGCTGTGCAGTAGACGCTGTAGCCCTATGTGGTAGCGAGGCAACGACCCCGTATGATAGGAGGGGCCGCCATAGAGTACATCACCATGCTGATCGGACCGGAGCCCCCTATATTAGAGATGGTTACAGGGAGCACCAAGGACTGCCACTTGTTCTTACCCCACCTAACTCCCAACCAGAGAAGTATGGACACAGTGGAAGCGCCTGGGCACCTTTACCAAGGTGAGTGAACCAAGACAGGATTGTCATAGCCAAACCCAGTCAGGAGCAGAGTGAACACTTAACCCACAGGAGGAGCTGCAGAAAGCCCCAGGTCACTTCAAGAGCACGACCGCGAGTGAGAGACTCTGCGCCGGCTGGGTGCAGCTGTCTGGGCATCCTGCGGCCAGCTTACCTGAACTTGGCTGCAGCTGCAGTCAGTTCCCATGGACGTGGCACACTCCGGACCTCCTAATGCTTTACACTGCTGGTGTGGGCAAGACTTGTTTTGAGTAGGCCCGGGCGTAAAATTCTGCCCCACTCGTGTAGTTTGCTGAGTTTTTCCCACTTCACGTAGCGCACAGAGGTCCGAAAAATGCAAGGTTTTTTTTGCCCGCGCTTGCCAACGTTAAGTTGGCAAGTGAGGAAAATCTTACTCCAGACAACCTCCCAGTGAGATTTCTCAATGCTGGCCGTTGCAGATGGCCGCTACCGCTGGCGTTGAGAAACCTTCTGTTCATGTGGAGAAAGCTGCCTCTCAAGTAGAACATCCACTCAAGCAGCAGAAAGGAACAGCGGCCTCTGACGCTGCGCACAGTACCATTCGCACTGATTTTCCAGCGTGGGACAAACACCCCGCTCTAAAAATCAACCTGAACTGCATGACCTAACGGACTCCGACACTTGCGGAACTCCACATAGCGCAATAAAGTTTTTGGGTCACTTTGCGTGTAGCGGAACTCCATGAACTCCGCCCGGGCCTAGTTTTGAGCAACTCTGAGGCTAATTTAGCACAATATTTTTTTAACACTATTGCCTTAAAGTTAGAGACAGAGTGGACTCTTGATACTTGGATTACTACTAGGGCATACCCTTGATGTTATCAGTAGTGAATGGTGTATAACCACAATCGCTAATGCAAGGAGTGAGTGGTACAGGGAAGTTCCAAGGAGACACTAGAGTCCTGACCTCTGGGGAGGGGTGTGTAATTGTTTGTGTATGTCGTATTTTTCCTTTGTGTGGATAGCAGTAGAAATAAAATACTTCACTTGTCATAAAACTGAGTATTTAGCTAGACAATGATTTATTGCTGTTGCTGTGTGCATGTTGAGTTCCGAGCTGTATTCCCTACGCTGTATCCACACCTGCCCCTGAGGGCAGCTTGGACTACTCTGACCACGCAACCCTGAGAGTCAAGTGCAGAAGTGATACTTGGCCCAGTTGCTGAGAATCAATAGTAGGTTTGCCCTAGGACATCAGAAGTAAAAGGTCGCAACCCTCCTGGTTGGGCCCAATAGCCCCTGCGTGCCCAGAGGCCCTCTGAAAGGGGTTCTGACACTTGGTCTTCTACTCTTCCTGTCTAACTGCAATGCTTATGTTTTCCTTCAGTTTTTCCCGATCATTGTCTTACTTCATATTTTAATAATGTACTTGTAAAATAGATTGGATTTTATACATTGGATTTGTATATTTAGTATAGCATCTACTTATATGGATGATGAAATATGTTTTAATTTGCTTAAATTATAGCTAAAGATTTAAAGGACTTCTCTTTTGTTCTCAACAGGAACTTATCACAACACTCTACATTGGATTCCTGGGGCTAATATTCTCTTCATATTTTGTCTATCTTGCTGAAAAGGATGCTGTGGATGAGGAAGGGAAAACTGGATTTTCTAGTTATGCTGATGCCTTGTGGTGGGGTGTGGTGAGTATCTAGTACAAGTATGGCAGGATTTTTTTAATGTTTCCTCGTTACTTGATTTGAAGGATATTATTCTTTAATGTAAATATTAAATACATGCACAGAAAGAGATATACCTGATGGTGCAAAAGAAGGAGAGAATGAAGAAGCAGCTGATTCCAGAAGAAGATACTTTTGCTGCCGATGAGCAAGGAACCCATGCACACACTTTCTGTGCTGTCTCTACACTGTATGCTGGCAAGAACCATACTACATAGTACAAAAGACCATACAGATCAGAGGGGATGTTTCATATGTGTCAGCACCTCTAAAGGATTTGTTGCCTACAGCAAATTTATTGGTAACCTATTGGACACCAGGTCTTCTATCATCTACATCTGTTGTGACTCCAATCTGATAACTGCCGTAGAACAGACTGGTGATCAAGATGTCTGACACACAAACATGTCCCTTTTACCTCAGCACAAATATCAGAGGCCCAACTCTTTCCCTAGATAAGATTGCAGACCTGCTAGCGAGAAACACTTGACATCAGATTTGTCTGCTTATTCTCCATTGCATATGTGAGATTCTTAAGTTTCCTTAGAGTTCACACAATTTACCCATCAACCCAAAATAACCTGATTCCCTTGAAATGTATACAGAAAAAGCTAAAACATAGCCTAAAGTTAAAATATAGAGTCAAAACTAATGCAATCTCAAAGATAAAATACAACAAAATGTATTAAAGAAGTAGATAATAAAAACAATTCATATTTACCTATACAACACAAAATTCTCTAAACATAAAAGTTAAAACTAAAAATACAATTTATTACTCAATGTATTGTGACCTGCACAATACAGAGGACAGACAGAAGATGTAAAACATAAAAATTGTTGAATACAAATGGTACATTCAAAGCTATTTTGCAGTCACACCCATGTTTTATCACAAACAATTTTTATATAAACATGGGAGGAAGAGGCTTGAATTGTACAAAAGATGAGCGTCGACGCGTTTCGGTGGTTCTAGGCGAAAATAGGGTCCACCTTTATCAAGACTATTGTTGAATGTCTGTCGTATTTAGGGGTCTGAGCAGATACCCTCATCTGCGTGGGATATAATAGATATATCGTTGGTGGGTGGTATAGGAAAGTGCGATGGTCTTTTGATTCCTTATACTTTTGGGTCAGGTTCAGTCTCCAGATACGGGAACTCGTTCTCACCGAGTGTAGGTAAAGAAGAGTGTATGCACAGGTTTTCTTACTTGAAACCTTAAGGCTGTGGGGGCTTGTGAAACCTGTTCCAGCGATGGTCCGCAGTACTTTCGGGCAGGGCTCTCTTATTTCAGTAAATGTGGCCGCCACGATGGAGAGGGGAACAAAGGGCCTCCTCTTTCGGATAAATCACGCTCAACCCCATCAACTACATATGTTCAAAGCAGTTATTTAGCTGCTTCACAAGTCTTCAGATAGGATCTCTCACTCTTTGTACACCAGTCTCCTATGTGGCTGTTATGAGTGGCAGGGTGAATCCACAAAAGAATACTACCCCTAGATTGTGTTCCTAAAGGTATCTATAGGGTTAGGGGGAGATGCTTTGCCAATGGGGGCATCTCATAAAATGTTACGGACTGGCCTCACACACTGCCGGGTGTCATGCTTCATTATCGGCTGTCCTCGCCCTCTAAAAACTAGGTTTGATAGAGGGCGGGCATACACCTGGAGACAGGGATGCACTTCTAAATCTAAGTGATGGCCGTGGGGGGAGTAAAAATGTGTATTAAAAACCATTACCCTTGCCCATATCCTAAGTTTATTCAGGGATCAAAGGTATGGTAGGTAAAAAAAGTGGTCGGTGATATGGGACATTAATATCCCTTCACCGTGTATAATGGGTCGACATGTTTCTGCTAAAGTGTCCCCGAAGGGTATGAGCATTCTTCAGGACTAAAAGGGAGGTTATTACCTAGAGTTCCACTTCCCGGCACCTAGTGTCAGAAAAATGGACCTTCTAGTAATGTGTGAAGGGGCTGTGAATTACAAGTACCCCTCTTGGCGTAGTAACCTAATGAGTGACTCTGTAGAAAAAGGAAACAAAAAGGAAAAGAAGCATACACACCAAATTGTGAGTATGAATACAATAGGTACACTGTACCATCCATGCAGCGCCATCCCTATTGCGCACGTGGTTCGGTCTACATGAGACACGTGACATGTACACGTGTATCCTTGAAAACCAAAGAAAAGACAGTTTTTTTACCTTACCCTATAATCTAGCCTACTTGCTCCATGGGAGGGCAGAGGTGGAAGGACCTACTGAGACTTTCTGAAAACAAGAAGTAAAAACGCAATCATGTGTGGTAAAGATTCCAACATCATGATTTTAATCCTGTTGGTTTGTTACAAAGGACTCACAAAGTAGAACTACAAATATTGTGGCCTCCCAGCAGAGTAAAGCACCCAAACACATATATGGCACATACAGCATCATGCTTACTCTTACTGTCTATCTTCAGTGCTTCCAGCAGCTTCCCCTTAGGCATCCTCTCGATCTCCCCGTCATTGGAAACTGATGGGAAGGTTGGAGTCATATATACTGAGCTCAATTGGTTAATTGGTTCAGGTAATGAGTGGTAATTGGAGAGCACAGGTGTGTTTCCTGTGTCCTCCTAGAAGGTGCCTGGCCGCCTGGGGGAGGGCGTATCCTGATTGCTGTGCTTTCATTGGTCTGTGTGCAAAAGAGGTGATGAGTTGTAATTGGAGAGCACAGATGTGTTTCCTGTGTCCTCCTAGAAGGTGCCTGGCTGCCTGGGGGAGGGTGTATCCTGATGGCTGCATTTTCATCGGTCTGTGTGGAAAAGAGGGGTAATGTACTGTGCAGCCTTATCACAATGATTACTTCAGAAAAACCTTAACAAGCACAATTCCTGCAAACCTATAAATTATAGTTGAGCCCAATTGCCATATGCACCCAATTTTAATGTTCGCATATAGAATGAAGCAATTTGCCTACACTTTGAAATGCCTGACAGCCGCCAAGAGCAAGGAAATAAATTCACTGAGGTTTAGGGTCAATCCAATATTAATGGATTATTCATCTCACTTTTACTAGCAAATCAATGGGGGGAGGTTGCATAGATGGTAGCACAGTGATTATTTGATGCTGGGTGATATCTAATTATGCCAGTTCCTTTCAAGACTAAAGAATTTGAGAGTACTAGAAGCAGGGCCAAAGGGCTTCTTCGTGTTAAAGTAGAGAGGAGGTGGTGAAAGGATGAGGGACTAGTAAGAGCTTTTAGGATTTGGGAAGTGTCGCATTAAAAGGGCTAGGATTCAGGGATTGGTAGGGTTAAGGGGTAGTAATGGATTTTAGGTTCAGCGGAGGGTAGCATTAAGAGGTGTTTTATTGTTTTTAGGGTTCCAGGATGGATAAAGTAAAAGGGTAGTAAAAGATTTTTAGGACTGGGAAGGGTAGTAATAAGGGGAACTTACAGGTTTTTAGGTTCAGGTAAGGACAGCATTAATGGATAGTAAGGGGTTTAGGGCTTAGAGACGGTGTAATAGGGCACTAAGTGTTTTTTAGAGTTTATGGTAGGGTACCATTAAAGGTTACCAAGTATTTTAGGATTCAGGAAACAGTTGTAGGGCAGCAGTACAGGAAGGGAGGGGGTTTTAGGTTCAAGGAAAGGTACCTTTAAGTGAAAGTTAGGGTTTTTAGGGTTTGAGGAAATGTAGCACTAAGGTTTAATAAGACGTTTTTAGGTTTCAGTGAAGCATAGCCTTAAATGGTAGAAAGGGGATTGTAAGGTTCAAGGAAGAGGAGTGTTAAAGGGTAATAGGGTTTTTTTTAGGGTTCGGGCAAGAGATGCACTAAGCAAACACTAATGGGTTGTTCAGGGTTTTAAAGGTTTAGGGACTGGAAGCATTAAGGGGACTAAGACGTTAGTTACTAGGGTACAGTTAGCTAAATTGAAGTATGCATGTAGTAAAAATGTCTGGTACACTTGGACAATTTGGGAATTGGCATAAGTAATAGTGGATGTAACATTATTACCTACACATTTTCAACTCATCTTTAATGTAGTCGACATTTTAAAAGTCGACTTTATTACCTACAACCCTGTTCCAGCCACCCCTGTATCTGCCAAGAATTTAACATTAAACTCCTTTGTGTTCTCTAATCCTCCACGATCTATTTCTCTCTCTTTTGCTTTACAGAGCCCATTACAGAAAAATCTGACTCTTTCTCAGACTCATCTCCCCAGTGCTTAAGACTTAAACCTGAGATAAAATAATGCAGTTCTAACATACATTACAACTCACAAAGTGAAAAGGAGGGTGCATGTGTGTCTGTTTCCAAAACGCTCAGTTTGAGACTTTAGAAATTGGTAAATAAGATAAATACAAGAGATGCAATTCAGCAATTATTATGTAAGTATTATTTATTGTATTGGTCTGTGGGTTCCAATCACGGAAAACGAAAATATGAATCCTGATATCACTAAATAAGAGAGTGAGAAGAAGAATCACAGGTTTCATTTGAGTGCAGGCTGTGGATTATAACGATATTTCCTCAACAACTTTGTAAATCTTTTTTTAATCTCTTCTGTCTTTGTGACGGCCATGAATTATGTAAAGTGTTTAAAAAGAAATAATGAGCCGATACTGATTGTTAAACTAGAGTTGAGGTAAAAGAACGCTTCTGCTAAGAAAAACACTTTTAGCAGGCGCATTCTCTCATAAAATAGTTATTAGGAAACATTCTCTTGCAAATACCTTTTTGTGCTTAAAGGTTAATAAACAGGTCAAAGTACAGAATTTGTAAAACATTACCTACTCAAATCCCTCTTCAGACTAAGCAGGTCTGGTCAAAAACCTTTCAGTATTTCTTTGCATAAAAGTTTTATAACAGATCAAAGAAATAAAAATGAATACGAATACAATAGCGTGCATTTAGACTATACTTTTGCTTATGGTTTTAATGAAGGCACTTTGATCTGCACAGGTCGACTTTCTTCAAAAATCTTCCAATTGCCAGATCTTGTATAATGAATTTGTGATGATCACATCGAGACTCCTGTTCCAAAGAATATTTAATTCTTCGTGACTCCCATCTTGGCAGTCATTCGATTACCATGGAGCATCTAAGCCAGTTTGTTATATTACGACTGTGCTTTTAGTCCTGTTTACTGGGAGATTGAAATAGAAGCACACTCGCTGCCCTTCTCAAGAGACCCTAAGGTTCCCTCCCACCTTCCTTGCAGGGCCGGACTGGAAGTAGCGGGCATCGGGGGTTTCGGAGACTGAAAGGATGGGGGCAATTTTGCAGCAGTGGGGGCTGGGTTTGGTACTGGGGGGCAGTTTTGCAGAAGTGCTGCAATATCAACTCCCAGTAACAAAAGTAGCAGTGCGTCATTCTTGCATCCCCCCTCCCCGGGTGGGGGGGAGGAGGACGGGTCCAGCAAAATTGCCAGGGCTGCTTTGGGTTCCTAGTCCGGCACTGCTTCCTCGGAACAGCACAGATCCTTGCAGATGCAACAGTCCAGTGTATTTGTTACTAACATAAATCGACCACATCAAAGCTAGGATGACGACATTTCCATAGTTCTCTTGGACTATTATGAGCTTTGGTTTCTTACAGACATGAGTCATCCCGTTAAGGATGCCTTTTGTCCGTAGTTTTGACCATACTATTAAAATACTGTCTGATTGGACAGCCAGGGATGACGTTCCATGTGTTTCATTGTACAAGCTTCTTCATGTGTGCAGGCAACTGGAGGACCAAATGGGAAGGAGGGGGCGAGCCTGTCCACTCCGTCCTCTAACCCTAACCCCATACAGGGAGCTTGAGTAAGGCATGGTTGGTGGTCTTCAGAGTGCACACACATCTTCCCAATCGAAGACGAGCACTCGATGCAGACCCCTATTAACTTCTAAAAACAGGGCATGCACCTTTGAATTGTGTGACCTCTTTGTCAGAAAATGTATTGCTGGCCGAGAAAAGAATTGTATTAAAAATGTACTTTTCGAATTTCAAGTTTGAGGGTGATTGAAGAGGGTGTTCAGGATGGATGGAGACTGTGAATGTGAATGAAAAATGAATGGATGGATGGATAGATGGATGAATGGATGGATTAAAGAGGACTTGATGACTGAATGGAGAGTGTGCGGATGAATAAAGAGAGTCTTGATGATGGACCCAGAGTTAGTGTTTGAATGAATAAAGAGGGTGTAGCTAGATGTATAGAGAGTGGGATTGAATGAGGAGTGTGGAGAGGGGTCGATGGAGACTGTGCAGTTAAATGAAAAGGGTGTTGATGCTGGATGGAGGGACAGCATTTGCGATGAATACAGAAGGTATCAGTGGGTGGATAGATTGTCGGGGTGAATGAAGAGGGTGTAGATGTTTGGTTGGAGAGCGTGCAGATGAGTGTGTGAAAGATGCTATGTTATGTAGATTTGTAGAGCATAATATCACACAGGAGAGTCTAGCCAAACCTAGGGCCTAGTGGGACTACTGAAAGAGGCAGGTCTTCAGCTTCTTGCTGAATTTTAGAAATGAAGAGAAGGCTCTTATTTGAAATGGCAGGTCAGTCTATGCTGTAGAAGCAATGTAAGAGAGGGCTCGACCGAAAGATCTGGTTTTCTGTAAGAATGGGATGTGTGCAAGTAGGAGTCCAGAGAAGCTGAGATGTCTGGATTGTATGTAAAATCAGATACAATTGTTGAGGTATGCTAGGCCAGTGTTATGATGAGCCTTAAAAGTGTGGGTGAGGAGTTTGAATTGTGATTGTTCATTTATGGGGGGCCAGTGGAGCTCCTTCACGTGTATTGTGATGTGAGTGCAGTGTTGAGAGTGTTTTTGGTTGCCGAGTTCTGAATGAATTGCAGCCTTCTGGTGAGTTTTTTCTTGATCCCTTATAGAGGGTGAACCTATAGTCCAGCTTGCTTGTGACCTAGCACGTAAATGATGGTTTTTCGGGTGTGGATTGGGAGCCATTTGAAAACCTTCAGCATCTTCAGGGTATGGAAGCATGAGGTGATGATGGCCTTAACTTGGGCGGTCATGTTGAGTTTGTTGTTGATGGTGATCCCAAGGTTCTGGGTATGGGTGGTGGAGGTGGGTATCAATCTTAGGTCTGTTGGCCACCAGATGGAGTCCCAATGTGAAGTGCTCTTCCTGCCATCACAATTTCGGTCTTGTCGGTGTTCAGCTTCAGACGGTTCATCTTCATCCAGTGGGCAATTTCATTCATGCAGGCATTGAACTTGATCTGGATACTGAACGTCTTGTCCATGAGGGAGAAAATGAGTTGTGTGATATTGGAATAGGAGAGGACATTGATGTTGTAAGATTGTGTTATGCTGGCTAGATGGAGGATGGATGTGTTGAAGAGTGTTGTGCTCAGTGGAAGGATCCTTGCGGAACTCCGCAGATGAGGTCGCAAGAGTCTGAGATGTTTGGTGACATGCTGACTGACTAGGTCCTTGTAGTCTCGAAGGTACAGATCCATCAGAGTGGGTGTCCTTGGATTCTGATGTTGTGTAGGTGTTGGCTGAGGATGGGGGGAAAAATGCTGCAGAGAGGTTCAAGAGAATGAGAGCTGCCATGGCTCTTCTGTCCAGAGTAAAGCAGATGTTATTCATGGCGGCGATGAGGGCAGTTTCTGTGCTGTGGTTGGATCCGCATGGAACCAGATTGGGTGGTGTTGAGGAGTAGGTGGTGGTTGAAGTGTCTGTTGAAGATTTTCTCACAGACTTTAGCTGAAATTGGTAGCAGTACGATTGGTCTGTCGTTGGTGAACATTGACAGGTCTGCAGAGGGTTTCTCCATGAATGGGTGAAGGGTTACATGTTTCCAAGCATCTGGGAAGGTCATGGTAGAGGTGGAGGCATTCAGAATAGGTATTTGCATTGCACTGGGGCATGGGGTTTGATGAGGCCCCTGACTGGATGGACTTTATGATGGCGGCAGTTTTTTATGGGTCACGTTGTTCCCATTGGTTCTTTGGATAAGATTGGAAGGTGTTTGGTGAGATCTTTTCGGTCCGGTTGGGGTTTGAGGTTGCGGTAAATGGCGGTGATTGTGTTACTGAAGAATTGAGAGAGATTGTTGCAGAGTTCCTGCGATGGGTTGATCGAGCTGGAGACGGCTGCTGATGAGGTGAAATCCTACACGATTACGAAGATTTTTTGGTTTCTGTTAGTAAATGTAAATAAATGTAAATCTAGTACTTGTATAGCGAACGGCTCACCCCATTGGGGTATCCCGGCGCTGGGGACCATTGGGAAAATAAAGCAAGCTATTGGCCAGAAGTCCACCAGAGTGGCACGGTAGGTGATCCAGATCATTTGGTGGCAGCATCTCAAGATAGATTTGAATGTGGTCATGTCTGTTTTGTCCTGACTCATTCTCTATTTGTGCTCCAGTAGTTTACAGTGGCATTTCATCAGTCTGAGTTTCTTTATGTGCCATCTGTCCTGAGGTCTAGATGTTGTTGTATTTCTGTGTTTGAAGGGGGGGGCAAGGAGTCAGCGTAGAATGTGATCCAATTGTTGGAACTCTTGATGGCTTTGATGATGGATGAAGTGATAATGTTTGTAATTAATTATTAGGGTATAGGCGGTGGGTGGATGGAGAGTGGTGGGTGAATGAATATGGTCTAGATGGGTAGATGGGGAGTGCAGACGAATGAAGGTGTATATGGTAGATTGTTACACAGTGTTGGGATATATGAAGAGGATGTGGGTGGGAGGGTGGGCGGAGAGGGTAGGATGAACAAAATAGGTGTATCGATGGGTGGATGAATGGTTGAAGAGGGTGTGGCTGAGTGGAGGAGCGAGTGGATAGATAGATGGATCTGGGTGGTTGGATGGATAGATCTTGATATGTGGATGGATAGCAAAATGGGTGCTTAGATGAACTAATGGCTCTTGGTGTTTACATGGATGAATCTATAGATGGATGAGTGATAGGATGAAAAGATATGTACAATGTCTTCATGCATGCTGCCCACACTGTGAGCAATGTGTGTTAACCTTATTACATGAGCTGCAGCTTCCTGTATGTGTCAGTAATAAAGTGGTTCTGGCTTGGACTTTGAGATAAATAAGCTGCTGCTACCCATAGACACCAGAAGACGTGTGAGAAACACCAGAGGTCCTTTGAAAGCCTTGGAGGTTTGCAGGTTTGCAGCCTAACGCTTCTCCTGATACAATCCAAGTTAGCATTTGACAAGCCTATCATCCAGCCAGTGGTAAAGTAATACCGTGATACCATAATAGTATAGGGGTCTTGAGGCACACAATCCATATAGACCACTCCCCTTCCCTGCAAGGGCTTCTGTACTTTGCTCCACAGCCTTCTTAAGAAAGAATTATTTTTAAATAAATCTCAAATCATCAGAGAGGAAGACATCCACAGACTGCATTGTGTTAAAAAATATTTTTTAGCTCACTGGCTGCCGGGATTACTTTCTGGTAGCCAGTGTAGCTCTCTTGAAGGGCTTCCTGAGATAGGGTGGCCACCTGTCCATTAATTACACTGACTACCTCTAAACTGAGCCTATTGGCTACTGATCTGTGTGTCTTGCTGCACTTTGCCACATGTGATGGTCTGTTAAGCAGTAGGTGATGGTGCACTTTGCTGCAGGTTCTGGTGCACAGTTCTCTGGGTGGTGGTGCAGTGTGTCTTATTTTGTAGTTGAATGTTATGTGGGTGGCGGTGCACAGTTGTGTGAGTGGTAGCACCCTCTGCCATATGTGACGATTGTGTGATAGCTGCCCCTTATGTCAGCTGTCAAATTTTGCATATGTTTGCTAGTTTTTATTTAGTAAATAAGTCCAGTTCCATAAGAATATTTGCTCAATACTGCCTTGCATAATACAACTCATTTACATAAAAAGCCTTGTGGCGGCAGTTTATTCACTTACTGTTACATTATTGCTTCACTTCCACTAATGTGTCTGTAAAATTGGCCTTTTGTCCTGAATTTTTACAGTCCATGCACAAATTGTGCCTCTGTGGCAAGTGGTCAGCCACATCAAAGCATGAGGTGGCAGGGGCAGATGTCAGTACAAAGGTTGGGTCTAATTTTGACACGCTGGCTTTGGTCGAAATGCCGGCACTGGAATTGAACGCGTGCACTGAAATCAGAACACCGAAGTTGCCGATTCATCCACCTTGATTCAGTCAAGTTTGAGCACGACGGCATCCCTCATCAGATTGTGATGTAATCACTTAGAGTTACCCTGCGCAATCACCGGCTGGGATTGCCCCAACGGACACACCCCTGGTGTGTAACGAGCCTACACTTCACTAAGGCCTCCCCATCACGCATCACGATGAGAGTGACCTAGCCCCTCTGAACCAGGTTGTACTCCCACACCCCGCCCCTGTCCTGATGAAAACCTGCACGGCCGAGGCTTGCAATTACCACTGAGCCCTAAGCCGGGTCGAACCGTTGACGCCCTTGGAAAGGCCTAGACCCCTCATGTTGTGACCCATATCGTGTCAAAGGAATTTAATTCTGTATCTGTATGAATTAGACAAACACAACCATATTTACCATAAATGTGGCTAGGCCTACTAGGACGGTGATTTCCAACCAGTCCCATTGTGATAAATTATGTAAAGTGCCTTTCATTTCACATCTATTCTCCCTTCTCACCGATTCACACTTGGCACTACTCTCCTATGCACGTTCCCCCCTTGGAGCAACGTTCTCTGTCTGAGAATACTGCATAACTATAATTGTAATCGACATATCACCAGCTAAAACGAAGTATAATAAATTGCATGGTGAATCAGGTTTGGTTTGTTGCATTTTGTACATTTGATTTATGAACAATCAACTAAGGATCGTGAGCTCTACAATTAATTTTTCTTTTTAGCTCTACTACCGATTAATAAATCATAAACTTGAAGGATTAATGATTCATATCTTATCTAAATCAGGTTAGGACCGCTGTTTTCTATATCATGTTGCACTCAGGTCCAGGACCTTAACTGGGTAAACCACATTTTTAGGTTTAGCCTCGCTGAAGGCTGCGCTTAGCGCAGCTTTTCGGCGCAGGCGAAATCTAATGTTAGAAAAGAGTGTGGCTTGAATCCGCCCCTCTGTTCCATTGGCTAGCTCCATAAATGGAGGCTAGCCATTGGAACAGAGATCTGTCCGTCATGGCCGGACCAGGTTCGTGGGCGTTCCTGTGATTTCTTCCCTCCGCAACGTCATGCGGCCGTGGGCGGGGTTTGTGTCCCGCAGAATGTGGGAGTCCCGCTGCAGTTATTTAGCACGTCATGTGGCTGTGGGCGGATGTTATTTATTTTTTTTCGACGCCATGTTTTGATCATTTGCCGGATCAATGTCCAGGTGAGTGCGCCCCCCTCCCGCTGCCCGTTTCCACCCCCCCGCTGTCCGTGTGCCCGCCCGCCCCCACTCCCGCTGTCCGTGTGCCCGCCCCCCCTCCCGCTGTCCGTGTGCCCGCCCATCCCGCTCCCGCTGTCTGTGTGCCCGCCCGCCCCCCTCCCGCTGTCCGTGTGACCAGTTTAAAGAGACCTAGAAAAAAACGATTCTGTCCAGTGTTCCGTGTGCCTGCCCGCCCCCCTCCCGATGTCCGTGAGCCCGTTACCCCGCACCCCCTCCCGCTGTCCGTGTTAGTAGTAGTCCGTGTTGTGATTGTACAAGTGCCTTTTCGAAAATACGCAAACAATGTTATTTTTCCAGGACTGAGGAGTGACCCGAGTTTGGGGCAAATACAAGTTAAAGAAACTGACCGAGGAAGGTATATAGGGCGATCCAGGAAGGATGTTAGAGGAAGGGCGGGGCTAGACCATCAGGGGTCATACAGCCAGGAAAGTGGGTTCACCAGCAGGGGGTTTAAAGACTGTAGAGTGGTCTCTTCCATTGTGTTTTGTTTTTATTCTTTGGTCAGAGCAGATTACATCTGGGCCCCTAACTCCACATGAGTAAGTGAATTCACTGGCTTCAAAGGCAATACAGTAGCATTTCAAAAGATAGGCAACAAAATTGTTACAATGGGTAATGAAGGTAGCGGAACTGTTTTGCAGTAAAAAGAATTAGTAGTGGCACGCGGTTTAAGGGGCCTTTGTTCCTTTCAGTGTTTGAACTTTCTGAAATCCACGAAGGACAGTGGGGGACATGGAGTTTACAGTTAGATGTTGCTGTTCTGTTGTATTATAGTGAGAGGTGGAATTAAAATTGTGGCGCCGATGTCATGCTTTCCTGCAAGAGTTTGCATTTGAAGTGTTTTTAAGTCCCCCTTGCTCTGCATGTGGGCCGCAAACTCTTAATATACCCACATTCGTGCACAAGCTGCAATAAGGGGCTATTCTAGTGCGAGGGATAGCAGTGGTCGCAAGGTGAGGCGTGCAAGCTGGCCACCAGCATGCCATTGTACGTGAGTCACAAGATGGTTCTCATGTGCAATAGTGGTCCGGTTTACACTACGTGATTTACTTGTGCCCTTGTTACACTAAGGTACACACGTTGTGCCAGGAATAAAGAGGTGTACTTGTGTATGGTTACCAACGTGCCGTTTTTGCGCCAGTCACACAGTGCTTGGTTTGTTGTGCCAGGGTTACAAAAAGGAGCCCTTATGCCATGGCTACAATAATCGCCTGGGTAATATTCAGCAATGCATTTGGGGTGTCAGGATTAAATGGTTTGAATGAACGATGCCATCGTTGTGCCAGGGTTGGACGACTCAGTGTGGTGCAGGGTTTTAGTGAGTGGTGATCTATTTGTGCCAGGATGAGTGAATGATGCGATTGCTGTGCTGGGACACAGCGGAGTGCCATGTTGTGTTCGAGTTGGTGAACGGTGCAGTCATTGCAGCGAGTGGTGCAGTGGCTGCGTCGGGATCGCAGGGAATTTGATCGCCATGATAGGTTTATTTATAGAAAATACCAAGGCCGTTGTGCCAGGTGCATGATTTGCTCCAGGTTTAGTGAATGGTGCAATCTATGTCCCGGGGCTGTGATGAAGGCCACAATTGCCAGTGTTAATGAGACTTCCAGTAGCTGCGTCAAGCACCAGTGCATGGTCCAGTCGTCATGTCTGGCTTACAGTGAGCGGTGCAAGGGCTACAGTGAAGCGTTCATCCTGCAAGGGTTTCAGCGAATCGTACTATCATTGTGCAAGTGCAATATTTTTCCCTTCGTTACCGTGAACATCACTAGGACGGATTGACACCTTGGTGGGTAGGTGTCATACACCTTAGGAGCACCCTAGCCATAGTTGCTTTTTTCAAACTACTTTTGTCCATATTACAATTGGTTTAACTCTGTGATGTGTGGTTAAATAGTAGCAAACCCATTCGCCCATTTCTGTCACCGTGAACATCACGATCGCCGTCGGATACAATGTCTGTTCCAGGTGTACCGTGAGGTGCCATGATTTTGCCGGGATTCCAGTGGATGCTGCAGCCACTAGGCAAGCGTTCCAGTGAAGTGTCGGTCAGTTTTTTACAATGAGCGGCGCCAACTTCGTGCAATGGAACCCACTAGTGCGTGCTGCATTGTTGCAACCAACTTCCTTCTGGTTCTCGGTTTCCTCTTTAATGGGATTCCCTGCCCCCTCTGTCCAGCCCATTATCAAACATAATGTAAGCAATTACGGAGTCCTCTGCTCAAGGACCAGAAAAAAAACCTCATTACACTTGGTTTCCAGAGAACGTCAATGCACTCTCCCCCACCCTGCCCCCACCACCCACTGTGGTCCCTTCATTGCCCTGTAATTGGAAAAACCATGTAGTGCACAGATTGGGGCCACTAAACACCCCAAAACTCGGTGCTCTGCTGTCTTGCACTGCATTACTTTGCATACTTCACATTGTTGCTCCATCCTTGTAACTTCTGTTTGAAATTCATTCCAGAAAGTTCTCAGCACTTAAAGATCAGTACGAGAGCCATCTCCATGCCATGGTGCTGGGAGAGGCCTCTGTAGACACTTGCAGTTATTGCACCAATTGGAGGCTTTTTGTGTCGCACATCCTTATGTTGAAGAAGCACCGGGGGTCTCTATTTCCTGAACAATGATCCTCACGGCCCATTACGTCCAGTGTTTGCTTTCTTTTAAGGGGCCAACCAGTGTAGAGAAAGTTCTTAGTCGTATCTTACATCTGTAGCAATCATCAGCAGACATTCTAGAATGTTCATGTTTGAGGTCAACTGACGTTTTGAGACCTATTGTGACCTCATTCAGCTGATGATCTCTTTAAAAGGTATGCCTAGATCCTACTATGCCCTGGGATTCCCACAAAAGGCACAAGTATGACTGTGCCCCAGGCCAGTCAGCCTTTCTTGACCATATTCCGATTTTGTTGGCCTGTTTATCTTTAATGAGTTTGTGATTTGAAAGGTCACTGCCTTTACAGTGCTTGCTGAGTGGGTAAAGAACTAGTCACATCACATATACTGTTCACTTTAATGTGGCTGATCTGCGCAGACTCTATTGTTTTTAAGTTTCTGAAAGTCATAACTCTTTTCTATGACATCACAACAGTTGATACAACTGGTTATCAACTATTATGTGATGTCATAAAGGCCTTCTATGTCAGGTGACTGGGCTCTGAGAGCATGCAGCTGCTTTGACTGAGAGCAGAAAGCACAGCTGCATGGGAGGGAGGGGGGGGGCAGGGAAAGACGGGGAAGGTAGTGGGCTTTGGTGAAGGATAGCAGGTAAGATATTTCACATTTGCGTCCAGGAGGAGGGGGCATGTTATTTATAGCTCTCCCATTATCTTCTGCCCCTGCGCAGTATTTGAAGGTAGGTCATTTTGGGGGCCGTACATACCATTATAGAAGGGTAAAAAGTGAATTATGGGAATGTTTTTCACCTCTGGGTTCTGAGTGACAATGGACAGCTAAAAGCTTCTCTTGTCTGTTTCACATCGCTTAGAAATCCTGTCACTCAGAACCTTTCAGTCATTCACCGTCACCCATCTATAATTCTATTTCTGGCAGCAAAAATGTAAAGATTAGCCTAGTCCTAGCACAATGTGCCATCCTGAAAATATAATCGTGTAACCGTATCAGGAGCCGTAATGTCTGCGGCAAGGGCCCCAGGTGGCCCTAATGTGAAACACGTGGGAGCCTTTAGGGACGAATGTTTTACCGGGACCGCGCCAGAACGTGTATGTGGCCGAGGATAAGGGTTAATCAGGACCCTCTACTATAACCGCTCATGTGCCTCCACCTCCCTGCTAACACACCAGCAAGTGCCTACTATCACTTGTCCTGCAATTATCGGGACATGTGCTTTGGTCGCAGACGGCATGCGGTATTTTTAGCTCTTCCGATTGAGGAACTATTGAGTGCCTGTCTTTTGTGGCGAGGCTAAGAGGAAGTGGGAATCTGGGCGGCAGTGTGACATATAAGCAATAAGGATGTTTCCGAGTTTTTTCTAGCCTCGTTGCACCTTTCATTCCATAGTTCTATTACCCTCTCTCCCTTCCTCTCTTCTGTTTTTTACAATGTCTCCTAGCTCTTTATTAACCTCTCTCCGCCCTTCCTTCCCTCCTTCTCTATCACTCCCCTTCCCGCTCTTTATTTTCCCTCTCTCCCCCCTCCTCCGCCGCCCCCTCCTCTCCCCGGAGTGGCTCTGGTTTTAAAGTGCTGATACTAATCGGATTAGTGCTGAGTTGTTGTCAGAGCAGCCCTTGGTGCGGCCTGAGGGGACGTGTGCCCTGGTCCTGTGCAGGCCTCAAGCTGTTCAAGATGCAGAGAGCTCAATGGGTTAATGCCCGCGCCGCAGAAACTTCTACATAGCATGCTAGACACAGGATCACTTCCCAGGTACGCCTCTCTGCCTCTCATCCTTCTGAAGTCGGCAAACTGAGCCTGTTACATGGAGTGACCGGAACACCTGCTATTTACAGTGCTTAGAAGCAGCAGGAGAGCGGTTTTGAGCACTATTTAGAAAGTTCTTATTTTGCAGGGGAATCCCTCAAGTAATTTAAAGTTAGACAAGAGCAACAGGTAACTATGAGGTCCAGTACCCGCCTCTACTGCGGACACTGGAGCCTGGAAACCCCGGGACGATAATGCGGGTGTAACTCAAACCGCACAACCGGCCTGCCACTAAACATTTGGAACAGTCTCTTAAACTGTGCTTGCGGGTGCACGCCACGGAGCACTTCTGGCAACTTAGTTATCGAGCGCCTGTTCAGCTGAATGCCTCTAGGCGCTAGCCAGGTCGTAGTTAGCGGGATACCCATTTCAATGACAACCATTTTTCCAGACAGCGACGTTTGCAGGCTGCATGTGTGTGGCCACTGTGACTCTTGACACATGGGTCGGCACTCTGCGCTCCTGCCCCACGTCAACCAACATTTACAAGATGGCGACTGGTGAAATCTCCGGACACACCTAAAGAGCGAGTAATGGGAAGGCTGGACTTAATTTTGACCATTGGTAACAACTAGGCCCGGCCGACATTTTAACAACAGCATTGTCATTTCAGGAATTGGTATGAAATTCCCAAAATTACGCCAGATCACATAATTATTACGCTGCAGTTCGCAACACCATTATAGCGAGAGTGCGTAAAAACAATGAGAACAACCAGAGCGTCAGCAGCTATTTTGACAATTGTGTTCTGCGCTGGAATCATTTTGCGCTAAAAATAAAGCGTTAAATGGCGGGTCCCTATTTTATGTAATTAAGTGTAACATTATATAATTTTCTTGAAAATCGGTGTAGTTACTCAAAAGCAGCAACTTTGTCATGGCCCTGCCCCATTTGCAAGAGATTAAGCTATTGGCATTGTAAATGACAATGCCATTTATTTATTTATTTTCAAAACCAACACATAAATAAAAATGTTGTCATTTACAATGCCAATAGCTCAAACTTTTCAAAAGGCGAAACCATTGCATTGTAAATGCTTGTTTTAAATGGGGGATGTTGCTGAGGCATAGCATAACTATTCTCAGGTATAAGCGGCCTGGCACGAGACAACAATGATCTGTGAAGAAACCAGCAAGTGGAGGAGTGAGAACCAGCTGACATGCTAAACACGTCACTTCCTCTCTCAATAGCAATAGCAGACTAATAGTGCTCTGAAGTAGAAGTCATGCTGTGCAGTATAGGGCCCTTAAATATGAATACATTATTTGCTTTCCCCACGACTTTCCCCGCTCAATGTATGTGCTGCCAATTCTTAACCTGTTTTTGTCTTGGCCTGTTTAGCTACAGCTGCCATCTCGTCTTTTCTATCGCTTTAGGGCGCTGATAAAATTTAAACCCGCTTTGTCGTATACCAGGTGTTCAGTTCGGTTTTTTCACTAACAATTTCTTCTTGTTTTATACAGCACTTGCGCTACTATCTTACTGTAGCCAAAATTAAATTGTAGCATATTAATTGACCTCGGCAGGATGAAAGTTTTAAGAAAACCTGCCTGGTTTCAAATGTGATGCATTCCCATCAGTTAGGCGTGTCGCCCCACAAACAACTGGAAAGGCGGGAAATTCAATCTAGAATTTGAACCTCAACTCTAGAATCCCGTCACAGGTCGATTAGACCTTTGTACCTGTCATAGAGTGTAGAAGGCAATCTTTTTCAACAAATCAATTCGGATCACTTCCATTTCCTTCCCCAAAGAACCACTGACAAAAGGTCAAGTTTGAAGATTTATTATAAAGCCAAAAGCAGTTGTGTATATAAACACCTCAGTAAAAGGTTCAACAAATACACAGGTACTAATACAAACATAATCCTACGGAAAAGTCTCAAACGACTGAGAAACAGCACTAATATGATTTCCAGAACCACTAAGCTTGCAATAATTGCTATGATCTGGGTCCTGGTAGGCATAGAAGAAAAGAAGAAATACATCAGGATAAGTCTATCCCTACACTATACTAAGTGTCATCCCTACAACCGGATCTTCCCTAACAAAAAGGTGTCAGCCGTGGTGACTTCCAAAGAAGTTCACTCACTCAGTTCGGACTTAGCATCTTGAGTTCATCTCGCGCAGCAGCTCTCTGCCTACCCAGCATCTTTCTTCGCCCTTGTGCGCTTCTACTCTGCTCTCTTCCCGGGGTGCTGTCCCTAATACGAAATCCACAATTCAGTTGACACGCCCCAAGAGACGCCCTCCTTGGAGAGTTGGATTTCAAAGGGTCGTCATCTTGATGTCTTCATCCTTGTTCGTTGAAAAACGGCCTTGGGTCTCACAGTCGTCTCCTCTTGAAGTTGCTTCCCTAAAATTCCACATCCACTCCTCCAGGTCTACAAATATTTTCCTAACTTTCACATACAATGGGCCCTTCTTTACTATCTCTGGCTAACCTTGCACCTGCAAAGGAACGCACATAAATTGGTTCAGGACAATATGCTACTTGCAATTAATTCTTTAAGGCAACCTTCTAGGAAAGGGGGCAGTTCCATGATTTAAGCTAGCAGTCACATTCCTGACTCGGCCTACACAACCCGTTATCCCCACCTGGGCCTCTGCACGTTTCGAGATGTCACCCCCTAACTTTGGCAAACAGTTTTACTCATTAGGCCTGCATCATTATAAAAAAAAGGAAAATAATACATTTCCCAACTAAACACTTCTATGTCGTTTACATGAATACAATAATGAATTACTAAGCATACATTGTAATACATGATGTTTCTTTAAACACACTTTAACTGGACTAACATTAATTTCACAAATACATTTCTAGATTACACGACATTAATACTACGAGAAACACGTTATATTGCAGCTGGGGGAAATTCTGATACATGCGTTCATAGCTTTGTGTCACACTTAAACATGATTATAAACCCCTATATATGCGGGTGCGGATTACTTGTGAATATGATGCACCCCTACGATTTCTAACACAGTTTTGCGCTCTCTCACAACACACCATCAGACTTGTAAATTCTGGCTACTGAAGTTCATTAAAGGTAAATTTACTTCACAAACATTCACAGTGCGTGTGTTCAAACTAAATTCGATTTTACTAATCGGAGCTCATCCGTCCTACAGACAGCCACGGCCTGTGGAGGGAGTTTCGGTGGGGTGGAGAGGCGGGGCGGGGGAGGGGCAGGCGGGGGGGGGTGCTAAAAACTGGAGTATGGATAATTCGAGGTAAGTAAACAATTTAATTAATAAAACGAATTTCGTAGCGCGCCCTGCATCGCAAAATGCGATGCAGGGTGCGCTATGAAATTCGTTTTATTTATTAAATTGATTACTTACCTTCAATTATCCATATTCCGGTTTTTAGCACCCCCCACCCTGCCCCTCCTCCGCCCCGCCTCTCCGACCTACCGAAACTCCCTCCACAGGCCGTGGCTGCCTACAGACCTACAGCATTTTAAGGGCCCTGGGCAAAGAAAATTATCAGGACCCCTGTTTAGGTCCAAGCACCCTATCCAATAGTCCATCCACCCTACTTTGTATTTCTCTCCACCCTCCCTTCCTTGTTTCTGACACCCTCCCTCTGGCCCATTCACAATTCCTTCCAGTGGTCTCTCTGTCTTCCGTTCCCTTTTTCTATTCATTCTCGGTCCATTCATCCTCACATGTGGGCACCTGGTCACTCTCTGTCAATCCTCTTTCATTAGTCCATTCGTCCTTTTTTCCTTTTTCCTCCATTTTCCTTTCCTGAGTCCATTCATTTGTTCTTTCCTTGGTTTATTCATTTTTGGCTCATTTATCTTTTCTCCCTTGAGTCTATCCACTCAGCCTTTTAACTGTTATTTGTCTGTTCGCACATGTGCCTCATCTTCTCCCATCAACAGTTGGCTCCATTTTGAATTTTCGCACTTACTTTTGTATCTCTCCACAGTGAGGTCAGGCCTCCAAAAAGGCAGTTTGCAGCTGTTGACAAAATAGATGAACATAAGCCTATAATGAATCTCCATCAATCAGATTCTTGCAGAGTGTGACTACTCACTCGTAAGGGTCTCAAGTCTCTGGGGGTAGCAGATCTAACGAGTGCCATGCGGTTCAGTCGAAGTTCTAGCGGTCCTTCCTGAATTAAGGCATTGACAGTGACTGGCTGAGGTGGAGATACAGGGTGTTCCAAGTCTTTGCAGTGAGGTAGGAGAAGGATCTTCTTCCAGCCGTGGTTTTGCAGATGTGTGGGACAGTGGCCAGGGCCAGCTGTGCAGAGCAGAGGTTTCTGGTGGGGACGTGGAATGCAAGGCAATGGTTAAGGTACGCAGGTTCTTCTACATGTAGGCCTTTGTAGGTGTGGATGAGGAGCTTGAAGGTGATTCTTTTGGTGACTGGGAGCCAGTGGAGGTCTTTCAGGTGACTGAGGATGTTGAGGATGAAAGTACAATACCAGGAGTTCTGCAACAATTGCACTCACAGCACTGGGTCCTCATCTCTCTAATGCTATGGACAGCACAGGGTCTCCAGACCACACGTGTTTGCACCAGTGGTGAACCGGTGTGTCATGGGCCGTAGTGCAAGGAATTAATGGGCCATCTGGCTGATGTCTAGCCTGGCCTGTCTAGCCTGAATCCTAAAGACTCCTCCATTGTCCTATGTCTCACCTTCCGTTACCTGCAAAATCTGTTCGAGAAAGTGATGTAGCAACAACTGTCACAATTTATACACGATAGCCAACTTCTAGACCCAACTCAATTTGGTTTCAGACCTGGACACACCACCGAGACCGCCTCCATTTAGGCCACTGAGGAGATAAGGGCCACATTGGTTAAGGGAGGCACCATAGCCCTTGTTCTACTAGATCTGTCGGCGGCCTTTGATACGGTTCATCATAGGTTTTGGTTGACCATTTAAGGGACAAAGGGATTAAAGGGAAGGCACTTGCGCCCTGTTGAGCTCTTTTCTTGCTGGAAGAGCGCAAACTGTGACTCTTGATCATTTTGTCTCCAAACATTTCCCTGAGCCATGTGGGATCTCACAAGGATCCTCGCTTAGCCCAACGTTGTTCAATGTATATGTTACAGCATTGGCAATTTTGATTAAATCCTTTGAATTAACCCTCACCTTTTATGACGACGACACACAAATTGTGGTGTCAGTCTATAACAACGAAAATAACATTGGCATTAGATTTTATGCCTGCATTCTAGCTATCAGTGAATGGATGAGCAAAGACTGTCTAAAGTTAAATTCTGGAAAAACAGAGGTGATCCTTTTTGGGAAACTCTACTTCTATGGGGTCCCCATCCTGGTGACCGGAGAAATTGGGATCACTTCCCATACCAGTGAGAAAGGCAAAAAAAGTATGTGTTCTTATTGATGACAAGCTGAATTTTGGAAACAGGTCCAATCAGTAATTTCATCCTCATTTTACACCCTAAGGAAGATTTTAAAAATGCTCTTCTATATCCCATTAGATGCACAAAAAAACAGTAATAACAGCTTTAGTTCTGTAAAAACCCGACTATTGAAATGGTTTGTATTTAAATATGCAGAAACAATGTTTTAATTTATTTCAAACTTTGCAAAATGCTTCAGCTAGGCTGAATTTGGGAATTCTCAATTTTAAATCAGTTTTTGTGCAACCCACATGCGACATTGGTTGCCAGATAGCACTGTATCAAGTTTAAGGCCATTGGCATAGCCTATAAGGCACTGCATGAGTTCTGCCCTGAATTTCAGAAGGAGACCTTTAAATGGTATGGGCCTAGCAGACAGCTGAAATCTTCTGGGGTTAAAAAAAACAATGGTCCCTAGTTTCAAAGAGGATGAACTGAGGAGGACGAAGTTTTATAACTGGTAAGACCAAGATGTGGAACCTTCTTCCTGCGCACCTTGGGGCCTTGCCCACCCTAGTATCATTCAGAGATTAGATGAAAACATGGCTTTTTAAAAACTAGTGGTATGATTTCTTGAGCAGTGTGAGCTTCAAGACACCTCAGGGTAATCGGGAGCTTAATAAATCACTTCAACATAACATAACATGCTAGAATTGTAAAATAACCAATAATCAGAGTTTAGAAGGCCCCCTGTGCCATTGCACCTCCTCCACCAATGGAGGCTATGCCACTGATTCACACACCCACAACCAGGCAGGCACACCTGCTCATACATGTACCCACGCATTGACATACACAGCAGCAGACAGACACACATCTACGTCATAAGGACTTGTTCACTCATAGATTCTGACTCACACAGCCTCAGGAGACGGGTAGCTGCAACCCTCTGTCTCCTGAACCCTGCTGAAGCTGAACGTTGGCATGGAGTTGGTGCTCAGAGGAGATGCCCGGGACACAGAGAGAAAGGAGTCCCCTGAAACATGAGGACAGCTGTAGACACGGGAAACGCTTCTGGAAATATAGAGGGCAGGAATGTAAGCCTAATGCTTTGTTGCCATCTCTCTCTCTCTCTCTTCCAGGTCCCACTTTTTAGGAACGTAGTTATCAATGATGTAGCAGGTACAGTGACAACGGAACCCTGGGGTGTGATGAGCCTGCTGTACTCCAGTTGTAGCTCTTTTTAACCACCAAACCAGGTGATCGCGGTCTTCTTTCTTTGCTTGCATTAGGGTCCATACATCTTTGCTATGCCACTTTACCTCTTTCTCTTACTGGCTGGCAATTTAATGCATCAGAAAATGGGGCAATTGGCCCAGCACACATCAGGGTTGAAGGTGAGCCTATTGCTTGCCTTGAGTGTGGGCAAGATTCCTGCCTTTGTCATTGCCTGTCTCTGTGTGTCCTCACACTTGCTTCATACACAGCATGTAAATGTAAATGTAAGGGACATTTCTACCGCGCGGCTTTCACTCCAAGGAGTATCTTGGCGCTCACACAACTCAGGTGGAAGAGTTGGAAGGGAAAGGGGTGTCCTAAGATCTACGCAAACATTAATTACACCAAGGTCCTACAAGTAGCGTCAGGCAAAGAGAAAATCCAGGTTTTTAATGCCTTCCTGAAGGGGGCTTCTTGAGAAAAGAACCGCAAAAAAAGAGGAAGCTTGTTCCAGGCCTTAGTGCCCAGTACAAAAAGGGATTTGCCACCTTTTGTGGCCAGCTTGAAATGAGGGACGGTAAGTTGGTTCTGGCTTGCAGATCTCAGCCAACGCGTTGGATGGTATCTTTTAAACCCGTTGCGTAAATAGGTTGGGCCTCGTTGGTGAAATGCTCTAAAAGTGATTAAAAGAAGTTTAAACAAGATTCTTTTACCTATTGGCAGCCAATGGAGAGTGTTTAGTGCTGCTGAGGCTGATGACTTACGGGGCAGACGCAGTACAAGGCGGGCTGCCGCATTTTGGACCATTTGTAATTTGTGGAGAACAGTTTTATTAGCTCCAACGTATAGTCCATTACAATAGTCCAGCCTAGAACTTATTAAGGCCACTGCGACTGTTTTCCTCGCCGATAGTGGGAGTGGATCAAAAAACTTCCTTAATGCTTTTATGATCTGAAAGCACATGCCTGCTACTGCTACTGCCTGGGGTTTGAAAGATAGTTGGTTGTCAAATTTGATGCCCAGATTGCGGGCGGAAGCAATTGTATTGGGGGGTGCTTCGGCTTCCGCTGGCCAGCACATTGTTGGGGAGAAAAGATTGTGATTCCCTATGGGTAGAATTTCGGTTTTTCCGGCGTTGCACTTTAAATGGTTGTTCGTCATCCATTTAAAGGTTGCTGCAAGACAGTCCTTAAGATCTTCCTCGGCACCTGGCCGCTCCCTATCCAGCACCAGTATAAGTTGAGTGTCGTCAGCGTATGAAATGAAATGTTAGATTAGGCAGCATTCAAGCCGCTCACCCATCCTAACAAGCCCATTGTGTTTCTGTGCAGTGCTTTGCTGTTTTCCTACTTGAGGTATTTCAATCTCTTCATCTCTTATTCTGACACCCTTATTCCTCCCTTTGTTGGGCTACCTCTGTTGTAAACAAATAATTTTAGGCTGGATAGCATCGGGGCTTTAAGTGTGATGGAAAAATGGGGGGGGTAAAAAATGGGTGTGGTCTATGTAATTAAGGGTGTGGGTTAGACACATAAACTAAATGTATCTGATTCCCAGTACAGTACTTTAGAGCACAGCAGGAAACCAGTATGTTGGTTCCCTGCTATGTTTTCTTTTATAGCATCCAGATATATAATGCAACAACTGGCATACACGTAAAACCAGACTGAACTACTGGATTTGTCAATAGTTCTATACTGTGAAAGAAACCAATTACAGCAATGATTTTGTTTCGAATAAATAACATAAAAAATGTTTCAGTTCTGAAACTCAGAGACTGTGAATTAAATATTACTGAGGCCTGCAGAAGGGGTAACGGCCTTCAAAGTGTCTCAATCACTACTGTTATATTCAATGTGTTCCACATGCATGCCCTTTTTCACTCCAAACCTCCTCCATCTATATATCACACACCTCATCTTTCCTCTTCAGCACCCTCTTTTCACTGTCTCGTCAATGCACTTGCTCACATCGCCTTCACTTCACCACCCCCCAAAACACAAAATGCACCCACTCTCCAGTAAGCTCTGCATTTTCTTTTACTTTAGCCTTGTCAAAATTCAGGTATCAGCCGCTACTAATCACGGTTAGTGGGGCGTTGGGGTGAATAATAAAAACTTAAATGCCGCCGGGTGCTGCCACCCCTGCTCTGTCTCCTCTGCACCAACATCATGCGCCCAGCCTCCCAGAAGCCCCTGACCAATCACAACGCTGCGTAAGGCTGTGTAATGCATCCTGTGGAAGATGCAAAGTGCGCGTGACTGTTTGACCGGCCCTCTTGGGCTGGTCAAACCGCCATGCGCACTTTAGAGTGTGCTTTACGCTCGTCCACTGCCCCCAGCACTGGCCAGCCTGGCCCACCCGCCCCACAAACGCGCAGGAAGGAAAACGAAAATGATAATAACATTAGTTATTATCGTTCTCATTTTCCTTTTTACACTGCTCGGGGAGCAGTGGGGCAACGCTCCTCTGCCTTAGTGAAGAGGCACCATTGTCAATATTTTGACAACTGTGTACCTCCTTCACATACATCTGCATAGAATCACAATTGCAACTGAAATATGTCACCATTGCCCTATGCGCTCTGCAGAGAGGCCAAGGATTGGATGACCATCTATTCTGAACACCTTTCTGACCCACTGGAAGAAAATCAAGCTACCTTCGGCCTCCACTCCAGGGCGCTCAGCCAAGGCCCTTTATAAATACATGGAGAGGACTCAGTTCAAAGTATGCTCTATGCAAGTGTAATATGCGAAACGAAAAAATCTGGGAATTAAATATTACGTAAAATATGTAAAATATAAACCAAATCTTGGACAGGAATTACCTAAATGTTGTTTAAATCTGTTGTTCAAAAATAGATTAGTATTTTTTGCCATTGCTGTTAAGGACATAATGATAGATAGATAGTCCATGTTTTTTTTAATTACTACGTGTTTAGCACCCGGCGGAGTCCAGTCTACTCGGAGCCCTGGATAGCATTGTGCATCGCGCAGCCCCCCGTATGCATTGGGTCCGTCCGAGTTGGAGACCCTCTCGACCAGGCTTAAGAACGACTCCTCTGTAGTTTTGAAAGCTCCACCGCTCATGTAAGGGGGTAGATTACCTTTTTCAGTGGGGATGCTGTTTTGGTGGACACGTTACAGCCAAACAGCTTTCGTCAATAGTGCATTTATTCTATTTAACATTTCTTTTCTGACCCGGTGAATTATTGTTGATAAACTCGAATGAAACCTCCTGTAGTTTTGCTCGCCTCGTCTGAGGGTCTGGAGACCAGGCAGGATGGCCGTGCAGGCGCGCGCACCATGTATGGCGGTGTCTCGTGGCTCTCTGGCGCTGACCTGTTTTGTCTTAGTGTACACAATAGATGCCTTCATAAAGCCTACTGTGTGCCTCGGTATCAGCTTCGGCCGCTGTGCAAACAAGTGTTTGGGCTTCCCAGACGTCTGGGCCCAGTGAGTCAGCGTGCAGGTGCAGCCACAGCTGTGCGCAGTGACAGCAGCGCGTGTGAGTCACCGCCTCCCTTTCCCGCCTTTCTTTCGTTTCTTCGTAACCTCTTGACCCAATATCCCAGATGTGTTTGGTTTAGGATTTACGTTCGGTTTGTATTTTCCAGACGCGTTAGAATTGACAGGGTTGTATGGAATGGGATGGGAAAGCAGGTCTCGTGGGCTCTTGTTTATCTGCAAATGCTGCAGCAAATAAGGGGCGGATGGGGGCGCAGGGGCGATGGGAAAGCGCAAGGCGTTTTTTTTGTTTTGTTTCATTTTTAGCGCTAACTCGACCCGAAAGTATTGGAGCGCTTTATTTACATGAGCACCAGTTACGTTACGCAAAGACCTCTTGGGCCTCATTTATGAAAAGTGACGCATCGGTGCGTGAAAACAGCGATGCGTCACTTTTCACTGCGCCCTCCTTGCAACACCAATGATGCGTTATATTTACAGTATGACGCATCATGGCGCAAGGAGTTACAGATACGTCAGTATTTCTGACGTATCTGTATGGCGCAAAAGTGACGCATTGCTGGAGTGTGTCACAAAAGTGACGCAACTCCAGCAATGTGTCCTTTCACATTGGGCAAGCCCCATGTGAAAGGGCCTGCATCAGTCTTACGCCTGCTGTGAGGCAGGCGTAAGAAATTGACACATTTGTGTCCTAGAAGTGGCGCAGTGAAATCTTATAGATTTCACTGCGTCACTACTATGACCCTTTCTTGCATCAGAACGCCCCCCCTGCATACATTATACCTGGCGCAGGTATAATGTAGCGCAGGGGTTTACACAGTGACGCATCTACCTAGATGCGTCACTTTGTAAATATGGTGCAACAAGGCACATTTTTTACGCTGCTAGTGCGTCACAAAAAGTGACGCACCGGCGGTGTAAAAGGCACGCACGACCTCATAAATGAGGCCCCTTCATTTTTGGTATGCAGGAGTAGTTCCGGTTGCACCTGTTGCGCAAGGGGTTTGTAAATAAGCCCCAAAGGGCCTCATTTATGAGAAATGACGCATCGCTGCGTGAAAGCAGCGATGCGTCAATTCTCAGTGCGCACTCCTTGCGTCATGATTGATGCGTCATATTGTAAATATCATGTCGCAAGGAGTTACATATACGTCAGTATTTCTGACGTATCTGTAGGCGCAAAAGTGACGCATTGCTGGAGTGTGACGCAACTCCAGCAATGTGTACTTTCACATGGGCAAGACCCATGTTGTTAGTGCCTGCGTCAGTCTTACACCTGCCATGAAGCAGGCGTAAGATTTTGATGCATTTGCGGCCAAGAAATAGCGCATCACTTCCATGACCCTTTCTTGCTTCAAAACGCCCCCCTTGCATACATTATACCTAGCGCAGATATAATGTGGCGCAGAGGTTTACAAAGTGACGCATCTACCTAGATGCGTCACTTTGTAAATATGGAGCAACAAGGCGCATTTTTTACGCCACTGGTGCATCACAAAAAGTGACGCACTGGCTGCATAAAAGTGACGCACAGCCTCATACATGAGGCCCTAAGTGTTTTGCTCAGAATCACAGGATGTTGAACCGACTCTCGAACCTGATTACCGAGCTCCAAAGTCGATAGCTCTGGCTGTAATGCCACAACCCCCCCTTTTGAATTTAGAAGGATAGCGGTCTTGTAACAACAGCCCGAATAACTACACGTCACTGACAAATACATTTTGCACTACTTCCCGTGCAGACTCACCGCACCGGAAGTAGTCCTGCCTTGTACGTGCAGAATTATCAGCAAATACATTTAGCAATGCTTACCCAGAAGGCTCACCATACCTGCCTTGTACTTACAGAAGTACCAGCGTGGATGTCAATTCGGGCACCACTATAGTACCTAGTTCCCTGGCGCTGTTCTTGCTCAGGCTATTTTTGGGGGTCTGAAGGTGAATATCAGCCAATACACAGTGGTAACCGCCACCATAGTTACAGTTCGGGCCGAGTTTCCATAGGGAGAGTGTTTAGGTTTTGCCTCGCCGAAGGATGCGCTCTGCGCATCTTTTCGGCGCAGGCGAAATCCTGTTGAGTTCCATAGTGTGGCTTGGTTCGGCCCTCGTCCTTGATTGGCTGGCTCCGTAAACGGAGCCTTGCCATTGGACGAGGGGCCTGTCCGTCAATGCCGGACCAGACACGGGGGCGTTCCCGACATTCTTTGGCTTTTGCCGACGTCACGGGACGCCGGGAACGCCCCCGTGTCTGGTCCGGCATTGCCGGCACTACTGCGTCTCTTCTTCCCGTTTCCCGCCCCGTGACTGGCCGGCCGGCCAATCCTAGCGCGGCCGGCCGGAAGTGCCCGCCCCCCGCAGCCCGGGGAAGAAGGAGAGCAAGACGGCAAGCACTATGGCGGCGCGGTCGGAGAGTTCTCCCCTGGAGGTTGCTTTGCGGTGAGTGCAGGGGTCAGTTTGCTCCGTCAGGGGCTTGTCTGGCGTCGGGTGCTGTTCCTTTCGTTCCCGTGTGGTTTCAGCGGCTGGTGAGTTTACAGTCGGCGATGGGGTGATTCGATGCAGTCCGGGCGGGTGAATGTTAGGATGCAGAGGCACGCGGGGGTCTTGCGAGAATAGGAAATTGTGTTGTACAGTACCCTGCAGTCCGTGAGAAGTCACCTAATTCTTAATGTGTTTACAGCCCCCCCCCCCCCCCCCCCGTTTGGTATGGTGAAGCGGAGAAGTGCATCGTGGGAATTTCAGGGAAGCAGTGTAGCGCCATAATGTTGTGAACGGGGGGTGCGCTGCATCGAGAATAGGAAATTGTGTTGTACAGTACCCTGCATTCCGTGAGAAGTCACCTTAATTCTTAATGTGTTTACAGCCACCCCCCCCCCCCCCCCCGGTTTGGTATGGTGAAGTGCATTGTGGGAATTTCAGGGAAGCAGTGTAGCGCCATAATGTTGTGAACGGGAGGTGCGCTGCATCATTGAGGCGTCTCTTGCTCGTACGAGTCTCCTTCTGGTGCGATACGTAGCTCGAATTTGTTTGGTTGGAACATTGCCTGTCTTTCAAGTTTCACACAATTGTATCGGCGGAGGGCATTTCATAAAAACATTGTTTTGTGTAATTTTTCACATCCAATCTTGCAAGGACGTGCATTTAATTTGCTAGTTGTATGTCTGCGGCATTAAGGAGATGCGCATGACGTTTCGTGGTGATCTTCATTTATCAATTTTCAAATGTCAGGGAGATAAATTATTCCTCCCGACTGAGAACTTTGAGGGGCTTTGGTGGCGGCGTACATGTCTTGTTGTTGCGTCTTTACTGCACATGGGATGCTCGAGTGGTGAGTGGGGCTTTAACTTTGTCGATTAATCAGGCACGCGGTTTTTACAACCAAAGCTACCTGTGTGTGATTGTGTAAACACCATTATCAAATAAACCTCTCTGTCTGGCAGACGCAGCAGTGTCCTCTCGGAGCGCGCGGATGATTGTGATGGGCGGCAGCTGCGCAATGGTCAAACAGGCCTCGTGCACACAGAAATCCTGCTCCGCCTGGCGGCGTGATTGCAAGTGAGATTATGTCTTGAGTAATGCCGGCCTCGGGCGCTGTGGGGCCGGCCGTCTTTGGGATGATGTTGTAGTGATCGCTCGCCCGGTATGCAATTATCCTCTTCCAAAGTAAACACTGACTATAGGCCCTCATTAGAAGCGCCTCACCATTCCGCAGCCTATACTTGCCCTTGTGGCTTGCTCTTGCACAAGAGATTTCGTTGCCATCTTGTGATCCCTCACCAAGGGCAGACACACCTCTACCCTCCAGAGTGAGGTGCTCTGTACGCCACAGGCAGCTTCGCATCCAAATCGCCCCGGGCATTATCCCTCAGCGTCTGGTCCCCCCAGTTATTGTTGTTTCCTGGGTGTGACCTCGATTTCTTTGGCAGAAGCGGTACTTGAAATCCGTGTGTGTTAAAAGCTGACAAAATGAGGGCGGGAAAAGAGAGCGCGAGAGAGGGGACATTCTACGCAGGGGCTACTAGCGAGCATGTTCGGTTATTTATAGTGGGGAATAATTGATTTAAGTGATAATTGTGCATATTTTTCCTTCTTGAGCTCAATTACAGCCCTGAAGCAACAGAGCTTCATAACGCTAATGTAAAATCCGTCTGATGTTTTGCATATCACTAATACTTCTGGAAGAACCGATCAGCTGTTGAATATTTATGTGCCCAGAGCCTGTCTCTGCAGCATCTTATTTTTACAATTTGGCAAGCTTTGTTTTACGGTATGAATCAGCAGGTCAGCCCGCTCTTGAATATACCAAGCAGAGATTAGTTTTGGAAGCTTTGGTAATTCAACTTTTATGAAATACGCCTCTTCTGGCGATCACCTTGTCTTTACCCTCATTCTCCCAACTCTACACACATTATTTCAAGCCTCGACCTTGGATTGGTCATGCTGTGCCGCTGAGGCCGTTATACAGTGTGTTGGTTCCATGATCTCCTCACTCGTGTGTTGGGCATAGCTTTAGATTCACTCAAAGACTGGCAGCTCCACCATCCCATGAGGTGCCGGGCAAAGACCAATCATTGCCTTATGGTTAGAAGCGCTTCAAACTGGGAGTTTCTTCCCGAACATACAGGGATAGCACGCTGATGCTCTACTGTGCATTCTGGCAATTTATGAAATCATGAACTGTGTTTTTATGGGGGATGGTGCGGTGATTGAGGTTTTGGAGGGTGGCGATTTTGGAGTGAGCGACGGGACCGTGTTGGCGCCTTAATTCACTCGCGCTGGTCTTTTGGGTGGGCGAGTATCGTTGTGGCCGTTGGCACATAATGATTTCATCTCAGAGTACCACACCAGGGCCTGAATATTAGCCGACTTGCGTTATTCATTCTAATTTTAAGTAATTGGTCTGAAGTCCGAGGGGGTGCTTTCTGAAGGCTGGGGGTGCTTTCTGAAGGCTGGGAGGGGATGTCTGAGGCTGGGAGGTGCTGGCTGGGGGTGCTGTCTGAAGGCTGGGGGTGTTTTCTGAAGTCTAGCTGGTGTTTCCCTGAGAAACATATACATGATGCTTGTGAGACGGAAGGCTGTGCCCCATTGAAACAGTTACCAGCAGTCTCTGCCCTTGTGTCCTTGTATGGCGAAAAACTACTTTAATTATACCTGGGTCGGAAAATGCATAAAACCTCATGTGTGAAGGTGCCTTTAGTCCAGGCTTGTCAGTAGTGTTTGTGGGGCTTAAGTGAAAAAAAACAAATGTGTAAGTCCAAGTTATTCAGTTTATGCAAGGTGCCAATAGCACCTCAATGAGAGCTAAAATGATGCAGTGTGTGTGGGGGGGCTCGCAGTGTGTGGGGGGGCTCGCAGTGTGTGGGCGGGCTCGCAGTGTGTGGGGGGGCTCTGTGTGGGTGTGTGTGGGGGGATCTGTGTGGGGGGGCTCTGTGTGGGGGGCTCTGTGGGTGTGTGTGTGGGGGGCTCTGTGTGGGTGTGTGTGGAGGGCTCTGTGTGGGTGTGTGTGTGGAGGGCTCTGTGTGTGTGTGTAGGTGTGGAGGGGGCTCTACGTGGGTGTTTGTGTGTGGCATTTGCGAGAGATTAAGCTATTGGCATTGTAAATGACAATGCCATTTATTTATGTTAAAAAAAATAACAATGTCAAGAGCAATGCCAATAGCTCTAACTTTAGCAAAGGCAAAACCATTGCATTGTAAATGCTTGTTTTCGTTTTGACAATAACTTTGGTGAATCTGCAAAAAACTGTCCAAAAAAAGTTCATTCATATTAGCTCCTTCCTGGAAAGATTTGTGCCATTCCATCATTCGGGGGCCAAGAAAAAGTGTTTTTCTATCTTAACTCCCAAGGGAAAATTTTACCTCAAGTACAGAAAATATAGCTGAACGGAACAACACTAAATTTGGCAGAAAGTTAGAACTTTAGTCAGAACGCGTTCTTTTCGTACTTTGGTGTATATCCATTCAGCTATTTTCGAGTTAGCTAAAATTTCAAAAGGTGCTTGGGGTGGTCTTAAATAGGTTAAAAAATAGGTATATCTGGACTGTTGTTCCAGCGGTACTCTGGTGATACCATAAATGTTTTTTAAATGGATCCTTAGATTGTCCAACTGAGCTTTTTCTTCTTCCTTCTCTATTTTTGGTACCTCGACAGAGGTACTGGTCTCAACAGTATGGAGCAAGCTCATTGGCTGGTTGCAACTTTTAGCCGTAATTAAAATACTCAGGGATTTAGTCCCTGTATTCTGAAGTTATATATATATATTTTTATATATAAGGGAGAAGGGTATGAAGACCATTTCCCCCTGGTACTGGTGGTAGGTACCCAAGGCTCAAGAATAATGAAAACAATTGTCACCGGTACCATACCTTGAGAAGCCTCACATGAAGAACCATGGTATTCCTGCTAAAGATTCCACCATATGGTACAGTGAAACCATGTAAGCTTCAGCGGGTGAAGCTTACTCAGTCCATTGATACCATGGAGGTGAAGCTTGAGCAGTGGGACTAGTGAGGGACAACAAAAAATGTAAATGAAGAAAGTGTGTAGTTGAGAATCCAAGGGGGTATAGATGACCGTAGGGTGTTGGGACACGGCCTGGCTGGTGGTCAGCCCTGTGGCCAACTGCCCAAGCCACAGCCGATAGTTCCCCGCAGGGTGGTAGGCCACATACAGCAGGGTGTGGCTGCCCATGGGGGGTTGCCCAGTGGATGTCTGGCAACATGTAGCATTGGCAACATGCTGCATTGGCAACATGCAGCAGGAGTTGGGTCTAGGACCTGTGTCCAGCCCCACGCTACACATGCCCTATGGCTGTACACAGTTGGAGGGTACTTCCCAAGGAGGATTTGATAAGTCAATCCCCTGCTGCTCACATCTCTTGACTGCACACAGTGTAGGGTTGACCACTAAGGGTGGTTGGATGCAGAGCTGCCAGAGAAGAAAGGCTCTGCGGTCACCCTCCACTATTCTCAGGCAAAGGCTATGTGGAGCAGGGGTTGGCCGCCTGTGATGGGGGTGGCCACATGCAGCAGGGGCTTTGGGCGCAGACCTGGCCAAAAGATGGGCCCCACAGCAAATGTGCACGGATAAAGGATGTCCACAGCTGGGGATTGGCTGCATGCAGGGTTGATTACAAGGCCTATCCTGATGACCCAGCCCTGTGAACAACACCATGCTATGCATGACTGAATACTATGCGAAGTGGGGGATCAGCCACCTGTAAATTTGAGTGTGAGGCACGTCTGCTGTGCACCACAAAGGGGATTTGCATACAGGGTAGTGAAGTGCTGACTGGCTGTGGGGGCTCCACATAGTAAGCACACATCTTTCCTTTTTTAGAAGTTCTGGGCTCCATGGCACTGCAGTGGAAGGAACATAGAGGAAGGGAAACTCAAATGGGTTTCCCACAGCACCCTATCATTGGTTCAGAGGACCCCATGGTACCTGATAGTTGGTCAAATAAATAAACAATTAAAGCAGCTGTTCGATTAGCGACTTGTTCTATTGGTGACTCATTAGATACTTCTCAAAAAATAAGCTCACACCCTTTGGAAAAAACCTGAAATGATTTTCTTTATCAGTATTACTGGGCCCTTCACAGCCGCACGCATACTGCACCAGCAAAAGCCAGGAGGGGTTCCCTTGTGGTAGGAGTACAAGCGCCGGGATGCCTCCGGGTCACTGTTCGCGCTATACAAATACGCCACATTTACATTTACATTTACACCTAGACCAGAGACTCCATCTCCCAACAGCCTTTGCGCCTAGAGGCGTCAACCTGGTTTCTGCACACCAGGAGGCGCTTCAAGAGAGCTCGGGGCTCCCGCCGCACAGGAGCCCTTCACAGCCGCTCGCACACTGCACCTTGATCGGGGACTCCATCACCCAACAGCCTTTGTGCTTGGAGGTGCCAACAGGATTTCTTCGTGCCCGGAGGCGCTTAAAGAGAGCTCGGGGTTCCTGCAGTGCGGGCCATGCGCGGCTGTGCCCTGGTTGAGCCCGTACAAAGCCCGGGCCAAGGGCAGGGCCGTCTGCCCCCGTCTGCGGCCGGACAAGGCTGGGCTGGGCTGCATCTTTTGGTCTGATTAAAGCTGTAAGGAAAGTTATATTTAATTCTTATAACTTTACAAATTACAAATCTGGGAGTGCACGCTTGCAATGGGAAAATGAAATATTACGTCAGCCTCAAATAGCGGCAGAAAGCCTGCAAATAGTAATGTATCAATAACTATTTAAAGAGTGCTATGGGATTAATCAATAACGAAATTGTACAAGCGGAAGAGCGCCTTGCTGCCACCAAAACAGCATTAAATGCAGCATTAAAGTAAACAAGGGCAGACATAGTGACAGTTGAATCTGACCCGATTATTAATAAGAATAGTCGAAAACAAGTATCAAACACTGGGGTTACAAAAGAGGGTCCTTGTGTCGCAACCCTACCACTGGACTTATTTGTACTGTCAAATAGCACAACTTTGTCTCCCCCGCTAAAAAGTGTAAACAACAACTTGCAACAGCAGGAATGGTACCTCCAAACCAGGTAGCAAAAACGAAACTTAAACAAAAGAAAGGGGAAAAGCCCCCTGTGGAGCAAACGGAGTCGGACACAGCTCAAACAACGTATAACATCAAAGGCATCAACACCATTTTAAAAAAGTTCTATGGGAAAATTGACAATATAGAAAGGAAGTTTATAGCAGAAATCCAAACTGTGGAAAATTATGTCACCCAACTATTGAACTTGGTCAAAGGCTTATTACCCTAAACAAAAACCTCCAGGGCAATGTCTGGTAGAGCCCTTGACGAAAGCAGTAATGATCGTCATATATTGACAACTGATAAAATCCACCCAATGATCACTCCTCACAATAATGAAGCTTCGGCTGTACAATCTGTACAACCTCCCTCAGGGCCCGATTCACAGAACTAACTTAAGACAAAATCCTAAACTTACTACCATTTTGGTATTCGCAGAAGGCACTTACTCATTTTGGTATTCACAGAAGGCTCTTACTCATTTCGGTATTCACAGAAGTTAGGAGTGCTAAATGGCAAAACCCCACAAAAGCGGCTGATCACAAGGTTTTTGAACAGGCCATTCTCATAATTTATTTATTTACATTTTAGTGGAAAAGCAATACTGAGCTACTGCGGTACCGCTGGGGGTGCTACACTGGGTAATGTAGTAAAGGCACTAGTACTGCAGTTCCAGCCTCCTGATATACATATATTTTTCATCTTAACTTGAAGTTGGGATCCCTTGGAGCCCTCCCCCCAACACATATGGATTTGGGGTTCAGAATGTGCCCACCCTGCCCTCTTATATGACAGTTTTTTATCAGGACTCAGGGACGATACATCTTCATGTTATGGTGACCCAATCAGGATATGGCCATCCAATTTTAATGGGCCAATTAGAACCTATCTAGATACTACTGGTAACTTTTTACTAACTCTGTCATGCCCAATATTAGGAATGGGGGGTCTCTAGTTGGCAATGGTTTGCACCTTTGTCCAAGTAAGGACCCTTCTTCCTCATCAGGTTAAGGGGGATACACTTCTAAAATAACCTCTGCTCACCCCCTTGGTAGCTTGGCACAAGCAGACAGGATTATCTCAGAGGCAGTGTGTAAAGCATTTGTGCACACATACACTAGTACAGTAAAAATACTACAACTGGACACCTCACCAGTTTGGAAAAATAGGTAATTTTTATCTAAACGAAACAATACCAAAACAACAAAAATCCAACATACAATAATCAAAGTACCTTTTAGAAGGAGAAAACTGTTCTGTCCATAGCAAACTGTAGATATGACACTTTCAACACAAAGTACCTTGGATACTTCAAAATCATAAACCAAAACAGCTTCAGGGAAGGTGATGCATCGGTTCCTTATGCCCAGGGAAGTTGATGCATTGATTCCTTACTCCAGGGGAGGTAATGTGTATGTTTCTTACTGCCACGCAGTGGAGGTGATACGCCGGTTCCTTACTGAAGAGGAGGTGGTGCGTCGGTTTCTTACTGCGACCAGAGCATTGTTGTAGGTTTGCCGTCCCGGTACGATGCATGGGGATTCGATGAAGAGTTGGTTCTCGATGCAATGTTGCTTTTTTTGATCTCTGCAGCCACGGTCCCATTATGCGTGGGCTCTTGAAGTCATATAGCAGGGCCTGCCTCAGAATCAGTGCGGTGATCTCGGACTTCAGAGATCGGTGTTCGGGATTCGGCGTGCAGCGAGTTCTCCAACCGTAGGTAGGCACTGCTCTGGTTTCTTCTGTGGCATGGCGGCAATGCGTCAGAAATAGGTGTGGATGCTTTGCGCTTCTTTAGTTGCATCTCTTTTACAGCTCCCAGCAGCAGGATCAACCTCCAGAGGCCCCACACAAGAACAGGCACCACGTAGCAGCTCAGAACTCCCAGCAAAGAAGTTCGGGGGAGCTGGTGGTGAAGTCTTTGTGTCCCTGAGACTTCAAAAAAGGAGTTCTACTTCAAGTCCTTGGAGATCTTCTTCAAGCAGGATACACAGCATACAGCAATGTCTTTGTCCTGTCCTTGGCAGAAACAGCCACTGCAGGCCAACCCCAGACAGCACACAGCAAAGGGGCAGTACTTCTCCTTCAGCTTTACCAGTTCTTCTTCTTGGCAGAGGTTTCTCTTGAGTTTAAAAGTATTCTAAAGTCCTGGGGTTTAGCCCCAATATTTATACTCAATTTCTCTTTTTTCTCTTGTGACAGAGAGGCTCTGTGCTCAGTCAAGACCAGTTCTGTCCTCTCTGGTCTAGCTTCCCGGCAGGAGTTGGAGACAGCATTGTGTGAGGCAAACCAGGCTTATTCAGGTGCAAGGAAATCTTCTCTCCCTACTCTCCCAGGTCTATTGAGCACAGTCCGGACGCATCCAGGAAAGACAGGACACACCTCAACACCTCAAACCTCCACCCCGGTGGCTGTCTACAATGAATGCACATCTCCAGCCCATGTCACTCCCAAGTCAGACAGTCAATCCACAACGCTGCAGAAGCACACAGAATGGCTAAGCAAGAAAATACCCACTTTCTAAAAGTGGTAAACACACAATATAAAAATCATCTTTACTAAAAGATGCGTTTTTTTATTCTGAGTTCAGGGATACTAAATTCCATCTTTCCATCTTGTCCCAATAGGATGTTATACTTATAAGATGTTATAAATAAACTCAAATTCCATCCTATGGGACAGATAGCCTTTCAATAGTGAAAAACGAAAAACACTGGGGCATATTCTCAAGGACTTAACACCGCATTAGCGGCACTTTATCGCAGCCAAAGTTGCGATAAATTTATCGCCCCCTTCACAAGCTGGTGCTAACATCCGATATCACCAGTTTCCCTGCGATAGCAGTCACAAAAAACATCGCTACCCATTACACCGGCAACTATCGCTAATGAGATACAGAGTAGGCGTTCCTGTGCAAAAAGCAGTGACAACAGCACTTCTCAACATTCTCAACGACCACCCAGATCGGCGATAAGATCACAAAACAGGCTATAAGGCGCGTTAGCAGGAAGAATTTAACACCTTCTCTTACCTGGTGTAAAGTCAGATGACAACCTGCACCAGAAAAGGGAGCCAAGCCCAGAGCCACACCTGAAGAATAACAGATGCCATGGAGCTACTGATCATGCAGCCCGGAGCCCCAAGAGGGCAACAACACCCACCGCAACACCCCCACCGCTATCCCCTCACAACCCCCTGCCCTGCCCCCCGTACTACCACAGATGCAGTGCAGACCAAAACAGCGGACCTTCAGGAAACGCACCATCCTCACAGACTTAACACCAGAGGATCTCATTGCCCACTACAGGCTCAAAAGGACAACCATCCTCCAGAATGCTGAACATCATTGCCCACAGGCTGACGGTACCAACACAGCGGACAACCAACATCCCACCTCAGACAAAGCTGCTGGTCGTGCTGCACTTGTTGGCCTCTGGTACCTTCCAACCAACAACTGCCAGAGTCGCAGGAGTCTCACAGCCAGCTCTATCAAAGTTCATCACAACTGTCTTGGATGCCACCATCAGCCTGGTACCTCAGGACCTTCAGCTCCCCCACACTGCGCAGGAACATCTGGAGACCAAGCAAGGCTTCTACACCATAGCTGGCTTCCCGCACGTGTTGGGGGAAATTGAATGCACACATGTCCTACTTGCCCCCTGCCAACAGTGCACACAATTATCGCAACAGAAAGCACTTGTATTCCATCAATGTGAAGGCAATAGTGGACCACCAGGGACTCTTCACCAACGTCGTCGCCAACTACCCAGGCAGTGTGCATATTTCCTACATCTTCCGACAGTCCATCATCAACCAGCGCTTCCAGGATGGCACCTATGGAAATGCACTACTCATTGGTAAGTACCAAATGAACACACCACACACCTCAAATCCACAATCATGCAAATCACAACTGTGGGAATGCACATGTTACAAAATCACATACAACATGCCAAACAACATGCCCACGTACCAGACGCAACAACACAAGTAACTGTGTACCGTGGCCAGCCATGTAGACAAACCATCCACGTCATGGCACCTCTTCACACAATTTCTGAATGTGGGGAGAGGTGGGAACCAGGCATATACGAAGGAGGCAAGTGACCGATGAATGAGAATGTACACAATGCCAAGTGTGGCGGTGATGTGCTGGACAGACTGCAGTATGCAGACCACAGACATGTCCATGTTGACATATACTGCTGGTGTTTGGAGTGCAGTGGACTGTGGACACAACCATGTAACCTCAGCCAGTGGGGAAGATCGCAGAAATGTCGCTTGGTATGATCCCCCCTGTAAGCGTGAGCAGAGTGGGATGGCCCGGCGTACGCCAGGCTAGTGTAGGGGTGTGAACTAAAAGCACGTGGCTCTGGGCGTTGTTCTCTTCCAGAATGGCTAACGTGTCTGCCAGGGCGGCACCTCTTACAATGTCACAAGGCCGACGCCATGAGCGGTGGTGCTGCATCCCAGGTCATTGGTCCACAGACTCGTCTTGCCCACCACTGCGCACCCAGGCCTCACTGTTCACCTGCCAACACTGGTGTGTGTCAAAGAAGGCCCATTATGTGCCAGTGCAAGCTCCAAGCCCAAGGCCCGTGTCCTTGGCAGCCTCCTCCGACCATCACAGCCTCTGGGACACAGGCCTGCAGTGCTCCTTTCTCGGTGACATACTCCACCGCTGCCTCCGGCCTACACTGCGGTCTAGTAGATCACACATTTGGAACTGAGTCTTGATTTCTCAATGGCAGAGTACATATCATTGTACGCAAGGAGAGGAGTAAAAGGAAGATGCTGTTCAGTCCGAAGGACAAAAGGATCATCGTTACGGAGGTGATCGAATACTACCAAAAACTGCTCTGGTGCCACTAACTCTGTGTGTCGCAAGCCAACGACACGTGTCTGTGATTCCTTGCTGAGCGCTGCCTCCGCCTACACTGCCGCCAACTAGGTCACACATTTGGAATTGAGTCTTGATTTATTTAGGGCAGAGTTTATATCATTGTACAGGCCTCATCGCAGACTGCATCCCCTTTCAGCCCTGGTGCCGCTGACTCTGTGCCCCGAAATTCATGGACACTCTCTGGTTGAACTTTGGTGGCATCTGAGTCTATGACCTGGGAGTTGTCTTCATCATCATGTAGCTGATACTGACTTGGTGGTAAAAATTAGGCTGTAGCATTCCACTCCTCCATTTGCCTGTTTCTGCTTGCTTCTGCCCTCTGCATCATGCCTTGGAAGGACACCTTCCACTGTCCCCCGAAACAATCTGCAACATTCTCCTTGGACATCAACCAGGACCCGCTCAGCTCTCATGGCCCTACCTCAGTGCAGCACAAGTCACCGTTCCGTGGCGGTTTGCCTGTGCCGGCCGCAGTGCATCCGGGGCCACTAACTCTGTGCAGCAGACGGATTGAATATTGGAATTCCTCTAGGTCGATGGCCTGGGGGTCATCAACGCCATGTGTCTGTGGTCCTGCGCTGTCCACTGCCTCTGGCCTCAACTGCGGTCCACCAGGGCTCACACCTCAAATTGAGTCCTGACCTGCCCCGACGTTGCATCACCTCAGGTTGCACACACCACCACCGCCAGGATCACCTCTAACCTACAACTGCCAGAGTCGAAAGAGTCTTACTGGCAGACTATCAGAGTTGCTCACACTTGTCGTCGATGCCATCATCAGCTTGATACCCTGCTCAGCACTTCAGGTGCCACTAACTCAGTGCACCACAACTCATGGACCCTTTCCGATTGAATTTTGTGCTGTAGACAGCTCACGCAGCAATGTCACCTCAGGCAGTGTGGAAGACCTGGGACGATGATGAGGAAGATGATGCAGGTGTAACACACTGCACTGCAGCAGGATTATCCCGAAGAAACACAATCCTAGACAATTTATTCACATGAGCACGCTCAGCTCTGGTGCCCCAACCTTAGTGCACTGCAACTCACAGACCCTTCTGATTACATATTGGGTGACATTTGTACTTGCTCCGGCTACCACCATGATGCTTCGCAGTTGTTTCTGTTATGCTAGTGTTTTCTGTTTCCGCTTTAATATTGATCACTGTTCAAGTTGTTGCCAGCACCAACCACTCCATAAGGGCTGGCTTACACTTACCACACTCACATCCAGCACAGGCGTCACTGTGCATGTGACCCTGGCAATAAAGGTACCGGGCGCACGTGCCCGTAGCCAGTTCCACAAACTATCTGAGTGTGTCCTTGTGGTCATAATGTATGCATGAGGGCACCGAGCCCTACAATATTACATTGTGCTACGTACAGCGGATGCAACCATGTCACCGCAGGCAGCGGGTAAGACCGTGGACATTTAGCTTTATCGTCCCCCACTCAATACGTAAAAGGAGGGCACTAGTCCGGCATACCCAAGCCCAGCGTGGGGGGTGTGAATGATTATCCCGGGGCTCTGGGCATGGTTCAGTACTGGAAATGTGAAAATGCATGTGTCTCTGTCGCAGTATGGATCTCCTTTGGGGAGTGTAAGTGGTCCCTTAGACACCCACGTAGCTCTAGTTCGGCTTCCATGAGGTCGAACCCCATCCGCATGTGTTTGGCCACCTCCTTCTGGCATTCTAACACCTGGCCTTGGAATGTGATGTGTGCTTCGGTGAGGTGGTGGGAGCCAGACTTGGTGGTGGGTGCTTCCTCCTGTGTGGTCTGTGCATGGGGTGGAGTCTCCTCAATGCAGCTGGGCTGCCCTGCTCCTAAAGGTGGATTGTCTAAGATGTCCATGAGCTGTTGTAGGGCATCGGTGTCGATTGTGTGGAGGTCCTCTTCAGCATCACTGATGAGTTGTCTGGTCTGCCCTGGCGGAGGTGTTGTTTGTCCCTCTACAATGTGAAGGGGGAGATGCATTTTGAAATTGTGTTGACATGTATGGTGACGCATTGTTCAAGTTTACATACAGACTGCATGACAATGTACATTGTGACTATTTGGGAGTAGTGGACTGATTGATGTGGGATAGTGGACATTTGGACTACATCATGGATGTGAGCTTGTACACATACATTTTCATCTCACAGTTTCCTGCTATGTCAGATGTGATTGCCCAGTTTCTACACACAAGCAGACCCTGTTGTGTCCTCTGTTCTGCAGTGTAAGCGTTTTACTTTGTACCACATTGTCGTCAATGTGGATGTGCTTTATTGCTATGTGTGTGTGCTGCATTATGGGAGAGTCACCCCTGCAGCTGTGATTTTGCTGCCCCTTATCCCTTTTGAGGCGGTGTGCCTTGACTTTTGTGCTTTTACGGTGCTGAGATGTTGGGAACTTGGGTCATTTGTGCTCTTGGACGTTTTTTGCACTCTTGTGAATTTTTTGTCTGCATGTGTATTGTTGACGTCAGGGGTTGTTTGTGCATGTGGATGTGTCAGAGTGTGACCTGCTCCTTTCTGGATGTGGTCCACACTCAGCCACCTCAGTGTCGTGGCATGCACAATGTCATGATGATTTTACTGCAGCCATGCTGATCGTCATGTAGTGTCACTTGCATTTTCAGTGTGGCTCACAAATACGCATCTTTGCTGGGTTTCGCACATGTGCATGTATTGGTTGTGAGATTGATGATTTGTGTGGTGGGACCCCTTTAAGCACATGGTAGACGGGGGCCTAATTGGTGTTTGTATGTGTGCTGCAGTATGCCACGGGGATCAGGGACATGATCCAGGGTCATTGTGGGTGTGCAATGTGCTACATATCATTGTGCATATGTGCCATTGTAGTCATCTCCATCCGTCCCCCCAGTCCCTGTTCGTTACTCACCCTGTTGATGTTGTGTCAGGTCATATAGAGCTGTGTCCGGACTCCCAACTCCTTGCACCGTCTCCACACTGATGACTGTGGTCACCATTTTCTCCAGCTCCTCCTGTGGCCCAGGACTCCCACCTCCAGTCGCCATTGCTGCCTTCCTGTTGGCAGCGGGTTTCTGCTTGGTTTGGCTTTTCACATCATGCCAGCGCCGCTTGACCTCCTCCATTGACCTCCTCGACACTCTGACTGCATTCACGTTGTTCACAATGGACCCTCATGTTTCCGTTTGTGTTGCAAATGACACAGTGGAGGTGACAAGCAGTTGTTGGTAGTGTTCTATCACCTCCGTGACGATGATCAAGTTTTCCTGTGGATTGAACCCTGTCTTTCTCTTCCTCTTCTCCTTGGCCTTCCCCGAACCAGGAACTAGCGCTACGAGGCCTCCGGGTTGTTTGCGCTCTACAAAACCCGATTAATAATAATAAAATAAAAGGTTCCTTGCTGGTGGTCTGTGGGTCTTGTGGGGTTCGCATTGACCTCTGCACTCAGTCCGGGTGCATCCATGGTGCTACGCAGTTAATTTTTTCCCTTTTTTTCTGCTTTTATGATGCATTTTCCCGCTTGACGCGTGGGAATTGCAGGCCTGTCGCTGGTTATCGCTGAATTTTGTATTGCAATTGGCCTCATCGCTACTATTTTCGTGTTCGTGTTTTGGGGTTTTTAGGCATTGCGTTCATTTTAACGCGGTTATTTGACACGTTATTATGAGACTATCACATGGTACCTCCGTGTTGAGAATGCAACGTTAACACAGCGTTATTTTCGCGCGTTAGACTGCGATGTGAAGTGTTGCGTTAAGCTAATTTTGCGATGATTATCACACGTTCCGAGAATAACCCCCACTGTATTTCACTATCAGGACATGTCACACACGGTGCACAGACAAAATATCGACTCCAAAATATCGAATGGACAAAAGAGTTAAAAATATCGAAAATAATAAAATATCGATAACAAAAATATCGTTGGTCAAAATATCGAATAAAATAATGAATAAAAAATATCGAGTACAAAAATATCGACTCAAAAAAATTGACAAGACAAAATATCTATAAATAGTCAAAGTAAAAAATTTCGATAATATGTAGAAAAAAGGTTAAAAAAAAAAATGTATTAACAGTAATATAAATTGTAGTTAATGTTTAGGAGCGGGATGTTGGGTTAATAGGGGATAAGGGTGGGGAGTAATTTAGTAATAATTAATTAATTAATATATGTTTGTAAATATTTTTAATTAATAATTAATTGGTAATTAATTATTATTAATTAGTTAATTAATTAGTATAATTTTGTACATATTTTAATTAGTAATTAATTGGTAATTAAATAATATTAATTAGTTAATTACATTATTTAGAGTAATTTTTTTATATATATAATTTTTAATTATTGTTAATTAATTAATTGGGAAAACATAATATTAATTATTAAATTACATTAATTACAGCTAATTTGCTAATATATTTACTTTATTGTTATTGTTAATTAATAATTAATTGGTAATTAAATAATATTAATTAATTTTGGGTACAGGAGTATTTTTAGGGTTCAGGGTCAGTTTTCAGTTTTTGGGTAAAGGGGTATTTTTAGGGTTCAGGGTCAGTTTTCAGTTTTTGGGTAAAGGGGTATTTTTAGGGTTCAGGGTCAGTTTCCAGTTTTTGGGTAAAGGGGTATTTTTAGGGTTCAGGGTCAGTTTTCAGTTTTTGGGTAAAGGGGTATTTTTAGGGTTCAGGGTCAGTTTTCAGTTTTTGGATAAAGGGGTATTTTTAGGGTTCAGGGTCAGTTTTCAGTTTTTGGGTAAAGGGGTATTTTTAGGGTTCAGGGTCAGTTTTGGGTTTTTGGGTAAAGGGGTATTTTTAGGGTTCAGGGTCAGTTTACAGTTTTTGGGTAAAGGGGTATTTTTTGGGTTCAGGGTCAGTTTTCCCTACTGTTTTATAGTATGTTACTATATATATATGTTTTAACAAATACGTTTGTAAAAAAATATTTTTATTATTTTCATTTATTGTTTAATTATTATAAGTTAATTTAAGTATTTTTAAGTATATTTTAGTAATTAAATTTGAATATTAATTTAATTTAACACTGTTTTTAATAAAGTCGATATTTTTTACAACTATATTATTGTAAACGATATTTTGTACTCGATATTTTTGTACTTACCTGTTTGTAGATACAAACTCGATATTTTGACTGTCGATATTTTGTCCACGATATTTTTGCAAGTCGATATTTTGTCCCTCGATATTATTTCAGTGATCCGTCACACACATCAGTACATGTCCTATCTTTCACATACACTGCACCCTGCCCACAGGGTTACCAAGGACCTACCTTAGGGGTGACTCACATGTAATAAAAGGGAAGGTTAAGGCTTGGCAAGTGGGGTGCACTTGCCAAGACATAACAGTAGAAACTGCACCCAGACACTGCAGTAACAGGTCTGAGATCCCTTTGAAAGGCTGCTTGTGTGGGTTCCACAATGAGTACAGCAGGCCCACTAGCAGCATTTGATGTACAGGTCCTGGGCACACAAAGTGCACTGTACTAGGGAGTTAGTAGTAAATCAAATAAGACAATCATGGAAACTTCTATCCATAAACAAAATTAACAGGGAGAACATGTGCACTTTAGCACTGATTAGCAGTGGTAAAGTGCCCAGAGTCCTAATACCAACAAAAACAGGAGGCCAAAAAGCAAAAAGTTTAGTGGTAAAACAGCGGAAAAAGCTAGGTCGAACACTCACCCTGAAAACCTTTTTTAAATGCTAGTTCCTCAACAACAGCTGAATGGATTTACCCCCCAAAATCACAATTTCTGGGTAATCTTCTAATTTGTTTTGAGTTTGGTGTAATAACGCTCAGCGGCGTTTTTTGTACTAACAAAAACTTCCCTATGGGACTTCACAAAAAAATATATATATTCTATCCTCCACCCTTATATTGGTCCACGCTTGACAGATCCTCGCAAATCTTTCCAATAAGGTGCCAATGTAGATGAACATTTGGTTTGAATTTGTTTTTTTAATTATTCAAACAGGATCAACGTTATCGGAGAAAAAAATTCCTCCTATGAAAACTCTGACCTAATTGGAACTACACAGTGGCAACCACAACTGTGTATTATCATACATATATATAATCGAGATAGTAAGAATAACCTTCTGCCCACTGCCATCTGGCTTCTGCAGCATACGGTCGGTTTTGCAGGTCCTGGCTCCAATCAGACAGACTTACTGAAGTTGTCAATGTCACAACACCAAAATTTAAAAAGTGGGTCTATTGCCTTTATCAAGGGATCAGCATATAAAGCAGATCTAACATATTTGCCAGAAAATTACCAATATTTTTAATCAAATGTATATTTCAGTAATGTGCACAATGCAATATTTAACAACAGTGATCATTATGAATATGTTTAATAAAGTTTTCATTAAAAAAAATAAAATCAACATGACTGTGAGTCTTTCTTTAAACATAATTCTTATGATAAAATGTAATCATAAAAGTAACCCTAAGAGGGCTTGCACTCCAGCTGCAGAGATTAGAGCTCCGAGGATTTTTGAAAAATATGGTCTAATGGATTTGATGACCATGCAGATTTACTGTTTTCTTCTTTTTTAAAAATGTTATATGGATGCTGCTGCCCACCACAAAAAACTGCTGGGGATGCCCCGCCCCTTCTACGGACACCACCAAGCAAAAAAAACAATTGTAAATAGCCCTTGCGTGCATTTACAAGCGCTCCTTCTTGGAGCCGTGAATAGTAAAGAATTATCCGCCTTAAAGCCCCAGCTGGCACCGATAGTGGGTACTGGTGAGAGCCAGCATTTGTTTCTTAAGTGGGTGTCCTGGTGCCCACCCTTGGCACCTACACCTCAACATTTTGGGGGGATGCTGGAGATGTTAGCCCTTTAAAAAAAATTCAGGTGGGCCCCCTTGTACCAACCTAGGGTACCCACACTGCTGGCACTGTTGGCAGCCGCAGGGAGAGCCTCAAGACCTCTCCAGCACCAAATGGCTCCCCAGCCAGCATCATACTGGTTGATGACGGGAGCCAACGCCTTAGAAAATAAAGGACTCCTTGCATCAATAGAGTACCAGGACTTAGAAAATACAACATTCTTAAGAAAAGCCCTGTCTTCCCATAATATACATATGCATGAAAGTTAAAAAAAAATACTATTTATGCTCAGAAAGACTTTGCATATACATTTTATTTTCAGTCAGAAACCTTTATTTCAATTGGTCGACCATAAAAGTATACGATAAAAACAGGAAATGTAATACAAGGAAATAGACAAAAAAGGTAATCTAATAAAATAATATCCCGATCTATAATAAGCCACTGACATAGTTCCATATCCGACGGCTCTATAAAGCCAATGAGTATAAAATACACAACTGAGCGAATAGTTTCAATGTGGCTCATACCAAGGAGTTAGTTGAAAAAACAATCAAAGTCATAACTTTGGAATACAAATTGTATACACACATATAAAAAGTAAAACCAAATGCATTTCAAGGTTAAAACAGTTAAATAAATTTAAAATACAGTTTCTAAACCCCAAAGAACTACAACGATATTCTGCTGCAACTAAAATAACGATTTTACAAAAGTCATGCGCCTACGTCACTTTGAAGTCAGAAATCTTGACACGGCAAAGACAGTGGGCTTACGGGTGTCAGACTTCAAAACTCGAAATGCCTCAGTACAGTGAACAAACCCCAAGTTCCTGCACATTTGGTCAAGCCAGCACTTCCTTATTAATGTATAACCCGGACAAAAGAAAAAGACATGAAGCTCCGTCTCTTCCTCCCAATTGCAAGCTGGGCATTCTCTAAGAGAAGAGTGTGTCAATTTGCGGGTGAATACACAGAGCCGCAAAATGTCCATTCTAAACTGGACATACAGTTTTCTCGCCAAAAATGGCTGGATGTCATCTAAAAAAGATTCCATTCTGTAATCATCTTTTAGCAATAAAAATTGGTTCGTCAATTGACCTACAGAGGAACGTCCCTGTACAGCGGCAAGTTTGCTCGAACGGTAAGCTTTTATCACTTCAGAACGTGGGGTTGCAGCACATGCTTCCTCAGGGTTGCTCCACAATGTTGGTTTTCCCATCTTAGTGCATTCCTCCTTTATACGTGCAAACCAGGGGATTGTTACTACTCCTGGAAGGCTCAATATCTCGTTTAGTTCTGTTCTGTACGCTGCCAATTCCGGAGTCACCCACATTCTGCGCCAAAAAGTTAAGGGTCTGAGGCCCAGCTCCTCCTAATCGGTCTAATTCCTAGATCCAACCGCAGGGGAACAAGGAGGGTACTAGCGGGGAGACCCAGGATCTGCCTCATAAAGTTATTTTCCACCTTGCTCACAGGTCCTCAGCAGCAATGCCCCCAGAGTTCAGCCCCATACACTGCCCCGCCCATTTTATTTTACATTCTTAAAAGAATATAAAATAAGATGTATATGTAATGAATGAGTCTCTTTTATTACTATTCGGCCCATGAGATGGGCTCCCTGGGGCTTCAATGAGGTTCAGGCAGTGGTACCATGCTCCCCCTCCCCTTTGATTAAAATTGTTGGCCCGGGGATGGGGTCACGAGGCCAAAAAATGGGCTGGCCCAATGCACACCCACATCTCCAAACATGCACACATGTATATATTTATTTATTTGTGTGTGTGTGTGTGTGTGTGTGTATATATATATGCAGAGCACTCTCAGGATCAATTGATCAATTGGTTATCTTTTTAATCAGAGAAGATGCGCTTCGGCTATGGTGCCTTCCTCAATGCTTTGTTGAGAAAAAATTTGCTGACTCACACTCACGATTGTTTTAAAAAATGTCAACATCCTACTCCCATTAGAGCATTTCAAATTGTAAACAGAAACAAAGGGCTGCATGATCTTGTACTGAATGTTCCATTTTGCAGCCATTTACATCCCAAATGGTGGCCCATGTCTCTCCTTCATTGTTGTCGTGGAAAGTAAGACTTCTCTTTAAGCAATCTCACATTTTGCCTTTGAGGTAGCACTTAATAATTAACCAGATGAAAGTACTTCATTTGGGTAGACTTTTTCAGCAAATCTGGGGACTCTTCTTGGAAGAAATAAGGTTCCATTCAGACTCTGGTGCGCATTTAACAGAAATTAAACCTCAATGGGAAGCACTTACAAACATAAACATAGCAGGTACCCCAGTGGAAGCCCAACTTCAGTAAAGCACAAATAATCCTAACTTCTTGGGCTTGGTGAAAGCAGAGCAGGTGTGTTTCATCTCATATTCTATGTTGAAAAACAACCTGATCTTGTTAATGGAGGTGACTGCAGTGTTGATATTTTGAAGCGCTATCTGATTTGGGGTGACTGTGATGAATGGTTTCTTTCTCATTGTCTCCTGGTGAGAGCAGAGTGTCTGATTCTCCCTTTTAAATACTCTTAAGTATGCAAGTGCCCAAAATGTATAGCACCATTCACACATCCACCCATAGACCCGCACATGCACTCACACACCCACCCTGACACTCACACAGGCACTCATAGAACCACTTACAGAGCCACACAGGCACTCACCCACCGACTCATAGACACACACAGGCACACACACACCCACTCATAGAGCCACACAGGCACTCACACACTTACTCAGACACTCACACACCCACTAACAGGTTTCCACAGGCACTCAGACACTCACTCACAGACCCACACAGGCACTCACAGAGCCATACAGGCATGCATGCACCTACTCAGTCACTCACAGATCCATTCACATACTCACACAGGCAATCACAGCCCCATTTACAGACCCATACACCCACTCTCAAAGGTGACAGGTTACAATTAAGATAAAACATTGAAAAAAGTAGAAATTCACTTAAAAAACTAAGGTTAGAGGTATGTTGCAGTTAGGGATTAGAATTTAATAAAACATAAACATTCACTGAAAAAAACAAAGGTTACAAGAACTTTATAGTTAGGCTCAGATTTTACTTGCACAAAACCAGTGAAATTCGGCAGTTATAGTTACCTGAGCTCACTATAACTTATGCCCCTGCAATGCACTGCTTATGACCTCACATATTATATCACTTGTAACATGGTCAGTGACATCACTGATAACAACACTAATGACATTTCAAATTACATCACTGATGACATCATCTAAAGAACAACTCACACATCTGCTCATACACCCATACAACCACTCATACACTCACTCACACATCAATACAATGAAATGAAATGAATGAAATGAAAAGGAGTCTTATTGAGCGTGATTGCTGCCCTGAGGCGTCCAAGCGCTAAAGAACAGGGATTTTACCTACTGGGCGAAATTAACACAGGAAAGTTAGTCACATCTGTTAAAAAGAAAAGTTTTAAGTTGTTTACGGAAGGAAAACAAATTAGGGTTGGATCTAAGGTAGAGAGGAAGTGAGTTCCACAGCTTGGACGCATTATAAGAAAACGACCTGCCTCCAGCTCTAGATCTTCTAATTCGGGGGACTGTAGCCAAAAAGGCGTAAGTGGAGCGAAGCTGTTTCTTAGGATGGTGAGAAGTGATTAAAGAATGGTTAATTACCAGGCCAGTTTGCCAGTAGGCTTGATGGGAGATACACATGGATTTGAAGTTAATTCTCTCCCTGACCGGCAGCCAATGCAGGCTCTTCAGCCCGGGCTTTGCTGAGAGCCTTCGAGGGAGCTGAAGCAACGTGCGTGCAGCACAGTTCTGAATCAGCTGAAGTTTTCAGGTGCCCCTAAGTACAGGGCATTGCTGAAATCTAGACGGGACTGAATCAGACCTTGGATAACAATTTGTTTGGCTGCAAAGGGTAGGAGAGGGAGAATCTTTTTTAAAAGTCTGAGGAGACCAAAACAAATGGGTGATAGCTTAGTTGCCTGGGTGTTAAAGGTAAGGGGCTTATCCAACCAGACTCCAAGACTTTTTATGTTGTCTTTGGGAGTGGGTGGCGCACCCAAGTTGAGGGGCCATAAAGAGTCGATAGAAGGCGAGGCCGGGGGTCCAAGGAGCATAAGCTCAGTTTTGTCTCCGTTCAACTTAAGACATGATGCGGACATCCAGTTTTTTACTTCCTCCAGGCAACTCATCAAACCGACCTGCGATGGCTGGCTGTTCTTTTGCATAAAAGAGACCACTAGCTGGGTATCGTCCGCATACGTGATGATCTTAATGCCATATGGACGGCCGATCTCAGCCAGCGGCCTCATATACATGTTAAATAGCGTAGGGCTCAACGATGAGCCCTGCGGTACCCCGCAGCCCAGGGGTCTACTGGAGGATACAGTATCTCCTTCAAAGACTTGAAAAGTCCTGTTGCTCAAAAAGGACTCAAGCCAGGCTAGTGCTTTCCCTGACACTCCTAAGCTGAGGAGTCGACACAGTAAGGTTCTATGATTCACCGTGTCAAACGCGACGCTCAGATCGAGGAGGATGACTGCCACCGATCCCCCGATCCAAGTTCCGCCTGGTTTCCTCTGTGACCGCCAGTAGGGCAGTTTCCGTCCCGTGTTTGGGGCAGAAGCCCGTCTGGGTGGCATCCAGCAGATGGTTACTCTCGAGAAAAGTTGTTAGATGCGTGTTAATGTGTTTCTCAAGGATTTTGCTCACCCAGGGAAGCAAAGAGATGGGGCGGTAGTTGTTGAGATTACCGGAGTCTAGATTTGGTTTTTTTAGAAGCGCTTGCACCATGGCTTGCTTCCGTGTAGGCAGAACAAGGCCTGAGGACAGGGATGCATTATGTAGATCCATAACAGTGAGGAGAATAACATGTATAGCCGCAACCAAGGTGCACGGGGGAGCTGGATCGCACGCAGAGCCTGACTTTACTTGACGCATTATGGGTTCAAGTGTCTCTAGGTCCAGCAGGGGGAACTGACCTAAGGTATTTAAGGGGGGGGTGGCCAGCTTCTGTAGGAAGAAAAGATCTTTTGGCAGAAAGATCTAAGTCAACATCTGAAAATGATAAATAAATTTGATTGAATTTTTGAAAGAAAAATTCCGCCAGGTCGTTACAACGGGACAGAGTGCTGTGGTTAGAAGCAGGGGGTGAAGGGAGCTTAGTGAGACTGTTTACTATTTTTTAAATTTCTTTTGGTTTGGATCTAGCCATCGTGATTTTTTCTGTATAGTAGGCGGATTGTGTCACTTTTATCTCTAGCTTATAGGCTCTAATCGCCTCTCTATATATAGCTTTATCTGATGCCACTTATCCCAAGCGCCACCTCCTTTCCAGTTTTTTGCATTGTCGCTTTTTCCCTCTAAGCTCCGACGAGTACCAGGTGGCGGTTTTCCGCAGTCTTTTTAAGGTGGTTTCGAAGGAGGAGAATGGAATCAAGGGACTTCGAGATCCAATTGTTTTACTCGTCATTATCTGATAAGGGCTCCCGAAAAAGTGGAAGTCTGGAAATCGCAAGAGTATTGGTACACTGTTCTAAGGGAAGTCTGGAACAATTTCTGGATTTCCGCAGAGTGGGAGTTAGAGGGAGAGGCCTATATATAGACCAGGTGAAGGGGATCAAAAAGTGATCGGTCCAAGGGAGACGACTAATAGAGCCTATTTTAAGGTCGGCGCAGTTGCTGAATACCGGGTCCAGAAGATGGCCTTTAATATGAGTAGGGAATAAAATAAGTTGTTCCAACTGAAGTGCAGCTAGACTGGCCGCCAACTCTACGGCTATATTATCAGAGATGTTATCAAAATGAATATTAAAGTCGCCCAACAACGTAAAGTTAGAAGGAGAGGTGACCAGATCAGCGACAATGGAAGTGTGGAACTGTTTTAATGGGCCAGGAGGACGATAGATAAGGGTGCCTGAGAAACTATTATTTGGGGAAAAATTGATAAAAAAGGGCATACTTTCACAGTCCGGGATGGAGTCGAAGGTGCATCGGCACGTGTACTGGTCTTTATGAATAATTGCCAAGCCACCTCCTTTCCCATGGGCACGATCTTTACGCACTCACACACCCACTCACTGATCCATAGAACAACTCACACAGCCAGTCACTTACCCATACAGTTACTCACACATCCACTCATTCATCCATACAACCACTCACATACCCATACAGCCTCTCAACAGAGCAACTCATTCACCGATACAACCACTCAGACACCCACTCAAACACCCATACAAGCCATCACATATGTCCATACTCACCCATACAGCCTCTCACATATACCCTCACTCTCCAATACAGCCACTCACACAACCAATCAGTTAACCAAACACCCACTCAAACAAACACTCAGCCACCCAATCAATCAATCAAATAAACTTTATTCGGTTTTATGTCAGAAAACCATAAAAGTTACACGGATCTAAATGCATAAAAACAGTAATACATTAAAACATGATTAAAAAGTCAGAACCTCTTACATAGTTTTAAAAAAAAAGACCCAATACCCACCCACCCAAATTTATTCGAGGCCTTAACCTCATTGATGCTGATGCTTTTTCCCTGCTGTGCTGAGAAATCGTAAATCCCATTGTTCATGACGAGCTGGGCTCGTCATCAGCCTGGGAGGAGGCTACTTCATGACGAGCCCAGCTCGTCATGAGCCTGGAAGGGGTTAAAGTGCAATATGCCAGAAAAGCATGACTTCCAATTATATTTACTTTATACCACAAGTTAGATCAGCTAAACTAATAAAACATACCTAAATCGTCCAATATCTACACATCCATACAGGCCCTAGATTTCACAGAAGCTTTTAAAAACCCTACTATAAAAGTAATGCAGTCCTCTTTCAGCAGTTGAAGGTACATAAGGGCTGGATGGGCCTGTCTAAAATTCATTCTTTTAAAAATGGGGACGAGAAAATCCCTTTGGGGGGTTTCATACAACTTGCATAAAAACATAAAATGCAGCTGATCCTGCAGAGACTGTCCGTCGCAGCCACAGGGAGCTAGCACTTGACCTCTGCTATATCCCTTAAGCCTGGCTAACACGAGATGGAAGAGGTTCATCCGAAACCTTGTTAATAAAAACTTCTCGTGTGTTGATAGAAAACCCAAAAGATAAGGTTCCGTTGTCGGAGTTGTTTTGAGTATTAAAAACATACGCACACTGGGTTTCAGCATCTCCTGAGATTCCCTGTCCACTTTCCTTGAGGTCAAGAAGTCTACCCTAATTAATTCCACATCCTTCTTGACAATGGATTCAGGCTTTCAATATAAATCACTGCGCCCTACCCCTCCCAAACTGCTTTTAATATATTTAAGACATGAAATTCTGTATGCATTATCGAGAGACATACACTCTCCTAAAATTAAATGGTTGAGAGTTAAATCTTTGTTCAGCCAGCACCTCAACCAGAAAACCAGGGTACGCAGTGCAAGGACATTGCTTAAATAGGGAACCCCCAGTTCCTCATGAACCGCTAGGTTAGAGGTTCCACGCGGAACACACAATAGGCGCTTCAGAAAGTAATTCTCTGACACCTGATGGGAATTCGCAGCAGTATATCGCCAGATTTCACTACCACTATGGCCATGCTTTTGGCTTGATAGTCTTTCAACATAGCTCCTATTGGTTTCTTCCCTATTGTGGAGGCAAAATTAGAAATGACTGCATTTACCTGGGCCAGGTCCCCCTTTTTCCTCGAGATTAAAGGACCCCATTTTAATTGTTCATCAAGAAGAACCCCTAAATTGGAAACTTTTTTGGGTCTAGAAAATCCTATTAAAAGGGATTGCAAGCCCATGGCAGTCCAGGATATAAGGACGTCGTCGTCCGCATATAGCAGGACGGGAATACCACGCCGCCCTGCACATGGGTAATCAACTCAAGTTCCTCTTAGTACAGTATTCAACTCATTGATGTAAAAATTAAACAAAAATGGAGCCAAAATGCTTCCTTGCCGTATTCCCCTCTTAATCTCAAGGTCCCTAGTGACACGAAGGTCCTGAGAAAACCTGACATTAGCCTTGGTTGATTTATGCAGGTCCTCTAGAATACAATACTGTTATCCACCCCCATTGCCCACATGGACTGCCACAATTTAACCCTATTAACGCAATCAAATGCGGAGGACAAGTCCATGAAGGCAAGATAGATAGTGCTGGGGCATGCAACAGTGTATTTGCTCAGCATCATAGATAGATTGAGACACTGAGCAGCAGTGAAACTTCCCGACCGAAATCCATACTGGACCTCCAACAGGATCTCATGCTCCTCCGCTCAAGTTGATAATCTCTGCAAAAGAATGAGTCCTTCAACCTTAACCACTGAGTGAATGAGGGAGATTGGCCTGTAACAGTGGGGGCTATTCCTGTCACCCTTCTTGAAAACAGGGACTATGGTGGAAGAGGCCCAAGCCTGAGGACAGCCATTCTTTGCTGCTGCGTTAAACACTGCCTCCAGTATCAGGGCCCAAAATGGAGGGTCGGACTTAAATAAGTCCGGAGGAATCCCATCTGGGCCCGGCGCTTTATTAATATATAGCCCTACAATACCAGCCATAACTTCACCCTTTTCAAAAATTATTACTGGGACATTTGTGTCCCGACTCTCTTGGCAAATATGCTCCATAGGGCAGTCAAACATAGATTTGAAGTGAAGCACCCACTCCTCCTCAGTAATGTGTGAGTCTAAGGCCCCCCTCACTTCCTGACCAAAAAGGGGTTGATTCACAATGTTCCAGAACATTGTGAATCGACCAGTCGTTGTGATGGTTTGTTCCTAAGAGTGCTTGAATCAATCAGCTCCCTCCAGCCTCCTCCTTCAGGGCACCCTTTCGTCTGACCAAAGCTGACATATTCTTTACGACAAACACACACCTCGGTTTGAATTCTTGGTTTGACTGCCAGAGCTTCCCTCAGCTTCTTTGCTGCCTTAGAGCAATGAGAGTCAAACCATCTGGGGACGCGATTGGCAGTTCTGCTAGCCGGGACACTTCAAATTTCACCAACTTTACACACTCAGCCACCCATTCAGCCACTTACCCAGAAAGTCACTCACCCACACAGCCACTCACACAGCCACTTAGTCACCAATACAGCCTCTAACATGTCCACTCACAGACCCATACAGCCACTCACACAGCTAATCACTCTTACATCCACTCATATACCCTCTTAATCACCATACAGCCACTCACACAGCCACTCACCCAAAAACCCACTCACTCACTCACCAATACAGCCAGTGACACCCCTACAGTTAGTTGCAATCCCACTTATTCACCCACACAGGTCCTCACACACCCACCTATTCATCTATACAGCCTCTCACAAACCCACTCACACACCTATACAGCCACTCTAGCATCCACTACACATGCATACACACAATCAAACAGCCACTCATATAATATGTTAGAAATAGTATCACTCATTAGTAGTACACAAAGTGTAGCAATTTAACATTTTTAGCACATTAGTATATATGTTTAACACTCATAAACGTTTAGAAAACACTCACAATCACTAGATGCTGTCATCAGTGATATCATTTGAGATGCCCTCTGTATTGTTATCATTGATGTCACTGACTGTCATAAGTGATGCAATATGTGAGGTCATAAGCAGTGCATTGCAGGGCATAAGTTATAGTTAGCCTGTGTACCTATAACTGATGAATTTCACTGGCTTTATACAAGTAAACTCTAAGCCTAACTATAACTTCTCTGTAACCATTGTTTCTTCAGTGAATTTCTAAGGCGTTTTAAATTCTATTTCCTAATTATAACGTTCCTGTAACCTTTGCTTTTTTCTGTGAATTTCTAGAGCTTTTTAACATTAAGTGAAATACTCATTGCAATGCACATAGTGGCATGTTGGACACAGGGCCTGGCATTGTGCTGCCGCCACCAAGCTTGCTTCTGCTTCCCTTCTCCTTGCCATCAATTGTCCAAGTCCATGCCCTTGCTTCCTTATTGCAGTCATGTGTGAGCAGTGTTCTGCCACTGCTCTACCTGCCTGCCCTTAACAGTTAGCTTGCTGCACCATCCGCCTCCTACTTGCCCGGTGTTGTCCGAGTCCATCCACCAGCCCCCTGTCTCCTGCCCTAAATATCTGATGTGCTGCCACTGCCCTTAATTTAGCTTGATGACCAAGCCCACTCCTCCTGCCCTTTGTTGCCCAATCATGCACCCCATCTTTGCCCTCCTGCTTAGCCTCTGTGCTTAACTTGCTGCCCCTACTCTCCTTCCTCCTGCCCTCCAATGTCTGTGTGCATGCCCCTCTCCCTCCTTTCTGCCCACCATAGTGCATGGACCTGCCACCCTCTTTGAGTGCTCTGTTGAGCTGCCACTTCCCCACCTGCCTATCATGGTCAGATGGGTGCCAGGTGTCCCTGCCACCCCCACCCTGCCTGTCCAAGTTCCGTGCCTTGATCCCCTCCCTCCTGTCCTCCATGGTCCATTTTGTTGCCACTCCCTTCTGCCCTCCATGTTCTGGTGTGCTGCAACTGCTCCTCCTGCCTGCCCTAAGTGGTCTGTTGTGAAGCCCCTCCCTCTGCCCTCTCTTGTCTGTGTCCAGCCCCTACCCCTGCACTCTGTCTTCCATGGTCCTTTGTGCATGCCCCTGCTCCCGCCCTCTTGGCCATTATTGCCATTGTGCTGCCACTACCCCCCTGCCTACCATACATATTCTTCTGTGCTTCCACAACCCCTCCCATCTTCCCTGTGTTGTCAGCTTGCTGTCCCTGACCCCTTCCTCCTTCCCTCTGTTGTCTGTGTATATGTCATTATAGTCTCACTGTTGCCCTCCATAGTATGTTGTGCTTCCAGTGCCCACCCTGCCTGCTCTCTATGGTCAGCTTTCTGTTCTTTCCCTGCCCTCTGCCCTCCGTTTTCCATGTGCAGACCCCTTCTCTCCCTCCTGCCTTGTCTGGTCTGTTGTCGTGCCCCTTCCCCCTCCCTAATGCCCTTCACGGACCATTATATTGCAACTGTCTCTGATGTCTGTTCGGTATGGTCAGCTTGCTGCCCATGCCTCTTTCCCCTCTGCTCTCTGTTGTTCGTGGGCATGGCCCTGTCAACTCCCTATTGCTTTCTATGGTCCGTTGTGCTGCACTGCCATACCACTTGCCCTGTGGGGTGTAATGTGCTACTTCAACCCCTGTTGCCTGCCCTGTAAGGTCAGTTTGGTACCCCTGTCCATCCACCTCTTGCCCTCTGTTATCCAAGTCCATGTCCCTACTCCATACCCCATCAGTGGTGTGTCCACTTGCATGACAGAGCCAGTTATTTGTTGGCTAAGTGGAAGATGAGATTTATAAACTTACATGCCATTTTATTATGCTTGGCCACTGCAGCTTGCACCACCCATTACCCCATTACCCCTGCCAGCACTGCCAATGACAGCACCAACACAATAAATGACCTTCACACTCCTACAAGTGTGACAATTCAGATGCTCCGGTCTCTCATTGTCCACATCGGGACTACGTGTGGGTAGGTGTGGAAGGACTTGTCTGCGCGTCGGACAGGCACCTACTCTAAGGTGCCACTACATGGGAGCAGACCGTTGATGCGAACTAGCAACCTTTATAGGGTCACACCCAAGAGAGCAGGACCGGCTGGCCTGCCTAGTTACTTTCAGTGGAAGGTAGTATAGCCCCTTCCGTGTGTAGCACAGTTCTTTTTATTTAGGTCCTGACGAATTGAAAGTATAGCATGAAGCATGCCGACCATCAGGCATTAGATACGCTACTGGACCACAGTACCAGTGTGCATCTCTCCCTCACCGTTTTTATTAAGGTGGGTAACCACATCATTAAAATAATTCGCGGATTACCTAACCTTTTTTAATTTTCACACACTTTGCACGTCTACACCACTCTTAGTACCCTCATACCCACATGCAACAACTGGCAGGAACAAAAGATCTCCGATAAAGAGCCCCTTCTTGGGTGCCCGTCAGACATTGCAGCGCCAGTCTGACGAGGAGCAATACCCAGATGATGAAGCATGACACCTAGCTTGCTAGGTTTGTGAGGGTTTTAGTTCCGAAAGGAGAATTCTCCCCCTTTTCTTTCCCTTCTATGCCTTGGGGAACCGTGTACTTCTCTATGTTTGAGATATTGCCAGGGCCTGTACACTGGACCCCGTTAAAAATCGCCCACCTTGGTTCCCCCCTTTTTGTTGATACAATTCAGACTGTGTCATGCCTCCAGAGCTAGAGGGATGGCTTGGGTAGAAAGTGTTAGTGATTTCAATATATATTTAATTAATAAACAACTGTTGTTGTGCTAGTCCTTAAATTGGACAAACAGCAACACTGTGCAGCAGACTTTAATAAGTGCCACGGTTGACAAATAAGTGCTTGTGCCGAGCACCGGAAACCACCTGCTCAAATTAAGCACTGTTTACGCTGTGTTCTCACTAAAATGCCCAGTGGAAATGCCTTGGAATGCATGCATCTGTTTTGCTGAAATCTGTCCTGTGTAAGTGAGAACATCAGTCCTAGGTGTCTCTGTGGAAGGGAACATCAAAAAACCAGTGCACGTGGTCAGCAGTTGTGGCTCAGCATTCTTGAGTATTCATCTGATATTAAGATGTCAGTAGGTGATATGATGTCAGGAACGTACTGTGTCTTGTATTTGATCAATCTTAACTTGCCGTTTCTGGGGACCAATTTTGAATTTTCCAATAAATCTAACTATTCTGTGTCTGTCAGGCCTTCCCTTAGCTTCTCCTCCCTTCTAATTCACACACCTCCTTATCATGACTATGGCTCTCTTGCCAGATAGTGTAGTAAGGTCATTATCCTTCATCACAAATCTAAAACAAATGTGACACATAACGCTTGGTAAGAACTTCATGTGTTTGTTTGTAAGTATGGTGGTTGTCAAACATGTACACCATACTGATCCCAGTGAAAAAATATCAATACAGTTAACCTCAGGCAAGTTATGCAGAAGGGTGATGTCATTGTATTTTCTAAGGTTAAACTCTGACAAATGGAGGATTCCATAGAGATCAACTGGTTTCATGAGGGAAACTGTGCCTCAACATGATGGTTTGCCCTGAACAAGGAGCCATTACTCATTGAAAAAGGTGGCATGAATATTATCACAACTCAAACCTAACCCAGGAGTAGCTGTAGTGAGGGATGACCCCTGTTAAAGGTTGGTCACACTGAAGGTAATGCCATTCCGGGATTGGAAAAGCCCCCCAAGATTAAAAAGGTACAGAGCAACTGAGAGGCCACGACAGGCCATATCTACTAGGTCTGTTCACATGTGCGGTGGTTTTGCAACATCCAAGAAATTATACATACAAGTATAGCTGAGAAGAACTGGTGTGAAGGATAGACCTTAATGGTTGCTATCTGAACTCCAGACTGTTCAGAAGTCTGGACCAATCCTGAAGAAATCACTGCTGTAGTTGAACTGTCGGCCTGATGGCGCAGGACTATCAAACTCCAAGAGAATGGACGGCCTGCCAGTGATGTTTAGAGCCTAAATATCTGAGAGGACCCTCTATCTATGGCTGCTCCAGGAACAGGAGGTCACCCAAGCCAGCTGCCGAAGATTCTGTAAGACAAAATCCGGTCTAGGGGGAGACACGCCTGCTTCTGCTTTCATCAGAGGCAGCCTACTGGGTCCCTGAACCCCAGGCTGTGGTGAGTTTTTTGCACCTTCTTGTTGCTCCCAAAAGGTTTGAGGTTTATGTGAATTCCCCCCTCCTCAAGCCTGGGGATTCAGTATGATAGCGCTAGGCACTCACCATGGTTCTGGAGCCCTCAGAATATCAGTTTTTGCGCACGTGGGCATGATATATTGATATTTGTACACCCGGTCAGTACCCCAGGGATTGTAAATGTAAATGTAAATGTATTTGAGCTTATATAGCGCACAGCTACCCACAAAGGGTTTCCCGGCGCTTGCTTAGGGAACCTGTCCTGGTATTCCCCTGTGAGATATCCCCAGCAGGGTATCCACAAGGTGAAAGCCAGGCATCCCGCTGCGAGGGGCCGTTGTGGAGATTAAGCAAGCTATTGCCCAGAGTCGCAGAGTGTGAACCCGTGAGTTGAGAAGGCATCAGAGCGAGAATTATCGAGTCCGTGGAATTTTTGAGCCCAAGACCCACCGAGGCGGGGAATTGAACCCTGGTCCAGGGCCGATCTCAGCTTCCGGGTCTGCCGCCTCTAACCCCTGAGCCACACTTCTCCACATTGTATAGTCTGCAACTTTGTCCCTGCTTGTCCGATGCCTAGTGCCTGCTGCCATTGTCCCTGTGGGCACCTTGCTACCAGATTTTCTTTACCTCAACCAGTGTGCTAAGCGATACAGACTCCCCAAATGTTTAAACCATAATGGTGTATCTTGTGACAGCTGTTACCCTTTATGAATAGCCTATTGGTGCTCCAGTAGAGTGCAGATGCTGCTAACCCCATATGGGACACTGTCCCTAACCCCAAAAAGTGATGGTTTTGACTTGCTAAACTTGGGTGCGAACTTCATTCTTTAAATGGTGGATCTGCAGGTATTCCGGTGAGTCTGGACAGAGTTATTTTCAATAGGTTTTTGTTATTACTCAATGAAAAAGTGTTGTTTTTACAGGCTAAGTCGCCGATGTCCTGTTTTCAAAAAGCGACCTGCATTTTCAACATCAGATATCTGTATCAGGTTCACCAACCCAGTAAGCCATCTTTTTGTTTGCTCTTTTTCTTTAACTTTTTTTAGTTTTATGCTCTGACGGCAGACAATGCACATTTATGGATACTTAATTAACATTTCAAACATTATAAAAAACAAAGGAAAAGACCACAAACACTTCGCAAAATTCATACATTTCGACTCGCCACGCTATAAGCTAAGGCCTCTTGTGAGCCGTAACTCTGGTAAGGTTTGCATAGGTTAAGCCGTGATGACAGAGTATTTTTTAAAGTGTCTCTGCTTATCATAGGATGTGTAAAGGAGATGGGTGGAGGGTGGGGGGGACAGCGGGCAAACCCAGTGAACCATTTTAGTGAGGACTAGTCACAAAAATGAAGGCATCCCATATGCACACCTTGAACTGGACACGCCACTGGCACTTTTAAGACTATGGGCCTTATTACGATGAGAGTCGGAAACCCTCTGACATCAGATCGGAGGCTTCTGAGCCTCATTGCGGTTTCAATTCCACCTGCCTAATTTCGGGACTGCTGACCAGAGGACGGTCGGTCCCGAGACCGCGACAGTGTTGGTCAGAGGCAACTCGACCGACATCGTAATCCAGCCCTCGGTGTTTTAATCGAACAGCTCCTTGTTACTCAGAATATCAGAAGCTTGTTATTTTATTTCAGTTTTATTACATTTTCGATACCATTCTTTCCAAACAGCTAATAAAATCAAAAACACACTTAAACAGTTAAAATAGTTAAAACCGTTACTACTCTTATGGAAAAGGCATAAAAAGGATAATATATTTAGTCATTTCTGTACAAATGAAAAATACTAGCACTTGCTTTATTGGTATTCATTTTGTCTAAATTAAAAAGAGCGGTAAGTATTTTGTGTTTTCCATCCAGAAGATGGCATATTGGAATGCAGCTCCAGGATGCAAGGTGAGTGCTGTGCAGTCATGGAGAGACCACAAGACACAGTACGGACCGTGATGCACTGAGGTTGAATCAAGTATCTGTCACCCCTCGAAAGTTAGTGTCCCTCGAAAGACTGGTAAAAGCCATATTATTTTACAGTATAATTTAACATTTGTGTTTTTTTCCTACATTTACATCCTCAGACTCCATGCTGTGCAAAAACGTCCCTGCTATATTGCTGAAACCCTGGTTGAATAACTTATCTTGTTTTAAAATTTACATGTTTTCCTCACATTTTTATTTGTAATGCCCCTCTCCTTCTCTTCTACATTCTGCATGCCTCATATCTTTGTAGAAAACTCTAAATAACCTGCCTATCTTAATCTCCCTTTCTTTGAAGCCATATCCCTACAACCTAGCATATGTTTATTCCATCAACTGTTTGGTTCTCACTTAACCCCCTCTAATGAGCACAACTAAATCCTTAGGGGCAGATTTACAAGCCCCTTGCGCTTCTTTTGCGCCGCCGTTGCGTTACTTTTGTGATGCAACGGCGGCGCAACAGATGCGCCATTGTGCGGGCTATTTACAACGTAACGCATCTGGGAGATCCGTCACGTTGTAAAGCCCTGCGCCTTAAGGAGGCATTCTGGTGCAGGGGGGGCGTACCAGCGCAGGAACGCCTCCTAAAAGTGGCTAAGTGAAATCTACAAGATTTCACTCAGTCACTTTTAGGCCAATGCTACGTCAAAACCATGCGCCTGCTTGAAGCAGCCGCAAGGCTTGATGCAGCATTAGTAGAATGGGCCCCCCAGAGCATTGCTGGAGCTGCGTCGCGCATGCGACGCAACTCCAGCAATGCGATACCTTTACGGCACAGATGCGTGTCGCATCTGTGCCGTTTTTGCCCCATGGTGCGCCGCATTGTAAATGCGGCGCATCATGGGTGGCGGAGGCATGGCGCACAATTACTGGCGCATCCCTGCTAATTTGCAGGGATGCGCCAATAATTGTAAATATGCCCCTTAATGTACAACATAGAACTGGAGTCAATTCATTGAATGGTTTCTTTGAAAGCAAAGGACTTATCTCTATAAGCAATGGACTGACATCTAATGTTATGCTCACCGGAGGGCGCTGCAACGCCTTGTCAGAGCTAGTAAATGCTTTATAAATGTAATTTCAATTCGGTCCCTTCCTCTAAAGAATTATAGTTTTCTTGTGATCTATCCTTTGGGATTGGTGAATCGTCCTCATGCCTAACACAGATTTCCATATAAAAGGTTTTTCTTTAAAAAAATGCTAATTTTGTGTCACTGTGAAAACTCTTTGCAAACATGCAACATAGCTCTGATATTCCATATAGCAGGCTATTCTCGTTCCAACGAAACTGGATAAAATGGTATCCCCCTAGTATGGCAGGGCATGAGTGTTCCTATGTTTAGAGCTATGGTCCTAATTATCTATGAACATTTAAAATGTAAGATTACTCATGTAAGCAGGAAACCGACGGAACTAACTCAGTATGCAATGATATTTACATAGTGGTTTGGAATCAGTGCTTAATTTGAGCCGGTGGTTTCCAGCGCTCAGCACCAGCACTTAATTTTCAACACCGTATTTATGACAGTCTGCCACATGGTGTCGCTGATCATCTAATTTAGAGATGAACAAAAAAACGGGTGTTTATAAATACAATATACATTTAAAATTACTAATACCTTTCTCCCAGCCATTCCTTTAGCTTTGGGCAACTGAACTAATCTGAACCGTCATACTTGCAGGCGAAAGAGATGGCTAGTAGTTGTTTTGGCAGCAATGGCAAGGACGGTGGGTAGTGCAAGCTGCCATGGCCTCCTGGTCAGGCTCTGGCACTTTTTATTTTACAAATTAAAACACTGGGTTTAGTCCTGTTGAACTAGCGTTAGGTTCTTGTTCCTCACGAAGCTGACGCTTTGAGTGAAACCAGAAATTATAATGTAGTACACAGTTCAGCTACAACTTTTTTGCTTAGTCAGAACTTATTTTATTGTTATTTTGTGCAGAGTTGGCATGGTGTTTGCTGCATTATATGCATCTTCTTCCCATTCACAAAATACGTGACCAACAACAATATTTTTTCTTCCTTGTAATGCAGGTAACCGTCACCACTATTGGCTACGGGGACAAAGTGCCACAAACATGGATTGGGAAAACCATAGCATCCTGCTTTTCAGTATTTGCTATCTCTTTCTTCGCTCTTCCAGCGGTAAGTCCTCATTAGAAGAAGCAGCCCAAATCCTCTGTCATTAGATTGCTCAATAGACTGAAGCGTCATTTGTAGAGTTAATGACCCCCTACCCCACATTTTGAATTGAAAATTCAGATCTATATCAACAAGTGAAAAATACAAGGGTTATGGAAATACAGATGCACTCCTAACATTCAAAATGTCTGTAGGAGTTTGGACATAATTACATGATTAACCAATTGCAATTCCCATTTTTAACATTAAATATTCCATATGAAACATTTTATGCATCTCAAAACTAATACGTTTGTGTTACCTTTTGTTCCTATTGTCGAGTTTGCAGTAGCTTACTGTATTGCTCTTCGTTTCCTGTTGGCTGTACTGTGCCCTGATTCACCGTGGTTGGCGGGTGCTTCATAGTCACTGACATGATTAAAATAGAAAAGGATAAAGAGAGAAAGAGCCCAGGGATTCCATCGCTTATTTGCAAGGAATGGAATCAAGAAAATTATGTAGTTTCTTACATCATATTGTTCTTGTGTGCGAAGTCTATCAACCCACCAGTTACAATTGTATTTTATTTTCTGGACTTTTGGCTTGATTTGATTTGATTTGATTTGATTGGCGATTTATATAAGCGCAACTTTGCCCAAAGGCGTCAAGGCGCAAAAGATGGAATATAATAGCCAGGTACTAAAATGGAAAGGAGAAAAGAAAAGTCTAAGAGTAAGCTTCAGTGAAGAGCAGGGTTTTGAGGCCCTTTCTGAAGAGCAGCAGGGAGTCCTGGCCCCTGAGTTCCAAGGGGAGCTCATTCCAGAGTCTGGGGGCAAGTGTGGAAAATGCCTTACCACCCCATCTAGCCTTGGCAACTCGAGGAATGGACAACAGATACTGACCGGAGGAGCGTAGTGTCCTGCCTGGGGTATAGGGCGACACTAAAGTTCTGATGCCCTCAGCGCCAGCGCCGTGAAGGGCCTTGTGGGTGATGGTCAGGATTTTGAATTTGATTCTGGCATGCACCGGAAGCCAGTGAAGGTTTCTCCTAATCCTGGTCCCGGAGGAGCGTCTGGGGGCGTTGACAACAAATCTTGCTACCGCGTTCTGGATAACCTGCAGGCGAAGGAGAAGTTTAGCGCTCATGCCAAGGTAAAGAGCATTGCAGTAATCCAGTCGCGAGGATAGAAGGGCAACTGCAACCTGTTTCCGGGCATCAGGAGAGAGGTAAAGAGTAAGTTTTCTTAAAATTCTCAGGACCCCACAGCAGGTTGCAACAGTTCTACTTACTTGCTTATCAAAAGCAAGTGAGGTGTCAAAAATGACTCCCAGGTTACGGGCAGAAAGGGAAGGCTGGGGACAGGATCCAAGGGTCTGGGGCCACCAATCATCTGACCAAATCTCCTTTTTTCCCCCGAAGATCAAGATCTCCGTTTTAAGCTTGGATTGGAGAGAGAAAGGCTCATCTGGTGAAAGTGGAATCTGTGGTCATGATTTCAACACTGTGGAATGCTTGTGTTTTCAAAGTCTTTTTGAAGTTTCACCTACGCAGCAAATCCTGGATACACACCTGATTTTTTTCCCCCAGTGGAACAGTGAGTTTTCTGCTTTGGATTTGAACAGGAAAGGATCAAAAGTTGGAAACCGTGACTAGAAATTACTATACGGACTGCAGGATTTTCTCTGTGGTTAGACCTTGGTTTGACCAGTATTTTAATCCAACATTATGAGAAAGGTTGCTTATATAGGCATCGGATGTATGTAGTGAAAGTAAGTACTATAAGATATAGCATCAATGAGTGCTTGTATGATAATAAAGATGGGTTATAGATAGTATAGGGTGAGGGGACCAGGAGTGCTTGCTTTCCACCTTTGGTTTAGCTCTGCACGCTTTGTGGGGTTTTTGTGCAAAAGGCAAGGATGATCTACGGTTGCAGAAATAAGAAGAAAGGCCAAAGATTATGGCAAGCAAAAGGAGGCAACTGGCAATTTGGAGAGTTGTGCCAAAGGAGTGGAATGGTGAGAAAGGGGGATTATGAACTGAAAACGGAGGTCTTGGTGTTTAAATCTATGTAAATGATAAGCAAGAGGTTCATTTGGTAAAATTCTGTCTTATTTTTACGCATTCTGGTATTAGCACATGTTTCTCTCACTGCTGTCTTGCAAGTCAACAGAGGCGGCTTGTTATACCTGCTGCTCAGCCAGTGTGATTGGGATGTGGAATGTTGGTGTGTGGTGATGCCGTGGAATGTTGGAGATTTGTTTGTAAAGAAGGGAGGTATGTTTTACCTGTTGCTCAGCCAGTGTGACTGGGGTGAGGAATGTTGGTGTATGGTGATGCTGTGGAATGTTGGAGGTTTTAGAGAGTGACTTGGAGAATGGGCTGATCAGCTGGAAGGCTGCTCCTGGTGGGGCTCTTCATGATAACAATTTAATACATCGTTTTACCTAATCTACACCTGGACTACTGGGCTTCTTTTAATTACAACATGGCTCCACTGTGTTTTAATTGTCCACTAGCCCAGAGCAAGATTCATCTATATATCAGGAGTGGAGAGTGACTACTGTCCTCTTGGGAGACTACAGGGCGGTAGCAACTGATACATAGTGCAGGTGAATTTACCTTTGTATTTGTTCTCCTACAATGTACATCTACTGACAGTATTGGTGAAATCTCTGCCGTCTCCTATAACTTTGATTCTTAGGTTCCTCTTGGTAGGGTGTTGTTGGATTGACTTTGTGTGGCATACCTCAAAACAATGTGTGGGATTAATGGAATCGTCCATGACAACACGTTCTATGTATGTGAATTATATTGTGGAATGTTTTCTATAAAGTGAAGGGTAGCACATGGCACACACAAAGGTGCTGTGACAGTGACTAGTCTACTTACATTTCAGTTCCAGTACACTTAAAAACACCTTAGCTAATCAGTATCCCGACACTTGAGTATCTGAGTGCAATTAGTCAAGGCTAAGAAAAGGTTTTTAATTTTTCTTCGAGAGGTCTGGGCTTTGCAGTTGTTTGATATCAAAAGGGAGAAGGTTCCAAAAGAGGCTTCCAGCCATTTGCAATTGCCTGCCTACAATAGACTGGTGTAAGACCGGGAAAGGACCAATAGATTCTTATTTAGTGATCTAAGATACCTCTTAGGTTAATTCCGATAGACGAGGGACTGAATGTATACCTGCATGCTACCCGTGTGTGTCTCTTCACACCAGTGTTGCAAATGACTAGCCTAATGCTTGGAACATGTAAGATTTTAGTTTTTTCCTGGACGGCAGCAGGGAATGGCATTGCCTTACATGAAGGGGGGTGCATTCCACAACTCAGACCATCATGAGTCGAGAAGGCTCTACCTCATACAAACATTGATTTAAAGCATGGTATGTCCACCATGTGAGCTTCTGAATTCCTTGAATGACGATCATGCATGGATCCAAAACTTTATAGGCCAGATGTATTAAATGATTTTCTGGTTGCATAGCCTTCAGATTCACAACATCCTGAATTGCATTGAATAAAATATAAATAATGAGCGCAATTCAGAAGGCACTAGCAGATGGATGAAACGCATTCGGCAAAGACTTATTCGCTCAAGGTTTGAGGTGACATTGCTTGGGGCAATGAATCAGAATTTCAAGTACATCACAAGAGATGTACCAAGATGAGAACACTGGAAGTATCTTGTTTGTGCCCAGAGTTAAAGAAAGAGTTAGAACTTACTCCAGTTCATGCAGCTTTAGAGGAATATTAGTTTTGAATGCACCCCCTGTTCAACACTTCGCTGTTTGTTGTGCCATTTTCATAGCGTGGACTTCTGTTTGTCGGAGTATTTCCAGTGCTTCCCCCCCATGGCAACATGAACGAGTTGCTTACGGCTAGCATGGTGTGTCATGCTGGTGGTGGCAGCTGACTACCAGATTACTACATGGTGCACAGAATGTCGAACTTGGGCTTCTGCTACTTTGTGTGACCATGAGTGCCAGAAGATCCCATTGGAAGGCAAAGCTTGACTACATAAAATGTTAAATCCAAGATGGTGGTCTCATTGTTGGTTATGACATGATGTTACTAGGCCAAGATGTGGAAAAACTCTTCCTGTTTCTTGCATATAAAAGGAAGAAATTAACACTGGTAGATGCATTCCAACGCATTTCGTTCCTTGATTTGGAATTGTTTTGGGGGGGTGTTCAATGCCACCTTGCTATACACCGTTGTCCCTGATTTTTCCCAGCAGAATTGGATCAGTCTTTGGGAATTTGCCCTTTTCTCTTGTCTCTTGTAACATTGGCTTTTTTTCTTATTTCTCTTCTAAGCATTTTTGTATCAACAGTTTGTGGATCATCTGTCTCTAAACGTATTACCCTGCTTTGCTTCTTTCTCCCTTCTTATATGAGGGGAGTTTGATGCCTTGCTGGTTATTTACATACGCAATCTACATCATGGAACAAGATCTACTCAGATTGCAAAAGGATAGATTTTTCCAATACGGTTTTATACTCCTGACTCTGACCCTCAAAAGAAGATACTTGTCGCCTTACATAATATTGGTCTGTGCAAGATATCACAGTGGTCACTATGAGGAAGCTACCTTTCATTGTGCAATCTTAAAGGGTACCCAGCAGTCCCTGACATTAAGTCTTTCTCAACTCTGAGATGTACATATCTTCAACAAAATTCAAAAGTGTATTTGACAGTCAGACGTTGAAATAAAGTATCCACTAGCACTCTAGTTCTGCTCAGAAGTTCTCATTCAAGTGCCTTAATGAACATGTATTTGTTTTTGTGCAATGCACTGTATGATGCTTACTGGAGTCTCGTTTTTGGTGTTAGCCAGTGGTCTTTGTAAGCACAACCTTGTCTCTGCAGTGTGTAGGCTACATTACTGGTACCGTTGAAGAATTGGGTACATTTCAGAGCGGCATACTTGACCTTTGTTTCTGCACTAAGTGGTCCCCATACATTTCAAGGAGAGAGTGAACGATTGGGTTCCTGATAGAACCCACCCTTCCATCGCCAGTACAGGTCAGCCACCGCTACGAGGCAAAGGACCTAAAATATTGTATCACTTCATGCAGCACTTCAGTCTAAGCTCTTGTAATCAGTTGAGGGAAGTGCAAAAACATCTTTGATGAATCTATCTTTTGTTTGATTGATAATTTGTAATGAGGATTAGCTCTCATCACTTCCTAGGCAGTTGCTGCTAGTAGATCACCCTCCAGTAGTTGACTATTCGATCAATAGATCCTCACTCCCAGGTAATGGAAGATACAGCGTTCCCAATATAAGATTCCCTCCATGTTTAGTTGCCTGTCAAAGGATCATGGACCAGATACTTATGGGTCTTGTCCCAGTTCACCCGAAGGCCCAATACTGCTCCAAACTTAGCGAGCCCCACCAGAGAACCTTTGATGTCAGTGCGCTCCCCTCTAGATAAGGCAGCAGATCATCCACACACAGTCAGATGTACATAATCTTATTATCTATAGGAAGTCCCCAGTAGGACCAGCCCTGCTGGAGTGTGAGCACCAACGCCTCCACTGCTAGTGTGAAGAGCGCCGGGGATAGAACACAACCCTGCCTAGTACCTCTTTTGATGTCTTAGGCTTCTGATATGAGGCACCCAGTTTACAACCGAGCTACTGGGTCAGTATTGAGGAGCTTCATCCATGGGAGGAAACTCCTTCCCAAGCCCATACTTGTCATGACAGTTTACAAGTATTCCCATCGAAAAGAATCAAAAGCTTTTTCCACTACCAGCACCAGAGCCCTGCGGCTGGTCGTAGCAGGAGAATGCAGGACATGTATCAATTGCCTTATGTTTGGAGCCGTGCAATGGGTCGGGATAAATCAAGACTGATTTGAGTGTTTGAGGCCCTGGACGTGGGGTCAGAGCATAGTGGCCTCGATCTGACCAAGGATTTTGTCATCCACATTTAGGATTGAAAGAGGTCTATAGGGGGAAACAAGATCTTCCTCACTTCCTTGCTTGAAGTGGTACCAAGAGGGCCTCACCCACTGTGGGGGGAGAGTCCCCTGGCCTTGGGCAGTAACATGGATTTTGGTCTGCCTTGGGGCTAATATATCACTGTATGTGTAATAGAACCTGATGGACAAACCATCTGTGCCAGGGGTTTCGTCCGGGCTAGAGATTTTATTATTGCTCCTCACACCACTTGTACTTGGATATCCTCTCCCAGTGCTGTTGCAGTCTCCTCCTCTCTCACTGTCCAAGCATTCAGGACATAAGTATTCAAAGCCTGAGGGCTGTGGTCCGGGGGGGGGGGGTAGTGGGAGGGAGAGTGCCTTATACACTCAGGGATACTTTTCCCTAAATTCAGTATTACTGTCACCCTGGGTATATACCTGGGCTCAGTCGGGTCCTGAAACAGACAGGATTTGGGGCCAGCTGTGTGACAGGTTGGCATGTCAGGTGTGCAGAGTGCCTTTTTTCCCATTCGCTATGGGCTTTGGCAATTTATTGCCAATAATCACACCAAAGCAGTCTTTCCATTAAATCTAGCAGGTTTTCTTTTGCCGGTGGCAGTTGCAGGCATTTTACAGGGTTTAAGAGGTCTTCCATCTCCAATCGGTCCACCAATTGTGACTGCTATAACAATTTCTTTCAGCAATTGCCCCTGGTCCACATGACGTCCACGATGCAATGGCCTCTGACCATTAGCTTGAAAGCCTCCCATTCCATTAGGTCAGAAGCAGTGATCTCCTCATTCTCTGGAAAGTAATGCTGAATAGTGGATGCCAGAGTATTCCTAAATACCTAGTTCTCCAGGTCTCTGGGTTAAGCTTCCAGGTTGGGATAAGCAGCCTGGGGGGTCTCCCAGTGCCGCACCAACAGGAGTGGCTTGTGATTTGGGAAGGTTTTAGTCAGATATTTGGGGTGCTCCACCCCATGACTCAAGGATCGCCTACCAAGAAACACATCCAGTCGCACGGATAGGTCTCTCTGCTGGGGGTTATGTGTTCTCCAGACATCTGTCAGTTCCCACTCCTGTGTTCAATCGTGGAAGGCCTCAGTCACTAAAGGAGGGTGGGATCAAACAAGAGATGGGGTCGCTATACAATTAAAGTCCCCCCACCACCCAAAGTTAAACTTAGGAGTGTAGGGAGGTGAGGTGCCATCGCTCTCAGGAAGGCAAGTTTGTCTGAATTTGGGGTGTAACGGTTTACTAGTGCCACATCCCTTCCCTCGAGTCCCCCCGAGCACATTGTAATGCACCTCTGCATCTAGTTCCTCGATTTGCGACAGGAAGGTACCCCTGGTAGGATCAAGATAAGTACTCTTCTGGCAAAGCTGAGTAATTTCTGTGATAAACCCTACCATCCACCTCTTTTGGAGTGTCAACCCTTATGATTTGTTGGGCTGTGTTTCCTGCAGCATAGCCACTTGCACTTTTTGACGTTTGATGTAGATCTGAAATTTGTATCTCTTAGTTGGGGAATTAAGGCCCAGCGCATTCCAGGTGAGAACCTGAATATTGGAGCATGTGCTTGTCATCACGTATCCCACGATGAATCCAATACTTTGGGTTGTGCTCCCCCATTCAGCAACCCACTTTCAGTAATTTCATCAGCTGGTAAGGGAAGTAACCATACAGTATAATTAAGAACCACTTCAACAATCTCCAACTGTACCCCCAGCCGGAGGATCACGTTGTGATGCATTGTCCAATCTTTTCAAATCCCACTGTAACTCGGTGTGGTAGCAGAGGCCGGCAGGCCCCCAGGTCCATGCAGCACTCCTGGTGCCCCTAGATAGCACATAGTGTCAGACCCGTCATGAGACCCAGGCCCAGGGCAATCATGTAAGAGATTCTGCCCCCTTTATATTCTTATGGCGATAACATAATGGCTGTATGGGTGGAATTCTACCTGTTCTGGTATATTGATGCTTATGAACATTGGGAAATACCTAAAGTCAAAGGTTATATTATTTCAACTGCTATGCCCAAGGTAACTTGTCGCAACTGTAATCTTGTCTCTGGTCCAGTGGGGCTGCCTGTGATCGAGTGGGCCTCCTCAATCGAGCATTAGGAATCTCCCACTCCTTCTGCACCCTGTAACAGTTCTGCCAATGCGTCTCGCCTTCCCTCCTGTGCCTGCTGCTGCATGGGACAAACCTTGCCTTGACGCGGTTGGTAAGCGCCCTTGTGTTATTGAATACCTGCCACTGGAGGCCTGCCAGGGTTTACATTTTTGATTACTGTGCTTTTCACTGAAACTATAAGGTCTGCTGCCCTTTTGCTTCTGTTAGACTTTGAAGGTATGATTTAAAAAGGCAGGTGCAGGCTCCTAAGCCATACGTGTCAAAAGCTGCCACGCCTCTTCCGGTGTAGTACATTTTTTAGATTTTCCATCCATTTGGACATGTATCTTATCCGGCAACAGCAGAACATAGCTAATTTCCATTTGCAGCCAAAAATAGTGTCTGCTGTCGCTGCACTGCTGATGTGAAATAAGAGAAAATGGAAACAGGCATATTGTTCACCATGAAGGGGCGAGTAGTACGTGCCTGCCAGAGTATAAAATCCCGAACCCTGTTGTGGCGTAACTGTGCTATCACTGGTCGGGGGGTGACCACAGGGCTGGTGGCTTAGCTAATAGTCCATGTCTTCTTTCAAGGGCATCATGTTGTGTCAGATCCTCAGGTGTGAGCACCTTCTGCAGCCATTTCTCTGGGTAGGTGATCATTGAAGACCCCTCGATGAGCTCCGGCAAACCAAACACCCTGATCTTATCCGCCTGGCACTGCTCTCCTGGTCCTCAATCTGGGTCTTCAGTATTTTAATCCTCCCTTTCATATCCTTTAAGTTGGCTGCATGAGCTCTGTGCTCTGGCCCCAATATTTCTAGATCAATTTCCACTATCTTGAGGCGGTCTGCCATTTTATGCTGCTTGTCTCTCAATAGGCCCAGGTCCACTATTGGTGAGTCAATCTTGAACTCCAGGGCATTGTGTCTGGAGCCTAAGGCATCGAGAATGGTGTCTAGCATTTCCTCTGGTGGAGGAGAGGAATCTCCTCAAGGGGAGCATGGCTCATTGACTCTTCTAGATATCCCACCAAATATGTGGTGCTGCACAACTCCAAGGGGGGGGGAGGGGGGAAGGGAGTGAGGCGAATGACTGTGTCCTAGCCCAGTCAGTAGGTGAGAAGCAGTACTAGCCCTGGAGTCTCCCCTCACCCAACCATGAGCCCATCGCAGCACTCATGAGCAGCTCATGTCTGTTCCGGAAGTAGCAGTGGGATGCCACTCCAGCACTCCACATCTGTTGTGTCAGGAGGCTGAGCACTCATATTGCCCAGCCCCCACTGGCCCTCTCGGTCTCCACCCTCAGGGTCCTGGGTGCCACTGGTTGTAGCTGGCGACCTACCCGCAGTAGCCACTGGCACAGCTCACTGCAAATCTGCACCGCAAATCTGCACCGCTTCCGGCGCTTAAGAGAGTTGAGCTAAGATGCAAAAAAGTGGTAAAACTTAGCTGGACCATTGCTTATGTTTCCCAGTAAAGAATTTTGTAGGAGTGAAACCTATATATTGGCTGCATTTTAGCTGCTAAAACAGGGTAGTATGCATAATCAAGGTAAAAACATATTTAGTTTAGTTATGATAACAACCTGAAACGCAGTATTTGGTGGGTACACAAAGCAGTGTTGGTCACTAAGTGTAGTTTTAATAACATTTTGTGCAACATAAGTATGGACATAACTATCCAACTGTGAAAGAGAAATCAAGATGTGAGTGAGTACCTTGTTAGGATAGATCCTTCCCACTTTTGGAAACTAGCTGTTATTCAGTAATACTGGTATACCAAAGATTATTCTCCCACTTAGCCCGAATAGAGATTTGAAGCATTTTTCCTCCATTATACAGGGGTGTGAGTCTATGCAGGCCTTTGAAATCCAAAGCTTCAGCATGACTATTAGGGAAACTGAGGATCTTTGCAGAGTGATTACATAATCGAGTCTCCCGATATAGAAATATTTTGATCGTGGAAGGTCATTTAAGAAAGTAAGGTATCTGCCAGTCGAGTTTAATGACCGATCTGCAAAAGACATAAGGTTTGAACCTCTTTAGAGCACAGATGACTATCAGGTACTCTTCCTCAATGGTTGCCCAATATCTTTCCATGGCCACAGACCTACAGGCCTATGGCTGATGAAAGCTGCTGCTTCCCTTATGCAGCAAGAAGAGGAATGGCAATATTCTGGTTTCAACCAAATGTATCTGAATGAAAATCCCAAAACAGGTATCAAGGGACTGTAGTACTCTTGCTGAACAAATGGCCTTCTTCAGACTCTGGAAGCTCTTTTGACATTTTCTTTCCAGTTGCCTTATATTTCCTGTGGAATGACTCTAGCCGCAAGGAATCAGGATTTCTAGGTTCCCATTTTCTTTGCTCAAAGAATAGCTTGTATTACATTTACAACACACAAACCCTGAACCTTGCTTATCGCTTCTTTCCATTCGATGGTGCATTTCGAAAAGCCATTTATTGCTAATTTCCTGTATAGACTTAGTTATTTTTCAAGTTGAGATTAGCTTGTGGTGTTTAAAGGCCTACCTCCACCCAAAACATTTTAGATAATAACTTGGCATTACCCAAGAAACAAGGGACTTGTACTTGAATCTTGGGCAATCCCCATTTACAAATAGCCACTGAAGTGCATCCATAGCAGTGTTGTGTGAACCAGCGATTCATCTGGAGAGATATATCTGGCTCTTGTGAATGGTGGGGGAAGATTCAGTGAAGCCTCGCTGGGATAAATTTGGTCGAGACACAATCGAGGTGATGTACCTTTATGTGGAGGTTGCAATTTCTAATGTTATGCTTCAGGAATCAGAGAAGCAGATACAGACACATTGCAACACCATCTTGTCCTAGATAAATGCACAAGGTACCTTTGGCAGGCATCACAGTTACTAACGGCAAGGACATCATAGTAGGTCTGCCAGGGTTTACATTTTTGATCACTGTGCTTTCCTCTGAAACTATAAAGTCTGCTGCCCGTTTGCTTCTGTTAGACTTTGAAGGTATGATTTAAAAAAATTGCAGAATTTGATTCCGTCTGTGTTCTATATACGTTCATCAACCTCAAACACTGCCCCTTTTCACTGTAGTATGATCTTAGGGTGAACAATAGTTTAGGGAAATTATTCCAGTGCAGAGTTGCACACATTATTAATATCAGGAACTCATTTGAGTAGAAATTAAGCTTAGAAATTGCCAAATTCAATACTGCTCTACAGTAGAATGCATACATTCTGCCATTATTGTAGGTATAAAAGCGTCAGGAAGCTCATCATTTCATGACTTTGTATTTTGGTGTAACTTAACCTTGTGCATTTGCTACACATTCAGTTTAGACTGCATTCATCGTTGAGTACTGTCAATGGTCTATGGGAGGTGAAACCTTCTCTCATTAAGACATTACACAATAGATCCTTTTTAGTCTGACAGAAGTCTAATTCCAATGCAGTAATTGAGAAGATACTTTCTTAAGGCCTTACAGGATATCATGGGAGGATCCTTTCGCATGAGTAATACTTCATTGTTGGATTACTTAGACAAATGAAACACATTTTGCTCCCTCATCAATGAATCTTCATGGGGCTGATAAAAGTTGCTGCCTTTTTTCTTGGAGTGACTTTTCAGTAGCTTGCAGCATTTAACTGTTGAAGAACGCAAAAAATATTCTTGTATCTTGCTTGTCTGATTTCTTTATGTACCCACTCCAAGATCTAACATCATGACAGATGTGTAATTTCTATCAGAATGGGAATGACAGTGCTATATGAAAAGGCATTTATTATAAACGAATAGATGTATACATTAAAGTGCATGACTACTGTTGCTGGGGAGGTGCATGATTCTAGAGTGAACACAGGCAGAGTTCAGTTTTTTAAAGATCTCTATTCCAGCAGTTGATGTTATTTGATGGTTTAATTATCAGTCTACAAGCTATGATTGGCACCTATTTTACTCTGCAGATTAGAGGTTCAGCCATTGTCTACTCTGAAAGCTTCTAAGAAGCATTTATTAAGGAACAATTAACCAGATTGAAGAAGAAGCAGAGTTCTGACAGGAATGTGAATATTAATAGCAAAATGATGGTCTGACATATATGGTGTGCCTTAAATATAATTTACAAAATTATTGCTCATTTGGGTGTAGATTTCATGTAATTAAAGCCAATGGGGTGATCGTTTTGTAAACAATCCTTAGGAAATTGTTTGCGTCAGACGATATTTCTGCCACTTTTTCTGCTTCCATACACAGTTGCTCAAGATCTAGAAATAATATATTCTTAACATTTCTAGAATATCAAAATATGGAATCTTCAATTTCTTATAGTCCAAATACATACTTTGATATGGAGACTGTGCAGAAAACTGATCTGAGATGAATAGATAGATTTTGTCTGTTTGATCTTCAGAGTCTTCATTAGTTGCCAAGGAATGTCTTTGACTTGTTTCTTTAGGTCTGTATCCATTTTCATCATCAGTGTCAACATCCAAAAAATGTGTCTTACAAGTTTGCTCAAAGTAAACATTTCTTCTGTAATGTTTAGAACTGTCAAACAGATAAAACATAATTAATTCATTAAGTTTCATTCAATACAAAAGACAATGCAGTAAATATCAGGCAGATGTTTGTCAAAAGCAAGGAATGCGAAGAAAGAAAATGCTTTAAGATGCTGACCTAAGAAAAAGTCATCTTGGTGTTGTATACAGATGGTAAAGTCATGATGCTGGACAAACGTCATATAGAAACATCTGTCAATTAAGACATAAAATATAAACTGATAACTGAGTGTAGCGTTATAAATAGATTGGATGCTGCTGAATTCAGTAGCATTCAATGATAATCCTAGTACACAGTGGAAGTAGAATAGCTGTGACTTAGTGACTGACATCATTACCAGATTCTTGTTTCTGCATTGACATTATGGTGAAGGATAACTGTATTTTGTACTCTAGTATGGCTGTGTCTCTTAATTGTTGCACAATATGTCAAGAATGTGTGAGCCAAATATCACTGTATAACATGATAGTGAGGAAAAGTGTCCTTCTTGTCGGCATTTATTTTGTGTCAGGACTCCATTATTTTTGCATTGCCATTTTGTGTCAAACACCTCTGCGCGACCGTCTTGGTCGTTTCTGCTGATGTCTGATGAAACTCTAACTGTCACGACCACCCTGCCCTTCCGGCTCCTTGTGGTTGAGCCAATTTCAAAAAAGGGAACAAAGAATTGGCCTCACCACCCTTGGACAGAACTCCTGCACACTTCCACCCTGTTTCGCAAGACTTGGTCACTCCACCGTCCCAGAACTTGTTTCTTTCACATATCCTGTTGTTCAAGATTTGTCTGTTCTCTCACGTACATATCCTGTTTTGCAAGACCTGTCCGTAATATTTTGTACCATCTGTTGCAGCCCCGTCCTGCCTGAACAAAGAATGGTGTAACTGCATTCTGATTCGCGGGCGCCAGGCCCCCATCCGAACTGGTTTCTTGAGGTGGGAAATGTATATAAGGCCTGTAAGCTGCGGAGTAAAGCAGCAGCCTCTTCTGTCTTGTCTTCGACGAGCTTGGGACTCTGTTCCATAGCCTGGGCTATTCGAATAAAACTTGGTTCCTCCTGCAGACGAAGGCTCCTGTGTCTCCTTTTTCTATATAAGGAGGGTATGGAAGACTTGTGCGGTTCCCCCGCCGCCGAGACCCAGTAAGTGGGTAAAAACGGTTCTTCATAGTCTATTTGTAAAGCTCTTGTTAACCCCTAAATAGGCATGTTGGCAACTATACATTTTTTTATTTGTACTCAATTTATTGGCTCTCATTTTATTGACCACTGAAGCATGAAACACTGAATGAACCTCATTGGGCGGGAAACTGTGACCATGTGGTTAAATAATTAGCGACACATTTTTTGTAAACCTGAAGATTGTGTTCACTTTTCTTAATTATGAAATTGAAAGGCAAATCCCCTGAAAGATAAATACTCCCTCCCCTTAGTCTCTCTGCTCTCCACCTGCCTTGAATAGAAATGAGTGACTTATTTGGTAAGCATTCAAGCAGGCAGGAAAGACCAATGAAGGTCACAGCTAAGTGGAAAATGCACTTTGGGGAATTCAGTGTGGTATAAAGAAAAATTCATTATTTCATGGCTGTTGTGCAATTTAGATAAATTATTTAGACGGGTCCCTAACGTCTCTACTTTAATGACTGTGTAGGGCGCCAAAAGTGTCAGTTGCCAACTAGATATTGAAAGAAGTTGCATCAGCAGAGTGGGGGGAGGGGGCGAAGGGGGTGTTGTTTGGACCTGACTCCTAAGTGCCTTTGATGGTATGTTAACTCAAAGTGGCAAACATTGCCAGTGACAAGTGTTTTCTGTATTGAAAAGTTGTGGAGAAATGGGAAGGTCTTATCAATTAAGGGGTTGCAGAAGGTTTCTTGAGCAAGAGGTTCTAGAAATGGAAGTGTTATTTAAAACATTCTTGTTGATGATCAGTTTGGAGTGTGGCAGTGTCTGCTAAAAGTAAAATGGACTTGGAGATGGTAAAATGGTTTTAATTATGCAAGAGGGATTTTTGAAAGTATCACAAGGGCAATGTAGTGTTTAGACTACATTTGAGATTGTGATAGATTCAACAATAAACATTTCTAAGTTTGCACTTAGCTGTGTAGCTGCAAGCTTGCCTTGTTCTTTTGCGTCCATAGCTGGAAGCCCACAGTCCACAACCTGCAGTCAATCACTGCACCAGGAGGCGCTTCAAGATCAGGAGCGGTCTCCCGCAGCGCGGGTCCCGCTGTGTAGCTGCCTGCCTGTCATGTTCTTTTGCGGCCGGAGCCGCTAGCCCACAGTCCACTACCTGCAGCCAATCACTGTGCCAGGGGGCGCTTCAAGATCGGGAGCAGGCTTCCGCAGCACGGGTTCCGCTGTGTAGCTGCCAGCTTGCTTTGTTCTTTTGCGGCCGGAGCCACCAGCCCACAGTCCACAACCTGCAGCCAATCACTGCACCAGGTAGCGCTTCAAGATCGGGAGCAGGCTCCCGCAGCGCGGGTTGCAGGCGGGCGAAGCCCGGGCCAAGGGCGGGCCCGTCCTTGCCCGTTTGTGACCGGAGGAGGCCGGGCTGGGCCTACTCTCTTGATCCTTCTAGCGGAGACATTGATTTGGAACTGTTTGGTTTCTTTCTGATGTAATTCTGTTCTTGCCTGTTTCAGCGGTAACAGCTGATTCATGATTGCTGACGTAGGGGGCCGCCCAATTGTTTTGGATCATATCTGCATGACATTTCTCCTGTGGATCGTGCTGGGGCTTGCTCTTTGAAGTGCTTGTTGGGACCAGAAACACACATTTGCATTCTTTGGTAGCCCCTTCGACTTGTGGTGTTGCTCCTTTGCCCATTTGCCAAGTGTCACTGACATTGCAAACTCTTAAAACTCTGATATTCTGATCCTTCTTGTGAGCACTGGGCAAGCCAGGGCCGCGCCAAGGGCGGGCCCGTCTGTGCCCGACCCAGACCGGATGAGACTGGGCTGGGTCACCCCCCTCTCCTGTTCTATACAGATGACAACTTGTTGGGGCACCGAGAAACCAAGGTCAGTGTATCCATAAATGAACAGTGCCTCTCCTCCCTCAATAAGCTAATAAGAAACGTATGTACTGTGTAGGTCCCTTTGTATGTAATCATGGGCCAACAACCCCCCCCTCAGCTAAAGGATCTACCACCGAGCCAAGAGTTACACTGGCACAACCCACTGCAATTGACAAAATGCTCCAACAGGCAATTGGAGCCGTTTCCTCCGAAATCGAGCGTACAGAGAGGCGTCTCTCTCTAACACCTATCTTAGCTCCAAGCCCCTCACTCCCTGATTTAGGGTCGTGTCTCCATCTTCATCACCCACCGAGACCTCAGATCCAGAGCCCCCAAGGACACGAGCCCAGACCGGAACAGGATATGCTCCCAAGTCTCCTGTGGGGAGCGGAGGAAAGAAGAAAGGGGGGGTCAAAGAAACAGAAACCCAACATCACGCACAAGGGAGCTAAGAGGAACAAACAAGCTCCTGACACGTTACTAAACAATACTTTAGGGGAACCAGGAACAGGCGATAGGTCACATGTGACCTCGGAGCAACTCCTGTTGGTGTCTAAATTGGTGTCGGACCTTAAAGTACATTTTAGATTGGTGGTAAAAGACAAATTTGATGTGCTAACAGCTCGAAATGACAATTTATCGATATCGGTAGACCACTGGGTGGGTAAAGTAGATCTTATTCTCCATACAACTGAGACCACCAAATCCCTTGTTACAGAGCTGGCTCTGCACACAATTAAGGTAGCCACAACTGCTCTAGACACATTGGGGCCCATTATGATGTCGGGCGGATCGCCTCCGCCATGGTGGCGGTGGCGATCCGCCCGACAGAAATGTCTGCATGCCACCCTTTTCCCCCCTGCCACATTACAATGGCGGGGGGGGACCGCAGCGGTGGCAAACACCGCCCGCCACTTTTCCGCCCCGGTCGGCTTGCGGCCAGGGCGGAAAACGAGTAACATGCAGGCGGTGTCTGTCAGACACCGCCCGCAATATTACCATGGGCATTGTCAGATGCCTTTCCGCGGCGGCGCTGCCGCCACGGAAAGGCATGTGGTCTTCACTCTGGGGGCCCCCTGCGGGCCCCCAGACTGAAGTACAGGTGGGGGGGTGCACATGGGGGGTACCTGTGGTACCCCCCTTCATTTTCATTTGCAAAGCGGCAGGCACCGCGCGGTGCCTGCCGCTTTGCAAATGAAAATGTGAAAGTGCATTTTCAGCATTGTGGCGGGCGGTGCAGAGAGCACCGCCCGCCACGATGCTGAAAATACAGGATGTGCCCGCCACTGTGGCGGGCACATCCTAATGGCACCCCCGGGACCCCCGCCCTTATGGCGGGCGGTCCCGATTTACGATAGGATGACGGGCGGGCAAAGTCCGCCCGTCATCCTAATGGACCCCATTGTCTGTCCCCGCTAGATCCAACGTCAGTACCCATAGGAATGCAGCTCCGGTAACCAGAATGACTCCCACACAGAGCTTGGATCAAGCCAATACTCAGCAGAGGCCTACCAGTAGTCCCCTCCCCGAACCTGTAAATAGGGTATCACCACCCACATCAGTTTCACCTGTTCTACAACAAGCTAGTAAAACTAATGAGGTCGGTGAGAGGGCTTCTGCACATATAAAATCTAGGGAAATTCAGCCTACCCTACCCTGTATCAATTTGCCCCCATCTTCTATCCCCTATGTCATTGTGCTAGCCGGAGTACCCAAGTTGGAAAGGGGGCGAGGGGAATCTCAATATGAACTCAAAAATAAATGTACACATTGGTTAACCAAATATAGGCATTTCCCCAACAAAGATTTGAACAAAATCATACTTACACGTAGTGTAAGCTGGCTGGGGTGGAAGCGAAAGGACATAGCCAGGGACTGCATAGTGATCAACTACAGGGACCCCAGGACTGTCCAATACATTCTGGAGTGGGGCTACCCTAGGGAGGCTGGGGTTATCTCTACCTTGCCCTTGGAATACTTACGCCCTCCTAGGATAATGTCACATAATATGGGAAGAACGCCCAACGATTGGGGAATGAGTGATCAGGGCGGCCCTATGCTGCGAATAGGTAGGGACCGTCCAACATCATTGATTTACAACCTCCCCCTCGCTAACAAATTTAACCCTCTAGACTCGGAAGACTGACTAAGGCCCAAAAGTACCTCCCATGAAAGGCCCAGTGATAATCTTGAGATCAGAAAGAGACATTTGTACCAGGGTGGGCCAGTGCAAAAGGAGGGGAATGGGAGGCAGCATAGTGATAGGGATCAGATATTTGAGGCCAGCCCGCTAGATTCGAACTTTACTCCATCTAGCAATACAAATTTGGTCTATGAATTCTGCCCCAGGGGAGGGGAGGGGCATACAGACATACATCAGGCTCAACTAAGGGCAAGTCCCACCTCCCAGGTTCCTTTAGCGACTACAGCAGGATTGCCAAGCTCACCAATAATGTCTTGGAATATAGCAGGACTCAATTCGAAACTGGATCTCCCAGACTGGCGGGGGGCGTTCATAGATCTACATGAACTTTGTATGTTCCAGGAAAAATAGACCTGAGCAGACACACAGAGTAGGCTATGCGTCATTTAGTATCCCAGCAGTCCAGGGGGCTAGGCAGAGACCCTCTGGGGGCCTGTGTACTTGGGTTGGAGTGCACTTGGGTTGTAAGGCTAAACAGATACAGACTTCTTCTCCAGGTACAAATGGGGGTGGGGTCGCACACTACTCACACACTGGCGGTGTCGTCCCTAAGGACTCTGGTCAATGTAGTAAAGTGTTCGCGATGCATCATCTTTCGATCTTCTGCTATCTTCGCTGTCTTCGCCATCCCTGGACACGTGTTTCGGGGTTTCACCCCTCGTCAGCAGGGATAGGCAGTGTTCTGGGGTTGCCGATGGCTGCCAATATCTGGCAGGTATAGTACCACTCCGGCGCGTAGGTGCGGGATCCCAGGCTCGTCAGCCCGCTGCTCAAGGGAGCTTTAAAGTTACAAATGGGGGTGGGGTCGCACACTACTCACACACCGGCGGTGTCGTCCCTAAGGACTCTGGTCAATGTAGTAAAGTGTTCGCGATGCATCATCTTTCGATCTTCTGCTATCTTCGCTGTCTTCGCCATCCCTGGACACGTGTTTCGGGGTTTCACCCCTCATCAGCAGGGATAGGCAGTGTTCTGGGGTTGCCGATGGCTGCCAATATCTGGCAGGTATAGTACCACTCCGGCGCGTAGGTGCGGGATCCCAGGCTCGTCAGCCCGCTGCTCAAGGGAGCTTTAAAGTTACAAATGGGGGTGGGGTCGCACACTACTCACACACCGGCGGTGTCGCCCCTAAGGACTCTGGTCAATGTAGTAAAGTGTTCCCGATTCATCATCTTTCGATCTTCTGCTATCTTCGCTGTCTCGCCATCCCTGGACACGTGTTTCGGGGTTTCACCCCTCGTCAGCAGGGATAGGCAGTGTTCTGGGGTTGCCGATGGCTGCCAATATCTGCCAGGTATAGTACCACTCTGGCGCGTAGGTGCGGGATCCCAGGCTCGTCAGCCCGCTGCTCAAGGGAGCTTTAAAGTTACAAATGGGGGTGGGGTCGCACACTTCTCACACACCGGCGGTGTCGCCCCTAAGGACTCTGGTAAAGTGTTCCCGATGCATCATCTTTCGATCTTCTGCTATCTTCGCTGTCTTCGCCATCCCTGGACACGTGTTTCGGGGTTTCACCCCTTGTCAGCAGGGATAGGCAGTGTTCTGGGGTTGCCGATGGCTGCCAATATCTGCCAGGTATAGTACCACTCCGGCGCGTAGGTGCGTGATCCCAGGCTCGTCAGCCCGCTGCTCAAGGGAGCTTTAAAGTTACAAATGGGGGTGGGGTCGCACACTACTCACACACCGGCGGTGTCGCCCCTAAGGACTCTGGTCAATGTAGTAAAGTGTTCCCGATGCATCATCTTTCGATCTTCTGCTATCTTCGCTGTCTCGCCATCCCTGGACGTGTGTTTCGGGGTTTCACCCCTCGTCAGCAGGGATAGGCAGTGTTCTGGGGTTGCCGATGGCTGCCAATATCTGCCAGGTATAGTACCACTCCGGCGCGTAGGTGCGGGATCCCAGGCTCGTCAGCCCGCTGCTCAAGGGAGCTTTAAAGTTACAAATGGGGGTGGGGTCCTACACTTCTCACACACCGGCGGTGTCGCCCCTAAGGACTCTGGTAAAGTGTTCCCGATGCATCATCTTTCGATCTTCTGCTATCTTCGCTGTCTTCGCCATCCCTGGACACGTGTTTCGGGGTTTCACCCCTTGTCAGCAGGGATAGGCAGTGTTCTGGGGTTGCCGATGGCTGCCAATATCTGCCAGGTATAGTACCACTCCGGCGCGTAGGTGCGTGATCCCAGGCTCGTCAGCCCGCTGCTCAAGGGAGCTTTAAAGTTACAAATGGGGGTGGGGTCACACACTACTCACACACCGGCGGTGTCGCTTCTAACGACTCTGGTCAATGTAGTAAAGTGTTCGAGATGCATCATCTTTCGATCTTCTGCTATCTTCGCTGTCTAAGCCATCCCTGGACACGTGTTTCGGGGTTTCACCCCTCGTCAGCAGGGATAGGTATCTTGTGTGTTCTTCTCTCCTTTCCTAACTCTATTAGGAATGCTTTGACTAATGTTTACTCTCGACCAGTTTGTTATGGGCAATCCTCGCATACTCTTGACTACCTGACTTCATTTCTCCAAACTATACCGGAGAATTTTTGGGTCATCTTAGGCGGGGATTTTAATTGTAAATTTGAGTCCTTGAATGGTTTATCTATAAGCATCACAGGTGAGGAGAACTCAGTCTGGGCAATCCCAGAGCCCAATATTGCACCTATACGGGCATGGACTCTGCTGGTCCTACAAATGAACGCACTCCCACTAAACAACTCACTGAGGTCCTCTAATGGTCGATTGCTATCTGATAGTCCCGGGAACTTCACCTTCCACAGACTCGAGCAGGCATCAATTTTAGACTACATTCTGGTGGATGTTAGACTTTGGCATAGGGCCCTTGACTTCAAGGTCAGCCAACGTTATGAAAGTGACCATAATCCTTTGGTCCTAGAATTATCACTTCTGTTTGCTGAAAGTCATCATAGTGCATCCCCAAAATCTGACTCCAGCTTAGTATTGACTGAAGGAGGGAGGAGAGTACGTTGGGGGGAACTAGTACAACCACAGGACAAAGTGGCCACCCTATATCAACAAATTCTCTCTTTCCCTGAAGCTGTGTTCCAACTTTCTGTGACCAGCAGCACTACACCCTCCCAAACGAGAATTACTAAAAATCACCAGGATATGCTCCTTGTCTTAGCACCTTTTTTCCATAACAGCAAAAGGCCTAGGCCGAACGCCAAACAAAGGCACCTATGGTTCAATAAACATTGTAAGGTAGCGAAGCAAACCCTTTTAACTTCCATTAGAATGAATGATAGGGCAGGCATTACAGAATCTAGAGCGCATTATAAAAATACTATAAGAATACAGTCCTGGGCACACGTAATAGGGTTATCACTGTGGTTGAAATGTCTTGCTTTACTCAAAATGTCTGTTCCGCATCCGGAAAACCAGACAGGACCAGTGTCTCCTCCCAGGTCATCAGACAACATTGAGATACTTCGTGAAACGACGCATCCGCCTTCTTTAACATCCCAGAGACAATGGACTGACCTGAACATATTACCCATGGTGTAATATTCTCGGGAGCTCAACCTTCGCGTCCACACGTTGCTGCAGGCTTTTTTCACACCCCCACTTATGACCACATATAATTTTTTTGTAGTGATATACTCGGAGTTGCCCGCCCTCGCCCACCAGGAACCGAGAAGTTGACCGGATTTGGTCCTCTCTAACACACCGCAGCTGGGTTGGAATTATCACCCACCTCGCAACATCGCATTACTTCCCTGCATCGCCACACAGCCCTGAAGAAGTCCCAGGTTACTTCCCCTATGTGACGAAACACATGTTGGCTGGTTGTTTTCTTTTCTTTTATTAAAGACATTTGAATTACATACTGGTGTTGACCACAGATATTTCGAGTGAAGCGAGACATTTCAACCACAGTCATAACCCTATTACGTGTGCCCAGGACTGTATTCTCATTATTCGTGTGGGTCCTCAACTCACACATTTTCGGGGGTTACAGGGTAGTCCCCCCGACCTGGCAGTACTGCAAATACTCTGAACATAGTAGAGACCACGCAAATTAGTCTGAGCGCCAATCTTCCTGTATTTACTAAAAACCCTACACAGACATAGCATAAACATACTAAAGACAAAACCAAAAAGACCTGGGATAGTGAAAAATGGGGAAAAATAAAAATAGCGCTGGATAACCATGACATGAGAGCCTTCTGGAATGTAGGTAAGACAGGGAAATCCAAAGATAAATCGGCCATAGCATCAAACCTAGGGGAAGAAGTCTGGAGAGCCCATTTTAAATCTCTATATACAAGGTCAACAGAGGAAGAGGGGAGGGTGGAAACCAACATTATAGATTGTGAGTTGCTAAATCTAGATGCACCTCCCTGTACATTGAAGGAGATTTCAGAGGCACTGGGAAAGGCCAGCAAAAGCACCAGGGCTGGATAAGATACCTGGCGATCTATTTCGTTCTGAGCCCTCAATATGGGCACCAAATCTGTGGTCTCTATTTAATGCCGTTTTGCAAGGTATGGCAAGGCCTTCCAGATGGGCTGGGGCAGAAATGATTCCCATCTGTAAAAAGGGCTCACCACTTAACCCAGCGAACTATCGCCTAACAAACCTCCTACATGTCTGTCGAAAAAACATTGCACGCGTACTCCTAGGGCACCTGCAATTTTTGATAGAGGAGAATAATGTACTAACATCTACAACACCAGGTTGCGATGGTTACTACAATTATGCAGGAACATGGGGAGTAGACACTGTACAAAGGCATTTAGGCTTTTTAAGTATGAAACTGTCACCCCTATTGTGTTTTTCATATCAATGTTTTTATACTCAGTGTGGTGCACTCTTAGAACTACTATTAAGAAAACTCTAAAAAAAAACTTAGTTTTGCAATGATTAGAACCTACGCCACTTTATGCACCTATTAGAGCTAAGTGGTATACACATACTGCACTGTATGTTTACCCCCATCGTAATTATTTCTCCATCAAGGTGTTTTTTTTAATCAACAATTATAGCTGTTTTTAACTAACAATACTTTTTATATCTACAAAGTTATTGTAGTAACAAATATATTTTTTTTAATTGAAGTCCAAGAATTGCAGTACCAAAAAAAAAAAACATAAGACCCAAACATCCATATAGAAAAGATTACCTTAGGGCATTACATTAAATATCCAAAAAGTTGAATACGTAGAGCACTTAAAAACATCAGGGAGAAATACAAACGGACAAAAATGGTATATATTTTTTTAAGCCATATATCCAAGGCAATCACCCCTCCCAATCTTAATCAAAATATGTAGCCCCGATTTTGTTAAACTTCCTGCGACCCCCCCACCCGAAGTGCGTAAGTGCGTTCACTTCTTCTAACCACTTTCATATTATGGACCCACTCCAGGGCGGAAGGAATTGAATCAATACGCCATCTTTGCAATAAAAGTGATCTAGCTACTGCCATTGCAATGTAGAAGAATTTTAGCAGTTGGTCGGGAAAGAGAAGATCTTGATCGAACCCAAAAGTCATTAATAAATCATTCATTACTAAATGAATACAACATTCAGTTTTTAAGTAGGAAAAGATGTCCTCCCAGAACTTCTGAATCCTAGGGCATTGCAGTATAATATGCGACCAATTAGCTGAAGGCTGACTGTTACAACGAAAGCAATGCACTGAATGATTGGCAAACATTTTCAAATGAGAAAGAGGAGTTCAGTAAAGTTGCCATTTACTAAAAAACAACGTCCTTCGCCAATTCCTCCCTCTTAGTGTGCTAAAATTAAGTTTATTAATAACTGACCATAAATTAGCAGAATTTTCAAAATCCTCCTGATCCTTCCTTTTTTATTTGTCTTCTGTCCAAGATCCATACCCCTAACTAGAGCTAAACGCTTTTTCCATACCCCAGGTTTTCTGCTAGGTGCCTCTTCTAAAAGTTCAATAACTAGCTGATGTTGTTCGCCAATTTGAGAGACATCTAATTCAGCAAGGAATTTATGGAAGATGTTATATGTCCCTAGAAGAATAAAATCATTAACAATCAGTTGCGACATTTCAGTCATGGTCAGCCATCTTCCATTCCTCAGAAAATCTGAGACCTTACGGAATCCTACCGAGGCCCATTTTAAAGTGAGGTCTGAGGACTGCAGAATACCTGCTAATGGTAGAATGCCAGATAATAAAGTGGCTGAGTAAATTACAGGGAAGGAGTATCTTTTATAGAGCGCCTGTCGTTTAAAAAAAAACAATGAATGCACTTATAGCTAGCCAGTTTAGGGGATTTGAAGATTAACAGAGGGGAGTGGATCTGGCTTTCCTTACACATCGTATCCACAAAACTAATAATAAAAAGGTTTGACTGTAATTCAGGCTTGAATCTAGACAAATATTGAGCAAAATAAGCATAGTAATAATCCCTGAGATTCAGAAGAGCTAATCCTCCTTGTTCCACTTCTTCATATAAAGTGCTAAGTGCAATAAGTGATGACTTTTTAGCCCAAAGAAAAGCTATAAACATTGACTCTACTTGGTTAAAAAAGAGCCTGTTAAAATACATGGAATGGTTGGAAAGAAAAAAGTTGACGCAAGGAAGGATATCAGGGTGCAGATCCCAGCTTGCTCCACCACATTGTAAGATTTCGGTTTTCCTTTTATTAATATGATATCCACCTAAAGCCTCAAAATCCTCAGAAAGCAGGAAAACTTTAGCCTGAACCTCTATCTCAGGTTTAATAATAAGCATGATATTGTCGGCGTATAAATTAAACTTCGCCATAGATGGAATTGGGGGGCGGATATCAGCACAGTTCCTTATTGCTATCGCCAATGGCTCAATAAAGAAAGCAAATAAAACCAGCGATAAAGGGCACCCTTGCCTTTTGCCCCGTTTTACTTTAACCCGCCCGACCACCGACGTATTGATAATTACATTAGCTTCAGCATTATTATATAAAGTATAATTCAGGGACGTCATTTTTGGGGGAACACCAAAGTGACCTAAGATGCTAAACAATGTCTACCACACAACAAGGTCAAAAGCCTTCTCAGCGTCTAATAGAAGGACTAGTGCGGAAATCCGCTGTATATAATAAAATAATCCAGCGCCTCAGTTAAATAATGTGTGTTGGTGGCCGGATGCCGACCAGCAATAAAACCATTCTGATCCAAATGGATCAATTGCTCTGCATGTTGATACCAATACCAAGGTGATAACAATTTGGTGACAATTTTATAAGCTGATTTTAACAACGTTATCGGGCGATATGAGTTTGGATCATCGCTGTCCTTATCTTTTTTCACAAAGCTAACTATGTTACCTTGTCTAAAGGTCTCTGATATTTCCCCCCCCCCATACCCCCCAGCAGAGAATTTACTAATCGAAGAAAAAATTCCGCAAGTGAGCTAAAAAAAAAACGTACATAATTCGGGTGGATACCCATACGGGCCACAGGCCTTGCCATTTGGTAGATTCTTAATAACGACCCTCCAACTCTTCCTTAGTGAAGGTGCTTGCCATGGATAATTTTTCTAAACTCGAAAGTGTCGGTAATCCATTATTCTGCAAAAAACTTTCTAACAAAGTCATATCCACTGTCTGTTGTTGGCCGTAAATGGACTCATAATGCTGTAGCATTATTTCCCCAATTTTGACGGGGTCATCTATATGCGAGGCGGTTAAGGGGCATTTTAACACATTGATTTTATTTGTGGCAGCCTGCTCCATAGCCTGCCAGGCTAAAAACCTTCTGGAAAAATTACTTTCCTCATATGCTTTTTGGCGGAGTTGTTGAAAGGAAGCTTCACTTTGAAAGTGATAATTAGCACTAAGCTTACGCTTAGCCTGATCAAGCTGGCGCTGGTTAAACACAGAAGGGTTGTTAAGAAATGCAGAATAAGACACTTGGACCTTCTCTTTCAAGATTCTCCTATTTTCCCTAACTTTTTAAAATAATTTCTGCATCCTTTACGATAATTAACCCCCGGACAAAGGGGCAGATTTATGTTAACTGGCGCATCCCCAGGGATGCGCCAGTTAACATGCGCCACAGTGCGCCACAGCTCCGCCACCCATGGTGCGCCGCATTTTTAATGCGGCGCACCATGGTGCAAAAATGGCGCAGATGCATGACGCATCTGTGCCGGAAATGTGGCGCATTGCTGGAGTTGCGTCGCAAGCGCGACGCAGCTCCAGCAAGGCTCGGGGGTACACCATGTGCACAATGCTGCGTCAAGACCTACGCCTGCTTCAAGCAGGCGTAGGGTTTTGACGCAGCATTGCCCTGAAAGTGACTACGTGAAATCTCATAGATTTCACTCAGCCACTTTCAGGAGGCGTTCCTGCGCAGGAACGCCTCCTTATGGCGCAGTGCTTTACAACGTGACGCATCTCCTAGATGCGTCACGTTGCAAATAGGGCGCATTGTTTGCGCCACAGTTGCGTCAAATAAAGTGACGCAATTGCGGCGCAAAGAGGCGCAACGGCCTCATAAATCTGCCCCAAAGTCCTTAAGTGTATCCCAAACCACACTCAAGGCGCAGACTCGCTATTTCATAATAAAAATTCTTTAATCTCTATCCCAATACTACCCACGCAATCCTCTTCATGAAGATATTGTCTGTTCAATGACCATCGTTTAAGGGACCTAACACAATTTCCTAGCTGAACCTCAAGCACCGACATAGCATGATCAGAGAATTTGTTATGTAGGAATCTCTGCTGGTTAAAACACAGCCTCTGAGAAACTAGAAAAAAATCAGTACGGGATGATGTACAAAATCTACCTGGCCAGCAAGAAAATGCCATTTTGGTTGGAAAGGCTACACGCCAGGGATCCTGTAGGTCCAAAGTTATTCCATAATGTTGTAAGGTTCTTAGGGATTTAGATGTCAACTGCCTTTTGGCCTGCGCATAGGAGTCTATTTTAGGATTCATTAGGACATTAAAATCGCCCCCTAAAATCAGCTCCCCAAGTGCCTGAATTAGGGACTGAAACAAATCCTCATAGACCTTAGGGTTATCCTCAGCTGGGGCGTATATAGTAGCAAAAGTTATTGGTCTCTGTCTTTGTCTAAGAATACAAGGAACCCAGCAACAGCGACCATGCTGATCTTTATCGAAATGAACAACCTCCACATGAATTTTTTACTTAAAAATATTGCTGTCCCTCTATGGGAAGCGGAAGACAAAGAGAATCCCCTATAAGCTGCCCAAGACCTGAACATGGAAAAATCCGGCAGCTTTACAGCCGGTACATGGGTCTCTTGTAAAAATATCACCGCAGGGTTTTCTTTTTTAATCCATGATTCAATTGCCCGCATTTTCTTTTTATTGTTGAGACCATTAACATTAAATGAAGCAATTCTCAGCAATTCTTTGCTAGCCATAGTTAAAAGCCAACCAAAAACCCTGAATATCTTACCCAAAGTCAAACTTAACAAATAATGCAAAAAACCTGAATACATTTGTGAAAAAAGAACTACATTTTTTTAACAGCTTAGCCAGAGTCAAGCTAAAGTATGGATTTATAAAGACATAGATGCATTTGCAAAAAAAGGACTTAATTTTTTCCCCCCTTATGCTCCCATCCCGCCCCTCATGACTCCTCCCCGCAGAATGTGGAAAACCCCCGCCAACCACGCTAGCCACATTTCACCCCCCCCCCCTTTTAACCTGGGTGTCATGTAATTACACCCGAGTGATCTTACCCCTGACCCCCCCAGCAATTCTCAATTTTATCAGATATTGATGAGACATGCAAGCAATCGTATGATGTGAAACATAAAACCCCAATTATAGTCAGATCATAATATAGGAAACAGCTCGACCTCGTGTAAGCGGGGGCTGAAGAGACTCACCTACCAAGCCCCGAGATTTATAACAATAACCATTACTAATATATTGCATCAAGCAGAACCTTCTAAGCCCTGGAACCCTGTGAGATCTCTTTTAAAAGTGCCTGGGCTTCATCCAATTCGGAGAACATAAAAAATTTGCCCTTAACCAAGACTCTCAATTTGGACTGCTGGGCGATAGAAGCATGTGCCCCATTGGCTTTAAACAGGTGGAAGATGTTCACGAATTCCTTTCTCCTACGTGCCGCAACAGCAGTCATATCAGAGAAAATGCGAAATTTTACAGTCTCATTCACGGCAAACTGTCTCTGTTGGATTGCTTTAGTCAATATTCTCTCTTTCATGCAATAATCCGTAAAATTTAGCAATATTGTTTGTGGCATTGTAGAGTTAGGAAGCGGGCGGGCAGGAACACGATGGGCCCTTGTGATGGTAAGATCGCCCTCAAACTCTGGAATAACCTTATGTTTAATGAATGATTTGACCCACTGCAGGGTCTGGGAGCCCTCGATACCTTCCGGAATCCTAACTAAGCGAAGATTAGATCTCCGGGAATGATTTTCTAAATCCTCCAGTTTGCTCTCATGAAGATTTTTACTTTTGGCTGCCGCTTTATGTGTTTTAATATCTGATTAAAATAATTTCTTGTTATAATATTTGCCACTGCTCCCCCTTTCCCTACCCAATTTAGAAGTTATATATATATTTTTTCATATTGCACATTGCACTTTATTCTGCTATAGTATCGTACTACATTTAATGAGGAAATGATATATTCTATTTAGCATTGCACTACATCCTGCTAAAGGACTTCGAGTAGGCATGGGGGAGTTAACTTGAGGAAGAAGTCAAAGCCTGCTTACTTGAAACATTGCAATTTTAAACTACAGAAACAATTTATATAGTTTTTTATGATGAAATGAAATATTGCAATGCTGTATCTTGTTATAATGTTTTGCCCTGTTTTTATGCTTTTATGGCCTATGGCCGAAATAAAGCTTTCTTTGACTGACTGACGGGGCCCGATTCACAGAATGAACTTAAGACTCAATACTAAACTTACTACTATTTTGGTATTCACAGAATGCACTTACTACTTTTGGCATTCACAGAATGAACTTACTACTTTTGGTATTCACAGAAGTTAGGATTTTGTCTTAAGTTTGTCTTAAGTCTGTCTTAAGTCTGTCTTAAGTTTGTCTTAAGACAAACTTAAGACAAAATCCTAACTTCTATGAATACCAAAAGTAGTAAGTTCATTCTGTGAATGCCAGAAGTAGTAAGTGCATTCTGTGAATACAAAAATAGTAGTAAGTTTAGGGTTGAGTCTTAAGTTCATTCTGTGAATCGGGCCCACTGACTTATCTCCTAGTAATTAGCAATGCTCTATTTAATGAATGTTGGCAGCATGTATTCTAATATGTAGACAGGTATGTGGTATGTTGAATATTTTTAGTGACATGTTAATTTTGTGACTTGCATTTTGGTTTGTTTGAGCAGGTGTTTAAATCAATGACTGGTCATGGGTGTCTCAATGAGAGAAACACGAGAGATATTTGAGTTTTACTCCTGTTGCTTTTGTTAAATGCTCACTGCACTTAACAGGTTCTTGATGCTTTAACAATATTGATGCAACTTGGGTAATCACACAGGGTGGCATAAATTCTCTTTGTTCTCTAATAGTTTCTTTTGGAAAGGCCTATTTTTGATTTTCCACTTGCTAAGAGCTGTAACCAGTGCTTAATTTGTAAAACAAAAAAGAGAAGAAATGCACAAACCCACCCACCATTGTCACACATGAATGTTTATATTGATTAATTCTTAGATTCCCTAGCCTTGATTGCACTTCATGCCTCTTTATTCCACCACTCTTTGCTTCTTCTCCTTTTATCTCACTCCTGCAAGCCCTTAATCAACTCTTCTTTCTTCCTTTATCACTGTTTTTCTATTTTTTCACTCTTTCTTTCTCCCCTTTTCTGCCGTTCTATCTAACTTGTCGTCAAAGTCCGAGGATGAATAATAAATCCTGGTGCCCGAATTTTATGGCTAGTGCATCTGCAAATATGCACAAATTAAGCTCAGGCTACAATTAATGCCAACCTATATCACCTTTGGGAATACTGAATTGTTATGTAGTATGTTTTTATTTAGTACTGTTACCAATCCCTAGAATACATCCTTAATTAAATTTCTGTTTAATGTTGCTTTGTCTGTTTTTTTCTGTCCAGTACTTGGAAGTATTTTAAAAGCACTTGCACACAGTATAATTAAAACACCCTACTTTAGACATTTACCATTGTCTGACACTACCTTCCATTAAATGGAACAGGCAAGAAATTTGACAGCATTAACTTGATTGAGGAAAGTATGTGAACTATTTATAATTATTATAACATAGTTTAACTCACCTGTATATCATCATGGCCAAGTTCAAGTTCAAGTTTAACATTTGTATAGCGCACTACTCACCCAGAGGGTCTCAAGGCGCTTGAGGGAGGGGGTATTTTACTTATCGAATATCCAAGTTTTTAGTTGTTTTCTGAAGGAGAGGTGGTTCTGTGTGAGGCGGAGGTGGGTGGGGAGAGAATTCCATGTTTTGGCCGCTTAGTAGGAGAAGGATCTTCCCCACATGGTGGATCTATGGATGCGTGGAATTGTGGCGAGGGCTTGATTGGACGATCGTAGTTGGCGGGTGGGAGTGTAAAAGGACAGGCGCGTGTTGAGGCATTCGGTTCCTAGGTCGTAGAGGGCTTTGTGTGCGTGGGTGAGGAGACGGAACGTTATTCTCTTGTTGACGGGGAGCCAGTGGAGGTCTTTCAGGTGACCGGAAATATGAGCTTGGCGGGGGATGTCTAGTATGAGTCTGGCTGAGGCGTTTTGGATGCGTTGGAGTTTTTTCTGTAGTTTGGCTGTGGTTCCGGCGTAAAGGGTGTTTCCGTAGTCCAGTCGGCTTGTGACCAGTGCGTGGGTGACCGTCTTTCTTGTTTCGGTGGGGATCCAACAGAAGATTTTTTTGAGCATGCGTAGGATGTTGAAGCATGATGATGAGACAGCGTTGACTTGTCTGGTCATCGAGAGGGAGGAGTCCAGGATGAAGCCCAGGTTACGTGCCTGGTCCGTTGGTATGGGTGCGTTTCCCAGGGCCGGTGGCCACCATGAGTCGTCCCAGGCGGAGGGGGATGAACCTAAGATGAGGACTTCCGTTTTGTACGAGTTCAGTTTCAAACGGCTGTTCTTCATCCATTCGGCTACTTCTTTCATCCCTTCGTGTAGGTTGGTTTTGGCGGTGTTTGGGTCTTTGGTGAGGGAGAGGATCAGCTCGGTGTCGTCTGCGTAGGAGATGATGTGGAGGTTGTGTTGGCACGCAATGGATGCAAGGGGACTCATGTATACGTTGAAGAGGGTGGGACTAAGTGATGATCCTTGTGGTACGCCGCAGATGACATCAGTGGCCTCTGATCTAAAAGGGGGGAGGCGGACTCTCTGTGTTCTTCTGGTGAGGAACGAGATGATCCAGTCCAATGCTTTCCCTTGTATTCCGACGTTGCTGAGTCATTGTATAAGGGTGCTATGACAGACTGTGTCGAAGGCTGCGGAGAGGTCAAGTAGGAGGAGGGCAGCTGTTTCTCCGTTGTCCAGTAGAGTTCGAATGTCGTCTGTTGCTGCGATGAGGGCGGACTCGGTGCTGTGTTTGGCTCGGAAGCTGGACTGTGAAGGGTCGAGGGATTTGTTGGATTCGAGGAAGGTGGCGAGCTGACTGTTGACGGCTTTCTCAATGACTTTGGCCGAGAATGGGAGGAGCGAGATGGGGCGGTAGTTCTTAAGTTCTGTGGGGTCTGCTGTGGGTTTCTTCAGAAGGGCGCTGAGTTCTGCGTGTTTCCAGCTTTCCGGGAAGGTAGCGGAGTTGAGGGAGCAGTTGATGACGTCTCGGAGATGGGGTGCGATAATGGAGTCTGCTTTGTTGAAAATGTGGTGGGGACATGGGTCGGTTGGCTATCCTGATTGGATGGAGTTCATCAGGCGGATGGTGTCTTCAGTGGTGATTGGGTTCCAGGCGCAAAGGTTGTTGGAGGGGGGTTTGAGTACGGAGGTGGGTGGGGTGGACTGGTCTCCGGACTGGTTTTCAAAGCTGTTATGTATGTCAGCGATTTTGTTGTGGAAGAATGAGGCTAGGGAGTCGCAGAGGTCTTGGGAGGGAGTAATGTCGTTGGTGCCGGCGGTGGGGTTGGTAAATTCTTTGACGATGTTGAATAGTTCCTTGCTGTTGTGGGCGTTGTTGTCGAGTCGATCCTTGAGTGCTGATTTCTTGGTGGATCGGATCAGTTGGTGGTGTTTGCGGGTGGCGTTCTTGAAGGTGGCCAGGTTGTCAGTGGTTGGGTTTTTTCGCCAGGCTTTCTCGAGGGTGCAACAGATCTTCTTAGATTTCTTAAGGTCATCATTGAACCAGGGGGCTTTTTTGCTACCTTGCTTGTATTGATGGTTTTTCAATGGTGCTAATTCATCAGCGCTGTGGGTGATCCATTGTGTGAGGTTGGAGGCTGCTTGGTTTCAGTCCGATGATTTGGCAGGAGGGTTTTGGTGAAGCGATGTGAAGAGCTGGTCGGTGGTAATTTTGTTCCAGTTTCTGCGGGGAATTGGTTGTGGGTGGTTGTGAGTCGTAGTCTTTTTGTATTTGAAGTGAACGCAGCTGTGGTCCGTCCAATGGAGAGCTGTGGTGTGATTGAAGGAGAGGCGCTTGCTGGAGGTGAAGATTGGGTCGAGCATGTGCCCGGCATAGTGGGTGGGGGTGTTAACAATTTGTTTGAGTCCGAGATTGGCGAGGTTGTCTAGAAGGGTGGTGGTGTTGCTGTCGTTGTTCTTTTCCAGGTGGAAGTTGAGGTCTCCCAGTACGATATAGTCCTCGGAGGGGAGGGCGTGGGGCTGATAAAGTCAGTGATGTCTTCGCTGAATTGTGTGCGGGGTCCTGGTGGCCTGTAGATGAGGGTGCCTCTGAGTGTGGTCTTGGGGTCGGTGTGGATCTGGAAGTGAAGGTGTTCGGTGGCTGCGAGGTTATCGTCGGAACTGGTCGTGATGCAGATGGTGTTCTTATGGACGATGGCGATGCCTCCTCCTGTTTGGTTGATGCGGTCCTTTCGGATGATCTTGTAGCCGTCCAGGATGGCTATGGCGATGTCCAGTGCTGATGAGGAGTTTATCCAGGTTTCCATGAGAAAGGCGACGTCCGGCGATGTGGTGTCGAGTAGGTTCCAAAGGTCAATGGCATGTCTGTGGACTGAGCGTGTGTTGAGCAGGATGCACTTCAGGTGGTTAGTTTCGTAGCTCTGTTTGGAGTTTGTGGATTTGGTGTGGGTCTTGATGCAGTCGAACTTGCAGGAGTGGCAGGTGAAGGGTCCATGGGTGTGTCCTGGGACGGCTTGGTAGCAGTTTGGGAGTCGGTCGGGGTTAAGTGCTAAGAGGGTTGCGGCATCGTACGTTAAGCGGGTGGAGGGGATTTTACGGGGGCCAGGGGGTCTGGCGCTGGGCGCGGTCCGGGCGCGGACGGGCGTAGACGGGCTTACCTTTGGCACACCTTTGGCACGCGTGGGGCGCGTCCCCAGCGCGTGAACGCTGCACGCAAGTGCATCTGACATAAGTGGATAGTGGAGGGGGGCGGAGCGAGGGAGGGTCAGCTGGGAGGTGGGAGCGTGGTGGGGGGACGGGCTGGGATTCACAACAACAAAATGGCAGCGCGCCAAAAGGGAAACAGGCCATATACCTTTTCAATGAAACACAATAAACTAAAGGTATGTGGCACTTGTCAGCCACATTGGACTTCGTCAATAAGCCCTAGCTTGAGTCCTTGTAGTACAAAGTTAATTGTACTCATGTCTGGTAATACCCTTTCACGTGGGAGAACTCAGCTCCCTGATTTGGCTGTCCACTAAAGTCATAGTAGAGAGATGCTCAAAGTGAGCTGATCAAGAGAGTCTTCATGATAACTATCTAGGTTTGAGGCCTCCCAGGAAACTATCAAATAGGATCATTCTAGAACACGGAATGTTGGAAACCAACACATCCTTCAGGACTGTCAGGCACTGTAACGCTTTAACTGCATGAAATATGTCAGATTGTCGAAGTGTTAGTAAAATATGTACTTTTGTTCTAGGGAATTCTGGGGTCTGGCTTTGCTCTTAAAGTGCAACAAAAGCAGCGTCAGAAACATTTCAATCGGCAAATCCCCGCAGCGGCCTCTCTGATTCAGGTAAGAAGATTCTTATTTGAAACTGCAGAGTAAAATCCAGAACTTATGTTGTCATCTTGTTAATTGAATTGATTTCTGCCTATCAAAGCCAGACAACATGGGCTATAATGCACCTGTTACATGTGTAAAAAGTATTTCCCAAGCCGGCAAGGATGTATCTCGCATATCAAACAAGACAGAAAGAGTTTGTTTTAAGAAGACTTTGCTATACCTTCAATGCTTGGTCTTTTGGTCTTACTGATGCAATATTATTTATGCTTGTTATGCAGTGCTCATACAACCTATGAGTGTTAGCGTGCCTCACAAAGCAATTGCCAACCATAAAATACAGCATAATTGTAAAATGGAGGATTGTAAAATGGAGGATTTTGAACATCCCTGCACCTTGTGGCAGACACCATGCGGTGTCTGCCACAAGGTGCAGGGATGTTTAGGGTGCACCATATGTGCCCTCCAGGCTTCCTAGTGGAAGGCGGGGGGGCCTGCTAGGGATCCCCAAAGTCACCTTCCGCCTGCCTTTTCATGGTGGGTGGAAAGCAACATCATAATCCCGACAGTGAAGTCAATGCTGGCTCTGCCGTTTTTATGGGATTATGAGTTCTTCCGAGCCTGTCAGAAATGCAGCGGAATCCCCCTGTGGGTTTCCCTCTGACCCCGGTATTGTAATACGGCAGTTGGAGGGAAACCACAGATGTTGGACGGAAAGACTCTGACTAGCTGTTGGATGGCTTTCTGCCCTCATCGAAATTGGGCCATATGTGGTTATTTGCAGATGGGTTCCAACCGTATGGTAGTAAATTCTAGAAATTCAATGAATTGTCGTTCTGCCAAAAGTATTACCTTTAAGGTGCACGTCCATGAATTATGGATGCTCACTCAGAAGATATTGTTGATCCTCAGGTACTGGGAAAAATAGACAGCATTGGATTTGAAAGTTGGAAACTAGCATTTTAAGAATTGCTCCTTGGTTCGGATCACATGGGAGTCACAGACAAATTCTGTTACTCTGACTTCCAACGGTACTAACCAGCTTTAAATGTACACATGCAGAAATTCCACCAGTGGGAAAATACTGCATGCGGAAATTTGACAAACAGCACAATGATTTTCCCTCATGGAGAAACCTTCTGCCCTATTACCTCATTATATATATATGGAAGCAACCTGTCTTTGACAGAGTACATTTGCAAGTGTTTCTGAGATGGGAAATTATGTGAAAAGGGTATGTTAAAACACACAAACCACACTCTTTTGAATATTCTCCTACTTTCACAGTGGACCCAACCATTATTAACCCATAACTCAATATTTTTGGTTGTGAAAACTATGCAATGTATGTCGAATTCCCACTTCCACAAATGCACTCAGAAAGGGTAAATTATGAGGCTATTGGTTTTCACGATCTGTTACTTATGGGTAATTAAACAGGGTACCTTTTGGAGCCAATGTAAATGGGTTATATAGAAAATGCTTAACTTAGAAGAAGATGAGAATACAAACAAACGAAAGCCACAGACTGGGTAATGATCCTAAAGGAAAGCACTTGTGTTTGTATAAGAAAATGCAATTATATGTGTTTGTTCGGTCTCATAGAGCATAGCATACATAAAATAACTGGGATAGGTATGTCTACATCAACTGTAAGTACAGCTCCTTCCTATATATAAACATTTTTTATCCTGAATTTCAAAAATTAATTAAAACCCTCATGGTGTATTTAATTGTAAAATCATTCTATCATAGGATATATTGTATTAATGTGTTCTAAAATGAATAAAAGTTTGTCTGAAAGCTTCAGGGTGTTTCTTTCTCCTTCAGTTCCTGAAGATCTGCAAACATGTCTCCTATCTCTGCAGTCGAAAACAAGTTATGTTGTTAGTCGGTGTCTCAGAAGAGCTGTGTGGTGTTGTGGGCAGTGTTCTTCTTCAGGAGTCTTATGCTTTTCATATTGAAGATTTCAGAGGGATGTATGACGTTACAACACATGCTTTTACCACGCATGCCTTTACAACGCAGTTTTTACAACGCATACCATTACAACGCATAGTGCTTTGGGGCGCTGGATAGTGAATAGTTTAATTTACTATTCCAACTCCAGTCCCCGTGGATAGTAGGGAAGGTGTTGGATAGTAAATTAAACCTATTCCCTATCCTAGAGCGCCCCCCAGCACAATGCGTTGTAATGGTTTGCGTTGTAAAAGTTGCGTCGTAAAGGCACTGCGTGGTAAAAGTTGCGTTGTAAAGGATGTTTCCCATTTCAGAGAGATATTTGCTTCTGTTTCTTTTCACTGCTAAGTGCGTTTGAGTTGTTCCAATAAGGCTATCCTAAAAGAATTTTACCCATCTCTTCAAGCGAAACATCTTCTTTGTTTACCTACATACTGAGCCAAATGTACTTTAGGAGAGACCTTCTCTTCGTGTACCCTAGCTGTATATATGATATCCTACCATCGCCCAATTTAGACACCCCACCTCTGTAGAGTGCACTTTGGCTTTGGAGATAGGTTTACACTCTGTAAATATCTCTACATGCATTACTACATAACTACTTATATAGACCCACTTTAGAGCTATTAGCTGGGAAGTAAATTCCTCTGTATTGGAATCTGCACTGAACAGTGATGTGCTCCAACAGGATGTATGAAGTTACAACGCATACTTTTACAACGCCTACCTTTACAACGCATTTTTTACACCGCACCATCCATCACAACGCATACCATTACAACGCATACCATTACAACAAATTCTTTGAAACTACCTTTACAACGCATTCCACTACAACACATACTACATTTACAACACATACCATTACAACGCATAACATTACATTGCATGTAAGGTAAGTATTGGATAGTGTAGGGGTAAAAATTACTATTCTAACTCCAGGGGGTGCAACAGTAGGGTAAGTGTTGGATAGTGTAGGAGTAAAAATTACTATTCTAACTCCAGGGGGTGCAACAGTAGGGTAAGTGTTGGATAGTGTAAGGGTACTATGTGTTGTAATGCTATGCGTTGTAATGGTATGCGTTGTAGTGGTGTGCGTTGTAGTGTAATGTGTTGTAATGGTTGCGTTGTAAATACATGCATTGTAATGGATGTTGCGTTGTAAAAGTTTCGTTGTAATGGTAGTGCGTTGTAAAAGTTGCGTTGTAAAGGATGTTTCCCGCTCCAACAAATAGGGTTTCATCTCTCTACAGGACCCTGTCTGAGTACACACAAAATCCTGGCAGTGTAGGTAAGCCTTTGAAAGGCTAAAGAAAAGTGGGTGTTGTGCAAACAAATACAGTACTAGAAATAGAAGCATGAGCTGCGACCTTATCACTATTAATAATTGTCACATCAATGCTGAGTGCTTACCAGTGGTTGTTAGTGCTCAGAGGAAGACATTGCATTTTCCATGCAGTTAGGTGGCATGTAGCAGGATGCTTTACTCTAGGGAGTCCATGTGGCCTGCACTGCACTGACACTTCCCTGGATACTATTAGCTGTAGGGGTGCTCTAAAGTGCTGCATTTGGCAAAAGATGTCATACTCTGTTTTGTTTGTTTACTAATTCAAGACAATCTATCAGGGGGAAGAGTCATGGTCAAACCTTATGAATTGCTGTTTTCAAAATGGAAGGCCTGATCAAAGGATTCTGTCTGAGATTACTAATCAAAAATTCCTGTGATGTCAGTTCCTGTTTGAATCATATATAAATGCGAGATTAACGAGTGAAGTATGTGTCACAATACACTTGTTCCTTATCTTCTATCATGTTCATTGCCATTGTGCTACTTTTTTGTCCCAGGCTTTTGCTCCTTGCAGCTGTATTTCCAAGTGTTCTTTTGGATGTTTTGTTTGGCTCTTTCCTCTTCCATGATATCAGTGAGGACTATATAGTTAACTTATCTGCTTCTAAACTGCTTTTCATCTCAATCAAGAACTATAAGATTGTCAAGGAGGATGTTATCCTTGTAATTTTCCCTCCTGGGACCCTTTTAAGGAGACACTACACATTTTATGTGGATACTTAAGTGCAGGGTGGAATCACAGTTACTGGAACGAGCCACCATTTCACTGGGAAGTCCGGAAGAAAACTTACCAGATCTTCTCAGCAGTCAATTCTTGACACTAATAAGCACTGAGATGAGAACGAAAGACATAGTACTGCATAATCTTTGAGATTCAGAATGCTAATACCTCTACCAGTAATGATTCTTGCCAATATAGGATCAGCATAATTATTGCATGAAATAAATTATCCAGCGAAGAGGCAAAATTGGTGGTGAGACCTGCAAGTAGCAATGAGGTCTAATCTCCAGGGCACCTGAAAACAGTGGTATAAATGTCGGTATGCTATGTATGCAGGTGCACGTGCCTTCATCGTGGCTTCAGTTATCCATACTTTAAAATCATGATCTAGAAATTTATTTTGATAAAATTATACAAATGTGAGAACAAATGTGTCTATTCCAGCTTTTAAGATAGTATCACCTCATGGTCTTCTATGGAAAATATATATTATCTTCTAATAATCAGCATCTTCTGATAGCTCAGTCCTGGAAGAAACTAAAAGTCTTGAGTATATTGCTCAATACCACATTGAGACATGTACTACACTGACAATGTGTACTTGAAGCCTGAAACTATATAAAGAAGCTAAATGTGGAATATGTAATATCTAAGCATAAAGCAGTTTCCAATTTACCAACCCACCTCTCATAAAACCAGATACACTTGTTATTGGGTGTAGCCTGTTTAAAATGTCTCCCAAGCACATGAACCATATGTAGATTACTGGTGCTGTGCAATAACTTCTGCAGAAGCAATAATGTAATTCCACTAGGACTACTCATTATTATTTAATACAGTATGTGTATGAATTATAGGTAATAAGGAGACTGCTGTTTTGCCACCTGCTTTCAGACTCCGGAGTGGGCAAAAAAGGCTAAGCGATTAATTGCATTTCTGAACATTAGGTGGACAATAATTACAGTCATAATAAATGACAAACTGCAGCAGGGAGTCCGATGGATAATTTGCAAAAGGAAGCCCAGAGGCACAACTCACATATTATTACCCAAGATTATTCCTCAGAATTATATGAAAAGAGATAAACCATGGGCATGGAGGCAATGGAGATTTCTTGGTGAAGCATGTGATGGTCTGTGGGGTAGTCGTGCAGCCCAGAGCTTCCCAACCCCTTGTAAGGAACCAAAAGCACCAGTGGGAACATAAGAGCCCAAAATCTGAAGGCTAAGGTAATGGAAATATTAGTAGCATCATTCTTTTGTTCTCATTTGGGAAGATGATTTTTTGAGCATGATGAAATTTATAGTTCTACTTTCGAAGGTGTCTCGTGGTTGGTATACTTCGGAATAGCTACAGCAGTGTTGTGCAAGGAAATTGTTATGTTACTTGGTACATCTTTGGCTGACTGAGAGAGAGGAAGATTTATTCTGATGGCATACATGTACACTTGTGGGCAAATTTAGATATACAGAGAATTATCCCAACTCAATGGGTAGCCTTCTACTGGCGGGCTAGTGCACTAAATGTCAGAGACCATATGTCTGCATGGCTATGGCATACTTCTTGCTCTCTCAGAAGCCTTCAGATGCATCAACAACATCGGGCTGACTAAACCAAATAGAGAAAGGCATGAGAAAGGATGGCTAGCCCAAATCTGATTCACCGATTTTTCGTAAGATCACACACACCATGTCAAAATGGGCTTAGTTCTCTTATAAATAGTTGGCATCACTTGCAGCATGTTGGTGTTTAGGCTGATCCTCTTGTGCAAATGTGACCGCGCTGACTTATATCATTGAAGCCTAAAATATTGGCTACACTGTCCATGCAGATTACAGGAGAAAGCCAGTGAAATATAAACACTGTAATGAATACCAGAAACATATCACCTGCCAAACTGGGCAAAAACTGGCATCCTATTAATGCCCATTTGATGCAACTCCTAATCCATCTAACTGCCCAAACACACAGTACCCATTTCTCCCACTTGCACTAATGGTTTACAACCTATGGGTATTTTGAGAGCTGCTTCACCTTTTATCCTCCGGTGAAAGTGATCTTCGAATTATGGTTCAACGATGATCTTAAGAAGTCCAAGAAACTCTGCCGCACCCTTGAAAAAGCTTGGAAAAAAGATCCAACCACCAGCACCAAGGACGCCTTCAAAAACGCCACCCGCACTCACCACCAACTAATCCGAAAGGCCAAGAAAACAGCATTCAAGGATCGACTTGACAACAACGCCCACAACAGCAAGGAACTTTTCAACATCGTCAAGGAGTTTTCCAATCCCTCGGCCAACTCCAACGACATCACCCCCTCTCAAGCCCTCTGCGACTCCCTAGCCTCATTCTTCCACAACAAGATTGCAGACATCCACAACAGCTTCGACAACCAACCCGGAGTCCAACCCACCCAACCACATGCTGAACACTCTCCCCCCTTGAACACCCTTAACGACTGGAACCCAATCTCCACTGAGGACACCATCCGCCTGATGAACTCCATCCACTCAGGATCCCCCACAGACCCATGCCCTCACCACATCTTCAACAAAGCAGACTCCGTCATAGCACCGCACCTCCGAGACGTCATCAACTGCTCCTTCAACTCCGCCACCTTCCCGGAAAGCCGGAAACACGCTGAACTCACCGCCCTTCTGAAAAAACCCACAGCGGACCCCACCGAACTCAAAAATTACCGCCCCATTTCGCTCCTTCCATTCCCGGCCAAAGTAATCGAGAAAGCTGTCAACAACCAGCTCGCCGCTTTCCTCGAAGCCAACAAATCCCTCGACTCCTCACAATCTGGCTTCCGAGCAAAACACAGCACTGAGACCGCCCTCATCGCAGCAACAGACGACATTCGAACTCTACTGGACAATGGAGACACAGTCGCCCTCATCCTCCTCGACCTCTCTGCAGCATTCGACACAGTCTGCCACAGCACCCTTTTACAACGCCTCAGCAACATCGGAATACAAGGAAAAGCACTTGAATGGATCACCTCGTTCCTCACCGGAAGAACCCAGAGAGTCCGCCTTCCACCATTCAAGTCCGAGGCCACCGAAGTCATCTGTGGCGTACCACAAGGATCCTCACTCAGCCCCACCCTCTTCAACGTATACATGAGCCCCCTCGCGGCCATCGCCCGCCAACACAACCTCAACATCATCTCTTACGCGGATGACACTCAACTAATCCTTTCTCTCACCAAGGACCCCAGCACCGCCAAAACTAACCTACACGAAGGAATGAAAGAAGTTGCTGAATGGATGAAACACAGCCGTCTGAAACTGAACTCAGATAAAACCGAAGTCCTCATCCTAGGTACATCCCCCTCTGCATGGGACGAATCCTGGTGGCCGGGAGCCCTTGGAAAAGCACCCATCCCGACAGACCACGCACGGAACCTAGGCGTTATCCTGGATTCTTCACTTTCAATGAACAGACAAGTCAGCGCCGTATCCTCATCCTGCTTCAACATTCTTCGCATGCTCAAAAAAACATTTCGCTGGATCCCCACCGAAACCAGGAAAACAGTCACCCATGCTCTGGTCACGAGCCGACTGGATTACGGAAACACCCTCTACGCAGGTACTACCGCTAAACTCCAGAAGAAACTCCAACGAATCCAAAACGCCTCAGCCAGAATCATATTAGACATCCCACGCAACGAACACATCTCTGGTCACCTGAAAGACCTCCACTGGCTACCCGTCAACAAGAGAATCACTTTCCGACTGCTAACCCACGCACACAAATCACTCTACGACATCGGACCAGAATGCCTCAACTCACGACTGTCCTTCTACACCCCCTCCCACCAACTACGTTCTTCCAGCCAAGCCCTCGCCACTGTACCTCGCATCAACAAGACCACCATGGGAGGCAGATCCTTCTCATACCTGGCTGCTAAAACTTGGAACTCACTCCCCACTTACCTTCGCCTTACCCAGAACCACCTAGCATTCAGAAAGCAACTTAAAACGTGGATATTTGACAAGTAATCCTCCTCCCCTTCCTTAGCGCCTTGAGACCCTCTGGGTATGTAGTGCGCTATATAAATTCTCTGACTTGACTTGACTTGACATTCCGAAGTTAATGATACAGAACAACGTAACCTGGTTCAAATTGTTCCTAATGTATCACAAGCACAACTCATCTACACTAAGGTCTGTACACTTATGGCTGGTCACTGAAAATTTGCAGCTACAGAGTACTGTACACAAATACGTGCATGTATGTGATTTTTTTCTCTAAGGTGGTTTCACCCTCTGCAGCTTTTCTGGCTTCAAAGCTCAACATATTAATTACCACACCGTAACAGACATTACAACCAGTATTAAGGCCACATCACAGAGCAAAGTCATCTACACCTCTATGAAGCACTCTGTTATCAGGAGGCAATCATCTAAAGACATGAAGATCTTAACAATTTGATAATTGAACTCTGGACTCCCTTCCCTTATCACAACATTTGTGGAACCAAATGTGTTTCTTCATGATCTCATATCTGGCCTCTGCCACTTGAAGGCACTGATTCTTCCATGGCCACCATCAATCAAACCCTCCTACAGTTATTGGAAGATGACAAGAGCATATCCCCGTGTCTCCATGACCTCTCAGCTTCGAAAGACACATTGGACCTCAGCAAAGGATTGGAAAGGGTCAGAGATTGGATGGGTGGGTAAGGATCTGCAGTGGACTGAACTCACTCCTTTCCCTGCAACTGTTTCCAACATGTAAGGATTAGATCAGGAGAGCACTTTTACACTCAGTGCATCTTACCTTAAGGGTAAGCACTCTTGCCAGCTTGCTGTTTAAATTCTATGCATCCTACCTAGTGCCAATTCTAGAACTGTAGCAGATGAACCTCTGAATGTATTATAATGACATCCAAACTCACTACCACCACGGAACAATGCCATTATCACTTTATGCCAAGAGCAAATGTTCAACCAGATTGCGACCTTCATCTCCATGAGTGCAGCAAATACCTGGATTCTGATTCCAGAGGATCACATGCTTGAGTTAATTTGCAGCTTTCCATTGTTTGGATATTAATTTGTCTCCTCAAGAAAGACCAGTGTGTTAAATTATCATTGCGTGACCAATGTAACATTATTTGCACTAGGCTATGAAACAATTTAACAGATTGTAAAGACTACAGAAGCAGATGGTCTGAATGTGCATTATCATTTGAAAGCAGGACTACAGGAAAACCAGCTTGTAAATGCACTCCAATGGGCCATATTGGATGAAAGGATCAAGTTAAAAGTCCTCTGCATTTTGCACAATGCCTATGGGTAAATGACCTAGATATCTTTAGAAGCAGAGTCGTCACTATGTGCCAGTCAAGAGCTGTCAATCAATGACTACATGACTCCCTAATTAATGAATGTGTGATTACCTGAAATATTTAGATAGATCTTTGAGAGTCCAAGACATCAAGTTGTGGCTGTCCCTAAACTCAGACTGAATGCCATAGAGCAAAATATTTATATCGAGAAGAATAGGATATGTGTAATGTTCCCTGCTCCCTGTAAAAACAACGGTACATCATGTTTATAAATGTCCATCATCCAGTTGACTGTTTAATTTCTTCGGTAGAGGTTTTTAAAAAAAAAATCTATTCTACTGCATTTCCTTGCACTCTGCGAGAGATGGACAAGCATATATCTTGCTGACTTAAGTAAGGTTTTGGCAAATTTTTCCATCATTCGAATGTAGTCCCTGTAAATTGAATCCTGTTTGGTCTAAGCCGCAGCTCACTGCTATATTTCAGCTGGTAACATTTGAAATATCTCATTATTTTCTTTGTAAATTGATATGTACAAATATTCTGCTAGTTCTCTCACATGTTTCCTTCCCTGATATTCACTTACACTGTTGAAAAGAGAATCACAGAACTATGGATATTCATCTATTTAGAATTTTTTTATTTTTGTGAATAAGACGCTCCAAGGAGACTTAACTGCTGTATTTGTTAAATATATGTTCATCAAAACACTATTGACTGAAAAAACCCCAAAGGAAAAAGTGGCATTATAGTTAGGAATTTTAAAACTATGATACTTTGTATTAAAACAAAAAGCAACGTTGATATTGAGTGAAAAAAAGAAAGGTTAAAGCGACGTTATAGTTAGGTGAAAAATACCAGTTAAAACATACAATTTAAATGAACAAACTGACTGAAATTCAGCAGTTAGTGATTTCTAGTAACCGTAACTTGTGCGCTAAAGTAACTATAACTTGCACCCCCACCATGCACAGTGTTTGATCAATTATGCAATTTCAGATGTTGCAGTTATGTAATCAATGATGTCATAGAACATGTCATGAGTGTGGTAATATGGGAGGTAATTAGCAGTACATGGTGAGGGTGTGAGTTATAGTTACTTTAGATAATTATAACTTCTGCATTTCAGTGGTTTTGTTAGTTTAAAATGTTATATTTAACTGACTTGTTCATCTAACTGTAAAGACCCATTAACCTTTGTTTGTTTTGGTGAATTTCAATTTCTAAGGTCTTTTTTAATGCAAAGTAACATATTATTACAATTCCTAACTGTAACGTCACTTTTACCTTTGTTTTTTTAGCTATTATTATACATCCTATCATAATATTTTGGTAAGAATATTGAATGACATATTATTGAGCAGGTGTGTATATATAGTGAGCATAGATTTAAAATAATTAACTCTACATATGTTGTTTGGTGATATACATATTTAAGTTACATTAGAGAGAAAAGGGGATAAAGAAGAAAAACAGAGGAGTCCTGTTAAGAAGTATGCAGCAGGCTACACACACAAGTGTTTTTTAGTGCTAGCTCAAATATATCAAACAGTGGAAAATTGCTACATAGGTAACAGCTCATCTCACAAAGGTGAGGGTGGCAGAGACAATTCTACTCACCAACCAGGATACTGATGGAGAACTCCAGTCAAAGCAATTGTTGAGTGGGAAAATGTTCTGTAAAGGAAGGAAAAAGACCAAAGAATAACCCCAAGAAGGAGTAACCAGGAGAGGAATCGACAAAGGGTAAAAATAAAAAAGTGGGATGGAGCAGAACTAGTTGATAAATGAGCATAAAACTGAGAAATCTAATTGAGGGATTCAAAATAACAAGTTCCAAACAAATTATTGGAGGACCTGAACAGTCTTAGACTCACTCAATGAATGATGGACCCACCCACACCTGCTCAATCCAATCTTTACCAACTTCATGGTGGGCAAACTCAGCTCTGTTCACCTGGACCAACCAATCCCTTGTGTGCTTTAACATGTTCATCCCCTATCAACACAGACCCTCACTTCCCAAAGCCACCCAATGCACCTGGACCAGGATTCCCAAAGAAACATTGGCCACTGAGCGCTAATCACATAACCAGCTGCAGCATGCCGACCTCTCACTATTAATCATCGACTTTAATGCCTGGGTTACCTCCTGCGCAGACTGCCAGACCCTGCTCAAAACAATCACCACCCAAAGGGCAACACCACAAGCGAACTGGTACACGAAAGTTAATGCATCCTCTCTGTTGTTGCCTTTGCCTTGCTGCTCAGTCTATGTGATGGCATCAGAATGTTGAGAGTGTTTGAGTTGAAGAAGGAATCAGTTAGTGGGGAAGGGCTGAGTGGCAAGGAGGCTTGGATCCTATCAGAAGAATAAATCTCTGGACCACGTATTTTTCATTTGAATGTAACACTGGCGACGATTTAAAGAACCTGTGTGCTACTTTAAAGGAGATTGTACTTTGAAAACTGAAGAGACTACAACCTGTGGATTTGAACAAACCTGGCACCCCTAATGCCCCACCAGTGACCATTTCATCAGTCGCCCCAACCAGTAAGTGCCAGTTTGTCTTAGACTTTCCTTCGTTGTCTTAAAGCCTGCCTGTCTTTGCTGAACTGTTCCTGTCCTGTAACATGTTGACAGAGAACATCATCGTGACCTGGACATTATTTGCTTTCTATTAGAGTGTACTGTACATTTGGATTTGTTTTGGGTCCTGCTGCTCATTGCATTTTTGGGAAAGATTTACCAGTGAACAAATGTGCAGGTTCCTACCTGCCTGCCTGCTGTCCACTGCCTGCCTGTCTTGGAGGAAGTGTGCCCTCCTGCTCCTTGGGACAGTCCCAGAGTAGCGACCTGCTCCTACCTACTTGTTTGCTGTCTCCCTCTTGATTGCCAGTTCTTGCCTGCTTATCTGTTTCCTACGTCTAGTTCTGCCAGCCTGCTGTCTGACAGTTCCTGTCTGCTACAGATAATGTGCTGAGGTATGAAGAGTGTAGTGAGGGGAGCTGCGGTGTTACCTCCTGCATACTGGTGACTGACTTTGCCAAGGTACCGTTGTTAGAGTGCCCGCTGTTCCTGCTGCTGGCTACACCCAGTGCCAGATCTAACCCTGATGCCTGCCCTCAACCTTCAATTGTTTGTTGTAGAGAAGACCTGCTCCGAAGTTTACATTTAGTTTTGTGCACGCTTGAGGAATCTTCTGCAGTGTTTTCATTGTGATGTGGGACTCCTTAAACTGTTTTCAGCAATCTACTGTCGAGGTACATTTTATTGAACATTTTATTACGGTGCTATTTAAAAAAAAGTCATCTCCTAGCAGCATTCGTTGGTGCCAGCGTGAGCCTTACCGATTTGAAAGTTGATTGTTGTGGTGCTGCACGTGGTATCAGAGGAATTCCTCATGACATCCTCCCTTCTACATTTCTCATTGCCGCCAAGAAATGCCTGCATGCAGCAATGTGCCGAGAGCAACCCGGCACGCCATCACGCCAACGTGCCGCCATCTTGTGATTGGCATGTTTGCTTTCGTTTGTGATGCGTGCTGCCAACCACGTTTCTTCCTACCAAGCGTTTTTGAGTTCTGGTTGTCTTCGGCCTTACACCTTGGAGAACGAACTACTTCGAGGATATATGGTGAGCCAGCATGAATAAAGAAGAAAATGCTAATATTTTGCCAACCTTGATGTTCATATTAAAGCTGAGGAAGTTGCTTTTGGTCATTCCAGTCGTGTCTTTACATGCCTTTATTCTTCATGTTGAAATTTATACGGTAGCTACATTTTTCTTCTTGACCTCCCCTGTATTGGCGTTGCAAGTTTTAATCTGTCCGCAAGGTACTGTTTCCTCCATTTCCAAGTTTAAGGATGACCATGGTGACTACTTCATTTATTTTAGCTTCTTGTTTTCTTGGGACATAGCATCTTTCATAATGTTGTAGTTTGTGCTCAAATGCTTTAATTGTGTCATTCCTTAAAGTTCAATTTCATGTGTGCTTCTTGTGCGATGATTGTACCATTTACTGGTACCTGATTCAGTATTTGTATGAGAGGGGGTGAGAGAGTGTAGTGTCCTTGTTTTGCATCTGCATGAATAGAGGGAGAGAGAGTGTAGTGTCCCTGGTCATGTTAGTGTACGCCTTTGAGTTCGTTTTGCCTCATGTGAGGTGCTTGGACTGTGCGTTACGAATGCGCACATGAGAAAACTCCTTCTCATGAAGCTTCTCTGACTTACGTATTTTGGTTATACCCTCTGTTTGGTTGTTACCACGCGTGAGGTGTTGAACTGTGCGTTACGGGTGCGCACATGAGAGGTCTTCCTTTTGTGTAGCATCTCTGACTTATTTGTATTGGATGTACCCTGTGAGTGGTTGTTGCCTCGTGAGAGGTGGTTGGACTGTGCGTTACGGGTGCACACATGAGAAGACTCCTTCCTTTTTAGTTTCTCTTGATTTACCCTTGTTTTGGGAAGATGAGAATGCTCTTTAGCTTCTCTGAATTTACCCTTGTTTTTGGGAAGATGAGAATGCTCTTTAGCTTCTCTGGATTTACCCTTGTTTGGGAAGAAGAGAATGCTTTTTAGCTTCTCTGGATTTACTCTTGTTTTTGGTTGAGGTATTTGTATCACCCTGTGGTTAGGGGTTGCAAAATTACCCTTAGAGTGTTATGTCTTGAAGCTTTGTGTTATTCTTGAAGCTCGTTGACTTTCTGTATGTGTGTATGTCCACCTTTTATTTATAACTAGTCATATTGCATGTATGTACAATGATCTTGCATGCTTGTATTTTTACAATTCTGATGAGGGGTGATGTGTTATAATCTAGTAAGTGATTAATGCATCCTCTCTGTTAATGCCCTTTGCTTTGCTGCTCAGTCTATGTGATGTCATCAGAATGTTGAGAGTGTTTGAGTGGAAAAGGAATCAGTTGGTGTGGAAGGGCTGAGCGGCAAGGAGGCTGCTCCTGGTAGTGCATAGCATTAGACATGACTTGGATCCGATCTGAAGAATCAAGCTGTGATCCTAATATACATCTCTGGACCACGTATTTCAACTGTAACAAAGAACCAACACTCACCAAATGCCATTGCAAGCAACTCATGATGAAAATGACGAAATAGCCTGCAAATCAGCCCTCTAGTTCCATCATCAGGAATTCAGATCCACCAAAGGATCATCACTAACTAAATAAAGAAATGTTTGCCATATTTAAGGACTCCTCCTTGTGCTCCACCAGCTCTATTACCGTTGCCCCATAACAGGACCTTCTCTCCCAAGTCTCCCACTACTTCAGCAACAAAAAATTTACAACAACGTTGCACCCCACCTGGACCCAACCAACCCCACCGGCTTCCGACATGATGAGATAAGCATCCTGGAAATGGCAATTACCTGGTGGCCCACCATACCTACAGCAGAAATCTCATCAACCATGCTATCCATTCACTAAGGAGCCCCATCATATCCATGCCCATGCTGCATCTTCACCAAAGGACTTGAACCCATCTGTGCCGCACTCACCTCAATACTTAACTCCCTCACCAAAGCCACCGTCCTGGATGCCAGAAACAAGCCACCATACTGCACCTTCTGAAGAAATGGTCAGCAGACCCAAAGACTCTGACAAACTACTGACAAATGTCCTTGCTTCCCTACCCAGCTAAAGTCCTGGAAAAGCTAGCCAACAAATGATTTGCCAACCACATCAACAACAGCCACCTCCTCAACCCCACCCAGTCCCTATTTCAGGCCTAATCACAGAACCAAGACCTCCTTCATCACTGTCACCAATGACATCTGCCGGATCATGAACAGAGGGCATACCGGTGGCACTCACAATGCTCAACCTCTGGGGGAATGGAACACAGCTTAAAAAATAGTGACATATAATAGACTTTGACAGGGGTGGCATATGTCTCCGCTTCTACCTATCATTTACTTTTTCTGATCCATACGAAGTATTAGAACAGGGAAGATTTTTCTCCTAAAATTACTAAACACAAAATACAGAGTTTATATTGTACAGCTGACACATGTTTTGCTTGATCTTACTCCTATTGGTATGCAGCATGCTTTCAATACAATTAGACAATGTTGTTAATCAAACAACCTAAGGATTATTACATATATATTTAGATGAAGGCTGGTAAAACAGAACATATTTTGAGCTTGGACCAGCAGCCATTACAAATTGTCAAAAGACTGTTACTTAGGAGTGTTTTTTTTTCTAATGCTCTGTCTTTTCTACATCATTTGGATTCTGATATTGGTCATGGTAAAGAGTCAGCAGGGGATCCTAAGAAAGACAGGTGCAAGTAGGTGTTTTAAATCAATAGAAATGTTATGGGAAACATACTAGGTAAAGATAGTCTACATGCTGCTCTTTGGCATTGAACTGCTAGATATGAAGGATTGGAATAAAATGCAATCAGTCAAAATGACTAACTGGGGAATTCTGGCTTCAACTATCCCTAACATAAAGCACCTAAGGACTACTCTATTTTAGGTAGGCCCTGACTCCATCCATTTTCCCTGATTTATGCAGAATCATTGACGCCTGCCATTAGACACAAATGTTGTCAATTAATGACATACATACAACATTGAGAAAAATGTCTACTTTTCACCATGCCAATGTTAAATAAGAAGAAATATGGACACATAGCTGAAATAGTGTCGTCTGAATTGACGTCCTTTTACCTATATCATTTGAGATGTCATAAGTGATGTCATCAGTGATGTCACTGACCATGTCATGAATCATGTAATATGTGACGTCATCAGCAGTGCATTGCAGGGGCATGAGTTATATTTAGCTCAACTAACTATAACGGCCGAATTTCTCTGGTTTTGTACGAGTGAAATGCCCAACTTACTATAACGTCCCTGAAACCTACGATGTTTTCAGGAAATTTCTATGGTTTTTTAAATGGTAATGTCTAACTATAACGTCCCTGAAACCTATGTTTTTTTCAGTGAATATTAATAATATATATATATCATGTTCACGATTTTTCTCAGTTTAGGAGTAGTAAATTTAGGACTCCTAACTTTAGGACTCCTAAAATGCCTTCTGTGAATACCGAAAGTCTTAAAGTTAGGATTTAATGAATTAACTTCTCACTATATCCCTGTCTAAAGTTATCAATCATTGCCATCCCACGTGTTATATCAACGATTATTCAAACGTTCAAAACACTGTAACTGATTCCAGGGAATCCAGAGTGACCGACTACGGAATGTCCTCAAACACACCTTGAGAAGCGAACCCAACCACAGATTCAGGAACCTCCTAAAGACTGGACTATGCCAAATGACTGTATAATGGAATTCCTCAAAGATTAAGGATGGTGATTGAAGAACATGAAATAAGAGCCTTGCTCCTTGGATTGAATGTCAACTTTCCCTCTTTCGTGTTTTCTTCATATAACTGTATACTATCACCACTCAAGTGATTTGAAATAACTAAAAGGTGACATGATGCCCAATACAAAGCTCGCAATAAATAGATATGATTTTTTTCAGTGATAAATTAAATTTATGTTGACTTGAACTCAGTCTAATCTTTACTTTAACCTATGTTTTGTGCACTTTGATTGCTTTAACTTTTTGTTTCAATAAGTGTTGCATTTTGTTGCATAATGCAAATATTTTTTTCCATTTTTATGTCACTGTCTTATTTATTGAAATAGGAAATATTAAGATTGGTCAAGAAATAGTCATTGTTTACAACTTCGTGGAAAGTAACATTAACAACCAATGGAATCCTCAATAGTCATGTCTTTTCTAAGTTGAATATCATATATTCAGAAGACACTGCAATTAGTTTAAATCTGCTATTCAATTATAATAAATTCTAAAGAGTATGAAGAACACAGGTACTGTCAATCTTCGCCCCTGAAAGTAACAACACACATATATAATCTGTGGCTTGTTAAATCTTTCTTTGCTGAATAGTACCAGAATTTCATTGTTAGAATATCTGACATAAATATTGTGCCCCAAATATAATTTACAAACATATTGCCACATTCGAGTTAATAATAAAAAAAATCTACACTGAGTAGGACATTTTAGTTATTTTTAGAATTAAATATTATGGCAAATGAAATTGTTGTGTGTGGTATACAATCTTTGCTGTGTTTGTAAGAGGCAGTCTTATGTGTTGGCAATATGCAGCAGATGGAAGGGGTGATCACCTGTCCTTCATACACAGCTTTGTTTTTCAGACTCTTTGGCGGTGCTATGCTGCAGACAAATCGTATAACTCTACAGCAACCTGGAAGATCTACATCATGTCTCCAGATCACAGTACCAAAAATCCCCCAGCACCATCCAGTCCCAGTCTAAGAAAGCAGGTAAGCATTCAAGCCTTATCACCAGCAAACAGCACATATGTGAACCTTGGAGAGAACCTAATGTTAGTAGTTATAACAACCACAAACATGCTGTGATTGTCATGCCAAACATCCATACAATACTTGTTCCCGGGATTCATTCACTAAGCAAATGGCAAACACCAACTGTTATCATGCACACTCGATGCAGTGCAGCAGGTAATTCATTAAAGAAAAAAGTGAGTCAGGTGCACAAATGTTGGCCAAATGACACATATCGTAATCCTATGAACTAAAAGACAAGGTGACATGATTTTTTTTTTTAAAGTGCAAATGGTGCAGTGCTGTTTGACAGATGATGAAAATGAAAATCCACACAAATAGCGAGCAGCTATATGCCTGCGGTGTAGTTTGATTTGGTTTAAAACGAGCAAAAAGTCCCAGATGATCATACAATGGTCTTCTCTTTTAAAGTCTGTGCACAGTCTCAGCGCTATGTTAAAGTGTCAATTTGAGTCACTGCTCTAATTTTTGCTGTCATATATTCAATTTGCTCTGCCAGTTCTCCTCTTCTGTACCCCACCTCCTACTTAACCTCACTAGCTTCTTCTGTTCAATTAAATAGGTCTAACTGTGCTTTGCCCCATTATTGGAAGCAGAAATTAACTCAAGCAGGTAAAGGTACCCTACATACTAACAGTATTAGAAGCTGATTTGCAACGCATTTACCAATCTCCACTCAGCTTCTTAAAAGGTATTTGAGAATATAATAATAATAAAACTAATATGAACTAAAGTTATATATCATGTGTCGGAGCTTGGCAAATAAGTCTTCGCAAACATGCATTGTCAAACAAAGCACCATCAGTTTGCTTTCTGCTTTTCTTGGCTTTTGTGCACTGAATTACTGAAAAATAATGATCCCTATTCACAAAGGTATTTTCGGGCATACAAATGGCTGTTTACGACTAGAAATACCTCATTTATGATTGCCAGAAACTCTCAAAGGATTTGTGGCAGAGGGGTAGCCCAAGCGGTGCAGGTTTGTACTAGAACCCGCCAAGCACCCATGCAATGCCAGTGCCATCTGGAAAAATAAAGAACAGCAACTGCTGCCGCCTGCCAACATTCTTCTCCTTGAGATGTGCTTGGCAGTTTGCTGAAACATTTGCAGCTTTTATAGATTTATTGTTGCAGTAGAGAAAATCCAAGGGAAAAGTTGCTGAATGTGAGCAAAGAAGAGGGGAGAGCCACATACAGACATGCCACTAGATAAAACACAGTTAAATATCAGACACAAAACAGAAAGACAGAGACAGGAGAAAGCAAGAAAGATAGAGAAAGAGAGGCAGTAGCGGCCGCTGCCAATTAAAAGCGGAGAGACGGCACAGTGGGAGGAGTGCTAGGTGAATAATAATATTTTTTTTTAAAGACTTACCTCCTGCTGACGCTGCCGGCCGCCTCGGTGCTTCTGTCCAGTTCTCCTCCTGGCAGTCCATGGGCCACAGCACAGGCTCCCCACCCAATCCAGACGCTGCTCTCATGCTATACCGAGCATGAGAGAAGCATTTGGATTGGCCTGAGCGGGCTGGTCTGATGCTCATTCAGGCATAGGGAGCCTGTAGCTTTTTTTCAACCTGGCTGTGCAACACAACTAGGATGGAGAATTATAAGTGCGTATGTCTGTTTGGCCGGACCGAGAAAACTGGCCCAACAGACATGCGCACTTATAAGTGCCCACCACTCCTCTTCCCTGCCATGGCCCGCATCTCCCTAGACTCGATGGTTCAGACAGGCTGCTCAGGCAGAGATAAATAAAATGATAATACCATTGTTCTATTATAATTTTATGTTTCATCTGCTGACAGTGGGGCAACGGTCCTCCGCTATTACGGAGGAGCCGTGCCTGAAAAGAGATAAAATAAAGAGAAAGGTGGAAAAAAGAGTAGAAAAAGAAGACTTGGAAGAGGAGAAAGGGAAATACAGCACATAGGCCTTGATTGCGAGTGCCCCAGAGGCGCATTTGGTATTTATTGCACTCAACAAATTCCAAAAACACTGGGAAATACATACCATCCATTCTGGGTTTCTTCTGTGATGGGGAATAACATATACCGAAATGACCTTGTCCCGGTAATTACTGGCTGTTTTTCCCCATTAAACCAGCCTCTGTGAAGCATAGCAAAGGTAGGCTATTGGGGACAAGACTGGTTGGCGTACGTTGGGGGCCCCCTTATCGTATTTTGCAGAGGGTGCCCCCATGGTATTGTTACGCCACTGATTCCTGATAGGTGTAAATAGATTTACTACTATGGACCTCTCTGCCATGACTGCATAGTAGTCTGCAATAATAAATCCCACATCAGGGGGAGAATTGGGTGGTACAAAGCATTGTTTGTCATATACCTTTGTGAACATCCACAAATGTACTTTAGTGGCCATTCACAAACTGAAATTCAACCCCTTCTTACCCTGGAAAGGGTTAGAAATGTATGCTAACAAATCTCTGGAGTAACTCCCCTTCGAGATTGCATTGGGGAATGGATCATCCCCATATTTAGTAGGAATGTAGATGAAGGGCTTTCTACATAGGAAAATATTTTCCCCATGAGTACTAATGTGCATTTGCACAGCAGACTGCAATCACCTGTATTGATATGTATGCTGTGTAGATTTCTGCACATGCGGACTGCGATCCCGCAAGAGATGTCACTTGACATTCAAAGTAGTTTGCCAAGACATTTATGCGTGGTACTGATTTCCAGGTGAGCCTCTTGGGAAGTTTTAGAATTGATTAAAAAAACACATGAAGGTACATTCAAGCTGAGGTGTCAATATACGTCCATAATTCAATGTTTTTTTTGTGGGAATCAGGCCCAATGTGTTTGCCCTTCTGGAAGGACTCTCTTCAGCTGCGTGAAATGACAATGGTAAAAAGAGAATACATCAAATGCAGTTGTGGTATCCAGACAATGCTTTTAGAAATAACAATAAACCTGTATTATTGAATCTAATATGCAGAAAATACAACAGTTTAATTAACAGAGCAAAGTGTGTGAGAGAACACTAGAAAAGTGCAAAATGGAAATCTTTATTTAAGTACTTTAGATGGGAGCAGCTGGTTAGAGAAAGGGGCATGGGCACTGATGAATACCACTTGGGATAACTTAAATACAATGTTATGGCAAATCATGCACTGTAAACGTCCCCCTCCAGTCGCGTATTTGCTAAAAGTGCCCACTGGCACCAATTCTATTGCTCCCTTTAGTTTCCGTTCCTGGCCTAAGCAGATTTAGTATTTACAAAAATTCCTTATGTAGGGTGTGATAGGATACTGAAATTGTGTTTTCTTTTGTGTCTGGTAGAGTTAATAAAATCAAGGTTCAATCCATCAAGACATCTCCAGAGGAGAGGACAGTTTTTTTCTGTACCAAGAGCATGAAGCAAGAAAACAACAGCAGCACTGGCCCATTGACCCATGTGACCTCCAAGTCAGATGGATACCTGGTGGGGTGAAAGTGGGACATATGTTGTAGAGGTGGCTTACCGATCTTTTCTGCAGCTTCAGACAGTCCTTGATTTAGGAATGGCACTAATTCAAATGAAGACAACTTTTTGAATATAAACAAAGTGCTCTGAGCTCTTGGGAGCATGGGAGAGTACCGCGCAAGATGGGACAGACTCCGGCACCAAAACTAATATCCGTTTAATATTTCACAGGACTATCTGAAAAAGTATTTACCCATCCTGTGAGAGGAAGATATCCTGGTTGCAGAGTAAATTCCTGTGTAAAGAGGAGCTCTGCAGCAAGAGCTGGAGCAAAATTTGCCATCCCCACGGCCGGCAGGCTCCTAGGGTGAACGAGATGAACCTAACAGGCAGGATAGCCTGTGATTATCCAGTGCAATGGATTGGGCAATAGGGAACAGCACAGACCATTGACACATTGTATGTGTGGAAAATGCCTCTTTAATGAGATATGTGCACATCACAATTCATATAAACCCTGGCAGGAGCTGTACAAAACTACAAACCTCACTATACATCAATTCAATGCCTAACACTTGTCCTACCCTCCCTAATTGTCCCCTCCAATTACCCCAAACTCAATTGTGTGTCACTGATAACTCTACATCCTGAACTAACGTACCTTTAACTTCCTGCCTTCTGCAGACGTCTCCCTACTTCCGGCTCCCTTTCAAACTGCCTGACCCACCCCAGCAACAATAAAAATGATTAAATCCATGAACACCTTTTGACAAACCGCCACCCAGAAAAACTCCACTTAGAGTTTTTCTGCTACCCCAATACCAATGAACCAGGGCAACACCCCATCCCCCATTGATGCTGAAGACAAGACTTCAACTACATAACACCTCTTAGCCTAATTCCTAAAGCCACTCACAATTGCGTCAATTACAGATCCATCACTAAAACTGAAAGGTGTGTTCCGTCCTCCCTAAACAATTGTTCCCGTCATACCTCAACTCTTTGTGGAAGACTTGTCCTATTCCCTAGACTTTACAAAATTTGCAAATTTCTCTGTTCAGCTTCCTCCTCACCTTGTCAATGGTGGCTGGTCTCTCTGGCCCCCTCCACATTTCCGTGGGGATCACCTCTGTCCACAATAAATGTGCACCGCCCACCACCATTCAATACCCCTCAAATATGCCTTTATTAGTGCTAGCCCCTTCTCTCTCACCAAGTCGTTCTCCCACAAGTGGATTTCCAAGATGTCAGAACAGCCTTCAACCCCTAACATCTCATTTAACTGAGGTAGCAGTGCACTCCATAACTTCCTCCGTTTTCCCTGCCAACACACCCTCACCCCATGCTCCCCTAAGCCCAACCTTGTTCCATGTCGTCTCCCTCTTGCTAGTCTGTCAGCCTACTTCATGAATAAGTTTCCCACAATCTAAATGGCCATATCCTCTGAAGCTGGGCCCAGAGTGAACCCACGCTGAGACTATATGACAATTAGGCATTATGAGATGTGTGTTTTCCCTTGTCTAACATATCTCTTGTAGCAAGCAGGCAACAACCTCCTCAGTTTCATTGCCCTGCTTCTCCTTCCTGCCTCCCGCTGCTCCTATTAAAAAATGAGTGCTTCCCGTATTACCCTGCTGTTATGTTAAATATGTTAATACTTTCCGCTTTAGATCCATCCAATGCCCCTTCAACTGATCTCTCTAGACTCTGGCATTCCTCAATCCAATATACAGGACAAAATCTAGTGTCTTGGTAAGCCCCCAACCGAACCAAGGTACCCTGTCTTTTTTGATCCGTCTTCACCCATCCGAGGTATATCTCTAACTTGCTCCGTGTGCTTCTGTGTCTGACAACAGCAAACCTCCTTCCCACTGTTTACCTAGCAATTTGGACATTCGAAAGGCCCCAAAAAACATACAACTCATAAAATAGGAAAATAATATACATTCCTCTGCACACAGCACACTCCTGTCAACATATTAGTAATCAGGCTTCCTCCTCCGTCCTCTGCCCCCTTTTTCCCTCTCCCAACCTTCCAACTGCCTCATCCCCAGTTTGCCAACAGAGGGCACGTAAATCCACAACAACTTACCCATGAATGCAGTCACTTTAGAGCATCCTCTCTCCATCATACCCATGATGAAATGTACTAGTTCCTCTCCTCTCATCCACTCTACTTCTTCCCAGTTTCTCTTTTTTGCTCCTGAAACCAATAACTCTCACCATGCATGCCCATATGCCTTCCTCATCAACTGTGCCAGGGACCCTACTACCAGCTGCAGCATTCTCTTACACGGTCTGCCACAGTTCTTCTGGCATCCTTGTCTGATCTCTGTCTGCTCCCAAAGCTAGACCATGGAACCTCGACCACTGTAAATAAGACAAAGCATCCTCTATGTCGTTGTTGATCCCTGGTATGTGCTCTGTTCTAAATACAATGTTGGGTCTCAGACAAACCAACAAACATACCCTCAAAAACGTCAGGACCTGCGTATCCCTGGCTGAATGCTTGTTCACGAGGTGCACAACAGCCATATTGTGTACATGGACCAATGCTCTTTTGTTGGAAAACTCGTCACTCCAGACATACAATACAACCACTAGTGGGAAAAACTCCAAGTAATGTTCCTCCCTCAATGTCACCACTCCTCCAGCCACTGTTCCACATTCCAGTGTCACTGTGCAATATAGTCAAAACCTTAACCCATCCAATCCCTCTGCTGCATCTGAGAATATTTGAGCCTTCCATTCCTTTTCTTCTCCCAATCTTGTCAGGGATGCCCCATTGAAATGCTCTTAAACAACCTTCCACATTCTCAAATCCTCCTTCACCCCAGCCTTAATCCGTACCCTGTGATGTAGTAGGTTCAGTCTTGACGAAACCAGCACCAAATGACTACAAAAAGTCTGTCCTGCCTCCACCACTCTACAAGCAAAGGTCAAAAGTCCCAACGATACTTGTACCTCCCGTACCATCCCTTTGTTCTTTGTCAACATTGTGTCAATTAAATTCACCATGGCCCTTGACTTACTCTACAGCAACCATGCCTTTATTTCACGGCTTCAATCTCAATCCCCAAAAATGTCAGAAGTTTCCTCTGCTCCACTGTCTTCATTTCCACCAAGGAGACCCCTACGTCATCCATGAGCTCCTGAAAACAGTCCAACATTCGCTGGCAGTCTGTGAAGCCAGGTTGGTCTAAAAAAAGAAAAAATTATCTATGTAATATGTCACTGTTGTGTAACCTGTCACAAATGTTAAAAGTCATTGCCATATTAAGCGATTGGAACATGCCTATTTTACCTCGCACTCACAAGACTGCTCTAGTAGCTGCCAAACTGAAGGTTAATCAAAAGTCCAAGGAGGATGCTTCACTATATTTGTTAAAGTCTAGTGCTAAATTTTATGGAGGACGTAACAAAGCTGGGAAAATTCTCGCCAACTATCTAAAGGTTAAGCACAATAAACTGAACATCGATTCCATTTATGATGCCAACTCTGTTCTCCAATACAAAGATGCTGATATTCTTAATGAGTTCTACCGTTTCTATAAGAATTTGTATTCTTCTGAAACTCAGCCCTCCCCTCACTCTCTCACGCACTTTTTTTCCAGCATTCAGAAACCTGAGCACTTTCCTCTTGACTTGACCCATTTAGAATCTGACATCTCTAAAAAGGAATTGACCACTGCACTTCAACATCTTAAACTAAACAAGGCTCCGGGGCCGGATGGTTTCACTGTGGAATTTTATTTCCACTTTTCCAAGTCATTCATTCCAAAACTCCATTCTCTCCTGAGTTTGTTCACTGTCCTTGGAAGATCCTAAGGATCCTTTTCTGATGCCCACATATGCTTAATTCCCAAAGAAGGAAAGGACGCCAAGCACTGTAAGAATTATAGGCCCATTTCCCTAGTAAATATTGATTACTAAATATTTGCCAAGGTGTTAGCTGCCCGACTAGACCTTCTGTTTCCGGACCTTTTGGGCGAGGAACAGTCTGGTTTTGTGAAGGGCCGCTACATAACTGACAACACTAGATTACTGTTTAATATCTTGTCTAAATCCCCACATCTACAACATTCTCTTACAGCCATCGCCCTAGATGCCGAAAAGGCGTTTGATAGGGTTGAATGGCCCTACCTTTTCCACACTCTAGGTTGGTTTGGCTTTGGTCCCAAATTTATTTCCCTGATTTCCCTCTTGTACTCTGGCCCACGCGCGGCGGTTTGTGCCAATGGTCAGGTTTCCCCCTTCTTTGATCTCGGAAGAGGAGTCCGTCAGGGTTGTCCCCTTTCCCCTTTTCTTTTTAACCTGGCATTGGAACCCTTCCTTTCCAAATATCGCCAAAATCCCAATATTCGTGGTTTTCAGACTGCGAACTCCCACGTTAAACTTGCTGCTTATGCAGATGATATTCCGCTCTTCCTTTTCAATCCTACAGATTCCATCCCTGCTTTTCTGGAGGAAGTACGGAATTACTCCCGCATTTCAGGCTATAAACTTAACATGATAAATGCAAGATCCCGCCCCTCACAAAATTCACATTTAAACCCAACTTCAGCGCTTCCAACTTCACTTGGAGTCCTTCCCACATTAAGTATTTAGGTTTACACATTACCCCCTCCATACCTACTACTGTTTCCCTTTGCCTAACTAAATGTTTTCAAACATTATCGGACTTAGCAACCAGATGGCACCCTCTTTATTTATCTTGGTGGGGCCGTCTCGATACTATCAAAATGATGCTATCCCCTATAATCCTCTATACTATCTCCAACATTCCTGTGCCTATTTCCTCTAAATTCTTTAAGAAGATTAACACAGTCTTATCCTCCTTTTTGTGGAACAACAACAAACCTAGAATGTCCCTTACTAGATTGATCAGTCCTGTTTCAGATGGTGGAGTGAATTTCCCAGACTTTCCCGCCTACCAGAAAGCCTTTTTGTTGCGCCAAGCTTCCTTCTGGTTGCAGGACCCCACTTCTCCCTGTCCCCTTTGGGCTTAGGTTGAGCGCCTTTTCCTTTCCCCCTTTTCTTTTGCTGAGTATATTTCTTTTTCTCTGAAGCCTCCTTCGACCTCCACCCCCATCCATCAGTACACCTCCAAGGTTCTCCTCTCCTCTAAACCCACCCCTCCCACTACCATTGCTGAATTCCTCTCTTCCACCATTTGGCATAATATTTATCTCCTGATCCACAATAAACCATTTTATTGGAAATCCTGGAGGCATAAAGGGTTAGTTTGGGTATCGCAACTGTTTTCATGTTCCACCTTTCTGCCCTTCTCGACTCTTTGCTCTTCCTTTGACCTACCCCCATCTTTTGCTCCTAAATACCTTTTACTTAAATCAGCAGTTCTCACTACGTACAACCAGCTTTTGCAAACGCAAACACCACCTCTTTCTACCTCCTCACTCACTACTCGACTTCACTCTCTCCTACGCTCTACTCCCAAAGCTTCTGTTCTCTATAAGTACCTCCATGCCCATGAATCTATGAGACTCAAATCCAAAGTGGAGGAGCAATGGGAGCATGACTTTTATACTTCCTGGTCCATGTTTGTGTGGGACAAGTTATGGATTAAGATTCGTAAATCATCTAGAGCGGCGTCCCTCACACAGTCTCTATTCTTCCTCTACAATAGGTTACTATATACACCTTCTACTCTTAACAAGCGATTTCTAACTACCCCAGATGTTTGCTAGTCTTGCTCTTCTCCGAATGCCACCCTGTTCCACATGCTGTTTCTTTATAAACCTATACATGATTTTTGGATACAGGTTTGGGCTCAAATTAATGTAATTTTCAATACTCATATTATTTTTTCTCCTACTCACGTTTTTCTGGGTAGCCTAACTAGCCTTTCGCCTTACTGGGACGACATTGATGGTGATTTTCGTATTGTTGATTTGTTGTTAGCTGTTGCGTTCCAGCAGATAACTATTAATTGGAAGGCCTCAACTAACGTTTCCTTTAAGGCTTGGTGGTACAATGTTTGCCATAATCATAAGCTTGATACTGCTTTTGTTTTCCCTCCTCACATGGCCGCGAAATGTGCAGAACTATGGCTCCCTGTTACACTGTATTTAGATAATTGGGCTCTCCACTCCTTTTACCCAACGCCGTCCCAACAAGAGGTTCCTAAACCTCCTTGAATACCCTTTGCATTTCCTTTTATTTTCCTTACCATTTGTTATTGAACATTTTTTCCTGATTGCTTATCGACCCATTGCATTATTTTTGTCATATTTACTGCTCATGATTTACCCATTTACTCATGCTATTGAACTTGCTGTATTATTTTTCGTTGATTGATCTTGTTCCCCCCTCCTTTTAGTTGTCCCTCACTTTTCTGTATACTGTTCTTTGGTACCTTGCATTTTGATTAATAAAGTCTTTTTGAAACTTAAAAAAGTTATTGCCGGAATTAGCTTAATTTTTTCAAAAAGGAAATGGAGCATTTCATGGGCAAAGCTTTGTCTACGCATCATCTTTAGCCAAACTAAATTCCCCAGCAGCTTACAGTCAACGGGATGGTGAAATGCTGGCTTAATGTCAGTCTTAGGTATGCATGCCCCAGGGCCCACCCTGTTCACCAGTTCTATTGCCACATCTACCGACAAGTAAGAGACTGCAGACAAATCTTCCAATATGAAATTATTCACTGACTGTCTCTTTGTCCATTACAAATGCTGGACAAGCATGGACTGTCCTTTTTCTTTTTTCAGGGACCTCCCCAATTGGGGACACAATCTAATTTTCCATGGGCCATTCATCAAATGACTATGCTATCTTTCTTGAACCTCTTTATCCTATTTTACTTGTATAACCAGTGTGTGTTCCCTCACTGAGTGTAGGTTATCTGCCTATCTCCAACACTGAGGCCCTATGTAGCGCAATTGCAACTCATCCTAAAATGCCAACAAATTCTTATCCTGGTCCTCCCAATACTCTTACCATCGACCCCAGCCTGTTGCTGCTGTTGCCACTGTCCACCTGTAAAAGCTTCTGATCCCCCAGCTTGCCCCCCGCAGTGTATAAGGGGTGCCTTGCTCTGCACTGGGGACATTTGTTCGACAATTTACAGTAGTCCTGGTTGCAAAACCCCCTGCTGTAGGCCCAGCATGCTCTCTCTGGGCCTGACAGTCCTCTACCCACTGTTCCCATCCCTCTGTGGGTGGCACGCCCTTTAAAGGGTTGATATACCAATGACAAACCACTTAATGTGAAGATAGTCTGTGCCGAACACACTGGTCCCGTCGTATAGAGCCACAAGTCATTGTCCAATTCCCCCCACTGCTGACCACATCCACTGCCAGCCCTGCCCTAAATTCCTCATTTTACCGTACTCAAGCATAACCCCCAAATGTGACATGGGGATTCTGGTAAATGTCCATATACTTAAACAAATCCACACACCTGTTCGGGAAATTCTTACAATTTACACTGCCATACATGAGAACGGTCGCTGTCCAGTTTTCAATAGTTACTTGGACCATAGGGCATTTAGCCAATACTTTTTCTTCTTCCTTTGATTCCTCATTTTCCCTGACTTCTCTTTGCATACATTTGAATATCTCCATGCATTTTATTTTGCAAATTCTATCCTTTGTTGAAGCCATCTGCTGGCACCCAAAGGTTTGGTTATCCCAGTGTAGGGCAGTTTCTTTACTTTAAGCTCTTTGCTCTCTTTCTTATCTTCCTCCTTCTCCCCTTGCCCTGTTTTGCCACCTTCTATCGTCAGTCTCCTTAGTGCCTTCCTCACTTTCTCCATGTCTGCTTTCTTCTGTAGGGTTATCGGTAAGTCCTCCCCCTTTTTCCTTACCTTTTCCCCTTTGTCCTCTGTCCTGACTCCCCTGTCTGCTACATATGTCCCTTTACCCAATCTCCCCCCCATTGCATCTCCTAGACCCCAACTTCCACCTCTTTAGAAACAAGGACCGGCAGCACCGTCTCCGAAACTTGCTACCTGGTTTCAGGGTTGGCACCCGCACTGAAGCTTGCCTTTTTGCCAGCCTTCCATGCTCCATGACCTCTGTCCCCTTATCTACCTAGGTTTTCGGCCTCTCTTTTTCCCTCATTCCAGGCATTTCATCATCAACCACTCTGCAAGATCTACAGGTGGATCCCCACTGAAACAAGAAGAGCGGTCACCGAGGCCTTCGTCAGCAGCAGGTTGGACTACGGAAACGCCCTCTATGCAGGAGCCTCGGCCAAACTCCTGAAACGACTTCAACTCATTCAGATCGCCTCTGCACGCCTGATCCTTGACATCCCTCGCCACAGCCACATCAGACCCCACCTGAGAGACCTGCACTGGCTCCCTGTCAACAAGAGGATCACCTTCAAGCGCCTTACCCACGCACCCAAAGCATTTCACAACACCAGACCAGCATACCTCAACCGACGACCCAGCTTCTACACCCTCAACCGCCAGCTCCGCTCCACCGACCTCGCCTTCGCCACAGTCCCCCGCATCTGAAGAGCAACCTCCGTGGCAGATCGTTCTCCCACCTCGCCACCAAGACCTGGAACACCCTCCCCATCCTCCTAAGGCAGACTCAGGACCTACTAACCTTCAGAAGACTTCTCAGACCATACTCTCACATCCTTCTGGAGTCGTAGAGCCTCACCAAACTCTCCTGCATCATTCGCCGCTATCAAACGTGAAAGTGAAGTGTCAACAAGGCCCAATGTAGCAGCCCCTTGAAAATTCTATTCTGACTCACCCCCTTAATCCAGACCCACCTGCCCTCCTGTCCTAAACTCCTCTCACCAGATGCTTTGTGTGTCTGATCTTGCTCGCATCTGCTCTCTGTTCTACCACCATCCCACCCCAGTCCAACCCCTAAATCACCTCACTCTTCTCCTGGCACCATTTGGAACAAAAGCTTGGTCCTAAACTGCCCGCGCAGCGGATTTAGCGCTGCCGCGGACTCAAGGAAAACACACTCTTCTTGCCGCCATTACCGGCGAACCGCGAGGCCACACCCTCGCCCCCCGCCCTGACCTTAAAAAGACGCTGATTGCAAGTGCCTGGTCAGAACCACTTTCTCTCCTGAGGCGGAAGCCGAGAGCATGACTAAGAAACTTTATTTTAAAAATTTGAGAGTCACCAATTGTTGTGTTTTTAAACTCACCTCACTCTTCTCCTGGCACCATTTAGGACAAAAGCTGGATCCTAAAGTGCCCGCGCAGCGGATTTAGCACTGCTGCGGACTCAAGGAAAACGCACTCTTCTTGCCACCATTACCGGCGAGCCGCGAGGCCACGCCCCCTTCGAGGCCACGCCCCCCGCCCTGACCTTAAAAAGACTCTGATTGCAAGCGCCTGGTCAGAACCACTCTCTCTCCTGAGGCGGAAGCCGGGAGCACGACTAAGAAACTTTCTTTTTAAAATTTGAGAGTCACCAGTTGTTGTGTTTTTAAACTCACCTCACTCTTCTCCTGGCACCATTTAGGACAAAAGCTTGATCCTAAACTGCCCGTGCAGCTGATTTAGCACTGCCGCGGACTCAAGGAAAACACACTCTTCTTGCCACCATTACCGGCGAGCCGCGAGGCCACGCCCCCTTCGAGGCCACGCCCCCCCGCCCTGACCTTAAAAAGACGCTGATTGCCAGCGCCTGGTCAGAACCACTTTCGCTCCTGAGGCGGAAGCCGGGTGCACGACTAAGAAACTTTTTTTTTTTAATTTGAGAGTCACCAATTGTTGTGTGTTTAAACTCACCTCACTCTTCTCCTGGCACCATTTAGGACAAAAGCTGGATCCTAAACTGCCCGCGCAGCGGATTAAGCGCTGCCGCGGACTCAAGGAAAACACACTCTTCTTGCCACCATTACCGGCGAGCCGCCAGGCCACGCCCTCTTCGAGGCCACGCCCCCCGCCCTGACCTTAAAAAGACACTGATTGCAAGCGCCTGGTCAGAACCACTTTCTCTCCTGAGGCGGAAGCCGGGAGCACGACTAAGAAACTTTATTTTTAAAATTTGAGATTCAACAATTGTTGTGTTTTTAAACTCACCTCACTCTTCTCCTGGCACCATTTAGGACAAAAGCTTGATCCTAAACTGACCGCGCAGCGGATTTAGCGGTGCAGCGGACTCAAGGAAAACACACTCTTCTTGCCGCCATTACCGGCGAGCCGCGAGGCCACACCCCCTTCGAGTCCACGCCCATCCCATCCTTGTCCCCCCATTTAACCATGTGCACCTCCGGGACACGCAGCGGACGGGCGCAGCGGGCGCGCCGTTTGCGCGCCAATGGCATGCCTAAGGCAAGCCCGTCTTCGCCCATGATCGCCAAGACATCGCCTCTCGCCTGGCCAAGCTCCACGGGAACTCCACCACTATGATAGAGAATTCCTTGCCGCCCTGAACCCCGGACAGAGTTGCGAGGAGATATCAGGCAACCTCGGACAGATATGTCTTCAATGTAAGTCCTGCCATTTTTCTACACCCAGTCCCCGCCTAACTCACCTCACTCTTCTCCTGGCACCATTTAGGACAAAAGCTGGATCCTAAACTGCCCGCGCAGCGGATTTAGCACTGCTGCGGACTCAAGAAAAACGCACTCTTCTTGCCACTATTACCGGCGAGCCGCGAGGCCACGCCCCCTCCGAGGCCACGCCCCCGCCCTGACCTTAAAAAGACACTGATTGCAAGCGCCTGGTCAGAACCACTTTCTCTCCTGAGGCGGAAGCCGGGAGCACGACTAAGAAACTTTATTTTTAAAATTTGAGAGTCACCAATTGTTGTGTTTTTAAACTCACCTCACTCTTCTCCTGGCACCATTTAGGACAAAAGCTTGATCCTAAACTGACCGCGCAGCGGATTTAGCGGTGCCGCGGACTCAAGGAAAACACACTCTTCTTGCCGCCATTACCGGCGAGCCGCGAGGCCACACCCCCTTCGAGTCCACGCCCATCCCATCCTTGTCCCCCCATTTAACCATATGCACCTCCCGGACGCGCAGCGGACGGGCGCAGCGGGCGCGCCGTTTACGCGCCAAGGGCGCGCCTAAGGCAAGCCCGCCTTCGCCCATCATCGCCAAGACATCGCCTCTCGCCTGTCCCCCTGGCCAAGCTCCACGGGAACTCCACCACTATGATAGAGAATTCCTTGCCGCCCTGAACCCCGAACAGAGTTGCGAGGAGATATCAGGCCACCTCGGACAGACATGTCTTCAATGTAAGTCCTGCCATTTTTGTACACCCAGTCCCCGCCTATCTAGGCACAAATTAGGCGCGCCTAAACAAACCCCTCTTATCATCTTCCAACTGAATGTTAGGTCCCTCGTAAAACATCATTTAGAAGTAAATACTCTCCTACTTGAAGAGAACCCTGACATTCTCTTTCTATGTGAAACCTGGCTTCGTGATGACATGATTAGTCTACCTAACCTCACGCTACAAGAGAGCTACTTAATGAAAACGCTAAATAGAGACGCCAGAGGCGGCGGAATAGCAATCATCTATAAAAAGCAATTTATCTGCTCCTTTATTAAGGAAACTATCTCGGGCTGTGAAAGTGCTCGATTCAAGATCACGACGGGCCCCCACTTTTCCCTATCTGGCCTCTACATCTATCGACCCCCCGGACCTGCTTCTAAATTCATCGAAGCTCTCCTTGAAGTGGCAAACTCCTTAGTGGTGGGTTCGGCCAATTTCACCATACTAGGAGACCTTAATCTTCATTTCGACCTGACTCAGGACTCTACCATCAAAAACCTCCTGGCCGACTTTTCAGCCTTACAACTATACCCTTTAATCCAGGCCGGTACTCACTCGGCCGGGCATATACTAGACCCTGTCTTCACTAACATCCCGGAGATTAGGACAGAGGCGCCCAAACCTATGGGATGGACAGATCATTACCTAATTAAAATTACTATATTGGTTAGAGAAACGTTTAACAAGGCTGAGCCTACTCGCCGCCTAAAGAGACCTTGGCACAAACTTTTAACCAGCGACCTGCACTACACTTTAGGAGAATTCCATCATGAGGCACATATGGACATCAACACGACATACGCTGCCTTCCATGATTGGATTACTAGTGGACTAGATGCCCTCATCCCAACCAAATGGACTAAGGGGCGCAGCTCTCCCTCCAACCCATGGTATAACGACACCTTGAAATCCATGCGGAAGGACTGCAAGACAGCCGAACGAGTCTGGAGACGGGAATATAATGATAGGAATAAAGCTTTCTATTTAGCCAAACAAAAACTCTACCATAAAGCTATTTGCTCCGGGCGCGCCTCCTTCTATGCAGAAGAAATTAACTCTAGTCCGAACACCGCTAAAGTTATTTTTAAACTGGTTGAAGAACTGCAGAACAGCAGATCCCCTTCCTCCAGTATCACCTCCGCGCAGCAATGTGAGGACCTTGCTACGTTCTTTGTAGAAAAAGTACAAAAAATCTACAAATCATTCCCACAGCACTCTTTTGACCCACCTAACCCCACTAACTCCATAAGTAATGGCACCACCATGATGCTTATACCAGAAATCTCGCATGAGGACCTAACTAAAATCTGCAGGAAAGTCAAATCTGGATCTCCAGCAGACCCGATGAGGCCGGCCCAATTCATCAAATCTTTAGAATTTTTTCTGCCTTCCCTGGCCTCTATACTGAATCTCTCCTTTTCTTCGGCCAGAGTCCCGACCATGTGGAAACAAGCTTGGGTCTCCCCCATTATTAAGAAGCCGACTCTAGACCCATCCAAACTGGAGAACTTTAGACCTATCTTGTTGCTCCCATGGCTGTCTAAACTTGCAAAGGCCCATGTAAACAACGTCCTGTCCCAACATATGGATCAAAACAACATCTTGGACCCATCCCAAAACGGGTTCAGGCCGGGCCACAGCACTGAGTCTGCCCTCCTGGCAACGTCTGAACACCTCCGGACGATACTCGATGCCGGTCAGAATGCTGCGCTGATTCTGCTAGACCTCAGCGCAGCCTTTGACACGGTTTCTCATAACATTCTGTAAAATCGTCTGGCCACAATAGGAATCTCAGGTCTTGCCTTGGAATGGTTCCGCTCCTTCCTGAAAGACAGATCCTTCCGGGTGTCAGCCCCCCCCGTTTCTCTCCCAGCCCCACTCCATCGGACAGAGAGTCCCTCAGGGCTCTGCACTTAGCCCATCCCTTTTCAATCTATATGTGCAGCCACTCGCCGCAGTGGCTAAGGAGTGGAACCTCACGCTGGTGTCATACGCAGATGACACGCAGCTGGCCTTCACTCTCACCGAAGGTCCTTCTACCTCGTCCTCAAGATTTAGGGATGGCCTGGCTGCAGTAGCCCAGTGGATGACGGATAACTGCCTGCAGCTTAATGCAGGCAAGACGGAGGTGCTGCTCCTCGGAAGGAATACCAGCTACTGGAATGAGCACTGGTGGCCCTCGTCGTTGGGCACCATTCCACCACCTAAATCCCTGGTCAAAAACCTAGGCGTCTGGATGGACTCCTCGCTTAGCTTCCAGACCCACACAAATAAAGTGGCAGCTACTTGTGTGGGCCTGTTGAGGAGCCTCAACCCAATACTCAGCTTTTTTGACTCCAAGGTTCGTCAACTGATTGTCCAAGCCACAATTCTCTCCCGCTTGGACTACTCCAATGTTTTACTTCTAGGCGCCAACAAAGCGGAGATAGCGTGACTGCAACGCGTGCAGAACACTGCAGCAAGAGCCTTGGTCGGTCTCCCCCACAGATGTTCGGTCAGAGCTACTATTCGAAAGCTGCACTGGCTACCCATCGAATCTCGAATCCAGTTTAAAACCCTCATCATGACATATAAAATCCTTAAAACCGGATGCCCAGAACTTCTGCGCCCACTCCTAACACCGTATGTGCCACAGCGCAACCTGCGCTCACTAGGCCAGCACCTAATGATTGTACCCCGCACAAAGCTTTGCCGTACGGGAGGTCGCTCCTTCAGGGTTTTGGGAGCCAAGCTCTGGAACGCCTTGCCACTGCACATTCGCTCCTTGGAAAATCTGTCTGCTTTCCGGAAAGCCATCAAAACCCACCTGTTCCCCCCTCCTTAGGTCTCCTGTCTGTCTTCCTCTTCTTCCTCTGTAGAGCTCCTTGTGGTTCCTTAGCGCCGGGACGCCTCTTTGCTGAGGCAGCTGTTGCACTCTACCAAAATGCTAACATAACATAACAATTGACCCTCCCAATTGCTTTCTTCATCATGGCCTTTCCTTTGCCTTGAATCAACCAACCCCTGTTGCCCCTCATCACTCCTGAATCTTCGTCATCCAATGCTCGCTCTAGCAACAGCTCCATCTCGGCCTAGGCCTTATCCATAATTGCCCCCTGCAACATTGCTCCCTTTCCTCTCCCCCTCGAAAAACGTATCCCCTGTAGCCACTCAGGCTACCAAGTGCTGCATCCCACATTAGCTCGCCTGCTGCACCATTGTGCTGCCATTAGATTCACCCGGTAAACTAAGCGCCTTGTCTAACATGCATTCACCCAGTTTTGAAACTTTCAGGTGGGGTGGTGAGCACGCGAACACCGACGCAGGCATGCCTTCTGAGGCTCTCCTCTGCAGCCCTGTCCTGCCTCCTTGGTCAGCTCCACCCCTGCCCATTTGCAAGCAGATCCTCACAACCCACATGGCTGCCCGTAAGCGTCCCAGCGCTGCCTGACAAATAATAAAAAGCTCTAAAAACTCCTATCCCTTTTAGAGCTTTTTATTATTTGTCAGGCAGCGCTGGGACGCTTACGGGCAGCCATGCGCTTTACAAATCCAATTTCATTTCATTTCATTCATTCATTATTTCAGCGTTTGGAGTGTTTCGGTGATGTGCAGATCGTCCATCTCGCTATAGGTGTTGCAGCCTTCTACCTGAAAGTATAGCCTAACGAAGCCTAAAATACATCTTATAGTGAGACCCTTGAGCAACACAGCAATAAAACAAGTAAGTCAATCAAACATGCCGATCGACAGGGTCCGTAGGAGTGCTCTCCATCAATGTAGAAATTATGGACTAAGGTTGATAATATCAGTTGAAATGGATTGGAGAAACACCAAAGAAGAATAGAGAATATACTTACTTCTCCATACTATTGATTTAAGGGGACAATTTCTGTATGAGACTCACCACGATTACCCTTTATCACTATGATATTGTGGAACAGCCCTGAAGAAATTAATTTTGGTTTAGCAACCAATGACTAAAGACATGTTGGCTACAGAATTGGCTACAGGATTGACTGGAATGTACACTGTATTCCATGCATGGTTAACCCCAACGCCGGAAACAACGACATCACCCCTTCGCAAGACCTCTGCAACTCCCTCGCCTCCTACTTCCACAACAAGATCGCGGACATACACAACAGCTTCAGCACCCATCCGACGCACGCCACAACCACAGCAACGCCGCCCACCACCACCCTCCGAGCCTGGACTCCGATCAGCACCGATGACACCGTCCGCATGATGAACTCCGTCCACTCCGGATCTCCGACTGACCCCTGCCCTCACCACGTCTTCAACAAGGCCGACGCTGTCATCGCACCCCACCTGCGGGACATTATCAACACCTCCTTCGACACCGCCACCTTCCCCGAGAGCTGGAAGCACGCCGAACTCAGCGCTCTACTCAAGAAACCTACAGCAGACCCCACCGAACTCAAGAACTACCGCCCCATCTCGCTACTCCCGTTTCCAGCCAAAGTCATCGAGAAGACCGTCAACAAACAGCTGGCCGCCTTCCTCGAGACGAACGGATCCCTCGACCCCTCGCAGTCCGGCTTCCGAGCCAACCACAGCACCGAGACCGCCCTCATCGCCGCCACCGACGACATCCGAGCCCTGATGGACAACGGAGAAACAGCGGCCCTCATCCTCCTAGACCTCTCGGCGGCCTTCGACACCGTCTGCCACCGCACCCTAGTGCAACGCCTCAGCAACGTCGGAGTCCAGGAGAAGGCACTGGAATGGATCGTCTCCTTCCTCGACGGAAGAACACAGAGAGTCCGCCTGCCACCGTACAAGTCAGAGGCCACCGAAGTCATCTGCGGCGTCCCTCAAGGATCCTCGCTGAGCCCTACCCTCTTCAACGTCTACATGAGCCCCCTCGCGGCCATCGCACGCCAATACAACCTCAACATAATCTCCTACGCCGACGACACCCAGCTGATCCTCTCCCTGACCAACGACCCCGCCGCCGCCAGAGCCAACCTGCACGAAGGGATGAAGGAGGTAGCCGAGTGGATGACGACCAGCCGCCTGAAACTGAACTCAGACAAGACGGAGGTCCTCATCCTGGGCTCCACACCCACCGCCTGGGACGACTCCTGGTGGCCCCCCGCCCTGGGCACCACACCCAAACCGACAAACCACGCACGACACCTGGGCTTCATCCTGGACTCCTCCCTCTCCATGACCAGACAAATCAACGCCGTCTCCTCGGCGTGCTTCAACATCCTACGCATGCTACGGAAGATCTTCTGGTGGATCCCCACGGAGACCAGGAAGACCGTCACCCAGGCCCTCGTCACCAGCCGACTAGACTACGGCAACGCCCTCTACGCCGGAACCACCGCCAAGCTCCAGAAGAGACTCCAGCGGATCCAGAACGCCTCAGCCAGACTCATCCTCGACATCTCACGAAACAGCCACATCTCCGGACACCTGAGAGACCTGCATTGGCTCCCCGTCAACAAAAGAATCACCTTCCGTCTCCTCACCCACGCACACAAAGCCCTACACGATCAAGGCCCGAGCTACCTCAACAAACGAATCAACTTATACGCTCCCAAACGCCACCTCCGTTCAGCCAGCCGCGCACTCGCCACCGTCCCACGCATCCGTAGAACGACAACAGGAGGAAGGTCCTTCTCCTACCTGGCCGCCAAGACCTGGAACTCCCTCCCGGCCGACCTGCGCCTGACCCAAGACCACCTCTCCTTCAGGAAGAAGCTCAAGACCTGGCTGTTCGAGATGTAACGGCACAATCCCCCCCCCCCCCCTAAGCGCCTTGAGACCCAACAGGTAAGTAGTGCGCTCTATAAATGTCCTTGATTGATTGATTGATTGATTAATATCTCTTGCGAAGAAGGATTAAAGGAACAAAGAAAACTCAATGAAGGAACAAGGACTTTTTTGTACTTACTTGTTTGATTGCTGTGTTGCTCAAGAGTCTCATTGTTTGTTTCAGGTTTAGGGCAGTGTCCCTAACATTTCGTTAGGGTGTAAAGTGGTGACCCTTTCACTTTGGAGCACTGTATAATGATCATTTTCCAATTGCATGGGGGTACTGATAGGTTTGCGCATAAGATAGCCCATACCGCTGATAACATTTCATGCTAACATACATCTTGCCTATAACTAAATTAAGCCCTACCTATAACGCCAACAACTACTGCGTCACCTTGTACTAAATTGGTTGCTGGTAGCCCAAATCCCACAGCCTATCTCCTGGTAGCCCAAACTAGGTTTCTGGGCTGTATCATCACCCAAATTTGCCCAGGGGACAGACCTCCCCTGTTGAGTATCCCTCAAGTCCCAACTATGCTGGGGCTTGTGAGCGCCAGTGGGGATAACCAGGTTGTGCTGATCCCGTAATTTGAACCCAGGTAATGACGACTCAGGGACCAAAGGGCCCTCTGGGACTGATTGGCATAGTTCATTGGTTGGCAGTCATGAGAGGTTTGGCGGCTATACTCCGGTATGCTCTACTGTGCAGGCTGCAGAGGTGAGAGGCAAGAAAGTACTCTGAGGCAGCGCACTTCCCCACATCAAAACCTTTACAACGCTACAGGAAACCCCTGTGGTATGCCCTTGATAGAAAGGTCTGTCCTACTGAAATAGAGAGGCCTCCTAATGCATAAATAGCATTGTCTGGTGAGAACACTTTACAAGCACTACTGTGTTCCTGCTTACAAAGTATACCCCTGTCTGCTGGTAACCTTGATTACTGCCGACCAAACAGGCTGAATAAAAACCTCCGGGCTGGCTGCACCCAGTACCGGGGCATGCCAGTGCATTGCCAGTGAACAGGGTACAATGCATGGCTGGGTACTGGGGCCTAGGCAAAAGTGCTTCAGTAGTGAGAAACAAGCAGACAGACACCACATTAGCGGCAGACACCCTGGGGAACACTGACACTAAGCAGGCCCGCCTCACATTTGAAGCATGGAAAAGCTTACAGATGCATGAGAGCTCAGCGTTCCTGATCAGGATGCTGAGACTGGCCGGCTCGAGTCTCTGTGTCTTGTCAGGATGAGGCAACTTCCCCGGGTGCAATTCACAGTATTGAATGTAACAGGTCTGAAGCCATTAATTAGCATCCTGACCTACGTGGAAGTACTGTATGGAGGCAGATTCCCCCGACCGACATTACCCATAAGTGAATGTTCACAAAAAACAGTTGACCCAGTGCACCTGACGCTGGAGATTATGAAGGCACGCTGTGCCATTGACATAAATCAACTACCTGACTAAAGGATACTAGTTGGACTTAGCCCCTTCGATGCTAATGACGAGCTCAGCTCGTCATGAGGCATGGTTCTCGTATGCTCATGACGAGCTGAGCTGAGATTCCTTACTTTGACGCCACGCCACGCTCACCACCGTGTATTCTGGACTCAGCCTGCTGTGAGCCGCTGCTGCTCGCCGGACCCGCTCCGCGGGTCCCGCTTCGCGGTCTCACAGCGGCTGTCAATCATCCTCAAGGGGCATCACCTGTTGACCGGCAGGGCTGCGAGGGTAGAGCGGGTGGACTCCACGGACCAGGAGTCCCCGCGCGCCCATTTTCAGCTGGGCTCCTCTCCCTGCCGGCCCCGCCCCATCACAGCAAGTGTTAAGAGGCTGCCTAACCCATCTACGACCGATTCCTTACTTTGACGCCACGCCACGCTCACCACCGTGTATTCTGGACTCAGCCTGCTGTGAGCCGCTGCTGTGAGCCGGACCCGCTCCGCGGGTCCCGCTTCGCGGTCTCACAGCGGCTGTCAATCATCCTCAAGGGGCATCACCTGTTGACCGGCAGGGCTGCGAGGGTAGAGCGGGTGGACTCCCCGGACCAGGAGTCCCCGCGTGCCCGTTTTCAGCTGGGCTCCTCTCCCTGCCGGCCCCGCCCCCTTGGTGACCTTTGCAAAGCTACAAAGAGGAGCTATCATCCCCGCTGCGCGGGAGCGCGCGGGAGGGCGCCGGGAGAAGCCCGGGACAAGGGCGGGACCGTCTGTGGCCGTCCGGTGCCGCAGGAGGCCGGGCTGGGCCAGGTCATTTACTTCTTGCTTGTTGTATGCTGTGTCCTAGTATCTTTGCTCTGTGTATAGCTAGCAGTGGTTTTTTAGTTACTACACAAAGCGTTTTTAATCTGGACAATCCTCTTTTAACATGAGTCACTCTGCTCCGCCCGGTGTGAGTGTCTCTGTTCTGGGTCCCTTGGATAAATTCTTTAAGAAATCCGCCAAGGAGGTAGATATGGACTTACTTCTTGCAGAAAGAAGAGCAGAGCGTCGACGCTCAATTGAGCAGTTAAAGAAAAATCCACTGCCAGTTTCAAATAATACACATGAACTTGTCGCCCAAGGTTTGAGCGTTATTGATGGGGATGCCACTGATCTTAACCTTACCCCTAGTATATTTAGGTTTCCTACTATCTCCCCGCCCTGTAGTAGTGCCACCTGCGGAGGTCAACTTGTGTGTCCCCCTATTGATCATTCAAGCATAAATGAAACAAACATCCCCGAGACCCTTATCAGGGAAGAAGAACCAAGCCCTATGCTGTCCAACTTGTCTCTGGTTTGTATCGATCCAGGCGTGATCATTCCAGAAACGAGTGCATTAAAATCAAGAACCACGTCTGACAAGGCTATAAGGGTTGTACACTCCCCACCAAGGAAGAAAAGGAGAAAGGGAGGGGTAAAAAGGAAAGGTCGTAGCTGCCAGACTCTATCACCACCCTTACCCAACCAAAATAGTGAGCCTGGGCCCCCACACATAGTAGAGCCTCCACCCTCAGATACACGCGAACATGTATCCCCAGAGCTAGTAACCGTAGGGGCAAATGAGGTGTCCCTTGGTATTTTGGAGAAGCTTATTAAATCATATATGCTTCCCCTGCTTGAACGTGTGAGGACTATGGGAGAAAAATTGGATCGCCTTGTGGCGACCATTGAGTCTACACATAGCACTGGCTTGGAAAAGAATAAGGGCCCATCCAATAAACCAACCGGTTCATCTCTTGCTGCTGGCAAACCTCCTAGCACTACCAGCCAACACACTATCAATGCTACTAAAGCAGTCACCATTTCAAACAAAGCACCGACTGTGGTTGCGAAACCCACTCCAACAATACCTCCCTTGAAAGCAAACCCTAGGGTGGTAGTCAGCAAACCACTGGCTAAGGGAGCAGCACCGCAGACAAAGAAAGGGATGGGTAAACCTGCTGGCGCAAATGGTAAAAACAACAAACCCTTACCATTGAAGAGAAATGTAGATCTGCCCCCAGACTCTCTAAACTTTGTTATTGTTATGACAGGCGTGCCACCAGTTCAGGAAGGGGATAGAGAAAATAATGAAAGTTTAAAAAATAAAATCATCTTTTGGCTGAAAACAAATAGACCCCTTCCTACCAACCTTAATGGGGATATCGTTACGGTCAGAAGATGTCAGTGGGTTGGGGTGCGCCCTAAGGACATAGAGGGGGACATAGTGATCATCAACTTCAGGGACCACAGAGTTGTATCTCACCTTACAGATTGGTATGTGGGAAACAACGAGGGAGGGATTTCCACAAGGAATCTAAGCTATTTCTACCCCGAGACCTTGATTAATTCAAATGACCAACTCCCTGGTAGAAATAACAAAAACACCAAAAGCCTCCTTAAATGGTCCAATTTCACGCCAAGTTTTCATGTACCCCATTTTAACCCAGAGGCGTTGTATCGCTCCTATATCCAATCTACCTACAACTGCCCTGTACAAACGCCGGGCTGGGATAAGTCATACACCCAGCCCACTGGTCCTCCAGCCCTATTGGATTTGCAATTTCCAAATAAGCCCCCGTATCCCACGGTTCCCTCAACACCAGCCTTCACACAGTTACAGCAGCCTCCTAGCTTTTTTCCAGCAAATCTTTATGCCAACAGGCCTACCCACCCCAAAGACCTTTGGAACATTCCCTTGAGAAACCTATATGACCCACTTTCAGGGCTTGCGTCTAATGATTGACAAGCACTAGAGAAAAGTGATGTCGACCCTTACACTCCGTGTGTGGGAGATGACACGAGCATCCCTCCCTGTAATTTTGTTAGTGCTAAAGACTCACACCAGTGCTGTGAGGAGGGAAGTTTAGTTCACCCAAGAGAGCTAGTCTTATCAACACTGTCTCTTGCCCCACGGCAATCTATGGTTGTTTCTCCCACGGGCACATCTCCTGTGCATGCTGCTCAGGCTGGGTTAATATGCTTGACTAGGGAAGGGTCGTTCATAGAGGCACCTCCGTCTGAAGAATCTTCCTTTCAACCCTGTGAACCCCTCCCTACAGACATAATAGTCCCGTGTGTTCAAGCCTGTGTTAAGGGTACTACTTTGGGATGTTGGAATGTGGCTGGTATAGAATCCTGTATATGTATACCTGACTGGGCTGACTTCATCCGACAAGGTGATGTTTGGTCTTTTCAGGAGACATGGTCAACCGTTCCAGTTTTCCTTCCAGGTTTCCTGAGCTTTAATAAACCTGCAGTTAGAGGCAAAAGAGGCAGGGCCATGGGGGGCCTCACTACTTGGGTTCGTCAAACTGTTGGGGTCTCTGTGAAGGAAATTCATATTGACTGCCCTGATATTTTAATAGTTAGCATGAAATCTAATAGTGGGCTGGACATTTTGTTGTTTAATGTATATGCCAGAGGTACTCCGGGTGGTCGTGTTTCAACCACCTTAACATGTTTAGATGAATTCCTTGGCTCTACCCAACCATTGGGTCATGTGGTTGTAATGGGTGACTTTAATACTTGTTTTGAACCTCTAAGCAGGGAGGATGGGTTGCTAACGGAGGCAGAGGACATGATGTGGGGTATTCCACAACTTGAGCTACCTCCGATCACTAAGTGGTCCCAAGGTGCCACTTTCATCAAAGGTTTATGTCTGAATTGGGGGCTGCGTGCCCTAAATGGTCGTACAAGATCGGATAGGTTGGGCAACCCAACATTCTTCAATGGCAGGCATAGTAGTCGCATTGATTATATCCTAGTCGACACAACCTTGTGGCCCATAGTATCGGATATGTCAATTAAACCACGACCAGAAAGTGATCACGAACCACTCATAGCAGAACTGAAAGACTTTAGTTTTGCCGGGCCGATTGTGCGACATCCCAATCCCGTTCATGAGGCCATGGTACTAACTAATGATATGAGGAGGGTTCACTGGCCAAAGGTAGCTGTAGATGTGAATGCACGTAGCAAAATAAGAACTCTGGTTTCTAACTCTCTAAGGGAACTTGATAAGTGTGATAACCTGAATCGGACAATCCCTAAAATTTCAGACATTCATGCCAGCCTGTTTTTGTCCCTAAAGACATTATTTGTTAAATACGTAGCCAATAAGGGTTTAGGAAAGGCGAGGAAACCTGCTAATTGGTTTAATGAAGAGTGCGGCAAGTCTCATACAATCTTGTTCAAAGCTTTAAAATCCAAGAATCCAGCCATGATCAAAACCAGCAGGAAGGCTTATAATGATGTTAAACGGCGGGCTAAAGCCGCATGGGATGATGAGCGCTGGGCTCTCCTAGCTGAGGCCTGCGGCTCTAGGAACCTCCAGCAATTTTGGCATCTCCTCAGATGGGGACAGTCCCAGGATGATCGTCCCAGCCCCGCTTCTGTTGATCAACTAAAATTGGTGTCCCACTTTCAGGAACAGTTTAGGTGTCTTAGGGCTGGGGAAGCCCCCATCACTTGGCCATTAACCTTTGATACCCTTGTGTTTTCAGCCAAAGAAGTTGAAAATGTCTTGAATGCCATCCCTAGGGGCAAAGCGCTTGGTCCGGATTGTATCCCAGCTGATATTTTCCAGCAGGACCAAGATTTATGGGTACCGCATCTGTTGCATTTGGCAAACACGCTGGCTAGGGGCGCCAAGGTACCTGATTCATGGGCTGGTGCCGCGATCTTGCCCATCTTTAAAAAGGGTGATCGGTCGGTTCCATCGAATTACCGGCCGATCAGTCTTATTGATGCGGTGCAGAAGATAGTATCCCGACTTGTTCTATCTAGGGTCCAGGCATGGATCGAGGAATATAACGTTCTCACCCCCCTCCAAGCAGGGTTCAGACCTCATGTAAGCACCCTGGATCAGGCTTTTCGCTTTATGCTCCTGCACTGGAAGACGGTTACCCTGGGTAAAGGAAATTTATTTGCGGCATTCGTAGACCTTAGGTCTGCGTTTGACCTTGTCCCGAGGGCCGGGCTTTGGAATTGTCTACTAGAAATGGGCATGCCTCCCATTCTGGTCCACCTTATAGTTAATCTCCACGCAGAGACTTATGCCTTTGTAAGATGGGGCAAACCCGGAGAGGTGACAAAGAACTTCCCTGTGTCGAAAGGTGTCAGACAGGGATGTGTTTTGGCACCCACCTTCTTTTCTCTATACATTAATAGAGTTACTAAGTACTTTGACGGCTTTCCCACGGATGCTCCAGTCTGGCTGGCATGAAAATCCCCCTGCTCATGTTCGCTGACGACACTCTCTTGATTTCACGAACTAGACAGGGCCTACAGCTCACACTGTCGAGGTTTGAGAGTTTCTGCAGCGAACATGAGCTGGAGGTGAACGTGGCCAAAACTAAATTTATGGTCCTGAGGGGGCATAGACAGGTTAAGGCTAGGGTTACCATGGGGGATACCCCCCTGGAGCAGACAAAGCACTTCACCTACCTGGGAGTTACCTTTAGTGACACCTTGAGCTGGACCCACCAGATCGAGCTCATGACCCTGAAACATCAACAGTTGGGCGGAGCCTTGAACATAAAGGGTCATTTACGAAGCCTATGTCTCCGCTGATGAAGATCTATGGAGGAAAGGTCTTATCAGCGGTGTTATATGGTGCAGAGCTATGGGGTGGAAGTAATCTGGAGTCTTTGAAACATGCCCAAAACAAGTTCTTAAGGATGGCAACAGGTCTGCCTCAGTCAACACCACTAATCCCCCTTTTATATGATCTGGGGTGCCACTCGGTGGTCGACCAAGCAAGACTCCGACCTTTATCATTCTGGCGACGCCTGTGGACGACGCCAGAACTACACCATTACGCAGAAGCATGTCTGGAGGTAAAAAACAGCCCTGGAGCCACTAAAATTGGATGGTTTAGAGATCTTAGGACCACCTTACTATCTCTGGGCCTTAGTGAGTTGTGGTTTTCGCCCGAGACAGCTAAATTCCCATCAAAAAATGAGCTTAAAAAATGTTACTGGGAATGGGTGACGCACAACATTTTCTTAAAAACAAGTACGAGCAGTCTTTCTGGACTGTTTATGGTACACAAAGATTCTCCCATGCTAGAAGGCTACTGGGAAATTATTACTAAACCTCTGGACCGCAAACTCTTTTTTCAATTTAGATGTGGTTCACTTCCCATAGGGGACTTTACCAAAAAGTGGGGAACTGATAGATCGGGGTTTTGCGCTAACTGTCACGGTACCGGGGAAGGTTTGACTCATTTTTTGTATATGTGCCCACTATACTCAGCCCCCAGATCCAAATGGCTCAAACCAGTATGTAGACAACTAGGCACCAGATCGGCTGTTGAAGCCTTGAGACTGTTAAAAAAAAATCTGGATCCGCTCATTGTTGTGGGGGTTGCTAAGTTTCTTGGGTGGGCTTGGGTGATCAGATGTAGGTTTATTAAAAACAACTTAGTGGAGATTGTCTAAATTTCTGTAAATACTGTGGTAGTATGGTCGTGCTTGACACCTTTTTAAACTTTTGTACAAGCTTTGTAAGAAGTCAACTCGATGTTAATGATTTAATACTGGTTTTATATGTTTCATGTGTATTGTGTATTTATGTCTTTTATGATGAATTAATCGAATAAAGACTTCTTGAACAGTGAGCTGAGCTCGTCATGACCACGCCCAGTTCTATTATGGCCCAGCACCGGAGAAGAATATCTGCAGCATCGATGAGTTTAAAGTCAACCTCCTCCTTTATACAAGCTGCATAGATTATTCACTACTCTTGTATCAAGGTGGAACCCTATGTAAAGGCTACACACAGACATTGTATTTAGTCCTGAAGAAGACCCCCAACAGATGACTTCACAATCACACTAATCCCCAGGGGTCGAAACGTCGAGCATACTTCCAAGTGTCATTGATCAACTAGACCAATAGAGAATAAGAAGATTAATTGCTGGTCGTGTTGAATCACACTTTTCATGTACCTCACACTGTGTTTAAATGTGTTTTTTTATATATGTTTATTGGGTATGTCTAAGTTGTGTTCTGATATATATGAAAACACATTTTTTGTTTTCACTTCAAGTCTTTGATTAGTTAATAAGTGTAGTTGTACACTATATATCTGTTTGTATATAAATGTCCTGTTTCTTGTAGTATATAATTTTTATGATTTTTTTTATAAAATCCAAACATATTCAGAAGTATGTGAGTAATTTTTGGTATACTTTCTTTAGTTTGGACTTGCTCTGATATTTATCATTAAATGAACGTCTCATCTTATTAGAGAGATATAACTTTTACCAAATACGTTCTAGGCCTTCTAAAGCAATTTGGTGGCAGAAGCACTGTTCACTTAATGTACCAATCCCCAGGTTCTGCATATTCCCAGAGCGAGTTATCTTGAGAGGGGTCAGGAAATCCTTCACTGTGCACAAAGATCCGTACCACCTCCTCCATGAGCTACATCTCTGTATTTCTCAGACTTTCAGATGCTATGAGGACTAATCTGAAGCCTGGTGAGAGAACTATCCTAAGGAGTTCAGGTTAAACCCTATGCCTGCTGTCTTCGGCTCTGTAAGAGTTTCTAAACCACTAGGGCAGTATGTGAGTGTGTGTTCAGTAGTGAATACTGGCATGACTATAGGTTTCTTCCAGGCAGCCTGGTGGCCCAAATCAACCCCAAGGAAAGGTTCCCTATATGTGAGGCTACTGTCCGCACCTGCAGTCTGGTGGCTAGCAATTGTTTTGGGTTTTTAAAAAAAACCTTTATTGACAAAGTTGCATAGACAAATTACATTCATGCACTGAATCAATGCACCCTGCACAAGAGCAGAATTGGAATTCGCAAAGGGGGCCAATAGCTCAAAACATCATAAATCGACAGCATAGCAAGTGTTATACAGGCACCTTTGAACAATAAACAGTCATTGGTATGAGGCGCACAAGTCTCGGGGGAGGGGCGAGCCCTGCTTGGCAGGAGATAGGATAGGGAAGGGAGGCCGAATACTATCCAATACCGGCGGCTGCCGTGGGCGGGGTGCTGGCAGGGAGCGCGGGAGATGAAGCCAGGCGCTGGGGAGAACGAGCAAGGGGGTATGGCACAAGGGGCCCCCATATGTCGAGTGGGCGAGATCTAGCTGGCATGAGGTCCCAGAGGTCCCAGAATTCAGAGAATAGGGTCTGGCAGCGCAATGCATCCTCAAGCCATAGAGCAAATTTGGGTGGGGGTTTGCAACCCCAGCACATGGAAACCCTGCGCCGTACGAGAACTAATAGAATGGCGATTAAGTGGCGGGAGGCGTCCGGTCAGAATTTAACAAAGCCGAGGAGGCAGAGGGGGCGTCAGGCTAGACCAGCGAAGAGGTGATCTCTGACACAGCAGAGTAGACCTTGCACCAGTAATTGGCAACCTTGGGATACAACAAGGCAAGATGAGCTAAATCCGCCACAGGAGCAGAACAACATAGGCATCTGTCATTGGGGATATGTCCCAGTATGGTAGAGCCTATGCAAGTATTTAAAATGAGTAAGCCGCAGGCGATAGTTAGGCGACAATTGCTTAGCTGGTGAGATATCTATGCCGAGGTCCTCGCCCCATGCCAGCCGAGTGCGGTCAGAGGAGATAGAGGTGTCCACTAGTGAGATGGCGTATAGTTTGGTTACCAACTTCCGAAGGGAGGGAGACGAATACAGGAACTCGAGAGCAGTCATCGAGGCAGGAGGCAGAGGAAACTCAGGGTGCAACTCCTTGCAGATAGCCCTCAGCTAATAAAAAAGCAGAGTGTCCATGGGGCCAGAGTTCTCAGCCAAGGAATAAAACGTGTTCCCCTGACATGGATGACTGACCTTATTCAGCCCCAGGCAAGTGTCATTTTTATGACAACACACTATCACCTCGGGTCTGGAAAATGCACTACAGTTGCCTTTATTAAGCAAAGAAGTGGTCTATGTCCAACTCTCTCACTCAGAACTTTGTATTTTACTATAAAACCTAAAGGAAAAAATATGGGGTTTCATCCCTTAAGGACTGGAACCCTCACTCACCCGAAGGTAACATGCTTCACGATATGGGTTCCTCCTTACCAGTAGGAAATCCTAGTTCTACTGGGAGCTACAACTTCGTCACTATGAGGAAGGAGCTCAGAGATGTTTTCATTGATGTTTATGGAGATAGGATGCTGAAATCCCATATGTAAGGCTTATGGTGTAGTGAGGGTGCAGCGCAACAAAAGTGATGTGATAGAAATATATATAGTGAATGTTAAAACTGCCTAGATCGATGCACAAATCTTATTTTATTAGCGTGCTCTTACTGGCAGGATTAAAAAAGCAGAGCAAAAAAGTAGTATGGATTTACAACTACTATTGAATAAAGGTCGACATGTTTCAGCCATATGATCAGTGTTCTGTCTCAGTGGCTTTCTTCAGGACCAAAAAAAGGATAGAATGGTACAAATGCTGCTCCTGGTATATATAGTGATAAAAGAAAAAAGATACAAAACCAGTATTCCTGTGACGTGGTGTTAGGTAGTACTTGGAATATCTCAAATACAAATGAGAGAGAAGGACAATAAAGAACACACAAAAACTATTATTAGTGCTTTGCTAATGACATAATCCTTTTCATAATATTGTCAGTAGCCATTTATATCTACAATAGGTATTGCTTCACTTACCCTCAATAGTAGGATATTGTGCCTCACCTCAACCTGGCAAGCAGCTCAGGGAAGGAGGCCCCGCTCTGTGGGACATAAAAACTATGAGCCCCACCTAACATTGTTTTAGGTTGACTTTCCTACATTAAGCTCCAGTTTTACTCCAAGAGACAGTGCAATGACTACCTCAATTGAGGAAGTATTAACCCATAGGGATCTTGTTAGCCAAAGTCTATTATCATATCATATATGTAGTACCCTCTGATGGTGTAAGTGTTTTTTTGCTTTACTTATAAAATCTCATGTTAGTGCACACCTCAAACTAGCTTTTGTTGAAACAAACTGCAGTCTCATGCTAGTATTGTACAACTGTATTCTAAAAGTTATGTTGAGTAGTAGCAGTAATGTAAAATATACATGGGTCTCGAGGAAGTTAAAAGACCTCTAAACTGCCAGACAAAAAGAAAAGTAGTATTTAAGAACTAGAGATCGTCTTGTATGTAACAGACACTGGCATGTATTGGGCTATAAAAAAGATAACAGCATCTAATGTCGTGAAAGAACAAAAGTACTTCTAATGTCTAACAGCCAGAAGGAACAACCCAAACAGTGAATTACCCAAACAGTAAATTACTGTCTTACCTGTCCGTCAGTACCTCGCAGCAAACCCGAGCTGTGTTCGGAGGTACCGGCCAGACACCAATGCTCGTATGTATGCCGAGGTCCTCGCCCCATGCCACCCGAGCGAGGTCAGAGGAGATGGAGGTCTCCGCTAGTGAGATGGCGTATAGTTGGGTTACCAACTTCCGAGGGGAGGGTGACGAATACAGGAACTCGAGAGCGGTCATCGAGGCAGGAGGCAGAGGAAACTCGGGGTGCAACTCCTTGCAGATAGCCCTCAGCTGATAAAAAAGTAGAGTGTCTATGGGGCCAGAGTTCTCAGCCAGGGAATAAAACGTATTCCCCGGATACAGATCCGCAACCGTATTCAGCCCCAGGCGGGTGGCATTTTTAGCCATGCCGGATGGCTGAAGAGGTGGAAAAGCCGGGTGCCGAGCTATCGGCATCGAAGCCACCGAGAGCAAAGGGGCAGCGGAGAACCAACGTAATCCCTCCCAGGCCCAGCGCAAGGTCTCAACTGTGTCTATTTCAGTGCGTGGTAGTTTGGCCGGGGCAAACAGTGCAGTGGTGAGCAGCCAAGGGGCAGCAAGATCCGCCACTTGCGGCTGAAAAGGAGTGAGCTGAAGCCAAAGTGCAAGAAACTGGCCTGAGGACTAGCAATTCTTAAGTCGGATGGATACGTTCCTAAGTTCTTGAACTGCCTTAATACCAAGTGGAGGTACTCTGTGTGTTAAGTATATAAGAGGAGATACAACATTGTGCACTACCCTTATTGCGGACCACTACTCTTGTTCTCTACACCCCCACAGGTTGTGACACTCTGGATACTATTCTTGTGCCCAAAAAACATCCTTCCAAAGCGAGGGACCAGCAAATAATAGCATATCAAATGTTGTAACAAAAGCCACATGTACTGTTATGTATTAGTCTTATCCTTCTCCGTGCTCTTTTTTGCTGCATCTGTACTGCACATTTCTCAACAGGAGCGCTGCACAAGGCTGCAGATAACAAGGATACATGTGTAACATAAAGCCTGTGGTTTCCAGCAGACATTCTAAACATTTCCTTGGATATTCGATTCAGTTTACAAGACTCCATAGCTCCCCCAGGCTAGTATTCTTAATGATTGACAAGAAACAATTCATTGGAACTGATGACACTATGTTTTTGGACGAACACAAGTGATATACTGTTTATATGCTTTCTTTACACCACAGAACCCTTCCCCAGGCATACATGAACTGATAGAGAAACAAGCATTTACAATGCAATGGTTTTGCCTTTGTTAAAGTTAGAGCTATTGGCATTGCTCTTGACATTATTTTTATTTATGTTTTGTTTTTTAACATAAATAAACGGCATTGTCATTTACAATGCCACTAGCTTTATCTCTCGCAAATGACACACACAAACACACACAGAGCCCCCCCCACACACACACCCACACAGAGCCCCCCACACACACAGAGCCCCCCACACACACAGCCACACAAAGCCCCCCACACACACAGCCACACAAAGCTTCCCACACACACAGCCACACAAAGCTTCCCAGACACACAGCCACACAGAGCCCTCCACACACACCCACACAGCACAAGCAGGCAACAGGGGCACACGGAGGCAACAGGGGCACACGGAGGCACAAGGGGCACACGGAGGCACAAGCAGGCAACAGGGGCACACGGAGGCACAAGCAGGCAACAGGGGCACGAAAACGGAGGCACAAGCAGGCAACAGGGGCACACGGAGGCACAAGCAGGCAACAGGGGAACACGGAGGCACAAGCAGGCAACAGGGGCACACGGAGGCACAAGCAGGCAACAGGGGCACACGGAGGCACAAGCAGGCAACAGGGGCACACGGAGGCACAAGCAGGCAACAGGGGCACACGGAGGCACAAGAAGGCAACAGGGGCACACGGAGGCACAAGCAGGCAACAGGGGCACAAAAACTGAGGCACAAGCAGGCAACAGGGGCACGAAAACTGAGGCACAAGCAGGCAACAGGGGCACGAAAACTTAGGCACAAGCAGGCAACAGGGGCACACGGAGGCACAAGCAGGCAACAGGGGCACGCGGAGGCACAAGCAGGCAACAGGGGCACACGGAGGCACAAGCAGGCAACAGGGGCACACGGAGGCACAGGCAACAGGGGCACACGGAGGCACAAGCAGGCAACAGGGGCACACGGAGGCACAAGCAGGCAACAGGGTCATGAAAACAAGCACAAGCAGGCAAAAGGGTCACAAGCATGAATTGTAATTTAGACGGGGCTGAAGTGGAGAACGGTCAGTAGGGAAGTAGTGCGGCTGGTGCAGTGGTACCAGGCCGAAAGGTGAGAGGGGCTGTCTGCACCCCAGTTTGGACAGTTTCCACTACCTAACAGGGATTGGTGGGAGGGGGACGTACTTCTTGCTTGCTTTAGGGCTGTTACTTCGGGGACGCAGTGCACGCTGCTGCCTGCTGCCGCCGGGACACGACAACAGGCTAGGAGAGGGCAGGGAGGGGGCAGGCTGGGAGAGGGCAGGCTGGGAGAGGGCAGGCTGGGAGAGGGCAGGGAGGGGACAGTCTGGGAGAGGGCAGGTTGGGAGAGGGCAGGTTGGGAGAGGGCAGGTTGGGAGAGGGCAGGTTGGGAGAGGGCAGGTTGGGAGAGGGCAGGCTGGAAGTGGACAGGCTGGAAGTGGAAAGGCTGGGAGAGGACAGGCTGGGAAAGGGCTGGCTGGAAGTGGACAGGCTGGGAAAGGGCAGGGAGGGGACAGGCTGCTTATATTGATTTTCTGCCACTTCGGTGACCTGCAGATCCACCCCAAGTGTGGCCCCTTGCAGAATTGCGTTAGTTAGAGCCACAAGGCTGAAGAGAGAAAAAAAAGGAGGGGGTTGGTTGCGGGGCTTAAGCTGTGTGTTGCTGGGCGCCGAACCCCCTGCCTGACGTGCTGGGGGGGGGGGGTGGGGGATATGCAGGGAGGGAGAGAGATCGATAGATACATTTATCTGCTTAAACTGCCTTTTTAGGTTTTGCCTGGCGTAAACGATGCGAAAGCATCGTTTTGCTAGGAGAAAACCTATTGACTCTAGTATGTGGGGCATTGAACGTCCCCCGTCTCCCATTGGCTAGCTCCATAAATGGAGGCTAGCCATTGGAAGACGGCTCTGTCCGTCAATCCCGGACCAGATTCGGGGGCGTTCCCGAGAATTTTTGGCTTTTGGCTACGTCAGCCGAAAGCCTGTTCTCGGGAACGCCCCCGAATCTGGTCCTGCATTGAGCCGGCACCTGCCTTCCTTAAGCACAGCCTGCGAAACTCAGGCACTGACAGTGGTCGACCTCGAGGCTGGGAAACCGGGCTCGAGTCTCGGCAGGACGCTTAATCTCCCCGTGCCTAACAACATGACTGTGTCCATCTCTAACGCAACATGTGCTCATGTAAAGCGCTCTAACCCCTTCGGGTCTGGGTAGCGCTATATACAACTTTTTTTTAAAAAACATTAGCAGATATTTTAAAAGAAATACCAAAGAGCGGTAAAAGTAACGGCCTTAACAGCACTACTTCAGACACCACGCTTCGTCACAGTTGCGTTTTCTCTTTCTAGCTGGGTGAGGAAATAGCTCTGATTTACTAGGTACGCCTCAATATGCGGCACATACAGACATGCCAACCCTCCCGATTCAGGTGTGAGACTACCGATTTCAAGGCTAGTCTCCCGCCTCCCGATTCCTGGAAGCAAAACCCCGATTCATCGGGTTTCAGCTGACAGGGCTTGGTAGTGTATAACGTGCTAATTCGTCCAGCAATAGTCCGAGTGGTGATGCAGGGGCTCTAGAAGGGGTGAAAAACCAACAAAGCCTCAGTAACAAGCTAATGGTCTTTTAAAGACCTGTAAAGTATTGTGGGGGGGGCGGCTGTGTGTGTGCCCGGGCTGCCACACGGGCGGGGGGGTTGTGGGGGCGAATGCACTGCTAGCAACCTGACAGGCCGTGCACACGTGCATCACCCTCTCTGCCTGCCATTGCGCTCCATGCTTCGGAAAGGTAAGAAAAAACCGTGCATTTGCGGTTCAAATGTACAATCCTACAGCAGCCACTTCCAAAGCCCATACATGCCAGTAACCCGATTCAAAGCCCAATTCTCACGATTGTTTTTTTATCTCCCACTTTGCTCTCCTGAAATGTTGGTATGTATCCACATATACACTTTACAGCAGCCGGAAGAAGCGCTTCTTTAAAAAAAAATGTGTCTTCCAGGCGCCTGCAGCAGTGCGGGGACGCGCGGGGGTTCAAGAATCTTATGCAGGCCGGAGAGGTTCTAGAAATGCTTCTGAATGGGGTCTGGAGCTTCTGGAAGTGGAATGCCAGAAACAACATCTCCGGCTGAACCCACTGGGCTATCTTAGCCTCGAGGGACTCGTGAAAACTGGCCGTGCGCACTGGTTTCCGCACGACCACTTCACACGAGAGAGTGACAAAGGCACCTCTGCCTCGTGAGACAGTCCCCATACCGATCCTTATTGTTCAGCATGTACTCTGGTGCTCAGTCGAGCGCCCTGAAGCTGCAGTGCTAAGTGCGGGCTGCATTCAACCACTTGGGTGGAGGGTGAGACTCCAGCCCTTTGAGATGAAGCAGAGATGCCACCCCAGGGGCGGAGTTGAACATCTACCCCGGGGGCGGCTGTGAAGGGTTAAGTGGTTTATAAGGAAAAACCTTGGGACACAAAAATATAGGAAGGGCAAACTGGGGCCCAAAACACTGCAGGCAATACACTCCCGAATGGCAGGGGTACATATAAAAGCGGGGGTTACATTAAAACTAAAGAGAAGGGTGAACTTTGAGGGTAAGTAGGGTTTGGGCACAGAAGAGGGGTGTGGTGGCGTAGAAAAAATTAACAGTGGGTTTCGTAATAACGTTGGGGGGGGCAGATGGCGAGGCAAAGAGTCACAATTCGGAAAATAGGTTGCCCCTTAGGAATAGCGCCAAAATCAGATGTGTGCTGAAATATAGGGTTAGGTAAGGGATGTGGGGGTACATATCTGCTGGTAAAACAAATCAGTTGGTCATAGTACTTTAAACAGAAATCGGTGTAATAATCTGCAAATTACAGATTGAAATCTTCGTGGGAAACACGATAAAATACGCTCACGGCAGACGGACGAATGCAACTTTCCGATTACAGGTATCGATTCCAGATAATATAACTAAGTGATCAAAGGGTGAGTGAGTAAGATGATCAAGGGGAGCAAGTGAGTAAGGGGAACTTTGCAAAGACACGTACATACCCGAAGAGTAAGAGTAATAATAGCTGTGGGAAAACGCCAACCTTCATTCTTCTAAGGTCGATAAAGTGTATATCACTGACTTCTTGCTGCTGTCCTGCCCACCCCCCCCTTGTTCGTGCTTGCTGTCCTGTCCTGTCTCCCCCCCGACCCGCCGCTGTCCGTGTGCCCGTTCACATTTGTAAATGCTTGTTGAAGCTGTTCAGAGTCGAAAGCAAGGCGAAGGTAATCGGATGTTGGAAGTAATCTGTGCTCCGGAATGTTTTTTCTCTTATTGTAACCCGTAAAATGTATGGGGGTGGAGGGGAGATTCCCTAAAGGGGGGATTGCCTAGCATGGCGTGGCCCAACGTGGTTAGGTGCGAGGCTTAAACTTGCAAAACGAAATTTCTGCAATTCCCATAGTTTGCCATCCAGCCAGTATTTTGATTCTTCCCTGAGCGTTCTGTTATTCTAAACAGATATAGAACACAACTAACACATACAAAATCAGAAGCTTTGTCAAAGGTTGTTAACTGTTGAGGGTGATTGAGTAACGGTAATGATTCTGTTACAAATAATTGAAATGCAGATATTTACATTTTGAAACTGTGAGACAATTCAACATTATTAAGGCCGGTGGAAGAGGTAGTCTTCTCAATCGCTCCCGTTATGTTCACTCTTTTAGGCATCTCGTTGCTGCCTCCGTCCCAACCCCCAATCCGTCTCCTCCATCCTGACCACGAACCTCCCACGGCCAAAACAGCAGAAATGCGGCCCAGCGCTCCCCCTAACTCAGCAATGAAACTCCTCGCTGCCTCTTCCCCAGGCTGCCTAAACACGGTGTCCACCCTTCCACATGAGCCCCCCAAGGAGACCAATCACAGTGCCCAGGATTCCCAGGACGATAAACAACGCAGAGACCCCAACCCAACCGCACCCCCTCCAAAGACGGCAGCTCCGAGCCTTAGCCTCCTCCCGCGCCCGAAACCCTGCCATCCCCACTGTCCTGTTACGCCACACCCTATGCTCCCGAGCCCCATCTCAGCATCCGCAAACCCGTCCTGTCAGTCTGTACTTTTTTCACCCCCACTTCCTCCCTAACACTTTCCTTTCACTGCTCCGCTCTTTCATACTTCAATCCTTTAACCCTTCCTATATTCCTTTCTCCTTCTTTCTTTGCCATCCAGTTTATTTGCAGCATTTACTTTTACATGCCGTCCTTCACTTACAATTGAGTAAACAAGTGACCTTAATTTCTACAAGCCCCAAAATGCATCACAAAAGTGCCGAATTCAGACTGGCGAAATCCTCACACTTGGATCTGGGACACGCCAGGGCTCTCGGCATAAGATTCTTCTTGGCATAACAGAATCTAGTTGTGTGATCAGACTGGTAGAGGGAGCAAGGTTGGAAGAGCGGGGAGAGGGGCTTCAGGGAGGCATCGGAGCAGTCACTGAGGTACCCCTTCTGGACCTTGTCTGTAGATATCATTGTTATAGCTCCAAAATCAGATGTGTGCTGAAATATGGGGTTAGGTAAGGGATGTGGGGGTACATATCTGCTAGTAAAACAAATCAGTTGGTCATAGTACTTTAAACAGAAATCGGTGTAATAATCTGCAAATTACAGATTGAAATCTTCGTGGGAAACACGATAAAATACGCTCACGGCAGACAGACGAATGCAACTTTCAGATTACAGGTATCGATTCCAGATAATATAACTAAGTGATCAAAGGGTGAGTGAGTAAGATGATCAAGGGGAGCAAGTGAGTAAGGGGAACTTTGCAAAGACACGTACATACCCGAAGAGTAAGAGTTTTAATAGCTGTGGGAAAACGCCAACCTTCATTCTTCTAAGGTCGATAAAGTGTATATCACTGACTTCTTGCTGCTGTCCTGCCCACCCCCCCCCTTGTTCGTGCTTGCTGTCCTGTCTCCCCCCCCCCCGCTGTCTGTGCCCCCCCCCTGTCTGTGCCCCCCCCCCGCCGCTGTCCATGTGCCCGTTTACATTTGTAAATGCTTGTTGAAGCTGTTCAGAGTCGAAAGCAAGGCGAAAGTAATCGACCCGAAGAGAAAGAGTTTTAATAGCTGTGGGAAAACGCCAACCTTCATTCTTCTAAGGTCGATAAAGTGTATATCACTGACTTCTTGCTGCTGTCCTGCCCCCCCCCCTTGTTCGTGCTTGCTGTCCTGTCCTGTCTTTCCCCCCCCCCCCCCGCCGCTGTCCGTGTGCCCGTTCACATTTGTAAATGCTTGTTGAAGCTGTTTAGAGTCGAAAGCAAGGCGATGGTAATCGGATGTTGGAAGTAATCTGTGCTCCGGAATGTTTTTTTTCTTATTGTAACCTGTAAAATGTATGGGGGTGGGGGGGAGATTCCCTAAAGGGGGAATTGCCTAGCATGGCGTGGCCCACGTGATTAGGTGCGAGGCTTAAACTTGTAAAACGAAATTTCTGCAATTCCCATAGTTTGCCATCCAGCCAGTATTTTGATTCTTCCCTGAGCGTTCTGTTATTCTAAACAGATATAGAACACAACTAACACATACAAAATCAGAAGCTTTGTCAAAGGTTGTTAACTGTTGAGGATGATTGAGTAACAGTAATGATTCTGTTACAAATAATTGATATGCAGATATTTACATTTTGAAACTGTGAGACAATTCAACATTATTAAGGCCGGTGGAAGAGGTAGTCTTCTCAATCGCTCCCGTTATGTTCACTCTTTTAGGCATCTCGTTGCTGCCTCCGTCCCAACCCCCATTCCGTCTCCTCCATCCTGACCACGAACCTCCCGCGGCCAAAACAGCAGAAATGCGGCCCAGCGCTCCCCCTAACTCAGCAATGAAACTCCTCGCTGCCTCTTCCCCAGGCTGCCTAAACACGGTGTCCACCCTTCCACATGAGCCCCCCAAGGAGACCAATAACAGTGCCCAGGATTCCCAGGACGATAAACAACGCAGAGACCCCAACCCAACCGCACCCCCTCCAAAGACGGCAGCTCCGAGCCTTAGCCTCCCCCCCCGCCCCCGAAACCCTGCCATCCCCACTGTCCTGTTACGCCACGCCCTATGCTCCCGAGCCCCATCTCAGCATACGCAACCCCGTCCTGTCCGTCTGTACTTTTTTCACCCCCACTTCCTCCCTAACACTTTCCTTTCACTGCTTCGCTCTTTCATACTTCAATCCTTTAACCCTTCCTATATTCCTTTCTCCTTCTTTCTTTGCCATCCAGTTTATTTGCAGCGTTTACTTTTACATGCCGTCCTTCACTTACAATTGAGTAAACAAGTGACCTTAATTTCTATAAGCCCCAAAATGCATCACAAAAGTGCCGAATTCAGACTGGCGAAATCCTCACACTTGGATCTGGGACACGCCAGGGCTCTCGGCATAAGCTTCTTCTTGGCATAACGGAATCTAGTTGTGTGATCAGACTGGTAGAGGGAGCAAGGTTGGAAGAGCGGGGAGAGGGGCTTCAGGGAGGCATCGGAGCAGTCACTGAGGTACCCCTTCTGGACCTTGTCTGTAGATATCATTGTTATAGCGCCAAAATCAGATGTGTGCTGAAATATGGGGTTAGGTAAGGGATGTGGGGGTACATATCTGCTAGTAAAACAAATCAGTTGGTCATAGTACTTTAAACAGAAATCGGTGTAATAATCTGCAAATTACAGATTGAAATCTTCGTGGGAAACACGATAAAATACGCTCACGGCAGACGGACGAATGCAACTTTCAGATTACAGGTATCAATTCCAGATAATATAACTAAGTGATCAAAGGGTGAGTGAGTAAGATGATCAAGGGGAGCAAGTGAGTAAGGGGAACTTTGCAAAGACACGTACATACCCGAAGAGTAAGAGTTTTAATAGCTGTGGGAAAACGCCAACCTTCATTCTTCTAAGGTCGATAAAGTGTATATCACTGACTTCTTGCTGCTGTCCTACCCACCCCCCCCCCTTGTTCGTGCTTGCTGTCCTGTCTCCCCCCCCCGCTGTCTGTGCCCCCCCTGTCTGTGCCCCACCCCCCCGCTGTCCGTGTGCCCGTTCACATTTGTAAATGCCCCGGTTACTTACCGGTAATCTTCATTACTCCGAGTATAGTCTTCCTCGCCACATGATTTACATAGTGAGCTTTAGCTCCACAACAGAACCCTCCAAAGCAAAAAGAAACTACCTCCCACCCCCTCCCAACATGGCCGACCAGTCCCACCTGACCTCTATAAGAGGCGGGCCGGCCCAACCAATCAGCCTGATCTACCAAGCAAACAATGAAGCCGATAGCCAGACAGGGAGGGGGGGAGGGAACTCATGTGGCGAGGAAGACTATACTCGGAGTAATGAAGATTACCGGTAAGTAACCGGGGCATTACCTCCTCGTTAGTCTTCCTCGCCACATGATTTACATAGTGAGCAAATACCCAAGCCAACAAGGCTTCATTGACCACCATAACCACAACACCACATGGTGATGCAGAGAAACCAACCCAAGGTTGATGTAAACAACTGAAAGGAAAACAGGGCCCACAGGAAACCTGAAATCAAGACCTCCAGAAAAAGGAGGCCAACCAGGAGTCGCAGCTCCAGCACTCCGAACGGCCCCAGCGAAGTCCCCCCCGGGACCGCTAGAGACCCACGTACCAGGCGGGTGATGACCACGCCGAAGTCAGACAAAACTCCACAGAGGAGACACCCACTAAGGGGGCCCAGGGAACAGAGCCACACCCCGCAGACCGACCCTGGGCCCCCGCCGGATCCACCGAACCCAGCGAAGCGTAGGGAAGGATGCCAGCCTGTGTAAGCCCGCGAACCATGGAGGAACGAGGGCAAGTGGCCCGAACGAAACGGGTGTTATGGCTGAGTGGACAGTGGGATTTGTACCTGTGACCTTGAGGTCAAACACAGTCCCCTGCAGTGCAGTTAGTCCACTGAGCCACCAGACCCGGTTACCCCCCAAAAGGCATAACACAGGTCATCCCACCGGGAAAGGAAAAACGTGCGGCTAAGAGAAGCCAAAACAGCACGCCGAACAACCAGCCCGGACAAGGGAGGAACCACGCTGGTCGGAAAAAGCGGGAAGACGCCACCCGAGTTCGAGGCCCCAGGGAAAGGACCCCGGGAAGGACACGGGGGACATGCCGGAGGTGCAACCCCGTCCGGCAAAACCCGCAAGTAGGGCGGGGAGCGGAGGAACGACCCCCGCACGCCCATCCGCCCGGCAGACACCAACGCCACCAGGGAAACCTGACCGGCTAGGAACCGCCACCGAGGGCCGGGTCCCAAAAGGGCGGGCCCCGAAGAGCTCGTAGAACGAGAGAGGGAGTATGCAAGTGTATTGCGATGTGCCTGGCGCACGTATCGCCCAAAAGGCAACAAGGTGCGTGCCTCGGGAACCCGACCAGGTATTCCCTTGCGAGATCTCCCATCCAGGTACCAACCAGGCCCGACCCAGCTTAACCACTGAGATCGGACGAGAACAGGCGCCGTCAGGGTGGTACGACCGTAGGCTGCAGGATACAAGGTGAGAGTCAGGCATCCCGCCACAAGGGGCCCAAGTGGAGAATAAGCAAGCATCCGCCCAGAGATGCAGAGTGTGAGCCCGTGAGACGAGTAGGCACCGGCATGAGAATTCTCGAGCCCATGGAAGCATTGAAGCCCAAGACCCACCGTTAGGCGGGGAATCGAACTCAGGTCCCGGACCAATCTCAGCTACCGGGACTGCTGCCTCCAACCCCTGAGCTACACGTCTCCACTAACATGGAACGCTCCACGAATCCTGCGGGTCCTCCTTGTGCAGGAGCCGTGCCAATCTACTCTGTATCTTTCCAAATATGTATACGTGCTGCCGAAGCGAGCACTGGAATGCCTGCGGGAGCCCAGCAGCAAAGCCACAACCCCCGAGCCAGCAGCGTCCTCCGCTCCAGAACCAGGCCTGCACAAGGAGGCAGGCCAGCCGACAAGAGCCGGCTCAACACCGACGCCGAGAGCGGGGGACCCAACCACTGCACGGGAAGATCCGGGATCGGCCAGGAGGCTTGAATCGCCAGCCCGGTCAAAGGAGAGGGAACCCGGGGCGGTGGACCCCGCCGGGAACCAAAAACAGGAACGCCCCCACTGCCACGTTCCAAACAAGGCCATGCGCCGCCGGGCGTCCATGAGCACCCCGGCCCTGCCCAAGCGCCACCTGCTGAGGAACCGCGATCTCAGAGGGCACGGGGGAGATCCAGCAGACCGAAAGGCCACGCGAAAGACCGGTAATAAGGACCCGGAAGGAGGAGTAGAACCCGGGCCGGAGGGCCGAGCCCCCCTCCGTGAACAGAGACCTCGGAGGCAGACCGAGCCGAGGCCCCAGGCGTAGAAACACCACCGGGGCAGGGCGAGACCATGCCACGAAGGCCAGACCCGACTCCGTCGGCCCCTGGGGGAAAGACCGCCCGCGGGGCCTGGACCGGTGACACCCCCATCAGGGCGCCCAACCCGACCCAGACCCGGGGACCCAAGCCCCGGCAAATGGAAAGCCACACGAAAACGTGCAGGGGTCAAGCCAGTCACCTCCACGTGTATTCACAGTGCTGCCGAAGCGAGCACATCAAAAACGGCCGGCCAGGAAGACATCCAGCAACCCCCGAAGCACGAGGTGCTGAGCGGCCGCAGGAGAACTCAACGCCAAACGACCCGGCGCCAAAGGACGCCCCCCCCCCCTGAAAGAACCAGAGGGAAGCACCGGGACCAGGCACACGCCCCCCCCGAAGGAGGCCAAGCCCGAGACGAGGACCGAAGGGACCACCGGACCTGGGCCAGGAAGCCGACGGATGAGAGACACCGCCAGATGTGAAGCCATATTCCCATGGGGGGGGGGGGGAGACAAAAACGAGGCCGTGAGGAAGCACACGGCCAGACAGGGAACCCCCAAGACCCACACCCGGCGAAGAAGATCCACCAGGCGGGCCAGGAGCACAGCTCCCCCCCAGGGCCAGAACGCCAGCCCAACGGAAGTACTCGCCACCGCGAGCGGGAACCCCCACTCGCAGGCATTAACAGGTGAGGCACGGGAAGGGGCCGGGACCCCAACCCGTCGAGATGGTGGGACCCCGCGGGACAACCGCCAGACTAGCCAGCCCGGACAGTAAGCCCGAAGCGCCCCAGACAGTCAGTCACTCGGGGCGAAAAAGGGGGGTGGCAGAACTAGCCCGAGACTGGCCATAGCCGAAACTCGGGCCAGGACCTACACCGAAGCGCACATGATACAAAAATCACGCACAATACCCCAGCCAGGGTACAAGGCGGCAGTCGAAAGCCGCTGTTTCCAAACATAATATATGTCTACGGAAAGTGCCATACCCCACTACGGGTATGTTGGCGCTGAAATACAGATGTTCGTTGTAACCCATCACGACCACAGATGGATGAAAGGCAGAGTGTACCAGTCGGTATACGAATCCGTGACCCTGAGGACAAACCCCAGTCCCTTGGAGGAGACCAGGCAACTGAAGCCCCGAGGGGCCGACGCGGAGGGCCCTCCAAAACCCAGAGGAAATACACAGTTCCCAGGGATTTCGAACCCAAGCCCCGCCGAGGCATGGAAACGAACCAGGGCCCGGGCTAAAATCCCAGGCCGTATGGCCGCCCGTAGAGGGAGGAGTACACTACCCCTCCACAGCGTGTCGTATGCACACAGCCCGGAGTAACCGGGATGTCATCAAAACTTGGTGGAAATGTCCACCTTGGGACACCCCTACAGCATAGGCGGGATCCGAACCCCGGCCTGCGAGGGCTGACCGCACCAAAAGGACCATCACCAAAGAGCTATAGCTCCGAAGTACACAGGGCTCCCCAAGGGACCTGATCCCAGGATGCACCGCGCCCCCATAGAGCGCGCCAGCGCAGCACAGTAAGCCTGGCCAGGAGCCAACGTCAGGACACATGTAGAGGCAAGAAAGCACCTTATGATGCCTGCCACCGTCAAGCCCCACAGGGTCGACATACAAAACGCAGTGCCCTGGGAACCGAAACAAAATGAAAACGCCCCTACCGAGGAGCGAACACCGGCCCCTCGAGGATGGGGCAGACGCGCCCTGCACGCCGTCCAATACGCTGAGGAAGCAGGATCCGCGCCAGCCCGATGAAGGACCACATTGGCCGCACCTGGCGGCAACCAAACCCCGCCCTCGAGAGGCGGGAGGTGGGAGGTGCACGTCGGCCAACTCCAGCGCGGCAAACCGCCGCGACCCGTAGAGTCCAAAATGAAGTGAGGCGGCAGCGCACAGCGCCGCGAAAAACCGTGCTGCCGGGGGGAGCCCCCGGACCCGTCAGAGCCCCGAGGACCCGCCGACCTAAAAGGTAGGACCGCCCCGAGTAGGGAACCTCGCGCCGTCCCGTTTTTAACGCACGGAAAGCTCCAGTCCGATGACCGCCAATCGAGATCCCACTCCTCAGGCACAGGGATCCGAGGCGCAGGAGAAACGATCGGACTCCGTGGGGCAGACACACTTCTCACACGCGCCTGTCGCCTCAGTTCCAAAACAGTTAACCTGCGCACAGGAATCTCTTGTCAACGTAGGCAGAGCAACAGCGCCACCTGGTGACCCGAGTCAGCGCCCCTCCCCACCATTATAGTGGGAACGGCGGCCCTTTAGAAAGGGGAATACTCATTTATATGAGCAGGAAGATTACTTTATTTAAAACACCGTTTAAAAACATCCCTACCGCACAGGCAGGCATCGAACCCCGTCTTGTGAGGGCTCTGCGAAGGTCTATCACAGCCTGACCGACCTCCTGTCAGATTCGAACTCTCAAAGTCGGCCCCTGACAGGTTTCCATTGGCCGAGTGCATGTCCAGGCGGCCCAAAGCCAGGCCCGAGGCACTGCCAGACATGGCGCAACTCCAGCCACAACAAACGGAAACCCGAGTTTCCGGACTCGAACCAGGGCCCCGCTTACAGCGGACCTCCTAGGCGTAGAGTCATTCTCAGAGGGGTGTATCAACCCCCCGCATGTATCCACATACAGGAGAATGCGCAGGGCCCAAGCGTCCACCTAATGGGTAGGGCCCCACTGTAACGACCGGGGGAGCCACGGGAATGTACAGTCACCCCACACCCCCGGCCGCCCCCCCCCCTGTAAACCCTTGGCACGCTAGAGCAGCACCTAACCGGCCCCACAGGACCGGGGGAAGGAAGGGGGGGGGATTTAGATAGGTATAAGGCACTCGAGACCGCTAGAGCAGGTCCTCCACCCTAAAACCCAAGGGCCAGCTCACGCCGGCCCATCTTACCTGAACAGTGCTCTGGAGAGAATCGTGCAGAACAAAAAAAACAGGCTGATTGGTTGGGCCGGCCCGCCTCTTATAGAGGTCAGGTGGGACTGGTCGGCCATGTTGGGAGGGGGTGGGAGGTAGTTTCTTTTTGCTTTGGAGGGTTCTGTTGTGGAGCTAAAGCTCACTATGTAAATCATGTGGCGAGGAAGACTAACGAGGAGGTAATGCTTGTTGAAGCTGTTCAGAGTCGAAAGCAAGGCGAAGGTAATCGACCCGAAGAGTAAGAGTTTTAATAGCTGTGGGAAAACGCCAACCTTCATTCTTCTAAGGTCGATAAAGTGTATATCACTGACTTCTTGCTGCTGTCCTGCCCACCCACCCCTTGTTCGTGCTTGCTGTCCTGTCCTGTCTTCCCCCCCCTCCCCCCCGCCGCTGTCCGTGTGCCCGTTCACATTTGTAAATGCTTGTTGAAGCTGTTCAGAGTCGAAAGCAAGGCGAAGGTAATCGGATGTTGGAAGTAATCTGTGCTCTGGAATGTTTTTTTTCTTATTGTAACCCGTAAAATGTATGGGGGTGGGGGGGAGATTCCCTAAAGGGGGGATTGCCTAGCATGGCGTGGCCCAACGTGGTTAGGTGCGAGGCTTAAACTTGCAAAACGAAATTTCTGCAATTCCCATAGTTTGCCATCCAGCCAGTATTTTGATTCTTCCCTGAGCGTTCTGTTATTCTAAACAGATATAGAACACAACTAACACATACAAAATCAGAAGCTTTGTCAAAGGTTGTTAACTGTTGAGAGGGTGATTGAGTAACGGTAATGATTCTGTTACAAATAATTGATATGCAGATATTTACATTTTGAAACTGTGAGACAATTCAACATTATTAAGGCCGGTGGAAGAGGTAGTCTTCTCAATCGCTCCCGTTATGTTCACTCTTTTAGGCATCTCGTTGCTGCCTCCGTCCCAACCCCCAATCCGTCTCCTCCATCCTGACCGCGAACCTCCCGCGGCCAAAACAGCAGAAATGCGGCCCAGCGCTCCCCCTAACTCAGCAATGAAACTCCTCGCTGCCTCTTCCCCAGGCTGCCTAAACACGGTGTCCACCCTTCCACATGAGCCCCCCAAGGAGACCAATCACAGTGCCCAGGATTCCCAGGACGATAAACAACGCAGAGACCCCAACCCAACCGCACCCCCTCCAAAGACGGCAGCTCCGAGCCCTAGCCTCCCCCCCCGCCCCCGAAACCCTGCCATCTCCACTGTCCTGTTACGCCACGCCCTATGCTCCCGAGCCCCATCTCAGCATCCGCAACCCCGTCCTGTCAGTCTGTACTTTTTTCACCCCCACTTCCTCCCTAACACTTTCCTTTCACTGCTCCTCTCTTTCATACTTCAATCCTTTAACCCTTCCTATATTCCTTTCTCCTTCTTTCTTTGCCATCCAGTTTATTTGCAGCGTTTACTTTTACATGCCGTCCTTCACTTACAATTGAGTATACAAGTGACCTTAATTTCTACAAGCCCCAAAATGCATCACAAAAGTGCCGAATTCAGACTGGCGAAATCCTCACACTTGGATCTGGGACACGCCAGGGCTCTCGGCATAAGCTTCTTCTTGGCATAACAGAATCTAGTTGTGTGATCAGACTGGTAGAGGGAGCAAGGTTGGAAGAGCGGGGAGAGGGGCTTCAGGGAGGCATCGGAGCAGTCACTGAGGTACCCCTTCTGGACCTTGTCTGTAGATATCATTGTTATCAGGCAAGCTATGTCCTCGTGACATGGAGTCATCCTAGGCAGACTTTTGAATGTGGCAGTGAGGTCGAAGGCGACGATGCCAGCAGAGGGCGTGTCCAATGGAAACCTGAAATAGGTAGATGTATGCATGGTTCGATGCCATGTTGCAGGGGCCCTGGCACTTCTTTTTAGGTTTCGCCTGGCGCAGTGCGTGGGGGGCGGAGGGGGGGGTTTGCAGTGCGTGGTGGGGGGCTCACAGTGTGAGGCGCTTTACCCATTGAAATGCCTGCTCTCGCGAGATGACTCAGGACTACAGAGTGACGTCACAGCGTCTGCTCCAGTAGTTCTAATGTGTCTGTTCACAGGAATTTGCCGTCGATGCCGGACCAGATTCGGGGGCGTTCCCATGAACAGGCTTTCGGCTGACGTAGCCAAAAGCCAAAAATTCTCGGGAACGCCCCCGAATCTGGTCCGGCATTGACGGACAGGCCCGTCTCCCAATGGCTAGCCTCCATTTATGGAGCTAGCCAATGAGAGAGTGGGGACGGTCCAGTCCTCACACACACACATCATTAAGTTTTTCCTAGCCATGCGTACTTCGTACGCATTGGCTAGGCAAAACCTAAACATGCATATCAGCAAGAGATGCAAGGAGAGGATTTGGAACTCGGGCGTTGGAAGTGTTGTTTGTTGTTTAGCGGATATTAGGGACACAGAAGTGCTTGCGACAGCACTAACATATTGTTTTTGCTCACTCAGAAAGTAAGGTCTTTTCATTCACCCTTTACAAGTGACAGAAAAGACTGGTTCTTCCCAGCCCTGTGGAAAACGTTGCATGTTTTTGTCATTTTCGTTCATTTATTGGTACTATGAGTTCCTAGAAGCTGATACATATAAGTTGTAACATAACTATATTACTTATTTTGGTCCAATCACAGGTATCACCCCTGAAACTCCTCAATAATTTTTCCATACGCAAACAGTGTTTTCACCAGTTAAAAGTTTTTTTGTGCATTGTATGAACATTTTCTCGCATTACAAAATGCATTTTACTCTAATCAAGCCTTGCCAAGATGGAAAATGCATTCAAATTTGCCTCTGCAAGTTTATCATGAATTGTGGCACCATTCGTGATTTTCAGGCAATTGTTGAGTGTAAAACTTTGCAACCTTTGAAACAGTCTTACATATGAATTGCACAATCTGCAAAAAAAATACAATTTTGCAACTCACGAGTTAAAATTTGTTTTTCTACATGTCAGAGCCTTTCTCTACCTATTCACTAAACTGCTACCAAGTCAGCTGGCAACACCTCTGTCTTCCACCCACTCCAACCCCCCAACACCCCTCCTGCACACACCCTGCTTAACACTCCCCTCTCGCGGCACTCCGCCATTTTAAGTACAGCGCAGCTGGTAAACAGTTCATCATATGAGGTGGGGTAAAAAGTAACGGCAGATCACCAGACACTGATATTGCCTACGCCATTTATAAATAAGACTGGGCCAGCGTTTATTTCTAAATTTGGGCCCAGCAAATTCGCCTGCAGTGAGTGAAGCAGATTAGTACCAAGGAATGGAAAGCTTATTGAAAACAGCTGGGCCGCCTGTGAATGATTTGCTTTAACTTGACACGCACATCTACGTTGGCAGGTGGAAACACCCATAGGGCCACAGATGTGCGCGGCTTGGTTACAGGAACACGTCTTTAAAAGTGCTTGGCGTAAGAGTACTTTCTGGAAAACATTTGAGTGAAAGATAACAAATGAGGCTTTCATGTGCTTCTAGTGTTTTCCACCCAGTAATGCTGTTACTGGTCTGCGCAATCTTGGCTTGACGCGTTGGAGCTTTTACCGCTGCTCGCAGCACTTTGGAACTTGCTTCACGCAATCACTACTGTATCTCCCCTACAAAGAGTTTCCACCATCGTCAACAAAGGCAACAGTTGGGAAATGGTGTGGGGAAAAATTGAAACAGAGTATCAGTTTCCCACCAGGGGCGTAATACAGGCCCCTACAGCTCAGGCCCCCTCCCCCAACACTCCAGTGGGCCCTCATCTCTTCAGTTGGGCCCTAATCAGCCAAAGGGCAATTAACATTTAGGCATTATGGGAGGCTCATGAGCCCCTAATAACATTTTGCAGAGGGGGCCCCGTACTTTTGAGTTATGCCACTGTATTCCACTCAATAGATGCAATTTCATACATTTGCTAAAATTGTTGTAGGAGCCACAGGTTTTAGGGGGCACCTACATCATGCTTGGAGGCCAATTGAGGGCTGCAGCTGGTAACCCTGAAGTTCCCTTTGGTATTTCTGGCACCACTATTGCTCCTCAGCGTCTCAGGGTTTACGAAGGCAAGAATAGGAACATAAAATGAATAGGGCTATGAGAGCCCCATTTACTTCATTTTGTTTACACTCCTAGCACCTCAAAAGTCCACTCTGTTTCAAATCAGAGGATGGTACAGTAGTAATCCCTATTGAGTCATCTGGGGTCAAAGGGCAGGCAATGTCCCTTCTTCTAAGCCCCATGCATTTTGTTGAATCGACGCCCAGGTCAACAAAGGAATCCATTTCTAAACATTTTGGAGGCAGGTGGAGGGAGGGATGGGTATTTACGACCTTAGCATTGGATTGATGACTTTTTGACCAGCCACAGAGTTTCTATTCACTTTCATGATATTTAGAATCAGAAATGCTGACCCCAAATGCACTTCTAGTTTATTTGTGCACAACTGTGTGTCAACTCCCTATCTTAAGTGGCGGTCTATGCCAGAAAATGTGAATTAGGAGTCAAAGTAGGAAACTTTCCAATTTGCCTTGTTGTGAAGTTTGTGGGTGAACTAGTCACCCCTAAATTGGATGTAATTTGGTACAGGATCATTGAGAGAGCTGATCAATTCTCTCAAACATGTCTGTCGTTGCTGCAAACTAGGAGTTTCTCGGAATGCGCAGATTAAGCAGGTGCTCCTGGCCCCCACCTAGGTTTTACCTACGTCTGGACCTCCGACCAGGCAAGTCTCTTTTAGACCCCACTCCAGTGCATGTAAGGCTCCATGTCTCGCACCCCTTCTCTTGTCCACCCTCTCTATCTCAAACTCTTGCTCTGCTCTCTCTCCGGTATTTGCATTGCGGTTGTTTTGCCTTGCTTTTCTGCCTCTGTAATTTCCCTGTTTACGTTTTTGTCTGTTTTCCCCCATTATCTCATTTTTTTAAATTTCTCCGTGCATTTGTGCCTCTGTTTTTCCCCTTTTCACTTCTTTCTATTCCTTGTTTTCCAGCTTCTCAGTGCATTTGTGCCTTCGCTCAGTTTTATCACTCTCTCACTGTGCCCTTTCGCACTCCTCACTCACGCTCTCAGTCTTGCCTTGCTCATTTAAACACTCGGTTCTTTCCCACTTTTCTCAGCTGTCTTCCTTAGGTCTAATTGCACATTTTTACTCTGTTTGCGGCACCATTTATGCTATTTTTATACCTTGTTCTAATCTTTTTTTGCTCTTCTTTCCCGTCTTTTTTACCCATGTGTGCTCCTTACCTTACCCGCTTGCCACACTTTCCCATTTTTTCAGGCATTCTCCTACACCACCCACAAGTTCTCCTACACTCTCTCACAGTCACCACTCACCTCACCCACCACCAACTCACTAACAACCATATACCAATCGGTCTGCGCTCCACGCTATCTTGCATACTCCTCAACACCAGCTCCCTCACCAAGCACAGCACCGATGTTTGGCACCTATTTCACAAATGCTCAGCTGCTCTTCCTCACGGGTTATCTGTCTGAGCCCTCTGTCATCCCCCAAGATCACCATGGCCTTCTATCCTGATTAGAAGATTGCCAGACAGGACAGACTACACAAACTTGGAGGCGGGATCATCATCATCTTCAAGGACTTTATCAGATGTACCACCACCCCCGGAGGCAACACCCAGCAACATGGATTACATAATCCTCAAACTCCACTTTACCTCCAACTTTATGCTGAGCTGCTCCCTCGTCTACAGACCACCTGGACCATTAAGCAACTTTGTCAGTACTGTTGCGGACTTCATTGCACCATCTCATCCTTGATTCAAGGACTTTTATCCTCAGGGGCCTAAATTTGCACCCAGAAGAACACACCAACCCAAATGTCACCCCACACTCAAAGATCTTACAGAATGCAACTCTCCAGCTTCTTTTGAAAGTACTTACATTTAAATCTGTTTCTCACACACTAGTTGAGTTACATTGGCTTCCGAAAGCGAGTTGCTTTTAAGGCACTCTGTTTGGCCCATATATCTCTGCATAATACAGGTCCAGAGTTTCTGAGGAAGTCCTTCTCCTGGTATATGCCTAGGAGAGCCCTTCGTTCTGCGGCATCCAAAACTGTGACTATCCCCAAATGTAGGAAAATCTCTTGTGGCGGGGGCAGGTGCTTCATCTGTCTGACATGCAAACTCTAGTATAAACTGCCCATTCAGGTAAAAACATTTCCCTAATCTTACATGTTTCAGGAAACAACAGAAATCTTGCCTTTTTGCACTTCAGTATTAGTCTAGGCTTTACTAAAATCGTAGTTGCAAAGTTGATAGATAATAATAATAAATAAACTCCAGTAATCAGTTGAAGTTGCAGGATGAATTTATTATCCTCATCCACGAACAGCCAAGCAGTAACTGCCAAATCCGAACCATACAGTGTTCTAAGGATGGCATCATAGGTGAGAACTACATTCTATGAGGCACCAAGTACAAATGAGCAAAGCGATATATCACACATCTCCCTCTTATACAATAACAATGAACATAAGCACAAAAATAAGAAAAAAGATAAATATGATGAAGATACAGAAATCACACTTAAAAGTGAGAACAATAAATGATCAAACATAATCTTTCATATAAGCAGGTGCCCTACGTAACCTCTGACTTCTCACGCGAGAAGAAGTGGCATTGTTGAAATGGGACAAAGGGAGTCGGAAAGAAGAAGAGGAATCACAAACAGTGTCAGAATCATCTTGAGAAGCATTACTCGATTTAACCACAACAACTCTACTTTTATTCCAGATCCGACCATCCTGAGTCTTAATGGCATTATCAAATACCTTGATAACAGGTCTGACATTGATATACTTAGACCATGAACTTCTCCCAACAGGTGCCTTTATTTTTACAAAATCACCTATATGGATTTTCTGAAAACGAACACATTTTTTAAAATCAAAATAAGACTTTCTACATGCTTGCTTCTCTAACTCCCTCTCCCTCCATACACCAATATGATTGTCAACAAACCCTTTGTTTAGATCCATCCAACCAGGACACAATAGTGTGTTGGGTGCTCTTCCTTTGAATAACTCAAAAGGAGACTTACCAGTAGTAGAGTGAGGGGAGTTCCGGTAGGCCTCAATCCTTTCTCTAAGTGCTTCTTTCCAATTTAAACCATTGACCCTAGCAAGTTGGATACATTCTTTTAGTGTCTTATTTACTCTCTCTACTGCCCCATTAGTTTCAGGGTGATACAAAGAGGACAGCTTGTGTGAAATTCCACATTTAATGAGATAAGCATCAAACTGTGCAGAACAAAACTGAGGACCATTGTCTGACAAAATACTGTTTGGAAAACTTTCCCTCATAAATATCTCAGATAAAAATTTAATAACAGATCCTGAAGTTATCTCACTTACAGCACATACCTCAATCCAACGGGAATAAAGGTCAATTAGAACAATAAGATAAGGGGTGTCAGAAACACAGGATAGAGGACCCAAGATGTCAATAGCTACTTCATCCCAAGGATGATTGGGTAAAGCTCTACAAACCATTGGCATCTGTCTAGTTTTCAGAATTTTGTCACTTGCACACCATTCTACACAATCTCTTACCATTCGTTCTGTTTCCATATCCATGCCAGGCCACCAAAACTGGGAGCACAACATCTCCTTAGTCTTTACTATACCCTGATGGCCAGAGTGCGCATGTAACAACAATTTCTTTCGTAAAGTAGTGGGAGGGATTAGTCTCAAACCTCGTGTGAGAAGATCATCAGACAAAGATAATTCATGTGAAACTAATGACCACAGTTTCTCTAGACGCTTATTATCCCTCATCAAAGATATAACCTTACACAACTCATCATCCTTTTTCAACTCTTCCTTCCACTCATCCTTCCCCACAACACCTTCAGTGACCTCACAAACATCCAGAAAATCATCCTCATCTATATTTATTTCATCATTGTTCGGATCATTTCCTTTGACTGGTCTAGAAAAACAATCTGCCGCCTTATTTGATACACCAGGCAAATATTGCACCTCAAAATCAAACTCTTGTAATGATATTATCCATCTTCTAATTCTTGATGAAATAGAATCTAGCCCTTTCTTACAAAAAACTTCCTTCAAGGGCTTATGGTCAGACTTCACAACAAACTTTGTTCCCCAAACTAAATTCTTAAATTTTTTAAGTGCCCAAAAAATAGCTAATGACTCTTTTTCAATTACTGAGTAATTGAGCTCTGGACCACGAAGACATCTAGACGCACAGGCAATAAGGGAATCATGACCATCCTTATTTTGTACCAGAACAGCTCCTAGACCCTTATCACTAGCATCTGTATATACATACGTTGGCAGACCAGGAACAAATGCTTGAAGACATGGAGCATTTTTCAACTCATTCTTTATCTCGTCAAATTCTTTTTTACAGTCAACTGACCAATCAAAAGTCACATTTTTAGCGGTGAGTCTCCTCATGTTCTTGGTTTTATCTGCAAAATGTAAAATAAATTTGCCATAGAACTCAACCATACCAAGAAATGATAATAGCTCATCTTTATTCACGGGCTCGACCATGTTATCAATCGATGTGACCAATTCCGACTTAGGAAAAACACCTTGACTCTTAATACAGTGACCAAGATAGTTCACTTCCTCCAAACCAAACTTGCACTTCTCTTTCTTAAGAGACAATCCTGAATCTGATAATCTCTTTAATACCTCACACACACGTTCATTGTGTTCTTGCATGTTGGCACCATAAATTAGCAAATCAACTTGATAGCATTTAACTCCTGATAGATTTTTTAATATGTGAGTCATAATTCGTTGAAATACAGAGGCTGCTGATATTAGTCCGAATGGCATCCTTTTAAATTTGAAGGTTCCCATAGGAGTAATAAAAGCAGTTAGATCTTGGCATGCGGGATCCAGCTCCACTTGGTGGTATGCTGAAGCTAGGTCTAGAGTGGTAAAGTACTTTGCACCCTCTAATGTCCCTACGATCTCATCAATGTTGGGCAAAGGAAACCTGTCTACGATCACCTCCTTATTCAATGCCCTCAAATCAATACATAGTCGAATTTCCCCAGTGGGCTTCTTATCAATAACAATTGGAGCCAACCATTCTGTTGCTTCTACTGGTTCTATTATGTCATTACTAATTAATTTCTCAATCTCTTTTTGCACTTTTCCCTGTTCAGCTAAGGGAATCCTCCTTACTTTTGCTACAATTGGCACAGCATTCCTTTTTATTCTTATACAGTGTTTATAACCCTTTAAACATCCTAACTGTTCTTTAAACACCTTAGGAAACTTCTTTGAAAACATTTCAGATAAATTCTCAACTTGTTGTATTTGCACTTGAGGTGAAGCATTGGGATCAAGTGTTACCCCTAAATCTCGCTGATCTCTCCAACTGATCAAGGCATCACCAAAATTAGCCACATAAATTTTACCTGGAATGATGCGACTGCCCAACTCAAGAGTGGCTGTGAAATAACCATATATTTTAATTGGCTTTTCACCATAACCTAAGGGTATAATGTCACTTTTGAAAAGTTTGACATTATCTGCAAAAGTTTTGCGTAATAACTCTTGATCAATCATGGTGATCTGGGAACAGGAATCAAATTTAAATTCAATCATGGCATGATTGACTTTTACCAAATGTGAGGGATGTTCCAAAGGACCACCATTTACTTGGAAAGTCACAGTCCTCACTTGCGGTTGTGACCATTTTTTATATACATTATCTCTCTTACCAGATCTAGTCCTACAACATTTAGAGAAATGACCTCTTCTGCCACAGTTGTTACATATTGACTTCAAAGCCGGACAATTTGGTGCATTAGCTAAGTGCCCAATATTTCCACACCTAAAACAAGAAAATTTATTAGAAGAATTAAAGTTAGAATTGGAATTATTCGTTCCATTTTCATTTTTCTCTCCAGACGATTTTTCTTCTTTCTTGACTTGACACACAACTTCCTCTACTTTAGTTTCACCTTTTTTTTCTGGTTCATCTACTTTTTGTTTTTCTTCTTTTAATTCATCAACGCATTTTGTCATGTGCTCAACTTGTTTTGCTATCACGAGCACCTCATCTAGTGGTGGTTCATCTTTTAACCACAGTTCCTTCCGAATACTGTCATGCGCGCACTTTAACACAAATTGATCTCTTATTCTCTCATCCAAAGTCTGTCCAAATTTGCAGGATGACGCTAGCTTTCTTAGCGCAGAAACATATTCTTCAACTGATTCGTCTTTCTTTTGCCCTCTTAAACCGAAATGATATCTCTCCATTATTGTGCTTAGTCTAGGAAGATAATGTCGGTCTAATTGTTCAATAGCAATTTCATATTCGTTTAAATTCCTCTGTTCTGCTGCAGTGAGATCAGGTAAATGTTCCAATACATCTTGGCCTTCTCCTCCAAGACAATGCAAGAGCAACGAATGTTTCCTTTCTGCACTTAGATTCGTGCCACATACTCTTGCGTAATTAGCAAAAATCTTTTTCCATTTCTGCCATTTTACGTTTGGCTCACCTGGACTAGTTAAGAAGAAAGCAGGTTGTGTTACATTCTGCATTTTCTTTTATTTATGAAGATAAAAACAAAATTGAATTTTTCTCTCTTTTTTTAGTCTTCTATAGTATGTTTCTTTGTCAATTTATAATAAAAATAAATACATTATCTAGTATTTATCTTATTTATTCAAAGGACAGAGAATGTCACAATACATATGTTTATTTAAAGTGTTAAAGTATTCTTCTTATTAATGTTTTCTTCTTTGTTTAAAATTCCTTTGTACTTCACAAAGGCCTCTTTATTCCCAATGAACAGGACGTTCTTTATTGGACTCTTTATTACAACACAATGCTCTCTTTCTCAACCAGGAAAGCTGCGTTCTTATTTTAGAACAAGAAGACGTCACAATGCCTCGAGAAATGGTTAGGATCGTCAATGTTCTTTTTTTTGTGTCTTTCGCGTTCTATTGCTCTCTCGAAACGTGGCTGAGATATTTTCCAAAACGAGGCTAAGCTTTTGTCTTGATGACACGTAAACGGCGTGTCACTGAAACGCATAGCCTCGATGACACGCAAACAGCGCGTCACTGAAACGCGTATCCATTTTGTTTTTTAGAACGGATAGCGAGCGCGAGGGAAATGCGCTGCGTTTTAAACATTTACGAACGCGTCCAATTAAATAAAGTCTTTTCCCGCTTTTGGTAATTTAAGTCCCTTCCTTCAAAGAAAACCTCCCGCTTACTCCTCACCGAGTCAGTTTTAAGAGTTGAAATTCTTTCTCGGCCGCTGGGAAGACAACGCTTCCTTTACTGTGAAAACAGCCGCTGGAGAGGTGACAGGGACGGCCGCGTGTTGAGGAGATGAGGTAGGATCGTCGCCAATGTAAAGTTGATAGATAATAATAATAAATAAACTCCAGTAATCAGTTGAAGTTGCATGATGAATTCATTATCCTCATCCACGAACAGCCAAGCAGTAACTGCCAAATCCGAACCATACAGTGTTCTAAGGATGCATCATAGGTGAGAACTACATTCTATGAGGCACCAAGTACAAATGAGCAAAGCGATATATCACAGTAGTCTTTTATATCCTTCCATTGTCACGTATCTTTCATATGCCAGAGTCAAGACGCGATTGGGCATTCCTTGAGTGTTTTAAATAATACCAATATTATTAAAGACCTGGGAAGCCTTCACCTTTTGCAATGAGAAGATGGTTCCACTCACAGGAGGGACATTTTTGGACCTGGTAATTACCACCCTCAGCGACATCACAGTAAACAAGCCAACGCCAACCATCTGGACCAACCATTACCTCATAACTTTCACCATTCCTATTACACATCACCACAGTTCCAATACCACCAAACCCATCCTCTGACAAGACTGAAGCATAGACCACAGGACTCATGCAACACCATGCCATTAGTAGCAGATTTCAGGACACCATCTCCAATTTCACTAACTGGCTCACGGTCTGCTCTGACACCCTAGCATCATTAAAATCCCCCTAACAATAACAAGAACCAGACTGCAAGCTAGCTTGTACACTCTGGAGCTCAGGGTGAACAAACACCAGTGCAAGCAACTGGATTGCAGATGGAGGATGAGACAGGACAGTAAGGACAGGAACACCTTCAAATCCGCTCTCAGACATTACCTTCAGTAGACATGAGCCACCAACACTCTAAGCTCGCAGACCAAATTGATGCCAGCACAAACAGCAGCAAGGACATCTCCACCATTGTAAAAATATGTCAGCTCCCCTGCAGCCGGGTCTACCTGCATAACCCCCTCACAGTACCCCTGCACCAAATTGTCCCAGTTTTTCTGCTAGAAGAATACCTGCATTACCTGAGTACCATTGAGTTGGGTAACAACAAACATCTGTTATTCAGCGGCAAGATACCCATAGTGGTGAATGTGCGCTTTACAAATACACGTTATGTTATGTGTTATGTTATGTTATGTTACGACAATTTCTACCCCCCAACCAAACCCCACCGACCATGCAACATAGTTCCCCATTTCAACAACAGGAACCATACTGACGGCCTGGCCTGCCATCACCACAGGAGAAACCACCTTTACTATGCAGTCCATCCACTCCTGGCCCCCTTCAGCCCCTTGCTCCACCACACCTTCATCATAGGACTACAGTCCATCAGATCAGTGCTCACCTGGATCCTGAATGTTTCCATCACAACTCCTGCCTACTCGGAAGCCTGGAACGCCCCACTGTACTTCTTCTAAAAAATCACTGAATCACCCGAAGACACTATCCAACTACAGAACGACACCCCCGAGATCCAACCTAGCCGAAGGCATAGAGAAGCTGATCAACACGCGTCTAGCCAATCCCCGCAACGAAAACCATACTCTTAACGTCTGGTTGATCATGTACAGAGGGGGACAGAGAGGCCCTTATCCTACTCGCTCTCTCCGCAGCATTCAACACTGTATCCCACCCCATTGTTATCATGCGACTCCTATCAAACGACCCCACGAAGCCGGCATCCAGGGATCTACACCCTGGATATGCTCCTTCCTTTCAGGCTTAGCCCAGTCTGTCAACGTAGCTCTGTACTTCTGGGACTCCCATAACCTCCTCTGTGGAGTCCTGCAAGTATCATCTCTCATTCCGACCCTCATCAACACTTACATGACCCCACTCGATATCATCATCCACACTCATGGAATCAACGTACTATCCTATGCTGACTGCACACAGCTAATGCTCTTCTTCTTGGACAAAACCCCTAACAATAGGACCATGTTCACCGTCTGCATGACCTATGACCAGACAGCATAACTCGTTCCGAACCCAGTGTCCACACCAAGAACCTTATTGTCATAGGCAATCAACTCACTAATGATGCCCAAGTCAATGCCATAATGGCCTCCTGCTGCCACATCCTGAAGGTTTTTAAGTTGTTCCCAACCAGAACATGCAGATCCATCAATTGAGCCCTTGTCCCCATTAAACTGGACTATGGAAACATAATCTATGCTGACAACAGCACACAACTGACCAGACACCTCCCAATCATACAGAACTCAGCAGCTAGGATGACACTCAACCTTCCAGGACATACTGACATCACCCCACACCTCAAGGAGCTCCACTGGCTGTCCATTCACAACCACGTTCTTTTTAAACTCCTCATACACCCCGTCAGTACCTTACACAACACAGGTGCAGCCTACCTCAATAACTGCATCCCTTTCCTCAAACCCACCAGACACCTACGCTCAGCCAACCTCCAGCTCCCACAAACCCCATGGATATGCAGAACCAGAGCCCACCATCAGGCTTTCTCGTACATTGTTCATAACTGAGATCGTGCCTCTTCGAAAAGGCTCCATCGACTTACGCGGACGTGGTGGCTTAGTGGACTAAAGCATCCACTGTAGGGGCCTGTGTTTGGCCTCATGGTCACAGTTTCAAATCCAGGGCAGTCCACTCAGCCTCTCATTCTTTCTGAGGTCGATAAATTGAGTACTATTGAGTTGCGTAACAATAAACAACTGTTATTCAGTCCCAAGATGCCCTTTTGGGGGTAAACGCGTGCCTTACGATTACACATGTTATGTTATGTTACCCCAAGGCATGATCATGCTGCTGCTTCACTGCCAGGATAACTCCGGCTGATTGAGCGTTTTATAAATACTAATGAATATAACAGTGCTTACTACATATCTAAGGCCACTGTTCCCATGAAATATAATTATTCACCTGTCCTTTTGCACTTAGTTAAAACGTTCCGTAAGTCATGTAAACAAATACGTTTGTGAATATTTTTAGACCTTCTGAATAGGCTAGTTACATTGTTTACAAATAAACTTACTTGTGTGCAGTAAAACTCATCATCAAAAAATATTGATATAGCAATAAAAGTAGAACCAGATTCTAATTGCTCTAATTTGCAGGAGGAAACCTGTAGTTTGCCTGTACAGCAATAAAGGTGTTCTGGGATTTCACTCACGGTTGCTCTGTAAATGAAGGGGTTTTGACTAATGGACCTCTACTTTTGCGTTGCCCAAGAATAACAGAGCATCCTCAAGTGGTACTGTAATAGAAAGGGAAGAAAGACAGAGTCAAATAAGTGAAATTCTTCAAGGATTGCTTCAATGGCACTAGACAGCGGAAGCATAGCATGACATCTCTTAGGATTCCAGGGGTGCATTTGAGGATTAAAATCATATTCCCCGGGAAGCTTACTATGCTTGGATTTTTAGGATTGCCGCACCTTTCAATGGGGGGCGCTGTCTGTGGATCTTCTGAGACCCCAAAGAACCTATGTCACTCATAAACTTAAAGATCGCGTTCTGTGTTCTTTCTCTCATGGTTTGTAACATGTCCCATTGCATTTGACATTCCCGGGTTGTTGTCTCTCTTGTTCGCTTTTCTCTGCTGGAATGTTCGTCCCATATCTCCTCACCCACTTGCTCTGGAAACAACACTTGTGTACTCACCTAACGTAACGCATCAGATGTTCCTGTCATTTGAGTAATAGCTTGTTGCACTTCTATATGATTCAGCAAGCCGGACCCCAAATTGAACATTTCATTGGCTCACTTTCCGTTGCAGGCTATTGATAACTCCTTGGCATTTTTAACTACAACAAACAATGCAAGCTGCAAACAGAGCAGGCAACACTTGACACAACCCAGATGGAGATCCTTCAGCAAATTTGAGGGTGCTGTCTTTGCCCATGATGATTGAGATCAGTCATCAATATCAGTAAATTTCCTCCTATCCAAGACCTCTGGAGGCTCCTCCTCATATCACCAGCTTTGACGGAGAAGCGAATAATGAAATTGATCAACCTAAGGTTGTTTAGAAAGCCTTTTGACTTTATAATGCAAGCAATCTGACCACATGTAGATAACGCTAATTGTAATCAACAACTCTTTAAGCGGGTAGCACACCAATAGCAACACACCAATGCTGTATAAAATGCCTGTAATAAACAAATAACATATCAGTTTCTTCTGGACTCTTGTCAGCAGTGTTGCTAGTGGTTTGATTGATTGTTTTTACCATAGTTCTGTATTTATTTCCATGTGCTCTATAAACGTCTTTATTATTATTATTATTATTATTATAAAGAACGGTCCATAGAGAGCTCCTGGAGTTTTTGTAGTTTTTATTCCACCAGTTGTAAAATGGGTGTGCAAACTGTTGACTTGAGTTATTTTACAATAAATCTAAATCAGGTTATAAACTCAGTGGTATCCCTGTATGGATGGATTTTGCAATCAAGAACTGTAACACTATATTAAGTAGACAATGCTATGTGATGCCAATTTGCTTCCTGTAAGTCAAAATTCAAACCAAACTGAGTTGTTACTTTCTGTAATGAATCCTGAGTGTATGATGCATACTTAAGTGCTGTGATGGACCTGCCTAAACATCGCTCAGTCTCAGCTTCCCTTCTTTTGCTGCACTGGCTTCCCATGGATCGCAGAATTATGTTTAAAACCCTCTGCCTCACTCACAACGCCTACCATGGCCTGGGCCCGGTGGGCACTAAGCTCTTATTTCAACATTATGCTCCCACGAGGAATCTCAGACCAGCAAACAAAAATCTCCTCATTGTCCCTAGGTTTAAAAGGATGAGATGGGGCGGGAGAGCCTTTTCAACTGCTGCTGCAAACCTGTGGAATTCTCTCCCTGACGAAATTTCGGGGCAACAATCACACACACTTTTTCGAAAGACTTTAAAGACCTGGCTGCTCCCAGAGATGCTGGTTTAAGTGCGACTTCATCCATCTGCATACTGTTCTGTATTTAGCACCTTGATGCCCATGGGCTAAGTTAGCACTTTAAAAGTCGTATATTCATTTATTCATTCTGTGCAGAAGCCTTTTGGTAGCCAGTGGATGATCTGACGTCTGAACAAATTGCACTTTGTGCCTTCACCTGTATATTGTGTAAATGAATCAATGAAATATTGCAGAAAGATACCCATAGGGAGACTGTAGTGTAGTTCCTATATTCCCAATAGGCTCTTCGCATTGGAATAACATAAACAATAGTTTAGACGTAGGACTGAGGTCGACTAGGTCTCTATTGAATATGTTAGACTTAATTGTGTGTGCTAGCTAGCTCAGAGGTCACTAGAAACGTTCTCGAGTAAACAAGAAGGTGTTTAGCTTTCCTGAATAGGCAAGAAGGGATTAGCTTCTGACAACCGCATAAACATGACAACTTTGCTCCCTCCAGAACAAGGAGGATATCTCCAGAGTCGCGGAAACAATAGATGGCTATTTTACTCAGTCAATCGTGCATGCTTCGTTTCACCAGAAATGCAGAGAAATAGAGAGACGGGCGTTTTCAATAAAAGGGTTATTAATTGAGCAGTCTTCTTTCTCATGCAAGAGAAATGAATTGCCACAATTGCAATACTTGTCATAAAGTAAATTGCGTACAGTAAAATGAGTATTATGAAATAATACTGTAAAAGCATTTATATGGTTTCTAAGCCATAAGATACTTACAGGTAGATTCATCAAGCATTTTTGCGAGCGCAAACGGTGCGATTCGCAAAATTCGGCCGTTTGCGCCAGGACAAATGGCATTTGAGATTCATCAATGGTTCATGAACTCGCAATTTGAAAAAACGCAAATAATTGCGATTTCCCAAATTGCGATTGCATTAACGGAATCGCAATTTGCGATTCCTTAAATGCAATTCATGAACCATTCTAAAATTGCGAAATCGCAATTTATGGCCGCTATTTACCGCGAAGTCTGACTTCGTGGTAAATAGCGAAAACTTTGAAAAATGCTCTTTAGTGCATTTTTCTAATTTAGATGTTACACACACACATGTCCTTTGGACATGTGTGTGCGCAATAAGCATGGGCGAATTTTGCGAATCTCGCGTTCGCGAATTTTGCGGATTTGCGAACTCGCAATCCGCAAAATCCGCGAATTGTCGCGAATTTGCGGATTTTTTTTGTGTGTGTTCACGCGGGTTTCTGCCAGTTCGCGAGGGTTTTGTACAATTTCGCAAACGCGAACTTACCTGTCGGGTCGCAAGTTTTGCGAACTTGTTGTTTCTACGTGTCCAGCCTGTTTGGGACACTCTTCTTCATCACTGCCACTCTCTGTCACCACTGCCACTCTCTGACTACTCATGCCACCCTCTGGCCCACCCATGCCACCCTCTGTTTAATCACAGCACCCTCTGGTAGTCCAGTGTACATTATTGTGGCAAAGCAAAGCACACCTTCCCTGCCTCAAGTGACCTGAATTAATTTGGGGCTGATTAATGTGTCACAGAATATTTTTTTAGCTGGCACCTGCTTCCTTAGTGCTTCCTGATTAGTGATCTTTTGCACTTGCTAAGTGCTTTCATTGTTGCAAAATTAGTTACAACACCTGCCCTGCCCCAACTGACAATAATGAATTAGGGGCTGATTAATGTGTCACTGGATTTGAACTTCCAGCCTGGCTCCTGCTTGTCTCCCTTAGCTGTAATTCAGGACCTTTGTGGCATATGTGTAACTATTCTGAGGGTCAGAGCAGGGTCACATATTAGTTGCAAGTAGGCAACTGAACTCTGGAGGGGCCCCTCAGGAAGCACTACAGGAAATGGCTACTAATGATGAGCTTGAACTTTTGAACCTGGTAAGTAGTTTCAGTTTTGCTAAGATCGTATTTCTGCAATTTAGCGCTTATTCGCGGGGCGCGAAGTTGAACTGGGAAGCCGCAAACTCACGCGAACAGTGCGAGCAAGCCATTAAATCCGCTGCTCGCGGATTTGCGGATTTTGCGGGTAATTCGCGAATCTTGCGGATTACGAATTTACCGAAAATCCGCAAAATCCGCGAGCGGAACGGATTTTCCGCCCATACTTAGTGCGCAACACCAGTGTAAATCACCATTTCAGGGGTGCTACAGGGTGTCCTTTGGACACCCTGGCACCCTTGAAATTACTTCCTTATTTGCGATTCGCTAATTGCTAATCGCAAATAAGGATTGACTCCCCATTCATTCCTATGGGCCTTAGCGTTTTGCAAATAAGGAAGATGTAGGAATCGCTATAAATTTTGCGATTTTTACATGCATCCCGTTTTGCGAGTCTTTAATAGTGATTCCTTAATAATTGCTATTAAGGAGCATGATGAATCTGGGGGATTAAATGGATAAAATACATACAATGATAAAATAATGACTAAACGTACTCAACTGCTGTTTCTAAGATACGCCTACCCCGGTGTACCTAACCTAAGCCTAGTATGTGGGAAGGAGTAGATGAGTTACAGTTTTTGCCAAGAATCTGAATCAAGAAATCTCTATGGGTCTAATCAGCTCCGTACCTTGGGTATAGAATGAAGGAGGTCTTGTATCTCTCTCTCAGGACTCGATCTCCCAGCAACCCGCAAGGGTGACCGGAAAACACTGGAGCTGGATTTCTCGGCAGGAGAAAATACAGCGTCTCTCTCAGTGCGTCAACAGGGTGGGTCGGCTTCCTTCGGCACTCACATCAGCTGGGCGTCGGGCAAGTAGATAGCCGTTCTGCTCCAAACCAAGTGTCTTGCTTAAGGCAGATGTTGGTATATTTATACCTGGAAGGTGCCGAGTTTGACGTAAGGTTGGACATAAGACGTCACTAAGAACTGGCAGTTCTTTCAGGACTCCAGGAGTTCTAGGACAAATCAAAACAGAAGCAGGGGGAATTCCGAGGGCTGCTGGAGGCTTGGTTTGTTTAAGAATGCGTTGTGCTTTCTAGGAGTCTATGGGAGTAGCCTTGCCGTATTTGGACTGCATTGGCTATGACTTAATATGGATATGATTCTTATGCCTTTATAAGGATATGTTGTGTTATAACCACATAAGGGCATAAATCGGAAATGTCTTAATTAGCGTCCTAGATACATTCACAACACCCACTCCACGTATAATGTCCATCGTTTCTAAATACTAAGCAATACTAAACATATAATGATGCTTGTGTTTTCCATCCCACCCCAAAATACATAGTTAGCATTTGAAATGGTATATACATGAAAAATGAGTATAATACTGTACGCTTTTAGTAAGCAGTGGTGTCATTCAGATAATGCATATTTTTTACATTCAGAATGTTGACTGAATGAATCATGAAATTTACATTTATGAAATGGCTCTTAATACAGAAGAGAAGGTCGAGACCATTTCATCACATATTTATACAAGACTGTACATGTGCTAGAGGCTAAGTCAAAATATTGTCTCTAGAGATTTTTAAAATTAGAAATCTTGTTCTCTAAGAATAGTTCTACTTTAAGCAGAGTATCATGTGCCAAAAAAAAAGGTAAATATTTTGGGAACTGGAGAAAATAATTTAGTTTCTGGGAAAAAAAATAGTTCCAATGTTTTTTAGAAGTTCTGTTTATCAAAACTGATGGCCGAATTCAGAGTTCAGGGAACTCTGTGTGCTCGCAATTTCAAAAGTTATTCTCGTTGTTAGGAGAGAACATTAATTCAGATAGGCTGGCAAAAAATTTGTCTACAACAGTAGGTGAAAGTTGGGCCATTTCCGAAAAAGTGGAAATAGTGCATATGTGAGATGCATTACCGTCAGCGTTATCTGGATCAGCAATGTTCACAGAAGGTTGTACCTGTGTGCCGCTTTCATCTCGTACCTCACCGCCACCTAATCGTAATGGTGAGGTCTCAACAAATTCCGTCATCAGAATGGGTAGCCGCTGGGGACAACACATTGCATGAGCCGTTACCGAACCAAGCAAAGTATCGACATCCATAGGTACTGCTGATGAGGGTGTGAGACGGACGTCTAACACGCATTCTTCTCCGCAAAGCAGGCATCGTAGAACAGGTAAGATGCAATCTTGCCAGATTGGTCTGAATGAAAGAAACCAGGTAGTATTCAGATCTCTTAGCCGAGCCAAGCCGAGGACTTTAGTGATCCGTTCTCGGTATTGTATTGCTAGGATCGTGTCTTCCATTGTAGCCTGAGTTTTGTCTGTGAATTGACTTGCCATATCGGAGCAGAAGGAACAAAAATAAGATTCCCGCTACGAGTCCCAAGATGAAAGGCAGGCCGCCGAACACAGAATGTACGAAATTCGGGAAGATGTCAAGAACTGCTTCAAAGGGTGCTAACAGTCCCGAAAAAATTGTCTTAAATACATGTGCGATGCCACTGGTATCTGACATGTTTAAGATTTGACTTAACATTTCTACGAAATGTACGGGCCAATTTGTTGATAATAATGCATGTATCTCTGCTGCTGTCCTTGCAACTTGCAGATCATACGTTTCTCTAGACGAGGTTAAAGGCACAGTTTGTAAAAGAATAGACGTCATTCTGCTTAACCCCTCCCCTGCTGGTGACGGAACCGCTCCGTCACCAGCCGCGGTCGCGCTGTGCTGATGAAGGAGCGGTTCCGTCACGACCCGCTTGGCACGCCTGCGCGGCGCGGATTCCACGCACGAGCGGCGCGGATTCCGCACCTGCACTTAGCGTTCCATTGAGCGGGCGGGGCTGTGACGGAACCGCTCTGTCATGAGCACAGCGCAACCGCGGCTGGTGACGGAGCGGTTCCGTCACCAGCAAGGGCGCTTCCCGCGGCCCCCCCGCCCCCTTAGCGCTGCGGCGGAATAGCCGCCGCAGCCAAGGGGTTAAAGTATCAATTCGAATAGAAGAGATATTCAAAGAAGGCCATATTGCCGCCTCCATGTCTGGTTTGCTGTTTGGATACAATACTTGCATACAACAAGTGACTATGGAAGTAACGCTCACGAGATAGGCTTTTCCTGGAACCATGCCACAACAGCTGTGGTCACTTATTAGAACGTAGCTGCCGTTGGAAAGCTGTCTGAAAAAAGGCTCTATCTGTGTAGCAGGGGTGCCGTGCAGGTGAAATGAAAGGTTATTTGATGAACCTTCACAGGCTCCATGCAAGTTAATTTCTAGACACAGGAGTGTACCGCTTAGTGATTTTTTACAGTTGTTACCGCTAAGAAATACCTCTTTCTTGCCCCCACTCCAACATCTATGTGTATAAGGCAAATTCCAGGTTGACTTGATGTATCCTTTACCCAACCTTTCATACAGGCCTGCTGGTATACACTTTCGGCAGTATTGAAACTGAAAAGTTGTTATCGGGATTGTAATGGTGCCATGGATTATCCACTCAATGGTAATTTTTCGAGTTTTTCAATGCTCAGCACCGTATAGTCTGCCCCTCTTTGTGCCAAAGAGATTTGTTTATCAGTAAGGTTAAAGATAGAAAATAATGACGTTGTGTTGATTAGACGCCATGGCACGTTGCCTGAACGCAAATTTTGTAACGTCCAGCCTAACTGTACAATAGAACGTAATTGGGACTGGCCATGTTGTAACATTAGCATATCTTTTTCTATTATATCAATAGCAGATGATACAATGCTGTCCAGTGAATAAATTCTGGAGGACAGAGTCGTTAACCCATTGTCCACTACAGAAAGTGATTTTTCCAAATTAATACAATCAATTTCTCGTATTTTTTCTGCAGTTTCAATTGGTACTATTTTCCAAGCTTCGCTGTAAGCTGCGTATATACCGGCGTATAGGAAACGTTTTTGACTTTGTTTGCGAGGTCCCAGTAAGAAATCTCGCAAGTCAGCACCTTCTTTAAGTAAAGTTAAGTGTTGCTTAATTTCGGGAAGTGTGGATTTCTGTAGCCATTCGAGGCATAGTTTTCCTACACTGTATGTTGTTATTATCCCTGGATGTTGTCTCTGGGAATATCTTGGGTCTGGCATGTTCTGTTTGAACCCCTGTATTTTGTTCAGGAATCTATCTTGACAGTTATTAGTGTCTGTGGGCCAGATCAACCATTTGTTCCAATCAGGATTTGTTCTGTTTTCTTTTAAAATATAGGACACGTCTAACTATCTGTAGTGTTATTTCTATCAGGCATAGGCTTTGGTATAGACGGGTTGTTTAAATCTTTTATCTTGGCTAGACCAAGGCAGGTTGTTTGTTGAATGGTGTCATTCAGGAACATTATTTATTCTGGGATCATGCAGGCTCTGAATAATGATTCTAGTCCTTGTACCTGCCATTCTTTTGTACCCCAGACAGTTTTTGTCTCAATGTTATTTTTCCAAAATTCAAAACCAAATGTAGACATTTTTTCAAAACATTTTTCAGAATAAATAAGTTTAGTGTTTGTTAACATGATTTTCATTCCTGTCTTATTCATAATTTTAAAATAAAACGTTTCTGGATCAGTGATACTAAACCCTGAGAAGTATGGGATTTTCTCATAAAATGTTTTCGAACTACCTTTTGGCGGAGTTGGACAATGTTCCCATTGATTATAACTGAAAACATTTCTAGGATTAGCAGATTTATGCAAATAATGATGCCCAAAATTATTAAAGCAATACATTTCTTCATAATTTGATGAACCTTGTAAATAATCATGTTCTGTATATTTAGCTGACATTTCTAAATCTGACATCATATTGTTAATATTTTCAAAGTCCCAATCATCAGAGAAAGTACTAGGTGCTATGAAGTCACTTAAAGAAATCTTGAATTGATGTGGATATTTCAAGAGTTCAACCGGGCCATGGATGTCGTAATCAGTAGTGTCCCACTCTACACCACCAGGTATAGGAATGGCTGTGATGTTCACTGATGATAGTTCTCTTTCTTCAATGTGAGAGGATCTGTGAGGTTTTAGAACCAAGTTGATTTTCTGACTTGCTGTGTCCATTGTACTGTATTTTCCATCAATCATTCTTCCCAAGCTTAAAACTAAGATGAGCCAGAGCAGGAGGAAAAGTACACCTAACACAATCCACAGTTCAATCCACGGTGAAATCAGATATGTTTCCCCAAGTTGATGAAAGAGTTCTGTAATTTTGTCTTTGAAAGTTTTGTTTGCTGGCATGTCTTCATGTTCACTTGGATCATCAGAAAAGTCATTGAAATTGATGAAGTAGCCAGATGCAGTTCTGTCAATTGTTTGGATGGCATCAGGATTGTTATTAATCTTTGTAGTTGCTTCTTCCTTTTTCATATTAGCATAGTCCGAGGCTACATCATTGTAGACAGGTGTTTCTTGACGAACTGTTGCAATTTGGGTTTCAAGAGGCACAAGTTCCATGGCTTTGTTGCATAGTCCTTTTTTATTCACTGCAGGTTTATCAAATGTGATTAGTCTCTCAGTTTGAACCTCTTGGATTGTAGCAAGGTTTGGTCTTTTGCTACTTCTTGGGAGTCCACTGGGCCTACTACTTATTATTGGCCACATGGTTGTGGTTTTACCAGGTCGATTGATACAACTCGGTTCTCCATTTTACCAGCAATGGGCAGTAGTACTACTGATCTTGTTCCGCTGATAGCTAAGACAGGTACTGCTTTTCTGTAAGAAGGCCCAAATTCCTTCTTCACCGCGATCTTTTCTCTGACCAGATCCCCAATCTTTGGAATCCAGACAGGTCTTGCTGGGACAGGTGGTTTCTCTTTAGTGGCCGTTGGCTTTAGCTTTGTGTTACTTAGACTTCTTCTTGTTTCATTTAAGTCCTGTAAAACAGCCAACCGATCTTTGATATCAAAAGCTTTTTGTTTCACCACTGAAGTCTGACAATCGAGGTCTTCGATTATCATTCTTGTACCAAACTAAAGTTCATACGGAGTGATTCCACCCAGAGAATTTCTTGGCAGATTGTTAAGACTACGTTGGACACTTATTAGATGTTTGACCCACCCATCACCTGAACCTAATACCCTCGCTGTTATAGATTGCTTTATGTCACGGTTTTTTCTCTCCACTACCGCATTTCCCTCAGGATAGAATGGACTAGAGTACCGCAATGCAATGCCCATGCTGGCCATGGCCTCCTTGTAAGCTCGAGAGCTAAACGCAGGACCCTGGTCAGAATGTAGCATGCCAATTGCCTATGTGCCGATAAAGACTCGCAAATCTTTTATAACAGTTCTGGCGTCAACCGAGCGCTGGGGCCACATCCAAATGAATCTCGTCTTAATATTTATGGGATCGCATTTGTCTGGTTGGACGCTTGCGTGTAGATAGTCTAATGCTGTCTAATAGAGGTGTCTGGCCTGGTCTTATTGTGCTACAGTCAGATATCTGGTCCGGTTCATAACTGCAATCTCTATTGCAGTCCTGGCAATCCATTGCAAAGTTATAAACTTGCACGCTTATTCCCGGCCACCAGTATCTCAATTGCAATTCTATTAGAGATTTCAGGATCTCTTGGTGCCTCAGACCCATTCCCATGTGTGCTTCTTGAATCAAGTAAGCCCTCTGGTGCTTGTTTGGAATTACTCTATCCCCCACTCCAGGGATTTGAGCAAACGGAACGGAGTTCGCATCAATTATGTATGTATTTCCGAGTGGATAGTTTAGAGGTAACGCAGCATAATTTGCATTCCATTGAGGTTCTTACTGCTAGTAGCGTTTCTCCATCTATTTGTTTTTTAGAACGCTTTTTTGTAGCTACGGAAGCCGGTTGACCAGCTGCCGCCGTGGTTCTGGTAGCCAATGAATTCCCTGCAACGTGAACGCCATCACGTTGAAGACTCTGCGTACGTATCACGTGAGTCTTTCTTAATTCTTTCTGTAAAAGAACTACTTGTTCCCAAAGCTTTTTATGCTTTAATGTGCAACCTCTTTCATCTTTGTAACCATTTTCAATCCAGGTCTGCATGTAATTATTGTCAGATTCGATGCAGTAATGTGAATCGCACACTATTAGTGTGGCGAATTCGCGATCTGGCTTATCAAGCGCCATCTTAAAAGCATGTAGTTCAGCTCGCTGAGTTGTACAGTTTCTGAGCGATTCAGTTTTAGTGATTAACGGTCTAAATTTACCTATGCGCCAGTACACCTGTGTAGATTACACAGGTGTACTGTTCCAGAGGTAGAATTTCAGTTGGCAGAGGACATTCAGATTCATATTGGAGGAATTCTTGTGTTTTCAAGTTAGGATCAAATTCGTAAACTACGTCTGATGCAGCAAGAGAATTAACCCATTGTATCCATCTTGGATGTAATGCTTTAGCGTTCGGAATGCTTGCTCTTGTTACTGCTTCTAGTGCAGGTATCGGCGTAAAGATTATTATGCGTTTACCTTTTGCCAGGGCTCTTTCTTTTGCTACAGCAGTTTGTACCGCAGTTAGAATTTTTTCAGTGGAACTGAATTTCATTTCAGCTTGTGTGTACAAGTGTGATTTGTAAGCTATTGGTACCGTTTCTCCCTCATTAGAGGTCAGGTATGTAAATCCGCATCTTCCTGGGATGACTCGGATTACAAGGTTGCGTTCGTTCGCGCGTGTTTGCAGTTTTGTTTTAGTTAACATATCTTTTTGTAATAATCTTAAAATTTCTGTGTGTTTCTGAGTCTAATTAATTGCTTTGAAATCAGGTTTTATTAGTTCGTAGAGCGGATTAACCCTCTCTGCATAATTTAGAATGTAAGTTCTTCCGAAATTCAGGAAACCTAGAATTGATTGTAAGTTTTTCAGCGTTTTTGGGGCTTGGAGTACTGCTCACTTCTCTAAGAAGTTGTCTGCTAGGCTTTTGCCTTCACTTGACAACTCATAGCCTAAAAATAGGACAGTGAGGTGGGCAATTCGTGACTTTTTAAAGTTAAATTTGTACCCTTAAGATGCGAACCAAGTATGATGGTGTTCACTCTTTTCAAGTGTGTCTCCAGGTCATTGTCTGTAAGATAGATGTCATCGACATAAGATAATGCCTCATCATCATATATTTGTAGTTAATCTGTTACCCTGGCTGAAAATAATCCTGGGCTATTCTTGAATCCCTGTGGGAGACGACAAAATTGCTTTTGGGCCCCCATGCTGGAGAAAGCTGTCAAATACCTGCTTTCTGGTGCAATGTTTTGACAGAAAAAACCATTTGAAATATCTAATGTCGTTTTATATTTTTTGCGCACGATATTATTAATTAGTGCTGCACTGTGTGAGTTTTGTACTGCAAATGTTTTGCAACAAGAGTTTAGGTGTCTGTAGTCCAAAACTAGACAATATGAATCATCTGGCTTTGAGACAGGAAACAAAGGATTGTTCATTTGTGAGGTGCATGTTTCAATCAGCCCCAGGTACTCAAGTTGATCTAAGATCTCCCTGACTTGTTTATTAGCTTCTTGCTTAACAGGATACTGCCTCTGTGCAGTAGGTTGATTTTTTAACTGTATTTTATGGTGAGGAGAATCCTCATCCCATCCTACATGATTTTTATATAATGCAGGGGCTTGGGCCACTGCCCATTTTCTTGCATATGTGTATTTTTTATGAATTGGAATGTGATTTGAGAAGGCAGGCATAATCATTTCTTCTCCATGTGGGCACTCCCTAACAAACTCAGGTGGCCAGTCTTTCTCTGCTAGAAGGATAGCATAGCCTTTAGATAGGTTCTCCCAAAAGAGACCTTTTATTTTCCTAGTTTTGTCCCCCTCTATACGTAATGTTATTTCATATAGTTTCTGGGGCACACTAACTCTGGTGTCTGCAGTTTCTACTTGAATGTATTCGTTCTTGTCCACTGTCTCCAGAAGATTCATCAGGATCTTGCGAGCTATGGGCACTTCTGCTGCGCTGTCTAGCATTGTTTGGGCCCTCTCTCCGTTCTTGAGTTGTGTCCTCAGGATCCTCGGCATGTTTACTTTAATACTGGCTACCTTCTTTTTGGGAAATTGTAATTTTTTACTTTGATGAGCAGGTTCTTTGTCTTTGGACTTGACGTGCTCTTCTTTATGTTATGACCGTCCTCTTCTTTCCGATTTCTGTGAGGAAGTCTGAAAAGATCGAGAGGGACGAGTATCAATATCTTGATATCTGTCAGGTTTTCTCAAATTATCCCTATTTCTAAGGTTATATCTTTTTTCAGAGGGCTCCCGTTGTGGAGACTTGCCCCCCCTTTCTGGCGATCTATCTCTTCGTTGGGGAGACCTTCCTCTGGTCTGAAAATGTTTTTTCTCTGGGAGTGGTTTGCGTATTACCCTCCCACTTCTTCTTTTGGGAATTGAGATTATTTTTAATGAAAGTCTTTTCAGGATTTTCAGTTAGTTGTGGTTTTAGTGGTTTCCCACCCAAACTATCTCTACCTAATTCTTCATAGGATTTTTCAATTATTCTGGCAAGTTCAAAAGGTTGTTCTGCTATATCTGTTTCTTTTCATTTCTGGCGGATTGTTGTACCGTCAATTGTCAATTGAACTAACTGTCTGTATGCTTTTGTTAATTCTTTTATGTGAACTAAAAGTTCTCCGCTTGACATTTTTTCAATGTCAGGATGTGGTGTACAGCTGGCTAGAACCGGCCATGTGGCTCCTGTTGTACCTAGTGGACCGAGTCTGGTAACGTGATTTTGATGTTTTAGGGCGCCATTGAACCAGAGCTCATGCTCTTGGTAAGTTAGTGGAATTTCAACTTTCTCGAAAGGAGTGTATTCCTCTGGAGGTTCCCCTGCTTTGTAGTATTGGAACTCATGTGTTACAGTATTTGCTGCTGGAAAAGATATCCATGAATAGAATACCTCTGTATGCCGATATTCATGTGCCTCGACAACAAATATTACTGTACCACCTCTTGATGATACTCCATTTTCTATAAGTTTTATAGTTAAGGTTTTCCTTACATTTACCGGGATGTTTTTCGCATCTAGGCCATTTTCATTAAACCCTGTAACGTCAAAACCCGGTTGATTTGCATCTACTGCAGCTCCACTGGTTTAGTTGTTGTCGCCGTTGGTTGACATTGTTTAATGAAAGTTTTCAGAGCAAGTTTCAAGAAAACAAAGATTAGGTGCACAATATTTTGGAACACTGTATCCTTCAACGTTGACTAAACCAAAAACTAATACATAGGAATCTCTTCCTACTAAGTTTTGGTGGATATTAACCTTTTTACCCACTCCAGACGTCTATCAGAGTTTTTACGGGAAAGGTGGTCTGTGTGAAAAGCACGACTGAGTTACTCTAGTATCTACCGTTAAATTATCGCCTTACCAAACGTTGGGCGCCATGTAGTGTAGGTGCTATATTCCCAATAGGCTCTGCGCATTGGAATAACATAAGCGATAGTTTAGACGTAGGACTGAGGTCGACTAGGTCTCTATTAAATATGTTAGACTTAATTGTGTGTGCCAGCTAGCTCAGAGGTCACTAGAAACGTTCTCGAGTAAACAAGAAGGTGTTTAGCTTTCCTGAATAGGCAAGAAGGGATTAGCTTCTGACAACCGCATAAACATGACAACTTTGCTCCCTCCAGAACAAGGAGTATATCTCCAGAGTCGCGGAAACAATGGATAGCTATTTTACTCAGTCAATCGTGCATGCATCGTTTCACCAGAAATACAGAGAAATAGAGAGACTGGCGTTTTCAATAAAAGGGTTATTTATTGAGCAGTCTTCTTTCTCATGCAAGAGAAATGAATTGCCACAATTGCAATACTTGTCATAAAGTAAAGTGCGTACAGTAAAATGAGTATTATGAAATAATACTGTAAAAGCATTTATATGGTTTCTAAACCATAAGATACTTACAGGTAGATTCATCAAGCATTTTTGCGAGCGCAAACGGTGCGAATCGCAAAATTCGGCCGTTTGCGCCAGCACAAATGGCATTTGAGATTCATCAATGGTTTATGAACTCGCAATTTGAAAAATCGCAAATAATTGCGATTTCCCAAATTGAGATTGCATTAAGGCAATCGCAATTTGCGATTCCTTAAATGCAATTCATGAACCATTCTAAAATTGCGAAATCGCAATTTATGGCCGCTATTTACTGCGAAGTCTGACTTCGTGGTAAATAGCGAAAACTTTGAAAAATGCTCTTTAGTGCATTTTTCTAATTTGGATGTTACACACACACATGTCCTTTGGACATGTGTGTGCGCAACACCAGTGTAAATCACCATTTCAGGGGTGCTACAGGGTGTCCTTTGGACACCCTGGCACCCTTGAAATTGCTTCCTTATTTGCGATTCGCTAATTGCTAATCGCAAATAAGGATTGACTCCCCATTCATTCCTAAGGGCCTTAGCGTTTTGCAAATAAGGAAGATGTAGGAATCGCTATAAATTTTGCGTTTTCTACATGCATCCCGTTTTGCGAGTCTTTAATAGTGATTCCTTAATAATCGCTATTAAGGACTCGCAAAAGAGGAGCATGATGAATCTGGGGATTAAATGGATAAAATACATACAATGATAAAATAATGACTAAACGTACTCAACTGGTGTTTCTAAGATACGCCTAGCCCGGTGTACCTAACCTAAGCCTAGTACGTGGGAAGGAGTAGATGAGTTACAGTTTTTGCCAAGAATCTGAATCAAGAAATCTCTATGGGTCTAATCAGCTCCGTACCTTGGGTATAGAATGAAGGAGGTCTTGTATCTCTCTCTCAGGACTCGATCTCCCAGCAACCCGCAAGGGTGACCGGAAAACACTGGAGCTGGATTTCTCGGCAGGAGATAAGACAGCGTCTCTCTCAGTGCGTCAACAGGGAGGGTCGGCTTCCTTCGGCACTCGCATCAGCTGGGCGTCGGGCAAGTAGATAGCCGTTCTGCTCCAAACCACGTGTCTTGCTTAAGGCAGATGTTGGTATATTTATACCTGGAAGGTACCGAGTTTGACGTAAGGTTGGACATAAGACGTCACTAAGAACTGGCAGTTCTTTCAGGACTCCAGGAGTTCTAGGACAAATCAAAACAGAAGCAGGGGGAATTTCCGAGGGCTGCTGGAGGCTTGGTTTGTTTAAGAATGCGTTGTGCTTTCTAGGAGTCTATGGGAGTAGCCTTGCCGTATTTGGACTGCATTGGCTATGACTTAATATGGATATGATTCTTATGCCTTTATAAGGATATGTTGTGTTATAACCACATAAGGGCATGAATCGGGAATGTCTTAATTAGCATCCTAGATACATTCACAACACCCACTCCACGTATAATGTCCATCATTACTAAATACTAAGCAATATATAGTTAGCATTTGAAATGGTATATACACGAAAAATGAGTATAATACTGTACGCTTTTAGTAAGCAGTGGTGTCATTCAGATAATGCATATTTTTTACATTCAGAATGTTGACTGAATGAATCATGAAATTTACATTTATGAAATGGCTCTTAATACAGAAGAGATGGTCGAGACCATTTCATCACATATTTATACAAGACTGTACATGTGCTAGAGGCTAAGTCAAAATATTGTCTCTAGAGATTTTTAAAATTAGAAATCTTGTTCTCTAAGAATAGTTCTACTTTAAGCAGAGTATCAAGTGCCCAAAAAAAAGGTAAATATTTTGGGAACTGGAGAAAATAATTTAGTTTCTGGGAAAAAAAATAGTTCCAATGTTTTTTAGAAGTTCTGTTTATCAAAACTGATGGCCGAATTCAGAGTTCAGGGAACGCTGTGTGCTCGCTATTTCAAAAGTTATTCTCGTTGTTAGGAGAGAACATTAATTCAGATAGGCTGGCAAAAAATTCGTCTACAACAGTAGGTGAAAGTTGGGCCATTTCCGAAAAAGTGGAAATAGTGCATATGTGAGATGCATTACCGTCAGCGTTATCTGGATCAGCAATGTTCACAGCTGTGTGCCGCTTTCATCTCGTACCTCACCGCCACCTAATCGTAATGGTGAGGTCTCAACGAATGCCGTCATCAGAATGGGTAGCCGCTGGGGACAACACGTTGCATGAGCCGTTACCGAACCAAGCAAAGTATCGACATCCATAGGTACTGCTGATGGGGGTGTGAGACGGACGTCTAACACGCATTCTTCTCCGCAAAGCAGGCATCGTAGAACAGGTAAGATGGAATCTTGCCAGATTGGTCTGAATGAAAGAAACCAGGTAGTATTCAGATCTCTTAGCCGAGCCAAGCCGAGGACTTTAGTGATCCGTTCTCGGTATTGTATTGCTAGGATCGTGTCTTCCATTGTAGCCTGAGTTTTGTCTGTGACTTGACTTGCCATATCGGAGCAGACGGAACAAAAATAAGATTCCTGCTACGAGTCCCAAGATGAAAGGCAGGCCGCCGAACTCAGAATGTACGAAATTCGGGAAGATGTCAAGAACTGCTTCAAAGGGTGCCAACAGTCCCGAAAATGTTTTCTTAAATACATGTGCGATGCCACTGGTATCTGACATGTTTAAGATTTGACTTAACATTTCTACGAAATGTACGGGCCAATTTGTTGATAATAATGCATGTATCTCTGCTGCTGTCCTTGCAACTTGCAGATCATACGTTTCTCTAGACGAGGTTAAAGGCACAGTTGTTTGTAAAAGAATAGACTTCATTCTGCTTAACCCCTCCCCTGCTGGTGACGGAACCGCTCCGTCACCAGCCGCGGTCGCGCTGTGCTGATGAAGGAGCGGTTCCGTCACGGCCCGCTCGGCACGCCTGCGCGGCGCGGATTCCACGCACGTGCGGCTCGGATTCAGCGCCTGCGCTGAGCGTTCCATTGAGCGGGCAGGGCCGTGACGGAACCGCTCTGTCATGAGCACAGCGCAACCGCGGCTGGTGACGGAGCGGTTCCGTCACCAGCAAGGGCGCTTCCCGCGGCCCCCCCCACCCCCTTAGCACTGCAGCGGAATAGTCGCCGCAGCCAAGGGGTTAAAGTATCAATTCGAATAGAAGAGATATTCAAAGAAGGCCATATTGCCGCCTCCATGTCTGGTTTGCTGTTTGGATACAATACTTGCATACAACAAGTGACCATGGAAGTAACGCTCACGAGATAGGCTTTTCCTGGAACCATGCCACAACAGCTGTGGCCACTTATTAGAACGTAGCTGCCGTTGGAAAGCTGTCTGAAAAAAGGCTCTATCTGTGTAGCAGGGGTGCCGTGCAGGTGAAATGAAAGGTTATTTGATGAACCTTCGCAGGCTCCATGCAAGTTAATTTCTAGACACAGGAGTGTACCGCTTAGTGATTTTTTACAGTTGTTACCACTAAGAAATACCTCTTTCTTGCCCCCACTCCAACATCTATGTGTATAAGGCAAATTCCAGGTTGACTTGATGTATCCTTTACCCAACCTTTCATACAGGCCTGCTGGTATACACTTTTGGCAGTATTGAAACTGAAAAGTTGTTATCGGGATTGTAATGGTGCCATGGATTATCCACTCAATGGTAATTTTTCGAGTTTTTCAATGCTCAGCACCGTATAGTCTGCCCCTCTTTGTGCCAAAGAGATTTGTTTATCAGTAAGGTTAAAGATAGAAAATAATGACGTTGTGTTGATTAGACGCCATGGCACGTTGCCTGAACGCAAATTTTGTAACGTCCAGCCTAACTGTACAATAGAACGTAATTGGGACTGGCCATGTTGTAACATTAGCATATCTTGTTCTATTATATCAATAGAAGATGATACAATGCTGTCCAGTGAATAAATTCTGGAGGACAGAGTCGTTAACCCATTGTCCACTACAGAAAGTGATTTTTCCAAATTAATACAATCAATTTCTCGTATTTTTTCTGCAGTTTCAATTTGTGTTATTTTCCAAGCTTCGTTGTAAGCTGCTTATATACCGGCGTATAGGAAACGTTTTTGACGCTGTTTGCGAGGTCCCAGTAAGAAATCTTGCAAGTCAGCACCTTCTTTAAGTAAAGTTAAGTGTTGCTTAATTTCGGGAAGTGTGGATTTCTGTAGCCATTCGAGGCATAGTTTTCCTACACTGTATGTTGTTATTATCCCTGGATGTTGTCTCTGGGAATATCTTGGGTCTGGCCTGTTCTGTTTGAACCCCTGTATTTTGTTCAGGAATCTATCTTGACAGTTATTAGTGTCTGTGGGCCGGATCAACCATTTGTTCCAATCAGGATTTGTTCTGTTTTCTTTTAAAATATAGGACACGTCTAACCCCTCATCTGTAGTGTTATTTCTATCAGGCATAGGCTTTGGTATAGACGGGTTGTTTAAATCTTTTATCTTAGCTAGACCAAGGCAGGTTGTTTGTTGAATGGTGTCATTCAGGAACATTATTTATTCTGGGATCATGCAGGCTCTGAATAATGATTCTAGTCCTTGTACCTGCCATTCTTTTGTACCCCGGACAGTTTTTGTCTCAATGTTATTTTTCCAAAATTCAAAACCAAATGTAGACATTTTTTCATAACATTTCTCAGAATAAATCAGTTTAGTGTTTGTCAACATGTTTTTCATTCCTGTCTTATTCATAATTTTAAAATAAAACGTTTCTGGATCAGTGATACTAAACCCTGAGAAGTATGGGAATTTCTCATAAAATGTTTTCGAACTACCTTTTGGCGGAGTTGGACAATGTTCCCATTGATTATAACTGAAAACATTTCTAGGATTAACAGATTTATGCAAATAATGATGCCCAAAAGGATTAAAGCAATACATTTCTTCATAATTTGATGAACCTTGTAAATAATCATGTTCTGTATATTTAGCTGACATTTCTAAATCTGACATCATATTGTTAATATTTTCAAAGTCCCAATCATCAGAGAAAGTACTAGGTGCTATAAAGTCACTTAAAGAAATCTTGAATTGATGTGGATATTTCAAGAGTTCAACCGGGCCATAGATGTCGTAATCAGTAGTGTCCCACGCTACACCACCAGGTATAGGAATGGCTGTGATGTTCACTGATGATAGTTCTCTTTTTTCAATGTGAGAGGATCTGTGAGGTTTTAGAACCAAGTTGATGTTCTGACTTGCTGTGTCCATTGTACTGTATTTTCCATCAATCATTCTTCCCAAGCTTAAAACTAAGATGAGCCAGAGCAGGAGGAAAAGTACACCTAACACAATCCACAGTTCAATCCACGGTGAAATCAGATATGTTTCCCCAAGTTGATGAAAGAGTTCTGTAAATTTGTCGTTGAAAGTTTTGTTTGCTGGCATGTCTTCATGTTCACTTGGATCATCAGAAAAGTCATCGAAATTGATGAAGTAGCCAGATGCAGTTCTGTCAATTGTTTGGATGGCATCAGGATTGTTATTAATCTTTGTAGTTGCTTCTTCCTTTTTCATATTAGCATAGTCCGAGGCTACATCATTGTAGACAGGTGTTTCTTGACGAACTGTTGCAATTTGGGTTTCAAGAGGCACAAGTTCCATGGCTTTGTTGCATAGTCCTTTTTTATTCACTGCAGGTTTATCAAATGTGATTAGTCTCTCAGTTTGAACCTCTTGGATTGTAGCAAGGTTTGGTCTTCTGCTATTTCTTGGGAGTCCACTGGGCCTACTACTTATTATTGGCCACATGGTTGTGGTTTTACCAGGTCGATTGATACAACTCGGTTCTCCTTTTTACCAGCAAGGGGCAGAAGTACTACTAATCTTGTTCCGCTGATAGCTAAGACAGGTACTGCTTTTCTGTAAGAAGGCCCAAATTCCTTCTTCACCGCGATCTTTTCTCTGACCAGATCCCCAATCTTTGGAATCCAGACAGGTCTTGCTGGGACAGGCGGTTTCTCTTCAGTGGCCGTTGGCTTTAGCTTTGTGTTACTTGGACTTCTTCTTGTTTCATTTAAGTCCTGTAAAACAGCCAAACGATCTTTGATATCAAAAGCTTTTTGTTTCACCACTGAAGTCTGACAATCGAGGTCTTCGATTATCATTCTTGTACCAAACTAAAGTTCATACGGAGTGATTCCACCCAGAGAATTTCTTGGCAGATTGTTAAGACTACGTTGGACACTTATTAGATGTTTGACCCACCCATCACCTGAACCTAATACCCTCGCTGTTATAGATTGCTTTATGTCACGATTTTTTCTCTCCACTACCGCATTTCCTTCAGGATAGAATGGACTAGAGTACCACAATGCAATGCCCATGCTGGCCATGGCCTCCTTGTAAGCTCGAAAGCTAAACGCAGGACCCTGGTCAGAATGTAGCATGCCAATTGCGTATGTGCCGATAAAGACTCGCAAATCTTTTATGACAGTTCTGGCGTCAACCGAGTGCTGGGGCCACATCCAAATGAATCTCGTCTTAATATTTATGGGATCGCATTTGTCTGGTTGGACGCTTGCGTGTAGATAGTCTAATGCTGTCTAATAGAGGTGTCTGGCCTGGTCTTATTGTGCTAGAGTCAGATATCTGGTCCGGTTCATAACTGCAATCTCTATTGCAGTCCTGACAATCCATTGCAAAGGTATAAACTTGCACGCTTATTCCCGGCCACCAGTATCTCGATTGCAATTCTATTAGAGATTTCAGGATCTCTTGGTGCCTCAGACCCATTCCCATGTGTGCTTCTTGAATCAAGTAAGCCCTCCGGTGCTTGTTTGGAATTACTCTATCCCCCACTCCAGGGATTTGAGCAAACGGAACGGAGTTCGCATCAATTATGTATGTATTTCCGAGTGGATAGTTTAGAGGTAAAGCAGCATAATTTGCCTTCCATTGAGGCTCTTACTGTTAGTAGCGTTGCTCCATCTATTTGTTTTTTAGAACACTTTTTTCTAGCTACGGAAGCCGGTTGACCAGCTGCCGCTGTGGCTCTGTTAGCCAATGAATTCCCTGCAACATGAACGCCATCACGTTGAAGACTCTGCGTATGTATCACGTGAGTCTTTCTTAGTTCTTTCTGTAAAAGAACTACTTGTTCCCAAAGCTTTTTATGCTTTAATGTGCAACCTCTTTCATCTTTGTAACCATTTTCAATCCAGGTCTGCATGTAATTATTGTAAGATTCGACGCAGTAATATGAATCGCACACTATTAGTGTGGCAAATTCGCGATCTGCCTTATCAAGCGCCATCTTAAAAGCATGTAGTTCAGCTCGCTGAGCTGTACAGTTTCTGAGCGATTCAGTTTTAGTGATTAACGGTCTAAATTTACCTATGCGCCAGCGACCTTTTACAATCGTGCACGCAGCACTATATGCTTTTTTATCCACAACGTAGTGTTGTGCAAATCTGTCTGTGTAGATTACACAGGTTAACTGTTCCAGAGGTAGAATTTCAGTTGGCAGAGGACATGCAGATTCATATTGGAGGAATTCTTGTGTTTTCAAGTTAGGATCAAATTCGTAAACGACGTCTGATGCAGCAAGAGAATTAACCCATTGTATCCATGTTGGATGTAATGCTTTAGCATTCGGAATGCTTGCTCTTGTTACTGCTTCTAGTGCAGGTATCGGCGTAACGATTATTATGCGTTTACCTTGTGCCAGGGCTCTTTCTTTTGCTACAGCAGTTTGTACCGCAGTTAGATATTTTTCAGTGGAACTGAATTTCATTTCAGCTTGTGTGTACAAGTGTGATTTGTAAGCTATTGGTACCGTTTCTCCCTCATTAGAAGTCAGGTATGTAAATCCGCATCTTCCTGGGATGACTCGGATTACAAGGTTGCGTTCGTTCGCGCGTGTTTGCAGTTTTGTTTTAGTTAACATATCTTTTTGTAATGATCTTAAAATTTCTGTGTGTTTCTGAGTCCAATTAATTGCTTTGAAATCAGGTTTTATTAGTTCGTAGAGCGGATTAACCCTCTCTGCATAATTTAGAATGTAAGTTCTTCCGAAATTCAGGAAAACTAGAATTGATTGTAAGTTTTTCAGCGTTTTTGGGGCTTGGAGTACTGCACACTTCTCTAAGAAGTTGTCTGCTAGGCTTTTGCCTTCACTTGATTACTCATAGCCTAAAAATAGGACAGTGGGGTGGGCAATTCGTGACTTTTTAAAGTTAAATTTGTACCCTTCAGATGCGAACCAAGTATGATGGTGTTCACTCTTTTCAAGTGTGTCTCCAGGTCATTGTCTGTAAGATAGATATCATTGACATAAGATAATGCCTCATCATCATATATTTGTAGTTAATCTGTTACCCTGGCTGAAAATAATCCTGGGCTATTCTTGAATCCCTGTGGGAGACGACAAAATTGCTATTGGGCCCCATGCTGGAGAAAGCGGTCAAATACCTGCTTTCTGGTGCAATGTTTTGACAGAAAAAACCATTTGAAATATCTAATGTCGTGTTATATTTTTTGCGCACGATATTATTAATTAGTGCTGCACTGTGTGAGTTTTGTACTGCAAATGGTTTGCAACAAGAATTTAGGTGTAGTCCAAAACTAGACAATATGAATCGTCTGGCTTGGAGACAGGAAACAAAGGATTGTTCATTTGTGAGGTGCATGTTTCAATCACCCCCAGGTACTCAAGTTGATCTAAGATCTCCCTGACTTGTTTATTAGCTTCTTGCTTAACAGGATACTGCCTCTGTGCAGTAGGCTGATTTTTTAACTGGATTTTATGGTGAGGAGAATCCTCATCCCATCCTACATGGTTTTTATATAATGCAGGGGCTTGGGCCACTGCCCATTTTCTTGTATATGTGTATTTTTTATGAATTGGAATGTGATTTGAGAAGGCAGGCATAATAATTTCTTCTCCATGTGGGCACTCCCTAACAAACTCTGGTGGCCAGTCTTTCTCTGCTAGAAGGATAGCATAGCCTTTAGATAGGTTCTCCCAGAAGAGACCTTTTATTTTCCTAGTTTTGTCCCCCTCTATACGTAATGGTATTTCATATAGTTTCTGGGGCACACGAACTCTGGTGTCTGCAGTTTCTACTTGAATGTATTCGTTCGTGTCCACTGTCTCCAGAAGATTCATCAGGATCTTGCGAGCTATGGGCACTTCTGCTGCGCTGTCTAGCATTGTTTGGGCCCTCTCTCCATTCTTGAGTTGTGTCCTCAGGATCCTCGGCATGTTTTACTTTAATACTGGCTACCTTCTTTTTGGGAAATTGTAATTTTTTACTTTGATGAGCAGGTTCTTTGTCTTTGGACTTGACGCGCTCTTCTTTATGTTATGACCGTCCTCTTCTTTCCGATTTCTGTGAGGAAGTCTGAAAAGATCGAGAGGGACGCGTATCAATATCTTGATATCTGTCAGGTTTTCTCAAATTATCCCTATTTCTAAGGTTATATCTTTTTTCAGAGGGCTCCCGTTGTGGAGACTTGCCCCCCCCTTTCTGGAGATCTATCTCTTCGTTGGGGAGACCTTCCTCTGGTCTGAAAATGTTTTTCTCTGGGAGTGGTTTGCGTATTACCCTCCCACTTCTTCTTTTGGGAATTGAGATTATTTTTAATGAAAGTCTTTTCAGGATTTTCAGTTAGTTGTGGTTTTAGTGGTTTCCCACCCAAACTATCTCTACCTAATTCTTCATAGGATTTTTCAATTATTCTGGCAAGTTCAAAAGGTTGTTCTGCTATATCTGTTTCTTTTCATTTCTGGCGGATTGTTGTACCGTCAATTGTCAATTGAACTAACTGTCTGTATGCTTTTGTTAATTCTTTTATTTGAACTAAAAGTTCTCCGCTTGACATTTTTTCAATGTCAGGATGTGGTGTACAGCTGGCTAGAACCGGCCATGTGGCTCCTGTTCTACCTAGTGGACCGAGCCTGGTAACGTGATTTTGATGTTTTAGGGCGCCATTGAACCAGAGCTCATGCTCTTGGTAAGTTAGTGGAATTTCAAATTCCTCGAAAGTAGTGTATTCCTCTGGAGGTTCCCCTGCTTTGTAGTAGTGGAACTCATGTGTTACAGTATTTGCTGCTGGAAAAGTTATCCATGAATAGAATACCTCTGTATGCCGATATTCATGTGCCTCGACAACAAATATTACTGTACCACCTCTTGATGATACTCCATTTTCTATAAGTTTTATAGTTCAGGTTTTCCTTACATTTACCGGGATGTTTTTCGCATCTAGGGCATTTTCATTAAACCCTGTAACGTCAAAACCCGGTTGATTTGCATCTACTGCAGCTCCACCGGTTTAGTTGTTGTCGCCGTTGGTTGACATTGTTTATTGAAAGTTTGCAGAGCAAGTTTCAAGGAAACAAAGATTAGGTGCACAATATTTTGGAACACTGTATCCTTCAACGTTGACTAAACCAAACACTAATACATAGGAATCTCTTCCTACTAAGTTTTGGTGGATATTAACCTTTTTACCCACTCCAGACGTCTATCAGACTTTTTACGGGAAAGGTGGTCTGTGTGAAAAGCACGACTGAGTTACTCTAGTATCTAGCGTTAAATTATCGCCTTACCATACGTTGGGCACCATGTAGTGTAGGTGCTATATTCCCAATAGGCTCTGCGCATTGGAATAACATAAACGATAGTTTAGACGTAGGACTGAGGTTGACTAGGTCTCTATTGAATATGTTAGACTTAATTGTGTGTGCCAGCTAGCTCAGAGGTCACTAGAAACTTTCTTGAGTAAACAAGAAGGTGTTTAGCTTTCCTGAATAGACAAGAAGGGATTGGCTTCTGACAACCGCATAAACATGACAACTTTGCTCCCTCCAGAACAAGGAGTATATCTCCAGAGTCGCGGAAACAAAAGATAGCTATTTTACTCAGTCAATCGTACATGCTTCGTTTCACCAGAAATGCAGAGAAATAGAGAGAAAGGCATTTTCAATAAAAGGGTTATTTATTGAGCAGTCTTCTTTCTCATGCAAGAGAAATTAATTGCCACAATTGCAATACTTGTCATAAAGTAAAGTGCGTACAGTAAAATGAGTATTATGAAATAATACTGTAAAAGCATTTATATGGTTTCTAAGCCATAAGATACTTAAAATGGATAAAATACATACAATGATAAAATAATAAATAAACGTACTCAACTGGTATTTCTAAGATACGCTTACCCCGGTGTACCTAAACTAAGCCTAGTATGTGGGAAGGAGTAGATGAGTTACAGTTTTTGCCAAGAATCTGAATCAAGAATTCTCTATGGGTCTAATCAGCTCCGTACCTTGGGTATAGAATGAAGGAGGTCTTGTATCCTTCTCTCAGGACTCGATCTCCCAGCAACCCGCAAGGGTGACCGGAAAACACTGGAGCAGGATTTCTCGGCAGGAGAAAAGACAGCGTCTCTCTCAGTGCGTCAGCAGGGAGGGTCGGCTTCCTTCGGCACTCGCATCAGCTGGGCGTTGGGCAAGTAGATAGCCGATCTGCTCCAAACCACCGTGTCTTGCTTAAGGCAGATGTTGGTATATTTATACCTGGAAGTTGCCAAGTTTGACGTAAGGTTGGACATAAGACGTCACTAAGAACTGGCAGTCCTTTCAGGACTCCAGGAGTTCTAGGACAAATCAAAACAGAAGCAGGGAGAATTCCCGGGCTGCTGGAGGCTTGGTTTGTTTAAGAACGCGTTGTGCTTTCTAGGAGTCTATGGGAGTAGCCTTGCCGTATTTGGACTGCATTGGCTATAACTTATAATGGATATGATTCTTATGCCTTTATAAGGATATGATTTGTTATAACCACATAAGGGCATAAATCGGGAATGTCTTAATTAGGGTCCTAGATACATTCACAACAAGACAGTTTACTTAAACGTTATTGCACAGCACAAACCAGTTAGATAAACATTGCAGAACATAGCAACAAGGTGCCTGCTTGAGAGTAAAAGTTTCTATAGGAACTCAAAGACTTTTAAACCTGACAAATCCAATCCAACCACTCTAGGAAAGAATGATATATGCCCACACTAACTGTGTACCACATACATGTTCTATGATGAGACACTAATGGCAAATGTGTCTGAACTGTTCTAAGCTTTTCTTGCATGAGCAGCCTTCCTGGGACACCACTAGTGGGAAGAGATTTCTGCTGAAGTCCAAGAAGCACTAACATCATGACAATGGATTTTTCTACAGTCTACTTTGTCAGCCTACAAATTCCTGCCATGCCAAGGAGTGGGCATTCTCTCTTCACACTCTGAAAGGTGGTGATCCATGATCCCAGAAACACTACTGCATGTTCATAAAAGTGGAGCAGCCGGACAGCAATCTAACATAATTCTACTGCTAGCAAGGGGGTATTGCACCTTCCAGGAGCTCACAGCAGGCTATTAACACTATCAAGCTAACTCATTATGTTGTCCAGGGTATGGTTCCTCCAACTAATGCCATGGTGTTCAGCAAAAGCTTTTGTTTAGGGTAATCATATAGGCCACATAAATCAATTATAATTCATAAGCAGTCGAGCGATATTAAAATTGGACATGGGCTGATAAGACTATTGCAGAAGCTAACTTCTTGAATAGTTAGAGAGTTTTCCATTGTGTGTATCTTAATTCTTATATCTTGTAATGCTGTATAATATGATGATTATTCACCTTCTTTTTTTGGATAGATGTTTAACAAGTGCCAGTGCTTACTGCATACGACAATAATTAATGAGATGAAAACCTTAAAGTTGTCAAAAGATAACATTTTTTCAGGAGTGGCTGCTAAAACCAGATGTTGGATGCAAAAACAGTCAACCAGGTTCAAAAGGTTCAACATGTTATATGCAAAAATCTGTAAATGCTCTGTATCTTAAAAAAGCAACAAAAAGATGGCAAATTGGGGATGTAATATTTTGAGTACCTCCAAGTCAATGTTATTTGTATTATTTTGATGAATATGCGATGTGATAGTCTTTCTACAACATTTGTCCTTGACTTTAGAGCAAAAGATGTAAAAGAAAAGGGAAGCCTGGACGCGACAATGGTCCGACGCCTATGAACAGTGCTGCTGAGAGCGCACTTGCCGTTCCTCAGATCACTTATGACCACATTGAGGAGAAAGAAGAAAAAAAGGAACTTGCGTTCTTCATAGACGAGCCAGCAGGTAACGTTGTGTATTTTGTGATGACCCTATATTTGCCTCTACTATCATAGATCACTAGGTCTTGCACCCTCGTCTTTTTATCCTTCCACTAGCAGATTGTTTTCTGCCTTCATTGGGGAGGAATTCTACTGGATCATGTAGGATATGTCTTGAGGACAATAGGTGAAATGTATTCACAATCAATGTATTTGAAGCTTGAAAACGATTGCTCAATTGGATTGTATATCCAAACGTATTGCACATAAAGTGGTGCAGGAGACCAAATCCTACATATTTGACATTTTCTCTGTACCTAAGTTAGTTTTTGCCGGGAGATTATTTTCAGCATCTTTTCAGAAAATAACTTTTTGGGGGGATAATTTTTATTAGTGCATAATTGACAATCATATATACAATTATTACAATTCATTGATAGTTAAACACAAAAACAGACAAGAAAATAGAAAAAGGAAAAAAGTATAGGAATTACGCAAATTTTTAAATTAATTTATCCCACCCGCCTCCCCTTCCAAACTAAAACCCACTCTCCCCACCCACAAGGAGTTGACCTCAATCAGTTGGCCTGTAGTTTTGAAAAAAAGAAGAAATAAAGCACTAAACAGGTAATTTGAGATTTACTAATTCTTCTCGAGCCATCTGGTCAGCGGTGCCCAAATATTTAGGCCTTTAGATCTGGCCAGCAATCTCTTTTTTGAAAATATGGCTTTCTCAAAATTGTAATTTGCCAATAAGCGAGACAGTCATTGTTGAACCAGGCATAAGCATATTATCGCCATACCAATAAACACAAGTTTTTCTCCTGGCTTCGCTTGTAATTGCTGGTCTACCCCAAGTCCGATTAAAGATGGGGAAAGGAGATAGTCAGCCCCTAACACCTCGTTAAAAAAATTAGAAACTTCCTGCTTTAGACTACTTAAAGCATTACAATAAGCGAACATATGATTTAAATCCGCCTGAAATAATGCACACAGGGGGCATTGCGTTTCTTTTCCAGTTCCCTCATTTAGAGATCTTTCTTGGGGTGTAATAGAGTGAAAAACAAGATTTATAATATTGTGCTCGAAGCCGAGCCGGAATTGAGATCTTCTGTGCTAACTCGGCTAAGTAAAAAAATAGATTTTCCTGCCTTCCTATCTCTGCTTTCCATTTTATTGCTCGCGCCTCCATATCATCCGGCATCAGTGAATTAAAAAAATTGTAGATGGCCCCGATTTTTCTTAACCTATCTATAATATAATTATGTGCAAAGTCAAGAGGGCCACCACCTTTTTAGAATTTGAAGATGCTTGTAGAAATCCCTCTGATCTAAATTATATATCTCCTTAAGGTTATCAAAGCTGACTATATCGGTTAGAGAATAGAAATCATCAAGCTTGGACAACCCTCCATCACACCATCTTTTAATAATAGGGTCTTTCACTAAATAATTTAATGTAAATCATCCTCTTTAATAAGCTGTTAGATTTGAACAGCATTTAATAAAATCTGAATACATTTATTAAAAGTGCACCAACATTCAGCAATGTGAAATGAAATTTCTGATACACCTGTCATATCCTATTCAGCAAAAAAATGCCTAGAAGCATTTCAGTGTGCTATAGTGTTGCACTACATATCAACTGGCTCACTTGCTGATCGGTCTGAGAGGATCTATCCCATGTTGATTTGCTGAGATGTATTGCTGATCCTGACCATCACTAAGAAAATTTTTACTGGAATTCTCAACATGGCTCACTAATCCGATCACATGAGTTGCATGATCTATACCCAGAAAGGACAAGGCCTGATGACTCACCAGGGTCTCAATTTGTAGATGTTCTAGACTTTAGTCCAAAAACGGTTTCAATTCTTTGTCAATTAAAGACTAATTGATGAGTAACTATCAAGTTTTATTATTTGTAAAATTACCATAGTGTCTATTCACCTGCTTCTTCTTGAGCTGGCCAAAGATTTGCAAATTTGTCCTTTGATTACAGCCTTTTTAGCGTGGCCAGTTAACAGGAATTTTTTTTTGTTTTGATGCCTTAATGGCATGTTTCAGAATGATATGCACTCGAATGATAAAACGGTGATGGTTAAAACGATTTAACAGATTGAGGGTTTTTAACAAGACAAGTAGAAAAATGACCATAAAACTGCAAAGAATAATTTAGGACTGACATTTCTGGATTTCAAAACTTTAAATGTTTAGTGGTGATTGAATTAGCAGTTTAAAAACCAAAACTGTATGACACGCGATGTAACTATTGAGCACATGGCCTAATGCATAGAAATTTAAGCTCCCATCAAACTGTAATTTTGTTGGGAAATGAACTGTAGTTTAAGAAAAGAATAACGCTTTGTGTAACTTGAGATATGCAGAGAACTAGTTATTGGTGAATATTCGTTTTGGGACTATCTTCAACACTTTATGACCTTTCAGACTATTGCACTAATACTTTTTGCCTTTTCAAAGCAGATCTGAAGCCCGCTGGCTTCTATGATATATATTCACCCACGCCTTAATGATGGTGGAAACTAATATTCTGAGGCAGAGTATATCTAAGAGATGCAAGTTAAATCAGAGCAATTTATATGCAATTTGTACCCATTATTTCTTTCTTCTCCCTAAACATTGTAGATGATCTTTTAGTTATATTGATCATGTTTAGAATATTGTTGAAATAAGAAGTAATATTTAAATTAAACATGTTATATATATTTATTATAATTTGTATAATAGATCAATTTATTTTTTATATATGTTATGTTATCATATGTTACCTATTTTATTATAGTGCAGCCTTCACACATAAATTGTCCTCCTGAACCTGTTGGACATTGGATTGCAGCCAATATCTGCAATGTGTGGATTTGATCTTGGGAGTAGACTCCATAGGCATTTACCATTAACCGACCTTTCATCTGGTCCTTGTTTCTCTTTGGTCAGTTTGTGAGTGTGTGGGCCTACTGAATGGCATAGTGGACAATGCAAAGTTCCCCTGAACTTCTACTGTGTGGAAAGTGGAAATGATGGCTGAGGGATGTACATATAGGGTCTGATATTCCACACATGTGTCGTGATCTAGAGTCTGTATTTTATGGATAACTCCAGTACATGGGAAACCGAAGGTGGTAATGAGTCTTCCAACCATCCTCCATTACCCTGCCTGCATCAGTGAGCCATAGCTCGAGGTTATCAATCCATGTGATTGTTGTTAAAATAGTCTATTTGATGAATAGATGCATTTTTAGAACTTTCTAGAATTTCATACAAATAAAAAAAATTCGATTATTCACTGGCATGGCTTTCCAGAGACTAGAGACCAAGAGCGAGAAAGATTAATGCTCTCGTGGACATTATAGACTCTACGTTCCTTCAACAGCAATATGTCAAATGAATTCATCAGGTATTGCACTGTTTGAGACGTGTGTGTATGTATAGCACTTGGCGAACATCATACTGAGGATCTTAGATTTCTTAGACTCATTATCTTTGATGGACTGGCAGCCAGTGGGGGGATCTCAGGGCTGGGCAACACATAGTTTGTTTAGGTCCAATACAATAGACACATGGTTGAACTTTGTAGTATATAGAGAGACAGCCCAGCTGATAATCTGCAACAACAAAACAGAAGTCAATTTGGGACAGTACAGATCACTGTTATCCAATGAGGGTAAGCCAGGGACTATACTCTTGTGAGTGTCTCCCAATTTTGATTACCAGCTACAGTGATATTAGAAATGTTGATAATAATATTTGGCTGAGCAGAAACAAAAACCAAACTGGATCATAAGTACAAATAAAGGGGTACTCTACAGGTTGGTCATAGAGCCAACACACTCTCCCACTAGAGCCCCACCCAGCTTGGCCAGGCACCCCATGTGTAACGCTGCTTAGTATGAGAGACCCACAAAGAATGAGGCACACTACATATCCCAACAAGCAAGCACAGGGTGATAATGAGGGGTGGGGTAGGGGTCTAAGGGCATAATAAAAAGTGAAAGGTCACAAACCCACCCAAGTGTCAGGGCCGCCTGATGGGGGATTTTGGACGGCCCGGACCGGCCTAGCATAGGCCACACAGAAGCAGAAGGGCAGATGGTAAATCAGAGGTAAAATGTCTGATGTAGCTCCATAGGCAAAATGGGGACCAATGATACGAAGTTTAACTTTGCTTAGAATTCCCTAACGATGTCTCACCACAAAGCCAAGGGGTGGCGGTGGCCTTGCTCTGCCTCTTCCTTAGGCTGACGGGCTTACACAGGTCTGCCCTTGGCCCAAGCTTTGCTCCGACATGTCCAGTACGCATCCCATGCTGTGAGATTGCAGGGAGGCTTTTGAGCACGTGGATGGTCTGCCCTCTTCTGGTAGTACTCTGCAGCAGCACCTCCTGGTGAGTTCCATGGCGGGGGATGGAGTCCTTTTGTCAGGTAGTGTCCCTGGAGGCTGTGAACCCCTGTGCTAAGTTTCAAAATCATAAATTAGCAGAGAGTGACAAAGAGTATGGCCAGGAAGTAAAAACCTACAAATATTAGGTCCCTGAACAAGAGGAGTCACGGCAGCATAAAGTTTGAGAGGGCCAAAGGTTAGAAGGAGATCCAAGCAAATCTATTATGTCAAAAGCTTCTAGAGCTTCAAGTAAGGTTATTGGGCTGACCCATCCTCTCTGTTGTAAACCCCTTATCTGTATATGCTCTCTACCTCCATCTCACGCCCCATGCCATAAGCTTTTCAGGTGTTATACTGTACAGTAAGAAAGTATCATGAAGATGCATGAAGGCAGCTGAAGACCAAAACACATTTTAACAGTATACTGGCATTGTGAGCTCCAAACTTAGCACTTCATGCACATTTTCAAAAATATTTGTTTATTCAGCACTGCAATCTGTCATGGTACAAAAACTGACATTAGCTAGGATTTGCAAAAATCCAGCTTTATTCATAATATTTAGACAGGATTCCCAATGGAGATGCCGATATTTCAGCCTTGAGCTCTATAAGACAAGAGCGCTGCACTGTAAAAAAAAAAAAAAGACATGATTCAAGTGTACATTGGACTGAACCATTGTTGGCTCCAATGTCCACACCGCACATTTAAAAAGTGGCAGCTGTCTCTCCTGTCAGGATTTAAACAATGGTTTGTGACCACAATTGGAGTTACAAACTGTTGGACCCGGCCCTTTAGGCAGGTTCACCCCTAGACTTTTTGCTTTTTCCTAGCCTGTTTATGGAACCTGGTGTTGGTGATTTTAGGCCTCTGCGCACTTTTTCACTGTGGTACAGTGTAAAGTGCTTGAGCTCTCTGTGTATGCATGGTGAGTGACCTGCCCTCCCATAGGAATGAATGGGGAATATGTATGCCCATGGTAGTTCCTGATGTCTGGGGAGTGCAGGGTCGAGTTTGATATGTACGAACTCATGAGATTGAATGCTGCGTAATGGTATATGCGGCATGAGTGTGTCTAGTCTAGAAGTACCACTTTTAGAAAGTGGCATATTTGTGTAAGTTGTTGCTGGCGTGTTATTGGCTGGTGAGCCTGGCCCAGAGTGCCTGGGCCCGGTTGTGGATTGACTGCCTGGGTTAAGGATGACAGGGTCTGCACAGCCTCCAAGGGGTTAGCCCGTGGATGAAAGGCCGCATCTGCTGCCAAGGAGGTGGGAGGAGATCGCCTCTGATAGTGCAGGGCTGTGCCTGCCTGACCACCCTGCTGGCTCCCCCTCCTGCGGGCCAACTGTCACCTCCGACCCTGATACTGACAGGCAGAAGGAAACCAGACATACCCCAGTGCTCCAGCAACCCCAGAACTGGTTTAGACCGGGCTCAGGGCCCCCTTGCACAAAGACTTCAAAGGACTTCAAAGACTTTTCTGTGTATAAGAAGGGGCTGTGTCCCCTTCCAAAATTTTCTTGTTCTTGTTTCTGACTTGAATCTACCAGGGGCGGGCGCTGCCCAGCCCCTGGATGCCTGGAGGACTTCTGGGGGACCCCTCTGCCTTGCCTGGGCTGATGGGGGACTTTGCTTGACCCTGAATGGACTGCTGATGTCCTGGACTGCTGAGGTCCTGGACCCCTGAAGAACTTTACTGGACTTTGAATGTCCTTGTAGCGCTGGAGGCGCTGTGGTTTGATTCTTAGCGCTGTTAGCGCTTTATTTTGACTCTTGGGCTGGAGGGCGCGTGTTCTTGCCCTTTTAGCGCTTTGGAGCGCTTTATCTGTCCGAAGCGCTTAGTAGCGCTTTTAATTGCATTTAATGGAGGCCGGTGCCCACCCGGCATTGCCCCCTGTTGTTCACCGCTGCTGCCCGGGGCCAGGAAGATGCCCAGAAGTTGCCGTTCGTCCGCGGTGAAGATCGAGCCCGCCGCGCTCTGATTGGGTGAGAGAGCCGAGCCCCCTCACCAGAGCCGCGACGGGATTGGCCCGTGGATCATCGCATCATCGGCAAGGCCGCGCTGCCATTGGTTGGCGGCCTCGCGTCAAGAGGGGCTCATCGCACGAGCCGCGACGTGATTGGCTGGGCCGCCCCTGAGGCCGGGGCACGAGGGAAGAGGCGGAGAGAAGATGGCGGCCGTTGCTGGGGCTCCCGTGTGCAGAGGGAGCCCCGAGTGAGGAAGCCCTGCCCGAGTGAGGGAGCCCTGCCCGGGTGAGGAGAAGCGGAGAAGAGGCATCGCATGCTGAGGCGGGGCCCCCGGTCTGGAGGGAGCCCCGAGAGACGGTGGAGCCATGCGGTGGGGGCGCGGGGCACATTGCCGGTGCCCTCCCCAGTCCAGGCCGCCGGCCGGCAAAGAGGAGAGCCCCGCTGCCCAGAGATCCGGTGAGTGTGTGGCAGCAGTGGAAGGGGAGGGGCGCCGGGACACGTTGTCGGTGTCCGCCCCCCCTCCCCGAGTAGCGTGAGCTCGCGCTCATGGTCGGTGTAAAGCCACGACGGCTTCAAGGGCGGCCCCGGTTGGCAGTGGGTCGCCCCAACGTGCGTAGAGCCCTGAGAGGCTCCCGGCCCCATTTTATGTTTAGAGCCACGGAGGCTCTTGGGGGCTATTCTTGATTTACGAGCCATGAGAGGCTCGAGGGCCAGCCCGCTTGTTTTCAGAGCCTGAGGGCTCCGAGGGGCTTGGGGGCCATGTTAGTAAAAGGGGGGCATCGGGGCACATTGCCGGTGCCCGCCCCCTCCTGCCTGCGAAATGCTTTTGTTTAGAGCCCAGAGAGGCTCCCTGATGGCATGTTTTGTGCCAGAGCCTGAGAGCTCCAACAGTTGGCGCAGTTTGCGCCTGAGGGTCAGTGAGGGCCCTGGCGCAGTTTTGAGGTTGCCCAGCTGCCCAGCAATTAGTGGGCAGCTGCACCGTTTAGGCCTTCTCTGTGATTTCCCAGCTGCCCAGCACTTTGTGGGCAGCTGCCACGTTTAGGCTTTTGGTACTTTGTGACTGGCGCTGCATGGCAGCGCGCCCTGACATTTGGACACAGGGCATCTTTGCCCCACAAGGCCAGTTGGCCTAGGGACTGCCACAAGTGGTGGCTTATGTAAGTTATGCGCAATGTGATTCCTATGTTTTTAATAGTAATTGCCTACTGTGTGTTTTTGCGCTATTGACTTATGTTCTGGCACCTCTGAATGGGTAGGTTTATGCATCATGTGTCTTTCTTTTCCTGCGCTGCACCTCTGAATGTTTTAGGCATCATGTGTCTTCTTGCGCTGCACCTCTGAATGTATTTTTATTGCATCATGTGCTCTGTTCTTAACACCGCTGAATGTGTAAGTCTATACATCGTGTGTTTTCTTTCCTTATTACTCCTCTGAATGGGTTTCATGCATCATGGGTAATGTGTTCTTGTGTATACCCCTAAATGTATTTTATTCTTAGGTGGTTGTTCTTTTTAGTACAGGTGGTCCTAGTAAGGTCCTGGTTCCTGTTACCAGTGGATACTGGTTGTGATCTTTTTGATTACCATTTTATGTTTATTATTCCTTATTCTAAAAGTGCTATTTCTAAAAGTGATGATTATGACAGTGGCCTATGTGGCCCTGTCTTGTAAATAATCCCTTATGAATATTGCCCGTGCCAGTTGGCACAATGTACATGTGTGACTCTATCTGATATGTTTTGACAATACAGAAGTAATTTTTATAATAACCTTGTGTGGAGTTTCTTTTGTGGTGTGCCTAGTATGTTGTTGCTGTTGTGCGCTGGCGCAAATGCTTTACACATCGCCTCCGAGTTTAGCCTTACTGCTTGTGCCAAGCTACCAAGGGGGTGAGCAGGGGTTATCTTGGCGTGTGACTTCCTTGCCCTGACTAGAATGGTGGTTTCTGCCTGGCTTTGGCGTCAGCCTTAGCCTACCAGAAATAGCCAGTTCTAACATTGGTGGTCAGCGGTGCGGATTTGGACTTGTGTTTGCGCAGTGCCATAGCGACAACTGGCTACATTACAAAACTCTGCAATTTTTTTCAGATAGTCACATGTTTGGGATTATTGTTTTTGATTTTTGTTTTTCCTCAAGAGTGTCATTTTCAAATGTGTTTCTGCACTTTATGTTTAGTGGCAGATGAGAGAAAGTGACAGGGCGGGACGCCAGTAGAGGGGAGGTTCCCATAGATTAGGAATCCCTTGCTGGGTCCAGTGTCCAATCCCAAATCCTGTCCCTGTGTGGGTAGATGGAAGGGAGGGAGTGTGAGGAGAAATGGCTAGCTCAGGAGGGTGGTTATCGCCTGAGTGTAGTGTGTGTGTCTGGATTCCACAGTATGGTAGGATCCAGTGGTGGCAGCTTAAATATGTCCAGTGCGTGTGAAGTCCCATTCCCAGTTCCCAGAGTATGGTGCCTGGTGCTCAGTAAGAGGGGTACAGGTTGTGAGTCAGAGGCAGTGAGGAACTGTCTCACCAGTCTGGAGGGGGAGTGTGTGGAGGAGTGGTGTCTTGAACTGGAGGAGTCGGTGTGAGTTTTTTTAAGGAGCTTGCACGTGAGGTGTTCCTCTGGTGGTGTGCAGGAGGTCCTGCAGAGGCACTGGACAAGAAGGTGGATGTCTGGCGGCGTGCTAGATGTCTTGCAGAAGCATTAGGTGGTGATTCTAAAAGGAGTGGTTTGAGTATCTGATGATCCTGTGTAGGAGAAGAGGTTACTGTGTAGCCCAGCTAGATCCCAGTAGAAAGGGTAGGGGTGTAGGGGCTCACGTCCTGTCTCAGTGGAGGCGGAGTGAGTGTGGGACGGTGTGTCCTACGTTGCCCGAAACCCTGCCTGAGGGCCTGGAGGGTTCCCTAAGGGAGCGCCAGGTCAGGGGCCTAAGCTGTACATAGGTCATTTGAGGAGGATCTTCCTGTGTCTAGAGGACGGGAGTGTCTGTAACCAGAACTCCGGCGGTCCTAGTGTTGGGCAGTACCGCTCCTAAGTGGAGGGTGCAGAAGTCCTGGCTCGCTGAGCATTTGACCGTCTAGAGTGCTTGACCATTTAAGGGGCCTCTAGAGGTCGTTCCCCGAGGAGGGGGGAAGCCAGGTTGGGGTTGTGGCCTGACCTGGAAGGAGTACTGAAGGAAAGTGTGTCACTGATACGCCGCTGGCGCGTGCTCTGTCTAGCCTGAGACATACTGGGCCTGTAGTCATGGAACTGGAAGGGGGTGCAGAGGGACGGTGTCCTTACTTCTGACCCCGGTGCAACCTGAGGGTTTAGATCTTAGGTTGGGAGATTAGGAAACTTCTAGGTCAAGAGGAATCTCTACCAAAGTGGATCAGCTGAAGAGACTGAGGGGGCTGCCCTTGCTGTGTGTTCTGGGGCTCACCTGCAGTTTGTTGTTTCCACTAAGGTAGAGGAAAGGGGACTTTGCTGTGTGCTGTGTCCCCCACCTGCTTGAATAGGAACTGTGCTGTGTGCTTTGTACCTCAGAAGTGAAATAGTTTCCAGGTGGTAGACCAGTGATGGAGTGAGGTCCTGATCTGGTAGGAGAATTGTGTTCTGGTGAATGCTTCCCTGTGAGGGTGCGGGAACCCAGAAGTAGAGGTAGGGTGGGGCATTCTTGCCTGTGACCTCTGGCCAGCCTGGGGGTGTGGACCCTAGGTTGTTGGATCAATGGTAGTTGTAGCTACACTGAGGAAGGGTGGAGGACGGCTATTGTGTGCCAGGAGTTACTACCCCCCGCTCTGTGGATTGGTTAGGTTCTGTGAGATTTGGATGGCCTATGGCCTGGCCTTGGCCGTGGATGACTAGGGAGTACCAGTGGGGTATCCTAGTTGTGTCAGAGAGTTATTGTTTAGAGGTAACCAGGTGGGTTCAGAGTGGCGTAGAACCGGAAGGTGTCCCTGCTGTGCGGGTCCGTGTCCGTGTTTTGTCGCCCAAAGCAAGGAAGCCCATCAGTGGAGTGATTGGTCTACCCTGCGTTTTGGCTGGAAGGGGGTTGTGTTGGACCCGGCCCTTTAGGCAGGTTCACCCCTAGACTTTTTGCTTTTTCCTAGCCTGTTTATGGAACCTGGTGTTGGTGATTTTAGGCCTCTGCGCACTTTTTCACTGTGGTACAGTGTAAAGTGCTTGAGCTCTCTGTGTATGCATGGTGAGTGACCTGCCCTCCCATAGGAATGAATGGGGAATATGTATGCCCATGGTAGTTCCTGATGTGTGGGGAGTGCAGGGTCGAGTTTGATATGTACAAACTCATGAGATTGAATGCTGCGTAATGGTATATGCGGCATGAGTGTGTCTAGTCTAGAAGTACCACTTTTAGAAAGTGGCATATTTGTGTAAGTTGTTGCTGGCGTGTGATTGGCTGGTGAGCCTGGCCCAGAGTGCCTGGGCCCGGTTGTGGATTGACTGCCTGGGTTAAGGATGACAGGGTCTGCAGAGCCTCCAAGGGGTTAGCCCGTGGATGAAAGGCCGCATCTGCTGCCAAGGAGGTGGGAGGAGATCGCCTCTGATAGTGCAGGGCTGTGCCTGCCTGACCACCCTGCTGGCTCCCCCTCCTGCGGGCCAACTGTCACCTCCGACCCTGATACTGACAGGCAGAAGGAAACCAGACATACCCCAGTGCTCCAGCAACCCCAGAACTGGTTTAGACCAGGCTCAGGGCCCCCTTGCACAAAGACTTCAAAGGACTTCAAAGACTTTTCTGTGTATAAGAAGGGGCTGTGTCCCCTTCCAAAATGTTCTTGTTCTTGTTTCTGACTTGAATCTACCAGGGGCGGGCGCTGCCCAGCCCCTGGATGCCTGGAGGACTTCTGGGGGACCCCTCTGCCTTGCCTGGGCTGATCGGGGACTTTGCTTGACCCTGGATGGACTGCTGATGTCCTGGACTGCTGAGGTCCTGGACCCCTGAAGAACTTTACTGGACTTTGAATGTCCTTGTAGCGCTGGAGGCGCTGTGGTTTGATTCTTAGCGCTGTTAGCGCTTTATTTTGACTCTTGGGCTGGAGGGCGCGTGTTCTTGCCCTTTTAGCGCTTTGGAGCGCTTTATCTGGCCCAAGCGCTTAGTAGCGCTTTTAATTTCATTTAATGGAGGCCGGTGCCCACCCGGCATTGCCCCGTGTTGTTCACCGCCGCTGCCCGGGGCCAGGAAGATGCCCAGAAGTTGCCGTTCGTCCGCAGTCAAGATCGAGCCCTCCGCGCTCTGATTGGGTGAGAGAGCCGAGCCCCCTCACCAGAGCCGCGATGGGATTGGCCCGTGGATCAACGCATCATCGGCGAGGCCGCGCTACCATTGGTTGGCGGCCTCGCGTCAAGAGGGGTTCATCGCCGCGACGTGATTGGCTGGGCCGCCCCTGAGGCCAGGGCACGAGGGAAGAGGCGGAGAGAAGATGGCGGCCGTTGCTGGGGCTCCCGTGTGCAGAGGGAGCCCCGAGTGAGGAAGCCCTGCCCGAGTGAGGGAGCCCTGCCCGGGTGAGGAGAAGCGGAGAAGAGGCATCGCATGCTGAGGCGGGGCCCCCGGTCTGGAGGGAGCCCCGAGAGACGGTGGAGCCATGCGGTGGGGGCGCGGGGCACATTGCCGGTGCCCGCCCCAGTCCAGGCCGCTGGCCGGCAAAGAGGAGAGCCCCGCTGCCCAGAGATCCGGTGAGTGTGTGGCAGCAGTGGAAGGGGAGGGGCGCCGGGACACGTTGTCGGTGTCCGCCCCCCCCCCTCCCCGAGTAGCGCGAGCTCGCGCTCATGGTCGGTGTAAAGCCACGAGGGCTTCAAGGGCGGCCCTGGTTGGCAGTGGGTCGCCCCAACGTGCGTAGAGCCCTGAGAGGCTCCCGGCCCCATTTTATGTTTAGAGCCACGGAGGCTCTAGGGGGCTATTCTTGATTTACGAGCCCTGAGAGGCTCGAGGGCCAGCCCATTTGTTTTCAGAGCCTGAGGGCTCCGAGGGGCTTGGGGGCCATGTTAGTAAAAGGGGGGCATCGGGGCACATTGCCGGTGCCCGCCCCCTCCTGCCTGCGAAATGCTTTTGTTTAGAGCCCCGAGAGGCTCCCCGATGGCATGTTTTGTGCCAGAGCCTGAGAGCTCCAACAGTTGGCGCAGTTTGCGCCTGAGGGTCAGTGAGGGCCCTGGCGCAGTTTTGAGGCTGCCCAGCTGCCCAGCAATTAGTGGGCAGCTGCACCGTTTAGGCCTTCTCTGTGATTTCCCAGCTGCCCAGCACTTTGTGGGCAGCTGCCACGTTTAGGCTTTTGGCACTTTGTGACTGGCGCTGCATGGCAGCGCGCCCTGACATTTGGACACAGGGCATCTTTGCCCCACAAGGCCAGTTGGCCTAGGGACTGCCACAAGTGGTGGCTTTTGTAAGTTATGCGCAATGTGATTCCTATGTTTTTAATAGTAATTGCCTACTGTGTGTTTTTGTGCTATTGACTTATGTTCTGGCTCCTCTGAATGGGTAGGTTTATGCATCATGTGTCTTTCTTTTCCTGCGCTGCACCACTGAATGTTTTAGGCATCATGTGTCTTCTTGCGCTGCACCTCTGAATGTATTTTTATTGCATCATGTGCTCTGCTCTTAACACCGCTGAATGTGTAAGTCTATACATCATGTGCTTTCTTTCCTTATTACTCCTCTGAATGTGTTTCATGCATCATGGGTAATGTGTTCTTGTGTATACCCCTAAATGTATTTTATTCTTAGGTGGTTTTTAGTACAGGTGGTCCTAGTAAGGTCCTGGTTCCTGTTACCAGTGGATACTGGTTGTGATCTTTTTGATTACCATTTTATGTTTATTATTCCTTATTCTAAAAGTGCTATTTCTAAAAGTGCTGATTATGACAGTGGCCTATGTGGCCCTGTCTTGTAAATAATCCCTTATGAATATTGCCCGTGCCAGTTGGCACAATGTACATGTGTGACTCTATCTGATATGTTTTGCCAATACAGAAGTTATTTTTATAATAACCTTGTGTGGAGTTTCTTTTGTGGTGTGCCTAGTATGTTGTTGCTGTTGTGCGCTGGCGCAAATGCTTTACACATCGCCTCCGAGTTTAGCCTTACTGCTTGTGCCAAGCTACCAAGGGGGTGAGCAGGGGTTATCTTGGCGTGTGACTTCCTTGCCCTGACTAGAATGGTGGTTTCTGCCTGGCTTTGGCGTCAGCCTTAGCCTACCAGAAATAGCCAGTTCTAACACAAACCATTTATCCATTAGATTACAAAGGAAGGCGGATGCCAATTTCACATACCCTTTTGCAGACAATTAGGAATGAGTCACATGTGTATATTGCGAGCGACAGGCACATCTGTGACTCACTATAGGTGTCATAATGTACCTTTAGTGCATTATTGGGCAGTACAGGCTTTGCAATACAAAAAAATCTTTTGTATGTAAGGGCCTTAGGTCTTTCTGGGAGTGTAAACTGTAAAGGTTTCCCTTTGTATTTTTCTTCTGGTGTGTTTATACATTGTCTGTATAGGTGTCTACCATATCTTGCACCTGTCACTCATTTGTGGGTATGGGACACTGATTATGTATTTCTCATTCTTATTGCTTTTGTTTTATTATGATGATATATTATAACAATATGTTGACTATATGTTGTTACAGTGTCCTTTTAGTTCATATTTCAGGTATAATATTTTAGTTTATGTCTAGTGCATTTCTATGTCAACAACTATAGGCAGGAATTCATGGAAGATTCTTCTCACACTATGTCATAAAACATGGATTCACTTTCTCAAGATCGCCATGTGAAACAGTCCGAGGCGTAGCTAGAGCCTGGGCGCCCGGGGCCATCCCACAGACTGCCGCCCCTGGCATCCGCAGCCCCATGGCCGTGCAAGCCCAAGTCTTGACTCGAATTTCGAATCTCATCCCACTGTCAAACCTCGGGCACAAATATTTCTCACATGTATCACCGGAATGCCAGCTCCACACCGGTCCACCAACCAGTGCAAGAAAGTGCCAACCATTTGAACTCGCAGCCGAAGAGGGCCGCGCACAGCACCCCGGGGCCACTCGCCCAACCATACTGGTGTGATTCTTCCTAATACCTCCAAACATATCCGTCAGCCTGCCTGACTGTGATCGGCACGCGCGTCCCACAGGCTCTCCCGAGGCACGCCCAGCAAACATTCCATCATGCACATTGTCACCGTGGCGGCCGGAGTCTGCGAGTCAGCTGACTCCAATGAATCCACGGTATAGGCCTGAGACAATCGAGATCCGTGCCAGGGACTCCCACACCCTGCCACAGTCTGGACCCATCTCTCACCGACCTTACACATGTGCCGAACGGCCTATGTCCCACCCCACCACCGGCACATAACAATTCCACTGGTGGGCGCAGCCACCCTCAAATCCTGCTCACCACAACATTCAACACACCCAGTGCAATGTGTCCCCTTCCCACACATCGGTCCGAGTCTCAACTGCTCCCCTATCCCAGCAAGTGTGTCACTGTGTGGCAGCCACGTCGGAAGGTTTCAGATTGCTATGTGTGGCATTTTTTAAATTGCAGTGCAATTATGAGTGACATTTCCACCACTATGAGTGACAATTTCTTGCGAGCAAAACCAAGCAATGAAGTCCATGGATATTAATAAACATTACAAATTATACCCTTTTGAGCTGCGAGAAACTCTAAAAAAATACTTAAACTGCTGCAGAGCACTTCCTTTTGATCACAACACATCTTCTTTTCATAACTAGGTGCATTTTGTACTGTGGCTATTGTATGTGCATTCATTCTGATAGGAAAAGAGAAAACTATTAATCTCAGCATGCAAAGTGTTTAGGTTTAACAAGTCAGGTTTCACAGTGTTACAATTCGCATGAAACACACAGTAGGAAGCAGCTATGGATGTGCCACATTATCGTACTTGGTTTTGAGTGACACTCAGAGCCACCCTCTGACAAAAATGTCATTTAAAGCCTTCTCCCACACCACAACAATAAGAAGCTCCAACCAGGCCTGGACTGGCCCAAAAGCAGCAGCAAATGCTGCTCAGTGTGCACATTCACCCTCCTGCCATTAAGAAGAACCTGAGCCTGACCAGGGTTGGACTGGCCTGTCTGGATTATTGCCTTCACTTTGGCTCACTGTTACTGCTGTAGATCCCAGGGAGGTCCTATTGTACCAGTCACTATAGAGTTACCACCAATCTGTTGTTTTCACTGGCATGATCTGTATTGTATTGTCCTGGCTCGGGGTCATACAAAAAGACGAGATTTTTTCCTCATCAGTGCATACTTTGCAGTGGTCTGAAGCTGCGAAGTTAAAGATAACTGTCTCATAATTAAAGTAAATAAAGACAATGTCTATTGTAAAATATATAAACTTTATGAAGACAATGATTTTTTTAAAATTTTGTAAAGCTTAAGCTTTAAATCAACCTGAACAAATGGCTAGTATGGCAGTATTTATCAACCTTACCAGAGAGAGAGGGAAACGCTGAATGTGCCAGAAAGGCTCCAGTGCTGCTCTCCGTGTTGTCTCAATTTAGTGCTGCTGGCGTCCATAGCAAGGCAGGTGCACCGGAAGGGGCACTCTCTCGGGGCACAAGGCAGTCGCAAGGCGACCAGCCACAAGGCAGACATTTGTCCAGTTTTTCACAAGTTAGTGGCCTCAGTGATGCTACAGGAGAGACTCTCTGCGGCTGCCAGAGGCCACCGCAGGAGGCCACTCAAGAGGGCGGCCTTCTAGTGCCATCGGGAATTCGACACCCCCTTTCTTCCCTTAGGGGCAGGAACTCTCGTGGAGTCCCCTCCTGGGCGCGGCCAGTGCTGCGTCATGTCCGGTGCGCAAGGCGGGGTGAGGGGTATATATGTCCCCCTCACCACGCTGACGACCTCTTTGTCGTCGCACCGGACACGCGCGACGACGCGGAGTCGGACCGGCTGAAGTTTTCCAGCTAGCTGGCCCGTGCCTGCTGCCCGCCACCTTCAGAGTTCCCACGGGGGGGTACGCTGCCCACCCTTGCCCGCTACTCGGCTTAGAGCACCCTGCCCTCGTGCAGGGCCGGATGCACACCGTGCAGGCTGCGGACAGGCCGCTTCCGTCCACAGTGCCAGGGCACTTTGGGGGCAGCAAATTTAATGAGCGGCCCGGGCCCTCGGGGACCCTAGCATGCAGTGGTCAGTGCCTATTTGGGGCCCCGTTGGGAGAGCAGCGCCTTGGTGGCTCTTCCTTGGTGTTTTCACGTTTCGTGCACTGGGTATCTTTAATTAGCATAGAGGGTCTTGCTGCGACCTCTCACATTCCTTTTCTAGTGGATATCCCAGGAACCAGGATGTAGCCATTTAATGAGGAGTTTTAAGTATTTAAACAGAACTGCAAAGTTTGCGACTTCTCAGTTCCCCGCCTACAACACATTGAGGGGAACGTTATCACAAGTATAACCAATTATTCCCTATGAATGGAGTAAAATAGATATGACTAGTATGGTGCACATCGGCACAGTGGATCAGTATTCTCAGAATTGCTAGTTGCACGGCAGGTTCCAGAAGCAGCGTCTCTGGAATATCACGCTAGATTGTGCAGCCTCTCTTGATATCACTATCTACTATATAGCCCCAGCTGTTTCCATTGTGTTCTAATCTCAGTGGGCAGAATGAGCATATCACAGCCTAAGTCACTCTGATTCTGGTCCTTCACCCCCAACTGACTTACCACGAATGAGAGACAAGCTAGCTTCTGAACTTATTTCGAAGTAGCTCCTTGTTTCCTGATCTCGCATGAAACAGAGGGCTAAACCAGGTGTTGTGTGGGACCAGGTCTGCGGACACCTTCCCTGCTGGGTGCCAATATTTATTAAGCTTTTGTTCGACCTGGGACACACTACATCATTTGGCGTAGCATGCCTGCCCGGTGGTTCGGGTGCGTTTGCTTAAGATAGTCGTTATGCATCGCTGTCTTTGACTTTCTCAGTTGTGGTTGCCCTCACCCACGATTCCCTCGCTTAATTTGGGTACGGGCCATGACAGAGCGCCCGTCAGGGGCCTAATGCATGTTGCAGCTTGGTATTGGCTGTTAGCGTCGGAATGCAAAGAAAGACTCCCTGGCGTGTTGAAAATCGGATGGCAGTTAGACCTTTTCTCAGAGAGTGCACTCAGATTTTATATTTGTCGAACGGAGAGGTAGACAATAGTTTGCAGAAGCACCCTTGTCAGATTAATGAAGCATAAAGGCATAAATCAAGCTGCCCTCGTTAGTTTTGAGTTCCTCCAACTTCAGGGAGAGATATCTTCTGATGTTAGACAAGGGGCCCAGGTACTAATCAGCATCTTGATGTTCAATTTCATGCACCAACCACCCTTCAAGTTGTCCCTTTCGTCAGGGTGCAAAGATGGCTGGCCGTTCAGGATTTATGCTTGCACGGTTGGCTGCACAATAGGGAGTCTAGGGAGCAGAGCAGGTTGCATGACAATGCCAAGGTGATCAAATATCCTCAGACTTAGATGGGCACTGCCGGTGGTAGAGGTTAGGGGTCCATGTCAGCCACATAGAGATTAGAAGTAGTGGGCAGGGACACAACCCTGCTTAGACCTCTTGTGGGGGAAGGTAGAAGCACAGGTTTAGTGTAAGTGAAAATCCCATGTAGTTAGTGCAGGGCCACAAGCACAGGCTCACAGACCTGTCTGCTCCCTGGTTATCCTTCTAGGGGTAGAACCCGAGTCGGGATGGGGCGTTTTCTGCCACTGGTGTCCCAAGGTCATGGTAGTCGATGTGGGGGTAGAGGTACCTGAAGGACATGATTACTCCTTGGCCTGTCCCAAACGTTGGGGTATCGGGGTTGGAGTAGTATGTCCACAGTCCTTAGGAATCATCCAGCATTCCCTCTATCCATATAAGGGCAGTTAGTGACACATCAGCGTGTGGTTACCTAGACCAGTTATCAGCGTCAGCATGCCCCGGAGACCCGCGCGCTCCACAGAAATACGAAGCTGTAACCAGTAGGGTACCAAGTGGCATAAACCAGTAGATAGGTTGAAAACATTTTTCTGGCCTTACAGCGGTATGGAGCCGATCTCATTTAAGGTACGCCCAGGTTACATTGGGTGCATTTTAGGTTCTCGTGACCGTTACGGTTTGGGGTAGTACACCAACCTGATTGTTCAAGGTCATCCTGTGCTGGCGTCCCAGGAAATGGGGAGCAAAGTGCCAAGCATGAATGACCATATAATAGAGCACTTGGCACGTCCAGTGTTCAACTATTTAAATCCAGCGGGGCAGGTTATTTTCCACCCCGGAGACTGCTCAGTTTGGGCAGTGTGAAGCTCCCGCCCCCCTATTCGTAAACATGCTAGGGGGAGTAAGTAGGACTTAGTCAATCCGTAAGGTTAGGCTCCAAAGGACCGGCGTGGGCGCTGTATAAACCAGACTTCCTCTGAGCAGCCATGCCTTTGGGAGTTCCTCCACAGAGGGAGGTGAGCTGGCGCTCCCCATTAGGACCAAGGGATGCCGGGCAAGGGCATGACGTCCTCCCTTGCTCACTGTCACTTACTCCTAGTCAGCACACCCGGGTGTGTCCTTATTCAGAAAGCAATAGGACCATGCTAAGGCTAAAGTATAATCCTCCCCGCCCTTTAGCCCAAGGCAGGCAGGCGAGTGTGGGAACGGTGAGCTAACAAAGGGACTGCTGTCCTCAGATGTGGAGCACAAGGTGCAGGACACACGCTGCTAGTTGGACGGCGGTTAGGTGAGATCCGCATATTCCGGGGGCTTTGTGTGCCATAGTGTCTGATTCCGCCCCGCCCAGAGCTGGTCAGGGCAGAGTCTTGTGGGGCATTGGAACTTTTTCATATGAGGATCAATTCTTGGCACAAGTTCACAGGCCATAAGGGCTTTTGGTTTCATTAGACACTAGTATCTAACGCCAAGGGCCATTGTGATATAGATGGATCCATCTATCCCCAGTAGGGAGGGATCCCTTCCCTGGGATTGGCAGGGGGCCTGTAAATGGGAAATTGCAGGGAGAAAGGAGCTGTTTTGGTGGGGGCCAGAGCTGTGGCGGAGTTACAGGGCGATCTGAAAGCAAATGGGTACAGAAGAGTACCTCTGCACGGCACATAGGGGTGCCAGAGCCAGAGCCCAGGAATCTCATGTGAGGTTCCTGGAAACCGTGTCGGCGCCCCGTTTGTCCTTCGGGCGATTGTAGGCCTGAACAACCGTGAGTTTGCCTTGCTACGCTCCGCCCTGAAAGGGGCGTGAGTAAGAAGTGTCACGTGATCTGGGAAGAGGATCACCAGAAGGGGCAGCACAAACGGGGTTCGCCCCAGTGCTGCTTGGCTCATCAGGCGGGCAGGTGGCGAGAATGCTGCCTGCCCTTGGATTGCCCGTAAGATAACCCACCATTTTACATAATGTTGTATGTAATAAACCTGCAGCAGTTTTTCCCATAACACAATTTGTGTGGTGTGTATTTATTTGCATGCATGCTAAGTGCTTGGGGGTGGGGAGTGCTGTTGCCATGATGGTACTATTGACCCTGGGGCAGAGAAGTCAGAGTGCGCAGCACAGACTGCTGATAGCCTGCAACATTGGTGTCTGGTGCAGAGCTCAGTCCAGCCAGCCCAATGTTGTCTGTGTGAAATGAAGCCAGGCCCGGTTCGTCACTAGCATCCATAATGTATATAACTAGAATGAGCTAATATTGTTACTGACACCCCACAGCACCGTGCTGGTATCTGCCGAGTGCAGTACAGCACTAGTGTCTGGAGAGCACATCACTAACGCATGTATTGTACAATACTTCACTGGTATCAGTGCAACATGCTGATGGCACCTGTACTGTTCAGTACGTCACTAGCATGTGCAGGGCTTGCCGTTTGTGTATATATTATGTATGTCGTTACTAGTCTCTGGAACATGTGGTTGACATTTGCCAGTGACATAATTAGCATGTGTAAAACATGCCTCTGTGAAACATATGATAAAAACCGCAAAGAATGGCATATAAATAAGAGACTTGGAGCGAGTTACTAGCACCAGCCCAATGTTGTGTGACTGTGTGAAATTAATTTATCAGATCAAGACACTGTGTGTGCCCCTCGCGGCGGCGCTGAAACAAGTTATAATAAACTGTGTACAGCAAAGACAGTAACGGCTCTACACTGCTGCACACATTGGCCAAAGTAACACACACTTAATAAATTGTTCAGAATGACTGCTGGTTCCTCCTGGTCTGTCCAGCGGCCGCAGCATGCCGCACAGGGATTCGAATTGTGGCTGCACAGCTGCAGCACACTGCATGATGCACTCACCAGTCTTATCCCACATTGAGTAAGTGACTCGTCTCCCGCCCGGCCACACCACTTAGGGCCCACGATCATCATCACCACTATGTTGATGCCTCTGATCATGCGCGGCGGCCGTGAGTGTCTCTGTGCCAGAAATTAATCAGTCACTGACACAAGTCTTGATCTGGCCGCCCTTCCGGCAGCGCCGGGAGTTTTCATAACTGTATTCTATTGCGCAGACAGTCCGCAGCGCACTGAGGACTGTCACTTGACTCAGACTCAGATTTAGTTCCCCACCGTATCTGACCTACCTCACTGACACTTCCCCTTCCTTCAGAATTTGACGAGGCACTATGGTGGTCACATCCGGATTTAATCCAGGGCCCCCTACTCAGTCTCAGTGTGGCGGCGCGTTTTAAAGCTGAGCGGTGCAGCAGGCCGCAGGAAATATGCTGCCGGGCTTATTTGCTACATTGTAGCACTCTCTTCCTGCTCCAGTGCAGAGAGCAGCATTTAACTATTACTTTACAGAGCCCAGCTGCTGGCAGCACGTCTGCGGGGAGCAGCAGAGCCGGCGCACATGGATGGAAAATAATGTATTAATCCTACCGCACCTTCCTTCATTATTATTTCATATGCATTTCCTGTTTAGCTGCAGTAAAGCCAGAGGTGTATCAAGACTGACTGACAGTAGTGTCAGTGAGAATAAACTACAAAGGCCGCCACCCCCAAAATAGTGCCGCCTGGGGCGGACTGACCCCCCCTAGGTACGCCACTGGAAAGAGCACAAACACAGCATCTTACCTCTCTGAAACAGATTGGTGCATTTCAGAATCCTGTTTCCTCATTTCTCCACTATCAAAGACACTGGCTAATAACAAGCTTGGTTTTCACATACATAGCTAAGCAATGCAGCCATGTAGGAATTATACAGTAGAGTGACAAACCTACCACCTATAGGTAGGCCTCCCGGGACCCTACCCATGTATTGTAGACAGACTCTCTTGTGTCTGCAAGACTACATAGCCTAGCCTTGTAGGCACAAGGGAGCCTGTCTGCAGCACACAAGTATTCAACAATGTACTGCACTACTTCATCCCTCTGAATGGCAGACTTTGTAGCCCTTCTCAATTATTAGGAAGGGGGATTATGTCGAATGCAGTGTTGCCAACTTTTGTTGTGTAGTTCCTAATAATACATAGGTTCTGCCCGTTTGGACAACTAAAACGAACCCTGCCCCCAGTTCAGCGACTCCACTGCCGACTTGATCAGCACGCACGCCCTGACCTCCACCGACTACATGCTCCTGACCTTTCACCTTGAGAACAACAACGACAATAATTCCACAGCCCTGATCGATAACCTCGCTAACCTCAGACTGAAGCAACTCATCACACCGCCCACCCACTTCTCCGGCCACACGCTCGACCCCGTCTTCTCCTCAAGCCTACACGTCTCCGTCAGCCACACCACCGAACTCCTCTGGACCGACCACCACTGCATCCACTTCGCCTTCCAGAACCCCACCACACACCACTGCACCCAACAGATCTCCCGCCGCTGCTGGAGCAAAATCACCTCAGACCAACTACACGCAACTACACGCAAACCTCGCTCTCAGCCCAACCACCGATTCCTCCAACACCGACGACGCTGCCCACAGCCTCAGACACTGGATCGAGGACTGCGCAAACACCCTCGCCCGCTGAAGAAAATCCCCCACAGAGACACCAGCAAGAGGGCCAGCTGGTTCACCCCAGAACTCCTAGCCTCCAAGCAAGCCTGCTGGTAACTAGAGAAGAAATGGCACAGTGAACAAACTCTGGACAGCCACGCAGCACACAATGACGCCATCCGCAACCACCACCACCTCATCAGGGCGGCCAAGAGGGCCTCCTTCAAAGATCGCCTCGACAACAATGCAGCCAACAGCAAGGAGTTCTTCAACATCATGAAGGAACTCTCCAACCCCAGCTCCAACACCAACGACATCCCGCCGTCGCAAGCCCTGTGCGACTCCCTTGCCACCTTCTTCCACCGCAAGATAGCAGACATCCACAACAGCTTCAACACCCAGACCACCCCAACAGACAGCAACACAACAGACCCTCCGCACACCACTGACCACGACCCCCTGCTCGCCTGGGCCAGCATGAGCATCGATGACACCATCAAGTCCATGCGCACAATGCACTCCGGCTCCCCGTCAGACCCATTCCCGCAACACGTCTTCGACAGAGCAAGCAGCTCCATCGCACCCCACCTGCGCAACGTCATCAATCTCTCCCTTGAGACCGCGACCTTCCCAGAGATCTGGAAACACGCCGAGATCAACGCCCTACTCAAAAAACCTAAGGCAGATCCAAGAGACCGCAAGAACTTCCGGCCCATCTCTCTGCTCCCCTTCTCGGCCTAGGTCATTGAGAAAACAGTCAACAGACAGCTAAACCGATACCTCAAAGAAAACAGAATCCTGGACCCTTCCTAGTCAGGATTCCACAGTAATCACAGCACAGAGACTGCCCTCATTGCCGCCACAGATGACATCAGGACCCTGCTGGACAAGGGAAGACCGCAGCACTTATACTCCTAGACCTCTCTGCCGCCTTTGACACCATCTGCCACGCCGCAGGATCCGAGACAAGGCTCTGGATCGGACCACCTCTTTCCTCTACGGCAGAACCAAAAGCGTCTGCCTCCCCCAATCCGTTCCAAAGCATCCGAGATCATCTGCTGCGTACCCCAGGGATCCTCCCTCAGCCCGACGCTGTTCAACATTTACATGGCCCCGCTCGCGCACGTAGCCCGACAGCACAACCTCAACATAATCTTCTACGCTGATGACACTCAGCTGATCCTCTCCCTCACCAAGGACCCCATCACCACCAAAGCCAACCTCCACGAAGGAATGAAGGCCGTTGCCTACTGGATGAAGACCAGCCGTCTGAAGCTGAACTCGGACAAGACGGCGGCTCCAACCCTTCAGTCTGGGAAGACTCCTGGTGGCCAACGCTACTGGGGGCAGTCCCAACACCCACCGACCATGCACACAACCTGGGAATCATCCTCGACTCAATGCTCTCAATGACCAAGCAAGTCAATATCGTCTCCTCCTCCTGCTTCAACACCCTCTGCATGCTCCACAAGATCTACAGATGGATCCTGACCGATGGCAACCAGGCCCCCCCCCCCCGACAGACACCGACACCCCAGACTCACGGCCCCCCAGCCACATCAACCCCCTCCTTTCCTGGACCCACGACAATGACGACGACACCATCAAAACCATGAACACCATCTACTCCGGCTCACCATCTGAACCATGCCCGCACCACATCTTCAACAAAGCAAGCTCCACCATCGCACCCCATCTCTGCAAGATCATCAACAGCTCCTTCGAGACCGCCACATTCCCAAAGAGCTGGAAGCATGCCAAGATCAACGCCTTACTCAAGAAACCCAAGGCTGACCCCAAGGACCTCAAGAACTTTTGGCCCATCTCACTGCTCCTGTTCCTGGCAAGTCATTGAGATGATTGTCAACAGGCAACTGACCTCCTTCCTTGAAGAGAACAACATCCTGGAACCGTCCAAATCTGGATTCTGGAGCAACCACAGCACTGAAACAGCTCTCATTGCCACCACCGACGACATCAGGGCCATGCTGGACAATGGAGAAACTGCGGCCCTCATCCTCCTGGACCTTTCAGGCGCCTTCAACACCGTCTGACACCACACCCTCCGCACTCACCTCCACAACGCAGGAATCCGCGACAAAGCTCTGGACTGGACCATCTCGTTCCTCACCGGCAGAACCCAGAGTGTCCGCCTCCCCCATTCTGTTCAAAAGACACCAAGATCATCTGTGGCGTACCCCAAGGATCATCCCTCAGCCAAACACTCTTCAACGTCTACACGGCACCGCTCGCCAACATTGTCCGATCGGACGACCTCAACATCATTTCATACGCCGACGACACCCAGCTGATCCTCCCCCTCACCAAGGCCCCCACCACTGCCAAATCCAACCTCCACGAAGGAATGAAGGCCGTCGCCGATGGGTGATGAACAGCTGCCTGAAACTGAACTCGGACAAGACGGAGGTCCTCATCATCGGATTCATCCCCTCCGCCTGGGACAATTCATGGTGGCCGGCCGCACTGGGATATGCACCGGCGCCCACTGACCATGCATGCAACCTGGGGGTCATCCTGGACTCAGCGTTGTCTATGACCCAGCAAGTAAACACCGTCTCCTCCTCCTGCTTCAACACCCTCCGCACGCTCCGCAAAATCTACAGATGGATCCCCACCGGAACCAGAAGGACGGTCACCCAGGCGCTCGTCAGCGACAGGCTGGACTACGTCAATGCTCTCTATGCAGGAACCTCAGCCAAACTCCAGAAACGTTTACAACGCATACAGAATGCCTCTACATGTCTCATCCTCAACTTCCCCCACCACCACCACATCACAACCCACCTGAAAAACCTGCACTGGCTCCCCGTCAACAAGAGGATCACCTTCAAGCTCCTCACCCATGCTCACAAAGCACTCCACAACGCCGGACCAGCGTACCTCAACGAACAACTTACATTCTACACCCCGAACTGCCAGCTTCGCTCTGCTGACCTAGCCCTTGCCACCGTCCCCCGCATCTGACGAGCAACCGTCGGCAGCAGATCATTCTCCCACCTCGCCGCAAAAACCTGGAACACCCTCCCCATCCGCCTGCGACTGACCTAGGACCTACTGGCCTTCAGGAGACTCCTCAATACCTGGCTGTTCGAGCAGTAGCAGCACTCACGCCGCCTCCAGCGCCTTGAGACACTCATGAGTGAGTAGTGCCCTCTACAAATGAACTGGTTGATTGATAGAGCATGAATCCACTGCTACCAGGATGTACCTGTAAGCCCTGTAAGATTGTGTGGGTCCTCAATAGTCCAAAGAGACACATGTGAGAGTTCTGTCTGATATCAGTAATGGTGTTTGCGGTGGACGTGCTTTCAAAGGTCTATCTCCCAAGTTATCTCTACCCAGCGAAGCATAGTTGTCATTGATAATCTTAGGTAGTTCTCGCTCCTGTTGGCAGGAGTGCATTCCTTCAGGCATTGGTGTGTATTCACTTCTGCGGCCTACCCTTTTATGTTAACTAACATAATTGTTAGATACCTGGGCAAAATTGGCTATCAATTTCATCCCCAAATCCAGGGCAGGTTCTACCCTTTAGTCATTCTGTATTTGTTTAAATACTTCTGGTATAACCGCTATTGATGGGGTACCAAGCATTCTGGTGTAAACTGCAGCGAAAACTGTACCCCAAGGTAGTACAATCCTCCATTGGGGGAGCTATTCCCATTGGCCAGCAAATTGTCAGTATTCTGTGTTTTTCTTGCTGGCCCGTATGTGTAAATACGGCTTCAAGCTCGGCTATTTCCGTGCTATCCAGAATTGCATTTGCCCACGTCTAGTGGACATTCTTCCCATAATCGCGTTCAGCATTTGTGGGGTGATTTTTGTTGCAGTCTCTAGGGGTTGACCAGCTTGAGTGACCCTTGAAGTTTGAATTGTGTTTGCGTTAAGAACTGTGTAAGAGTTCTGTATAGTTTTATTATTTTTCTGTGGAGCGGATATAAGTCTACTGCTGACAATGTTTCAATCTCTGGATGCGGTGTGTAAGGAGCTAGGACCAGCCAGTTTGCTCCGTCTCTGCTGAGTGGACCGAATCTCACTTTATGTGTGGAATGGGGGAGGGCACCTTTAAACCAATTTATATGTTCTTGATCAGTTAACAGGACTTCTATGTCCTCGTATGGAGAATATTCTTCTGGTGGTTCATCTGGAGTATAACTATGAAACATATGTGTGCGTGAATCTGCAGGTGGGAATTTAGCCCAAGAAAAGAATACCTCTGTTCTGAATGCCTCGTGTGCCTCAATCACAAAGGTTACGGTCCCACCTAATGATGCGACCCCATAGTCTAATAATTTCAGAGTAAGTGCATGTCTGCAAATTTCTGAAATGTTAAGAGCACCTTCTGGCTCAGCTTCCTCTACACTAGTTCCACTTGCACCAGCGTCTCTAGTCTGAGACATTAGGAGAGGAAGTATTTAAGAAAAGAGATAAAGTTTATGCACAATCTAAGGTACTATAACCCTTCCAGCTTGAACAAACCTACAACTAGTACATAGGATATACCTACTTAACTGCGGCAGAATTTTACTTCCCACTCCAACTTCTCTGAGTAAATGTGAGTAGTGGTCTCTGAGAAAGCACGACTAAACTATTCAGATTTGATGTCAAATAAGAACCAAACCAACGTAGGCGGCGTCACGTTGTGTAGTTCCTAATAATACATAGGATCTGTGCATTTAGACAACAGAAACTAAAGGTTTGGTGCCCAGACGGATTCCAGACACTCCCAAAGGATATGTCAGCCTTCAGACCAGTGCCTCCATAAACCGCCTAAACCTAGCTACGAGCGAATAGTTTCTGACAACTATCGAACACAACAACCCATGATCCTTCATTGATCGTGGAAACGGAACAATACTTTTTGTTCAGTCACTCGTGCTCACTCGGTCTCATAGAGATACACAGAATAAACAATGGGTATGTTTTCACAAGCATTTATTGAACCAGCGTCATTCTTGTATAAACCATGTTTGCTGCGACAACCATTAGACAGAAACAGATATATAAGATTACAAGCACAGACAGAGTAAATAAAAGGTTGAATTCTACTATGGTTTTTAAACAGTAAATATATGCAGGTATATCAATACATGGCAGTCATAAGGCGTACTCAGGCCCGGACTGGCCGTTGCGGGCACCGGGCAATCCCCCGGTGGGCCGCATGGTTGGGGGCCGGTTTTTAGTCCCTGGGGGCCGTTTTATGTTACAGGGCCGTTTTTGCAGTTATGCTGCAAAAACGGCCCTGTAACAAAAAACGGCCGAAAACCGGCCCTGGCACAGAGCGCGCTCGCACCCCCCCTCCCCAACCCCTCCTGGGGAGGGGGGTGGGGGGGGGGGGGCGAGCACTTTGCCAGGGCCGGTTCTGGTTCCCAGTCCGGCCCTGGGCGTACTCTTACTATGCAAACCCTATCTAAGTGTACCTACGTGTACCTAGCATGTATGTGGGTGTAAAGCCAAGAATCCCCTAGGAAAGAGCCAACCCATTACCTTAGGGAGAGAACGAAGGACCCTGTCTTGGTCTTGAGTTGGACACCCCGCAAGGGATGTCAGACCACTGCGTGCTGGAGCTTCTGCAGACCGAGACCTCAGCATCTTGTGTCAGTGTGAAAGCTTCTTCTTTGTCTAACCAGCGAAGAGGTGGTTCTTTTATACCCAAAAGGTACCCTCAGGGGTTCTACCTAGTTTGGAATGGCATGCCATTATGTATAGTGGACCTGTTGTCCAAGGATGATGATAGCAGTGACTTTTGTACAGAGTTATTATACAGAAGATGGTAATCCTTCTGTGTACGTCCTGGGCATGAGATTAAGATATGACACTAGGAATCCTCATGCATAATAAATGAGGCCAGATTCAGAGAAAACTAATCGACATTTATTGAGCGCAGAACTAGGTAGAAGATCAGTGCCAGAACCGTTATGATATTCACAAATACTGTGGTATTTGGTCCAATATTTGTCCATATTCTCTCTTTGTGTGGCTTCAAATAAAGACTGATAAAGTATCAGTCTAGTGGGCTAAGAATGAGGGGGGATTCCAAGAAATTGCCTGTGGTGTCTGGCAGGTAATGTCCATTCCTAGCTTGCATCTCTTTCTGATCCGTTTGGGAGAGTTTCATGGGACACCATCTATTAGATCTTTCAGCCTTAGGTCTTCCCCAAACCTTTTCCGTGCCTATTTACACTTTTTACTGTATCCTTTTATGTTAGCCTTAGCACTGTGAGCACTTTACCACTGCTGGGCAGTGCTAAAGTGCAGGTGCTTCTTCCCTAAACATAGTTTCCTTGATAATCCACAATTGGTATATTTATCTGTAAGTCCCTAGTGGAGTGCACTAACTGTGCCCAGGGCCTGTAAATGAAATGCTACTAGTGGGTCTGCAGTACTCATTGTGGCACCGAAACAAGTAGCCATGCGTGTAAACTGCCGGTGTATGCAGTTTACATGGCCATGTCGACTTGGCATTTAAAACCCCTTGACAAGCTGTAAAATCTCTGTTTATTACATATAAGTCACCCTTAAGGTAGTTCACAGGGTAGGGTGCTGTGTAACTAAAATGTAGGACATTTACTTTTAAGTTTTGCATGTCCTGGTAGTGAAAACCCCCTAAATTCATGTTTTACTACTGTGTGGCCTACCCCTCTGATAGCTTAATATTGGGAATTTCTTTAAACTTCCTGATTGAGAAGGAGTAGCTCTGTCAAATGTAATATCATTAGAATGGTAAAGTTGGATTTAACATTACTATTTTAGAAATGCCACGTTTAGAAAGATGCAAACACAGGAAATGATGGACGGAGCGCTGAAACTTTTCAGACACTCACCATTGTCTGTGCATTTGTTTGTGGTATTTCTACACTACTTAACTACCTGTTGCTCTTTTGACATCTGGGTGCCCTTTTTCGCTCTGGGATTCTAGTTGACTTAAGTGTCAGAGTAATCTTGTCAGAGTGATCTGTTGTAATATTATTATGTTATTTTTTCACATTTAGATTGCATCAAGCTGAGGGTAGGTTAGTACACTGTTTATTCCGATGGTTTGTATTGGAACATGGCAGTCTAATAAGTTATGGATCTGTGTGGAGCATTATGCGCACAGAAGTGTTTATATCTGCTTTTGTGTCATTACTTAGCTTCAGGTGGCTTTCATGTTTTCAAGGCATCTTTCCCCCTTATGTGGATGTGGTGCAATGGCATATGCAATAAAAGTATGTTAACGTTTTTCTGGATGTTTATTGGTGAAATGATATGAATGTGTTGTTGAAGACTTATCCAGCTGCATGGCTTGGAGTGATGTGTGAATGACTGTGCCAGGAGTTGTCTGCTATTTTCTTTTGAATCAGGGCTGTTGCACAAATGTACTTGTCATGTAAGACAATTCACCTGTGCCTTGTAATGCCATGCCGTTAGGTGACAAATTGTGGCAGCGTTCTTATAATGTCAGAGCCCTAATAATAGCCTTTCTGATTATGTTATGACTCTTACCGGGGTTTGTATTCTAGTTAGGCTACAATTTAACCACCTTCTGCAAATGTACGTACAGGAAGGATATGGAAGTAAACAGGAAGCAGTAATGAAATGAAAGTAAATGAAATAAAACTTATAACGCGCAGACTTTGCCCGAAAGCATGAAGGCGCCTACAAAAGAATCATAAAAGGCAAAAACCAGAGAACTAAGGGTACGCTTTGACAAAGAGCCATGTCTTCAGGGCCTTTCTGAAGGTTAGCATTGAGGGCAGAGACCTAATTTCATGGGGAACAATGTTCCACCATCTGGGAGCAAGACTGGAAAAAGCTCTACCCCCCCACTTAGCTCTTCGAACTCGGGGGACTGATAGGAGAAGCTTTTTTGAAGAGCGGAGGTTTCTAGAGGGAACATAGGGAATCAAAAGACCTTTTACTCCTCTGGTCTCTTTACTGTTTAAAGCTGCATAAACCAGACAAAGAACTTTAAAGGAAATCCTGGCATCAATTGGAAGCCAGTGCAAGGATTTCCTGGCAAAAGTTGCTGATGATCTCCTGGGTAGGTCAAGTACAAACTTAGCCGCAGCATTTTGCACAGTTTGAAGTCTTTGCAACAAACCCTTATTAACTCCAGCGTAAAGGGAATTGCAATAATCAAGCCGAGAGGCTATCAGTGCTACCACAGTCTGTTTCCGGGCTTGAACACACAGATAGTGCTTGATTTTACGCAAGATCCTAATATTACCCCAGCAGGTGGAGATGGTCCTATTTACTTGATGATCCATGTCCACGGTTGTAATCAAGGCCACTGGAAGTATGTGATTGTGCGGTTGTTGCGTTTGCCACGTAATGTGTAAGCTGACAAATTGATTTGTCTGCTAAATGGTTTAATGCTGGGATGTGTGCATGATGGTGGCTGAGTTGTATCTAATAGGTACTATTGGCATAGTGCGAAATATTTATCTAAATGTACTGCTGTGTGGACTTACTGCAGATTATTGTGGGTATAAGACATTTTTTCATGGTTCCAGCCTCACAACTCATTCCATACTGACTGTACTCACTGTGGACCGCCACCAGCCTCCTCCTGGCACAGACTGTCATTATCCTGCCAGCCTTCCGTAAAGACTGTCCCCTTACTGTCAACACCGACTGTATACTGATAGAGGGTGCTCAATACACTAGCACCAGTTTGAGCATATTCACTGCAGAATGTCCCCTGTTCTGATAATATTACCTCATTCTGATTCTAGAGACATTATTCACGTAAACTGTAACCCCCCATCCTAGCAGCAGTGTGTGCCATTTGGCATCTCCTTGACGGCAGACACTGCAGTCTGCCACCATCCTGACCGAATTATCACCTTTCCTATCCTAAAAAATTACCACCATAGAAACAGTGCATGTCCACTGTCCTCACTCTGTCAGCAGTCAATGCAGACTATCACCATCTTGACAGCACAGACTGCAGGTTGATGACATCTTAGTAGGACTCCATGTCAAGTCTGCATCCTTTTGAACACCACTGCAGGCTTTCTGTATAGCCAATAGGTCTCACCTTTGGAACCTTATAAGTGTTTAGCCATGCAACAGTTGATGTTGTTGTACCAAGGATATTGTTCTGGATAACTAAACACGTATAAGGTCCCAAAGGCGAGACCTATTGGCTATGCCAATGCTTGTTTTACTGTGTTACTGCTTGAAGTGCTTGATAAATCCTTTACACAATGCCTCTTAAGTTAAGCCTGTCTGCTCTGTGCCAAACTAGAAGAGAATGAGCACAGACCAATTTATGATGTGTATCTGACTTACCGTGATTAGGATTCTGGTTCCTGCTTGGACAGGGTCCATACCGCGACCAACCAAAAACCCAATTTCTAATACGAACTGTCTTTTTTCCCCTCTTTGAATTGCACGTTCGTATACCTATGCTACAGGTGAGTTGAGGGAAATCTACAAGATACAACCAGGAATGGCCTGGCACACAGCCATTGTCTGGGGCAAATCTCATGATGTTTCTGACTTTCACACACAAATCATGGAAATGGGAGGTGCCTGATGACAAATTTGTCTTGATTTATTTCAAAACGATACACTTGCTAATTACCTTGCTGTGCTTCAAGCATACCAGGCATGCAGGCCTTATACAGTAGAGCGACAATCATAGCACCTGTCAACAAGAATCCCAGGAACCTGGGCATCTTAAGCTCCAGACGACTGCCGTACATGAGAAACAAAAAAAAACAAAATTCAGTAAAAGCTTAAGCTAGCAAAGAGAAAATGAGCACCGCGGAAGTTAAAAAACTAAAAGTGAGCCAGAGATGGATAGCAGCATAAGCTACATTTATTTTTTTGGGCAACTTGAGAAAGAACATCTGGCTAATAAATAGAAAGTTTGGCAACAGAAACGTTTGGCATCTTGAACCAATAAAAGCAAGTGGAAAAACAAAAGACAGTTCAACAAAATAAAGTACTGAAGAGAGATTATGAAGACCATGTGCCCAAGTCATCGTACAACGTCTCCCAGGCATACAAAGCATGTTTGGGTGAGAAACAAATGCAAATCAGAAAGGACATTTACAGATTGTCAAAATTGAGAACAAACTGTGCTTATCACTTTTAACAGTTCAATAAAATCAAACTCTGGCCCTCGTTGGAGAAAGAATGTGCAGTTGGATGGCTTTCAACTTGTAATGAATACATGAATAGCTTCTCGTAAGTATCTGTGTACATGTATGTAGGAAACAGAGTAGCAGCCCATTATCTGTTTTTTTTGTAGGTGCAGTATTTGATAACCACTGAGAAGAAAGGGTTGATAGGATAATGTTAGGAAAAGGAAAGGTGCTTGGTCATGGAGCAATGTTAAGCACAAGATTACTGCACTGAAAGAACCAAGACTTAGAAATAGTAAAAGAGTAATTTTTATTATTTAAAAGAACTGCAAAAAATGAGTTCGGCCCCTCCATGATTTCTTTTCTGCATGTAGATGTTGAGGCCAAACTGGTTGCAGTTGCCTTTGTGCTCCCAAAAAAGCACACCTTTCTAGCTGAACTGCAGCTCTACCAAGATAGAGCCCAGATTGCTCTAAGACATTAGAATGACCATGGAAAATTTCGAAAATGCAACTGGTAAATGAAGCAACTACAACCTCAACCATTTGACCTTTCCACTCCATGTAATTGGCTGCCTTAGCTCATGCCATAGATGGGTGTACATGTAACTAGGTTAACTTTGTACAGGAAATCTTGTAAACAGACATCAGCAACTCAGATACACATTTTAAGGTATTGTAACTGTAACTCTCAAATACTTCAAAATTACATCAGCTTTATTAAATGATTGCGCTGAGCCATAGTCAGGTTAAACTTCAAAGTTGTAAACGTGATTAGCAAGTCGCCATGCTTCTATTCCTCAGAAATATAAAAACATTCCACAATCTTAGGACTCCAGCGCTCCACTTAGGGCATCAAAATGTGCCAAGTGGCAACAGAAATGCAAAGTCATTTGCTATCTGGGCACCAAGAAATGGAATGTTCTTTTAATAAGCCTCAAAAATTCAAAAAAGTATCAAGTTCTAACAAAGTAATTAAATCCTCCTCTTTGGTTTCTGGTCTAATAGGTTTGTGAAAGTTTTTATGAATTTATAAAAATGCTCCTCTCCCTGAATCAATATTCAGGTAGTGGGATAGTGTTTGGAGAGTAAGGCAATATGACGTTTAATAATTCTGCCCTCTGCTTTGTCAAATGTGTTCTTTTTTGCTCACACAATGATGTATATGAATTTTCAGTGTTTTCCTGTGAGAAGATTTCCTATTTAAACCCTAAAATTTGAGGGTGAGCCATCAGACCTTTCCAATGCTACTAAGGATCGTGTACGATTTCTTACTGATTTTGATGCTTATTGGGACTTAAAATATTTCTTGATTTTGCTTATCATTCTGTATTGTACTTTGACTAAGTGTAGACTTAGACTTTTTGTAATAAAATCTCTCTTTGTTTTTCGCTTTGCCCTAGAACTCACTTATTGAGTTTGTCCTTATTTTATTAACAGTATTTTGATATGCTGATTGCTGTCTCATCGTGGAACGCACTGCTTCATAATATTGAGGTTTAACACAGGCCTGTAGCCATTAGAATATTTTTAGGAAGGCAGGCCCACAGCTACGACCCAACATTAAAGCTGTGCACTATCGGCCTTTTGCTCTCACATGCTTGTTGGGTAAAAGATACTGTATGCAAGGTTTTAAAGTACATACTGCTTTTTGGTGGGTTTTTTAAAAAAAAATTAATTATTGGAGTGATTAGATATACTACTAACTAAAAAAACATGGAATATCGTGGTGCATGAATATTGAGGATAATATTGAAAGATAAGTGCATATAGGAAAGTATAACGTTATTGTTCCTAACTTCACATCTTCATACCTTGTATATATCTCAAGTAGGAACATATACGTGGAGCAAGGTATAGAAAATCTGTGATTACTTACCTGTCAATATTATTGAATTCATATTCTGTCCGTAATATTCTGTGCCATCGATATTCTGGTTTCAATATTCAGGGTGCTCACCATGTGATTCTATCTTAAGGAATACATGGATTTTGTTAAGGTGTATATTACAGCACACTCAATCAACTTTCCACAATTCAACTTTAAATCCTATCAATCAGAAACGTTGCATCTTCACATACCTTGAATACTACCAGAAACTGCAAGACATTCTCACACTAATAATCTCCAGGCTTAACTCTGTCAACAGCCTATACCTTGGCACACCCGTATTCATCAAATGTAAAATACAACTCATCCAAAATGCAGACTTCTTTTCCACTTTCACACAAGGGAATACATGACTTTAGTCTTGCAATCATTCCACTGGCAACCTATAGTTAGAAGGAATATTGGAGGCACTTTACATTGTCTACCGAGCCTCCCAAGGAAAGGGTCCACTGTACTTACAAGTTAAATTCAAGCAATATAAACAAATGAGGAAACTATGCCCCAGGCTTCCACCACTTATCAACATACCACCTTACCATAAGAAATCCATAGGACTTGCTGCTTTCTCAGTACAAGCAGGAACTCACTATGAGCCAGCATTCAAAGCATTCAGGAGCATATACACTTCAGAAGATAGTTGAAAACAATAGTTAAAAACATGGCTATTTCTAAGACAACCACTCCATCCCGCATCACAACAGCAGAACCCGGAAAGACAGACTCAATCTTCAGCTTACAATCCACTGACTGCAAACAACTCAACCAGCAACTACTAGGCAGATAAGCTAAAGAGGGCTAGCCTATTGTTTGCCAGGGTCCTTTATAGTTATATATTTCATATATACATTTTCTGGCCCTGATTAATACTAATACCATACCGCTCAGTGGTCAGCAGCAAACTGTAGCTTATACCTCTTGTAGTCGAATGTATGTCATTGTCCCGCAGTCTTTTTCCACCACAGGGAATCACAACGCGGTCGTTACAATGACCGTGTTGTGATTCCGCATACCATTACTCCGCAAGTCAGAACAATGACTTGCGGAGGGGGGGGGCGCTGGATGTTGGAATAGTATACTTTACTATTCCAACTCCAGTCAGTGCAGACACTAGAGAAGGTGTTGGATTTTAAATCCAACGCCCCCCCCCCTCTGCAAGTCGTTGTACCAACTTGATATGCTATGATATGATATGATAAGAGTTATTTATAGAGCGCACGTTCACCAACAGTTTCTTGGCGCTTGGGCGGAGGGGCTGAAGACAGAGGCAGTGTGCGAATTAGTTGTATGCTTGGGAGAAAAGCCAGGTTTTAAGCGACTTCCTGAATTGGGGATAGGAAGAATTTTGACGGAGTTCTAGAGAGAGAGAATTCCAGAGGAGCGGTGCTTGGGTGGAAAATCTCAGACCACCATGTTTCTTTCGTTTGAAAGTGCAGGGGACAGGAGGTTAAGACAGGAGGAGCGTAGGTCGCGGGGAGGGACATAGCAATGGATAAGGGAGGCAATGAAAGAGGGTCCATGGGACGAGAGGGCTCTATGGATCAGGCAGCCAAGTTTGAAGAGACTGTGCTGGATCACTGGAAGGCAATGAAGGCTCCTAAGGAGGGGCTTGGTGTGGCTGGACTTTGGCTGGCCATGGATCAGCCTGGCTGCTTGATTCTGGACTAGTTGGAGTCGGTGGGATTGGTATGCAGGGATTCCGGCGTACAGAGAGTTAGTGTAGTCAATGCGGGACATGACAAGTGCCAGGGTGACTTGGCTGAGAGCTTCTTGAGAGAGAAATCTACTGATTCTCCTGATTCTGCGTAGATGGAAGAAGCAGACAGACACCACCGAGTTGATGTGGGCCCTCATAGAAAGGTCGCTACTGATGGTGATGCCTAGGCTCTTGACTGAGGTGACTGGGGTTGGCGGGCATCCCAGGGAGAGGGGCTAGAAGTTAGAGGGGTTCCAGGGGTTACCTGGGGGCCCTGTGAGGACCAGCTCTGTCTTATTGGGATTGAGCTTTAGTTGATTGGCGTTCATCCAACTACTGATGAAGGTCATGGTGGATTGAACGTTCTCTATGGAGGAGGGGGAGGGATCAATGCTGAAGATGAGCTGAAGGTCATCTGCATAATTAAAAATGACTACTGCTCTTTTCTGGAGTTCAGAGATCAGGGGGAGGATGTACAGGTTGAACAAGAGGGGAGAGAGAGAGGAGCCCTGAGGGACTCCGCAGGTGAGAATTTATTTCCTCCGAGGAGAAGCTGGAAAGGCGGACCGCTTGGTGGCAGTCTTTGAGAAACGAGGTAAGCCATTTCTGAGGTGGACCCCGGATGCCGGTGCTCTCGCCATCGTCCGGGACCCACTCGGGACCCAATCGAGTAACAGGGTGTCGACTGTGTCGAAAGCCGCCGACAAATCCAGGAGCACCAGTACCTGCGAGGTGTTCTGATCAGCCCCCTTTCTGAGTTCGTCTTGGACGGTGAGGGCAATGGACTCAGTGGAGTGTTGGGGCCTAAAGCCAGCTTGAAGGGGTTCTAAGAAGAGGGAGTCTTCCACAAAAATGCTAAGGCAGTTTGCAAAGAAGGGCTCCAGGAATTTGCCCAGGAAGGAAACTAACGAAATGGGGTGGAAATTGCTTAGCACCTCAGGGTCAGCTCCTGCTTTTTTAAGTATGGGTGAGACTACCGCAGTCTTAAAAGAGTTGGGAACCACGCCTGAGGAGAGGGAGTTATTGAGAAGACAGAGAGGGCGGTCGGGGATGTTGAAAAAGATCTCCTGGGCGATGTGGGGGGGACAGCTATCCCGCGGGGAGCCGGATTGAACTTTTTTGAGGAGGGAAAAGAAAACCTCCTGAGTGATCAAAGGGAAGTGGGAGAAGAGAGAGGGGTTGCAGGGAGCCTTACTGGGATAGGGGGGTGAGGCGGCCTTGGGGATGCTTGTTTTGATGTTGGTAATTTTATCAATAAAGTAGGTGTTTATGGAATCGCAGAGAGATTGTGATGGTAAAGGTTTGAGGGTAATACGGTCGGGTTTCACAAGTTCGTCCACGATGGAGAAAATGTCTTTGGCTTTATTAATCGAGACCAAGATCTTAGAGGAGAAGTAGTTAGCTTTAGCTGTAAGGACGGCAGATTTGTAGTCCTTTACGTCTGAGGTAAAGGTAGATTTTTTAACTGGACAGTAGTCAAGTCTCCACTTTTGCTCAATTTGGCGGAGGGTGAGTTTCCTATCTTCGAGGTCCTTTGCGAACCAAAGCTGGGCATCGTGGGGCCTCTTGTTTTTGAGTTTTTTCAGGGGAGCAAAGTTGTCTCTAGCCCAGGTCAACCAAGAATTGAGGTCCTCAGCCTGAGTATGTGGCGAGTCCGGGGGTCTGGTGGGCTGAAAGGTGCTAAGCGTGGAGGTGGAGAGAAATGTGCAGAGGGTGGGGATGTTCACCCGGCTCCAGTTCCTGGTCACAAAAGGGTCGGGATGGGGGTTTTGGCTGTGGAGGTGGTAGTGATGGAGAAAGGAATAATGGAATGGTCGGACCAAGTGCAGGGTGAGATCTGGAGGTTGGTGATGTCAAGGTTTAAGGTCCAGATCTGATAAAGGGTGTGTCCCTTAATTTGCGGAGTAATGGTATGCGGAATGACAACACGGTCATTGTAACGACCGCGTTGTGATTCACTGCGGGGAAAAAGTTTTGTGGTAAACGTTGTTTACCCTTGTAGTCGCATTCGACGTATCTGCTACAAGGGTTGCCCATCACCAGGACTGTGCAGCCAGTAAACCAGCCACTACCAAATGAACAGACATGGAATAACTGAATAAATCTGTGACACACCAGGTCAATTGGAGAACTTTAATCTAGTCCACCTCTGCAGGTCTAAGTTATCTCTATACTGTGGCCACTTCTTTTCATCTCATGACACTCAGATGTGGGATCATATTAGCAATGCCCATCCCAGCAGATTTCTCCACTTCTCTCTGCCTCCTTCCATGCCAGATCAGGCCTACAAATATACACAAAATTTCTGATTGGACCTCCCAGTGAAGTAATCAGCCAGGCAAGCTATAATCACAAGAAATACCTAGACATACCTAGAAAGGGACCTGCAGAGCAGTTCAAAGCTGTCAGCAAACTGAAAAAAAATATACTGCACTTCTGTGTCTCTCACACCTCATCGTCCACTGCATTGCTATTTACTTTATCCGATAACACGATAACCGCACCTCAGTGGGCAAAACGCAGAACATGGAAACACATCCCATATAGGATCACAAAGAAAAGAAAATACCCTTCCAGCCACACAACCTATGTTGGTAGCTTCCTGCCTATGTAGATAATTATAGTGCCCCACTTAGGGGTAGAAAGTGCTACACAAGTGCTGCAATGCAATACAATGTGTATCATTTGTGCATCACCGAGATTTGTTTGGATCCTATTTAATTCTTTGTTTCCATCATGCATCAGAATTCCAAAACAAAATGTGCTTCATTTGCGCTTTCGTATCTGCTGCTAAATTTTGAAATATTTCTAGAGTTCATTTACAGGTATTAACATTTTGTTGTGTAGTAGAAAAAACTTACAGCTTACAGTCTTTCTTTTACCACTCGTTGTACTCCAGCAAGATTGTCAGATAGTTTACTTTAAAAAGTTCTTTCATTTTGCATTAAACAGCAATCTACGGTTAAAAGAATAAGCAGCAATTTGTCTGCAGACATAGCCTGATATTTGCCCTCTGTCGTTGCATGCATAGTAAATGTGACAAGATGAAAACAGAATTTAAAGGCATTTTTATTGCTTTTGAACTCACTATCTCTACTTTTAGCACCTGTGTTTTTTTCGATTATATTTTATGCATTCAAATGTGAATGCAGATTGTTTAGACTGATTTTATAATAACTGCTGTGCCAACTTCTTGGGCAGTTGGGTGTGAGAGTGGGGCTAGGGGGAGGGGGGTTCAAGGATTAATATGGGCTGGCCCAGTCCTCATATGCCCTGGGTGGCTACAGCCCTCGTTTGGGGCACACCAGTAGGTGAGGGGGGGAAGCACTGACACAGACAACCAAAATGTGTGAAAAAGGCCGCTTTATTGGAATCAGGTGCACCTACAACAAAATCCCACCTGGCCTGTGCCGAACAAAACTACTGCTCACTAAATAACAACTGCCTGACAGCCCCCCCCCCCCACCCCCACCCCTACCCCTAAATTGTTACCCCAAACATTGCAACAGTAAACAACACATCCTCTCAGCAACCTACCCCTCTACAGCATGCCCCCATGACCTCCATGACCTCACCCCAGCTACCATACAGTCCCAGACCTGCAGCAAAACCACCCTATCTCCTTAGGACAGCGCTCCAGAAACAGCACCTGTTCCAGCGACAACACAACTGAACCCTAACTAGTGCACCATCAGCCAACAAAACCCCTCAAAACCAGGACCCAGAACCCCCCTCCCCCCACCCCCCCAGCACCCCAGCAGAAAACCCCAAAAACCAGAAAATGATTTACTTTGAAGGGAGGGAGGGAGGGACAAAAAAGTCTACACCCTGGCTGCTGTGTCACCGCACCAAACAGTGTGTGGTGATACAAAATGGCTGTTTTAAATATGAACCAGCCCAAAAGTAGCCCAAACCGCCCAACCAGCCCAACCAGCCCAACCAGCCCAAAAAACACCAGCTACGGCGAGCCCCTGTTGACACACTTCATCCCCCCCCCCCTCCCCTGGTGCCCCAAACTTCCCCGGGGGGGTGAGCCTCCCTCCGGTCGGCCACCCCCCCAAATTCCCATTGGGGCACACCAGTAGGTGAGGGGGGGAAGCACTGACACAGACAACCAAAATGTGTGAAAAAGGCCGCTTTATTGGAATCAGGTGCACCTACAACAAAATCCCACCTGGCCTGTGCCGAACAAAACTACTGCTCACTAAATAACAACTGCCTGACAGCCCCCCCCCACCCCCACCCCTAAATTGTTACCCCAAACATTGCAACAATAAACAACACATCCTCTCAGCAACCTACCCCTCTACAGCATGCCCCCATGACCTCCATGACCTCACCCCCGCTACCATACAGTCCCAGGCCTGCAGCAAAACCACCCTATCTCCTTAGGACAGCGCCACTCGAAAGTCGCTTACGACTTTCGACCCCCCCCCCCCCCAGGACTCCTGCCTCCTTTATTATTATTATTATTATTTCTTACACTTATAATGCGCGCAGATACCCACAAAGGGTTTCCCGGCGCCATGGCTACGAGAAAAAGATACTGAAAGGCAAAATACTGTCACAGATCAACAACCATTGGTAAACACAATTATTTATTAAACAGCCAGGTATCCTCCTGGGATACCTGAGCACCCCCAAAGCCCCATCCAACGCCTCCTTCAGCTGGACTATATACAGCTCCATGCCATACCTGGACAGGTGAACCCCATCCTCCCGGAAAAAGTAGATTGCACCATAGCACAACTCCGGGTGCTCCATTCTCCCCACCCCCTCCCTGGCACAGAAATCCCGCATCTCCCCATTGATCTTCCTCCTTGCCCTGTCAATGGCTCCTGGGCGCTCAGCCCCCCTCCACACCCGCCTGGGAATAAACTCAGACCATATAATATGGCAGCCCGCCCACTGCTTCTTGATCTCCCTCAGGTCCCGCTTCATTTGTTTGAGTAGTGCCAAACCCTTGCACTGCACTAAATCGTTCTCGCCCAGATGAATCACTACCACATCCGGGCAAACCCCTCCCCTCACCACCGAGCTCAACAAGGGCAATAACTCATGCCACCGCCTACCCCCTTTTCCCCTCCAATGACACCTGTACAACCCCGTATCCAGTCCCAAATTGAGTGTCCGATGCCTGTCCCACTCCGCTTGTTCTGCCCTTTTGACGAATGAATGTCCCACAATATATACATTCAGAACAGCCACTGCCGGCCCCGCCACCGCACCTGCAAAGACACACATATCAAAATCGGGAATCACTGTGACAACAACCCTTCCGCCTCCCTCAACCGCACATACGTCCTGTAACAATCAGACTTCCACCGACCCAGCCTCTGTATCTCTTCCTTACCCCAACCCCTCCGTGCCGCCTCCGTTGCCGCCCCGATCCGAAAGGAATGCGTCCCGAAAGCCCGGGGATCCTCACCCATGTACCGCAGGGCGCGCCGCAGGACCCACAAAGCCTGAGACGCCGTCACTCCGTCCCCCCCACTCCGACCAAAAACCTGCCCCTGTCTCTCGCCACCGTCCGCCATCAACCGCCTACCCCACGCCGCCGGGCACACCCCCTCCCGGCCGCCCGGTCCCAGTACCACCCAAGTTCCGACCCCCCGCTGGGCCGTCTTCGAGCGTCGCAAACGCACCGCCACCTCCTGGGCCCGCACCTTCACATCCTCCCACAACAACCCCCGCCCCCCTCTTCCACCCAGCAACTCCGACACTCGAAACGCCCTTAAGAAAAGCCATGACATCAAGGTAGAAAACCGTATCACCTCGCCTTCATCCCTGCACACCCCCGGGAGCACGCCGATCACTCCTTCCAGTAATTCCACCGTGATGGGACGGCGCGACCGCACCTTCGCACCCTTCTCTCTCGCCCACCCCTCCAGCAACCGAGTCCCCAGTTCTCCCGCCGACGGGGGGTACCCCCACCACATCTTGCCCATGAATGCCACCGCCGACAACTTGCCCGCAATTGACACCCGCGACAAACCTTTTTCCATGAGCGCCAGCATGAACCTTACCACCTGGTCCTCGCGCCGCCACCGGTCCCCTTGTCGCACCGCACCTGACTGCAGGAATTCCTCCCAAGCTAGCTCGTAAGCCTTCCATGTAGACACCGCCACCGACGCCTTCACCAACTGAAAGACCCGGCCTCGCCCACCGACCACATGTCCTCCGGCACCGGCGTCCTGGCTTCCTCCGCTGTCGTGGCTAGCCCATGGAACCTCTCCCACTGTGAACGAGACAAAGCATCGGCAATGTCATTGTCCACCCCTGGGACGTGGCGCGCCTGAAACAGTATGTCATTCTCCAAGCAGCGCAACACAAACACCCTCATCAGTTTCAGCACCTGCGGGTCCCTGGCCGACTGCCTGTTCACCACCTGCACGACAGCCATGTTATCCACTCGAAACAACACGCGTTTATGCGCCAACGCCCCTGCCCACACCGTGACTGCCACCACCAACGGAAACAACTCCAAGAACGCAATGCTCCTCCCTCCCGCCTGCCACTGCTCCGGCCATTGCTTCGCGCACCACTTTCCGTCCCAGTACAGACCGAAGCCGCCGCCGCCCGCCGCATCCGAGTACATAGTGACGTCCCACTCCCAGTCCTCCGCCGGCGCCATGGGCATCCCAATGAACCGTTCCAAGAACGCCCACCACATGCGCAGATCTTCCTTCATCCCCGCGGACAGGCGCACATGGTGATGAGGCAAAGGCAACCCGGACAACGCCAAATCCAAACGCCGGCAAAACGTTCGGCCCGCCCGCTCCACGCGGCAGGCAAAATTCAAATGGCCCAACAACACCTGCACCTCCCGGACCGTCACTTTCCTCCTCGACAACATTCCATCCACCAAAGCCATCATTGCAGACCTCTTGTCATCCGGTAGGCGTGCTTCCATGGCGACCGAGTCGAGCTCGATACCGAAAAAGGACAACACTGTACTGGGACCGCACGTCTTCTCTGGCGCCAGGGGAACCCCAAATTCCCCCATCAACCCGGCCAAACCATCCAGCTGCTGCTGACAGTCCTCCGCACCGGGCCGCCCCACCAGGAAAAAGTAATCCAGATAGTGCGTCACTGACTCCGAGCCTGTGCGCCTGGAAAAAACCCACTGTAGGAATGAGCTGAAACGCTCAAACAGCGCGCATGAAATGGAGCATCCAATAGGCAGCGCCTTATCCACAAAGATGAGACCTTGGAACTGGATCCCCAGTAACTGGTGATCCGCCGGGTGTACCGGAAGAAGCCGAAACGCCGACTTGATATCACAGTTTGCCATCAGAGCGCCAGACCCGCCGCCGCGCCACGTCCACCGACGAGTAGGTCACCGACGCCAAATCCGCCGCAATGTAGGCATTGACCGACTCCCCCTCCGGCCAAGACAAGTGCTGTATCAGTCGGAACTGCCCCTCCTCCTTCTTGGGCACCACCCCGATGGGGGAAATGATCAAGCCCGGCAACGGCGGCGCCGTGAAGGGGCCCGCCATTCTACCTTCCCTGACCTCTTTGAAAAGCTTCTCGCGCACGATGCCCTTGTGCGCGTTCACTGACTTCAGATTGTCCACCCAGCGAGCAATCCGAGGGCCCTCGTACCCCAGCCTAAATCCTCCCGGAAACCCAGACGCAACACTGCAGCATCCTCCGCCCTCGGATATGCCGCCAACCAGGGCTCCATCTGCTCGATCCTAACCGGCGTACAAGCCTTTGCCCAGGGCCCCGGCTCCCCCCCCCCTCTGCCCCCTCCCCGTCCCCCTCCCGGTCACCCTCTGGCCGGGGCCCCTCCCTGAGCGGGCTGCGGCCCCGGCAGGCCTCCGGGCCCCCAGCAACGCAGCACTGGATGCTTCCGTCCGCACGACGAGCACTCGTGCCGGAATCGGTAAGCCGCCCTCCCGCAGGCCCCTCTGTTAAAGTCCCAGCAGGCCCCGACTGCGGCCTGACTGCCAGAGTCTCCCTGACCCACCCCCCCACGGGTGGGGCGGGCCGCAAAGGGGGGCGACACCAGCGGCAAACCGCTCGCTGTGTAAATGGTGCGGCCAAACTTGGCCCCTCCCATCGTCTGCTGGTGCAAATCTGAGTCTAGCTCCCCCCGTTGCGCCTCAGGATCCGCTGCCATGCGCCCGGAACTCTTCGTCGTAGTGGGACCACGCGTACCCGCCGTATGTCACCTGTGCCCTCCGCACCACGTCCATGTATTTGAACAGCGCGACGCACCGGTCCGGGAACTTCTCGCAATACACGCTCGCATAAATGAGGAAAGCCGCCGACCAGTTGTCTAACGTCAGAGGAACCTTCGGGCGCCTAGCTAACTCCTGATCCTCCTCCTTCGACCCTTCCTTGGACGTCAATTCCCTGTGCAGGAGCTTCAGTATGTCAACGTATTCCCCTTTCCAGATCTTCTCTTTCGTCGCTGCCGAAAGGTGGGCCCCCAGCGGCTTGGTAAGCCCCATGTACGGTAATTTCCGCACTGGCACAACACAACTCTCCTTTCCCCCCCCTGCCGACTCTTTCTCCCCTGCCGCCGGCGACCCGCCGCCCGCGCTCGGCCCCCCTCCGCCCTGCGCGGCTCCGTCTGTGCCAACGCCCGCGTCTTGTACGTACCGTCCCGCACCAGCCGCCACCCATCCTCCCCGTCACCCCCCGTCCCCACTGAAACATGCACACAACGCCGCTTGCCACCTCCTGCGCCATCATCTGTCTTACCTGGCGTCAAGGTCGGCGTCCTTGCTGGATCCCGCCGCCTAACCAGTGGAGCTGAGGGGGCCGTCACCCTTGGCGCATCTTGCCCTGCTGGCACCTGCAATACACTGTCAACAACATTACAAGCCCCCCGTCCTCCCGAAGCTCTCCTTCCTCCTCCGACTCTCCAGCAGCCGGCTCCACAATACCCCGGCCCCCCACATGGGCTTCCAGCCGGCTTAAACCCGCTCTTTCCCGACACACCCTCATCAAGTCCATCAAATCCACACTCGCCCGTCCATCCTCCGCACTCGCATTCAGATTAGAAATATTCACATCCATCCTCGCTACCCTACCCCCGGCGGCCGTAAAGACCCTTCAGGGAGGGGCCGGTGGAGACGCATCCCGCCTCCATTCGACATGGTCATGATGTAGGTCCCTCGCTGGAGCTCGGCCGTCCGCACCAAACAGAGCCGGCTCATCCACTCGGTGGGTGGGAGCCGCATGCTGCTCCCCCGAGCGCCTCGCAAACAGCTCCTGCCAAGGAAAAAAGTTGGAGTCCAGCATGCCAGGGTAAAAACCGTTCCCGTCACCCCCCCACGCGCTGCCCCCTGCCCCACCCCCCACCCCATCGCCGCTCCCCTCATCCAACCTGCCGAGTGACCCTCGCGCCGCGACGGGATCCCTACGTCCCCCAGGTCCCAACCTCCCTCCCCGCTCCACCCCCCGGCCCCACACCACCCCCGAAACCCCAACTCGGCCCGCACCACCCCCGCGCCCACAACCCCATCCACTCCCCCAAGCCGCCCCACCGCTCCCCTCCCCTTCACCGAAAAGCACCCTCCGCCCTCCACTTCCCCCCTCCCCCCCACCACTACCCCCACCGACCCACCCTCCCATCCCTGACCCACCCCTCCCGCCCGTCGCACCGCCACCTCCGCGCGCCCCCCCAGGCCCTCCGCCTGACCCCTCCCCCCACCCCTCCCCCCCGCCCTGGCGACGCCAACCCCCCCGGCCCCCCCTTCCTCCGCTGAGGACGAGCTCCAATCTAGTTCTGTGTCCGCCCCCCCACCCCTCCCCCCACCTCCTCCTCCACGTCAGTTTCCTCAATCAGTAGAGGGGAAACTGCCCCCCCCCGGCTCCACCCTCCAACTGCCCCTCGCGCTCCCCGCCACTCGGCCACCCATCCCCCTCTGCACCGCCTCCCCCCACCACCACGTGCCCCTCTCCCCCTGCAGCCCCCCACCCCCCTTCTCCACCGCCCCCCCTCCCCCTGTAATTCTGCCGGGCCCCTGCCAGCATCCCTCCCCTCCCCCCGGGCTCTGTCACTGCCTCGCGAGCCCCTCCCCCCTCCCCCACCGCCTCCTCGAGAAATTGCAGGGGCTGTTTCTTTCCCTTTCGCCCCACCCGCTTGGTGCCTCCTTTGGCCTTGCCCCGCGGCGCTGCCTCAGTGCGCCGCCCACCGCCCCTCGCTCCTCCGCACCCCTCTCCCGCCCCGCTGGGCCGGCCGCAGCCGCGACTGCGGCGGATCACATGCCGCCGCAGCGGCGCCATCGGCAGCGCGCCGCTGAGGCCTTACCTTGAGGCCAGGCCGCAAGACATCCAAGCGGCCCGCCTCACGCAGCAACCGGAGAGCCTCTGCCACACGCGGATCGTCCCCCGCCGCCATCACGCCACCTAAACACCTGTCCGCCGACTCGCACGACACGCTCCCCGAACTGCGAACCACTGCCACAGTAAACTACGAAGCGCCGACCAACCGCTCACAAACGCGCCAAAACGAATACAAAGGCCTCTAAATGCACACAAAAAAGTCTACACCCTGGCTGCTGTGTCACCGCACCAAACAGTGTGTGGTGACACAAAATGGCCAGTTTAAATATGAACCAGCCCAAAAGTAGCCCAAACCGCCCAACCAGCCCAACCAGCCCAAAAAACGCCAGCTACGGCGAGCCAATGTTGACACACTTCCTCCCCCCCCTCCCCTGGTGCCCCAAACTTCCCCGGGGGGGCGAGCCTCCCTCCGGTCGGCCACCCCCCCCAAATCCCCATTAACACCGTCCTGGATTCATCCACCCGGAGGGGAGAGGGGCGCAGAAAGAGAGGGATGTTCCTGGGTCCCACAACTTCAACTCTGGCACCTCTACCAATATGTTTGTCTTTAGTGAGGATATGAATAAATAATTTCATATGGAAGATGAAGGGTTGGACACATTTCACAAAATTAAGGCAGGGTGGAGGAGGGCTGCAGATCCTACTAATGCTGTGTTGTAAAAGGTGCAATGGAGTTTTTGACACTCCTTGATGTCACCTTTCAAGATTCCTCACAAAAAGACTGGCAACCTAAATGCACCATTATGTGAAAAATCTAGGTAGCTCCAAGCTCCAAAGATTGGGTCATCAGGGCTTTGATTTAGTGTTGGACCTCAGAATGGAAAAGAGAATGACCATTTTGCCCAAAATCAAATAATCAAGCTTACTTCCATGGCGCCCCTTTTAGCAGCCAGTTGTATGCCCTGGCTTGTTTACTTTTTCTGCGGTCCTCACTTGTTGTGCGATTCAATGGAGCACAAACCTGTTCCTTTCTACAGCACATGGTTAACACAATTTTCGCGATTCACTTGGAGATGTAAAAATTGGTTTATTGCCATTGTGCTGTATATCTTTTTCATAACAAGTTTGCAATGTTCTCATGTCTTGGTGTGATTTGTGCAGGGTATTATATTCCAGACTTATGTTAGTTTAGTAAAAACCCTCAAACGCTTTGTTTGTTTTACAATTCCAAGGGACCGTCTGCTCCAACTTCAACTCGTCAAATCCTCTGACAGTGTGCTTACTAAGCACTAATGAGGGGGTTTAAAGGCATCTGCAATGTGGCTGTATCGAAAGCATTGTTCATCTCTTGTTTTCTGGAAATTTGCTATCCAATTTCTTTTGTGGCTGAAGGGCGTTAATGAACACAGCAAACCTCTCCTGATGCAGTTGAATACATTTTATCGTATTTAATTTTCTGATCATAAGACCTGTACTTCTGCGTTCAGTTTTGTCAAAGTAGTACACTATTTTATTAAGTTTATAGTGCAACTACATTTTCCCAATTCAATTGGTAATGGCTGAGAAAATTGGAAAATTGAGGGGCATATTATCAAGGGGGTTTATCGCTGCTTTTTTGGCTTTAAAAGCCAAGAAAGCGGAGATAAAATTATCTCCCTATTACCTAGCTGTCGCTAACACCAGTTAGCGACAGCTAGTAGGAGATAGCGACCATCTTGGGCCCCGCTTTGCATGTCAGTGATATTTATCAGTAATGACATGCAAAGTGGGCATGCCAAGATGTTAGCGACTGGAAACAGTCGCTAACATCGCTATCTCCTATTACCAACTTTTGGAGATATTTGCGCTAAGCGCGAATATCTCCAAAAGCTAACACCTTCCCCTGAGCAGTTCTTAGCCATGTTATCCAATGGTAGGTGGATAACATGGCTAAGAGCATTAGCTCGGTAATGCATGAATATCGCTGACTTTTCAGCGATATTCATGCATTTCGGCCGATTTTTATCGCTTAGGAGATAAACCTTGATAATATCAAGGTTCCTAAGCAATAAAAATCGCCGCAGCTCACTAAACCAACATAGCGATAATTATCGCTAGTTGTTGGTAATATGCCCCAGAGTTTTTCCACTGGGCATCAAACTCATTTGACAGGCAGGCACATTTATCCACAGACCACATCATCTTTTTCACTAGGAATCTGTGAGCCAGTGCACATGTTGAGGGGAATGTGGATCGATGGGGAAATTATCTGGAAAAGGTGATCTGCAGCATTGCAGGAGGTGCTTATCTAAAGGCTAGCTGAAACACTTGTATACCAGGGAATGAAGACCAGCTTGCTGGCTGGCCGAAGATCCCACGATAATGTGTGATAGGAATCACTGACAGAATATCGACATACAAAATATCGACCTATAGAAATATCGGCGCAGATATATCGAAGGCAAGAATATCGACATCCTATCTACAACATGGTAAGTACAAAAATATTGGAAAAAAATATCGATGTAAAAAATATCGGAATTAAAAACATCGTTTTATTTCTGTTAAAAGAAATGTGTAAAATAAAGTAAATAATACTTATAAATAAAATAGACATAGTTAAAAATATGTAATAATGTGTCAAATTAATAAATAATACATATATAATATAAAACATTGATTAAACATATACATAAAATATATAATATATTCTTACTTAATAATACGTTTTAATAATTATTTTAATAACGTATAAATTATTTAAAAATATTAAAAATTACAAATACATCTACACACATAAAACAATAACATAAATAAAAAGTAAATAATTATGTTTAATAAATTAAAAAAATTAAATAGACTTTCAATATTTTTAAAATTAATTATATACTACATTATCTAAAATCCAACAAAAAATATTAAATTGCTAAAGAAATAAAACTACTATTCAAAGTCCAAATAAAACTACAGTAATGAAAATGTTGGATAGCGTAGAGCTTAAAATTAGTATTCCCACTCGAGAAAATGCAACAGTAGGGAAAGCGTTGGATAGGGTAGGGGTTAAAATTACTATTCAAACTCCAGAGAGTGAAACAGTAGGGAAAGCGTTGGATAGCATAGGGGTAAACATTACTATTCCAACTCCAGAGAGTGAAACAGTAGGGAAAGCATTGGATAGCGTAGGGGTAAAAATTACTATTCCCACTCCAGAAAGTGAAACAGTAGGGAAAGCTTTGGATAGCGTAGGGGTAAAAATTACTATTCCCACTCCAGAGAGTGCAACAGTAGGGAAAGCGTTGGATGGCGTAGGTGTAAAAATTACTATTCCAACTCCAGAGAGTGCAACAGTAGGGAAAACGTTGGATAGCGTTGGGGTAAAAATTGCTATTCCCACTCCAGAGAGTGCAACAGTAGGGAAAGCGTTGAAAAGAGTAGGGGTAGAAATTACTATTCCAACTCCAGAGAGTGCAACAGTAGGGAAAACGGTGGATAGCGTAGGGATAAAAATTACTATTCCAACTCCAGAGAGTACAACAGTAGGGAAAGCGTTGGATAGCGTAGAGGTAAAAATTACTATTCCCCATCCAGAGAGTGCAACAGTAGGGAAAGCGTTGGATAGCATAGGGGTTAAAATTACTATTCCAACTTCATAGAGTGCAACAGTAGGGAAAGCGTTGGATAGCGTAGGGGTAAAAATTACTATTCCCACTCCAGAGTGTGCAACAGTAGGTACAGAATCTGTCCTCCTGATTGCCAGAGTAGATCCACTTGAGCAGACGTCGTTGTGTAGCACACAGCGAGAGGTGTCAAAGGACTGTGTACCACACCCTTCTCAGCCAATTAAAGGCTCTGTGGCTGGTTTGGGTCTGGTCATGCTCAAACGTCCTCAGAACCTGAGGAATAAGGGCATGGGAGGGAACTAGTAGTGAAGAGGAAAGTCCACATCAACTGAAAAGCCCCCCCTTGGCTCCCTACAATGGATGCTGGAGGACACAGTACATCGGGCAGCGAGCAAAACATCTCACGAGTAGCAATGGGTGAACAGACTGTGGACCACTTCCTGGTGGAGACACTTTAATGATCCTCAAGACGTAGTTGGCTGGGACTGTTTGCCCTGATGTTCAGTGAGCCAGCCAGGTGGTTGTCACCCTTCCACAGCCCCTGTTGGCACATCCATTAGCAGTGTCTCAGCACTGCTTAGAAAACAATGTTAGATCCCTCTCCTCCCTGCTTGATGATGTAGCACATCACAGTATTATTGTCTGTCAAGAACTGGATCCACTAACTGCTAAGGGATGGAATAAGGTCTTGAACGCTTACTGTATCTCCCATGTCTGTAGAAAATTGATGTATAATTTGTGTAATTTCTGTAATCAGAAGCCTCTGATTGCTGGATCCCCTAGATGTGCACCCCACCCGAGAGTAGAACTATCCATCACTATTGGGGTCACTACCGGAGGGGACAAAGACCGCCCATTCATGAGGTTGTGTTCTGTTTCCTACAATGCCAAACCTGCTACAGTTGTGTAGCTGCTGCAGTTGTGTAGTTCCTATATATTCCTATACACAATCTGCGCTTTCTGATAACTTAAACTAAGGGTTTGGTGGCAGACTGGTTTCGAGCATCCCACCGAGAATATTAGCCTGTTTGCATTAGCTAGCTCTCAGTGCCACTAGAATCTCGTCTTATCAGGGAGTGAATAGTTTCTGGCAACCTCAAAACATAACAACCCTGATCCCTCAGAATCGTGGAAACAATGTACTATCTTTTGCTCAGTCACTCGTGCTCACTTATTCTTTCTCAGAGAGTTTGCTCAGAAGAAACAGTTGGGCGTGTTGCAATAGGAATTTATTGCACAGTTGTTCTTCTAGTGTAAAATAGATGTCCTGCCACAACCTTTAGACAGTAGCAGATATATATGATTAGAAGTACAATGAATATAAAAGGATAGTACAGTTCTACCATCTTGCAATGATCATGAATACATATATGAATATAAAATGCATGACAAAAGAAAGCGCGTACTCTTACAATGCCTATGTACCTAGAATGTGAGTAGGTGTGAAGCCAAGAACTCCTCTAGGTTTTAGCCTAACCCCATTACCTGAAGTGAGAGAGTGTGTGACCCCATCTTGGTCTGGAGTTGGACACCCTGTTAGGGATGTATTAGACCTCTGTCAGCTGGAGCGTCTGCATGCAGGAGCCTCAGCGTCTCTGGTCAGTGTGCCAGATGGAATTCATGGTCTCCTCTAGCTAACCCTAGTAAGATGTGTTGTATTTATACAGAAAGTATCTTTCTACCCTTATGAAGATTCATTCATACTGTATGAGTCTCTTGATGAAGTTATAGGACACTATTGTTCAGGGAAACCCCTCCTTCTGTGCCCAGGACTAGAACCAGATAAAGGTTCAACCCTAAAAGGCTCATGACTGTGTAGTGTAGGGGAGGTAATGTAGGTGAAGGGGCATGATATTACCCAGGCCTGTATTAGGGTACTTTTATGGAACATAACAGTATGCCTGGAGATCATGCTGAAGTCTGCTAGATCTCCCTGTTGTTGGAATCTCTACCTTCAGATGCACCATAAGCCAGCATGTATGAGTGACCCAGAGAATGCAGGATGCCAAGAGACCAAGGGGGGCAGGGGTAGTTAATTGGGGCAGGGTTTTAGGGCTCAGGGCAGTGGAAGGGTAGGGGTAGTCAAAGGGAATGTTTTAGGATCCAGGGCGGGGGGGCTGGGGGGCTGAGGTTGTGGTAGCTTTCCGTAGGGTGCAGGGTTCTAGGCCTCAGGGGGAGGGAAAGGGGTAGTTATATGGGCAGGGAGAGGGAGGTTTTCGGTCTCATAGCAGGAGGGCGAGGTAGGAGGATAAGATCTAAGGACTTAGGGCAGGGACGGGGAGTCAGGGTCTTGATAATCTGTACCACGCATATCCCTTAACCAATCATGCCTTAGCCATTGAAATGCATGGTAAAGGCATGTGTGGTAAAGGAATCCATGATTTAGACGCATTCGTGGTTAGGACAACATTGTGGAGGCACGCATGGTTCAGCCATGCATTCCTCTGTCATACAACCATGGCAGATGGTTATCGCAGAAGTATCTGGATCCAATATGTGCTTGAAAGGTAAGTAATATACAGGTGAAAGTTTTCATCAGAATGTTATGTTTTGTAGTGATTTCTACTATTAGAATGCACATTAATGTGTGAACCATTTATCTCGGATTCCAGTCGATCTCATATGCTTGATTAGGTATGCTAGTGGAGATTTATTAAATATCTAGTTTATTAATAATTTGTGTTGGTTAATGTGAAAGTAAAATGGGTTTGATCCTTGGAAAGATCTTTGTAGTTCACTCTGTGTATGTATGGTTGTGTCCCTTTTCGCTGGGCTGGTAGTGGTTGGTGGTTTATAGCCTAGCCTATGTAGATTATTTTCTAGATACCATAACAAGCTAGGTAAGTAGCTATGACGGACACTGTGCCGATGAAGCTATGGTGTATATATAATCAAATTTATCTGACTGTTTCAGAGACCTATGTTGTGGTGTGGAGGATTGCTGGTGAATTGGCAGCCATTTGCCGACTGAATGACTTTGGTTCGCTAGTGAATAAACTTAAAATATAAATGAAATTTAATAGGTGTTTTGTAGTGATTATTGTTGGGTGAAAAGTATTATTGAGTGTCCAATGATATCTGATTATGAACATCAGAAGTGTGTTAGGAGCTTGTGCTGAGGCCTTTTATTGTGCACTGATTCAGTAAGTAAGTAAGTAAAATATCTTTTTTCGATTGTTTACATATAACAATCATAAAAGTACATTTCATAGACATTTGGCACGCAATAAAATTTATAGGAAGAATGTTTGTTACCACATGAACACGAACACAAGCGGAATTACAAGATTGTAATTAAAAGAGATAAAAATACAAATTTTGATTTAAAAAGATATTCCTATCAGTAGCAAAATTAATTAACCTTCCATGCTTTTCCTATGTTTAAGTGCTAGTTTTAAAAAGCTACATACAAACATGGTACAATCACTATGAACATCAGAAGTGTGTTAGGAGCTTGTGCTGAGGCCTTTTATTGTGCACTGATTCAGTAGTTTTGTGGTGTAGGCATGGTTAGTGATAACTGACGAAACAGCACATTTTAGGAAAATATTTGGCTTAAAAGAAAGGAGTAAGAGGGCAACACCGCAAGGTAGGCTGGTGTTAGAGTGAGGGAAAAGGGAAAAAAGTGTATGTATGAAGCAAACATAAAAATAGGCCTGATTCACAACATATATGTTTCCGGCTGGAATTCTTCGTCACATCTGGAAAAAGGTCTCACTGCCATTTGTGCAATTTACACACGATTACAAATTGCAAAATAAAAATGTTAAAGTGAGGGAAATCCATCTATGTAACTCATTCAATCATTAAAAAATTAACATAATTATAAATCTAAGATGCAGTATTGATTTCTCTTAGGGGTGGCCGAGAAATCCTATCCAGTGTGATAAACTCCCTTTCAATCCCAACTTTTTAGCGATACAAAGAAGTGTAAATACATTTTCTGAAATGTATACCCATTTAAGTCACACCTGAATGATCCATTACTGCATGGTGCAGAAGTTGACTAATCGCACACTTTCATAGTTCACTTGTAAGCATCTGAAAAGTGTTAGGGAAAATATATCTAAACGAGCTGAAAAACAAAAATCAATAGTTGGAATAGAAACATTTGAAATGTATAAATCCCTTATCTGTGCACGCTTAGCAAATGTAAGCAAGTCTTTATTGTATAATTACTTTAAATCATTACAAAAGATCGTCAGCTATGCAACATTAAAAATCAAGTAAATAAATCCAATTATTACAGTGTAAAACCGGACATTTAAAACCCGAAGCGAGTCAGCCTGACCACATTAGCTGTTAATAAATGTGCAGGGACATACTGTGTACAAAAGACCATGGTGCACCAGATTGAGCTATGTTCTATCATGCTGAATCTCATGAAATAAATAACGTGCAACACTATACATTTTAATATTACAGTGTAGAAACCGAACATTTAAAACCCGAAGGGAGTCAGCCTGACCACATTAGCTGTTAATAAATGTGCAGGGACATACTGTGTACAAAAGACCATGGTGCACCAGATTGAGCTATGTTCTATCATGCTGAATCTCATGAAATAAATAACGTGCAACACTATACATTTTAATATTACAGTGTAGAAACCGAACATTTAAAACCCGAAGGGAGTCAGCCTGACCACATTAGCTGTTAATAAATGTGCAGGGACATACTGTGTACAAAAGACCATGGTGCACCAGATTGAGCTATGTTCTATCATGCTGAATCTCATGAAATAAATAACGTGCAACACTATACATTTTAATATTACAGTGTAGAAACCGAACATTTAAAACCCGAAGGGAGTCAGCCTGACCACATTAGCTGTTAATAAATGTGCAGGGACATACTGTGTACAAAAGACCATGGTGCACCAGATTGAGCTATGTTCTATCATGCTGAATCTCATGAAATAAATAACGTGCAACACTATACATTTTAATATTACAGTGTAGAAACCGAACATTTAAAACCCCAAGGGAGTCAGCCTGACCACATTAGCTGTTAATGAATGTGCAAGGACATGCTATATACAAAATACCATAAAGCACGAGATTAGGCTATGTTCTATCGCGCAGAATCTCATGAAATAAATGATGTGCAATATTGTAAACAAAGCTGTGAGACCTCCCATTAATTAACTGAACATGCAGTGCATGCTAAAAGTGGACTCAGTTGATGCTGAGAAAGATCGATGCATTATCATGCTTCGGTTAAATCGCCGCAAAGAATGGGCCTTAAGGACCGCCCCCCCCCCCTCCCCCCACATACACCTCCGTGAGGCCCCTGCCAATATTGCAGAGCACAGGCAGCAATACAGCATTAATAATCAAAATACATAGTCTCAAATGTTGCATTGTAAAACCAGACATTCAAAGCCCAGAGGGGGCCTCCTTGACCACATCTGGTGTTGATACGTGTGCAGGGACGGGCTGGGGGCCTACAGCCCTAGAGAGCAAGAATGGGCCATACACTATCGCGCTGAATCTGGAGGGGTGAATGATGCACTATATTTTGAACAAGGCTATAAACTGTGCATAATTGACAGAGCATACGTTATACCGTAAAGTGCAAGATGGTCGTGCTGCATGTCATAAGGCAACCCCCCCCCCCCACCGCCCCACTCCCCAGGAGATATGCCAGTATTTAAGTGTCACATGCTAGGTCGTGAAATGTCCAATCAACATAAGTGCCTATGAGGTGCATCATGTCCTCTTGTTAAAATTTTACAAGGTAAAACTCAGCTGCGTCAGATCATGTCCAAAATAAGGCTTCGCGTGAAGTTCCTGTGGGTAGGAGGGATGTTGTGTCCCTAAGCAAATGTAGGCTACTCACATGCAAGCCTAAGAAAACAAATCTAAGGGAACATTTGCTCCTGAATGATGTTTACATTACATCAACTTGAGAAAACAGTAACATCATGAAACAGAGATGCAGTGAATTCAAACCTTGAAGGAGCGTCAGACAGCCGTGTCTATAGGTGTGAGAGAGCGCAAACTGAACAAAATGCATGAGTGCACCATAAGTACAAGTCGGTCGCGCAACCATAATAGAAGTGCTTGTAAGTGTTGAAAATACATTCACCTATACTTAGACTTGTGTAGTTAACATAGAAATTTTATATAGAAGTGGGACTGACGCAGAATTGTGTGGAAAATATTTAGTCTTATTAGACGTGATTAATCATGATCCATGTTATGTAGCTGCTAACGGAGGAAAGTCATGCTGCAAAGCATAGAAGGGAACAGGCCTCATGGCCAGGGCAGAGAGGATTGGAAATGTACACTTATACATGACATGGATTGCACTAATGTTATTTAGTAATTCTGTTTATTCGTTAGATTTATATGCCATAGAAGTGTTTCTCATAATCAAAGAATAAGGTGTTAACAGGTTATTTTAATTAACGAAAGGATTTGAAGAGAATAAAACCTCTGCGAGAATGGTTGTAGGCCTGAAGAGATAAAAAGGTTTTTCTGATTTGCACGTGCTGGTACAGGCCGAGTTGTGTCGAGAAATACGTTGCAAACTTCTGTTAGAAGTCTATGAGAATTGGGATCCAAGTTGCGGATGTCTGTCTGCAGGTGCGAGGGGGGTTCCAATTAAAGTTAGATGAATAGAGCTCTGTTCGAGGAGACTGGTACAGACATGGAGGAGTATTCAGGAATGTTTCGGGGGTATCGGCGAGCTGGAGAAGAAGCCTGGGAAGCAAGGTCAACGCTAAACACGAGGCCCAAAGGAAGATCATCATGGAAAAAGCCAGAACCGACACCACGTGAGGGGCGTCTCTTGAGGGGCGTTTCAACTGTAATTGTGATTTTGTATTAGGGACAGCACCCCTGGGTGGAGAGAGAGCAGATGCCTGAGGACCTTTCAGAGAGCGGATGGGTAGGCAGAGAGGGGTCATGACTGGAGATCATAGGTTTTCACCTAAGACTAAGAGTGGGTGAACTTCTTAGAAAGTCATTCACAGCTGACACCTTTGATAGGTAGGGATTTTGTTAAGTAGGGATACCATCCAGTACAGAGTAGGGACAGCCTAACATGATTCCTTCCTTCCTTTGTAAATGACGGATAGATTACAATTTGTGTCTATTCTTGCAACCCTGCTGATTCTGGAATTAGTTTTGGTGTTCTTCTTTGGTCGCCTAAGAGCTTTTAGAGAACATATGTATGTATTAGTGCCCATATATCTTTTGAATCTCGTTTTGAGATGCCTGTATTTGCAGTTATCATTGACTCTATAATAAACCTTTGAAACTTAGAAGTAGTATGTGGTTTTTCAGAGTCGAGCCCATTATTAGTCAAGCTAACCTGGTATTGGATGCACTTTCTTTCCTCAATGACAGGCAATAAAGATTCAGTCGACCTGAACGGGGTTTAGATCTGGAGTGGTAAACTAGAGATCAAAAATCCCGCCCTCCCAGGTGCATTTACAGCACCTGACCAACGGTGGAAATATCCGCTTGTTAGTTTAGTACAGAATCCGGCAAAAGTATAGAAATGCTTCAGAAGTAGTCGGGGGCCTGAGGGGGAGGGCATTCGGCCTACGTCGTTTACTTTTGTTTTTTTATTATTCGGTGTTTTAAGACTGCCTATTCATTGTAGTATGGTCTGAGGGAGTGGACAACACATATTTACATAGTCCCTTGCTAGAGGTTTCACGCATTTTTCTTGTGGGAAATGTTAGCTGAAAACCCCAGAGGCGCGCTCAAAAGTGAAATATAATCGAATACAAACAGGGAAGCTCTCACCGGCTCGGGATGGTTTGGCTGTATTTCAGAATAACATTCCCTCCACCCCTGGGAGTGGTGTTTTGAACGTGGCACGTCTCTGAAAATGAGCTTCGGTGCTTTTAGGGCACGTTACCAAAAGGATGGCACTCCTGGCACATAATGGTAAATAACAAATGTACCTCTCTATATTTTTATTAATTGAAAAATCTTTTAGTGAACGTAGCGAATTTCTACAAATATCACATACTAATCTGTGCTAGGTCAAAAAAACGTACATAATCCATGAAAACCACCACCAGCACACCAGATCATGCCCTACAGCTATATATACCACCCAGCAAGGCTGGCACATCTGTCCAGCTGCAGGTAATCATTCTGTCCTTAGCCGTAGACTGAGGTGACATGTCAGGTTAGTTTCAAAGCAGGGAGGAGGAGGGCTTCCTCACTATCACACTAGGGGTGTCCTTAGCCCTGTAAAGAAGGTGGTAACCAGCCACTGGTTATCAACAATGCAGTGGTAATTTCCGGCTGGTAGAATTCCCACCCTCTGAGAAAGACGGAATTCATCTTACAGAGAAATTTTGGGGCATATTTACAACAAAGTTGCGGAGCGTGGCGTTAAGCCAAGGAGGCTAACGCCACGCTCCGCCACTTTGTTGTAAATATGCCCCTCCACTTTCAAAATGCAGGGCTGCACCATATTTACAACAGTATGGTGCAGCCTTGTGTTTCGAACTGCGATGGTTCTAAATTTAGCAGCCTAGAGCCAACACAGGCACCCTTGCACAAAGGTGCAAGAGTGTCTGTGTTAATACAGCACACACAGAAGTTACAAAATGTAATTTTTTTAAAAAGATTGTTTATGTGCAAGAAGGGTCACTTTCCTGCCCCTAAACAATCAATGGCCTTTAGCTGTTTCTATGTGTGCTGCTCAACACAGCACTCATGGAAACAGCAAAAACGGGGAGAAATAAAACATTTATCCTCTTTTCACCTGTTTAAGACCAAGTTTTCCCTGGTCTAAATTATGACACTGCCTCCTATTTACGCTGCCCTTGTAAATAGCGGGCAGCGGCAAAATCAGTGGGTATTGCGGTGGAATGCCCGCTACTACATATGGCTCATTTTCTGATTTTAAAAATATTTTTCTCAAGGCTTGCACTTTTCATAGCTAAAGACAATTTTAAAGTATTGTGCCAATGCGCAAGAAGGTATTCTTTTGCATACCTCTGTATGTATCACAGTCAAGGCATGGTGCCCTTTTTGTACGGTTCACAAGGCATGACCAGTGGCCATGTCGTGCGCAGACTATGTACACAAGCATTAAATATAAAGGACATAATTAAATGGCACACGTGTAGATACCCCGCTTACTGTATGACCTCCTGCAATACAATCTGCTGGCTACATAAAGGGGAATTGGGCATGAAAGGCCTGTAGCCATGTCCCCTCTTGCCTGCACAACAGAGGACATGGCTGTCAGTGGTAAGGTGTAAAAGTAAGGTATGTGAATGCCCACACATATGTAAGTATGTAGTTGTTCAAAAACTTCCATCATGGATACGGTCCACCATAAGGTTCTGTTGAATAGGCTCTTGTATATTGGGGTGAGGGGCTCAGCATGGAAACTATTACATTCATTTTTGTCGGACAGAGTTCTGACGGTGGATCTAGACGGAAACATCTCGGAACCCTTCTCACTCCCCTGTGGGGTGCCACAATGTTCGGCGTTGAGCTCCACACTTTTTAACATCTATATGGCACCCCTGGCCAGTGTCATTCGGTCGTTTGGTTTCCAGCTCACCTCCTACGCTGATGACACACAAATTGTGTTGTCGCTGGCGGAGGGTTCGGAAAGGGAGGCGGGGGAGAGGTTCCGCAATTGCATGAGCTCTATTTCCACCTGGATGTCGTCCAACTGTTTAAAGCTCAACTCAGCTAAAACTGTGGTGCTGCAATTTGGAAATAATCCCCGAGTCTGGACCCCAGACTAGTGGCCAGAGGACCTGGGATCGTTCCCTACACTCTCAAGGAAAGCTAAGAATTTGGGAGTCATGGTGGACAACAAACTTTCCATGGGGGACCAAGTGAATCAGGTAACCTCAGCATGCTTCATGGTCCTCAGAATGATTAAAAAAATCACGTTTTTCCTTTCAGCAGATAACCTAATGACGGTCATCACTGCACTCATTATGTCCCGTCTGGACTATTGCAACGGTCTCTATTTTAATGTTCAGAAACAACACATGAACAAGTTGCAATTGGTCCAGAACGCGGCAGCGAGATTGCTGATGGGAGCCCCTAGGTTTGTTTCGATTAAAGGAGAACACAAGAAACTGCATTGGCTCCCAGTCCCACTTAGATCACGCTTTAAGGCACTTTGTGTCGTTTTCAAAGCTGTTAACGGGGTTGGTCCGGAGTTTCTTAAAACCAGACTCACATGGTATTCTCCAAGCAGAATCTTGTGCTCCTCCGGATCCAAACTAGTCCAAACTTCCACCTTAAAGAAAATGATTTGGGGAGTTAGAAGTTTTCTCCACTTTTCCTCCAAAGCTTGGAACGAACTTCCCTTCTATCTTAGAAATGCGCCAAACCTTGTTTCCTTTCGCAAGGATTTGAAAACATGGTTTTTCTCCTTTAATCGGCTGTCGCTCCCCAGTTCACCAGTACTCAGCGCCAGGACATCCCAGGGTAACAGTGCGCTTTATAAGTACAAATAACATAACATAACATAACATGGAACGACAACACCCACACATTGAAGGAGATTTAGTGCCACATTTAAAGTTTGGCAGGCTGGGCGGTCATCCACCAGGCTGATGGAGGTCATTACCTCCTCCGCCGCAATACCTCCACAACTCTGGCAGATTATTGCCCACCATATTTAAAGATCTCCTGCTTGGCAGCTGAGCGGCCATCATGCAGTGACTTAGCAGATTTTTGTTTCACAAAGTTTGTTTTTGTAGAACAAAAAACTAATGTCTGAGACTCTGGGAGTTTTCTACTAAGGTGGACATTTTTTTCTGTTCAAGGACACCAGATTTTCCCCAGCAGTTCCAGGACAAACAAGTATGTCAGATCATCCGCTCCTACTAAGGTGAATGGTACAATAATTCTCATGTTCCAGCAAGAAATCTGAGGTCAGCTATAACATTTTAGCAGAGACTTCCTGAATCCAGCGTGCCAGAGTTGGAGGAAGGTCTCTTGTCCATCTGGGATCCTTAGCTTGGAACAAACTCCCTCTTTTAGTTCCGTGCTACTAGCAATGTAACAATGATTAAAAAGAGGTTGGGAACTTGGCTATTTGTCCAGGCTTGAAACAACCAGATATATTTCCTCTTTTGACCTGTGCTTAGTGCTGGGACACGCTTGGGAATAGCTGTGCGCCTTACAAGTCACTTCATCATCATCATCATCATCATCATCAATATACTGACACTGACTGCCCCAAGTCCATCCGGGCTTTGGTGTTAGGTAACTACTGATGGATCAATTGAGGACACCCTGGGCAGAAACATGATGGTCTGTTGGCAAACAGTCAGTTTGGTGCACAGGGTACTCGCTCAGCAAAGTTTAAATGGTGATGCCCTTATTCACTTTGAAAGCCCTCTGTGAATAAATGCTTTGAGTGTAATGCTCACTTTTGTGAATTACAAATGTACATTTCCAATAGTCTATTTGCACTTGTAAGTCAGATGTTGATGGATTGAATGTAGGGCTGTGCAAAATTGTAATTAGGGGTTGTTTACCGCACCTACATGATGGTACAAAATGTGCCAGGCGAACATCACTTACAATGTTTTGCATTTTTTATTAAAACAGGTCACTTCCTTCACATGACTCTTTGTTCAAAAGTCGGAGCCGCCCTGGAAGTCCCAATGAGGGCTCATGTGAAACTTCAAGCCCAGTCAGGGATCCAAGAGGTTGGATGCATTCTCTCAAATGTCTCTCTGTGTCACTTGGAGTGCACAGATTGCAAGAATCAGTTGCGCTCTGGCGGGCAAAGGGGGAGAACCCTGGGACCTGGGGTCCGTGTACTAGCCCGCCATGTCACAAACTTCCCGGGATGGAGTATCATAGGCCCAGGAAGGCATTCCCTGTCTTCCCAGGTTCAGAAGCTTTGACTAGGCGGGTGGGAGCCCCGGCTCTGGGCTCTGTTCTCTGTTCTTCTGACCGCTGTGCACTAAAATGTCTGGGATGGGTTCCCACAGGCCCAGGAAGGTCTCCTCTGCCTGCCTGGGTTCAGAATATCTGAACTGGTCCTGGGCCAGAGTTTCAGCCGACCTTGGGGCAGAAACCCCCCAGCCCTGGGCTCCCTTCCCCAGTCTGCCATGTCCTATAGGGCTCGGTGGCGGGTCCTGCCAGCCGAGGAAGGCCTCCCCTGCCTCCCAGGTTCAGAGACTCTGATCAGTCCCTGGGTCAGAGTGTCTTCTTGAGATATGAAATAATGACCGTGCACTGGGTCAGAGCTCCAGCTGGCCTTGGGGTGGAAGGCCTGGGCCCACCATGCCAGGCACAGGGTACTACCGGCTCAGGAAGGTCTTCCTTTCTTGTTAAGAAGCTCTGACCTAGCTCTCACGAGCCCTGGGATCGAAGCACTCAGCCAGGGGTCAGTTCTCTGGCCTACCATGTCCCAAAGTGGGGAATTAAGGTAAAGCCCGTCTTTTGTTTGGGAAACCACAGAGCCGTCCATTGCACCATCTAGATGCAGGCCTACATGAACTTGAACAGCAGTTCTGAAGTCTTTCTTGAAGATGGAATGGTTTTTCTCTCTTAAACAGTGAAAAATCAGTTGTGTCTCAGTCACAGAGCAAACGTATTTAAAAGCATAAAATCTACGGATACCATCAAGAAACTGCTAGCCTTTATTAAAAAGGATGGTAGAAAAATGGGATACCTGTAGGGTCCCATTAGTAAACAGACTGGAGGCACTCCAAAAGGGTGACAGGTCAGCACATTGGGAGCACCTGGACAGAAAGGAGGAAACCAAGAAATAGATCCTGCAAACCAATTGCTGGTAACAATTGGAGTAAGATTTGGACACATCTAAAAAGATCTGCATTGTACCCCTTATCCTACCCTGTACTCAAATCATCCAAAAGTGAGCCAAAAGCAGTATCCAATCAGATTCCAGGACAGCACCTTATCTGTGCAAAGTCTAACAGTCTGTATACCTTCTAATGGTTGGCTAGCCAATAGGCTATAAATCGTTCAGCGGTCTTAGCAATAGCAGGCAGGTCGAGGAAAGGACAGTAGTTAGCTTTTACATTTACTTCTTCTTTTATTAATGCCTTAATCACTCCTGCCATCAACCGAAGGGGGTGGAGGTAGTTACAGCCTGCAAAGAGAAAGGAAAGTTCAAAGACAGCAATATATGGTGCACTGACAGAGGACATAAGTTGTCCAAAGTTCTTGATTTCATGGAAATCAGCAGTTTCTCAACCTGTGATTCACATTCTCAGTAAAGAGAGACAAGCTGTGCCTCATTATCAAAACCTTTTGGAATACCCAAGTCACTAAAGGCACTTCTTGATGCCCTCATGGTAACTTTCCATGCATGCCGCATCAAACACAGGAAGACGGTATAATATCAATGTATTATAATTTGTACAATCTACTCCTTTACCCTTACTGCCTACTGACTTTCAGTTCTTGGAGCACCACTTGGAATTTACAGGAAGAAGCTGTGAAATCTGCCCTTTTTGTTGCCTTCTGTTTCTGTCTCCCTTCCAGATAGCTGACGGCTGTCAAAGAGACACTGTTAACACCTCTCCAACCTTCCCACTGCCAGAGGCCAAGCCTGTGGGCCATATGTATCATACTACGTTTAGCGAATTCCAAATAGCGAATTTTAAGGAATCGCTATTTGGAATTCGCAAAACAGTATGTATGTACAAAATCGGTATTAAATACCGATTCTTTACCATTCCTAATTTGCGATTAGCAAATTGCTAATCGCAAATTACCCATTCATTTCCATGGGCCAGGAGGCCCATAGGAATGAAGGTGCAATTTGCGATTAGCAATTAGCTAATCGCAAATTAGGAATTTCTTCAAGGGTGCAGGGGTGTCTCAAGAACACCCTGCTGCACCCCTGAAAAAGACATTTGGGGGCATATGGTGCACATACATGCCCTAAGGGCATGTATGGGCGTCATATGGCACCTTTCGTTTTTTGGAAAAAAGCTTTTTGAAAAGGATTTGCAAATTACCACCAACTAGAAGTTGGTGGTAATTTGCGAATCCTTAATGGCATTTTTTGAATATTTTATGTTTGATACATTGCATTTAAGGAATCGCCAAATTTGCGATTCCTTAAGTGCAATCGCAAAATAAGGAATTGCTAATTTTGCTATTCCTTATTTTGCATCAAACATGTTTGATACATACCATTTGTCAAATTAGCATTCGCAGAGGCCTAAATTCGCAGAATTTCGGCCTTTGCGAATCCTAATTAGCTTGATACATATGGCCCTTGTCTTCCAAGATGGTGGTTGTCAACAGCCACCCAGGAAGTGTATTCATTCATTAGAGCAGCGCTGTAAGGCAAACCAGTTCCTAATCGGTTTACTTATAGGAGGCACAAGGTAAACCATTATAAAGTTACATTTCAGTAAAGTTAACAGTGAATTAGATTTGTAAAACGAAGTGGAAAATAACTTTGATTTCCCAGACTGGGATACAATAAAGTCAATTTTGTTCATGCGAGACCTGATCATGGAAAATTTGTTTAAAATATATAATGACAAAAAGCTTTTTATATCAATTTACTTTAGAGGCATACTTTAGCTTAATATCTAAAATGACCCATTTTTATATATTAAGCACCCAGCCCTGAAGTTACTAACCATGCTTTAGGAGCGACTTAACTAATATATAAAAGTAGATTAATCATACTGCAAAAAAATCTCCTTGTCATGTGTCATTGCAATGCTTTTAAACAGCAGTCCAACCTGGGCACAATGGTGCTTTCTGAAGCCATACACTTTAGTCAGATGTATGGGCAGTGCAAATACACATTGAAGCCCACACATATGACATTTAACTTCCACGCCACTGGTGTAATTTCTGCACCAACTTACAAAGATCTTATTGGGAAGTTAAACAAACCAATTAGGTGAAACGAATTTATAGGTACTTTTTATGTGCTAGATCACACTGTGAAAGTGAAAGGCAGTGTCACACTGCACAGTCATATTACCAGCAAAAATAGGGCCCTTAAAACGCAACAGATAAGGAGAGGTAACATATAAAAAGGCAAATTTGCTGCAGTAAAGGTCTAACTTGACAATATGTGCATTGTTATCTAATTTCTATGACTCTCTTTCTACCTTCTAGATCCCGACAAGTACTCTTAAATAGGATATACAGTTACGTGTAGTGAAGGAAAATACTGTGCTGTGAAATATCATAACTCAGATATTATGTGATAGAAAGGTGCCCTTCAAATTGGTTTCCTAAGATGTAATGACATAAATGGCAATTAAAGAACATTGCAGTGAGATAATGCAACTCTGAATACAGGAACATGAAATAATTGCCAAATACCCAGAGAGGACTGCTTTTGAATAAAGCCCCTCCTAAATCAGTGGCAAGGAAGAACCCAAAGCACGGCATGGTATGGTCTCCAGGTATTGGTCAATGGAATTTGTTTCCAAGGTCCCAGAATAACTGGATTTTAAATTGTTAATTTTAAGTCACTTATTTCTTGAATACTTAATGTAATCAGACTCGTAAGCAAGTGTTGCTTAGCGAGTGATCCACAATTCCTGATACGGATGAGAAATCACTTGAGACGCAAGGAGGGCCAAATAATATCTTACTGAGGCTGAGCTTGTAAGTACACAATTAATTCACTCATAAATTGAGTTTATAAACAAAAAATCAAACATTTTAATAATAGACTGGTCCGGAAATGGTGAGGTAGACCAGCAAGACCACCAAAAGGTTGTGTCAACATTATGTATGTTTACTATTTAGATTTTTTAATCTATAAACGTAAAAATAACTTCTTAAAAAGTTGATTATTGGCATGCCAGGTATTGATAAATTGTGAAATCTAGTTTGCTGAAAAAGCTTTTCAAAATGTTTATGAAATAATGATGATGCAAAGAAAATCTTTTAGATTTGTATGAGATATTCTTGGAAGTGTTGAAGAGAAATCAAAAAGATATATATATCTGGGACTCTAGGAGGAGCAGGTCCTCAAATCTCAAATCTCTGATGTTCTCGCCCGACATGTGATGTGTTGGTATCGAGATATTGATGATTTGTTCTTGATTTGGAGCGGCACTGAGCACGAGACACTCCAATTCATTGAACATATCAACAACAACGGTCTTAATTCATGCTTTACAGCCCATATGAGTAAGGAAATGGTGTGTTTTCTTGATGTGAAGGTTTTTATTGACAATGGGAGACTGGAATCTAGGCTACACAGAAAACCTATGGGGGGCAACACAGTGCTCCATGCTACTAGTCACCATCCGGAACATCTGATTCGCAGCATTCCCTTTGGGGAAATGCTGCAGATCAGACATATCTGTAGCTTGGAGGAAGAGTACACAAGAGCTCAAAAAGACAGTAGGACTAGATTTGTGGCCAGGGGCTACTCGACTAACATAATTGACAAAGCCAGTAGGATAACGGATCTAATTCCAAGATCTGAGGCCCTAACCAAAAAGGTAGAACTTACTGACCATACTATAGTCCAACCCACTGAACCCACCAGATTGATATTGACATATAACCGACAACATCGAGTTCTGTGTAAGATAATTACCTGTAATTGGGCCTGGTGCGCGATGATCCGTTGATAGGTAAGTCGCTTGACAGAACATCAAGTATAACTTTCAGGAAAGCTCGCTCAATGAGCGACACTTTGGTAAAGAGCAGTACTAAACTCTCCAAAACTAAAACTTGGTTGAATTCCAGAAAGGGATTCGTCAAATGCACTGCTTGTAAAGCATACAAATATGGCACGAGCAAAATGTCGTACAAAATTCCCTTTCATGATGCACCAGTGCCTTTTTCTAAGATGCTCATTTGTAGAACAGAGTATGCGGTGTATGTGCTGGAGTATTCATGTGTTCATGTGGTCTGCAATATGTGGGTAGTACCAAGTTGCAGGTCCACAATAGGATACTCCAGCACATCAGGACAACCAGTAACAGTGATGCATCTTACCCAGTTGCCAGACACTTCATAAAAGCTCATAAAATGATTTGGAACATCTTAACTACTTTGTAGTGGACACAATCTTACCCCTCAGACGAGGCGGCAACCGGGATGCGCTTCTTCGCAGACTGGAAACAAAGTACATCCTGGAGTTGGATACTAAGACGCCGCAGGGCCTCAACTCCAGTGAGGACTTTTTTACTTGCCTTTAAAATCTCCCATATTTCCCCCTTATGCGCTAGATCCTATAGAAACATTTCTTTTGCTGTACTTTTTAAATATATTTTAACACAATTTTTGCATGTCAAACCCTTTAGGGGTTTAGCTGGGTGGCACTTTATTAGCACTTACAATCAATTTTAGAGGTTCATTCCATAGCCCACATGAGCAGAATTGTGAAGCTTATCAATGTGGATATTTGAGAGCCATATATCAACTGATCTCAATTAACATTGAATTAATTTAAGCCATATTCACAAATAATATACAGAATTGAATAAAGGCTATAAAAATAGTCATTGGTAACCTGTTCATGTTGAAATGTTTTTAGATATACATGATTCAATGAATATTTAATTTTCTATTTGCTTTTAACCTGTGAAATACAATAAATATGATTGCAGTGCATTTCTTAAAAAAAGGGTAAAACCCACATGGGTCATATTCTCCTGGCACTTGCACTATGAGTAATTAGCTACAAATATTGGGTTTTTATTCTTGTATTTAACATTTCGTGCTATTGCTTTTAGTTATTTTTAAGGTTCATGATTACATGAATATTTTAATAATTATAGTATGTTTATGTATTTGATGAATTGCAATAATTGATGTATTGGTTACTTGAATGAACAATTTCCTCTATGTTCCTGAATTTTGTGCTTTACGCTTGTCACGTGATTTTACACTTGCACTTTGAATGTGGGGACACTCCTCATGCGCGTCATGTGAGCAAGGCCTCCTGAAGGCCGAAACGTGTCATGGCGGTAGTGCTGGGGATCTGAAATAAAATAACCTTGCACTGATACCTGGGTCCATATTCTTCTATTCCTGATGGAAATGTTCGGCGAAAAATGCAGCATATACATATATATGCTTTCTATACCTGGAATGGTAAATGGCGTGAAGCAGTGTTTGTGAATATATATATATATATCATGTGATCAAGGCCAGGGCAACCTGGTCGAAACGCGTCATGTTGTGATTTAAAAGGAATAAATTGCACTTTATAAAATTACCTTTGTGGTGGTTTGTTCCTGATGGTGAAGCGACATGGAGGTTCTCGTTTGGTCATTGAAGGACTTGGTTTCCATATATATATATATATATATATATATACATATTTGTGTGACCAAGAGCCCGTGAGCTCGAAACGCGTCTGTTTATGCCCTAAATAAACAAACTTTCCGGTACCTGGTGGTGTGGCTTGTCGTCCTTTTTCCTGATCTGAAGAGGAATCCGTGGATACATATTTATGTATATATATATATATATATATATGTATATATATATATATATATGTATATATATATATATGTATATATATATATGATATATATATATATATATATATATATATATATATATATATATATATATATATATATATATATATATATATATATATATATATATATATATATATATATATATATATATATAACTGACAATGAAATCCGCTGGAACAGAGATCAGACGAGCCCACAGATCGATTAAACAGGTAAAGTTTTTAATTTTGGCAGCTAGGGACTACGCGTTTCGACTACAACCGCAGTCTTGGTCACATGGCCCACGCCTCCCCAATACATGGTATTTAAAGGGACAGTGTCATAATATTGTCATAGACATAGTAGAAAACAATGAATACATCTTAAATCGTCACATTTCAAACTAATGATTAAGTGCATGTAAATACAGTGCAAATTAGTACATCTAAACTGCAGTTCTTTAAATCATGTTGTTAGTAGAAAAATATCTTTGTAGTACACTCAATTATGTCACAATGTGTCAGAATACTTGGAGTTTGTGCCTGACAGTATAAACTGCGCACATTGGGTCATGTCCATGTTACTTCTAGGTCTAGTGCCCGAGTTGTGCCATAATATGTAATTAGCAGGGTGCTTGTGTTTCTATGTGGATTTGTTTGCAGTGAAGGTATAGTACAATATTGTGCTAGGAGTGACTTGGGCCACGGTGGGTTGCCGCCCAAGCTCAAATCTGTAACTCAGACGGGATTTCCTATGCAATGTATGTCGCCACAATCCTACAACGAGAAACACATCAATTAATACATGTAAACATCAACACGGTGAATGGCAATAGTAAACATGAGTAACATTTTTCAGAAAATTGAAAGTAACTAAATGGCGCGATTGCATTTAATCATGAGGTCTGCAGCAGTGACGTTTAAAAACAAGAGTGGGGGTGTGATGGTGGAGGGTCAGGAAAGGGGGGGTGAGGATATCTGCTGTGCAATTTTCAAAACCATTACATTTGTTCCTGAAGTATTTTCAAGTGACTGTACAGTTCTTCGTCCTGGTTAAGGCCGTATGGAAATTGGGTGCCCACTAAGAGGATAAAGCGTGATTCACGTTTGCGGAGGGAGGCAATGCTATTACCTCCTCTCGGATTGGGATTGACTGTGTCCAATCTAAAAAATCTGGCTTTGGTCCAGTCTCCCCCATGTCTCCCCCATGTTCCTTAGCAAAGTGCCTCAAAGTACTTTAGCTCAGATCACCGTTGGTGATTGCACGCCACTGTTCCAAGATCCGTTTCTTAACTGCAAATGTGGTAGATCCAATATACCAAAGGTCACAGGGGCAGACAAAGGCATATACTACATACTCGGTGTTGCATGTTATGACTTGTGGAGCTACCATTTAGTTTTGGTCCTTTCTAGGGTGGTCTCAGTAACATTGACACTATGTCTACAGGCCTTGCATTTTCCTCATTTGCGGAACCCCTTGGTTTGTTTGAGCCAATTATTTTCCTTGGGATGGAGATGGCTTTGGCCTATATGTCCCTCAGTGATGTGTTCCTTTCGTATGTGATGAATGGTCTTAATCCTATCTCATTCCTTAATATGGGGTCCTGTCTAAGGATGTCCCATCTGTTTTTAAGGATGTTACGAATCTGGTTTGATTGGCTGCAGAATTTTGTAATGAATCTAGGGGGTTGCTTCTCCTTCTCCTTTTTGGAAACCTTTGTACTGTTTGCTTTAAGGATTTCCTCTCTGCATTGGGACTCAACTCTGATTTCAGCTTGATGGAGAACTTTCTTGGAGTATCCTCTGTCTATAAACCTTCTTTTCATTTCTTGTTTGGCTAGTGTAAAGGTTTCCTCTGAGCTACAGTTACGTTTAGATCTTAGGAATTCACTATAGGGGATACCCCATCTGAAGCTAGGGGGTGAGAGCTGGTGGCATGGAGGATGGAATACCCAGCTGTGCTCTTCCTGAATAGGTTGGTACTTATTCTCTCTCTCTCTACTATGAGTTTTAGGTCCAGAAATTCCACAGAGGTTTGTCTATAATGTCTTGTGAACCTAAGATTGACAGCATTACAATTCAAGCAGTCAATGAAGTCGTTGAGATCTTTCTCAGTACCCCTCCATACAAAGAAGATATCATCTATCTATCTTAGCCACTTGGACACACTGTGGGCCCATTTTTCAGTTTGGTCATTACAGAGCACTTGCTACTCCCACCAGCCTACCATGAGATTGGCGTAGCTGGGGTCGAAACAAGTGCCCATGGAAGATCCTTGAAGTTGTTTATAATGCACATTCTCAAACATAAATACATTTTCCTTGAGGCACATAGAGATCATATCAAGTAACATATTTGTGTGCTGTAAGTATTCGGCTTTGAGGTTTTTTAGGAAGAAACGACAAGCTTTGAGCCCATCTTCATGTCGTATACTCATGTAGAGTGCCTCTACGTCCAAGCATACCAACCAATCTCTGTCGCTCATTCTGATGTTTTGTATTTTGTGCAAGAAGTCAGTGGTATCATGTAAGTAGGATTTTAGGTCCTTGACAAAAGGGAACAAAAAGTAGTCTACATATGTACTGGTATTCTCAAATAAACTGTTTTTGGATGAAACTATGGGCCTCCCAGGTGGGTCAGTGTCGCTTTTATGTATCTTCGGTAGAAGATATAGGGTTGGTGTTGTAGGTGTATAGTTTTTTTAGGAATTATCTTTCACCCCAAGAGAGGAGCTCCTGTTCTTGCCATGTAGTCAGTTTGTCATGGTATAGACTTCTGAGGGTGGTTAAGTATTTTTTATCTACTTTTTCATAACATGTTCTGTCTTGTAGTTGGCGATGTGCCTCTTTAAGGTGCATTTCACGTGTCATAATGACCTCGTTGAACCCTTTGTCTGAAGGTTTTATAATGATGTTTTGGTCTTTTTGTAGTTTGTTCAACGCCTCCCACTGCTCTTTGGTAAGATTACTTCTGCCTGTGCTTTTAACCTGTGAAATACAGTAAATATGATTGCAGTGCATTTCTTTAAAAAAGGTTAAAACCCACATGGCTTGTATTATACTGGCACTTGCACTATGAGTAATTACCTACAAATATTGGGTTTTTATTCTTGTATTTAACATTTCATTCTACTGCTTTTAGTTATTTTTAATGTTCATGATTTCATGAATATTTTAATAATTATAGTATGTTTATGTATTTGATGAATTGCAATCATTGAATTGCAATAGAAGCCCAGGTTAGATGTCCTGCACATCTAACCTGGGCTTCTATTGGAATTCTATAGCTTATATTATTAAGCCCATTATCGCAGTTTCCTTCCTCTAAATCGACGATAATTTTAACGAGCTTCTTGCTAATATTGCACCAAGTTTCCATAGGAAGAGCATTTTTCGTTTTGATTATAACTTTGGCGCCGTTTGATGAATCTTCATGAAATTTTCCAAACTAATTCTTTGTTCATATCAGCTGCTAGGTTTTGGGGTAATTCATCAAGGGGGTGGCCGAGAAAAAAGGGGGATCTCAAAATGTGTTTTCTCCATGCAATTTCCATAGGAAACTTCAGACAAGGCCACAGGTCAAACGGGTGAACTGAATTATCCCAGATTTGGCAGGGAGAAGGGTCTTGGTCTAGAAAGCACGCTTTTGTTTATTTGGTGTAAATCTGTTCAGTAGTTTTGGAGAAATCTCAAAATTTACAGATATCGATATTTGGGAATTTTACCATCTGATTGGCTGAGGTGTTACGAGCACGAGCTTGCTGGTTATTGGCTGCGAATGGTTGCAACTAGGAAGTGTTGGCAGCCATTTTGTGTTTCTGCTGACATGAGTAAGGGGAAAAAAGGGCGAAAAAAGTAGGAAAGAGAATGGTAGGAACGCTGTGAGCTCCGTGGGGTGGTTAGGGTGTGCTATACAGGGAGTGTGAAGCGAAGTATTTACCCCTACTGGTGTGAAAGTGCTGTTTTGCCCACAGTGAGGTGGTGCTGAGGTGAGGTGACGGTACACTGGGGGATAAAAGCATGCGCCTAAACAGTGAGCTGAGCGCTGTAAACTGGTGTGTTCTGGGTGCTGTAGCATACTTGCCACTGTAGCATAGCTGTCCAGGTGGTGTTAGTATGCGTTTAGACTATAGCAGGAGTGGGAAGCAAACTACTAACTGGTACCGGCCTGAAGACTCAGGGATGAAACCGTGAGCCTAAGCCGTGAGCTGATTGCCCACAGAGAGGTGGTGCTGAGGTGAGGTGCCAGTACACTTGGGAATGAAAGCGTGGGCCTAAACCGTGAGCTGAGTGCTGTAAACTGATGTGCTCTGGGTGCTGTAGCATACTGGCTGCTGTAGCACGGCTGTGCAGGTGGTGTTAGTATGCGTTTAGACTATAGCAGGAGTTGGAAGCAAACTACTTACTGGTACCAGTCTGAAGACTCGGCGAGGAAATCATGAGCCTAAGCCGTGAGCTGATTGCTGTAAAGTAATGTGCTGTGGGCGCTGTAGGATACTGGCCGCTGTGGCATACCTGTGTAAGTAGTGTTAGTATGCGTTTATACTATACAGTAAGTGGGAAGCAAACTACTCACCCCTATCGGTCTGAAGGCTCGAATGCAGTGTTTTGGCAAGCAGGAATAAAGAAATAATCATGAAGAATATAATGCAGAATGTTGCAATGCCACAGAAGAGAAATGGTGAAATCAGGTGTGTCTAAGAAAGTGGCTTTGTGTAATAAAGCGATGGAGTCTGAAAGTTATATAAATAGTCTCATTATTTAAGTGCCATAAATGGACCTACTGGTGAAAGGCATTCAGCTGAGGCGAACTCCAACCGCTTCTGCTGTATTCAAATGTAAGCTCCTGCATCAGTGAATTCCACATTGCGTGTTACAGTTACATGTGACATAAACAATACCTATTAGACTTGAATGACTCTAAATTCTATAATGAAAATAAAGGTAGGATAGGATTACCACATGTATCCATTAAAGAAACAAAAAAAATGGTAAAATGTAATCATCAAACTTCTTAGGTACCCTGGTACTTCTTTTTTGTAACACAAAGTTATCAACAGTAGAACAGTCAGCAATCTCTTCTACAGTAGATTCAATCTGGTGCGTGTCAGAATTGGTAATAGTTCTACCCACATGGGAACTTTGAGGAGGAATAAAACATTGCACTTCTCAGAAGCACATTCGGTACCCTTCTCGTCAAACCATACATTATTGTCTTCAGCTCTTTCAAAAAAACATTCTTGTGCAAAGAGCTAAGGCATCGAGCTGAGGCAAACTCAAACCGCTTTCGCTGCATTCAAACCGAAGCTCCTGCATCAGTGAATTCCACATTACATGTTACAGTTCCATGTGACATAAACAATAGCTATTAGACTTGAATGACTAAATTCTATAATGAAAATAAAGGTAGGATACGATTACCACATTGTGCCAATCAGTTCCTAAAGAATGTCGTGCCAGATCGTGAGCAGAGGCTGAGGATGAGTTAATTTGTGTTAACGCGAAGCGATCCAATTCATATCCTCGAAGGGACAGTAATGTTCCTCGAATGTTGGAGTGGCAATTTGAATTTTCAGGCAATCTGCGATGTTGTCAAAGGTCGCACATGCAGGAAATCTTTCGCAGCTGCGCAGAAATCCCATTCTGCCACGATACCTTTTTGCGTTGCAGCGCCATTGCTCCACTACCGAAACAATCAAGTTCATGGTTTTCAAGATACTCCATTACCTGCTGGATATCGGGAGCAATTGTTGGGATGTTGGCAAGGCATAGATCCATTTGCCAGTCGAATGGGCAACATTTACAATTAAAAGATGGTTGCACGCAGATTGCATATGTGTAAATAAATGTCATGTTGTAGCTGGCTCCGATAATAGATAGAGGTAGGCAGCCGAAAATGTGTTCAGTTTTTTCCCGGTATTGATGTAGCTTTGTGTAGAGGCGTATTCTGTCGGACATGGTTGTTACCTCAGGGAGCGCAGCCATTTTTTACTAGCAAAAATAGTAGTAGGATGGCCGCAAAGAGAGCGAGAATTATGGGTACTGTTCTGTTATTCCAGAGATGATCAAATGAATGAAGTCTGGTATTATACCAAAAACAGTGTGCAAGCCTGTGACAAGGCCGGAAGAGACCGTGTTAAAAAAGTGTTCCAGACCTTGAGTGTGAGATGTGTTGAAAATTGTGTAACAATTCACAAAGTGTAATTGGAGGCTCGTATTTAAAAGGGACTGTATTTTACTTGAAGTTCGTGCTATCTGCAGTTGATAAATTTCTTTTGCAGAAGTGAGGGACACTTCGGTTCTGAACAAAAGTGCTTTCAGTTTGCTATGTTTAATGAAATAAATCTGTTTTCAAAGTAGGTAATGAAGGCCAACTTGAAGTTTGGGAGTTACTTTGTGGGGGTGGGAATAGACATTGCTACAGGAAGTTACACGGTTTGTAACAGTTAGGACATACGGTATGCCAACTCACATTCCGTAGGAGTGCATGTTATTGAGAAGCAGATAACTGCCAATAGAAAGCTGTGTGAATGTTGGTCTGATTGTGGGAGTTGGCGTGCTTTTAATAAAGCACGCAAGATTGGAGGCTGTAAGCTTAGAAGCGTTGTGCGGATGGACATTCTTGCATAGTAATGAATGACTGCCATTGTGGTTGCACTTTTCACCTGTGAGAGATTGTTCTGTGTCCTCTTTAAGACATGTAAATGGGAGAAACCACTGCTCATGAATAAGCGTGCTAACTTATATAATCACATACAAAATGACAAACAACATGTACACCTAGCAGACACAACAACACTACGTACTGTGGGAACCGAGGCTAGCCATGTACACAAACCAAACATGGCATGGCACCTCTGCCACACAATGCAGAATGCGGAGAAAGATGGGAGCAAAGTATGTGCGAAGGTGGCAAGTGATTCTCAATTATAAAAGTATACAATGCAAAGTGTTGAGGGGATGTGCCGGACAGTCTTGAGTATGCAGAGCACAGACATGTACATGTCAACATATACTGATGGTCTATTGAGTGAAGTGGACAGTGGACGCAACCATAATAGTACAGTCAGTAGGGAAGACTACGCAAACATAGCACGTACGTGCCCCCTCCCCCCAAATCTTTAGCGTGGTGGGATAGCTCGGCGTACGCAAGACTAGCGTAGGGGTATGAACAAAAGGCACGTTTCTCTGGGTGTGGTTCTCTTCCGGAATGGCGAACTTGCCTGCCAGGTCTGCGCAGCTTACACCGCCACGAGGCTGACGCTGTGAGCGAAGGTGGTTGCGTGAATGATGCTTTCAGCCTGTTGGTACCGAGAAAACGTCATGGTCGCTGCGAGGCACATATGCCCCACAGTTCACCTTTCTAAACCGCCGTACGTGAAAGAGGGCCCACCACGTGCCGATTGAAGCTCCTGGGTTGAGGCCTGAGAGCTCAGAAGGCTCCTGAGATCAACGCTGGCTACCGCACACAGGCACAAAGCACCCAGTATGAGGCCCAGCACTGTGGAGTGCTCTGTATACTACTAACACAGTAGTCCAACAGGTACCAACAGTGGAACAGTGTCTTGATCCCACAATGGACGATGTGAGAACTGCATCTGAGAGTGGAGATGGAGGTACTCCCTTAGACCAGGTGCACCCAACTCTAGGTCCCAACAGTGGAACGGTTTCTTGATCTCACAATGGACGATGTTAGAACTGCATCTGAGAGTGGAGATGAAGATTATCCTTTCAACCAGGTGCAACCAACTCTAGGCCCCAACAGTGGAACGGTGTTGTGATCCCACAATGGACGATGTCCGATATTACTTGCTGCTTGGTTTTACACAACTCCCTCTATTGAGGTGCATCAGACTCTGTGCTTCTGTAGCTAACTGCTGCACATGAATATTGTGCTTGGTTGACAGCAGTCGGTGGAGTATACCTTGGTACAGCAGGTCCGAAAAGTGAAACGGGGTCTTGATTCTATGATTGAGGATGTCAGAAGTTAAAGTCTGTGATGATTTCTGTGTACCCCCTCCAATCAGGTGCAACCAACTCTGTGCTTTCGAATCCAACGGCACATGGCTGCCTCTGGCCTACACTGCGGTCAGCAGGGCTCACAATTCAAATTGAGTGGTGATTGGTTAATTACAGAATCCAGTAGTCAAGTAACTACAATGTCTATTGAAATATACACAATATCCTTTTAGTATACTTGCTTGAAGAACTTTTTTTAGATGAGTTATAGATTTAGTACAATGACCAAATTCTTCTTGGTGATGGAAAAGAACACTGAATAATAGTCTACACTGTGGACAGCTGAGATCGCAATTCAAATTGTTTTGATTTATTTATTGAAGAGTTTTCTGTAATTTATGTTGTTGTATTTCGTGAAGAGAAAGTTAGAAAAAGTGTTCATGGATGTCTGTGTGACTTCTGCCTTCAATTTACACTGCAGACAGCAGTGTTCACAATTTCAATGGAGTCGCTATTGTAGATGACACAGTCCTGTAGGCAAAAGACATTGCTCCAGTACGCTCTGTCTGCAATACGCATACGCATCATCGCAGGCTCCGCACTCGCTTTTTGTTGCTTCGTGTATTACAAACTGGGCAGCTCAAGTCCACGTCACATGGCTGTGGGCCCTTGCTGACCGCTCTCTCTGCCTTTACTGCATACACCAGTGTTCCCAATTCAGATCGAGTCGCTATTGCAGATGATGCAGGGTTGATGGCAACAAACATTTCTCCTAGTACGGCCCGCCCGCAGCACGCATCATCGCTGGCTGTGCACATGCTGAATGCTTTTGATGTGGCTATCTGAGTGCACTGGAACTGATGGACCCTTCATGATACAATCTTTTTGTGTATTATTGCAGATCTATTGCCTGTGTCTCAGTATACCACAAGTTGTGGTTCTTTTAAGATAGATTTTTTTCTATATTATTTCACATCTACTGTCCCTACCTTACTGCAGCACAAACTATTGACCCTTTTATTATTGAATCTCTGTGTGTGATCCAATGATTACTGTTGTAGTTGATGCTAGCAGCAACAGTTCCCCGAGGGCTGGTTTATACTCACCCCACATGCATCCAGCACAGACGTCACTGGATATGTAACCCTGGTAATAAAGAGGAGTCAAGCGCACGTGCCCGTACCCACTTCCACTATCTATATGTGTCTGTGTGTTCATTATCTATGCATGAAACTGCCCCTGGGCCGTACCACATTACATTGTGCTGTGGACAGCATATGCAACCATGTTACCTCTGGCAGTGGGGAAAACTTTGGTTATGTAACTTTCAGGTGCATGGCTATCACAGGTGGAAGGCTACTTTACAGACCATGAATATTGATGAAGATGATGGTTGCATGTTGTGGGTAGTGTAAGATATGTGTACATAGCAAAAAGTTTTCAAAAAAGCTCTCTAAGCAGAAGACGTGTGTCTCATCAAATGATGTAGAGAGAATTATTAAAATGGGTGGCGTTCTCCAACTGCTACGATAGGAAATGTTATGAACTAATCAAATGCTTTTTATTAAGGTCACATGTAAATCGTGCACCCAGCGCACAAGGGGACCGCATCCGACGCGATTTTGAAAAAATATATTTACTATAATATAAGTTTCTTATAGTTAGAAATATATAAATGTTTAAAATATTTTAGACTATTGCTTGCTCTCATACACACTTTAAAGTTATTTAGATATAGTTTTGAGACATACAAAAAAAATGAGAGAATGGCGTACCCCGCGCGACACCATATGTCTATGATGTAACACAGGGCCTAGCAGTGTGCACTTGTCGCATACGCAACGCGCAGTGAGCACGACCCCATACGTACATGATGTAACGCACGACTTGGTACTGCGTACCCGTCACATACCAAAGTAGCAGCTGGCGCGACCTCATACGTATATGTTGTTACGCGGGACGCAGTGCCACAAACCCGTCAGATACGAAATGCGCATCATTTACGGGTTTAGCAATATGGCGGATAGGATTCGCGTGCTGATGGAGCTTGGTACACTACCGGTACGGGACTTTAGTCCCCCCCCCCCAAAAAAATTATAAAGAATTTTTTTTTTAAGATATAAAACATTACATAATTTTTAAAGTTAAAAAAAAGGATATTAGAGTTCCAAAATATTATAAAATATACTGAAAAAAACCATAGGTTTTACAGACGTTATAGTTAGTTGGACATTTGACTCGTATAAAACCAGAGTAATTCACCTGTTATAGTTAGTTGAGCTAACTATAACTCGCGCGCCCGCAATGCACTGCTGAAGATGTCACATATTACATCACTCATGAGATGGTCAGTGACATCACTGATGACATCACTGATTACATCTCAAATGAAATCACTGATGACATCATCCACGCGATAATCTGATGCATATACTGATGCCCTAATATCAACTTTGATACACCCACTCTAAAATACAGACTACTATTTTTGAAACCATATGTGAGAAGTTGGCCTGGTATATAATGTTCACTAATTCTAGTGATCACTTTATACCATGCCAAGCAACCCTTATGATGATTGGTTGTAATTTAACCTTGTAGACCAGTTATCCTAGTGGTAACATGGACAAAGCAGTCTTAGGCTAAACTCTGAAAGGCATGTGAAGCCAGCTGTATTACCATACACAACCCCCTTGAATACCAAATGAAAGGACACCACACAGATATATATTGAAAATATATATTGATTTATTAACTATAAAATCCCCTGGACTCTTTATGAGCACAGAAGCACAAGCGTTAAATCACAAGACAGTTTAAAATACACAAAAGTTGCAGAATATGGATGAGCCCTAGGGGCCACCTAAACCATATACTAAGAAAGTGGTATAAGAGATACCAATCAGAACGGAAACAGGCCTAGGGCCTTGGGAATCGCTGGAGCTATTCGAGACTAGCAGTGACTAAGTCGGGAAAGGCCCGCGGGACTCGGGTGCAGTGTTTAAAGTGCACGCACTCACCAATGTAAAGTCTGTGGTGCGTAAAAAGTACAAAGTTAGTTAGTTCGGAACCTTCCGAGTGACCTAGAACGCTGAAACTTAAGACACAGGCCCTTGAGATGTGTACCAGTGTAGGAACACCGGCGGAGCTGAGTTACCTCACCCACAGGAAGCGGATGCACAGGGTCGAAGTAGTGTCGGGTTTCGTCACGCTGGTCGATGGTGCATGGAGCTGAAGATGCTGCAGGCGGCTCGATGTGAAGAGTTCCGGTGGATCCAAGGGTGGATCTGATGTTGTGAAGACCTGAAAGCAGAGGGGACAATGTTCAAAGTCACTAGCCAGTGACTACCGTGGAACCAGATTGGAACCAGGCGATGTCGGGTGCAAACAGGCGTTGAGGTGTAGCTTCTCTCTGCAGCCACGTGGACACCGGGGGTCGAGTACGTCCAGAAGTCGGTCACAAGCTGTCCCACGCAGGCTTCTCGCTGTTGGCGGTGTCGGCAACTTGATTGGAGCAAACAGGCCTTGGCTAATGCAAGCCACGCAGGAATCGAAAAATGCTTACCACTCGGACCAGGAAGGCCAGAGCGGGGGCTCCTTTCTGCAGGAGCTAGAGCAAGTCTGTAGCAATCAGACCCGCAGTGTAGTTTGTCGGTTTCATCGCCAAGATGGCCGCTGACCACGTGGCTAGTGGCCGGGATGGCGAGTCAAGTGGCACAATGCAAAAGGGCCCCACGCAGATCGTGGAGATGCTGGGGGGCTGATTTTCGGTGCAAGGGCTGCTCGGTGGTGGGGGCTCTCAGTCCCCAAAGCACAACGTCGAGGAGGCCTTGGTTGCTGCGCAGTCAGCTTTTCGAGTGTCTTCCAAGAGGTCCGGTCCCACGTCACTCGGTGCCTTCACGGGTCCCTTCTTTGCAGGGACTGTGGATCGGGCTGTGAGAGGTCTGGGAGTCTGGGTCTTGTCAGGCTCTGGGCTCGGGCTCCGGCAGGAGGCGGCGGCAAAGCAGACGTCGAGTTGCTGATTGGTGCCTGTGTTCACAGGGTGGCCACTCCTAGGCCACAAGGGAGATTCTCTTCAGTCTTCTGTGCAGCAGAATGTCGAAGTCCAGTCTTCTTCTTTATTTCAAGTTGATTCAGGATGATCTGCTGTGCAATGGCACTGCTCCCACTCTTATTCCCAATCTGAGGGGTGGATCACCTACTAGGTCCCTCCTCTGGGAGGAACCAGGAAGGTGGGCGGTTACACCCCCTTTCCTTTGTCCAGCTCTTTGCCAGGCCTGGGTCTGGAAAGTCCCAGGACCGGTTTGGACTGGCTTATGCACGGGGACACCTTGTGTGCCCCGGGCATGTCTCAATCTATTCAGCCCTGTCCTACCCAATACACAAAACCCTGTCTGGGGAGGTGCTCGCACCTCCCAAGGCAGGAAACCCTTTGTCCAAGCCTCCCTCGCTGGAAGGACTTCCAGCAGCAGGAGGTCAGACTCGTGTCTGTGGTGGCAGCATCCATTTTGTGATGCTGAGGCTCTGGTTAACTTTAACCGGGGTTAAGGCTACACACATGTCGTGTCCCTCTAGAAGGGTGGAATGCTATCCCCGTCGACAGAACTGTCGAGGGGATAGTATTCCAATTCGTATGACACCTTACTCGACATGTTTTGATAAAGCCAAACCAAAGATAGCAAATAACCGCGAGGATTATAATGCACTTAAGAGTATATGGTATGGCAATATCCCGGAACAGCTTAGGGAGTGGTTCCCGACAGCTGCAGACAGGCTCAGCTCATGCTAGAGCACCATATCACATATTTCCAAGCACTCTGCCTCCAGGATTGAAGAGGCCTTCCATAGGAGTGGCTGATAGGAACATATGGGTCCAGTTTAAGGTTAGATATAGGGATACTATATCTAAGTAAGAGGTGATTACACCAACTTACCCCAGCTGAGTGATCAGCCAGTTGTGTCAAATATGGAGACCATGCCAGGGGTGGCACAATACATGCTGCAGCCCCTGGTAGGCCTTGGAAACATCTATGCCCTGGGTACCTAGGGTACACTGTTACAGGGGCCAATAAGGTGAACCAGTTCCAATTCGTAATGCACCTAAAGTGCATTGGCAGTAATTTAGAGAGAGAACAGCAGGCTGTGGGTCTGATTAGCAGGCCCACAGCCACATTAAGTCTTAAACCAGTGAAGCAAAAAGCAAAAATTTGGGGTGACCATAGGATAGCAGACCCTACTCTCCTACACAACCCCCCCAAACGCAAGGACATTAGACTAACCTTGACCAGTTGTGTCTTCATGTTCTAAGTGGAAGTACCTGGAGAGACCATCTGCGTTGCCATGGTCAGTCCCTGGGCGGTGCTCCACTGTAAAGTCCATCCCCTGTAGGGAAATGGACCACCTGAGTAGTTTGGGGTTTTCACCCTTCATCTGATTAAGACATAAGAGGGACTTATGGTCGGTCTGAATCTTGAAGTGAGTGCCAAATAAGTATGGTCTCAACTTCTTCAGGGCCCACACCACAGCAAAGGCCTCCCTCTCAATAGCTGACCAACGTTTCTCTCTGGGGGTCAGCCTTCTGCTAATAAAAGCAATGGGCTGGTCCTGGCCATCTACATTAAGCTGTGAAAGCACTGCTCCCACTCCCAACTCAAAAGCATCTGTTTGGACAATGAACTCTCTTGAGTAGTCAGGACTCTTCAGGATAGGTGCAGAGCACATGGCCTTCTTCAGGTCATCAAATGCCTTTTGACAGTTTTCTGTCCACTGAACCTTTTTGGGCATCTTCTTAGATGTCAGATCATTAAGAGGAGTCACAATGGACCCATAGTTCTTAACAAACTTCCTGTAGTACCCAGTCAGGCCCAAGAAAGCTCTGACCTGAGTCTGGGTAGTTGGAGGGGACCAGTCCTTGATGGTCTGGATCTTACTCTCCAGTGGTTGAACTTGGCCTCCACCTACAAGGTGGCCCAGGTATACAACCTTGCTCTGCCCTATCTGGCACTTTGTTGCCTTGATAGTGAGGCCTGCCTTTTGCAGAGCCTCAAGCACTTCCTTCAGGTGGACCAGGTGATCCTCCCAGGTGGAGCTAAAAACAGCAATATCATCCAGATAAGCTGCACAAAAGTCATCCAACCCAGTGAGGACTTGATTCGCCAACCTTTGGAAGGTGGCAGGTGCATTTTTCAAACCAAAGGGCATCACCACAAACTGATAATGCCCACTAGGGGTAGAAAATGCTGTCTTGGCTTTAGACTCCTCAGCTAACCTGATTTGCCAGTAGCCAGCTGTCAAGTCAAATGTGCTCAAATATTTGGCAGAAGTCAACTTGTCAATGAGCTCATCTGCCCTTGGAATAGGGTGTGCATCTGTCCTGGTGACAGCATTGAGTCCTCTGTAATCCACACAGAACTTCATCTCTCTCTTGCCATCTTTGGTGTGAGGCTTGGGGACCAGAACCACTGGGCTAGCCCAGGGGCTCTTTGAAGGCTCTATGACAACTAATTCCAACATCTTTTGCACCTCAGTCTTTATACAGTCCCTGACGTGGTCAGGTTGCCTGTAAATCTTGCTCTTTACAGGAAGACTGTCACCAGTGTCCACCACATGGGTACACCAGTTAGTCTGACTGGGTGTCAATGAGAACATATGCCTGTATGCCTGTAGAACTTGTCTACAGTCTTTTTGCTGATGTTCAGTGAGGCTGCCATCTAAGGCCACACCATCAACTGAGCCATCCTCAGGGTTCTGAGTGAGCAGGTCTGGGAGAGGGTCACTCTCTTCCTCCTGTCCCTCATCTGTAGCCATGAGCAAGCCCATGTCTTCCCTGCTGACATGTGCCTTTAGTCTGTTGACATGGAGCACCCTGTGGGGGCTCCTGGGAGTTCCTAGGTCCACCAAGTAGGTGACCTCTCCCTTCTTCTCCAGAATTGTATGGGGTCCAGACCATTTGTCTTGGAGTGCTGCTGGGGCCACTGGCTCCAACACCCATACCTTCTGTCCAGGCTGAAACTCAACCAGGACAGCCTTTTGGTCATGCCAAGCTTTCTGTAATTCTTGGCTAGCCTCAAGGTTTTTGGATGCCTTTTCCATGTCCTCTGCCATCCTGGAGCGGAGACCAAGTACATAGTCCACTATGTCTTGCTTAGGCTTTTTGAGAGGTAACTCCCATCCTTCCTTCACCAGACACAGGAGTCCTCTTACAGGGTGCCCAAACAATAATTCAAAGGGGCTGAAGCCAACCCCCTTTTGAGGGACCTCTCTGTAAGCAAACAAAAGGCAGGGCAGTAGGATGTCCCATCTTCGCCTGAGCTTTTCAGGTAATCCTTTGATCATGCCCTTTAGGGTCTTGTTAAATCTCTCAACAATCCCATTACATTGTGGATGATAAGGAGTGGTGAACTTGTAGTTGACACCACATTCCTTCCACATAGCTATCAAATATCCTGACATGAAGTTGGCACCTCTGTCAGATATTACCTCCTTAGGAAACCCCACTCTGGAGAAAACTCCAAGTAAGGCCCTGGCCACAACAGGAGCTGTTGTGGTCCTAAGTGGAATTGCCTCTGGGTACCTGGTGGCATGGTCCACCACCACCAGTATGAATCTGTGCCCAGATGCTGTAGGGGGATACATTGGACCTACAATATCAATCCCCACTCTTTCAAAGGGAACCCCCACCACAGGTAGTGGTATTAGGGGGGCCCTTGTTGTTCCACCTGCTTTACCACTGGCTTGGCAGGTTTCACAGGAGCGACAAAACTCCTTGGTGTCTTCAGACATGTGGGGCCAGTGAAAGTGAGGGACAAGCCTGTCCCAGGTCTTATTCTGGCCTAAGTGTCCTGCTAAAGGAATATCAGGGGCTAAGGTGAGAAGGAAACCCCTAAATTGCAGAGGTATAACCAACCTCCTGGTTGCACCAGGCTTGGGGTCTCTACCCTCTGTGTAAAGGAGTCCTTCATCCCAATAAACTTTATGGGCACCTTGAGCATTCCCAGCAGCCTCAGCAGCAGCCTGCTGTCTGAGGGGTTCAAGAGAAGGACAGGTTAACTGAGCCTGCCCCAAGTCTGCCCTAGAAGGTCCCCCTGTCCCCAGAAACTCAACCTGATCAGGTTCAAGTTCTTCAGAGACAGTTCCTTCAGGGGTCTCAAGACCAGCTTCCTGTGAAGCTTGATCCTCACTTGCAGGCAGTTGGGAAGGCACAGCCTTAACCCTCCTGTTCTTCTTCTTGGAAGGTGCTTGGTCCATTGTTCCAGGATCCAAGACCTGAGGTTCAGAGAGGCACTTTTTGGCCTGTGACCTGGTCACAGCAAGGACATGTGATGATATCCCTAACATCTCTGCATGAGTCCTGTACTCAACTTCTGACCATAGAGAGTTCTCCAGGTCATTGCCCAACAAACATTCAACTGGGAGATCAGCACTACCCACAACTCTTTTTAGGCCAGTTACCCCTCCCCAGGAAAAGTTAACAAGTGCCACACTATGTGTAGTAGTGACATTGCTGGCATTGGTCACCAGGTAATTATCACCTGGCATGTATTGTCCAGGGTCCACAAAGTTAGGTGCCACCATGGTGACACTGGCACATGTGTCCCTGTAAGCTTGAGCCACTTTGTTATTAATCAAAGGCGTCTGTCTGTATTTGCCCAGGTTACTGGGACTTATGTCAGGGGTCAAATCTATGTCCCCTTCACAAATCAGAACAGCCTGTGTAAGGGTTCTGACTAGGTCAGAATCTCCTTCAGTTCCCAAGGTGATACCCACTACCCCCTTGGTTTGTGGACCAGCACTGCTAGCTGTACTAGTGGGTGCAGTTGCCTTAGGGGCTGCAGTGCTGGGGGCTCCACCCTTTTTACACTCACTTGTCCAGTGAGAGGTGTTTTTTACAAGTTTTACACCTGGGTTTCTTCTGACCTTCTTTCTTCTTTTTCTTGGAAGTTTGGGACCCACCCTCTGTATCAGTTTGGGGCCCTGTTGAAGACTTCTGGTCTTTAGGTTTCTGCTCCCCACCCTTCTGGTCTGTTTTCTTCTGGTCACCACCCTGGTTCTGGTTCTGGTTCTTTTGCTTAACTCTGGTTCTTACCCATTTATCTGCCCTCTTTCCCAATTCTTGGGGAGAGGTCAAATCTGAGTCAACCAAATGTTGATGCAACTGCTGGTTCTGACAATTATTTAAAATTTGTTCTCTCATCAGCAAATTATGCAATCCTTCATAGTCTGTAACCTTGCTTCCCAGCAACCATCCCTCCAGAGCCTTAGTGGCACACTCAACAAATTCAGACCAGTCCTGAGTCTGTGTCTTCTGGGTATCTCTGAACATTAACCTGTACTGTTCAGTGGTTAAGCCTAACCCATCTATCAGAGCACTCTTCAGGACCAGGTAGTTTCTAGAATCCCCATCACTAACTGTGAGGAGTCTGTCTCGGCCTCTACCTTCAAAGGAGAGCCACAAGATTGCTGCCCACTGCTCCTGAGGGATCCGCTGTACTCTGCAGGCTCTCTCCATTGCAGTTATCCATTTATGGATATCATCCCCAGCTTTGTAGGGCGGCACAATCTTACTCAGGTTTCTGTTATCAAAAGACCTGTTTTTATCCTTGTGGATATTGCTGCCACCAGTGGGTTCTATTACCCCACTCTCTCTAGGCTGTCTTGCTCTAGCAAGTTTCTCTTGGGCCAGGGCAACCTCTAACTCTTGTCTCTGGATCCTCAATTCAGCCTCTCTTATTTTGGCCTCATGTTCCCTTCTCTGTGGGCTAGTCATCTCCCTTCTGGAGTGACCATGAGAGCCTCTAGAAGCATGGGAGTTGTTAGAGTCACCTGAGTGAGTCCTTCTCCTCCGAGGCTTCTGGTTAAGTCCACCTGGGGGTCTGAATGGGTTGTTACCAGATTCAGTCCCAAATAGGCTTAAGTTAGCATGGTCAGTCTACTGACCAGCACCTGACTATTTCTGTCATCGTCTGACTCACTGCTCCCCCCTTCTGTCTCTTCTTCCTCCTCTTCCTCCTCATCTACCTGAGGAGCTCCAGTGATGGGGGCTTCCTCATCTACCAGGATGATAGGGACAGGGGTGTCTACAGTGTCATCCTCAGAAGGATGGCCTCCTTCAGCATCCCCTGTGGGGTCTGCCTTAGAGGTCTTTAGAGTCTCAGACTGGTCCAAGATCTCTCTAAGGTGGTCTGTGGTAGGGGAAGGCCCTGTCCTCAGACCCCTTAAGACACAAAGCTGTCTTAATTCCTTAAAGGAAAAAATAGCAAATTTGGATGGTGCCCTTGGAGGGTCACTCTCAACAGGGATGTTCCCAGTGGAACCCTCTGCTCCAGACATTGCTCTAGTGTGGGTGGATGTGTTGCAATCTACCTACACTGGTGTTTACCTACTAAACCTATCTAGTAGTTGTAGTCAGGGTGTGCTACTCCCTTTGCTCTACAACAACTAAGTTCAGTAGAACTTAAGTATACTAGTCTTGTTTTATATGTACCTAGCAGGTACCTGTATGATCTTTCAAATTATAATCTCAAAGATTGTAATGGTACAACAACAGCAAGCTCAGATCCCAATCCGCTGCTCACCAATGTGAGAAGTTGGCCTGGTATATAATGTTCACTAATTCTAGTGATCACTTTGTACCATGCCAAGCAACCCTTATGATGATTTGTTGTAATTCAACCTTGTAGACCAGTTATCCTAGTGGTAACGTGGACAAAGCAGTCTTAGGCTAAACTCTGAAAGGCATGTGAAGCCAGCTGTATTACCATACACAACCCCCTTGAATACCAAATGAAAGGACACCACACAGATATATATTGAAAATATATATTGATTTATTAACTATAAAATCCCCTGGACTCTTTATGAGCACAGAAGCACAAGCGTTAAATCACAAGACAGTTTAAAATACACAAAAGTTGCACAATATGGATGAGCCCTTGGGGCCACCTAAACCATATACTAAGAAAGTGGTATAAGAGATACCAATCGCTGGAGCTATTCGAGACTAGCAGTGACTAAGTCGGGAAAGGCCTGCGGGACTCGGGTGCAGTGTTTAAAGTGCACGCACTCACTAATGTAAAGTCTATGGTGCGTAAAAAGTACAAAGTTAGTTAGTTCGGAACCTTCCGAGTGACCTAGAACGCTGAAACTTAAGACACAGGCCCTTGAGATGTGTACCAGTGTAGGAATACCGGCGGCGCTGAGTTACCTCACCCACAGGAAGCGGTTGCACAGGGTCGAAGTAGTGTCGGGTTTCGTCACGCTGGTCGATCGTGCATGGAGCTGAAGATGCTGCAGGCGGCTCGATGTGAAGAGTTCCGGTGGATCCAAGGGTGGATCTGATATTGTGAAGATCTGAAAGCAGATGGGACAATGTTCAAAGTCACTAGCCAGTGACTACCGTGGAACCAGATTGGAACCAGGCGATGTCGGGTATAAACAGGCAGTGAGGTGTAGCTTCTCTCTGCAGCCACGTGGACACCGGGGGTCGAGGACGTCCAGGAGTCAGTCACGAGCTGTCCCACGCAGGCTTCTCGCTGTTGGCGGTGTCGACAACTTGATCAGAGCAAACAGGCCTTGGCTAATGCAAGCCACGCAGGAATCAAAAAATGCTTACCACGCGGACCAGCAAGGTCAGAGCGGGGGCTCCTTTCTGCAGGAGCTAGGGCAAGTCTGGAGCAACCAGACCCGCAGTGTAGTTTGTCGATTTGATTGCCAAGATGGCCGCTGACCACGTGGCTAGTGGCCGGGATGGTGCGTCGAGTGGCACAATGCAAAAGGGCCCCACGCATATCGTGGAGATGCTGGGGGGCTGTTCTTCGGTGCAAGGGCTGCTCGGTGGTGGGGGTTCTCAGTTTTTTATGGCAGGGCCGAGGCAGAAGTCGGGGGAGAAAAAGAGGCCAACAGTCAGTGAATTGGGCACCAGACCCCGCGAACAACAGAGGGGAACAATCCTAGAAGGCAGTAGTGATTTAGTAGTGAACCTCAGCAGCCGCACACTTACACCCACTGAGACTTCGGTCCTGAATAAAGGACTTGGATTTGTTCCTACAAATGAAGGAGACCCCTTCAACTTGAGATGCGAATTGGAATCCTTTTATAGGAAGGTCCGCTTACATTTCTTCTTCAAACTGACCAATGATAACAACGATTTGGTGGACCCTGTGGATCAGAACACTGGTCTTAGACCGAAATCCACATTCATGCCTCTCAATCACCAAGTGCCAGCGAGGGTCATTGCTTTTGAGCAGGCAGTCACTCATGATATCATGAATACAGATCGTACAAACAAAAAGTCCTTTTCCAACATGACTAGGACAGAAAAGCTGGCACTCGCAACCTTGTCTAAAGACACCAGCATTACCATCAAGCCCGCCGACAAGGGCGGTGCCATTGTCATACAGGACACTGACACCTACCACAGAGAGTGCTTACGATAACTAAGCAATTCCAATGCCTATTGTCGACTCACTGAAGATCCGACCCCGAGACTCTCCAATGATATCAAGAGTCTCACGGAGGAAGCATCCTGCGAGGGATGGATTACATCTCAGGAAGCAAGGTATTTGACCACGGCCCACCCGGTGGTCCCTTACTTCTATTGCCTCCCGAAGATACACAAGGAGAAGAGACCACCTCCGGATCGCCCCATCATCTCGGGTATTGGGTCTCTACTCGAGCCGCTATCCACTTTTGTGGATGTTTACCTGAAACCACTAGTAAAAGAGACACCTACGTACCTGCAGGACACTGGTGATGTCCTTCGACTTCTTGCTGAGACTGAGTTCAATGTCGAGACCGACCTATTGGTGAGTTTCGACGTTGAGTCTCTTTATACGTGCATCCCTCAGCAAGAGACTCTGGACTGCATAAGGCACTTACTTGAATCCAAACCACCGGATACCATCACTCCGATACCCTTCATCATGGAGTGTGCCAGACTAGCTATGATGGAGAATTATTTCCAATACCAGGATGATCTTTACCTCCAAGTCTCGGGGACATCAATGGGGAGTGTCTTTGCCCCCAGTTTGGCGAACCTGTATATGCATCAGTTCGAGCAAGATCATGTCCTGAACCACAGCAACCCTTACTTCCGTCAGGTGTTGCTGTGGCGCAGATACATAGATGATATCTTTGTCATATGGAGGGGCACCAGTGTGGAGGTTACTGACTTTCACACGTGGTTGAACTCCAGGAATCAATATCTCCGTTTCACAGTGGAGTACAGTAAAGAGCGGCTACCATTCTTGGATCTTCTTATTTTTCCGGAAGAGGGAGGTTTGCAGAGCCGATTGTATAAGAAACCCATGGCTCGTAACTCCCTATTGTCATACCGAAGCTTCCACCCACAGTCACTACGTGACAATTTGCCAGTGGGCCAATTTTTGAGGGTCCGGCGAAACTGCTCTTCCAATCACTTGTATGAACAACATGCGAGGGAATTATCATGCAACCTGAAGGAGCGGCACTATCCTAATCAATTGATACGTCGGGCTCACAAAAGAGCCTTCAACAACAATCGAGAGGCACTAATCGAACATCGACACAGTAAGGCACCTTCCGAGAGGATTACGATGGTACACACTTTCAGCACCCGATCTAATATGGTAAAGAAAACAGTTTTGAAACACTGGAAAATCTTGAATACGGCTTCTGGTGAAATACCCAGGCCTCTGTTCGCCTTTAAACGAGGGTCTAGTATCAGAGATAGCCTGGTTCATACAAGACCGCGGACACAGAGGAAGGAAACCACTACCACCCTGGACACCATCTGGAATACCACTCCAGTTCAAGGGCACTACCCCTGTGGTAACTGTACGTCTTGTCCACAGACCCGCAAGACCCTCTCCATTGACATCGGAACTTCTAGACCGTGGAAGTTGTTTAATCATACCAACTGCAACTCGGAGAGATTGATCTATATGATCACATGCCCGTGTGGTCTGGCTTATATTGGACACACCACCAGAAAAGTTAAGCTTCGTATCAGCGAACATAAGAGTACGATACGGTGTAATAAACAGTCCACCTGTCTGACGAACACTTTTTAATCAAGAAGCATAAAGCTGATGACCTGAGGTGGGTGGTTTTAGAACAACCCTTCATCCCACCACACATAACAGATGTCTCAAGGTTTCTTTTTATCAAGGAACAGCGCTGGATTTTCAAATTGAAAACTGACGTATCGGGGTTGAATGACAATATACCTTGGGTGTCCATTTGACCATCTGGGATTCTCCAGGGACAACATCCCTTATAAATTGTCAACCATTTACACTCTAAGATTTCAGCCTAATAGCTTTACATACACTTTACATGATGTAGATCCTCTTCAGTGACCATACAAAGTGTAGTACACGTCAGTAATTTGTCAATATTATCCAAACATGCCAAAAGAACCAGGTTAGGCATTGGTCGCTCCGCTGTTGAGTCCATTTAATTCAAGCTATGGGTTCAGCCAGCTTTGTTGCTGAAGGTTAGGACTCCTCTAACTCATAGTGATCAACACACAATCCACCGTGGTTTAGACCCATTCTTTATATATTGATTAACATTCTGGCATAATGTGCCCTTTATATATCTTTCACACACCGCTCTTACAACTGCGCTGTAGACTTAACACTTTTTGATCAATACTATAAATACTAGCGCATAATATATGGGCATAGCGCCTGGTATTTAATTTAATATCCCTTGAGTGTGTACTGTTTTGCCATAGGGGCGTGATTATGCAGGATTTTGAGCTTGCGTATAGCGCTTCATATAACCCCATGTCGCCGTTCTGATACTGTCCCAGGTGATATGAATATTTGGCAGTGGTTGGGCAAACGAAGCACAGCTATGTCTTCCCGCTAGTCTACTTCGTGCTTTGTTTACACGCCACTGGGCATGCGAGCGCTACGGGCGCATTCATACCTAACCTAAGGCATGCTCTACTTTTTCGCGCATGCCCTGTGCATGCGCCGCTACGGACATACCCCCTGTAACCGGCGGCTTGCTTCACATCATCGCGCATGCTCGGTGCATTGTACACAGCGTGCCGAGATGCGACGCATTGCCGCGCATGCGCAGTGCATGGTTTAGACGTACATCGGCAACAGCGATAGGATAACAGCTGTTGCCATTTTTCCCAATTAGGTTGGGTATAAAAACACGAGCCTCACCTCTCCTCGTTGCCTCCCCTTCGGCTTTGGTGTTAGCCGAGAGGTACCGACGGAGAGGTGAGTAGACAGATCGTGGCACGCTCCTTCAGGTTGTTTGGGGGTTTTCTTCCTAAGCACTTTGATTCTGAGATGGAAAACCCTCCAGGCTGATGTATTTTCCCAGCCTGATTTTAAGACTGAGCTTTTCACCTTTTCTTTACAATCAAATCATGGTTTTAGGTGTAGGCTAAGTTTTCTTTTTGTCCTCTTACAGTCTAGTATAGGGCTAAGGTTTTTTCACTCAGGCTCACTACCCTTCAAAATTCATCTTTGAGCCATACAGTTTATTCCTATCTCTTGACTGTATGAGGGTTCTGAGTGGTCAACAAGCTGATAACTTAACAATTATTACTTGGTCAATAGGGGTATTCACTCCTGGTTGACCCAGCCAGTCAGCGACTAGACACTAGTTTTGTCTATCAGTTATACCTTCTCTTGATCTCCATGGGACAGCGATCGGTGCAGGCAGGCATACAACCAGTTTTTTACATGCACAGACTGTATACCTTAACATTGACTTGGGATACTTTATAGACCTTTGAGTCACTTAGGCTTACATGCTTTATTTTATTTCTGTGCATAGAGCGGGGCCTCAATCTCCGAGCCGTTGCCGGGTGAGGTGAGGCTTGACTCCCACATATTGCTGCGTAAGTCTTCTATACTTTGTTTGAAAATTATGTTCAGCAATGACTGTGGTTTACTCCAAATGCAACCTTTATTCGGTTTGGCCGTTCTAGTAGGGACTAGCCCAGCTGAGTCTATTAAATGGTCCTTACAACGTGACAAGTTTGTTATGTTTTATGAACAAACAATAGTTGTTGTCTTTTTGTTTCCATTTACAGGATCACATCCTCTATCAACTACTGGTTCGAGAGGATACGGTAGGATGGTCTACATGACCACTACAGTAGTTTGGACAGTTCGTTAACAAATAATTTGGTCTGTCCTTTTCATTTTTCACTTTACACAAAAATACTTGAGTGTACCTTTGCAGTAGCAATATCTTATGTATCTGGCCCTGAAGAATGCCGGTGTAGTTTCACCTTTGGCAGAAACATGTTGGCCTAATCCACAACACAGCAAAGTATCACAGTGATTTTTTCACACTGTCCTACACTTCTTTTTAACCTGGCGTCCTGGTGAATATCAGTAAAAAAAAAATCTTTTGCCTCGACCGTCATTTTAACATCACTTATTTCACTCCTTTTTGTTTGCACTGCACTTTTTCAGCACCACTCTGTGGCATGGACACTTCTACGATATGAACTAGTAGTGTGTGTTGTCTGGCCAATTCATCTGGGCTTGGACTCACCACCCTGGTTAGACGTCCTACATGACGAGGCTCCGCCAAATGGGTGGGCTGATAGGATATCTATCATATACTTGTGTCATGTGACCACTTGGTCTGATTTAGTGCAATCCAAAAGTGTGGTCTCCTAAACAGGACCGTATAGACTCAGCTCTGTTGGTTAACAGACCCTCCAACTCTTTGTGTTCGTTGGGGGTTCTCAGTCCCCAAAGCACAACGTCGAGGAGGCCTCGGTTGCTGCGCAGTCAGCTTTTCAAGTGTCTTCCAAGAGGTCCGGTCCCACGTCACTCGGTGCCTCCACGGGTCCCTTCTTTGCAGGGACTGTGGATCGGGCTGTGAGAGGTCTGGGAGTCTGGGTCTTGTCAGGCTCTGGGCTCGGGCTCTGGCGGGAGGCGGCGGCAAAGCAGACGTCGAGTTGCTGGTTGGTGCCTGTGTTCACAGGGTGGCCACTCCTAGGCCACAAGGGAGATTATCTTCGGTCTTCTGTGCAGCAGAATGTCGAAGTCCAGTCTTCTTCTTTATTTCAAGTTGATTCAGGATGATCTGCTGTGCAATGGCACTGCTCCCACTCTTATTACCAATCTGAGGGGTGGATCACCTACTAGGTCCCTCCTCTGGGAGGAACCAGGAAGGGGGGCGGTTACACCCCCTTTCCTTTGTCCAGCTCCTCGCCAGGCCTGGGTCTGGAAAGTCCCAGGACCGGTTTGGACTGGCTTATGCACGGGGACACCTTGTGTGCCCCGGGCATGTCTCAATCTATTCAGCCCTGTCCTACCCAATACACAAAACCCTGTCTGGGGAGGTGCTCGCACCTCCCAAGGCAGGAAACCCTTTGTCCAAGCCTCCCTCGCTGGAAGGACTCCCAGCAGCAGGAGGTCAGACTCGTGTCTGTGGTGGCAGCATCCATTTTGTGATGCTGAGGCTCTGGTTAACTTTAACAGGGGTTAAGGCTACACACATGTCGTGTCCCTCTAGAAGGGTGGAATGCTATCCCCGTCGACAAAACTGTTGAGGGGATAGTATTCCAATTCGTATGACACCTTACTCGACATGTTTTGATAAAGCCAAACCAAAGATAGCAAATAACCGCGAGGATTATAATGCACTTAAGAGTATATGGTATGGCAATATCCCGGAACAGCTTAGGGGGTGGTTCCCGACAGCTGCAGACAGGCTCAGCTCATGCTAGAGCACCATATCACATATTTCCAAGCACTCTGCCTCCAGGATTGAAGAGGCCTTCCATAGGAGTGGCTGATAGGAACATATGGGTCCAGTTTAAGGTTAGATATAGGGATACTATATCTAAGTAAAAGATGATTACACCAACTTACCCCAGCTGAGTGATCAGCCAGTTGTGTCAAATATGGAGGCCAGGCCAGGGGTGGCACAATACATGCTGCAGCCCCTGGTAGGCCTTGGAAACACCTATGCCCAGGGTACCTAGGGTACACTGTTACAGGGGCCAATAAGGTGAACCAGTTCCAATACGTAATGCACCTAAAGTGCATTGGCAGTAATTTAGAGAGAGAACAGCAGGCTGTGGGTCTGATTAGCAGGCCCACAGCCACATTAAGTCATAAACCAGTGAAGCAAAAAGCAAAAATTTGGGGTGACCATAGGATAGCAGACCCTACTCTCCTACACCATACACTGAACAATGCCAGATACTACATACCATCGACTATTTGTATGGGTGTGTTGGTGAGTAAATGAATGTCTCAGTGGCATATGTGTGAGTAACTACATATGTTTTAAGGCAGTATATGTGAGTGTTGGAGTATATAAATGACTATACGTGAGTGGGTGTATCAAAGTTGATATTAGGGCATCAGCATATGCATCAGATTATCCCGTGGATGATGTCATCAGTGATGTCATTTGAGATGTCATCAGTGATGTCATCAGTGATGTCACTGACCATGTCATGAGTGATGTAATATGTGACGTCATCAGCAGTGCATTGCGGGTGCGCGAGTTATAATTAGCTCAACTAACTATAAAGGGCGAATTTTTCAGGTTTTATATGAGTCAAATGTCCAACTTACTATAACGTCCCTGAAACCTATGGTTTTTTAGTCAATTTCAAAGGTTTTTTAAATGCCAATTCCTAACTATAACGTCTGTAAAACCTATGGTTTTTTCAGTGAATATATATATATATATATATGTATATATATATATATTACCTACTGGCGGTCGCCAGTAGGTACATATAGTTAGGACCTAGTTACAATAGGAAATTCTGAACATTCTATTGGGAATAACTTTGGCGCCAATTGAGGGATCTGCCTGTAATTCTCCTTAAATTTGCCTCACTGCGCTCCGCTCCTTCCCTGAAAGTTTCGGGGGGATTCATCAAGCGGGGGCCGAGAAAAAAGGGGGGTCCCAAAATGTGTTTTCCCTATGTTAATTTCCATAGGGACATTCTGACAAGGCTACAGCTCGAACGGCTGAATGGAATTACACCAGATTTGGCAAAATGGTAGGGACTGGTATGCAGCAGTGCCTTTTGTATGTTTGGTGTAAATCCCTCCAGTAGTTTTTGAGAAAATTGAATGTGAAATTGAGTCCAATGCAATTTCCCATAGGACCTTTAGACACGGCTACAGCCCGAACGGCGGAATGAAATTATACCAAACTTGGCAAAATGGTACAGCCTGGTATGCAGAAGTGCCTTTTATATACTTGGTGAAAATCCCTCCAGTAGTTGTTGAGAAAATTCAATTTTCCCAAATTATATATCTATGGGCGGGACACAGTGAGTGCACTGTAATCTTACTGTACTCTGTACCTTCCCGAGTATGAGCTGCATGCTGATTGGCTGCTACTGTCTGTGAACATTCCAAAACAGAAATTGTTCGCAGCCATCTTGTGCCTCGGTAGACTGAGGCACAGGAAAGCAGAAAAACAAACGTGTAGAACTCAAAAAGGGGTCAGGGTAGAAGCACCCTACACACCGGGTCCCACAAGCCCCCCCCCCAGGCCCAAATGTTTATTTTTTTTCATCGAAAAAATCGCGGGGGTAAACGCACCGTACGCGTACCGTCCGCGCATGGTGCGCGTACGGTGCGCATAAGGTGCGCATATCACCGCAATTTTACAAAGAAAAACATATTTGGGCCGGGGGGGGGGCTTGTGGGACCCCCTGAGCAGGTCTAGGGGGCAGGGTGCTTCAACCCTGCCCCCTTTGCGTGTTTTGCACCTTTGTTTCACTGCTTTCTTGTGCCTTGGTTCTACCGAGGCACAAAATAGCTGCCAACACTTCCTGGTTTGGAGTGTTGACAGACAGTGGCAGCCAATCAGCATGAATTTCACAGCAAAGCAGCATGCTCATTGGCTGTCAACACTTCTAACCAGGAAGTGTTGGCATTCATCTTGTGCTAGGTAGACCGAGACACAAAAGAAGCAGAGCTCACAGCCCACACAGCTCTCACAGCCCACACAGCTCCCACAGCCCACACAGCTCCCACAGCCCACAAAGCTCTCACAGCCCTCACAGCCCATACAGCCCTCACAGACCTCACAGCCCACACAGCTCTCACAGCCCACACAGCTCTCACAGCTCACACAGCCCACACAGCTCTTACAGCCCACACAGCTCTCACAGCTCTCATAGCCCACACAGCCCACACTCTCACAGCCCACACAGCTCTCACAGCCCACACAGCTCTTAGAACCCACACAGCCCACACAGCCCACACAGCTCTCACAGCCCACACAGCTTTTACAGCCCACACAGCCCTCACAGCCCACACAGCTCTCACAGCACACACAGCTCTCACAGCCCTCACAGCCCATACAGCGCTCACAGACCTCACAGCGCACACAGCTCTCACAGCCCACACAGCTCCCACAGCCCACACAGCTCTCACAGCACACACAGCTCTCACAGCCCTCACAGCCCTCACAGCCCATACAGCCCTCACAGACCTCACAGCCCACACAGCTCTCACAGCCCACACAGCTCTCACAGCTCACACAGCCCACACAGCTCTTACAGCCCACACAGCTCTCACAGCTCTCATAGCTCTCACAGCCCACACAGCTCTCACAGCCCACACAGCTCTCACAGCCCACACAGCTCTCACAACCCACACAGCTCTCACAGCCCACACTGCTCTCACAACCCACACAGCCCACACAGCCCACACAGCTCTCACAGCCCACACAGCTCTCACAGCCCACACAGCTCTTACAGCCCACACAGCTCTCACAGCCCACACAGCTCTGGCAAAGATAATACCAGCAGCGAACAAGCACTGGCAAAGACAATAATGGCAGCAAACAAACACTGGCAAAGACAATAACGGCAGCAAAGAAACACTGGCAAAGACAATAACGGCAGCAAAGAAACACAGGCAAAGGCAATACCAGTAGCAAACAAACACTGGCAAAGATAATACAATCAGAGGGACAGGGGCACGAAAAATGGCACAATCAGGGGACAGAAGGCCCGACAAATGGCACAATGAGGGGGCAGAAGGCAATCAAAAACTGCACAATTAGTGGGCAGAAGGCGACAAATACGGCACAATCAGGGAGCAGAAGGCAAGAAATACGGCACAATCAGGGTGCAGAAGGCAAGAAATATGGCACAATCAGGGGGGCAGAAGCAAGAAATACGGCACAATCAGAGGTCTGCAGTCTCACTGTCCTATCCCACTCTGTGATGAGTAAGGGAACACCATCCCGTTCATTGGCTGACCCATAACAAGGTCAGCCAATGAGATGAGGTGGAAGTCCAAATCGCCAAGAAACACAAAGGTTTCTCTTTTGCCACCTGAGAGAACTGCTACGGCCCTGTAAGTGTTATTTTTTTCACGTTTGGTTCATGCGTGCGTTTTTGTACGTATAAATGTATGTGTATTTGTGAGTACTCACTGTCAATGAGTGTGGTGAATGCATGGGTGTGAGTGTGCATGTTTGGCCCCCCTGTACCCTCTGCACTGCACAAATCTCCAGCTACCACTGTAATTTTTTCTGAATAATATCAACATAGTTAGATATTTCATGCTGAAAACAGTATTTGTTCCCTGTGAACGTCTGTGAAAGCTTTCACAACTGCCTTCCTTTCACACCTAACCATAAAATTTATTTGAAAACAATATTTTCTACTTTCCCTTGGGTTACTAATATATATACTTAAATGCAATGGTCCCGAAGGGTACGCACAGTAACTCTGCCTAACAAATAGGGGTCTCTCTAAAAAAGTGAAGCTAGTGAAATCCACTCTATTTTCACTCAATATTTTATATCCACATAAATTCAGTATGAATTTACTCTGAAATTACTTTGAATTTACTCTGCAGGCAGGCTAAGAGAAAGGGCCTTTTTTGTCCCTGGACATTGGAAACGGCCCCATTCCAGGCTGTCTATGTCTCCCTAGATTTAGTGGTGTAGCAACATTGTCATGGACCATAATGCAAGCAAGGAAATTGGACCCCTTGCTTCTGAGATGGGGTAAAAGATAACCGTAATTCAAGTAGCGGTCACTTGGAACCTACGCCACAAATTAAGTAAGGGTTGGGTCCTTAGAATCAAGCGAGGTTAGCCTACTAGTTGTATACCATAAAGCATAAGAATATACCTCACGTGATGACTTGTCACCTGTGATCATCATCAAACACTACTGCATCTGCAGCAGTATTGATAGCTGCACCTCTGTTTACTTGTCTATGAATGTGTCATTCTACCTTTCTTTGCTCACTCCTCATTATGCCCATCCCTTTCACCTTATCTCCTTTCGCTTTTTCATGTTGCTATCCACTTCTACTTGTCCTCTCTCTACCTAATGCTCTCGCTCATTTGTCATTACATTGTTACCTCATTTCTTTTTCCTTTCCTGTGCTTGCACCTTTCCCTTTCCTTCTTGACTTAGCTTTTTCATTTCTTCCACATCACTCCCACATCCTCTGTCCTTTCTTCAATATGTATCTCTCCCTCAATGTCTTTTCAATCTTATTCCTCCTTTTCTCATTCACAATTATTTCTTGACTTCTCCCTAACCATTTCTCCTTACTCTCTCTCTCTTATCTCATTTGCGTTCTTTCTCACTTTTACGTCTACTTGCTACATTTCAGCCTCTCATTTCCCTCTTTCCTCTCTTTATGTCTTTCTTAACCTCTCCTTCATTTTTCTTCATCCCCATTTCTGTCTCCCTTCTGTAACTTCTCTTCATTTCTATCTCCCTGTGCCACTCAATTTTTAGCCTCATTTTCTCTTTCTAGTCTTATCTCCCCTCTTGCATGCTCTTTCTTCTCCATAGTTTCTCCCTGTTACTTTTGATCTCTTTGTTTGCATACTTAGTCCTTCTAACTATTTTCCCTTCCTCTCCCATGTCGTCTCTTTCGCTTTCTCTGTGCGTATTTTTTTTCTTTTCTTATCTCTCATCTCCTATCTTTCTTTTCTCTTTCTCTCTCTGTCAACTGCTCTTCTGTGCTCTTTCCCTTAACTGTCTCTTTACATTATTTCTTTTCTATTTGTTCCTGTCAATTCATCTGCCTTTCTTTTCAATCTCTCTAATTTTATATTTTTTCTTTTCTCTCCTCTACCAACTTTATTTTCTCCTTCTCTTTGTCTTCTCTATATCTTCCCTCCATTTCTCTATCCACAATCGAAACTCACCCTCCTTGCACTTTCCATCAGTTTCTTTCTATTATTTCTATTCTTACTGTATTTTCCTCTTTCCTGTCTTGTCCCTCTCCTTTTTCTTTCTGCCTGTTATTCTGCCCTTATGTTTTTTTCTCCTTTTTTGTCACCCTTCCTATCTCTTTATTTCTAGTCTATATTTCATATCCCTTTGTTCTATGCCTGTCCCTGTCTCTGCTCTTCCATTATGCACTCTCCTTTGTATCCTCTACTTCCTTTTTTTTACCTTCCCTACATCCTCCCTTCCTTTTATCTCCCCTCGACTTGCCCTCCCTCATTTCATCACCTCATTTACTGTCCTCCTCTTCATGCCTCCTTCTGACCTTTTCCATTTGCTTCTTCTGCTACGTTCTTTTCTTTTTTCCTCCTATAATACCTATGTCTAATTTACCTGTTTCACTTTTCATTCTTCTCCTTTTATTTATCCTCATACATCTTTTCTAAAAGTGTCCTTTAGGAAATATGCCCTTTCTGCAGGGCCACCCTTGTTGTTTTGCCTTTTGCTGGCCCCCATAATATTGCTGGCTGTAGACCTTGTGCACTTCACCCCTACTAACCAGTGACAGTGCATGTACGCCCCTCTTCAATATGGTGACATTGGCATACCCCTAATTTGTATATTTAACTAATTTTTATGTCTCTAGTATACGCTACAAAGTGTGCCCAGGGCCTATACACCAAAGGTCACAAGAGGACTGAATCACCCATGGTTTCACCCATTACAGTGACAGTGGAAACATGACTGCAGGCCTACAATTTTGAGCCTGGTTGCAGTTTTAAACTGCACATTCTCCCAGTAAAAATAACCCCTATATTCTGATTATCAGGCTATGGGTCCAAAAACAGCTCGTGGTGGGAAAACTAGAGCTGTCGGTGAGAGCCAGGTTGGGACTTGCGCAGCGCTTGCTGCAAAGTTAACGCAAACCGGTAGTAATAAGGGGGAAAGTTGTAAGGAGTCTGATGTTAATACGGCGGCTACACCCAAGATTCCACAAATGTTTCAAACTCCTTCAGGGAAAAAGTGTATGACTCCCATACCGAGACCTATTGATCTTGATCCCGCCGATATCAATGAGGATACTATGCTGGTGGAAGCACTGGAACAGCTGATAGTCTCCCCAGTTTAATTACAGCACTCCCTAACGGTACCAGTGCAAACTCTTGCTGGGTCCACTGAAGAGCATGTAGGGAGCGAACAGAGTGTGGTCATTGCGACCTGAGTCCCTGGGGAAGAAGTTACTGATCCTGTGAGCAGTAAGGACAGCAAATTCTATTCTCTCTCTGAGCAATCAGATGGAACAGATCTCGTTGGGGATCTGGAAGATGAGGCAGATTTGTCAGTGCTCGAAGAGACTACACCGACTGTGAAGTCCAGCCAGCAGAGTGAGAATAACCGGAGTGAACTGGGTGGCGGAAATGATACCATCAGGCAACAGAGGGCCGCTGAATTCTCTGACTGTGCCATATCAGAGGCTGATCGTATGTTTGGGCACCTGGGCCTGTCTGAGGAGGCTAGTGGTGGTCTGGCGGCCTCTAGTCAAATCTCGCTTGAGGAGATCTTTAAGGCCATCTCGGAACATCGGCTAGAGGCCAGGGCTGAGCATCTAAAAACCCATATTGCCTGTCAAACTCCAGAACACTCTTTCGACGTTTGGCAAAATCTTGTAATGATTTTACAGATAGAATGGTAGAGGCTGAGGGTCGCATCTCTACATTAGAAGATCAAGTGGCAAACCATGAGGTTTAAATTAAGGTACACAAGGACGATGTACATAGCAAGCTTGCAATAATCTGCGTATTCTTGGGATCCCTGAAGGGAGTGAGGGGCAGGACATTTGCAAATTCATAAGTGAACTGTTTGAAGAATTTTTTCGTACGTCCAGATTATTGCCACTCCACTGTAGAGAATCGGTGGCGGTTACGCCAACTTATCGTACCATTTCAATCTAAGGGCTTACTGTTTTTTTTGTTGCAGCCTGCTACCTTAAAAAACTGTGTATAAAGGACAGAATTGCTTTTTTTACTTCTGAGGCCTCAGCTAAGGAATACCTTAGTTCTCTGGGTTGAAGGGTTGATGAAATCGTGCATTGATGATACATAAGATGAGTACATATGTGTAGTTATTTAGGAATATGCATGTAGATCAACTGCTGATCATTATTTGCTATCTTTGTTTTTTCTAATTTTTTTAGAAGCTATCCAGATTTGATATGGGATTGTCCAAGCATTAAGAAGCTCTCATCCTCATCTGAATGGCGATAGGCCCTATTGCCTTGGTTGTTTGGGAGGGTCACTTGGGGGGGGGGTGGGACTGCGTGGGGAGGGGGGCTTTGGGGAGGGGCCACAGGGTGTAGTGGGGGGTAGGTTTTAGGGTGAGGGTGTAAAGGGAAAAATGTCAGTTCAAAGAATATGTTTTAAGGTTGTAGGAGCAAGCTTATTCTCGGTGTTATGTATTAATGGCGTGTGTCAATTTAAGGTTCAATTTAGGGTAAATGGCTAGTAATAATTTACGCATATGTTCATTTAATGTGTGTCGATTGAACAATGCTTTTAAATGTAGACGCGTGATGCAGAAAGTGCAACTAATTAATCCTGATATTATATGCCTTCAGAAAACCCATTTGTAATGGGGGAACCGGAAGAGATTGAGTGAACTGGGCTACACATTATTTGTTGCATCACAGCAGACTACAATGAATCGAGGGGTTGCTATTTTGGGGCGGCAAACGATAGCTACCATGGGTAAAACCAAAGCTGATAGTCTAGGGCACTGCGCAATTGTGGAGTGTATCGTTGGGGGCGTTACTGTTACAATATGTACGGTATACGGCTCGAATCTGGATGAAACTGAGATGCTTGAATTTTTTAATGTCGAGCTGGCCATGTGGGGTCCACACTTAATGTTTTTGGGGGATCTTAATATACATGGTGAGTCTTCTACTTGAGATCCTCAGTTCACTAGCTATAGTGGCCGTAAGCCGCATGTTTGTAGAAAACTGCAGCTTCAGCATGGCTTAGTAGATGGGTGGCCATCGGTTAACCCGGGCGATACCGGGTATACTTTTTTTTCTTTCCCTCATAAAAAATTTGTTTGGTTAGATTATATTTTTTTGCCCAGGTCTCTTATGAGTGGTGCTCGTATGCAGGTAGTGCCACAAATTACATCGGACCATGGCCCTGTTGTTTTAGATTTGCCTTCTCTTAAGATGCAGCGGGTGCAGCGATCATTTTCATTTAATAAGAAATTATTATCTGATAAAGAATATGTATGCCATGTTCAAGTATGGGCTCAGCAATTTCTGGATTGTAATAGAGGTACAGCATCCCAGGCGATGGTATGGGACTGCTTTAAGGCGGGCTGCGGGGTGAAACTTGTAGTTATGGGTGGTCCCAACAGTGGAAACAAAAAATTGAAATGGATAAATTGCTGGCTGATTTAAAAAATGCAGAACAGGAACTTATCTCGGATATTAGAGCACATTGAGATAGTGATCTGACACAGCACTCCCTAACGGTAACGGTTGCATGTTTTAAGGCAAAGTTTAACGGTGCCTGGAATCGTGATATAGCATGTCAATATAAAGCTCATCGATCTGAGAGATATGAGAATGGTGAAACTGTTGGGAGGTGTTTAGCCCAAAGACTTTGTGGGCGACAGATATTACAGCGTATAGCGACCTTAGAGAATGACCAGGGCGGGTTAGTAGAGTCGATTGATGGTATACTACAGGTTTTTCAACAGTATTATACTGAATTATATACCCAAGAATATCTTCCTCAAGATCAGATTGATCAGTTTGTGGCTAGATTTGATGTATCCACGGTGGAGCCCACTATCAGAGAGGAGTTAGAAGCCCCAATAATGATGCTAGAGCTCGAGATTGCACTTAAGGACCTTGCACTTGGGAAAGCTGCCGGTCCGGATAAATTACCTTTAGAGGTATATTGTTTGTTATTTCTATTATTAAAGATGATATGCTGGCCACGTTTATTGGTGCTCAAACTGGGAACCCTCCTCCCTCGTGGGATGACGCGAGCATAGTGGTATTCAAAAAGAAAGATAAGCCCCCGCATCTTCCGGGGTCTTATAGACCCATTTCACTAATTAATGTCGATGCCAAGATATATTCTAAAATCCTTGATAGCCGTTTAATTCAAGCTGTAACATCATTGGTGTCTCACCATCAACACGGCTTTCTTCCAGGCAGAAGCACTATTAATCATCTACATCGTGTGATTGCTGTCCTGGATTATGCATCTGCATTTCACAAAAATGTTGCTTTGGTGTTTTTAGACGCCGAAAAAGCATTTGATCGTATGGCGTGGGCATTTTTATGGGATTTATGGGTAAAATGGGGTTTGGACCCCAATTTTCATTTGCCTTACAAATTATGTATAAACGACCAAGGGCTAAGATTTGTGTGATGGGGCAAGAATCATCATTTTGTTAATATTACCCGAGGCACATGGCAGGGATACCCATGTTCGCTGCTATTATTTGCTATTTATATCGAACCACTGTTGCAGATGCTAGCGGTTTCTCAACGTATACAATCAATGGCTGTGGGTGATAGCTATGTTCGTGTGTTAGCTTATGCTGATGATATTGCGGTTGTTACATCTGATCCGGAACAGGCTTTGTGTGAAATTGAAAATATATCACAAGAATTTGTTAGAGTGTCTTGGTACAAATTGAACACTACTAAAACCCAGGTAGTATGTACTTCCGGGTTATGCCCCAATGAAATACGCGTTACCCAGGAGGCTAACTATCTAGGTATTAAAATTAGGATGTCGCTCCAAGAGCTAGTTATTGTAAATTGGACTGATATATTACAATCAGTAAAACATCAGTTGGAGAAGCTGGAATGTCTTCACTGTTGGGGCGACGAAATGTTTTAAAGATGTCTATTTTGCCTAAGGTACTTTATTATTTCCGGACTGTACCGTTGGAGTTGTCACGCGTACAACTGACGAAGCTGCAATCTATTGTAGATAGGTTTTTATGGGGTTGCAAATCTCCCCGCCGGGCGTCTAAATTTATGACACTCCCGCTTTTAAAAGGTGGATGGGGTGTCCCAAACTTTGCTTTTTATCATTTAGCTTGCCTTCTTCAGAATATTAAACTTTTGGTGATTGGGGGTGAACCACCGATATTCAAAAGTCCAAATATCTATTCGATGCTAATAGGATGTCAATCTCAACAAATGCTGCTGCGCTTTCTTGAACCAAGCTATTATAAATAACCAGATTTAAGGTTGTATTAGCAGCATTTAAAGACTGGTGGTGGTTATGGAAAATTATTTCTCTTAAACGTATTAATTTCTATACCCGTTGTGATTCAACAGAATTACTCCCTTCTATATTTTGGGATAGTAAGATGCGGACATGGGCGGATAAGGGCATTGTTTGTTTAGGCAGAATGTTTGATGCTGGTACTATGGCTACATTTGAAGATTTAAAAGTAAAATATGCGGTTCCCCAGAATGATTTTTTAAAATATTTACAGCTACGGGATTTCATTTTTAAACAGCCAAATATCTTACCTTTAGGCATTAATGATCTCCTTGAAATTTTGAACAATTTGGCCAGGATTGACTGCTAACTTACGTTCTCAACACTATAAAACTTGATTTAATTTATACCACACACCGGTTAAGATGATGAAGTGGGGCAACATGCATATTGGGAAATGCTATAGGTGTCAAGTTGATATGGCAGATATTGTGCATATATTTTTTGATTGCAGTGTATTGAAACCTTTTTTTATATCTATTGAACAATTTCTGTCAATTATTTTAAATTCTGCAGTGGTGATATCCAGAGAGATGATGATGTTTGGATTATGTAAAGACATGGATATTCTGCCACTGTACTATCAAAATCGGTATTTTTTTTATGGCCATGTCAGTTGCCCGCTTATGCATTGCCTCTATGTGGTTGAAGCCCGAAGCGCCTCCATATGAGATGTGGCGGGCAAAGTTTTATAATGTGTTTCATTTAGAATATAATTTGTACTGCATCAAATCATCGAAAAAAAAGCAATTGGGAATCAAAATTTGGCGCCCTTTGATTGATCTCTTGGAAAGCCTAGAATAGCTGTTAGATTTATTGTTCAATCATCTTTGTTTTTCGGCATGAAAGCTTGCTCATGTTGTGTCTTAGTTATTTCTAATATGTTGGTTAACGGATTGATGTCTCTATGTGCTCGTATTGCCTTGATTATGCTTTGAACTGAATGACAATAAAAATATAAAAAAATAAATTAAGAAATCCCTTTTAACAGGTCAAAACCTTCATTTTAAGTTGTAATAGGTCACTCTCTGTAGACCTTATAGTTCAGAAGGCAGGTGTTTAAAAGGTACAACATGTATAAATGTAATATTAGCATGTCTTTACAATGACAAGCACCTAAAAATCTATATCGGCCTAGGTACCCGGTATAGAAAATCAAAGTGCACATTACAAATCTTAATACAGTAACTCAGGATTGTGACTAGCTTGGAGAAAAATTGAACAACTATATTTATTAGCAAATTAAAAATTCAAATCAACAGTGAAGTTGGATTTTTTTTCCATATTGAGAAAAAGTTAGAAAGTTGCCTTTCCACTGCCTGAAGTTCCTCGGGGCTAAATTTGCATTTTCCTCTCCCACTTCTGCCAAACATGAACAAATGCATGGGATGTGGGGAAGCGGTGTTTTTTGCGTGACATGATGACCATTGGGGTTGAGTCTAGCAACTGGATTAATTCCAAAGCGGCCTCTCTTGTCACAGGCAAATGTCAGCCAACCCCTGGGCAGGGTCCTTCCTTTGTCTCCCCAGCAAGGTGGGCTCCAATTACAATAGACCTCTTTTGTCATTACAGTGCCAATGCCAAATCCTGATGGTGTCAAATGCTGTTTGACAGGCATGCTGGGGTTTACATATGACACTAGAGGCACACTTGTAAGGCACATGTAGAAAGACTATTCTACTCACATCTTAATACTACTCATGTAATGAATCTAGATCACGGTCTGTATATACAGTCTTAGTGCGAGCAATCCCCAGCCTGTGGCTATTAGTAGTGCAGCAGTTACCAATTGAATGTAGAATTCCCTTTCTCTAATAATCGAAGTTGTCATGTTCACAGCCAGGATGCCAAACAGTTTTTGAGTATGTCTGGTTGCAGGAAAATCCTGCTTTGATCTACCAGACTCCTGTCTCTGGGTTTTACTGGGGGCAGTGACTGCCCCAAACTAGTGTTAGATGTGGGAGGACACTATGATTACCATAGTACAGTCCCCCAACCCTCAGATCCCCAGTATAGTATGGCTGAAGAATTTTGCCATCTTGAAAATACTAAAAGTGGTTAGGGTTGGCCATGGGAAGTTTTACCCCATTGGTTAGCGCTTGATAGAAGTCATTCTCTCCCACTAACTCATGCCAGGCATAAATGTGGCATATACAGGCACCCACTTCAGAACACTCCTGGACCTGAGGTAGATCAGAAGAGAGCTGAAGCTGCTGTCTGAGACCTGGGAAGAGTCCTAAAGAACTTAACCTGCTCTCCCTCTCGCACCCGGGACAAAGAAGTGAACTCCAAAGGTCGAAAGGCTGATACAAGAGGGATACAACATTTTTTTTAAATACATCCAGAAGTGTCTAGCCAGTGGAAGGACAATGGCTGTGAACAGGAAGCTGTACTTAGTCCATGCTCCACGGAATGACAAAAGCAGGAAGTGAAAGTAAATCCAGGAGACCCTGACCATTAAGAAGCAAAGAAATTAAAGTGACGTGAAGACCGACCAATGGTAAGTAATGGGCGGGCTCTAATCTCTTTTTAAGTTTTGTTTACAAGTGACTCCCAAGTGATAGTGCATGAGCTATCTTAGGTGAGAACTAAAAAATAATTTCAGTGAGGTAACCTCTTCATCTCATGCTGTCTGGAACAAGAGGCTCATATTCTAACATAACAAAGCACTGCTTTCTATAAGGGATCACTTTCCCCCTCTTGCAACAATGTCCACTTAAGCACACACACACACACACACACAGTGATGGAAGCATGAAGTGGCGAGAGAGGATGTGTGCAGATTCCTGTAAATGTTTGCCCTTTAGCCTATTTTCGTGGTAATAACATAATTGCAATAATTTCACCCTAATGCTCTAGCCGCTACGTCAAGGCGTAAAGATGGGAAGGGCAGATACATTGGAGTTATGATATTAAAAAAGCAAATGTAAACTTTTCAGCAATGAGGAACCTGAATGACAAGAATTGTGGCATAATGTCAGGATGTAATGCCTGTTCAGTCAATTTGTGCTAACGCTTCTCGGTTTCTGTGTTTTTCAATTTTAGGCCACTTGAAAAAAGTTCTACAATCCCTTGCATCAAATTTGTGTATCTGAACTGGGCTGGTGTAGATTAATGTACACACCACAAAAATCTAGTGAACCAAATCTGCTCGTGTTCCTTTCCACTTGTGATTCAATAAACCCGCTAATGCAATGGGAAATAAGGCAGAAATGTGGAGACAAAAACCACAAGGAAGGAATGAAATCCAGGCAGCAGCTGTGAGTGGCACTCTCTCCACTTTAGGGAAAATGCAAGCTTCCAATACAAAACGTGAAAGCCCCTCCCATAGAGACTTTCCTGCACGAGCTCAGCATCTGATCTGGCAATAGTAGTTTCTTCCATTATAGAAAGGAAGCCGTTTTGGACGGTCCCTGTCTCCTGGGTATGTTGTAGCAGCTGGAAGGTATTACTTCCTGTCAGTCATTATGGGTCATGTACACAACTCACTAGTGATGACCTTGTCATAGCCAGGAGCCCAGAGCTCTCCGGTGGAAAGCCCTCATGCATCATTTTACTCCACTTTAATTATTTTCCGATCTGAGAGTAGATTGTGTTTCTTTTGCCAGTTAATAGCCGCTCTGGAGTTGATCTTGTTTGGATAAAGTGTGTATGTTGGCTCCAACAGGACATGACTGCATTCGGTTGCATGGTAACTGCAGATAGGCTGGTACGGTGGGTGGGGCCAGCTGTTTTTAATATTATGGGTGGGGAATCTGCTTAGGAAATCACATTATGATAGCAGCTGCACCTTTCTACCCTGAGCTAAGCTTTATGAAAACAAATCAGCTTGCTGGGCTTTGACATCAGCCGCTCCTCTCGGGTTCAGACACTGAATCGTGTCTGGGATTTTGTTAACAAAAGTTAGCATCAGTAGATTGCAAAATATCTTTAATGGAAAAGGTGCTTAAAATATGTGTAGACGTCCTATGGATGCCAGTAGGGCTGCTGCACCCGATAGTAACAGGAGCGGGAGAGGAAAATGTTATAATACAAGGTGGCTCGCATGGGCGTCCGCAGAAATGTTTCCAGGGGGGGGGGGCACATTTTTAACGGCATCACCATCCTCTGACATGTTTGAGCACAAGTATTACATCATTTATTTTTTAATCTAATAAGACAAAGAGCTTAAATAAACAAAGAAACCCATAGGGGGAAGAGAAAAATCTTGTGAGGCGCCACAGCAGACGGCCTGGCAACTACAATGAAACAGAGGGAAAAACTAAAAATGGCCGGAAAAGACAAAAAAATTCTAAATCAGGTTGATGTGGTTCTAGAGAGACCAACATCAGCAAACCTTTCACTGATGGTACAGTGGACGATTGTGTCAAATTAAAGAGCTAGTAGGATCAGCATTGCTAAGTCACATCGTATCAAATGATAATAATGAAGCACCGCATTACGTACCAAAGCCATGACTGATTCCATCTTTCTACTTGGACAAACTCACAGAGGAGTGTACAGAGCATTGAATTCTTCAAGATGGTCGGTAAGTTGTTCAGACATTATTTGCTTTGTCTTTTTTTTTCAAAAGTGGGTAACAGCACCATGAGATCAGAGTTATAAACATTTGGAACATCCAAACCATCTTTTGAAGGTAAAGGGCTAACAACACTGGATTTCCAAACTTTGGGGACAAGTCCAGCTGTGAACAACGCATTGATAATATTGGCAATTTCCAAGACACTGGCAGTAGATATTCCTTGTAATATTCTCACACAGCACAAGTCATTGGGAAAGCCAGGTTTCAACATGGACAGAAGAATGCCTACCTCCTATTTAGAGTCAGTGGAAACGCAAGAGAGGGAAATCTCAGTGCAGAAGTAAAGGTCAGGTGCAGGAATACTGAAACAAGGAAAGCAGGGGACTGATAAATGGGTAGGTTTTAGGTGTACTCAGCAAGTCATTGAACATGGAAGTGGCAGGGCTACATGTCCTCCAATGCACATCTCTTTAGAACAGGGGCAGAGACCAAAAGGCAAACAATAAGGATGGACAGAATGGAGTTCATGGGTTTGGTGAGATGGAGTTCTGAGAGACTTGAGAGTTACATTCAGCTAGGAGTAGGGGGGCAAGAAAATGGAGGATGCGCTTAGCCCTATTTTACGTTATTCAGGGGCCTTGCCCATTCTAGGGAAGAAACCGTGTTTTGAGGTCACCTAATAACAAGCATTAGCATAGCCAATAGGTCTCGCTTTTTGGACCTTATAAGAATTTAGTTATGCAGCACAATATCCTTGGTGCAACAACATCAACTGTTGCATGACTTAGGGCCCGATGTAGGTAGCCCTTTACCGATCCGAAACGGCCGAAAATACCGATTTTCGGCCGTTTCCGATCGGTAAAGGGCTACCGAGATGTAGGGGCATATTTTCGGTAATTTTACCGAATCGGTATCATTACCGAATCGGTAAATTTACAGATTCGGTAATATGTACCGAATCGGTAAAATAATTACCGATTCGGTAATATTTACCGATTCGGTAAAATTACCGAAAATGCTATGTAGGTAGGCAATGTACCTTCTGCACATGGCTTACAGAATCGGTATTTTACCATGGAATACAAATCCATGGTAAAATACCGATTCCGGTGTGCATGCACATTTGTGCATGCACACCTATGTCATGTGACAGGCAGACCTGCCCTTAGGGCAGGTATGCCTGCCACATGGCACCTGTGCCTGTTTTGGGGGTGCCAGTGGGTGTCAAAGTGACACCCCCTGCACCCTTGTGAATTCTTTAATTACCGATTCGGTAAATACCGAATCGGTAATGCCTAATCATTCCTATGGGCTTCAAAGCCCATCGGAATTAATGGGCATTACCGATTCGGTATTTACCGAATAGGTAATTAAAGAATTGCTAAGGATTCGGTAACGAGTCCAGATGTTGGGACCTACATACCATTTACCGATTTTGAAATACCGAATCGGTAGGATTCGGTATTTCAAAATCGGTAAATGGAATTTACCTACATCGGGCCCTTAACACTTATAAGGTCCCAAAGGCGAGACCTATTGGCTATGCCAATGCTTGTTGTTCTTGGAAGTAGACAGCTTGTCATGCCCACATGATTGACCAGTTCACACAGTCAGGGGTATGGTGGGGAATGCAATTTTTGTGCACGGGATGAAAGTTCCCTATTATGGGCGCCTCCTGAGATTATACAGGCTTGAGATTGGTTGATAGCTCTTCCTTGACTGCACCTTTCTGCAATGGATATTCTAGTGAATTACTGGGTCTACAGGGTTTCCAGAGGCGACACTTTTGCATAACATACAACAGTTTGTAACATCTTGCAGTAGGCATTTAGACACAGAACTGATATGCTCTCCTGTTCAAGATTTTTATATACCCAGATCAATTGAGTGGGCTGTATGTCATTTGAAAAGAACCTGTTCACTGCCATGAAATGTATCTGAGGGGACCTGGGAAATCGATGGAGGGCAATTAAAAGTAACTTTCCACCTATAAGTTGAGATAGTCTGGGAGGCTTCATTCCTTCTTCATGGGTCTTCATGGGTCACCATGACCTGTTAGTCTGAAGGACTCTTCTATGTATCGCTGTGTCTGTGCCCTCCGTCTTCACCGGCCTGCTGCTATGGATCACTACTGGCTTCCCCCTGGTAGACAAGGGTGAGGTTAATTGGTGGCTGCCATCCTTTACTCATTGCTGCAGTGGGGAAGTTGTCAGAGCTGCTTCCCTTGCCAAAATGTTTTGTTATATTACATTATGTTCTGAAAACCTTTATAGATCGCACTATTATTTGGAGACCTACTGGCAGTAATGAAACCCTTGTTTTACGAAGTTATCAGATAAATTATCCGAAGATTTGACTGATAAGCAGAGTTAAAATGCGTCTTAAGAGCAAGTGTGAAAGAATAGATGTGAGATGAAGAGGGAGACCTTGTAGAAACCTCAGAACCAAGGTCGAAGAATTGAATTAATGTATACATGTGCGAGTGATAGGTTCTAGACCTTGCTTCATTTGAGCCAGTGGGTGAGGGGGTGCGCACTGGCACTCATTTTTGGGGACCAGTACTTATATTTGTTTGTCAGACTTTTATCCAAAGCAAGAGAGTGGAAAACACACTAGGAGCAAAAGAGGAAGAAAAAGGCCGAAAAAAGTGACGAAGGTTCAAAGCAAGAACATGCAAAAGTGAGAGAACGGGACAGGAGGTTGTGGAACAAGGAAACAGGCGGCGGAATCAAGACTATGTAGCCATGGCTTTCAGTGTGCTGAAATACAGCAGCTCCCTCTGAGCAAAACTGTGAGCCCCGGGGCTTCTACTTACAAATTAAGCACTGGTCCTAGAGGAGTGTAGGTTCTTACATAATGAGAAACAAACGTGGGAAAAGTCAATTGTGCTGGAAATGTGGATGCAGGAATTGATGAACCAATCCCATAAAACTTGAAAGATTTTAGTCAGAAAATTAACAGTAGAACCCCTTCATATGTTTCTCGTTTGTCATCGTTTAGTATGTTTTCCGACACAGACTGTTAAATATCAGGCACCCTTTTCTGGCAAACTGCTGTAATTATTGATGACCTCTGTTTTAGATTCCTTTCTGTGACTGCCAAGTGAGGAAATGTTCTAATTTGAACCGAATCTCCCCGCGTAGAGGTGTATGAAAGGGGAACATTATATCCAGTTTAGAGATTAATTTGTAAAAAAGAAAGGGTCCCTGTCCCCAAACGTTTGTTAGTGGCCAGTCTGGCACTACCACCACTTGCATGGGCTGTTGGTTCATAAGCACCTTCACATATTGTAACTGAAGCTCTACTTTGGTTGTAGCTGACGATTATGGTGTTGTTTCTCTCTTCAAATATTTAATGTTGTCAATCATAGGAGTTCATCTGTTTTCTGAGTCGGAAGGAAACACTTAGATTTATTTCTTTTTGCCTGCTCCCCACAGCAGCAAAAATGGTTACATACTGTGTCTGTGAGTTTCGAACACAACCAAAAAACTGAATCGGTAATCGTCTATTGTGTGGCCAGAGACGTGCCATCAGGCTTTGGGGTGTGTAAATGATGCCTTTAAAATTGCCATGACCTGTGGCGTAAGGATGGGTAATGACCAGATCCGTCCAACGTTGTCTGGCACATTCATGTACCATGAGTATTGCTGCTCCTAGGGAAAATCAGACACAGGCCCTGCTGCACTGAACAAAGAAACCAAAGTAAAATCTCTCCCCGGTTAAAATAACATAAGAGGAAATGCAAGCTTGACTCTCTGCTTGAAGTTATTCCTGCCTGCCTTTGGTTTGATTAGATGCCTCCTTACTATAATGAGGCCCTTGAGATGTTAAGAAACGAATTTGGATCTTTCACTTTTGAGGTTATGGGCCCAACCCAGGCAGGGTTCCAGAATCCACTCCCAGATAACAATAGATGCTGGAGTAAACAAAACAGAATTGAAAAAAATAATAATAATAATAACCACCTCTCTCTCCGTTTTCTGCTCTTCTCCCCATTCCTTCTTTTCGAGTGAGCAGAGCCCATTGTCATGTGAGGTCATGTGAGGTCACTCTGTTTTTTTTTTTTGTGAGCCCTGCAGGATGCTCTGCGTTTCATTCATCAGGGGCAGGGCTCACTTCACACCTCACACCACAAGTGTCTGCCTAACGCTGTTATCATGCAGATGTAGCGATTAAGCTAAAAGAGATGCAGGGAAAGCTAATCACTGCCACAAACCCTGCCCTGCCCAGTCTGCAGCACCTCAAAGGGATGCGGTATCATGTTGCCGTTTCAGCCCATGGCACCCCGGCCCAGGCGAGGGCCCCCTGACTGGGCCCGCACCAGCAATCCAGGGGGGGCAAGCGCCCCCTCTTGCCCCCCCCTGCGGACGCCCATGGTGGCTCGTATTACGTGGATTTTATATGCGAATGCTGATTAAAGGAATGGCCATTAACTCATGGAAGAGGGTTGCTTGCTTATTTTATTTTATTTTCTCAAATATTATTTTATTTCAGTTTTTTATATAGTGCTCTTAACACCAAAAAAAAGTTCTGGAGCACCGAAGTGACAGGAAACTGGATACGAGTCGGGGTCCCGCAATCTATACGAAGGTGTTTGTTGAAGGATCCAATATTTGTTTGCTCAAGGAGATGCGGTGATGCAGAGTTCCAGAGGGAGGAGCCTTAGGTCCACTGAACTGCACCTATGCCATATAGGGCCCGATGTAGGTAGCCCTTTACCGATCGGAATCGGCCGAAAATACAGATTTTCGGCCGTTTCCGATCGGTAAAGGGCTATCGAGATGTAGGGGCACATTTTCGGTAATTTTACCGAATCGTTATCATTACCGAATCGGTAAATATACCGATTCGGTAATGATAACGATTCGGTAAAATTACCGAAAATGCAATGTAGGTAGCCAATGTTCCATCAGCACATGGCTTACAGAATCGGTATTTTACCATGGAATACAAATCCATGGTAAAATACCGATTCCTGTGTACATGCACATCTGTGCATGTACACATGTGCCATGTGACAGACAGACGTGCCCTTAGGGCATGTCTGTGTGCCACATTGCACACATGCCCGTTTTGGGGGTGCTAGACGGTGTCAAAGTGACACCCCCTGCACCCTTGCCAAATTCGGTATTTACCGATTCGGTAAATACCGATTCGGTATTTGACTTTAATCCTATGGGCTTCAAAGGCCCATAGGATTCAATAGCAAATACCGATTCAGTATTTACCAAATCGGTAAATACCGAATTTGTAAGGAATCGGTAACGATTCCAGATGTTGGGACCTACATCCCATTTACCGATTTTGAAATACCGAATCGGTAAAATTCGGTATTTCAAATTCGGTAAATGGGATTTACCTACATCGGGCCCATAGTCAGCACTTTAGCGTATGAAGCTGGCTGATGCTTAAAATTTAAATTGATACTTGTATAGCGCACTACTCACCCGCAAGGGTCTCAAGGCGCTTGTACGAATACCGCTGTGGAACCCATCCTGGCTTTCCCTGTGAGGCGTCCACTCCTGGGCACCCCCAAGGTGGAGGCCAGGCATCCTTAGCGTTGTGGGGACCGTTGTGGAGATTAAGTTGCAGAGTGGGACTCCATGATTGGAATAGGCACCGAGGCGAGAATTATCAGGTCCGTGGAATTCTTGAGCCCAAGACTCGCCGAGGCGGGGAATTGAACCCTGATCCCGGGCTAGACCTCTGCATCAGGGTCTGCCGCTCTAACCATTGAGCCACACTTCTCCACTATTGAGCCACACTTCTCCATGCTTAGTGATCTGCCCGTGACACATCGAGCAGCACTTTGTCACAGTAAACCACTCACTGTCACAGTGGGCTACTCCTGGCTTTGGGAAGTCTTTTAGCACTTTGAGCTGAAGCCTACCGCCTTCAGCAGTACATCAGCAGATACAGCAACATCCATAGCACATGCAGACTTCAACTCACTGAGCAGCACATAGGTAGGTACAACTTAACGTGTGATGGTGGTTTCTAGTAACTATGGTCACAGGTTTACATTGATGATGGGGCTCATCACGTCATGGGGTTTCAATGGGCCCTGGGCCAGGTGTTTATTTTGAGGTATCAGCTTTTGCGTGCTGTGTTTTGGTGGGCACCTACTTGCCTCTGCTGCTGCAGTTCCGGTGTTCTGTGGCTGATCCTACAGCATTGAAAAGGACAATGAGCTCACTTCGGAAGAGCCTGTAAAAACAGGAACTTTTCATGTATTCGAATAAAGATTCCCCGAATTACACTTCTTGAGTTTGTGGGGTGGAAACCACACCACATCCTTCTTCAAATGGGTCGTTCACTTCCTGAACTTTCTCGCTTGGTGACTATGAGACTGTTCCCAACACCCATCATTTTGGGCGAATTTACAATATTAAAGACTGTAATCTTTACAGCACCGCTGCGACAGGGAGTCAAGGGATCTCCTTTTACCCTAAACAGAATGGACACGATTTATGTTTCTCATAACCACTGGCCACACTGCAGAAGCCTTCTGCCTCGACTTGGGTCCTCGCTTTGACCTTCAAACTTCTCAGCTGCGGCTTTCTGCCTGGCCCTAAACATACATATTTAGCTTGGATCTTTATTTCATCACCTTCTCGCCTTTGTAACTGTCTCGTGCTTGAAACAGAAGCCTTGCTTCAGACACATTCTGTTGAAAAAAGTGGTTTAGTGAGCTCTCAGGGATGTCAGGCACTGTGGCATTGGGTAGCATCTGTAAGCAATTATCCTCTTGCACCACTGTAACAGTTAAGCCATCCAGACACTCTGTTGTTGACTCATTTTATGTGACGTGACATGGTATGATCCCTGCAATGTGACGCATCAGCTACATTTCTAGGAAAATAGCATTCTTTCTCAAGAAAGGAGAGCAGAATCCCTGTTCTTACGATATTGGCAGCTGCTTTAAGAGGGCAACTTTCCTTCCTTTGGCTTTATTGTTGAATGATGTAAAGTCATAACTTTGTCACTGCAACAGTTTGCAAATGATGTGGATTTTTTTTAGAACATTTATCAGGGTGAAATTGTATATAAACCTTCCCAATACCTCTGCTATATATTGTTTGACTAGTTGCTATTGGGAGTTCGCTGAATGCTTTCATAGGTTCACTCAAGAATCTGAACAATAGCTAGCAAATGTGTTCTTAAATGTTAGGCACACCTTTCAAAACAAGAACGATTTTTTTATGAGAGAGCTAGTGGGCGATATCTATATTATACAGACAAATACATCATCTACATGACTACTCAGGTGATAAAGTTGGCTCCATATTTAATATAGTGTGGAACTCTTCTGACAAATCCACTTCTTCATCACTGTCAGTCATACTTTACTGGTACTAGCATACTGCCATGAGTGGTTCTTTACAGGGAAAGAAAGGTAAGCTTTGTGCTGATGTATAGATATTGATGGCACTCTTCTGTTCATCTGATGTATCTTGATGGTCTGTTATAGGGGAATGCCACTCTGTTTAAATCCTCATTCTTCGTTTCGAGGAAATATCAGTACCGGAGGATAAAGTTATAATCCGGTGTGATATTACCTCCCATTCTGAGTTTTGTGGGTGCGAATGGAGGGCATTGCAGGTTTCCCCAATCTGACCTGCATAACTCAGAATATTAACTTTTTTATCTGCTCAAAATGAGCAATGTTTTACATATCAGAGGGGCAGGAGCGTACCTTACGCTTCGATTTTAAAACTGCACTGTGTTTTTGTTATGAGTTGTGTTTAAAGTACCGACTATTCTGGCATATTAAATCCTTACTTTTTACCATACTTCTGAACTGGGGAACGTGCAGGGCAACTCTCCGGTCCACCGTGGTCTGCTTTAGGCAGCCGTTTGAGTGGAGAGAGGCTGCAGAGAAGGGAAGGGGAATCCGGACTGCGGCAGCAATCTTAGAGTTTAGCGCTCTAGTGGCTAACCTTGGGGGCATAAAAGGCAGGCTTTACCCGGATGCGCCGCTGGTGTGCCCAAGGCGCGCCTAAGGCAAGCCCGCCTGCTCCTGGACGCTGCCGGCCGCCGGGCCACCCTGCCCTCTGTAGCCGATATAATGAAGGGGCTAAAATACTCCAAAGAAAAGCTGCTACTGCTATGGGACACCCCCATAAGTAAATGTTGTAAGACCTAACCCTCTGTGGGAACACTAGCGGGAAGATGCAGACACTGTGAATGGGCTGTGACCCAACTCAAGCAAACAGACCCTCCCCAGATCTCAGGCGATCTAGGGTAAAGTGTAGTAAAATTACAAACTCTGGGTCCATTCCCCATCGGGGAGTAGGACAGGAGTACAATCAAGCTCTTTATATCAATGCAAGATCCATCCCTACATTTTTTTTTGCTGAATTATGGGATTTATTAGAGGATCAGAAGCCAGACATATGTCTTATATCAGAATCCTGGCTGCAATGACACACTACCCCATTGGTAGCCCTCTCTTTCCCTGCAGAATACTCCATTGCGCGACTGGATAGGATAAAGAAGAGGGGGGAGGCCTGGTTATAGCCTCTCGGAACCCGCTTCATATCAAAGTACTGGACACAGTGCTGACTGATGGCATGGAATTGATTGTGTTTCGGCTTCACCTTCATGGCAGAGCCAGTAGGAAAGGTGCAGTAGTGTATCACCCCCAGGAGAAAATAATAAAACTTTTTGCACCTTACTACTGGAGTCCCTTGCCCCTTTTATTTCACAATCTGAGTCTTTCTTTCTGGCGGGCGATTTTAATCATCATTTTGATGAGCCTGCAAACTCAGACACTAAAGGTCTGTTATCCGCAATGGAGTCTTTAGGGCTCTCACAGAGGATTTATGAGCCCACGCACAAAGCAGGCCACATCCTGGATAACATCTTTGCCAACTATGTTCTATCAACAGATCCCCCTTGGGCACTGACCTGGACTGACCTTTGTGCCCTTACTTTTACTTGAAAGGCTACAGGCAGTGGTAATAAACCCCATTGTAGAGGGATTCCACGAAGAGCATGAGTCACCCGGGACTCGTTTAGTCAGGCTTTCAGGCCACCTTCTTTTGAGAAAGTCGAGACCAGTGACAAGGCCTTAGATCGATGGGAGACCTCTTTTGTATACACTTCAAACATTATTACACCTCTTAGAGCAATACGAACGAGGGATAGAGAGGACTCAGCCAGGGCCGGACTGGGAACTGAAAGCAGCGGTGGCAAATTTTGTCAGACCAGCCCCCATCCGGCGCGTAGCGAGCCAGCCCCTGTCCGGCGCATAGCGAGCGAGCGAGCCCGACGATCACTAGGAGGGTTTGGGGGGGTTCTCCCCCCTAGAAATTTTTGGAAAAACGACATACCAAAATGGTGAATTTTACAGCACATTTTCATCACATATTCAAATTGTATCAACCTTCAAAACACAGTAAAGAGTAGATGATGACCTTAAACAACATCAGGTTACCCACCCAGTCATATGTACCCATAGGCATTCTTTCAGAGAGCACCAAAAATAGATACAAGTAGTGAATCAGAGAAACGAAAGTAAAAGTGAGACCAGCCCCCACATGGTGTGTAGCGAGCAGGAGCCGTGAGCAACCACTAGGGGGAGTTTGGGGGGTTGAACTTCTCCCCCCAAGAATTTGGGAGACAGAAAGGGCAAAACAAAGCATTTTTCAACACATTTTTCATTACATATTAGATTGTATTAACTTTTAAAGCATGGTAAATGATTACCTTATAGAGCACCAGGATACCCAGTCATAAATCACAGACATTCCTACAGAGAACACTAAAAAATGAAATGTCGAGCATGAAACATGAATTTAAATATAACCAATTTATTCTTCATATAAAATAGCATAAAGACATTTAAAAAAGCACTGAACGTCAAACAATTGTGCAAAGGTTCAGAGTAAAAAGTGTACAAGACAATGTGCAAACATTAAATGATTTTTATACCCAGAGTTTTGTAAACAGTGCTTAAATAAAGGATCTTCTGTAAAGTGCAACAGTGCACAACATTATGACTGTAGGCATTTTGACATTGTAAACAGCTAACATGACCTGCCTGTAGTAGCAAATGCTTAATATATTATATACTATAAAACATAACAACGTATTCTTCTAAAATAAGTGTTCTATTCAATTGCACTTTGCATTAACTTGTGTCAAGAGGGTGTTTCACAGATGGGATATTGGAGCAAGTCCCCAAGCAACCACCCATGGGTTTTGATGTAAAGTCCTACCTACTAACAAAGGTAGACCTGGATTTAAGACAAAAGCTGATGCCTTCTTGAAGTTTTCCAATAATGCATGTATGCTCAAAAGTACAGCACCAATACAGTTCAGTAAACATTTTAAAGTTTTCCTAAGCATAGGATTTTGTAGTGGATGGATATTACTTGTTGTTTCAGTGCAAAACCTATGCTAGACAGTAGACATAATGCTCACAGCCTTTCACTACGGTACAAAGATGTGTGCGTGGTGCACAGCAGGCTCAAAGAAAGCCAACGCAAGGAGGTCAACTCTGGTTATTGCACTCCATTGTTTGATATTTATAAATGGCCCTCAAAATGTTGACGGTAACGTGCAAAAGTCAAATGCTTTTCATGTCCAGAAAAGAAAATATTTTATTAGAAGTGCTGAGCTTAGATATGTGGTAACTTGAGCTCACATTTTAAAGTGTTAACATCCCTTGCATCACTTTGCTTTTGGAGGCAAAAAGATCAATGATTTTCTCATTGCTTATTCGCATTAAAGCATCTTTTTCCACAGACATAAGCATAAAGGCTTCCAAACGTGACTGAGAGCGAGAATTACGCAGCCTATTCAATATGTACTTGAGCTTAGAAAAAGATCTTTCACAAGCCACCTGAGAGGAGGAAAGAGTCAATGCCAACTTATAGGCATTAAAAAGAAAAGAGTAGGTTTTACTGTACATGTTATAACGCAATAATAAACTATAGCAGCAAGCAATACAGTCCCTGCAAGTCTTACACTTATACTTCTTTTGCCCAACATTAACGGACTGTACTATCTCATCATCAAAGTTGAGATAATGTGTGTCTAAGTCTTGCTCATCTTCAACTTCTTGGATGATACTGTACTCTTCTTCAATACTGAGTTTTAGTCTGCTCCACGTCGGTGCAAAATCAAGCAACTCATGCTGCAGTTTTTCAACAGATGCTTCCGGATCAAATCTAGTTAACAAGCCACTTAGTCGTTGAAGAGCATTTTGTGGAAAGTTCTGGAGGATGTCTCTAAAGTTTCTGGGGTCCAGGCATGCCAAATCTGCAAACAACTGGCCATGAGTTGTGACTCGACTTTGCAGGCTGGTAACTACTTTGTCCATTGCAGCATTATAAACTTCTATCCTGTATTTATCAGTAGCTGACCTGATGGGTTCATCAGTCGCAGTTTCGCCGGGCATCATCTTCTTCCTGCGTACTCGAACCTTTGGGAAGTCAACTTGAATCAAAATTTTACTATCACACTGAACCAATTTTTCTTTTGCCCAATTGATGAATGTATTTGTAGCATACATTATGCTGCTGAAATCCCGACCCTGTTGCTGTAGGGAGTCAATGGTTTTAGTCACCATTCAATATGCCTGCAGTACGTCCAGACCTTGTGTTTGCAAGTACAGCGATAAAGGAGTGGTATTATGAAAAATAAACAGATACATCTGTGCAGTCAAAATGGTATCAAATGTAACTAGTGACTTTAGAAATGGAATGGCTTTGTATCTGATCTCATCATTGAAGTTATCTGATGTGGATATCTCTTCCATAGTTTGAAGAACCTCAATGTACACAGATTTGCTTGGGTCATTGTATAGACCAAAGATTTTTTTGAGTGCTACATCAGCGCCAAGATGCTCCATGGAGTGTAAGTCGCGCTTTATAAAAGCCAAATCATATCATATCATATCATCTTTTGCCCACCATCTTGTTTCTCCAATTATAGAGATGGAGCGAAACCGTGCTTCAATACTTTTGTCTTGCCACACATTCATTCGAAGGTAAGAATCTCTGAGAAATATGGCCAAGAATTTAACAGCCCAAACAGTGAAACTGCAGATACTGAGGTTTTAGTGACATCAGTTATAACAAGGTTAAGTACATGCGCGTAGCACCACACATGAATCTGATCAGGTGCTTTTTTACTCAGCCATGCTGTGAACCCATTATACTGTCCTTGCATATTGGAGGCTAAATCTGTTGAGTTACCTACACAATTTGCAGCGCTAATGTTCATGGATTCAAGTGCAGTGCAAACGAGCTCACACATTGCCTTTCTAGTTGTCATTGTGCAATTAACAACAGACACAAGACGTACGTGGACAACATCGGTGACATATCTGACTATAATAGAGCACTGGTCTACACCATTTATGTCCTGTGTTGTATCCAGCTGTATTGAGAACATTTCTGCTTCCCTGATTTCTTCAGCAATACTCTCTTTTATTGATGAGGAAATAATATCTATGAGAGAGTTTACAGTTGTTTTTGAAATTAGGGTAACCAAACTGCCACGCCCTTTCCCACTCTTTGCAACCTCATGATGTTTTTTACTCTTTTTAATGACATCCTCAAGATGGCTTTTCAATAATGGATCACATTTTTTGAGATACTGAAGAAGATCCCAAAAATTTCCATGATCCAATGTTTCATCTTCTAAGGTGTAGCTAGCTTCTGTAGTTGCTCGATAGCTCAGGCCTCTTTTGCCAATCAGTTTTATTGTTTCCACTACTCTTTCTGAAATGGCACGTTTTCTCTTGACTTCCTCTTGTTTTGCAGTTGTGTGCTTTTTAAAAAGATGACTACATATATCTATGTTTCTTGATCGCATCATGAAGGATTCCGAAGTACTGCGTTGAAGGATGCTGTCTTCGTGCTCATTGATTCTTTGATACATATGCCTTTCATCAGAACAGCCATCAATGAAAGCACTTCTATCCGTATGTTTGCTAAAAGCTAGACATACCACACAGAAAAAGGTTTTGGCTTTGTGTGAATAAGTCAACCACTGCCTTGGTTTCCCATTTTTTTGCTGATATAATCTTTTAGCATTCCAACATAGACCATCAGGTTGACAGGGATGAAACTTAAGAAAGGAATTAAAATTTTCAGATGTTGGTCTCAAAAACCATTGGTCCTCCGCTGGATCAATCAAAGTCACATCAGCACATGCTGATTTCTCTACTATGGGGTCTTCTTGACACTTCTCTTTGGAATCTTCCCCACTTTCTATTTCAATGTCACCTTTTAAACACTTGGGAGCTGCCTCCTTTACTGTGGAATCACTACTCATTTCAGTCCTTTGGCCTTCATCAGTTTGTTCAACAGCTTCACTTCTGAAGCTGGTAGACGTGTTGTCACCTTCTAAAGAAAACAAATCTTTTTTGGTAGTAAAAATATCAGTCACTTTTTTGTAGCGGCTTGCTTCTTTCGCTTGCATTTTTTTCTTCTTTTCACGTTCTTTCTCAGCTCCTCCTTTCTTGTGCACTTTCCTCTTTCCAAAAGCTGCACGAGTTAAAGTTACATCAGCACATGCCGATTTCTCAAGTACAGGGTCCTCTTCACACTTCTCATAGGAATCTACATCACTTTCTACTTCAATGTAACCTTCTATATGCGTGGAAGTGGCCTGAGTTACAGTGCCTTCACTGCTTATTTCAACTCTTTGGCCTTCAGCAGTTTGTTCTGCACCTTCAATACTGAGGCTGGTAGATGTGCTGCTGCCTTCGAAAGAAATTAAATCTTTTTTGGGAGTAAACATATCAGTCACTTTTTGGTATTGGCTTGCTTCTTTCTCTTGCATTCTTTTCTTCTTTTCACGTTCTTTCTCAGCTCCTCCTTTCTTGTGTGATTTTCTCTTTCCAGCACCTTTCATATCCATAGTTAAAATCTAAAAATGATAGACAAGAGGGGTTTCAAGGTGGATGCAAACTGATAACAAATTTGAAACAAGACACATCCCACACCTAATGCATGGGGCTTGGTTATATGGTACACAGAAACTATTGTGTCACGTCGTGTGCGTAGAGCCTGCTTTGCCCAATTTCATTTCCTAAACTGGGAATCCTACAGATTCAGGCAGCTATAACGTGGTAAAGGATGGGAGTGGTGGTGTCCAAGACAGAGTAAGAGGCTTCTCTCCAGTGCAGTTTAAGACATAGCATACTATAGTGCGGGAACATGTTTCAAGAGTAGACTGCACAATGTTGAGTGAACATAACTCTTGAAGAGAGTGTTTCCCAGGACATTCTCGAGAAACTCTATAGAAGCTAAAATCCCAATAGAAAGAGAAACTGCGTCATTAAACAGAGTCAGACTGAGGCTTGGTGTGAAACAGAATAAGATGACAAGCGAAGAAGAGAGTCAAGAGACCACTCCTTAGGACATGCTCAGAGATCGCACAGTACAGACAGGGTGAAATCAAAACAAACAGACTCCCTGGGTAGGTTTAAAAGACAGTGAAATTGCATAAAATGCTGCCCAGGACTCTTTAAGGGGCAGTACAGTGATCATCACAAAACCCTTCGGGCCACTCTTGTCTTTTCAACAAAGTGCTATGCGTTTTAGGCTTTTTTTAACACTGTTTCAACGTCATAGCTTTACAGCATAAAAACGACATTCTAATATTCTTTTTTGTAGTTTCAATAAATTGCCACTCACGTTGTCACACATTAAGCACTGATGTCATGTCACACAGGCCACCGAGGTCAGAAACTGGGGAAATGTCACTCATAAACACCTAGGCACTGAGGGCAGAAACTGTGGAAATGTCACACATAAGCATCTGATGACTAGCACTTAGAGCACAGAGGCCAGCAACTATTGAAACATCACACCCATGCAGTGTAACTCTTAATAATGATTACAATTATTCCTCTGAATTTAAGCAGTTTGTGTAATATCAGTTGTTCAGGGTACACATGTTCTGAATAGTGATGAGGCTCCCTGCCCCCTCTACCCCAACCCCCAGGCAGATCTGCCAAGAGGTCTGAACACTCATGAAAAACAAATGAAGACGTCTGCATAATACATTCATTGACAAAACATATTGTATAGAAACGCTGGGAGCATGAACAAGCACTGACTGCGGGAATAGGTCTGGCTATGTTTTTATGTGGGGAGGAGAGAGAGGGGAGAAGTTAGGGGGAGCAAGAGAGAGGGAGACAGAAGAAGAGAAAGGGAGAAGTAGAGGGAGAAAAAGAGGAAGAGAGTGAGAGAGAGGACGGCGGGGAATGAGAAAGATGGGGAGAGGGATGGAAAGAGAGAGAGAGGGGTGAGTGAGTGAGAGAGAGAGAGAGAGAGAGAGAGAGAGAGAGAGGGAGAGAGAGAGAGATCACACTGTTCCCTTTTCTGTCCGCATTTGTCTTTTCTTCTACCTTTCATCTCTACACCCCCGACTGGCTCCACTTCAGCCACCTATGGGGCAACATGCATTCCAGACATGAGATAAATGCACATCCACCGAGTCTGAAAGTGAAATGGAACACATTACACAGTCATCCCAACACAAGCCAAGGGTCCAGGAAGGCTGGATCCTTGGCTGGTGTTGCCTTCCTGGACCAAACTTGGACACCTCTGAGTCAGCATTTCAAAACTTGGTATAAACTGCAGCAGATCCAAAGGAAGAGACAGCTTTTTTGACATTACGTTTGTCAGCCTCACTTTCCTTTCCTCTCAAAGTACAAACAAATGCGTGATCACACGATTACCTCCAAGATTTAAACACAACTGAATTTTTAGTCAAAAATATGTAGATTTCACTGTTAGGAGTTATCGCTAAGGCACATGATATGGCAATTTCAATGGACACCATGGGGTCAGGTTTGCAGGATACACCGCTGTGTACAGTTGTACTACAATGAGGGCCTTTCTGGCACTGCCAGGAATTTACAACAATTAAGTGTGTCTGCATCTCACTGAATAGTTTCATCAGTGATGTCACTGACCATGTCATGAATGATGTAATATGTGACATCATCAGCAGTGGATTGCGGGTGCGCGATATATAATTAGTGCAACTAACTATATATGCAAATTTCAATGGTTTTGTGCGAGTAAAATAAGGTTTTGTAAATGCTAATCCCTAACTATATATGGTCTATAACCTATGGTTTTTTCAGTGAATTTATAAGGTTTTGTAAATGCAAATTCCTAACTATATATGGTCTATAACCTATGGTTTTTTCAGTGAATTTCATTGTTTTTTTAAAAGCTAATATCTATAGCTGTAAAATATATTCTTTATTACGTGACGCATCACGTAGCCTTGTGAGACGCCTCATGACGCTTACAGATATATATATTTTTTTTAACCTTAATTAGACAAAATCCACACGTGCACATATCTTGGGGCCTTGCAAAGGCACATCAAACAAACAGTCCCTACAATTTTACAAAGTTTGGTGGAAATCTATTCCCTTAAATTTTTTTTTACTGTTTCTCTTGGTTTTCCCCTTGTTACGCTTACCGGGACGCTACCCGGTACGCAAACCGGACGCTCCAAAAACACAAGATGGCAGACTCCCGTTACGCTGCCGGTTAGCTGCCCGGTTCGCGTACCGGGACGCGCCTCTACCGCGAAAAATCGCATTTTTTTTTTGGCCCGCAGGGCACTTTAATAGCCCCCTCATCAATCCTAGGGGGTCAGGAGGGGTCTACCTTACCCCCTGTCCTTCATTTCCCCCTTTTTTTTTCCACCTCTTGTCTCTCGATCCTACCGAGAGACAAGATGGCGGCCGCTCCGGACTGTTTACAATGTTGACAGCCAATCAGCTTCTCCTCAGACTCCCGTTACGCTGCCGGTTAGCTTCCCGGTTAGCTTCCCGGTTAGCTGCCCGGTTCGCGTACCGGGACGCGCCTCTACGGCGAAAAATCGCAAAAAAAAATGTGTTTTATTTTTTGCCTTGCGGGGCACTTTAATATCCCCCTCATCAATCCTAGGGGGTCAGGAGGGTCTACCTTGCCCCCTTTCCTTCTTTTCCCCCTTCGTTTTTCACCACATCTTGTCTCTCGATCCTACCGAGAGACAAGATGGCGGCCGGTCCGGACTGTTTAGAATGTTGACAGACACCGGAGAGCCAATCAGCTTCGCTTCGCGAAGTTCCGTTACGCGTCAGGTACGCGAACCGGAGCGCTAACCGGAGCGCTGTTACAGATATATCTGTTTTTTAAAACGTTAGTTTCTCAAAATCCACTGGAGCACATATATTGAGGCATAGCAAAGGCATGTCGGGCAAACCATATCTACAATTTTGCCAAGTTTCGTGTAAATCCATTCAGCCGTTCGAGCTAAAAGTGATTCCAACCGCCCTATGGAAAAATGAATGGGAAAAACGCGTTTTAGGACCCCCCTTTTTTCTCGGCCCCCCCTTGGCGAAACCCCCCCAAATTTTCAGGGGCTGCTCAGAAACAAAATGTGCCATTTTCCTGAACATTTCAGCCAATTCCGTCCACAAACGCCAAAGTTATTCGACATAGAATTTTCAGAAATCCCATAGGAAAAAAATCCTAACTATATATACCTACTGGCGACCGCCAGTAGGTAATATATATATATATGCAATCAACAGCTGTGGAGAAAGAGTAGGCCAATATGTGGATTTTTTTCTACAAAAGTGGGTAAGCAGCCTGCCTAGTTATGTACGTGACACTGGAGACTTTCTTGCTAAAATAGAGGATCTAGAATGGCAGAATGATATGCTACTAATAACTTTGGATGTTGAACAATTATATACCAGCATTGCACACACAGATGGTATGAATGCAGTTTCTCATTTTCTAGGCCATCGGCCAATTGATTTCTATGAGCACAACAAAGTGATTCTGGGCTTAATAGAGTGGTGTCTGTATAACAACTATTTTTTATTTGGCAAAGAGATTTGGAAACAACTGAGGGGTGTGGCTATGGGGGCCTGCTTCTCCCCCAGCTATGCGTGCTTGCACGTGGGCTGGTGGGAGGAGCGGGTCCTCAATGTCACGCATCATGTGTGGGTACAAGAAAAAATTGTCCGATACCTTCGCTATATTGATGATATTTTTTTAGTTTGGCAAGGTGATGAAACAGAAGCTCGTGCTTTTATAAATGCTATCAATGACAATTCATACAATCTCAGGTTAACATCTAAGATAAGCAACAAACAAGCAGAATTTTTGGATGTAACTGTATACATTGATGAACACGACAGAGTGCAAACTACTCTCCATCGTAAAGATACTGCAGGCAACACCACCCTTCATGCCTCTAGTTTACACCCTAGGCATACGATTCAAAGCATTCCCTATGGTGAAATACTTAGGCTGAAAAGAATCTGCAGCAGTACTAACGATTTTGAGATGAGTGTTAATGACCTACGCAGTCGCATGAAAGCCCGAGGTTATACAGAAAAAATGTTTAACCAAGCGTTAGCAAAATCACAAGACAGAACCCGGGCTAGCCTGTTAAGCACACCTTCTGAAACCACTAACTTACCTGATGAGACAACAGATACCACCAAACAGGAATGTCCCAGGTTCATCACCAACTACAGTAGCCAACAAAATAAAATAAGACAGATCATCAATCATCACTGGCCTATTGTATTAACGGACAATGTATTAGGAAATATGCTTCCTAGCAAACCCATGATTACTTTCCGACGTGCTCTTAGTATGGGTGCTGTGCTTGATCAAGGCAGTCCTGAGCTCAAATGCAAACAAAACTGGCTAATTAGGGAGGGATTCCAGAAATGCTCTACTTGTAGGGCATGCAAGTTCGGAATAAATAAGACACACTACAAAACCCCCTTTAGTGACACTGAGACCCCCATCAAAGGCCAGCATACCTGCAAAACAGAATATGCAGTATACGTTCTGACATGTACGTGCGGCCTCAATTATGTAGGCAGCACCATACATCCTGTACATGTCAGAATTTTACAGCATATACGAGCCATTCTGCATTCAGATCCAGCATACCCGGTTGCACGTCACTTTCTGAGCTCACATAGTAAGGATATCAATTGTTTATCTTACTATGTAATAGCCTCAATCCCCAAACTAAGACGTGGTGGCAACCGTGAGCTCAAACTCAGACAATTAGAATCACGAATGATCCTTGAATTCGACAGTAAATGGCCAAATGGGCTTAACATTACTGAGGATCTTCGCCATTTTCTATGAGATGCCCCTCAGTGGTTATATTAAGTCTTGAATACATTTATGTAATCTTGATGGTCTTCCCCCTAGATAGTCAGGTTCCCTGTTATCTAGTGGGCCAAATTCTCTAGTCCAGGTTATTTAAATGGTGCTGAGATAACTAGCTGTATAGTTGGCCAGTCAAGTTCCTTGTTGGCCAATCTACTATCGATAAATGTAACTCTTTACCTTCCTCAAATGTTGTAAATATTGTTGTATAATAGTTTATATACACTTTTTTTATCAAAAAAATAATTTTTGTTCACTTTTTAGCACTGTATTTTACACTGGGTGTTTTTAGCAATAATGAATTTTACATGGCATTTTTATCAAGTATCTATTGTTTTAACAGTATTGTATGAGATATATATATGGTCATGGTCCTATCTCTTACTGTTTGCATTTATGCAATGATGATACAAGATACTTTACAACATGTGGATTCAGCACTTTATTTCCATCTACCTCTTTTCCCTATGCACTTTAATACACTCCACTAGACGCAGGCTTGGAACCAGTCTAAATTGTAAATATTGGCACCTTAAATATTCCTACAATTCCCCAGTCACTTCAAATACATTATGTAGACATCTCAACGGTTTTATCTATAAGGATTTATCCTGTTATTAATCATGTGATACCGTATTGTGCAAATCTGCAATTTTTTCCTATGATCTTTTGTTAAAAACGTGACATCTCATTTTATTTATAACATTTTGTATGTAAATAATATGTAGCATTGAAATGTTTTGTTACAAAAACGGAAAAATGTAATTTGCAGTACCTGTCTCCTTAAATGCAGGAGAAATATGTCTTTTATGTCTATGCAAAAACTTACACCATGTGACTGGGCGGGCCAATTGGGTGTGCACAGCAGTATAAAATTAAAAAATTAAAACTGGCTCATATGCATGTGAACAAGGGCTTTCCTAGCCCGAAACGCGTAGTGCCCTCTTGCCTACCGGCTTCTCTGCAAATAAAGATCCTGTGAAGCGCATTTTTGGTGGTCCGTCTCCTATGTTCCCTCGCCGGTCTGACGCTGTTTGACCTGGAAGTGGTGTTTGGAGTTTTTGCGGATATATATATATATATATATATATATATATATATATATATATATATATATATATATATATATATATATATATATATATATATATATATATATATATATATATATATATATATAGATATATATATATATATATATATATATATATATATATCAGTGCTGAGTCTGCTTTGACTATTGCTATCTCGTTCAAAAATGAACACATAGCCTTATGTACCATTAAGTACTGAGGCCCTGATTTCCCACACCCTTGAAGTTTTCTGGTCCGGATGCTTACCTGCACTCCGGACCTTAGAACCAAATGCCAATGCAAAGGCACCAACGCTTCTCAGTGGCAGCCCCTAGTAGAACATGCTCATTGTAATCTGCCATGCCTGATAAAAGCTGAAAATCAGGATAAAACTTAATATATACCTGTTCTAATTCTGTTCATCCATCTATTGTGTAAGCTACCTATATATGCCTACTTGACTCCAAAGAGAAAAGGTTCTGAGCACTGTACCCACAATCTGGCCCATCCACAATGTAGGACTTACTTTATTGACTCTGTCTGGACACGGCCAATGTAGTCAAACGTAGCCTCTTTCACAAGGTAGGTAAAATGAATTCTCCAATGTCTTAACTGAGTTTTGCAATTTGTGCAATGCAAGCAAATTAATAGAAATATAAGGGCTCCTCAACCTATCCTGTCATCAGTAAAATGTGCATTCAATTTAAGGAAGGAGAGTGGATTGTGCTATAATGATATCATGATTTTGCAGGTCGGTAAACAGTCCATGTCTTAATTAAGAACAAGTAGTCAACATGTGCGACAAGCATGTACACATAAGATGGGGTCTGATGTACTTATCTTGAGTTCCATTGCAGATGTAAATTTTAAGGCAGCACCCGCAATGCCTCTTGAGATTATTTCTGTGCTGCAACAAATGTAGTAATAAGTGACAGAGCAAAAATACCGTTCAGTAGGACATGCAGCATCCATGTCCGTTGCTACTAATCCCTCAGAAAGCATGTTTGGAGGTCTGTGAGGGGCGGTTGACCTCAACCTTTTTGTATGCATCCGCAGAATTCCAACATGGCAGTTTTTGACCCAGAAAGGGACAGAAGCTGCCATGTGCAAAGAATTAGGGGTGGGCTTGAATTACTTTATTCTGTGTAGTGTAATCACACAGAATTATCTAATATTTCTGCAAGATTATGCTTGAATTATGCAAGAAAAGTAATTCTGCATTAAACGCTATTTCTTCTTTGCACTAAGAAACAGTACTAAATGCAGAAGAACGAAAACAGTGAGCGAAAGCCCTGGTGGCCCTGCTCTTGCGGGCCCTTGGGCTTTGGGTCCCTCCCCCTTCCTTCCCCCGTTTCCTGTCTGGGGTTGGTTAGCCTCTGCCTTAGTGAACCAAGGGTTAACAGGGGGGCGGCCATGGAGGTCTGGTGCTCTGCCCTATGGCCGCGTCTGACCACTCGGTCGTGTGGACAGGTTGGTTGTGGCGGATTGTGTTTGCCCGTCAGTTTCTTTTTTGTGGGTTTCCGCTTCCCCGCTCCCGGGCATTCCCAGTCTGTGTGGGGCTGCTTTCCCCGAGTCCCAGCTGGCCGGTTCATCGGTGGGAGGCTTGGGGCGCTGCGTGCGCTTCTCTAAGGTTGCGGGGTCCACGGGGGTCTGTCTGCGTCGTGACTGGTATCATTCCCGAGCAGCTGGCAGTCGGTGCCGGTCGCAACAGGGCCTCCACTTTTCTTTTCTTTTTTGAGCTCCTTGGATCATCAGTGGCAGGCCTCTCTCTTACCTGCATGGCGTCCAGGACAGGCACAGTTCTCGGCGCTGGCCCGCTCCTAATGGCATCTCCCGCATGGGCGGGGTTCTGGTTTGAAGCTGAAGCTCACTTCGTTGGTCATGTGGTGAGGAAGACTTACGAGGAGGTAATCCAAATTTAGCACAGGATTACAAAGAATGTACCATCATGAGACTGGAAATCAGACTAGGCTTCTGCTTGGTCCCCCCATAGCGCTTCTTGTGATTCACAAAGTGAAAGCTGTTTGTTATAGACATCTTCAACTTTGCGAATCCCTATCACCTGGTTTTACAGTTAGGCAACGTATCAATGGTTCACAACTGCAGTTGCGGTCACAAACAGTTGTTACATGCCATTGTGATTCTCAATGAAGGAATGAGAACTCTGTCATGCCTCCTTATTCTTATGACTCGCGAGGAGTATTAACGTGAACCTTCCGAGTCAAGAATCCATTTCCAACTCAACATTGCAACTTGCCCTTTTTGCATTTGCAAAGCCTGTGATTTTATGAATTGCAGGCTTCATGACCAAAAAAGGTTGTGAACATTGGGCCCTTAGAGCCATAAAATAAATTCACTTCTTCTCAGGCAGCTAGTGAGGTAATTTCTTTGCATGGGATACCTCATTCCATGCCGGGTAATACTTGGAAATGTTGTGTTCTGTAAACTAGAGATCTCTGGCCAACTTGAACACACCTTGTAACATTTATTGCCTGTTGCTCCATAAACAGGATGGTACTAAATGCTCACTAAATGAGAAAAAACATCCTACTAGGCTTTCAGTCTTATGTGAGGGCGAGCACTTACTTTAGAAGGTGGTATCTCATACAACATTTGAATGGCACACAAGACATAGACTGTCCAAGCAGAATTATAATATAAGACTACTTTTGCTGTGCAAGATTCAATAGCATACACCCAAAGGTATTTGAAAGTGGTTAGACATGTTGCAAGCATTCCTCCAATCACCTTTTGTGTGTTTGAATTATTTCATCCTTCCCAGCTTTACTCTATAATCACGTAGCCATTTACTTACTCTGCTGTGTCATTTATTACTTCTGTCTATCACCCAACAACGCGCTTGTTATCGTAAATCTTTTTTGTCTCATTATAAGTATATTAGGTTGGAAATCTTAAAAAACTTCTAATTACGTATTTACTTTATTGAACTCAATTCTCAACATCATCCATGTTCTATTCCCTTCATTAAGCAAGTGTTTGTGAATTTCATGGATTGACACTGGACTGTGGCCTGACACATGATACAAGAGTTTTGTGTTTCACTTCGCCTCTGAAAGGCACTTACCACTTAGCGTGTCTGAAAATTTTTGATGTTTTTGTTAATTGGTTTTAAGTCTCTGAAGATGTTCTGATTCATCACACGGTTGTTTTTTGCTGCTGTAATAGATCAGCCAATCACCTGTTTGCTGAACAAACACTGTCATCTTTTTTTATTAGTTGTATCAATATCCGTGGCTTTTTGAAGAACCCATTGCTTAAACATTAAAATCATTTTTAGAGAATCAATTTCCTTTAAAAAAAAGTAAATTTGTTTGTAAAAAAAAAACATTTAGTTTTTTTTCTCAAAATAATTGAGTCCTTTTCAAAAAAGTGGTTCATTTTCTTGTACAGATGTATTTGAAAAAGAATTCTGTCTTTGCCATTTTCTGATGCCAGATCTGTTTCCACTATATGGGGTATAAGTGATACACAGTTTAGGCTAAAATCTGCTGAATCTGATTGTGGACAAATTAAATTCTTTAAAACGTAATTGGTACTACACGCTTCCGACGGAGAACGTGCGCGATGATTAATTAGATATGTTGATGGTGTTTATGTTTGAGTCTTAAAGGAGGGAATTTAACTTCTAATAGGGGGGTGGGTGTTTTGTGGTCTCTTTGTTGGCTGTGTTTACAGTACAGGGAATGTGCCTATTTTTAAGAGTTACTTCACAGAGGCAGTGTGTTTGCTAATGAGATGCCACAGACAAATTGCTATCTTCACTGTCAGACATTTTTATAGGGCATGATTACCCTGTAAATGCTGACCATAATGGTGGCCATTAGATCATGTTGTTCTTTGGAGCTGCCACATTTACATACTTTGGAAATTCGTTTTCCGTTTCAGCGCCTATGCACATTAAGGGTTTTGTCTGTTAGGCTAAATGCAAAGTGGGAAAAGATGTATTTTTATTCGACAAATATAACTTTTGCCTGCAGTAGCAGCATTGACTCACGTAATAAGTAATTCTATCTATTTATACTGCGTGCCAATTTCACCAGCCTACATGGACTGCAAATTGGCAGATGAAATCTCAGTAGCTGGTAATGGATTCCAGCCTCCCCAGGTTCGAGAGCATAGTGTACTGCAAAGCATACTTTTGAGGACTGCTGTCTGTGATACTGACAGTTTCCAAAATAGCCTGAGTAATGTCAGTGAGGCCTGGGCTAATAGGGCATTTGTGCATTTTAACCTTAATCGCCCTCGGCCGAGTATCGACGCCGAGGGCTGGGATTGTGATCTTGGTGGCCATATTGGGTGTGGGACACGCAGATCACGTGCTCTAGCAGCGCCATTAAAAGAACAGGCATGGCTCTGCGTAGCGGACGCGTACTGCGGACGCGCCGGACCTGCGCCGGAGTCGTGCCAGAGTCCTGCCCGTTTGCGCCCGTTCGCGCCCAGTCGGGCCCACGGCCCAGGACCCCTGTTATACCAGCCTCACCCCCATTAATATATTCACGCTCGGCACTCTCTTCCCTAAAGGGGGCACTTCCATTTTCCTGCAGCCACTCTGTGGACCCTGCGCTTGGCTGCCTCTCATGCCAACATTGTTCTTTTAAGGCAACTGAGGTGCCTACTAAAACAAGACAGAGTCCTAAAACAAGAAAAGCGGAGGTCGCTTTAAAAATGGCATTGGTCAACTGCCGCTCCTTACCAAAACATGCCATCGAAATTTCCTTACTAATCGAAGATTTGGATTTGGATATTCTTTTTTTAACAGAAACGTGGCTTGGATCCACTTCTGGCCCCGATATTGTCCGAGCTCTCCCCTCTGGATATCTGATCCAACACAGGGATAGAGGACCTAAGGTTGGCGGAGGGATTGCTATTCTCTATAGGGAACATCTAAATTGCCGTATGACTGACAGATCTATCCCAGAATGTGAGAGTACACAATTCTCTATCACACTATCCTCAGAACTGTCACTCTCTGGCCTTCTAATTTACCGTCCACCTGGCCCGATAGGACAATTTGTGGAAGGACTAATCGAAACCACTTTGGAACTAGCCAGCACGGTCTCTAACTTCATAGGGTTAGGAGACCTGAACCTCCATTTTAATAATCCTTTGGATACCATTGCAATGGAATTAACTAAAGATTTAGCCGCCTGTGAACTAAACTTGATAGTTCTGCATCCCACTCATTCCAAAGAGAATCTTTTAGACCCCATATTCTCAAACGTTGTAGAACTGACCTCAGCTGAACCATACTCAATTCCCTGGTCAGACCATATGGTAATCCCTTTTACATGGAAGATAAATAGACCCAGCCCCATTAAACCTTCTCATAAAGCCTTAGGCAGGCGCTGGACGAAACTAGAACTGAATGACTGGATAGAAACATTGAAGCGGAGCGAGCCTCTGGCCAACCAGAACATCGATAGGGCGAATAAAGACTTTAACCAATGGATTGAACAATCACTGGATAGTGTGCTCCCAAAAAAATGTATCACAAATAAAAAAGGTCCTAATAAACAGCCCTGGTTTAATTCAGACCTAAGGTCCCTTAAACAGGAATGCAAACGGGAGGAAAAAATAAATACAGATCTACTATAAAGAAATATAAATCTGCCCTCAACATAGCCAAATCTACCTTTTATGCAGAAAAAATTGAGAATTCTGCTAATGCCCCTAGAGAGATGTTCAAGATAGTTAAAACTCTGGTAAAAGCCCCGGACCCGCCATCATCAGTACCATCCCCCGAGGAATCTGGTGTTCGCTGCAATAAACTAGCAAGCTTTTTTGCCACAAAAATCCAAAATATCCTTCTCTCTCTTCCTCCCCTATCTGTGGCTGAATTAATCCCTTCTCCGGTAGGTAATACTGATTTTATTCCACCTCACCTCTCATTTCTCTCTCCGCTCAGTGCAGAACTATTACCCCCTCTCTTTAGCTCCATAAAAAGCGGTTCCCCGCTTGATCCTGCCCCGATGACCATTCTAAAACTGGCTCTACCCCATGTCAGCAAGCACATTATCAACTTAGTTAACACCTCGCTGGAATCAGGTATAGTACCAAAAAACAGGAAATTGGCCATGGTCAGGGCCCTGTTGAAAAAACCAAATCTCGACCCTGACGATTTCTCCAACTACCGCCCCATTTCCCTTCTTCCTGGCATCAGTAAGCTTACCGAAAAATGGGTGAATAAACAGCTGGCATTTTATTTGGAGACCCATGATCTGCTACACCATACTCAAACAGGATTCCGGAGAGGACAGGGAACCGAGACAGCTCTGTTGAGGGTGGTTGAGGATTCCAGGAGGATTTTGGACGCAGGTGGCAGCGCGGCCATTATCCTCCTGGACCTCAGCGCCGCCTTCGACACGGTTAACCACTGTGTCCTTCTATCTCGCCTTGAAAGGATTGGAGTCACGGGCAAGGCCCTTATGTGGCTCGAGTCTTTCCTCAGCGACAGAGTTTTTAAGGTTTTCTCAGAGACCAGCTGCTCCCTTCCAGTGCCATTACAGTGTGGGGTACCACAGGGTTCCTCCCTTAGCCCCACACTGTTTAATGTGTACATGGCGCCTCTGGCAGAGGTAGTGGCCCCCTTTGGAATCCAGTTAGTAAGTTATGCTGATGACACTCAGCTAGTTGTCTCCTTAAATCAGGTGGAACCCCTTCCGACCAACCTCTGCAGCTGCCTGGAGGCGGTTGCAAAATGGATGGATGCGTCCCATCTGAAGCTGAATGGGGGGAAAACTGAGCTGATGCTACTAGGAAAAAAAGCCACATTTAATAATTCCACACTGTGGCCCTCCTGCATGGGGCTTGGGCCTACCCCAAAGTCCGAGATAAAAAGCCTCGGCTTCTGGCTGGATATGGAGTTGTCTTTTAAAACCCAGGCAAGAAAGACAGTGGCCACCTGCTTAGGCCTGCTGAAGACAATTCGTAAAATCCTTCCTCAGCTACCCGAAGCAGCCAAGAAAACCATAGTCCAGTCCCTTATTCTATCTAGGCTGGACTATGGAAATGCGCTCTATCTAGGAGCCCCCGCTTCGGTTACTCGGCAACTCCAGATTGCCCAGAACTCCGCAGCAAGGTTACTTACTGGTACCAGCCGCCGCACATCAGCTGCACCCTCGTTGAGGACCTTGCATTGGCTTCCAATAAGGGAGCGGGTTCACTTCAAAACCCTCTGTCTGGTCCATAAAACTCTTAATGGGATGGGACCCCCATTCTAAATGACATGATCAGGCCATATAAACCACCCAGGAATCTTCGCTCAAACCAGCAAAACCTTTTAATAATTCCCAGGACCAACAGGGCCTGAACAGGGGGCCGCCTCTTTTCGCGAAATGCGGCCAAGTTATGGAATGCTCTCCCTCCACCACTCCGTCAAGAGCCTAACTTGCTCGCATTTCGCAAAAAGCTAAAAACTGTACTGTTCCCTAAGATTTAGATAAGTTAGGCCTCTGTACTTAGGGTACCTGATATCTATTTTCTTCTGGTTAATATCAAGCGCTGGGATGCTTCTGAGTAGCCATGCTCGAGAAACCTTTACAATTACAATTACAATTACAATGCTGTGATTGGGTTGATTGCAGAAACCGGTCTGATAAAGTTAGGCATAATAGCTTCTTATCCTGTAGCCAAGACTTTCCACGAAAAGTAATGACATTATTATGTTCATGTCCATAAGCTAACAATACAAATAGACTACTCATAAGTAGTGTAAATACTGTTATGCAGAACACTACAGGAGCCAGACCTCACAAAACATTTTATTTGAACTGGGAAGTCAGCAATTTTCACTCCTCTTATTTTCAGTAACCAAATATTAGCAAAGTGGCAGATCAGCTTGGGAGGACTTAGCGACGTGTTCCAGCTAACGCCTGTTTCTTTCCTCTTATAGTGATATCTGCAGAGCAGACTCGTTGGAATTCAGAAACTCCCTCTCTTTACCTTTTAGAATTTAAACTCTGAGAGTGAGGGGAAAATGTGTAGCTTATGCCATTGCCACTTGGCTCGTGAGCACTGGGTCTACCCTGGCCTAATAGAGCATTGAACTGCATGGACTTTCGAACCGGAAATCATGTCCATAGTTCTGTTTGGAGTAGGACGATGTCTTGTGAACCAGGGATGCCTAGTGAATTCTACACAATGCAATAGAGGTGGAGGCAGGAAGTAGGAGAGAACTATATCTGAAAGTAGGTCAAGGGATCTTCAACACATTTCGGATTTTGATAATAGGGCAAGGCATGGAAGATGGCAGATTTTTAAGTGCAATAGCAAGCCTGCCTTACCGGCAGCCGCGGCCCGTGGAGGGACTTCGGTGGGGCAGGGAGGCGGTTCGGAGGAGGGGCAGGGTGGAGGTTGGTAAACACTGGAATATGGATAATTGCAGGTAAGTAAACAATTTAATAAATAAAACGAATTTCGTAGCACGCGCTGCATCGGATTTTGCGATGCAGGGCGTGCTACGAAATTAATTTTATTTATTAAATTGTTTACTTACCTGCAATTATCCATAGTCCGTTGTTTACCTCCCCCGCACCGCCTCCCTGCCCCACCGAACTCCCTCCACGGGCAGCGGCTGCTTACCGGCCTAGACTAAGGTATCTGATCTCACAATACCTCATATTATTCAAAGTTTAATGTCCCCAAATGGGCTCATGATCTGTTCCTCAATTTCCAGCACCATTTCATTTAAGAAAAAAGTAGAGTGACTTCCAATTAATGAGATCAATTCATGATGATATTTGTGTGAACCATCTGCACAAATATTCACACACCAAAAGACCAAAGGCATCACATATTTTTTCTACAAAATCATGAAATTAGAAAGTAACACCCCGCCTCCCCCCGAGACTATTAACTTGCTCTAACAGGTTTTGGAAAAATAAATCCTGCATGACTCGGTACAACCTCAAATTAAAACTGGTGTAAACATAGTTTTTACTGATGTTTTCTCCAAATGTTCATCCTCGTTACCATTGTGATTGAAAGCACTCAACACGCCCTTCCATGCCTTGATTGTGCCAAATCACTGGGCTTTTTGCCTGCAAAGAATTTCATCCTCGACAGACACAATCTTTTGCAATAGAGCTAATTCTAAATTATAATTTTACCATTTCCTACCAGATGAAGGGTTCAAACAAGTCCTGCAAAATTTGATTGTACTAAAATTATACTGTGGCATCCCCTTCTGACTGGTATTCCAAACTACCTCTCATGCCACTTATAGCAGCACTCAATGCTGCAGTCAGACTGGCCTTTAGAACCCTAGGAAGTATGACCATATTACACTGAATTTGATCTACTGAATTGCTTTCCTATCCAAGCTAGAAATACTTTAAAAAAGCTCATCTCATCTGGATAACATAAATTACGCAGCCCAGACCAATAACTTATCTACTGAAAGAAAAGGACCCTTAAACATTCCTCTCAGGGGGTGTACAGAAACTATGAAACTTTATCCTGCCTTCTATAGAGCTGCATCCCTTAGTTGAATGTCACAATTTTAAGGTCGAAATATCGACCTACAAAAATATTACATCCACTAAATCGACTACTACTAAGGAGAGTATATAACGGTAATTATATGACATTGGGTATGTATTTGAACTGGATGTCCATGATCAAATATGGTATCAATTTGACACACAACACTGTTTGGCTTGTTATATTTCTTGTGTAGGTACCCCATCTAATCTCTCACATCCATGTTCATGGTAGCTATGTGTATCTTTTTGTTAATGTTGACCATATGACTTGTGTTAAGTTCTTCAACAATTGGGTTATGTTATCGCTATAATAAACAAATACATTAATAAACCTTTGTTGACATTAAATACAGGAATATTAAATGCAAGAACGACAACTCTTTATTGTTTTGTTTGCAAAATAGTCCTAGTAGTATTTTATTGGAGTGTGCATTCAATTTAGATATCAGTGTGTAAGATGCAGGTTATAAATGTGATTCCTTGCTAGAAAACTGAATCATAACTGGCTGCTTATAACTGCTGCTATTGCCACACATCTCTATGATGCTCATTTCAATAACCTCTGAAGGATTAAATGCTAAAATAGCACAGTTTTGATTTAAATGCAGTTACCACACTATTTTTGCAAGAAAGTAAACCCACCAAGGTTTCTTGCACAGGTGTATTGTGCTGCTTTTTATCTTGTATAATCAGTTCCTTGAATATTTACTCAACCCTACAATTTCCCTCTCATTTGATCCACCCCATTCTTTCCTTCAACACACAATCTTCCTCCTTGCAGTCATTCATTATGTTAAGGCTAGATGTGAGAACTTTCTTCAAGAAGCTCACAACCTAAATCTAAACTTGTTGTGTAGATGTGTTAATGTCGCTTAGAATGCATTAAACTATGGAGAACAGAAGCCGTGCTGCAAAGATAGCAGCATGTATATTTTACTAAAGACCTTGAAGATTTAAGAAATGCTGAGCAGCCCAGAAAATGGCCCACTTGTAACCCAACACTGGAGTTACCGATATATGGGGTACCAATAACTCCAGGGATGGGGAAAATCTCAGCCATTATGAGTTGGACCCTGGGGGTGCACTAAGAAATGAGTAATTACCGACGTAATTAGTAATTCTGGATCTGTTTCTCCAGATAATCACTCTTTTTTCAGAAGAAGTACACATGAGTAGTTTGGGTTTTTGTTGTTACTTCGTGCAGATATTTTCCTTCTGTATGATGCTGGCCTGTTTTAGTATTTGTACCCACTGCATCCTTCTTATCCACCAGGTCTTACAAGGATGTTCAGACAATCAGGTAGGTTATTAGCATACAAACTCTGAATGCCTTTCCGTTTGCAGTGCGATTTGTGTGAGAAATATAGAAACAAGTTGGTCATTGACAATGTAAGAGTCTGAAGTGGAATTTCTGTGTTTTTTATATTTGGGATTCACTGTTTTAAGAGAACCTCTTGCATGTGTGCTTTCTGCTCACTTCTCTAGAATGATTGAGTTAGAGGAGAAACAAGATGATAAGAAGGAGCCTCCTTTATAGAGAGTTGGTAGCCTGAGGGATAGTGAGATAGGTAGGTAGATAGGTGGCAGGTAATCATCATTATAAACAAAGATAAAGGGATTAGAGGTTATTTAGAGTTGGGCAGATGAGCGATTTAAAGTGTATGCATGGGTAGACTCTAAATAGGATCGGTTGGACATCTGCCAAACTCTAAATAAACTTGATTGCTGCTTGCCATATATTTGGAGCATTTTGTGGGTATAGGCTATACTGTATATGTTTTAGTCATATCTTCATTTCAATTGTGGTTTTACCAAAGGATTTTAGAGGTTTTCCACAATTTTATAATGTGATATAATCATAACTTAACTTTAACTGTGTTTTCATGTGACTTTACAGAGTTCTTTTGAAACGTAATAGTGTTTTGTTTTTTTTCTGTTGTTTTGTTGCTTTCTGTGTATAGTATGCAATTGTTCTATTATTAGTTGCTGGTACTTTGATGGCGATACTTGCTATTTAAGGCTGAAGCCTGTGTATATTTCTGATGCATTTTTTATTTGATTGAAAACCATAAACTGTGTTCTACACATAGGTTCAATTTAGTAGAGTGGAAGATAGCGTACTAAATGTCATGCTGATTCATTAAACAATGCACCCTCCCTGACAGCTGTGCATGTACCTTGCATTACTCATAGAAGACTAAATATGCCAAATTTCATGTAGATAAATCGGCTTTCTTGAGGACCTGAATGAAGGTTTTTTGAATCCCTGCACAGTGAGGTGCTAATTGCAACCAATCATACCTACACTCATACACACTTTAATGGGACATGCACACGACTACAAGACCCTTAACAGGACTATTTAATTGATATGACCTGAGCTGAAAGATAAAGAAGAAATTTGTCATTGTTGCACTTTACATGATCAGGTATGTTTGGTTTGAATTAGCAACCGCACAGTGCAGGGAGTCAAAGAATCCTTCATTCTGGTCCTGAAGAAAGCCAATTGACCCACTGGGCATTACAAACAGCTGAAACATGTCGACCTCATATGTCTAGGGCCATGATACCCTTTTGACATCCCACTGTTTTTAACTTGCCTAAGGACACTGGGACCATATAGTGACTGGGATCCTGCAAGCAATTTTAATCCACTTTCAAATCCCTAGGCTGTAGAACAAGCGCTCCACTTACAAACGCGTCAAGCCAGCCCACTCACACTAGGGAAGGAGGGTGTGGGTCCAATGATGAAGCAGGCAATAGGCGGGACTTATGGGTGAGGACCCAAAAATTATATCCTAGAGATATGTTGATCACACCTTTTCACCAGGGTGTTGATCTCATTTACTCATGTGATATACTGTGGGCCATGCAACCATCTAAAAAATATCAGTATTTAAGGAAAACAGGATAACCCTCCTTTATGTTGTTATCATTCCTACTATGGACAGGCAATCTTTATAAAAGCTGTCCCAAAGTCAAATAATGCTTGTTAATGTTGTCCCCAAACATAAGTGTATTATCTTAGAAAAAGATGACCCGTTGTATGTCTTTAAATACCTCTATCATTATGCACTAAAAGGCATTAGCATCTGATACCAAGCAAAAGGGAAGGCAGGTTAATTTAAAAATTCCATTAGGACTTATAAATGCTGTGAGTGCCTTGGAATCAGGGTGCAACTGAATATGGTGGAAAACGGTCATCAATTCTAACTTCAAGAAGTACTTACAGTCCGTTGTTAGAGGAAAGCAAGTCATAACAATATTTAGCTTCTCGCAAATCAAATCTACATAAAACCTAAGGCCGCTATCAGCTTTGTTAATTATCACAAACAATGAAAGCCATTCTGACACATCCACAGGTGTAATCACACCATCTGCTAAAGCGCAGACATACCCTCCTGTCTAAAGAGCAGTGGTATTCTTCTGGCCTGCAGCCTGACAGGGGCTGCTCACTTTCTCATGACTATTGTGTGCATGAAACCTTCACTGTGCTGAGTTTACCCCATGAAAATTAGGCAAGATCTCATCAATATTCGTGTCATCCACCACTTTTGGATTAATAACAATACTCAAGTCACATTGATGCACCAAATCCACTTTTGGAGGTCCCAAATTGGCCATGTAGACTTTTCCTTTAGCCAACCAATCTTGAAACCTAATATCTGCCTATATACAACCAATGATGTCAATATTGCTGCCTTGGTACCCCTTGGGGTTTACGTCCTTGGGATTAGATTTGACCCCAGGCCACATCACATCAAACATCTACTTGAGAAAAACTGTGTAAACTTAAACTGAGTCTACCATAGGAGCAGCAGCACATCCCCTAATAACAAATATGGCTGTTGGTCTAAAATGGGGCATCTACACTCACCTTTTGCACAGACTTATCTATTTACCTGGGGATACTGCATCTACCTCGTACAGGTCTCTGACCCCTCCACAATCTTTGCAGTTGATATGGCTTTCTTGAATGTAGAACTGCTCACTGTGCAAAACCACTCTTGAATTTATTTACTACCACTCTGGACAATGAGTAAATGTTTGAGTTCATTGGTTATGGGACCAAATGGGCACTTTAGGGCAAGCTTGTGTAACCTTGCCTAGTCATGGCAATATTTACAGATGTTTCAAATCTGGCTTCTAATAGACACCAGCAATCACCATATCTTGGGTATCTACAGTTACAGGTAAGTTTTTTAAAGTATTCTGCCCTTCCTTCCCCAACACATTTAGTAATTAAGCTTTCTTGCAGCTAGAGGAGACGTTAAGGCCATCCACTGCCTCCACATAGTTCTCGAAGACCTCCTCAGTCCATGTCTCCCACTCAATAGCCAGAGAGTCTTTTTGAGGGACGAAATTTGGTGGTGTAATAATGACTTGTGCAGTATTCTTGATGAAATTCAAAAGTTAAACAAACATAAGAAAATCAAACTGGAAGTCATAAAAAGAAACATTGAGCAATTGTATTTGAGTGTAGGTGCACTCTGGTAAAGCATGCTTAACTTAGGAAAATGTTAAAATTTTGCAACAGCGGGAAACAAGTGATTATCCCATTTAAAACCATTCACCGCTATGGTTGCTCAAGTGTAATCTGGCCAGTAGGTTGCAGACAAGCCACAAAAAGTTATTGTATGTGAATTTGTAGGGCATGGCTAAGCACACGTTAGGGTATTCAGGTGCTGAGTAGGGCACCCCTGAGGGGGAGGAGGAGATCATGCCTGTTTCGTCTGGAAGAGTCATGTCTTGAGATTCCCTTGGAAGTCCATGAGTGGCGGGGGAGGTTCTGAGGTGTTTTGGAAGGTTGTTCCAGGTCTTGGCTGCGAGGTATGGTATTCTTGATGCAACAGAGGTGTGCTCTTGCCTGGGACGCAGATCGAAGGTGTCTTGTGGGTTTGTAGAAGTTGAGCCTGTGTTTCAGGTAAGCTGGACTGGTGCTGTGGAGAGCTTTGTAGGTGTAGGTGAGTAGCTTGAAATTACGTCTTTCCTAGACTTGGAGCCAGTGGAGATGGTTGAGGTGTGGAGAAATGTGGGTCGTTCACGAGATGTTCACGATGAGTCTGGTGGCAGCATTCTGGGTGGTTTGGAGTCGGTGTAGGGCATGGGCTTGGATTCCGATGTAGATGGTGTTTCCGTAATCAAGTCTACTTGTGATAAGAGCCTAGGTGTCCATTCGTCTGGTGTTCAGTGGAATCTACTTGAAAATCTTGTGTAGCATTTGCCCGATGTGGAAGCATGATGAGGAGACAGCGTTGATATGTCTGATCATGGAGAGGTTGGTGTACAGGATGATCCTGAGGTTCTTGGCATCATGTGCAGGGATTGGTGGGGGGTCTTATTCATAGGGACATCATGAGGCATCCCAGGGGGAGTGGTTACTGCCAAAGATTAGGACTTTGGTTTTGTTTGTGTTGAGCTGGAGGCCGTTGTATTATCCAAGCAGTGATGTTGCTCATGCAGTTGGCATGGTAGTCTTTGGCGTTGCAGGTTGAGTCGGTAAGGGAGAGGATGAGCTGTGTGTCATCAGCATAGAATACTATATTGATGCCGTGGTCTCTGAAGATGTCTGAGATGGGCGTCATGTAGACTTATAAGAGTGATGGACTGAGTGACGATCCTTGAGGGGCTACGCAAATGTGTTTCTTGGGTTCTGAATGGGGTAAGTTTAATTAATTGAGTTCTGTCCATGAAGAAGAAGGATAACCACTTGAGGGCTGGTCCGCAGATACCCAAGTGCTGAAGCTTTCTGATGAGCTTGTTGGAGACCGTATCAAAAGCTACGGAGAAGTCAAGGAGAATGAGTGTGCACATTTCTCCTCGGATGAGGATGCTTCTGATGTCCTCAGTGGCCACAATGAGTGCTGTCTCTGTGTTGTGGTTGGTGCAAAAGACTGATTGAGAGCTGTCTAGTAATTGATGGAATTCTAGGTGGTTTATGAGTTGGGTATTGATGGCTTTGTCATTGATTTTAACCAAAAAAAGCAGGAGCTAGATGGTTCTGTTGGGGTCCGCTGTTGGTTTTTTCAATAGGGCGTTGACTTCTGCATTTTTCCAGCAAGACAGGAAGGTGGAGGTGGTTATGCAGGTGTTGATGATAAAAGCATCTGTTGCAAACAAAACATGCAGAGGCACTTGAACACAAGTAGATGGCAGAAGAGATACTGGTATGCACTATGAAGTCCCCAGTCGTGTGACATGGGTACACAATATTGTTTACTCCGAAGCAGCCCTTTATCATGTAACTGGGGGCCTGATATAAGATTTAACAGATGCAGTAGTGTCCGTCAGTAGGATGGGTGAGAATACCACCTCTGTTAATCCTGAGGACCATGCTGAAGGTACACTGTCTGCAAAATTTATGACCACCTGGTCATTTCTGCACAGCGATAGAAACCATCAGTTTTGATGGCTGTCCACCAAAACTTTGACATTTGCTCTCTATTTTCTCAGAAACAAACTCTCAAATCCTGGAGGTTTACTCCACGGGTGTAGGGGTCATGATTGTTTTATAACTGCCCATCACTGGCAGGTTTTCCTGGTGGTGACGGGAAAAAAGAGACATTACACCATCCACCATAAATAGAGCAGTCTGCGTAATGTCCTTCCTTCGATGACCCCTACTCTATTGGAGGCAGGAGCCAACAGGGTTCCTGTCAATAGAATGCTCAAGGTTCACCCATATCTAAACGAGGCTGGTGGACCGAGGGTTTGGGAGGCAGAGTTTGCTATGGAGTACCCTGTCTACCAAACTATAGATTGGGCTATAAGATTGAATGAGGAGACATTGCTTAGAGTTGGCACTGGGTCCGCAGTACAGCTATGGTATACTGACAGGCTATGTGAGGGCAAGAAAGCTGAGCTTGTGTCAGGCACAACCACATCGTTTTCAGTGGTGCCACTAGCTGCTGTGATTTTGCTGCCAAAGGTATTCATTAAATACTAATGGGGTTCTACCAGAAAAAGTCTAAGGACCTTGGAATCTAAACAGTCTAAGCAACACCTGGTCCCGACATATCTTTCCAGCCCACCTCAAGTGCACAGGACTGGAGAATTAATTTCAAAAGAGTTATTCTAAACATAGATTACTGCCACAGAGAGAAGGACCAGAGACAACAATGTTTATATCAATCAATCATTATGACAAAAGGCCGTTGTCGTAACAACCACCTATTGTCATAATGATTGATTCAATATTGCTTTTCATGAAGACTATAGAAAGAAAGATTTTTTCATATAAACATTGTTGTCTCTGGTCCTTCTCTCTGTGACAGTAATCTATGTATAGAATAACTCTTTCTATGACCGTTCAAATTGAATTCTCCAATCCTGTGCACTTGAGATGGGCTGGAAAGATATGCCAGGACCTAGTGTTGCTTATACTGCCAAAGGTCTTCTGGCAACATGAACAAGCACAGGCACTCTGCCTGAATTGAATATTCCTCACAAGCATCACGTATTGCTAGCCACAACCAGGCCAGAGGCTTTGAACCTCCCCTTTTTTGATGTGAGACGCACACAATCTACAAATTCAATAAGAACAGTCATCCACCTTGAGGGCTGACTCTCACTCAAAAGAGTCCATTGAGGGCAGATAATGTCATCGCAAAGCACAGTGAATGAGGTTCTTCCAATAGCATTGGGTTCAATCCAGTCCCCTACAGGGTCTTGTCAAACTTCAACACTGGATTCCAGTCGTCACCAAACGTTGCAATAGTAATGACCGTGGGAACATGACTGTTCCCATGAGGCACAGGGTCAGACTGATTTGCATATGGCCATGTCTGAACTGGGGTGGCTGAGTGAGCTAAAGAATAGCGATGGATTAAACCCAGATCAGTTGACTGGGGGTGAGTGTTTGATTTGCTCAAACGCTCTGTCCATCATCCCCATTTGTATAGCTTTGTTCGCACTAAGTTGGCAGGCTATGCTCAGACGTGAGTCCCTTGCTCACTTTGCCACTGGATTCAAGATAACCTGGCTGATGAGGATTATGAATCCGAAACCGGTCCCAGGATGCTTGTTTCCGCTCCAGGGAAGACATGGCTTGGCAGTTCGGGCTGGACTATTCCCATGAGGCACAGGGTCAGACTGATTTGCATATGGCCATGTCTGAACTGGGATGGCTGAGTGAGCAAAAGAATGGTGATGGATTAAATTCAGATCAGTTGACTGGGGGTGAGTGTTTGATTTGCTCAAGCGCTCTGTCCATCATTCCCCTTTGTATCGCAATAGTAATAGGAGGCATTTGGGGTGCCTTCATGATTTGTTTTAACAAGGATCTCCTGGTGTCTCCTGTAGGACTGATAAATCCCTACTGCCTAGCATAGAACACCACAGGCTGACATGTAGAAAAATGTCAAGCCTTGAATATTCTGGCTGTGATTTAAGCTACAATGCATCCCTTTAAATGTCTTGGAGCCTTGTTAGGCCAGCGTGGGGGTTGTGAACCCTCTGGCCAGCTGATATATCTAGTATATCATATATGTGTAATACATATGTGAAAAGTAGATGCAGCAGTGTATGTTGTGTCTGGAATCTATTCAAAGTGGAACAATATTCATAAATGCAACTAGGAAAGAAATCTTAGTTGGAGTGCACAGTTTTTTACTATATACGCCTTTTGTATCCAAAAGTTAATATTTTAAAATGGCTCAAATTAGTTTCATATCCTATGACTTTTATTGTGTGGTAGTGAAAATCTTTCATTAAGTCGTGGATATCACACAGAGGAAGCTGTCAGATTGCAAAAGACCTATTGTGGGCATACAAAGAACTTCGATGGATTTACAGCCCGCCCATTGCTTACCATTGGGTGGCTTTATTGTCACTCTACTTTATATATTTCTATTTCAATTACTTTCCTTTCCCAACTTTCCTTTCCCAACTTTCCTTTTCCCAACTTGTCCACCTTCTGTTTGACCCTCACCAGGAGCATTGCTCTTTACCATCTACCTGATTGGATGGCATCTATCCTTCCACTCCTCCCTTTTAGGAAATGTGCTTTCCAGCTCTCCCCCTTTCTCCACTGTGTGCTCACTTCAACTACCCACTTGTGTGCCTCATGTTTCTTGTGTTTCTCCCCCTACTCCACACTCCAAGTTCTCTTCTCCTCCACCCCTCCGCACTCTATGTTCCACGCTCCTTGTGTGCTTCTCCCAGCCATCCCTGCAATACCTTTTTTTTTAATTTGTGCTTTCATGCTAAAATGTTCAAGTCAATGGTGCCAACATCATTCTGCTGTTGTGTGCCTGCGCACTGATTGTATACATACACATTCATTCTAACACAGTGCCAGTGGAATGACACAGGTGAGTCATTGCACCTTTATTTATTTAGTTATTTCTTGACAATGCTGCACAGCAGTTGGAACAAGCCAAATGCTGTAGAGCCTCCCCTGAAGACATTGGCAACATTATTAGGTCTATTGGCTTTGTCAATGCTTGTTTTGATAGGACGACTGTATAAGAATTTAGCTGATGACGCATACGCAATTTCCTTTGAGCGGTAGCCAGTATAGCTAGCAGTATTAACACGATTGCCATTGCTTGTTTTGCTAGTCTGTGCAGTGCAGGGTCCATGCCAACTGACATTATTATTACTCTTGGGGCACATTGCGGAAAGTGCCCCAAGATTCAAAGCATGGGGCCTGGGTGTGTCTTTGTATGCCTCTGGGAAACGTGAATAGTACAGAAAGGCAGCTAATGCTTTTGTGAACCTTTCTTTAATATTGATCATGCGGGCAGTCATGTTGCACCTCTGCACAGCCAAGGCAGCCATTCCCTCATTTGCATGGGGACTTTTCTCATGCAATAAGGAAATGTTTCTGCCCCTGTGCCCTTGCTGTATTACATACATGGGTGCAGGTGCATTGATGAATATAAAGTGGTGCACAGCCGGTGTGCCCCTGAAGGTGCCCTTGTGAGTTGTGTGAAGTCCGTAGGTCTGCCATTACATTCCTCCACAAGAGAATGTACGCACACTCTACACCTTCGTTTGGGGGATCCCAGCCCCTTCTTAAAACAAGCATTTGCAATGCATTAGGTCTCACAATTGCGAGATTTTGAGCTATTGGCATTGTAAATAACAATGGGGCATATTACCAAGCAATAGCGATAATTATCCCTATTGCTTGGTTAGAGACAAAAATGTACCGCTGAGCTGCGGCGATTTTTATCGCAGATAAACCTTGGTATTACCAAGGTTTATCGCAAATGCTATAAAAATCGTCCGTAATGCATGAATATCGCTGAAAAGTCAGCGATATTCATGCATTACCGAGCTAATGCTCTTAACCATGTTATCCACCTACCATTGGATAACATGGCTAAGAACTGCTCAGGGCAGGTGTTAGCTTTTGGAGATATTCGCGCTTAGCGCGAATATCTCCAAAAGTTGGTAATAGGAGATAGCGATGTTAGCGACTGTTTCCAGTCGCTAACATCTTGGCACGCCCACTTTGCATGTCATTAGTGATAAATATCACTGACATGCAAAGCGGGGCCCAAGATGGTCGCTATCTCCTACTAGATGTCGCTAACTGGTGTTAGCGACAGCTAGGTAATAGGGAGATAATTTTATCTCCGCTTTCTTGGCTTTTAAAGCCAAAAAAGCGGAGATCAACCCCCTTGATAATATGCCCCGGAGTGTGTTGGTCCGAATTTCCCATCAGCAGTCAGACAGTTGTTTGTAAAGGATGCCGCTCTGTGCATTTCTGTATTGTCATGAGTCAGCATGCACTTCAAGATTCCAGCTGGGTCTAGTGTTGCCCACTACTGGTGCTGCTTTGTGTTGAACTAATAATGGAGCTTGCTTGCCTTTGCATTGATTTCTCTTTTTTTGCTGTCAGTGGCAAATATTCATGGCACACTGTGGGGAAGTAAGTGGGCTCAATGGAGTGAAAGGTAGGTACAAAGAAATTACTACCTAGCAGATGATGAACATTCTAAATATGTGTGAGTATTTGAGCTTGATTACTCAACATCCAACACCCTCATGAATTGTTATTCTTGCCATAATCAATCAATCTCTATCGCCTTTCCAAAAGAAAAAAAAGTCACCCTCTTTCACTCGTTTGTGGTAAGTGTCATGCAGGTCTGTCACATGAGGCAAGAAGTAGGGGGCGGTGAGCCCAGGAAAGTGCCAATTCCCATTTTAACTCTCACTGGATTCGTTCCTCTTCTATGCAGAAAAAACAGCTGAACGGAATTACACCAAACTTGGCAATAAGGCGGTACTTTACTCTAGGCCTTTCCTTGGTTTGGTGTAAATATGTTATTAGATTTTAAGAAAATACTGTTCAAGAAGAGTTTTAGTTTGGCAATGAAGGGTTAAAGCTCAGAAACGTTTGGATATATCTATGTCAGTGGAGCCTCCAAAAGATCTGATTGACTGCCCCAACATTGAAACAACATTTTGTGGCAGGCCTTAGAGGACTCAGAAACTCACTTCATGAGCTCTGACGAAAGAAATTTGAAAGGGCATACAAGGTGACAGGGTGAGTACTCCCTTACTCTCCAGCCCATGCATGTGGGTTGGGGGATGGGGAGTCCCAACAAACAAAACATTATTTTCTTGAGGAATACACATATCACCAAAGGATCCTTAAATTCTAACAATGCCCTCCTGTGTGGATTAGCGGTGGATCCTCAAATGTGGCACCAGACCAGTGAAGTGTACCCTGGATCAGTGGATCCCATGTAAATAAAAATGTTTTAAACTGGAAGTGCAGCCACCATCCATGGCTCAGGCCTTGTGCAGGGGGGTTGGCTGCCACAGAAGGGCTGGTAGCAGGGCCTGGACAGGTGCGTGGGCAGTGGCCATGTCCTGTTCAAGTCCTGTACATGGGTTCACAGCACCGGGACGGGTAAGCTTGCACTGAATCTGCGGATCCCATTAAAGAAAAAATTAAGAACCATCAGAACATTGTGCAAGCCATGCACAGTGTGGTTCGATGCCTGCAGAGGGATCAGCCTCTGGCCAGGCCCTTGTAGTATCCTGGCTGGAGGCCTAACAGTGGCAGCAAAGGAGACGCAGGAGCCTTAATCACTTTGGTGGCCTGCTCTCAACTGAGCCACGCCCAGAGCCCTGGGCTATTTATTAACTCAACACACGTCGTGCTGGCGTACGCCAAGCCGACTCACTAAGCTACGTTTGCAGGGGGAGGTGGTCAAACAAGACCACCCCCAACACTAAAGGAGACGTGGACTCTTCCACAGTCTCCACAGCATTACAGCCCTGTAGCCAACCCCTATCACGCATAGCCGCAAGGTTTGTGCAGTGGATGGTGGATAACATGGAACTCTTGGATGCGATATGTGACAAAAGAAAACTTCACTGCAAAAAAACAAAGGTTAAAGTGAAGTTATGGTTGCCATTCTGATAACTCCTTAATGTATGGTTAACAAACCCTTCTTAAGTTCGCCCAAAAAGCACTTAAAGTCCAATTATGGGTGTGAATTAAAAGCAAACAACTACTGAAATACGGAAACTGTGGTTATGACCACAATCCATAACTCACAAACCATAGTCTGCACATCAGATGAAATGCTTATGACCTCACAATATCTGTCGAAATAAAGAACAACACCTAACAGCTATTAACTACACTCAACATCCTGTGATTCTGGGCAAATCACGTAATCTGCCCGTGCCTAACAAAAATGAATGTGTCCTTCTGTAACGAAACTGGTGCTCATGTAAAGCGCTCTGATACCCGATTTCCCGGATCTAGTTCGTGCTATATAAAACTCTTTAAAACAAAGTACATCACATGATCCAACCAATTAATGATACTGCATTCATAGTTGTGTCTGACATGGTGGTAAGGGTAATCTGTAAAGAGATTTACAACATTTGCAATTGCATCTGTTTCATTACGGGTGTGGTCATAAGCATTACATTTGGTGTATGGGTTATGGCATGCATGACTGAAGTGTGAGTTGAGGGAGAGGTCAGAGAAAGTTCGTCCTCCTCCTTTTCATTTTAATGTTTTCCAAACACGGTGCTCAGTGCAATGGCAGCGGCAACAGAAAAGTTGTCCTGGTGGGCAGCCAGCTAGTCAGTACATGGAGGATTAGCAAATCCAGATATATATTTGTGAATTTTGAATGCACAAAGGAAGAAACAGCTTGGTTGTCCACTGTGGGGTATTTATGTTTTTTTAATGGAGTCGGTTTGCAAATCCGTATAGGACTTGTGAATTAACTGTCCGAAGCAAACCTTCTTCAACCGGAGAACCATTTTAAACACTTATATTTCTCAAAAGCTAGTTAACAGATTTACACCAAACTAAAACAGCACAATCCTGTGCCATATTTAATGTAATCCTGTTCAGCCATTTTTTTCTGTATAGAAGAGCTATTAATCCTAAGGGGCTTAAAATGGGAAATCACATTCTTCGCTCACCCACCCTTTTTTCTTGGCCCCCTTCATGATGGATCTGCCTGAAACTTGTCATGAAGAACCCCAAGTGAAAGTAGGTTTTATTTTGGAAAGTTGACTGCTGATTCATTGAATGGTGCGAAAGATATTAAGAAAAAAAATGCCTTTATTATGGAACTCTGTCCTAACCGTGACTGGACTGTCCTGGCACTACCACTACCAGTGTAATATGTGTATCCCTGGCTGGCCAAACATCCATGCGCACTAAGCATGTTCTACACCCAGCCTGCATTGCATCCTGGGTGGAGAACATGCCCCGTCTTCTAATCCCCATCTGAGCGCCAAACCACTGCGTTCAGACCAATCACCATACTGCATTGCAGCGTTGTGATTGGCTTAGGGGAGCCTGTGTGCTTACCAACCACAACGCTGCATTGCAGCGTTGAGATTGGTTCAGGGAGCCTATCCTGCTTTCTGCTTCCTGTGCGAGCAGAAGCCAGGAAGAGGATGAAAGACAGGTGGCGTCCGGCCAGCTGGCGGGTAAATGATTTATTTTTAATGCATCCCCCCCCCGCCCTCACCACCCCGCCCCACTACTGATTCGTGGGACCTGCCGCAACTGTCTGTATCGATGGACAGATCAATGATAGATAGCTAGAGCGAGGTGCACTCATAGCCATATTAGTGGGAGGATTGACAAATAGAAAGCTATGTGTATTTGCTCATGGGAGTGGTTTCTTTCATCACATACAGCTATGCATATTTGGTGAGGGAAATAGCAAGTTCTCATTTTTTTGTAGCATTCCAACTCCGTAAGTTAGCCTCAGAGGCTCTGTTCAGCTCAGTTCAGCTTCTATTTCATTATTGCTGACCATCCAAATTCATGTAGATGTCAGGGGCGCAGGGGCATAGTTGGGTCAGTAAGATTGGGGGGGTGAGAACTTCAGATTTTCCAACAGTTATTAAAATATATTATACAACAAGCAGGGTACATGAGAGGAGCTACAAGGGCAATGGAAGGGAAGACGAATGCGTGTTGGATGGGGTACTTGGTGAGAGAAAACACAATATTTTAGAAGACTTTCAAAACAGAGAGGGAGAGAGTGTGTGTGCATTTTTCTCTGTGTGTATGTAAAAAATCCGGGTGAAATCTGACAGTCACCTCACCGTACCCAACTGAAAGCACCTATACCCCACTATTAACCAGAAAATACATTTATTGGGATGTGGATGACACACCCCAAACGTCCGCCCTGCAACTACACCCCTGGTTGGGGTCATTTTCAACATCTGTTCAAATTTGACCTCATAAAAAAGTGAACTATAAAATCAGATTACATCTCTAAATTCTGCTTCTGTTTCTGTTTAAATGTTTAATGATTAATGATTGGGTTTTCTCATCTGTGCTTTTTCCTTCTCTTTGCTTCTGCTGCTTTCCTGCTCTTATGTTGGTGTGGGTATTTCATGCATGTAGGACGCCAGCTTTCCTGGTCTTCTCTGTCCATCTGCACTTCTGGCAGTACATCATCACAAGGTACAAGGATCAATGTCTACATTAGTACACATGTGGTATGTTATACACCTAATTAGAATAAAGAACCTGCTCTGGTCAACCTTCTTTTTTCAGATCCCTTGGCTTGCCTATATTGTCAAAAGAAAAAGAATCAACTGGGGAATCCCACTAGGGTTACTAGTGGCATGCTTCATCATAGAGTCCTCGTCTGGATAACTAATGTATCTGGATGGGCTCAACTTTGAGATCCAAGGGAGCTCTTTGATAGTAATGGGGGAATCCTAGAATAAAAATTGTCTAAGATGCCCAGAAGCTTGTTTTATTTCAATGACACCTTAAGAAAGTTAGAAAAAAGTGGGGGAACTTAGTGAGAGCATTATTGTCTCAAACATTGCTTGCTTCTTGGATGTTCTTGTTTCAATTAACTTTCACCTGAGGGGCACCAACAACTGGTGATGAAGGAGTTAACCAAACCAAGGGTACAGAGCACATACCCACTAACGCCACTGACACACAAACAAGCACGACCAGCAAATTAAAAGACACTCAAGACCGAACCTTATCTGATAGCACGATGAGCACCACTGTAAGCAGAATCACAGGAGTTCTAGGGCATGTAGAACCAGAGAGAGACATGGCCAACAGCACCACAGGTGTGATTGAGTTCACGAACAAGTGTGAGGCCGGAGCCCTCTCCAGACCGCCAGGCAGGGCTAACTTTCCATAGAAACAAGACAGATGAGCGAGATCTTGTGAGACGCGTGTCACTTTAAAGCCATCTGCCTCCATCGTACATGAGCTTGCAGGGTGATCCACCCGCAGAAACTAAAGGAAAGTGCAAGATCTCAGGCGACTCAAGACACACAAATCACATTGAAAGTCTACAGGCACACAAGAAAGATGGAACCAATGTGAGCACTTTTAAAACCAAGCAAACCCCAAGGACATGCATTGGGATAGGGGCTATCCTTAAGTCAGGCAATCTGACACATAACTAGGACCATATTCAATCAATCAGTCAATCAATCAATCATTCAATCAGGGTTCTTGTAGAGCACAACTAATCACCCTTAAGGGTCTCTAGGTGCTGGAGGTGTGTGGGGGGGGGGGGGGGGGGGGGGGGAATTCTGCAGTTCAGTTGAAAAGCCAGGTTTTGAGGTCCTTCCTGAATTGAGTCAGAGACAGTGATTGCCTGAGGTGCAGAGGTAGGAAGTTCCCGGTCTGCGCAGAGAGATAGTAAAGGTCTTGTCAACAACCACTCGAAACCAGGTAATCCATATAGATGTGGATGGGGGATGCAATTTTAGTCACATTTAAGGCAGACAGCAGAACAAAACTTTAGAAGCAGCGCACAGAAACAATAAAATTCGAGCCAACTATGAATGTTGAACACAACAACATAAAGACACGGAAAGAGGCAATCCACTAATTGTGCATGACTCACCATATAAGACTGATTGATACAAGAAACACTTCTTACTCAAGAATTGCTCAATAAGTTGTATATTGGCTTCAGTTCAACTAGAATTCTGATTTGGTTTCGCCCATTGACTGAGTAAGTAAATAGCTTTATTTTCGATATGTTCATATCATAAAAAGCGATACATGTACATTAAAAAACATTAAAATCCAGTGCATAAGTAATAACATACAATATAAACAACGGGTTGCATAAAGAATCACATAAAAACAATCTAAGATACCTTTTTGGCAAGATACGAAAGTCTATTAAATCTGATGCGCCATGCCCAGCCTAAAAATTTGGCCAGTCCACTGGCAAACAGGGGCCGAGGGTCCGTTTTTAGGATTCTTAGGGCCTCTGAGTACTTAGTGACTCAGGGACAGAAAACTGAACCCTGCGATTCTAGGAGGACCCAGAGAACATATCATTTTAAGTGCTCGGCCAAGGGGCCAGGATTAATCTAAATCTTTGAGTAGTTTTGGATGACATACCCAAAAGACCTATTATTGAAGTTTAGCAGAGACGTCCAATGTAATATTAGTTACTTACTTCAGCCTAATAGGGATAACTTATTTGCTGTAGGTTTGTCAAGCTTGACTTATAAATGGTCTTTCTTTATTTATGTGACTTATGAGTTTTCAATCTCATGTTTTAATGAATCTGTTTGTTGAAAATGGCACAGGCAGCTCCTGCTGTGTTAGAGGTTAACTTCAGGGCATCACCCGCACAACATCGCCTCAATAGGGGTGTTACTAACACTGGGGTTGTGGTGGCAAATGTTGTAAATGCACATGCTGCATATGCCTTTGGAATCTGATACTCTTGGTTGAAGTTTTAGGCTGCAGATCCAATATAGAAAACGTTTGTGCACATAGACCTGCAACCGTTCCACAAATGTATGTACCGTACTGGGATCTGTCCCTTTAACATACCATGAACATCAGGTATGGTTTGGCGGTCATCTACCCTATGTACATAATAATGTTGGAAAGGGCCCCCTAAGTAATAACAGGACTTCCTGGCCCATACTGACTGGGTACACACCATATCAAAATGCAGAAAACATAGCTGTAAAAATAGTATGACTGTTAAATCAAATAGTGTCTGTAGGTGACAGACAATATTTATTACAAACAACAGTAGCTAGCTAAGATCCTGTTGGATGGGCACAACAAACCCAAATTGCTATGCATTTAATTAGCCCACAGACTATATATGCTATAACAAGCAAAGTATCCATGAAATGAGATGAGATGAGATTCTGCATTGCTTGCCTGACCCACCAGTTGGAAGTGACCAACAGTAAAAAGGAAACGCAGACGCAGGTTCTTTGGTGTGATACTTCTTGTTACAGCAAGATGTTAACTTTTCTCCAGACTTTAAGAATGATATCAATCGCCGACACGTGTTTCGTCGTGTGCGGGTGAGTCAAACACGACTCTTCAGGGCTTAAACTCCCAATCCACTGTGTGGTTGGAGTAAGTCTGGGTCTTTACAAGCTCAGTTTCAGGCAAAGGGTATTCTGTGTGTTCATACACAGACGAGGCTGATTGAAAAAGTGATCAATGGTAGTATAGGAATGTAGTTATCATATCCCATTGGTAATCTTGTAGAGATAGTGTAGCGCTGTATCCCGCTATGCCGTCAGGCGGGGAGCCGGGAGGGGATTCTTATTTCGTGCCGAATTGAGGAAACGAGTATGTATCCTCTGCGGCGGTGTGCTTAAACTCCCAATCCACTGTGTGGTTGGAGTAAGTCTGGGTCTTTACAAGCTCAGTTTCAGGCAAAGGGTATTCTGTGTGTTCATACACAGACGAGGCTGATTGAAAAAGTGATCAATGGTAGTATAGGAATGTAGTTATCATATCCCATTGGTAATCTTGTAGAGATAGTGTAGCGCTGTATCCCGCTATGCCGTCTGGTTCGTACACGAGAGACGACCGCCGGGAACAAACAGAGGAGGGATTGCCTGAAGCGGCACACCGCCTCAGAGGATACTTACTCGTTTCCTCAATTCGGCACGAAATAAGAATCCCCTCCCGGCTCCCCGCCTGACGGCATAGCGGGATACAGCGCTACACTATCTCTACAAGATTACCAATGGGATATGATAACTACATTCCTATACTACCATTGATCACTTTTTCAATCAGCCTCGTCTGTGTATGAACACACAGAATACCCTTTGCCTGAAACTGAGCTTGTAAAGACCCAGACTTACTCCAACCACACAGTGGATGGGGAGTTTAAGCACACCGCCTCAGAGGATACTTACTCGTTTCCTCAATTCGGCACGAAATAAGAATCCCCTCCCGGCTCCCCGCCTGACGGCATAGCGGGATACAGCGCTACACTATCTCTACAAGATTACCAATGGGATATGATAACTACATTCCTATACTACCATTGATCACTTTTTCAATCAGCCTCGTCTGTGTATGAACACACAGAATACCCTTTGCCTGAAACTGAGCTTGTAAAGACCCAGACTTACTCCAACCACACAGTGGATTGGGAGTTTAAGCACACCGCCTCAGAGGATACTTACTCGTTTCCTCAATTCGGCACGAAATAAGAATCCCCTCCCGGCTCCCCGCCTGACGGCATAGCGGGATACAGCGCTACACTATCTCTACAAGATTACCAATGGGATATGATAACTACATTCCTATACTACCATTGATCACTTTTTCAATCAGCCTCGTCTGTGTATGAACACACAGAATACCCTTTGCCTGAAACTGAGCTTGTAAAGACCCAGACTTACTCCAACCACACAGTGGATTGGGAGTTTAAGCCCTGAAGAGTCGTGTTTGACTCACCCGCACACGACGAAACACGTGTCGGCGATTGATATCATTCTTAAAGTCTGGAGAAAAGTTAACATCTTGCTGTAACAAGAAGTATCACACCAAAGAACCTGCGTCTGCGTTTCCTTTTTACTGTTGGTCATTGAACCTTGTTTTGATATACACACATGTAGTTGCGAGAGCTTATTTGTTGTTAAATTGTCTTGTCTTTGACTTGTTTAGACGGTTAAGGGCGTTTTGCCGTCTGCTCTTTACGCACTACACAACGATACATTTGCTTCTTACACACCTTGTAACGTTTCAACCCAGGCAGTGCGCCCCCTTAGTCCTAATTTTCTAAAAAACCCCATGCTCAGTACACCAGTTGGAAGTGGTCTGTCCTCATACAAAATCGCAGATAAGCATAACATTTTGACTGTGTTTCACCTTGGGATGGTGCCACCTGTAGAAGAGTGCAACACCTGGTGAAGCGAATTTGCGAGTATCTACACTAGTGGTATAGTTTACGAATGTTTAAAAACAGGAACAAAATAAGCAATTAGCTCGTTCTGCTCTTGATTTAGTATGAAATTAATGGTAAATTCTGAAACAGATTCCTTGATTATTTTAAGAAACATTCATGGAGTAATGGTATGCCAAAGAACACCAACAGTTCCTGTTCAGGATCATCAACGGGAACTACAAAAAATAATTTCTGAAAGATACACATCTGTGGGATGTCATAGCATGGGTTCAAAAGTCACTAAACCGTATCTCAAAACAAAAAGTGAGACGAAGGGTTCTGGCGAAGAAAAAAAACGGTGCCAAATATTCAGAAGGTAAAGTAGAAACAAGGAATGGATCTCGCTCAATGCAGGTGTCCAGTTTGGTGGATACAATTTGAGGGGCTGTGATAAAATGAAAAAGCTGGATTAGAATCTGTATTGTGATAGCCGTTCTTCCCATTCAGTTTGAGTTTCAGTTTCAAATACTTTATTCGGTTTTCATGTTAAAAACCATTACAATATCCACATAAAATTTGATTAAAAAAATACATGAACAAATTCCCCATAGATATTATACAGTTCGTTTCAAGTTCATAAAAATACAATATTAAAATACAGCTAAAAGAGGATCATCACTCTTCCCGTCTATTTCTAATTTTCAGAGCTGACTTAAGGAACCCTACTAGATATAGAGGGCCTTCAGATTTTACCATTTGTAAGTGATATAAAGCCGGACGGACCTGTTTAAAATTCAAACGCTTTAGTATGGACTTTAAGTAGAACCTGCGTGGAACGTCATAAAGTGGGCAAATAAATAAAAAGTTTACCACATCATGCGGAGACAAATTGTCGCAGCCACAGGAGGGTAACGCTTGACCTCTATGGGACACCCTGGGAACGGCTAGTAACAGATGGTAGTAATCCCGCCGAAACCTTGTTAATAGGAACCGCTCATTCTTTTCAGGACTGTGACAGAAAAAAATATCAGCCAAAAATGACTTGCTGTTCGATGTCTCATCCCTTGATCATTGCAATAGGCTCTGTACTGGACTTCCCAGAAAATGATTATCCAAACTCAAAAGCACCCATAACAATGCTCCTAGATGTATTTTCAGCCTAGAATGACACAACTTCATCACACCTGTTTTCAGGTCTCAGTAGCAGCTCCCAGTAAAGAAAAGAGCAAATTTCTTCTTCTCTAAGACAAGACATGGCAGTGCTGCAATTTACTTCTCTAAGATGCATATGCACTGACAATCATAACGTGCTGTCCATCCAGCCAAATCATGCACTGTTTGATGAATGAATGCGGTCTGCCCTGCATCTCTTGGAAGCTGAGGGACATGAGAGTGATGTCATAGACACTGAACTTCGGACTGAGACTTGTGAACTATGTTTGATAGGTCACCCCTCACATGCTATGGGAATTGCCCAAGGGGATTGCTATAGACATATCAAATGTAGGGAAAATATACATTCCTAGTAGGTAAATATATTTCGGTGCCCTGTACTTTGTTTTATCTATGGATGTATCGTTCGTATGTTTTCAGGTTAAAGGCCAGATGGCTTTGCCAACGATTTAGCATGTTCTTTGTTGATAGACATCCATTGCCAGAGTCGCGGTCTGTGTTTTGTTGTTCCTTGGTTGCAGGAGCTGCTGGGCGACGGACTATATGGCACATGTGGGCCATGTTGGATGTATGTCAGGAGGTCTGACCAGTATATTGTGGTGAATGTTAGTGCGCATCACTGTGAACACAATGGTAACCATTTAGGTTACATATATTTTCTGTGCTGAACATGTGCTAAAAGATCTAATGTGCTGTGTTGGAAATGTGTGCATCTTGGTTCTTAGTGGTTAGTGCTGTAGTGACCCATGTGATATATGCTAATATGATAACAAAATGATTCTTCTTTTGGTTTGTAAAATGCTGAGCCGTACCAATTATTCCTGTTCACAGAATAGAACAATAATGGCTTGATGTATCATAGGTTCTTACCAACTCTTTGTATATGAGGAGGTTCATTGACACATAAGGGCCAGTAGTCTCAAATTTATAGTTTGAGGTGCTCAAAAGAGTGCTTTGCACTAGGAGCAGTAGTTGCTACTGTAACACCTAAAAGTGTTACAGTAGTCTCTCCTTCCTTCTTGCCTGTAGTTAAATAATGTTAATACAGCTAGGGAAGTGGTTCGAGATGATTTATTGTGCTTTGAGTATCGTTGAAACTTCCTTAAGTGCAGGGGGCATCGCTTCGTGCCTGATCAAGAAGGCGCCTTTTCATTGAGCACCGGTGGCCCACTGTTCTCCATGAATTGTTGATCCTGTTCCTGATGCCAACTCCTCGCTAATACGGCTGGTGAACCTCTTCTAAACCTGAAGCTGCCCTTGGTCTGATTCATGCTGCATAAATCACTATAGATTCCTGGAGAGCTGGTCTCTGCCATTTGTCAAGGTAGTGACCACTCACAAGGAATTCCAGACGGGGAGAAATGTGGCCCACTCCCTGCCCTAACCTGCCTCTCAGACTGCATTCTTGGTCACTCATCAGATATTCTCAACACCCAGAGCCTGTCTAATTCACCTGATTTGTCACTGCAGTTATTTCCCCCCAGGGCTCTGGGCTCATAAGAGCTCATAAGGATTCCAGTCATCAGAGACCTTTTCCACAGTGCTTTCCGATGAGTCACAAGGCTGGTAAGCCGGCCCGTTCCATCAGCAGAAGCAGGAAAGCACCTTGTCATTGTTTTTTTGCTTCCTCATTCTAACTTTTGTAAGCCATCAGGAGAGTGTACAAGGAGGTTTTTTGGTATGTTACATACTCCTGGTGCTAACATTTTGAGCCTGTTTACACAGATAATTCAATTACCACTCATACTCTCGACACGTGATCCCTGCAGTGATCTGTGTGATCTTCTGTTTCACTACAAATCGTTTAATTGCAAACTATTTTTTCACCTGGGTGCTTTTGAATTTTTTCGTCAGTCCTACATTTGGTAGTATGTTTTGGTGTAATAATCAATGATATCTAAAGAACAAACTCAAACATGCTGGTGATATAAACATCCGTCCAGAGGAAGCATTATTACTAATCTGTCACACTATTGGTTCCATTAACACTTTTGGAGTGCTATAAGAACTCTTCTATCCTCACAGTCCAGCCTGGGATTGCTGGGCTCTTTTCTCTGCACATTCCTTGGCGCACTCTCTCATCTGCATTCATTTGTCTCATAGAAGAGAAGTCCTCAAAATGGCTGACAGTAAAGAGCACAGAGACCTTAACAATACTAAAGGGAAAGATGTGAAAGGGACACTGACGAGATGTACACAAATCCCACCATTCACTGGTTCCCCAATTAAAGATAAAGGTGGGAAACTCATCCATTGTACACCCCATCCAAACGAAACGTAACTAAGTCCACGACGTAGATGAAGGCAAAATCAATGCCCAGGAGGACCATAACAATCTCCAATCCCAAAACATTAACAAAGCAGACATGATACTAGTGGGTCTGAAATGCATACACACTGAATTGGAAGATAGGAACAGAAGGAGAAATGTTAGAATATTGAGTCTACCAAAGGGTGCGGGGATCGAAGCCCACTCTCCAATCAATATTCTTTTATCATGAACCCCTGCTACACTAGAGATTTCCTTCATATATAATTTGAAATAGAATGAACCCAGAAGGTCCCAAGATTTCAGCCTAAGAATGCTTTATAACATAGACCTCTAATTTTCAAACCTTTGAGACACCAACATTCTGAACTGATTTTGCGTCCTGTGAGTAAAATAAATCCCATAACATAGAGTGGAGCCAAGAGATCCGTTTCCTAGGTTTTCACCAGAGACATGGTACTAAGGAAGAAATGTTTCCTTGCTATCAAAAAATGACTTATGAGAAGTAAGTTCAATTCTCCTTCATCTGCCCTGCCAAGTTTAAAATCCTCTTCAGAGGGTAAACTAATATTGTTATTGAATCCTTTGATCTTGAATACTTCCTTGGCAATTATACCTGTAACTGGCATGGAGGAGGAGCTGGGTTCCATCTGTTCTGCTTTATAATTCCTTACCCACTGTGCAGTTTGATACTCATGATCTTGTTGATTTATTCCATTGCGCAGATAGTTGATGTGCTTAATTGTCAGCTGCAATCCAATATTGGATATCACTGACAATAGTACTGTACTACTGCAATGATTCATCTACCCGCCAACTCCTACTTATAATTCAGGACCTGTCTTCCTCTATATCTGTAGGTTGTTTTTAAGGGTGGGCGGAGCTCCAGAGTTGCGCTACATGGAATTCCGTGGAGTTGCCTCAAACTTCTGTGGAATTCTGCGGAGTTCTGCAAGCGGGTGTAGTGTCTCCCCTCTCGCACACCCCTCCCGCTATCGCACACACCCCTCCCCCTAATTATCTGTCTGCCTCAGGCTCTTTCTTTTCCTAAGACCCGGTTTCCCTGGTACTCACATTTGACTGACCAGCTTCTGTTAGAAGGTGGTTTCCTGGCTGCTCACATTCATTTTCCACCCTGCAGCGCCTACAGCTTGCAGGAGCCGAACAACTGTGTGCCCCCCACCGGAACTCAAAGCGGACATGGAGACAAGAGTGAAGGACACACTTGGAGCATGCAGAGAAAATGAGTAGGGTTGCCGCTCAGCTAAGTGACGTCCCTGGGAGTATTTGCTGGAGGGTTCCAGGCTCGGATGTATAGGTAGAGACTGATGCAAGCTTCTCTGCTTCTATAAACCTCACACCTCTCGGTTTTTGTTGTGGCCAGCGGCGCTTCTGGTGACAGCAGGAGGGTGCAGTGACTTGTTTCTTCTCAGGGGCTGGCAGCAATCGGCCCGAAACAGCCGCTGACCCCCGCTGCCCCCTCAACCTGGTGACTCTCTGGAGCCCTGTGCCGTCCCTAATCTGAGCCTTTGCTGCCTCCATGTGGGTTCCTAATTGTAGCTTCTGAGTCGGAGTTTCCTCCCTGTATGTGCTGAGTGGGATGAATGGCTGCTCAGCACCTGATTCAATTGGAAGGTTGTATGAAGACACTGACAGCAGAAGTAGGACCTGCCCTTTTGTATTTACTTTCCCAAATTAGTGTGCAAATGTTAGATTAATTAAGCAGGCAGGGTCTCTTTTTACCATTTTACTCTTTTTTTTTCATTTTTACCGTTGTGTGATTAACTGCCGTGTGAAGTGGCGGAGCAGCCAGAGAGAGACTGTGTCTAAATCTGGTCTTGGATCGATGTCTAGTACCCGGATGGTTATCTCTGGACCTGCTGAATGTGCTCAACGATAGCATTGCCATCTCTAGCCCTTCTGGACTGTGAGGACCCTTAAATTACAACAATAAATGTGTGCAACATAATAAATGAGAGGGACAGTTTTTGTGGATCAACTATGTCGGGTTGGGTTAGCTTACGGACAATCCAGGTGTCGACGATGAGTTCCTTGAACGGCCGACACCCATCCTGAGAAACCTAGAGCTGTCCTGTTGGTGTTGGTGTCACGACAACTTACATGGTACTGGATGAAAACCCCACGGCACAATTTTCAGAAACTTTACAAAAAATAGTATGAAGACAACACAATCAATGACAAAACCACGAGATTCTTGATACAAACCAACCCCAGATGCCCTACACTGTACATGGTACCCAAGGTACATAAACATCCCACAAAACCCCCTTGCAGACCTATAGTGTCCACACGCGGAAGCTTGCATGAACCCATTGGGAAATGTTTGGACCGATACCTCCAACCGAGCGTCACATCAATGCGATCGTACATAAAAGACACAACGGACTTCTTAAACAAACTTAGCCAGATACACACAACAAACCAAGAGGACATACTCCTATGTACCATTGGCGTGAAATCGCTCTACACGTCTATCCCACACCAGTTGGGGATAGAAGCGGTGGAACAAGCCATTTTGAACAGTCAATATGAAGAAAATATGAAAATGTTTCTAATGGAATTATTAAGAATTTACACTATTCCACAGCTACTTTAAATTTAAATAGCAAAATACATGGTACCAACAGAAGACCGGTACATCCATGGGCAACTGACCAGCGCCATCATACGCTAATATCTTCATTGACAGATTTGAAAAGAAAATATCTTGTCCAAGCATTGAAAGCACATTTGGTATTGTTCCTACGATTTATAGATGATTTATTCATAATATGGAAAGGCACGGCAACAGATCTACAGGAACAAATTGATGCATTAAATCAGATTGAGAGATAACCAAAACCACCTATTGAAAAGGAAGAACTATTGGATATACTGCTTAAATGCCTTGAAACCCCATGGAATGAATGAACGTTTGGAATATCATTGTTATTTGTAGAGGGCTGACTGAAGCATTGTACTGGATTCATTTATTTTGCATTTAACTTATTTTTAACTCATTTTAATTCATTTAGCAATTTCCGTTATTTTCTCTTTATAGTTTCATACTAACACTAATTACTGATTCACACCATACACCTTGGCATTTAAATTGTTATTGGAACACGAAATACACCGCGATTACAAACAGTCTTTCTTCACCTTAGCACTGGGCAGGAGTCTGTTTACACTTGCATTAGTGCGCGCACTGACGTATAACGACGTAACCATCAAGTAAACAGCAAATGTTTTACCAGATGAACGCCGTGAGACAGACACCCTGATTAGAACGACAACCAACTGAAACGGTAAGCGCATTACTGGCGCAATATATTAATGAGCACAGTTAAGCATGTTAACTTTTGAATAAAGCACACTAATATGAGTTGCGATACAAGCATAATTGTACGTATGGCTGGACATTTGCAATAGCACTGGACGAAATGGGTAGGCACGTTGTCCGATAGATCTTCAACGCGGACTGCATGTTATTCGCGATCGGTAAACCTCGAGCCCATTTGAGAATACCATCGATACAACGCACAGCTATCCCTGATTTAACACAACCACTACGCACTTCACCCTACGGTTCTCCATAAACAGCATGACACAACCACATTTTTTAATTACAGCACAATATGGTTATTTCACAGACATGGTCTCCGATTCCATTAGTAATTATAGTGCAACATATTTATTTGCAGATAATCCCCCGAAGAAGGCCAATAGCCGAAATGCATTGGGATAACAAAAGTAGTACCGAGAGCCATGTACCTACTATAATGCATTGTGGGAAATGAAGTTCATCAAGAAAAAACTTTATGTGTGATTAACAACACAAAATTAAAACAGAACTTGAACTGAAAAGCATGTTTATTTTTTGTATTTTAAAAAATTGAAACCTACCATAAGGACCTATCCAATGCCCGGGGGACATCACCCACATCGGTGGGTGATGCTATAAGGAGCTTTTGATATTTACACCCTGTTCAGAGGGTGATACTGTGGAGCACGGAACAACTATACAAACACACCAAAACATTAGCAGTGCACGTGCTAATTCTTTATTCTTTACTGTTGGTGTTTTCCACACCACCCCAGTTTGATTATTTACAGTTTGTTCTTTACGGTAGGTTTCCAACCTACTTTTTACTTTGTGTCATGCTCCTGCCATGACAGAGCAAGACCCCGGCTAGCTTCCACAGTTGCTCAAGATTTCAACTGTCCCTGGATGGATTAAGGAGCGCTGTTGCGTTTTCCCAGGCCCTGCCGTAATGACTCCGAGTGACCTGAGGCAATTGCTATTAAGGCTCCAAGATCCACTATCTGGAGGCATTGTCGTTGTTTACAGCTTTAGGATCGCCCTGTAACTCCGCCAAGCCTCTGGGATGGCACTTTGCGATAACCGAGGCCTCCCACCTGTGGTCCCCTAACATCTCCTTTAAGTACAGCCCGCCCTTTCCAAGGCATCCCCTAAGCTCATCAGGAAAATATCTGTACTCACATTGAACAGGTGTACCCCATCTGGTGCAAAATTACAGCTTAAATGTCAACTGAGCAAGCTATGCCTGATGAATCCCAATCCATGCTGCTTAGTAAATTTCGGACAGATTAATCCTCTGCCTTGACATCTCAATAGTTGCAGGTGATCTAGCTCCCTCAAACACCCTGCGTGGGATGATCTCCGACTAAACTATCTCGCCCCGCCCATTAGAGTAGCCATAATGGTCAGACTATGTCACATGGACTGTAAAAGGGGGCCTCTACCACTCGAGGTGAGATTGTTTCCCTTCAGATGGATTATAAGAATGTCTGGCCTAACCCCTTCTTTTCCCACCAGCTGGCGAAACTTGGGTTCCAGCATAACCCATCTCATCCCCACGCTTCTCATCCAGGACATTTCAACGTTACTGAGGCCATGGTTCCAACTCCTGTCTCTGGCCCGCTGTTCGGCTCTGGCCACAAAAGAGTGACCTATCACCCATACTGTTTTAAGTCCTGAATAAAACAAGAAGGTAAACATTACCACACACTTTATTAACCAGTTGGCTGCTAGTGGTTTTCCCCTCCTGTGCTGGAAAGTAAGATTTATCATTGTTCATGACAAGGTCAGCTGGTCATAAGTACAGCTCCACTGTGCCTCATGACGAGCTGAGCTCGTCATGAGTAGCGAAGGGGTTAACATCCATGAACACACTCAATATATGGACATACAATTATGAAGGCACAAATAATGCTATGGCATACTGCCAGTCACTGCGTAAACAAGGGAAGAACCAGGCTTAGTTTATCCAGTAGTTTGTAGGATATCTACCCTTTGATCCCCCCGCCAGTCATGGCGTACTTTAAAGCTGAGGAGGTTGCGCCGACAGTCCGAGATGGACTCCCGTTCGGACATACAACTTGAATCTGACTGACTGCCACCTTCCAATGCACTTAAACACCCCAGGAGGCAAATCCTGTTAAACGCTGCTGTGGTAGCCCCAATTCTAAAGGAATGAGTTGACCCTTTCAGTCCCTGGTACCCCGCCTCTGTAAGTGCCCGAATGAGGATGCTTCTGTATTGAAATTGGGTTAGAGGCTGGCCGTCCTAGTGAATCAGCAAGTAACCTGGTTGTTTGGGTCGAAACTCGGAGTCTCCCAGCCTGGTCAAACGTACTACTGAGCTTTTCCCTAGCTGATCCGTTTTTGACTGTCTAGCAGTCAGTTCGGCCACATCCTGCCCCATTCTGAGGCCACCCAACTTTAGCGCCCTATAAGAAGAGTCATTCTTTGCAGGTGCCACTAGTTCAGATGTCCAGAAGGCTCCAAAAAATGCTAGGGGAAATGTGGTGGAGAAGAGCAATGTCTTGTAGCGTGAGCTACATATGACAGGGATTGCCCCCACTAACCTCTTCAGCATGCTCAAATCGATGGGTGCCCTCTGGTCTGGTGACTACACTTCCCCTGACTAGCCCATCCTTTCAGTGTCACCCTTACAGGGAAACCTTCAGTTGGATCAGCTTCCCCTTTCAGCTACGTAAAGTGGGCAATTGCAGCCAGGTGCCTTGAAACCCATGCATGAGATTTCCCATTGTCTTTTGCCCACATCACAAATCGCTGCACTCCTGCGACAGGGTGGTGGCCCTCCCCTGATTCCAGGGAACGGGTCACTGATGCAAATGTGCTGTAACACACCTGGTATCTGGCTCATGTCCCAGGTGCCAATGATAATTCTCCCAAGGCCACTATCCTTTGCTCCATTGAACCATGTGCCTCCATTCCGCCTTGAAGGGCGTCATCTCTTCCATCACCTGGGGTAATTTGCCTGGAATTTTGCCCACTGAAAACGAGAAAGAGCGTCAGCTGCCACGTTCTTCACCCCTTGACCATGCCTGGTATGAAATTCTATATTCCTCAAAAGGCACCCCTTCACCAATTCCCCCAAAAGCCCCACCAAAACTGACAATTGCCAGATTGGCAGTTAACAGCTTGCACCACAGCCATATTGTCCGACCAGAATGTGATCCTTCTGTTAGCTAGCACTTGCGGCCATAGATGTAGTGACAAAACAATTAGACTCATTGAAGTCATTCAGAAAGGAAAGTCACATGTGCAGGTCAACTATCAGTCCCCCACCAAGCCGCACTGAGTGATGGAATTTCTTTACTTAAACTGTTGCCCTAGCAAGCCGCCTGGCAAAGATTCTCCCTGCTGGTATGATCCTAGCTGCAAAGTTTAACCTGCCCAGCAAGCTCTGAATTGTGACCAGTGTCGCTTTGTTTCCGCTCAGGACCTGCATGATGTCACTTTGAAGGACCTCAACCTTCTCTTTTGGCAGTCTGCACATCCCTGCTGTAGAATCAATTTCTATGCCCAAACATTTCAAACATTCATTTGGTCCCTGGGCCTTCTGGGACTGACTAAGTTGTTGAAGTGCACAGAGGGTCTCACAGCACTCCCTGGAACCTGCCTTACCGATGAAGAGGAAGTCATCTAGATAATGTAATGAGCTCCCTGGGGGATTCCTCTGCCTGAATGCCCACTCCAGGAGGCATGCCAATGCTTCAAACATGGAACATGACACTGCACAGCTCATGGGCATATATTTATCTTATAACTACTGGCCGTCCCATCACATACCTAGTAGGTGAAAACGATTGGGAAGACTAGGAGGAGGCGGAAGGCAGACACAATATCCGCTTTTGTCATAAGGGCACCCTCGCCTGCTGCTCGTACGAATGAAGCATATCGAACTGAGCATGCTCTGTCATCCTGGTAGTCATTTACTGACGATCCCTCTGGGCACGAGAGATGGTGAATCATCCTGTACTTGTCCTGCCCTTTTTTGGTCACGAGCCCCAGAGGAGACACAATATAATGTGGAAGGGGTGGCTGGGCAAAAGGCCCCGCGACCCTCCCCGAATGGCACTCCTTCTCCAGCTTTACCCTGACCACCTCTGGTTCTTCTATGGCTGAGCGTAGGTTCTTGGCCTCTCTTGTGACTGCGGGTCCAGAATACGCGATCTTAAAGCCCTCACTAAAACCCTTGAACAACAATTCCTGCTAAGCTGCTCTAGGGTACTCCTTAAGGATAAGGGTCAAGGTGGGAAAGGAAATAGGGGATGGTGCTAGAATGGAGTATTTAGACTGAGAACAATTAAGGCTTATTTGCACTTGCGTTGGTGCCTCTTGTCCTATCGGTCTTGCCTCCTCTACTACTGGTTGCTGGGTGCCACCTAGCACACTTGGAGCAGGTGTGGGTGAATTTGCATGTGGCACCCCAAGTGCATGCCCCATTGTTGTATGGCTTGCATGCTTTGTTGGCCCTATGCTGATTATATTTTTCACTGCCCGGCTGGACAGGATATTTATTTTAATCAATGCAAACACATTGGACAAATGGTTGTAAGGCACAATCCTGTACCATACTTGGGGGAAAAAACAAACAACAAATAAGGGCAAGTTTTACAGGCAAAAAATGAGCATTGTTGGCCACTTTTAAATCAGTGTCAAATTAAAGTAATGCCAAAGAAGTGCTAGACACAACAGGATTACACATAATAGTTAGGTTGTGAAAGCACTGTGAGAAGTCGACGTTTTGATCCCTTATGCTCTAATTACATGGGACCATCATCAGGACTGACATTGACAACATTTGCCTGCCTGGCATAATAAAATACAACCGCCTGTATGGGGTGGAAAAAGGGGAGAGAAGAGAGAAGAAAACAGCCAGTGGCTGAATTAAAACCTGATAGTCCTGTGCAACAACATAGTACATATCCTTTGTTTACCAAACATAACTCGGAATCGACTTAACGTGCTCTAATCACTGTGCATTGATCGTGAGAGGACTGGTCATTCATAGCTGGGTGCCTGTGTGACTGGTGATATATAAATGACCCTGTTATATTTGCACAGGGCAGGCCCCTGTTCAGGGAACTTCTTCATGATGACTGTGGATAACATGGCAAATGCCTCTAACCAGTTGCCTATTGTCTCCTCTGGCTTAACCTTCCTCTTCCATTTATGTTTATAAACCTCCTTACTCGACACTGTGATGACTGCGCCTTCCTTGGCGAACATAAGTAATGAAAAAAAGGCAATGAACTCCCTGTTCCAAATTCTCTCTCTGGCTTCTAAAGGAACTCTCCATGCCAGAGATGACCTTCCAGTCAGCAACGGCAGCCCAACTCAAAACCCCCTTGCTATTCATACATGCTGTGACATCTGCAACACCTGTGCCTGAATCCCCCATTGTCAAAGAGGAGGACTCGGCCTGCACCTCGAGAGAAGGACTGCTTCCCTGCACCCACACTTGACTCAAACTTGCTTGATTGGCGCTGGGAGTCTGCCCTGTGCCTGCCCCAACCAGAAATTTGGCAGAGGCCATGAAGCTGTACACTGCCTCCATCATCTTACCCAGTCCTTCTTGCAGGCCCTGACCAAATACTCCTGATGTTAGGCTAGGAACCAGCTCCTGTGCAAGTTGGTTAGTTTGCCTCTGTGCCGCTGGCAAGCTAGTCTGTGGGTCATGTCCCTCCCCTTCTGGGCTACCACTGTCCCCAGTACCTGGGTCTTGTCTTCCACTGTCCTTCCTGCCTCTGTTTGTTGAGCTCTCCCCTTGGGAAGGTGACGGCTTCTCTAACCCTGCTTGTTAGCCATCGCCTATCTTGGCCTTCTTCAATTTTCCCTCAGCCGCTGCTCTTGCTGGCCGCTTCGTTTTGACAGGTTGAACATTTTGAACGTCAAGACTGGAATCAGTTGGCGGTAACCCCTCCGCATCTGTCAAGATGAGCGATGCTGATTGTTGCTGCGTCTCCTGCATCACCAACATCTTCCTTGCCCACTCCAGCCCTTTTGCTTGCCCCATGGCCATGAACTTCGTCCGTACTTCGGCGTCCTCATGGCTAAACTCCGGGGGAAAACAACAACAGGGAACCGTGGTCCTCCATCACCACGAGCGTGCGTGTGGGTGAGTGAAAGAAATCTGAAATTGAGAGAGGACATTTTACCATTGTGTGCTTGGAAATGTGTCACCAGGATCCTTGGTTGGAATAAAGACGGCCACTTGGCATTGGACTGCTGTACCCGCATGTACAAACTTCATATTGGGCTTGTGCCCTTCTGAAGCGCATATACAAGTCAGCCTAAAGACATTGGGAATTGCGACCTTTGAACATCGGCTTCAATATGGGCTGGTCCACTCCTCCCCTCCTAACACCTCGAGGCCATGAACTATGGGGTGACCCCCCTTCTCCTCCTACGGTGGCCTGATGGGCTTGTCTACCCTTGCAGCAGGGGAGCAACACTAGGATGCTGTCCCCTCTAATGTCGCCCTGCGTGCGACATGGCCAGCTGCATTCACAGAGGGCCGAGGGCAATTTATTCGTGTTCTAGTAGCTGTACCTGTGATTGCCCGAGTTACAGCTCTACCTATACTTATCATTGTTCTGTGAGTGCCTTTAATTGATACATAATGGTGTAGTGGTCTATAGTAGGCCCCTTCAGAGCGAACACTAATGCAGTTATCACTTTTTTCCCGATGTACTTCACAACATATACAATATGAAATATGTGTTTTCTTTTGCTCTTTTTTGTCTTTGTTTTCTCTCCTTTATTTTTGTGCTTTCTCCTTTCTATATATCCTCGATGAAAACTATAATAAAAAATTATTGAATTAAACTTTCTTGGGTGCTTCTCTAAACACAGATTTTTAGTGTTATGCAGTTGTTGAAGAGAACAGCTGTCCTGCAAAACAATGTATTGTATTGTTGTCCATACTCCTCATGAGACACAGCGTTAGCTAAAGTGTAGCACAATACACACAGGTTTGGTTGGAAAGATATTGGATTGTGGTGTGTCTTGAGTAGAAAGCGTCTTGGCAGAGTGCGGGATGGAATGTAGGAGCTTCGGATTATTGTTGTCTGGCAAGAAGAGGGTGGATTTTGAGTATGGCTTTTGATTTTAAAGGGGATTTAATGTCTAGCATGATGAGTATCAGATTGTTATTCTTTTTTTTTTTTTTTTTTAACTTGTTTTATTGATGTTAGCAGGCTGACAAAAAAAACAAAAAAAAAGAAAAAAACACAAAAGGAGACAACAAAAATACATAGAAAATTTCGTACATGTACAAATACTGAGAGACATTTAAAGTATACATGTTATGGACAAAATAAGTTGATATATAAACATAGTAGAAGGATTCCTATTACAGAGTCAGACCGGAAGAACTTGACAATTATACAGAATTTGAGTGAAATTTTAATCTAGAAAAGTACCCCAATTTCTATTAAATTTGGTCAGTGAGCGTGTTCCCCTAAGGTTTGCTAGGGCTAGCTCCATGGCGTGTATCTCAATTACTAGTGTCCACCACTTCCATACCGTCGGTGGTTCTGGGTCTATCCAGGCCCTTGCCAGAGTTAATTTAGCGCATGAGATAAGTATAGTGGTTAGGGCTGAATGTGAAGATGAAGAGAGATTAAGATCTAGTAGGACCGAGGCTGCCGTAATAGTGGGGAGCGAGATATTTTTTCATCTGAGGACTCTCCCTATATCACCCCAGAAGGTCTTAAGTTTGGGGCAGGAATACAGTATATGTACTATATCGGCTGCTTCGGTCGAACATTTAGGGCATTTTGTACGGCTGCTATAAGAAGGGTTCGGGGACCATCTGGAGATTCTTTCAGGTGTATAGTATAGCATGCAAGTCGTTCTGTATTGTTGTAACCGAAGGCTAGATGATCGTACAAGATTGTTTATATTAACCAAAGAGTGCTCTATCTGATTAGAAGTGATATTTACGCTTAGTTGAGTGCTCCACTTCGCGGCCAGTTTATCACTGTCAGTTGTTTTAAATGTGCTAAGTGTTTTATAGGCTTCGCTAATAATTGATTTGTTCTTATTTGAATAAAGACAGGTCCATATATCACATTCAGAGATATTTTGTATCTTTTTCTTATTAATCAAATAGTCGTGTATTTGCATGTATTTGAATCTTGTAGCTTCCGGTAAATCATATAACTGTTTAAGCGTGCTAAATTCTAAAAACCCCTGTGAGCCGTATAGATGCGCCAGAGTCTTAATCCCAAAAGACGCCCAACTATGAGTGATAGAATCTGTAAAAATTGCCTGGAGACCTGGGTTACCCCACAGCGGTAATTTTGAGTGAAAAAAAGTTGTATTGCAAAATTTCAGTATATTAACCCAAATCCTAGCGATGTCTCTAGCAGTCTTAAATCTTACCCTTTTGTAGTAATTCGGGTCATTGATTCTGAATAAAAAGAATAGTGAGTCTTGTTTCAACATAAAGGAATGAAAAAAAAGAGCTCTATCTCCATGCAGTAAGGAACGTAGTCGTAGATTGTTATTCTTTTTTCATTGCAGTGCTGTTTTGTGCATATGATCATACCTACCTTCCCTGTGGGCAACTTAATGGGTTTCATCCGGAGTCATCTGGTGCTCATTCTTTATTTCTGCTGTATGAATGTTTCTGTCTTCTCCCCCTCTAAGAGTTCATGCATAGAAATGCCAGCTAATGCACAAGCTGTAATCTATTTCATCCACCTCCAAATACTTAAAATATAAAATTGCATTTTAATTTTACTGACAAAATGTATAGAAAACCTCGGCAGGTCAATTTTGAATCCACTTTGACTCCCCTTTTAATTCCTTTTGATAATAAAGAAATTGAAACATTGTAAAGCAGATTTTTTTCAATTTCAATCGAAGATATCAGATGACTGTCATGTAAGCCAGAGTCTAACATATTCCGAAACTAACATAAGATTTATTTTTATTTTGTCCTCTTTCTCATGCAGTGAAAAGGAGATTTGAAACCAACACAAACGACATGTCGACAACAAACAGTTACACCGACGACATGGATTTTATGTCGGAGGATTGTCCCCTGCCTTCGGTAGCTGATGTGTCGCAGTAAGTCAGACAACATATTTGTAGCCTTGCATATTAGGCTGTAACAGAATAACGATGACTAGAACCCTTTACGTGTTTTGTTACTGTGAAGTAGGGTCTCGCCTTCAGTGAGGATACTAGACAATGCTCATTGTTTGGCAACGGGTGCTTTGCGTCTTCCTGCTTCTTCTCTGGATTTGATGCGTTGCTTGTTTGGCCCTTAACTAGTCTCCTAGGGAGCACCTTGAACAGAGTGGGACCACTGCTCCAAGGGATGAAACAACCATGGTGGGATCTCTGCATGGTCGGAAGTGCACTACACGGTTGGGTGTGCACTGCACATATCTTTGGCTGTGCTTAATTTGAGCCTGTGGTTTCTGGTGCTCAGCACTGGCACTTAATCATCAACACTGGCGTTTTTCATGAGCACGAGTTGTGGACCGGGAGATATGTAGTGCAGCAGCCAGATTGACTGACTCCGGATCGCAGGGCTCACGGTTAGATCCCCGGCACCGGCTAAGCTCACCATCATGTGACTCTGGGCAATAGATCACTTAATCTCCCCAAGTCACCCAGCTCCTCGAAACCTTATGGGGGATATGTACAGGCTTTACAAATATGTATTATTATTTACAGGTAGATCAAGTGATTTGCCCAGAATCACAGGACGTTGAGCCGACGCTGAGACTCAAACCTGGTTCCCCAGCTCTGAAGTCTGCTTGTCTGGCCATTATGCCACATACTCTCCCCACCTTCATGGTTAGTTGTTGACTCTGTTTTAGGCAGTGCTAGCAGGAGAAATGGGCTGGTGCAAGCTGCCTCCTGAAGAGAGCCCTGGCAGTTACAAATTAACCTCTGATCTTTGGTACGACTCAATAAACTAGCTTTGAGGGGCCGAGGACCCACACAAAATATGTGCCACAAGGAGGTATATTAATGGTCGCAGTGAGGCCAAAGGCTTCTGTCAAGAGCCAGTGGTGGTCACCATCACTTATGGTAGAGGAACAGATTGCACTGCCCAATAGCACTTTACACTAAGAGCAGGTGCTCACTGAAGCAGTGCATGGCTTTAAACTAGATTCCAACATGTCTTTTCTCTGGGTGGGTGACCATTAGTGTGGCCCAGAGATCGGCCAGTCGCTCAAACATCATCTAGTCCGATGAGTTTGGAGGGGCAGAGTATTGCACTTACTCTTCCTGACCTGTCCAAGGTTTAATAAAGCAACCTTGGGTGGCCGGGCATTTTCAATTCTGATACCTCAGATCTGGAACGGGCATGCCGGACAGCCTGAGGAAGGAAACCAAGCTTCTCCCTTTTTGGAAAAGACTGGAAACTAATTTATGTAAACACCCGTGGCAGTAACTTGTTCGCATCCTTCAGATAAGTGCTAAGAGCCCAGTGATGTTTGTGCGCTATATAAATGTTATTAACATAACACTTACTAGCCAGGTGTACATCTGAGGCTACTTTCCTGCATCCTGTTTGACACATTTGATTCAAGGTAATATAATAAGTTTGCAGTGGATATTCAGAAAATTCTTTGAAAAACGTTATATCCCTAAGCAAGATATTGTTGCAGGAAGCATATTTCTAGAGTCATGATATGATGAGGACCTTGTCTTCTCGAATACACATTGGTGTCCAGGTGGCAATGTTCACATGATTCTATCCCAGCAAGGATTGTGAGATGACACCGTGCAGTGAGGTGTGAGGGGTTGGTGTACTTTGACGATTAACAGAGATTTCACGTTCGGATAGATTAATATAAAGCAGCAGCTTGGTTTCTTAAAGTCAGTTTAGTTATTTTCTTTCTTTACATTTTATTCCTTTCTGGGTGTAGCTTTTACCTTTTCGTTGCCTTGTGATGACCTAATTTCTAGAATATTAGCTGTATATGGTTTTGTGATTGTGTCTCATATTGCCTCATGATCTGTAACTAGAATATCAGACAGTGTTCTATTTTTGGGCTTGCTGGAAAAACTCCCCTGCACAGTATGCGCTATTTTCAGCTTCTGTCCATGGAATGCTTCATACAAATGTATGCAAGATAGAAAATATGCTGGCAGCACAAAACACCCCCGCGGAGCAGCAGGCGGGAGGGCATTCTCCAGCTCCGAAGTTGTCATCACTGAAGTATGTCATCGGCTGTCTTCATACTTTTCACATTCCTGGGAGATGCTGTAGATTTTCTATATGGAGATGTTATTGGCTGAGACATTCCAGCAATATTTGGAACCAAGAGCCTTAATGACGCGCGACATGTTTTTGTTTTATGTGAGAGGGCTGAGGCTCCAGATACAAAATTACTTGGGTTTGGAATTTACATCCTCTCTCTGGATGCCTCTTGATTAGACTAAGCAGACAGTAAGTCTGTCTATTGATCGATGTAGGGGAAGGGGCAGATGATGGTGGGTGCAATAGAGAGCGAGGGCTGACGTAGCAGCAGCTCCAGTGCCTCCCCACGGGGAAGAGGAACTCAAGCGCGACACTCTGAGGGCGTACAGATGTTGCGGGACACCCACAGCTCTTGATTCTGTTCCACCTCAATGGTAGCCGCTATCCAGCTTCCAGTCACCTTTCTCTCTGTCTTGTTCCCTGAGGGTCTCGCGATGAACAGGAGCACCATATGTGGGAGTGTACGCATCATGAGTGTAGCAGGTGCAGTGACACTGTGGCCTGGGGTTCAGCACACCCCCATACTAACAGGCGGGGGGAGTCCACTTCCCTTACTTGCATTAGGATTCATGTCACATTTGCTACACCACTGTACCCCTGTTGATACAACACTGAACTCATGAACTTTGCAAACACATTGTATGTCCAGCAACAAAGTGTAGTCATTGCTTTTTTAATGGAAACCAACACATGCACTTTTCTTTATTGGTAGAGAAAATGTAACTTTACAAAACCTCTGAGACACTGTAAAGTCAGTCTCTCCAACTTCTTCTCTGCAGTTTAACAAGTCAAATACCTAAGCACTCGGTCTTCCATGTTGTTCCTTCAAATCAGTTCTCAATGCAACTACAACACCCTAATCACTCCCCTATCCGTTTCATGTCTAGTCAGTAAAAGTCCATTCTTATGAAAAACTGCATCACATCTTTGTTTCCACAAAAAGTTAGAGAGCCTTTAGATATACATGTTGGTTATTTTTCTGTGTTCTCCCTCAGTTTGTCCACATTGCCGAATCAAATGCAGGGGACTTCCATTACACTTCACAATACACCCATTGAAGTGACTTTTCTTGTAAAAGTGGCCAAACTCTTGTGTAGCCCAAAAGACTCTTCTGACTTGCAAATTATAAAGGCAACTAGCCCATTCACTTGGACAACCCTTTCTTTCATGCATAAACGTCCCCTCATGAGGTTTATACATAGCTATTTCAATAATGCTTTGATTATCTAAATTTTAAATAAACTCACCACCATATGACAGTCTACTCTTCTCCAAAACTATATTGAAATATCATTAGTCAACCAACAGAACCAATATTTCTTTACAACCGATTCCAATCTGGTTTACACAAAGAACTTATCATTGAAAATATTCTCTGTGGCCAAAATCATCCTGCATCCAGATAATTAACCCCTTCACTGCAGTGGCTATTCCGCCGCAGTGCTAAGGGGGTGGGGGGGTCGCGTGGCGGTCCCGTGCTTGTGATGGAACCGCTCCGTCACGGCACGCAGGTGAGCTGTGCTTGTGACGGAACGGTTTCGTCACGGCCCCGCCCGTGCTAGAGAACGTTAGCGCAGGCGAGGAATTTGCGCGGCGCAGGCGCGGCGAGAGGGGCGTGACGGAACCGTTCCGTCACCAGAACAGCCCACCCGAGGCTCGTGACGGAACGGTTCCGTCACGAGCATGGGAGGGGTTAAAGAAAGGCATATTTGGCACTGATGGCCAAAGCAAACTTGTAAAGACACTGTGTGCCTTGACCATCTCCAGCTTTTGCACGGGTCTCTTCCTTATGCACAGACCAGCCCTGATCTGTGCAATGGTTCTCAGTAATTTAACGAAGATCTTCAGAACTATGTCCTTTGTCCAGCCTGCTCTACTTTTGCACAGCCTTGCTTGGCAACATCATATCCTCACTTGGTTTAATCCATGATCAATTTCTGGACACCTATCAAATATGAATCTCTTCCATTTCATATCCCAGATAGCTGTGCTGCCACCAGCTTCCATTTGATTTTTACCATTATTGCAACCCCTTTTCTGTAGTATAAAAAAATAAAATACATCATGGCTATACAATAAAAAACTCATTAATGCTCTCAGAAAGTTCTATTAATGTGAGGCCTCTCATCTTCATCTTCGTATCTACCCCTTTAAATACCACCACCTCCATACAGTTGTCAAAATAGTCTGACATTAGCACCCTATTTGACTGTAAAACATTTCAGTTCTCTTCCCTATACCTCCTTTGTAGACCACAAATGTAATGGTAATTAAGGTTGCTTCACTCTGAGTACCTCTGAGCTCCAACACATCTCTTACAAAGAATATCACTTCAGTAGTATTTTATCTCATGCACCAAACCCCCAACCTGCACACAAGAATATATGTTTCTGCCCCTCAGTATACTCTCCTGTACTACTCATTACATCCATGAATGTAAAATGCAAACAGTCTTCAACACATTCACTTTTAAATAAAGTGTTTTTCTTTTAGTGATCACTTTGTCTACCTGTTGGTAAACGCCTTTATGGTTGGTAGAAGAGTTCCTTTTGTGAATGCAAAAAAGTTTTGGGACATTATTAGGAGTTTTTTTCGAATGGCGCATGTACCTTGTTCAAGTCAATATGTTCCAAATTTTTGTTATTTTGCTTTCCAGTGAACCCTTTTTTTTCACTTACGTCTAATACTCAATTTTACTAAAACTTTTTGATTGATCCATATTTCTAGTCATGATTAACAAAGAGTTAACTTGTTTTAGCTTACGTTTTTGATAACTCAGAGTTTATCAGTCCTTGTTCACAGCAACTAATAGAATAATTTAAAATATGGTTAGTTAACATTAGACAGAATGAGAAAATCATGGACTCTAGTTTGGTACTTGGAAATGTATTACATTAAAAACGAATAGCAATGCTGTGTTTATAAATCCTTGGTTACAATATACCACTATTTAAATAAAGATAAAGTGTATCTGGTATTATGGAAGTTGTCACTGCTAGGTCTATCTGCCATAGCATCTGTAAAATTCGAACTTTTGAACTTGATACAGTTAAACAATGTTGTTACTTTGGATGGCTAAAACAATAGCCTGTAATGAAAATCATGCACATTATCAGTCTTTCTGTCACGATATTACTGCAGTCGCTTACTTGAATTGTGCAAGATGTAAACAAAAATAGCTGTAAGAAAAGAGTAATGCATGTAAACATATATTGTGTTACAGAATATGTAATTTGTTAAAGCTGTTGCGAAAGTAATGAAATCGAGTTAGTGGCAGCAATACTACATTAGTCAACGATTGTTGGTTTGTTGGCAAGGGATACTTTGAACATCAGCAGTCCAATCCTTACGTAATATGACTATTTTGTGGTCTGAGCATCAGCTTGTTAATCAATGGTAGAACCTTTATAGTTTGCCATAAAATCAATATGTTTTAACCATGAATAATGTGTAAGGTGCTTGACTTGCCAATGATTTATAATTGATTTTGGGGTTGAATAGTTTCTCAAAAAGGGTTGATATGTGGCATACTTTTTATTGAGTAATCCTCATTTGTGCTGGTTGTAAGTGAGCTGTCAAATAGTGAGATTGTTGTTGTAGGTGAATCGCTGTTTAATGACTTTTGGCACTTCTGCATGGTATTAGAGGTTTGATAAGTCAATAAAGCTGAATACTTAGAGTTGGTCATAGTCATGTAAACACTGCTGCAGTCATCTTCTTTGCTGCATTTCTTAACACATGCAATTGTCTTATTCCCTTGACAGAAGTATAAGCAGGTAAGTGATGTTTGACATAACCTAGTACTTTCTTAAGGTTTGTTGTGATTGTCTCTGAATAGCATGACATCTCCAGTGGCATTTATGTCCCTCTGCAATCTGAACATAATTATATTATGTATAAGTGTTTGCAAATTTACATAGATTTAAAGGTGCGCTATCATTCATTGGGTTCATTCTCTGACCAACTTTTAAATGGCCGATAAAATTTCATATGGTAGGATGTGTTGCACTATTTGAAGACGGCGGGGAGTGGAAATGCAGTATAGGTACATTGAGGGCTTTGAACTTTTAATTTTAAAATGTATAGGATATGTTTGTTCCTACAATATACTGTACCTTTAATTACTGTGGTTAAACGAATCTTCTAGAAAAAGTATTCCTGTGTGCTGAACAAGGAACAAAGAGTGAAGTTAAATCAAATTGATTGTCAGAATTGCTTTTGGAACTTTTTACCTTGCTATTTGGAGACAGACCTGATACTATTTGTCAGATTGGCTAAAGCACAGATACACTGCTGCCTGCACATTTTATATTGCATGAATTCCATCAGCAACCTTCATCATGCAGATTGAGTACAATCTTTAGTGTAGATTTGGTCTGCAAATTATCATTCTCCGTCGTAGACATTTAACAAAGGTAAGTCCATGTACCGCGTCTCCATTACGCACAGGCTGTACACAACCACATCAAAAGCCATGTGGCTTCTTTGAAAGATACTGCTGCGCTGAGCTATTATGGATAGACCTGGATGTTAGAGTGGTGAAAAACACTCAAATGTGGAATTTTGTGCCCAAACATAGAAAACAATCTGTGTTATGCCATCCACCCCTGCCTGGACTGCAACATGCATGTTTGGGAGATTCAATTACCCATAGTTCTTCTGCTGCAAGAAGCCGATCAGAATGATATTCATAAAAGGGGTCTATTTTGATTGGTGGAAAGAGTGATCAATCCGATTTATGTAGGTTGAGCAATCTAAGTGTACACTCATTCACCCAATCATAATAGGGTTTGGTGCTAGGGTCATTATGATTGGCTGGTGGCTGACAATCAGATTAGCCATGGCACAATCTGCTGCCAACTCGCATGCGGGCCAGAGATCTTCCAGAAGAGCATGTCACGCTGTAGAATAAAGTGGTGGGTGTATCCACCAAGAAAGGTGTATTCCCCCTTGGACTCTCTTTCTCTTACCTTGGACTGAAAAAAACACTGTGTAACCCCTAATTGTGGAAGTGCCTTGTTAATCAGGTGTACACATAGGGCGCTTCCTATTGTGTTAGCTGCAATTTACTTAGCAGTGCACTAGGCACACTTCTCCAGGTCGTACTAGTTTGTTTCGGCTCTCAACACACTTTTTTGTAAGAAAAAAAAATGACTGTTGTGGGAACCTTAAAAAGCCACATCATGCCTTGTACTACTACTTTACATGAAGTACCTTAAAGGAGTGGATTCAGTCATAGAGGCACTGTGTTTGGGATGTCAAAGGGTTCCGCAATTGTGTTCTGTTAATCTTTCCTTTTGTTTCTTTTTTAGATGTGATGCCTGTGAGTAATCTCTGAAGTAGCATATATTTAAGGATTTACGGCCATATTCATCAAGCTTTGCGAGTGCAATTTTTGCATTTGGGATTCATCACCCCAAATGCAAAATTCGCTATTAAAGAATTCGCATATTTGTGAGGAATTGCATTTAAGGAGTCTCTATTTGAGATTCCTTAAATGCAAAACATGAACCATTTTAAAATTGCGAAATCACAATTTTGGGCCGCTATTTACCGTGAGGTCAAACCTCGTGGTAAATAGCGAAAACTTAGAAAAATGCATTTAAATGCATTTTTGTAAGTTGCATGTTACACACACACATGTCCTTTGGACATGTGTGTGCGCAACACCAATGTAGATTACATTTCAGGGGTGCTACAGAGTGTCCTTTAGGCCCATAGGAATGAATTGGGAGTTATTCCTTATTTGCGATTAGCAATTAGCTAATCGCAAATAAGGAATCAGTGGGAATCGCAAATTCAATTGCGATTCCTACATGAATCCTGTTTTGCGAGTCCTTAATAGCGAATCCTTAAAATTCGCTATTAACCTCTTAAGCGCTGCTGACGGCCAACGGTCGTCACGAGCGTTACCTCCCCAGTGCTGCGCACGACCATTGGACGTCCATTCAGCACTAGTTCCAATGGACAGCGCAGCACTGGGGAGGGATATTTGCGAAGCAGCTAAGGTGTTAAGGACTTGCAATTCGTTACCTTGATGAATCTGGCCGATATTGTTTAGGTGTAAGGCAGTGTGTGAAATCTGGGAATGTGTCAGAATCCATGGGTGGATGCGAGGGAAATCCCAGGCTCCGCCCACGGCACGCCTCCCTGCTGCAGAGTAATGCCAGGCAGCCATTTGCGCTGCCTTGCGTTGCTCTAGATTTATCAAGCCATGAAAGGTGGCCTTACGTTGCTTGATAAATCTCATTTAGGTTTTGTGTTGCCCTTGCATCCCCTTGCGTGGTGAAAGGGCGATGCGAAACCTTGATAAATATGCCCACTAGAGCCCTAAAGAATGTTGCTTGAGAAAACTACAAAATGATTGTCAGTACTTTGACTTTTAATATTTTTTCTACGATTTTTAGAAGATGTTATATTTGAGTTATCAAAAGATGAAATCCTGAATACATTAATTACATTTCTTTCAATATTATCTGGGCATAGAAAGTGTGACAGCATGTACCTTTACAAACTTTGGGTTACTTAGTAGACAGTACGCGAGATCTAGTTTATAAAATCGCAACCAACTAAAATTAATGCATTTCCTTTGTGGTCCAACTGAATCATGTATTATTTCACATCTGTTTTCTAGATAGTTCTCTGCCCTTGGCGTTGTGCTATAATTTGTATGAGGTCACCACCACTTCACAATACGTTCCAACATTTCTAAAGACAGGGCCAGATGAAAAAAGTGTGCCTCATGTCTAAAATATGAATTACCACACCTATTGCATATTCATGCCTATGATATGCCAAGAATTCTTTTTTTATGATTCACCAAATCCCAAGTAGTGTGATTCACACAGTAAGCTTGGGATTTCCAAGCAGGGTCCTACTTCCCTACACATGCTCCTGCGCATTTCAAGAAACAGAAAAACTGATGTGTATTCGTACATTTTACTTTTCTTCCTTTTTTACTCCACTTGTAAAACATTTTTACACGCAAACAAAATCGATACTCTACACTGCAACTGAGAATGTGGAGTATCTTATGCCCTTCCGTGCTTAAACTTGTTTGCAAATAAAGTGGTGAAGGTGGTTGGGAATGTTTTTGAACCAAGCATACTTCTTTGCCCACATGCATCATTGAGAATTGCATTCGCAAACGGTGCGAATCACAATTTTCGGCCGTTTGCGAATGCAATTCTCAAATTTGGGATGCATCATGCTTTTCGCAATTTTAGGAATCGCAACCATGTTGCGATTTCTAAAATTGCGATTGCATTTAAGAAATCGCAATTTGAGATTTCTTAAATGCAATGCATGAATATTTTTAATTTGCGAATTCGCAAATAGGAAGGGGTAAATTAGCATGAAGTTGACCTTCATGCTAATTTGCGAAAACTTTTAAAAATGCACAAAAATGCATTTTTGAAAGTTTCATGTTACACACACACATGTCCTTGGGGCATGTGTGTTTGAAACTTGCACTTAAAGTTACATTTCAGGGGTGCAGGGGGGGTCCTTTGGACCCCCCTCTGCACCCTTGAAAATGCATTCACAAATTGCGATTCGCAAAATGCGAATCTCAATTTGTGAATGCCTTCCGATTCATTCCTATGGGCCACTTGGCCCATAGGAATCAATGGGAAGGGATTCCTTAATTGCGATTGGCAAATTGTGAATCGCAATTAAGGAATTTTTAGAAATCGCAAATAAATATACGATTTTTTGATGCATGGCAATTTGCGATTTCTTAATTGCGATTCCTTAATTTTCGCAATTAAGAAATCGCAAATGCCAACTTTGATGCATGTGGCCGTTTACTTTTTAGATTTCCACAACATTTCCAGTGGCCATTTCCTTCTTAACAATACTTTCTAAACCCTTTACTAAACTTACCAGACCTAATGAAAATGCATCCTCCTGATGGCAGTGGAGTTCACATTCTGGGACTCGGATAGGGGGGATAGTAACCCAAATTTCATTTTTTGCGGATCTGTTTGTTTGACTCATATTTCAAGTACTGAAAGCAGCGAAAATCTCCCCTTAAAACACCAGAGAGAGGAAATAGGTATTATTTATCAGGAGAGACAGATGTGCTGTTCACTCAGGTGCCCACTCATAAATCTGTATTAATCATGCACTCCGAGCTTTTAGTGTCCCAGGTGTTGGTACCACCAATGATGGAAGGAAAACTAGGAGGAATAACAGCCATTCAGGATGAGGCTCTGATCTGCTATTTATAATGTCTTCTGATATACTCAAAGCTTTGTAACAGAAGTAAGGATTTTAGTCTACAACATGCTCTCTGGTTGAATGTGCAACATCATTTTACTGCAGTAATTCTGCAAAAGAAGTTAAAATTGTTTTTCTTTTTTGTGCAAATATAGCCTCTAGCATGCTAAAAAGCACATCTTTATATGAGTTCACACAATGAAAGTACGACACCCCTACTTTCTTCATTATTCAACGACCTGCAATGATCCAATTTGCAGCGAAGTTCTGGAAATAAACATCCGCACCTTATAAACACAGACGCTTGCCCAGATATCCACTGGTGGATAACTTATTGTCAAGAGAAGCCTTGGTCTTTCTCACAGATTTGTTGGAACAGACTTTACCTTGTCTAACATGGAGTACTTGCAAGTCATACTTTAGTAATTTCTAAATGGTGCTCCATATAACTTTCACCATGCACAATCACAATTACCTTCAAGATCTCTGCTACCTGCATGCTACAGGCACACAGGTGTATGATCAGTAACTCTATGCTGCATATTACTATGGTGCTATCAGCAATGTAAATAAGAAGAAGTGCATGCCACCTAGCAGCTTAATGCAGCAAATTCAGCCTTCATCACTTGGAAAGTGATATTTCACTATTGCAGCCCCGTTGGAATGGTTATTGCATTTAGCTCAGGAACTCTAATAATAGCACCTTTGTGGCAATGGGTTATCAACTCAAGGGAAAGCTACACCTTCTCTGAACTAGAAGCCAGCACCTTCTACTCGTAACTTCTCCGCTTGGGTTCAGTAGGGACCAACAGTGCACAACTGATCCATCTTTATTCAAATGCGGTCAATTACAGGCTGAGTAAGAACCCAGAGCAGCCTATATTGTTATTAAGGCAGTCTAGGTTTAACAGGTGATCTGCCTCAGATAATTATGAGAATGTTGCTAATATATATTGTTGGTTACATTTATTTATTCATTAATACCGCCTAAGGTATCAGCCTGCTTTTCCATAGAACCAGAACATGGGTGGCAATTTAAAACTAGGTAGGAAAAAGAACTGCCGGATTACATATGGAGAAACAAACAGAAAACCATTAGCCTCACAGAGCCTGTTTTCAAGTCCAAAGGTGATTCCATTTCACATGCAAACTCCACTTTGCACTCTGAATGAGGCTTCAAGTTCGGTGGTATCCCACCGGTGCAAATCTGGCCAGAATATCGGTGGCAAATTGAATGAAATTCTGAATGCATTCCAGACCTTTTACACCCTATAATAGAATCTTGTTGTTGAATGTCCCTTAGTAAGAAGTATTCCCTCCATCTTGAAATGGCTGTTGGCCAAATATTGTTACATTTCAATCTTGCATTGTATCACCAACACTGCGCTGAATAATTCTGAGCCTGCAGGAGAAGAACCCTTCTTTATTGCCTAACTGGAAACATGCACCATCTGCCGGGCACATTATCCCCTTGTAATCAAGATCCCAGAGATCCGTGATGACGGCCTTGGTGACTTCCAGATTGGACTACGGCAACGTGCTCTATCTGGGGTCTACCAAGGCGGTCATATGCGGTCTCCAATTGGTTAAAAATGCTGCTGCACGGCTTCTCTGTGGTTGCCATAAACGGGATCACATTACCGAGCAACTGAGGGAGCTTCACTTGCTCAGTCTGGACAACCGGGTAAAATTCAAGGCACTGTGCTTTATGCACAAGATCAAGATTGGAGTTGCCCCCTCTTATCTTCAGTCCCTCGTTACACCTTATATCCCTGCCCGTTCACTTCGCTCTTCTTCCCAACACTTATTCTGTATTCCTAAGTTCAGACTCTCGAGAATGGGCGGCAGCTCATTCGCAACCTTGGGACCCAAACTTTGGAACTCACTTCCTTCGGTTCTGCGGATGGAGAAATGCCACATTCGTTTCCATAGAGCCGTGAAGACCTAGCTTTTTGTCCAATATTTCTCCTGGGATTGTATTTTGCTGCAATTGTCTTTCAGCACCGGGAAACCCTTACGGGTAGCTGTCGCGCTATATAAACTTAATGAATAAATAAATAAGATAGAGTCATGACCTCTGGGCAGCTTGATGGGAGGATGAGTACAAAACTGCTGATCACAAGGCGGTCTCTGGATAGATGTTGAAGATAAAGTTCTGTAGGCTCTTGTTAAAGCACATTTTCCCTTCAGAATCTGCCCCAGCTCTAAAAGCGATGTCTGGGTGTGTTTCTCTAAAACCTGCAGGTTTGACACTAGACCTTTGTGAGGAAGTGGTTCTGGTTGAAGATAGACAAATACCGACGTGTTTCAAACAAACAGTTACAATGTCCTCTTCAATAAAACAGGCTTTTTCAAACTCACTTATGCAGGGAGTAGTGAAAGCAGTATTCAGTCATGTGATGCATGTTCCTGAGGTTGGATTTGCAGCTAGTACTGGGGGCCCCATCTTGTAAGAGCAGGTGTATGTGCTGTTCTGTTCTAATAGTATGGCATTTAAGCCAAACCAGGCTACAGTATCACATCCTCTGTAGCATGCTGCTAAACCACTTTGGTTTAGTTCTCTTTCAGGTGTACTTCTAGGACTGTCGTACAGACACAGTCATGGTGTAAAGTGATGCCTTGAGGGGTTCTCTGCCTGTTGCTTCCGCTCTCCCTCGACTACGCTAAATCTTCACAGACCTGCTACTTTGCACAATAATTTGAAACCTTTTAAATACCGGCACTTACTTTTGGATTTTAGTATTTTACTGTGTATTGTGACTGCTGAATTTGAATGTTGCTGACACACTTCCGGTTCCCCCGCTCTGCCACCCACCGAGAGATTCCATCTTTAGGCAGTGCACTCTCTAACTTCGGGGCTATTTAAATGAGCGCTGCGTGGACGCAAGCGCCTTGAGGGGGTTCTCTGCCTGTGGCTCCCGCTTTCCATCGACTATGCTAAACCTACACAAACCTGCTGTTTTGCACAATAATTTTAAACCTTTTAAATATCGGCACTTACTTTTGGGTTTTAGTATTTTACTGTGTATTGTGACTGTTGAATTTGATTGTTGCTGACACACTTCCGGTTCCCCTGATCTGCAACCGAGAGACACCATCTTTAGGCAGTGCGCTTTCTATCTTCATGGCTGCCGGGCCTATTTAAATGCGCGCTGCACGGACGCGCCACTGGTGCACCAAAGGTGCACCTAAGGCAAGCCCGTCTGCGCCCATCAGCGTCCCGGAAGAAGCCAGCCCCAGCCATGCTGCTCACCAGGCCCAAGGATCAGAGGGTAGATGGTGTTACACCAGGAATATTTTAGGGGCCCTCGATCCCTATACCTGTATCCTCCAAGGTAACTGGGATCTTCTTGTAGGCAATATTAATGTCCGACCTCTTGTGGCTTTAAGTTAGGTTCGGGATTAGTCACTTCTGCCCAAACCAGCACCTCTTCTTACAGGCCTATGAGGGTCCCCCCATTTTAGTGGCTATGATTAACATTCGCTCACTTAGGAAGCACTAATTAGATGTATTTGATCTTCTCGGAGACAGACCTTTAGACCTTCCGTTTATTACGGAGACTAAGCTCCATACTACGTCCGATCCTATTGTTACCCTGGCCATGCCCGCGGGCTATAAAATCTCTAGTCCTGACCACCCTGAGGGGAGGGAGGGCGGAGTGGCTATTATCTATAAAGACAAGTGGGACCTTCGCAGGGGCGTTGCTACTTCTTGAAGAGATTGAGAGGCCCTTGATTTTAGCACCCGCTTCTCAGCTCACTTCACTCTGGGAGGCTCCCAGATTTACAGGCCCCCGGGCCCAGTGAGATCTTTTTTTCAGGCCTGGGACGAAGCTGTAATTCCCCAGGCTGTGTGATTCTCCCACTACATTGATCTAGAAGATCTCAATATCCATCTCGATCAGGCTGACACTAAGGACTCTCTTGATTTACCAGATATTTTACACCTGGCCAAACTTGCTCAGTGGGTTAGCCTTCCCACTCATCAGGTGGGCCATATATTGGACCCAATCTGCACCAACTTTCCCATCTTGATGGGAGATCCGCGCCCGATTCCATAGTCTGACCCCTTTTTAACATAATTTTCGGGGGAAGTTTCGAACGTTGAGCCTTTAGCACGATCCTACTGCAAACCTGCTTTTGGTAGAACTGACCCACTCATGTTCAACCAGGCCTTGGAAGCCTCCAGGCTCGCCCTCTCAGGGGATCTTGAGGGTCAACTTGTTGGATTTACTAGCTGGGTTTCTGATGTAGTAGACACGCTAGCCTCGTCCCCTCTTCCTAGGCTGTATAGGGAATCTCCCTCTAAACCTTGGTTCAGCTCTGACCTCAAAGCACTTAAACATGAATGCAAGATTCTTGAGCGCATGTGGCATCGCAGTGAATATTGTCCCGCACTAAGCTGAAGCTCAGACTTATACAAAAAATCTACTATGAGGCTATAACTCTGGCCAAAAGGTAATTCTACTTGGCTTGCATTGACTCTGCTAAAAACAATGCCAAATAAATGTTCGCAATTGTCCAAAGTATTACGTCCCCTACGGTTCAAGCTAGCGCGTCTCCATCCACAGTCGACTGGTGTGATAACCTCTCCAACTTCTTTACAGATAAAATCTGCACTATCCAGGCTGCTTTCTCTTCCTGTGACAATTACACTGGGGCAGCTCTTGTGTCATCATCTGCTGACCCCAATCATTCCTTGCATGCTTTTAGGCCTTTGGACTTGCTTGATTTCCTTAAAATCCTTAAGGGTCTTAAATCGTGCTCGCCCTCAAACCCTTACCCTGCTAGACTGCTGGCAGCAGCAGCAGAGACTATTAATACCAAAGTGAATGGTATCATCAATTTGTCCCTTCAGGAAGCTTGTGTCCAGGAGGCCTTGAAGCAGGCCAAGATTTTGCCTCTTTTAAAAAAGTAATCGCTTGATCCCCTTAGCCCAGGGAATTACCGTCCCATCTCTCTCCTGCCTTGTCTGGCCAAGGTGTGTGAGAAGGTTGTGAACAAACAACTCACTGAGTTTGTTGAGGAGGAGGGTCTTCTGCATCCGGCCCAGTCAGGGTTTAGGTCCACCCATAGTACCAAATCTGCCTTGGTGGAGGTCTCGAAGGCCATTCGGGAGTGTATGGACGCAGGCGGGAGGGCAGCATTAATTTTGCTTGACCTGTCGGCGGCCTTCGACACAGTCCCGCATTCACTGCTCCTCACACGACTTGGCAAGATCAGTGTGTCTGGCACTGTTTGGGGCTAGCTTAGGTCCTTCTTAGAAAAACCGGTCCATCAGATCTAGCTTCTACCGTCCTCTTCCTCTCACCAGTCAGTGACTACGGAAGTCCCCCAGGGGTCCCCCCATAGCTCCCTTCTCTTTAACATTTATGTTGCACAGCTGGTATATCTAGCCACCGGTCTGGGGGCTAAGGTTATGGCTTACGCTGATGACACCCAGCTTCTCTTCACATGGGATGAAAACGTGGACTCAGTCTCCTCTGTTCAACATTGTCTGACTTCCATCTTTAAATGGCTGGCTGCCGCATATCTCAAGTGCAATGAAGAGAAGTCAGAGATTCTCCTCTTCAGAAAATGTCCTCCCAATTTTAGGGAATCTCTCTGGCCAACTGAGTTCCCCCTGCCCACATCTACAGGGAAGCCTGCCAAAATCTGGGGGTGTGGTTTGATGAGAGCCTTTCCTTCTAGACTCATATGAAGAATTTGGCCGCCAATTGTTTTGGTCTTCTTAAAACCCTAAGGAAGTTTCTCCCTCTCCTACCCAAGGCGGCAAAAGAAATGGTTATTTGCGCCCTTATTCTGTCTCGACTTGACTACTCCAACTCTCTTTATATTGGCACTCCGGGCTATCTGTTGAAAAAGCTCCAGGTGGTCCAAAATGCAGCTGCCAGACTTTCTTCTTGGCATTCCCTCCAGGAATAGTGTCAGCGCTCTAGCGACCCCTCCCTCTAGTATAAATGTGCTTAGGGCAGCGACCGCGCAGCGGACGCGTGCAGCGGGCGCGCCGGAAGCGCGCCGAAGTCGAGCCAAAGTCCAGCCCGTCTGCGCCCGTCCGCGACTGGACGGGGCGCGGGGCCACAGACCCTGGTAGACTGACACAAACTTCCATAAGGTATGATAGACATACATTACTTGCATTACAACCCGACACGCCTGCCATTTGCAAGCACACCATGCTGGCCCAGTCACTCACAAAATGCTGGAGGTGCCGCTTTGATCCCCTTCTTCAAGCCCCGGATACTAGCACCGGGCCTACCATCAAAGCAGCATTACTGAATTGTAGATCTTTACGCAAACATGCTCTGGAAATCTACCACTTGCTTGACGACCAGAATCTTAACATCCTCTTCTTAACAGAAACCTGGCTGGATGAACACTCGGATCCGGACATTATCCAGGCCTTACCTAACGGATATTCCATATCTAGGCTAGATAGAAAGGACGGTAGAGGAGGTGGCATCGCCATTGTTACTAGAGCTCCTCTCGTCTGCTCCCTTGCACACATACAGGTTGATCATAGTGAAGCTGGCACCTTTACAATCAACACTGGTCCCAATCATTCGATCTCTGGTATTTTGATATATCGACCACCGGGTAGATTATATGACTTCACATCCACCCTTATGGAGGCGGTCACCCATCTAGCATTAAGGAAATCTAAATTGTTAGTTCTAGGAGATTTCAATGCTCATTTCGAAGATCATTTAGATAAAGACGCAGCTGATATTCGAATGGAACTGCAATCGGTTCAATTTGACCTAAAAAATAAAGAACCTTCACACCAACTAGGACATTTGCTAGACCCCGTCTTTGGAAACTGGCTGGGAGTGCATACTTCTGATCCTATACCCATACCCTGGTCGGATCATTATATTATTCCCATTTCAGTCCAACTTGACAAAGCGGAGCTCTTTCGTCATCAATCCCTGCGATACATACGCAGGAAATGGAAGAATTTTACTTTAGATTCTTTCATCAAATTGTTCAAGACGAAGGTCCTCCTAAAGGAGCTGACTGTGAGGTAGCTAATGAAAATCTAAACAATATCGTCACTAAGGCCCTGGACATCACAGCCCCTAGCCGCACCATGTCCAATGTTAGGAGGCCTAAGAAAACTGCTCCATGGTTCGGCCAAGAACTACAGACCTTGAAAACGGCTTGTAAGAAACTTGAGAGAGCCTGGCGCCATAACTTCTGTGTAGATACTAAAATGCAATATAAAACAGCACAGAGAGAATATTACAAATCTGTTCGCCTGGCCAAAGCTGAGCATTATCACACTCGTATTACGGAAGCAGGCAACTCCTCTAGGGAACTGTTTCAAATATATAAAGAGATATCCATAGTGGAGATGTTCTCCTCCACCCAAAATGATTCTGTGGAATCGTGCAATAATATTGCTCAGTATTTTGCTGGCAAAATCAGTAAAATCTACACTAGTTTCTCTAAACAGGGAGCCCCGGCCACGGACTTTACTGAAAATGATAAAATTGTAAGTACTCCTGTGTGCCTCAAATCTTTTGTAGTTCCCTCCCATGAGATTTTGTCCAAAATGTGCAATAAAATTAAATCAGGATCGCCCCGGGACCCGGCACCACCAAAAATTTTAGCTGAAGCCTTTTCAGTATTGGAACCTCATCTGAGGCACCTACTACAAACCTCCTTTTCAACCTCTTGTCTCCCGGAGGAATGGAAACAGGCAATAGTGCTACCCATTAAGAAAAAACCCAACATCAGTTTGGACATAATGGATAATTTACGACCTATATCCCTGCTACCTTATGTGGCCAAGTTAGCAGAGAAAATCGCTAACACTCAACTGATGGAACATCTTGAGACCCATAATGTTTTCCATAAATCTCAGTCGGGTTTCAGATCTGGTTTCTCTACGGAGACAGCTCTCCTGAGGGCCACAGAAACCCTACGTGAGGGAGCAGATGAGGGAAAGACAATGGCCCTCATCATGCTTGATCTCAGTGCCGCTTTTGACACTGTAGCACACTCCATCTTGCTACAGTGTCTAAACAAAGCGGGAGTCACCAATAAGGCACTGGGATGGCTGAAAGCTTTCTTGCTTAACAGGAGCTTCCAAGTCCAAAGGGGGACTTCTCTCTCCGACAGGGTGATGCTTGAGCAGGGGGTTCCTCAGGGCTCTGCCCTGAGTCCCACCCTGTTTAATCTATACATGACCCCATTGGCAGAGGTAGTGCAGTCGTTCGGCGTGGAGCTTGTCTCCTACGCCGACGACAGGCAACTTCTTATATCTCTGACCCAAGCCCCTTCTAAGGAAGCTGATAACTTCAATGCCTGCATGACCAAACTTGCCACATGGATGAATGACCATTGTCTGAAACTTAATGGGACAAAGACAGAGGTCCTCATTATTGGTGGCAACGAGGTCAAATGGACGACAGAGTGGTGGCCCAGCTGCCTTGGTCCTTTGCCCTCCCCCTCTCGAGAAGCGAAGAATTTGGGTGTGTGGGTGGATAATAAACTGTCCTTTGATAGCCACATAAGAAAAACTGTAGGCAAATGCTTTGGGGTGATGAAAACTCTGAACCGCACCCTTGACCTGTTACCCATTAATTCCAGGCGTACCATGACGCAAGCACTGATAACGTCCCGTATTGATTACGGAAACGTGCTGCTCATGGGGACATCACAGAAAAACATCAAAAAGCTACAGGTTTTACAAAATTCGGCAGCTCGCCTGGTCTTAAGGCTTCCCCGCAGAGCTCCTTCACTCCCCTCTCTCGCAGCCCTCCACTGGTTACCTATCAGGAAGAGGATTAATTTTAAAGCTATGCTATGGTGCCATAAAATAATTCATCACAGAGCACCGGCTTATATGTCGGACTTGGCATCTGTTTATGAACCTAGCAGGTCGCTTAGATCTAAAGGAATGGGTCTGCTCAGAACTACCTGCCCCAAAAAAGCTAGAATGGGAGGCAGATCATTCCGCACCTTAGCTGCGAGGAAATGGAACCTTCTTCCTTTGGATATCAGGATGGAGAATAATGAAATCATGTTTAGGAAGAAGTTGAAAACCTGCCTCTTTACCTTGTGATTGGTTTCCTCTGCACTATCTCACACTCTCTCCACAGCGCGGGGACACGCCGGGAGGCGTCACCAGGCGCTCTACAAACTCCTTTAAATTAAATTAAATTAAATTAAACTACACTGGCTTCCCATGGCGGAACGGGTCAAATTCAAATCCTTAGTTATGGCCCATCGTGCTCTTCATGGCCTCGGCCCTACCTACTTGCAAAAACACTTCTCCTTCTATGCTCCATCAAGACATTTGCGCTCTATGTCCCAATGCCTCGCCCAGGGCCCTCGCTTCAAATACCAGAGGCTAGGAAGCAGCTCTCTTGCTTGGAAAGCTGCAGTTGCTTGGAACGCCCTACCCTTCACCCTACGAAATATTCAGTTCCCAGTGGTTTTCAAGAAAAACCTGAAAACACACCTCTTTGTTTAATGTCACACTTCACCCCTCATTGCTTCGCGCCGGGACACTCTTGAGTATCTGTGCGCGCTACAAATAAAAGTAACATAACATAACATAGTGTTGGCTCCTTCCAGGAGTCCCAACAACATGAGCACAATGCAGTGAGAGATATCTGCATCTGGCTGTCATCAATGTTCTTAAAGCTGTTATCTATGAAGACAAAAGGGCAGGTCTGGCTAGAAACTTCCTCACTGTGAAAAACAGAAACTGCAGTCCCACATTTCACCTCACCATTCACCAAATGGCAGTGCTCAGGAAGAGCTAATCAGCAGCTTCTTGCTGACAACCTGTTCATGGACTTCCAGTGTTTGGGTCTCCACCCCTCAGATACAAGAATGTAGGAAATACAATTCTGCTGTCTGTGGAAGATATGCTAACCCCCATCTTGTTTCATGCTAAAACAGCAGTCCCCTTAATGTATCCGACTTTGTTTTTATAATTAGTACTTCGAGACAAACTACAGAAGACATCTTGATCCAGCTTTTGCAAAACCGCCCTTTTCATGTTGCATTATTTACCACTATAGCCTATCATGGTCCTATGTTCATGAAGTGACTGCTTCCTTTGAGTGCGGCCTAAAACGGTAGATATGTCCTTATATTTGCGCCCAGATATTACTTTCTGCTTTCAACCCAGAGCTGATAAGTTGTCCGTGCTGAAGCAGTGATCTAGAGGTAGACAAACTGTTCACCCGATTCTTGTGCCTATCAAAAGTACCTAATATAGCACTGTCTAACATGCAAATGATATAATTTCTTTCTACAGTTTTGCATCCGAAGACTGCATGTTATCTCAAAATGCCTTTTCTATAGTCCAAAATCCTGCATGAAAACTTGGCCTTGACTTACCATTTCTGATTATTGCTTTTCCTTTTAAAATTATTATGACCCTCTCCTTATTATCCATCATCTGCATGCCTTCTCTATGTGTGCACAGCCTACTCTGTCACATACAAGTATACCTTAATCTCTGTTATTACATTCTTGCAATGTGCCCCCATTCTATTTTGAAGATCAGAGCCGCTCCTTCTTTGAAAGTCATACCCATACAACTTAAAAATATCTAATACCCTCTAGCTCATCTACTAACTCCGAATATAGCACATTACATTGCAATGTTTTACATCGCGTGCTTTTACAACGCGGTTGTTACAACGACTGCGTTGTTAGTACGCAATGCATTTACATAGCAAGTCATAACAACGACTTGCAGTAGGGGGCGCGCTGGACTTAGGAATAGTATTATTTCCCATTACTACTCCAGTTTGCGCAACAGTAGGGAAGGTGTGGGGATTCATTTCCAACACCTCAGCGCCCCCTACAGCAAGTCGTTGTAATGACTTGCGATGTAAATGCATTGCGTACTAACAACATGGTCGTTGTAACTGCCCCGTTGTAATAGTACTGCGATGTAATGACAGCTTTGTAAACGCTGTTTCCCACTAATTCCAGCAACCATCTGCATGACACCTTTTCAACTTTGAGATAAGTTGGTGATACCATTTTAGAGACAAACTGCAAGGTCTGCAATGTATTCAGTAAGATATGCCCATCATGCAGAGGATTCGTCCCATGCCGAGAAAGCAGCCTGCCCACCTGAGAGCACAGTGAGCAGCAGTGAACACTGCCTTCTGTAGAATGGCCATCCAGTGGAGGAAGAGTGTTGTGCTACAGAAGACATATGGTCTTATCATCTGTGCAGGACTGAATCTTGAAAACCCATGATGAGACGTGGCATTCAGTGAAGAAACAGCATCCAAAAGAAGACCATTGCTACAAATCAACATATAATGACAAGGAATGTCTGCACCCTTTGACTGTTTTCTTTTGAAAAAAAGAATAAGATCCTTAGTATGGGCCCTGCTTGTTATCTTGAGTGCAAAAAGAACAGTGCATAATTTGTGAAAACAATAAGTGCCTGATCTATTGTCAGGGAAGGCCAATGCAGCTTGCACCACACATTGCCACTGCCATGCTGCCAATTATAGTAACACAACTATTCTCCATCACACTCCTACAAGTGTGACAAGTGGGACTATTCCAGGTCCTCAAAGCTATAAGAATGGCTTGAGAGGCAGGTGATAATCTTTTTTTAATGTATATTGAATTAATAATTGACTGTTGTTGTGGTCTTCTCTAAATTAGTCAGACACCGCCACCTTGTGGCAGACTGTCACAAGCGCCCGTGTTGACAATAACGTGCTGATGCCGAGCACCGGAAACCAACGGCTTAAATAAAGCACTGGAAGAGAAAAATTGGACAAAATGCTGACAATGTCAAACAGTCACCCCCTAGTCAGAGATCTGAGCCTATATCCATCCTGTTTTTTGCTCACCAGACCATTCCAGTTTGGTCCCAGTCATAAGCAAATCAGCCTTGACCCTGCTCCCCATGCGAACAGTCAGCCCAGAGTTCCAGACCAGGTTATCTTTAGTGGTCGGATCATCGTACTAGAGCCTAGGGGAAATTGGATTGTGACAGGAAAAAGGGAATCCCAGCTACATTTGGTGTGCTCTGCCCTGGCCTGTCACAGAGTCCTCAGAAGCTGCTAAAACCCCTGTGTCTATCTAAGGGAGTTCGGACATGCAAAGAAGTGGTATTGGCTTTGTTCTCCTGCACTATACCGGCAGACTTGGCCAAATTTTGGAAGTACATGGCCGAGCTGCATGTCAGGCTCTCCGTGAAAGAAGGTTCGGAAGACACCAAACGAGTTTGTACAGCAGCAAGCAATCAAACAGAAAATAGACTCGCTTTTCAAGTTTAATACCAAAGTTTTAAATGACACACAGTACTTAGTCACTTCAAACCTTACCCAGCGGCCGATACAGAGGTTTTTTTGTCCTATAAGTCTGTTGCACGACACCCTCTGCCACGGAATTTGATATAAATGTTTTAATAATGCTGCTAAAATAATCTCTTTCAATATGAATAAGTATTTCTTATTAATTTACAACCGCAATCGGATTACATTTTACTCATGTGTTCCCTTCACAGATGTAAGACATATTGCAAATGATTTAAAGTAATTGTGCAATAAAAAAAAAGTCAGTTTCAGACAGGAAATCAGTTTTTTCCTGAACTTTGTATTTTACTCTACTGTTGCTTGGCAGAAATAAAGCCATAGCATACTATTCAATTTGCAATTGCATTAATATAATATAAAGGATAAATATCTATGGTTTAGATCAGTAAAATGAAGACATGTTTTTGGTGCATTTGTACACATTGAATCTGTCTCCTTGTCCGCTTTTGTGAAACTGCACGGGGTTGAAGGCTCAAGATGGAGATCTTTGGTTACACTAATTCAAGAGCTGTAGAAATACCTTGTCAGACTTCTACAGGTTGAAAAATAATTTCCAATACACACTTGGGGCCTGATTACGAGTTTGGCGGATGGGTTACTCGATCACGAGCACGACAGATATCATGTCCGCCGTATTACGAGTCCCATTATTGTCAATGGAACATAATGGAATTCGTAATGCAACGTACGGGATACCCGTCACTTTTGTGATGGAGTAACCCATCCGCCAAGCTTGTAATCAGGAACTTAGAGTTCTGCGTGTTTTAAGTAAGTTTTAAGTTCGGGCATAGCCATAGAGGTCACAGCACAAGGAAAAAGTCACCTAAGAAGCAGGGTGCCTACTATTGAAACATACGGAACAGGAAATGCACCCACATTTTCCAGGGACAATGTAAGTTTCACGCCATTTGCCTGGATCAGTATTCCTGGCAGGGTATACCACTCAAGCCCGTGCTTAATATGAGCTAGTGGTTTCCGATGCTCAGCACCAGCACATAATTGTCAACACCAGTGCTTGTGACAGTCTGCCACAAGGTGGCACTGTCTGACTAATTTAGAGATGACCACAACTACAGTTAATTATTAATTCAATATACATTAAAAAATTACTATTACATGCCACCTAAGTCATTCTTATAGGGTTGGGGCCCTGAAACATTTAGAATTGTCACATTTGTAGCAATGTGATGGTTAGTAATTGTGTTGTTACTATCATTGAGACCCTGGCAGGAGCAATTTGTGGTGCAAGCTGCAGTGGGAGCCTGACAAGAGCCCTTGCACTTATTTTTGAAAAATTAAGCTCTGTCTTGGGCTATTCTGAGTAGCACTGTTTTTCTGAGAGCAAGATTACTGGATGTGATAATACCACATCTGGAAATCCTAGGCCCGGAAAACTGGACCCGGAGCCTTGAGCACTTGGGGCTGCCTGGCGGTGCTACACTTGCCCATGACCACATTTTGGGAAGCAGATGTTCCCTCAGCTATCCTGCATGTACAGCAGCTACCCACAGAATTGCTGTGAAGGTAACCCTTGTGCCTGTTTAGCACCATAAGGGTTTTAGCCTGCAAGGTGGAAAATATGCAGAATTGGGCCCGGTATTACTAGGTTTGCATGTTATTCCACATTTTGGGGATAATAACTCGAAATCTCAATATTTAGGTGTGGGATACTGTCTGAAATCAGTGGTTATGACCCCACTGTATTGCTCCACCTAAATCCGGGGACTTTGTAAAGAATGCCTAGATGGTTGTTTACAAATGTTTAGTCCGATACAAAACAAGTTTGATACGAAAGACACTTATAAATACAACTGGGATTCACACATTTCACTCCTTATCATATGCTTGACTATGTGCTCCCCATAGCTCATGAAAGTATCTATGCAGCATCAAACAACACTTTAAAAAAAACATTATTTGATTGCAATGGATGGGACCCTCGTCCCACCCTTAAAACACATAAATCAAACAAAGAATCTGGAGACATTTGATTCCAGAGCAGTGGAGTTTTTAAAATACATTTATGATTATGCAAAAACAAGAATGCTGAAGTAAGCAGCCGTGTGAATGATATGATACAATGTGTGCCAATGCAAATATATTCCCTGGATCATTGCCCCTCCCAAAGAACAAATAGTACATCTGGATGGCCCAGTACGTGTTAGTCTCAGAGCATCAAATGTCCCAAGATGAACTTCTGAGTTTAATCTATGTTGTGCTCCTCGCATATTTACAATGGTGCAATAACAACTCCATAAAACACCACCAAAACTGCCTGGGGTGAGTATTGCAAAGCAGCAACCTGCAGTTTTGCTTGGTGTGCATGTAAATCGCCTAGGGCTATATGAAAGCACAAACAAAGGGTGAGAACAGAACGCTGGCTGTTGTTCATTACTGTATTCTATTTTCTTCCGAGTGCTCAGTTAATTGAACTATTGGCAAATGGCTTCTATTTTCAGATTTCAAGCTAATTAGATATTTTGGAAATGCGTGTGGCCCAAATTCAGGTTCATACACTGCAGGTTTATTAAATCAAATGGCATTTTGACATCAAGAAAGTTATTTTACATATTTCTCATTAATACTTTAAAAAATCAGCAGTTTGATCCGTGTGAACTAAAGCTTTATAAATGCCCATTAAATGTTAATTACTTATAGGGCTGGCCGTGGGCTTCTTTCACAATTTTTTGCACTTTTCGTTTTCCTAACCCTGATCATCTTTTGAGCTTGATAAACTCCCACAGAGATCCTGTAATGTGCCCCTTAAAGTAGTGTCTGGCGAAAATATAAAATTACAGTATCAGCCACAAGTGTATGTACTTTAAGGTCGGAAGCTGATGTATTTGTCTGCCAGAATCCGTATTTCCCAATTCATCTTTGTGATTAAAATATTTCCTCTACCAAAGTTGTATAAGTTAAAAGTTCTATCGAATCTCAAGACCTATGCAAAGGGTTAATTTTGCCATGATTAAGGGCGCGTGCTATTCCCATGTGCCTGATGTCTTTGTTAAACATTTTTATTTTCTACTTTTGTTTAAATATGTGTTTGGATTAGGAATATATAGTTACCTATAGAAATATTGGAAACTTTTCCATACTACAGAGCTGGTGTTGCAACTTAATACATTGTTGATAACCTTGTTTAATTAATCCTCTGATATGTATTTATTGTACTTATTGTGTGTGCTAGTATTTGTATTGTGAAAAAATGCTTATTTTTTGATAGGATTATTGTACTGAGATAAATCTTTGCACAAATATGGACAAACTAATCAATACATAAAATATTTTAGTAAACATAGATCCATTACCTAGATTTCTCACCTGCAGCATGTATATGGTATGTATGTATATGGTATTTCTATAGAGGAAACCTAGCAAAATGCAGCAGGGCACTTTACATGGTCAAAGACAAACATTTAGTCAGCAAGAGGAAAGGAAGCTGGGTTGTAGATGGGCAATGCATTGTGGTGTAGTGTTCTTTATACAGTCTTCAACTCTTTCCTAAACTTGAGCAGCGTTGGGGTAATCCTGATTGAAACGGGAATGTTGTTCCACATCCTGGGTGCATAGATGGAAAAGACCAGCTGTGTTGTTTTTTATTTTTTATGCTTCTTAGTCTGCAGTCTTATGTTGTCCTGGCTGTGGGTGTGTCGAGATCCAACAGAGACGATGAACTTGTTTGCAAGATAAGCTGCTAATGGTAACTTTGTAAATGATGCAGCTGGTTTTGACAATGGTATGGGCTGCCAAGGGTAGCCAGTGGAGTACCATCACATTTCTTCAGGTGCGGGATGAGATGTACTGCAGAGTATAGGATGCCCTTAGTGGTAGCCAATGTGGAGTCTGGGAGGCCATGGAGCAGGACAATTCCACCAGCCTGAGGCAAGAGTACGAGAGCTTGAACAGCACCTCTGAAGTCACTTTCTAGAAGAAATAGCTTGGCTTTCTTAGAAGATTGTACCTGGCCATCTTGGGTTTTTGGCAGTGTGTTCCTTGAGGGTGAGGTTGGTATCCAGGGTGGATCCAGCTGACTTGGCATTCGCGGAAAGTTAGGGCTTGAAGCTATCAAGGTTTAGGTCATTGAGCTAGATTTATACTATACTTTGCTTATTGTTCTTGAAAAATAACAGAAATTGTGTCTTGGTTGGGTTGAGCTTCAGTTAGGCACTGGAGATCCTGGTCTGGATGATGTGCAGGCAGTGTCTGAGGTGTTGGATGTCTGAAGCAGAGGGGTCTTTAAAGTAGAGTTCTTCATCACTGCCATATTGGTGAATCTTGATACTGCTGTTGATGAGTAGAGCACCAAGCAGCTCCATGTGGAGGTTGAATATGACAGGAGACAGTAAGGAGACCTCTGGAACTCCACAAGTGATAGGGATCTGTGGTGATCTAGAGGGGCAAATGTGAATGAACTGGTGAGGTTCAAAAGGTAAGATGAGTCCCACTGAAGGACATTGCTGGTGATTCACATTAGTACATCAGGGTGAATATGAGGAGGGTGCATGACGGTACAATGCATGCTTTTACCCGGCATGCCGTTACAACACAATGTTTTACCCCAACTTGCTAATGGGGTGCGCTGGAGTTTGGAATAGTAAAATGTACTATTCCAACTCCAGTCTGTGCATTAGTAAGGAAGGTGTTGGAGTTAAATCCAACACCTTATAACCCCTACAGCAAGCCATTTTCATTGTAATGCCATGCAGGGTAAAAGTATGTGTTGTAATGCATACGTTGTAATGGTTGTTTACCATATGAGGATGGAATGGTCAACTATATTGAAGGCAGCTGAGGGGTCCAGTAATTTCAGGAGGCAGGGAGCATCTTCATCTCTGTTCAGGAGAATATCGTCCATGATGTGGAAGGTTGCAATCTCCATACTGTAGCATAATCTGAGGCCAGATTGGAAGATGTGTGGGTAATGGTTAGAATTGTAGTATTGGAATTGACTACATTTTCAATAATCTTGCCGATGAACGGTTGGTGAGTGATGGGCCGGTAGTCGGTAAGGTAATCAGGGTCTAGTGTAGATTTCTTTCGGAGTGGGAGGGTCTGGCCTCTCTTCTTAAGACCTTGTGGAAAGATGTATTGAGTAAAGAAAGAATTGACAATGGTAATTGGAGGTAATAGACCTTTCCTCGAGAGATATTTTATGAAGGATGATGGTAAGACATGACATGAAAATCATAAGAAGTGTCTATATGGCAGCAAGAACAGGGCAAGATAGGGCTTCGGACGCTGCCTATTGTGGGATTCTACAGGAAGGGGTGGGTGTCAGAAGTGAGGCAGGCTTGTCGTCATTGATGTGCTGTTGAATCTTCTGTATTTTTTCAATGAAGAAGTGGTTGATGACATTACAGTTTTCTGTGGCCGAAGGAGTTGGTGCTTCAGATCCCTCAGAGGATTGGCGCAGTGCTTGATTCTCTTGAACAACATTCTGCTGATGTTGGTGATTTCATTGAAGATGTTGGTGTGGTGCTTTGGCTGAAGGGATGAGCTATCTCCGTGTTGAGTAGGGACTTCAGTATCTAGAGGCACTCAGAAGTTCTGTTTTTCATCCATTTTCTTTCCTGTCTGAGAATGGATTGTTTATTGTGTGGTCTTTCGTGTACCAGGGTGCTGAGGGCTTTGTCTTGCACTCGTGTTTTTTAGTTGGGGCATCAATGATCACAAAGCTTTCCAAAAATTGTTGAAGTTGATTATGAAGAGTGTTGGCCCCAGACGTGGAGCGGATAGGGTTAAAGATTAGATGAATCATTCGTTTCTCAATGGAGAAGCTTTTGAATTGTCTGAAGATTTGGTCTTCCCATTTGTACTGACCTTAGTTTGCGGTAGGATGCTAAGCATAGAAATAGGGATGGCAAAGTTGTCTGTCCAGTCCAGGAGTATGGGCGGATTACACTAGATTGTTAGTGATGTTGAGAAGACAAGGTGGAGGTTGTAGCCTTTGAAGTGTGTTAATTATGTGATATGCTGTACCACATGGAGTGAATAGATAAGGTTGAATAGGGTGTATCTTCTTTTGTTTGTTTTAGCTTGTGTTGTCTGAGGGGGTGTAGTCATCCAAGAGAGTGGTGTGGGTATGTTGGATGAATGAGGTGGTGAGGAAATGTGCTCAGGTGGCCTGTGACAAGATAGAAAGTGGCAGTGTGAATTGAAGACATGGGGAAATGACATGTCAGCAGCTGCATGGAGTTGAATGTTACTTGCTTGACTAGGGTGAAGGACCCTAAGAACATATGGATGACAGCGAGTTCATCACCTTTCTTATGTGTGCAGTCCACATGATGGAAGTGGTAGCCTGTGAGAAGGAGGATGTCTAGGATGTTAGAAGATGTGGGCGTGAACCATGTTTCTGTGATGCCGAGGATGTCAAGCTTGTGATAGGTAATGAGGCCAGTGATGTTTAGTGCATGGAGTAGTGCAGCATGAGTGTTTCTGTACATGAGTTGAAATGACAGTTGTGTAGTCTGAGGGTGTGCAATAGTTAGTGGTATATATACAAGGTTAGGTCTATGTTTTGTGCAACTGCTATACGAGTGTCTGGATGTGAGTTTGGAGATTAGCAGTATGGGATTCTGATTGATGCACATGATTGGAGCTTACCTTGTAGGTTTTAGTGCAACAGAGGTTTTGGCCTTTATCTGTGTTTACCATTTGCTGGGAATGCACGGGCTGTGTGACACCCTGAAGATTTGATTGAAGATGGGAGAAGGCAGGAATGCATGTCACTTTCTTTGCAGATGGAGGATGGGAAATGAAGTCCTTTTGTTTGGCGGCTTCTTCAGATCTTCTTCAGTTTTGACAGGAAACCAGTGATCTCAATTCCTGTGTAGATGGGTGATGAGAAACCAAGTGATGTCACTTCCTGTTCACATTTATCTAATGTCTGGTACAATATTTGTGCTCTTTTCTACTTTAATGTTGTTGTAAATTCCAAAGCTGAACATGTCACCACTTAGATAGCACCTACAAAACACTGTGTGCAAATTCCCAGAATGTTTACCTTGCATTGCCTAGACTGATTCCAGAAAAAAAGCCTTGAACTACATGTGTGCAAACTCTCCATGATTCATAGAAGGGCAACACACACACAATTTACTGGCAGTGTATGTGCTATGTTCCCAGTGTATGCTAAATATACATATATTAAATCCAAGTGTATGCTGAATATGCATGAAAAGGTAGTGGAGAGCCAGAGAGTGGTCGTAGATTAGCTGTACAAATGTGGTTTATATACACAGATCACTAACATTAAAAGTATTCACAAAGATTTAGAGACTCATTACCTAGCCCACAATTGCAAAGATGGGCATACAACCCAATCAAAATGCCCATTTTCCCAGGTAAGATAACGAGGACAGACCAGTAGGGGAAAGGCAAAAAAATTAAAATTCAAACCATTTACTTAAATCTACGCAGGTCAAAGAATGAGATGTAAGAGATTTGGTTGTAAACTCGACTCCGGCAGTCTTGAAATATGTCTAGGAAGAAGCGTTGGCAGAGCTAATGAGTGGCGATTTTAATAGTCATTCACAGGGCCATTGATTTTGCCAATGCTTCTTTATGTTAGCTTTGAGCATGGTCGATCACTGGGATGGTAAATGATAAACCATACAAAAAAGTTCCAAGATGGTCATCAGTGCACCAGCAGCAATCCTGAAATTCTTCTTGTGGTACTTTTGGAGAAAGAACATTCGAAGAGGACAGAAATACATTTTCAATAAATGAATAAAAGTATATGCTGGGTGCCATGCAAAGCGAGTGGCTTGGTAGCAGTGTGTTGTTGCTGGGCCATTTAAAAAAATAACAAATAATAACAAAGCAGGGGGCAGGAGAGCAGGAGAGCAGGATAGGGGCGGTGAGAATGGGAAGTGGGTGGAGAAGAACAGTGGCGACTCGCAGTGGGAGGCTGCAGGGCGGTGCGGCAGGGCGAGGGAGGGGCAGGGTGGGGAGTAGTGGATTTGGACGTACGACGTCCACGAGTAAAGTAAGTAAATAAATAAATAAACTATTTACCTTGCTCTCGCTGCATTTCCAACTCAGCAATGCAGCGAGCGCAAGGTAAATAGTTGTATTTATTTATTTACTTACTTTAATCGTGGACGTCGTATGTGCGACTCCACTACACCTCCAGCCTGCCCCCCCCCGCCCCGCCTCACCGCCCCGAAGCACTCCCACTGGAAGCCGCCACAGGAGAAGAACCTATGCGAGGAGGGCCAATGGAGAGCAGTGATATGTTCTCCCAGAGGGAGACAGGAGACAAAATATTCCCTCAAGTAGTAGAATTCAAGTGCTCTATAAATGGTAGAAGGGCACAGAAACAGGCGATAGGAGATGAGAGAGAGATAACGAGTCAGGTGGGGGCTAGTCCAAGTTGTGACTGACGATGGCTCAAGCCTATTGCTGAAAGTGGAAGGAGACAGAAAGCCAACGGTGTGAATTGGGCTGACTCAAAGCCTGATTTAAGTTTACTTTGAAGTATTAGATGCAGCAATGCTGTTCATAGGCGAGACCTAAAAAGAGAATTAACATTATATATATATATACTTTTCTTTATATATATTAGTGATTTATAGAGCGCGAACTTGACTCGTTAGGGTATCAGAGCGCTTTACAGAGTCAAAGAGTCATACAATTGGCAGGATATCACAAGAGTACTGCAAATTAGGGGGGAGGGGGTGCTGGATACAAGAGAGATGGGAGAATACAAGGATAACATTACAATTACAATTGCTGAGGAGAGACCCCCGGTTTCTTGGTGGGGCGAGGTCGCAGGATGAAGTAGTCTCTGAGGTGGTTGTGGAGCGGGTTTAGCCAAGGAATTTACCCATGAGAAAGGATTTAGCCTCCTTTTTGAAGCGTGCCAGAGAGGGGATTCTTCTGATGGCGGGTGGGAAGGAGTTCCATATTCTTGGTGCAGCCCCAACGAACGCCCGATTATAGTTTTTTTTCCGAAAGCATGCAGGCTGGAGTAGGAGGGCACTGGCCGATCGTGAATTTCTGGTACCTCCGGATATCACAAGTTTATGTGGAAGATACGCAGGGGAGTTTGATTGTAGGGCCTTGTGCGTGATGCATGCCAGCTTGAGATGAATCCTAGTCTCGAGAGGAAGCCAGTTCAACGCTTTCAGATGAAGAGTGATGTGATCAAATTTCCTTGTGCGGGTAAGTAGTCTGGCGGCTGCATTGATGCAGGCTTTTAAGGGTGCTAGGGAGATCTTAGGTAAACCAGAGAGGGTTGAGCAGCCATATTCCAGCCTAGAAATACCTAATGGTTGGACTGCAAGTTTTAGGTCAGGAGCGTCAAGAAAGGGTTTCAATTTCCATAGGTAGCTCAGGTGGAATCTGGCAGATTTGGCCATTGAGTTGATGTGGTCTTGCATGTTTAGGTTTTAATCCAAGGTAATTCCCAGAGATTTGGCCGAGTCCACAATGGTTGGGGGACTGTTTAAGGCTGTGATAGCTTTAATCCATGTCTGGATCTTAGAGTTGCTTTTGGGCGGGGAAATTAGGAGGAACTCAGTTTTCTTAGCATTGAGTTTGAGTTGGTTGGAGGAGAGCCATTGGACAGTCAGCTTCAGGGCCTCATTCAGGGTGAGGATTTCCTCAAGAGATGAGATTTTTATGTAGATCTGAGTGTCATCTGCATACATATGGTAGGAGATATTTGCAGTGCAAAGGACTTCGGCAAGGGGTTCTAAATAGAGGTTGAAAAGGGTGGGGGACAATGTTGATCCTTGAAGGACTCCCACCGTGACCAAGGAGGGAGCAGACAGGTTGCCGTTGATTAGGAATCTCTGAGATCGGTTTTGGAGATAGAAACTGAACCAGTCGAGGATTGTGCCATCTAATCCCATCCTAAGTTTGAGGCGTTCAAGTAGCATCTCGTGGTTGACAGTGTCGAAGGCCGAGGATAGATCTAGGAGGATTAGGAGACAGGTTTTGTCTTGGTCAAGGGCATGTAGGGCATTATTGACGATGTGGAGTATGGTGGTTTGAGTGCTGTGTCCAGGTCGAAAACCAGATTGGCAGTCATCGAGTAGATGGAAGTTGTTGATGTGGTGACTTAGCTGTAGTTACACACACTTCTCCAGCACTTTAGCCAAGAGAGAAATGTTGGAAATCGGTATGAAATTGTCTGGGGAGGCTGGATCCAGCGACAGCTTTTTCAGAATGGGGAGAACTTGGCCCGCTTTCAGAGAGTCCGGGATTGATCCATGCCTGAGAGAGGCATTGAATATCGCAGTCCAGCTAGGAATAATGGATTGGGCAGCGGTCGTAAGACAGTTTGAAGGGAGCGGGTCGTTGAAATGGTTGTTCGGGTTTAAGGTTGAAAGGACATAACACACCATGGCAATTGTGTCAGGGAGACTGGAGAGAAAGGCTCCTATACGCAGATGAACTGGAATGGTCAGGAGGTACTCACAGTGTGAAACTAGCTGTTCCAGTTGGTGGAATGGATATTAAAATGTGTTTTCTGTGACACCAATATATAAGACACGGCTGAATGAAGTATAGAATAAATAGAAGACCTTTCTAATGGCAGAGGTTGAGTAACCCAGAGACATTTACATTTTACATTTACATTTATTTTATTTATTTACATTGAAAGGCACAAATGGGTAAATAGGTAGTGAGATCCTGGAGATACTAGTCCATCTCACACTCTTTGAGAGTGTGACAGGTTTTGCAATCACAACAATGCTCAGGGTGCTTTTATTCAATTTTAATGTTTGTGATTTAGCGTTATTTGCTTGCTTCTAATCTTTAGCTGGGTGACCTAGGTGGTGTTTATTTTCCTTCTGTCATAAGTATAACCATCTGGGTTCGAACAAAAAACTTGCTCACCGACTTAGGGAGTTGAGGTCTCCTCTATGGTAAGCAGAGAAGACTGTACCCTGAGAAAGGATTTTAAAATGACATCATATGAGTCCCATCACTGACACCTTAGTGCACACAAACACACGTGAAGCTGGGTCAGATCCCTTACTTTTGGTTGACCTGCTTTATAGTATTAGCAAGCCAGTGCAAAATAGTGTTTAATTAGTTCCAGTTAACTTTCTCCCTCTCCGTGCCATCAATTCACACAATGACAGATTATAGGTTGTATGACGTGCCTGAGGCGACGACCCTCCTCCTGGCCCATGGTATGTGTGACTAGAGAAGATGGCCAGAATTTTTAAGCCAAAAACCGGGACATTTTCCAAAAATAGGAGGACTACAATTTTACAGCAACCCAGCGCATAGAGTGAGAGTGCTCCTCAGCGGAAAATTACAGAAGAAGCGATAAAAACATACATAAAATGCAATTTTTTTTAAAGACAGTAGCAAGCCTATTAATTAAATTACTTTCTTATAACAGCTGCTAACTATCCCTGCTTTGCAAAACATAAAAATATACCTCCCACCGTTTTCAGCAGACCCTCTCTAAAAACCAGGACATGAGCTTCATATCTTGAAATCTGCCCGGACACCTGGCGAAAAACCAGGGCTGTCTGGGCAAATCAGGGACACCTGGTCACCCTAGACTAGAGCACCTCCTTCCCTTCGGTTTCTGGCCTGAGAGTGCTACGGTCTCCTGGTGCATGCCCTGGTGGTTGGCTACTTAGTTCCTTCCCTCATCTCGTCCCATCCCGTCTGCCTCTGGTTGCCTGTCCACTGCTCCTCTTCCTTCGCGGTTGTCCCCTGGTACGATGCCTGGTTCTCCTTCCTTCACCTCGGTTGCTCCTTTACTTCAGTGTACTTCGGATCCTCTCCTCTCTCCTTTTCGGCTCATCTCCTCCATTTCCTTCTTGAGTCCCTCCTCTTGTGCTCCTCCTCCTTGTGCTACTTGCATGTTTTCTTTCAAAGGTTAGTGTGCATACTCCCAGTTCTCCTGGTTCTTTGTGGTGGCCATCTTGAAAATCTCAGAGTTTTCCTCCTGCTCCGTCAAAAAGAGATAGCAGAGGAAAGGCATTTTTTATTTTTAGGGTCTGGCCTGACAGCACAGCTGTTGCCTGCCAATTGTGTGATAATCACCAGGAAAGGGGTGTTGACTCCACCCACATGTTGGGAGTCAGAAGTACATGTTTAGATTGGGCACAAGTTGTGTGATTCCACAAAAACGTGTTTGGCTTCTATTATCATTTTCCTTATTTATCCAGCTGCTTGAGTTGAACGTTTAGGGGCACACACATGATATTGTAATGCTATTAAAGTATCTTAGCTAACTAGTTAATTAATGTTTATTTTTGCATCAGTACAGATAGAAGGAGGTCAGTCATTTACACTTCGCAGATTTTTAGGTCTGGCCTAACAGTACAACTCCTCACCGATCTTTTATCCTACATACTATTATTCTACAGTTATTTGGATCCAAACATATACGCATCTGTTTCCATGACATCTACACATAATGCTTCACATTACTATACAACATTGCTTTAACCCCTTCTATGCTGATGACGGCCCCCGGCCGTCATGCAACGCGGTGGGCGTGTGCTGATGACGGCTGGGGGCCGTCATGAACCCGCCCACTTCGAAAAACGCCACACAGGTGCAGAATCGCGGCCGCGCCCAAGGGGTTAAAGCTAGATCAATTGGCATTGACGATGGTGGTGCAGAGAATGTGGAGACATTCGCTACAAACAGTAAAATCCCTTGTTCTGGTTAACTCCCCACCCCATTAAAAAGGATGCTAAAGATGAAGCAAAGAGTACTGCTTTTGAAATAAAAAACAATAAGGTAGTTTGAAGATATTTTTCCAACCCTTTACATGCAGTATGTGGAGTTATGTAAATAGGCATACTTTTAATTAAGGCAAAATATCATACTACCGTATACATTTCAAACATTTTACAAAGACACATCTTGTGTAGAAAATTCAATCACATGAAGGGACCTTCAATGTCATCACAGAGTTGCGTCTTTGCCTCAACTTTAGCCCAACAGCAGCCTTTCCTGGGGCTGATGGGCTTGTGTGAAAGTGATTTGCAAAGGGTGAAACTCCGCAATGTGAGCATGGCTATTGCGGCTTCCTTCACTTTCTGTTTCATCTGCTGCCTTCATGAACTCTGAACCCTGGGGCAGCAAGGGAGGTGCCAGAGGGGGTACCGTAGGATTGGTAAGGGAAAGCATGTGCTCCATATTGATTTCCCTATTCGACATCCATAGATGAGTATCACAGAGACACCCACATCAGCACGAGAAAGACGCGTACACAGGGAATCCGCCAGTACTGTGGTAAGGGGACACCTTGACTGTGAGGGTGAGAAACACAGGGATAGTTGGGATAGTGATACTCTTAACACTTCCACTGAAGCAAAAGTGGAATGAATTCCCTTTACGGGGTCTAGGCGAAGGTTTACATGCATAGGGGGCTACACTGCCATTGGATAAGTCTGCATGTCAAGGACTAGAAGCCATTCGAAGCACAGGAGACGCTATTCACTTCACACTGGTCGCAGCAGAAGGTCACAAGGCCCAAAGCTGCAGTGTGAACCCTACAATCATAAGGCTAAGCATGCAGTCCAATAACTCAGAGACACTGACTCGCACACAGCAGTTGAATCTCAATGGCCATTCATTCAGGATAGGTGGGAGGTCACAAGATTGGATGGGAAAAAGGGGGCCCCTACAATGTACTCAGTTAGCTACTCGTAGGGAAGGTAAACTATGTAGAGAAAAAGTGTAGCAAACTCCAAGAGCATAGATAATCCCTAGATCAAAATCTAAACAAAGTGATAGACCCTCCACAACATTCAAATAAATGTGTGCTGAAACAGCGAGTTATACAAAAATTCTTCAATCTTTTTATTTTGATTATAGTATATTTTTTTTGTGTTATTTTTATCCTTTGTTTAAATTTCATTTACTTATTTATTTCATTTTTCACACTTAAAAAACATTTATATATAATACATAATGTTCAAACACAAGCAAGAAATTGGTTATTTACAACTAAAGACGTACAAAGACAATAAGTGAAAACAGAAAAATTACATAACCACAATTTCAAAAACAAATTAACCCAGTGATATACGAGATATTCAGTCGTTGGAATAATTGGTGAAGGCAATGCGGTTGAATGGAACTACGCGCGTTTCGGCCCAAGGCCTTCGTCAGGTGACCGTCATTCGTATATTTTATATAAATAGAGAAAGTGATATAACATAATAATTGTCAAGTTGTCGAATCAACACAGAGACTTCGCTTCCTATGATGACAGTTTTTATTTCATTAGTATCGAGTCTGATATGCTGATTTATTTCTGCAAAATGACTTTCAGCGCACTTAGTCACGTGTTGATTTTAGTGAGTCAGGTCAATTGACGATAAAAACGTGTCCTTAGGATCTTTATTCCAGTAGCCTGACTCTCAGATATCCGACGATTATTATTTGCAATCTTTCAGGGCAACATCCTATTTTTCTGATCGTATTCCCGCAAAAAATGTCAAATGTCGTGATCAGTTTCTTTGTAGTAAATATGCACTTGATGCAGTGACGCCGGCACATGTGCTGGATGGGAATATTTTATTATATAAACACTTAGCGTATTGATATCAGTGCATCCGCCAGATATAGGTTCACGTGGGGCAGGCTTCCCATAACCTTCGTCTTTGGACTTTCGTGCGCTCGGACGGGGGTTCTGATCGGTCGGTGCTTCTAATGTCCGCGACATTAGAAGCACCGACCGATCAGAACCCCTGTGAACCTATATCTGGCGGATGCACTGATATCAATACGCTAAAATATTCCCATCCAGCACATGTGCCGGCGTCACTGCATCAAGTGCATATTTACTACAAAGAAACTGATCACGACATTTGACATTTTTTGCGGGAATACGATCAGAAAAATAGGATGTTGCCCTGAAAGATTGCAAATAATAATCGTCGGATATCTGAGAGTCAGGCTACTGGAATAAAGATCCTAAGGACACGTTTTTATCGTCAATTGACCTGACTCACTGACTCACTAAAATCAACACGTGACTAAGTGCGCTGAAAGTCATTTTGCAGAAATAAATCAGCATATCAGACTCGATACTAATGAAATAAAAACTGTCATCATAGGAAGCGAAGTCTCTGTGTTGATTCGACAACTTGACAATTATTATGTTATATCACTTTCTCTATTTATATAAAATGTACGAATGACGGTCACCTGACGAAGGGCTTGGGCCGAAACGCGCGTAGTTCCATTCAACCGCATTGCCTTCACCAATTATTCCAACGACTGAATATCTCGTATATCACTGGGTTAATTTGTTTTTGAAATTGTGGTTATGTAATTTTTCTGTTTTCACTTATTGTCTTTGTACGTCTTTAGTTGTAAATAACCAATTTCTTGCTTGTGTTTGAACATTATGTATTATATATAAATGTTTTTTAAGTGTGAAAAATGAAATAAATAAGTAAATGAAATTTAAACAAAGGATAAAAATAACACAAAAAAATATACTATAATCAAAATAAAAAGATTGAAGAATTTTTGTATAACTCGCTGTTTCAGCACACATTTATTTGAATGTTGTGGAGGGTCTATCACTTTGTTTAGATTTTGATCTAGGGATTATCTATGCCCTTGGAGTTTGCTACACTTTTTCTCTACATAGGTCACAAGATTGGGCCAACCTTCTTTCCCCATTAGATCCCATGACATTGGAAAAGCCACAACCTGCAGATGACAGTCTGCAAAGACACATTCTAAGTGCACAAGGAGGCCAAAGTACTGGACAAAGCTGTATTATAGAACACATGTATTGCAATATATTAGAACACAGAATGCGTGAGTAGTTGAATAAACTGAAACACTCCCAAGACACACTCAATCTTTGCTGCCTTGTTTGTGGTCATCTGCATCTTAAGCAACCAAAGACGAATCACCATCCCTCCCTCACATTCACAAAACTAAATACATTAATTCCCTATACAGGTTTGCAAATAGTTTTCCTGCTGTTGGTATAAACCTATTTACCTGGGAGCCTGCCTCTTCGACTGAACTGCAGATTCCCACCCCCACACCTTGAGACCCTACCGGGTGATTAGTCGCGCTCTACCGGAAACCTGATTGATTGATTGATTAATTGAAGCTGTAAGCCAGTTATTAGTTTACAACATTGTGGTATTATTTTGTTTGTTTCACAAATGCAATAAATATATTGAGGTGGGTAAAATCTTTTGAAGAAATTCACGGCATCCACACATTTCAGCATTCCACAGGCAGGGGCGAATTTAATTTGTTTCAGCTCTTGAATTATTCTCTGCAGGCATTAATCCCTACCCTCTCTGAGAGGGTGAGTCGGAATATCCTACTCATACTTGAAATATAAAGCTGGTCTAGGAAGTCTGTTCTAATTTCAAGGGACGGAGACCAGAGGGCGCAATTTGGTGAGGGGTGCCTCGCACGCCACTGCCATTGGATGGATATTTGAGAGGACTCCTGGACCACAAAGTTGGTCAAGGAAAGTCAAGTTAGGTGGGTCATCAAACGCGTATGTAGCTACAAAGACATAAAGCAAGCACCTGTAGCCCCTGTGGTGCAGGGGGTCCCCAACTCTCCAGGGGGTCCCCAACCATTCAAGCAGGCCCCATTCAGCCCAAGGAATCTGGGAGGGGGGCTATTTACAATCTCCAGGGGGACCCCTCATTTTGCGTTACCACACTGTATTGCTGGGACCAATTGTTATTGGTTACAGGGTATTTAATTAAATTGAGTGAAACCACAGTGTGTTTCAGCAGCTGCGGTCGGCAGTAGGAGTTCCTGGAGGGCGGTGAGTGACGTGGGAAGGGGCAGGGTGGGGCGTAGTAATGTATGGATTACGGAGTTTAACAGGTAAGTAAACATATAAATAAATAAAACAAATTTTGTTGCATGCACTGCATCACCAAATGCGATGCAGTGCGCGCAACGAAATTCGTTTTATTTATTAATATGTTTACTTACCTGTTAAACTCCGTAATCCATACATTACTACCCCCCACCCTATCCCTCCCCCTTCCCCCGTCACCGCCCTGCAGTAACTCCTACTGCCGACCGCGGCTGTGTTTCAGCCAATGTTATTGATGGCTCTGCGACCAATCAGATTGCCACCTTTGTTCATATGGATAACTTCGCTTTCTGAAGCAGTTGAACACTGGATAGCTCCCATTCGCACTATCTTTAACGAACTGGAAACTGTACTGTTCAAAAGTACTAACTTGCAAAGTCACTTTTAACTATTAATAGGGCTATCAACCTCAAATTTGTAAAACAATGTTGTTTTTAATTTTTGTATCTCTCACAACTCGGCACGTGTTACCGATACGGCCCACTGCCCTGAGCCATAGTCCACCTTTAACAGGGTGTGCCAGGACAAGACCAAGTCAGTGCAAACTATCACAATGAGTAGGATGCCCCAAGCCAACACATGCCTACCCTGGGGTATAACGTTAGTGAACGGTGGACTGGCTGTTTCAAGCCACTGGTCCACCTTTCACCTTGCAAGAACTTGCAGGCACTGCCTCCAGTATTAATAAAGATTTCCAGCCGCAAACCACAGCTTCTTTGAACCCAACACCTCAAGAGAACTAGTAAGAATACAGTCTTCTATGTCCTCTAGCAGATGGCTACAGGGACACTGGGGAACAAAACAAGAATAGATACAGAAAAGGGATATATTCGCCCACAGCTGGATGCACCAACCCTGTAGAAGCTGTCAGTTGGTTAAAATCGATTTGTATTCAATACTACAGATATTGCATTGAAGAACATATTGATAACACACTTATCTACACCAGAGTCTGGGACTGCTGGTCGAAGAGGAGGCAGGGAGATTGGTTCAGTGAGCGAGTTCGCCAATCCTGCAGTAGGACCAAAGTTAAGAGATCCAGCAAATGACATGTACAATACAGGGGTGCTGAAAGGACAAACAAGAAACCAAAGGTGCAGCGAGGGAAAAGACTGGGTGCGAACTAACTCAAGAGTTAGAAATATCAATACGACACAATGTTTCACGATAGTGAGTGTTCGCATCTTGCTTTTTCTTATATTAGCCTCGTCTAGAATGACCCAGAAGAAAAAATTATGTCATGACCTGTAGTGACGGGTACCATCCTGAGTTGGGTACTAGTGTGGTAACTGTCAGGGACTCTGTATGTAAGCCCACCTTCTTGGAATGAGAACCGAATTGACCATGTGGCCCCAATCTCCACCTATGTCATGGTTATTACACCCTAGAATTTCCATGGTGTTTTACTCCTACTGGTAACCATCAGTAGGAGTAAGACATGTGACATAAGTAAGAATGAGCACTGTGGCATGGTACGAGATAAATATATATGCTAAGAGGGAAAGTGACCTTTAGATTCCTCTTGATCAGTAAGTCTTTGATGTATAGAGTGAATGTAGAATGAACCTAAAGCAACCCTGGCAAATTTTGTCAAACTAACTCCCATAAAGTGCATAGCAAGTGCAGCGAACGAGCCTGACCACTACAAATGGAGGTTTGGGGGAGGGTTCTTCCCCCGAAAAAAATTGGAGGACAATAGTGCATCCTACAACACATTTGTCATTAAATATTCAATTGTATTAACTTGTAAAGAATAGTGAGTGATGATCTAACTGTGCACCAGGATACGACAATCTTTGATGGGGTTCTTCAATGATTCCCTCACTATCACCCTCCAAGAGGGCCTCTCATCTCTCCATAGCCCCTCTCTCATGTGTACTTTATTCGTTTTATAGCACCTCTCATACCAGGTGTCAGATCACTTTACATCGCGCACATACAGAGACAATGTATCCTGTACATGTGTAAATCAATGTATAGATAATGGTAAATATGGCAAAGGGGACTACAAGGTGCAGGATTTACACGCCATTCATAATGATTGGCCCTTTTTAAGAGTGCTTGTTCTGTAGAATCACAAACTCAGAATTCAGAACAAACATAACACAGTAGTTAGGGTTGACTTTAATAATAAGAATGTATTTCTACCTAAACAAACCTTTTTTGGCAACATCAGGAAAGGCTCACCGTGTTAGATTGTGACTGTAACCTATGCAACAGGCATGTGCTAATTTTCGATGAGTTAAACTTAGATGAGTCAAAATTACCACTAGACAAAACTCTCATCTATCTCCAGCCTGTACATTAATCACCAGAGTTAACTTGACACTTTTATTGTTGCCTAAAAACTGCTAAATATACTAGGAACTTTGCGGTGGTTTTTAAAACTGTTGCACTTCTACAAAAAAAGTTTTATTGGGGCCTGTAACTTATTTACTGAACAGTTGCACCAGTGTTGATTATTGTCTTCAGGTGATCTTGCAGCTTCAAGTAATTTCGATGCTCCGACAAAGTAAGTTTGCCATATGGACACTCCCCCTCTCCTAACTCTAACGTCATTGTTGAGGCCATGTGACCGGATCGGCTTTGGTGTATGTAGCCTGTCATTTTGGGACGTGCTGATCTATATGTTTTTTTCTGGTTCAGTCGAACGCTACCTAGAAATGATTAAAGAATTTGTTTTTCTCCACATAGTCATGTAGTCTCTATGGGGCATATTATCAAGGGGGGGGCGATAGGCAATTTTCACCACTTTAGTGGCCGTTTTTGGATGCTAAGCGGCGATAATACTATTGCCCTATTAGCAAGCTGTCGCTAACAGCAGTTAGTGACAGCTTGTTGGCGATAGCGAGCAGTTTGGGGCCCGCTTTGCATGTCAGCGATATTTATTGTTAATGACATGCAAAGTGGGCGTACCCAACCTGTTAGCGACTGAAAGCAGTTGCTAACATCGCCATCGCCTATTAGCAAAACAGGCGTAGCGATGGAAATATTCGCGCTAAGCGCGAATATCTCCAAAAACTAACACCTGCTCAGACCAGTTCTTAGCCATTATATCCAATGGGAGGTGGATATAATGGCTAAGACCCTGTTAGCGATAATGCATGAATATCGCTGTATTCTCAGCGATATTCATGCATTTTGCCGCTATCGCCTGGAATTTTATCGCTTTTGAGATAAACGTTGCTAATAGCACGTTATCTCAGCAATAAAATCCCGTGATGCGCGGCGATAAAAAATTTGCCGCTAACCCTACTTAGCGATAAATATGGCTATTTGTTGATAATATGCCCCCATATGCTGTCAGGTCCTTGGTGAGGTAAGGCTGGTCGGAGCGATAGACATCATTTTAAATCCGTTTTACTTCGCAGTTGTTTTCTTATTTCTTTCACTCCTATTTCCAGCCCACTACAATTGTAGCGCGGAACACAATTCTTTGTTTTCTGCCATATTTTGTTTTTGGGAATGAGCCGCCCCTGCGTGAGAGGAGAGGGGCGTGCATCATTTCACAGCAAACTCTGAGGGGGTTCTGATAAGAGTTTGTTCAGTGACGTCATTAAAATGACTTCTAGACAATGGGCCCGATTCACAGAATGAATTTAAGACTCAATCCTAAACTTACTACTATTTTGGCATTCACAGAATGCACTTACTACTTTTGGCATTCACAGAATGAACTTACTACTTTTAGTATTCACAGAAGTTAGGAGTTTGTCTTAAGTTTGCCTTAAAACAAAACTTAAGACAGATTTAAGTTAGGATTTTGTCTTAAATCTGTTTTAAATCTGTCTTAACTCTGTCTTAAGTCTGTCTTAAGTTTGTCTTAAATCTGTCTTAAGTCTGTCTTAAGTTTGTCTTAAGACAAACCTAAAACAAAATCCTAACTTCTGTGAATACCAAAAGTAGAAAATTCATTCTGTAAATACCAAAATAGTAGCAAGTTTAGGATTGAAATCAAGTTCATTCTGTGAATCGGGCTCTATGAATACATTAAATATTAAACACTGTTTCCTCAAAACATGCACACACCGGAAAAGAAAAAGAATGTGTTTGAAGGAAATATGTATCCTTTTTAAGACTGGCTTGAGAATAACCTTCGCACTGCATCAGGCTTAAAACATTTGAAATATTTTGTCAGTCTGTTACTCTCTGTCTCCTCTTAATGTGACTTGGCAGGAATCTAACATTGTTTGATGATGTTTTACTTCCATTGGGTGAAAGTCTCTGGAAAAAGTCAGTGGGACTGACGTGCTGTGTGTGAGTTACTACAGGAAATGTTATTAGTTCTACTGGCAAGTTTACATACCTATAGTAAGAACATGTTATTGCACTCGTAGACACCAGGGGGCAGTATTCCACCAGTAATCGCAAGAAGAAAAAAAAAGTCTTCGTCTGAAAGTGCTGAACTGTTTACTTCTCTACCCAAGTTTAACTACGCTATCAACCTGAGAGTTGGTTGTGCAACACCTCAACATTTTTTGGTTGGAGTTAGCCAATATTTTCCCATAAAAACTGCCTTTTCCTGCATCTACCGAAGAGACCGCGCTACCATATTTGTAACAACTTTGTATTTGTCCGATAAATATTTAAAGGCGTGTCGTTTTTTTTTTATTCGGTTTTTTTTTTAGTTTTCAGTTACTTTTGGCCAGATCTACTAATTTCGACTTGTTTTAGACAAATAAGTGCAGTGTGTGTTTTGGACACGGCGCCAGTGTCTGTGGGATTAATCCGCACATTGCAGCACTAGACAGCAGAGCAGCATTGTTTGTACTTCTGGTTTATAAGAATGCTTGAGTATTTCTTCCAGAAATGCCAACAGTGTGCACCAGACCACAGCAGGGAGGTCAAACGGTGGGGGCGAGGGGGAGCAGTTTCTACCTGGCGTGCCCTTGGGTGTCCTTGACGCGGCCCTTGCTCTGCAGCACTCATTGTGGGTTCACAGAGCAGAGCAGTCCTGGTTTAAGGACAACAAACTTGTGTCCACAATATTTCTACTCTGCACCGTGTGCACTGGAGACAGCAGGGCGGTGAGGTCCACAACTTGGAAAACACCACTGCACTGGAGCACATGGTGGGGAGAAAAGGGGTGGGCGGGGTTGTGGGGGGGGGGCAAAAAAAGGCAAAGCCTAATCCTCATAAACTGGAACATGCATCCAAGGGGCAAGTATGGCTGACCCCACTTTTATTTTAAAACAATTAGCGAGTGGGCGAAAGGAAGTATTAAACACAATAGCAGTCTGTGCAAAATGGAACATTTGCACAGATATTCCGTACACAAATACTAGCATGTCACAGTGTTGAGTAATATTTCCAGATTCAGAGGTCTAGAATCGACATCACCCTACATCGGCTAGGCCAGTAAAGAATGCATCCTTCACCGGAATGAAATGCCTAAAAGCTGAATCCAGTCACAGTAAATTCCAGAAACTCTAGAAAACTGAACTTTTCGAACGTTCCTTCATCTGAGGTCGACATAGACTCAGGACCATGCTAAAGAATATCACACCTGGTTGGTTACTCAACCCGCTGAATGAGATTCAAAGGGCCGCAAGCATCCGACAGAAAGCGACAGATGTCCCTTGCACTCGGTTTAGAGTGTAAAGGGCCCCTATGCACTCTAGAGAAGCATCCGACAGAAAGCGACAGATGTCCCTTGCACTCGGTTTAGAGTGTAAAGGGCCCCTATGCACTCTAGTGAAGCATCCGACAGAAAGCGACAGATGTCCCTTGCACTTGGTTTAGAGTGTAAAGGGCCCCTATGCACTCTAGAGAAGCATCCGACAGAAAGCGACAGATGTCCCTTGCACTCGGTTTAGAGTGTAAAGGGCCCCTATGCACTCTAGAGAAGCATCCGACAGAAAGCGACAGATGTCCCTTGCACTCGGTTTAGAGTGTAAAGGGCCCCTATGCACTCTAGAGAAGCATCCGACAGAAAGCGACAGATGTCCCTTGCACTCGGTTTAGAGTGTAAAGGGCCCCTATGCACTCTAGAGAAGCATCCAACAGAAAGCGACAGATGTCCCTTGCACTCGGTTTAGAGTGTAAAGGGCCCCTATGCACTCTAGAGAAGCATCCAACAGAAAGCGACAGATGTCCCTTGCACTCGGTTTAGAGTGTAAAGGGCCCCTATGCACTCTAGAGAAGCATCCGACAGAAAGCGACAGATGTCCCTTGCACTCTGGTTAGAGTGTAAAGGGCCCCTATGCACTCTAGAGAAGCATCCGACAGAAAGCGACAGATGTCCCTTGCACTTGGTTTAGAGTGTAAAGGGCCCCTATGCACTCTAGAGAAGCATCCGACAGAAAGCGACAGACGTCCCTTGCACTTGGTTTAGAGTGTAAAGGGCCCCTATGCACTCTAGAGAAGCATCCAACAGAAAGCGACAGATGTCCCTTGCACTTGGTTTAGAGTGTAAAGGGCCCCTATGCACTCTAGAGAAGCATCCAACAGAAAGCGACAGATGTCCCTTGCACTTGGTTTAGAGTGTAAAGGGCCCCTATGCACTCTAGAGAAGCATCCGACAGAAAGCGACAGATGTCCCTTGCACTTGGTTTAGAGTGTAAAGGGCCCCTATGCACTCTAGAGAAGCATCCAACAGAAAGCGACAGATGTCCCTTGCACTCTGTTGAGTGTGTAAAGGGCCCCTACGCACTCTACATGGAGCAGACGGGTCATCTGATGCTTTTTGTCAGATGTCCTACATCTGCCAAAATCTAAACCCTTATCCAAACTCCCTCTCTGACAATCAAGGTTTATTTCCTTCTTCGCGGCACTACAAGTCTCCAAAGTAAGGCAAGAGCTCTTAACACATAACAAAAGCGGTTGGCAGATATTCACAAAACGATGATGCTGACCTTGATATTTCATATTTCCCGCCCATAAAAAGCTAGTCTATCTTGTATGAATATCCCCTTTATTTCTTCTACTGTCTTTGTTCTTCAGAAATTGCAGAGCTTAAAGGTGGTTATTCGGATATTTTTAGCCCCAAATGAACAATGGGATGAACTGGACCACAAGGCGCAGATTGTGAAGAAAAAAAAACGTGGGACTGGACGAGCTTCCCACAGATTGGCCTGTAAGAGTTGGCAGCTCTGCTATCCGAATAGCATGTTTATTATGCATGACCACAAGAAATGGGAGATAGCCCAGCCCTCTTGGGCGGAATTATAAAATCTGACACCCCAAAGCCCCGGGTCAGTTCCGCCATTTTCTTTCACGCACACCTGCGCTTTTCTTGTTTCCTTTTCAGATATTTTTGTGATTTAATTCATTTCTTTGTTTTATATGGTGGCCACCAGGACAGGGATGGGTGGTGGAGCGCTTTAGATACGTGAATAGTGACATCACCTGAGACCATGCAATATCCGGCGAGGGTGGCAGTAGGACAAGCAGACAGACATACGCCCTCCCATTCTAAGGCGTGACCTTGGCACTCACAGAACTGTTATGACCTTCCGCCTCAACTCTGTAAATATGTGCTATGCTTATGTGCACACCCTAATCGCTAATATATAATTTTTCGTGAATATGTAACTTCTAACTATGTAACTCTCACCATGAGTAACCGTAGTAGATATACATATAGTCACCTTCTACCATGCTACTCTGAATTTCTTATATAACTTTCTTCGCTCTATTGTAAAGCGCTCTGACACCTCTGGGTAAAGTAAGCGCTAAATACAAACGCATAAATAAATAAACTTCCTAAAATTTGCCCCTCTCCTTTTCATTCAGAAGGACTCCCACTTTCTGTGTTTGCCTTTCTCATGTTTGTGTGAAATGTAACTCTTTCACAAAGTCCACCAGATGGTAATGATTTTCAATTACCACTGACCTGGGATGGGTTTGAACCGGTGACCTTAAGGTGAAAGGCTCTCTCAACTGTGTGCCAAACCTTGGAGCCTGACAGCCCCAGGCAAGCTGTTAATGGAGGGGCGCGCCGAGATTATTCAGTAACTAGTTTCACTGGATTTGGAAAACACGTACAACCATCTTGTTTCCTTAACAGAAGATAAGACTTGCAAAGGGATGAAACAGTTGAAAGAGTGCATAGGCAAAGCTTGCCTCTTTCACACATTGCAGTTTGCATATAGCCAGGGCCTATGGAATTATGCGGCAGGGGAGCACCAAATTATACTACAGGGTTGACTAAATTATGCAGCAAATAAAAAGCAAATTATGAGACATAATGTGGCACATTTTCTGATAATATTCACTATTTTGTCATTTTTATTACACTTGGTAAAACTGTCTGGGTAAATATGTCCCCTCATTGTTGTTCGTTTACCAGCTAAATATAGAAATAAGTAAATGAAAGATGACCAGTCAACCTTTGCAAGGGGCCTTCCAGTACCACAAACATGTTGATGCGTGTTTAGCATATTTTGATCCAATTGAGCTAGAAACAAAAGTTTTTTGGTTAAAATCTGCAGATTATGCAGCAGATAATGGATTATGTGGCAAATGCGTCAAATGCGTAATTTTGTGGAAAAAAGCCACGCCCACAGAATTGCAGAATTCCAGTAGCCAAGCCTGTATCTCATCTTTTGACAGGCTGTGGCAAAGGGTGGGAAATGGGCAGTGTTGAAAAAACAAAAACAAGAAAATGGACAATGGCTCTTGTGTTCTATGCAGTTGACTGAATTGTTCCCTGTATACACCTAATTTATACTAAAGCATAGTTTGAGAATGCCTCCGCAGGCCCTCACGTGAATGCATTTCTACCCTAGTCGTAGCCATGTTGGTGTGACGCAGTCTTTCATTGACTGGCACAGTTTTGTATCTGCATTGAAGGATGTTGCATTGTGTTGTCCCCAGGACGGCTGACGACTTTCCAAAGGGTTGGAGGGGAAGCTTTTCATAAATTTAAAAAAAATTGCTTTGCGCATCAAGCGCAGTGCAGTTATGAAACTGGTGACTTCTTTCACCCAAAAATTGTTTTTTAAATTGAATTCATTAATGGGGCCAATCATAGACACTTTGGGGCCCATTAAGATGGCGGGCAGACTTCAGTCCGCCCGCCACCCTAGCATTGCTGGGACCTGGCGCCAGGGGTGCGGCAGTCCTGCACCACCAATTAGGATGCGACTGCCACCCTGGCGGACGCATCCTGCAACTTTATCATTGAGGCGGGTACTGCTGTAAGCAGCACGCGTAACAATGCTTTAGAGGCATGTTGTGCATTGCCAAGCACAACGTGACAGGCACCACACTGTGCCTGCCATCTTGTGCAATGAAGGGGGTATGGTATCCCCCAAGTGAGCCACCCACCCCCCCAGCCCCCAGGGGCCTGCAACAGCCCACAAAGCAATTCCCGAATGGCTTTCCATGGCTGCATCGCCGCCATGGAAAGGCCTGAAGCGCCAGCCATCATAACATATTGTGCACGAGTTCCGCCCGGCCAGCAATCGTGAGGATAGCCGACCGGCGGAAAGGCGGCAGACAGATTTTCCATCTGCTGCGGTATCCCCCACCATGGTAATATGGCGGGGGGTAAATGAGGTTGTGATGGTGGGCGGATCGCCACTACCGGCCGGGCCGTGGCGATCCGCCCACCATTATAATGGGGCTCATAGTGGGAGTACTCTTTTTTTAAATTGTATTGTTTTAACATCTTCGGTGCTCATGATGAGCTCAGCTCGTCATGAGACACAGTGGCGCTGTGCTCATGACAAGCTGAGCTCGTCATAACTGCCGCGGCACGCCCACGTGGGGATAATTCCCCTGCTGTGTTGGGCGTTCCATTAAACAGGCGTGGTCATGACGAGCTCAGCTCATCATGAGCACAGCGCCACCGTGCCACATGATGAGCCGAGCTTGTCACAAGCACCACTGCGCCGCGCGCAGCCCCCCTCCCGCCCCCGAGTCGCAGGGGAGTTAGCCCCGCGGCGAAGGGGTTAATAAAAAGGTAGTTTACTGAAGCATCTCCAAAATGCGAAGTGCTGTCCCAAAAAGAGACCAAGTCTTGACTGCCTATCTCCAGTTGAGCCTACAGGCACGGACTCTGCAGAATGGAAATGTGTGAGGCAAGGCGACTTCTCTCCTCCTTTTCTATTGTGCACTGTGCAGCCACTTGCACTATGCACATTGAGAAAGAGTATGACATCAATCGCAAGAGACAGACACATGACCAATGACTGCATGCCTTAAAGATAAAGTTGCACAGTGATTGGCCATGTTCTCCAATGCTCCCGCCCCCACGCTGACTTGTGACCAACTGAACAGACCATGACTGTGACCCAATACAGGCTCCCATGCTGTTTTATAAATAGTAGCAGCATTTATAATAGTGGCCTCAGTAAGCGACCTGTCCAATCCAACATGCACACATGGCACAGCGCTTATTAACTTATTAATTATGCAGCCTGCAAATCAATAGGATTGGTTCTGCCCCAGAAACCCGAACGATGTGGGGCGGTGGCACATGACATCTCAAGCACAGTGTAAGGGCAATGCTCCAACGCTCCCGTGGAGGAACCGCCACTGGTACTCCCTTAAAATATATAACCACTGAGACAATAACCCATTTCAGGATGATGTTTCTAATTCGGAAACGAATGAGGTCGATGGAGCTACAGTCAAAGCTCTCATGCCTCCCAGCAACGTCTGTGAGTAGCTTACCCAATCCAGGTGTTTTCTTTGCATCCTGATACTTGTAGTCCTGTTTATCCCATGATAATGTTAAGACTGCAGAGTAAATGCCAACATTTGGAAGCAGCAAAGATGTTTATTTAAAAAAAATAGAAGGAAATTATTTTCACCAGTGACTTTCATTGAAGTGGAGGAATTTTTAATCAGCACACTTAGTCTGTAGTAAGGTAAAATATTTGCTTTGCAAATCAGTAGGGTCCTGCATGATTTGGGTGTGTTGACAGATAAAACCTGGGCTGAATGACCTACTCGCATGTCAACTTGGGAAATGTGAGCTCTCTACATTTGCAGCCAGGATAAACCCTGCTTCTGCTTGCTCTGAAGGGTACTAGTGAGACAAGGCCCAACCACAGGTTGTGCATGTTGTTCCGTCATGCAAAATAGTGTAGACCCACTTGAACTCTGCAGATCTGACCCGGTAGCCAAAGGATGTATTTTCACCCACTATCATTTTCATACGAGGCTCTGTGCCTCTGAGGCTCTGGTTTCCCACTTTGAGGTCGCCTGAGTCTCCAGCACCCGCGTAACCAGATGTACCAACTTCCCTTTATGCACCACATTATTGCTATATGTATCAGCAATGACTGAGCATTGTGTGGCACACTGATAGCAAGGAATTCTGTGGCACAGTAACTAATCGCAGGGCAGGACTATGATTTAGGAGTGATCAAGGCACACAAATCATTCATTCTTGCAATTCACATTCCTGTTTTTTCGATCTTATCTATGTTTGATTTTGTAAACATGTTTATTAGTTTTACAGTTGTTGAAATATTTGTGATCATTTATCAATTAAATTAGAAGCTATGTGATATTGCCTCCCATGTGATCAAAGATAATGTGCTCCCAGCCCTGGGAAGTGGGTTTAAGATCAAGTGCTGTCCCTTAGTTTAAGTCTAGAATTGTGTTACATGACACTAGTGGCCCCTCTGTCATTGTAACTGGCAAATGCTTGCAGCTATCAAATGCATACATTCAGCATCTTTTTGTGACCCCTGTGGACTCTGTTATTCCATTTCTCACTTTGATATTTCCTCAATGAAGTCTCCCCACCCCTGAGTAGGATAAACTTGCATCGGTGTGTGCAAATCCAGTTTAATTGCAAATAGCATTTCTTAAAACAAACTCTGCTTAGCCCTGGTACTTCTCCATCTATCTGGTATTTGGTCATACTCCCTTAATCATAACTATAACTTCTCTTTTTATCAGAGGCATGTTAAAGAGACACATCCTAGCATCCCTTGACATCCCTCACAAAGTCACAATGAAATCCCTACAAACTCAGCCATAAGTTGATGTCCTCAAGGGTTTACATTGGGCCTTCCCTTATTCCTCTGCACACTTCTTGGGCACCATCATCTCGCTCTTTGGTTTCTCCTGGCTCCTACTGTTGATATTGAAATATTTTTCTCTCTCCTTTTTTTCTCTGATTATCAGTGGTCTATTGATCTCTGAATGCCTAAATGCCACGCAGCATTGGATGGCCCTGTGGACGTTGATTCACAAATCTTCTATCCCTGAGATCCTCAGCTTCCCGTCCATAAAAGCTTCCGGCTAGCCAATGAGAACCATTCTTTTGCCACCTTAGTTTCAGCCACAGATTTAGGCCTGCCCCTTGCCATAAATGATACTCCTAATGTTCATCTCCTCCACAGCATCAGAATCAAGACATAAACATTTAAAATCTCCAGAATGTTACCATTCCACACTGCCAAAACACTAATTATTGATGAGTCTTTAAGTTGATTTATGGCCCCTGCATCTCTTACCTGCACTGTATTTTGTAATGCTACCCTCTTTTCAGAGTTCTGCACTCTAGAAATGGAAATTGTGACTTGTATTTTATAATTAATAAAATTAGGTGTGACAAAACAAATGTTCTTATGTAAAGTGATCATCGCAAATGCATTATGTGGATATGTGTACAGCACTATTCTGCACTAAAATGTGGCGACAAAAGGAACTCTGAGCCTCTGAAATGTCAAAGGAACCCATTGATAAATGGTTATCGGTTGCTGAAGGCCTTAATCATGCATATCATTTTCTGATAATTTCAGTGTGGTATTACACATTCAGACGTATTGCTGTGTTAAATGTCCTTTATGTCTTTTTTTTAGCTCATATTTAATATAAGCTTCATGTTACCAAGGGCTGTCTTGTTACCTGTTATCAAAGCAAGACTGGAAACCTGTAAAAATGCTCAAACCAGTGCCACACTGCAAGAGGTTGTAACTAAAATGGGATCATATATGAATGGTTCAGTCTTAGCAGCCCACCCCGCTATGTAAGCCCCCACCTAGCCTGCAGTCCACCAGAAAATGGCTGAATGGCCAATCCAGTCTTGCCTGTTATTATCAGATGTGTGTGTACATTCAAATATTCCCCTAGGATATGTCTGATGATACAGGATGGAGTTTCAATAACATCATCTAAGGTGCCAAGAACAAGTGACGGATGCCTCAATAATGTATCTGTGAAAGGATCACTGAATTATTACAAACCCAGGATTTCCCTGATTAGCTTCCTGGAAGAGAACTGCAGGCAGGTGTTTGCCTCCTGGGAATCGTATGCAAAGCTTTTCAAAACGTTCAACTGATTATTCCGGTTAACTAGTAATCTCTGTTGGATCTCCCAGAAGCTTTTCATGACCCAACATAATTATTAGTATAAAACCAACTTTCATTGTATCCTTTTCCCGAGAATCTGCTATTGACCTAAAGCTAAATCAGTAGACACACACACTTAAGGGTACATGGTCTCTGTTTTTCAGTTGAATAATCACAAGACTACAATTTTACAGTTTCTACATCGCATAGTGAGTCCAGTGTAAATGGAGGTGGACTTAAGAATAGTGAGTATATACTATAGCCTTATAGCCCGCCATAGCGGTCTATACCGGTTATTAAAGGCCCGAGCATAAAGCGAGGGCCTTTAAAAAGGGAGTAGGACTTTAATAGCCAGTATAGCCCAACTACGAAGGGCTATAAGGCTATTAGAATATTCTGCCACTAGAGGACAGAATATTCTAACAAATAAAACAAATGCCTCTCGAAGCCCGAGGGGATTTTATATCCCCTCTAACTCTGAGAGACCTATGTAAAACATTGGAATGTTGCTCTGCGGGCCTTTACCGGCCCGTAGAAGCAGGGAGCACTCCATTGTCTTCAATGGAGCTCCCAATATTCCAATGCTCTAATTACTCTGTAAAGTAGTGAAAGGCGAACTCATGGATGTCAAATTATTGTAAGTCTATATTGTCAATCTTAATGTAGCAACTTGTAATCACTCTAAGGTATTTGTGCAATAATTAATTGGCTTTATTGCTTACTTGGTGTGTGCTGGTTTACTGCATTGTCCAGAACTTTTCTTTTATATCAATATCTTTCCAATGTCCCACAGAACCTCTTCAAACATCGAGCCAAAAGCTGTAAGACAGCCCAGTGCGCTGTCAGTTGTCAATTAGTGTGCCATGCTGAGTCACACCACAACTAGCTCATGGTAAGTCATACTTTGAGGGGTGAAGGAGTTGTAAAATAAAACTCCAGCTTTCCTCTTTCAACCCTAAGTTTTTAGAGTTTTTAACCAAATCCACCAACAAGATGGAAAGAGGCTCTGAATAGTCTACCGAAACATGTCTCTCACTTTGAAAGTGTTCTTCAGCATTGCTTTCTCCACAGTGCCATTCCTCTTTCTGTTAGTTTTAACCTTGGTGCCACTGATATTCCACTTGATTGTCTTAAAAGCTCCTCAAGGCATAGGCTTGAGTTGCACGTTCAACAACAAGTGGGGAGGGTCTAAGGGCAGGTTTACCGACCAACCAGGTATAGGCCCCTAAACTCAATATACCACAACAAATAATACCTGGGGGTCAAAAGAAAGAGGAAAGTTTGACAGTAAGAGCCACTACACCCAATGCACACAGGACAGTATCAGTGGGAAGTAATAGTTAGTAGATGGTCAAGTCGAGACTCATGAGTACAAGGAGAAAAATATATTGTTCCCATCAGAAGCCACACTGTACCGCCCTTGTTGTCATCATATGGGATCTCCTTACCCAGGAGACAAGACGGCCGGTAAGCATTACCGTGACCGAAATGTAATAAGAGAGCAGAACAGCAGAATATAGTGGTGGCTACTGAAAAAAGCAGTGTATAGTGTTTGGAGTGAAAAAGTGAAGGGTACTAAAATTAGGTGAATGGGTGGAAAAAGAAAGTTTATTAATATCCCCCAAACCCTAAGGTTAAAAGGCAGGTGTGGGTGCAGGTTTTAAAAAATAACCGCACTTATTAGTGGTCGACATGTTTCAGCATATCAAAGATTTTCTTAATGCATTCTTCAGGACCTATATATAATACACTACTGCTTTTAGAATAATAAATAAATTATGAAGATATCACCTGGACATCCAGGCGTGCTCAACCGAATACTGTCAGTGCAATGGTAGTAGATCCAACATGTAAAACAAACAAACAAACACACATGTAGAACACATAAAGTTATTCACATTGTTAATGTTTGTATTCATAGTGGCATTGCAATATGTTCAATCATACCTCATAATGTGGGTATGCACTCACCCTTACGTGTAGGTTGAGTAGCTTCACCCCACCTGGCTGCAGCGCAGGTAAAAGGAGCACCGCTCTGTGAGAAATCACATAATTTTTACAGAGTTGCTAGTGATATGACACTAACCAAATTCATAAAATAAATGAAAATGAATGAAAGTATACTTCGAGAGAAGAGGTTGTATGAGCCTCTGATAACCAGGCTGGGCTGAACGCCGCGATCCGTCATGGCTCAGAAACGTTGACAACATGGATGATGGGTCCAAACTGCCCTCCACAAATGGGCCCGCCCTTCTACCCTCCACAGATGCAACAAGGCCCAGGATCGTTTCCTTTTTTAGGTTTTGGCCAGAGACGAGGCCGAGGCAGGAGGAGACAAGGAGCAGTGCAACAACAGGTGCATTGGAACACGGACACGAACATCCCGCGACAATCGAGGATGGATCTACGCAGCGGGAAGAAAGTCCCCCAAGACGCTGCGGGAACAAGCAACCAGCAGGCATCGTGATAAACCTAAGTTCACACACTTTGTCTACTAACGAGGAACTCCTCCTAAATAAAGGTTTAGGATTCGTGGCCACTCAGAAAGGTGATCCTTTTTTGGCACAAATTGAACTCTCCAAGCTATTTAGGAAAATAAGGTTACATTATTTTTTTGCAAAACCCACTGCTTTGGAAACCATCACCATTGATAACAACACAGGTTTGAAGAAACCTTCTTCTTTCAATCCACCCAGTGCCACATTACCACCCAAAGTGCTGACCTTTGAAACGGCTGTTGAAAAGGATGTTACAGATCTATATAAAAGAGATATTAAACCATTTATGAATCTCTCCAGAGATGAACAGCAAGCCCTGCGCTCACTCACTTCCAATGAAAACATCACCATTAAGCCGGCCGACAAAGGCGGAGCAACCGTGATTTTGGACACCACGACGTACAGAAATGAATGTCTGCGGCAACTCAGTGATCGCAACTCCTATCTACCACTGAGATCGGATCCTACTGAAGGTCTACAGACCAGAATCAATGCCTTAGTAGAAGAAGCCACGAGTGAGGGATGGATAACCTCTCAGGAAGGCCAATATTTGGTCACGAAACACCCTACAATCCCATACTTTTACTGTTTGCCCAAAGTCCACAAGCCAACAAGGCCACCACCCGGCAGGCCTATCATTTCTGGCATCGGGTCAGTATTAGAACCCCTTTCAACTTTTGTGGATCACTTTCTTAACCCAATGGTCAAAGCAATGCCCACTTTTCTCCAAGACACCAAGGATGTCCTAAGACTCCTTCCTACGATACAGTACAACACCGAAACTGACATCCTAGTATCGTTCGATGTTGAATCGCTATACACATCGATCCCACAAACTGAGACCCTAGAAGTAGTGGGGGCACTTTTGGAGCAGAGTAACCACCAATCTATCACACCAATACCCTTCATAATGCAACTAGCGGAAATGGCCATGAAGGAGAACTACTTCCGCTTTGAAGACACCCTGTACCTGCAAACGTCCGGGACCAGCATGGGCAGTGTTTTCGCGCCGAGCCTGGCGAACCTGTATGTTCACCACTTTGAACAACAGAGCGTACTAACCGTCACCAACCCATACCTATCATCAATATATATGTGGAAACGCTATATCGATGACATTTTGGTGGTATGGCGTGGCACTGAAGAAGAACTAACATCATTTCATAGCTGGTTGAACAGTAAGAACCAATACTTAAAGTTCACCATTGAGCACAGTAGAACATCATTGGCTTTCCTCGATTTGCAACTGCATGCGACTTCTACAGGCATCGAGTCTGAGCTATATCGCAAACCCATGGCCAGGAACGCTTTGTTGCGATACGATAGCTGCCATCCACGGGCCCTGAGGGACAATTTACCTTTTGGCCAGTTCCTCAGGGTACAAAGAAACTGCTCTAAGAAGGAATCTTTTGAAGCACACGCCAGAAACTTGGAGGAACAACTGAAGGAGAAACAATATCCTAAGAAAATCATTCGTAGATCTAAAAAGAGGGCCTCAAACAACCATAGGGATGCCCTACTTGCAATCAACCCTCCAAAAGAAAAAACAGATCGGATTGCATTTGTTAACACCTTCAACAACCGATCCAACCAGCTACAGAAAATCATAAAGAAACACTGGTCCATCCTTAAGACCGGAGGTGATGACATCCCTCAGCCCCTGTTCGCATACAAAAGAGGACCGAACCTGAAGGACCAATTGGTCCATACACGTCCACGCAGTAAAGACGGGAGACAAGTGGGTACCCTTTGGGACTTACCAGCTGTGGTCGGACACCACCCATGTGGAAATTGCACCGTCTGTCCTCAGACTAACAAATCTACTGAAGTTGACATTGGCACCAATCGTCCATGGACACAAAACAAGTTTACGAATTGTAATAGTAGTAACTTGATATATATGATCAAATGTCCTTGCGAACTACGGTATGTCGGCATGACAACCAGAAAGGTCCGCACACGTATCCAGGAACATAAGAGCACAGTGCGGTGCCGTAAGCAAGCCACCAGACTGACCGCACATTTCTTGGAGAAGGGCCACGGTCCAGAAGATTTTTATTGGACAGTCCTGGAACAGCCGCACATTCCTGACTCATGTGCAGATACAAGCCGTTTTTTGTTCAAGATAGAACAGAAATGGGTATACCGCCTTAACAGCGACAAGGAAGGCCTCAATGAGCCCATACCCTGGATGTCCCTCTGAGGTGTCAGAAACATTATGTCCCTTTAAACTACCTATATGATATGATATTAACATTTACTGGCTAGTCATCACATACTAGTAAACATACACTATACATTTGGGGTCTTTGGTATGCTGTTTAATGACTTGAGTAATACATCACACAATCAAGCCCCCTATCCATTGGTTAGTGTATCAAAATTCTCCGTATGTTGTTCCTTCTAATGGGCACAGTGACACAGAATATTAATATTAATAATAAAAACAACGAATAAATATTCGTTTACTTTCATCTGCACGTCTCTAATTGATCAGACCACTATGCCTTTTGACCAAGGACTTGTACAATATATACACCACGGTACAGCCAGGAAAATAAACCTCCTTCGTTTAGGTGCACTGGGGATAGAACTACAATTCCCATAATTCCTGCCGTCACGTGACCGTTTTCGTCACGGCTGGCTTGCCAAGCATAAAACACTATCTCATTCGGCAGCCGGCGCCCCCCCGAGCAGTACTGAAGACTGCCTGGAGACGCCGACGGCCAGGTGAGTGCACGCATTACGCGTGCTTTTGTGTTGTCCAACTCTGTCTTACTCTGCACGCAAACGCCGCTAGAGACAAGCGCACTATCTTGATAACGAAGCGTGTTTCGGTGCGCGTTTCCAAATTCTGTACTACCAGACACTAGAAGTTATCTTGCCACCATTTATACGAAGCCATGAACTGCACGCAGCATATCTTGAAAACGAAGCGTGTTTTCGGTGCGCGTTTCCAAATTCTGCACTACCAGCTACTAGAAGTTATCTTGCCACCATTTATACGAAGCCATTAATTGCACGCAGCATATTTCGTGTGCCCTTTGTGTTTACACTCCGTTGGAGGCCACGTAGCTATTTCAAAATTACTGACACGGCTCGCCTTTCATGCATTAAGCGTCCCTATTTGGTTGTCAACGTTTCTGAGCCATGACGGATCGCGGCGTTCAGCCCAGCCTGGTTATCAGAGGCTCATACAACCTCTTCTCTCGAAGTATACTTTCATTCATTTTCATTTATTTTATGAATTTGGTTAGTGTCATATCACTAGCAGCTCTGTAAAAATTATGTGATTTCTCACAGAGCGGTGCTCCTTTTACCTGCGCTGCAGCCAGGTGGGGTGAAGCTACTCAACCTACACGTAAGGGTGAGTGCATACCCACATTATGAGGTATGATTGAACATATTGCAATGCCACTATGAATACAAACATTAACAATGTGAATAACTTTATGTGTTCTACATGTGTGTTTGTTTGTTTGTTTTACATGTTGGATCTACTACCATTGCACTGACAGTGTTCGGTTGAGCACGCCTGGATGTCCAGGTGATATCTTCATAATTTATTTATTATTCTAAAAGCAGTAGTGTATTATATATAGGTCCTGAAGAATGCATTAAGAAAATCTTTGATATGCTGAAACATGTCGACCACTAATAAGTGCGGTTATTTTTTAAAACCTGCACCCACACCTGCCTTTTAACCTTAGGGTTTGGGGGATATTAATAAACTTTCTTTTTCCACCCATTCACCTAATTTTAGTACCCTTCACTTTTTCACTCCAAACACTATACACTGCTTTTTTCAGTAGCCACCACTATATTCTGCTGTTCTGCTCTCTTATTACATTTCGGTCACGGTAATGCTTACCGGCCGTCTTGTCTCCTGGGTAAGGAGATCCCATATGATGACAACAAGGGCGGTACAGTGTGGCTTCTGATGGGAACAATATATTTTTCTCCTTGTACTCATGAGTCTCGACTTGACCATCTACTAACTATTACTTCCCACTGATACTGTCCTGTGTGCATTGGGTGTAGTGGCTCTTACTGTCAAACTTTCCTCTTTCTTTTGACCCCCAGGTATTATTTGTTGTGGTATAGGCTTGAGTTGACCATAATAAAATCAGGCAAACGCAGGTCTACCATCCACCGGGTAATCTGGCCACAACCATAGCCCTATTTCAAACTTTCTTGATATTTATGGTTAAAGTCACCAATTTATTAGTAAAATAAATTGAACATTCGGTCTGTATCGAGTCATGTTACTGGAATAGTGGCCTGTCAGGATATGTTGAAGGAGAGAATTTAGGAAAACAATGATGTTCTTCAGTGTCTTACCACCATGGTCATGAACATCCAACACTAAGCAATGCATGAACATTACTTATATTTATTTTCACATTCTAGAAGATGAAGTGATGAAAATTCTAAAAATATTAATCATAGGTTATCACAAGGAGGTGCTAAAAACCTTCCTCTCCTTTACATTGGATGTTGAGTGTCTCTTAGAATATTAACAAAGAATTTGGATGCAAAGAGGGCAGGCAGCTTTTTCCATAGAATGTTGACACACACACAGAATAGACAGAAATTCAGATCTGATTTGTTGCCTTCCGTTGTTTTTAAAGTCTGATCGCTCCAAGGAGAGCAGGAAGAAGGCTAGAGTTTCTGCATGTCCAATCGTAGCATTAGAACTTGTCACCACTAAGGACCCACTGAACCTTTAACATACAAGGAGACATACATGTAATCTTACTTCCAAGTCCATCAACGCAACAAACCCAGTCTGTTGATTCTTATCTGCTTTTACCTCACACTTGTCCATGTGTGGATGACAGTGCTGTCCCGTGTTAACAGGTGCACATGCAAGGCCTGTCATTGTTATTTCCAGAATTGTCACCCTGCTTTTACACCCCCCACAGCTGTGCAAGCATCTTACAGGCGCTCCTGCCATGCTTCCTTTCCTCAGCAATTATAATTATGTACAAGACATTTGTGACGTTAGAACAGCCACAGTTTATTCACACATAAGTTGGTACACACTTGTCATGATGGCATTGGTCACAGTGGCGGCTCGCATAGGGCGTGCTGCTGGGCGGGGTGGGTGAGGAGCAGGGTGGAGGGTAGTGAACTCGGACATACGATGGAAAAGAGGAACGTAATACGTTCCTCCATTCCGTCGTATGTCCAAGTTTACTACCCCCCACCCTGCCCTTTCCCGCCCCACCCCACTACCCGACAGCACGCCCATGCGAGCTGCCACTGATTGGTCATCAACATGCCTTTTTCTGGCTTATATTGGATTTCCCCGTAAGGCATTTCAAAGCAGGTTATACAGTGTACATCTTATACTCTATTGCGTATTAAAACAAACTTAACTTGCCTAATCCTTTGATGAACCAACCTTACAGCCATGATGTCTTTTCAGGTTGTCATAAATCGCTTCCAATTGCTGTGACAGCTCTACCTCTCTCAGGGGCATATTATCTAGGGTTGGCGATAATTATCGCCGAGCATGCATAGCGCGCTTTTCTTTATCGCTGGCTATCGATGGAATATCTCACCAAGCTAGCGCTGTATTACCAACGCTCAGCGCTATGGCGATAAATATTCCAGAGATAGCGGGCATATGGTCAAACATCGCCTAAAAAACAGTGATGCCCTCCCAAAACGGCGATGATCTTGGGGATAAAGCCTTGTGGCCTTAACCCCATAATCCACCTCCCATGTTAGGTATGCCTAACACAGGAATTTAGCAGACGTTAAATTACTGCGTTAGGCCAGGAGTAGCGTGGTTATTATCATCGCTACCCCTCCTTGCTAATATCACAAAGCTGCCTTCGTGATATTTTTCCATGTTGTTTCTGTCAGCCTCTTTGCATCTCATTATCGATGCGTAGCGAGTGGTGACAGAAATGGGAGATAAATCAAAGATACACGCGCTACGTGTCCTTGTTAATAATGCGATAGAATTATTGCCGCTTTTCAGCTGAAAACGTCCGCTAACGCGGCAATAATTCTCTTGATAATATGGTACAGCGGGTTGCTTCTTGGAGGCTTCAACTTGCTACCAAATGTGTGGCGTTCGTGGCCCTGTGTGCATACCTGGGCTGCAAGTGCTTTGTCCAGGACTTTCTTGCCTGCCCTTAAGTATCTCTCATGTGAGGCATCTCACAGACCTTGTCAGGGCACTTGTCTCAAGAGTCCCTGCCGTAAGGCATCCCAAGGAACTTGTTTGGGCAATTGCACTTGTCTCAAGAGTCTATGCCGTCAAGGCATCTCAAGGACCTTGTATGGGCAATTCTCCTTTTACGTCCTTCTGTGAAGATCTTTATTGGTAAACCTTGTGAATCCCCATCAACCTCGTCTCATTGTGAAGATCTTTATTGGTAAACCTTGTGAATCCCCACCAACCTCGTCTCATTGTGAAGATCTTTATTGGTAAACCTTGTGAATCCCCACCAACCTCGTCTCATTGTGAAGATCTTTATTGGTAAACCTTGTGAATACCCACCAACCTCGTCTCATTGTGAAGATCTTTATTGGTAAACCTTGTGAATCCCCACCAACCTCGTCTCATTGTGAAGATCTTTATTGGTAAACCTTGTGAATCCCCACCAACCTCGTCTCATTGTGGATGTGACAACCACATTCTCTGGTGTGGGTGGGTGGGATCAATTTTCTTTTAGCAACAAAGCTGGGGACTGCTTTTCCTGGTCACCTTTATGGCCATGCTTACAACCACACCCCTCCTCTTTTGTTTTCTTTTTAATGTGGAAATCTAATGACAGGGCTGATAGGAAAATAATTTACCTCATAACTGTATCATCATGGCAATATTTCTCTTGATTTTTGTTAAGTCTTTGGGGTGTCTTTGTCTGAGCTTTATACATTATTCATGAATGTACAAATCCCCCATCTAGTCTACACTTTTTCTGTGCCTAGTTGTGTCCCTTCTGTCCTTGCCATTGTATGCTAGCAACCAATGCATACATTTATCACCTTTGATCCCTACACACATTATAATTCCTGGATGAAGGTACTCAGCTGGGGCACCACAAAGATCTACCTATACAAACTATCCTGACTAACGGTCCACTGTGCAAAGCACAATTCATCCAGAATGTATGTCACTGCTCTGTATTTGTGAATTTGCTTAACCCTTCAGCTTTGATTTTTGGAAGATAATTGTTAAATCTTCTACTCCCATCTACAATGGTTTCACTTTCACATAGACGCCACCATTGTTAATGAACATATGCAGGGTGTGATTGCAGTTTTCTTCAGGTCACATAGGTGCCTTCGTCTACTTAGACCGTATGGTTGCAGACGCGTTGAGAACCAAGTGGGATGCAAAAATTGAGATGCTTCCAAACCTTGATATTACAGAGAATGTTAATTCTGCAAGATCTCATCATTTTACCAGCAATTGTGTAGAAAAGGATGTGTTAAAAGCTGTGATTGGTTAATCGTGGAATCTAACACATTTAATGTAAATGTGTCCACTGTATGAAATAATATTAAATATAGTTACCTAATTTGTTTTTTTAATAATTACGCAAAAACAAACAAATTATATTATGAACAATGCTATAGGCTTTGGGTCGCATGCATATCAGGGAGACCATACAAAGAAGGTGTATTCAGAATAAAAAGAGTCAGATTTTAATGTAAAAATGTAATGTTAATTTCATGATCAGATTTTACGGGTTATATATATAGGACTCTTTCCTGAGTTAAAAATCTGATTTCATTCTTACAAATGTATAGCTTTCTTGGTTCCCATTGTGGTTCTATATCTATTTTTGTAATATGTTTAGACCTGTCAAAGCAGTCAAAAATGAGAACTAAACTCCTGTTTCAACAGCATGAAATATTGAAGAAACATGTGTTTCACCTCCATTTCTTTTGGAATTCAGATATTGACAATGTTGTTTTTCCAAGCCATTTATTTATGCAAACAAAATTCATAGCCAGGGCCTCCCCCCATTGTTAAAAGGTCTCAAGTACACAAATGGCGACATGCTGGACCTTCGCTATCCTCACATCAACGTAGCAAATCAAAAATAAAATCCTTCCTGTCGTTTTCACTTCTCTCATATGTCAAAAAGATCGCATCTTTGCAAAATAAAGCACAACCTTCACCTTTCCCAAAATACATTACTTCAATGTATACAAAACCTTACTATCAAAACCATGACACCTCATTACTCCTTGAGGACTTACTTGGAGGTCACTGACTCAACATATATATAACCCCTATGCGAGTCGCCAAGTACAACATTCTGTTATTGTATGTTTTCTAAGCTTTGAACGAGGAATGGAGTGGTTAGATATTTATTCATTTATGTATTTATTTATTTATCACGTTTTGTATAGGGAGAACTAGACCCAAAGGCATCAGAGCACTTCACAGAATTAGATTTTATAGGGCGATTTGTTCCCTTATCGAGGGATAGCATTCCTTGCACCTCTTACCCAGCACCACGGCTGGCTTTGTGTTTTGGATTCCCCCACCACAGTGGATTAGATGTCTTGCCAATTATACCATACCGCAATTTGATGCGGACTACCCATCCCCGGGAGCTGTGATCAGGGCTGGGAAACAACAGGTGCACAAAGTACGCTGCCTCCCACACCTTTCCTTGTCCTGATGAAGACCCACAAACGGAGGTTCTAAATTACCCTCTACGCACTGAATCGGGTCGAAACATCAACATATATCCCCAACTGTGGGCCTTTACCGTATTTTACCACTACCACATCCAACAAACAGATGATGTTTCTCTGTAATCTTTAAAAATGTATGACAAAAAGATGTATTATAGACAGGCCATAACATTAATTCCTCATATAACCAGTATAGATAGTAAAATTGTTGTAATTACCTCCATTCAATTATCTTCAATCTGTAATCTTTTCTTTTTCCATCTACTGCACACACGAGCACTACTACCTTTTACACCCCTTCTTTTCGCGCAACCTTTTGACTGGTATACATTTGGTAATGTTTTTACCTTTTCGATTAATTTATGAATAAAGATATAAATCTCTCTATGAATAGCAGGTGCCTTCTCCTTTTCCAAGTGCTTATTTGAAAATGTTATATTTTTTCATGTATTAATTACCACCTGCTGATTCTATTCATGCAATGAATTATCCTTGAATCCTAAACGTCTTTAACTTGATGCATGATAAATGAGTCTAGGACTATCTGTTATTTATACTATACGACACCCCGCCCCCTCCGTCCGCAGGCTCCAGAATCTTGATGCTCTAAACCTCTCCCTCGTCCTATCCGACTCGGTGAAGTCACAAGGCATTACCCTAGATAAGAACCTGTCAATGAAAACCTACATCAAGAACTCTGCAAAAGGTGTGCTTTACTCTCTGAAACACCTCAAGAAAACTAAACCTTTCATTCCCCAGGATGATCTCAAGACAATTGTATAATCCCTAGTCCTTTCTAAACTGGACTACGGGGACGCCATCCTAACAGGTTCACCAAAAGCTCACCTATCCCCACTAAGGTCAGTCCTTAACATGGCAGCTCGACTCATATCTGGTGAAAAACATTTGAACACATCACACCTACCCTCAACTCACTCAACTGGCTTCCCATGGAATGTAGATGTATTTTCAAACTGGCCTGCATCACACACAAGGACCTTCACGCCCAATCCCCCAACTACGTAAACAGCAAATTGGTAAAAGCAGGAAAATCCAGAACTCTGAGAAGCACCAACTAATTTCTTCTCATCCCCTGAAACTGAAAAGGAAAACGACCCAATGCCGATCTTTCTCTGGTAACGTTCCCAGGATGTGGAACGCGCACCCTATTGACCTCAGATGCAACCCCTCCTTTTCTTGCTTCAAATAGGACCTGAAACCCCTACTCCTCAACCAATACTTTACTGACCAATTCAACCAAGATAGGCATCAATAACCTCTGACCTTCAAGGAGGGTGGTTATCTGACTGTTCCAACCCCCTGGGTTTTCTCCCCTTCACTGTATTCATAAGTATGATGTATTTTCTTATATCTTTATGCATCCTCATGTCCTAGGATGTAGTGCATTTTTTTCCTTTCCTTTGTGTATGTAAAGCGCTCTGATGCCCACGGGTCTAGCTAGCGCCATATAAAACTTTATAAATAAAAAAATAAAAAATAAAAATAAAAGACAGTGATTGGATTACCCCATTAGTCTATAATGGAACTTTAACAGTTATGTATGCCAAAAGAAGTCCTTCATGAAAGGTTGGCCATATTTATGTGCAGGGGTGTCGAGGGCCTGGGGCTTCCCATGCAGCTGGTATCCCCACACCAAAATTCAGCCACTGCATATTTTAGCCCCAAAATAGGGGACAACTATGTGGCCCAGAAGTAGTGGGTAAAAATATACACGTTTTAATTGATTCAGTTGACTATTTTACTGATGTATACAACCTACTGCGATCAGGTAGGAAATGTCCTAAGAAATTGGGTCGTGGGTTCTTCGGAATGGAGAGAGGGAGAGATGTGACTCCGGAGCCCGGGGCTCACCGTTCGACTGCTGGTGGCTGCTCAGCTCTGCATCATGTGACTCTGGGCAATAGCTCACTTTGGGCCAGATGTAGGGCGCCCAATACCGGTCGGTAACGGCCGCAATTACCGAATTTCAGCCGTTACTGACCAGTATTGGGCTTTCCAGATGTAGGTGGCATTTTTTAAGGATTCGGTATTTTACCGAATCGGTAATTTAAGGATTCGGTAGAATACTGAATTCTTAACATACCGGTTCGGTAAAATACTGAATCCAGGATGTAGGAGGCACTCAAGTTAGTGCATTCCTCAGTTAAGGATTCGTTATTTACCACAAGTTAGTGCATTCCTCAGTTAAGGATTCGTTATTTACCACCAACTAGAAGTTGGTGGTAAATAATGAAAACCCTTGAAAAAGCATTTTTTTGCTTTTCCACAGAGCCATGTTGCAGACATACATGCCCCTAGGGCATGTATGTCTGCAACATGTGCACCCATACACAATTGAGGGGTGCAACAGGGTGTCAAAGTGACACCCTGCCACCCTTCAATGTTTCCCCCAATTACCGAATCGGTATTTACAATCGGTATTTACCGATTCGGTAATTGCCATTCATACCTATGGGCCAGGCCCATAGGAATGAATGGTAATTACCGAATCGGTAAATACTGATTCGGTAATTACCCAAATTTACTGATTCGGTAATTTTTGGGGAAAAATTAACTACATCTTATGTGCCTGTTCTTAAATACCGAATCGGTATGATTCGATATTTAAGAATCAGTAATCTGGGATTACCTACATCTGGCCCTTAATCTCCCCGACTGCCCCCAGCGCCTTGAAACCTTAAGGGGTGATGTGTTCGTACTTTACAAATGTTGATTATTATTATTATTATTATTATAGTTGTTAAGGATGTCTGAGGTGAGGGTACAGTGTGACCTTTAAAGGGGGGGGGGGGGTGTTGTCTGTTCGCCCAGAATGCATCTGTGCTCACAGCCCCTACTCTTCATCTGCTGTTTTACCCTATGCGCAACTGCACCCAGCAATTGTGGCTCACTGTCCAGTATGTTCTGGTCCAGAAACACCAAACGACTTCTGATTGGCTTGGGTAGTGTTGCCGCCCTTCCCCCTCTCCTCCATTCTCCCGTGCATTCACAAACTCGCAAAGAGCGCCTTCCGGTTCATCCTGTTGTTTTGCAGCACACTTAGGCGCATATATTTTCGTGCAGCCGGGCCACATTCTAAAGTAGGGGACAATGTTTCCTACGGAGCAAACAGTCATAAAACCGCGTGCGGCAAACACAGGCCTGAGCTGCTCTTTGTCAGGCTGCTTTTATGGCACTTTCATTTGGAACAAGTAAGCGCACACTTTCATTAGCCCGAGGTTTAGGGCGCTATCTCCAAGGCTGTTTTCCTTTTTTTCTCTCTTTTTTTTCTCCTGAACAATGCTTTTAGATTTTATCAAGCGGTTGTCAACAGAAAACGCGGCCCTAATTGCTTTGCTGTTTGTTTTCACTGCTGGGACAATTTATCTCAGGTCTCGGGGTCAGAATGAACGTATCAAACCGTTACAGTAAAGAAAGTTTAGCATGTGGCCAGCGGAGCCAGCACGCTGTATTGATTTTTCTGCCTCTTGGCCTCAATCTGCACAGCTTCTCGGCTGTTATGGTATTTTTAAGCATTTTTGACGCTTATCTTCTGTTTTGCGTTAGCTGGGGGAGGAGGACGCCAAGAAATTGCAGAAAGGCTGTAAATCACGCTGCTTTCTGCATTCTCACATATTTCAGTCGCTCTGTGGTCTAGGTTTATAGGGGAGTGGAGCACCGTAACGGCGCTACAGTAGCTGGTCGATTTTATTTGTTTTGTGTGTGTATTGCACACTCAGCTGAGTCAGAGTATACCAAAGTTCAGCTGGGTTGTCACACTTGTGATGCACATCCAACGTGCTTTCTTTCTGTGAATGTGTCCCTTTTATAGCAAGTATATTGAATTTAACTTCTTGTGCATGGTTCTCCAAAATCGGTCTCGGATGGCCGGCTCCATGCCAGATTTTTAGCATATCCCCATTTAGATAAATGTAGTTATTATAAAAATCTGGCATGGATTCGGTCCTCCAGAACCGACGTTGGAGGACCCTGTTCTTGAGGATGGATTGTTTTTAAAGAATCAGTTATTTTAAAAGAATTTTTTTTGCTTTGCTTTGTAAAAGAATATTGTTGTTTTTATTGAGGGACTTCTGTTTTTATCAATTTCCACTAAGTGAACTCGTTTTTTATACACATTTTATTCATTGTTGCCATTTTGCTAGGACACACTGGTGTCCAAAAATGGAGAGCTATGGATTCTGCACATTTTTCTCCATGATCCTCCGAGTTCACTTTTGAGAGAATTACATTAACCCAGGTCTCATTAAATGGTAAAAATGGGTTGACCACGGAACAAGGATATTGTTTTGTAGTGTCTGTTGCTTGTTGTCTGTACTTATTTTGTAGTATCTTTTGCTTGCTTTCTGTACTTATTTTGAGGAACACACATACTTGCCAACATTTTAAAACTAGGAAGAGGTAGATTTTGAAACAAAAATCGTGAGACTTAATTTTCCTTATTGACATACATTGCAGCAAAGTTAATTTGGGGTGGGAGACAGCTAAAATAAAGCCATTTTTGGCATAAACCATCAAGAGTTTCCTGCCTGACTCAGGTCTGTTGGCATGTATGACCACATGGGACAGGATTTGGCGTACCGGCCAGAGCTGCCACCTGTGGAACTGGGGAAACAGGTTTGAGTCTCGATGCCTGCTCAACATCCTGTGATTCTGGGCATTCACTTACTCTCCCCTTTCTTACCAAAATTGTGCTTGTGTAATGTAACTGGTGCTCATGTAAAGTGCTTCTATACCTTTGGGTCGAGTTTGTGCTATATAAAACAGCAACAAAACAATTCAAAGACACCCCTGGGACATACTAGAGTTCTTGCATTTTTGTAAAGCCTGCAAGTCACTGGTTCGATTCATGCTAGGCCAGACAGGGTGTTTTCTTCTTGCAGATGGATCACGTCGGAATAAAGTCTGGAAAATATTTAAATATGGTAAATAACACTGTTCGCAAACCAATGCATTCAAAGAATTTAGGATCAATATTGTCCACGCCTTGCTTCTGCTTTAGAGCACAATTACGACTGCCGCACTCTTAAAGAAACTGTAATACAAAGTTTCTCTTGCAAAATGCTTCTCTTGCAACTGCTGTGCATAGCAAAACTTCAATTCTATTACTGCATCAATGTTGTGATGCAGGGATGTATATGAGTGAGTATGGCTGGGATAAGTAGAATGACGTCAGCTGATACCTTGTGCTACCCTAAGGTGCTTATTGAGACTTTCTTGTTTTGTTAACCAGGCATAGAATTTGGACCACTCTCCCAAAGAAAATCAATAAAAAATCTTTATGCACTGAACTTCATTTAATATCCAAGATGTCAACTACTGATGGGCGTATTACCTGTCTCTCTACTGTATGATCATGTAGATCACAGTCTGGTGTCTCAGTGGACTAATGCACCCTCTGCAGAGATTTGTTAGACCTCATGGTCACAGGTTTGAATTGGTGGGTCTACTCGGCCATTGAAGCTTCTGAGGTTACCATTAATTAGGGTAACAGTAAACATCTGTTATTTCAGTATCAAGATACTTTTCTGGGTGACTCTGCGCTTTACAAAGAGTTATGTGTTTGTGTTCAGTTTGTTCAAGTTACAATCTGAGCCAGTTTAAATGACTGTAGAATGTATAATAAGCTCTTTCGCTTCTTTAGTATGTTATTTCCCAAAAAAATGTTATGTAAAATACTCACATGACAAAGTATCACAACAATCAACTTACGTTTGATCCCTGAATTTGGTATTACTTGAATGCCACATACTGAGGAAAAAGATTCACCATACCACATCAAGTAATGCTGATTTACTTGTACGCCACAATAAAGTACCCATAACTTTGTTGTCTACCTAGTGCTGTATTATACTCACCTTCAATGCTTAGGTGTTTAATTTACACTCTTTGTTTCTGCCAAGGATGTTTTTGAGAGTCTACACAAATTTAACATGCATATTTCTACCTTATACTTAGTTATCAGTTCTCCGTCCTTAGTGAAACCTATGTATTTCACCTACAGATGCATTTATGATTTTGTATGCTTGCCTCTCACAGCAAAGTCTTGTGAGAAAATGTGTGAATTGTGTGCTTCTCCTGTTTGTGATACAGTACTCATGCTTGTCATTACTACTCCATGCCCCTCCTAGAAATCCATTTTCCTTTTACATAAGAAGCTGTCTCTTCTCATAACCATTCTACTGCATACTCTGTGACCTTACCTCCTAAGTAGAACCTCCCCAGATTCTTAAAACACACTTTATTCTACACATATGCCTTGCCTACTGCAGTTCATGCCTCCTAATTCAAACCCAGCAAAACGCTACCCAATAAAATTAAAATCAAAGACCCTGGCTGCAGTATTCATGTTCTATCCACCTCACATCTCAAAACGTTGAAACGAAATTCCTCCTCACCCTTACTCTGACCTCAAATTCAGATTTGTTTTGCTTACAAATACTACGCCAACAACACTAATCAAATCAAAACTATTCTCATTTCTGTTCAGCAAATGCGCAACAGGTAAAAACGTATTATCTTTAACCTTTTGCGCATTCTTTGACACATAAAAACACAAGATCCCGTATGGCACTAAAATATTTGTATCAGTCTAACAAAACCCTATGTCTGATATCCATGTTGGCAGTTTCAACAATGGAAAATCTTGATCCCATGTTCTTGACAATTTTATACTTGAGTAAATAAATATACGATCCTGATAAAACCTGCTTCACACCATAATCTCACTATACTTTTTTGCACACCACAGCATAAATGAACACCTCTTATAAATCCACCAATTAAAGACTGCACATAAATTCGCTTCATCTTCACTCCCACCTTCTCCTTCATGACACTCTCTAATGAAAGTGTAGCCGACAAACTTGACTCAGTATGCAGAAAATTGCTCTACCGTTGATCCTAATTATCGTACATAGTCTTATAGCGCGGCACTAGCCACCAAACACTTCACAGGTAACTGGGGGGTTCAGTAAGTAGGTGGTAGAGTAACTCACTGCAGTAAAACAATGGAGGGAGTGTCCTGTGGGACTAGTCTTTCCCATAGGATCCCGCTGGTAAGCCTTCAAGCTTGTCCTGAAACATCGAAGGTTTTCTCAACTCTTATATCCTCTGACCGGTTATTTCATGGTACTGGAGCCAATTGAGAGAAGGCTTGTTTGAGCATTTTGGATTTCTTACTGTAGCAATCTCAATCAATGGATTAAGATTTATTTCTGGTACTTCTGTTCCTTTTGGTGATCATACAATTGATTTTCAAATAAGAGGATGGGTAGGTGTACAGCAATGTGGGTAATTTATGCCAATCTGATGTGAATTCTAGCCTCTAAGCAGAGTCAGTATACATTTTGCTTATTCATCTATACTGCAACTTAAGTTTACCTTTATTGAGCATGTCTCACTTCTTTTCTTGGATAACTAAACTGTATATCTTTTCTCTCCTCAAATTGTGAATTAATTTTGTCATCTACCATAACCTAACCAATTTTTTCTCTTCATGTGATTTGCGTGCTATTATATAACTGTCTTTGTACCTATTCTTATATTCCATCTTTTTTGTATAGCACTACACTGTTTTTTGTTTTATCTTTAATTCATGCTGTGCAGTTCTTTGATGCTTCTCTGGGCCTTGTATGTGTCATGAACATGATGTGACTGAACAACATTTCGTGTTGTGAGAGAAACTAGTGAATTTGGAGGCATATTACCAAGGACATATGATGATTATTGCAAATAGTGCTTAGCGCGATTTACATTATCGCGTCTATCGCCGGATTCCTGTGCCAGGCTAGCGGCGTATTATCAACACCTTTCACTGAGGGGATGTGAAATTCAGTGATAGAGGGTGTGAACCTGCATTAACGTGTGAAAAGCAGCGATAATTATCCTGCGATCACAAAATCCTTGCTAATAGGCAGATGTGGATCTAGCCTTTCAATCCACCTCCCATGTCACAGATAGCTAAGTAGAGTAAAAATCCAGCGTTAAGGGGCATTAGCACAACTTTTATCGTTGCTTCGCGATTCTGGGGCATCCTTGTAAATATCGCCATGCTGTGTGAGCGAGGTTTTACGAGGATATTATGTGAGGAACGCTACTTTGCCTCGAATTAGCGATGCGAGGCGTTTGGAAGACGGCAGCCAGCATGCCCTAATGCATGTTAGTGCCGCCTTGATATTGATATTAAAATCGCTGCTTTTTCAGCGATATGTGTCTTGATAATATGCCCGAGGTGTAACATTGTTTAGCACTTCTTGTAAGGGGCATTCATTGGTCAGTTTAACATTTACTGAAGGTGAGATTATCCCTGGACCCTTAGGATATAAGGCTTCCTCGTGCTGTGCTGCTTACTGGAAACCAATCTCTGCTGGAATTCTTGCATTTTTCTAATGTCCTTTCTAATTTAGCTCTGGTCCCATTCCAACACTCCCATGCACTGAGCATCTGTCACTCACTCAGTCCTCAGTCCTCCACATTTCTTTTCTTGAGATGACTGCCAAAGTTATTGCAACATCCACAAACTGCCTTCCCAAGAGATGCTAATTATCAGCCTGCGCAAGGCCTGGGAGACCAGGGGCCGTATTACAGATCACTGCGCCGGCGCTAATTGTCGCTGTGCGCCAGTGTATGTTTGTGTTTATGTGCGTTTGCGTCTGTGCGTTAATAAAATATGCACACAAATGCAAACACACAGAGTTCAAAGTCTGTGCCAACATCACGGCGCATTGCAGATCCATCCTCTGTAATGCCATCAGGCGCATACTTTGGCACACAGCGACAATTAGCGCGGGCGCAGTGATCTGTAGCATGGCCCCAGGAGAGCACGTGACCCACCGATTGAAAGCTGATTAAAGGTGGTTGATTAAATGTGGGGGTCATTGACTTCCCAACTTATAGGGATGTTGTACTCTGGATGAAAAGAAGAAAACAATACATTTATAAATGTGTCCCATAATATCAGAAACCCTCTGAAAATATGCCATCCTTAATAACATTTTCTAACATTCACATTCCAAACTGAAGAAGAACCTAAAATGAACAATGGCTCCATTACAGCAATCTCTTTGAAATCAAAAGTTGTTATTTTTTCGAAAATACTGAATAACTAAACCTAATGTTGCGATCACAGTGAATGGCCACTTAGTTTATTCATGGCAGGATGTGACGGACAGTCACACATTATAGCATTCACCTGCTAGTTTAGTGATCGGGCTGACGGGACCTGCACCGTGCACCGGTACCCCACTACTGCGACACCCACAGAGGTCTCACATTGTCTTCATGCTGCTACGCAGCCACAGACCCATCATGATAGTTTGTACCGCGCACCTCAGTCCTGACTGCCTTCATGCTGCTACGTAGCCACAGACCCATCATGATAGTTTGCACCGCGCACCTTAGTTCTGACTGCCTTCATGCTGCTACGTAGCCACAGACCCATCATGATAGTTTGCACCGCGCACCTTAGTTCTGTCTGCCTTCATGCTGCTACGCAGCCACAGACCCATCATGATAGTTTGCACCGCGCACCTCAGTCCTGACTGCCTTCATGCTGCTACGTAGCCACAGACCCATCATGATAGTTTGCACAGCGCACCTTAGTTCTGACTGCCTTCATGCTGCTACGTAGCCACAGACCCATCATGATAGTTTGCACCGCGCACCTTAGTTCTGACTGCCTTCATGCTGCTACGCAGCCACAGACCCATCATGATAGTTTGCACCGCGCACCTCAGTCCTGACTGCCTTCATGCTGCTACGTAGCCGCAGACCCATCATGATAGTTTGCACCGCGCACCTTAGTTCTGACTGCCTTCATGCTGCTACGCAGCAACAGACCCATCATGATAGTTTGCACCGCGCACCTTAGTTCTGACTGCCTTCATGCTGCTACGCAGCCACAGACCCATCATGATAGTGTGCACCGCGCACCTCAGTCCTGACTGCCTTCATGCAGTAGGGTACCGGAACTGGTGATTGCATAGTGCTGACACAGTACACCTCCCCAGTGTGTATCATGTACTGTTCCTAAGTCCTGAGTCATCTAAGGAGTACTTAAGTAGCACAACTATCCCAGCTCACAGTGTTGCCTTTGTACCCGGTGCTGAGACATACATGCAGCTCTCTCAGGACACCGCAACCATTTTAGTGCAAGAGTACTGAGATATCCTTTTAAAATGCACCTTTATTTCTGCCTCTAGTCCTAGTTATCTTGTGCACTGGTTTATCAGCACTAAGACATATGCAGAGTTTTTACACTGCACCTTCACGCTGATTTGAAGTACATAATAATATAAACATACTGACACATTCCCACAGTGTGGGTTATATATACAGACATACACACACACTCATGCACTCGCACAGACACACACACACTCAAAATAACCCCCACATATATAACATGATCTCTGTGACATGAAATGCCCTGCTCAGATCACTTCTCCAAGATCAATGATCATTGACCCCCCCACTCCCCTCCCCTTTTCCCTCCTACCCACACCGTATCCCCTCTACCCCTCTAACCCCCCACCACCCGGGTTTCATGCCTTTGCGCTTTCTTCAGAATATCCCCCGGGACCTCATAAATGCAGATCAACGTGAGACAGTGGGATAATAAGGAGTTTGGGACACAACATGAGGAACCACAGCAAGAAAAAGAAAAAACAAGATGCAAGTTAAATGATAAAACAATACACAGAAACATGTCCACCTCCCTTCAAGCCATCTCCTAGGCACGTAACCATTGTTCTAACCATAAACGACTGAAACCCGTCATCTCAGAAATATCCAGCATTAAATATTCTTAGAAGTCAAAGGCTTGTTACAATGTACAATCTTTTCCAGACGTTCAATGCTAAAGGTAAGGGTAGCTGTTGTCTAGCCTTCTTTCCTCTTTCTTTTTGATCCCTGACTGGTTAGGTCCCGCCTCGCGATGCAGCGCATAGCGCTGCTCGCTAAGCCAGTTTTATTGTCACTGTGTAGGCTGCGAAGATGGACAGTAGATGTGCACGAGCTTAAAAACCAATTTTTAAACATTTTTTTGTGTATCTTCTTATATAGCGCTCGATCACCGGGGAGGTATCTCGGCACTTGCCTTGGGAACCCGTCCTGGCTTTTTCCTGTGAGATAGCCCCTACAGGGCATCCCCAAGGTGAAAGCCAGGCATCCCGCCGCGGGGGGGCCGTTGTGGAGATTAAGCAAGCTTAATGCCCAGAGTTGCAGAGTGTGAACCCATGATTAGGTCAGGCACCGAAGCGAGAATTATCGAGTCCATGGACATTTGAGCTCAAGACCCTGCCGCGTCGGGAATTGAACCTTGGTCCCGGGTCTGACCTCTGCTTCAGGGTCTGCCTGCTCTAAGCAGTGAGCCACACTTCTCCACAGAGAATGGGTGTGAACGCGCGCTTTAGCAGACATGGGCAGTAAACGCGCACGTCTGTTCTCGCGCTCTCCCACACTTTCACTTTCGCGAGGGAGTGCGCGAGCCGCAGACCACACCGGTATGGTAGAGGTTAGTTAGCTCACTGTTTGCTACTTAACTCGCTGTTTTTTCTCTGCACGTTTTCACGAAACCTTCATGCTATCACAGGCAGCACACGGCAGCAACATTCTTTTTTCAGTCGCAGCCTCGCCCCTTGCTCCTCGCGCGTCAATATTTATTGTGCAGCAGAAAAAAGACGGAAGCAGCAGAGTTTAGGGACCTCTGACGGGCTTGTTTAAAAACAGCACCGTACCCGCTCACTGCTCCTGCTTCCCCAGTGCCACACGTCTTATCGGCTTCACCAGTCTGCTCTGTAGCCTTGCACTGTATATCTGTGCATACCCGGCTCTGATGCCTGTAACCCTGAACCCCCCACCGTGCACACACTCACAGACGCACGCACTAGGCTTTGCGTCCATAGTTTCAATCACTTTACTCCCTCCACCCACTCGGCTTTGTTGTTCCAGCCTCTTACCTTCCTTGCATCCAAGGCTCCGCGGCTGCTTCCAATCATAACCCGTTTCCTCCCTCTGGACACCTGGCTCCTAGCCAACCCACCCTAACAGTACACTACCCTCTCTACTCTACCCGTCCCAACCGTGTTCTGTGCCAGTACTTTTTTTTGTTAGGTCTGGTTTTATTTAAGCAGCCGCCTCAGATGAGATAATGGCGGACAAACTTTTCTTTTGTTTATTGTTTTTAATCTTCGACAGCGGGTCAGGCCTGCTTTCACTTTAATAATAGCGTGCACACCATGCTAAATATGGAAAGTGGTGGCCGCACTTTTGTTTTCTTATGCGCACATCATCAAAAAGAACTTACAAACATTGACTCACATGACACCCCTGACCCGCCCCCAGTACTCGGCAGCAGAAGCCAGAAGTAGAGGTGCCACAGTAAGGTATAAGGAAACAATGTATTGTTTGTGGCAAAACGAGGTCACTGTGAAGAGGCTGTGTAACTACAACTAGGGACAGAATTGTTTTTTTGTTCATTGAGCCAGTTTAGGTGGAGTCAAAGTGTGAGTTTGCGATTGGCTGTGAGAACAAGCATAGTCGTTCACTGCATGATAGTTTTAGAGACAGTTGTGCCACTGGTCAGGAGTTTGTAGTACTTCCCAGTCTTCCATTGGAGCGTCAAGAGGTAATCAAAAGCTGTGCAGCGACGCTGCTTCACCAGACGTCGACTCTGCCCGAAAAAGAGTTTGTAGTATCATCCGTTTTCAACACCTAGAGTGCATCTAAAGCAGCATCGATTTATTTCTTCCCACCCTGCGTACTGTAGTTCAGCACACAGACTGCACCCACCACAAAAGATATGACTGACATGCAGAACTGCACCTACAAGCCTCTAGTAGCGATTTATCGTTTCTTTTTTCCAAGAGTACAATACATTTGTACTTTCACTTTTTTTCAACTTTATGTGCGCAGCTACCATTCTGCAAATGAATCTGTCTGGTTGAAACGCAACTGATGCTCATATAAAGTGCTTCAATACCTTTGGGTCTAGTTCGTACTATATAAAATTTCATAAACAAAACAAGCATTTGGAATGCAATAGGTCTCGCATTACCAAGAATTTAACCTATTGGCATTGTAAATAACAATGCCTTAGACTTAGGCTCTAAAAACCAAAACATAAATAAAAGGCATTGTCATTTACAATGCCAATAGCTCAAACTCATGTAACTCCGAAACCTATTGCATTGCAAATGCTTGTTTTTAAAAGATCTGTTATATAAAGCTGTTTGATTGCTAAATTATGACTTGGGTTCAAAGATCACGGGTACTTGAGGAATGAAGACATCACCACAATGGCTAAAAAGAAGTCTGATAAAGGTTCTATTTCAACCTGATGATTCTCATACGCGGCCCTTGTGTGACTCACTAGTCTTCATGCCATACTGTGCAGGCATGTCTACACACTTGCCCCAATTGCAAGAAATGCACAAAACTCAATAAAAAAAAATCTGGGAAGCAGGCTTGTATAGCATACTGCAGAAGGCAACACAATAGTCACAGTGGCATTTATTTGCTTTATATATATATATAGTTTTTTTTATGGACAATAGTTAGGATGCTTTGCACAAGGACAAGGTAGAGAGAGGACCCTGCTGGGTTTGTGATGGTAAATTGGACATGTGGCCAGATAAGCTATTTCATGTGCTTAGTAAATGGTGGGACAGTATTTAAAAGGATATACTGGTAAATTGGGCTTTTCCGGCCCTCCCAATTATTTGACTGTAATATTGTATTGTATGGTATTGTAATTGCATTTATAAAGTACTTACTACCCCTGACAAGGCGTTGAAGCGCTTTTTCGGCGAGTAGCACGTTACTCCAGAACGAAAGTTATTTGAGTGGTGGATAGGTTAGTCAGTTATTTGGATTCAGAAGGATAGCGGAGGGATAGACGAGGGAAAAAGGTTTGCATTTATATAGCGCTTGTTACCCCTCATGGGGTGTTGAAGTGCTTTTTTGACTAGTAGTACGCTACTCCGGAACCCATTAAAGGATTAGTATTGAATTAGTATAGTGACATATGAAAGTAATTTGAGTGGTGGATGATATGTTAGTCAGTTACTTGGATTTAGAAGGGTAGCAGAGGGATAGTAGAGTTTGCATATATATATATATATATATATATATATATATATATATATATATATATATATATATATATATATATATATATATATTGAGCCCTTGATACCTTTGATGGGGTGTTGAAGTGCTTTTTCAGCGAGTAGCACACTACTCCTGAACCCCTAAAGGATTAGTGGTGAATTAGTAAATATGATTTGAGTGGTGGATATTAGTCAGTTATTTGGATTGAGAAGGATAGCGGAGGGATAGAAGAGGGAAAAAAAATTGCTTTTATTTAGTGCTTGCTGCTCTTAATAAGGTGTTTAAGCACTTTTTTCGATGAGTAGCACGCTACTCAGAACCCATAAATGATTAGTGGTGAATTAGTAATATGATGTTTCCATGCATATGATGCTTGATATACAAAGCCAAAGCCTGAATTTACTATTAGATATTGTTTTACATCTCACCACCGATACCAAGTACATCATCCAAGCGGTGCCAGAATACCTCTTATGGAGGTTTCCCTGCTAACGAAACAACTGGAACTAGCAATACAGCGATCACTCAGAATGGCCTTGTCAACTTGCTCCAGGATGTCCCAGTTCCCTAGAGAGATTTTTGTGGCTGCAACCGAGAAAAAAAAATTTGGTGGCAACTGATCCTTCTTCTGTAGGAACTATAATTGAGATTTAGATGATGAATGGTGAAGGCTCCCTGGCGATGGTCGACAAGAGGATCATGTTCAGGCTCCTCACCCACGCACACAAGTCTCCCCACGACCTGGGCCCCAAGTACCTCAACGACCGCCTGACCTTCTACATGCCCACCCGCCAGCTACGGTCCGCTAGCCTCGCCCTCGCAACCGTACCACGCATCCGAAGAGCCACCGCCGGAGGCAGATCCTTCTCCTACCTGGCGGCTAAGACATGGAACTCCCTCCCCATCCACCTCCGGCTGACCCAGGACCACCTCGCCTTCAGGAGACAACTCAAGACCTGGCTGTTCGAGCAGTAGCGGACCCCTTCCCCCAAGCGCCTTGAGACCCTTCCGGGTGAGTAGCGCGCTATACAAATGCTATGATTGATTGATTGATTGATGCAGCTTAGTTATTGACATTTGATGGACTGCGTGACATGAGGGGTTGAGCATAAAGATTTGTACCACAACACTGCAGATCAACCCGACTCTAGCTACTGTTGAGTGTAACAGATACTACTGCCCCATACGCTTTCCGTTATTGCCTCTAACTTCCTTCATGGATTCTACTCGGCCCAACCGTGGTAACAGTGCACTTAAAAATCAATGTAGACCAAAGTACAATTTGAATGCAAATGCAAATGTGGAATCGATATGGATGCCAGTGACCTGCATTCACGTTTGGTTATTGAATATGGCACAGTACTCCCACCTGTAACTTTATGACCAGAGACAGAGAGTTGAGGAAAAAGCTATTAAAACTGACAGTTAAAAAAGATAAAAGCATGTGGGAAAAATTTGAAGGACTGTTAATACTAAACCCAGAGAAAGTTGAATAAATTCAGAAAAGTGATTTCCTGCTAGCAGAGTACTTGTGGTCCTCTGGCTTCACGTGAGTTGAAGTGAGACAGCAACACCTGGACCTTGAAGCAGGCTCTCAGATGCTTCCTGCAGGATAATGAGCCACAAGAACAGGATAAAACTCCTATATCTTCCAATGAATTCTACACAAGTTGTGGCACCAGCTCCACAGAACAGCTATTCTAAAAGGGTGCCACACTTTGCAAAGAGTCAATGGGAAGAGTGGAAAACCAGAGCTGGTCAGCAAACTTCTCACAGTTACTTGTCTTGGCAACTCTCCTGTTAGTGCTTCTCTTGTTCTCCTGGCCCCACAAAATCTTTAGAGTCAGACATCTGCCGGGTCGGACTGGGGCAGAAAATAGGCCCATGTCCTACATTAAAACTGGTCCTTATTACTGAACTACTTATCTCAAAAAGTGGCTCATCTTTGCAAATTGGTGCAGTTTTTAACCTGCAAAGATATTTTTTATAGGGGTTCACAAGTTGTGGAGGAATGGATTGATTTGCTGCTTCAGTGCTACTTTTTATCCCTGAGTGAGTTACTCTCCTGCAAGTCCTCAAAGTAGTGTTCTTGGTGGCACACCTGGAAGGCCACGATTGCGCAGACCACACTGCTGTCCCGCCACTGTGTGGGACACCGACAGATCGACTGGATGCATGCCGCTTGGTGCCAAGGTGTGGGCATCGGGAAGACACAAAGGAAGGACACAAGTCTTCCTGGATTACGGAAAGTCAGAAGCCTGTGTACTCCACACACCATGGGGCAAATTTACAAGCCCCACGCGCAACCAGTACGTCACTTTTCGTGACGTACTGTGGCACAGGGGACTCCTCCATATATACAAGGACAGGTAAAGCCACCATGTGTGACTTTTCCTCTCCTTTTAAATACGGCCCCTTCACGCGCCACATTTTGCATTGAAGGGGCGTTCCATGGGTGTTGCTGTGGTTGTTCCCACGCAACACCCATGGAATAAGACACATCTCCAGATTTACGAGAAATCGTAAATCTGGAGATGCGTCTGAATTTTCCTCTTTCAGTGTGTGCTGCTTTCTACTGTATGCATTAAAAGAGGAAATGCATGTCGTTTTTGTTTTTGTGCATGAAGGTGCCCCTTCCTGCACAAAAACAATCTCCCCACGACAATGGTGCAAGATTGCCTTCGTCAGTGCATGGCTGCAGTTTGTGGGCCATCGCAGGGGGAAGCACAGAGCTGCAAAATATTCTTGTAAATATGTCGTATCCCTGTGCTTCGGAAGTGCCGCAGCGTGGCGCGGCCAAAGGGCTTGCGGTGCCACGCTGCGGCACTTCCTTGTAGATCTGCCCCATAGTCTTCTGTTCGGAAATTAACCACTATGTTGTTCTGGAAAAATAAAGAAGTACTGTTGCTGTTTTGAATTTTTGTTATTTCCTGTTTGAACAAGGCGCTTTCCTACTTTCACAAACCCTCTGGAGGGGAGGTTCTAGCAATACTAGCTGCATATATAAACAGACGATTATATACGACCTTAAATAACCAATGTTTGTCCTCCAACCTTCCTTAGCTCGCCGTCTTCATCTCCGTGTCCCATTTAGCACTTCTGCAAATACGAAACATAGTAAGTGCATGCATGGGCACTACGTAAGTAACAGTATATTTCCATTACATATCAATTTTGAATAGAATACGTATCCCTGCAAGGGTGCAGTGCAGTTTTAAACCAAATAAACCGTGCAAAACGGTGTTTTTTCACCAGAAAGTTGGCGCAGTTGTCATGGCACTGTTCTTGGGGTTCAAATTCTAGAGTAATCTGATCTCAGTCGGGTAGAACTCGCTAGTTGTTTTCTTGTAGTGCAGAGAACAGTAGTTGCCGTTTTCCTGTGGTGCAGAGGCAGAAATCGAAAGGCCCCGAATTCTCGCCCAGGGCACCCGGCAAAACCAGCCTCTGTGCTGACTCAGCGCGCCGTGGGTGGCCCGCGAGCCGAAATAAAAAGTTAATGGTCTGTTGAGGGAGGGGCGCTGCGTCAACTCACAACAGGTAACTTAGCTATTAACACCTCCGCGGTGTTTAACCCTTGCCTGGGTTCTGTTCACATTATTATAACCGCTATATGAAAACGCATAAATAAATGAATAAATAAATCCGTAGGTCGACACACTAAGGGGCAGATTTACAATAACTTTCGCATCCCCAGGGATGCAGCAGTTATTGTGTGCCACAGCTCCGCCTCCCATGGTGCGCCGCATTTACAATGCAGCGCACCATGGGGCAAAAACGGCACAGATGAGTGACGCATCTGTGCCGTAAAGGCGGCGCATTGCTGGAGTTGCGTCGCAAGCGCGACGCAGCTCCAGCAATGCTCAGGGGGACCATATCTGTCCAATGCTGCGTCAAGCCATACGCCTGCTTCAAGCAGGCGCAGGGTTTTGACGCAGCATTGGCCTAAAAGTGCCTGCGTGAAATCTTGTAGATTTCACGCAGGCACTTTTGCGAGGCGCACGTGCCCCGGAACGCCCACCCTGCGCCAGAACGCCCACATGGGGCGCAGGGCTTTACAACGTGACACATCTGCCTAGATGCGTCACGTTGTAAATGGGTCGCAGGGATGCGCCACGTGGACGCCTTTGTTGAGTGACGCAACGGCGGCTTAAACGTGGCTCAAGTCCGACATAAATCTGCCCCAAAGAATTTCATCTGTAGAGAGCCGGCACGGGCAGAAGGATTCTGTAACGGTTTCACCACCATTATTGGCTTATAAATTTAACACTATTGAGAAATAAATCAGAACAGCACTTCATTTCTGCAAATTACGTAAACTGGCATATTCGATCAGTCAAAATATTTTGTGCGTTGGCCTCTGGCAATTTGGCATATGACTTGCAAAAGACTGCGAGTGTTGATACAAGCATGACCATTATGCATTGTACACCTATCTTTAAACAAGCATTGGCAAAGCCAATTTAATGTGCTAACGTATTTGTTCTAGAGTAAGCAGATTAACGCTAGACAAGAAACTATAGGTGGATTGTATTGGAGGCTCCCTTACCTTCGATACAGTCCATAGAGTGCACCTATAAAGGTGAAAGGAACAGGAAGGAAAGGAGAAGAGAGAGAGTGAAACGCATGGTAGGGAGCCAGCCGGAGGGGACAGAGAGAGATATAGTTGTAAAGTAATGCCTCATGCTGTTCAAAGCAAACCCTCCAGTAGAGGCAAAGGATGCATCCAAAGAGCCCGTGGTTATTGATGACAGATTAGTACTTCACTGAGTCACGCTGAGACATGATTGACAAAGTCCCAGTCCAATGGCTGAGAAACAAGCTGGTCGTGAAAAAGCTAATGGTTGAAGAGAGGCCTGAAGCCCACTTTATGTACACACTAAGCAACAGGTCTAGTTGATAGCCACGCAGTCAAAAACCAAAGTAAAAAAAATACCTTTGGAGTTGTTTTAAAAAGTCGAAGATGTACACATGTGCATGCTTGGTGACGCGTGTCACCATGCGTGTACAAGCATGATTCATAATGAGGGGGCCATTTTCTTTTTGTTTACGTTCCAAAATGGCAGATGCCTATCTTGAAATGGTCAATTTAAAAACATGTATGTTTGCCTAGTCACCTTTTTTATCTTAGAAAGGGGAGGCCGGTCCGCTAACTCCAGGTGGTGGGCCATCCCAAAAATATAGATGACTGGTGGAGCAACTGTGGAGGGCGGGGTTTGCAAAGATAACATTGACTAGCAGTGGGAGTAATGGAAGAGCCGAGTGGGTTGTATGTTTAAGCGAAACAAGAGATGAAGACACATGTCATGGGGTGTCGTGGAAGAAGCAACGGATGGTGTTGGGAGGAGCACCTACATAGAGAATGCAGAGGCCATAGATGTGAAATGGAAAGCACACATAAGAGGGAGAGCTGGGAAATGCATGTACTACCAAGGGTGTTGAAAGCTAAAGAAAACAATAGTTCCCTGATGTGGAGCCATGGAAGGATACAAGTCAGTCAAGTAAAAAGTGCTATGCTCAAAGGGATGGACAAATAGAAGAAAATGAAGGAAAGCCATTGAATGTGATTCAAGCACGTTGGATTAACAAGAAAGCCACTCAGTGGAAAGGAATGGACTGACCCAAAGCCTATTGTAAGAACTGATACTGTCCACAGCAGGTCTTCAATTATCTGTACTCGAAACCTAAAAACCATTGATTTCTAATGCAAACTGGTTAGGATTCAAAAGTAGCAGGCAATAAACTAAGACACATTATATGTTCAATAGTACACTGCATTACACTATAATGTTTTGTCAGTGGAATTGTGCACCATACTGACCACAACTCTGGTACATCTACTGTGCCTTTAAGTGACCCAACGGCAATATGAATCATTTTGTAAAGTTATGCATTAAATATCTCAATATGCCGAAAGTAAGACTGAATCTCAAAGAGCTGAATGTGGCAGAGCACCAAAATTTGAAATCTTGAATCAGGAAGCACTTGGTAACTTAAATGAGTCAAATCGAGGAAGGCCAGATAAGTGTCAGAGACCATGCTGCAACTGTGCAGGGGAACTTCTGATATTTATGTCAATTGAGCAACTATATGGATCCCATTGTATATGAGTTGTACAATTAAGGATTACTGGAACATTAAGTACCAGTTGAGATGGTGAAATCTCGCAAACCCACAAGCACCTATCAAAGTACTTTGCCTCATACCAAGCACAAACATCTTGCACCATAAATGGCTACTGGTTCACAAACGTGGCCACATCCTGCATCAAAACAGAACTACAACAGCCAAGAGCTGCACTTCGGAAAAATGAATTGGCATGTGCAAATAGAGAGACACTTCATGCAAATGCAAATTCATCAGGATTGGAGGTAAAGCCAATAGACCTGGATTTTTGTAAGGAGAAATGTTTGGTAATTGTGCTACTTTACACATTATTGGCATTGCACGAATATGCAGTCTTTATTATTAATCTTCTCCATACGTTCAAATTCATTCATCCATAAATTCTCAAAAGGTACAGCCAGCCAAAACATGTCTGGGGACTGGTCACTTCATCAAGGCAGTAACCAAATAAAAACATACATCATAAAGACAACTTCTTTTTTAAAAAAAATCAATGTGGGGGCGTGGCTGGCAGCCGAACATGGCGGCAGCATAGAGGACTAGCTCCGGCGGGGAAGCGACCTCTCCATCTATCCGCACGATAATCCGTGACTATTTGTTACCTCCAACGGCGGCACCGAACGCCCGGGACCGGGCGGGACTGGCGGCAGGTCTCCAGACGATAATCGAACATTGAATGCCGGAGTTATCGTCGAAAGTTGAATCGACCGGAGCCTAGGCCCACCTCCGGGCCCTCAAGTGCTAGCTGAGTCCGACCGGAAGTGCAGCCTGCCTGGCAGCCGCAGACAGGAAGTGGTCGGTGCAGGAGCCCCACGCCCAGTAACGGTCCTGTCCTGCGTCACTCGACTCGTCCTCTCCAGCGACGTCTCATTGGAAGGGTGGCCGCAAACTACCGAAGCCACCGACCATACTTTGCCCGACACACCGTGCAGGAGTTTAACTCTCAACGACGGAGGTCCTTCCATCCGGCACCGGGAGCAGCGCGGCAACTGCCCGTCTACCTGGCACCCCACCGGACCGACGAACTGTATTCCCTCCGTGACCGAACGATGGCCGGGAAAGGTGTGAAAGGCGGCACAACCCAGACTCGTATTGACCGCTTCACCAACGACAGGACCGCTTCCCCTCCGGCGGAAGGAAAAACTCCCCCTGTGAAACCAGGCGAGTCCGGGGGGCCGAAGAAGGCGACACTGGACGATATCATGAAGGCTCTCACACAGGTCCAGGCAACGGTGGGCTGCATCTCAACAGAAATCACCCTAATCCGCGCTGACTTTCATAAAATGGCGGAAAAGGTAGGCTCTCTGGAGCTCGTCACGAAGTCACTGGTGGAGGATGTCTCGGAACTGCAGACGGCCATGGAAGCGGTCATGGCCGAAAACAAGCACCTTAAGGACAAGCTCGACGACCAGGAGGGCCGCTCCAGGCGAAACAACGTACGCATTCTTGGCGTTCCGGAGTCAGAAGGTGTGAGGGCTACGGATCTCTATGTGGAGGAACTCATTAAGACCCATCCTCAACCCAAGGGCCTGTCGGCCTTCTTTTCTGTGGAGCGAGCCCATAGAGTCCCGGGTGGTCAACCGAAACCGGGGGTCACGCCGCGGCCTATCCTAGCGAGACTTTTTAACTTCCGTGACCGGGACGTCATCCTGCAGGCGGCACGTGTCTCGCCGCCGGTGAAAATTCTTAACTCAACGGTGGCTTTCTTCCCGGATTACACGGCGGAAGTGGCCAGGCGGCGAAAGACATTCTTGGACATTAAAAGAGAACTTAGGAAACGGGAACTCCCATATTCTATGATCTTCCCAGCCAGGCTTCGGGTGGTGGCGGAAAACAGGACATGGTTTTTTGATGACCCAAGCACTGCGCGAGACTGGCTGGACGGCTGGCGTCCGGCTTCTCACTCTCGTCGCCCTGGACGGACTAAGACCGGCTCGCCTCACTCTGATTCCGCCGCTGCAGGGGCCGAGGGTACGAACAGTGGCAGAAGCTCTCCGATACGCGATGAAACTGCTTTGAGTCTGGAGGTGGACCCTTGACCACGTGTGTGCACTGTAAAAAGTTTGGTACTGTGGCTGGAACCGTCATGGACACTGGGCCGAGGGCCTCCGTGGAGGGAATGAGGGGCCGCTGATTCCGGAGCGCTCCTCACCCCCAACGGGCAAGTAACTGTGTGTTTTCTTTGGGGCGGGTTGAAGCACTCTGCTAGGTTGGGGTGGCGGGCAGTTTGGAGTCCGTGTAGCAGGGAAGCAGGGAGGGTGGGGTTGTTGGGAATGGGGGGGTTGTGTTGGTTATTTAGTTTGAAATGTTTGGCTCAACTTCTTGTCTTGGAACTGCTGGTGTTCACGCTTGACCGTACTCCTTACACCGGGTATATTGCCTCTGCTCCTCGATCACTGTATCGGTACACTCACACGCTTAGTTACAATGGCTTGGGGTTTTCCCTATCTGTTATGCCTCCGCCCCGCCCTCTAGGGCACTCAACTGTACGATTGACCAAAATATGGCGGATCCCCCGCGACCTGCTGTAGTAACGCATGACACTGGGGTGGGGGCGGTACCACCGCTTCGGGTTGTGTCCTGGAATGTGCGGGGGTTGGGTGATAAAGTGAAGAGAGGGCTGGTCCTACAATGTATTAAGAGACTGAACTGCGATATCGCCCTCCTCCAAGAGACACATTTAGTGGGGGTTGCCTCCAAAGCCCTGGATAGGCGAGGATACCGCATGCTGATACACTCAGACTTTACTTCGGGATCCCGGGGAACGGGGATATGGGTAAAAAGAACGTCACGTTTCATTCACCACTCCACAAAAACAGATCAACATGGCCGCTTCGCGGCGGTATGTGGACAATGGGAGGGCGTGCCCGTCAACGTGGTGTCTGCGTACATCCCGCCGGCGCTACATTCATCGGCACTTCCGGCCCTGGGTAAATTTCTTTTGGAACTCCCGGAAGGGGATTTGTTAGTGGGCGGAGATTTCAATGCATTGGCTGATTCTGATATGGACAGGTTCCCGGCTCGCCCCCTTCCTACTGGCCCAACGAAACTCAGGGACTTCTTAGAGGCACAGGGTCTGGTAGACATTTGGAGGCAGCTTCACCCTACTGATCGCCACTATTCATACTATTCCTCCACTCATGCTTGCCTGTCGCGCATAGACTATTTCCTCACACTGGGGGGCGGTAAACTCACTTTTGACAATGTACACATCGCACCACGGGGTATTTCAGATCACTCTCCCCTGCTCGCTACACTGTCCTGCTCTACCACGGCCCGCATGCGTCTCTTTCCCATCTACCCTAGCTATCTTAAAACTCCCCCGATCCGAAAATCCCTTAAAACTGCCACTAAACTTTACTTCCAGGAGAACTCCGGGTCGGTGTCCTCGCCGACGGTTCTCTGGGAAGCATACAAGACGGTACTCAGGGGCCAGGCCATTTCGACCATAACCGAGCATAAACGCAAACAAAAACTGGAAATGGTCGAACTGGAACTGCAATTGGAACAAGCAAATGCGACTCACATGGCCACACCGTCAGAGGCCACCAGGCACGCGCTGACTCTCTGCCAGCTAAAACACGACGACTTTCTCCGCCGAAGGGTGTTAGAGCGGATCGAATCAACGGCATGCAGAGTTTATGATGTAGGCGACAAAGCCAACAAGTTGCTGGCTTGGTTGGACAAAAAACGGGATGGAGGCAGGCAAATCCTACAATTGCAAGACCACGCGGGGACGCTTCACACGCACCCTCCCAAGATAGTTGACCTCCTGGCAGACCACTTTCAATCAGTTTACACCCCAGAAGTGGTGGTCACGCCGGAACAGGCAGAACTGGCGCTCCAAGAGATTGAGGTGGAGGGGCTAACGCCGGAGGCGCAAACCGAGCTGGAAGCGGATCTCACAGTGGAGGAACTCCGTATGGCGATAGGCGCACTGCATACGGGCAGAGCGCTGGGCCCAAACGGGATCCCAATCGAATGGTTCCAAACGATGTCCGACACACTGGGCCCACCGCTACTGGCCATGTTCGAGAACTGTCGTGAGTCAGGAACGCTGCCATTGGATCAGCGCCTGGCAACGATAGTAGCTATCCCAAAACCTGAGAAACCTCCAGAATGTTGTGCATCCTACCGCCCGATCTCGCTACTCAATGCAGAGGCGAAGATCCTGGCGAAGGTGATCGCTAATCGACTGACCCCACACCTTGGCCAACTGATCCACCCGGACCAAGCCGGCTTTATGCCCCACAGGAGTACAGCATTAAATCTCCGTAGAGTACACGGCGCGTTGGCGCGTGCACACTCCTTGACAGAGCCAGCAGCCATCTTGTCGCTGGACGCCAGGATGGCCTTCGACATGGTGGAGTGGCAGTACCTGTTCGCAGTCCTGCACCGGATGGGCTTCGGTCCGAAGTTCCTATCCTGGATCCGACTACTCTACACAGGCCCAGTAGCTCACGTAGCGGCCAATGGCCATATCTCTCGTGCGATCTCTTTGGCGCGTGGAACCCGCCAGGGCTGCCCCCTCTCCCCATTGCTGTTCGCGTTGGTCCTTGAACCCCTCGCGATCGTCCTCAGAACGACACCACTGTTGAAGGGCATCAGGTGGACGGAGACCTGGGAAGATAGGATATCATTATATGCGGATGATATGCTGGTGTACGTATCAGCACCCGAACTGAGTGTCCCGATTTTATTGGCGCTTTGTGACAAACACGGTGCGGCCTCTGGTTACACAATTAACTGGACGAAGTCGGTCCTTTATGTACTGAAGGGCCCTCGACCAGTCCTCCCGGAACATTGTCCGTTGGTGGTGACAGATGTTTCTTTCAAATATTTGGGTATCCATGTCACTAACGATGTGACCGTCTTCACCAATCGAAATCTAGCGCCCCCCCTCCTCCGTTTGAAGGCAGACGTGCGGCACTGGTCGTCCCTGCCGCTCACACTTTTAGGCCGCGCTGCGCTGTTCAAAATGATGGCGCTCCCGCGCCTCCTATATGTCTTTGAGAATGCGCCTGTCGTGATTCCGCCCTCCTACTTCCAGAAGATTACCGCGATGGTTACCACTCTACTTTGGGGTGGGCGTCCCCCGAGGATAGCGCACCTCAAACTGAACCGCGGCTGGTACGATGGTGGCATTGCGCTACCGAACGTACAGCTTTATTATTGGGCATCCCAACTTAAGGTACTTAACCAATGGATCCATGCACCACACACTGACCCGGCGTACATGGCGGACAGGGCCCAACTCGGGACACAGAGTCTTCTGGCCCCCCTCTATAACCACAGTCTACTCAAGAACCTGATTGGCCCCACTAAACACACGATCACCCTATGGTACAGGGCACTCACCAAGCTACAGTGGAAGGGAGTCATTACGAAGCTTACCCCGCTTTGGGACACTAAAAAGCTGGGCTGCCTGAGGACCAGCAAAGGGTTCACCCAATGGGACAACATAGGCATTTCTACAGTGGGGGACCTCTGGACGTCCACTGGGGTGATACCATTCGAGCAACTTCAACAACAATATGAGCTGGGCCCCACGGAAACATATAGGTACGTCCAAATCAGGCACGCTCTCCTGGCGGTGTTGGAGCCGGGAACCACAATCCCGGAATCCTCGCCCCTAGAAGACCGGCTCCTCACGGAATACATGCAAACGAAAGCCACCTCACTCACCTACCGTAAATTGCTGAACAATCTCTCTGACCCCCTACAGACCCTGCGAGAAAAATGGGAGGATGAGTTGGGCGCTATGGATGAGACGGACTGGAACGCTGCTGTGGCATCCCCGAGAGAGGCTGGGGTTTCCGCAAGGTTCAGACTCATACAATTGAAAATACTGCACAGAACGTATTACACGAGGACCACCCTACACAAAATGCACAGGGCTGACTCCCCTCGTTGTCTTAGAGGATGTGGGGAGGATGGCACACTACTGCACACGTTGTGGGGCTGCCCTCTCATTGCCCGATACTGGCAACAGGTCATGCGCACGATTTCCCAGGCCCTTGACACCTCCCTCACACCCGAACCGCGCCTCTGTCTTTTGAATGTTTGGGAGGGCACTGATCTTAACCTCAGACAACAGCAGTGGGTTACAATTGGAACAATGATGGCTAAGCGTGATATGGCACAGAGGTGGGGGGTGGCTGAGTTACCTACCTTGTCGCTATGGTGTCAGAATATGGACAAACTGATGTTAACTGAACGAACTGTCTACAAAGTGAGAGCGAACCCAAGGAAATGGAACAGGGTGTGGGAGGCCTGGAATAGATATAGAGGGGACCTGTGCGACCCGCTTCAGGAGGCTGAAGACGAAGACTCGGAAGATGAGGAGGAGATGATTGGCTAACCTGTGGGCTGCCACGGGGCAAGACTAATACTGTACTCATATCATGGGAACTCCTGCTCACGTTCTGCGGGGGGTGGAGGGGTTAGGCCTGGGTGGGGGGTCGGTGTGTTCTACTAGCGTCTTTGTTCTATATTGCTTCGCATCTAAGCACTATTATTGAGCCACTTTGTTTGGTTTGTTTTTCAATGTTTTATACATGAACAGTTAACAAAAATGCTATTTAAAAAAAAAAAAAAAAAAGTAAAACTTCATGACTCCGATGCTTCTCTCCTAATGGTCTGCCGTATCATCCTCATCCTTTGCTGCCGGACCGGAGGGTTGTCGGCTAAATAGCTGTGTATTACTACGGGACATCCTGTTCCTTTCTCCTGTCATGATTACTGTGTAATTGTCTTGTTGTAAAATGGATGATGAACATCAATAAAAGTTTTTACACCAAAAAAAAAAAAAAAAAAAAAAATCAATGTACTAAAATCCTATCACATCATCGTATACGAGTTTCTCCCTCCAAGAGAGAGAACCAAATTCACTCCGCTTTGAATTATAATAATTTACAAACACATAATAGCCCGGCATACTCTGTATGAACATATGAGAGATTATCAATTTGAATATTCTGTATTAATATTTCAAGCCCTGAAGAAGTCCCTGGATGGGACGAAACGCGTAGGCGGTTTCAAAAGTGGCGGTTTCAAAAGTTTTTAAGACTGAAAAATAAAGAATGAACTGAAATCGAACATCGACTCGTCTTTGGAACAATTTCCTTTGAACTGATTTTGAATTTGTAATATTTTGTATACAGAGTGTGCCGGGCTATTATGTGTTTGTATATTGAGGACTGGTAGGTTCTTAGAATCAGCTTCTGAATTACAGAGGTATAGGGAATTGTGCTTCCAGCCCGTACTTGCACCTTTGGCTCTCTAATACTGATAGGGATTTTAAAACTGGTGCAGGCAATTATGCTTTGATTCCCGTTTTCTGTATATTTTGAATTATAATAATTTGCTTATTGTAATTTAATGTTGATTAGGAGTACCCACAACTCTCTGACATGTTTATATCTATCTATAGAGTGATACATATCCTACCTACAAAGTGCCAAAAATTAAATTCTAAATACAGATTGCGTACCTCCCATTCTTCATTATGATCCTCCTTCATTCTGACTCACTATAAACAAAAATAGATTAGATTTATTGTTTATTGTTTTTCGTTAATAAAATCCATCACAATACAAATACAGATTAAATACATTTTAAAGGATGTTACTCCATCCAATCCTAAATATGTGAACCATTGCCAAATACTTTTGGAAAAGAACCCCCTTCCAAATTACTTAAATGCAGTTTCCTCTACAAATTCGATACCTAAAATATTCATAATACCCCAATATGAGCCAATTAATACAATATTAACTCATTCAATTCCATCAATATCAAACAGAAAAGTGGCTATGTATCGTCAGATACAATGCTTCATAATTATTCAAGAACCTTTTTTATCCTTACAAGAAAATTCTCTCATATCCACTGAAATTTGAGTCAGCTCTTTTTGCCATCTACACATTTACATGCAAAACACTGAGTGAGAATGCCTTAATTCCAGAGCTGCAGACTGTGTTAATGGCCACTGCACAATCGTAAATATCAGGCTCTCCAGGGCGGGCGGGCGTGCTTTCAGGTACCTCGCACCCAAATTATGGAATTCCCTTCCCGTACATATCCGCACCATCGACTGTCTGTCTGCTTTTAGGAAAGCCATCAAGACCTTCCTGTTTCCGTCACCTTAGTCCCTTTTAGCTTCTCTCCTTCTTCTCAGTCTGGTCCACATTTCTGTGCCTCTTTCTTGGCTAGCGCCGGGACACCCCTTTGCTGGGGCAGCTGTGAGCTCTATAAAACGATTAACATAACATAACATAACATAACATTTGAAACACCAGTCATTAATTTGCAATTGTCCCCCGAGCCACCCAAGTCTGTGTCCCATTCCCTTGTTGTGTGAGCACCAGTAATATGAGAAAACAATCTAATGCTACTGGTAGTTGATGAGAAAACGTGCTTTTAGTTACAATCACATAAAATGACACAAATTACAGGGATTCCAGTGGCCATGACTGGAGTCAAATGTTGTCTCCTAAACTCGTGGACTTCTGTGAACACTGCCTGTTCTAAGACACCAGGCACTGGACATTGCGCCGATACTGAAGTAAGTATTCACTGAATTGTATCGAGTGAGAAATGCAAAGCCAGTATTAGCGAGCACCATTGGAAAACGTTGTCTATAAACTTAAAGGTATGGAAAGATCTATAGCTTAGGACATTCAAGTTCTGATCTTTTTCTAGGAAGGGACTAAAAAGCTCAGTTTTTCGGTGTTGATCTTAATCTTGTGTGCAGTACTTAATTTTTTGTACATTAAAGTACTTTTTGTTGCAAAATAAAGCAGTGTCTAGGTTGCTGTATTGTGTTTTAAGAGTCTACGCTGCACCACTTTCTTTGATTAAGCCTAGAGCTGCACTGCCTCACTAGCCCGAAAGTCAAGTGCTAAAGGGCAGCATTGATAATTCAGTTTGGAGCTTAATAGTACGGTGGCCACAGTACATTCTTCAAAAATGAATGTAGTCGTCATAGATCAAGCCCAGTAACCTGTAATTGCTTTAGGGCCACCCGAAAAGGGTCACACATCAAACTAGTGGAGACTTGAGTTATAATTAGGGCATCCCGGTATTATGGTGTCTATTTTTATTATATTTTTTTGACATTTCGTCTGTATTTATACATATTTCTTTTTTGCTAATTTTATCTGTTTTTATCCATATTTATTTGGGGTTTTCTGGAAAAATGAAGCTGAAATTAGTATATTTCCACATTTATTTAACTCATGCTTGACTGCCTACCCGTTTTCAATGCTGTAAACACCCACAGAAGATAAAACAGTACGCTTATAAGAAAATATGCAAATTTCAGTATCAACCTTGTGCATATCGACTGCTGTTAAAGCCTCTACTAAAATTCCTTTCATTTTTACCCCCCTTACCTATAATACAGACAGCTATTGGCCTGGCAGTCATGGCCGACAATACTTAGAATTACTCAAAAAGCACATAATTTCCGTTTTTATTCACATTTAATAATAAATACAGACAAGAAAATAAATGCTTTCTATCTGTATTTATCTGTAAAAATCAGTAAAATCGGAAAACAGGGAGCCTTAGTTATAATTCCACTTTCTCGAATTGAGCATATCAGAATCATCTTGTCACATCACTATACCCCAATTATATTTCAATTCTGATACCTGTAAGTCATGGACAGATGTAAACAAACTAAACTCCCGTATTTTGCAGCATTTAATAAGCAAGAATGATCCTATGCACTTAGCCATTGCATTGGACAATTGACATGACTGTACAGCCTCACCCACCCGCAGTCCTATTTGTTTATTTATTTATTTTTTGGGAGTGTCAGGCAGCGAATACTTGCTCCTGGTCCCACTGCTTTCTAAATAAAAGCACTATTGCACTATTTCATTTTCATATTTTTTTATTTACACCAATCCTTCTTGGACTGGTAAAAAAATAAAACGGTATAGTGTCACCCATTCCTGCGCATACAAATTACATAGCTGCCCTTTTTTTCCATCTAGTTAGGAATGTCGGAGATACTATCAAAATTATTAGAAAAGATATATTTCAAGTCTCCAGCTGAACTCTGTCAGCAGTTGTGCATGGCATGTCAAAGCATAGCATGTTTTTACAGAATCTTAAAGCCATTAAGGGTGATGTGCGCTATGATATTAGTTGGGAGTTTCAAGTAAAGATTTGTTCCAATCAAACCAGTATGTTATTGACGGCCAGTATTTCCTCCGGGTCCACACACCAGTGATAACTTTCTACTTTTACTACTACCCTCTGGTAATAATAGATGATGGAGCTAGGTTGATACAGAGTGATCTAATGTGGTATTAGAACATTGGAATGTTGAGCGCTGCATTGAAGACAATGGAGTGCTCTGGGCTTCTAATGGCTGGTAGAAGCCTGGAGCATCAACATTCCAAAGTTTGTTTACAGCAACAGCTGTGAACAAAGGCCTCACGGAGCCCGAAGGGACATAAATCTGGACATCCAGACATCTAGACGTGGGTAGGTCCCATGCTTCGGAGCTCCTCGTACCGATTTGTTCTCCCCCCGCCAGTGTGCGAGGATCTTGGACATCAAGGTTGAGGTCTTCCCCTTCCCCTTTTAGATCTTTGCCAGAAGGTAGACTTTTTTTTTACATACACTCCCACTTGCACCTTGGATCACAACACGAGTCCATATCATAGGGGACGGAATCTCTTAGTACACCTTTTGACCGTCCTCGTTAGAGTAGATGAGGATCCTCCGGTCCTGAAGAAATGCCATAAATCCTACTGAATATCTCGGGCATGAAACATGTCGACCATTTCCACCATTCACACATCACTTTGAGCTGCAGCAGGTATAATTTTCTTTGCCAGCCACGACTTTCATTGTCGGTTGTTTTTAACCATAGCATCCGTACCCAACTAATAAAGCTGTTTTTGGAATCCCATAGCTATTTTTAGCCGCATCATTTAACTCCCACCTCTACTCATCTCACACATGCCCCCACACCCTCTTTTTTTGGCTTCATGTTGGTCAACCAGAGAAGACCTCCAGCAAAGAGCCCCCCTGCCCATTGGGCATTGCAGCACCGGCCCAACGAGGAGCTGCCCTATGATAAAGCATGGCACCTTTCGGGGTGTGTGAGGGCTTCCGCTCCTTATAGGAACTATTCCACTCCCTGTTCACTTTCCACACCTGGAACACCCATCTTCCTCGCCCCCCCTTCCCCATCCCTTTCCCTGCCCTTCCCAGGAACTGCACATTACTTGTTTCACCATTACACGTTCATGCCCGACAATACTCGTTCATAACCCCACTATAAACTGGAATTTGTAGTAACAGCTTGTCTGCCGCTTTCTAGGTGTTTCATCTATAAAATGCCCCACACTCAACTTACTTTTACCACTGGCTTTTTGTTTACTTCCCTTTTCTGGGTCGAGCCTACCAGACAGCACAAACTGCCCGGTTGCAAAAAACATATTGTGTGCTTACCATAACCACAGAGAGGTTTGCAGTCTGCCCATTGCTTCCCACTGGTTGGATCGACTGTCACATTTGTTTGCTTGCTTACAATTGGATGGCTTTACTTGTTTCAGACTGCCATCTTGCGCCTTCCCTGGAGCATAGCTTATTTACCATCTCTTTAATTAGTTGGATTTTCGGGAACAAGATTTTTTGTTTTGTTTATGCAAGTGCATCTATTTTCCATCCGTCTCCCTCTTTTCTCCCCTGACCATATTTCTCTCTTTCGCCCATTAGTTTTTCTTCCCCTACCCACATGTTCCATGTGCATTACCCTCTGTGCTCCACGTTGCTGCTTTTTAAGTTTCGCCTGGCCGTAGCACTGCGAAGCAGTGCTCCGCCCAAGCGAAAACTTTTGTTTACAGTATGGGGGACTTGAATCCGCCCCTTCTTCCATTGGCTAGCTCCATAAATGGAGGCTAGCAAATGGAAGAGAGTGGCTGTCAATCATTCTTTCCCCGTCGGAACGCGATTCGGGGGCGTTTCTCGGTCTTTTTTTAAGTCCCGCCCTCTCCTCTTCCCATTGGCTGGAATTTTACCTTCCAGCCAATGGGAAGGGGAGAGGGCGAAAAACACGCCCACAAGGAGTTATTGTGCCGTTGTTCCGCCCCTCGTAATTCACGCCACATCCTCCTCTTCCACCTCCAATTTATGGGTTCCCATCCAAGCACATTTTCTTTCCAATTCCAGCGCTCTTTGTATATATGAAACAGAATACAGATTGACTGACGAAGGCTTGTAGGGTCGCAGAAAGCAGGGCATGGGAGGGTTGAACATCACTTGCTAAACTAACCTGTGCAGTAAATATTGCGTGCGTGTGCACGGGAGTCAGTATATTGCAAGTGGAAAAAAAATCAGAGTTAACGAATTAACAGAACACAGCAAGAACTGGAACATGCTGTTCTACTAATGCGGGACATACATCCTAAAACACTACCCAATTATAGGTTTACTTTCACACATTTTGCATAGTAATTTGGCCGAAGCACTGTGCTTTGTGTAAATATATATTGCACCTAGAATCCCAAATGTTTTAAACTTTCACGGATTATATAGTGCTATTCGATCACAGGTTTATGGAATTGTGACATTGGATTAGTACATGCCACGTCATGATTTTGTAGACGTGCCCCTTGACTGAGAAGAACACCCGTTCTACGAGTTCAGCGAGCACAAGCCCAGGGCTCTCATTGTGTACATCGAAGCAGGTCAGCGCGTGTCCTCTGCGCGTAAGGACCAATCACGTTACTAGATTACCATACCACATGATCAAACTGAGCAGCTGACGAATTTCGACGTCCAATCAAAGCGCTGCCTCCACCACCACCCCCGGAAAACATGTTTTCAACCTTCCAGCAATACGTATGGCGGCTGTTAGGCTCGTACTTCACCGGTGCTGTGCAGCAGCTGGCTCCCGAAATCTCTCCGTCCTCGGTGTCGTACAGAGGAGACATGTCGCCCACTTTACCTTCCAGCCCGATTCCCGAGCCCATCGAGCACGGTGAGCAGTAGAGGCGTGAGAAGGAGACTAATGATCAGTGAAACCTCAGCCCTAGTTTTTTTTTTAAAACATTCCGAGGACAGAGCCCCTCCCGCTCTCTGCAGGTGAGGATTTAACGCCTCATTAACCGAGTCCATCATGGAGACCTTCCTTTCGGGCCCAGCCCAGCGCCAACTCCGGATTGTAACCTCATATTACGTGAGGGGGAAGAGGAGCCGGGGGGGGGGGCTTGCGCCTACCTTCCCTAAAATTAGAACATCTCTGCTGAAGCTCAGCTAAATCTACACAGGGCTCGGATGGCTGTCAATGCATTTTATTGACCAGGCATAAAATACTATGACCGTCGTCATCTGGTGCAACACAAATACAAATTTTGTCATTTACAATGCCAATAGCTCTAACTTTTCCAAAGGCGAAACCGTTGCATTGTAAATGCTTGTTTGCATGTGTTCTCTCCTGCGTGTTGCTTATCCCCGGCCCATCGTATTGCTTCTCACCAAAAACCCACTCTTCCAATTGTATATTTTTGTAAATTCTAAAAAGTGCTGTCGCACAATATTTTAAAAGAATGCTTTCATGATACTTTTCTTTTTTACTGATCCATCTCTGATTTGTACATTTAACCGCTTCGCCGCGGCGGCTTTTCCCGCTGTGCGCGGCAATTTCAAATTTACCGCGTTACGTGACGAGCTGGCCTTGTCATCCGCGCAGGACAGGTAAGCGCGATGACGAGCCCAGCTCGTCAATAGCCCCGAAGGGGTTAAAACACTGTCCTTTTGTAATCACATGTTATGAGCGCATGCCTACAAAAGCGCATAGCAATCATCTATTTTCATATTTTTTGTATTAGCCATGCTGCAAAGTTGTCGCATAACTGCACAGCATGGATTAAAAAAAAATCAAAGCCAATAGATCTAATAGGCGAAACCTCATCCCTGTGCCTCCTTTGCTTCTTTAACAATATTGCACCTCACGTACATTGGCACTGTGCAAATCTAGACTGTTTTGCTGCTTTTGTTTGAGATAGGTTAGATCCAACCTTTTTGACAAAAGAAAGTCTTATTAGCAGGATATTATCTGTAACTTTGATAACTTCCCATGACTTCTCTTATGATACATGGCTGAACGGCGTGTTCTCACAGACATCACTAACCCCCTTTTCTTTTCATGGTGATGCCGTTCTGATTTATGGACATGTCTATAGTGCTGGTGATTTGTGGTTGATCAGTTCGGATGTCATGGCTGGCTTGGAAACACCACGGAGCACCCGCCAGGAGGGCATAGGCACGAAAAGCGCCTGTCTCTTCTTCCACAAATCGTAGCGAGGTACTGGCCAGCCCGGGGTTGCTCATGGAGCCGTAATTATTAGCGCTCCTAGTTTTTTCCAGGGAACACAGGAAGAAAACTACACTTTTATCAGTGAGACTCATTTTGAGACTCCACTTCTGTTACCTACGTGGATAGGGTGCGCCTTAGAGTGCGCATACCGTCCCGCTGGTCCTCCATTGGTCCTGACGAAAACCTGTAAACTGACACATAGGTTGAAACATGTAGACCTCTTTTTAATTCACATTACTCTAGTTTTTACACCGATAGCTCACCTAACAGGGCAACAGGTGTCCCACATTTTTAATAGTACCCGAGACACTCCAGAATAAACTCCTCGAGTGGGTAGTATTGGATACTTTTTAAAAACACTATTTCTTCTTTGCACATATAAAGAGAAAACCAGCTCCACTGTAATCAGGTGTCGCAGCACACCTGGATGGCATTCGGCTATCCAGGTGGGACCCCGATGATGAAGCATGTCACCAACTAGGTTGGTGAGTGAGGGGTCTTCTTAAGGACAAAGGACGTCCTCCCTTCTAGGTTTGTGTGTAACACATTTGTTTTCCCTCCCTCTATTTAGACTGGGACTTACCCTTAAGGTTCTGCTCCCTTATTGTTATTTAAATTTGGCTTGGAAATATGCATGGGCGAAACCGCCCTTAAAGTAAACAGCACCTTCAATTAGTTATTTTTAGTCCATTATTTTCCCACTGTTGGAGCTGTGGAGCAGACAACCTTGACCAGCAGTTTTTTTCCTCTCCTCCACCTTTCATATAGGTGTGGTCTGGGACCTAGGTCAACGCCTGAATCAACTGCACAAATGAGTTGGTTATGGAGATCCCAAGGTTTAAGTTGGAAAGTCTTTAAAAAGAATATGCCAGCTGCCTATTCTTGATTATTTGTCTGTCAGTTTCCATCTGAACATCACCTGCCTTTGTCCTGTCATACCAAGGGGCAATTTGTCCCTCTGGTTAAGACTCGTTCAGTCCTCCATCCAGACATTGGACTCAAGTTCCTGTTTGTAAACATGAACAGTAGTGCAGTCGCAGCTCCTGGAGGGTGTACTGCAGGTGGTGGGGCAGTGTAGGGGAGGGGCAGGGTGGGGGGTAGTACACTCCTGCATAAGGCCGACTGGAGTTAGTACACAAATTAATTAATAAGTAAAACAAATTACATTGTGTGCGCTACAACACCATTTGCCATGGCTTTATCTCCCCGTGTCGTCCTCGCACAACACTACTCGGTTTGTGCCTCCCCTCTTCCCCTCCCACAACACTGCTCACTGGCCCCCACCAACCCTCTGAGGCCACTGCTGTTTTGAACAGAACTGCAAGGGCCTGATTGGAGGGAGCTTTGAGGAGCCATGAATAGAGCGAGTACTACAGCAACCAAGAGTGGTCATGAGAGGCTGATAAGGCTTGAAGTACCTAGAAAAATGGGTCATAGCAGGGGCCTCGATTGAGGTGGGGTGAAGATGGTTTAGGCAGCTTTGAGGGAGCGCATGCTGGCAGATGGTCTGGAGTGCAGAAGGGCAGAACTGGTGCTGAGAGAAATGGCTGACAGTTCCACAGCATGCAGGCTCTCATGCTTCATACATGAGCAGCACATTCCAGTTTTTTTTATTTGCACTCTGGAACCTACAGTTCTTTTATTCCATGATAGCTTTAGAGCCCACCGTAGCAGGCTCTACCGGCCATTAAAGGCCTGCTCCAGCGTTAAGTGCCCGAGCCAGTACAGCCCGTTATGGAGGGTTCTACGACTATTAGAACATTCTGCCTCTTGAGGGCAGAATGTTCTAATTTGTAAAACAAAGGCATCACAGAGCATGAGGGGGTTGAAATCCGTAGCTACAAGGCCTTTGTTAAACATTGGAATGTTGGAGCACCAGGCTTCCACTGGCCATTAGAAGCCCGGAGACTCCATTGTTTTCATTGGAGCACTCAACCATCCAATGCTCTGATTGAACTTCATGGCTGCATATACAGGATGCATTAGAAAATCTTCAGTGGATGAGATCCTCAAGCATGGAAATGGGAAATTGACCGCTCTGTAGCGGCCTAACAGCTCCATGCTGCCTGTTCTAAAGTCACCTTCCTGATGGGTATATTTCTAGAACATTCTGCAGCAATGATAGTGCTTGGGTTTAATGGGTCATTACTAAATAACATAGAGCTGTATATCTGTATTGAAATTCGCTATGGAATATCACTCCTAGTGTCACGCATAAGCAGGGCCGGACTGACTACCGGGCGTTGTGTAATTCTGCCGAGCTGGGGGCTAATTTCACTGCGGTGGGGGCTGATTTCTTTCATGGAGACCTGCGTGTACTTCGAAATAATTAAAGCAAAACGAATTTCGTTTTGTCCCCATCAACAAAATCAGCCCGCAGCTCAGCAGCATTCCAAAACGCCCGATAGCCAGTCTGGGACTGCGCATAAGATGAGAAAACACCTCACACAAACACAATGGAAACATAGAAACGTCACACATAGGCAGGCTGAAATCTTGGCAGACTTGGTGAGCTATGTGTAGTGTGCCTGGCATAGGGCCAGTCCAACCATGGGGTCCACGCCACTCTGTCACAAGCAAGGTCTAAGTAGTAAATTTGCCTGGAATAGAAATTCAATTAAAATAAATTGCGAAAAAAGCACGATAAATAAGAAAGCATGGAAGCTTAAATTAATTGAAAACTCGTGATTTTTTTTTAAAAGTCAACAATTACGTAATCTTTAAAAACTTAGTAGGAGTTTCAGTGGAAGTTGTTTGGGTGCTAGTAAGACTACAAAGTCAGGAAAAAGTAACATTAACAAAGTCGCAAAATGTTACCTAGAATTTCCTTCTAATGAAAAGGGACAGACATACGAAATGAACGTTATATATATGTTTCAGAACAAATTGGTAATAACAGGTCCATCTTGAACATACAGCTAAGTGGTATGGTTGGCATGAACGGTGAACCGTTATGCTAAAGAAGGAAGCTCAAAAACCCGAAACGAGAGTTCCTCTAAATATTGTATTGCTTAGTTATGACCTCCATGCACCCTGCACTTCTTCTGCCTGTTACTTATCTCGGCTTCATTTGTGGTCCTCTTATTTTCGGCGTATTTCCTGTTCTCGCCTGTTGTAATGCGCCCTGGCACCCGTTGTGGCTCTACCTTGCGCTATATAAAAATAAATAAACAAATAATTAAAGCAGGGCCCTATCCAATTTACATTTAAAATGCGCATCTGTACGTAACTTCTAGTAGATTTCCAATATGCACAACGGCGTTTGCTTTGTTTTGCTGAGTATGTTGGTTGTCTGCCAAGCCCTGCTTTCGTGCCAGAAATGAGTGTTTCTAGAGAAAAGCTGAGCGCGCCCTCAGCGCCTTAGAAACAACAATGCACTCTAAGCCGGGGCGGACCCCTTTTTGGCATTGTTTGGTGTTGGCTGACCATGCGTATTAGGCATGTGTTTGTTCCTGTCTGGATCATCCCTTGGTGACATTTCTCAACTGCAGGTGGCTGGTTGTCTACATAACATCTGAAGACTGCTGTGGAACAGCTGCGTGAACGTTTAAAATAAGCACGTGGTGCTATTAGGGAGTGACAAGAGCGATAATCTAGCCACACCAAGCTGGTGAGATATATTTCTGATTTTGCTTCTTTTTTATTGCAAGCAATTATCACAATAAATAAATGAAAACATGTCACTCCCCACCTAAACTTGGGGATCATATGCCTGCAGCAAATATTGAAAAAGAAACTGCATACCACGTATAATTTTAATAGAACAGTACAATGGCTTCTTTGCAGACAGGTGCACTTACAACAGGCAGACAATCCCTTTTTTTGTTAATGCACATCAGAGGAAAATAATATTATTCTTATTGCTGTAAACATACGGAACTATTGGCTTTGAATTACTGTTACTCAAAGACAGAGTTTATAAATACAAGGATGACTAAACAAAAAATCCATGAAAAATGAAAAGCAACTGGTTTGGTAAAGTATTTGTCCACCAGTCTGGGAAATCAAGTGCTCTTCTGTTTAGGCGGATGTGATTATGTGATCAGGAACGTGCTGTCACTCACAATACAGGCGAACCAATGGTTGAGGTGGGCTGACTCATTGACCCATGCTGCATTATGTGGTGGGTGGAGCAAAATGTGAATGAAAGCTGAACCGACCAATTGTTGAAGAGGACCGGCACAAAGTCATTTTAAGTATATATGTAAGTGGGGGTCAGAGGGATGAAGCAACACGGATGAGAGTGAGGTTGTGAGGGCAGCATGCAACATGGATAAGGAAAGTGGGAAGGAAAAAAGCAACATGGTCAGTGGGAGTGGTAGGGGAAGAAGCAACGTGGACAAGGGTGGTGAGAGGAGAAGAAGCAACATGGAAAAGGATGACGGGGAAGAAGAGGATAGCACCACAGTCACAGCGTGAGTTGCAGAAGGACAGTAATCAAGGTGAAGCAATCTGTACTTGGTCCATGCTCCATTCAAAAGAAGAGGAAATGAAGCCCGCCACACAATGGCCAATTAGGAGGCGGCAAAAAAGGGTGACAATGAAGCAAGCACTGGGAGGGCTCCAAGACCCTTTTTGTACACAATATCTCTTGCAAGCAACAGTGCATGCATGCTGTCTATGGGGAAACGTAAAAATGGCCATTCCAAAACCTTTCTGAACCCCAGGCACCATATTGTAGTAATTATTTGCATGTTCCCATTTTACAACCTCACTAGGAACAGCGAGCACCAGTTTAGGGATACATACCCAATTTATTTTTAAATGTGCTGTTCCAAGTGCACGTATGAACTGAGCGTTTTGTCTGTACCGTTAGAGCAAAGCAGTAAAAGATGGAGGCCAATGCTTTGTCTTCACTGCAGATGAACTAGCCTGACTTTCGAAAGCAGACAGAAATGTAGGAGGTTCTGGGAGCTGCCTTATTCCAAAAGACACCCCTAGGGGGCGTTCTAACTGTGCACCACTTCCTTGGTACTGCACATGCAATGTGCCACAGAGAGCTTGTTTTGTCTGCACCATTATCAGTAATACTGTGCAGGAGAAATGGCAAAAGAGTTCCCTCATTTGCTAAATGCAAGTGAGGGAAAACCCCCTTGATGTTGTGCAGGTGTCAAATGTATGCTCATGCAATGGGTGCTTACAGATAAGACTGTACACATGTTGGAGACCACTCCCATAATATGTTAGGGCCCGAAGGAGTGAACAATTGGGTGCAAACCTCCTCTGTGCACCGGAGCACTATGTCATTCTGTCTCACTCCTCCATCTTCCTAAAGGGATAGGTTCTTAACTAATACACATATAGGCTGTTGGAAAGTTCGTCCTTTGAGGGAAATGCCCACAGGCATTGCCATCTGTTGGGTAAGGCATTGCTAAATGACTACATACGACACGACAAGCAAATTGCCTACAAACACAAATTGTTACCATGCCCTTGCACACATGCAGTGGGCATGTACACATTGCTTTCTAGAAATCTGCTCATCAAGAAGGAAAACTAAAGATACACATGTGTATAATATTTTTATCCCAGTTTTAGTAGCAACACACTCCAATTAGAAAAGGTGTAATAGTTATTTACTTGCTCAAAGCTAAAAGAAATATAACACTGGAAGGTCGCAGATATTGAATATTCGTCTGCGAAGTTAACATTTAGTTTAACAGGTAGTGACACAGGAGATAGTGTAATGGGATATGAAAAGGTGTCGATTGTCATTCGTTTCCCCTCTCACCTGTCCTTCCCGCTCTGATGTCCTGCCTCTGGTTGAGGTCTGGCGTCTAGTAACCCACATCCCTGCTCTCGTAGAGCCTGCCATTGTCAGAGCACACATTTGGAATTTGGTTGTCAGACATTATCTAAGCCACAATGGCAGGCTGAGGAGGGAATGGGTTGGAGCCAAAACAATCAAAAAACCGGGTCCTTTTCAGGTTTAGCGAAGCATCAGAACTGTGGACTAAGCAGTTTAGCAGTGAGTGCTGTGACTGGCCAGTGCTGGAGTGTCTTAGATTGTCAGTATTTGGGCCTAAGAAAAGTAGTAAGCTAAGCACACCACCCGCTGGAAACAGAAGATCCTCTCAGTGAAAACGTGAAAACTCTGCTATGCAATGCATAGCCCAGGACGTACAGTGTAAGGTCAGAAATGCAATATAGATGTGGTAAAGTCACTTACAGAAGCAGTGATATACCATGGAGGTTAAAATACAAAATTGGGATAAGAAGCAATTGAATATAGAGGGTCCATCAAGATTGATCCAAAGAGAGCATGAGAGTGTTGCCTGGAGTCTTAGAATCATCAGACAGAAGGAGGCAAACCCACACTGAACAATAGATCCAACCATTATAAATACAGGAGCGTCATGAGAGAAGCCCACTCCTGACTATCCAACTCATGGATTTCCATTCACTATCCGGAAGTAATAAGAAGTGAGAACAATCTCCCACTTCTTTATCCTGACGGAATGTTTTCGCTACCAGAAGTGAATCTGTTGTCTCTACAGTGGCCACTCTACGCATAGTGAACAGATCAACCTACAGGTTGAGATAGAATGATGAAGAGTGAAGTAAGCACAGAGTAGCAGCACTAAAATGTGAGAAAGTTGATTTGCGGGTGTGAAATATTAGCATCCCCAGTTTATTGGCCCGCTTGTACCATTGTGTGACAGGAAAACCTATGGCGGGTTTGCAAGTCACAAGATCAACCATCTCCATGATAATGAGATATGTGGTGGTCCAAGCAGGTGACAATGGCTTGGCCTAAAATGGTTGTACATGGTGATGATTGTGTAACACCCTACGTATGGCTTGGCAAACCCTTCTGAAAAGTTAAGCAAGATACAACTGCTGCTCAGTTGTCAGTGGCACCTTGCAAGAACTCTTCAATGATTAATCCAGAAGTGTTAAAGGTTGTCGAGCAGACCTACAATAAGAGTCCCGGTTATTATAACCGCTACACCGATAGGAAAAAATCCATTACCGTCCTCAACACAGTCAATGATCTACATGAATGTCTCTTCAAATCCCCATATTCTTCTGGAGTTAGCTGGTGTTTCCTCCTGAACTCACAGAATCATGTGACTATCATTCCTTATTGGAAGAAATTGCAGTTTATCTTTATTTTTGGGAAAGGAGTATGTGGTATGAAACCCATGCTGCATGAAATCTAGCTACAACTGAGATCCGTAGGATGGACAGATTTTCACGTCCCCTCCACAAAGGCCACCGCGCCACCTTACTCAAGTCTTTAGCAGACTATTTTAGGGGTAATCACTCCACGTTGCTGAAGAGGTTTGAATACGGTGTATGGTACCAGACTGCCTTTTGAGTGGATATGAATCTTCCTTCCATTTCAAAACCACCACATGTGTCCTCTTTCGTAGTGTCTTGCGGATTATCAAAACATTTCTCCTTTTCATCAATGCCCTTTAATAGCTGCATGTGTTGCCTTGGTGAGTGTTCAGAAAGCATCAGGTACACTTCCAAATACATGCCAATGTCACTTAAATTCACATTTATTTTTGAGAGCAGCATGGTGGAGCGAGCAAGTGTTGCTATTGCCTTGATAACATTCACCACAGGACAAAGGAGATCTTCCTCTTTTTGATTGGAGCAACGTTTGAGTTTTGGGTGGAGGAGCTCACAATTCAGTCCATTTCATCTGACCCCCAAGCCTCAGATGAACAATATTCTGATGGCTAAAGCTGAAATCCTGCATGTTGGATTCGTTTTTTCCCTCTGCAGCAAACTAAAGCAACGGTGTCATTTTTCTTATGTTAAATACTCCAAACATATTTTGCTCTTCTGTTCATATTTTTGAGAGTCAATGGGCATCTATAGTTATGCTTACCGCAATGTAAGCTACAACAGGATGCCCACATACTCTCACACACTGCGGACGGCACAAAACCAAATAGCCAGAATGTTCCTGAACCTATGAAGATGTGAACATGCTGAGCAACCCTAGAATCACTTCACTAGTTCCCAGTGGGACCCACAATCAAATGAAAAACTCTGTGCTCAACACAGGGTTTATTTAAGCTAAGTAGTTAAGGACTTAAACCCTGGCAGGATCTGGCATTTGATACTGCACAACTAGTAGCCTGTGATTTGCCTTTCCTCATAGAATCAACAAATGAGGCAAAAGCACCAAGGCAGACCTCTAGGTGTTGTAAGCCCCAGTACCTGGAAGAACCTCTACCCATAGCTGATGCCTGACCCCAGCTATCTTTGTTTATGGTGACTTTTGAAAACTGAGCTGTTCAGATTGCCTCTCCACTGAGTACCTGAATTGACAAGAGGAGTAACAAGAATGCCAAAATCATTAATAATTTTAGCATTAATTTGAATGTGACTTAATACACTATCTGATTCATGCCAACACCCTGAAGCTGTTTGTGTCAACATGTGGCTTTATACAAATTTCTATAATGTATAGTATGTGTAAGAAAGGAAATGAATAATTAGGAAAGATGAAAGTCCACCACGAGTAATCTAGTCACTAACCTGTTAGGCTAGGTGGCATATTGCAGGTCTCAGACCATTGCAAGACTGCCAGGGATCGTGGATCAGTGGCGGGATCAGCGTTCCCATGGGAGACCGACCACCCTAACTCAAAATACAGCGGTCGGACCGCCAATGCGGCGGAGCCACACTGCCACCGTGGGTTTAGCAGTCCATTGGACCACCAAACTCATAATCATGCCCTTGGTCTCTGTTTCGGATCACAAAATGTTCCATTTGGATGAGGTTGCAGGCTGAATACAATAATGAGCTCTGCATAGCCAGGTACCTTCTCGCTGAGGGACAGCTGAAACAGATAAGGTTCTGTGGAGAAGCTTCAAATAGGAGAAATCTGTTTTTTAGCTCAGTGGATTAGCTTGGGTGGTTGGCCTCAGTCCTCCAGAGTTTTGAAAGTTCAAATATTTCCCAACTTTTCAGAGGTGTTAGGAGAAGTCCACTTAGACACTGCTAGGTGTCCTTGGACCTTATGGACAACACTTGGGGGTCAAGGCTCTGTCCAGCAGAGACCAGCAGCATGGTCTAGTCCAGTGAAGAGGAAGGGTCAGGGTGTTTGGAAGGGGAACAGAGCCAGAGGCCACCAAATCCCTGCCAGGGGCCGCCACACAAATATGTATCCATCCTCAGAGGATTATTATATTAAGGACATATATTGGCGTGGTGGCCCCTGGGATTTCGTGGCCTTGTGCAGGTGCACAGCTTGCACATGCCGAAGGCCGCCCCTGGGCGGCTATTTCGCCGCAGCGCTAAGGGGGCAGGCGCAGGCGTGCCGAGCGGGCCGTGACGGAACCGCTCCGTCATCAGCACAGCGCGACCGCGGCTGATGACGGAGCGGTTCCGTCACCAGCAGGGGAGGGGTTAAAGTCTTGCAAATGCGAGACCTATTGCATTACAAATGATTGTTGTCATATGCCAAAATGAAACGCCTAGTGCAACAGCTACCCTTTTGACTGGAAGCTGGGGACCCCTGTCTAATTAATTTCTATGATTTGAGCCTCAAAACAATACACAAAAATGCAGAAAAACAAGGATGCATCAAACATATACACAAATTATGAAATATGTATTTTAAAGCATGAAAAAATATACATTAATCAACATTTTTATGCCAAAATGAAACGCCTAGCGCAACAGCTACCCTTTTGACTGGAGTTGACTAAATCACAACAGGAAGCTGGGGTCCCCGTCTAATTAATTTCTATGATTTGAGCCTCAAAACAATACACAAAAATGTAGAAACAAGGATGCAAACATGTACACAAATTATGAAATATTTAATTTAAAGCATGGAGAAATATACAATAATCAACATTTTTATTTTAATGTGAAAGTCTCAGCTTTTCAGAATGTGGTTCTTTCTAAAAGACAAACAAATAAGCTGAGGACACCAAAATAATTTCTAACCTCCAGTTTCACATTTGTTTAAATTTATAGAGCGTCATAACATTTAAAATGTAGCTTTTTTTATGTAAGTACACTTTATTAATCAACCAATATTTATTTCCTAAATAATTGTGGACCTCTGAGTAGGTGTCTTGAACACCAGGGAGGATAAGAACAGATGCCCTAAAGCCTAGCTTCTTCTTTTACTTCCTGTTATCTCTGGAACACATTTGAGCTCTTGCTCTGTCTGGAAGCATCCCCCAAGGATGTCAGATGTTTAGATGTTCTGTAGAAGGTTAAATGGCTCACATCTCTAAATGTTGTGGGTTTTCTCAAACTGGCACCTGCACAAGCCCAGCGAAAAATACATTAACAGAAGAATCCGCGATTGTGGCCCTGATAAGGGGCCCCCATCTCAAGGACGTCTCTTGCTTATAGGATCTGTTCTCAGTCTGCGGCACTTATGTTTTTCTAAATAGTATCTCTCTGGCAGAAAAGGAACAGTAATTGCTGAAAGAGCCGGAGGCAAGGAAGGCTGGAGTTGGCACAGTTTGTCTGTAAATCTGTAAATCTTGCAGCATAAGCGTTTTTGAGACGAAGCTGTAATGATGCAGGTGTTTTTTTTTGTTTTTTTTTTAAAGCAGAAATACGCGCTGGCAGAACTCCAGAGCAAGTGGCGGGAAAATGCAGGGCTATGTAGAAGTAGAAGAGAAGTTGTGTGCAGGGCTGAACTGATGGAGCATGTGACTGTTCGGAAAAAACAACTGTTGTCTCTTTTTGTTTGTTTCTCTTTCAGTGCTGGTCGCTTTCATGTATGCACGCAGGGATAGTTTAAAAGGTATTGTTTCATCACAGGGAGGAAATAAGTTTATATTAAATATATTTGTATTAGCTCATCTAGTTTTGTTCAACACGTGGTTGAATGTCCTTTTTAGGTTTCGCCTATTATCATTTGCTAGCAAATGTAATAGGTGAAAATTCAAGGGCTCTGACTCGTGAAACCACTGCGGTTTCTTCACAGTGCATGTGAGTCACGTGACCACAAAAGCGGGTCACGTGACCACACAAGCACGCGCATCTCCCTAATCCGCAAACAGCATTCATTTAAAAACACAGAAACCCCCGCCCCATCCGGCTTCCCTCCGCGCATCTGCCTGCCACACTTCTCCTCCCCTCGCTCGCATTCCCGCCCCCCCACCGGGCTCTCCCGCCCCCATCCGGCTCCCCTCCACGCATCTCCTTTCACCATGCCTGCTTCTATCCCCACACTTCTCCTCCCGCTCGCATTCCCGCCCCCCCACCAGGCTCTCCCGCCCCATCCGGCTTCCCTCCACGCATCTCCTTTCACCATGCCTGCTTCTATCCACATGTCTCATCTGTGGCCCTTTCCCACTGATTATTTCTCTTCCCTCTGTAACTCTAGCTCTCTCCTTCTCTAGCTTTCGCTCTCCACCTAACTCGCCCATCTATCTTTCTCCTCCAATCTACTTGCTCCCTGCTGCTAGTCTTCTGCGTCACTCTCTCTTCCCACTCGAGCCCACCTCCCACCCCTTCTGCCGCTCGCTCTCTTCCTCCTGTCGCCTCTCTCTCCTCTGGCACTGTCCTCTCTCGCCCCATACTACCCCCTCTCTCCTCCTGAGGCAGTCTGTGTGGGAGCACCGCAGGCCCCGGCGCACGTGCAGAGAGCAGTGCATTATACTCGGGGCTTATTGAATTAGTTGAGAGATTCGCGCCGATTCGGAACCTAATTGAAATTCAGAAGCACACAATGGAAAGCAGAGAGAGCCGACCCGAGGATTGAACAACCCTCCACGGCCACTGCAATAGAGGCGGCATACTGCCAGGAGCTCACGAGCAACTCAACAAGCGGCCCTTGCCCTAAAGGGCACGGGTGTGAGGAAACTCCCAAGTTTCCTAGTTTCACAGGGGACTATAATCAAATCCGTTTTTTTTCCCTTAACCTCTTCGCCGCTAATGACAAGGGTAACTCGTCATGGAGTTTCCATTGATTTCAATGGAAATTACATTGAAGAGCCAGAAGGATCATAGCAGCCAAGTGGTTAAAAAGTGTTGGTCCTTGTAGTCCAGATTTATTTTATACCGGTTTCAAAAAGACTGCAAGTCCCAGAATTCTTGAAAAAATAAAATCAGACCTGGTCCTATTAGTCAGACATAGACCTGGGAAATGTCGTAGCTTTGAGGGGCTGAACCAGCTTCTCAGGGCGGGAGCTTCTGTGCGGTTCATGTGTGTGCGTGTCTCCGGTGTCGGTCTCCAAGGGGGGGACAACAATTTGAGCAGTCACTGCGCTCCAGCCAGCGTCAGCTGCGCAGCTTGCATGGTGTGTAGCAGGTGCAGGGACACCGGGGCCAAGAGGTCCGAGGAGGGCCCACTTAGGACCTCATTATTGTTGTATTTGACAATGCAAGTTAACAGCTTCGAGGGGCCCATTCCTTCCAAGCCTAAGGCCAGTTACAGCGCCTACGCCACCGCCCAGTACTTCGGGATTTACAGCGTTGTTCCCAGTGCCTTAATGTGCGGCCACGAGTGAAGGAGCCCACACAGTCTCAGTTGGGGCCTCGCCATGTGGCCCCTACAGCGTGCCCGGCTCCGCTGGAGAGCAGGCTTTGGAGCTTAAATAGGACCCGGAGTACAGAAGCTTAGCAAGGATGCACTGGAAGTGACGTGAGCAAAGAAAGTTGTCCCCTTGACTGCTGTTGGAGTAGAAAAATCATGTGTCTGGGTCCAATGAGGCCCTAGTGGCTCTAGGCCTCGGTGCCACTGAACCTGCTGCATCAGTGCTAGCTGCGCTCCCATAAGCGTATGGTGGCGGGTGAAACGTCTAGAGGTTCCGAGGATTCGCAGAGGCTCACACAGACCAGTAACTCATGTAATTCAAAGTCCTTATGTTCTTTGGTAAAGCGCTCTGGCACCTTCGGGTAATGTTCGCGCTTTATAAAATCGCATTAAAATGTAAAAATTAAATAAACAAGCACTGGCGTTGCCAATAGGTTTCGCATTTGGAAAGTTGGAGCTATTGGTTTTGTAAATGACATTTTATATTTATATATTGTTATTGACAATGCCAATAACGATATATAAATATAAAATGTTGTGCAAGGGCCTACCACCTCATCTTTTAGCTGTGAAAGCCATGTTCCAAACATCACCAAAAGCATAAAAGAACTCTAAGACAGAGGGAGGTGTTCCCTCTCCCTTTCTCTGTTTGGTCAGTAGGGGTAAAGGACAAAGAGGGCACTGCCCACACTACCTGAATGACCAATGTGGAAATGTGGTGACATTGGGTGACAATGGAAGACTAAGGGACTGGTTATGATGGACCGCCAAACTCACGATGGTGTGGTGGAAACCACCGCACTGTGAGTTCAACCGCTGCAATACGAGTTTGGCAATCCCACCACCACAGGACCGCCACAACCGCCAGAGATCTGTGACCCCTCGGCGGTCTGAGCCAGCAATATGCTGGTGAGACCGCGTTGGCACCATCAAGCTTATTAGGACTTTCCAGACCTCCACAATTTTCATGGTGGTGAGCCTGCCATGAAAAGTGTGGCAGACAGGAAAGTAAGGGGGGCATGAAGGGCACCCTGGTGCCTCTGTGCAGCGGCGGGACATGCAGTGGGCACATATTTTGCTCCCGTCTGTATGCAGTCCTGTTCCTGCACGACATGGACTGCACAGTCCATGCCGTGCAGGAATGGTCTTTGGTGCTCCCTCGGCCCTGCAGTTCTAAGGCTGACATACGAGCCTTAGAACTGCACCATCACAGGCCCACTAAAGCACCGCCTGCCAGACCATGAGAAAACTTGTAATATGGTGGGCGGTGTGCGGACGGCTCGAGTGGTGTGCTCCCACACCTCCAAAGTCGTAATCAGCCCCTAAGTCTTTCCTCTCTAACGCTAGAATTGCCCGCCCTTTGTTCCAAAATTCTGACCTGGTGGTGCCACTTCAGGGACCTCTTCGGTCAAAGCAACACTGTACAGTGGTCCTCATGACTTCAGAATGTAATGATGATATGAAGATTGCAACTTGACAAGTAGGCATGAAAGTACCAGAAAGGAAAAAGTTGGGGTAAAAGTTTCATGTTTGATGGGAGTGGAATTCTTGTATAGTGAGCAGATATGCTGGTCAAAGAAGCAGAAGGTCTTTCAGAAGGGTAAGTTAAAATTAGTGTTCAGTAGACATTTTAGGGGATCAGGAGGCGTAGAAAATTAGGCTGTGAGTCAAGACGTGTTTCTAATGGGATAGGTGTTAGAGCAAAGAAGGATGGGCTGATTTATTTGTAATTGGGGAATTCAGAGATATTTGTCAGATAAAGGCACCTAAAATGTAGTTTTGCAAGATATGTCCTTCCAATAAAGAATTATTTTAGCAACCCAAATAATGTCTTTGGAACCTTTGCTGTATTTTCAAAACAATCGTATTTTATGGAAGGCAACCTTCCCACACATGCAGTGTGCCTATGATTGCTGCTTTATACATTGTTTTTTGCTTACACCTACTTTGACTTCAGTCTGCAGAACTTATTAACTTATTATTGTTAGGGGGATCCCAAACCAATCAGAGTTCAATAAGCGTTTTTCCTTTCTTGTTCTGTCAGCCCTTAAATGCATGTTCTGTATAATCCAATCCACAACTGTGGCGTTCAGTTTCACTAAGACTGTCACCTTAAAAGCCATCACTGTGCAATACCAGCCACTACGGTGCTCATTACAAGTGTACCGGAAATGGGCTGGATTTGTTCACTCCTGGAGTTGCTGATATGGGGGATACCACTAACTCCAAGGAATAGGGAAAATCTGGCCTATTATGACTTGGGGAAAGAGGGCCAACTAAGAAATGCGGAATTATCAGGGTTATTGATATTTTAGTTTCAGATTCCCTTGCTAATTCATCATTTTCCTCTGAACTTTCACATAAATATTTTGGCTGTTTTCAATAGCTGAACTATCCATGTGAAATTAAAAGATATATAATTACGATAGGGCCAGTAATTATTATTAGGAGGTGCTGTTTGTTGTGTTTTTGAGGTCCTCTGGAGATGACACCTGGGCCAATCTTTCTTCTGGCTGACGCAGGGCAGGATATCATTTTGGAGTAGTTGAGTTTTCATCAGGTTCTGCTGTGCAAATTCTTTGTGGGATCTAAACTTCAGTAGCGAAAAGAACCATCTTTGTGGTTGCATACTTACGTTTGACCTGCAAGAATAACAGGAGAGGAGCTCACTTGGAGGGCTCCGCTAGCTGAGGGATCTTCATACATATATCCCTGTTATTAGCTCCATCTGACACCCCCACTCGCAAACTTAACTGAACTTAGAAACTCAGACCAAAAGTAACTGGCACATTATCTTACTTCAGAAGCTGTTCCGTGCTGACGGATGCCAGGAGTCCTGGATTGTGGACCTCAGACGAGACGACGGTGGCCAGGAACCTCGTTGTGGCGGCGGACACGGACGGTCCCCACAGAACAACAGAACAACAACTGAGGGGCGCGTTCGGGCAGAGGACGATCCTCCATTGATCCCAGCCCCTATATCTCTGCCGAAGCTATAACTGGAGTATGACTGAGCGCGGGACACCTCCCCCCTCGCCGAGGACTGGTCGAGGCTGTCCCTGGAGCACTCGGGTGTCCTGACAACCCCCTTGGAACGAGCGAAGGAGCTCCTGCTCATCTTCGCAGCGTGGGAGCTGCTTGCAGACTACAGACCCGGGAGCTTCACGGCGGAGCTGCGCCTGGAGCCCTCGAAGGTCGGAGATTCGGGAGTAGTGCGGACACCAGATCGGTCTACATGGAGACTCTGAAGACCCTTTTCTACGGTCTCGAAGAAGGAGTGCGACTGGGGCAGCCGACTCAGCCTCGCCTGCGCTACATCAAGGTAACGGGCCAGCGCCCGATCAGACCCATGTCTCTCCCCCCCGCCCCGGCTCTCTGCTGCGAGTGGGCGCTTCAGGGCTTCCCCTCCCTCCTTCAGCTCTCCCTCCGGTCCTCCTCTCGGCATCGGATGGGGTCAGGGTGGGGGCCTACAATCTAAAAGCAAGGTTGCTTCCCTGCATAGTTTTAAGATATGGCACCTTAAGAAAACCTTATATCGAATCAGGGTGGGGGAAGGAGAACAGTGGACCTCCGGAGGGCATGATCAGAGCTAAAGACATTTCTCTTTTGGCATGGGCTTCAATAACATCGGAGTAATATAGGTATTATCTCGGCCTTTTCCTCACTAGATACTCTGTAGATATCAAAATGGCTGCAACTGCTCTTAAAGTGGAAAAAGGACTACCTCCCATGAGTCACTGCTCTATTGGTAATAGAAAGAAGACTTCATTACCTCCTCCACTGAGCACCCAAAATGGCCACCACTAATTATCACAGAAAAAGGACTACCTTATTCAGGGACACCTACACTATGGAGCGCTCCGGCAAATGCACCTACTCCATCACATACCTTCCGCACCTCTAAAAAAAAGCAGCCAAAGGATTCAAACATAACTTATTAAAGTCTCATCCGAAAACACCTATTTCTGACCCTTACTTCTCAATGAACAATGGGCTCATGAAGAACGACATCATATTCTACACTAAAAGAAGAGCTCAATGGAGAGAGGCCTTTCTCGCTCTCGTTAAGGTCTCTAACATGAAGAAAACAGTGCACTGTTTTGCCTTATCTATCCTACCCTCCCTATTCTTCAACACAGCTGCCACCGTTAATATTTATCATAATGGTATCATCCTAATCCAATCCAACAACCACAACCTCAACTTGATTTATCCCATTTTTCCGTTCATTAAAGAGAGAGTCACTCTAACACGCCCCTTCTCTCCATCCATGCACGTTGATATCTTCAACTCCCATCCAAATCCTGAAGTTAATCAGTACTCCCAGACCCCTTCCCCCCCAACAATACCATCAGACCTCGTCGGCAACCCACCCAACAACTCACTCCAACTCACAGCCCTCTTACTCAGTGACATCGCCAATCCACTCACTTTCCCTGCACATTCGCACCCTCCATTTCCCCCCTCCTTTACTCCCAGCTCCTCCCTCCTGCTTAACAGCCCCACCAATTCCCCATTGGATCCCACCTTCTCTCCTCACCATCCACTTTCGCCCCCTCCTTCTCTCCTCATCTCCACCTTTTCTACCAGCTCCTCCCGTCAGCTTAACACCCCCTCCAATTCCCCATTGGATCCCAGCAGGGACACCCCCCAAACCACTCACCCTGCTCCCCAAATCTCACCCTCCCCCCTCTCCTCTACTCTCAGCTCCTACCTTTGGCCCCTCAGCCCTACCCTTATCGCCACTGCCCGGGACACGCCCGTATCTATAGAAACCACTAAACAGTCTACTCCCTCTGTCCACCAATCCAATAATGAAACTTTCTCGCCTGACACCAGACTTGACTTGATATTATTAACCATCCAACAAGTCAAATCGGACATCTGAACCCTTCACAACCTTATTTTACAGCAAACCAAGTCTACTTGCATTAAACAGGAATACAATCCGTTCCCATTCCCCAAGATATACAGTTGCATCCATCGTCTTCATGCAAACTCCCAAGCTCACGGCTCTCCACATTAGAGCACAATCATACTCCCTAATGCCATTTCCCGCCCTATCAGGGGGTCAAACCTTCTATCTGACTCAGACCTAGGGGCCCTCCTGCGCTCTTACGAGCAGCCTCACCCTCCTCAGAGCACGGGGCTTCCAGTTAGTCCAGTTAGCCCACTTACAGACTCCCGAATACCAGCCATTCTGATCAACACTCATAGAGCCTTGAGACTCAAATCCATAGGCATTGTAGAAAATAACCTCACTTGAATCCCCATCAGAGCGGAACCCACCACAATCATCTCCCAGCCACGGCTAAGCTGTATCCTCCTAGACTGCAGGTCCGCCTCTAGACATGCAGCTGATATAGCTGACCTACTTATCACAAACAAACCAGATATTATGATCCTAACAGAAACCTGGCTAAATGAAACATCTACTCCCATCATGGACATCTTGCTACCCCCTAACTATAACATAACCAGACTCGACAGAGCCGACAGGCCTGGCGGTGGGATAGCCTGCATACACCAGATCGGCCTAACAGCGACCAACGCCAATGCCTCTGCAATATCATCGTGCAAATACCTATGCTTAAACATCGCCAACAACAACAAACAAACCTGCTCTCTGCACGCCTTCTACCATCCTCCGGGAGATTACCTCACTTTCATAGAACACTTCATGGACATTCTAGCTTCAAATGACAACCAACATTCAAAGAAATTTTATTAGGGGATTTCAACCTTCACTGGGACGACCAGAACGACCCAGGGGTAAACAGCCTCAAAGCCTTCCTCATGGACCTCAATCTCAACCAAACATGTAACAGCCCAACACACGACAAGGGTGCAACTCTCGACCTAATAATCTCCAAAGCGGACTCCACCCAGCTCGACTCGATACTCCCTTGCGACTGGTCTGACCATCATGTCATTACATTCCAAATCTCGGAAACCATTACACGACTCCCTACACAACCCCTGAGAACCAAGATCTGGAAGAGAAACCTTAAAAACGTCGGATCTGACCTCACAGCCTTAGCTAACTCAAACCCTCTTAAACCCCCGGAAGACCTGGCTGATGTACAGGGGCTGACAAATCACTACTTTCACTCCATGAACAACCTCCTCGACAAAATTGCCCCATTGCAACTGAAGAGAACCTCCTCAAAAGATTCCATACCATGGTACGATAGGAGACTAAATGATGACAGATGCTCTCTTAGAGTAATTGAACGACGCTGGAGAACTACACCCTCAACTGACCTCCTCAAACTTCTCAGAACTTCCGGAAACGCTTATTTTAGAAAAATCAGAAAATCTAAAACCGATTTCTTCAGGTCGCAACTAGACCTAGCCAAGAACCGCCCCAAAAAACTTTTAGATCTTATCAAAGCCCAAACCAAGAGCCTATCTAATGTTCTCAACACCAACCCTCTCTCTATTCCCACCTGTGATGAATTTGCCTCCTTCTTCGCTTCTAAGACAGAATCCATTAAATCAAATCTACTCAAGGACCGAATATCCATCTCAGACCTGAAAGAGAGCCCATCACTGTCCCTAGCAGGTGCCCTAGCTAATGATCTCCCGTTATTTAAACAAAAAAACAATGCACGTGCTGAAACCCTCCAATCACTTCACTTACCCGCTCCCGGTAAACTACATAAAAGACTTCATTCCTCTCTTTTTACCTCTCTGGACCAAGATCATTAACACTTTCCTTCTCCAAGGATCCATTCCAGACACCCTGAAAACAGGGCAGGTCTCGTCTATCCTAAAGAAACCCACAGCGGACCCCTCGGACCCTAATAATTATCGTCCGATCTCTACCATCCCTATGTTAGCCAAACTCCTGGAAAAATGCGTTAACATACAACTGAACAGTCACATTGATTGTTTCAACCTTCTGAACCAATTTCAATCTGGTTTCAGAGCAGGTCACAGCACAGAATCAGCCATGACACATGTATTAGACGACGCTCTAAAAATCCTTGACCAAAATGAAGCCTGTCTTCTAATCCTACTCGACCTGTCATCAGCTTTTGACACCATCAAACACGACAACCTGCTTAATCTCCTGAAACATAAAATGGGTTTGTCTGGAAGTGTTTTTAACTAGTTCTCCTCTTTCCTCCAAAATAGATCCCAAAGAAGCAAGGTCAACCAGTCCCTGTCCATCCCCTCGTCTGTCACTCTGGGAGTTACACAAGGCTCCTCCCTTTCTCCCACCCTATTCATGGAACCGCTCACAGATCTTCTCAGCCTCTCCAACATACACTTCCACATGTATGCTGACGACACCCAAATATACATCAAAATCCACTCTCTGGAAGACATCAAATCACTCAACACAACACTACAAAAAAAACAAATTTGGCTGGCCGAAAACCACTTGAAACTTAACTCCCTCAAAACAGAATTCCTTGTAATCGCCCCCCCCCTAACAAAACTCACACTATCATAGACTGGATGAAGCACCTAACATCTCTCGATGGACAACCGCTCACAGTGGACTCAGCTAAATCTCTAGGGGTAACGCTGCACAGTAACCTTAAGCTGCAGAAACACATCAGCGCCTCAACAAAGGAAGCCAACTTCCACCTCAAGACCCTGCGAAAACTGAAACCCTATATGCCCGCCTTCGATTTCAAACAAGCAGTTCAAGCCCTAGTTATCCCCCGCTTGGAATACAGAGCAGTACCCTTATGCGGACTCCCTAGGTCATCGACAGCCCCGCTAAGAGCCACGATCAACTCAGCTGCGAGACTCATTACAGGTTCTAAGAGAAACGCCCACATATCCCCAGACCTGAGAACCCTCAACTGGCTACCGTTTCAAGCCAGAATTCATTTAAAAATCACTTGCATGACACACAAGGCCCTTTACCACTACGCCCCACAATACCTAGCTCAGAAACTGGTGCTCTCAGCGGGCAGCAGAGCTTCCAGGAGTGCCAAGACTCTTCTCCTACAACCTCAACGATTTGCCAAGAAAAAAACATATAACCGGTCCTTCTCTGGTATGGCTCCGAGGATATGGAACGCTTTGCCCAGTGAAACTAGAATGAACCCTTCTTCTGCCTCCTTCAAAAGAGAAGTAAAAGCTATCCTCATGGCTCAATTCACGTGAACTCTAAGTCTATTCACTGTACTGTATTACTTGCTTTTCTTTGCTCATATTCGTCCTTCTGTTTATCTTTGCTGTTTTGCGCTAGCTTAGCACTGTCTTCTCATGATTCAGATGTATGTATAACTTATTTATTTTGTGGTATACTATATCATAATGGAGTGGAGTGGAGTGGTGTGGCTCAGTGGTTAGAGGCGGCAGACCCGTAAGCAGAGAACGGCCCGGGACCAGGGTTCAATTCCCGACGCGGCAGGGTTGTGGACCAGGGTCATAACGGACTCAATAATTCTCGCCTCAGTGCCTACTCTAACCAGGGAACACACTCGGCAACTCTGGGCATTAAGCTTGTCTCATCTCTACAACGGCCCCCCACAGACGCCAGGGATGCCTGGTTTCACCTTGGAGATATCTAGAAAGGGACCATCTCACAGGAAAAACCAGGACGGGTTCCCCAGCAGTCTTCAGCGCCAGGATACTCCATGGAGTTGCAGTGCGCTTTACAAGTACACCCACATTTACATTTACATTTACATAATATATCGTATATATCGTATATATATTCTACTTGTCTTGTAAAGCGCTCTGATACTCGCAAGAGTCTTGTTCGTGCTATATAAAACCTTCAAAATAAATACATAATAAAAAATTTCTGGGTTGGTTTGGGAACAGGTCTCAGCATGATTACTCTTTGGCATTAACTTGGAAAAGCCCGGGAAGATTAGCTTTTGGTCAAGTAGCATCTCGGGGACAGCGGCATATGTTTCCACTAGTCCTTGTTGGAATGGAATAAGGGGGCATGAATGTATCTTCTAGAAAATGGCGATAGTTCAATGAAAAATGTGTGCTTTTTGAACGTTTTGCTATTTTTTCTGCGTAGTTAGTAAAAACAAAGTAGCTGGCAAAATATCTATGGTTTGCATGGGGAGAGTCCACGTTGTGTCCGGTGCTTGGAATGCCCCCTTGAAGATAAATTGTTCATAATCTATGTTGCGTTAGTGTTGAAGGTAAATGCGGAAGAGCCAGGGCATGTAGTGCCATCATTGACATAAAAGAGGAATTCCTGCAGGTTGCATCCGCTTTGCCCGTGGCGGAAAAGTTATAGGCAAAGCAACTAAGCTAAAGTCCCCAGTGATCCCCTTCTTGCTGTTCCTGCGGATGGTTTTGAGCACACTGAAACCAAGTCTGGTGTGGAACTGGTAGTTAGAGGAGGGCTATGCTTGGTGTTTAATGGGCAGATATAAGCGCACATTTTACAAGGGATGATTTATAACTAAATGCCCTATCGGAGAAGTAGCAAAGTTGCTGCAAAATATATGAATGCAACTCATGTATTTCAATATGAGTTTTTGAAAATTGTATGTTGTTGGTTGCAAGATTCAATACAGTTATGTGAAAAAATTAACTTCATAGCCCTTTTTGTTCAAATCACATCTCCAGCAGATAGACAGATGTTAGAATTCGTGAATGAACCCCATGTTAATTAACTAGCATTGAGCATAAGTGTAGAGAAATGTCATTGTGGTTATGAGCACTGCCCAGGTATGGCTGCTCTGTCATGATATGCACCTAACTAGAATACACACACAATTGGATCCACAAATGTGATACAGTGTTGTCATTGACACATTTTGACTCTGTGAATGCATAGCTCTCCTTGGTCTTAATCAGGACAGGGTTCTTACTTGTAAGATACAAATCCAATTGGATGGTTCTTCAAGTGCAGGGGCAGTTGTGAGCTAAGGCCTGGATGAAGGCTTCTCGGGTAAGTGGCCCACGTTTTAGGCTGCTGGTGAAGAATAACTTTGCTTGGGTTAATTGGCTATAGCTCAAGTTGAGTGTCACTCAAACGATATGAAGATGCATATTTATTTATTTATAAAGTTTTATATAGCGCGAACAAGATCCCGAAGGATATCAGAGCGCTTTACAAAAATGCTTGTTGATAGAATGTGATCTTCGTGTGGGCATGCTCTCAGGCTGAGGATAGCCTGAGAGTTAATTACAGCTGGAGGAATTATGGTACCATGATATAATTATAATTGTAACTAAGGGACTAGCATGACGCAAAGGACTTGCTACGTGCTATTTATGTGCCTCCAGACTTCATATCTATGTAAGTAACAAGTCTTTGTCCTTTGTAGGCCGAGCCTACCAGAAAGTGAAAGGTGTCTGGTTGCGAAAGACCTATTGTGAGGCTCCCAAGAACATGGGCTTACAGCCTGTCCATTGCTTACCATTGGTTGGATTTACTGTCCCACTAAGTTACGTGCTTCTTATTCAATGGCTAGTTTTTTAATTCATCTTGTGTTTGTCCTTCCCGTGGCCTGGAGCAATGCCAATTTACTTGTGTCCTGCCACTGCTCACTTTTACGGAACTACTTATTTCTTTTTTCTTAATCACTACATGAGAATATGTATTTTCCAGCTGTCTCCTTAGTGTGGTTCTCTTCCCAACCCCTCATGGCTCAGTATCGCTGGTTCTCACCCTTATTCTTCTGCTCGCCCCTTACTTGATATGCTCCCCCTCGTGTGCTCCCTCATGTTGCTTTCTTACCCATGTGCTCCTCCTACCCCCAGCTCCAATGTGCTCTCTCCCTCTCCAAATAGCTTTTCTGCCCGTGCATCGTGTTGCTCTCTTAACTATTTGCTTTTCTCTGCCCCACCTCTGACACTTTGCCTTTTGTTTTGGTATTGCTTCCCCTGGCTTTCTTTAAAAAAAATATGTTTTGCTTTTTTTTTTCTTCTTTTTATTTACCAATATAAATAACAACAGTAAATAAAAAGAAAAAATGACATATGACTTTTGTAGACACGCGCATGCATGATGTGCATAGCAACAAAAAGATGCAGGTGACCACGTCATAGGCTTCTCTTTGTATTCTTCGTTGACCCTCATGCACATCATCGAGGATGCTTTACCAGATCGCAGGTCACAAAGGCAAGAACTATTGGCTTTGCCAATTCTTGTCCTATATGGAGATCAGTCAAAATTGTGAAATGTAACTTCTCTCGCCAAAGTGCTCTGCGAGGGCAATGTGCCTCCTCCGAAAGCGAGCAAGTGTATGACAGTTGTCTGCGGCCTACTCAAAAGTGGTTTCTTAAACACCATCCATTCACAGGCCCATTTGCATCTGGGAAAGAATGTGGCTTCTCATCAGCTGTCAGCTAGGGTAGGACCAGCTGCACATCTTCTCATCGCAGAAAACAACAACTACTCTGATAACTGGTGGTGATTCACCGTCCATTTTTAGATGCTGCAACATAGAGCATGTGGTCGGTAATGGCAGCTTTCCCACACACTCTATCTACGACTGCCTAGTCAAGCACATCAGCTTTGGGGTGCTCGGAGTAACTTAGCATATTAACCTTAGTGATCACGAGTTCTCTACTTGTGGGGTAGATTTTATGAGGCATCTTTTCTCTGGTTGGAGAGATAGTTCAGTGTGTTTATGCACCTGCTGCAGACATCTGTCTGTAACATGAAGGTAACAGATTCTAGTCTTAGTTGGGCTCTCTGAGCATTTAATTCTTCAGAGGATTATAGTGCAGTTGTACTGAGGTGGACAGTTTGCACTTAGGACTTGAAATAGAAAAGTTATATATGTATAAATTCATGTTTTTATTTGGTCACACTTTACACCACATCATTAAGTGGAAATTCCCCCTCTCCCCCCCACCCCCTACACTGCACTATCAGACCTGCCAGCTTACCTGGTGCTACTGCACATTACCAGCTATGAGCTGCCTTTACACTGTCACCCGGTGAAGATCCTCCCTTCATCATAGAATTGCCGCATTTGGCACATAATCCACCACCAGCTGCCTAATAAGCCGATTTTAACAAAAAATGATGTTTCTAGTTCAAACAAATCAAAAGTTGCTAAAAAATGTTGCAACTTATTTTCGTGGAAGACCATTCACAAAGGTTAGCTGGTCGTCTTTCAGTTGCTTATTTCTGTATTTGGTTGGTAAACTGGTACTAATGTAGTTAAATATTTACCCAGACAATAGTATCCTGACTAAAAATCATAAAATAATCAAGTAATACTAGAAAGAAGTGTGCAGCATTATGCTGCACAATTTGTCTTTTCTTGACCCATAATTTAGCCGGCCCTGCTGTATAATTTGGTGCTGCTATGCTGCATGATTCTAGTGGTAAGTGAAATAAGTTAAAATAAAATCCTTGGTGGGCCTCGAATTATCCACATCTAGACAGAAGAACAACCAAATATAAAGTCACGAATGATGATAAGCATTTGATACACCTAGTCTACACCTATCCATGCCTATTATATAAATGCCATTCTTGACTTTTCTTTTTAGAGTTTTTACCACCTCGAAGTCTGGTTAGGTGCAGGCAGTTGGTTGCAGTTTTATACATCTAAAATAAAGTAACCTAAAGTTACCCTTAACGTTTGTGTGCTATTATGGTCTGCCATGGACCGTTTTTGTCTCAATAGTTTACTGTGAGAATTGTTTCCAGACATTTCTTAACCTGTAAAAAAAACCTTTTCATTGGGCTTCTAAGCTACCCCTCTCCCCAACACATTGGCGACTGCAATGGCTGGGAGTATTTTTCTGACCTTTGACTCCCCTCAACTAGTCATGTGTATTTTCTTCTATAGCATGAATATTGTGCTTGTTTTTTTTTTTATTATTTCTTGTTTTCTTTCAGCTTAATGAGTTTTGGGATTCATTTATCAATGCAATAAATATTAGGTCTTGGTGTGGTCAAATCCAATTTAGGCCTATTAATTACAACTACAATTCATAGGCTGCTCCTTGTCTTCTAAATGGAATTTTCATATATGCTTGTCATTCAGCAGCACGGATCCAGTAAAAAACATGCAAGTACATATAGTAAACAAACCATTGACAACAGTATCTTTATCCTCCTTATCGGACCTGAAGCACAGTTCTGTGCCACTCCACTCTGACACTCAACTCCGCTCTACATCACTCTGTGCCATTCCATTCAACGCCACTTCACTTCAACGACACTCTACTCCACTCTACACCACTCCACTCTACTCAACTGTATGCCACTCCAACACTCTACTCCACTCTCTACTCTACAAAACTCCACTCTTTGCCATTCCCCGACACCCTACTCCACTCTGCAACACTCCATGACACTCTACTCCAAGCCACTCTACGCTACTCCACTCTGCAGCACTCCATGACACTCTACTCCAAGCCACTCTACGCTACTCCACTCTGCAGCACTCCATGACACTCTACTCCAAGCCACTCTACGCTACTCCACTCTGCGACAATCTATGACATTCCATGACAATCCACTCCACTCTAATCTACGCCGCTAACTTTTAGCTATGCTGAACAACAGCTAAACTCTATGCTACTCTACTCAACGCCACTCCACTCTAAGACACTCCAATGAAATGAAATGAAAAGTATCTTATAACGCGCGACTTAGCCCGAAGGCGTCAAGGCGCCTAACAGAAAATCCAGAAAAGCAAATAGAAATAAACTACAAGTACACCCTTGCAAACAACCAGGTTTTTAGTGCTTTTCGGAAACGAAGAACAGAGGGTTGAGTTTTAATTTCATCTGGGAGAATATTCCATAGCTTTGGGGCGATAGTAGGAAAGGCCCTACCGCCCCATCTGTTCTTACAGAAGCGAGGTACCACAAGCAGATTCTTTGAGGAAGAACGAAGGAGTCTGCCAAAAACATAGAGGGTCAGCAGTTTCTTAACCCCTCCAGAGCCATTGCCAGAGAGAGCACTATGAGTCAGGCAGAGCACCTTAAAGGTGATCCTCGCTTCGAGAGGAAGCCAAGCTTCAATCTCATCTTTTCCGCGACACTCAACTCCACTCTACAATGCTCCACTCTGCTATTCTTTTGCCAGTAACTTTTGGCCATGCTTATGTAGAACAAGTCCGCAATTTCTGCTAGTCCGCAATTTCTCCGTCTTGTCACCTCAGCATCTCCTCCCGCTCAGCTCATGCAGCCAGCGCCGAGACGCCCCTTGGCTGGGGCAGGCGTGCGCTATACAAGCTCATATAACATTAACATAACATTAACAAGTCTAAAACACATTGGCAAAGCCAATAGCTATCGCCTAGGCGAGACCTATTGGCTTGGCCAATTCTTGTTATAGTTTGCTCTTGCTTGGATATACATCTTTGATTAGCCATGGCATTTTATGAATGTTTCATTGCACCAATTATTTTTGATGTTGGATCATCAAGCAATATTTTTGATAGACTGCAGTTGGAACATGAAGTGTAAATTGTGATATGACAGATTCATGATATAACTTTTTTGATGGATTGATGAGAGTTTTGGCCAACAGCTATCTAGCTGAGGGAGACTTTCCATAATTCACTGTTATTTGCAGAAATCTTCCTTTTATTCTTGAACTTTGATTTCTCCAATATTACATAATCTGCACATTATTTCTTTCCTCCGTATTTGTTTGTATTGTGAGATCACTTTATTATATTGCCCGCCCAACTTATTGAGCACTGTGTTTTCAGACTACACTGAGCACTCATTGCACGTTTTTATTGTAATTGTAATTGCATTTATATGGCACTTACTACCCCTGATGAGGTGTCGAAGTGCTTTTTCGGCAAATAGCGCTCTACTCCAGAACCCAAAGAGGATTAGTGGTGAATTTGTATACAGAGATATGAAATTAATTTGAGTGCGGACATGTGAGTTTGTTATTTGGATTGAAAAAGGACAATGGAGTGATAGAGTAGGGAAATGTTTGCATTTATATAGTGCTTGCTACCCCTGATGAGGTGTCAAAGCACTTTTCGGCGGGTAGCACGCTACTCCAGAACTTCAACAGGATTAGTGGGGAATTAGTATAGGGAAATATAAAATTAATTTGAGTAGTGGACATGTTAGTCTGTTAGTTGGATAGTGGAGGGATAGAAGAGGGGAGGGTCTTGAAAGAGGGTTTTTTGTGAGCTCACAGCAGTAGGATGAGGTTAAGGATGATTAAAGGGAAGGTGGAGGGGGAAGAGTCAGAGGGAAGGGTCTAGAAGGGCTTGTTTGGAAGATCTAAATAGTAAAAGAGGATTGAGATGCTGCACAGTGGGGTAGAGGAGGGAAGAGAGAGAGAGGTATAGGGTCAGAAATATAAGAGTGCATTGGAGAGAGTAGTAGAAAGAGGTTTGAGATGCATCAAAGAGTGGAGGTAGAGAATATATTGAGAGAGTTTTAGGGTGAGATATAGGGTTGTGCTTTGCAGATAATGAATTAGGAGTAATGTCATAAATATAATGGTACATAAGTACATGGATGGTGTATATGTATAAGTAAGGTAAAATATTTATATTTAAGTTGTATTTAATGAATTTAGACTTTTTAAGTGTTGCTGTACCTTAAGTTAATTTATTTCTTTTTATTTAAAAAAATGAATGAATGTGTATTCTCCATACAAATACATATAGTTAAAATAATTGTGGGAAAAACTGAGTCTTTTGGTCGTATCTTTCCATGTTGAATAATTGTGCAGTACAATACATTATGTTGGCATGGCATAAATCATACGTTACAGTTTGAAATGGTACCAAGTAGGACACTGTTGCATGTTCATATGTGATGCCCTTGTTCTATTGGGTGTACGGGTTGCTCCTGTGGTTTACATTGGTTTTCTTTAGGCAGTGCATCGTGTTTATATGCCTTAGCCTGTCATTAAGACACAGTCCTTTTCACTAAACACCCTTGCTCATTGTTTTCTTTTACTTGCTGTCATTTTTATATATATTTGAGGGAAACACTGTCAGTCCTGGGTTGTGTAGACTTCTTTATTAACCCTACTAAATTGTCAGCTCAGGACAAGGCCCACGTCAAGGTGGAATTCCTCAAATATGTGGCAGATCGCAGGGAAGACAGAGAGGTGAGCAAACCCTCTGTGAGAGCGCACCTTCTGACCACGTCTTGCTTGGGCATTGAGCCTTACTTGTCTGTCGTCCAAAATGCCCAAGACAGATTTTTAATGGCACGCTTCAGGCTAAATGTGTTACATCATAGCCTTGTGGTGCCGGCAGGTTACACTAAAACCACAGAGTTGAAGGGCCCGTGCGGCTGCGACCAACGGTCTACGCAGGATACCCTTCACTTTTTCTTACTGTTTCCCTACTATATGCACCCTAGGAAGCGATTTTTAAAAGGTATTTTTAAAAAAGCTGGTTTTAAGCAGGCTAAGGTGACCCTATTGTATTTGAAGTTGTACACAGAGATTTTAACTCTTTGCTGTACTGTAAATTTTTTAAGGTCTGCATGGCGACTCAGAAACACCAGAGGAGAAAACTGATTACAGTGTTCGTAGTATGGTTAGGTCAAAGGTCCCAGTAATAAATTGCGTGGGCAAAGGTACCCCCAAAGTAATGTCCTTTCATTGTGTTCCCTGCTGGGAGGCTGTACCTTGAACGTATCATAAATTACATCTGATTATACCATCTCTCTTTTAACTCATGATATTTTTTAATTATCTGTACGAATGATTCCAGAGAAGGGGTATTAACAATGAACGTCTTTTATAGTGAATTCTGGGTTGGGCCCGTCTTACCATGATAACTGTGACATTTGCATGTTCTAAAATGATTGCACTTTTATGGTATTGTTTTGATGCCGAATAAAGTATATTGATTGATTGATACATATTTATGTATTTTGTTCACAAATTAAAGACTTGCACACATAGCGCTTGGTAAAGATACAGTGAAAACACTGGCCCTTTATCTAACAAATATCTACTATGCAATTTTTGTAATTAACCTCTTACAATGCAACCATCATGTACAGATTCCTTTTCATAACACTCTTCTTTGAGGGTATAGCTTAACTCTACTGATGCAGTCTGTTCCGCAAACTGTTCCTGCTACGAGCTGACATGTTGTTGTAGCACAAGATATTGCATATGGGATTTTCTTTCAAGCGCAGCTGGGGGTTGTGCGAAGTTGCCTAAATGTTACCAAACACTTGCCCTAGCATAAAGCCTTACCGGTTGTCTTTGTCAATGCTTGTTCGAAGCTGAAAGGACTTCCTCATCACTTTCCCGCTTCTGGAATCCTGACATGGACAAAGCTTAGCTAAACACTGACACACATGTTTGGAATGAAAGCTTGCAGCCTCTTCCCATGCAAACAAAACAGTAAGCCCATAGTGAGTTATTTTTAGCCCTTTGTCCTCTCGGAGATGCGTAAGTGATTTCAGATGTGAAATATAGGCCCCGTTCCACCACACGCACACTCCCTCCTGTATTCTGGAACGAAAAAGCGAGAGATGGGGAGGTAAAAAGTCAAACTTGGGAGGAAAATGCAAGTTTCGCTGACTGGCTGCCCATTAGGAGACAGGAATGTGGAAGGCAGGCTGTAGTTAGCGGGGAGGCTTAATCACTTGGACGATTTGGAAGTTCTTAAGTTTCCTTATTCAACTGACAGCAGACGAGAAAGCAATTTCTTGCAGTTAATGATTAATTGGATGAGCTGAAGTCAAGGGCTTTTGACCGAGCAAGTGGCAAACACACATGATCAGGGCCATTTTAAAAAGCAGAAAAGGGGGTGCCAATTTATTAAAACTCTTCCTAGCTTGGGAGAGAGGCAGCGCCTAAACTGTTTTCTGGGCGCTGAGGAGGAAAGACGTCAATATAAATATGTTTCTTCATGTCTGCAGTAGACAGAAAACGACCCAGATATCCCCAGTCTCATAGACCATTTGTATTTGTAGCTATTACATTCATTGCGGCCGATTGGAATGTAAGCATTCAGCGTTTAAAAGTATGGAGGCATGGGGAATAAACACTGGGAATATATATTTCCATATCACACAGTACTGGCCCCTCCCGCAGTGCGCCCCCCCCCCACTCCCCCATGTGTTTCAAACACCTCAATGTGCAGTGCTTATTTTGTGCCGGTGGTGGTAGGTCGTGGGCATTCATTTTTGGGATCGAGACTTACTTTTCATCATTGTACTTATCCCTAGAGAGAGGAGGAGAAATGAAGGACATGAAGGAGGAAGAGACAGATAGTAAAACAGAAACAAAGGGAAGAAGCAGGAAAGGGAAAAACCTGCAGGAGAGACAAAAAGTGCAGGGTGATGGAAGAACGAGGCTTGAGGAGGAATGAAAACTAGGCACGCTTGGTGTTGGGATTCTAAGAAAATGTAGGGCCCTGACCTAGTAATGACTTTTTTTACAAAATTAGAACCTCAAATGGCCATTTTGTCTGTCTGTCTCCTCATTCTTACAGAGGCCATGCACTCACTCCTTCACTAAGACCCCTTCTGGGAGGGAGATTTGCAGCACTCTCCAAACATCAAACCGCGCCAGTGTAGACAGAATACTACAACAGCTGCATCAGACAGCGGAGGATCAGGAGACAGGAGGAAGATTGTGGGTTAGAAGGTATCTTACCATTCCCACATGTACTTGTGGGAAGAGGGAACCCAGGAAGTTCGGCTAGGAATCTCCAAGGAATCATGAACTTGGAACCAGAATATCTCTGTCTCTGCTCCCTTGAGGAAGGGACTTGTTCCTTAACTTTGATACCACCTTCACATTAACTTGATTCCACAGGTTCCCCCGTTAGTACCCATTGGACTAACCCCTGAAGTAAACCCAAATATGTTCCATAGAGTAGATGACATCCTCCCGACACACAGGCACTTAAATGCTCCATTTCTACCTCTCTGTCTGTTAACTGGGTGGTAGTAATTCATGATACATAAAATGTTATACATAAAGCAATTAGACTGAAATATACCTAACATTATCATTATAATCGTTCTGAATAAAATCCCCAAAAGCTATAGAGATGCTCGAAGAAAGCAAATGTCCTGATGCTGATCCTATGGCTAGCTTTATTCTAACACCCTGGACCAGGCTTAATTGTGAATGTACTATGTGTTAAGACAAAAATGTAGGAACCTGTGTGTCAGGTGGACTTATACGGACAACAAGTAGTACTGGATATGGATACACAATACAAACTGGAACATATATTCATAGGAATTTCTTTATTAATATTGGGGTTATATTGTTATTGTGCACATTATATTATTTGTGTGTCATAATACATTACAATTTATGTATACAGTACATTGATGTATCACAAAATACAAAATTGCATAAATACAAAAGTTAATAGTTCAATAAATATTCAAAAACATGGCTAGAAATTGATTAGGTATTGTGAATGTAATCATATATCTGATCTTAGCACTGAGTTAACGGCTAATGCTAGCCCAGCGAATGGCCCTAGCCCTAACCCTAAGACTAATGCTATCCCTAAAACTAGCTCTAATACTGTTCCACGCTAAACCGTAATCTTAAACCCCTAGCCTAAATCAGATTCGAACCTTGAACCTAACCCAAGCCCAGGCCCTAACCCAATGAGAACTGTGCCCCGAACCTAAGAGTAATGCTATCCCAAAGTCCTAACTAAAGTAGGTTAAAGGTAATCTTGGTAAAATATAACTTCAACGTAACATAACATTTTTCTAAAGCAAATTAACGCATTCCAACTTTATTTCTTTGATGTTTGTATTTTCAGTGGTTTTAACTATTATGGCATCCTATTGACAGGACACCGGTCTCCCTTTTCTGTGGGCATCCCTAGTACCGTGATGTATCTAACATACCTATGGGTGCTAGCAATGTGTCGCTATGTGAGAGTTAGTAGAGCGAACAGCCTTCAGGGGGCTCCAAGGAGAGAGCACCCCACCTGCAGATATACTTTGATGTAAAAGTGGGTCCCATGTTGTTTCAGCAGATTCTTGTTTTTGCGTTCGTGAAGGGTCATGAAGTGTTCTAAAGCAGGATAACGGCGAAATGTTAGCGCTATACGCTATACGGAAACAACTACTCAAGCAAATGAAGTCTAGTCACGAAAATCCCATACTCCCAGCAGAAGGTGAACATCCGATAGGGCAGGAGATGATGATTTAGTAAACTGTGTAGGCATGGAGCAGAGGGCAGTAGGAGCCAAGACTAATGCCACTAAATGTTAGATAGTACGAAAGGTGGGCAAAAAGCGACAGGATGATGGAAAGGATTCCACTCCGCATTGCGGCTGTTTAAGTGAATGTTTCAAGTCTTATATTTTGCGCAAGAGGCAAACTGTGTGGTATCAATTGACACTTTTCCTCAGAGTGAAGCCCTTCCTACCAGCACCAGCCAGCAGAACTACCATCCTGCCGCCGATCCATTCCATTGCAACAGATTCAACGCTGAGGTGGCTGGAATCCATGAGATCAAACCAACTCCCCTGAGGGGTGTGCTGCTTGTGGCACCATGCTCAGTGGAGGCTGCTAAGGAACGGAGATGACGGATGGAGGGGGTTGAATAAAAAAAAATCACTTACCTGGTTACGGCTGCCGCCTCTTCTCCGGCCTCTTCTCTTCCTCCTGACTCCCGGAAGGAGGAAGCTCCCAGCCTCCCCTAAGCCAATCACACCGCTGCTGTCACAAGCATAGTGATTGGTCTGAGCGGCCTGTTTGCCCGCTCAGCAAGTGCCTAGGAGCCTTGGGACAGTTCTCCACCGCGCTGAGAAACACAGCTGGGTGGAGAAATGCTAAGTGTGCATGACAGTTGGGCTGGCCCAAGACGGCCGGCTGAACCATTATGCGCACTTAGTAGTGCCCATACCACTCCCCCTCCTATAAACCAGCCCAGCCCTGCCCCGCCGTAACCTGGCTCAGTGCAGAAAAATAAAATGATAACAATGTGTTATTATAAATGTATTTTCCTTGTTGCACTGTTGTGACAGCAGTGGGGCAACGCCTCTCTGCCTTAGATGAGGAGCTGCCACTGACATGCTTCATCGAAGGTCTTCCTGGTACGACTGTACCACATCATCCCTCAGAGAACTACACTGGCTTCCACAGCAAACCAAGAAGACCATTGGGTGTTCAGGGAAGAGGCTCATTTTGTACTGAAAACAGGGCATTTGAGGAGCTGAAATGTAATGCAAGATAATAGTTCTCCCGTATCCCCCTCAACCACTATTCTGGTTTTATTGATCTATTATTTGAAATGTTCGTGTACTGGATACTCCAATTTAAAATACCACTGTGATAAATACAAAATAAATATTGATGGAAAAGCAGGAATTGGGCTGCAGACACTGTAAATCAGCAACATAAAACAGCTCCACTTGAGACTGTTAAATATATCAGGTGGAACCAGCCTTGCTTCCTAAAGTTATAAAGTCAGGGCCTGTTTATAAGCAGCAGATTTTTGTTCCTGGGGCACTCTCATCCCTGTAAGAATAAAAGAGTTGGTGTATTCTAAACAGACTGGAGGAGGAGGAAACACAAAGGGAAGCCTTTAAAAGGGTAGCGCCAGACCAGAGCTCTTAGCTGTCTGCCACCATCAGCCCTTTAATTAGAGGCGTCTTCACTCGAGCAGATGTTGTCTGTCACGAAACCTCTACTTGTCTGGTTAAAGATGTTTATTAGACATCTTTTATTGTTTTTCTGTAGCAGTTAATGTCTTTTCTGTGCCGCTGGTAAGTTAGCTCAGTGGGTTATAGGCCCTTTGCAGGGAAATGTAAAGGAGCAATGGCTAGTCTTGGGAAGACAGGGAGTGGGGAGGCTTTTATGAGTAGAGAATTTACAAAGTTGGTCTGAGGAGGGAGCTAAACTTTCCTGCTATGGAAAGTGCTTTGAAGCAGAACGGGTTGAATTTGATTCAAATGGATAGTCACGTCAGGAGGGTGGTGCAGGAACCCTGGGTTACGTACAGCGAAGGCTGGTTGAATTTGAAATATGCATGGAAGAACCTAGCACACCATGTCCGATCCTGGAATAGACAGAGATTTACAGGCATGGATGACCTTGATACAGGCAGGGCGACCTTGGGTTCAGGAAGGGGTGACCTTCAGACAGGGAATGCTGAAATGGAGACGTGCAGAGATGAACTAGAGACAAGCAGGGGGAGTTTGGCTAAAAGAACATTTACCTTGATATTTGCAGAGAAGCTTAACAGATATAGGAGTAGACCCGAGGCAGACAGAGCTGACCTTCGGAAAAGGAATGTTGAACTTCAGACAAATAGGGGGTAACTTTGGAAAGGCATGGGCGAATTAATGAAAAAAGAACTGAAAATCTGAGACAGATATGTCTGAATTTGAGAAAAGGAGGATTTCACTTGACGGACAGGGGAGACCTTGACACAGGCCACAAGAAACTTGTGAAAAGGAGAGTTGAACTTGAGAAATACAGATATAATCCTGATATAGGCAAGATTGAACTTGGAAAGGGAAAGGCTGAACTTGCGAAAGGCAGGGGCGAGCGGCAGACAGTCATGATTGAACTCGGGAGAAGGAAGGTTGAATTAGGAGACGATGGGTGAGCTCGAGAAGGTGCTTGGCTGAGGAGATGAAGGCTACAGATGGGGTTGGCAAAAGTGAATTGCAGAATGCAGGTTTGTGCTACAGGTAATATAGTATTGGCAACAGGTATGATGACAGAATCTATTTAAACAAACATGGGAAGCTGTGTCTCTTTAGAAAAGAGACAGCCGGGCTATGTTGAGACAGCTGATCTATTACCAGGTCTTTGTGAAGCAAAGACCCTAAGTTTCCCTAAGAGCCATACAGACTTCAACTTTCCCTAATAATTGTACTGGAAAGGTTTAATGTTACCGTTTGTTAACTGATTCGAACTAGTAGTATCTCGAAACAGCTGGCATAGGTGAGTTTTCTGTAGGCCTGATATGTGGTAATGTGGCATAGCTGGTAAAGATTGATCAGGGCCTCTTTGTTTGCATCTGCATTCTCTAGTGATGCCAAATGTCAGGCACTTGTGTGAGCTGTAATGTGTAAGGGTCGTGCTGCAATCCGGGCGTTGGGGGCTCTAACAGAGACTTTTTGGGACATTTACCTCTGATGTCCTGAGTACACCTTGCTATTGAACACACAACTGAGCACCTTCAACACCACTTTAGCAGTTAATTCTCAAGGTAGTGAGGAGGCAGAACAGACAGAGGCTTACTCAGAGACGTCATGTGGGCTAGAAACTCAGGCCCACAATGAACAAGTCAATGTACAACACTGGTTTATCATTAAAAGTAGGAATACTTTATTCTACACAGAGCGAAATTACACACATGCGTATATAAATGCGCACTAAAACAATAGATAAGTTGCACAATGTGAATAGCGCCTAAACATCACCAATTCTTGCCTACTGCTTTAAACAGAGGGTCAGCCACAATCAATAAGCGACTGCTTTAACATCCTGGACATTTTCCCACCATAACTGAGGTCGTACTTTCAGTCTTAATTGTTGGGCTGAGTACTTCATATGACCACATGGATATTGAGTATTTAGCCCCCCCCCCCCCCCCACCCCCGACTTCCCCTCCCTTGAAAGAAAGTTTAAAAAAAGTAAAGTCTGCATGCATTGTTCTCTTAATGTAGTGTCCTTTCAGGGCAGTTGCCTCTCCTGACTATCATTAAATTAAGCTGCTTCTTAGCATGGTTGAGGGCATGATTACAGTGATGTTGGTGAAACTACAAGTCCCAGGATGCAGTGTGCTGTCAGTCTGATGCCGGTACCCATGGAGTGGTGGCACCTGACAGACCTTTCTTTGTATAACCATAAGGGCGGTGCTGAAGTGACCTGATCTGTGGTAACCACAGCAGACTCTTAGGTATAACCTGGTCAGCACTACAGGTCAAAGAGGGTAGCCTGCATCTGAAAGTCTGCAGAAAAAGTGGCCTCCTGTTGTTACAAACTAATGCATCCTGTATCGCACTGTGGTGCTATGAGTTGCTTACACACCAAAGGGTTTCAAGGGACATCATAGACGACGAGAGCCGTTCTGGCCTATGGTGTGAGTGGGGGCCTCTTGGTAAGGAAATATCCAGCTGCTGATAACAACACAACTGCACTTTCATGGTGTATGTCAATCAATCACGAAATTTATAGAGCGCACTACTCACCCGCGAGGGTCTCAAGGTGCTGGGAGGGGGGTAAGGGGGCGCTACTGCTCGAAGAGCCAGGTCTTGAGGTGCTTCCTGAAGGCGAGATGGTCCTGGGTCAGTCGTAGGTGGGTGGGGAGGGTGTTCCACATCTTGGCCGCTAGGTAGGTGAAGGATCTTCCTCCAGTGAGGGTTCTGCGGATACGTGGAACGGTGCGAGGGCGAGGCTGGTGGAGCGGAGCTGGCGGGTAGGTGTGCAGAACCTGTGTGGTCTTCTCTGCATAACCTCGTCCCTCCTGTGCTGAACCCAAAGACATTTCTAGGGAGGGTGACGAGAGAAAGCATGTTGGATCCATAAAATCAGAACCTTTCCACGAAAAATCTGATCTCCACCATCCTCCTCAGCTCTCTCATCCTCTCTAGCCGGAAAACAACACTCCTACCACATATAAAAAAATATATATTCTGATGTCTTTTCACCTATACCTTTCAGACTTTTCCTCGCTTCTTCCAGGCACTTAAAACAAAAAATACCCAAAATACTGCCAAGCTCCTGCACCTCAATTTACATTCTCTTTTTCCTGATAATATTAAAACAATTCCTGCCATCCTGTCGCCAGTCCCGCCTCCCTAAGGCCTTCTATCCACTTTGCAAAATATTACAAGAATGCAGAATGTCTTGTAACCCTCCCGACTTTCCACATGTCACATTTTCCTATTCCCTCAAATATGTTGTTTGTAAAAATGCGAGGCATCTGGCTACACTTCCACAGTAAGTTACAAGTGGCCCGATAATATCCGTTAGGAACCATGCCCACTGGAATCACACTGAGCTTTTTGGCTGCTGAACGCTGCAGAAATCTTTATGTGAAATATGTTAATCCCTTGAGAAAAGCACCTGGAAATCGGTGCTGAAACACCAATGTATGCATGATATTTCCCATAATCCTGTAGTCCCTTTTATTTCTGGGACCTCTGAGACCAGTATTTTTTCAGGGCAAGGAAATGACCGAGGCCATACTAGTCTGCCCACAGGCACAGTGATTACTATGAGCATGCATTTTATGCACCTTTGTTCAGTACCCTGCTGTGCTTAATTTAAGCCAGTGTTTTCCGGTGCTCAGCACCAACACTTAATTGTCAACAGCTGGATTTATGACAGTCTGCCACATGGTGGCGCTGTATTCCTGATGTAGAGATTAGGACAACAATAGTTGTTTATTTGTTCAATATACAGTAAAAACGACTAATACCCGCTGTTCAAGCCATTCTTATAGCACTGGGGCATGGAATAGTCTGCATTGTCACACTTGTAGGAGTGTGATGGTTCGTAGTTATGTTGGTACTGCCATTTGCAGCAATAGGTGTTGCAAGCTACAGTTGCCTCCTGACGAGGTTCCCGGGCACTTATTTTTTTTTTACAAATTAAGCACAGGTGCCCCGTGTACCCATATACCACTACAAATATTGGTGCAGGCCTTGTCCAGATTTTCTCTGTTCAGCTCCGGATGAAATCAACACACTTTAATTGCAGAAGTAACCACTTTTTGGGTTTAACTGTTCTTTTTATTAAAGATAAGGTTGTACAGGTATAAACAATGGTCCATCGTTAATGCCCGTGCAACATCTATGAAAGGTCCACCACCCAAATACAAAAGCAAGCATCAGTGTACAAACTTACACAATTTGTCAAATCTGGACCAGTCTATTCTCATTCGTGCCTTCGCCTTGGCAACGGTGGTTCACAGATCTCGCCTCTGGAACAATTCCATTTAGTCCATATTTGTGTCCATTTATTGGGGCAGCCTCTAGATTCACATACACTGTCTTCTCAGTGAACATACACTGGTGCATGTCTTTATCCCATAGACTCAGAGATGGTTTTTCTTGCACGACCCCCCCACAACCTGGCAATATTTTTTTTGCCAATCGTCATTCCCAACGTCACCCATAGCCTCTCCTTAACATTTAAGTTGGTGGGACCTCAAATATTTAAAAGGCACAGTTTGATATTACAGTCAATTTTGACACCCATTACTTCCTCCATGCTACTCGCCACTCCTCCCAGTATCCTTGGAGAGCTTGACATTCCCAGAGCAAGTGCACAAAGGTACCTTCCTGCCAACACCCGTTTGCGCAGTCCACGTTGGTTCTATAGCCCATTTTCACCAGCGTTGGTCCCGAGAGGTATGTTCTATGAAGTATTTTAAGCTGCACTAGCCTGAGTCTGGAAGAAAAAGCAGTTTCCTTGGGTGAGGCGAGAGCATCTAACCATTCCTCATCATCCAATCCCGCCACGTTGTGATCCCATTTAGCCCTGAGTCGAATTAAGGGATCAGGCATGTTGTTAATAAGTTTTTTGTATATCAGCAAAATTGTCTTCTCAGGGAGATCACCGTCTAGTATGCTGTCCTCTAGTGGGGACGACTCTGGTGGCATCTCTCCTTTTGGTATTGCCGCCTGTAATGCGTGTCTAATCTGCAAGTACCTAAATCATTCTGTACTAGCAAGGTCTTATTCCTCCTGCAATTTGGTGAAGGAAAGCACCCCCTCTGCCCTCCATAGGTCCCGGACCCTGGAGATGCCTATGAGATCCCATCGGTCAAAGCCTTTAGTGAATCGTAAATTACCTAGCAGTGCAGTATCCCAAAGTGGGGTGGCCAAAGTCATTTTATCCTTCCAGCCCAAAATTGTCGTGGCAGCCCGCCACACTTGGACTGCGTGTCTAGTGAGTCCGGACAATTTCAATTTAGAAGGGTTTGCGTAGAGTGCACCCAGAAAACTGCCTCCTGGGAGTAACCAACGATCCATATTCAATCCCGGATCTCCCTACTGCCTGTACATACATTGCTTTATGGCAGCGAGTTGCCCCACCCAGTGATATCTTTTTATATCCGGGAGGGCTATTCCCCCGTTGTACCAGCCTCTCGTAAGCTTTTGGTCCAATATCCGTGGTGATTTCCCTTCCTACAGGATGTCTCTCAAAGGCACTGTCAATATTTTAAAATATTCTGTTTCACTGGGTGTGGTATGTTCTGCAGGGCACAGAAAAACCGTGGAAGGGACATCATTTTAAAGAGGGCTGCACGCCCTAGCAGGGACAATGGAAGTGACTTCCAGTGCAAGACATCACTCTTAAGTCTTTGCAGCGGGGGAAGAAGATTGCGTTCATGAAAGAAAGTCGGGTCCTTAGACACCTGGACAGGACCGGACCGGGAACAGAAACCGGCCCGGGCAAACTGCTCCGCCGGACTTCCTGGGAAGGGATGGGGGTGCGACCTAGCTCTTTGCTGGGGCACGTTTCAGCTGATTTTGTAGCAGGGGGCCGGTATTCCGGACCCCCGGTAACAAAAATTTGGCACCCCAAGGGCCGAAAACCTCCCCCACCCTAGCGGCCCACCGGGGAAACTCTTGGTGCCCGTTACAGCCAGTCTAGTCCCTCCCTCACCTGGATCCCCAGGTATTTGAATCATGAAGCGACTTCAGAAATGGTGAAGTCCTTGGGTAGAGTAGGTGATTTACCGCTAACAAAGTAGAGAACTGACTTGGACCAATTAATTGTATATCCAGAGAACTTACCGAAGGCAATGAATATATACAGCACTCTGCTGAAGGAGGCCACCGGCGATGCCAAGTATAATAAAATGTAGTCAGCGTACAACGATATGCGCTCTTCCGACTCCTCAGCCCATCAAAGCCCTCTAATAACGGGGTCTTTTTGTATCCACATCGCCGAGGGCTCTAGCATGAGGGCGAAGAGCAGTGGGGAGAGAGGGCAACCCTGCCAGCTTCCCCTGCTGAGTGTGAATCTGGGAGAAATGCGGTTGTTGAGCAGTAACCATTATTAAGCAATCTCTTAAGTAATCTCTACTTTAACATTTAGTGTTGACCACTCTGCCCTACAGTTCTTATAATGCCTAGTGATGTTCAGGTCCTGCAGTATTTTAAGCAGTGCTTGGACCACATTATTAACCATTTTAGGCACTGTCAGTTGGCCACTCAATGCTGAATATATTACTTAAGACCACCAACAGGACATAGTTGATGATACTCAAGGGTGCTGACCATGAGTCAGCAACTCCTGTGTGGCCACTCAATCACTCAATCAATCAGGGTTCTTATGTATCGCGGTTAATCACCTGTTAGGGTCTCAAGACAGGGGGGTTCTGCAGTTCAGTCGAAGAACCAGGTCGTCAGTTCCTTCCTGGCTATAGGGGATGCCTTAAGCCCTCTAGCTAGGTTAAACCCTTGCTTTGAACATGGAGCTATTAACTCAAGCCATTAACTATAAAACTTAGTTTTTAGTGACCATTTGTTTCCTGGTGATGAGCAACATTATACAATTTGCTTCCTTACTCAAATAGATATTGGTTATCCAGTTCAGTGCATACCTCCTGGTTAAGGAGCTCAACCGGTTGTGAAATCCTGCGACCTGCTTAGTGGCTGCCCCATAGAAGTCTGCCATGCCCCAACCCTTCCCACTGTCTTCATGGACATTTCACTCCTGGTGGAGTATAAGGGGAAGATTGAGGGCCTGATTCAAATAGAATTAGGACCCGCTATCCAAATTCCAAATTCCCTCCAAACTACAGTCCCTTTGATGGAGGAAATTCAGCAAGTGGGTTCATTCCTTTTTTAGAGTTTCTTCCAGAAACTGGAGAAATTGTAGTTACTACTAAACTTTAAATCAGGCTACTAACGGGTTTTATTGCACATCAACGGGGTACCAGAATTGTCCTCCGTCTCTCTTGGACAAATTAGAGTGGTACCTCACAGTAGTACGCTACTGTTCATAATACAGAATTTACTCCTTTTCCTCAATCTTGGAACGAATAGCAGCAGTCAGACCCTCTCCTACTTGACAGCATTACTGCAGAATTCTAGCAATGCTACTAAGGCCTAGCATTGCATAGCATTTCTTTACTCTGCCCTTGATTACTTTGTCCAAATGCCAAGATGGGTGTGCGTTATACAATTAGTCAGAAGCTCTCACAAGTAAGAGTGGTGGGACAGGGTGGGTTGAGGGGTGGTGGAAGTCAACAGATGACAGGATAAGTAATAATAAATATATAAAACCACTTACTTTGTGCTCGCTGCGGCGGCGAAGCGGAGAGCATAAAGTGGCTTTATTTATTTATTTAATATTACTGATCCCATTGTCTGTCGACTTCCACCACCCGCGCCCTGCCTCACCATCGCACCGTTCTTACCTGTGCGAGCCACTACTGCAATTAGTCACATTAAATCAGTCAATAACGTAAATCTCCCATGTAGGACCTCATTCCAAGTAAAATCAGAGATTTGGTGCATTTCATGTTGTCAGTCATATTCCGATTCTCAGAAGTGCAAGATTAGAGTGCACCAGTGGCATTTCCCTGGGCAAACTACTGCAAGTTTTATCTTTAAGAATTTGCATGGAGAAAAAGGCCACAAAGAGTTTTGCAACCCAGTACGAGGCAAAACGTGTGGTTTTAAGCAGGGCTTTAAGTGGGATGAAAAAAGTGTGTGGGGGTTTCCTTAAAAGGGGCATGTTCTGTGTAGTGAGGCACATGGTTTAGACACAAAATCAATTTCTGTGATTCCTGTAGTATACCACCCGAACAGTATTTTGGTGACTCTGAGCTTTTATTTCATCCAGATATATAGCACAACAACTGACGTACATCTAAACAAGCCAGGACTATTGGCTTTGTCAAAGGTCGCTAGCTTTTCAGTATAAATGAGTAACATTGATTTAGTTGTAAATAGTACTAAACATGATTAACTTCTGAAATTGAGACTGTGATTTAAACATTACTGAGGCCTTTGGAAAGAATAGTGGTCTTTAAAGTGCCTTAATCACTCCAGTTATGTTCACTCTATGACTTACATGTACGCCTTTTTAATCTATACATCTCCATCTGTACACACGTTTACATGTATTTAGTAATAAGCAGCATAGAGAATAGAATGGCTTACCTAAATAAGCAAACATATAAATATAGGGCAGGGAAGCAAAAAATGGTTGTCTTTATCAAAGAATATTGCTACCTACTATTTACTTCACCCTTTTTATTGGCACAAAACATTATTATTATTGTGCCAATAATCAGACCATTCTTGCTTGTCCCAGCAAGGTAAAAAACATATACATAAATAGAGGGGCAGGAAGCGAAAAAATGGCTGTTTTCATGAAAGAATATTGCCGTCTACCATGTATTCCACCTTCGTATTAGAACAAAATATCATTACCATGCAAGTAATCAGACCATTTTTGTTTGTCCCAGCGAGGCGAATAGAAGCAGCCCAGTATATGAATGAAATTATTCGAGCTATTTTTCTAAGTATTCTATCAAGTCTAAGCACCGGTTAATAATCAGGTAAATGCTCCTGCAACTAGAAGATCCCCTACCCAAACTGGCTCAATCAAAAAACGCACATTAAAGCAATAATGTTTTTACTATGCAGGTTCTCCATCAATCCGCATACTGACCTAGATGGCAATTTGATTACTGTTTTTATCGCATCAAATATGTTCGCTTGCTTATAATAGGTAAGCTCTTCTCTTGAATTATAAATGCTACAACTATGGCCAAAATAGAATAGCAATAAGAAAATAGGTGAAATACAGTGCAACCTCACCCTCATAGCAATGCTATATATTGCTACACCATATATCAACTTGTCAGAAATAACATTCTCTATATAGAATAGTGTGCAACACCTAAAGTTAGGTCCTTATCTTCATATCTGAAAGGGGCCATATATCTAGACCCTCCATGCTCTCTCTATCTTAGTAAGCCATATATCTATGCCATTTGTGCATCGTTTTCCTTCTTTCTTTCTTTATCTGTTCTTACTGTTTAGAGTGTGACATTGGCTATATACACGATACTATGAATAGATATAAATGACCAGTATGGTGTCTTTAGTTAGATAACATTTGTTATAATGAGTCCTTTTTTAACGCACTGTACTCGTCTTTTGGGCAGATGAATTAAATTGTTTAGGATATGTTAAAAGTCGGTATTATCAATGATGGAAAAAACCAACTATGAGCACATGTTAGAAAAATCTAGGCACTAATTGCTATGTACATAGTAATACAATATTTGTAAAATCAATTTTAAAATCTTTTTACAGTGTGATGGTACAGTCCTGAGGAAGGCACATAAGTGTCGAAACGCGTCGACAAAAAACAGGAAACCATCTGTCTTTTATACCCAATGAACTATTCATCTGATTGAAGATATGCATATTGTTATATGCCACTAATCTTTTTTTATCTTTTTTTGTATAATTAAGAATCAATTTTATTCAATATCATGTTATTAAATTTGTATCTTTATATGTACATGCAATGATGCAGTATCTTTCTTTAAATATGTACTGATTTATTTCTTCATGTGTCAGTTGGTTCAGGAAATTTGCCTGGGTATTTTTTCTCACATTTGTTCTATGCCCTGACCCAGGAATTCAATCCGTTATCAGGGGGTCCTTTGTTACTTCACACTATTAAACATTACTGAGGCCTTTGGAAAGAATAGTGGTCTTTAAAGTGCCTTAATCACTCCAGTTATGTTCACTCTATGACTTACATGTACGCCTTTTTAATCTATACATCTCCATCTGTAAATCTTACAGTTCATCTTTTTCCTGTTCAGCACCAACTTCCACTCTCTTCTGACTACACTTTCTCATATCTCCTTCACTTCATCATCCCCAAATACACAACACACCCACTCACCTGTAACCACTGGAGTTTATTTTACTTTCACCTTGTCACTCTTTTGACAACTGCATACAGGGCGGACTGGCCGTAGTGGGCACCGGGCATTCCCTCGGTGGGCCGACAGGGTGAGGGGCCGGTTTTAGGCCCCTGGGGGCAGTTTTTGTTACAGAGCCGTTTTCGGTCCCTGTAACAAAATTGTTCGAAACCGACCTTGGCAAAGAGCTTGGCCGCACCCCAGCCCCCTGGGGGCCCGGTGAGCACTTTGCCAGGGCCTGTTTTGGTTCCCAGTCCGGCCCTGACTGCATATCTTCTTCACTGACAGAATCCTGCGCATACTCACCATTACAAGTGGAATACGTGAATACTGCTTTGTGCAGCCTGCAGAGAGGTCAAGGACTTGATGACCTAGGACCTGCCTACATCAACCATCGACTGAACTTCCAGCAACCCTCCAGACACCTGCGCTCCTCCTTACTCTCCCTCATACACACCCAGCCGATTTTATTTATTTTATTTTTTATTTATTTAATGCGATTTTCTATTGCGTGAACATTACCCGTAGGTGTCAGAGCGCTTTACAAAAGAACCAGTTGCGATATATAAGGACTTAGGATTACATGAGTTACATAAAAGATATGAACAGGAAAAAAATTGCAAATGTACAAGTTGTAAAGTCACACAGGGAAGAGATACAAATAGAAAAAATTGCAAATGTACAAGTTGTAAAGTCACTCAAGGAAGAGATACAAATGGATAAACTCTAAGAATCACATAGGAATGATAGTGAGTACAAAGGTCTACTACATATACTAGTGGTTAGAGTTATCTCTATATACATATATATACAAATAGTAGATTTTCTCAGGATTCCATTTTACCAGCGATTTGGCTTGGACAAGTTTATATCACATATTTACAGAGAGAAAAGAGAAATATATATTTTTTTTAATTCAATTACATTAAAATAAAAAGGGGTAGAGAGCGGTATGTGGGGGAGAAGAGTTGGGGGCTGAGATTGGTGGGAGGAGAGAGGGGGACCTGAGGGGGAGAAAGAGATAAGGTCAGCAGGATAGAATCAAGGGACCAAAGGAAAGGACAAGACTCAACAAAATGGCGGACCCGGGTCGTGGGCATCGATGGAAACCATCTCAACATGGCAAGACATACCCAGGGCAAGAGCGACAACAGGAGAGGGTCCCAAAAGGGCGGGGCACACTCGAGTTCCATTCCAAAAGTTACGAGGGTCAAGTCCAAAGAAAACCAGGGAGCCGACCCAATGGAGGAAGAACAAGAGGGGAAAAGGGGCCAGACAGTCAAAAGGAGGAGCATCTTCAGTATTTGCACCTCCTTTCACCACTGCTGCACACACATGATCCCTGGTCTAAATGCCCCCACGATCCTGTACTGGGCACCACAGTCCACCCGTGTCATTAGCTGGAGGGGTGTTAAAACAAATCCCTAGGTCTCCACCCGGCTTTCATGCTTGACAAAAAGCTGATGTCTATCTTGGCTCTCCCAGGGGGGCTTTAGCGTCTTCGTCATATGTAGGGGGTGAGCGCTGTAATTCAAATCCTCTCCCGGTCATGTAACCTGTCTGCTGTGGCCACGGACCCCCACCCACACACTGCGGTCACATACATCACAGTCACTACAGTGGTCGCTCCCTCTCCTACATCGCTGCCAAGACCTAGAAAGATCTCTCCCTTCAGCTCCCTCCCTGGCACACTTTTTATTGCAGATTTATATAGCACAAACACAACCTGAAGGTATTGGAGCACTTAGCATGAGCACCAGTTACATTACACAAGGACACGTTCATTTTCTTTTTGGTAGGCGCAGGGAGATTAGGTGATTTGCCCAGAATCACAGGATGTGGAGTCGACCCTGAGGCTCAAACCTTGATTTCCCAGCTCCAAGGTCGGCAGTCTAGCCGTCAGACCACATCCTCTCACCACGCTTCAGAAAGAGACTCAAGAGCTAGCTCTTCTAGACACAGAGCCCAGACACCCCTAGGGGTGACAGTATTGCGCTTTACAAATGCTGTTTTATTGATTGATGACCATGTATTCTGAATAACTTTTTTGATCTATTGACTGGCACTGTGAGAAAGAAACTGACGCTGCCTTCAGCCACACCTCCAGAGCAATGGCGGCCATTATAAAAACCTGGAGGTGACCTAGTTCGCTGTATGCATACACAGGAACACACCACCCCAGACATACCTAACTTAATCTTGCATTTTCTAAGAGCATTAAACATGTGAAATATGTCCACAAACTAAATCACTGACATAGGTTACCTTAAGGTTTTTTGCACCCATTGCTCAGAAATCGATCAGTGTCTTTGCCAGTAATGTTAAGGACATGAACCTAGGGCCTGATAGTGACCAGTCAATGTCTGTTTTTAATCACTATGGTGCGGACCCAGCCCACTTAAAGCCCAGGTTTTAACACATTCTCTCTCATTCCAGCTTGCACTGCTGAGAATGGGGATGTAAAACGTCTGCTCAGATACTTTAGCGCACCCAAATATCCCACAACGAGGGCCGTGCGATTTTCTCAGCGTTCAACCCCGTAGTGCAGCTGCGGTTACTGATTTGTATCCCCGACATTTTAATGAATGCTGCCCATTTTAAGCATAAAACATGTGGTGTCTTAGCGTGGACACGTTCTAGTGTTTCTATGTATTGTAATACACTCTACACCCACCCACCACAGACGTCATGGTGTCACATGACGCTGCCAATAAAAGAGGCTGAGCGCACGTGCTCAGGACCTTTCCTACCACTCATTCCTGGTGTCCGTGTCATCCTTGCTGCACATAACATGAGGGCCCAAGGCCCATACCATTCAAACATTACAATGGCGACGAGGTCGGTAGTGCAACCCACGCGTGCCACTACCAATCACTGAGGAAAAGGGGGAGATAGTGCCTGCCTGAAGGGCACCCCCTGCAGCAAGGCACAGCGAGCCGAGAAGCCGGTGCATGTCGGAGCCCAGCAGCCACCAAGAGGCGACCAGCTAGCCGACTGAAGCCACCTGCGACGGCCGCCACCAACATGGGCCTCGAGGAATGAGCGGACCGCCCAGAGCCCACCTGAGACGGCCGCATGGCCACAACCCCACCAGAGTGGTGCACAGACCGGGCGGAGTCCACCCGCCACGACCGCGACGCAGCATCTGGCCTGCCGGCCGAAGGTGAGCCCCTGGGGGCGAAGGCCCAACAGTAACTGTGCCAGCAATAAGCAGGACCAGCGGAGCCTACCTGCGGCCTGCCTGAGTCATCCCTTGCCCCCGCCGCGTGTGTAAAGGAAGCGGCGGGGCCCAGAGTAAGCCACGGCGCGAAGGGAAGGCGGCCGGACTCAAAACCCAACTACACCAACGAGGGGGAGGGAGCGGAGTAGCTAACCGCCGCCCGACCCCCCTCGCGACGTGGTCCAGGTCAGCGGAACCCACCCGCGACCGGCCGGCGGCACCTCCACCGAGGGAAGACACAGCAGCGCCAGCGGAGCCCACCCGCGACCTGCCGGCGGCACCCCCAGCGAAGAAGAGACGAAGCAGCGCCAGCGGAGCCCACCCGCGGCCCGCCGGTAGCGCCTAGCGGGGGACAGTGACTGCAGAGCCAGCGGAGCCCACCCGTGACCTGCGTGAAGCAAGGCAGGTCTCCGCCGCGCAGCGTGTGCCTGGAGAAGCTGCAGCGGCGGGAGACCGGCGACAGTGGGGCCAACGGACATAGTACATTAAGAAAGACAGTGCCGGCGGAGCCCAACCGCGGCCTGCCTCGAGCGTCCCCCGCCAGGGAGGAGTGACCCGCCGGAGTGAAGCTGCTTCTCCCCCCGCCCGCGTGAGCACTGCCGTGGCGGCTGCGGACGGGGGGGAGAGAGAGCGAGGAAGAAGCAAACATCGGCAGGCGGCCAGCGCTGCCAAGATCAGAGGGCGCCCCTCCCCCCTCCTCGTGTGCTCCGTGTGAGGAGCAGAGTGCAGGGAAGCGGGGGTGAAGTGACCGTCTGCACCGCACGCGGCCAGCGCCGCCGTCAGCAAAAAGGTGCCCCCCTCCCTGTGTGCTCCGGGTGAGGAGCACAGTGCCAGCAAAGCGGTCAACACCGCCAAAACCTCACGCAAGTCCCACTGGGACACTATCACAAGAGGAACCACCTGTGCACCAATAAAGACTGTGGAATTGGCCCCCAGCATCCAAGCTGCACCACACCAGAGGGACATACACAGTGCTTTTGCAATATCTGCCTGATTTCAGCACATTTAAAATTCAGTATAATTCTGGAACACTAAAAGCATAGAAAATCCACTCACCCATGCTCAGCAACAGCTCCAACCCCCTGTGCACTGAAGCAGTAGAGTGCACACCCGGGAAGACAATACAGGCTGCTAAAAGATCCGGCAACACTGCCACCCAGTGGCCAAAAGGCATTACTGCACCAACATCTTTCAGCACAGGAACAAGCACTGCTCAACGCAAAAGAAGTTAGCACCATCTAGCGGCAACAGACGGAGTAGTGCCCCAAGGGAAAGCATCTCAACGCTGCAATCCAGAAAGCGCGCTCCGCGCGGAAGACGAGGAAGAGAAGACAACAACACGCACCAGCAAGGAGTCGGCAGATGCCACTTCCAGAGTGACGTGGGAAGAGGCACCAACGCCTCACCAAGCACCCAAGCAAGGACGAAACGTCTGGAGAAAACGACTGCCAAGCAATGGAGGAACGATCAGGGAATAAGACTGCCGAGATCAGAAGACGGAGAGAGCAGTGACTTCTAGTGGCCACAGGAGATCACCGCAGCATCAACTACTCCCGCCAACGGTCCGAAGCAGCAAACTTCTGACGCCATCCAAAGCAGCAAGTACCCGACGGTCCAAAGCAGCAAAGTACTGGACGTCAGCCAAAGCAGCAAGAAAACGACGCCAGCCAAAGCTGCAAGTACCGACGACACGCAACAAGTGTCCGAGAGCCTTGAAAAGAACGGGCACAGATGACACGCGCCACGTGGCAAGGCACAGCCCCCACGAGATGGAAGAAGGGCACAGGTAACGCCACAGTGCAGAACAGTTACCGAAGAAGACCACTAGGCGTGGCACCCCCAGAAGCCGATCCACAGAAAGATCGCGTACCAAGTATGACCCGCGATGGGTTCTCTAAACCTACATCAGAAAGTCTGATGTACGACCAAAGAAACCTGCCAAAACATCAGCAGGAGCGGACCGCCAAAGGGTCCAGGACGTTCGACCTAGCCAAGGTCTCCAAACACCATCCCACGAACGTCACCTACAAGAATCAAGAGAAGAGGGTTCGCGACACCAACTCTGGAAGCTGAGGAAGAAGGAGGAAGGTTCCAGTCGGGGACAAACCAGGACCACACATGCAGCGGGCGCGCCCTGCATGGAGGAGCCAGGTCAGGAGAGAAGATGCAAGATCGGACGAGTGATGTCGCGAAACTGTAAGGGAGAAATGGAGCGATCCGTGTGGCACGCCTGCCACCGCGAAAAGAAAGGAAGAAGAGGAGAGATCTGTGTGGCACAGCTGCCACTGCGAAAAGAAAGGAAGAAGAGGAGAGATCTGTGTGGCGCCTCTGCCACTGCGAAATGAAAGGAAGAAGAGGAGAGAGCTGTGTGGCACGTATGCCACTGCGGAAAGAAAGGAAGAAGAGGAGAGAGCTGTGTGGCATGTCTGCCACTGCGAAAAGAAAGGAAGAAGAGGAGAGAGCTGTGTGGCACGTATGCCACTGCGGAAAGAAAGGAAGAAGAGGAGAGAGCTGTGAGGCATGTCTGCCACCATCAACAGAAAGGAAGAAAAGGAGAGATCTGCGTGGCACGTTAGCCACAGTGAAAAGAAAGGGAGAAAAGGAAAGACAGGTGGCACCCTGCCACGGCTTGCGAGCAAGGAAGGTATCCACGTGGCCGTTGCCACAGATAAGAACAGAAAGAAGTATATCCACGTGGCCGTTGCCACAGTTAAGAACAGAAAGAAGTATATCCCCGTGGCCGTTGCCACAGTTAAGTAAGGAAGGAATATATCCACTTGGCTGCTGCCACAGTTAAGAGTGAAGAAGAAGTCAGTGCGCAGTGAGTCCCCACAGTGAGCCCAAGGCCAACCATCATTCCACGGCGAACCACGAGAACTCCAACCGCACCCGTCACCGCGGAGGTCAGCAACAGAAAGAGTGTGAGTACAACGGGGCTCCCCAAGGCTTGCAGACTGTTTCCATCAGCACCACCAACCAAGCCGAGCGGACAGTTGTTCCCCCTAAACAAACTGAACTCCATCTGCCCAATTCCAAGCAGCGGCGGATTGAACAGCTTGGCGGAACTGAACACTTCACTGCATCCTGAGATATGTTATTTTCTACAAATGTAAACTCTGAGGTTGAGTCTTTTCATAGATTAAAAGGGGGAGTGATGTGGTGTCTTAGCGTGGACACGTTCTAGTGTTTCTATGTATTGTAATACACTCTACACCCACCCACCACAGACGTCATGGTGTCACATGACGCTGCCAATAAAAGAGGCTGAGCGCACGTGCTCAGGACCTCTCCTACCACTCATTCCTGGTGTCTGTGTCATCCTTGCTACACCTACCATGAGGGCCCAGGGCCCATACCTTCAATCATTACAAAACAGCAGCGAGTAGGCACGGCATGGGCCATGCTATACCTCATTCTCCGTTGACTCCAGAATATCGCCGAGGACTTTCTAGTTTATTAAAAGCCACCTTCCGCAGGGATAATTCCATATTGGCGCGCTGCACTTCGCTTCCACTGCTCGTCAGTGGTAGTAATTTAGGCGCTCAATTTAAGCGAGCAGGGGCGTAGCTTGGTCAGTAAGATTAGTGGCAGTGGAGTAATATTAGCAACTGCGGTGAAGGGGGGAGGGGGGCGACTCCCGGACACCCCCCCTCCTCCGGCACTGTGCCTGAGCGGCAGGCCCCTGGCGTGTGAGCTCCTGACTGGGTCCGGGGGTCCCCTTCCATGTACTTTGCAGGGCCAGGGGGCTCCCTCGAGTTTTTTACACCACTGATTGAGGGGGAGGGAGGGTTCCGATTTTCCAGCAATCATGCAAGCATTTAATTTAGAAATACATAATACGGGGGAAGGGTGCATCAAAGGGTCTTAAAGCAGATGAAAGGGCGAGGAAGGCAGATTGGTTGGGGCACTAAGTGAAGGAGAAGGAAAACACACTGTTTTGTAAACCTGCCTTTTTTGAAGACTTCCAAAACAGAGAAAGGGAGAAAGTGTGTGTGCGTGTTTGTCTGTGTGTATGTAAACATGTGTAGTAAAATACGACGGTCACCTCAGATACGATACCTGAATTACAGCAGCTGCACCCAACTATTTTCTAGAAGAAAAATATTAGACTTGTGTAACACCCCAAACCCCGCCTCCCCCACCCTTCTCCCACACACCCAAGCTACGACCTTGCAAGCGTTATACTCATACAACTTCAATTTAATTTCAATACTTGGAATTCTATGCGTTTGAACTATTTATCATGAAAATGACATTTTTTTTAGCAAAATAATTTCTGAAAATGCTGTCTGTATCCGTAAGGAGAAGTGACTCTTTAATGCACCATTTTACACATTCTCTCACACACTTGTTTACGAGCAGAACGTTACTCCAGTCCCTCCCCTCCCGCCCCCCACCAAAAAAAAACCCTGGCTCCTCGAGCAAAACGGGAAGTTGCCTTCTACAATAATAGAGAATTGAGAGTGGGTTCATTGAGTTCATGGGCTAGTGATGGGCGGGGATTCCTGGAAAGGCATTCACGTTCTATAGTGGGCGTGGCCAAGCTCACGGGAATGTTTACATTTCGACTGAAAGCTGCACAGTCGATGTGTTTTTCGCGCCGCTTTTTTTTTCTGCTGTCACTTAATCCGTTCTTAGAAGCCACGGGGTCTCCAAGCCGCAACCAGAGGGAGCTGCTGACATCACATGACAGGTCCCCCAGATAGATGGATGCCCCACTGCTCAGACAGCCCTGGGAAGCAGCTCGCTGCGTGCCGAGTCCTGAAATACTTTCAAAACCCGCGGGTTAAGATTGAAGAGATTGGTAGTGGTTGGCGCGCGGTTGGTGTGCAAGTTTTTCATATAATTTAGAACGCTTGCTGCCTTCTGCTAAAACTTAATCCAAAAACAAGTAATCGTCGACACAGTATGGTATTATTTATCACACCATACATGCCAACATTTTAGAACAAGAGAGTGGGGGTATATATTGGAACAACAAATCGAGGGAATGCATTTTCCTCAGTCACTGATAATTAAAGCAGATACAGTTCTAGGCGAGAGATAGATAAAAGGAAGCCTTTTTGGGCTTCAAATTCGGAAGTCTCCCGCCTGAATTGGGTCTTTTGGCATGCATGGTAGACAGAGGTAGTAACTGCACCAGGAAGGAGTTTACAGGTAAAAAATGTCCAAAACCACAAGATTTCCACAAAGTATTTCCCAGGCCTTGCCGAAACGATTTCGGGAGGTCCACTAGGAAATCTCTTCATCACCGCAGCAGTGCCCTTCCTGACCATCACTCCTGCTGCGTTATTCCTAAACTGGTCCTCAGCATGGCAGACATTCCACTAAATCCTTCCTATGCCTGGCCTTCCACCAGCGGTTGAAGAGCATAAAGAAAAGTGTAGGAACGGTGATCCTGAGTACAATGGGCGCATGGCCAACAAGTGTGGAGCCGGGTCAGAATCAAGGCTAAAAGAAAAAAAATAATTGGTAAATATTTTATTAGCCTTTGGCCTGGACATAAAACATAATACATGCACCTCAAACGAGAAATAAATGCAATTTACATTAATCTGTGGGAAATCCATTTTTCTGGTAGAAAAGTTTAGTTGGTTAATGCGATCACTTCAGATATCTGCAGGTGTACCCGGGTGATCCTTGATTTTATTCCTGGAAGGTGCCCTTGGAAAATAGTGACATATATTTGTGGTGCTAAAAGGCCCTTCAGAAAGCAGGGTGACCTAAGTAACTCATTAGTTTAAAACATCTATTACAAAAAGTATAAGATAGGTTTCTCAGAGGCTGGCACAAAATGTGCAAACAGAGTTTGTTGAAATATTTACAGTACTTTCAAACCTAATATTTTGAGTAATTCACCGAGTGTAGCTAATGAAACCTTTTCTACAGGTTTCCTTTAAAAGGACAAATTGTAGATTCTATCAATCATTTAAAACCTATAATGGCTCCTAAGCAGCCTTCAGAGTTGGCAATTAATAAATTGCACACATTCACATTTCTTTCAGGTAACAGGTAGAGTGAAGGCTTGCTTCTTCTTTAGCTGTCTCACCTTTCTCCCACTTCCCGTTAAAGGACACACTTCTCCCCTTTCAACCTACAACAACCAAATACAAAGTTTTAGATCCCTTTTGATCACATTGAAAACGCCTGAGAAAATAGTTCCCTTGCCCACTTCAGTCTCTGCCTTCTGCAAAGCAGATACATTACGAAGGCTTTTATTATAAGCCAGGTAAGTCAGGTGTAGAGGTAGCCTGTAGTTTACTGCTCTGGCCGATCACAACGGGCCAGGTATTCCTGCCCTTGTATTTTCCAGATGTGGGAGCACTGGTTGGGTTTTACCTGTCAGGAAAATCACATTTGGATCGGGCAGTGGCTGCAGGCAAAATTGCAGCCCAGTCCCCGCCAACTAAGCATGAGCGGATTTTGCGGATTGGCAATCCGCGAATTTTGCGGATTTGCGGATTCGCAATCCGCAAAATCCGCGAATTCCCGCGAATTTGCGGATTTTTTTTTTTTTTGTGTTCGCCCGTGTTTCTGCCAGTTCGCGAGGGTTTTTACAATTTCGCAATTTGCGAACTTACCTGTCGGGTCGCAAGTTTTGCGAACTTGTTGTTTCTACGTGTCCAGCCTGTTTGGGACACTCTTCTTCATCACTGCCACTCTCTGTCACCACTGCCACTCTCTGACTACTCATGCCACCCTCTGGCCCACCCATGCCACCCTCTGTTTCATCACTACACCCTCTGGTTGTCCAGTGTACATTATTTTCGGCAAAGCAAAGCACACCTTCCCTGCCTCAAGTGACCTGAATTAATTTGGGGCTGATTAATGTGTCACAGAATATTTTTTTAGCTGGCACCTGCTTCCTTAGTGCGCCCTGATTAGTGATCTTTTGCACTTGCTAAGTGCTTTCATTGTTGCAAAATTAGTTACAACACCTGCCCTGCCCCAACTGACAATAATGAATTAGGGGCTGATTAATGGATTTTAACTTCCAGCCTGGCTCCTGCTTGTCTCCCTTAGCTGTAATTCAGGACCTTTGTGGCATATGTGTAACTATTCTGAGGTTCAGAGCAGGGTCACATAATAGTTTCAACTGGCAACTGAACTCTGGAGGGGCCCCTCAGGAAGCCCTACAGGAAATGGCTACTAATGATGTGCCTGAACTTTTGAACCTGGTAAGTAGTTACTTTCAGTTTTGCCAAGATCGTATTTCTGCAATTTCGCACTTATTCGCGGGGCGCGAACTCACGCTAACAGTGCGAGCAGTGCGAGCAAAATCCGCTGCTCGCGGATTTGCGGATTTTGCGGGAAATTCGCAAATCTCGCGGATTGCGGATTTCCCGAAAATCCGCAAAATCCGCGAGCGGAACGGATTTTCCGCCCACGCCTACCGCCAACCCACCCCCATGGCATTGGGGTTGTAACAAGGTAGGATCCTTCTGCATGGGTACCCCCCTGCAGCCTATGGAGCCCATTCTCCCAGGTTGTCAGTGAAGCGGCAGTATACTAAATAGAGGGGCATCACTGAAAGCATAATGACCATCTGCAAATAGATATACAATCTGACTGCTTCCTAACATCTCACAAAGGCACTGAGATATGAGATGATAATACAAATGCTCATCCCAACAGATCCCTCCACTTCTCTCTCCCTCCAACCATGCCAACTTAGGACCACTACTATACACTACATCTCAGAATGGATAACTCAGTGCAGTAACAAACATAGCAGCCTGTACCAAACATAATGTGATAAAGGGACCTGCAGACTTGTTCAAGGCTACCAATATACTGAAAATAATAAAACTAAACATCTACCTCTCACAGTTCATCATCCATCACACTGCTACGCACTGCGTCCCATAACACAATAACTGCACTTCCGTGGTCATCATGCACAACAAGGAAACACTTCCCACATAGGGCCAAAGCAAACACAGCATCCTTCCAACCACACACCCTACATAGTGTAGTGTACTCCCCATGTAGGCAAGCGCTTCAGGAGCCCACAAAGGGAGTAGTACACATTATATTCATGATGTAATACAATACAATACAATACATTGAAAGAAACATACATACATATGTAAGCTTGTGTGTATTTGTATGTCACTCATAGTGGTGCACAAAGGTAACATCCATTTTAAAATACACAATGTCATGAAAAGTCTTAATTTGTCCTCATCACTGAAGTAGTAGGGCCAACTTCCTCACCTCTAAGAGTTCTTTTAGCCCAGTTTGTCTGGTGTTAAATCTGTCCATCCATCTGTATTCAAGTGTAGTAATAAATTGCGTACATTACCTCCTCCCACTCTAGACTCTTGTTTGACCACTACAGTCACTAGGCATACAATGTCTTCTGCAGTGTGCTTGAGGGTGCTACAACTTTCAACCACAGGTGCTACAATTACTCTACATCAGATGCAGCTTTTTTGTTGGTGAATGGGCTGCTTGATCATTTGCATGGTTTGTCCTATATGCAAGCGTCAGCAAGGGCCGGTGATTGCCCCTGCCGACACTTTTTTAGTTTTGCAGTAAGAAAAATAACTCTAATCATATTTTTTAGCTCCCATATGCAAACCCCTTGTATTCAAATTGCAATCAAAAGATTGACAGTACCCACACGTAAGCTGTCTCGAAGTTGGCGCAGAATTGTACAGGGACGTGACCGAACACATTCAATAAATGCAACCACAAGGTCACAAATATATCTACTCTAGGGTTGTGGAAAATCCAGCCCATTTACCAGTCTATACATAATGGGGGCCTTAATGTGGCAAAAGTACTCACACGGTTGGTTTATACCTTCTGGTTGGAGTCAGTAATCATGAGAACGGTCCCAGCTCGTCTCATAGCTTGGGGTGACTGGAACTTTAGCTAGCCCATTTGATGGCGTTTTGTGGTAAGAATATGAACTTAGCTGAAAAAGTCTTATTTGGCCTTGCATTTCCTTCTAATTCTCTAAACCTACCCACAGGGCAAATTATCACTAGGGCACTTGGACAGTGACTATTATATCCCAAAAGAGAATTTGTCTCGGTCAGTTTTGTAAAAAGTGTGATATGCAGCTTATTATATTCATGTCAATAATTGATCAGCATTACTTTCAGCAAGGGAGACCTAGTGAGTCTCTGTGTGTTTCTTATACTACCACTATGCCATTTACAGTGCTGGTCTAGAGCAGAATTGCCACAAATTCTTTTCCGGGACAGTCTCCAGCACAAAAGCAATCTTCGCCAAAGAGTCTGTCCCAGGACACATATGCGTCAGCAGGCTCTGGCTCTAAGCCATTTCCAAACCATGTCTCCACCACATCAGCACTTTTTATAAGACATCCCAGACCAAGTCTCTAGGACCTTAGGAATGCTGGACCTTGTCTTGCACCATAACCCTTTGCCTTACACTACTCACTGGAGCACTTGGTGCAAAAAGCACTTTCCAAGTGTAAATTCAAACATCCTAATTCACATCTTGGGTGACAGAATGGTGCAGTTGTAAAGAGGATGAAGTCCTAATTGCTGGATTCGCAAGTTTACGGGCAGAGATGGGACTGTGGACTGGGAACCGTCCATAAGTGTGTACACATTCACAACACAGGATTTAGCTTCTCTGATAGGCAGGAAACATTGCTGTGCTGGCGTGGCAGAGGAGAGTAAGTGCTCCTATATCTAAAGCGCTTGTGTTAGAAGGGGGTTCTCCACCAGGAAAAGTATTTTTATTTTCTTTATTTTTTACCTCATGAAAATCTTAACCCGTAATTTCTCTACTTTGGAGTAAAAGAGTAAACTCCACATATGCTGATTTTGCGAAGGACTCCCATGATATTTTGTAAGTCCCTGAAAAAGTGACAAACCTGCTCCACACAAAGCAGTCATCTCCCAGACGCCGATTTCTGATTTTTCTACACTAGAGGGACTCTGTTAATTGGGCCCAAGATTCCTCCGGGGTGATTGCAACACAGGCTGCCTACCGGCCACAAACATGCATGCAGGCAGGCAGGCAGGCCTGCGCTATGGGGATCTGATAGACGAAATAATGACTGCACTCTGTGCTCAAGCCAGTCTCAAGTCCACTTTGATTCCAGATAAGAAACCTCTGTTGTTTGCTTTCAGTATTCGCTTTTTCGAGGCAACCAGTAGCCTCTTCGTCTCCTATTAAACTACGCACGCAGGCACGCCAACATCTACCCCATCACCTACTTCTTGCCTAGAGAAAAACATTTCTTTCTTTGAATGTTTAGAGGCAGTTTGGAGAGCAGCATCTCTTTACCCGCTCAAACGTGTGCAAAAGTTCAAAATCCGTAAAAAAAAAGTGAAAGACTGGCTCCAGGTCCCCGGCCTCTCACAGCACTTACTGCCTGCCTTGCCCCTGGCCCCACGGCACCGAGGGGAGGCACAACCTTCCTCACATCTGCTGACACAAATCAACAGGGCTAGAAAAAGAGGGGGAAGGGAAAATAAACACAGGAAATTGCTTTTTTTTGCAACATGTCTTGGGTGATGTCACAGCAAAAATGCAAGAACTATCACTTGAGCAGAAAGAGTGGAGGCTCTTAAAGTCCAGGCACACTCCCATCACGAGGTATGTGTGGTAAAGTACAGCTTTCACACAGTATGAGGACTGCTCTTTCTGCGCTTCAGCAGGAGATGTTTAATAAGGTTCTTGTAGCTTGTAAATGGCCATATGCTTGTCTCAGTATGTAAGAGGGCTATGGAATGACTTTCTACCTTTTTTTATTTCTTCAAAAAAAAAATGTATGCGTTTTTACATAGCGCCGACTTTACCCTAAGAGGTCAGAGCGCTTCACAATAGGAACAGTAGTGAAACATGAAGAAAAATTACAAGTCAGCATGTTACAAGAGCAAACCTTACGTTACATAAGGCAATAGTGACAATTGTGCATGTATCAAGAGCAAACAAAATACAAGAGGTGGCAAACGATACCTTACAAGAGGAAAAAAGTGACATGTACAGTGTATGTTACAAAAGTGTACAACGTACAAATAGAAGTATAATACTGCACTAAATGGCAGATACTCAAAACACAAGAACAAAGGTTACGTTACATGAGGCAATGGTGGCAATTGTGCATGTATCAAAAGCAAACAAAATACAAGAGTTAGCAAACGATACATTTCAAGAGGGAAAGTGAGGTGTGCATGTTACGAAGGAGTACACAATACAAGTAGAAGTATCATACTGCAATAAATAGCAGACTCTCAAACCATAAGAATACATTGGGAAGGCACTTCTATAGTCATGTAGAACAGAATTTCCTATAAAGGAGGGACTGACTTCAGATAATAGAGAGGGCGTGAATTAAATTTGGAAATTTCTTTGAAGGAGGAGAGCTTTGAGGTCAGTTTTGAATGCCTGGGAAGAGGTGGTGGTCCGCAGCTGAGGCGGAAGTGAGTTCCAGATTCCAACCGCGTTGCCTGAAAAGGATTGGGCCATCGACATTTCCTTCTTGAAAGTGGGAGGTTCAAACAATAGATTTTCCGCATTGCGTAATGGTCTACAGCCTCCAGAGAGTTTAACTTTATTTGCCAGGTAGCGAGGAGAGGAGGAGTGCAAGGCTTTGTGGGTGATACAGGCAGTGTTGTAGATAGATTTTGCCTCGATGGGAAGCCAACGGAGGATGAATAAAATAGGTGTGATGTGGTTGCTTCTTTTGGCCCCATATATGAAATGAGCTGCTTAATGGAGAACAGATTTAAGGGGGGACAGGTGAGATTTGGGGAGGCCAGTAAGAAGAGAGTTGCAGTAGTCCAGTCTGGAGAGAACCAGCAATTGGACCAGGGTTCTAAGGTCATGCTCTGGGAAGAAGCGGCGAATCCCCCAAGAAGGCGCAGTTGGTATCGAGCAGACTTTGCAATGGAATTAATGTGGGAGAGTAGATTGAGTTTTGTGTCGAGTATGACACCAAGGGATTTTGCGCTTCACCAAGTGTAATTCTATTGTGCCAGTACTTTAAATACAGGAGTATACACAGTTTTTAGTCTAAAAGATATAAGTGTTGGTTTCCAAACCTTTCCTGAAGAGGTGGCATGGGTGGCAGGAGGCGGGCCTTGCCCACCACAGAGTCTCTGATGACCTCTGTATGCTTCCATACCCCTCCTCCCCTTTATCACCCCACCCTAGAGATAGGAATCGCGCAGTTTTAATTTTTCACTGTTGTTCATTGAAATAGAAGGGCTGCAAAACATTGAAATGGTGAAAGATCACAATATTGATGGTTGTCCTTCATCTATTTCCGAGTCCTTTCAATGAAAAGACGAATCCGTATTTTCCATAACAGGCATAGTCCCGGTTCTCAGAGATTAACTACAGAGGTATAACCTCTCCATAGAGCGGAAGTGATGTACATGTGTGTATTCTTTAAAAGGGAAGACGGAGTACCTGTCAATATTTAGCAGATATCCTGCCTCCACAAAATGTAAAAAATATATAACCTAATTCTATAAACAACATAGGTCTGCACCAAGAGAACTTTAGCTCTCCAGATGTTCTAGCTCACACTGTTCCCCTTTTGTTACATTATATATGTGGAGGGAAGGTGATGCTGGTATTATTGGATCTTTCAGCGGCCTTTGATACCATCCCTCACAACCGTCTTCTTTCAAGACTCCAGGAGATTGGACTTAGAGGGACGGTACTCAACTGGTTTGAGTCCTTCCTGTCCGAGCGCCAACAATTGATCTGGGTCCCTCCTTTTTCAGCGGCTGTCCCTCCACTGGCAGTAGGTGTGCCACAGGGGTCGGTACTGAGTCCCACCCTTTTTAATATCTTTCTATCCCCCCTGGCTGAACTGATGGAGTCCTTTGGTGCCCGGATTGTGTCCTACGCTGACGACACGCAGCTTCTCTTCACCTGTGACAAGAACACTGAGATCGCCGGCGATTCCATCAAGAGCTGCCTTGAGGCCGTTTTCTCCTGGTTTCAGCGTAACCAGCTAAAATGTAATTCAGATAAATCTGAAATTATTTTTTTCGGCTGTGCCCCTGACACTGATTGGAAATCCTGGAGGCCTGTGGATATGCATCCAGCGTCTTCACCCACCCTGGTTGTAAGAATCTGGGTGTCAAAATTGACAGCGGATTAACTTTTAAGCCCCAGATTCTCAGTCTAGTTGGCCAATGTTTTGCCCTGCTGCGTACGCTCAGGAAATTTCTCCCTCTTCTCTCCCTTTCTCACAGTAGAATCACAGTCCATGCACTGATCGGCTCTAGGCTCGACTATGCCAATGTACTCTATCTAGGGCTCCCAGAGTACCTACTAGCTCGCCTGCAAACTGTTCAGAATTCTGCATCCAGGGCCATTTTTGGCCTCAGTCGCAGGACTCACACCTCAGTCCTCCTTGACTCGCTCCACTGGCTCCCAGTGAGGAAGCGTATACTCTTCAAGACTCTAACCATGGCCTTTAAATCCTTGCATGGTATTGGTGCTGTCTATCTAAGGAAACGTGTCCAATTCTATTTCCCTTCCAGATCTCTACGCTCTGCCACACAAGCTCTGGCCATCGTTCCAGCTACTAAGCGTGCCCGTTTTGGGGGCTGCTCCTACAGATTATTGGCACCTCAGCTTTGGAATAAGCTTATCCTCTCTCTTAGGAAATTAGACAATCTGCTGTCCTTTAGGAAGGGTCTGAAGACCTGGCTTTTTGGTCTTTAGTCTGTCTGTGTTTTCGGGTCTCCTCTACAGATCTACATAGCGCCGGGACACTCTGCCCGAGTAGCCGCGCGCTCTATAAGACACCCTATAACATAACATAACATAACATAAAGTACCCGCAGTCGTAAATTTGAAAGAATATTACAAGTCACAAGAATTTCAGTGACCATATAGAGGAACGAGGCAAAAGACCAAGTTCATTTCTAAGTTCATGGAACTGCAGGGTCACTTGCAATATCCTTATATTGTACAGCATGGGTTACTTTATCCCTTATAATACATGGTCCAAACATAACCCTTCTCACAAACCACTTATTTCCTTGATGTTTTGCTCTTTTATATGAAAGACATGGGATCTTTGTAAATATGAAGAATTATATTAGAATCTCTATTGCAAAGTTAAACACACCCAAAAAGATATTTGTTGCAAAAAGATATTAGAATCAGTTTAGTACAAAACAGATGTAAAGAATCGCTTTAGTTCTGAACGGGTATAAACATGTAAAGAGATTCTATTTTTCCTGTAATTACCTAAAGCATGGAGAAAAGAACCTGTTGCCATAATACCCCCTCTTTGCTTATCACTGTTCTACTACCAAAACAGAGCAGAAAAAGGAAAAGCCAGGTTTCACCTCCATTTTTTAAACTGCTGCTTTTTGTGTTTCAATTCTTTATTAGCAGTATTAATGAATTCGGAGTACAGGTACAGATATGAGTGCAGCACGCTCGCATTGAGAGTCAGTGGTGAAGGGAATGGGAGGGAGAAGGGGCCAGAGTAGAGGGTGGGAGGTTAGGAGGCGGAACTTTAGAAAAAGGAAATATCACTACAAATGAAAGAATCTCAAAGTTCGAAATATTCAAGCAGTATAAGTTATCAATACTTAGCAATTTGGGTGCCATAGGACACACACTGTCTGTGTTTATGCTTCTGCAATTGGTGTACTTTCCCCGAACTGCGAACATTATAAGTACAGAGAGCACAGTGGCATTACGAAATTACAAACATCTGGGACCACACTCCTCAGCTTTGGAGTGTCTAAGTAGAATGGTTCGGATCAGATACTATCTACGTCTGGAATGGGTCCACACCTGCTCAAGTTGCCGTATGCTGTCATTCAACCTGTGAATTATCTTTTCATAAGAGGCCATTTTATACATATCAGTTAACCAGGTTTGATGTAACGGTAGAACACTGGATTTCCAGTGACACAAGATCCCAACTTTGTCCTTTGCCAGGGCAGTCACGAGCCATCTATGCACGTGATGGGGCAGTTTATTTATTTATTTGTTTATTTATACGTTTTATATAGCGCTAGCTAGACCTAGGGATATCAGAGTGCTTTACATACACAGTTGCATTAGATAGCATGACATAGGGATGCATAAAGATATAAGCCAAATATTTTCATTAGTGATACATTACATAGCAGGACATAAGGGTGCATGAGGATATAAGCAGCACATTATACATAGTGATACAGTGAAAGGAGGGGGAGCTCAAGAGGTTGAGACGGTCCAATATCCACCTATCCAAGATGGACAAGTGAGCCGGGAGTTCGCTAGGTTATTGGAGTCTAGGTTCGTTGACTTGGACGGTAAAGTATTTCTTGATGAGGAGGAGTTTCAGGTCCCTTTTGAACCATGGGAAGGAAGGGTTGCCTCTGAGGTCAATCGGGAGTGAGTTCCCTATCCTGGGAAGGTTTCCAGAAAAGGATCGGGACTGAGTGGTTTTCTTTTTCAATTTCTGAGGAATGAGAAGAAGTGAGTTGGAGCTTCTCAGGAATCTGGATCTTCCAGATTTAACCAGTTTGCTATTGAGGTAGTTGGGGGAATGTGGGGAAGGGTTTTGTGTGTGATACAGGACAATTTGTAGATACATCTACCTTCAATGGGTAGCAAGTTGAGGGAGTGGAGGATTGGTGTGATGTGTTGTGTCATGAAGGATAGCTATTCTGCCCATCAGTGAAAGGGAAATTCCTAGTTTCGTTTTGATAGGATCCCACACCTTCCTCCAGAAGCTTGAAAGCAACTCACAGTCCCAGACAATGAATACTATGTCACAAAGTGGCATACGCATCTCCAACAAGTGGAATTGTGTCAAATGCACCCTGTAAAGTCTGGCCAGTTAGTGGAGTAATAAAGCCTGAGGGGGCCCCCTGCAATGTACATGGAGGCCCCCCATGCTCCATACCTAGTCAGGAGATCTCAGGCCAGAAGCATGTGCACAGTTCCGAATAGGTCCTCTGCAGCTCGGGCCCCACCGCGCAAACCGGGGGCTGAGGGGGCTAATGTTACGTGCCTGTTGCCGGTGACTAGGGCCAATGGTATAAGATCTTATAGTAACTGATTTTAAGTCGTGCATCCCTCAGTGTCATGTCGTTGGTCTCCATAAGGTGAAGCCAGTCTTCATCCTCAAAGTCCACACCCAGTCGTGTAGCCCGCCATGGCCTCAAGGAGGCTACTGTAGGTTCTGAGAAGAGGGTGCCAGTCAGTGTTAAGTATTGCCCCGACTTAGCCCACCTGTGGTGTTTCCATCTCGTGAGGTACCGTAGGATGTCGTCCATGGAAAGAGCTTGGGCAGCTCTAAACCTGCGAGCTAGCTGTATGTGCCGCCAGTGTTGGGAAGGTGGTAGGTCATGTGTTAATGCAAGGGTTTGGAAAGGGATCAATTTCCCGTCCTGTATCAGGTTGTCAAGAGAACGTATCCCCTTGGCCAGCCACTGTGACCATTCTTCTTCCCTTTCCCCGATATGGATGTATTTATTTCTCCTTATGTGAATGGATCCAAGCCGAAGTTTTCATCAGAGTATGTGCTCTGCTCCAAGCGTGTTGGTTGAACGCCTAAATAGGGTTGTCGGCCTGGCAGGTGTGGGTAAGGTCTGTATATAGGAGATCCAGGTCAGAGGAGGATCAGAGAAGGTGGTTTTCTTTGTCTCCACATCGGCATTTCCATACCCGTTTTCAGCAAATAAACTATTGGTGCCAGAAGTGACTCCAGCCAATAGGATTCAACATGGGAGAGCTGCAGGCCACCACCAGCCATTGAGGCATAGAGTGTGAACGCTTGTCACGGTCTGCCATCCTCCTAGATGAATTGCTGTATGGTCCCCTTGATCTCATGAAGTGTAGGAATTGGCCCTGGCAAGGGAAACATGCCAAAATGTATATGTGAATCTGGGCAACTCATTTATTTTCACAATCTGAGTACTACCCCACATAAATAGTTGAAGTTTGGACCTGGTGATGAAGTCCTACTTCACTCTATGCAGAGTGGGAAGTACATTATATTTGGCAATGGTGCGGAGGCCTGGACTGCTGAAAATTCTCATGTACTTGTGGCATGACAAAAATCATTAAAAAGGTATAAGGAGCTCTCGTAGTTTAGAATGTTATCAGCAGTACCTCACCCTTACTGCAGTAAATTTTGTAGCACTAGATTTCGGACAAATATTTTATTACAGTCATATGGGCCAGAATTGAGGAGTGCGGATGTGAGAGGGTAATTAAGATGTTATCAGTATAGAACATGCCTTTATGCATTCCCACCGCAGTGTCCATGCCCTGAATGGTTGGGGCTGCCCTAATGGTGGCCGGTAGGGGTTCTAGGGCCAATGGGAGTAACAGAGGGGAAAGCAGACAGCTCTGCCTTGTGCCCGGTGTTAGAAATGGGGGTCTCTAGTTGACAGACCTACCTATGTCCAAATAGGGACCTTCTTCCTACTCAGGATAAGGGAGTTACACTCCTAAAATAACCCCTTTGTAGCTTGGCACGAGCAGTGAGGCTTATTCTAGAGGCAGTGTGTAAAGCATTTGCAGAATCAACAGTATTCAAGTGTAAACACTACAAAAAGACAACACACCAGTTTAGAAAAATATCCAGTATTTTTATGTACTCAAGATAAGACCCCAAAACGATAAAAAAATCCACAATATAGTACTTAGAAATCTTCAGTTATCAAAATAACCTTGAAAATAGTTCCTTGAAGTCGATAGCTCCCTCTGGGGCTATCACGGCGTAGTGAACAAACAAGTCCAAACAGTTCTGGCTGACCGCAGTGACTCAGGCCAGCTACGGGGTTGGGAAGACCCGCAAAACAGTACCTTTGAGAAATGTAGGGCGTCGGCGACCTCTCGTTGAGCTTCCAAAACCATGGCGTCAGCATGCATTTTATTCGGCGGTCGGTGCAGGAGTCGTCGGACCCTCAAAGTCACACGCTTTGCAGATCAAACTCCTCGCGATTGAAGTCAGGAGCGCTGGTGTCAGCAGGTGTCGGGTGCTGTGGTGCAAAGTGCAGCGATGCAGCGTGTGATGCCCTCAGGTCGCGGTGCGAACAGTGGCTCAGTGGCAGTGTCAGATGGTGTCCTCTGTGAGACCAGGGTCGCGGTGCGAAGTGATGCGAAGCTCATCGCGGTGCTGGCAGGTCATGCTGCAGGCAGCGGCATCGTTGTTGCTGAAGCGCTGTTGTCGACTGACGAACTGGAGTCGATGGCGCCGGCCTCGGTAGGCCAAGGCTGCGGTGCGGGATGAGGGCAGTGCGTCGTATAACTTTATGAGCGGTGCCTTTGAACTACGGTGCAAGCAGCGGTGTCAATTTCGGTGTGGAGCGGCGGCGGGGATACCAAGGCGACGTCGTGAAGCGAGGTGATGAAAAGTGCGGTGCCCACAGGTTGCGGTGCAAGCAGCGGCTCGGTGGCGGCATCAACAGGCGTCATCCGTGAGACCAGGGGCGGGGTGCAGCGTAGTGGTGGTGCCCTCTGCTGTACCTTCAGGACACGTCAGGTTGCTTTTTCTTCTGTTGCAGCACACAACATACAATCCCCAGTGCTGAGGGCAGAAGAACTTGAAGTCTTTGCTGTTCCTGCTACTTCTGAACGGGGGCAAGCTCTACCCCAAGCCCTTGGAGAAACTCACAAAAAGAGATTGCAGAAAGTTTAAGTCCAGACCTTTCACTACCCAAAACAGAAGAAGGCACTGCAGGCCAACACAGCAAAGCACACAGCAAATTGGTAATTCCTCCTCACAGCTTTTCCAGCTCTTCTTCTTGCCAGTCTTCTTGGTCCAAAAGAGTTCTAAAGTTCAGGGGTTTGGGCCAGACTTGTTATAGCCCAAAATCCTTTGTCCTCTCAGGCAGAGAGTGTCTGTGCCCAGCCAGAACCAATTCTTCCCTCTCTGGAGTGGCTTCCTGGCAGGAGGTAGAGACGGCATTGCCAGAGTGCAGACCCTGCGGTGGCCAGTCTGAGTTACCTTTTTATCGGCTACTTCCCTGGGTGGCACAACCTGTGCTGCGAGACCACCAGTAGCATTGGATTTAAAGGACCTGGCACACTCAGTGCACTTCTACTAGGAACTTACCAGTAAATCCAATGTTCCAATCATGGAAACACCAATCCATAACACAATTTACTACAGGAGCACTTCACATTAACACTAAACAGCAGTGAGAAAGTGCGCAGAGACACAAAACCGGCAAAACCAGGAGGTCAGAAAGCAAAAAGACAGGGGAAACACGCCAAAAGATGTAAAGTCTAACACCCGGTAAATAGCAAAATATGGGGACTCATAGCCGCCACATGACACAGAAGCTGTGGTGTGGTGTAAAGTCATCGCACCTTGTCAATAAAAGATTTACAGAGGCCCAGGTTCTCCATGACCATTAATAAATAGGGCTTCCCACTTGATCAAAGGCCTTCTCGGCATGCAAAGAGAGTATTATATTTTCTTCTGTGTCTCCAGTGGTGTGCCATAGTAGATGTGAGAGCATTCGTAAATGATTTGTGGAGGACCAGCCAGGCATAAAATCTACCTGCATGAGGTCGATCAAAGAGGGGGAACCTGCAGATTTAATTATGCTCTGTGACCTACCTTTCCCCTTGGTTGTGACGTGGCAATTCACCTGTAATAAGTTATTGCAATTGAGCAGGTACATCATTGTTTTATTACAGGTGACTAGGTGCGTTACACATCCATATAAAATGGAACTTAGAGACAGGCTTTCATTCAGGGATTGCAGGCTGATGTGTATAATATAGTCACTCTTAGCACAGTTACCCATTTAACAGTTGTTAAAACATGGTGAACAATACGTGAGCTGGAAACCAGTACATGGACCTGGTTTTAAGCTTGTGTGTGTAGTCATTGCATCGATGTAGGCTTAAGAAGCTCTTACTAGTGTTTCTGGTGATGGTGGAAGCAGATGCTCAGGCAGTGTCAGGCTCAAATCCCCTCCAAGGCCCCTCCATGGCTGCTCATGTAGTGAAGGGCTCACAGCTCTAGCCCCTCTTATGGACCTCTCCCCTCTCCCCACCTCTTGTTATCTTCTGGTAGGCTCACACAGTAGGTCTGGCTATCCAATGTTCGAAATGAATTTGTTATTGACGTCTGCAAGGAAAGGGTAGAACCACCATGTTAGGAAAAATAAGCATAACCAGTAGGTGGGTGAAATGTACATTTACTATTACTGGCAGCCTTCTGTGATTCTACAGGAGTGTGTAATTTAGGTGGAATGTGTCATTTAGGTTGACGATTCGATCCATATTTGCTTTGTTAAAAAATTGAAAAAAAATCTTCAACGTCATATGATTTATGTAAATCTGTTTCACACTTGCTAAGGCTGTCATCACTTCTGAAACCTTTCTCCTGGGAAGGGACTGCACTGTCATTTTTGCTTCCGATCTCCTATGTGGTTTTACTCAAGGTAACCACCATCTTATAAAAGTCTGTGATGCACAGTTTGTGAATCTCTGTCACAGCATGAACATTTTAGAACAGGTGTCTCCAATGAGTAACTTGTGAGCTACAAGTAGCTCTCCAACTTCCTGTGAGTAGCTCTCCTATGTGCAGACCAGCCTACTAATATAGAAGCTTTTGCTAGGTTAAATTATCATATTAATACCAACATTAAAAAGAATGTATTCAAGGTGAAAACAAGTGTATTTTCAGAACTTATGAGCTGATGTTTGGAGACAAATTGTTGAATTTTCAAAATTGAATTTAAAGCAGTTATTTGAGTTGGAGAGATTTATTACTCATATGTTTACCTTGGTACCAGGGGAATTGCTGCTATGACTTTTATTCATTACCCATGTACAGTAATTTCAAATTGTCAACGTTCTTTTACATTTTACAGCTGGAACCACGCCTAATGCACTGATGTGATCACTGTTGACAATCTTGGATCTGATGGTCACTATTACATCAGTAATATTAGAATTTCTTTGAAGATAAGTAGCTCTTATCACAGAAATGGTTGGAGACCCCTGCAATGGAACTTCAGTAAACTAACATGGCTCCTGGGAAACAATGCTACACCTGTAACTGATTGTCAGATATTTCCCGTTACCTTCTACCATCAAAACTATCTCTTCAGATCCATCCAGTCTGTTTGGCTATTCCGCTTTCTGTTAGACTTTCAGATTACAGATGGGCTTTGACTAAGGAGAACAATTATGACAGGGATAACGTAGTGAGTGCCTAATTCTTAGCAGAAGATGCACTTTGGATCAATAAAAGGTACACATGTGTTACTCTTTAGAGAACACCAGAGGCAAAGCCAGTCTACCCTTTCACAGGTTTCAAATGTATTTCTCCTTTTCAGTTCACTTCAGAAGTGAGACAGAAAATCCAACTCGCGATTTGAGCCTGTCCCATCTGGGCAGTGTTGTTGAGAAACATTTTCAGCCGTCGGTAGCTTCAGTTGAATTGGAAGGGAGTTGAATCTTTAGCATCAATGTCGTCTTTGATTAAACAGATACAATGAACCAAAATACACACGCACAAATCACCAGCCGAATTCCAAAAAGTACAAAATGAGGGAGGGCTACAAAAAGCAGATTGATCAACTTTATAAGTACAATGAGACATTAAATTCTTCAGTCAGAGCTGTTCAACCGAATGGGAACACATTGTGAAAAATATTTAATCTTTATGTATATTTATTTATATATTTAATCTTTATGTATATTTATTTATTTAATTTATTTATTTATAATCATTATGTATATTTATTTATATTTAAATCTTTATATTTAATCTTTAATGTAGGTTTTGAATCCAAGTGTAAATCTTTTTAGTTTCTTTAATTTCCAAATATATTATTGCTATTATAATTATTATTGTTGTTCATGATAATATTCTATTCAGATAAGTAAATAAAGAATTCAGTGGCCAGACTCAACCTAGAGCTCCCAAAGCAGACCTACATCACCCCCAACCTCAAGAAGCTCAACTGGCTCCCTATTCGGAAGAGATGTCAGTTCAAGATGTTCATCTTTCAAAGCCCTACACAACCAAGGGCCAGCATACATCAACCACTGACTGAACTTCCACCTACCCTCCAGACACTTGTGCTCCATCTTCCTCTCCCTCACTCACCCCTCGCATCCGCTGCAGCAACAGTGGAGGACGCTCCTTCTTGTACCGTGCCTCGAAGTTCTGGAATGACCTCCCTTTCACCTCCGGACCTCATCCTCTCTGCTGAAATTCAGGAAAGGACTCAAGACCTGGATGCTCAACTGAACCCTCCCCTGCAGCAGGAGTCTCAGCGCCTGGATACCCTCTTGCTTGATTTGAAGCGCTTTACAAATCCTGATTGCTTCATAAATATTTCAAGCCTACTGTAGCAAATTATCATTATTATTAAAAATTCTTTCTGAGACTATTATTTATTTTAATTGTGCTTACTAATACTAACTTCAGGTTCTGAGCCATAACATTCTCTAACTTTGGGAAACATCCTTTACAAAGCCACTTTTAAGACGCAGTACTTTTACATCACAACTTTTACACCGCAAACCATTACAAGGCATTGCGCTGGGGGGCGCTTTGGGATAGGGAATAGATTTAATTTACTATCCAACACCTTCCCTACTATCCACGGGGACTGGAGTTGGAATAGTAAATTAAACTATTCACTATCCAGCACCCCTCAACACTATGCGTTGTAAAGGCATGCGTTGTAAAAGTTGCGATGTAAAAGCATGCGTGGTAAAAGTATGCGTTGTGATGTCATACATCCTCTAACTTTACCACTAAAAGCATCCATTTTATTTGATGTTAATGAAGCTGCCTCCAAACCATTTCAGATTCATCTAATTATCACTTTGTTTCTTGACCCCTACAATGTGCTTGAAATATTTCTCTGAATGAAGCAATATACCTGAGGCTGACAACCACTGAACCACAGCCAGTCAAAAACGTCTCTCCTACACCACCATTGATTAACATCTGCTCCTCCATCTGCTAGACCACTTCCCAAAGCCACTTTTAAAGGCACACAAACAACGCAACACTCACATCCTTTATCGTCACCGATAACAAAAAGCTAATTAACATTACCCACCATTACTCCAATGTAGAAACCCCCCCAAACCCTCACCCCCCAAGAAACCACTACGCAACTATATTTACTTGCTAACCGCACACAACTAACCACCTCTAGAAAGGATCCAAATGAATCTGCAACCACCTGCTACACATCATGATGTCCGCAGTCTTGCATCATTAGTCCAACTTCACCATTACCAATGCCAACAACTCTACTAACTGAAATGGTGCTACAAAGGCTTCATATCCTGAAGCATTTGACTAGCTTAAAAGGGAACCAGACTGGCGGGTATTTGCTAAAAGAAAACAAGCCCAATACACAGCACTTCTAAACATGCACACATTTATTCTTCATTTGCCTTTGAAGCCCATGAACACCTTCCAGATCCAAACTACCTGCTCTAAAATCAATTTACACTTTGAAACCTGACAGACTTTTCCTGCTTGTGCACTTCAATTTGTGTGTCAACTCCAGCAAGGGCAATCACCTCATCCTGCTTCAGCCAATCGGAATTATTAAAATTCCTCAAATTCCCACCTTCTGACATCCTTTCGACATCATATTCCAGCTAAGCAAGCATACACACCAACACAAGGCTCTATAGGATTGTCCTGGTGTGGTCAAACACAGATATCCAACACACAACTACACTAATCAAAGCGGCGAGAAAATCAGTACAACCAAAACACAGCACTTTATAAATAATTTATAAGCTAGAACCACTACTTTCCGACCTAGACCCCAGTAACCACAAATCCAAACCTTCTGCAAAAAATCATCCAAACCCACTCTGCAACTATACTCAAGTGGACCAGACAGTGACAAACTATTGATCCTATCACTCATGCACTCTACCATTTCTTTCACAGTCATCGTACTTCTACTCTTCAACCTTTGAGACTGTAGCTCATCTGTTTTGAGACTGTAGCTCACAAAGCATCATCCTCCAGAAAAACACTCCTCAGAAAATGGGAATGGACTTTAGGCCTAGGCCTACAAAACACTGACTTTATGCACCAATCCGTAAAGAAGCTATTTTGAGTTCTCTCAAAGAAGCCTCCCACTGCTGAAACCATACTGTGGTAAATAAAGTGAGCAACCCAATAAACCTTTGGGGGCTTGGGTAAAAACGTAATAAGAATGGGTAAGGTAGCCTCCAAAGGAGTTTGTTAATTAGATTGAGTCAATTATTTGAATGTGGTATACAGGTAACTTAGTCGTCCTGAGTGAAGTAAATTCCAAGCGATTGAATGAACACACATATACTTAAGACTAACTGAACATGACAGTACTTAACGTTGAAACAATACAATTGAAACAATAACCAATGAGCATGTGTATAGGCAAAAAATAGATTTTATCAAACTTCAATCATAAAGGGAAAATACAATACAAAAAGAATATGTAAAACAGGGATACAGGATGAATATCAGACAGCAAATCAAAATCACTGTAAAGCCTGTAGAACGCCTATCCAAAAATAAAGATGTAAACAATTCTCCTTTGGATAAAGCTGGGAGTTGACGTTTCGGTCTTTATGGGCAACTCTTTAAGACCATCATCAGGACGGAGGAAAGTTAATATTGTAAGTCCCTTAAAACGAAAAAACTCTCTCCATGTGTTGAGAAGAATTGATATATAAAGCCAGGGCAGAGATTAATCTCAGTAGCAGCGGGGAAATAAGCAGTTAAGATTTTGCTATTGATTTGTCGCACCTCGCAGATTTTTAAATGGATCTTAGAAAGTTTCAACGTCGTCACGAATGAACGATCTGTTAAAATGTCTAGGAGAAAACGAGGAAATGAGCAAAACAGACTCTCCTCTTGGTTTATAACTTGCAAATTTGTCAAGGAATCAATCAGGAAGGAACGATCTGTATCAATCTCGAAAGTTCACAGATAGCGGGAGGTGTCAGCCGTCACTCTGCATGCAGAGTGACGGCAAGTTATAAACCAAGAGGAGAGTCTGTTTTGCTCATTTCCTCGTTAAATCTGCTTAGCCTTGTTCTTAAACCATCCTCTACCTATACAAACCATGTAGTTAAAATACATAAGGAAGGTTAGCAAATGAAAATAAAAATGATAAAATGTTTTTGTTTGATGGCCTGATCCTGCAAATTGATGGTACGACAATGAATATGCCTTTTCTATCTCATATCTGTTAAAAGATATAGTACGATGTCCCAACCCTTCTCATGGAATTTACTCGTAGACCCAAAACATCATCAAGAAGTACAGATTGCCAGCCTCCCCACCATATCGAGCATTGGGACATTGCATATGTGAGGCAGAATGGCAGGGGGTTAGTGGCACAAGACAGCCCATATCAAAGTTAGGCAGATAGGGGACTTCAGTGTCAGCACTGGTGTTGTTTGTCCACACCTACTTTCAAGAACAAGTCTGACAGTGGCTCCAAGAACAGTCTTCAGAAAAGCAAGAGTGGAGGGTTCAGACCAGCAAGGATGGCATTTTCATAATCCTTACATAAAAATAGATGATTGGAGTGATATGTAAAAGTTCTCTGGAAGTAAAAATGCAGTCAGAGATGGTAATGACACCATGTTAAAATGCCCAAATTTAAGTAAGTTATTGGCGTGCAGGTTCATAAACAACTGAGGGTTTTATCAGAAACCAAGAGATTTAGCAGCGGTGGCCCAAGAAGAAATAAGCACACAAAAGGTGCTAGGAGGATACTTGCAGTAAGTACATCTAATCGCTGGCAATCACTCTCTGAAATGAAAAAACAAGCAACCCAAACCCAGTTTTGCACTCACTGGGGCTCTTCAGTTAGGTGTAGCCCCTTTTGGGTATTTGACGTACCACCCTAAGTGGCCAAGGGTATGCCCAGACATGGTTCCCTTGCTCACTGTTCCACTGGAACCAATCTACACCTGACTGAAGAGCCCCAATGAGGCAAAACCGGTCCTGGGTTGTTTGTGTTCTGATTCAGAGAGGGCGTGGCTTGGCAGTTCAGGCAGTACTGTTCCTACTGGAGCAGGCTCAAGACAGATTTGCATATTGCTGTGCCTAACCTGTGGTGGCATGGTGAGCAAAAGAACGATGGGTCAGAATGCTGCCCAGATCGATTGCCAGTGGTTAGACTTATTGCTAGCATCCTCCCATACCTTTCATGTATTTGATGTACTCCCCGAAGTGGCCACAGGTATGCCAAGGCATGGCTCCCTTGCTTACTGTGCCACATGTGCCGAGCTACACCTGACTGAAGAGCCCCAATTTTGGCCTGAATGTGCTATAGTTCAGTGAGGACCTCGTTTGGCAGTTTGGGCTGGACTGTTCCTGCAATGGACAGATTTGCACATGTCTAGGTCTAAGTTGAGATGGCATGATGGACGAGAGAACGATGGGCTGGAATGCTACCCCGAGCACTTGCTAGGGATTAGACTTATTGCAGGCATCCTCCCTTCACCTTTTGTGTGTTCCATCCAGCCACCATCCACCAGTTCTTCCATCCATGATTGATCATTTAGTTTGCAATGTAGGTGAAGTATTAGTTGAAATGACATTTTCAGAGCTTTCAACCTATAAAAGCCATAGACTTGCTTTTTTCTCTGGGATCAGTCGTTCATTAACTCAAAATCGTTTATCCACAAAAATGTGACAGTACGCAGGTGTGCATAGATACCCCAAACAATAATCAGATATTTCAATGGTTCCATGTAAAAATTGCAAAACCCGGGCACAATTAAAGCAAGGGGCAACTTAAATGGAGGAGAAAGGCTTGGAGACCTCATACGCCGTGCTTGGATACCAGTTGGGTGATTAGTAGCTCTCTACAAATCCATATTCAACACTAACCAAATCCATATCTAAAATACTCCTGACCTACCTTGAACCACAGGCAACGTCTGTTGAATTGCAGTACAGGCTTATGAAAATACACGTCCTGCCACTGGAGTCAAGCTATCCTGGCTGGTGAGGGCTGAAAGCCCGAAACCCCTCCTACGATGCTTGTTTCCAGTCTAGTGAGGACCTGGCCTGGCAGTTTGGGCTGGGCTGTTCCCATTGGGTACAGGGTCAAGACTGATTTGCATATGGCTGTGTCCAAACTGGAATGGCATGGTGAACAAAAAAACGATGGCTTTAGGCCCAGATCTCTATACTGGGGTGAATGTATGACATTGTTCTGCATTCTGTCAATCAATTGTTGTTTTTCCATTTGTCACCCCGAGTGGGACGGGTATGCCCTGACGTGGGTCCTGTGCTCTCCATGCCACTGGAGTCAAGCTATCCTGGCTGATGATGGCTGAAAGCCCGAAACTGGTCCTAGGATGCTTTTTTCCAGTCTAGTGAGGACCTGTCGTGGCAATTCGGGCTGGACTGCTCCCATTGGGTGCAGGGTCAAGACTGATATGCATATGGCTGGGTCCAAACTGGGATGGCATGGTGAGCAAAAAACAATGGATTTAGGCCCAGATCTTTGTAATGGGGTGAATGTATGACATTGTTCTGCATTCTGTCTATCAATTGTTGTTTTTGCATCCATCTTGAACCACAGGCAACGTCTGTTGGATTGTAGTACAGGTTTATGAAAATACTCATCATACAAATCCAAAGGTACGATCCAGTCACCCAGATCTGAGGCATACAGAACCCAGGGAAGTGTGGGCATTTTCAATTTGTCTTTTCTCAGGATGGAATACAGATGGTGAAAATCAAAACTAGGGCTAAGTCCTCCATTCTTCTTCATCCTGTCCCTATTTTAAAGTATATAACCCTCTTGATGGCCCCTTTGGAAACCAGAGTTTGAGCCTTTTGCTGTAAGATGGACTGGTGCTCCTCGGAGAGAAAGCTTAATTTGGAAGGGAGCTGCAGGGGGTGAGGATGGCCAAATGATCCATAGGACCCATTTGACAATTGTGATGCATTACCAACCCTGGAAGTTTTAATTTCGGCCTCCTACAGGGTGGTTGTGTACCGCTAAAGGCCATTAAAGCAGCTTGGTAGCTAATGCCACTGGGGAAGGGAACTGGGGGGATATATGATCCTGGTGACCTGCACTTTGCCTGCCAGATCCCTGTCCTTCCCAGCCACAAAATTACAGCATCTGGGTCGGAGGAACCTGGCACTGCCTGCATGGCAACTCTCTGGAGTAGTCACAGAAAGGCCACACCTGATGCGGAAACTCCATGGCACAGGTCGGAAGGCCTAAAGAACTGCTTTCCTAAAAGTCTTCTAAAGCAGTGTAAGCTTTATTTGCACATAGATTGGATCCATCAAAAGGCACTTCTATAAAGCATGCATGCACTACCCAAAAGCCAGTGGATTTTAACCACATTGGGTGACAGAGCACCACACAACTGTCAATCAACTAAGCATCTAGATCAAAACTGAATGACTGACAGAATGATCATAAGCTGGAGTCGCAGGGATCAACCCAGTCTTTCATCCTCTAGTGGTTGGTAAATGAGTACCACTGAGTTGGGTAAGAATAAATCTAACAAAAGACTCATGCCATTTAGTCCACCAGGATTTTTCCTCAATTGACTACCCTGTTTTTAGACTTTAACTGTTAGTGAGTCTTACCTCTTGAGTCTCAGTCTCAGTAAATTCATGGTAATTAGATTGGGAGTGTTAACAAGCAGTGTCTACCTTTTAAGGTATGGTCACAGCCTGTGCAGCTAAGATAAATAAACATGAGCATGTTTGCACATGCATGTGTGCTCCTGCAAGGGCTGCCCTAGTGAGACTAGTGTCATCCGCTGCCCGGTATCTGCGCACATGCAGCCTGTCGTAGAAGCAACTCTGCATGGACTGGTTCTGACCTGGGGTAGGCCTTATAGCAGATTGGGCATTCATTGTGCTTACTGGTAAAATTGCAGTATTTTCACAGTATTAGACATATAGTCAAAATCTGCCCTGCAGTGCAGATTCACCCCACTTAGACTTACTGGGTCCAGCAAAGTATCAAACTTAGATAAAACATGCATGCTGTGTTTGAATTTGAAGTTCCCAAAAAAACACATCCTGGAACTTCAGGATTTGCCATATTTCTCTGGCTCAGCTCATAATCAGATTCTTTTGTCCACCCTACTGGGCCAAGTTAAATACTCTGCTCCCTATCAAAGATAACACGGGCCTCCAGACAAGAAAGGAGAATTCAACAGTGATTGACCCAGTTCCGGGAAGAGGAAACAGGTGTGGGAGAAATCGGCATCTGATAATTAGTTTGTCGCACTGCTGGTGACAGTCCAGGTTCACTAGAACAAAGGAGGAGGGCCAGACCTCTGGAGGCAACACAGGAAGGGCTCACCTTTTGAAGGTTTAGTGGAAAGGGATCAGGCAACTATATCAGATAAAGGAGAAATGAGCTGAGGCCCCCAGATGAGCTCTTTTCATTGAAAACTTTGTCTCAATTTTGGATGTCCCAGAAAGCTGTACAGGAGGGTTTGGACTGAGATGGTGAAAGTATGAGGCGTCGCAAGACTGGCCAAACTTTCCACCCTCACTTAAAAGCCCCTGCACAAGGGAGAGACAGTTGAGAAGACCCTGGACATGTTAATGTTAATGCCATTTATAACTCGCTCGAATCAAACCGAAGGGTATCTCGGTGTGACCAGGCAGCCAAGCAGCATAGCGCAACCAGCTCAGAACAAACCTGTCTTCAGTAATTTTCTAAAGCGAAAATAATCCAAACAAGTCCTAATACAGTGTGGTAGCTTATTCCAATATAATGTGGCCAAATAGGAAAAGGACCTGCTGCCCAAGCGAGCCCTCTTGATGCGTGGGATACTGAACCATGATTTGTCACTTGATCTCAACAGTCTAGGCTGGTGGTACTGTCTTTGGTGGCTAAGTAAACAGAGCCATGACCAGTTAAGGCTTTGTGTGTAAGACAACACAGTTTGAAGATAATTCTTTTCCAAACTGGAAGCCAATGAAGGGTTTGAAGGAGGGGTGCAGAGGCGGTCAAAGTTGGCAGATTTCAAATAAGGCGAGCCGCAGTGTTCTGCACCATCTGCAGTTTAGATTGCAACCTCGCATTAACAGAAGCCAGCAACACGTTGCTGTAATCCAGGTGACTAATCACCAGAGCCTGGACCACCTGTTTTCTTGAAGAGAATGGGATGAAGTGGAGAGCTCTTCTCAGCAGGCGCATAATAGGTAGACGTCACCTGCTCTTTCATTGAAAGGGGTTGGTCCATGCGTACTCCCAAGTTCTTAACTACCAGTTTAGGTGAGGGAGCTGTTCCAAGTTCATCTGGCCACCAGTCAGCAGACCATATTTGTTGCACCTTGCCAAATAACATAATCTCCGTTTTTTCCACGTTAAGATGGAGACCGTTTTCTGTCATCCATGAGGAAATTGCCGTCAGTCCATCTAAAAAGCATTGCTTTGTTTTAACTAGGTCTTTTTCAAAGGAGATGACTAACTGTGTATCATCAACATAAGTAATGACCTCAAACCCAAACGCTCTTATAATCTTGGCAAGAGGGGCCGCATATACATGAAAGAGCAGCAGGCTAAGACTTGAGCCGTGGGGAACCCCTTTTTCTAATATTACAGTGCGGTATTTAAAAGAAAAAAGGATGATGGTTTGGGTTCTGTTGGACAGAAAATCTCCGAGCCAGTTTATGGCTTCCGATGAATGCCAATCTCCTGTAGCCTATGTAATAGTTTAGAATGGGATACTAAGTCAAACACCACTGACAGATCGAGTAATATTAGTATAGCTAGGATATTGGCGTCTAACGAACCTCTCATGTGGTCGGCCACCGCTACCAAGGTAGTCTCAGTACTATAGGATGGTCTGAAACTCAATTGTGTCTAGTCTAAAATGTTATTAGTCTCAAGAAACTCTGTAAGTTGTTTATTAAGTAGTCCTTCCAAGAGCTTGACCAATAAAGGAAGCAATGCGATTGGACGATAATTAGAGATGTTCGACTGCAATAATTTAGGTTTCTTTAAGATTGGCCTGACCTGGGCCTCCTTCTAGTTGGCCTGGATTTTTCCCGAACTAACCGAAAGATTGAATATCGAATGTCTGGCAGGAGACCGTTGATGGGCGAGGGCGTTAGTAACATTGAGGGGACAAATATCCAGAGGAGAGCCTGGCTTGGCTGAGACAAGAGCCATCTGGATTTCTTCCAAGGAGAATTCTTTGAACTTTCCCATACTAGGGGTGCCATGAGCGGGGGAAGAAGAAGAACCAGTCTCTTCCAGGTGGCCTTGGAAGCTCTGTTAAATTATGTTTATTTTTTACTCATTGAGGAATAGCTGGAGAGAACACTCTGGGGTTAACAAAATCATTTAGATCTTTAAATAATTTTTTGGAAGAGTTTTTCGATATCGAGATTTGCTCTGGATTTTTCCTGAACTGGATTGGATTTTTCCCGAACTAACCAAAAGATTGAATATCGAATGTCTGTCAGGAGACTGTTGATGGGCGAGGGCGTCTGTAACATTGTGGGGACAAATATCCAGAGGAGAGCCTGACTTGGCTGAGACAAGAGCCATCTGGATTTCTTCCAAGGAGAATTCTTTGAACTTTCCCGTAGTAGTGGTGCCATGAGCGGAGAAGAAAAAGACCCAGTCTCTTCCATGTGGCCGGGGAAGCTCTGTTAAATTATGTTTCTTTTTTCCTCATTGAGGAATAGCTGGAGAGCACACTCTGGGGTTAAAAAAATCATTTAGATCTTTAAATAATTTTTTGGAGCAGTTTTTCGATAGGGAGATTTGCTCTGAGATGTATACTTTCTGCTCTGTCTTTATATTATGATGGTAGCAGGTAAGTGCTCTTCTGTACAGCTCCTTATCGCACATAATTTTTTAACACCGCCACTGTCTTTCCAACTTTATTGCATAATGATTTCTCCGTTCTCAGAGCCAACGTATACCATGGGGCAAAAGCGTCACGAGTGGAGTTGTGGTTACTGTGAAACGTGATGAGGTTGTCAAAGGCCCTGTGTAGCACATTGTGATATTCTGAAAGCAATGGATTGATGCCTTTTGAAGCATGCCAGAGCAGAGTGATTAAATACTTTGGGAAAGGACTCAGGCAAAAGGTTTGCCAGGGTCTACCTGGGATTTTGTCTGCTCTGCCTGCTATATGTGTTTCGCTGGTGATGAGAATCTTAAAACTGATCAAAGAGTGGCCAGTCCAAAGTAAGGGGAAATAAGCAGTTAAGATTTTGCTATTGATTTGTCGCACCTCGCAGATTTTTAAATGGATCTTAGAAAGTTTCAACGTCGTCACGAATGAACAGACTCTCCTCTTGGTTTATAACTTGCAAATTTGTCAAGGAATCAATCAGGAAGGAACGATCTGTATCAATCTCGAAAGTTCACAGATAGCGGGAGGTGTCAGCCGTCACTCTGCATGCAGAGTGACGGCAAGTTATAAACCAAGAGGAGAGTCTGTTTTGCTCATTTCCTCGTTTTCTCCTAGACATTTTAACAGATCGTTCATTCGTGACGACGTTGAAACTTTCTAAGATCCATTTAAAAATCTGCGAGGTGCGACAAAGCAATAGCAAAATCTTAACTGCTTATTTCCCCGCTGCTACTGAGATTAATCTCTGCCCTGGCTTTATATATCAATTCTTCTCAACACATGGAGAGAGTTTTTTCGTTTTAAGGGAGTTACAATATTAACTTTCCTCCGTCCTGATGATGGTCTTAAAGAGTTGCCCATAAAGACCGAAACGTCGACTCCCAGCTTTATCCAAAGGAGAATTGTTTACATCTTTATTTTTGGATAGGCGTTCTACAGGCTTTACAGTGATTTTGATTTGCTGTCTGATATTCATCCTGTATCCCTGTTTTACATATTCTTTTTGTATTGTATTTTCCCTTTATGATTGAAGTTTGATAAAATCTATTTTTTGCCTATACACATGCTCATTGGTTATTGTTTCAATTGTATTGTTTCAACGTTAAGTACTGTCATGTTCAGTTAGTCTTAAGTATATGTGTGTTCATTCAATCGCTTGGAATTAACTTCACTCAGGACGACTAAGTTACCTGTATACCACATTCAAATAATTGACTCAATCTAATTAACAAACTCCTTTGGAAACCATACTGTAACATCGCTAAATCTGCTTAGCCTTGTTCTTAAACCATCCTCTACCTATACAAACCATGTAGTTAAAATACATAAGGAAGGTTAGCAAATGAAAATAAAAATGACAAAATGTTTGTGTTTGATGGCCTGATCCTGCAAATTGATGGTACGACAATGAATATGCCTTTTCTATCTCATATCTGTTAAAAGATATAGTACGATGTCCCAACCCTTCTCATGGAATTTACTCGTAGACCCAAAACATCATCAAGAAGTACAGATTGCCAGCCTCCCCACCATATCGAGCATTGGGACATTGCATATGTGAGGCAGAATGGCAGGGGGTTAGTGGCACAAGACAGCCCATATCAAAGTTAGGCAGATAGGGGACTTCAGTGTCAGCACTGGTGTTGTTTGTCCACACCTACTTTCAAGAACAAGTCTGACAGTGGCTCCAAGAACAGTCTTCAGAAAAGCAAGAGTGGAGGGTTCAGACCAGCAAGGATGGCATTTTCATAATCCTTACATAAAAATAGATGATTGGAGTGATATGTAAAAGTTCTCTGGAAGTAAAAATGCAGTCAGAGATGGTAATGACACCATGTTAAAATGCCCAAATTTAAGTAAGTTATTGGCGTGCAGGTTCATAAACAACTGAGGGTTTTATCAGAAACCAAGAGATTTAGCAGCGGTGGCCCAAGAAGTAATAAGCACACAAAAGGTGCTAGGAGGATACTTGTAGTAAGTACATCTAATCGCTGGCAATCACTCTCTGAAATGAAAAAACAAGCAACCCAAACCCAGTTTTGCACTCACTGGGGCTCTTCAGTTAGGTGTAGCCCCTTTTGGGTATTTGACGTACCACCCTAAGTGGCCAAGGGTATGCCCAGACATGGTTCCCTTGCTCACTGTTCCACTGGAACCAATCTACACCTGACTGAAGAGCCCCAATGAGGCAAAACCGGTCCTGGGTTGTTTGTGTTCCGATTCAGAGAGGGCGTGGCTTGGCAGTTCAGGCAGTACTGTTCCTACTGGAGCAGGCTCAAGACAGATTTGCATATTGCTGTGCCTAACCTGTGGTGGCATGGTGAGCAAAAGAACGATGGGTCAGAATGCTGCCCAGATCGATTGCCAGTGGTTAGACTTATTGCTAGCATCCTCCCATACCTTTCATGTATTTGATGTACTCCCCGAAGTGGCCACAGGTATGCCAAGGCATGGCTCCCTTGCTTACTGTGCCACATGTGCCGAGCTACACCTGACTGAAGAGCCCCAATTTTGGCCTGAATGTGCTATAGTTCAGTGAGGACCTCGTTTGGCAGTTTGGGCTGGACTGTTCCTGCAATGGACAGATTTGCACATGTCTAGGTCTAAGTTGAGATGGCATGATGGACGAGAGAACGATGGGCTGGAATGCTACCCCGAGCACTTGCTAGGGATTAGACTTATTGCAGGCATCCTCCCTTCACCTTTTGTGTGTTCCATCCAGCCACCATCCACCAGTTCTTCCATCCATGATTGATCATTTAGTTTGCAATGTAGGTGAAGTATTAGTTGAAATGACATTTTCAGAGCTTTCAACCTATAAAAGCCATAGACTTGCTTTTTTCTCTGGGATCAGTCGTTCATTAACTCAAAATCGTTTATCCACAAAAATGTGACAGTACGCAGGTGTGCATAGATACCCCAAACAATAATCAGATATTTCAATGGTTCCATGTAAAAATTGCAAAACCCGGGCAAAATTAAAGCAAGGGGCAACTTAAAGGGAGGAGGGAAGGCTTGGAGACCTCATACGCCGTGCTTGGATACCAGTTGGGTGATTAGTAGCTCTCTACAAATCCATATTCAACACTAACCAAATCCATATCTAAAATACTCCTGACCTACCTTGAACCACAGGCAACGTCTGTTGAATTGCAGTACAGGCTTATGAAAATACACGTCCTGCCACTGGAGTCAAGCTATCCTGGCTGGTGAGGGCTGAAAGCCCGAAACCCCTCCTACGATGCTTGTTTCCAGTCTAGTGAGGACCTGGCCTTGCAGTTTGGGCTGGGCTGTTCCCATTGGGTACAGGGTCAAGACTGATTTGCATATGGCTGTGTCCAAACTGGAATGGCATGGTGAACAAAAAAACGATGGCTTTAGGCCCAGATCTCTATACTGGGGTGAATGTATGACATTGTTCTGCATTCTGTCAATCAATTGTTGTTTTTCCATTTGTCACCCCGAGTGGGACGGGTATGCCCTGACGTGGGTCCTGTGCTCTCCATGCCACTGGAGTCAAGCTATCCTGGCTGATGATGGCTGAAAGCCCGAAACTGGTCCTAGGATGCTTTTTTCCAGTCTAGTGAGGACCTGTCGTGGCAATTCGGGCTGGACTGCTCCCATTGGGTTCAGGGTCAAGACTGATATGCATATGGCTGGGTCCAAACTGGAATGGCATGGTGAGCAAAAAACAATGGATTTAGGCCCAGATCTTTGTAATGGGGTGAATGTATGACATTGTTCTGCATTCTGTCTATCAATTGTTGTTTTTGCATCCATCTTGAACCACAGGCAACGTCTGTTGGATTGTAGTACAGGTTTATGAAAATACTCATCATACAAATCCAAAGGTACGATCCAGTCACCCAGATCTGAGGCATAGAGAACCCAGGGAAGTGTGGGCATTTTCAATTTGTCTTTTCTCAGGATGGAATACAGATGGTGAAAATCAAAACTAGGGCTAAGTCCTCCATTCTTCTTCATCCTGTCCCTATTTTAAAGTATATAACCCTCTTGATGGCCCCTTTGGAAACCAGAGTTTGAGCCTTTTGCTGTAAGATGGACTGGTGCTCCTCGGAGAGAAAGCTTAATTTGGAAGGGAGCTGCAGGGGGTGAGGATGGCCAAATGATCCATAGGACCCATTTGACAATTGTGATGCATTACCAACCCTGGAAGTTTTAATTTCGGCCTCCTACAGGGTGGTTGTGTACCGCTAAAGGCCATTAAAGCAGCTTGGTAGCTAATGCCACTGGGGAAGGGAACTGGGGGGATATATGATCCTGGTGACCTGCACTTTGCCTGCCAGATCCCTGTCCTTCCCAGCCACAAAATTACAGCATCTGGGTCGGAGGAACCTGGCACTGCCTGCATGGCAACTCTCTGGAGTAGTCACAGAAAGGCCACACCTGATGCGGAAACTCCATGGCACAGGTCGGAAGGCCTAAAGAACTGCTTTCCTAAAAGTCTTCTAAAGCAGTGTAAGCTTTATTTGCACATAGATTGGATCCATCAAAAGGCACTTCTATAAAGCATGCATGCACTACCCAAAAGCCAGTGGATTTTAACCACATTGGGTGACAGAGCACCACGCAACTGTCAATCAACTAAGCATCTAGATCAAAACTGAATGACTGACAGAATGATCATAAGCTGGAGTCGCAGGGATCAACCCAGTCTTTCATCCTCTAGTGGTTGGTAAATGAGTACCACTGAGTTGGGTAAGAATAAATCTAACAAAAGACTCATGCCATTTAGTCCACCAGGATTTTTCCTCAATTGACTACCCTGTTTTTAGACTTTAACTGTTAGTGAGTCTTACCTCTTGAGTCTCAGTCTCAGTAAATTCATGGTAATTAGATTGGGAGTGTTAACAAGCAGTGTCTACCTTTTAAGGTATGGTCACAGCCTGTGCAGCTAAGATAAATAAACATGAGCATGTTTGCACATGCATGTGTGCTCCTGCAAGGGCTGCCCTAGTGAGACTAGTGTCATCCGCTGCCCGGTATCTGCGCACATGCAGCCTGTCGTAGAAGCAACTCTGCATGGACTGGTTCTGACCTGGGGTAGGCCTTATAGCAGATTGGGCATTCATTGTGCTTACTGGTAAAATTGCAGTATTTTCACAGTATTAGACATATAGTCAAAATCTGCCCTGCAGTGCAGATTCACCCCACTTAGACTTACTGGGTCCAGCAAAGTATCAAACTTAGATAAAACATGCATGCTGTGTTTGAATTTGAAGTTCCCAAAAACACACATCCTGGAACTTCAGGATTTGCCATATTTCTCTGGCTCAGCTCATAATCAGATTCTTTTGTCCACCCTACTGGGCCAAGTTAAATACTCTGCTCCCTATCAAAGATAACAAGGGCCTCCAGACAAGAAAGGAGAATTCAACAGTGATTGACCCAGTTCCGGGAAGAGGAAACAGGTGTGGGAGAAATCGGCATCTATTAATTAGTTTGTCGCACTGCTGGTGACAGTCCAGGTTCACTAGAACAAAGGAGGAGGGCCAGACCTCTGGAGGCAACACAGGAAGGGCTCACCTTTTGAAGGTTTAGTGGAAAGGGATCAGGCAACTATATCAGATAAAGGAGAAATGAGCTGAGGCCCCCAGATGAGCTCTTTTCATTGAAAACTTTGTCTCAATTATGGATGTCCCAGAAAGCTGTACAGGAGGGTTTGGACTGAGATGGTGAAAGTATGAGGCGTCGCAAGACTGGCCAAACTTTCCACCCTCACTTAAAAGCCCCTGCACAAGGGAGAGACAGTTGAGAAGACCCTGGACATGTTAATGTTAATGCCATTTATAACTCGCTCGAATCAAACCGAAGGGTATCTCGGTGTGACCAGGCAGCCAAGCAGCATAGCGCAACCAGCTCAGAACAAACCTGTCTTCAGTAATTTTCTAAAGCGAAAATAATCCAAACAAGTCCTAATACAGTGTGGTAGCTTATTCCAATATAATGTGGCCAAATAGGAAAAGGACCTGCTGCCCAAGCGAGCCCTCTTGATGCGTGGGATACTGAACCATGATTTGTCACTTGATCTCAACAGTCTAGGCTGGTGGTACTGTCTTTGGTGGCTAAGTAAACAGAGCCATGACCAGTTAAGGCTTTGTGTGTAAGACAACACAGTTTGAAGATAATTCTTTTCCAAACTGGAAGCCAATGAAGGGTTTGAAGGAGGGGTGCAGAGGCGGTCAAAGTTGGCAGATTTCAAATAAGGCGAGCCGCAGTGTTCTGCACCATCTGCAGTTTAGATTGCAACCTCGCATTAACAGAAGCCAGCAACACGTTGCTGTAATCCAGGTGACTAATCACCAGAGCCTGGACCACCTGTTTTCTTGAAGAGAATGGGATGAAGTGGAGAGCTCTTCTCAGCAGGCGCATAATAGGTAGACGTCACCTGCTCTTTCATTGAAAGGGGTTGGTGCATGCGTACTCCCAAGTTCTTAACTACCAGCTTAGGTGAGGGAGCTGTTCCAAGTTCATCTGGCCACCAGTCAGCAGACCATATTTGTTGCACCTTGCCAAATAACATAATCTCCGTTTTTTCCACGTTAAGATGGAGACCGTTTTCTGTCATCCATGAGGAAATTGCCGTCAGTCCATCTAAAAAGCATTGCTTTGTTTTAACTAGGTCTTTTTCAAAGGAGATGACTAACTGTGTATCATCAACATAAGTAATGACCTCAAACCCAAACGCTCTTATAATCTTGGCAAGAGGGGCCGCATATACATGAAAGAGCAGCAGGCTAAGACTTGAGCCGTGGGGAACCCCTTTTTCTAATATTACAGTGCGGTATTTAAAAGAAAAAAGGATGATGGTTTGGGTTCTGTTGGACAGAAAATCTCCGAGCCAGTTTATGGCTTCCGATGAATGCCAATCTCCTGTAGCCTATGTAATAGTTTAGAATGGGATACTAAGTCAAACACCACTGACAGATCGAGTAATATTAGTATAGCTAGGATATTGGCGTCTAACGAACCTCTCATGTGGTCGGCCACCGCTACCAAGGTAGTCTCAGTACTATAGGATGGTCTGAAACTCAATTGTGTCTAGTCTAAAATGTTATTAGTCTCAAGAAACTCTGTAAGTTGTTTATTAAGTAGTCCTTCCAAGAGCTTGACCAATAAAGGAAGCAATGCGATTGGACGATAATTAGAGATGTTCGACTGCAATAATTTAGGTTTCTTTAAGATTGGCCTGACCTGGGCCTCCTTCTAGTTGGCCTGGATTTTTCCCGAACTAACCGAAAGATTGAATATCGAATGTCTGGCAGGAGACCGTTGATGGGCGAGGGCGTTAGTAACATTGAGGGGACAAATATCCAGAGGAGAGCCTGGCTTGGCTGAGACAAGAGCCATCTGGATTTCTTCCAAGGAGAATTCTTTGAACTTTCCCATACTAGGGGTGCCATGAGCGGGGGAAGAAGAAGAACCAGTCTCTTCCAGGTGGCCTTGGAAGCTCTGTTAAATTATGTTTATTTTTTACTCATTGAGGAATAGCTGGAGAGAACACTCTGGGGTTAACAAAATCATTTAGATCTTTAAATAATTTTTTGGAAGAGTTTTTCGATATCGAGATTTGCTCTGGATTTTTCCTGAACTGGATTGGATTTTTCCCGAACTAACCAAAAGATTGAATATCGAATGTCTGTCAGGAGACTGTTGATGGGCGAGGGCGTCTGTAACATTGTGGGGACAAATATCCAGAGGAGAGCCTGACTTGGCTGAGACAAGAGCCATCTGGATTTCTTCCAAGGAGAATTCTTTGAACTTTCCCGTAGTAGTGGTGCCATGAGCGGAGAAGAAAAAGACCCAGTCTCTTCCATGTGGCCGGGGAAGCTCTGTTAAATTATGTTTCTTTTTTCCTCATTGAGGAATAGCTGGAGAGCACACTCTGGGGTTAAAAAAATCATTTAGATCTTTAAATAATTTTTTGGAGCAGTTTTTCGATAGGGAGATTTGCTCTGAGATGTATACTTTCTGCTCTGTCTTTATATTATGATGGTAGCAGGTAAGTGCTCTTCTGTACAGCTCCTTATCGCACATAATTTTTTAACACCGCCACTGTCTTTCCAACTTTATTGCATAATGATTTCTCCGTTCTCAGAGCCAACGTATACCATGGGGCAAAAGCGTCACGAGTGGAGTTGTGGTTACTGTGAAACGTGATGAGGTTGTCAAAGGCCCTGTGTAGCACATTGTGATATTCTGAAAGCAATGGATTGATGCCTTTTGAAGCATGCCAGAGCAGAGTGATTAAATACTTTGGGAAAGGACTCAGGCAAAAGGTTTGCCAGTGCCTACCTGGGATTTTGTCTGCTCTGCCTGCTATATGTGTTTCGCTGGTGATGAGAATCTTAAAACTGATCAAAGAGTGGCCAGTCCAAAGTAAGGGTTGTGGCTCTTCACATACCAGAGGCATAAAGTTCGTAAAGACCAAATCTAGTGTGTGCTCTGCGGCATGAGTAGGTCCGCTCACTCTTTGAAGGAGTCGGAGAGTGGCCAAATCAGTGATGAATTGGCTCACCTCCTCATGATAATTAAAATCACCTTTCAGGAGAAATTGTTTTGCCGCCAGGACATGCGGAGGAATATATTAAATTAGGTGCTCAGCAAAAAATTTTTTTGACCCCTGCGGTTGGTATACTAGTGCACCTCTCCAGTGCACTTTAGGTGAAAGATCCAATCTAAAAAACACATTTCTGCCAAAGTACCTGGATCTGCTTCAATAACCAACAATTTTATAGTGTTTTTAAAGATAATAGCAATACCTCACCTAGTCCTGAGGGCCGTATCTAGCCTGAACATATGATTATTAGGGGGGAAGGCCATTGTAATGGCGGATGAGGAGGCAGGTGTCAGGCAGGTTTCTGTAACAAAGCCTAAATCCGGGCGCTTTGAAAAGAGAAGGTCCCAAAGCTGTGTTGCATGTTTAGGCAACGACCTAACATTAAGAAGGATACCTTCTAAGCCCTGGGGACCCGGAGGTACGGTGGAGGTAGAAGGGGCAGGTTGGAGGTTGGAGGTTACCGGGAGTTGCTGTAGTCCCAGTAAGGTTACTCATTGCATTCAACCCCCCCCCCCAAACGCCCCCCTCTGAACATTGAAATCGGCACTGCGCACAAGCTACCAAACCTTCAAAACATGGAAGGCAACAACTGCAGAAGAATGCCCACCTGGAAGAAGGGCCACCTAATGTCCTACAAAGATAAACTAAGAACTTTGACTTCAGCTGACCCCCAGGGACTAAAATGGGTCTCTTAAGGGTCAGTGGCGCTGGCTACTCATGCCCCCTAAGGACCAGCTGGGAGAAAAGACTTGGACATCCACTGTTACCCACAGGTGCCCTGCAAGACAGCCATGAGGCCTGGGGAGCGTGGGAAGGAGGGTGTTCTGCTGGCTGGTTGTGGAGGGACTGTGCATTGATGACGCGCGGAGTTACCTGCTCAATTACCATACTCACCTGGACCCATAAACATACACACTTTGAACATGTAAATCCGGCTTTTCTCTACAATTCGCCAATCAGAAATTTTTATTTACCTAGGACCTATACCATTGACTTACCAATCCTTGTCACCTGTATTAAGTCCTAAGAGATCAAGGGTGTTAGCATAAAAGGTCGAAAAATAACATTTCATTTACTTTTATTAAAATAACCACAGACTTGGTAAAAGTTTAAACACTTTATCTATGCAAAGTCTTAAATGTCAGAGTCCATACAAACACAGTTAAAGCCTTTTCAATTAGAAAAATAATGATCAAAGAAATGATATGTTGAAATATCACGAGACTTCTTTTAGGCATTGAAACAAGGGGAAGGTGAAAAAGGGAAGCAGTACGATGACATACCCACACAGATTTATATTTACCTAGAATGGTGTGAAGACCAACCCTGGCCACGGGCTGGGATAAAGGACAGAAGTCCTGATAGTTCAGGTGCCAACAGGACAGAGCAGGTGCAGACCAGAACCGAGACAGATACGGGCCAATATGGATCAGGACAGGACAGATGCAGGTCAAGACAGGTACCCTTAGCTAAAGTGCAACGCCAGCGTCACACCCCTCTCTGCGGCTAACAGTCGGAACCCGATTGGGTTATCGATTCTTCTCCCTCAGAACCCCAATTGGGTTATCGAATATTTTCCCTCCGAACCCCGATTGGGTTATCAAATCTTCTGACAGAGTGCTCCGCAAGCGCCTCTGCTGTCGATCGCCTACTGAGTGCGTTGGGTCAGTGACAGGTCAGCTATTCGGACAAGCCATACAATCTAACTAGCTAAGCCTACCGTAGTTATACCAGGACAATGTACCACACCCCAGTGTTGCAAATTCGTGTGTTCCCTCAATTTGATTGGTCAAAAGGCGAGGAGAGGTCATCACACCATACCAGTATGGGATCATTTGATTCAATAATGCAAATCATCTTTCCCGCCCATAACTTTATTTTCCCATGCGTTTTTATTCCACCCAACAATGAATGTTCTAATAGTAAATACGATGTTAAACATTTTAAAGGGTTGACTTCCTCTTGGAAGTTCATAGGCTCGGGTTCCCAGGCGCATCGCAGTCAAGACTGTCACTGGCACACGTTCAATGCCATTGCTTGTGGACTCTGGATTTCGGTTCATGCGCAGTCTTGGGTCCCAAGATGGCGTTACATTGTACTTCATAGGCCCAAACACGAGCTAGTAGCAAAGTCAAAGAAAAACAGTTTTAGAACAAAGAATAATTGAATGCACTGTACACCACTTATCTCTACTCTATTCTCATTACTTTGATTTAACTACAACATTAATAGTTAAGAAGAACGAACACAGTTTAGTTAAAGCAGTAGCAGGTGCTTTAGTATGTGAAACGTGAAGCAGCCATCTTAAATTATAGTGTGCAGAAGCAAAGATTTCCCACCAAAGCAGAGAGGACGTCACACCACGTGAGTGTGGTAGACGCATGCGCAGTGAAATTCTCGCGTTGCAGCAGCCATTTTAATGCAGTCGAGTTACTTTTTAGTTAAAGCACACATGCAAGCTTCCGTAGCTTAGTAAATATGTTGTGTGGTGCAATATTAATAAGACGAAATATGTTGATTAATCCATTATGGGCTATTTTGAGAGGATTGAGTCCAAGCAAGTCTCTTTATGAGCGAAACCTTGCTCCATCAGCATGATGACCTCACCAGCAGGTGAGGAACACCAGGAAGAGGACAAGACTGGCACATGAATCTAAAATATCCGTCTCCCCTTTTAGAGGCCAGTAGGCTTGATGAGAATGCTCCTAGTAACCAGGCAACAAAGAGAACAAGCATTGGAAATGCAATAGGTCTCGCATTAGGAAAGTTTGAGCAATTGGTATTGTAAATGACACTTTTTTTATTTATGTGTTGGTTTTGAAAATAGCAAAAGTAATAGCTTTGTCAGTTACAATGTCAATAGTTTGAACTTTCGCAAATGTGACACCTATAGCATTTGTAATGCAATGTGTGTTGTCTTTACGTGACTTAGATGTATTGATATTGCAAATAACAATGGCTTTTAATTTTGTAAATAATTAATACTTAAATAAAATTTATTGTAATTTATAATGGCAATAGCTTAAACGTTTGTAAATTAATTTTGTGAAGATTATGTTCAGTGTATTTTATTGTGACGAAAATCCAAGAACATTGCATTTGCACCTGGTGGTGGATGTGGTGGTGGTGGGTGTGGTGGATGTGGTGGTGGATGTGGTGGTGGTGCATGTGGTGGATGTGGTGGTGGTAGATGTGGTGGTGGATGTGGCGGTGGATGTCATGGTTGATGTGGAGGTGATGGTGGATGTGGTGGATGTGGTGGTGGATGCGGTGGTGGTGGTGGATGCAGTGGATGTGGTGGTGGATGTGGTGGATGTGGTGGTGGATGTCATGGTGGATGTGGAGGTGATGGTGGATGTGGTGGTGGATGCGGTGGTGGTGGTGGATGCGGTGGATGTGGTGGTGGATGTGGTGGTGGATGTCATGGTGGATGTGGAGGTGATGGTGGATGTGGTGGTGGATGCGGTGGTGGTTGTGTTGGATGTGGTGGTGGATGTGGTGGTGGATGTGGTGGTGGATGTGGTGGTGGATGTGGTGGTGGATGTGGTGGGTGTGGTGGGTGTGGTGGATGTGGGTGTGGTGGATGTGGATGTGGTGGATGTGGGTGTGGTGGATGTGGGTGTGGTGGATGCGGTGGTGCATGTGGTGGTGGATGTGGATGTGGTGGTGGATGTGGTGGTGGTGGGTGTGGTGGATGTGGCGGTGGATGTGGCGGTGGATGTCATGGTGGATGTGGAGATGATGGTGGATGTGGTGGTGATGGTGGATGTGGTGGTGGATGTGGTGGTGGATGCGGTGGTGGATGCGGTGGATGTGGTGGCGGTGGATGTGGTGGTGATGCAGTGGTGGTGGTGGATGCGGTGGTGGTGGTGGTGGATGTGGCGGTGGATGTCATGGTGGATGTGGAGGTGATGGTGGATGTGGTGGTGGATGTGGTGGTGATGTTGGATGTGGTGGTGGATGCGGTGGATGTGGTTGTGGTGGATGCGGTGGTGGTGGTGGATGCGGTGGATGTGGTGGTGGATGTGGTGGTGGATGTGGTGGTGATGGTGGATGTGGTGGTGTTCAGTGGGAATTTGCCGGACAATTTACATTAAGATGTTTTATACTTCATGGACATTTTCAGGGTTGTCTTTGCTTTGTTGTGAAAACTAAAGGGCAGACTCTAAAAGTATCCGATTGCAGGCGAGGAGCCCTTAACGCTGGGGGCCAGGAGCCCCTCCGGGTTCTCATAATAATCAGCCACGGATCAAAGCAGCGCCTGGGCGGAAAACAAAGAGAACCCCGTGGAGACCTCCAAGCGCCTTTGATTTCAAGCAATGCCTGCTGCAGGGGTGGGCCCGTTGCGAACAGCATGGCGGAATTAATTCAATTCAATGGTGTGGCCAACAGTGATGGGGAGGGGCAGGGAGGGAAGGTGAGGAGGCGAAGGGGGCAAGGGTAAATATGGACATGGATGGGGTCGGATGAGGGAAAGAAGAGAGGATATTGAAGGCAGGGACGAATGACGTGTTTAGAAGAGAGAGGAAACGAGAAGGGAGGGCTGAAGTGAGGGGGAGGAGGAAGGGGATGAAAGGATGCTGAAAGGCGGAGTAGGAGTAGAGGTTACGAAATGAATGAAGGAAAAGAGGTCAAGCAAAGGCATGAAGCAACTGAAGGACAGAGGGAAGGCAGAGAAGGGGGGGGAGGAGGAGAAATGCGACAAATGTTTTTTTGTTGTACAACGGTGAGCCACCGTTATGAAAGTAAATGTGCGCATGGTGTACTGCAAATGAAAACAAGCAGCTCAATAGGAGTGGTGGGGGCGGGCACAGAGAGACAAGGGGGGAGTGGTGCAGGGGACTCAAGTAGGCACTGCAGATTCTGCCCTGCACTCTCCCACAAGCAAAACGAGCCTAGACGGAGAAGGCAGAGAAGGGGAGGGGGAGGACAAATGTGACACGGCGGGGAGGGGGCGGAGCGGGTAAAAAAAAAAAAAGAGACGGAGGGAAGGCAGGGGAGGGGGGAGAAGAAATGCGACAAATGTTTTTTTTTGTTGTACTTTAAATTTGCCTGGCTATATACATATATTCAAGCATGTACTCCATTAGGTAGGGATGGCTGTGGAGAGGTCAGTAGCACGTCAGGCATCGGCAAACCTTTTGGTCAGAGTGGGAAATTAAAACAAGTTAAAACGGTGAGCCACCGTTATGAAAGTAAATGCGCACATGGTGTACTGCAAATGAAAACAAGCAGCTCATTAGGAGTGGTGGGGGCGGGCACAGAGAGACAAGGGGGGAGTGGATGCAGGAGGGGGAGGTGTGCTGGAAGAGAGAGTGGGGAGGGGGCAGAGCGGGAGGAGCGTCGTGAGGGTCAAGCAAAGGCATGAAGCAACTGAAGGACAGAGGGAAGGCAGAGAAGGGGGGGGGGAGAAATGCGACAAATGTTTTTTTGTTGTACAACGGTGAGCCACCGTTATGAAAGTAAATGTGCGCATGGTGTACTGCAAATGAAAACAAGCAGCTCAATAGGAGTGGTGGGGGCGGGCACAGAGAGGCAAGGGGGGAGTGGTGCAGGGGACTCAAGGAGGCACTGCAGCTTCTGCCCTGCACTCTCCCACAAGCAAAACGAGCCTAGACGGAGAAGGCAGAGAAGGGGAGGGGGAGGACAAATGTGACACGGCGGGGAGGGGGCGGAGCGGGTAAAAAAAAAAAAGAGACGGAGGGAAGGCAGGGGAGGGTGGAGAAGAAATGCGACAAATGTTTTTTTTGTTGTACTTTATATTTGCCTGGCTATATACATATATTCAAGCATGTACTCCATTAGGTAGGCATGGCTGTGGAGAGGTCAGTAGCACGTCAGGCATCGGCAAACCTTTTGGTCAGAGTGGGAAATTAAAACAAGTTAAAACGGTGAGCCACCGTTATGAAAGTAAATGCGCACATGGTGTACTGCAAATGAAAACAAGCAGCTCATTAGGAGTGGTGGGGGCGGGCACAGAGAGACAAGGGGGGAGTGGATGCTGGAGGGGGAGGTGTGCTGGGAGAGAGAGTGGGGAGGGGGCGGAGCGGTAGGAGCGTCGTGAGGGGAGAGAGAGTGGGGAGAGGGCAGAGGGGCATGTGCACGCGCTTTTAAGCTCAATGCGCATGCGCATTGAGCTTAAATTTCACGGGCACTGCAAGGAATCTCCATGATTCCTTGCAAGTTAGGTAAAGAGTGGTTAAGCCCCCATAGTCTCGCAAGCTCGATGCGCATGCGCATCGACAGGCGAGACATAACGAGCCATAAATGAAGAAAATCAGCCCAAGGGGGCTGGAGACAAGCCCATTTCAAAAGTTGTTCATTTTCAAAGAAAACAGACAACCAAGTGTGTGGCACTCAAGTAGAGTTCTTAGAAACACCCCAATTGGGCCAGAGACTTGGGATCAGTTCATCATTGTTTAATCACTCCCTTTTCATAGGGGTATGTAAAAGGCCCCCTATCTGTGCTTATTCTATGGCCCCAGGCAGTAGTTCTAGGGCAACTCATGATGTTCCGGGGCACCTCATGTCCTAGGACACAGAAGGTTACCAAGAAGAGGAGAGGCCTGCCAAGAATGAGAGAACCACTGTACTCCTACTGAAAGTTGTGCTGCCTCCCGCTCTCTGCTCAGCATGGCATCATCCTGTTCATGAGGATGTGGGTGGGAGAAGCACCATGCCAGCCGCTGCGCCACCAATGGATTGTGCTATCCAGCTGGGGAGCCAGCTTGGCAGCACAGCGCCAGGATGCCCTCTGGGTGACAGGTTTGCGCTTTATAAGTATACTAAATAAATAAATAAACGTAAGTATGCTCCTGGTGCTGCTATTGAATATTAAAAAAAGGTAAAGGCTGTGGATGTCCTTGGTGGGACTGGAGCACACAAGAACTAAAAACAAAAGAAAAGAGATAATATTGGCAGCACACGTTTGCAGAACAAAGTGGGTGAAACCACTTGGGAGTGCAAAGAATACTGCAGCTCACCCCATTCCCTAAGAATATATTATAAAACTTGCTGTCAGTTTCATGTGGCATTGAATTTATGACTCCCAGGCAAGGTGACCTGTGGATTCCTGCACTTCCAGAGCTAGAGTTTTTGCTCCCAGGCTCTGGACTGTGAGAAGTCATTGTGGTTGGTCCTGTGGCTACATTATGTGGCCTGTAGACAGTAAAAAAGATTATGACACACATGTATTTGGATGCAAATTGTTTATTTATAATATTGAACCATGAATATTTGCCATTATAATGAATGTGATTGGCTATTATTTCTGAGTTTACTGATTTTGATTATATTAGGAGGTTCAAACATGGCGTGTGATAGATTCTCTTAATATGATGACACCCAGGCAAAGCCAGTAGGCCTTCCTTATTTATGTCTATTCAGACCCCCTGTAATGTATTAACTTGAAGTGTAACATGTGGTTATTATTATTATTATTATTAACATGGTGTCCCACTGACCAAAACAGTAGGCCTAGATCATTTAAGACAATATCCACTTATATTGTGGTGTTCGATATGGTAGAGGTGGAGTATTGTGATAACGAGGTTCAGGACCCACTAGGGGTGTAATTTGATATGATGGTGTAACCAAAGATTGTTCGATCTACCTGTTGTATATATTTTTTATTTAATGTGCAGTATAGTAGTTTGTGTAATAAAAGTATGTTTCGTTTTTTAGAGGAAAAAGCCCTGACTAGACAGTAATTTATTGGGTGGTGGTATTGCATGCTAGGTACTAGTCCACACTATCTCCCCTGAGTAGTCCTTGGACTGGTCTACTTCACCACCATGGGAGTCAAGTTCTACAACGGGGTACTTGGTTCCCAGAAATAAGACAATTGCGGACCTATTACTTGTGAAAGATTTACATCCATCGCCTCTAATAACCCAATTTCTTACAACTGTTATGTAGCACCAAGAAACCTGTTGGGCTGAAAGTATGACTTGCAAATTAACTTTATCCCAGAAACTGGACTGATATTTCCCAGTGAGCGGATTTTCTGATACTGGGGGTAGCTGCAACTCTGGTCGGGGAGAAAATGTGGCAAATTATGAGTTGAATCTGAGGGTCTCATACGAAATTATAAATAACATGCAAATCTTCAATTTTAAGTCTGATTTCCCCAGTAATTCCTCACACTGGTCCGAACTTCCAACTGGAGATTCTGCTGTTTCCAAGTGTGCACGTCTGTAGCGTTCCAGCGGTTCTCATTATTCTGAATTGTTGTAACTACATCACCTGCCACTTTGTAATTGAGTGGCCTATATATTGCACATTATTTTATATATGATGTTATGTTTGCTGTGCAGCATATCTCCTTCCTGTTATTACCCCTATGCCTTAGAGAGGCAAATGTGTCTTTCCCACACACTTTTCTGTCAGGTTCCGAAGATTGGGCACAGCTCCCGCAAAAGACTTTGAAGTGGCAGGTTGCCCCACGGTTCAGCAACTAAGTTAATTAACAAAATCTCCTGGCTGCTTATGAATCAGTTTTTTGTTGTGAAAAAACAGATGGCCACAGGTGATAAAGAGCAGGATTATTTTTATTCATTCCGATGCATCATTCCCAATTAGTTATTGCTGTGCCCCCCTCCGGCCTCACCAGCACCCCTTGGATGTTCACAAAAGTAATTGCGTTGGTCACCATCCGTCTTCGGCAGGTGGAAGTACCAGTATTCCCCTTCAGTGATGACTGGCTGTTAAAGGTGAGCTCGCTACAGTCGTTTGTAGACAGTGTGCAAAAAACAGCAAACCACCTGACATCACTGGGGTTTTCAAACAATGAGCCAAAGCAATCTAATCAGGGCCTTCCTTCCATTGCATCAAGCCCAGAACATTAATGCTATAATCCTAATGTTTCAGCCTTGGGCCTGGATTTCAGTGAGAGCGACAATGAGGCTTCCTGATCTTTTCACATCATGCATTCTGTCAGTCCACTTTGCGAGGTGGCATATCCAGACACAGCAGTGGGATCCGAAGTCTAACTGTGTCCAGCACCAAGAAAACCTGTCAGATGCTGTACAGGTTTCACAGATGACTGCATAAGATCTGCAGTGATGGCTGCTGGACTGCAACCTGAACCGCGGCAGACCCTTCTCCCTTCTCCATCTGGGAGAGGTGGAGATTAGGGGACTGTGGCAGAAACCCAGCTCCACTTCAGTCTGTTGGAGTTGTTGTTACAGACCCCACAACAGAGCAGGACACACAATAAGCCCTGTCTTCATGTCCAAAACCAAAGGGGATGATGAATGGAGTGTTGAACATTGCAAGCACTCACCCCAGTCAACTGATCTGGATTGAATCCATCATCATTTTTTAGCTCACTCTGCCACCCCAGTTCAGACATGGCCATATGCAAATCAGTTTGGCCATATGCAAATCAGTCTGACCATGTGCTTCATGGAAACAGTCCAGCCCGAACTGCCAAGTCATATCTTCCCTGGACCGGAAACAAGCATTCTGGGACCGGTTTCGGGTTCATAACCCTTATCAGCCTGGCTATCTTGAATCCAGTGGCAAAGTGAGCAAGGGACCCACGTCTGGGCATACCCTACCAACTTAGGGCGAACAAAGCAAAACCAAAGGACATGATGAACGGAGTGTTGAACATTGCAAGCACTCACCCCCAGTCAACTGATCTGGGTTGAATCCATCATCATTCTTTAGCTCACTCCACCACCCCAGTTCAGACATGGCCATATGCAAATCAGTCTGGCCATATGCAAATCAGTCTGACCATGTGCCTCATGGGAACAGTCCAGCCCAAACTGCCAAGCCATGTCTTCCCTGGACCGGAAACAAGCATTCTGGGACCAGTTTTGGGTTCATAACCGTCATCAGCCAGGCTATCTTGAATCCAGTGGCAAAGTGAGCAAGGGCCCCACGTCTGGGCATACCCTGCCAACTTAGGGTGAACAAAGTGATACACTGTTCTAATTAATAATAATAAAAGTTTATTGTTAGCTTACTTAAAACCATTACCATTCTGTAGTTAATTAAACCATTACATGAAAAATACAAAAAGTGCAATTAAATCATAACAATCTAATATGCAAACATTCTGATAATACTCTTTTATAAAACATATGAATGTGTAAAATGAGTCTTTTGCCTCTGGGCTATAGGCAGACAATGTACAGTAAAAAATTAAGCTAAACTTTGTCTAAGCTCACTCGCATGCAATAGTACCTTTTTTACTTATTGTTGTAGTCCAGAGTGCTATATATAGTGCATGTGCATTATTCAAATAAATATCGTCGTGGTATATTTAAAGTGCATTTTAGGCTTAAAATAGCCTATTTTCTCTTAAAACAACTGTGTTTAGCTACCTTAATCCTGGATGTTGCCAATCTGATTCTTTACACAGCTCAAAAATTCTGTTCTCTGGCAAACTTGAGGTATTGAGTCTTCACTCAAGTAGCCGATGACAGCTTACAGGTACAGGTATGAATACAGAGTTGCAGAAATAGTGGTTTGAGTAGCTTCCTTCTTTGACCCAAGACAGTGCAAAGAATGTGGGTAATTGTTTTTGTTTTGTATCCACATAGACAACAGTTTGCTTGTGATGAACAATTCTTCTATACTGGTGTTAGGTCTTTTGTGTCAAATTGTCCAAAGCGATAAAGCATAAACCGGTTAAAAGTGTGTTATCAAGTACACACCCTGCTTCATTTTCTACAAGGTGTGGCTTGCCTTGGAAGTTTGGGAACTCCCATATATGTCTCTGGTTCTTTCCAAACTCCTGTCTGTCCCATCTCTGCCCTGTAAATGGTGGGAGCTGACTTCAGCCAAGGGTTAGATAGAGTATCTCCCCTCAATAGGTAACCTCCAGAATATGTTGGGCTTTATGTGAAGGGTATACTCACAGGTGAAAATATTTTCCCCCACAGAAATATAAGCATGTGTGTGCCCCGAGGGCTCCATTCCCGCATGAGGAATTCTCCACTATAGAGAACTCCACTTGGGGTGAATATGAGACAATTTTAAAAAAATCAGCCTACATGTACAGCACACCTGGAAATCTTCCCGTGTTGCACCTTTCCAGGCGCTCTAGCAGAGACAGTCGTGGATAGCATATTAAAAGAAACTATACAGTCAGGCGGAGGTGTAAGTCTCTGTCTATACTTTTTTGCTTATTTTTTATGAATCTTGCCCATTATGTTTAAACCTGTGTTAGACACCCCAAGATCCACAACGTGTTGTGCACCAGGGAAAACCTCAAATAAGTAAACAAACTCTCCCATTCGTCTTTAAGGCAAAAGCTCCCTCGGATTATCTGTAATGTAGGCCTTGATATAATCAGACGAGGATTTGGTAAAAAATTCCTCCCTTTCATTCCAGCCCACCTTAGAGCATGTGTGATTAATATGCAGCTATATTTCCATGCTTGAATACCCCACTACCTATTATTTGGGTTTTCCAGCCTCCTCATTTCATCGGCTGCAAAGTGTCCAGGATACTGCAGTCTGTCTAGACTTCAGCTAAAGGAAATTCCACACTGTCTCTCAAGCCCTCACTCATAGCCGCCACCAGCGGGGAAATCCAAGTAGGGTTCAATGTAAGTCCTGACTTGTCTTGTGCTGCACAGGCCCATTCTCTCTTCAGAACTTGTTGCAAAGTCATTACTCTCACTGCCCACTACGCTCAGCATTACTGTCCCTATTAACTGTGCTAGCGCCACATTAAAAAACAAGCATTGGCATAGCCAATAGGTCTAGCTTCTGGGACCTTATGAGTATTTAGTTTTGCAGTATAATATCCTTGGTGCAACAACATCAGCTGTTGCATGGCTAAACCTTATAAGTGTTTAGACATGCAACAGTTGATGTTGTTGCACCAATAATATTGTGCTTAAGTTATCCAGCACAATATCCTTGGTGCAACAACATCAAGTGTTGCATGGCTAAACACTTATAAGGTCCCAAAGGCGAGACCTATTGGCTATGCCAACGCTTGTTTTAACAGTTTCCCCTACTTTTTGTTAAGAAACAACTATTCCTGAATGGTTGATGCTGCCCTTGAGGCGTTACTCACTCAAAGGGCAAAAGGGCATCTCCTGTACTGTGAAGACAAGCAAGGAGCAGTCACAGAAGAACATGCCTACTCACCAGGGGCCCTGGTACCGGAAAGACATGCAAATGCATGCAGTTGGTTAAGCAGTACAACTAAAGGCTACCTGGGAGACACTATAATAATTGTTGGACTCATCTGAAACTTTATGGTGAAAAACATTTTTTTTCAGGGATAATGTAAGGGTGTTAACAAATAAGTTCGGGGTTGTGTCCTTCTGAAGAAAAACTTTCATAAAAGGTTTATACAAGGTGTAGTCTGACTGTCTATTCCTCTCTGCAGCAAGCAGGATCCTATGATGTGGCTGTTTGGTAAAGACAAAGACAGCTGCTGCGATCACAATAACCAATTAAGCCTTCAGATGGTAATAGAGTGCATTTGCCAAAGATTAACTTAATTTGAATTTGTTTTCCATTGAAAGGATGTTTGTTTTATATGTATTTACCTGAATGTGAAAGGCCAACACAATAGTAGTCGAATATTTTGTTGTTTTTGCCAAATTTCAATCCTCGCCTTAGCTGCACTCAGGACAACAGTCCCCATACTTTTTATGCACTTTAACCGCTGGCTACGCCTGTGCACCTAACTGTCTTCCAAAATTAAGCTAGCTGGGGCTGGAACCCGGATCGGAAGCCTCTGTGACTAACAGGTGAAACCGGATGCCGCAGACAGGAAGCGTCTGTGCCCGCCTCTCCTCTAGCTCACCCTCGGCACGCTCTGCCAGCTTGTTCCTCAAGTCCATCAGCTTGCAGCCTGGCAGCCGGAGAAGTTTTCACTAAGCTGCCAGGAGCCGGAAGCTGCCCCTACCTCCCCCACAGCCTCACCTCCCTCAATGGCACAGGAAACTCCTTGCAAATTAAAGGAATACATCACGACCACCATGCCATCCCCGGAAAGAGGAGAGACATGCGGATGACAAGGCTGAGAGAATGCAGATGATTAGAGAGACATGCAGATGAGAGGATAGAGAGAGAGAGAGGAGGCGGCAAGGCAGAGAGACGGGGGTACAGATGATTAGAGCAAACCGATAACGGGGATGGGAGGAGACAGAAGTGCGGAGACGCAGAATGTAGGTGACTCGAGAGGTGCGCGAATGAGAGGATATAGAAACAGCAAAATAGAAGGAGATGTGAGGAGACATATAGATGATACAGGATAGAAGGATAGAGCCAGGGCACAAGTTCTAAACAAGCCCGGGAGTTGTGTGCGCGCGCGCTAAAAGAAAATTTTAAAAAGCAGGCCACGGCAAAAGTGAAACACGAAAGTGGCACACACGCAACAGCGCAAAAGTGAAACTGACCGCGCTCCAGATGGCGCCTCGTGCACTGAAAGCTGGCAGCTGCGGGTGTACCCATGTGCGTAACCGCAAGCGCTAGGCCAACAAAAGCTGGATAGTTTTTTTTCAAAGCCCACTACTAAATGTCTTGCAGCGCATGCACTGGCTCATGCGAGACCTAAAAACTCATCAAGCAAGCGAAGCCTTTTCAGTTATAGCACCCTCTCGATGTGTAAATAGGCAACCAAAAGATGTCCAGTCAATCTTTGCAAAGGGTCTTCCAATGGCAATATGTTACTGCGTTCTAGTTAATTTTGACCTGCATGAGCTAGAAATAATTTGATTTGCTGAAATCTGCAGATTATGCAGCAGTTAATAGGGCAAATCCATGATTGTGGAAAAAACAGTGTGTCCACAAAATCGATTAATTCCAGTGGCCCTGCATATGAGCCGGGTGCAAGTGACGGTACTGGTATGACCAGATTGAGGTATGTAATAGGCAGTTTCGCCAAACTTCACATTTTATGTCTACATTTATACAGTGAAGCCACTGTTCTGCATAATGCAGCTGCACGTCTTAGTTTTAGCACAGCACACTGATTCTCTTGTTTGAAATAGTGGTTGACTGCTTATTCTGCGAATGGCTGATCCTCCACACCCACATCTTATCCTTGGAAAGGAGAATCAAAAGAAAAACAGCGGTTGCAGGCAGGGAAATTAAGACCCCAGTCAGCATCTACGCTGTAAGCTGCGAAAACTACGGCAAGCACATGCAGAAAGAGGGCTGCACTGAAACAGACTTCTGGTGACACTATCAACGTGCACATACAGCAGGGTTTGTTGTGTTGGTACTCACTGAAAGACGCTGTAGGCAGACGGACCCATTTTGTATTTAATTTGTATTTAATTTATTTATAGAGCGCTAACAATCATCCTGAGTAGGATATCACGGCGCTGAGGTTGGATGCTGAGAGGTACGATAACCACACTGAGTAATGATTTATTCTGATTTAGGGAAGAGTAGTGTCTTTAATTGTTTCCTAAAAGAATGAAGATCGTCTGTCAGTCTAAGACTGGGAGGTAGTTCATTCCACTTAGTAGCCGCCAGATGCGAGAAGGCCCGCTCTCCCATCCTGACAGTCTTCACCCGGGTGGTGGTAGCTCTTCCCCGGTCTCCCAAGGCTTACTTAGCCAGGGGCTTTTAGGCCATAGCTCTAATTACTGTTCCCAGATCGACTGCCTGGGAGGACTGATAGCTAGACAAAGAAGACGGACTATCCATTGCTCCTTGCTTGCTGTTTCTCCTCATGAGCATGATGTTGACCTAGAGCGCCGCGTCCATCCTAGGAGTGAAAACTCAGCAACTACGAACAAAACTTTGAACAAAACTAGCACGAGTGCAGCCAGTCGGTGACATCAGCAGGAAAGCGATGGGCATGTAGTCCCTGCAGCGCTTGTGCGGCAAAAGAACTGTGTTGGAAACACACGGGGAACTGCATGTCCTGGCAAGAAGTGCGCACAGCACTTAACAAGGAAGCCATGACATCTTGGGTGCTTGAAAGAGGCAGAAGCAGTGGGAGGGTGAAACTAGCACCCCGGCCTCTAATATTTGACCTTGGCTTTAAATGCACAGAAAATGTCAAAAGATAAGAACATTATTTACAGCCCTGCCTACAGAAACTGACAGGCTGCCCCGGGACACCAAAGGTGGCTACCTGCGAGGGCGGCCATCCTTAGTGCCATAGGATGGTACGGACCCTGAGCGGTCTAGTGGTTGGCTGACTCGGTGGTCAGCCAGTGGTCAACCTGACATTCCCCACACGTGAGGTCATTTCCTGTCAGGGGGAGGGCTATATAGCCCGTGGGGCGAGGTTCTGGCATCCTCTTTTGTTCCTGGCAGCGGCGTGTAGACCCTCGCCCCCCACATCGGGAGAATCCCGCAGCGCGGACCCGGACTGCCCGGCGTTTCTTTTTCCGCTGTCCCCTCACCCTGACGCCGTTTGGTGGCTGGCGCTCCAGCCATGTGTCTGGACGCGTTGTCCTCTTTCGCCGGGGGTCGTGGTGCCGCTTTGTCCGTCGTGGTTATTAGGTGAGTCAGGGTTGAGGGTGCTTTTGTTCCTTGCGGTTCAGTCTGGGGTGGCTTTGCCAAGGCTGTAGGGGCACGGCGAACCCGATGCGAAGGAGCGGGGTGGACAGAGAGGCGCGGGTCGTTTTGTGTGCTGTAATTGCTCCGGATGCCCGGTGTGGGGGCGATAACGGGACTGCGTTTTGCGGAGTAGATTTCTCCTTATTGTTCATGTTCTCGCAGCATTTGTGTAGGGGTGCCGGTAAGACTTCGATTTAGCGGACGGAGCACTCTGTTATGGGGCGATGTATATTCCATTGTTACGTGTAGAATAAGGGATCTCCACCGTTTCTTTTAAGTGGGACGACAGACAGTGAGTCTACAGCAACATATTTACGGGAACACTATGTGGGTGTTCGTTTTGTTGCGGTTTGCTCGTGGAGGTGCATTAATCGGGGGGGGGGGGCAGGAAGGCCCCAACGGGGTGGCGCAGTATCTGTTTTGTCTTCCTACACGCCAGAGTTCGTTTTGTAGAGCACAGGGGTTTTTAACTCTTTCATCACGCCTTTACTTAGGGGCCGCATTGCTGTTCTAATCTCGGGCCCTCCTCTATCAGATCGGGGGCGCAATTATAGGATCTCATGTGCCCGTCTTCTCCTCCTTTGGTTTGGCTTGCTGCCAGGATAGCTCGGAGGGTTTCTTTCCAGGTTAGGGAGCTGCGCATCTGGGTGTCTTTACACCAGCGCGGGCGAGCAAGTATTGCTGGACATCTGGTGTTTCCCCGTGACTGGTCATGCCAAGCCAGCACCTAGGGTCCCCAGGTGCGTAGACCCACTGGGAACATTACTTCGGTCTCGTGATTCAACCCATGGCCCAGATTAGGTACAGAGCCCATGTCTTCTTTCCGCACTTTATTTCTCTCGCTATTTCGTGTCTTAGTTACCCGCCTGTCGTGAGTGTCTTACACTATTTTCTCCCGCACTCCGATAGTTTTACGGGTGGAGCTCACGGGGAACTTTTCGCTATTTGGGTTTGTGCGGTGAAATCTGCGCTTGTAGGACACTTGGGGGGAGCACTTCACTATGTGCACGCTAGGTGCGTTTCCACAGATTTCTTTCTTTCACTGTGCTTGGGGCATGTTTATATATACTTTGTGGTCTCTTGTCTGAGTTTGGGCGTTTAGGGGCTGGGCACTGCAGTGGGTCCTCCCCCTCCGTGTATCTAGCTGGGCATGTTTGAGGCGGGGAATGCTTCTTTTATTTATCTGGGTGCTGGCATGTTGGAATTACGATGATGCAGATTTGCTATAAGCGTTCTCGGCTTGTAGGTCGATTGGGCATCGGGCACCAGCGCTTGAGCCAGGCTGCGTAGCAAGTAGTTTCTTTCCCTTGCGTTCCTGGCGCTTATGTTCGGGCCCAGCTGTCCTGCACCTCAGTCGGGTGAGTCCAGGCCCTGGGGAAGTGCGCGACCTTGGTGTAGCCCAACGCTGACCCTTCATTTCATCTGCCTGTGACCGACTGTGGGATGGTGCTTGCGGTGGTTGTTTTGTTTTCTTGGTCGCACATGGGTAATGGCCCTTTTCTGGGGGCATCTTGTTCATGTGGTCCGACCCATGCGGTGTATGGCGGTGGGGCGGCCATTTCAGGGGCTGTCTTTCCAGGAGAGCCCTGGCTTCATGCAGGTGTAGTGAGGTTACACCATCTGCTGCTTTTGCTCAGTCAAGGGAACCTACAAGTCGAAAACTTTCGTTTTGGTCCTGTTTAAAGCCTTCTTCGTGTTCGCTTACCGACTGGGGGCCACACGTGCAAGGGCGGCCATTTTTAGGAGCTCCATTGCCTGGCGCAAATTGATAATGGCGCCCAGTGCGGCCATTTTCAGGGGCACCTTGTTTTTATGGTCCGACCCACGGCGGCGGGGGTGGCCATTTTAGGGGCTCGGAATATTATTGCAGCATATGTATGTTTGGCTCGGCTTTGGTAATTGGTGAGTACCAGGTTGGGGCTCTGTACTGCTGGCCAGACCGGTTTTTCCTTCCTCTCCTCGTGGCATGGTGGCCAGAAGTGCTTTTCCCTCAGGTTCGTGCACATGTGTGCCACTGTCAGCTGGTTGCCTGATTCATTGCCCGCAGCTCAGCGGGGCAGGTTGCACTGGCTATGCCACCGCTTACAGGGCGACTCGAATGACATCCCTCCGGTCACGGTCTGTCTTTAAGCTGCACTCGCACGGCATTGCCAGCTAGCCTAGGGCCTCGTTGGGGGACGTTGCTTTTACTGCAGTAGCGCGAAGGAGGATTGTAGGGAACCTTTTATCCCAGATTTTCCTTTTTGCCATACTACATTTCATCAACTGAGTATGCGCTCAGGGGTACGCCACATTAAGAATACGTTAACATGTCTCACCAATAAAGTCTTTGGACGATACTCTGGTGTCCTTGTGTTTTGGACAAGCATGCGGAGCTAGCGCGCAAGTGGATGCCGCTCGTGTATCCAATAAAATTTTATTATCCCAAAGTAGATTCCCATATCACCGAGTATTATAGAGTTAATTGTGTCTCCTGCCTACGATATGGAGTACCTTTCGAGGTACTTGGATGCCATGGCGTTTATGTTTAGGCCACACTGGAAGTAGCAATAGTTGTCTATGATCACGTAGAGGTATTTCTGTAATGCTTGACAGGCAGCCAACGTCAGGTACTTAAGTTTCCGCAGACTATGGTGGCACGTGTACTACTCCCGGATACATATACAATGTTTAGAGGGGGCACTGAGTATGTCACAGGTGTTAAGTGAGGTGTGCATGTTACAAGGGAATAACAAAACGCATATTGCACCGCTAGGTAATAGGTGGCAATCAGAGTGTGCCGAGTGGGAAGTGACGTGTGCGGGTCGGAATAGAGTGCCTAACTCAGCGAAGAGAGCATTCGGTATAGGGCAGACTCTAACCTGGAACACGCTGGATAGGCACTTCCATTGTTTAGGAACATAGAGGTTTCTATCAGACTAGGTCTGAATTAATTTAATAGAGGGATATTAGAGAGTTCTCTATCTCGGGGGTGCACTCTGAAGTTTGCCTTTAGATAGCGTGGACCTTACCAGAAGGTGTCGTAGCGCCTATCATGAAGAACTAAGCAGAGTCTTGAGGGCACTAGAAGGGAACAGTTACTAGCAAACTCCAGGTTACTGGTATCAATATGACTTTGCAAACAATCACTAAGAAGTAGCATACGGGGCACTACAGGAGGCAAAGTGTCAGGTGGGCAAGTTTCTTAAAGTGTGTAACTTCATAGTAGGGGTGATATACTGCAGTCTTGCAGACAGTCATTCAGATGAACCTATGCTACGCAGGCATTAGCGATACTTGTTAGTAACTGAAGGAATCCCATTGTAAGAGGTAGCAATCAGTGTATTCAAGAGGAAAATAACGGTTGTATATTTCAGAAGAGCCCAGCATAGGTAGCTAAAGGTACATTACAAGCGTAATGTGTCATGAATACAAGTTCAGAAGCTTTTTTCTGGTAGGGATTATTTTTGGTATGCTTGAAAGGCAGTCATTCTCATGTTCAAAAGGTTCAGTAGACTTTGGTGGCATGTGTGCAAATACTGGAAGCTAAATACATGTTAAGAAGGAGCACTTTGCATCATGTGCATGTTATATATAGTACCATTCTCAGGTAAAAGGTTTGTCTGCACTATATGGCAGACTCACAAGCTCATGAACACACGTGTAAGACACTTCCTTAGTCAAGGGGATTATCGCTAGCTTTATGTTTGGTTCCCCTTTCTTTTTCAGAGGGCATGTTTGTATTTGGTTGAGGTCATTTTGGAGGCCTGGGGTGAGGTGTTCTGGGTAAAATGGTAAGGGGACGAGTAAGGGGTGAACAATTTTTACTCACTCCTATGTGCATTTGTCATCTTGACTGCGCATTTTATTAGAGCAAGCTTGCTTGTCTTCCTCCTTCCCCATGCAAAGGGCAGCTTCTTGGCATGCTCATTTCGGTGTCCTGCACGCTAATTCCATGCAGGTGTATAGAAGGGCATAGCAAACCTTTACATGTCACTTTTGGTTTTTTCCCCAAACCAGGCAGGAGTGCATTCAGGGCACAACACACATGCAGTAGTATTTTAGGTTACCCTTGGTAGATACTTAGCTAGGGGCCCCGGTTTGGATTCAGCTTTGTATTCGATACAGTCCAGATGTTGGGGATCTAATTTGACTTTATACAGTCCAGCTCTTTCACGCCCGCTTGGGGAAGAGTTACTGACAGGCCCGGGCATATCTCCTGCTATTTCAGAAGGTGGTTCCATCTTTATGCAGGGACGGGTTACGTGTTTGCAATACGTTTTCGCAGCAGCTCACTATTAGTAATGGGATGATTGGGTGCCTCTTCCAACTGACAGTGGGAGGTTTAGTTTTGCAGGCATCTCCCGTGTTGGGACAGTACATGTTCTTTGTACAGAACCTGGTGCGCAAGTAAGGGATCCGGAGCTGCGAGCGATTTAGCGGGTCGCTTTCTTGTATTGCTGGTTACGGGGTTCTCAGGGATCTTCTCTCTCTTCCAGAAACGCACAGCTTCGTCTTCATGGTCAATCCCTTGCCTTGCTGGGTGGCCTGCTGGGCGCGGAGCACGATCTAGGGAACAATACACTAGGGTCCAGTGATTGGGTTTCTGGGTCAGCACGTCCAGGATTTAGTGTAACTGTGTTCCAATTGCATGACAATGGGAACAAGTACACAGGCCACCCGTAGTATACAGTCAAGGCCTTAAAGTTTGGGAATAAAAGGGTGTGCTTGTCGGACAGACTATATTTAGGTATCCACCGACAGGGCTCGCAGGAGGGCATCACTTTAATAGTGTAACTGGTGGAATTGTCTATGAAGCTATGCTGGGTTTTGAGCAAACATTGTGGAACCCTGTTCACTTGATGTACAATAATACACCGGTACTCACTAAAGTATAACTATGTTATGCTTCCTGTCATAGCAAGTCACCTCCATCAAAAGGAAAGGGGGGTGCCCTTTCTAATCTCCTCGCCGCTTGGTCACGGGGTATTCACTGGTCATACTGGTAAATGTCTAACCCAGCTAGGCGAGAAAGTTTAGGCTGGACTTCTTCATGGTGGGGACGGCCCGCCGATGCTACTTTCTACAACAAGATAACGGCTTTTGAGCCAGGGTGGGGGTTGCTGGTACAATGCACCATCCCTTAATGGTCGCTAAGTAGCACTGCTGGGCTTTCGGATATGTCCACTACAACAGGCACGGAGTAAGTCAAGACCATGGGCGGCCTTTGCCGTTGAAAATAGCGTGTTGTGATTTCTGGGGCCCAGTATAATTCGACTCTTGCTGGCATGTTTCTGGTCAGATAGGGCTATGTCTCGACAGGAGGACCTGCATTTCTCTTGGCAAGAGTTGCTGGTAGGGCCCAGAGGTGAGCAAGTAGCAACAATAGTCTATTGAACGGCAAGGGTTTACACGGGGTCGAGGGCCCTCGGTTAGGTACTCTGGTGAGCGTTCGATCAGAGACAGTAGTTATATGGTTGTTCAGGTGGAACCCGTGTAGCTCTGAAAAATGGTGACCAGTTCATGAGGGACTATGCGAGAAAGCTTTATTGTGGCCTCTTAAGCTTGTGCACTAAGCAGCATCGACCATGTCAACAGATGGGCTGTTGGGAGTGTAGTGCTCCTTTTGTAAGAAATTTAGGGAGGCTATGGTGTAGCAGCCTTTTCCAGGCAATGTGCGGCGCTTCACCTGAATAGATGGTTAGCACTACATTTTGGATGGGCCTGCATGAACCACACAGATAACCCATACTTCCTGGCCCACGCCAAGACATTCATTTAGTGGGACCACAGCATTGCCAGTTTGCGATTCTCCGTCTAATTGGCACTTTGTTGATGCATTGTCTATTTGCTCAGAATTTTGGGCCTGCATTAGCCACACATACCTCCCCCAGTCTGATCCCACGACGACCTATATAATGTTGAGGCAATCTAAAACAGACCAAGGAGGTGTAGGCAAGGTAATAGTGCTGAACAAGTTGGGAATCGCCAGGTATTGCCCCGTATGACTGGTGGGAACGTATCTTGCGCGGCGCCCGCCGGGGGAAGGTTACCTGCTCATTCATGCAGATGAAACCCCCCTGACCAAGTACCAGCTGCGGCGCGTCATGGACACTTGCTTAGAATTGGCTGGCTTCAACAGACAGGGGAAAAGGTTTTGTACCCATTCATTTAGGATAGGTGCTGCGACTACAGCTTTTCAGGCAGGGCTGCCAGGGGCAAATATAAAGCAGGTGGGGCGCTGGGAGTCCAGCTGTTACAAACGGTGCATACGCTCATGAGTGGGTGACACAAGACTGGTTGGCGGGCATTGTTGGGTAATATGTTGGTGACATTGATGCAATGTATGGTTTGCAGGGTATAATCTGGATATGTAATAAACGTGTTTTACACATCTGCATCTTTTATTTGCTAGGTAAATCGGTCTGGGTGGCAGGAAATGGAGAATCCAAAGGGTAGCCCGGTGGGCCGATAGCGGAAAATGGAAGCATGGTTTTGCAACAACAAAAATCAGGTGGATAGTGTCGCCCAACTTGCATTGGAGTAGCGTGCAGCGCGTATTTCAGCAACTATTGGACGGGGGTGAATCTCCACCAGACTTGCTAATTGTGCATTTGGGAGGCAAGGAATTGGTCCCCCTTGGAGCGCAGGGCCCTGCTGCAGTTAATGAGGGGCACGCTGTGCGATTTGAGCAATCTATTGTGGCCGTGCGAGTATGGTGGTCTGAGATCACGCCTAGACTGCATTGGAAGGGCGCTAGATCAGGGAGGGTCATCGAAACTTCCCGCAGATGAGTGAACAGTGCCATGCGCAAATTCACAGAGCAGAGGGGATTCGGCTTCATAAGGCACGGTTTCTTGCACACCAAATGTACGGGTTGTTTTGATGAGGATGGCGTCCATCTATCAGAAGTAGGGATAGCCATTTTCCTGCTGGACCTATCTGAAGTGATGGGGGCAGCGGGTTGTAAATAGAAGGAAGATAAGGGTTGGGGGGACTCTCGGACGGCGGCTGCCGCACCGAGAGCCTTGGCGGAGTTACAGGGCGATCCAATACAGGAAGGTACAGAAGGGTACCCTCTACAGGAGCACCGGAAGGGTGCGTGAGCGATATATCCCCCAGGGAGATCCACGGTAAAAGGATCCTGGGGGACTGACGGCGCCCCGTTAGTCCTTCGGGCGGTTGTGTACCTGAGCAACCGGGGGTTGCCAACGCTCTGCCCCCCGAGGGGGGGGGTTTGAGTAAATGGGCAAACGAGAGGTTCGCCGGGGGTAGGGGTTAGACCTTTCCCCCCCCAAACTGATAACGCCCCTAAGGTTTAACACCGCGGGGGGTTATAGCTCGGTCAGGTGGGCGGGTCGCGAGGGGCGGCCTGCTCTGGATCGCCCGTAAGTTAACCCAACATGTTGGCATAATGTAGATGCTAATAAACTGCAACAACATTTCTCCATCAATTTGTGTGGTGTCCGTTATTGTGGGATGGGGGGTTGTGTGTAAGCGGGTACGGGCCGATATTGGCACTATGACAGGCTGCCCCGGGACACCAAAGGTGGCTACCTGCGAGGGCGGCCATCCTTAGTGCCATAGGATGGCACGGACCCTGAGCGGTCTAGTGGTTGGCTGACTCGGTGGTCAGCCAGTGGTCAACCTGACATTCCCCACACGTGAGGTCATTTCCTGTCAGGGGGAGGGCTATATAGCCCGTGGGGCGAGGTTCTGGCGTCCTCTTTTGTTCCTGGCAGCGGCGTGTAGACCCTCGCCCCCCACATCGGGAGAATTCCGCAGCGCGGACCCGGACTGCCCGGCGTTTCTTTTCCCTCCCATCCGCTTACCCTGCTCTCGGGCAGATCGGGGTGGGGGGGGGCTACTACTAATGAATTGTTTTTGTGTTGCAGGCGGAGTTACAGGGCGATCCAATACAGGAAGGTACAGAAGGGTACCCTCTACAGGAGCACCGGAAGGGTGCGTGAGCGATATATCCCCCAGGGAGATCCACGGTAAAAGGATCCTGGGGGACTGACGGCGCCCCGTTAGTCCTTCGGGCGGTTGTGTACCTGAGCAACCGGGGGTTGCCAACGCTCTGCCCCCCGAGGGGGGGGTTTGAGTAAATGGGCGAACGAGAGGTTCGCCGGGGGTAGGGGTTAGACCTTCCCCCCCCAAACTGATAACGCCCCTAAGGTTTAACACCGCGGGGGGTTATAGCTCGGTCAGGTGGGTGGGTCGCGAGGGGCGGCCTGCTCTGGATCGCCCGTAAGTTAACCCAACATGTTGGCATAATGTAGATGCTAATAAACTGCAACAACATTTCTCCATCAATTTGTGTGGTGTCCGTTATTGTGGGATGGGGGGTTGTGTGTAAGCGGGTACGGGCCGATATTGGCACTAAGACCTCAGAGCATTGAAAACATTGAATGTGTAAACTGAGTCTTTTGCCTTTGGGCTATAGGCAGACAATGCACAGTAAAAAATTATGATAAACTTTGTCTAAGCTCCCTCACATGCGATAGTGCTTTTTTGCTTATTGTTCAAGTGTTCAAATGCTCTTAGAGAAAAGAAAATATAGTCCCTAAACGGATGTTAACAATGAGATAAGTGGAAGGGTACAAGTACTAGGGCACTGCTCCGTGGATTTGAAAAGGAGGGACAAATAGGAAAGATTGACCACCAAGGATTTTTAAAGTAAACTAAAACAAATAAATGAAACGAAGTAAGCTTATAAAGAAGTATATACTAAAGTATATACAAGAGGTCTTGAAAGCCAGACCTAAAAATGAAATAGCCAAACATCAGCTTCAAAGTGGGCCATGCTACCCATAGGCACACGCAGCTGTTCATTTAAAATATAACATCATTTTGCAAATAGCTTTAAAAAAACCTCCAAAAAATGACTCCCGTACATTTAAATGGCCAATGGCGGGGGGTCGTCAGCCTCTCATTTACTATTTATGGCCCATTAAAAATATATAATGCCATAAATAAATAACTGGTTTTATTTCTGCATTAATACCTCACAGCTTATTTTTTGCAGAATGTTTTATAGGAAAAGCTTTAAATGCACATGCTCCTATTGCAGCTTAATGGTGTTGAGCAATGCCTCACTTTTGTCTTGAAAGTAGAATTTTTTAATTTTATTTCTTAATTTTATATAGCGCGATCTAGACCCGAAGACATCAAGTAGGCGTTTTACATGAACACCAGTTTCGTTACAGATGGACACATTCATTTTTGATAGACACGTGGGAGAATAAGTGATTTGCCCAGAATCACAAGATGTTGAGCGTTGTTGCTGAGACTCGAACCCGGTTCCCCCGCTTCAAAGTCGACCGCTCTAGCCGTAAGGCTACATTCTCTCCCCAGTAATTGCTCTCTAGTCATTCATTAGAACTGTGCGGTGAGGCTAGAGTAAAAAATTGGGCAATCAACTGACTGACACGTTTGTGATATGGATGAGGAAGATACTTGAAAATCTATTGAAAATGTTTACTAAGTTTAGCTTTCTAGAACACTAACAATAACTTCTGTGACAAAAGATCTCCTCTCATTTAGTTAATTTACTCCAGTTTCTTCCGTACAAAATTATATCAGTTCTGCAGCTTCTGTTCCAGCAACATGGCGTCCACGAGTGCTTCACATCTATCAAGAATCTAGAATGTTAGTGTTCTTGTTGTTCACTTGAAGGCTGTAGTGAAGCTACAGTGGAACATGGTGGAGTCAACTGATAGGCTGGGGCAGTAGGAATTACTTGTTTTACTCATGATGCCAGAATTTTCCCTCACATTGCTGAGGGTAATATTTGTTTATTGACAGAAAATACGTGCTCTTTTTAGCTTCTGGAGCACTTAATAAATTTCCATGAGAAAACGCTGTTTTCTCTTCAGCAAGGTTCATCAAATTCCAGCAGGGGATTAGCATTTTTAATAGTGGGAAATCACCTTAAAATTCACCACAATTCCTTAAATTAGTATAGCATTGCTGTAAGATAATTTATATTGTGACTAAAATCTTTTCCACCCTTTCCTTATCTTCACTTGTGACTTTTAAAACCATGGGACAAATGGACTGAGGCAAAAAAAATACCACAGGCATTCTTCTTGTAACTGTATACCTAAATAGTCCCCTCAAAAATACATCACCATAACAACAAATTTTGCTAATTCCCCCCCCCCCTATTTTAAGCACCTGAGCTACAGCAATCATATTATCCCAGAAGGAGGACACTTCCAGGTAATTATTAACCGAGGTAGAGTAGGGCCCGCGGCATTGCCTCAGATCATTGACTGAACCATGGTCAGTAGCTACCTGGGAGAGCCCGCCCCTTTGATAATATTGCTTAATTAACACTGCATTCAATACATGGCTGTCCAAACTATGACAGACGTCTATTAGAGTGTATTCATTAAACATTAAGCCGACCAACATAAACTTTTTTTTGATTTTGCACATTTAGCCAGTTTCCTGACCTTGAACTTTAGGGGACGCACTTTTGACAATCTAATGCTGTAAAGGCGCTTTAGATAGCTAGATAATGGGAAATAGACGGAACACAGCGGCCTCAGCCACGCGTGTTCCGACATTGCAAGCCCTCCAACGCTTGCCTTAACCACGCATATGCATGGTTAAGGCGTATGCGCGGTCTAGTTGCTGGCTGGCGGAAGAGCAGGAAGCAGGAAGAGGAAGGATTGCAACGCTAGGCAGTGAGGTAAGTGGGTTTTGGAGGGGGGGTGGTGGTAGTTTGTAGGGAATGGGGTAGTTTGGGGGGATGGGGGTCGGGTAGTTTTCAGGGCTGGTGGGTCTTGAAGTTTTAGGGCTCAGGGCAGTGGACGGGGTGGTGGGTAGTTTGTATGGGTTGGGATCGTTTTGGGGGCTGGAGGGCTGGGGTAGTTTGGGGAGTAGTTTGTTTGTGTTGGAGTAGTTTTGGGGCTGGGAGTCGGGGTAGTTTTTAGGACTGGGAAGTCAGGAGCTTTAGGGCTCAGGGCAGGGGACAGAAAAGGGACTGTTTTCAGGCTGAGGGGGAAGTTGGGCTGGGGAGGGGGTATGTGGGGGTTATTTTTAGGGGTGGGGGTTGGTTTTAGAGCTCAGGGAGGGGGGCTCGCGTTGGAGTCGTTTTTAGGGGGTTGAGTTTAAGGGCTCAGGGCAGGGGACAGGAAAGGGCAGTTTATAGGTTGAGGGGGCAGTTGGGCTGGGGCACGGGTGGTGGGGGTATGTTTTAGGGCGTGGGGTATGATTTTAGGGCTCAGGGAAGGGGGGCTGGAGTTCAAGTAGTATTTCAGGCATGAGGGTTGGATTTAAAGGCTCAGAATTGGGGGTCGGTAGTTTATAGGGCTGAAGCAGGTAGATTAGACTGTAGGGGTGCCACCTTATAAGGTTTAGGGCAGAGGGGCAGAAGTGTGATCTTTACCACACATGTCCCTTTACCAATAATGTCTTTAACGAAATTGCATGGACATCGTGGTGAAGGCATGCTTTGTGGAGGCATGAGTTGTTCCATCACACAACCCTAGGTAATTTATGTTTTTTTTTTTCTGGCAACAGCATAGATGGGAGGAGGGTAGTCATTAACTGCACAGTGCAACTGTCCCAGACTTTTTGGTGTACACCAATATTTTCCTAGAGTTCTCAGCTTCCTTGCAAATATATATCCATTCCCAGTCTACCTGTAATGTTTCACATTACTATTTAACATTCCTAAAACCCAGACCTATTGGCATTGCCAATGCTAGTCATATTTCCCTTTTTGAGTTTTCAGTTTCCCAGTATTTTTCTCCAATTTACTTTTGCCTTTGCTTTTCTAGATAGGGTTTTATTCCTTTTTGAAAGGACTCTATATCTATCACTTTATATCCTCGCTTAAATGTGGCTACGTGAAACATGTCATTGAGCCATTTCACTAACCTCTTCTATGAACAAGCTGGATGAGTGCGAGCAAGTAAACAGACACAGACGAGATTGTATGACATCCTCCAGCAAATATGTGCACTGCAAGCTTGATTCTTACTATGTTTCCCTCCAGGCTATCTGTACAAAAGGTTCAGAGAGATCAGTGTTTAAGCAAAAAAAATTAGAATAACAAGAGAAAGAATGCGTGTCAATGTATAGGCTTCATAAATCATGCATGTCGTTTTCCAAGAAGAATAAAAACACACTCATTTTTTCCTGAAATGTTTTGAAATCATACTAATAAAAAAATGATATACACTTTGGTCTTCTTTCACCATTTCATTCAAATGATGATTTGTTTGCTAGTTCATAAAATAGTGTTGTGGGGAGTCCATGAAGTAAAACTATTGTAGATAGCTCTTAAGAGAGGTCACCTGCATTGAGAAAATGCCAGGGCATTTATACTGCAGATTACTCCTGTAATTTGTAGTACGCCCTCGTTCCTTCTCAGAGTTCTCATTATTTTGAGACTGTGCCAAGCGGTAGCAAATTTTTACCCACGTAAGGCAAAAAAAATATGTTAGAGGAAAGTGCTGCAGTTTTAACAGGTTTTAAATCTTGAGCAAGCATGAATGGCTTTTGGCCGCGCTCTGCACTCCTATCTCCCAAACAGCTGAAAGGGAACTAGCATCTGTTACCACGCATGCAAAAACTATGCATGGCTTCACAACGCAGTCAATACCGCAACTGTATCGTTACCAACAGTTCCATTACAACGCAAGTCAATACAATGACTTGCATTAGGGAAGCACAGGAGTTTGAAATAGTTAAAATTACTATTCCAACTCCAGTCGGTGTATCAGTGGGGAAGGTGTGGGACTTAAAATCCAACACCAGTCCAACACCGCATTCCCGAAAGCAAGTCATTGTTGACTTGCATTGACGTTGTAATGCCTTTGTTGTAATAAATGTTTCCCGCAGAAAGGTTGTACTGAAATTTCAAGTTCTGGGACAGCTGCATTTGAAAAGGGGGGGCCCTCGGCCCCCCCGCACGCATGGCGGCGCGGCGACCGTCGCCCCCACTCTCTCCTTTGTCGCCATTCGGCGGTGGGGGCGTGCCCTGGGGGGCGCGACCCACCGCCGATTGGCTGGCGGCCTCCCTGACCCGGATCCTGGGAAGTGGGTCCGGGTCAGGGGGGGCGGGCAATAGGAGGGGCCACCTGGCCCCTCGAGAATAAAGAGATAGGGAGCGCCCAGGAGACCCCCTTGTCTCTGGACGCTCCCTCGCCGTAACGGTGTGCCCCGCGCTCGGGGCTTCTTTGTTTTTTTTTTTTTAATTTTTTCCCTTTCTATTTGCAGGTATGAGCGGGTGGCGTCGTGACCATTCAAAGGATCACCGCCACTGCATCGATGCATGGAGGCTAAAGCGATCCGTGATCCGCGAGAGTGAGGAGCAGCTGGTCCAGTCGGCGGAGAAGCCTACGCGCCTTGGGGGAACAGCTGTGTCGGTCTCCGGCGGTGCGAGCAGCCACCTCCACCTACCGCTTCCAGTTTTAAAATGGTGAGCGTGCACATGGTTGGCGACATGGGGTTTTCGGGCCTCATTGTGGGGATGTGTTCTTTCATAGACGGGCCAGCTGCTTAAGGGACGGGTTCAACGTGCGGGTACTTTTGCCCAGGACGGGGCCCGGGGTTTGTTGCTGGGAGCCAGTACAGAGGGGGCGGGCATCAGACGCTCTCTGCCCCTGTTGGTTCTTTTTTGTATGGCCCAAGTTCTAGTTCCTCCACCTCCGTGAAAATTTCAAACGTTTATTTAATTTAACTGGACTGTGACTGGGAGCATTGATTACAATTAATAGGTGGAGGGGGGGGGGGGGGCGGGGGGGTGTAAAGAATGGTCGCGGTTTGCAATATGCATCTGTGACCGACTATCCGGGATTCAAACCGGCCAAGTGATACATTCAGGTTGGCTGAGGTACTGGAGTTCACTCGGCTTTCGGCATCAGGCAGCTGTTAATTTATAATCGCTTATTTGGTGCGACACACGATCACGTAAGGCGGAGAGGAGTTGGCCTAACGGCTAGGGCGCTCGACCTCGGTCCCGGGGGTCTGGGTTCGAGTCTCTATAACGACGCCAAAGAGTGTGTCTGCATAAAATAAAATGCATTCAGGTACGGGAAGTGAAAGAATTGTATTTCAAAAAGTGTGTGCTTACTATAGCCTGCTGCCCGACTTGGTATTTTTTGAGTTTCTGCCAGTGCAGCCAGAAGGATGATACAACAAGTAACATCAGAAGCCCGTTGCACATGCGTTGTTTATTTATATGTTCGTAGGGTCATAAAAATAGGTGGGTTGAGCCTAGGTCACTGTGTTATTGATTAGCAGCTCTAGGTATGCACCTCTGGCATTTGGGAAACCTGCAGGGCACATTAATGCTGTATTGTGCAGTAATTGCGGGAGACACTGTAACTTCTGGGCTTTCACGTAGCAGCGGTGACACAAACAAATATATTTTCCTACAATCTTCCTTCATGGAACTGAACTCGGTCGCATTGGGCTGCAATGATCTACCGATCAATACGTGTAACCGGCTGCTTAATTCTAATTGTGTGCGTCTTCGGTGGGTTTGCAGGCGACTCCCGCGCAAAATTAGTTAATTAGAGCCCCTGAAGGACTTATTCAACAAGTCGTCACGAGATTAGGAGGGCAGCAGACCACGATTAAGCACTGTTTCATTCCCTGGTCTTTACTCATCAACACTCATCATGACGGTATTAATTAGATGGATCCTAGGGCAGATATAGAAACTTCCTTCAGATGAAACCATTTGCTAAGACGACTGCCATGTCCCACAGTGAAAGACATTTCCTGTTTTTCCGGTTTCAAGCCTACTGACAGGAATAAATCAGCAGCTGTGATACGCTGGGATCTGAACTTGAAATTAACAGTGTGCTGCCTAACAATTACTTTGTAAACCTTTTCGTTCCAATCAATGGCCCTTTTAATTTTGGCGATTAACCCCTGACCTCGACTAATAGTGTTCTCTTTCCATCTTACCTGGAGTGAGCGAGGACATTTATAGTACAGAGCGAGCAGCATTATCAGGCTTAAGGGAAGCCGAGACAAGACGTAAGGAACACAGTGGGCATACCGCTTGTTGAAAGGGGCAAACTAACTTTATAAACACCGTGTAGTTAGAAAAACGAATATTACAACCAAGGGCTGCTGAGCCCATCAGTTTCCATCATTTATTTCCAGCTGCCTTGCATCCACTGGAAAGCCCTGAGCCGCTGTATTTTGATTGGTCTCAAATATCTTATCTAAAATAATGCAGGTGTACAGAAATCGTTACTGTTCTTGCCAGCGCTAGATTTAGGCCCCGATTTAGTGTTTAGCGATTGGAATACTTCGTCACAAACACACCAGATGTGATGTTAAAGTCAACATTATCACCATATTACTAGTGCATTCTAACCTTGGCACTCGATGTGGTACCCGCATATGACTCATTCCTGTGAAAGAGAAACCCATCCAATAGGAGGCCTAGCGTGTCTGCCTTACTTTCTCACCTCCAGGTGGACAGAACCTGAACATTCTGAACACGGGCTGTTCATCTTTCAAGTGCATGTTGTGTATTGGGGTGGTACATGAATACTTGTACGACAAGACCTCGTAGTGTTAAGAGGTGAACATATAGCAGGACAAGGAGCGGGGGGTGCGGGTTCGAACCTCGATACATCCTGTGGTGAATTAAAGAGGGATGTGGGGTCTCACAGAGAAGGTTCTTTAGGTAAGGTAACTGGCGCTTTGTACGGCGCTCTTATTCATGATTCATGAAAAAACCATGGCTATCAGGTTTTCAGATTGCTATGGGTAATGTTTTAAACACTGATTCCATGTGTGAGGTAGGTTGTGGCCATGTACTAATTTTATTAAGCAACTTCAAAGGGGGGGGAAGGATGAGTTTTAAACACAGCGCAGCTGGCACTGCCTTTAGCGAGATTCAGGACCTACCCGTCTGCTCCATAGGACATTGGGGCATGGAGATGGAGACGGGGCACCGTTATCAATGCATATTGGGGTTACAGCTTTATAAGTGGCTGTACAGGTATCTCAAGGATTTCACCAATGCGTATGTATGGAATGCAGGTTTAGTAGTGGACTGTATTTGATCGTGCGGGAGGATCCCCCTGCACAGCGAGCGTATAATGCATTCATATAGCATAGAATGTTTGGTACTGGGGACATTTTCAAAATAATCCCCCCCCTGCTCAGACCTTGCCTGGACTTGCGTTGGTCCTTCGGGAAAAATAAGCGCTTTGGGTTCATTCCTGGGCTTCTTTATTGATGTCATCCAGGCGCTTGCAATAATTTATCCAAGCCTGGGTGGCTAATTATTTATCTTGCGCAAGGAACAACCAGTGCCATACGTTAAAGTTTGACACTCTATCATTATTATTATTGGTGTCGGCTGAGGTGATAGTTGGAACGATCGTGGAACGATTCACGTAAAGGGTATACCCACCTTCTCTTGGGGTCCTCCTGGGGATTAACGCACATCACTATCCCATGTTTGTAAAACTTTGGCACGGTGATTACAAGTTTCCTTGGATCACCCGGGTGCGGGCGTTAAATACATTCCTTAATATCCGTGATGCCCGGGTTACATATGCCTTTTTGTGTTCATCCCTGGGCTCCTTTATTGATGTGCTCCAGGCACTTGCAATATTTTATCCAAGCCATGGTGGCTGCTTATTTAGCTTACGCAAAGAACGGCCATTGACCTAAGTCAAATTTTGACGCTCTAGAGTGACTATCATTGGTGTCTGCTGAGGTGATAGTTAGAACAATCATGGAACCATTCACGAATAAGGTATAACCAATGGCTTATTGCACTGTGGAGGTAAGCACCATATGAGGTGCTGGTGACTATTCTAGGGGGGGCATTGCACCAGTCCAAACATTGCACCTGTCCATAGGACCCTTCATGGATGATAGGTTAAAGTCAACATTATTAGTGAGGGTTAGCTGTATTGCGTGCAGCCTTCAGCCAAGTCATGAGGGAATATAGAGCAGCTTGTTTTACCAGTCTTTAATCTCATGAATGAGTAAATGGAAAAGAACAGGGGTATGCCAACAAATAGGTGTATTTGTACTAAACACACCCCTTTTAGTTCAGTCAGTAAACTTATTTCACACACAAGTAAATTGGCACAAGATACGTTGAGCCTATGATGAGATTTGAGCCGAATATTTACAGTGTGGAAACTTATATAGCACACTGTAATTTAGCACCATATACGTTGAGCTCTAGGGGGGTACCAAAGCCACGTATTAATAACATGGTGGGGGAACCACGAATGGCATAGAGACAGGGCCTAGAGCCTTTGGACAGACTACTTGGGGTCCTGATAGTGATACACGCCCTGATGTCCCACCTAAAAGGTGCCCAAGAGCCTGGTTGCGGCATCGGATAGTTCTGGGGATCCATGTGATCATGTCCGGTTGGCTGGGATGATATCTCCCAGAAGCCAAGGTGGCGAGCGGAAACGGTCCTTGGGCCAGCGTAGGGCCTGGCGGAGATGGGGCTGTGCTAATTCTTTTAGCTAAAGACTGGGATGCTGCACTGTTAAATAGGCTGTCTTGTTTTACACATAAGATCCTATGCATGGAGACGTGGGTAGAAAACCAGGATTAAGAGGCGATGTCCTCGCCCGCAGCACAACTTTCTCGTGTAACAATGATTGTGAAAATGGGAGGCCAATTTTACAGCCTACCAGGGTTAACATTTTCCGTCGACGTGTTAATGTGTGGTGACCTGGCACTAAGATTATCTAAAACTTAGCGACTGATGGTAATGTAAGTTTAATGCGTGTACAGCAGTTATTGCCGGAACACTAATGGCGTGTGTCTATCTTTCCAATTTATGTATGACCGGGTCCATGGTGAATACCTGGAGTGCCCCACATTACAATGGCTGCAACAGGTGGACAGCCCAAGGGATGCTTACGTCAGTCACGGCTGGGTCCATGGCGGATATCGGAGGAGTGCTCCACACCGCAACATCAACAGCTGGTGGACAAAAAAAGGGGAAGCAAACGTCAAGAAAGAGGACACCAAGGGCCCAGGTATTCCTGGCAGGTGTAAGTGCTACCCATTCCCTACGGTGGAAGTGGGAATTTGTCACCCATGTTTTCTTGGTCTTTTCCTGGTTGCTGCAGTTTTCTCAAACCTGTCACGCAGGGGAGGGACTCATCACCAGAGGTGGTGGAGCTACAATGGGCCAGCACAAACAACAAGCTGGACGCAGGACAGGGAAGAGTTGGTTGGAGGGTCTGTGCCATGGTCAGTTCAGGAGCTTCTTTCAGGGACCTATAGCTCAGCAGCCCGACCTCCTGTCAGCGGTGATACTTCACCTAGGGGGGGCTGAATTGGCCAAACTGGGGAGGCGAATACTCATTGATGGGTTCTTCTCCACTGTGGGTGGGTCTTCAGGACTTGGGTGGCACAGTAGTAGGGTCTCAACTTATCCCGGGGTGGCAGGGACGCGGTCAGGGTGTTGAATCACTCGATAAAGGGGATCAACACACAGTGGGACAAACTATTTCAAGCCCCCACTCGGCTTGCAGATGATCCAACATGGGTGTATTGGTTCTACCTGGTAATGGGTGTATTGGCGCTGCCTGGTAACGGGATGTGATAGAGGAAGGGAGGGTCCTGTGGTCTGATGATGTCGGGGCCTGGCTGGAAGGGGTTACTAAAGGGAGAACTTTGTCGGGTAGACCTAGGCAGGGGGAGGCCAGATCGTCGGTTAACAATGCTGGCCTGTGGCGGTAAGGTCATTATCGGTGAGCACATATTTGAGGTCTGAGGGGGCGGGCATCATCCTATGGAGGTTCCCGCCCAGGGGGAGGAGCCTGCGGGCCACTCCCACAACTCCAGGGGCAAGGTAATAGATGCTGCAAAGCAAAGGAGCGCGGGTAGGAGTAGTTCACGCTTTCCTTAGGCTGGTAGCCACCCCGCGCGCGTGGACTCATGACGCCACCGGCGCAGAGTAAGGGCCCTCCTTTAGTGGGTAAATGGAGTTCAGGGCGTAGACCGGGCAATTCCCGGGGTAACACTGCGCATGCGCACATCCAGAGGGGAGACGCAGCTTGTAGGACCTGACACCGGTAGTGACCCTGCCATATGGCCAGAAATGTACAAAAATTCTAGATGAGGATGTTTAGTATAAGTTAGGTAACTACATGTATTAGAGTTTTGTTAAAGTCAGGCTCTCAAACTTGTTGCTAAGAAGTATGTACCTAAATGTCCTGCTGAATTTTTGTATAAATTGTTGATTATGCAATTAAAACCTTTTTTAATTTCATACTTTAATAAATACGGCCGGGCGACTAGCGCCCGCCTTCCAAAAAGTAAAGACGTCTCGTGTCCACGTTCCTGGGTATTGGGTGCCGGATTGGGGGGGAGGCGGCAGCTAGTCGCTGACCATGTGAAAAGGGGGGGCCCTCGGCCCCCCCGCACGCATGGCGGCGCGGCGACCGTCGCCCCCACTCTCTCCTTTGTCGCCATTCGGCGGTGGGGGCGTGCCCTGGGGGGCGCGACCCACCGCCGATTGGCTGGCGGCCTCCCTGACCCGGATCCTGGGAAGTGGGTCCGGGTCAGGGGGGGCGGGCAATAGGAGGGGCCACCTGGCCCCTCGAGAATAAAGAGATAGGGAGCGCCCAGGAGACCCCCTTGTCTCTGGACGCTCCCTCGCCGTAACGGTGTGCCCCGCGCTCGGGGCTTCTTTGTTTTCCCACCCACCATCCCTTGGCAGAAAAGTTTTGTAGCAGATTTATGTCTGATTGAATGGTAAGTTTTGAGGGTACGGTCCACGGGTCTCACAGGATAACAGAGGTGGAACTGTTGGTATATTGTTGATGCTTTTGTCTAGGAATTTTATCCCTTTTTAGCAAAACAGGTGTGAAGTGAATTGTATTTGAAGCTATGTGTCTTTAGGCCTTTTTTCCTTTTTAGCTATACGTTGATACTGTTATTTAGCGAAACATGTCTGAAGCGAATTGTATTGCAATGCCATGTGTCGTTAGGCCTTTTTTCCCTTTTTAGCTACACGTTGATACTGTTATTTATTAGCCAGTGTAGCTGTCCTTTAGAATTTTTTCCCATAGGTCGTCGTATTTATTAGGTATGGGGCATGCGGTAAGGTCATTATCGGTGAGCACATATTTGAGGTCTGAGGGGGCGGGCATCATCCTATGGAGGTTCCCGCCCAGGGGGAGGAGCCTGCGGGCCACTCCCACAACTCCAGGGGCAAGGTAATAGATGCTGCAAAGCAAAGGAGCGCGGGTAGGAGTAGTTCACGCTTTCCTTAGGCTGGTAGCCACCCCGCGCGCGTGGACTCATGACGCCACCGGCGCAGAGTAAGGGCCCTCCTTTAGTGGGTAAATGGAGTTCAGGGCGTAGACCGGGCAATTCCCGGGGTAACACTGCGCATGCGCACATCCAGAGGGGAGACGCAGCTTGTAGGACCTGACACCGGTAGTGACCCTGCCATATGGCCAGAAATGTACAAAAATTCTAGATGAGGATGTTTAGTATAAGTTAGGTAACTACATGTATTAGAGTTTTGTTAAAGTCAGGCTCTCAAACTTGTTGCTAAGAAGTATGTACCTAAATGTCCTGCTGAATTTTTGTATAAATTGTTGATTATGCAATTAAAACCTTTTTTAATTTCATACTTTAATAAATACGGCCGGGCGACTAGCGCCCGCCTTCCAAAAAGTAAAGACGTCTCGTGTCCACGTTCCTGGGTATTGGGTGCCGGATTGGGGGGGAGGCGGCAGCTAGTCGCTGACCATGTGGCTTTTGGGAGTGAGCAGCTTCTTTTTTTTTTCAATAGCCCCCCAAATCGTGAGTCCACAGAACCCACTGTACGTGGTAATGGCCCGTGTCGACTTTGGACAAACTGCGTTCTGTCCGTTCATCCAAATCTTGGTCACTGCTGACAAATTTCTTTTTTTTTAATCTGTTTTTATTAGTTTAGTCTGCAATCACAGTACAGCACTTTGAAATATCCTTTCATGCCATACAAATATAAAGAAGAGATATATTCACGAGGATATGTGGCAATCTAAAAATAACAAATAAAACTGTGCATTTCTCCAACATTATGTCTCATACGTGTCATATTGTACTGAAGTTTATACTGATCAATCTTATCAGGGAAGAACATCACAACATAACAGTAACTACCCCATCCTCCACCCCCTCCCGACCGGCTCCCTCCTCGGAGTTGCCCTCTCCATTGCTATGTTCTTCCAGTACTGGAGATGAACAATCCTCCCCCCGTGCACCTCCGTAATCATGGCATACCAAGCCATGGCATCTTCTTCTAGTTTATCATCTTTTCGGGCCAGTCTCATCCGATTTAGCTCAGCCGTCGCCCTTCCCTAAGATCACCATACCACTGTTTTCCTGTAGGTGGCCTCGTACTGATCCAACTGATCGATATCCTCCTTTTAGCCAAAACCAACCCCAACTGGATACATTTACGTGTAAGCTTTTTTCCTTTGGGTCTGTGGAGCAATCCTAACAGTACCCCTTTAATAGACTGAGGTAGTACCCACCCCAACACTCGGCGAAGAATTTCCGGTATTACACTGTTGACAACTTATGTGATCTCATCAATTATGTCATTTGACATTTCATCAATGGTGGCCTTTGAGATGTCATGTGTGAGGTGATGTACAGTGCTTGGTAGAGGCATAAGCTATGATTTGGACAGCATATTTTGGAATTTGATTCTTTAGACTTTTTAAGCAAATTGTGCTTATGTAAACATTTTTTCCAGAACAAAGATAACAATAGCTTATTCTTAACAACGTTTTTTCATTGATTTTGTGGGGGCTATATTATACACCCATCAACTTTTTCACCCAAACTAGCTTTGGTCTTGTGCAGCAGGTCTGGAGGGTATCCAGCTTTGTAATTCCTTAGTCATTTTTGCACGCCCTTTGGCCTTATGTGCCTGTTTTTGAGGTATATTTGAATTAATAACCCGTCAAAAGTATAGAAAACACAGGGGCATATTATCAAGCACGGCGTTAACATTATTGCGGCTTTAGTGACAGAAAATCATGGGCTTGATAATACGCCATAGAGAATTCCCCTAGAAGCCCATGTTCACACCAGAACAAGCCCATTATCGCCGCTTTAGTGGCAGTTTTCTGCCACTAAAGCGGAGATAATGTTAACGCCGTTTCTTGATAATATGCCCCAAAGTTTTATGCTGACTCTAAATATACTTTCCCTTACTTTCTCTTAGCCCCATAGATGTTTATGCTACCACACAAAAGTAGAACAGGAACTCAACTTTTTGTGTTGCAGAACGCCTTTGGGTTCTGCCCTCACTTTCCTTGTAGTATTGCTAGTCAAAGCAAAACAGCAAAATCGCAATTCCAGGCAGAAATCATGTTTTAAAACGATTAGAAAAGAAAAATGAATGAGGCCTTTCACGTACCAGTCACATTAAAATTTGGCAGAATCACTATTTGGCTGTCAACTAATTTCAGTGTTGTACCTCATCTGTCCCATTTTAGGGGGGTTTTGGAAAATCTTTCCAACAAATGTGATGCAGGTGCAACTGTTATTTCTGTCTAAGGGAATTAGTGGAGGACAAATCAATAAAACTTTGACCCCTTCCACCACCCTTCTTAAGTGATCTTCCTAAACTCCCTGGGATTGAGGAGATGTGTCTGAGTCAAAGTTTTGGAAAGGCTTTGCAGTTTCGTTTAATGCAGTGCAGGTTATCCAAGCAGTACACTTGTATTTCCTCTGAGGGCTGCCATGTATCCTTAAATACAAAGTTGCTTCTGACAACTCTGTGATGTGTATTTATTTATACATTTGAGTTTATTATAGAAAATCCTTTGTTATGGTTGAAATGGTTAGTCATAAGAAAAACATTTTTAATTTGCTAACAACTAAGTTACTGTTTGATAGGTCTGTCAAAACGTGGGCAGAAATCCAAGCTACAGCCTTGAACATTTGCTGAAGTTTGTTCAAAGTGGTCAAAAGTTATTTGAAGTCTAAAAGGGGCATTTTGTATTTTTTCCAAAGGGTATGTGCTCTTTACTATAGCAAAAACTGCTGACATGATATACACCGAACTTTGCATGTTATTAGGACCTTTCTTGGAATACACACCCATCTTATATTTTGGGGTAAATCTGTTCAGTAGTTTTTCAGACATACACATAACTAAACAATGTCAGGTAGACTTCAAATGGTCAATTTCTAAAGATATCTTCACATTTTTTGCTGTAAAATTAAAACATTTTGAGCAAAACAATTGTTTTTCTACGCTTTTCAATTTGCACATATGCTTAAATTAATTGTTGTGGATTTTTTATAAAGATGAATCCGAGGCATGAAAAGTACTGTTGGAGTACAAAGGGAAAGAAAGCAGTGATCTGAGCTGTGATTTTTTGTAAAAACAAAAAAGGAATGTATTTTGACTAGATAAATTTGGGTTGCAAACTACAATAGCAAGTTGTAGTTTTCATTGAAATTACAATTTGTGATTTGCTATTACTTTAGTGCTATTTAATGCATCTGCACAAAATGTATCAGAGACTTATGACCTTATTTTGACGTTGGCGGTCTCTGAGCGGGGCTACCACACCGCCACCCTGCTCCGAGATTGCCAAAGCCATAAAAAATCGCCCATCAGATTATAGCTTTTAACGTCTCTAGCGGGCAGTTCTTTGGCGGCACCACAACAGGAGAGCCAGAGGCAGTTCGTGCAGGTCAGGGACTGTTAACTCCATTCCCTGCAGGAACTGGTGGGGAGCATGCAGACAAGGGTCACAATATGTGCCCCCCTACATGCACTCCATCGCGCAGAGGCACCAAGGGGCCCTATAGGGCACCCTGTTTTTCCTCACCACCACACTTTTCATGGCGGACAAAGTGTGGTGGTAAGGAAACTCGTAATATTTTTGGTGAGGCTGCAGCTGCTCTGCCAAGCATATTGCGTCCTAAAGACCGCTGCAACACCGTCAGGGATCACAGATCCCTGGCGATTACAGCAGTGCCAATGCAGTCCGACTGCACAAGTTTTAATTGCACCACCGCAGTCACAATATGGCCCTTAGCATGTTTAGCTTAACCTTGATGTGTCATGCATCAAACAGACCCATCAACGACGGCAACGTTAAATGAGCATCATCAAATTTTTCATTTGCTAATAACTTTGTAGCTGCTTCATGAATCTGCACTAAATTTGGCTAAAGGCCATTGAAACTGATTCTGTGAGCCTACAGTACACAGCTTTTTTGAGTGGGATTGGGTCTAGTTTTAGGCTAAATTAATGACTCTTAGGTCCCTTTGCTTGGCCAAAGCAAGCGAGCAGCTGGTTCAGTAGAAGGGTATGGAACAGCAGTTGTGCCTAGAAGTCATTACTCATGATCAAAAGCTGTGCAAAGATGTTTCGGTTGGATGGGGGCTGGGAGCAGGTCCTCCCGGTAAGCCAGGCCTTACACCCAGTGGTCATTGGGCATAGCCAAAGGCCTCTACAGCTGACTCATTGGATGGGACTTGTGTGGGGTCTGCACACAGAGCCTGTTTTTGACAGCAAAAAGCTCTGCACATTTGATTAGGGCCAGGAGCATGGCCTGGCTATTGGCCAAGCATTGGATCCAGAGTTCAATGTGCAGGTCTGAAGGCTGTAAAACCATCACATCTGACCACTAAATCATAACTCTCCTTTAACAAATTATTTTTAGTGCATACAACATACATATGAAATGTTTAAGCTACGCTTAATACAACAAATATGAAGATGGGTCAACAATAAACATATGGTTATGCACAAGGAATGATCTCAGTAAAGTAGGCAATGTTGGTACATGCATACCAATTTTCATAAAATTATGTGATGGACCGATTGTTGACATTCCAATATTGTTGATATGGTTGAGAATATTGGTGCACAATGGAAAGCACATGATGTAGTCACAAATGATCGGGATAATGTGCTGTCTTTCATCAACCTACACAAGTCTCCATTTGTCTGTGCAATTAAGCTGCTGACTGTTGCACCAGATAGATTTTCTAGTGTTTGGAACAGCAGAGTTGGGCTTGTTTTGCCTCTACCAGGTGAAACTTGCTTTTTCTATACATATTATTTATGTATTTATTTATTTAGGAGCTTTACATAGCACTGACCAGATGCAACAGTGACACAGCGTTTTACATATATGTTTAACAAAATTGTGGAGTCAAGTTGATGGATTAAAATTGTAAATAGAGTTCTGTATAAGATGATTTGTGTGTTGAACAACATGTATAGATTAATTACAAATAACACCATTTGTGTGTATTCTAAGTCCAGTCTGAGGCAGGGGCCTTACAGTTTGAGTTTGCTAGGAATAAACCTAAAATTTAATTTTGAAGTGTCTGAGCCCATATTTAGAGATTTTCAACAGGAAAACCAAGTCACTAAACCTGGTAAAAGGGATGTAGTCAGGACCGTGGTTATGCACGGTAATGATGCACTAATGCTGGGTAAACTGCAAACAAACATCTACAAACGAGTTTTTGGGTTTCCCCAGAATGCCTCACCAACCCAAGTCCGTCTGGAATTCGGGCTAACACAACAAATCATAGCAAGAAGATATCACACTATTAAAACTTGCCACAAAATACTGATTAATCAAACTAGCCTCTATGGCAGTCTCTGAAGAATGATGCACTCTCTAACGACAGCAAATATTTGTGGTCGTCCATGGAAAAAATAAATACAACTGATTTATGGGAATTAAGTTTACTACATCCAGGTTTTTGTCTTGACATCAATAAAGCAGCCAAAATTCACTCCTCATAGATGATAAGTACACATTCACTGCTTGGTCACATGCCTGGATGGCAATACAAACGTATACCACTCTACAGCCAGCATCATATCTCAATACAACATATCCAGCTTATGTAAAGAAGAAGCTTCTGGACATTTGGCTTGGGGTGTTGCCATCCCTGGCTGACCAACCTACATGGAGACATAAAGAATCAATATCATGGAGACCATGTGGCACCCTAAAGCAAGATATATTACACCTGGTCTGTATCTGTCCTGCTCTAAAGGGAGCCCTCATTTTACTGCTTGGGCACATGTTTAATGATTGGGGATCCAAACTTGTCGGACGGCCATAATGAAGAGGTTAGAACCCATCGACCCCCAGCTCAACTGCAAATTCTTGAAATTTCTGGCATTGCATGGTAAATTACTAAAAACAAATCCCACTGGATATTGCACAAACAGTGGACTTTCCTGTGTGAAATGAGTGGCTCAATGGCATCAAGGGTAAATGAACTAGATGACCATGACATTTAGCATGCCAAGCTCTTGTAAGTGGTTTTAGACTTGCTGGTGGATATCTGGTTTTCAAGTACTTCACACAATTAGAATCAATATGTTAATTTGATATACATATGCATAATAGCACTTTAATTACCTTTTAGTAGCCCAAGAAACAATAAATATTGCAAAGCACCGAAACATAAAAACTACAGTAATTTCCGCTTTAACTTTAACAAAACTTCTAGGTAGTTTTAGTTTTGCTAGGGGATGTCTGATATGCAGTATTTTATTTGTACAATTAGAAGTAATGTACTAATGCTGCGCATACACAAAATGGTACTTAATTACTCTTTAGCATTTAAGGAGGTGGTATTTTAATGCCAATCGCTTAATATAAACATGAAGGGCTGTGTACTACATAAGGTTTTTATATTTTAGTCTGTTGATTGCCAAATATTATCATCAACATAAATCCAAGAACAGTAGTGGTCATTTCTAGGATAACTGGCAAAAACTTAATTTATTGAATTTTAAAGTCTCATCATAGTTAAGTATTTGGTAATAGTGTGAAGGTTTTAATTCAAACTCAAAACAATATAATTGAATTATGTAATCAGGACATTTCTATAATTTAATATAAATCCTGGTGAAATTGGTGATTGAAGAGTAGTTTTTTAAAACTGTCTCTGTGAACATTTGAGGTTGAAATCGTCCTGATTTCTGGAGGCATGGAATTCTAGTTTGTGGGTGCACTTTGTGCCCCTTTTTCATCCTTGTCCTCTCCAAGATCTGAGGTTTCCTAGTGAGGTAATTTGTTGTTTCAGCGCAGTGCTCTGTGAGTGATGTATACCAATTTGTATGTATTCTTTGCCTTAACTGGTAGCAGATTGGGCGATATATCGTTACATCTTCTAGATCCCATGTGGAGTGTTGCCTTGAGGATGAGCCATGGGCAAATTGGGGATCCCAATGAGTAACGAGTTACCAAAGTCTAGTCTTGAGCGTACCCGAGTTTGAAAACAATGCTTGAAGTCTGTCTCTGGAAGTAACTGTTTGAAACTTAGGAGTAGCCTCAGTTAGAATTGTGCTCCCTGCGTTAGATCATCGAAGTATGCTGTAACTTAAAAACCCTTGTCAAGGATGAAGCCAAGGATTTCTCAGAGTCATCAATGATTGGGCTACAGTTCAGAAATGACATCCTTTGAACTCGCATGTTGCAATTATATGGGTGAGAGGAGGAGAAATTCTGTTTTAATCGATTTTCATTTCAGTTGATGGATAGATATCCAGGACTGAACTTCGTAGAGAACCAGAGACAGTATATCTATAATCAGAGGCTGGACTGGACTTGTGGTATTGATGTATGTGAAATAGTATAGCATAGTAGTTTTGCAGCTTGTGTTGCGGTCCTGTCTTCATGAAAAGAAATTTGATAGCATACAGAACTAGTTCCTTCTAACAACATACACAATTATAGAAGCTGTTCTCCATAGGTGTGTGTTCACCTCTCTGTGCCTGTTAACCTCATTCAGACCAGGTCGCACGAGAACCTTCAAAATGGCTAGGTTTTAGATGGGTAACCTCTTCTATCCAGGGTTCCACAAGCAGCTTCAGTGCAACTGCAGTCACCATGACAGATGCAAGCCTGACTGCAAAGTGACACAAACTACTGGATGTTGACAAGCAGCCCAGTACTGTTCTACACAGTAGGAACAGATAAACAGTGGTCTTGCGATCAGGCCCAGTGCATTGGTAAACAGTGTTATGTGATGTCACCTAGTGACAGGAATCCCCTGTTGGCACATAATACAGGATGTTACAACTGGACAACTGCCATATAAGGAGAGCTTTATTTACATAGGTGTCAGACCATGACTAATGAGGTCTGACCATGCTCTCCACCAGCTCTGTAATTTCTGATAATATCTTGCCGGCAGTGGTAGTCTACACACTACCAAAGCACAAACCAATACTTAGAATGTCTTATTTTGGGTCAAATGTTGGGGGGAAATACCGAGTGGGTCTCCATGAGAACTACTGGGGTGTGAACCAGCCCGACAGTCACAAAGCCCCTTCAAATCTGTTGAAAGTTGCTAGGAGCACTGCAGCATCCTGGTACCCCGAGGCAATCCTTTCGATCCGATGGTCCATGAGAGTGCTGGCTGAACAAGCCAGCTAGGGGGGGTGAAGTATTTTCTACATACTTTATCTGAGACATGGTATTTTATGTAATGCATCCCTGTGCGGGTTTCCTATCCAATGGAACAAATGTAATGATTTAAGCCAGTGAAAGACTTCTTCCAATGTAATTAGGGCTATAATGTTTACGTTTGACACACTAGTCATTATTCAATTATTTTCAATAAACAGTGTAAAGTTTACTTTTCCTCCAATCAGAAATGTCTGTTGAAGATTGCTCGCTTATCAGAGACTCAGTGGGGGATTGAAAATTCTGTATTAGCCTGCATTATTAGAACAAACATCCTATGTTGGAAACGCATATGCGTTCTAAAGAAATGTGGGGTAAAAAATGTGTGGTAAAGGCATGCAGAGTATTTCCCTGCGTTGTTCAGTTGTACAACCCTCAGAAGTAGCCCTTTAATGAGGCTTTTCCTTGGGGTCAGCCAAAGGTTATTGGACCTCAGTTATAACTTTATCAGTACTAACTAGTATCACTTCATCTGGATAAGTAACTACTCTTCTTTAGCACTTAACTCCCACTGGGTAGCGAGGTAGAACAGCAAAGGCTTACTTACCCGAGGGGGGCGGCATACAGTGAGACATTCAGAATTACACTATGACAGATTATCAGTTAATAATAAGGTCAATGCCCATGCAGAACTTAAAAATACAAAAAGGTAGAACAATTTACTTTATGAGGAATCATTGACAGAAAATGGAAATCTAATCTCATCACATACTAAAAGCGCCATTTCAAGTTTCAAATCGTGGCCAGTAAACCACCAATATAACACAGGCTCCAATTTGATCGCACCTGAGGCATCTGTGCCACCCTAATCTAAAGATTTCTGCTGGTGCAGGCTGAATTTTTCCCTGTAGCATCTCCTATATGTATAGTAGTAGCCGTTTCAGGAGAAGATGGTTCACAGAGGCAGAACCACCATGAGGGCATGATGGAACTGCAGCCATAAATGTGCTTCCTGGGAATAAACGAGCCATGAGCTGATACACTGTTGATTATCTTAAAAACAATTATGTTGTGTAAATGATGCATACAAGTTCTCTTTAAGTAGAAGCTTCTCTTAGCATTCATGATTGCTCTTTCCAAAGACGATTGAAAAGCCTTGTATAGCCCCTTATTTCTCGACCAGTACAAGTAATGCCATGTTCACTCTGCTTTGAGTGTATAGTTCAGCAATGAACTAGGACAAAGATTTGTGAAATACTTAAAATTGCCTTTCATTGCCTATCAGTAGCTGATGCAATCCTGTCAAGAATAAGGGTGAATTAAAGAGAATAATAATCCCTTTATCCTTTGCAGTAGAAATCCTATTGGTGGTAATAAGAGAGCTGATGGTTCGCTTTGAGTTTCTTCCAGTCTCTCAAATAGAAAGATTACTATTTCATATGTTTGACTTTTTACTAAGAGGGAAATCAATTTGAGAAGTTAGTGGTCGTACCAGCCAAGAAAGGAGCACCTAGGCATCAAAATAGAATCATCCAGGGCCATGATAAGGTCAAGAGTGTGACAACATAGCTGTTGTGGAGAGAAAGGGTCCAGTCATAGTCGAGACCACTGGAACTCTGCATTTGAGCGGACACAGCATTTCTCAGCAAAACATTTGATACACTGAGAATGTATTTCTCGCTCAAACCTTTCAAAAGTTATTAAAAACTCGGGGGCTTATTTACAAGCCCCTTGCGCCACTTATACGTCACTTGTTCCATGTTAAAAATGATGCAAAAGTGGTGCAACAGGCTTGTAAATAAGCCCCTCAGTGATACGTGTTGCAGCGCCGTGGAAGGCCCATTGAAAAGGTTCACTGTCATTTTTAGGTCTCGCGCCTAGCGTTGCAGTGCGCAGCACTTGTAGGGGCTTCAGAAAGCTAACCACAAGCTTGTGCGTGTGGTTTTGCTTTCTCCGGCTGTTATTGGCTTTCGCGAACTTTATTTGTAAAAATACTGCACGCAATTGGGCAAAGGCGGGCACATGTCCCGCCTTTGCTCCTCCCATTCCCACTGGTGGCGAGCATGCGGAGCAGCACGCGTTCGCCTCGCTGCCACTGCCGCGCTCCCCCCGATCCTCTGTGGTGCGCGCACACCACTAGTTACTGTAGATATAATGGGACATAAATGCTTCCTGGCACTTGTTTATAGAGCCGTCATTTCGTCGTTTGAGCACTCTGGCCTCACCGAAAGCGTGAGTGGGGTGGACAGGGGGGGGGGGGGGGGATTTGCGTGAATGCCCACAGTGGTCACAATTCAGAACGGAACTGTGTGTGCGATCTATGATGGGCTCGCATCCCGGAGGCAGTGGGTTGTGAGAAGCAGCAGCCTCCTATCTTTGCGAGGTGGCCTCGGTCTGTATCTTTACTCGGTAAAAGCGGTGTTTACTCACTTATTTTAGACACGGTGTCTTGTTGTGTAAGCGGTTCCACAGACTTCGTCTGCGACATTACCAAAGGGGGAAATAGAAATAAAAGAATCCTGAAGTGGAAAGAGGAGTCTACTCGGGACGGACTTACGACGTTCTCATGCGGGCCACGCGCTCCTGTCATAACAGTGCTCCAATTGCCTGCGCCGCCTGTGGTGAGTGTTGGCTCCAAGATAAGAGGTCTTTACCATGAGGGAGGCTTTCCCTTCTATCATATATTGTGAAGATGTGGTTTGGAGATAGGTCTTTTGCGACAGGGCCTTTTCATCTCAGCAGTAACAGGCAGGCGTCGTAGATCCGCAGGCTGTGAGCAGACAATAGTATTTTGCTCCGCGCCGGCTAGGGTGACGATGGCCCCCTCCCCAAAACATGCCACATGTTATTACCACAAGAGTCGCGCAATATGTTCTTGTTTAAAGGGTGTCACTGCTCAGGGTCTTTTACAAATAACAGAGCTATCTGTACAACATACCACGTTCCTTCTTCCATTGGATTAATGAGGTGCTCCAGGGCTTTCTCTGGAACGGGGGCCTTCCGTCTATGGCCCTGACTCAGTGCTTGAAGTCAACATTCGAAGGAGGCATCGCGGCAGCTCATATTGAAATGTAATATGGGGCCTCGCACCTACTCGTATTTACTGAATGGTTTAATGACACTCGAGGAGACCCCGAATACATATCAGTAAAGTTGCCACTTCGGGGAATCCCAATACATCATTTCCTGTATGATGGGGCTGTGCCACCTCTGCCAGCAACCAACATGGTTCTTCAGCTCTGGAAGACCGCCCTGTGGTGTATGGGATGGCAGAATAAGCTGACCAGACAAACTCCACTGTGGGTGGGCACTGTCCTGGAACAGGTAGCCGTCCTCGAACCGGAAATTAGATGCCACTAGCATCTCCACCCCGGGGGAGGTAATGGAGGGACTTATCCTCAAATCCTACCAAACCTTACAATGAGAATTCGAACTCCACACAGTCCGTTCTATCGATACCTGCAACTCAGGCATGCCAGACCCCTTATATCTCGGGACTGGAAGAACTAGGCTCCGAGTGACCCGTATGAAAGCTGCACGCAGCCATCCAATAAGAATCTCTCCATCATAGGGTGCAGATTTTTTTATGTTTTTATTTTTGCCAGAATGAAAGGTGCTCTCCTTATGAAGACAGTGTGACGTGTTAGGTTTCAGGGAAGATCATCCTTAGCCGAGGATTCTATTGAAACCAAAAGGTTACATTGTAACTGGGTAATAATAATGCCTTTGTTGCAGCGCTTCGAGCGTCGAATGTGCATTATGAAGGTCTACATGTAATAGCATTGTAAAGGTGAGAACGTTTTATTGTCTGGAGATTGATTAGAGTAGTGGTTCTTTAACCCTTTGACTTCCAAGGACACCTGCTTAATGATTGCGGATTACCAGGGACCCCAACTGAATCATTATTGGAATTCACAGACCACACCTGAGTCATTGCTGCAATCCCTGGACCAAGCACTTTCGATGATTTGAACTGCAAACATTTCTGAAAAAATACAGAAAGAAGCATTTATCAAACAAAAACACAAAGGTTAAATATTTTATTTATTTCACAAACAAACACAAAAAAAATTCTAAGTTTTAATTTTAAAGGGAAGGTTGGAGCTGTGTTCTAAATTCAGTTGAAGCAATGTATTATGCGTATTATACTGATGCACTTGCACTGTCCGCGCAAATGAATCTGAGGATACTAACTTAATGTATAGACTCCAATTTCAAATTACTTCACATTAACAGAAGATTTTAATTTTTCAAATGCGCATCTTTATTTATATGTACTTTATTAATCTGTTGTCTCTGGGCCCGATTCACAGAACTTACTTAAGGCAAAATTCTAAACTTTCTACCATTTTCGTATTCACAGAAGGCACTTACTCATTTTGGTATTCACAGTAGGCACTTACTCATTTTGGTATTCACAGAAGGCACTTACTCATTTCGGTATTCACAGGAGTTAGGAGTCCTAACTTTAGGACTCCTAAATGCCTTCTGTGAATACCGAAAGTCTTAAAATTAGGATTTTTCTCAGTTTTACTACTACTAAAGTGAGAAAAATCCTAATTGTAAGACTTTTGGTATTCACAGAAGGCATTTAGGAGTCCTAAAGTTAGGACTCCTAACTTCTCTGAATACCGAAATGAGTAAGTGCCTTCTGTGAATACGAAAATGGTAGTAAGTTTAGGATTTTGTCTTAAGTTAGTTCTGGTAATCGGGCTCTCTATCTTTGTGTATGTCTCTGTGTCTCACTCTGTGTGTCTGTCTGTGTGTCTCTGTCTGTGTGTCTCTATGTCTCTGTCTGTGGGTCTCTGTCTGTGCGTCTGTGTGTCTCTGTTTGTGTGTTTCTGTCAGCATCCCGTTAGGCGCATCAGTACTCACAAACTTTCTCTCCGGGGGGCGGGGGGGGGGCACATTTACATGGTGGTTTGTGGCCAAGGGTGGCAACGGTGGGGGAGGGGGCGGGGCTTGAGCAAAAAAACAACTGTGACCAAGATGTTGAACACAGGCTTCTGCATTGGAGCATTAGTCCACTGAGCCACTAGACCCAGCATAGACACGTCTGTCTGTCTGTCTATCTGTGTCCATGTGTCTCTGTGCCTCTGTCTGTCTGTGTGTCTCTGTGTCTGTCTCTGTGTCTCTGTCTCTGTGTCTCGTTCTGCGTGTCTCTGTCTGTGTGTCTCTGTCTGTGCATCTCTGCGTCTCAGTCTGTGTGTCTCTATGTCTCTGTCTGTGTGTCTCTGTGTCTGGGTGTCTCTGTCTGTCTGTGTGTCTCTGTGTCTGTGACCAAGAGGTTGAACACAGGCCCCTGCAGTGGAGAATTAGTCCACTGAGACACCATACCCAGCATACACACGTCTGTCTGTCTGTCTATCAGTGTCTGTGTGTCTATGTCTGTCTGTGTGTCTCGGTCTGTGTGTCTCTGTGTCTGTCTCTGTCTGTCTATGTCTGTGTGTCTCTGTCTGTGTGTCTCTGTCTGTGTGTCCATCTGTCTTTGTGTCTGTGTGTCTCTATCTGTGTGCCTCTGTCTGAATGTCTATGTCTGTGTGTCTCTGTCTTTGTGTCTGTCTCTGAGCTATTGTTGTTGCATTATTTAGCAATGCAAATAGCTCAAACTTTAATCATGCGAGACCTATTGCAGTGCAAATACGTGTTCTATTGCTTATTAAGTAAGTAAATGTTGTATTGGTTCAGTTAATTAAAACTGTTATAATTAAAACACTTTCAATAAAGCAAATAAAAACAATGCAGAGCTACAAACGCACACAACTATGAAATTACAGTCTGGAAGATCAACATGATGTTTTTGGAGAGCTCATTCTATTATGAATTGTATTTATGTATTTGCCAAACCAGGCTATTTCTGTTATGTCACTGGTGCTGAAGCACAAGAGAGTAAGTCTACAGGTAACAATTCTATTTTTCCCAAAAATCGGTTTTAGTAAAAATGTGACGTGCATGTCAAAATGTGGGGCACCAGCAGTAAGGGTGCAAAAAAAGATGTTTACCTTTAATTGCAAAACCTGCAGTACCCTCCAAGGTTCTCTGTATTCCTCAAAAGGGAGAACCAGAAATCTTGGCTGCAGAATGTAATTGCTGCATGGCCTATTATGTCTTTAAATATGGCTAAATGCCAGCTGTTTCATTCGAATTGCAAATTAGGTCAAAATCTGGCAGCAGATTTTGGTTTTCTCAGAACTGCATCCCTTGAGCATGCCATGGCTTGCTTGTTCAGTATGGATTTAGCCTTGTGTAGGAGAGAATAGCACTTAAAGTGCGACAAAGGAGGGTTGGATCTTGAAAGGCCGCTGATAACTAGTGGTCTATTATTTGTTTTCAGAATTATAAATTGCTTGAAAACCATTCTCATTGTATTAGGTTGTATTGAGCGACCACCATCCTCAAAAAATAGTAATACAAAAATACAATACTCCCCATCTTCCAATACAGAATACTGCTTCACAAGCTGACACATATATAAGAGGGAGAGTGACCTGGAATATAACACCTCGCAGCATGCTACAGGAATGGCAATCAATCACAAATGTTACAAAATCTTCTCCAAAACTGTGAAAGAATCCAAACAAAACTCAAAACATTTCTTGGAGTTCACACAAGCCGACCCTGTATACAAGGAATTCCTCCACAAAACAGATTGACATACAAAAGCCCTGAGAATTGTGAAGAAAAGAATTGGACAAGGAAATCAAGGCAACTCAAGCTGTAAAAGATCCAATCCGGGAAAAAGACAAGATCAAAATATTAAGGAAAAACTACAAAAGGTCCCTTTGGGCAAGGAAAGTACAGAGAATGAGACCTGGTTAGAACTCTATAAGGCGCTCACCAGGGAAATCTCTCGAGCTTGATGAACCGGCTAGAAAGTGACAACCCCAGGATTTGTAGGCAATACTGCTGCACATCAATCATGGATAGCCCATATTCAATAATTGAACACAGTGGATATTCCAAACACGTCATCCTTGAAACTGATTAAGGACCAAAGCAATGGTGTGTCCTATCCCCCTTTCTTTTTAATTTATTCGTGTCTGATCTTACCACCTGATTGAACCAAATAAATTTGCATCCTCCAAGATTGAGCCACCAAGCAGTGTCATCATTACAATAAGAAGACGATTTGGTCTTGTTGCATCAAACAGAAGTCGGCCTCCGGAGCCTACTGGATGCCTTGGATGGATACTCCAAAGAAAAAGCAATGTTGGTCAATCTTGAAACAACAAATATCATTATCTCTAGGAAATAACTTATTAACAAGCATTTACAATGCAATGGTCTCGGCATTATTAAAGGTAGAGCTATTGGCATTGCTCATGACATTTTTTTTCTTTTTTTTTTTTAAACATAAATAAATGGTATTGTCTTTTACAATGGCAATAGGTGAGCATTAGAGAGTAGTAGAGAGTATTCACAGAGCCACCCACACTCACAGAGCTACACACACACACAGAGCCACCCACCCACACCCAGAGAGCCACCCACACACACAGAGCCACCCACACACACGCAGCCACCCACACACACACAACCACCCACACAGAGAGCCACCCACACACATAGAGCCACCCACACAGAGAGCCGCCCAGACACAGCCACCCACACACAGCCACACACACACCCACCCACCCACACACACAGCCACCCACACACACATCCACCCACACAGAGCCACCCACCCACACACAGAGCCACCCACCCACACACAGAGCCACCCACCCACCCACAAACAGATCCACCCACCCACACACAGATCCACCCACCCACACACAGATCCACCCACCCACACACAGAGCCACCCACCCACACACAGAGCCACCCACCCACACACAGAGCCACCCACCCAAAAACAGAGCCACCCACACACACACAGCCACCCACACACACACACAGCCACCCACACACACACACAGCCACCCACACACACACACACAGCCACCCACACATACACAGAGCCACACACACACACTTAAACACCTCTAGCTAACACAAAGCCTTTCCACTTAGCATACATTTGCACGGACAGTGCACAGCCACAAACTGTCTCATCCTGCAGTAGATCAATGATACATGCCGCATCTGGAGCACCTTTCCATTCAACATGCAGGCACGCAGAATGCAACTGGGGAATTTCAAGTGCAGCAAAGCATTGTACTGTACAGTACTAACGTATCGTCCATGTTGAGTACTAAAACATACACATTCCAGCCATCATCTGGCTACTGTATGCTCCACTAGTGCCCCCTGCTGTAGAATTCAGAACACTGTCCCCAATGAATAGCGTGCACTGCACTAGAGACGAACCCATAGTCACAAGTGTTCACTATTCCGCACAAGCTTTCTTCTGTCAGGTGAGCCCTGACCCCTCTCCCCCCCCCCCCCCCCCCCCCCACCATACACACATACCCGTCGTGCAGGCACCAACAACAGCATGTCAGTGATGTGCGTGCAGAGCGTCAGAAGCAGTAAGAAAACCCTAGTGACAGGAGTGCACTGCATAAGAGACAACCTCCGTTACCAGTTCACAGCACCAGCACATCAGTGACAGGAGAGCACTGCAATATAAGCAGCACCCAGCTTACAGGCGTGCACGGGACACCGCACTAGAAATAATCCCCCCTCCCCCAGTGTCAGTCGTGATCTGCACCAGAGGCAAGCCTCGAGCACGGGCATGCACTGCACGATAAAAGATCATCATTGGCAGTCGAACACTATATCCGAGATAATCGACCCCGCCCCCAGTGGCTGCACTGCACAGCGCCAAGAAGCCCTTAAACCGAATCACAGGCAGGGCAGCACAGAGGCACAAAAACGGAATCACGGACAGGGGAGCACAGAGGCACAAAAACGGGGAGCACAGAGGCACAAAAACCGGGATCACGGACAAGGGAGCACATAGGCACAAAAACCGGGATCACGGACAGGGGAGCACAGAGGCACAACAACGGCATCACGGACAGGGGAGCACAGAGGCACAAAAACGGGATCACGGACAGGGGAGCACAGAGGCACAAAAACCGGGAGGATCCAGCGTTTCCGGTGCGTGCTGATGACGGAACCGGGAATCCAGCGCTAGCTGAGACAGATAGAGCGTCCTCCGCTCAAATGCTGACCGCGGTGTATGCCCTACGCTGGAGCCCCGTTTCTTATGACTTTAGAAGATAAACCAGGCAGGGAAAGAACAGAAGGAACGAGCCGTGTGCACGTGCGCACCTAGCTCAGGTTTCGTCAAAATCCTGCGACAATGCGTGCGTGGTGCAAGTGCTGTGACAGTGTTTGAATTGAAACAGTAAAGGATCGAGGTCTCGAGATGACTAGATTGTGTCGCCATGTTTGGTGAGGCAAGTGCGCATACCATTTCCAACTAAATTGGGTTTTCTGTTAAGCCGTGGCAGGGCCGTTGTCTACAATTTGAACAGGTTAAAGTTGTGCAATACCAGTGCTGGCATAGTATACTGGGCAGCAGGTAACTGTTACACCTCCGAAAGCTTTTCACAGAGTTTGACGGCTGTGCCTGGCTTTTAAGAGCCTGCTTCTCTCCGTCACATGACACTGACCAGCTCGAGATGAAGCTATAACAAGCATTATCATAACTCGTACCATGATGCGGGTATCTGCTCTGAAATGCACACACGAGCGGGAGGGGGGCGGGAAACACACACACGGACAGCAAAAATACACGGAGAGCGGGAGGGGGGGCGGGAAACAAACAGGGGGCGGGAAACACACACGGACAGCGAAAATACACGGCGAGCGGGAGGGGGGCGGGAAACAGACGCTCTGAAATGCACACACGAGCGGGAGGGGGCGGGAAACACACACACGGACAGCAAAAATACACGGAGAGCGGGAGGGGGCGGGAAACAAACAGGGGGCGGGAAACACACACGGACAGCGAAAATACACGGCGAGCGGGAGGGGGGCGGGAAACAGACGCTCTGAAATGCACACACGAGCGGGAGGGGGCGGGAAACACACACACGGACAGCAAAAATACACGGAGAGCGGGAGGGGGCGGGAAACAAACAGGGGGCGGGAAACACGGACAGCGAAAATACACGGAGAGCGGGAGGGGGGCGGGAAACAGACAGGGGGAAGAAGGCACGGAGGGAAACAGCCACGATCTTACCTTCACTGCGAAGGATCGAAAATGGCGGACACAAGCTCCGAGATTTTTTCCGATTTGGGGGCGTGGTTTTGATGTTCTGAGTGACGGACAACGTCACTGTCTAAAGAACATCAAAAATTACGCCCCCAAATCCGAAAAGGACGGAGCTTGTTTGGAGTGACGCATCTCTCCTCCAATGGCTGGCCTCCGTTTAGGAAGCCAGCCAATGAAGGAGAGAGGGGGCACGGAGGCGGGACCTTCGCCGCTACTCAAAGTCATTAAATCTCCGGCCTAAGACTGCGCAAGCGCAGCCTTTTAGGCCTTCGACCTAAAAAGGGCTCATGGCACCCTGGTGGTGTCCAGGTAAAGAAGTGCGTATAAATATCTGGGAATCTGACTTCTTATCTTTTGCACTTGAATGCCCTGAATCCCATGCTTGCCTCGCTCAACTTTTCCTTTTAGGTACTTCAAGCTAAAACAGCAAAACCAATCATTGAGCCTCTTGATTTGTGTGCGGAAGGCAAAGCTAATATCATCTTTGACTTACGACGCAGAATCCTTTCTGAACAAACTGACAACCTACTTAAATCTCTTGCAATGTAAAGTTTTCCGTATCCTTTTCCATTTACCAGGAGATGACTCACAATTCCAAATAAGGGTTGAGTTTGGGCTTCTTGAATATGGACTAGCCCACCTGTCGAGGATGCTTAAATACCTCTTTTCCTTGCATTGTGCAGATACCATAGCTAACAAGAGATTAATCTGGAAAGAAATTCAAACAAATATATATAAACATTCGTGGACAACCATGATGAAATGTGCTCTTTTAGCACTTAAAACGGAACCGCTATGGGACCTGTCAATAAGAATCAAGCAGTTCAAACATCTTTTCAACAAACAGGCCAAACTAACTCCGCAATATTTCTAACCAACATGGAGTCAGAACATGTCGGCACACTGCAGTTTTCTGCCTGCAAAAAAGTCCCTGTTTTTACAGCAAGACTTATCAAGTTTAGGAATAGAGTGGACAAATTCTTCTCATCAAGACCATTGGACTCCGATTCCTAGAATAGAATCTTAGTATATACTTTTGCCTCAATGTCAAGTATTGCAATAAATGTATAGTTTGAAAAGTTTGTATATTAGGAATATAATTGACCCATGACGGTTGTGTTACTTACGCATTAAGAAGAGCTGATTGGTAGAGTGGGGTTAACCAGCTTTTCAAACAGGGAGCCAGGTATCCCATTGGCGCCATCCTCCTTGACCGATTGTAAGGTCAATCCTGATCAAGGCTTCCGTGATCATATTAGCCCCTTAATTTTGCTCATGGGGGATGACTTCTACTGGTTTATTTGTTGTGGCCTGAATCATTCCATTTGCATTGAGGCCCTGGACATGGACAACCCACTGAGCTTCAGTAACACCAATCCCTGATGTATTGAAATTATTTAGGGAATTAACATAAGCACAGAATTTTGCCTTATTGTTGTGACCCAGTAAAGTGCATATTAGAAGCCTCTGGCCAGCCATACATTTTTTTTCAGCCATAAAATTTTGCCATACTCCTTCCTGGCTTGATGCACAAAATACGCTGGCATTTTTAATTTGTCTGTTTTTTTTGGTATTGTGTTACAATTCTAAGGCACTTATTGCATTTCCTGACTGCAGTGTTATACCAGCGTTTTGTGGTTGTTTTATTGGATCAGCTAACCTTCATGCTTAACCCCTTGCATGCTCATGACGACCCCCGGTCGCCATGAGTCACGGTGGGCGTGTGCTCATGACGGCCGGGTGGCCGTCTGAATCCACCCACTATGTAAATGACCCGCACAGCATGAAAAATCGCCAAGTATGCAAGGGGTTAAATTCTCCACAGTGTATACATGCTTGAGTAGTGAGTCTGTTACATTTGGCAAGCTAAGCAGTGGTTGACTGGCGCCTAAAAGGTTATCTAGTACTTTGAAATCAGCTAAATCATTTTGCTAGTTAAGAAACAGCCTTCTGGAAACGCTGTTCCATTCCAGTCTCTTTGTTAGAGTGATGGATTCATCGCCTTCAGACTTTCCCCTAATGTTTAGATCATTCACAGTTTCAAATGCTAACTGCCAGCATGAGATTATAGGAAAGTGATCACTATCACCTCGAGGAAGGATATTAAAAGATTTACAGACAGCCGTTAACGGTTCTGCTGTGAAGATGTCATCTATAGCTGAGATGCCCCTGAAGGCGCGAGGAAGTGTTTGTGGATAGCCCCTAGCTTTGGGGGCAGCTTGTAGTGACTACAAGTTAAAGGTTAATGATGAATTGCTCCGCCATCTTGCTTGGGAGTCAAGAGCGGCCAAGTGTGTGTAGACTAAGCCATCTGCCTGGGTGCCCAGGTTTTTTAGATTAAATTGTGTCTAAAGTCTTAGTGAAGTCATATATTATTAGCATCCTGTATCCCCTGTGTTCAGGTTTACATTGATGATTAGAATCGATCATAGATGTCCCGCTAGCATTAGATGCTGAATTGTAATGGCTTGCAATGAGAAGTTTGGAGTATCAAGAACCAATATTTTGATATTTAACCCAACAGAGACATAAATTGATAGCACCTCCCGCAGGCCTATCATGATTGTTAATTTTAGTAGCAGGTTTATGTGAACCATAATAGCCTTCAATGGGGAGGTGGCTTATTGGCCATGTCTCTTGCAGACAGATAATATCTCCTGTTTTAATTAAATTAAAGAGGGCAGTTGTTTATATGGGTGCTAGACTGGTACTAACAAGATGAAATCAATGCCAAGGCAGTGTTAACAAGTGTAAACTTGACAAAATAATCAAGTAAATCTGTCACAAAATATGCTGCATTACACAGCATGATTTGCCTTTTCTTGCTGCATAATTTCTTCAACCTAACTCATAATTTGTCCGTCCCCTGTCGCATAATTCCAGTGGCCCTAGTCAATATAGTGGCAATAGGAGGCAAGATGGCCGCCGGGTAGGAGCTCCTCCTTGGAGCTCCCGGGACAGGGGTTACCAAATCTGTAAAAATCCCTTTATTTACCCGCCCATCCGCCTCCAATCTACTCACATCGAAATTCCTTTAGCATTGGCATCTAGCCATTATAACGTGGCTCTCCTCCTGGGACGAACAGACGAACAACAAAGACCCAACGTTCCTCTCACCCTGCCCGCCTCACCAGGATCAAGCTTTCCGAGCCTGATGTGTGACGACTCCAACATCCACTCTGTCCTTCGGTCCGAGACGCTACCTGTGCCAGATCTGTGCCCCTCCACCGCCTGGCGGCGTGGTGCATGGCAGCATAGCTATGCTGCTCCCACTCTCGAGGATCTAACCTTCCTAGCCGGACGTATACACACCCACTGTGTCTTTCGGTCCGAGCCACTACCGGAGATAGGGGGCCGGACTTGTGCCCCTCCACCGTGGACAGCACGGTGCATGGAAGCATAGCTACGTTGCTCCCACTGCTCCTGTCGACGTCAATCAACAAACTTACCCATCACAAAGGTGACCCAGAACTGAAAGAGCAGCAGATGCTTGAATATCGGAATATTGTGGGCACCCAACAAGCATGGTGTTGGGCTGATTGTCGAGCTTGTTACACCATTTTTTGTCCCGTTAGCGCTGAACACTGTGCGCACTCTACTCTACGAGGGACATAATGGCCGATGTCTCGAAGCGCCCCTGACACGACGTGGTTCAAGTTGAAGCTGTGACCCACAAGTAAGACTATCTGCTTGCCTCCTCGAATCTTCGAGTGCTGGGCTTCCCCCAAAAAATGCCCTAGCCATCTTGCTGCCATCTTACGCTTTTAGCGTAAAGGCTGCAATAAATTTGTTTTGACACTACAACTACTGCCCTGTCCTTCTGAGACGACCTTAATTAGCGATATTACCAATGCGAGTAAGACTTTAGAGTCGCCCCGTCAGTCCTGCTAATGGTGACTGTTTCTTCCCCTGGCGGTTATCACTCGACATCACGCGCTCCCCTAAAGACATGCGGACCCTGGCTATGTTCATCATGCCCATCCTCTGCTTAGTTCGCACCCCCTTTCATCTGGATTATAGAACATTGTGTGGGATCCTCTGAATTTGTACATCAAGGACTCATCCCCAGCTGCCTGACCTCAAGGTGGTTGCCTCAGTCATTGACTCTGTGAACTCTCCATCGACAGTTGCGACCCAACCATTTTGACTGATGCCCGTGTTGAGCTACCTCTCGAGCTAAAGGGAAGATTGGCTATGGATTCGCTCCTTGGCCATCACCTACCCAGCCGGTCCTTGGGCAAACTCTCCTGCGTCTTTCCTGACCTTGTCCCCTCTTTCCCCTTCACTCTGCCACCTACCGCTCTACTCTTCTCTTATTCCCAGATATTGACCCCTGCCTTCCCCCGTCCTTGCTCATATTTCCCACCCTGTTTATCCACTGGACTTTCTTATGTGAACTTTCCCTCGTCAGTTGTGACCTAGCTATTTGACTGATTACCAACGGACCTACCTTGTTTAGCTAAAGGGGAGACGGGCTGTGGATTCCCTCCTCGGACGTCACCTACCCAGTCGGTCTTTGGGCAGACTTCCCTTCGTCTCTCCTGATCTCTTTTCCCTCATACCCACTTCACACTTCCCCCTTCCTCCCCTCCTTCCTAATTATTTCACCTTTCTTTCCTCTTTCAATGTGTTGCTTATTTTTGACGTAATGTCTAATTGTTATCATTTTCTGTAACATTTTGTAACCGAATGTAAAGTGCTCTGATACCTACAGGTCTAGCCAGCGCTTTATAAAACTCATTAAATAAAATAAAATAAATAAATACATTTGTAGTTGGTAGCAATTATGTCTCTCATAGTATTTAAACTGAAGAAACACTGAGGTTTGTAATGTATGTTCTCATGCGGCACATACTCCACAAAGAGTGGAGACAGCCTACCATGTGCATCAAAATAGGAAAGAAGGAAACACTATGTGGTAGTGCTCACTGTTGTACAGGTTCGGATAAATTCTGCAGATGGTCACAAGAGATGGCCACGTATGCCTAAGGAAATTGTGCAATGGGGTATGTACCACTTTCTCGTTTATTTTATTGGAAATAGAGCCTTAGACATTTCCCCCCATAATGTTACAGGAGCAAAATCCCAATCCAATATTGAGGAAGTGATAAAATGTAGCTAAATTTCCAGTTATGCCTCTTGTTCAGTTGAAACTTGAGACCACTTTATCTACTTTACACACCACATAAAAACATGGATATCATTGACCACCAACCCAACTCACTACCCCCGTTTAAACACTGCGATAGCAACACACCAAGCAACGATCCTTCCAAATGATCCAGATTGCACCTAAGAAGTTTTGCAAGACCTCCGGCAACTTACTAGGCTAAAAAATACACCAACCTATCATTAATTAAAACACACGAAGTGCAATCAATAACAGAACCACAAGTACACTGCTACAACTCCTGAACCAAAGTCAACCCTGGTGTCTGATGGAATCCTCAAAACCAGAGTCCTTTAGTGCTGTGAGGCCATACGAACGGCAGCATATCTGCTATACAAGTAAATTGGCATTGTTGTAAACCATAATATTGTTTTGAAAATAAAGCAGATTGGTTGTTGAAATAGACATAGAAGCGAAGGAACAGTAGTACTTTAGTATTTTCTGTATGAGCAACACAATTCAAAATCTCAGTTATAAATGCAAAGGTGAGCTAGGATCTTTCCAGTTTTATTCAGCAGCTTGATTCAACATGTTTGCTAAATTTTCAAAGATTTTCCCCCTTGCACGAGATTTTAAGAGCGGGAAACGCTGTTGGGGAGCGGTATAAGAATGACATAATTTCCCTCCACTATCAATTTATGACACACCTCATTCAAAGAACAGGGCCCACTCAGTGACAAGGCTTTTCGAATTACCATGCAGGTCCAAACACAGAAACCTTGGTGTAAGTTTCAATTCTCCTTTCATCTTTGCTTCAGATTTGTACGGCTCGAGGGGTTATCATAGGAGCGTTCTCCAGGTTTTAATACATCCTCCAGGGGCTAGGGCACAATGCCAGCGAAGGATCATTAATTTCTGTATTGAGTCATTATACACCAGAAAATGAAAGTGGTAAATGGATCACAGCAACAATCCATCACACATTATCAGATTAATAAGCAATAAAATACACAAGTGACATAATAAAACATAAATGAATTCAAACTCTACTCCACTGAAAAGTTAATTTAATGAAAAAAAGAAGCCAGACAAAATGCATAATCAGTTACATAAATTATTTAGGACAGATGTACAAAGGTATTTTGTGATTCCCAAACCCACAGGGTTTGCAATTGCAAAATACCTTTGTTCACTGTAAAACAAGCATTTACAATGCAATGGTCTCGGCATCATTAAAGGTAGAGCTATTGGCATTGCTCATGACATTTCTTTTTTTTTAAATCATAAATATATGGCATTGTCATTTACATTGCCAATAGCTTAATCGTTAAATAAATGGCATTGTCATTTACAATGCCAATAGCTACTCCACTACACAGAGCCACCCTCACATAGCCAGGGGGCAGGGGAGCAAGCACAGTGAGGGAGCAGGGAAGCAAGCACAGCGGGGGTGCAGGGAAGCAAGCACAGCGAGGGTGCAGGGAAGCAAGCACAGCGAGGGTGCAGGGAAGTAAGCACAGCGAAAGGAGCAAGCATATGAAAGAGGAAACATCTCGAACCTAAAAAAAAGAGCAGTGGCAAGGACGAGATGCAGACTCAGGGAGTAGAAAATATCTTCCGGAGAGGGTAGGCATATGGAGCAGAAAGCTTTCAGGAAAGAATGGTTCACACGATAACTGTTGTCAATACTCGGGCATACAAGGCAAGTGACTGGAAGGCTCAGAAAATAAGTGAAGGAGGGACGACAGCGGTAGCACTTACCTTGGTCCTTCCGTTGATCCTGAAGTTGCCGAGCTTCCTGTTACAGTACCGGGGGAAACATCACTTACAACGCATTTATTACAACGCACTACCATTACAACGCAACCATTACAACGCAAACCATTACAACGCATTGCGCTGGGGGGCGCTCTAGGATAGGGAATATATTTAATTTACTATCCAACACCTTCCCTACTATCCACGGGGACTGGAGTTGGAATAGTAAATTAAATAAATCACTATCCAGCGCTTAAAAGCACTATGCGTTGTAGTGGTATGCGATGTAAAAACCGCGTTGTAACAGCAGGCGTTGTAATAGCCTGCGTTGTAACGACACCAATCCCAGTACCGGATTAGATCGTCCATGCAACTCATCAAGCCCCCGATGCCCTTGCATTCGGGCTTACTGCCTTCCACCCAGGTGATCTGGTCTGCGACGAGTCGCTCTTCTGGCTCACTAACTGCCCGTCCGTAAAGCGACCAGTGCCTCACAGCGCGTGCACTTCCCGCGCAATGCCCTCGCCCGCCACCAGGCCCAGGAAGTTGTCGAGCACGCAGATGCCGTGCTTCTCATTGCATGGCAGCAGGTACTCTCGAGCCAGTCGCTGAGAAGGTGGCGGGACCACAGTGCTTCAACAGATAGACAGCAATGTGTCCTTTCTAAACTTTGCACAGGGAATTTGAAATATTTGCACTGAGAATGCAGCGCACTGCATTCCAAAACAGCACAAATACATGCATAACCTTTAGAAGATGCTTTCTTCATTTTGGATACAGGTTTGGGCCAAAAGTTTTTTATTGATCATTTGGCCACTATAGTAAAAAAAAGAGATAGCACACGCAAAGTGACTTTGTTCGCTCCTGTAGAGCAAGCAGGATATATTTGGCAGAGTACTGAACTGCCCCAGGAGCAGATGGAAGACTGGCCTGCAGTACTGTAGTTGAGCCGGATTCATTACTGCAGTTTTAGTTGTGTTGCGTCCTGTTCAGTGAACACTCATTCAGGACGTCTCAGCATCCTCATCTCTCAGTATCCCTCGAAGTGGACCCCTGAGACTTGAAGACTTGTTCAGAGGCAACAAAACACACAAGCTCTGGAACCCCCGCCTTCTGTCTCCATTTTCACCTTAAGAGCCATACAGCTGTTGTACCACCTCTGGCAGGATGGGCCGGCTCAGCCTCAGCTGCTTTTAAGGGAGAATCCTTTTGTTTTTAAAGTCTCATGGCCTATCGAGCCAAACGAAGGAAGAAGGCGACATGTTGCTGCTTGAAGCAGTCCTGCTGCACTCCTTCCTCAGGTGCCCCTGTCCCTTGGGGCCAAGCTCTGCTGCCACCGAGGGCTGTACAGGGGTGTAACACAAGCCCCTGTAGGGGGAGGGCACGTGTTCAGGGGCTCCCTCAACCCTCCTGCGCCCGCTGTGCCACCTCTTCTCTGTACCCTTCCTCTTGCTTCTTCTCCCACTCCAGCCCCAAATACCCAGCCCTCCCCGTGCCCTCTGCCACATACCGCGCCTGCTAGTTCCCTGCCCCTGGTCCGTCTACAATCATGTGCCTACTCCTGCTTCCATGCCAGCCCGGCTCCTCTATATGGTGGATATACTTCCTGCGCCAGCCTCACCTTCGATACCCATGTTTGGCGTGCTGGCCCCCCTCCTGCAAGCTCTGTCCCCCGTGTCCTGTTTCCGTACACAGTGCTCTCTCTCTCTCCCTGCACCGTATCCCCTTCAGCCTGCTCAGCAATGCCCCCAGTGTCACTCTGTAACCTTTCTGCCTTATGTATTGCTGCGTCGGGTCCATACACCCCTCTACGAATCCAGGGCTGGGCAGGCTACAGTGGCTCCTCTCAGCCGCCGGCGTGAGAAGCTGAGTCTGTCAGTGGTGCGGAGCCCCCGGGAGTCTGTCAGCGGCGCGAGAGCCCGGGCTCCTGACACCGCGAGAGCCCGGGCCGCGGACAACTGACGAGTCTCGCGAAAAAGAAACAGATGACTGAGGAGACTTGCTGCCAAGGCGGCGGGAGAGCCGGGGCCTCCGAGCTACCCAGCGAGTCTGTCTGAGTCCCGCTCTCCGGCACTACCCACCCCGGCTCTCCTTCCTTTCTCCCAGCCTGCGCAGTTCCCCTCCTCAGCCACCCTCCTTCCCTCAGCTCCACTCGTGCTGCCTTTCCCCCGTTAGCCGGTCTCTCTTTGCCGAGGCTCCGGGCGCCCTCCCTCCCACTGCCCCCTCGCCCACTCTACCTGTATTGAAGAACACCATGAGGGCTGACCCCGGCCGCAGTACAGCGCGGGCTCCCTCGCCTCATGAAGCGGCATCCTCCGGCGGAGCTAGCTGCCCTCCTCCGCCGCCCTGCACTCTCCTTCCTCCCGTTTTGAGCTCCAGGCGACGGAGAGGCAGAAACTCGGGCTTCCTCGTCCGGTCAACCTCGGCGAACCATCAAAAAATGGCGGCGTCGCCAAACACGGCCGTGGATCTCCCAAAAAACACCAGAGGACAGCGGGGAAAAGTCACCTTGACTCCAAAAATGTCACAACCAGCACCGGCCCCTCAGTCCTCCCCTCAAAGGTCTTTGGAAAGACTTTGTGGCCGCAAGTCAGAAAATTTCAGATTCGGGCGTGTTTTGGCATTCTGAGTGACGGGTGACGTCACAGTCGAAAGAACGCAAAAAAACACGCCCCCGAATCCGAAAGAGACAGGGCTTTATTGGAGTGACGCATGTCTCCTCCAATGGCTGGCCTCCATTTAGGAAGCTGGCCAATGGATGAGAGAGGAGGAGAGAGGCGGGTTCAAGCCCCCGTACTCCAAATCATTAAATCTCCTCCTGGAGACTGCGCAAGCGCAGCCTTCAGTCCTCGACCTAAAAAACAACATTTGTGGGAGTGGGGAATGAGTTTCCAGTTCACAAAATGGGTTTTACTGCTCTTAATGCGATGCCGATAGGACAGGGCATAAAAGAGGCATCTACTGAAATTCAACTCTTCAGTAATTGCTTTATTAGATGTTTTCACACTTTTCTCTGATAACCGAACAGCTAATGATGTTCCACAATACTGGTTAATGATGTTCCACACCACTTGATAATGATGTTCCACAATACCACCAGCACATAAGAGACACCAAACGGACCTTCATAAGAGACAAAGCCCAGACCAACGCAACCAACGCCAAGGAACTGTTCAACGTCATACAGCAGTTCGCAAAACCCCCCAGCGAAGCCACGGACATCATACCTTTGCAAGAACTCTGCAAAAAGCTTAGCTCCCACTTCTATCTGAAGATCAAGGTCCTCTACGACAACTTCAACGAACAACAAATGCCGGACACCCCCCCTCGCCGCCGTTAAGCCATCCATCATGACTTGGAATCCCACCACCATAGAACACATCACCGCAACCTTAAAGTAAACCCACTGAGGAGCCCCAACGGACCCCTGCTCACCGCACATATTCCATAGGGCTGCCACTTCCATCGCACCCAAACTAGGACATACCATCAACGCCTACTTCAGGTCTGGCATCTTCCCAGATGACTGGAAGCAGGCGGAGATTAAACCCCTCCTCAAGAAACCAACGGCCGACCAAGCGGACCTGAAAAACTACCGACCCATCTCTCTCCTAACCTTCGCTGCCAAAGTCACTGAGAGACTCATAAACGCCCAACTGACCGCCTTCATCGAAGAGAACTCAATCCTGGATGCCTCCTAGTCTGGATTCTGCAGCAACCACAGCACCGAGACCGCCCTCCTCGCCGCCACTGACGACATCCGCATGCTACTCGACCCGGGACACACCGCGGCCCTCATCTTTCTGGACCTCTCCGCAGCCTTCAACACAATTTCACATTACACACTCACAGCCAAACTTCACGACGTTGGGATACAAGAAACCGCCCTTGACAGGATACAATCCTTCCTCTCCGGCCAAACTCAGAGGATCAGACTCCCTCCCTTCCTCTCCGAACCCACTGATATAAACTGCGGAGTACCCCAAGGATCATCGCTCAGCCCCACGATCTTCAACAGCTACATGGCCCCCCTTGCCGCCATCGTCAGACAGCATGGGCTCAGCATTGTATCCTACGCCGACGACACCCATCTCATCCTCTCACTCACAAAGAAGCCCAAAGACACCAGTCTCTGTTCCCAGGAAGGAAGGAAGAATGTGGTAGCCCGGATGAAAGACAGCTGTTTGAAGTTCAACTCTGAGAAGACCGAGGTCCTCATCCTTGGACTCTGCACCTCCGCCTGGGACAACACCTGGTGGCCTGCCGCCCACAGGAGCCCACCCACCCCCACAGAACATGCACGAAACCTCAGCATCATCCTCGAATCCTCCCTTTCCGTGAACCGCCAGATCAGCGCCGTTGCCTCCACCAGTTTCAACTGCCTATGCATCCTCTGCAGGATTTTCAAATGGATCCCTGACTGCAGAAAAACTGTCACCCACTCTCTCATAACCAGCAGACTGGACTACGGCAACACCCTATACGCCGGTATCAACAGAACCGTTCTACACAAACTCCAAACCATCCAGAACGCTGCAGCCAGACTCATACTCGGGACAGCACGTCATGAACATATGACCCAACACCTACGAGACCTCCACTGGCTCCCCGTCTAGAAAAGGGTCACCTTCAAACTCCTCACCCACGCCTACAAATCACTCAACAACATCGCACCCAAATACCTCAACAAGAGACTATCCTTCCACACACCCAAGAGGAACTCGCCCTGGCAGAGATCCCCTGCATCCGCAGAAACAGAACAGGCCGGAGAGCCTTCTCCCACATCACAGCCAAGGCCTGGAACAAGCTCCCTATAAACATCAAACACTGCCTGACCCTGCCAGCCTCCCCCCGCCCCCCGCCCCCCACAGCGCCTCAAGACCCTCACTGGTTAGTAGCGCACTATATAAAACCCTGATTGATTGATAGTCAATGATGGTATTCACCTGTTACAACGCATTTTTTACAACGCACTACCACTACAACGCAGGCATTACAACGCATACCATTACAACGCATAGCGCTGGGGGGCGCTCTAGGATAAGAGGTAAGTTTAATTTACTATCCAACACCTTCCCTAGGGTCCACGGGGACTGGAGTTAGAATAGTAAATTATACTTACCACTATCCAGCACCCCAAAGCGCTATGCGTTGTAGTGGTATGCGTTGTGAATACCGCGTTGTAATGGTATGCGGAGTAAAAGTATGCGTTGTAACGTCATACATCCGTCAATGATCCATATGGCTTGATGGTTGCTGGCTCAAAGATTGTTGGATTAAGAAAGAGGATTACATTAGTACACATATAAGATAACGGTATCGAAACGTTCTCATCTGTTTGTCCCTCAGCAGACTTCTACAATCATGGCGTACTCACACGAGAGAATGAATGTGGGTCTAGGAAAGTCTCAGCAGTTCTGTATGTAAAATTAAAAGATATTCAGTGTAGCCTAATGTATTGTCTAACTAGTAGTCTTTTATGTTAGTTGGATATGTTAGCTGGATCCACGCCCTCTGAATCTAAAGGATGTGGATCCAGAAATCTGATAGGTAGTTAAGTGCAATAACTAGAAAGCGTATCCTGAGTAATTGAGGATCTCAGTTTTAGCCACAAACATTTCAAAACAGTACAGTTACCCAACATTTGCAGGAGCAAATATGACTATTCTCTGCAGAGATCTGCTCAAGCACACTCTCGTCAATAATGCACACCTGAACTGGTACTTTTAGATAGAGATGGCAAATTATATGGGCAATCTGAGTGAAGTTTCCAGTTTTATTGATGTCCTAGTAAAATCTATTAAATATATGTATTGGCTGCTTTCTCTGCAAGCTTCAGAACCTTGAATTGCAGGAAATCTGCTCACTTGCCTACTTGAAGTCTGAGCATGTTTATTAAGCAAAAATATGAAAGCATAACATCCCAAAAATAGAACAACAAAGGTTCCCTCTTGCTGCAGTGAGCGTCTAATTCTATTTTTCCTCCCAATACTTGAAGTTTTTATAGATTTTTAAACACAGGCATCAGCTGGACACGTGACAGGAAATGAGACAATGAGCTCATTACAGGTTTACAAGGTTCTCATGAGGAGGGGGCAAAAGATCTGACAAATAGATCTAAGAAATGTAAACTACGAGACACTAAGAGCCTAATTTGGAGTCTGGCGGTCCGAGGACCGACAGACTCTTGGGAGCAAAGGCGGTGGTGGTCCAGCCACCACCACACCGGCGGGCTGACTGCCCTATTAGGACTTTGGCGGTTGGACCGCCATTGCACTGCAGCAGCCGAAAGTGTACCACCCTGAGGCACCGCCAAGCATATTACGGCTTTCCTCAGCGCCAGTGCTATCACAGATGTTCAACCTCCATGAAAACGCTGGCGGTGAGGAATGAAAAGGCGGCCCTTCAGGGCCCCTGTCGCCCCTGTGCACGGGGTCAATGCCGGGGGGCACATTTTGTGCCCCCTGTATTTCTACAGCCTAAGTTCCTGCATAGGAAGAAATGCAGGACATGATGCACTTCTTCCTGTGCAGGAACATGCACTGGTGGTTGTGTGGCGGTGCTGTTTCAGGCTCACAATGAGCCTTTTAAACAGCACCACTGTGGGACCGCCACGCCTCCCCGCAGACTACAAAAACTTGTAATCTGGTGGGAGGGCGGCCTGCGGCAACTCTTGGCAGTACGGGGCACAGCGGTGGTGAGCCATCCGCACACCCACCGCCATTGGTCATAATCGGGCCCCTAAGTGGCCTACTTGTAAATCTTGACTTAGTGCTGTCAAGCATGAGAGTAAAGTCAAATATATCAGAAGGGGAGAAGAACTGCACAGCATTGGTGAACATGGGCATACAAGAGGGGGTGGACTTACACTATCAGCATAGAACTAAGGCAAGTGAATGTGGTTTCTCATCAATAGTGACACCACAAAACACCAATACTGTCAGGCGAAACCAGTCATGTGAGATTTGCTCCTTTACTATCTGCTTGCAAATGAATCCTACTGATCTGATCTGGATCAATTATATTTTGTACTGGAATAGCCAGGATGTTTGCTGGAATGTGTGTTTTGGTAGGCCAGGCGCAGGTCAATAGTATCAACTATTTCTGATATTTGACTCTTCTAGGGTGAATAGTCAGTGTTGTCCTCGCTCCTGCTTATAAGGAAGCTAGCCAATGAAGAGGCTGCTTAGTTGGCATGTTCGCGCCTAGAGTCAAGACTTCTGATTTGGCACTCTTGAGGGTCTGCTTGCTCTGCCTCGTCCAGGTCTGTACGTTCATAAATCCTGGACTCTGTGAAGGGACTTGTGGTATCTCCCACCTTTGTTTCCCCCCGGCGGCTGCGCATGTAATGGAGCTGCTTGCGGTGACATCACTTAGAATGTCACCGCGACCAGCGTTCCAAGGCGAGCACCGGGGAGGACTGTGTTAAGCTGACCCTGAGAGAGAAAGGCTGTGGCCGTTAGGTTGACTATAAACCTAATAAACTTCTCTTGGACTGTCAATCATCGTCTTGGTGGTTCTTTGACCTATTTCACACTGGCGACGAGGGTGACTCATACCTACGACCTCAACACGCTAGGCGCAGCTGGCTGGAGAATATATGTACTCGAACGCTCCTGAGGCGGACCGCGAAGCGGAGGAAACGTAAAAAAGAAGAAGCGGTAGCAGGTTCGTGTGCGACCCCGAGGCAGACTAAAGTGCAGAGGCAGCATCGGATGTATGTGAACCCTCCTGAGGCAGACCGCGGAGCGGAAGAAAAGTAAAAAGGGAAGAAAAACAAACAGGAGCTAAAGCAGGTTCGTGTGCGACCCCAGGGCAGAATGAAGTGCAGTGGCAGCATCGGAGAAAAGTAAGATGACGCTTGCCAGCGGAACAATAGCGCGCAGTATTTAGAGGGATAGAGTAAACGTGTGGAGCGACAGCAGTAGCTATTGCCTGACGAACCTCACTGGAAGCGCAAGTTTGAATCGTCTCTTGACTGCCTGTTCCCATGTATGACCTGGCGCACTGTGATAATACCTTCAAATTGGGACTGGTTGCGAGGTTGTGTCAGTCGGCAAAAGAAGAGTTATGAACAGAGACTTGAACCAGACGCCCCACCTACGTGCAGAGTAGCGCCATCATCAGGAAGAGGGAAGTGTGCTGACTGAGTCTGAGACGATTGCTGGCATATAACATTACACGGACGTGTGATAGTAGCGGCGTGAAGGTTGCCTGCCTAGCCTCGCATCTACAGCAACAGTTGTGCTGTCCTCTCTAGAAGCGGCCGTCCCGCCAGCACGAATTTCCGAGGGTCGTCATTGTAATCTAACTGAAACTGTGAAGCTACAAGCAGCGTTATTAACGCCCCACCCTTTGGCGTCCTGATCGGAATAAAGGAAAACTCTTGCGCTATCCTCTCCCTGAGATAATAATGACATGACGACCTTGTGATTCCGGTTTGTGGAAACCTTTGGACCGTCGTTGTAACAGTCTGCACGGAGGGGGTTGATGGTATCAGACACATTCTGTGAGGCAAAGTATTGACACTGCGGCTCTCCACTGCTTTTGGGCTCACCCTGGGTTACAAACAGTTCACTACTGCGCCTACCATATTGCATGTGTGACCTAATATGTGGAAATAGGGTGTAGCCTTCTACATATCTAGCATAATTAGTAGGTTTGAGAAGAGCACTGTAGACCTAATTGTACACACCCTGGTTAGGAGAATTGATGCACCGTACCCCTTTTCCTGTACTAAAAGTGGCTATCAAGTTACCCTGTGTTTGGCATTCTGGTTTGAGCAGCGCTCTGTGACACTGCACCTAGCACTGACCCCCTCCCTCCCCTGTAGGCTAGCAGTACTCTGTGGGTTGGGGTTCTTAGTTGTTTTGGCGCTCTGTACACTCTACCATGCAGAGTGTGACTCCTCCGCCCTTCTTCCTGACTAACCCAGGGGACCCTAGTATTCAATGGAAAAAGTGGAAGAAAGTATTCTTGTATTATGCCACTGTGTGCGGCCCAAACCTTGGACTTGAGAGGAAAGTAGCATTACTAGCGTACTACTTAGGGGCAGAGGGGGAAGAAGTTCTAGATCACCTTCCAGATTTAGGGACGCAAGAAGCGAGGGGCCTCAATGAGCTAGAAGTAAGTCTGAAGAAATTGGATTTACATTACCTTCCCAAGACGAGCACCATAATGGAGAGGTATCATTTTGGGAAGAGGGCACAGAAGGAGGGGGAATCTATTGAAGATTTTGTATCGGAGTTGAGGAAACTAGCTGCGACTTGTAAATTTGGAGGTGCAAGTGAAGAAAGGATCAGGGATCAGTTTGTACTAGCTTGCAGAATGGAACGTGTACGTGAGGAGCTATGGCTAAAAGATGATCCGCCCTTAAGGGAGGTTTTAATCATAGCAAAACAAGTTGAGCACATGTTGCAGTGTGTCAAGGAGATAAAGCAAGACACTGGGGAAAAAGGGAAAGATGATAAGCCCGTCGTGAGTGAGGTAGTGACAGAATGTGAGGCGGTGTCTGTGATCAAAGGGCAGAAAGTAACGGGTAGAGAGCAGAAGGAGAACAGAGTGAGTGGATCATTCAGGGGCACCTGCTACAGATGTGGCAAGCAGGGGCATCTAGCTAATGACAAAGAGTGTCCCGCCCTGAGGTTCATATGTAACAAGTGTGGAAAGAAAGGTCACTTCAAGCAATATTGTAAGAGTGGACAAGGATTCAACAGACAGAGTAGGGACAGGACGAACATAGTCTGCGATGAAATTGTAGTACAAGTCAACAAAAGTCAGGTCAAATGCAAAAATGACACCATGTGTGAAGAAATTGTAGTGCAGGTTGATGAGGGTCAAGTCAGCAGCCCCAAAGACGCCATAAAAGTGGGGGGCACTGAGTTAGAGGCGTTGTTCGATTCCTGCTCTAGAATAACTATCATTAATGCTAGAGAATTCGCCTGTGTGTCAAAGGGGAAGATAATTCTTAGGAGAATGGATGTGAGACCTGAAGGATATGCTGGACGACCCATCTCTATGAAAGGGTACTTCTGGGACAAAATAGAATACAGGAACAGGTCAACAGTGTCCGAGGTGTATGTGTCCGCAGTCGGGAATAACATTTTGGGGTGGCAAGCGCAGAAGGAGCTGGGGGTTTGTCTCAATCCCAATAGCAACCCCCAGATTTTGATACAGGAGATAATACAAAATAAGGAAGATGTTGTGTCTGGGTTCGAAGAAGTATTCAGAGAGGAGCTAGGATGTTTGAAGAACTACTGTCACAAGATAAAGTTGAAGCCAGTCGTGGCCAAGGTCAGGAAGCTTCCAATTGCCATCCAAGAAGAGATGAAATCTGAACTGGAGAAATTATGCAAGGCAGGAGTCATCGAACCAGTGGAAGCGACGGAATGGTTGGCACCCATTGTGGCTGCAAAGAAAAAGGATGGGTCGGTTCGGCTCTGCATCGACCTGAGAGCACTTAACAGAGAGGTCGTGGTCGATCGATTTCCCCTTCCAAACATCACCCAGATGATGAGCATGCTAGAGGGGGCAAAAGTGTTCTCCACCCTCGACCTCACTTCTGTGTACTTCCAGATCAAACTGCATGAAGAGTCGCAAGAACTCACAGCGTTTGTGACACCCATGGGCGCGTACAAGTTCAAAAGGATGCCTTTTGGATTAGTCTCGGCGGCTGCCGTGTTTCAGAGGCTCATGGGGAACATCTTGAAAGGCATTCCAGGCGTCGTGTGTTATCAGGACTATTTGCTGATATTTGCTAAAGACCATGATGAGCATGATGAGACGTTGAGACGCGTGTTGGGAAGGTTCAGGTCGCAAGGCCTAACGCTGAAAAAAGAGAAGTGCGTCTTTGGCTGCGCAGAATTAGACTTTTTGGGACACAAGATGACGGCCGAAGGAATATGCCCTAAAGCCGAGCTCCAGAAGACCATTGTAAGTTTGAGCCCTCCCGCAAGCAAGGATGAAATCAAGTCTTTTATGGGAATGCTAGAATTCTACGGGAAGTTCATACAGAACCTTGCAGGAAGGACATACGCCATCAGGCTGCTATTGAAGAAAGAGGCGGAGTTCAACTGGAGTAAGGAGTGTCGGATGGAGTTTGAAGATGTAAGGAGGGCACTGGCAGAAGCGCCCAGCTTGAAGTCCTACATACCCAACCGGGCGACCGTGGTCACCACCGATGCGAGCGCCAAAGGGCTGGGAGCGGTCCTCACTCAAATAGGCAAAGACGGTGAGGAAACGATTGCGTTCGCCTCCAGATCACTCCAGAAGTCTGAAAACAACTACTCGGTGATCGAAAAAGAGGCTCTGGCAGTCTCCTGGGCATTGGGAAAATTCTGAGATTTCCTATGGGGCACACAGTTTACGCTGCGTACTGACCACAAGCCGCTAGTGGAAGTCTTCAGCAAAAAGGGCCTGGATGCCATCTCCAGCAGGATCAGGCGGTGGGTGGTCGGTCTTCAAGAATACACCTTCTGCGTCGAGTACGTTCCGGGAGCACGTAATTTTGCAGCAGACTGTTTGTCAAGACTCGTAAATGAGGAGGAAGCGAAGGAGACGCTTGACAGGACGGATGATGAATCGGATGAACACCAGATGGAAAATGTCTGAGCCATCCAGAGGGCATTAGGAGAAGAGACATGGAAAAACGCTTTGAGGGAAGATGAAATCTTGGAGGAGGTGTGCAAAAGAATAAAGGGCAAGTGAAAGCACGAAGACAAAAGGGAAGAGACTCTGCGGCCGTATTGGGTTGTCAAGGACGAGCTGTCCATAGTCGATGAATGCCTGTTCAGGGGAACAAGACTAGTACCACCTGCGTCAGTGAGAGAAAGCCTAGTTGAGATAGCCCATGAAGGCCACATGGGTATCACCAAGACGAAGCAAAGGCTGAGAGAGAACTATTGGTGGCCAAGCATGGACCTTGCAATTGAAAGGAAAATTAGGGACTGCATTCCGTGCAGCAACAGTGACAAAATACTGAAGCATATGACGCCACCAATGGTATGCAGGCCGCCACCGTCAGGACCCTGGGAGGAATTGGCACTGGACATTGTGGGTCCATTGACAGGAGAAGTGCGCACGCCGTACATTCTGGTGCTCATGGACATGTATTCTAGGTGGCCGGAGGTGAGACTAGTGAGCGAAGTCACAACGAAGATTGTCATCGAGTTCATGCAAGAGTTATTTGTCAGGGAAGGGCTACCCAGCAGCCTACTCACGGACAACGGTGTGCAATTGTGTTCCAAAGAGATGGAAGACTTCCTGGAGGGAAGAGGTATCACTCACAAACGATGTGCTCTGTATCACCCCGAGACCAACGGCATGATCGAGCGTTTCAATAAAACCCTCAAGGAAAGCATCCAATTAGCGAAAGCCAGTGGAATAAGCTGGAAGGAAGAAATATGGAGACGGGTGGAAGCATACAGGTTCACCCCCACCAAACAACGGGAGTCACTCCCTTCGAGTTGCTCCGGGCAAGCGTACCCAACACCAAGCTATCCCCAGGGTGGATGGGGTGGCACAAAGGATGGTCGGATCACACAAAGGAAGCGAGAAGCCTGGAGAAACAAAAGGGGGCCATGATAAAAAGGAAAGAAAGGTATGACCGGCTCAAATCAACACAGGAGGCCGAGTTCAAAGTAGGAGACAATATCAAGATCAGGACACCTACTGGTAGAGCAAGTTGGTCAGGTTACAGTAGTCCAACCAAGATCACAAAACTGTTCAAGAATGCCATGAAGACTCAAGAGGGGAAAATCTGGAACCTGGGAAGAGTAGTGAGGTTTCACCCACCTGGGCATGACTCTGATAATGAAGGAGAGGGGAAATGTGATGGGGGAGGGAGCAATCGTGCAAACACTAGGAAGCCGTTGCCGGTCTCCCACCCAGTTGGTAGGTCTGGCAGGAGAGCGACCAGACCCCCCAGACATTTGGATCACTATGTTATGATGTGATTTTCTGTATGCTATTGTTCTTCTGTTAATTCTCATGTTTCATTCCGCAGGGGAGGGGGATGTGTGGTATCTCCCACCTTTGTTTCCCCCCGGCGGCTCCGCATGTAATGGAGCTGCTCGAGGTGACATCACTTAGAATGTCACCGGGACCAGCGTTCCAAGGCGAGCGCCGGGGAGGACTGTGTTAAGCTGACCCTGAGAGAGAAAGGCTGTGGCTGAGGTCGTTAGGTTGACTCTAAACCTAATAAACTTCTCTTGGACTGTCAATCATCGTCTTGGTGGTTCTTTGACCTATTTCACAGGACTCTTCACTCCCTCTTCTCCGTCGAGCCCTGAGACCTGAGCTGTGAGCTTTGTGCCCCAGGATAGTGGCTGCATGGAAACAAGGAGGGAAAGAGGAGAGGGCAGATCCCGGTCACACCTCATCTCAAACATGCAACATAAGTGTATGTGTGTTTGCACCCGGGGCTCACTTGACATTTGGAATACATTGTGTGTTAATTAAAGTATATCTGCAATAGACTATACGTTTGTGCTACAAATACATTTAACATCCTACCAACATTGAATAAATACGAGGATCCTTTGCCCTACAGAGCATAGTCTAACAACCCGCTTTGCCACATTCCATTAGCAATTCTTTAAAATCAAAAGTGCTTAGATATTAAAATAACCTTTTCTTAGGACTTACAAAGTCTGAAAGACCCATCAACAAAGCAGCTAACACATGATAAAGGAAACAAAAAACTATGAAATTAAATGTATCCTGGGAGCACAGCACGCACTCTCCTCCCATTGCCCACGCACTGGTACCTGGGCTGCGGATTAGAGCAATGCTTGCATCATCATCTTCACCTTTGCTTAAATGCATGATGGATGCTGCGGGGGTAGTAGCGCACAGCTATATAACCAGAGCCTTTAACGAATATCTCAAGCATTATGAAGAATATCATTCCTTTTATTAATCTGTTACTTGGTAAAGTAGTGAACATGTTGCTAACTTGCGGTGAATTAAAACTGGCATCAGTGGTAAACAGAAGAAGCATCATCTTGGGTCTCTGGTAATGCTCTGAAGTAGCGAACTGGTCAATTCGGAGTAATACACAATACATGATTCAACGTATCTTGATTGTAGACAATTCCTGACAACTCATTTCATACTGGGTTGGTGGTGAGAACGATTCATTGGATGCTGTAGGGTGAATGTCTGGATAAGTAACAATATGCTTTCACAGTTCATGCGTTTAAAATGGATGTATTCTTAGTGCCTATTGTCGTTGTATAACTTGTAGAAAAACAGCAAATCATGTTCTTCCTTTTCCTTTTGGAATTAATGAGTGTTTGGATGGGGATAAATTGAAGACAATGGGGAGAGAGCCCTGTTAGGGCAGATGCAGGGTATGAGAGGTGATACAGGATGGGAAAGTAGATAGACAACACGTGTGGTGAATGTGTGTATAAGGTGTCAGTGGTGATTAAGGGTCTGAAAGTGGCACCTAGAAACCATCCAAATGTTGGATGATATAAAATGATCAGTGGTATGTGAGTGCCCTTCAACTTTGTTCACCACCCGCCCAGTGACATGAATCCCACCACAAATGTGTTGACATATGTATTGTTGATGGTAAAATGGCATAAACTGGTGAAGCCTATGCCATGTCGATAGACCCTTATCTGTATGCCTACAACACTCATTTGTACTTCACAGTGCCCTCCGCCAGTGACACTCAAAAACATAAGATATTCCCTGCACATCCACTAAATATGGATATGTGGTTTGTGGTAAATAAATATTTACCGTCGGAATTTCTATGCAGTAAAGTTCAATAAAATAACTCAATCGGAAATAAGAGGCAGAATCCGTGGTATCTGAGTTTATAAGGGTTTTATTCCATAAAATGGAATGGTTCGAACCAGGTATCATGTTCCTTTCACCATTAAGGATCAGGAAGGGATAGACAATACTTTATTAACAGAATACAATATATATAGTCAATGCATATAATGGTGATGGATACAGAAGGCGTAACAGCTGAGAGAAACGAGATAAGAACACATGTGCGTAACAGAAAGGCGTGCACGAGGGCGTACACAGAGGTGTGTGCTAGAAATGTCACATGAAAGTGTCACAAGTGGGTGGATACATAGAGGAATCTTGCAGTGTCAGCAGGAATCTGTAGCAAGGATGCGCGCGCAGCAGCATGACGTGTGACTGACGTGAGGCTGGAGGGTGCAGGGGACTTGACATTTAGCACTAGAGGAAAGAGACAGAAGTCTGTCATGTCAGATCGACTCGTTCCTAGATCATATCTGATATCTTGTGTTTAGGGAACTATATTATCTAGAAGGAAAGGTCTCTTGGGCAGAGGCTATTCTATACTGACTATTAATGCGTGCATATGTGACTACGTGTCTGCGTGTAATGCGAGGGGCCATGGGCCTACCATGGTAACGGGAGCAATGAATTACTTGCATGGAGACAGAGAGGCCGGGCCCTTTGCTCTGCAGCCGGGGAAATGTTTATCTATTCTGCTAGACTGGAATGTGTTTTCGAGGAGCTGAACTCGGCTATACTGATAACTTGAAGGCAAAATACTGTCTTTGGCAGGCAAGCAGGCCGAGCCGGGCACCACTCGCCACGCAGAGAGTAGGACAGAGGTCAGGAATGTATCCCACGTTGCAGCTTTCAGGAGGCAGAGAGCAGAAAGGGCTCGATGGCAGAAATCAGGGCCTAGCTCTGCAGAGCTAGGAAAACGTGAAAGTGCACTATGAAAAGACGTTGGCAAGGCATACTTAGGAACTGAATTATCGATCCATTCATGGTGAATCTGAAAGAGGACACGATAACGTTGGACGCAAATGTATTTGCGTCTTCAAAGCAGGTCGGGGAGGGAAGTTACATGCACTTTAAGCTCGTACATGGAGACGGTGGGGTTCACGTTAGGGGACACAATTGACCATAAAAATTCATATTACCTCATTCCCTCCTTGTCCCCTACGGACCCTTCATGATATATCAATCTTCATTAGTCCATCTATTTGTTCATATAACATCATTTGCTCTTCCTTTTTCAGGCGGGATTTAGAACGTGGACTTGGATGAGGAAAACATGATGTGGCGCACCAGCCGCAAATCGCTGGCCCACATTGTATACATAGGCAACAACTGAATACTATGAGAAGGGCTATTCCGAGGAAGGATAGGACTTTCCAACCCCAGGCTGATAACACGCTCCAGAACCAACTGGACCAAGTCCAGGTGCCTGGATTCTGGTGTATCTGACTTGCAATCTTATGGAGACGCGTTATGGCTTTATATACTGACGGTGCGTTTTCTGGAATGAAAATACAGCAACTCGATCCGATGACTCTACAGGCTCCGCCCCTATCGGCCAGGATGACGTCAAGAACAAGACGATTTTGAAGGACAACAAGTCTCATAGCAGACTGTTCCTCTGTTAAGTTGCCCAGGGCGGAAGTAGTTTCATTTACCACTGCTTCAAGGGTTCTGGTCAAGTGACGTATTGATTTGCTATTGAAGATAGCTCCTAAATAGGGAAAGAAACCTTTATTGAAATCTGTATATTGTTCCCATGCCGTTTCAGTATAGTCGACAATCGGGAGTTCTCTCTTGTGTCTATTAGGTACTAGACGGGAGTTCTTATGATAATCAGGTGGAGCTAGAAAAACAGGTGGCAGAAGGAATGCAATGTAACATGTCCCATCCCAATCTAGTGGCAAACGTATATAGGCTGTATGACCACAAATGAAATAGGAATGGCGGGTAGCTTTGAATGTAGACTTGCCTTTATCACTGAATTCGATCACAGTAGTACATTTACTATGACCTAGGGGTACCGAACCATTCTTTCTGACACATAATTCGCCTTTTACTGGTAACACTGACATAGAGGGTAAGTCTGGTCCTGTATCGGACTGGACATTCAGAATCATGAGGTTAAGTGTATAATTACCTAATCCATATACTTCATTTTCTAGATCGGTCCCTGTCCTTTGTGGAAGACCCTCCTTGTTAGGATAACATGCTTTATGCAGAACTGTGTTCAGATTTCCCCATACCCAACTGCCTTGGTAGACTATGGAATCAGAGTCTAAAGAATTTATTAAACTAAACCAGGCACCACAGGAACCATTATGTGTGAACGGATACGGGAAGAGGGGCAAGACTCCCTTGTATTTCTGATAGGGAGGAAGTGGGCCACATATCCAACAATTGGTAGCATTGCTGGTCTGATGGGAATGATGTAACATACTGATAAAAGTATTGTTGCGCAGCGCAAGCCGGTAAGATAACTCGTGCGGGGGTAATTCACTGAAAGTATGCTCGACAGTGTTATTTGGAAAAAGATGTGCATGTATGGAAATAGGAAAATACATGTGTAGCAAGAAACTTGCAGCAATAATCGTAAGACTCAGAAAAAACATAATCAATAATGTCACGATGCAGTGACTACGAAGAGATTTACAATATTCTCGTTTCTTGAGCTGTTTCTGTCTATCTCTCTCTCTATTGGGGTCTAACTTGTACATGTCAGGAACCTGTCTAACCGCTTCACCTAGGGGAGGACTTAAACAATTAAACTGTCTGACTTGCTAGACCTCAACTTCATGCGGTACTCCTGCTGAGGAGTTTTCTCTACCAGTGGGAGTTTAGTATCAGTCTCTGGAATGGGGCCGGGCTGGGAGTCTGACTCTGGCGGCAGTCCATGATATTTTTTTATATGACTTGAGTGGAGCCAGCCCTTGCGGCCCTCCACCTTTACTGCTGTCCTTGTAGTTAATAAAACAAGCTTCGGCTCCTGCCAGCGGGGCTCCAGCGGACTCCTCCTGTCGAAGTTCCTAACAAAGACGTGGTCCCCCGGAACAATCTTGTGTGGCTTCACCTCGGTGTTGTCGGGAAAGGCTGCAGCCACCTGTGAACGACAAGATTGTAGTGCAGACATCAAGGAGGCAAGGTAATCTGTCAGCATATTACAGTCAACATCTGTGATCTTACGAGGCAGAGGCGTCCCCCACATATTCGGTGGCCTACCAAAGACCACCTCGTATGGGGATAGCCCTGTTCTGGAGTGTGCGACCATTCTCATGTAAAACAATGCAACTGGCAAGGCGACTATCCAGTCTACCCCTTTCTCGGCACAAATCTTAGCAAGACGTGTTTTCAGTGTCTGATTGTGGCGTTCCACGAGGCCTGCTGCCTCGGGATGTCGGACGCAGTGGAATTTCCACTGATATCCTAGCAGGAGCGATACCTGCTTCATTAGCTCGGACGAGAATGGTTGGCCATTATCTGAATACACGACACGAGGCAAACCATACCGTGGGAAGAATTCACGAACCAACTGTTTGGCAGTGGTCGGAGCAGTGTAATCTGGGACTGGATATGCTTCTGTCCAACGGGAAAGTGCACATACAACTACGAGGACATATTTGAATCCTCGACATCGTTCCATCTGGATATAATCCATCTGGAGGACTTCAAAAGGGTGATCGGGAGCATTGAATCTACCTTGCTCTACAGGAATGCTTTTACCTGGGTTGAACTGACAACAGATCATGCAAGTACGCACTTTCTGTTTTGCTGCTGCTCGTAAATGTTTATTGTACCAGAGATTCTGTAAACTGTCTAACATGGCTTTTTCTCCTAAGTGTGCTGGACTGTGTGCGGTGTTGATCATAACTTGAACCATAGAGTCGGGGAGAAACCATGTGGCTTTTCCCTTCGTCATCCATCCCTGGTCTGTCTTGATCCCTCCTAGTTCAGTCCATTTCTTTATTTCGTCTGGAGTAGCATGTGTCTGTATGTCAATTACATCTAGTGTGGGATCCTTAACTGTCATGCAATGTGTCGGTGTCGGAACTATTGTCTTTGTTACATCAGCTGCATGTGTATGAGTCAGAGCTGTGTGTTTCGCGGTTCGATCGGCCAGGTCGTTACCCTGGGAAATAGTATCTGTAACTTTAGTATGTGCCTTGCACTTCATGATAGCTATGGCTGATGGTAAATGTATTGCTTCCAATAATTCTTGGATGAGGGGACCATGTTGGATCTTGGCTCCGTGAGAGGTCAAGAAACCTCTCTCCTGCCAGAGTACACCGAAGTCGTGTACGACTCCAAATGCATAACGTGAATCTGTGTATATGTTAACATTCCTGTTCTTGGCTACTATACAGGCTCGGGTCAGAGCAATGAGCTCTGCAGCTTGAGCAGACAGTGTATCAATACGGTGTGTTTCTTTGACTTCAGTTTCAGTGGTCACTGCATATGCGGCCACTAATTCTCCTGTGCTTGTTCTCATACATGAACCATCCACGTAAAGTGTCAGGTCTGGGTTAGTCAGTGCAACATCTGTCAAGTCTCGTCGGGGCTTTGTTACTGCATTAATGATCTCTATACAGTCATGTGGAGCTGGATCTGTTATGTTCGAAGGTAACAATGTGGCAGGATTGAGTATATTACAGCGTCTGATTTCTATGTGTGGCTGGAACAATGTCAATTCATAACCTGTCAGTCGTGCTATAGTCAAGTGTTGAGTCTGTGTTCTGTTTAAAAGAACTTCCACAGAGTGTGGAACTTGTACTGTCAGGGGATGTCCTAACACTATGGAATCACTTTGTCGGATTGCTAAGGCTGTCGCTGCAACTGATTTTAAGCACGCAGGCAGGGCCTGGGCTACTGGGTCTAATGTACTCGAAAAATAAGCACAAGGCTTATGTGAACCTGCTTGGTCTTGTGTGAGGACAGATAATGCTGTGCCATCACGTTCTGTAACAAAAAGTGTAAAAGGTTTACTGTAACATGGTGTTGCTAAAACTGGTGCTTGACATAATACTTTCTTTAATTCATCAAAAGCCTGTGTGTGTTCCTGAGTCCAAGGGAGGACAGTCGAAGTCGCTGCCTCCTGTGTTGTCAACTGTATAAGTGGCTTGGCTAGAAATGCGTACTGGGGAATCCATTGCCTGCAGTAAGAGGTGAGGCCAATGAAGGCCCGCACTTCCTTTTGTGTCTTGGGTTGCGGTAAGTGTGCAATTAACTGAATGCGGTCAGGTGTTAGTTGTCTCCCCCTCTTGGACAGCAAGTGCCCAAGGTATACCACTTGCTGAACACAGAATTGTAACTTTGAAGGGGACACCTTGTGTCCCTTGTCAGCCAAGAAATGCAAAACCGTCAGTGATGCATGTTCACATTCAGGTTCGCTACGGGCGGTGATCAACAGATCATCGACGTAATGGAGTAGGGCTGTGTTAACTGGCATGTGAATACTGTCAAGTTGTCTTTTTAATGCTTGGCTGTAGATGCTGGGGCTTTCTGTGAATCCTTGAGGTGCGCGTGCAAATTTGAAGCTACGGCCATTTAAACAGAATCCGAAAAGGTATTGGCTCTCCGGATCAATGGGGACACTGAAAAAGGCGTTCTTGAGGTCAATTACAGTAAAGAACGTCGCCTCTGAATCAATAGCAGTCAGTAATGATGAGATGTCGGGGACCACAGGATACTGTGGTACAATACATTTATTTAATTCTCGCAAATCAATCACCAACCGATAAACTGGAGGTGCATTCGGGTCAGTACGTTTAAGAATCGGAATGATAGGGGAATTACATAGATTGGAGTCGGTTTCTACAACCACTCCCTGTGCAATGAGCTCTTCAATGATTTCCAGCAAAGCCACTACAGCATCGGGTGGTAACTTGTATTGTCGGATTCGGGGCAGTACAACTCCTGGCTTGAGTGTAACTCGGTATGGTGTAATGTGCATACAACCTACATCAGTTGGGCCTTGTGCCCACAAATGTTCTGGTACATTTTTCAATCTGACATCAAAATCTCGTAATACATAGTGACCCTTAAAGTCACGCAAAAACAGTCTCACTCCTTCCGGAGAACAACATATTACAGCTCCTAGAGCTTTCAGTGTCTTGATACCTAACAAGTTTTCTGGACATGACTTCGTGAGCAATAAGTCTGTAGTACGTGACAATGGACCAACTGCTAGGGGAACAGGTTTCGATACTTCATTAACAATGGGCTGTCCTGAAAATCCAAGGGAAACATTCTGTGAGCCTGAGAGGGGTGCCCCTGGAACCTCGTCGTGACTTATTGTTGTTCGACTTGCCCCTGTGTCAATCAAAAACTTTCTATCTTTTCCTAATACTTGACTATGTACATAAGGACCCTCTTGATCTACAGGAACTTCAATGAGAGGCAAGCCAACCTCCCTCTCTAGGCTGTTTCATGAGTATCGCTGATAATTGGGGTAATCAGATTGTGCATACTGGTACATCTGCTGTGAAACTTGCTGTGTCGCGGCAATGGGCTGTGCATGTGGTACCGCTACTGTCTGTCCTGTCTGTTGTGGAGCAGGCATTGGCTGTACGTTCTGTGGAATATGTTGCTGAACTTGGTGTTGGACCTGGTCCTGTCTAGGCTGACGTGGTCTCTCTTTAGTTTTTCCTGTTGCTATATTGTATTTCAGAACTGTACATTCATTCACATAGTGACCTGGTTGTTTACAGTAGTTGCATGTCCCTTTAACGGGAGCCGCCGTATTATTTGACTGTGTCATACCCTTTTTCTGACCGTCAGCTGGAACTGACTGAGCAACTAACATTTTCATTTTCGTACCTTTCATACGTCTCTGTTCGTGATCTTGTTCTTCCCTAATTCTATTCTGGTGGTACTGTAACATTTGTAACATTTGGGACGGCGTATTTGCTTGCCATGTACTTTCTACTTTCAAAACACGGTTCTTAACTTGAGGCAGGGAATTCTCGACTAATTTTGATACAAAGAGGTGTGGGTATGACTCGCTACTTGTTTTCAGGCCACTGTTAATAATAAAACATTTCTCGAATCTAGAATAAAAATCACTAGTGTCTTCATCGTGTTTCTGTTTACAGGCTGAGATTGCGTCCCAGTCTTCCTTTTTAGTTGTTAACAGTCTAGGCAAAACCTGTACTAATAAACCTGGTAATGCTTTAGCTTTATCCCCAAGGCCTAAACCTGCGGTACGACCATTTTCTTCGACTTCTAATGCAGCCCAATCAATCTTTGTGTCTCCCACCTCCCATTCTTTCTCCTTTAGTTTCTCGTAAATTCCAGCAGGCAACTGTACTTTTAACATTTTCATAATATCTGTATACGTGTAATCGCCCATGAGTAACATATCTTTAATCTCTCTGTGAAAACCTGCAGGGTCTTTATCATGACTGGGCACTATTTTCTTCATTTCCAATAATTCCATTTTAGTGATGGGTGTATATACGAATACACGTTCTAGTGTGTTATCGTCTTTTCTGACCGGATGTACTTCCCGTAAGGGATTCTGTCTGTCAAAGTAAAACATTTTTCTTTCTGAGGGTGGTGGAGCTGACATAAACTGTGGTTTCAGGAAAGCACTATACTTGTGTCTATGTTCTAGAATTTCTTTAATTAAATCAGTACCTAGGCCTCTCCATCTATTCGAGAGCAGTTCTACTAATATATCCGGTAAGGGACCTGGATCAGAATGTTGGCTTTTAAACAACGTAATGAGATGTTGAATCATGTATATACCAGCTAATTTTTGTTCATCAGGGGAAAGGTTCAAAAACGTCTGTGCTACTGTATCATCATTATATGTACTGGAATTGTTAGCCCATTGTACTGCGGACCGGGCTAGTTCTTGTTCATCCATGGAATTGAGTACATGGTACCCCATTCGATCTTGAAGTATTTTATCGGTAGCCTGAAACATATGTTCAGGAGAACTCGGATTTGATATAGCAGAGAGAAAAAGTCTTTTGCTTTCTGGACGTATTGTTTTCTTAAGGTATTTTCCCTTACCTACATATGCTATCATCTCTTTGTCTGACTGTTGCGAGGTTTCTGCTAGATCCTCTGTTTCATCCTCCTCTTGCGAGGAAGGTGGATAGTCTAATTCAAATTCTTCTTCAGGTGCTCGCTGGGCATGTATTTCTATTATTTCTTTACGGAACTTTCTAACCATAGTATGTATACTGTTCTCCTTATCATGTTTACCCTCCGACATATTCTGGCTCCATCTAATCAGTCTATTCATCTCACTTTGCGGAAAGCCTGCCTGATCTTGTTCTCTTATTAAACAATTAACCAAAAATCGCATTATTAAACCTTTAGTCTCAACTTTCTGACGTGACATGGCTTCAGCAACAGACTCCGGTCCTTCTCCCGTTCTAATAAAATAATACAATTTGTCTAGATGTTCTGGCATTTCTGGTAGTAGCATCAAATAATCTGTAACGCGTCTCAAACGTATGGACGCTAACAACATGGGTCCTGACGTACCAGGCACTGAGTCATATCTGCAGTCTGTAAGTTCTCTTCTAAGTAGTTCGGCCGAAAACGCCTTTCGGTGTCCGAGCCTTTGCTAAATCTCTCATTGTAACTCGGTGTATCTGTGGGGGTGTTTGATAACCTCCTGTAGCACCTCCTGAAGCGGAGACTTGAGCATAACCTGGCTGTAGGGTCGGTACCTGCTGTAGCTGGGTTGGGTCCTGGACCACGCCAGTCCCAAAAGGATTTAATGGATGCAGTTGTTGGATACCAGGGGGAACAACGGGAACGGGTGCGGGTAGCGGAACTGGAGGGATCTGCTGTTGCGGACCTGGGGGCGGATGATCATGGGGTAGGAGGCCGTCAGCAGGTGCAGGTGGTGCGGGTACATGGGCAGGTGCAGTAGTATATGTAGGAGCTACCTCGTCTAAATAGGAAGAAATAAAAATGTCTGCTGCAGTCTTGTGACGTAATTTAGTCGGAACCATTGGAGGAGGCAGATCTTTTGGTATTTCCGGAGTGGCCTTAGGTAAACCCTCGGTCAAAAGAGGATACATACCATTCACAAGGGTGTTTCGTTGTCGGTCTACTTGCTCTGCTTTAACTCGTGTTCCTTCTTCAACTAGTACGTTTTCTCGGGCTTTATCTGAATCTTCTCTATGTTTTTCTGCTTTTCGGAATTCTTTCTCTGTACGTCTATGCGATTCTTTACGCCACAATTCTATGGCGTCTTTCTGAGATTGTCTGGCCTTCTTTTTCCATAGCGCTTCTTCTACTCTCATGATGCAATCTGCATCCCATGTCCCTGTAACGGGCCATCTATATTTCTCGTCTAAGTTCTTAGTATAATCGACCCATAAATCTAGATATAATATGGCATCTAAGCCATGCTTATGGTACATGAAATTTCCGGGAGTGTCCCTAGGTGGGACAGGAATCGCTTCCTCTAGTATCCCTTTCCTAGTTCCTATCTGTCTTAATTTGGAAAACAATGGCATCTTGATATCTGGTACTTGACACTTACTCGAACCTGAACACACTTTTTACACAGAAACACGGTAATGTATATCAAACAGTCACTCACACCACGACATTAATCACATAGAAACATTTTGAACACATATTAACTATGCTTGAATTCTATAACGAAAACAAAAATCGAACCGTTGAAGACACGAATTACTTGATATACTGCTAAACAGTACAGATACACTGCTAAAACAGTGCAGACCGGGTCTGTGTACCCAAACCCGTCTTGACCGGATACATAGTAATGCACCCGTCTAGATGCATCCCCAGCAACGGTACTCACCGGGAAGCACGGAACAGAAGGCCTCGGAAAACTCGTCTGGACTGGAGAAAAGGCCTGGAAAAAAGACCCAACCACTAGCACCAAGGACGCCTTCAAAAACGCCTCCCGCACTCACCACCAACTAATCCGTAAGGCCAAGAAAGCAGCATTCAAGGATCGACTTGACAACAACGCCCACAACAGCAAGGAACTTTTCAACATCGTCAAGGAATTTTCAAATCCCTCGGCCAACTCCAACGACATCACCCCCTCTCAAGCCCTCTGCGACTCCCTAGCCTCATTCTTCCACAACAAGATTGCAGACATCCACAACAGCTTCGACAACCAACCCGGAGACCAACCCACTCAACCATTTGCTGAACATTCTCCCCCCGTGAACACCCTCAACGACTGGAACCCAATCTCCACTGAGGACACAATCCGCCTGATGAATTCCATCCACTCAGGATCCCCCACAGACCCATGTCCTCACCACATCTTCAACAAAGCAGACTCCGTCATAGCACCGCACCTCCGAGACGTCATCAACTGCTCCTTCAACTCCGCCACCTTTCCGGAAGACTGGAAACACGCCAAACTCACCGCCCTTCTGAAAAAACCCACAGCGGACCCCACCAAACTCAAAAATTACCGCCCCATTTCGCTCCTTCCATTCCCGGCCAAAGTCATCGAGAAAGCTGTCAACAACCAGCTCGCCGCTTTCCTCAAAGCCAACAAATCTCTCGACTCCTCACAATCTGGCTTCCGAGCAAAACACAGCACTGAGACCGCCCTCATCGCCGCAGCAGACGACATTCGAACTCTACTGGACAATGGAGACACAGTCGCCCTCATCCTCCTCGACCTCTCTGCAGCATTCGACACAGTCTGCCACAGCACCCTTTTACAACGCCTCAATAACATCGGAATACAAGGAAAAGCACTTGAATGGATCACCTCGTTCCTCACCGGAAGAACCCAGAGAGTCCGCCTTCCACCATTCAAGTCCGAGGCCACTGAAGTCATCTGTGGAGTACCACAAGGATCCTCACTCAGCCCCACCCTCTTCAACGTATACATGAGCCCCCTCGCGGCCATCGCCCGCCAACACAACCTCAACATCATCTCTTACGCGGATGACACTCAACTAATCCTTTCTCTCACCAATGACCCCAGCACCGCCAAAACTAACCTACACGAAGGAATGAAAGAAGTTGCCGAATGGATGAAACAAAGCCGTCTGAAACTGAACTCAGACAAAACAGAAGTCCTCATCTTAGGTACATCCCCCTCTGCATGGGACGACTCTTGGTGGCCGGAAGCCCTTGGAAAAGCACCCATCCCGACAGACCACGCACGGAACCTAGGCGTCATCCTGGATTCTTCACTCTCAATGAACAGACAAGTCAGCGCCGTCTCCTCATCCTGCTTCAACGTTCTTCGCATGCTCAAAAAAACATTTCGCTGGATCCCCACCGAAACCAGAAAAACAGTCACCCATGCTCTGGTCACGAGCCGACTGGACTACGGAAACACCCTCTACGCAGGTACTACCGTTAAACTCCAGAAGAAACTCCAACGAATCCAAAACGCCTCAGCCAGGATCATATTAGACATCCCGCGCAACGAACATATCTCTGGTCACCTCAAAGACCTCCACTGGCTACCCGTCAATAAGAGAATCACTTTCCGACTGCTAACCCACGCACACAAATCACTCTACGACATCGGACCAGAATGCCTCAACTCACGACTGTCCTTCTACACCCCCCCCCCGCCAACTACGTTCTTCCAGCCAAGCCCTCGCCACTGTACCTCGCATCAATAAGACCACCATGGGAGGCAGATCCTTCTCATACCTGGCTGCCAAAACATGGAACTCACTCCCCGCTGACCTTCGCCTTACCCAGAACCACCTAGCATTCAGAAAGCAACTTAAAACGTGGATATTCGACAAGTAATCCTCCTCCCCTTCCTAAGCGCCTTGAGACCCTCTGGGTATGTAGTGCGCTATATAAATTATCTGACTTGACTAGACTTGACCGGACTGGACTCGACTCGTGACGTCACAGGCATGTCGGAACTGGTGGGTCTCTAGACACCTCGGATCTTGCTCTCTCGGCTGGGCTCTGGTCGGGATCCTCCGCACTCCTCACCGCCTCGTCTGGGTGTCGATCGCAGTCTCAGTCACCTCCGTTGGCCTGAGGGAGATACAGGAAATCCTGCGGGTACGCGTAATTGTCCATCACGGCTGTGTCAGGGGGCTAGGCCTGCAACGCACCGCCGGCGTGTAAGGTGGGGGAGGGGCCAATATTCGGACGCCAAATTAATGTGGTAAATAAATATTTACCGTCGGAATTTCTATGCAGTAAAGTTCAATAAAATAACTCAATCGGAAATAAGAGGCAGAATCCGTGGTATCTGAGTTTATAAGGGTTTTATTCCATAAAATGGAATGGTTCGAACCAGGTATCATGTTCCTTTCACCATTAAGGATCAGGAAGGGATAGACAATACTTTATTAACAGAATACAATATATATAGTCAATGCATATAATGATGATGGATACAGAAGGCGTAACAGCTGAGAGAAACGAGATAAGAACACATGTGCGTAACAGAAAGGCGTGCACGAGGGCATACACAGAGGTGTGTGCTAGAAACGTCACATGAAAGTGTCACAAGTGGGTGGATACATAGAGGAATCTTGCAGTGTCAGCAGGAATCTGTAGCAAGGATGCGCGCGCAGCAGCATGACGTGTGACTGACGTGAGGCTGGAGGGTGCAGGGGACTTGACATTTAGCACTAGAGGAAAGAGACAGAAGTCTGGCATGTCAGATCGACTCGTTCCTAGATCATATCTGATATCTTGTGTTTAGGGAACTATATTATCTAGAAGGAAAGGTCTCTTGGGCAGAGGCTATTCTATACTGACTATTAATGCGTGCATATGTGACTACGTGTCTGCGTGTAATGCGAGGGGCCATGGGCCTACCATGGTAACGGGAGCAATGAATTACTTGCATGGAGACAGAGAGGCCGGGCCCTTTGCTCTGCAGCCGGGGAAATGTTTATCTATTCTGCTAGACTGGAATGTGTTTTCGAGGAGCTGAACTCGGCTATACTGATAACTTGAAGGCAAAATACTGTCTTTGGCAGGCAAGCAGGCCGAGCCGGGCACCGCTCGCCACGCAGGGAGTAGGACAGAGGTCAGGAATGTATCCCACGTTGCAGCTTTCAGGAGGCAGAGAGCAGAAAGGGCTCGATGGCAGAAATCAGGGCCTAGCTCTGCAGAGCTAGGAAAACGTGAAAGTGCACTATGAAAAGACGTTGGCAAGGCATACTTAGGAACTGAATTATCGATCCATTCATGGTGAATCTGAAAGAGGACACGTTAACGTTGGACGCAAATGTATTTGCGTCTTCAAAGCAGGTCGGGGAGGGAAGTTACATGCACTTTAAGCTCGTACATGGAGACGGTGGGGTTCACGTTAGGGGACACAATTGACCATAAAAATTCATATTACCTCAGGTTGTGTACCTCAAACTTAATCAGACACAGAGTGTTGCCCTCGTCGACATAGACACACCCCATAAGTGTGGGACTACAGGTTCAATACATGAGTTTAGATAGCATCTCCTCCTTCATTCTCCTTCACATCAACTGAACACTGCCATCTGTGACAAAGTGTGGATAGAGTACGTAGGGCATGGTTTCATGTTAGCTCACTGTGCAAAATCAAGACGTTCGTCACTTCAGGAAACTTCTGTTTCATGGCCAGGCAGAGGCTATGTCTTGCTAATTGTACTTCCAGAGTTACACAAGGGACTAATTTAAGAAACAATTGTCCCAACGTGATGGATAAGGCTCAGGAATCCTCACCAAGTACTGCGGCAATAGAACAACAACAGAGATCCTTTCTGTCCTTCTAGCTCTGCAATGTTTACCTGCACAGTTTGGCACTGCTCTTAGAGCAATATTAGTTGTACCTTTAAATTGCATTCTACTGTAATTGCATTTATATATTGCCCCAAACGAGGTCCTGGGGCGCACCAGCGAGGAGAATGAAATTTCAGAACCCACGTATACTGGTTAGTCAAGTGGTTATTGTTCATGATTTGGATTAATCTTGTTCTCACAAGGAAATCGGTCCGTGTATTTAGTCCAACTGTGTGGAAGATTAAATTATTATAAATTAGGTGAGACAATTAGTGGGAAGTGTGCAAGTTAACGTGAATGGTTGTTGTAATGCACATTGATGACATCCAGTTGGAAAATAGGCTAATGAACCAGCCTAGTATTGCTGCCTGTTTGGATGAAAGAGAGCTTCCTGTGTTTGCATAGAGCTACAACTGGAATCTTCGTTCTTGGCAGAAGAGAATGTAACTTTCCACCCTTACAAAGGCCTTTCAGGGGAGGAGCCAAGATGGCCGACAGGACGGACGTGTAGGCTCCCGGCTCCGCGAGCCTCCTACTCCCGCACCGATATCCTGCCACTGATCCTGAATTATTGATGCGGCGCCACGATCGCAGGCACGCGCTGGTCACAACCGCGTTCCTCCGAGGCTTCTATCAGCCGTATGGACGGAGATACTGTCGTGTGAGCCACTTGCCAGCACATCCCCGGGACCCAGCTCTGATGGCCGCCGAGGGATGCCGATGAACCGGGCAGACGGATACTGGAGGCGCCGCTGCTTGCAGCAGGGTTACTGCCGGCGGGGAGAGACGGTGAGGTCATTTCTGCACCCTTGGCTCCCCGGACCTGGTGCGGTGGGCACGGGCGGGACGAGACCTCTACCCCCCCTCGTACTGTAGTGCGGTGTACCTGGAGGGCTGACTCGGCTCAGGCGACCGGGACCGCCTGCGTCTGGAGCAGCCTCTGAACCAGCGGCGAGGGGTCGTTTACAGATTGCTCTTTCGCCCTGCAAGCCGCTCCCCTGCCGGAGCCCCTGCCTGATGAGTCCCGATTTTTGATCGCCTCTCTCTCCCATTGTCACCGGATTGCCGAAGCAAAGATGGCGGTCTCTGAGGAAGGAGAGAGGGCTGCTTCTTTGTCGCCTGGACATACTGTCTCGTCCGCCCTAACTCACTCCTTTGAACCGGGGATACGGACCCACAAGCTGTCTTGTGTGGGATTACAGCGGGCCCCCACCTATACGGATATCCTGGTAGCCATCACGGATCTCAGAACTACGTGTCGGCAAGTTACTAAAGATTTGTGCCGCAAAATGGACGAGGCGATTCTAGCGCCGAGACACCGGTGGCGCTCTGGCTCAATGCTGCCTGCCATTGTTTCTGGGCTGGACACTATGTTGCAGCAGGCACCTACTTTGTCGCCGGTGATTACTGACAACAGTGCTGTTGGCTTGCCCATCGACGTGGATGTTGCTACAATGTCTCTCTCCACTCCGCACTTCGAGGCTCGGCCTCCACCATCATTGCTCCTGCATGGAAACCGGGGACGCTCATCTTCCTCTCTTTTTCACCTTTCCCGTCGAGAGCGGCCATTTTGCTCCATTGTTCTGTTGGACGGATGTCCGCTGGAATGGCCATGCCTGGAGAAGTTTCGTCGATCGGGCCAGGGTTGATGGGCCCTTCATCTCGGCTAGTTTGATCGGCTGGCGGTGACCTGGACTGTCTATCATTTGGATATGGTGACTGATTTGCAATTGCAGCCTCTTTCCCAATTGAACCTGTGTCTATCCTGTATAGCTGTGCTCTTTGATGATGGGAGGGGGGTTCTGTCTGGGTCCGGGGCCTAAAGGGTGAATATTAATGTCTAGCCTCAACGTGTGCCCGCTACTATGTCGTGTTTGGGGTGATTAATGACACAATGCTTGTCCGTGTGGGCTGCACAGGGATTGAAACTCCTCCTGTAAATGTTATGTGCGCACATCGTGTATTATTTTCTACCATCGCGCGCTCTGGCCAGGGCTGAAGGTCTCTGTTTTGTATATCGGGACTGACGAACTAATGGGACTCGGATTGGAACTTATTCTGCTACGCTTCGGATTGTGCGCACCGCAATGACCCACCCCGTCTCTATCGTAATTAAGACTGCTATTGTTTTATTATCTTACGAAGTGGGGAGAGACTGCACAGCGGGTATGTCCGGGAAGACTAATGTTAGGCCCTCCATTGTCTCTCTAGTATATGCTGCCATGTTGTTTCTGGTCTTCAGGGGGGGCGAGCTATCTCCGGGAACTCCGTTCGGGGACGTACCCGGGACTAGGCCAGGGCTAAATCGCTCTTACTTGTTATTGGTGTATGAGATGGTTGAGCTGGGACTACCACTGTCTGAGTATGATACTGCCTTTTGTTTGCTTTACTCCTAGATTTTGATTTGATTTCCCCACCTGCAGTTTCGCTTGCCACTACTGTTTTGCATCTGATATTCTCGGGGAGGGGATGCTTATAGGGCCGGGGGGGACCGGAGATATATCGAATTTGGCTCCTCCCTCTTCTTCCGGGAGTTGGGGAGTGGGATGTTCTTTCTCACTCTCTCTATTCTCTTTCCCATTTGGGGGTTCTCTTGGGGCGACAGGCATGCCTATTGGGGGGGGGTGGGCCGTGGCCTTCCGCTGGTATGCAGGGTGGGGGGATGGGTTGTGTTTTTTGTTCTCTCTTTGTTTCTATGGCCCTCTTTCTCTTTTTCTTTTCTTCTTCTTCTTCTTCTTCCACGTTTCGTTTCCTCTTTGGGGTCGGGGTTCAGTGTTCTTCGATTGATTATAGCTATCCTGGTCATTTAGTAGCCTCTACTCTCCTTGTAGTGTTATAATTCGTACTCGACAAAATCATAAAATTAAACCTTTCTTTATCCTCATACTATCGCTCGCTACTCCACAGTATACTCTTTGTTTATAGTGGGCTTTAACAGCGTTCTGTCCGAATGGCTTCCTTTTTATCCTTCTCTGGTATGTCATAGCGGCCGGCCCTGCGGGGTTGTAGGCAGACGCTGTGTATTGTGCATTTCATTAATAAAGGTTTAAAAAAAAAAAAAAAAAAAAAAAAAAAACAAAGGCCTTTCAGTCTTGGTGTGTTGCCATGAAATAAACTGAAAAAATGGAACCTGCAAATGATATCCAAATCAGAAATATAAGGCATTCCCCAATCTTTCTACTTCATCTTACTAATCACCTGGTGCAGTTAACAGAAGCCTTCGGGAAGGAACACTTAGACCACTGCAACATAGTTTACCAGGGACCCGCGGCAGTGAGTTTTAAAACAGGCTCCCATTACTAACTGGAATCTGCGAACATGCAAACGTATCAACGCAGCTCTGGAGCAACAAGGGCTCCAGTAAATGCCTGGATCAAGTTCAGTATCCTCTGTGCTCTCCACAAGGACCTTGGGAGGGGTGCGGGGGGGGGGGTCAAAGGACAAGTAACATGCAACACTCTATCCTTTTAACAGTACATCACATCATCCAATAAACATTCAGTGGCGCTACTGGACACCGGGTGTCCAATTTTCTAGACTTAGGAATGCTCTCAATCCAAGCCTGAGGTCTACCTATAGTGCAACCCACAAGAGCCAAAGAGAAAGTGCTTAATGTTTTAATTAAGTGATGGGAAATGGGCCCTGAATGGAAGACCGGAGGTAGGCAGAGTAGAGGGAGGCATGAGGCAAGCACCTTCAGGGCATTACACGACACCACGGCAACTCCTGTATTCGACAGGGTACACAGACAAAATATCGAGTTTTAAATTTCGATATACAATTATATCGAAGTTTAAATATCGAAGGGACATAATATAGAAGGTAAGTAATATCGACACTCTTAATATAGATATTAGTAATATCGAAGTTTTAAATATCGATGTCAGTAATATCTAAGTAAATAATTTCGATGTTACTAATATCGATTTTTAAATAAATTTTGTGTATATTATATTGTATTTATTATGTTTTATTATTTATTTTTAATGTCATTTAATTAAATATTGTCTTTTAGTACAGTAGCGGGTTGTGGGTTTATAGGGGAATAGGGTGGTAAGTAATTTAGTTATGTTAAATTAATTATTAATTAGTAGGAATTATTAATTAATTATTTGAGAATAATTTTTAATTAATTTTAATTAATTGAATAATTGATAAATATCTTCTGTAGCGGGTTATGGGTTTATAGGGGAATAGGGCGGGAAGTAATTTAATTATGTTAAATTAATTATTACTTAGTAGGAATTATTAATTAATTAATTGAGAATTATTTGTAATTAATTTTTATTAATTGATTAATTGATAAATATGTTCTGTAGTGGGTTATGGGTTTATAGGGGAATAGGGTGGGAAGTAATTTTATTATGTAGAATTAATTATTAATTAGTAGGAAGCATACATTAATTTTTATTAATTGGTAAATAATTTTAATTAATTGGTAATTAATTTTAAATAATTCATTAATTGATAAATGTGTTCTGTTGCGGGTTGTGTGTTTATAGGGGAATATGGTGGGAACTAATTTGAATGTAATTAAGTAATAATGAATTAAAAATCATTGTTAAGTTAATTTTATAATTGTTAATTGTTTATTAATTGGTAATTAAATATTATAAAATGGTATATTTTCATGAATATTTTAGGTTACATGTATTTTGCTAATTATGTATTTAATAATTATGTATATGTATTGTAAATGTTTTATATTTATTTAAGAGATCATATTTGTATTATAAAAAAATTAAAAAAAATTATAAGTATGTTATATTAACCCCTACGCTATCCAACACTTTCGTTACTGTTGCACTCTCTGGAGTGGGAATAGTCATTTTTACCCCTACGCTATCCAACACTTTCCCTACTGTTGCACTCTCTGGAGTTAGAATAGTAATTGTTACCCCTACGCTATCCAACACTTTCCCTACTGTTGCACTCTCTGGAGTTGGAATAGTAATTGTTACCCCTACGCGATCCAACACTTTCCCTACTGTTGCACTCTCTGGAGTTGGAATAGTAATTGTTACCCCTACGCTATCCAACACTTTCCCTACTGTTGCACTCTCTGGAGTGGGAATAGTAATTTTTACCCCTACGCTATCCAACACTTTCCCTACTGTTGCAGTCTCTGGAGTTGGAATAGTAATTGTTACCACTACGCTATCCAACATTTTCCCTACTGTTGCACTCTCTGGAGTTGGAATAGTAATTGTTACGCCTACGCTATCCAACACTTTCCCTACTGTTGCACTCTCTGGAGTTGGAATAGTAATTGTTACCCCTACGCTATCCAACACTTTCCCTACTGTTGCACTCTCTGGAGTTGGAATAGTAATTTGTAATCCTACGCTATCCAACACTTTCCCTACTGTTGCACTCTCTGGAGTTGGAATAGTAATTGTTACCCCTACGCTATCCAACACTTTCCCTACTGTTGCACTCTCTGGAGTGGGAATAGTAATTTTTACCCCTACGCTATCCAACACTTTCCCTACTGTTGCACTCTCTGGAGTTGGAATAGTAATTGTTACCCCTACGCTATCCAACACTTTCCCTACTGTTGCACTCTCTGGAGTTGGAATAGTAATTGTTACCCCTACGCTATCCAACACTTTCCCTACTGTTGCACTCTCTGGAGTTGGAATAGTAATTTTTAACCCTACGCTATCCAACACTTTCCCTACTGTTGCACTCTGTGGAGTGGGAAAAGTAATTGTTACCGCTACGCTATCCAACACTTTCCCTACTGTCGCACTCTCTGGAGTGGGAATAGTAATTTTTACTCATACGCTATCTAAAATTTATTTAGCTTTTTAATTAGTATTATGTTGTTATTAATTGTTATTTATGTGATTATTTTATATAAATAAATGTATTAGTATTTTATTATATTTTTATTTGTTTATAAGTTATGAAAATAATTAATTTAGAGTTATTGTTAATGAAAAATATATTATGTATTATATATTTATTAATATTAATTTGTATTACATTATGTATTAATTTTAAATATTATAGTACATTTTTAAATATGTTTATTACATTTATAAGTATTATTTTGTTAATATTAGATTTTTATTTTATAAAAAAAAAGATATTTTACAAAAAACGATATTTTTGTCATTCTATATATTTTTTTCGATATATTTGTACTTACCTTGTTAGGGATAGGAATCCTATATTTTTGACTTCGATATTTCTGTTCCGATATTTTTGTATATCGATATTTGTGTTATCGATATTTTGTCAGACATTCGTTTGACAGAATCCTGGCACTGGCTGCACGATTACAAGGGTAAACAACCTTTACAATGCAACTTTTACCACGCAGTGCCTTTACGACGCAACTTTTACAACGCAAACCATTACAACGCATTGCGCTGGGGAGCGCTCTAGGATAGGGAATAAGTTTAATTTACTATCCAACACCTTCCCTACTATCCACGGGGACTGGAGTTGGAAAAGCAAATTAAACTATTCACTATCCAGCGCCCCAAAGCACTATGCGTTGTAAAGGCATGCGTTGTAAAAACCGCGCTGTAAAGGCATGCGTGGTAAAAGCATGCGTTGTAACGTCATACATCCGATTACAAGTAATTGATGAATAAATATACCTCAAGGGGCAATCTGGTACTGTGATCCTGTGTTGCGGATTGTTGGGGGTTTTATGTTCTAGAATGTAATCCGAGGAATTGGTCAGTTGCAGGAACACTTTCTCCCGCTTTGGTATCAACTCATTAACGCTCATTCCTACCTCATAATTGTGGAGCATCAATCTACTGGTGTCAAGGAATTTGCACCTGCTGTGACTGGAAGGGGGGCTGCTAAAAGATCCTGCACCAGATTGCATCATACCCCTTCATATTTGGGCGAAGGATCTGTGTTGCAGTGATGAGGAGATCCGTTGCTGTTTGGGTGCACGGGGTCTGTTGCCATTTAGGAGCAACGCCGTGTTGCTGGTCAGTGTGCCTGGTCATCCACAGTGCCGGAGGAGTGAGGAGATTTTGGAGTGTGTTCAGTGGTTTGTGCAACTGCCATTTGTTAAACGCATGCCATCTGGAAATGCAAGTTCTTCTCACACATCGGCAGCCTTGTGCTCTGGGGTCAGTGGTAGCTACAACTATAAAAATATGGTGCCCGCTACAGCGCCAAACTTACCATATACTGTTCCCACGGGTGCATATCTCTCTTCCCGATCAGTGTCAACGAGTAGGAAAATGAATGACTTCCTTCCTGCTCAGTGGACACCAATACAACCAACCCTTGACCTGCTCTCACGTACCATGTCTCGAGCTATGGTTAAATTCATATTAAGTACTCTAAACATACCTTGGATACCCTATCTGGTGATTAGCTGTGCTTTATAAACCCTGCTTGATTGATAGATTGATAGGTTGATTTTGGTGCTAGAGCCCAAGTGCAGACAGCTCTCACTATTAGAACATTAAACCCGCTGAGGGGGGATGCAGAGGCGTTTCCAACCTCTGTGAAGACCCGCCGCCTTTTCCTAATTGGGGTGGGGAGATGTTGTGTTGGGATAGGGGCACAAGGAGGGCCCAGGGTCTGCATCCAAGACACTGGACACTGCTTCCACAATTGGGTGACAAGAAACAAGGAGAACAAATCCCACAGAAGAGCTGGAGCAAGCAGTGAATACATTAGTAGTAATGCAGATCTCAGTGTCACTGGTACTGGTGCAGCAACAAGACCGCACCTGGGACTTGTTGGGTGAGAGGCAGCAGGGGGCATAAGGAAAGGGGCACAATACCTTTCACTGGTAAGCACCTTTGGAATTCACAAAAAATGGGGCTACATGTTCCTGCAAGTAAACTAAAAAATTAAGACACGTCAGGGGCTGCTTCTGCTTTCCTGAAGATATTTTTTGCGAGAACGCCTGATGTTTCTGAGCGCATCTGGAGTCTCATAAGTGAAGCTTTCATCTTTGCCAAAACGAAGGTAAATTGCTGCCAAACATAAAGTTTGTAGTAACCCTCTCAGCCACTAGACCATTTTATTTTCTTACCGCAGCCTTCACTTTTATATGCCTATAAAACAGTGGCCTGGTTACAGGTTCGCTTCCTTGATGTGACCTCCATTAAACCCTCAGGACGCATGTTTATCCCCGAGACAGGCTGATGCAAAGAACAGACTAATTAGGGCCTTTTAATGCTGGTCGTGTCCTGGACTCTACATGGAAGCTGCTGTGGACTGACCAACAGTAGAAAGTGTTTTAAGAACCACTCGAGTTCTGGAAACCACACTCGGTAAATACCATTACACGTGTATTGAACGCCTCTTGTTCGGAGTTTTCAACTTCCAAATGAGGAATCAGGATTTTGTATTTAACACATCGAATTCTGCATTGTTCAATTTTTTTTTGATGGGCTTTCTCCCCTGATAAATTTTGGCAGGTTATACCTGCTGGAATCTACCAAAGGGAAACTGTGAAGGTGTAATCCTTTTCGCATAACATGCAATTCCGATTCATGTGTAACTTACACATGGATCAGAATTTAAGCCTGAACATCTAATGTAAGGAAGAAGTAACCTGAGGGAGGGAAGAGCATGGGGAAGAATAGTGAATAAAGTATTGCCGGAGAATTGAAAAGAAAAATGAGTGGGATATGCAAGCCACAAAAATCATCATGCCTGCTAATTGACCCACAGGGACTTGAGATGACCTTTGAGAAGAATGGTTGAGTGGTGCTCAATGAGGTTAGGTGAGAACGGAATAGAGTAGAGTTTGGCGAATCAGTGTCATGGTTCTTTACTCACTGACTCTCAACACAAGGGTGATTGATGTTTTGTGATAGAATGCCATTGTGACAGTTTTTTCACCTAACTTTGGTTTCAGAGACCTTGTCACTACCACTGTCACAGCCAGAAAAGACCGACACAACGACAGACCTTAGATATTGTGCTAGAAGGCGAGGAGGCTGGTTCGAATGCATGTGGTTGGGGGCCTGAAGAAGAAGTAAGAAGGCACACATCATGCCTCCAGATAACAACCCTCAATTTGGAGTGACCAGACATGAATTTATGGATTGAGAAAACGAGGTCTAAAAAGTAGCACAGAGCCAGTGGATGGGGCGATGGGATCTGAGCCACTGTAAGAGCTCACCGTATCATGACTCCATGTCAAATCACTGGCTGGGTGTCAATGCCGTTTAGGATTCTCTGTGTCAAAATATATACAGTAGACATTCGCTGGTGACTTAATATTGTAGTGAATATTATGCTAACAAGTATATGCACCTTGCTCTGCAACAATAATTAGTCAGAGTTGCCCAAATATACATATTCCTTGTGAGGTTTTGCAAAGCTGAAAAACTTAGGGGCTGATTATGATGATGGTGGGACCGCCACCGACAGCCCGTCAGTGGTGGTTCCACCGCCATCGGAACCATGATATCCGCCCGCCATAGTACCTTGGCCGTCACATAGGTGAGGGTCGGAAAGACTGACTGCCACGCATCCGACAGACTCCTTGATCCCGCCGGTGCATCAGAGGGTAATCATATCCCTACAACGGTGGCGGTGCTTACCAAGCACTGCCATAGACATTACGATGTCCCTCTCCGCCTGCCTTTTCATGGCGGTTAACCCTCTTAAAAAAGGCAGGCAGAAAGGGATTATGTGGGCCCGTAGTGGGCCCGCCTTAACCCCTGGCCCTAAGCTGTGGGTTTGGGGGGCACCTCTGGTGCCCCCCTACATATCCCTGCACCATGTGTGCCACGTAGTGCAGGGATATGTAAAGTGTCCCGTTTTTGCATTGCGGGGGGTGCTGCAGCCAGCTGCCAGCAGCACCCACTGCAATGAAAAGATAGGCATTGCGACTGCCGTGGTGGCGGTCACATTGTAATGCCTATTGTGGGACCGCCAACAGACTTTCGGTGGTCCCATTTCTGATAGGTTGGCAGGTGAACGTAAGTCCGCCCGACATCCTAATCAGCCCCTCAGTACCTGGATACCCTCACAGGTGACTGTGTTCTACAAATTGGCTTAACATAACTTCGCTATTTGAAAGCCATTACAACCATTGCAACAAATATCTATTTATCAGATAATTTTCCTAACAAGAGCTAAATTTTCAGAATTGCCTTCTTGATATTTCCCTCTAACAACCTTCTTTAAATTTTCACTTTTGCTAAAACTTCACAAATATTGTGGAGCATAAGCATTGCAACGTCACACAAACTTATAGCCTTCGCTTCCCACTGGACAGGACCCCCGGAGAAAATCTACATTTTACTTAGAAATATTGACATCCAGGCTAGATAGAACTGCTCAGGCTCCTGGGATGGACCGTGGAGAAGGAATCATGGGGCATAGACAGAGCCCTATGAACACCTATCAGACCTGTGTCAGGGTTTCTTGTGTTCAGTTGAAAAGAGTCTCTGGCTTTGGGATGAACAGAATAACAGTGTTTATCCACGGGGGATGGAGTGGCAGAAGAAGAATTGCAAGCTCTACAGTAACTAACTAGATCAGCTGAACCTCATCACAGTGGAACTGGATGGGGAATGAAAGAAATGACTGTCCTTAAACATTCTACAATGTAAATATGAACCCTCCCTCATATGATCCTGAAGGCAAAGGCTGGCAAAGTAGGAACCCTTAATTCATGAGGACGGGTCCAACTAGAGCAGGACAGAATCATGAAAAGCGGAAGGCTGATGCTCCTCTGATCAAGGAGCTTGTCCGCTATGGCGAAGAAGCGTCACTCCCCACCCTTCCAGCAGCGAAAAATCAAATTAAAAAAACGATAATAAACTGTGGTTTATTATAGTTTTACTTTGTGTACCTGTGTCTTGGGGGTGGGGCCAGGGGAATAACCGGCACCCACAGGGAGTGGTAGGCACTTTTATCAGTGTGCATGACTGTTGGGCTGGCCAAACTGTCATGCACACTTTGCATGTTCTCCACCTAGGCTGCATTACAGCTTGGGTGGAGAACATTCCCAGGCCCTTAGTCCATGGCTGAGTGCTGCAAAATGGCACTCAGACCAATCACACTGCTGTAGAACCAAGAAAAGCCCACCTCACGGAGGAGTGAAGCCCACCTCACGGAGGAGTGGGGGCTTGGTGGTGCGGGAATCACCCGAGTCTACTCTTACCCTCCTTATATAATAAAGTGGATCCGGAAACCTTCGTCTGCAGAGAGAACCACCTTTATTACAATAGCCCGGGCAATGGAACAGAGTCCCAAGCTAGTCAGAGACAAATCCCAGGAGGCTGCTGCTTTACTCCACAGCGAACAAGCCTTATATACATTTTTATTCCACTCTTTTGGCATTCAGTCAATTGTTCAATCAAGGCGGTGTTTGTAGTTGATGACCTGATCGAGGCGGTGTTTGTAGTTGATGACCTGATCAAGGCGGTGTTTGATGACCTGATCAAGGCAGTGTTTGTAGTTGATGACCTGATCAAGACGGTGTTTGTAGTTGATGACCTGATCAAGGCTCGGCATTCAGACCATTGTTCAATCAGCTTGATCAAGGCTCGTCAGTCAGACCATTGTTCAATCAGCTTGATTAAGGCTCGGTCAGTCAGACCATTGTTCAGATGACCTGATCACAGCGTCAAGGATGTTTACCAACCAGGGAGAAGAAGATGAAAAAACAAGCTTGTTTACACAGGGTGTAGGTGTCTCATGGCTCTCTGTTGATGAATTGGTTAACTGCAAAGAACAGGGGGCTTGGGTATGTGATATTTTTTTTGCGTCAGCAGAAATGGAGGCTGTAGGCAGGGTTTTGTCACGAGATGGCAAGAAATGGAGGAATGTAAGGAAATAAATAGGACCTAGTAAAAACGTATTTTCTTCACTGCTGAAGTGCAGCTTTGTGATTGGCTCAGGGAGCCTCGGTGCTTACATATCACAACGCTGCATTGCAGCATTGTGATTGGCAATGATGAGCCTGGGAGCTTCCTGCTTCCTGACAGAGCAGAGGGACGACGACGAAGGACAGTGAGAGACTCAGCGATAAGGTAAGTTTTTAAAAATGTTACTAGCCCATGCCCCTCCAGCTCCCACCCCCCGCCACGATCAATGCCAGCCGCTACTGACAATAGCAACGAAGATCAGGGGAAAATGTGCAAGCATTTACAGGGAACAGCATGCTGAGAGGGTCCCCTGCCCCTGTCTAACCTCTTGAGCCCCATCTGTCTTGGACTGCTATCATGTTCTCACAGCTACCCTCCACAAGAGGAGGGCCAATAGTCTGAAGAAATCTGAGAGGTCTGACCTTGGAGGTTTGGGGCCTTGATGAACTAAAAACTGCATGCAATCAAAACAGAGGCTCACTAAGAGACAGAATCATGGTTCCAGTGGCACCAGATACGTTTCCTGGTGAAGCCTTGTGACTCTGAAGGGCCACAGATTCGTAATTGGTGAAAGATGTTCATTGCCTGAAGTTCTCTTGGCCACCCACTCTATAAATATAAGGTGCTACAGCCTTGACCCTACAATGCTACAGGCTATTCATTTTGTCCATCCATGGAATGCTGCCTAATACACAATCAGTTTCCTCCAAGGTGTTCCAGATAAACAAACCTGAGTACAGAACACTAAGAGGGTTTTTCAAATGTGCGGCATCTGACAAAAAGCTGTGAATATCCCACCTGCCAACATTGTGGTTTTCCAGTTCATTTAGGGTTAGGTGAATTGCCAGGTCTGCAGCAGCAGAACCTCAAACGGCTCCATTGTTAGAATCCTTTGCCTGATGGCCAATACAGAGCTCTTGACCAATGTGCATGTCAAGAGATCCACCCAATTTTTCCTGATTGAGCCCACTTTTCAATGGTCAATAACAGCTGAGACTTGTTTATCAATAACAAATTCCCGATTTGGTAGTTTGTTATTGCAAAGCAAAAAGGAGTACCAACTTTTCAAAAGTCTCTGTCCTCAGTGCAACTGGTGCATCAGTGGCTGCACTGAATACTTTAAAGATCCCAGCAAGATATCTGGGGATCGCCAGACATGGTGAGCGTCCCGCCTCCAGGGGAGATGGAGACCATAGCCTTCCCTATCCTTGAGGTCTTGTAGGCGGCCCGCTAATATCAATGATCCCCTAAAAAGGCAAGATTTGCTGAAGCTGGACTATTCCAGATTCAGAATGTCTCTCACCCTGAAAAAGATCATACTGTGTCATTGCACCAAGGATTTGGAATGCTGTCCAATGGCCCACAACAATTTCCACCGCCTCTAAAACGCACCTTCTAAAAGATTTTATGTAATCCGCACCCACCACTCTTACCTGGTCTCCCCAGACCTGCACTCCAATGATGTCATTACCTCAATGATGACTTTATTTTATGTTTAACGATCTGCGTATAGTTCTTTTATTGTTCTAGTGTTACATACTAGAAATTGCAATTCCACCTTGTGTGCAGGACCTTCACAAACTATATCCAGAACCAAAATTATTCAGTGCATGAAGGTTTATACAACTGCTGCAATGCATCTGTGTTTAAGCACAGTTTTGGGGCCTACACTGACCAAGGCGACTAGAATTATTGACTGGGTATTGAAAATTGTGCGGCAATTGAAAGACAAATAATGTTGTATAATGAAATGCAAATTGTGTAATACATTCTCTGGCATTTGTAACTATATATTGTGATATTTTAAAACACATTGAATCAAAAGAGATCCTAGAGCTAGGGAAAATAGGTGTGCTTGCAACGAAAAAAATCTATATCCATTAAAAATTGTATTCACTCCATTATGCTAATCTTCCCAATGTGGGCATCTATACGGCTCTGGGATCCCACCCAGCTCTCCAGTTGAATGTATTTGAATCTGGAAAGCCCAGGGCCAACTAGATCATATAACTCATCCCAGGCTATTAATGATCCCTCTTTAAGTAATTGGCCCCATCTTATGATACCCGCTTGTTCTATTATGGTAGACAGGCTAGCTCTCAAACATAGTGGTAGATCCGGTGAGTCCCAGATTGGAGAGTAGTTGGAATAGTATGACAAACCAAGTTTTTTCCTGATGTTGAGCCAGATTTTGGCACATGATTGTACAATTTTAAGTTTGATGTTTTTAAAGAATTTCTGACTTCCAAATTTAAACATGAAACCATCTACTGCTAGATTCGCCCCCATTAACATAGCCCTGTACATTGATTCAGTAGGGAGATTAGATGGCATTTTTAGAAGCATTCTAGAGTGTGACATCTGGAAGGCCCATGCATAATACAATAAATCCGGCAGTGCAAGGCCCCCCTTCTCTCTTCTTCTTCTCAACTTTTTCCATGCTATTCTTGTGGATTTGTAATTCCAGATGAAGGAATTGATTTCTCGTTGACATTTTTCGATCATTTTGAGTTCAAAGGCAATAGGGATAGCATTAAAAATAAAGGTGAATTTTGGAAGAATACACATTTTGACTAGATTTACCCTGCCCATTATAGAAAGTGGCAGGTGTGTCCAAGATTTTAAAAGTCTTTTGATCTCACTATATATTCTATCCAAATTAGTTTGTCCAATGCTGCCCACTTCTTGGGTAATTCTAATTCCTAGGTAGCGCATTGAGGTTGAGATATTTACCCCAAGCTGTATATTTGGTAAATTCCATGCCGTTATCTCGCTTTTACTCGAGTTGATGTCATAACCCGAAATATGACAAAATTCTTTAGCCAGTTGAATAACGACTGGAAATGCCTTAACTGGGTCAGATGTAAAGACCAGGATATCGTCTGCATAGAATGCTACCCGCCTTTCCCATTCTCCAAAGCTAAAAGATGGAATATTATCCTCCTCCTGCAGAAGCTGAGCAAACGGTTTGATATATAGGTTAAATTAGCATAATGGAGCAACGGTTGGTGGAACGATCAACGGGAGGGAGAGAAGTAGCTGCATGGTATTGGCAGTTGTTGGAGGAAAATGAGGGGGAGTTTCATCTTCCAGATGAGTTATGGGGGGAAGAGACTGGTCTTCAATGTGAGGAGATGTGGCTAAACTCCTTCGGGCTACTTTATAAAATCGTGAAGCCTTCATGGTGAAGACGAAATACCTCTTCTCAGCTCATCGTGCATACATAACACCATTGAAACTTTCTAAATTTCTACCAGACAAAAAGTGTAACAAGTGCAACTTTGTAGGAGCCTGTGATGTTTACATGTTCCTGGATTGTCCTGACATTGCAAGATTTTTGGAAGAAGTAAAGAATACTTTAAATTCTATCCTAAATACATCCTTGTCAATAACTCCCCCACTTGTCATCTTTGGGCTGGAAGATAACATCACAGGCAAGGCAAAATATTTTCTCTTCTATGCAATTTTATTGGCAAGAAGGCAAATTTGCATACACTGGGTAGAGAAGACACCCCCATTACACTCTCAGTGGCTTTCATCTTTATATGAAACATCCAAAGTTGACCTTAAAAGAACATCTAGTAAACGTAACTTGGCTTTCTGGGACCTCTTAATCAATTGGAGATAATTCCGTTTTTTTTTTGTTTTTTGTTTTTCCCGGGTCCTATGATTATGCCATGAACACTCCTTGGACCGGGGCCAGTTTAGTTACGATAAAGGTCCTGCAGGTTGGAATATACCTAGATGGAGTCAAAAGAAAGCCCCTATGCTTTTGGGATATCTCTGCCACCAATATAACAAATCATGCCTTTAAGTCGTGCAAGGTGGTTTGTATCGCCCTTTTTGAAGGTAAGGCAAATGAGGACAAAAAAAGAAAAAGAAAAAGGGAAGGAAAAAAAGATAAAAAAAAAAATGGTATTCACTCAATAATAATGCAAACACAAAAGCATAATTTGTATTAACATTGTCGTTTCTACACCCCAGGTAGATTGCTCTATGGAAAGCATATACAGGTTTGAACTCAGCAGAAAATAAGCCAACCTGCTCACACTTTTTTTAATGAAAGGAGTGCTTATTTATTCTGCACAGACCATTTGTGTTTTACAATTTGACTTAGGTTAGTGTTTACCTTGTGGCCATGATATAGGGCCTCTGAAAGCCCTCATCATTAAAAAACAGCTGTGCTGAACACGATTACAATATCATACTTATTTATTATGTACCAGAGTCTTTAAAATGCATGACATCAAACTTTAAAAAGACATGGCAAATATTTTTTATCCTCCTTAACACATAAAGAATGATCGAAATTGGTGATGGAAACAAGAATGTGAAGAAATAGTGACAGGAAACCTTTTTCATGACATAGAAGGAATAATTATTTCCATCCTCTTCGAATTCTTTTTGAAATATGTAGGAATTATGTTTTCTGCCAGAAGATCGAAGGCTGTGAATAGTATACCAACTGGGGGTATTAATACTATATGGCAAAAATGCAGATCTATTGTCTAAGTGGCCTGCACTCCACTGCATTCTGTGTGCAGCTTTCCGTAGGGGTGTGTGGAAAACTCTATTCTGCAGGCGTAGTTTGCAGAGTTTTGTCCGAAACGTGCTACAGGAGTATCGCCGAGTTCTGGCAAAACTCCCTTAAGTTCTGCATGCAGTTGTTTTTTATTACGTGTGGCTCGTCAACGTTAAGTTTGTGAGTGCTTGTGAGAAATGTCATTCAATTTGGGCATTTTTAGGTACTACAATGCCTCCCGGCGAAATTTTATCAACACAAATCGCCCCGGCAGATCACGACCATTTGCGTTGAGAAAACTGCTGCTCGAGTAGAAAATCGACTTGAGGTGCAGAAAGAAGCGGTGCCCTATGGCAGGTCGCGTGGTACCGTTCAAGCTGATTTCATGGCGCAGGACAAGCTCCTAGTGCTAAAAATCTGCCAGGGCAACACAACGTGCCGGATTCCACCCGCTCATGGAACTCCGTGGAATCTCGACAATTTTTTCTGTAACACTGCAGAATACCGCAGAGTGAAACTCCATGAGCTCTGCCCTCCCCTACTTTCTATTAACTTTAGATCAGTTTGAAGTAAAAACAAAACTATTATTTGCGTAGGAATCTGAAATTTATGCTGTAGATGCTGTGGCGTTTTATATGTCAGTCTCAAAAATAAATAAGGCAGAGACGTTGCTTAATTTGGGTGAATTGTCGTAGCTGTTTTGCGGTTGGTGATGTTCAACAGCTATAGTCCAGGATGGCTCCTGGTTCTGTGGTTTACGCTTCAATAAAGATTGACAATGTGATGTAATTTCTGATTTTAAAATCTAATCCTTTCCACCCTTTTACCACTGTACTTTCATTGATAACTAACCTTTCTTCCAAGAAGTATTTGTGTTTTTATTCTACAAGTGTATTTTTATTATACAGGAATGTGGAGCCTATCATAACATTTCATAAACTCAAATGAGTTTTAAGATGACAATTATAAAAGTTTTGATTGCATGCAAAACACTAGAATAATTTGTAGTAATTCGTTTAATAAAATGTTAAACATTTAATGTCAGCGCAAAAAATCCTCAAGGTGCACCTTTTCCGTTTTGCATAGGGGCAGATTGTTCCTCCAGTGCAAGAATTGTCAAAGGGCAGCCAAAATGACTACTACTACTTTGGAGCTCACGTTTTATTAGTATTGGGTTCATTTTAAAAGACATTTTATGTAATCTGATAACTGCATGTGCCCATTTGTGGTAGTTCCATTAGCAATGCTTGATTTGTAAAAACATAAGTGCCAGGGCTCTCATTAGGAGCTTTCACCACAAATTGCCCCTGTAATGCTGCCAATGATAGCAACTAACCATCAAAGTCCTACAAGTGTGACAATTTAGACTATTCCAGGCCCCCAAAGCTATAAGAATGGCTTGGGCGGCTGGTACTAATATTTTTTATGCATATTTAATTAATAATTAACTGTTGTTGTGGTCATTTCTATCTTAGCCAGACAGCGCCAACTTGTGGAAGACTGTCAGAAGTGCCGGTATTGACAATTAGGTGCTGGTGCCGAGCACCGGAAATCACTGGCTCAAATTAGGCACTGGCCGTAGCGTAGCTAAGTACAGTGGTCTTAAAGTAGCACTGGTCCTTCTGAGTAGGGTAGAGCTGGATTAAAGCAGACAGTCAAAGGCATAATAATAATATTGGACCAGTTGCGCTATTCCCATTTGCCAACCAATGATGTGAAATTTGAACAGCGACAGCTTTGCAAATGGTACTACTGTTTAAGAGGCAACATGTGTACTAATATATCATATCGCACATTTTCCATTTGCAGGGCGGCCGCAAAACATCCCTGCCTAATGAATACTGAAGTAAAATAATAAGTATAATAACGAATAATGAAGGCAGGTCGCAATCTGCAACCCCTAGTGACTGGCTGCTAATACCAGGACGGCAGACCCTGGCTGTGCATTTGCTTGAGTAAAAACAAATACTTTTCACTTTTTTTTATCAGCTTGTGTTTATTAAGGGAGACACAGGCAGCTTAAAAAAATCCACGTTGGGAAGACAATTTCCACCATGATTCCTAAAGGGGAACAGGTCTGAAAGGCTCACCTTCCAACTGAGATTCAGTAACCATCCCTACTCAGGCGGTGGTTACTGATCAATGTTTTGTTTTCAGATTTATAGAGCACAAACTCGACCAGACGGTATTAGAGCGCTTTACGTAAGCACCAGTTACATTACACAAGAACACCTTCATTTTTTGATAGGCAGGGGGAGATTAAGTGATTTGCCCAGAATCACAGAATGCTGCGCCGACGCTTGAACCTGGTTCCCCAGCTCCAAAGTCCCCAGCTCCACAGTCGCTAGCTCTGGCCGTTAGGCCACATTCCGATGCAGTCACAAACCGTTAATACATCACATTCCAAATCTGAAATAGGAGGAGGATTCTCCTTTCATGCTTCTTCCTAATTGCGATTCAGATATGATTGCAAAAGTCCTCTTCTAAGTCCTTACCGTTTTGTGAGTCGTGAAAAGAAATTCTGTGCTTTGTAAAAGGCCCTTCTGTGGTTGCAAGGCCTGTGACAAGATCTGCAGCCGTAAAAGAACGTTGTACATCTGGCCGGTAGTGTATCCAATTTCTTAATCTAGGAAAGGATAAAATTATCAATGTGTTTTTTAAAAAGTTGCTTTGTGTACATCTGAGGCAGTTTAATCCGTGGGCAGACTCGGGCGCCTGCTCTGAAATGCACGTGTGTGCGCGAGCGAGGCCTTCGGGCGCCCTGCAGCCCATGGGCAGGGTTTCGGGCCCCAGACATGCATGGTTTGCGGCTGGCTCGGTGGAGACGATCATATCTCCCGGTTCCTTTGTTGCCTTCTGAAGGCTAGGGGTGACCCATCCCTTTACAGAGTCAACAGCACGCCTGATCCCTTTTCCTAGAAAGCATGCTGAAGATCTGAAGGAATGTGCGCACTTTAGTACATATTTGTACAAGTCTTTTGCATTACTAACCAGTAGGAAAAAAGAAAAAATACACTTTCTTTTAGTCTTCGAAGTTTTCTTTCCTATTTGCTCCATAATTAGATAATCCAGTGGTATTAAAGAATGCATTGGCAAACAAATAATAAGATGCCATTGGCTCATCCTCTACCACTAGACAATGGATGGAATAATATAAATTCCTGCAATTAAGGGCAAAACCAGGTATGTTAATAAATGCTACATCACGTGGTGAAGGGACCAAGATCAAGGGCGCACCCTTGCATTTAGAACACTGATGCACTTCACCTGTGTGAGAAGTACTTTAGGATATTGCACCTACTTGAAAATAAATCGCATATTTGTTTCAGCAGATTTATATATCATGAACTCGACCCGAAGGTATCAGAGCGCTTTACATGAGCACCAGTTACGTTACACAAGGACACATTGGCTCCAAAGTTGGCAGTTCTGACTGTTAGTCCACATCCTCTTTAGGTGTTTACACAGAGACAGCAACTGCAAATATACATTTCACTCCCAACCAATTTATGTCCCCTGATTAGCCATTGAAGTACCGCCAGTGGCAGAGTGGCTGTTGCTTGTGGGCTTGTCACACGTAAAGCGTTGAATCTGCCATTTCAACTGTAGTGGTGGTTTTGGCGAGATTAAAGCAGACAAGGTTTACACCTACCCATCCGCCGCTCCCACCAAGCCATGGATTAATGGACCCTACTCCATGTGGCAGATGTAGCAAAAAGAGGCCACATTAAAAACTGTGCCCTATGGTTGAAGATTCCAGTTGGTCAGTTATGGACGCTCAGACTGAAACATTGAAAGGTTGGACAATTCAGTATTTCCCTCAACTATTAATTTTGAGTTCTGATATAATTTGCTCTTAGTGAGTTAACCAAGGGAAATAATTCAAGTTCCTCTAAAAATTATTTGACTAGCAAATTGTTAGGCAGCTCTATGTAAAACGCTATCTTCCAAGGACCCCTAAACACTTCAGATGAACTGCAATCAAGTTTAGTCTTGAGCTTGAAACTGGCTATTGAGGTCAGTTTGTGTTCATATTCACATGGATGCAGGAAGTGTTTAGCTTCAACATCAATTCTTGACATAGTTGGATACTTTGCTCTTCACAAAGGTGGGAAAACTTTCCTGATACTGGTATATGGCGGCAGGTGCACAGCTGGTTTGTTATGATTTCCTGAATGTTTGAAAGTTATAGGTGCTCCAACGTCCCAGGACGTCAATAATTCAAAAATACACGTGTATCTACTGAGCCACTAGACCCATCCGTATGGGCACACTGTTTCCCCTCGGCGCAAAATGAGGGTTTCAACACAATTTTCGTATTCCAATTTTTTTAGTGCTTTATTTCACACAGTTTACCGATTATCATTTATTGCATGATCATCTCTTCATTTCCATGAATTTTGTACATGTGGCATTGTTAAAATCAGATCCAATGCATTTCGGGCATTTATCTCAGCCCTTCATCAGGGAATAACACTAGAACAATAACAGAAAAATAAAAACAACATAAGCAAAATATGTAGGGGATATGGGTGTTTCTGTGTCCTGTCTGTGGTATATTAAGTGCTTAAAGTGACCCTTCCTCTTGTAGTTTAACAAAAACGGAAGTGACATGGGCTCTATGTGCCGTAAAAGTGAAATCAAAAGTGAAAACATGAGATGTTTTTAAGGCATCACCTCTTGAACCTTACTCCCAGTGAACATAAAACATATCGCTATTTGCGCTTCACTTACATGCCGATTCTACCACATCATAACCTGTTTTACGGTGCGTGAGCTAAAAGAAAAATATAAACGACCAAACGTTACCATCACAATCTTTAAAAGCTCGAGTTAAACCGCTGTTTTATAATCAACAATAATCATGTCTCCGAACGAACCTTATTTGTAGCGTCGGTAAACCATCTTTACAACCTCGGCATAGATCTGCCTGTCAGGGCGCCAACAACGCTTGTCCACTATTTCCTGAAACCCGCCATTTGTTTCAGAAAGTTCCGATCACGTGATTCGATAGAGATAAAAGAAAGACTATGCACCCAATTGTAATAGAACGTTACCGTGACAGTCTTCACTAAAACTTTATCCATCTGGTACAAAAACTTTCCTGTGGCATATCAAGCAATTTGTGTTTGTTTTGGCATGTCTACAATTAAGTGAAACTAAGGTGTACCAAGAAAAAAATGTGGTAAATCAAATGTAAAAGCTGTGGGTTGGACTAGAACCTCTACTGTTCGGAAAAAACGATTCCTGTTTGCCTTAACCCGTGAAGCTACAAGATAAGTGTAGTGGAGTGTGTAACGGAAATGTTATCTGAACATTCAAACAGTTATGGATAACATGACATACAGTAAAGAAATTACATATATCTCACATTCTACAATGTTGGCCAAGGAACATTCATAATCCTCATCGGTAACATGATAACTCAATTCGGTCATTGAGACCATGGGGTTTCTGTGATGATAATTTCTGTATCCAGTAGTTCTCCCTCTGTAGGAGATACTTAGTGTTATCCCTCCCTTCCACTTTATTGGCAGTCTCCAATATTGTGAATTTGAGCTGGGATATATTGTGTTTCTCTTCCATGAAGTGAACAGCGATTGCAGATTTCATATTTTTCATACGTATATTTGACTTGTGCTCTGTAAGTCTGATTTTAATGCGTCTCTCAGTTTTGCCAATATAGAGTTTTCCGCAGGGACATTTTAATGCATATATTACATTTGCTGTGTCGCAAGTGGCATTTACTCTTAGTTTTATTTCATGTCCTTTCATTGGGTGGTTAATTTTATTCCCTTTGATTATATTGTTGCAGTTGCCGCAGTTAAGGCAGGCTCTAGTACCTTTAAATATTTCAGTCTTGGGTGGTTTATGTTTCAGTATTTCTCCTATATTACGAGCTCTTGAATAAGCAAACAGTGGAAGATTTTCAAATAATTTGTTAAAATCTGGTTCCAGGTTCAATATCGCCCAATGTTTAGTGATGATTTTCCTAAACTTTACACTTGATGTAGAAAATTTAGAAACTACTACCATTCTGGTTTGTTTCTTTTTAGTCATGGTTTTCAATAATTCACTTCTTTCAATAGAATTAACTCTTTTCCTGGATTCATCAATAATATGTTCAGGATAACCTCTTTTTCTGAACCTTGTGGCCATCTCTTCAATTCTTAATTCCATTTGATCTTTTTCTGAAGTTATTCTTTTCACTCTTGCCATCTGCGAGAAAGGAAGATGTTTTTGCAAATTGAGTTCATGAAAACTAGAAAAGTGTAGCATGTTATTCCTGTCAGTACTTTTTATGAATAGATCAGTTTCAAAACCTTTGTCTGTGATTGATACTTTGACGTCTAAAAAAGTAACTGATGTTTCTGAAATGTCCCATGTCAATTGTATGCGATCATCTATATTGTTGAAACTTGTGAGGGCCGATTGTAACTTCTCTTTGGAGTTTTCCAGATGATAAATATGTCATCTATATACCTTATTAGCAGTTTCAAATTGTCTTGCCATACTGGTTTCGCAAAAATATTGGTTTCTTCACAGTGTTGCATAAAGATGTTGGCGTATACCGGTGCCGCCGAATTGCCCATAGCAGTTCCTACCAGCTGTTAATACCAAGTGTCTTTGTATCGGAAATAACTCTGATATAGTGTAAACAACATAAGTTCCATTAATAACATCTGAAAAGGAAGCTCAAGGTCTGTGTTAAGTAGCGCTTTTTCCACTGCTTCTATGCCTAGAGAGTGGGGTATTGATGTATATAATGAACGAACATCTGCTGTGCATAAAATTAGATTTTCTTCCGGGTCAATGGTTATTGCATCCAATTTAAGTAAAAAGTCGGTGGTATCCTTCACAAAGGTTCTCCTATTCCTAACTGTTGGCTGAAGATATTTGTCCAATAGCTGACCAATTGGTTCGTGTAGACTACCACACGTTCAAACAATAGGTTGTAGGGGCGGATCCCTGAGATTTTTATGGATTTTTGGTATCATGTGTAGTACCGGGCTTTTGGGATTGGATTTGATTAAAAAATTCTTAGTCTTGTCATTAATCGTTCCCATCTCATGAGCTTTCTCAATGATAAATCTCAAAAGTTTCATATGCTCCATGGTAGGATTACCTTCCAGTTTCATATCTGTGTTGACATCCATGATATGTTCCATAACCTTCTCTTCATACATAGTGTTGTTCATAATAACTAGTGCTCCACCCCTATCAGCTTTTGTACAAATGATCTCTGTTTGAGAGGCCAGTTTTCTTAAAGTATCTAGATCCTTTTGGGTGATATTCTTTTTACCCCGAGTGTTATGTTTGATTTGCAATAAATCCTGCTTCACCAGTTTCTCAAATAAATCTAGTGTTTTATGGCTGACTGGTGCCTGAAAAGAGCTAGGTGATCTTAATCCTCGTAGTTGATCTGTCTCATCCGTGTCTTGCTTCAAAAGTACATTTTTTTTTAAAAAAATGTTTAGGTCTTAGCAGTAGGAGGAGGCTTTTGGATGAGTAAAAAGGAGTTTTGGAGGGGAGGAGTCAGAGGGAAGAGTTTAGAAAGGTTTTTTTAGGGGATCTGTATAGTAAAAAGAGGTGTCAGATGATGCAAGGAGGGGTAGAGTAGGAGAGAGTTAAGAAAGGGTTATTTTGGCGATCATAGTAGAGGTATGGGGTTTGGGATAAATGAGAGAGTGGATGTAGAGAATGTATTGATAGATGTATAGGATGAGAGATAGGGTAGTGCATTGGAAGGAGTCGTAGAAAGAAGTTTGAGATGAGTCAGAAGATTGGGCTAGAAGATATATTGAGCGAAGTATAGGCTGAGAAATAGGGGAGTGCATTGGAAATGCTAAAGTAGAAGAAAGTGACAAATATATAGATCCGTAAGTACATTGAAAGTATATAGATACATAAAGGAGGTGAGTATATGTAGATTAAAGATATTGATAGAGGCACAGGATGAGAAATAGGATAGTGCATTGGATATGCTTTTTTCAGGAGAAAAGTAACAGACACACAGATCCAAGTACATGGAAGGTACATAGATGCACAATGGAAGTATGTACATGTAGACCAAAGATGAATTTTATTTATTTATTATTTTTTCTCTTAACATAATATTATTTTACATGTTTATACAAAGTAATACACAAAGATAGGTACATATATATAATGAAAACAATTGCTTATATATTGTGGTGCATGCTGGTACATTACTCTGTGGATAGTGTGTGCATGGTGTACATTTGGTGTGAGTGTGTTGCTCTGTTTGTGGATGTGGATGGTGTGGGCTGGGTATTGCTAAATGAGAAAAAGGGCATGATTTATGGCCCTAGTCCCGACCAGTCTCAAACAGGATCAAACAGGCAACTGCCCTTGTCCTCTCCGCCCTTAACAGGCTCAAACAGGCAACTGCCCTTGTCCTCTCCGCTCTTAACAGGCTCAAACAGGCAACTGCCCTTGTCCTCTCCGCCCTTAGCCTCGACGCCCGGACTGAGACGCCCTAAGCCTGGCCTCTTATAGCCCTAGTAATCAGGTGGCCCCTTCAGCCTATTGGAACCCTAGCCCTAACACTATCCAATCACAACACTAGCCCTAAAATCTAGAACCAATAGAAGACCAGGACCGTGCAGCCAACGTCAGCCCTAGTCCAAGCACCCAATAAGTTAAAAAACCCTGATCTCTATGTCCAATAAAGGCCCTAGCCCTACCAGTAGTCCCAACCCAAGTCCAAGCAACCAATGGCACAGGTAGCCCTAGTCCCTACTTCCAATAGAAAGCCTAACCCTACTCTTAGTCCCAAAACTAGTCGAGCAACCAATCACACCAGAAGCCCCAGTCGCTACTTCCAATTAAAGGTCTAACCCTAGCCCTGGTCCCACCCTACTCCCAACAACGAATAACATAGGAAGCCCTAGTCCCTACTTCCAATAGAAATCCTAACCCTAGCCCTAGTCCCAACCCTAAAATGATTGAATCACAGTCCCAGAAACCAATAAGAACCCTCAAATATCCAACCAATGAGGACATCAACCCTAATCCAATAGAAACACCAGACACAACCACCAATCAGTGTACACATGAACCAACCACTAGCAGACCATATAATGTGTGTCCCAGATACCTCAGACAAGGTTTGCTGGCCAGGGAGTTGGAAGCTGCTTTTCCTGTTCAAAATCGCCTAGGAGACAGACAGGCTCAATCCACACTTTGGACTACTGCAGGTAAAGGCCTCACTAACTTGAAATCTAACAATCATGTTTGAATAACACTTTACTCCCTCTGATGGACAAAATACTACGTGCACAGGCCCTAGAAAACACAGTTTAGACAGCTCACAGAAGCCCCCTCTGATGTAGAATATCCCTGTTGCTGGGAGGAATGTGGGGGGGGGTGGGAGGGGGGCAGGGGGGCTGGTTTCACTGGCTTGTGAACACAAAATGGTGCCTGGGGTGCACTGTTTTAACATACAGGTCTTAGCACAGAGCAAAGGAGGCATTTGGAGGGAAAACAGATTTGTCACCAAGGAATGAGAGGGATAAACTACAGAGGTTGAACTTCAAATCCCATAATTCAACACGTTAAATGGGAGCTATCACGGGCAGGGAAAAACCACATGTTTAGAACACAAAACAGGTGATAAAATAGGCAATCAAAGGCAGGTCAAAACTACAATTTTAAACTGTAACAACCACAGGCAAAGACAGTAATCACAGAAAGGGGAAATCGTTTTTTAAACAACTTTTGGTTTTGAAAAGAGACAGCGCTAGTCTGTCTCCTTACCACTTCCTGGACTCTGCTCACTGCGGTCTGGGGCACAGGTAGGCTGCAACTCACAAGATGGAGGAGAATGATTTGGGGTGTACCCAGCAAGGCCTTAAGGGGCCTGGTCCGGTGTGAGAGGAAGGCTCAGACTTGCCTGGTAGCTGAATAGCCAATGGTCTGCTGGCCTGGGGGTGGGGGCTGGGGAGCTGCTTTTCCTATTCAGAATCTCTTAGGAGACAGACAGGCTCAATCCACACTTTGGACTACTGCAGGTAAAGGCCTCACTAACTTGAAATCTAACGATACTGTTTGAGTAACATTTTACTCCCTCTGCTGGCCAAATAACGAAGTGCATAGGCCCTAGTAAACACAGTTTAAACAGCTCACAGAAGCCTCCTCTGATATAGAATATCCCTGTGGCTGGGGGGGGGGGGGGGAGGGAGGCAGGCAAGTAGGCCGGTTTCACTGGCTTGTGAACACAAAATGGTGGCTGGGGGTGCACTGTTTTAACATACAGGTCTTAGCACAGAGCAAAGAAGAAATTTGGAGGGAAAAATATTTGTCACCAAGGGATGAGAGGGATAAACTACAGAGGTTGGACTTCAAATCCCACAATTCAACACGTTAAATGGGAGCTATCATGGGCAGGGAAAAACCACAAGTTTAAACACAAAACAGGTGATAAAATAGGCAATCACAGGCAGGTCAAAACTACAATTTTAAACTGTAACAACCACAGGCAAAGACAGTAATCACAGAAAGGAAAAATCTTTTGGTTTTGAGAAGAGACAGCACTAATCTGTCTCCTTACCACTTCCTGGACTCTGCTCACTGCAGTCTGGGGCACAGGTAGGCTGCAACTCACAAGATGGAGGAGAATGATTTGGGGTGCCCCCAGCAAGGCCTTAAGGGGCCTGGGCCGGTGTGAGAGGAGGGCTCAGACTTGCCTGGTAGCTGAATAGCCAATGGTCTTCTGGCCTGGGGTGGGGGCTGGGGAGCTGCTTTTCCTGTTCTGAATCTCCTAGGAGACAGACAGCCTCAATCCACACTTTGGACTACTGCAGGTAAAGGCCTCACTAACTTGAAATCTAACAATACTGTTTGAATAACACTTTACTCCCTCTGCTGGCCAAAAAACGAAGTGCACAGGCCCTAGTAAACACAGGGCCTCCCTTGTGTTCCTTATCCCATATGAGAGCACCTTCAAATATTTTCAAGGCTCAGATTGCGTACAGACACTTAGAGATGGAGCGGACCCTTGGTTTGGCTCTTCCTGTTAATTTATTGGTTCACCTGCCATGAGTGACATCACTTCTTGTGACATCACTTCCAAAGAGGTGTGACAACCTGCTTTTTTTCATAGAAAAAGAAACAAGATATAACAGACCCTCATTCACATGCCTTCACTTTGCTTTGGACAGTGCTTAATTTGTAAAACAAACGACAGCTGTTGCCCAAACCTCTGCTCGGAAAGGCTTGCCCCTTTATCTCACTCATGCATGTTCTTGCTTTCTCCCTCTGCAATGATTGTTCTGTCTTTCTCTTTCAACTTCTTTCCCAGCCAATGCCAATGTCTAATGGGGGAAAATAAGTGCTAGCCCCCAAAACCCCCACACCCCCAGCTACAATTAAGCACTGGATTTGGGTACATTGTATCCCAACATGCAGCCACAGTCTGCATCTCTGCTCGTTCCCCCACTCACATTCAGGGGCATAGCTTGCTCAGTAAGTTTGGAAGGTGCGAGCTTTAGATTTTCCAACAGTCACACCGCCATATAATGTTAACATATATAATATGGAAGCAGGGCGCATGAGAGGGGTTGTATGTATGTGAGCTTGTAAAGCGCACTGCTACCCGTAGGTTTCCTGGCGCTGTATAACGTTGGGGAACCCGTCCTGGCTTTCCCTGTGAGATGGTCCCTATTGGGCACCCCCGGCATTGATGGGGCCATTTGTGGATATTAAGCAAACTATTGCCCAGAGTTGCTGAGTGGAACCCATGGTTAGAGTGACACCGAGGCAAGATTTATCGAGCCCGCTGACATTGGCCCAAACACCCTGCTGCGTCCGGAATTGAACCCTGGTCCCGGGCCGTCCTCTGCTTCTGGGTCTGCCGCCTCTAACCAGTGAGCCACACTACTCCACTCAAGGGTTCAAGGTGCAGTGGAAAGGGAGAGGAATGCAGATTGGTAGAGGTACTAAGAGAGGGAAATCACAGTATTTTGTAAACTTACCAACATTTTTGAAGACTTTCAAAACACAGAAAGTGGGAGAGAGTGCATGCTTTTTTTGCCTGTGTGTATGTAAATATTTCCGGTGAAATCCAACAGACACCATGACATACCCAACTGAAAGCACCTGTGCCCAACTATTTACCAGAAAATAAATTTCTTAGGAGGGTGTAACGCCCTGCCCCCTGCCCCCTCAAGGCCCAGCTGCTTCTTGACGCCAGAGGACACATCAGGCTCTCCTTAGAGTTCTGAGGTTTTGGCAAAAGATGCAGGATGTTAGGGACCCGGCATGCAGCAGAGAAAGAACCCTGACTCCAACTTTGCTGCTCCCCTGCTCCTTGTCCGCCATGACCAGGCCAGCGCGAGGCGGCCGCGGGGCCCTGCCAGGTGCGACAGGCGCGCGCATCTTCGCTCCACGCTCTGGTCGGCGACCCCGGCGTGAGGGGGCAGAGGGCATCAATGGCGGGCAGCAGCTGCCGGCTGCGGTGCATGGGGCCCGTTTGCTGTCGCCATGGTGTGGAATGTCTCTGTGTGCTGCGGGCATATTTGCAGAGCAGCACACTTACAAACGTGTTGTAAAATTGGACGCCTGGCGCGGGAGGCCCCGGCCTGCTCGGTTTACCCACCCGGCCTGCTTTTCAATGCTTGAGTAAACCTCCACTTTTTGTTATCCTGTTCCCCGCTCCTGGGGGAGAATGGAAAGGTGATTTGTGGGTTTGTGTGTGGGAGGGGGGAGTTAATGAGGAGGAGGAGGAGGGTACGACCAGATGAACCACTTCCCTGACTGGTGGCTCTGTGAGAAGTGGCGGGAGAGAGTCATTGGACGGCTTTTTGGATACCTTGCTGGAGATAATTTATGAGTTTTATTAGTTAGATAATGCTTTCTGCCCGCGCGATCACACTCTGCCTGCTGTGCGGGTTTGATCACTCTGGGGGCTGTTTCTTCCCCCTCTTTCCTCCCGCTGCGCACCTGTGCCGGATACAATGCCAACATTTTTCTAGAGGAAGGGGCATCCCGAGGGCAGGGGAGGGGGCACGCAGCTGGGACCTGTTGTTTTCTTTTTTTTTTAGAAGTGTAACCTGATTACATTGCTGTTTATTCTAGACTTAATCTCTTTAGCTCTGCCACTAGCAACAGTATCCCTTGACAAATGCAAAAATACGAATTTTATCGCTGAAATCGTTGCATTGATGCATTGCATTTCTGGTTTACATTTTGGTAGCAAAGCGTGTTCCCAGTGCTATCACGGTTTTTTCCTTTCCTTTTTAAAAAAAATGTTGTCTGCATTTTGTGCAATGCATGTCGTTCCTTCCTTCGTGCCAAGAACTGAAGTCCATTTGCTACGTATTCATTTTTTTATGTGCCTTAGCTTGTGGATCCCAGAGAACTTTCCTACTGGCCTCTCTGGGATAGATAGATAGATAGATAGATAGATAGATAGATAGATAGATAGATAGATAGATAGATAGATAGATAGATAGATAGATAGATAGATAGATAGATAGATAGTTTTGAAAATTAAAAACCATCACAATATAAAAACCATAGTCAGAATAGAATACATTGCGTGAGCATTCAATAAATAAAACAGCACGAAACTCTGTTGGAAACTGAATTCCCTAAAGTGCAAGATACAATAGTAAGTAAAAATAAAAAGATTTACCAAGAGTAAAAACCGAGTCAAAAAATTATCAGAGATGTGGACTGTCCCAAGAATCTCTACTAAGTCAATTACGTTACTAGGTGCGCCACCAACAGCTTTTATGCAATCTTATTAAATCAGTGGCGTGTCTCCTGCAAATGTTTTTTTTTTAATGGGAAAACAAATGCCCTGCAAGGAATGTTACATTTTAATAAAGGTCCGCTTAGCAAATTCAGCGTATAAAACAGGACATACTCCCTGGCCCTTTAACCATGTTAAAAAAAGATATATATATATATATATATATATATATGGTCACAGCAATAATGGAAATGCCAGCCTCTGAAGGATCATATTTGTAGCTTGAACCCGCAAGGGCTCAGTTGCTGGTGCTGTGTGGTGCATCCAGACTGTTTAGAATTACAGGCTGTCCACTTTTTCTGGGATAGGACTAAGCCTAAAGACACTGCTGAAGCGCTGCTGGTCTGCCCTTTGGTGACTTGTCAGTGTTCAAGCCCAAGTAGACCAGAGACCTTATCCATTGCTATGAATCCTTCTGTACCCATCACCGGAGTCCAGTGGTGGGCTATTGGAGAAACAACTGCAACAACTGATATTTGTGAACATCAACTGAGCCCTTCAAATTGCCAGAGTTGGAGGTGAGCTGCCAGAGAGATTGAGTGCTACAAAGTGCACCTGAGAGATGCTGACTCTTCATTCCAGTACAAAAGGGGGTGGTGATGGACGGAGCATCTGAATCAATCCAACACTCGCACCCAGTCAAAAGATCTGGGTTTAATCCATCACCGTTCTTTAGCCCACTCTGCCACCCCAGTTCAGACATGGCTATATGCAAATCAGTCTGACCCTGTGCCTCATGGGAACAGTCCAGCCCGAACTGCCAAGCCATGTCTTCCCTGGACCGGACACAAGCTTCCGAGGACCGGTTTCTGGCATTCCAGCCGTCTTCAGCCCGGCTTGCTTGAATCCAGTGGCAAAGTGAGCAAGGGACTCACGTCTGAGCATACCCTGCCACACTTATGGCGGCCAAAAGCGGTACAAAAGGGGGTGGTGATGGACGGAGCATCTGAATCAATCAAACACTCACACCCAGTCAAAAGATCTGGGTTTAATCCATCACTGTTCAAGCCCCAGAGCCAGCCCAAGTAGACCAGAGACCTTATCCATTGCTATGAATCCTTCTGTGCCCATCACCGGAGTCCAGTGGTGGGCTATTGGAGAAACAACCTTGCAACAACTGATATTTGTGAACATCAACTGAGCCCTTCAAATTACCAGAGTTGTAGGTGAGCTGCCAGAGAAATTGAGTGCTACAAAGTGCACCTGAGAGATGCTGACTCTTCATTCCAACCACACCCATCACTGCAATAATCTTTATAATTTACCTTCCTCCTCGACTCTGACAGTGGTGTGCTGGGGCCGGCTTTAGCGCTGGTGGCACTCAATGCAAAAATCATTTTTGGCGCCCGCACCCTATGACCGGGTGTGACTGCCTCCTCGGATTCTCCCTCTACCACTGGGCAAAAGTACCCCTCATCTCTCCAATCATAAGTTATTGCTAAACACAGCGCTCCCCCCAAGGTTAGCGCCCCCTCCACAGATCAGCGCCCAGTGTGGATGCACCGGGCGCACTGCCCTAAAGCCGACCCTGGTGGTGCGTTCCTGCACCCAGTTGGCTAATTCTATGTTTCACTCCCATTGGCTGAACTTCAGGCTGCGTCACTGGAAATGTGTTGCCTGCCACAGAGCTGTCTTCCTTGACTACTGAAACACATAATTGATTGAGGATGGAGGACTAGGCAACCATACCCAATGCATGTGCATTCAATCTCTTGTATGGATTGATTCATGCATGTCAATTCTAATGTTACAGCTGGGTAATTCCTCATTTAGTAAGGAGTGATGAGATGAGGACAAAAAGGTGCTGTCCAATCACTAATTTATGACCCTCCCTTCTTTGTTTCCTACTTTTCTGCATCGCAGTATTTGCATTCATCATAATGTAGTTTTGTCCCGAGACATTTGCACTTGGGTAGTCAGCACATGAGCTGGAGGGGAAGGTGATGATATTTTGGGGTCTGGCAACATAATGGTAATTTAGATTAGACCAGATGGATGCTACCTCCAGAATGGTTAATCAACTCACATTGCAAGGAATGTGAAACGAAAGAGTAGGTCTCTGGGTAAAGAAGAAGATTTCTGATAATTGAACAGGGGTGTTGTACGACCTTATGTTTTGATCAGCAGCTCTAAAAATAGCCATATAACCCTTAAACATTGCATGGCTACCCACCTGTCAAAAAGGACACGCGAAAACATTACTCAAATTAATGGTGCTCACTTTGTTGACTGCAAAAAGATGACTGTCTCAGTCTGTGCCACCTTATTGTGAACTTTACCCTCAGGGATCATGGACATTTCCAGAACAGGTGTATCAACAAAGAGGAACTGGTCCATAAGGTATAAGGTTAGGCATCCAAAATTCGACACCAGTGGGTTTTTAGGTCTGGGTTGACTGGAGCAGTCTGCTGACCTTTTGTTACTAATGCACGATGGTATTCACGATGGTATTCATTTATTACTACATCACAGTGCTTTTAAATTCAATGAACAATGTTAACTTAGAGGTGGTAAGATGGTATAACTAAGAAGATGTTAGGGGCTGGTATCACTGTGACCCTTTTCTGTCGAGGGGTCCCCATACATTCTGAAGGCAACACTGGAAAAAAAAAGATTTCCTTTCCAAGATGAAGGCTCACTAGGAACGACAGGGGACACCGCCACGTACAGCCCCAACTGGGAATAGGAGTCCACAGTGAGATAAAAGACCACACAGACTCCTGAACCCGCCAGAGCAATAATGTAGGAGGGAGAAGAGACCACCCACAAGACTGGGACAAGCCTCTTACGACTCACATTTACCAGTAATAACCACAACGGGTGGGAGCACCTCCAAGCCCACTTGCCGTGGGGATTTGGCTGATAAGCCCCCTGATTCCACAACCCAAGGCCCGGTCCTCTGGTCGTGCCCTAAAAGCCTAGTACTCTCTGCCTGGTGGTGTGGGATTAGTGGCATGCATAGGTAGGATAGAGGGTTTGAGGAACACATCCAAAATAGAAAGACACCCAATGCTTCAAACAACCAAACCTACAGGGGGAACGCTAGGGTTGCTTTTTTATTCACCAAGCTAGATTTCCCTTAAATGTGCTCCTCACCATGTGACTTTCAGTACAAAATGAACTCGCCTCTTTCCTTGCCCCATAGCTAGTAGCACAAACGTTAGCTGGTGCTTTTCTGTCATAGTTTCTTTTCAAGAAGATTTTCTTTGGATATCTTATAGAGGACCGCTACTTTTCAAGAAAAAGTCCACAGTATGTAGATCCCCAGGTTTCTAACTATTTCTATTTTATTCCTTTTTTTTATTTCTATGTACATTTGAGGCACCCACTCTGCAGTTTTGGGGTTGATGCATGACTTCTGCGATTTGCTGGCATGCTAGCCTGCAGTGCCACATTCTTAAATGGTGCAAATGCACTTAATTAGTCTTTAAAGCCCTGCACACGTAAAAATTATGTAATGTCTCCCAAATGGAGGGCAGCATTCAGGAAGCCCCATTATTTCTAATTTTGAATAATCTTCCCCAGTTTTCACTCTGTATTTATCTCTGAAAGAAGTTGTTTGGATGGCAGCACACTAGTGAGTTCTTTCAGGTATCTTCCGCCAAATATGTGGTTGTCTGCACCATAAATCTCAAAGGGCAGTTGAGCTTATTGCTTATTTGCTGCGTGGATGCCCACTATTTGTTTACCTTTGCTGCATGATGGGAGATGACTGGCTCATTGAGCAGATCCACTGCCTGGATACAGGAGACACACTACAGAAGATGGTTTCCATCTCTGGAACCAGGCCACCCTAAACCTATCAAAATTTCAATCAACTGGGGCACAAGCCATCATGTGGCAGCTCCATAAAAGGCGAATTTTCTTTTTAGAGTGTCCTGACAACTGCTGCTTCTTTGCCTGCGCTGTTTTTTTAAATTAAAATATGAAAAAAACAGTGCAAGAAAAGCTTACCTGTATATTTTGCTCCTAAAGATTATTCTATGATTTTCTTTGGTTGGTTGGTGTCATATTTAAAGATAACGGAAATTTTCTCCCTCAGAAACTTGATATCAGTAGCAAAGCAAATGCTTTGACAGCTGCATTTAGGACTACCCAAAAATCAATTAGCGACTTAACTTAGTGCACCTTCCTAAAGGTGATATCAGATAAATTGCTACCCTCTCTAACATACGGCAGTGAGGCCTTAAATGGAAAAGACGCAGTGATTATCAACAATGCTATTTCAAAACCCTTTAAAACCCCTTTTCAACTGCGTAATAATGGATCACAGGCACAAGTTAGGCTGGAATTTGATCTAAATAATTAGCTGTATGCACGAAAAGGACAAGCAATTAAAGTCTGGAACAGAATAACAAACTACCAGGACAATCTAATGTCCCAGTTACTTTGGAAAGAAATTAGTGGAAATAGTAAATCAACTGCCTGGAAATATCTGGATGCAGCACTGGAAGAATTTGAGGTTAGGTCGAGTTGGGATACTATCATAACTCAGGAATCATTTAAGAAAACTATTAATAAAATAACAGATCACTTATCGTTGATAAGAGACAAAGACACTTTTGTAAAAAGAAAACATGCATAGCCCATAATAAATGGATTCTCAAAAAAGATGGTACAGCAATACTTGGATACGCCATGGTCGCTGAAAAACAAACACATTTTTAACGAAAGAGGGGTAAGAACATGTAGATAGGCATTGATACTATGTTTTTCTTCGGTCGATAAACTCAGGAATTCTGCTTTGGTAAAATTTTTAACGAAAGTATGGAAATAATTAGATGAGCATAAAATAGGAAACTAATAATTATTCTATTGTGTAAATATTCATTGTAATGAATTTTATTGTAAACATTTCATTCAAAAGATGTATAGAATTTTAAAGATTCGTTGTTTTATAAATTGTATGTAAAGGATTATTGTATGAATTTGTTTTATTGTGAGATTTTAATTAATCAAACAATAAAGGATACTTACTTAGTTGGTTTATTAGCAGTTTGCTGAACAAAGTTTTGGAACGTCCTAATTGAGCAACAAGAAAAACCAATTCTCTGATTCTTATAGTGAAAAATAAAAACCGATGGACAGACTGCTTATAATATTCTGCCACTAATAATTACTAGGACTACATTCCAGTCCATCTCTGTTTGTTCACTATGTCACTACTGACAGGGACGAATGTTATGTGTATCAGCCTGGTCCTGCTTCATTACAATCAGTCCAGCACGAACTACCAAGCCAAGTCCCCACTTAAGAGAACCAAAGCCAACCCTGTACGGGTATTGGCCTTGTAGGGCCTCATCAGTGAGATTCAACCTGAGTTCAATGGCACAATGAGACCTGGATTACGCCTGAGAATGACTGTCAAACTGTGAACATCACTCTTAAAAAACAAAAAGTTGATGGTCGGAACATTTGAATTAATCCCATCCCCTGGTATTTAATTGAATGTATGATGTTACAACGCATACATTTACAATGCATGCACTTACAACGCAGTTTTTACATCGCAACATCCACTACATCGCATTCCATTACATCGCATATTAAAAAACGACCTTTACAACACATTCTGTGACATCGCATGCTACCTTTACAACACATACCATTACAATGCATACCATTACATTGCATTTAAGATAAGTATTGGATAGTGTAGGTGTTAAAATTACTATTCTAACTCCAGGGTGTGCACCAGTAGGGTAAGTGTCGGATAGTGTAGGGGTACTATGCGTTGTAATGGTATGCGTTGTAATGGTGTGCGTTGCAATGCCTGCATTGTAGTGACATGCGATGTAGTGTCATGCGTTGTAATGGTATGCATTGTAATGCCTGCGTTGTGGTGATATGCATTGTAAGGGATGTTGCGATGTAATGACTTTGTTGTAAGTGTAGTGCGATGTAATGACTGCGTTGTAAAGGTTGTTTCCTATTTAATCAGGGACACATTCCAACAAAATCAACTTTTGCCCACTATGTGACTGTAGATTGAGATTAGCCATATTCAACTCAGTGTTGGTAATGCTCCAATAGGACCAGTCCATGACTGGTCCGAGGGAACAGAATCGGAGAATAGGAGTTGGCCTAATGGCTAGGGCGCTCGACCTCGGACCTGGGGATCTGGGTTCGAGTCTCGGTAACGACGCCAAAACCTCCTGTGATTCTGGGCAAATCACTTAATCTCCCCATGCCTAAAATGAATGTGTGTTCTCATGTAACGTAACTGGTGATATATAAAGCGCTCTGATACCTGATTCAGTTCGGGTCTAGTGCGCGCTATATAAAACTCTGCACAAAAAAAAAACCCAGACCAGTTTCATCCCTTTGTGCCTGATCTGTGAGGTCCAGCTTGAGTCGAGTGAGCATGGGACCAGTAAATTTGTTAAAAGTTGGGGGTCTATGGAGACATTCAGGTAGCAGCTTACCATACTGATTATACATTTATATATGGAGAGCACTTCTGGAGTATTAATCGATATTCAATATTCTCAAGAAAAATAGATCTTATTTTCATTATTCTGCATTGTTCATGGATTAAGTGGTTAGTAAGCATGGGATTGTCCAGAAAGGACATTTTCTCCTGAATATTAATGTCAGTGATTGGAGACTGTGTGAAATTACAATATTTTGAGTTTTAATGGATTCTTAAGGGTTGAAGCTGATTGGTTTCCAAGATAGTCCAGTGTTTTCCATATAGGACGTGTTGATTGAGAAACTGAAGGTGACTCTGATCATGAAAAAGATCCTATGGAACCTTGGTCTCATTCATATGTGTGGTAGGAAATGCAAAATAATTGTCAGATTATTCCACATCTCTGAGGAAGATTCTGAAGAAAGCGATTGGGCCGGAGGAAAATTGGAGGAGGAGATCTGGAATTAAAACGGTCATTTAAAAATGGTGTTACATTTAATAGATAACTATCAGTGCAAATTAATAAACTATATTTAAGATTATAAAAATAAATGATTATTTTCCATTCTGGAAACTTGTTGGAAAGTAAGCATTTGACAGCTGCATTTTGAGCCCTCATTATAAAAGGTCTCTGTATTTTGATGGGGTGGGTAATGCCAATTCCCACAGTAATTCATTACTTCTCTGGGGAACCTCAGGGATTCCACCTACAAGCCCCATTATCTCCATTTCCTGGAGTTATAGGTACCCATGTCCTGATAATTAGGGGGGGTAGAGGAGTTCAGAAAGAGACTTAAATGGGAGCAATATACTAATAAAGACGGCCTTAGTTTGCCATTAAGATATGCAAGAGATACATTGCTTCCCCGTGTGGCAGATCTTGATCCATCAAATTCCCTCCACATTCTGCAAATCAGATTTGGGGGTTATTAATCTTTGGTTGATATTGTAGAGGGCCCTAGACTCTGGGATAGATTGATTATTGTCAAATGTGGCTCTATAATCTTACCCCAGATTGTGAGCAGCTGTTTTTGATCCGCTTTTCTTCTGCGCTCCCATCAGATTGAAATCTTACAATCAATTGCGTGTCTTCCTCTTAGGTTTGGAACTTAATGCCAAATGACTCAATCAAGCAGGCAAAAGGTACCACATAATGAGACTGAAGAGCGTAGGCATAAAAAAAGAGCGCTGGGGGACCCATGTGAGATGGATTTAAAGAAAGATCTATAATTAGACAGGGCAACTGTTTGAGTCTGTTCTTACAGAAAAAAAGAAAACTTTGGTAGATAACACAGCCATTGCCAGCCTATGGAGCAAGACGGAGTGGGAAATGGTGCCAAAGGCCACTGAAGGTATCATAAAATAGGGGCTGCTACTCCACCAACATCCATGATACCTCTAATGACCTCCGCGGCTTAAGCCAGTACAGTGTCAGTGGCGAGACCCTTTTGAAGGCCTGATTTTGCCATGAGTAGAAGCTGAAGGGACTCTAAGTACCGGGTTAGCTGTTTACTAAACACGGTTTCCGTCATCTTGGTAAATAGGGAGGAGAGAGATGGGGCGGAAATTCTCCATGACATCAGGATTGAGCAAGGGTTTCTTTGGGTTTGTTGAGACTACACTATACTATACTATAGAATTTGTAAAGCGCATGTCGACCTGAAGGCATCCCAGTCTGTAGCAGAGTTCCATTGTTAGGTGGATATTAAAGTCACCCAGTAGGATCCACTAGTTCGTGTTTGACACACAAGAATGCTGATTCAATAAAGGAGGAAATGAAATCAGATGGTGGGCCTAGAGGTCTTTAAAATAGTGTTGTCCCCAAACTATGGCACCACTGCCTGACCGTCTTTTGAATCAGGAGGGCAGAGCTAACCTGAGGTTTACCTGTTGGCAAAAATGCTAAAGTGAATTTTATGGAAAGTGGGTTTTGATTTTCGATCTTTTTTAGTTTATTTCCAGTCTTTTTGCCTGTAGTTTGAAAAATGCTCAAGCTGGCATGGCTCTTGAGCTGGTGATAAAGTAAGATGTACTGAGGAGGACAGCACTGTAAAATTCTACACAGTGTTTTGCTTTTCGTGTGCCTAGAAGCCTGATGTCTCAAGGACAGGCTATATCAAAAGTAATTTTAAGGACCCTGAAAATAATTGTATGTGCGAAAAAGATAGGCAGGCAGGGTATATTTTAAAGCGTTCATGGTATACTCGATGAAGGCTTCAAGGTCTATCTGGAAGAAGTAGCTGCATTTGAGGTAAGCCTACTTTTTATGATTTTATGTTTATATTACCTTCCAGTTCTTGATATGATTCAAACCTTGGCTTGTTTGTAGAATGAATATGTAGATTAGGTCACAGTGATGGGGATACAATTTTTCATCTATTGTGTGATTGCACAAACAAAAATTTAGCAACAGAAATTTTCCTTGGTTGGGCTGAGCTAACCTGAGGACTAGGAGGTCCGAAATAAAATGGAAAGATGTTTCAAAGTAAATGAGGTCTTTGATATTTTAAGCTATCGATCTTAGAAATGTAATTTATTTTGGAATTAATGTTTGGATTTAAAGAGCAAATTTAGTACATCTGAATGAAAATATTCTAATAGAAAAGTAAATTTATCTAAATCTCTACCTATTTAATGTTGGTCAGGTTTCCTTAGTTTATATAATAAAGCATTTAAGATGCAGCTCGATATGTTTTATCTAATATAACTAAAATACATACACAAATAAAAAATAAATTAATACATACACAACCATAGGTTCTGAGAATAGTAAGAAGTTGAGATAACACGCCTAAGATAGAATCATGGGGGGAGGAGCCAAGCTCGACATCGTGATGGCCGCACGGAAGCTCGGCTCCGCCGGCCTCCCTGCCCAAACTTATCTATCCTGCCGCCCATCCTGCCCAAAAACGATAACATTTTATAGATGAAGGTTTGCTGATACTTACCACCCATCCTGGTGGCTCCGGCGTTCGGTGGGTCCGCAGCGGCGTCATCCCAGGAAGTGCGGCCTCCGTGGTGTGGAGACCGGGGCCTTGCCTTCAGCGAGTAGCCGGCGCGACGGTGTCGGTGGCAGCACGGGTGGAGGATGGAGACCGGCCGGAGGAGGCCGTTGTGCGAAAAGGCCGGAGGCAACTGAACGCGCTTGGGACAACCGTCCGGTGGTTCAGAGGTGAGGTGCGGCAAGTTGTGTGTGGGGGATGCCGTGTTGGTGGCTCCCCCTCTTGTTGCCCGGCCATTCCCGATTTCATCGCTCGGTGGTGGAGAGTGGCTCCGGCGTAGCGGTGGCGCCGGCGGGTCCCCCTCTTTTTGTGGCCCTCATTTTTGCACCGAGGTTGCTGTTTTGGTGCTTGAGGGGGATCCCGTTGGGGCCTTGCTTGTGAGCCCGCCTCAGGAGTTGGTTCCAAAAAGATGGCGCGGTAATCACAAAATGGCGACTGCTGCCGTGTGCTGTGGAACGCCCCGGGATGCCGATGCTGCACCTCTGTACGGTGATGGGGCCTGCACTGGGGAGCGTGAACCCACGATTGGCGACGTCCTACGAGCGCTGAAGATCTGGCGAGTGACCTTGGCCCGGGACTCTTGTGTGCAAGACAATATGGTAACCGCCATTGCTCCCGGGCCGTCCCTCAGAGATGCTGCTGGGCCCGAGGTGGTGGCTGTTTTTTTCCCTCTTATTAGTGGGGGTAGCGATGTCTTGGTTTGCCTGGGGGAAGATTCGCTGGGGATCATTGACACTGGAGTACATGACTGCCGTAAACAGCTTTTGCATCACCGTCAGTGGAGGAGATCTTATGGATTGCTTCCATTGGCCGTTCAGCGGCTGCTCCACGGCCTTTTCTCTCCGCTTTGTTTTATGCCCGCTACTTCGACATACATCGTGGCGTTTGCTAAGAAAGGACTGGGGTGAGACCGGGTTTTTAATCCGGATGACTGCTGTACGGTGCACGGAGTTATGGACTGCCCCAAACTGAGACAATTTATCGAATCCTTACTATGTATGGCTACCTGAAAACATGCCAGTTTCGTTTTGGGCTGCACTAATTGTTTATATGGGCGGGGGGTGGGGGCTGTGCGCCTGATTACATGGTATCCTCCCCTCCTGGCTTTCCTTTTTCCCTTTTTATCTGTTTTCTTACCTTTCCCTATATTATCTTATTCTATATTTCGGGTTCATGTTTAGGGCGACAGGCACGCTGCTGGGAGTGGTAGGCCATAGACTTCTGCAGGGGTGCAGGGTGGGGCGGGTGGACTGGGGTCTATTAGATAGTTACTTGTTTCTATGGCTCTTTTGTGTCCTTTTCTTGGGTCTCCATGACTGTGCGTGATTCCCGCGGGGTGAGTTCCTGGGGGGGGGGGGAGGTTTGGGTATTCCTATATAATATGGTACTTTCAGGGTCTGCTTATCCTGACTTAGCTGCCCGCCCCTAAGAATGCTTGCTGTCTGGATTGTTGATCGCCATTATCGCCGTGGGGCGGGTACAGTAACGTGGAGTCCCCTTTCCCTTTTTTTCTAGTAATTTTGTTTTCTTTTATTCTTCGGGTTGGACTGTATAATGAATGCAACTTTATCTGTCTCATTGATCCGTTCAGGCGGCCAAAGGCTGGAACGCACTCCCTCGCCCCCTCAGACTGGAATCCAACTTCCTTGCGTTCCGAAAAAAACTCAAGACCCATTTGTTTCCAAAATAACACCCTTCAGCCACCTTCCCTCTCATTAGGTTCAAGTTACATAGCGCGGGGATACCCACGGGTCACCAGGCGCTGTAAAAATCGCTAAAATAAATAAATAAATAAATAAATAAATAAAATTGATAATTTGATCTTCATGAGGGTGATTTTTTGCTTGTCTTTGGGTACATGATGTTACGGGTGGACACTGAGTTAAGAAGAATTGCAAGGGCATCTATGGCTTGAACGCTTTGTACTATTCTGACGATAGATCTATGGATTCCCTATTGTAATGTTGCTGGTTCTGTTCCCCGCCATGCGCACCAGTATGCTTATTATACAACCGATCCTTTATTCTTTAATATAAAATTAACCTTCTGTGATCCTGTGCCGGAGGGTTGCACTCAGTTAGCATTATGGACTCGCAGCATTGTGTAGTATTGTGTAACCACTCCGTACTTTTTATTGACATTGGTGCTTTCCAGTTTGTTCTGTGGCCGGCCTCTGGGTTGTAGGCCCGTATTTGTATGCAACCATCTATACAAATAAAGGTTTTCACAAAAAAAAAGATAGAATCATGGTGTACGAAAAACAATGGTCCTAGACCTAATTTTGTGAACGAAACAAATCACAACCTACAATAATTATTTGAAAAATTATTTCCTGAGCCCATACCATGTTGGCTCACAGTAATTAATACAATCAGTCTACTGAAATGCAACAAGCAAAAACATTTTTTGAATTACAAAAGGTTTTATTCCATCATATTTAATGCAACAGTATATTCCTTACTGCAAGTGACAAAATTGGACAGAGAGGGAAAGGAGAGGTTGCTCCAAGGGAACGTGCAGAATGAGAGAATGCTCTAGTGTGGGAAGGGTGAATAGAATTCAGATAATGTGGTAAAAGAATTGGTTAACATTGTTCATTCATTAGACTGATAGATAATTCCTAGTCTTTGTTCTACCTGGCCACATTCTTATCATTCCAAACCAATTTACATTCCATTTTGAAATACACAATTCAATTCTTGTGTGGCACGTTACAGTCAGGGACTCGTAGTCAAGGTTAGATGTATATGGGCGTCAACGTTTCGACCCGTCTTGGGGCTCAAGGGGTAATTGGGGGCCTCGGCCTACGGGCATTCCTCAGGACGGTGTGTGGGGCAATCTGAGTGCAGATGTGGTGTCTGTGTCACACACCTGCTAATCCTCGCTGGGTTTGGGGAATCCTCCTGTTTAGTTGGGGCAATAAGCGTCCTCATCCATTGGTGAAGGGTAAAGTACTGACTTTTGGTTCCAAGGCAATTAATGCAGGTGGTGTGGAGACAATTATCCGGCGTCCGCGGTCCCCCAGGGATACTGACAGCTGCCGTTATCCCGGTAGGGTAAGTAGGGTTTAGTGGTAAAACCCAGTGAACAGTGTACGAGGCTAGCAAGTTCTCTTGCTAACATCTCTCCTTTAATCAAGGCACTCGGCCAGGCAGTGAGTGCAGCCCCGTAGCACCATTAACACTAGATATAGTGACACTAGCCTAATTGTTCCAGAATAGGAGTGCACCTTCATTTTCCTAAGTTTTAAGATGGAATCATGCCACCTTCACTTGTGTCTGCTGGGGGAGAGAGGGAAGCAGATGGGGGCCTGAGTCCCAGCTTCATTCGTCCTAGCCCTTCTTCGGGCCCCACAATCAAAGGAAGCTGTTGTAAAAAACACAAACACTGGGTCTTTCCATACATGCTAAAATGTGATAGTACCATTTGGTCCAATGCTTTAAATGGGCTGGTACTCACAGGTACGTAGTACGGCACTTGTTATTTTTACCGAGCTGAGCACCAGTACTTCTCCACAGCCAAGAAGAGTAGTGGTACTCATGAAAGTTAAGCCTATTGCTGCTAGTGCTGCTGAGATCGAGGCTGTCAGAGGGGAGCCTATCTGTATGGAACTCTGACAGCCAAAGCAACTCTCTAGCCTTTAGCTGAGCCACTGCTCAACCTTTCAGCAGTGGCTCATTTGCGTTTTGCAAGGGATGTCAGGGTTTTGGGAATTTCACCGTCCTGTTGTGCCTGACAGAGAAGGGCCCATCTAGGCCCTGCTATGCAGCGTTGCATTGGTAACGGGGGCATTCGGACAGTGCTCGAGGGGCTGGGGTCCGAGTTCCACCAGAGGGCTGCTTTTGAGCAGCCTGGGGGCTGATTTGGGCGGTGTCTCTGTTGTTCGACTATTCTGCCAGCGGCCCAGTGGGTGTCAGAGTGACCTTTCTGGGGGGAGATGGGCGCTCATTACCTCCCGTATAGCAGCAACAGGTAGAGGTGTCACCCCTTTTCTTTTGCTGGGCCTCCCATTAATGTAGGCATACTGAGCGGGGCAGGGGGCCTGAGCAGAAGTGGCCTCACTTGTTTTAAGGTGTGCTTCACGAGTGTAAACTGATGCGTGCATTCCCCCCCCCCCCCCCCCCCCTTTTATGTAAAATTACGCTGAAGCAGTGATTTAAGGGAAGGCAGTATGCAAATGTGGGCCGATTTTTTTATGCGTACCCGGGCCGATTTTTAATCCCAATCCAACCCTGCTGCTATGTCAATCACATTCAACTGTGCCTGTGCAGTAATTCAGAAAAAATCCCAAGTGAGCCTTTTGTGTGAATATTTGTCTGTTTTTAGAGTGTGTGGGTGTGTTTTTGCCTGCTTGTGTGTATGTTTGTGTGTGAGAGAGAAACGAGATCACAGAGGAAGAGAATCAGGACACTGTCGGGATATTTTAAAAGAAATGTGCAGAATGCTTGTTTCTGTGTGTCTGTGTGTGCACTCAAGGATTTCACTAAATGCAAGCAAGTAGGAACAGTATGACATTAAGCTGCGAATATTACAAAACAAGGAAGCCTTAACATTTCCTGTTTGCACTTCATTTTCTGTAACGAGATAACACGTGTTGTTTATATTTATACATTTCTCACATGTTTTGGTATGTCCTGCAAATAATGTAGAACTCATTCTTACTGATGCTATGCCAAAGTCTCACTCGTTCTGGGGCCCACTGATTATAAGCCTGAAAGTGCTACTAGTACTGTAGATGGCTCGGCTGCACTCATGGTTTAGAAGCTCCTTCCATTATGATTTAGGGCGTGCTCCCAGCAGGCCTTCGCACCATTCTTTATAAGCATATGTAGCTGCTAATCGGCACATATGTAGAGTTGAGCCAAAAATCAAGGGCAATGCAAGGGAAAAATGAATAATCAATAGAAGTGTCTTTCTTTCATCATGTCTCACCCCATCTCTAACCCCACCCACTAGCCACTCCTCTACCTCAATTTAATGAGTACCTGCACTTATTTTTTACCCCATTTAAAGCACTGGTTTGGTCTGATAGACTGATGCAATGCTTGGCTGAAAATGTTTGAATGTAACTTTGTGCGTGTGGGTATATATATATCACACTGACACACGTACATGCACTCGTCTTTACTAGGCTTAAGTAAAGTTGTATAGAGAGGCAAGACGTGAGATGGATGCAGAAGCGCAGTCCGCAAGCCTGCTACACATCTGGGGGCATATTATCAAGACAGGCGATCAAATTATTGCAGTTTTAGCGGCAGAAAACTGCAGCTAAAACAGCGATAATGTGCTTGATAATATGCTCTATGGAATTCCAATTGAAGCCCATGTTAAATGTCCTTCACATCTAACATGGGCTTCAAGTGGAATTCCATAGAGGATATTATCAAGCCCATTATCGCCGTTTTAGCAGCAGTTTTCTGCCGCTAAAACAGCGATAACTTGATCGCCTGTTTTGATAATATGCCCCCTAGTTTTATATTCGTTACGCAGAAGCACAGAATATTCTAGCGCAGAACAAAATTAAATGTTAAGAAAGAGACTCTGAACACGGGAAGGGTGGCGTGCCCTGACCCCCACAGACCCCTGTAAAAACAAAATGGGATTCTTGACACCCGTTCTTGGAAACCCTTCTTCAAACATTTGCAAAGCGGCTTCATTTTGGGTGGCTTGCTTGGTTTCTGTGTTCATTGCCAGGCGTGTCGATATATGCCACTTGCTGTTTGCTCAGCCATTCATTGGGAACCAGAAGACATTGTCCTCGGAGGAGGGCAGAGGCGGATCACTACAAGGAGCAGAGGGAGATGAGAGCTGGAGGGGAATATGTCAAGGTCCTTATTGTTCTACTGCCTGGGCCCAAGGGCCATAGGAACAAAAGGGGTTAGAGCACTTTGGGCATGCTTGATTTTCAGGCTCTTCTGCATGAAGCCATGAAGGTAATGCAATCTAAAGTGCTATTAAATCACCAGAAAGCATCATTTAACAAAATGAGACCGCTTTTATGTAAAGTGTTTCCTACTTGTGGCTGCTCGTTTCTTTTTTAGTTTATTGACTGACAACGACAGAGAGGCCTATCTGGAATCCTTGCTATGGGCCACTCTGGCTTTGTTTGGATATCCGGTTTGCATACTTGGCCAGGTCAGTAAATCCGGGCTGTGGTTCTCAATCTCTACTTTCAACATTATCAGGGGTTAAAGTGCCTGGGAGCACTGCAGGTGTTTCTGTCTGCATTGACGTGTAATAGCCATTGAATAGGAACACAATTGTAATTTCAATTACATTTATCTAGCGCTTGCTCCCCCTGACAAGGCGTCAAAGCGCTTTTTGGCGAGTAGGATGCTACTCCAGAACCCAAACCGAGCGCATGAATTTCTTACAACAGGAAGTAGTTGTAGGATCTGTAGGTGGACAGACAAGCTGCAGTGTTACTACAAGAGGAGTAAACAGGACCAGCTGCTTTAAGCCGGACTTATCTGGCCAATTTACCTGTTTATTCATAAAACACACGCTCACCCGTAGGTATCTTGGCACTGAGTAACAGAGGTTTCTTGCTACCCAACTCAATGGTACTAATTTTGTCACCTCAAATTGATCAAATGCTGAGTTGATCCTCCGGGAATTGAACCTGTGACCATGGGGTCGAGCACAGGCCTATGTAGTGGGCGCATTAGGGCACTCAGCCACCAGAACCGGCTATCAGGGTTGGTGCTTCTACTGCCTCAGGGATATTTGACTCCTCAGTCCGCAAAGTCCTCTAGGACTAAATGTGCTTGTGTGGTTCCTTTGCCCTTGCATAGATTTCCACTACATGCCCCATCCATAGTAAAGATTCAAAAGGCCACACCTCCTCCAAAGGCCAAGTTGTACCTAAAAAACGTATGCATTATGTTTTGTATGTGTAACACTGTAGCTCAGTGTGACACACTAAGGCACTTGAAAAGCTCTGCAAAAGCTTTGCAAATACCTCAACTTACCTTGCTCTTGTAGCACCAACCTATCATGCTCCTGGGGGGTCTGGATGAATGAGAGATGCTCATTATATGAGCTCATGCTTGTAGGTAAGAGATTCCTGTCACCCAGCTCAGTGTGGGACTTTTTTTTTAACCAGAAACGAAGGCAACTTTCACATGCTCTCTGATGTCAGATGCCCTGATGAAGACCCATTAGAAACCACAAGACATGGCAAATAATCTGTGTAAAAGAAAGATTCTGTCCCACAGACAGTTGATTTTTTTTGGGCCTTTGTCTTTTTATAACCACATCTTAAAAACTAGAAGCTTTGAGTGAGTACTTTTGGTATAGGATCTTCGGCTTCAGCAATAGTTGTGCTTGTCCGACAAGCGTAAGTCACCTCAAATAGTTTAATTTTGAACCTTTTTATTGGTAGTTTCAAACAATACAAAACATATACTTAATAACCATAAGAGTAGAAAGAAAAAGAAGTATAAAAGGCAAGGCGGAACCAGATCACAGGCAATAGCCTCTTGTGAGGCATGAAAGCAAGTAATAAAAGAAAAATGGAAAGCAAAAAGTAATGCTGAAAAGCAGGTTGATTGACATTCCAAGCAACAACATGTCCTTAGAGGCAAACTCTGGGCTCTATCGACCATCACAGTGTCTCAAGGACAACAATCCATCAAAGAGAACACTTTGGGCACAATACATTCCTTTCAGGTAATACAGTCAGAACCAGGGGTCAATGCATCAGCATCAGTGTCGATTGCTGCAGGTAGCCTCTCAGCCAGATGTCCCTTGATTGTGACCGCTGGGGCTGCAAAGCTGCATATTAGGCACCACCCTCAGTACAAAATACAGTGTCTTCTAGCAAGTCCGAAAGTCGGGTAAGCAGCAAAAGCAGTGCAACCACCCGCTTACTGTCCAGGTGCATACAAGCATTGGGGTCAGCAGGGCATCTCGATTACTGTCCATAATGTGGTGTCGCTTAGGGGTATAGTAAGCTCTTTCCAGGAAATTAAAGTGTATGAGTCTCTGTCTCTGGTTTATCAAAATTGGCCCGGTCTGTTCGCACCAGTCTTGCCATGTTTACAGAGGGAGTCTAGCACCCTGGTCACTTTCGCACGTCCCCCGAAGTTTGACATCTGCCACCAGCATAGCCTCATCCACCATATGATATAACTTAGCCAGCCACCTTTGTGTATTAGTGTTGAGCTATAATTGGATGAGAGGTGGATACTCCACACGCTCACAGGTGCATCCCTCTAAACGGGAAACATCCATTACAACGCAGTCATTACAATGCACTACATTTACAACGCAACTCTTACAACGCAACTGCCTTCACATCGCATGCCATTACAATGCATGTCATTGCAACACATGTCACTACACCGCATGTCATTACAACGCATACTATTACAACGCATGCCATTACAACGCATCATGAGGTGAGTAATGGAGATTTTTTAGTTTTAGGGTGGGCATGGATTTTGGGGTACATGGGAATAGTATTTCTTACCCCTACACTATCCAACACTTTCCCTACTGTTGCACTCACTGGAGTGTGAATAGTAATTTTTACCCCTACACTATCCACCACTTACCCTAATGTTACCTTAAAAGTAGTATGCATTGTAATGGTTTGCATTGTAATGGGATGCGTTGTAATGGAATGCGTTGTAATGGTAGGTTTAAAAAATGCAATGTAACAACTGAAATGTAAAAGCATGCGTTGCGATTGTTTGTGTTGTAACGTCAAATATTCCTCAAACAACCAGACGCTGCACGGCACACCCTATAGAGAATGAATAGGCCTTACAAACGGACCTAGCCCAGGGCTCGGAATTTGTCCAGTGAGGTGGAGGTGCCAACGTCAGATAACTGTCCCAACTATAGAGCCCCAGTCGTAGCAATGGCATTGTGTATGAATACCCAACTGGACACTTTGCCAAAGTCCAGAATGCACAATGTGTACATTGAGCTGTTTCTATTAAAGGGTGGGGTCTGGGAAAAGGGGTGGCAAGCTCTGTGCTCAGTGTACCCATCTCCATTTGGTCCTGTTTAATGGGTAGGTGAGGAGCTCTACACTGTGTATTAACCCAGTAAATTACATAGGAAGGTTTGGACCACCAAGAAGTATTGGCCTGGATCTGGCACCGGGAATCCCTTCTGATTATATGGGCGTGTTCGTCTACTCCAGCTAATACGGGTTGAACCACCTCCTCACACCAATCTATTCAATAAGGAGTGCACTCTCAAAAAAGTTTTTTGCCTGGGAAAAGTATGTTGACAAAGGGGGAAAGCAGTTTTGGGAGCATCAACATATTAATCAGTGCCACTCAACCCGTCGCAGAAAGTGGCAAAATGATCCAGCATTTAACCAGTACAGATAACTTAGTCAATATAGGACCATCATTATCTCGAAGCTGTAGATCCCTTTCTCTGTTCTCCCAAATACCGAGATTTATGGTGGAATCATAACGCCATGCAAGTGTGAAGTCCAAGACTAATTCCCAAGCTTCATCTGTCAGATTTTGCCCCATTTATTTGGAGGCCCAAAAATGCTCCAAAATGGGGTTATGTCTCACAAAATAGGCTCAAGGTATCTACTCAGGTCTTTAATAAACAACAGGATGTCGTCCACATGCATGGACAGCAGATACGGCAGGCAGGTACATATATTGGTGGGGCGGGCAAATGGGTGGTGGGTGGGTGCAGGCAGGGAGGCAAGGTGAGAGGCTACGAATAAAGAAAGAAAAAACACTTAGCTTGCTTGGTGCACGTCTTACATCCTCCTCAATCCGGTCCTTCAGCTCCGAGTGCTCTTACTCCATCCAATTCCATTAACCAATCCTGGTGCTACTCTTAAACTGATAATCAGCATGAGGGAAGTACCAGGATTGGATGGAGTTGGCTGGCTGGACGCTCCTTCAGGCCCTAGAAGCATGTACTTGGACTCCACCCAGTTGTCTAAGGCAGCTTGGTGAAGAACTGCAAAGTGTGCATGTCACTTTGGCTGGCGCAAGAGAGCTGGCCAAACTGACATGTTTACTTTGGTGCATCCAGCTAGCTCCTCCAGTCCTCTAAGATACTAATTAATAGCAGAGGGGGACATGCTCCTATTTCTCCAAGCTGGGGGCAGGCTGGAGGCATTTTATTTATCACATTTAGCGCAGCTGCATTGGGTGGGGGTCGACGCTCCCCTAGGCTCATACAGAAACCATTGCTGTGGGAAAGGCTAGGTTGCAGTCAATATGTCGCTCCTGGAGTTATGAAGTGAGGGTCTCCATCGCCAGGACAAATAAAAGTAGCAAAAGGGGGCTTTCTTGCCCAGTACCTCTGCCCACCAGGAATGGGGTAGATAATAGTCATTCATGCAGACCCTGGCTGTTGCACCAGTGTACAACAATTTGTCTTACTTAAAATGTAGTGTCCCAAGGCTTTTTTACGCATGACCGCAAATAGAAACGGCCATTCCAGAAAGTCAAATGCCTTCTTTGCAACTACAAATATAATACTGCCTGATTCTTTGGCCCAGTGCTTAATTTAAGCCAGTGCTTTTCCGGGCTTAGCAGTGGCACTGTGTTACAGGGCTGGGACTACAGGTTGTTTTCTCCAGTTGGTGGTGGTCCCGAACTTGGTTGCCCCATTGATGTTTTCCATATTAACCTGCTTTTATCAAAAAGATGCACAAAGTTCCCCTAAGGAGTAATGTTAGTATGGTGGGGTGATTTATCTACCTCTCTCTAAGTGTGGAAAAATGTAGGAAACAGGGAAAAGGTATCCCTGGTCGGAACTAGGGATGCCTCACACAACAGGCTGGTTTAACGGCTGCTGTCATATCACCAGCCTATTGTCTCGTGTCATCATTGGCTTCCTGCTCCAACGTCAAGCCGGCGCTGCAATGCCTGACGGGTAGCACGTAGTGCTACACTTTGGTGGAGATCTTTTGTTCCTAGCCGATGATTTGGATGGGTATGTGGGGCCCAAGTAATAAAGTAGTGAGCGTGGAGTGAAGTGCATTAAAAAAGGTTAGTGTAGTCTACTCTAGTCAGTTTATTCGTGTAGCTAACTACCTTATTTAAAATAAGAGGGGTATAGGGACTCAACCAAATTATGGGTGGGAAACCCGTTCGACCCTCATCTGTGATCAGGTCAACATGTTTCATGCCATCACGGCAATTCGTCAGGACCTAGATTGTGCTCATAAACTCGAAAGAAAAACCCAGAAGAATGGGGCTGAGGAGTGTAGCAGATACAACCTGACGGGTCAGAGACTGGAACAGGGGAAGTTCCTGTGTTGCAATCCGCCCCTCAATAGCTGCTGATGATCCCCACAGGCTGCTCTCGTGGGATCTGCGCTATCAGATTAATATCTGAAAGGCGCGAAGAAGTTACATCTGCACCTAATCAGCTGCACCTAAAGCAGCTGCTTTACGTGTGATACCACATCGGAGTATGGGATTAGGTGCAGATGTAACTTCTTCGCGCCTTTCAGATATTAATCTGATAGCGCAGATCCCACGAGAGCAGCCTGTGGGGATCATCAGCAGCTATTGAGGGTCTCGGGTCCATCGATCTATTTCTTCAGGAGTCACTGATGGGGAAATACTGGCACCCTCCCAGGAGCATATCATGAATGAAACTCACCAGACACAGCAGGTTGCTCAGAAACAGAGTGAAATGTATTTATTGGTACCAAAAGCATGCATCATTGCTAATTAGCAAGGAAGAAGTTAGATCTGCCACCTTAGGGGCTCTCAGACCGCTTCTTCCCAGAGTGACAAGTTTCTAGTTCTTATATACTCTAGGAAGTGCCATTTCAGCTGAACTAGAATAAGGCACCAAGCCAAATATGGCTGACATGGATGTGCAATGTCTGCACCATGCAAAACAGCCAGATATGGGCAGACCAGAAAGGCAGGCTCTGCACTGTGTAACATTTGCATATCATGTAGTCAAGACAAGCAAGGTGACCTGTAAGGGTGTACAGAATAGCTTGTTGAAGCTTGTCCAGTCAAGGTCAGATAGGAAGCCATTTTGAGCTCCAGGCCTCATGTTAATGTGATCTTATATAATCATGAACTCTTTGGAAGTACATGCAAATGAATTTATATGGATATTCATATATATTTTGTAACAATCCTCCCTTTTGGATATACCTATCCAACATTAGTGTAAAACCAAAATATATATATATATGTCTATATATGTAGGAAACATTGGTTACATATCTTTGGATGGCATTACACAGTCTTTGCATAAAATGCATATATTGTCACATTGATACATCTTGATGATATCAATATTATATCAGCAGGCTGTTGTGATACCAGCAGTAAGTGTCCAACAAATATTGTCTCTGTGCAATGCATAGTGCTACAGTGACACTTCTATCTCAGTTCCTGGGCACCTTTTGCAAGTGTCAGTACTTTAAAGGCACGCAGTAAGCGATCTTTTGCAAGTGTCAGTAATTTAAAGGCACGCAGTAAGCGGACATCTGCTTCTCCTCCTGGTCCGCAGTCGTCTTGTTCAGGGGCAGTGTCACGGACCTGCCCTGCGTTGTCCTCTTCAGTCTATTTTTCTGCAGGTGCAGACCATCATGTGTACTTCACGCAGCAGCATCAGTCGATGTAGATGTTGTGTCCCTCTGACACTTTATGATGGGCCCTCATGGATCGTGGAAATGGTCTGGTCTGTCCTCTTCTTGACTGCTGTGTTGCTCAGGTCCTCTGGTGACAGATGGTCATCTCTTTCTGGTACCGTCCTCTCAGGCGTTGAGGCGCTGCCTTGCGTCTTCTCCCCTCAATCCATTCATGGCGTTAGTTCACCGTCTGTGGTCCAGTCCACCTAAAACTAAAAGAAACAGCTTTTATTTTTCTCGCAATGACCATGTATCCATAATCACCTTAGAAGCCCTTGCCACATTGCAGGCTGTCCTAAATTCAGATCCTTGGGCCATTTCAGGAATGTTCCATCCGTTGCTTTTACTAATAATTTATTTTTGTATTTTTATTTTTATTTTAGAGTTCATTTACTCCTCCTGGCCTCAAGTTGGAGGGTGGTAGGGGGTATGCATGTTATACTTTATTCCCAAAACCAACCTCTTCAGCATAAATGTAGTCACTAAGTGATCTCCATTTTATCGCTATTTATGCCCTGCTGGGTCCCTAGCCTTGGAGAGATGGCTTTACTGAAGTACTGCGCCCCAGTTGCTGCATTATTCTTCCCTGTTGGATACACCTCCATTAATTTTGAGAACATATCCACCCGCACCAGCAAATATTTAAATCCATTCACTGGGAAGCAACATGCATCTGCGCATTCATCCTCCCTTGTGCAATATCAGAGGGTCCCTGCTCCAGTCTTGTAAGGGAAAGGAACATTCTGCGTGGGGACACAGGCATCTATCTCATCCTGGTAGGCCCACACTCTCTTCATTATTCAGCTCACATCCATCATCAATCCTCCCTCTATGTTCATCTGTTGTTGGAGACCATTGTTCTTCCTTTACATTATCTTACAACAATTGTCTCTGAATGAGTTGCATTTTTGGAATGCTTTATTCATTAGTCCCATCTGCACTGGCTGTAACATATTTTCATTTAATGCTGTGTCAGCAATGGCATCATTTTTGGCTAACTTAGTATTAGCTCCTGTGTATGCTTCACATTTTATTACCGCTATCCAAGTGTACAATGGTATTTCTTTTAACAAGATACTTAATAAAGGACCATTTTTAATAAGGCGCACTGCTTCTGTTATGCATCCGTGGTACTTCCACAGCTGGCCACAAATAGGAACTGCAAAGCATAATGTGAGTCAGTTTAAATGTTAACAATTTTACCCTTGACTAGTATTCATGCTTTTGTCACATCCTACAGCTCATCTTATTGGGTAGATGTTCCAAGAAGCAGAGCTGCACTTCAGCTATTGCTATGGCATACCCTGCTCTATAATCAGTGTCTATCGCTATGGCATACCCTGCTCTGTAATCAGTGTCAATCAGTCTGCTGGAGAAACCATCAGTGTACCACTCCTATAGTCTACCTTTTTTAATGGTGTCTAATCTTGGCGGGGTGCCGTTTTCTACAATCTCAACACCAACTTACTTAGGGGTCATATCTTTTCCTAAGAGAATGGATCTTATCAGAATAACCTATTGTAGGTAATAATTTTGACAAATTAACAGGTGGGCATCTTACATGGTGCCATTATAACCTGTGTGCCTGCTAGCAGAAAAATGTTGTGTCGATCCAGACAGCAACCACTGCACCAAATATGGCACCTAGACAATACAGGTATAGTCCAACACGATGATAGCCATCCCCTCCACCATCACAGCTGCTGACCCCTAGTCACTGCAGAAAGCAAAGTCACATAGTTGTGTCCCACAGGCCTTTCTTTTCCAGCTGTGTCAGCACACCATTGGCAGCATCACTTCTTTTGCAATGTTATTTTGCTCTGAAACAGAGATGGAAAGGCAGTTTGTATTCAGGCAGACCATCAGTCCCCATGAAGGTGCAGTACACAATGTCTCTTTCAATTTCTTGAAACAGTTTGCAAGTTCATTTTGTAACAGTCATAGCATCTGCATTCATTATCCATTGGTGGCAGCAGTTCATTATCCCCAGGAAGGACATCATTCCTTTCTTGGTGGGCAAGAGCTGAATGCCCTGAATTTAATTCTGTCAGGTGATATGCTGCGGGTACCTTGGAATATCACAAAACCCAGGTAAGTCATCTCATTTTGGCAGCACTTGGCATTTCGACAATGAGGCTTCTCTTCTCTCCCGGAGGTAGTTCAGCAGAGCTATAGTGTCTTTTGTCAGTCTTTCACAGGCCTCAAGTGATGGAGATGTCACAAGGAGCTTATCAGCTTACTGCAAGACAATATACCACCTTCCAAGCATAGGTGGTCCAAGTCTCTCTTTACTGCCTGCGCATTGACATTGGTACTCACAGTGAACATAGTGGATTTGGTATCTCAGTATGATGGCAAAGAGGTTCACACCCAGTGGATGGACTTTAATGCTAAAACCCACTGAGGAGAGAAAAATACTCTGCCTCTACAGGTATACATAATAATATTGTACTGGTGTCAGGCACAACAGGCTCTAATGGGACCACAAGTTCAAGGTAATCACTTTATAGGGACAGTATTTTTTCACCACCAGCCTCTCTTTTTTTTTTTTTTTTTTTTTTTTTTTAAATATCACTTTGTTGTGAGGGCATTATATCCTTCAGTATCAAGTTTGTGCTATATAAAACTTTATAATAAATATATTTATCCAAAACCTCTTCGTTCCCTATATCTATAAACTTCTTGTTAGTTATGTGTACATCCATCCATTTCCTTTTCATATGTAACAAACTGCAGTCTAACAGCAGCATTCATCATCTCTCAACACATCTATACGTGCGCTACAGAGGTTGTATACAACAGAGAATCCTTACTGAAGCTGTAAACAGTACTTGCTCTGTTCTAACCTATCATTAGGCATTTGTGAATAAATTCCATTTATTAAAAAAAATATATATAGATATATATACTGTTGCAAAATTATATTTATTCATATTAAAGTTGTGAAATGTATCCCTTTATCTCCCACATTAGTGGAAACACCTTCCACTTTAGTGGAACCATAAAATTCTCCTTGGGCATGTCTGATATCTTCATCCTGATACACTGTGCAACAATAAAACTGATACCATACTCTTATCTACTCTCTTGTATCTACGCTGCACCCCTTGCTAATGTTATTCAGTGGAATAAACCCACCCTGTATATTTCCTGCAAATTTATTATTTCTCAAAAAACAGTTATATCCCCATCTGCTCCTAAAACAATGTAATTTATCCTTTAGCTAATGGTACCTAAACAGATCTTTGGTGTCCAATGTGGTTCCAGGAAGGCTAATGTGATATCCCTAATATTATTACCATGAATTGAGAATTAATTTGGGCCCTAATTTCCCTAGGTACATTATATTTTTAGACATCATTAGAGCAAAATGCACATTTACCTGTAGTGTTGTACCCTACAATTGTAGAATCAGTATATTTAATTAATATAAAGGAATTTAAGTTGTTTAAACTACTCTTCAACATTACAAGCTTTCATAGTGTAATGTAGAAATCACATACTGTCACAGTTGCTTAACCTCAGATACAAAATGCTCAAAACTCCCTGCATGGACAAACTTTACATTACTTGTACAGGATTACAGACACTTCTGAAATTATTTATTTTAATAAAAGCACCTACAGCAGGAAAATTCCAAACTGCTAATTCTACAGGCATTCTAGTGGGTACATTTTCTTCAAGATCCAAACTATGCAACATCAGCTCTAATAAGCAGGGTCAGCTTATTTACACAGACTAGCTAACAAAGCAATGTAGACTACTTATCCTCTCATTAAAACATCAGACAGGATGGGCAGTAACATAGCATATATATATATATTCATTTTATTAATGCTAACACTTTTTAAAACCGTATTACTGAATAGCCCATTAAATGTCTCATGGCTATTTCATAGACCGTTTAGACAGGCTCAAAAGAGATTGAGAAAAGGAGAGAGCAACCACATTTTTTCTGCTTTTCCCTTAGCATGAGTGCATATAGTTCTTGCTTTGGCCAAAAAAAAGTACGTAATCTTCTCATTCTCTCCCTGCTTGCCATCTCCTCTTTCAAAAATTTTAAGAGGTCAAAATGTCAAAGACTCCCCTTGCTCTTGAGCCCTTTTTGGCTTCTAAATGTGGACCTCGACCTTCTAACCTATTAGCAGCTGTTCTTGCAAGGCGTTCCCTATGTGTGTTATTTGTTGAAGGAACTTCTCCAGAAGCAAGATGGCCCGTGCCTCCGTGGTGATATTTTAAAAGGTACAATCACATTGGAAAGTATCTCTCGAGAAGCATGGCTGAAAAATATTGCTGCTCCGCGCCAGCACGCCCCTATATCTTTCTTTTAAGGTAGGATCTTTATTATTTATTTTATTCTTTAGCACTACGCCCCTCCAGCACCCCAAAAAGTGGCTTAAAACATCTCAGTTTTGAGAATGCCATAATTTTCTCCCAGTATTCATGTGCATGAAAGCAAAAGATTGCATAAATGCAGGTCTCTAGAGCTACTCTGCATTTCTTTTGAAAGCCTTTGTATTTGACACTGCAGCCATTAGGCCATACTACATTTTAAGTTTGTCACTAAGAGACAGTAATATTGGTGTTGTTAGATAAATTAATATCCACACTTTTCATGTGGTGCAACAACATATTTTAACCAGTTGGAGATACATTTTAATGTGCACATTCAAAATCTGGATATATACTTTGATATACTTTGCACAGAATATTTTTCAACAGTGCTAAATATTCCAAAACAGTCTAAATCTATTAGCATTTTTTATTTTACAGCAGCTCATCCTCTGAGCAGCCATCCTGAGCAGCCACCCATTAATGTGAATGCCTTTTAATATTTATCTCTGTGAGGCCTACTTTTTCTATGTAGTGCCTTTTTCCTAGGAACAGTCATTTACATTTATCATGTAAAAATTTGTGTTAAATACACACTGAGGTAACCAGGTCCGTCTCTACCAAACCATTCCCCCGCACTCCTACAAATCTATTTCTGCTGACCTTTTCTGCCCTTTTGACACGTCCTGAGTTAACAGCTGCCAAGAAGCCTCAGATTCTGACTGCACCACCGATGGTAGTTCCAGTGAGGCTATGTAGAATGCTCCGTCTTTTTATTTTTATTTTTCAATGCATGCCTTCTTCTAGGCATTGTTTTTCTAAACCCATATCAGTGTTGAAGCTGCTGTGCCTTCACTATTCTAACAAGCATTGGTAAAATCAAAAATCGTTTTTTGGTCTCAAAAGTACTCATTGCAACAGGAATTCTGTGCACTGTACAAAAGTACTTTGTGGTTCAATATGCTCCTTGTGCAAGAGCAGAATACAGTCACTCACAGTGATGCCAGCTGAGAGAGAGAGTGACTGGCATACTTTTAATATACACAAAAAGTCATGGCTAACGCCAGGCCTAATTAAAAGCCCTCTTATTAAACAAAGTCTCAAAAAGTGCATGTATGGTGTATATCCTTGCATATATAGGCCAAGAAATAGTACTCCTAGAAAATATTTGTGAACTGCATTTTTCCATGAGCAACTCTGCATGTGTTTATTTGCGCATGTGAAAATCTAAATGTTTCCAAGTTCACTTTTCCTCCAACCACTTTTTCCTAACACTGGAAGAACTTTTATGTCTGCCACTGTCAAGAGTACATTTCCAACCCCCCTCATTATGAGAATAATTTAGAAGAATTGGTGCAAACTCTTAAACACGCAAGTCACAAGGTTTGCACAGACTCAAAAGGGCATTCCACCCCTACTTTGTACTTGCATCTTTGTCCATATTACTTTAGTTCATATTCTTACCTTCATTTGAATTTTTCTCTCCGGACTTTTTTTTAAACAACTTTCTAGTGCGCTTACCATTATTTTCATCTGAGATCCGGTCTTGTGATGTCTGCTTTGTACTTACAATGTGCGCGTACCCTGAAAGATAAATTCAAAATGTCTCCTGCGAAGAAAAAATGTTAGGGCAATTTCCCTCTCTCAAGCACTAATGCGCCTAATTTTATTTTTTTATATAATTCATGAAACTTAGATATTCAGTACTGAAGATCAATAACCTATTCAAATGCAGTCATTCATCCATGACATTACTACGCATATTTAAAAATTATTTCCCTGTGTTCCGGTGCAACCAGCAAATCAGAAGCTCCACGCACTATATTCTGGGAGTGTTTCTTTTTGTGGGTACAATCAATACCCCCTCCTAGCATAGGGTCTCCTGAAATGGATTTTATAAAACCCCCAGAGGGTCTAGCCATTTGCCAATATTTATTGACATAAAGTAACTTAGTTACTTATCAGTCACCTGCATCACTATTTCTTATATGTGTAGGTACACATACATTATTCTCTAACCCAGGGTCTCCTGCAGTATATACACATATCAATTAGCATATTGATACAGAGAATATTTTTAAAAAACATTCTCTACAGTCACCTGTCTATTTTAAATGCCAGTCAATGTCCCTTTTATTAATACTATGAGTTAAATACATATTTGAAAGACTGAAAGGTCACTTGCAGCAAGGCAAGTTAGTTATTTAACTTACATCTCACTTATCAACTGGTGACATCACAGTCCTCCAATATATCCCACTTCTGACACCATTCTGATGGGGAAATACTGGCACCCTCCCAGGAGCATATCATGAATGAAACTCACCAGACACAGCAGGTTGCTCAGAAACAGAGTGAAATGTATTTATTGGTACCAAAAGCATGCATCATTGCTAATTAGCAAGGAAGAAGTTAGATCTGCCACCTTAGGGGCTCTCAGACCGCTTCTTCCCAGAGTGACAAGTTTCTAGTTCTTATATACTCTAGGAAGTGCCATTTCAGCTGAACTAGAATAAGGCACCAAGCCAAATATGGCTGACATGGATGTGCAATGTCTGCACCATGCAAAACAGCCAGATATGGGCAGACCAGAAAGGCAGGCTCTGCACTGTGTAACATTTGCATATCATGTAGTCAAGACAAGCAAGGTGACCTGTAAGGGTGTACAGAATAGCTTGTTGAAGCTTGTCCAGTCAAGGTCAGATAGGAAGCCATTTTGAGCTCCAGGCCTCATGTTAATGTGATCTTATATAATCATGAACTCTTTGGAAGTACATGCAAATGAATTTATATGGATATTCATAAATATTTTGTAACAGTCACTACTGTGGCCCTTCTAGTACCAGACGAGGACTCAATCTGGACTTCTCTTGAATTAAAATGAGTGTTCTTTCTCTGTGAACTGCCTTCTGGTTCCCTTATGGGTAAATCCATCAGGGAAATTATAGATTCCCATTCACTTGCCTGGTCATCTACTATTAAGGGCTCTTTTCATGGCTGCACAACTGATGTAGTTACAACTGGAGTTTTTGGACTAGCCTGTTTATCCCCGTACAGAGGAACAACTAGGCCAATAGTTACCGGAATTGTCAAAGCCTCAGGACTTGTTTTTAACTGGGAAATCTTCTGGATAAGTTCAGTTCTCTGTTTAAATAAAGCCTCTCTCTGTCGGTCCTGTAATACCTTTTCCATGGTGGTTTCATGTACTATCTGTGGGATCAAGGGAGGGTAAAGATTCGGTTCACTAGAATTTGCCATACTTGGTCCCTCATCATAATTTGGTTTCAGGAATGGATTTCTTATATTCAGGGACCTGGGTTCCTCATTATACGGTGGTGGATTTTTCATTAAGAAATCCTCCAGGTAATCATCATCAGAGTCACCACTGGTCAGTACATGCTTCATTTTCTCTGTCCTTTTCCCTCCCACGGGCTCTTCTACAGTTAGCACTGGGAAAAGACCTTCCACTATCATATTCTGTCTCCACTGTTTCAATTTTTTCTCTTTTGCTTCTCCGTGCATTTTCGGATACCATTTACTTATCACTTTGTCAATCCTAGGTCTATCTCGCTCAAAGACCTCAATCTCCCATTCTTCTAGAGCCTCATATTGTGTCAATCTAGGTTTGGGATGTAAATCATTCATTCGGTTTCTCAGGTTGAACAAAATTCTTCCGTTAAAAGTACTGTCTAAAGGGAATGCTAAAACTCCGTCATCTTTGGTATAGTCCACCCAATTTTCCAACCATACACAGGTATGATACCCTCTGTCAAACATCATGAAGGATGGGGGAGTGTTTGTCTTTCTTGAAATAATTTTTAACCTTGTCTACAAAAGTCATTTTTCTCTTGCTTCCGTACATATTGTAAGGTCTGCCTTTTAACGTCTGTTCCTTGGCAAACCCTAAGTATTTCGGATCAGGTAGAATTTTTGGATAACACATATACTCCTCATAGACTTAAATCGTGTGAAAATACGTACTTCTGTTTACTATATTCTTCCAATGCTAGCTCGTCTTTTTAATTTTCGACAACCAATCAACGCTGTGGTTGCAAATAATTTCAACCAATGGGTGCGTGAGACAAGTTCCCACGCTCCTGCGCTCACCCCTCCTTTACAATGCTATTTCCGCTACACACCCGCTGTCTCGACCAATACCAACGCGGCACTGAGTGACGTCAGCGCAGCTCCGCGACTGACTCACTCCTTCACAAGGTAACGGAAACTCAATTTCTTTTCTTAAAGTGCAAGTGCTTTATTTAATTTACAACGTAAAACATTCGCCACTGTACTCGAGTGTCTAGAAAGGAAAGATTTGTTTCACTGCAAGTAAACCTCTTCTGTCTACTTTTCATATATTGCGGATAGATCCCTTCTGCCTATCCTTCACACAAGCATTAGAGAACCTGCTACTTCATCGACTCATACACTTAGTTTCGGGATATATACTAAGTCTAAAGTTTCACTAGCGAACCCTTTTGCTATCACTCAAGCTCCGACGAACCTACTACTCCTTCCGTGTGACCCTTACTAGGTTATATCACAATAGAAGTTTTGCTAGCGAACTCGTTGCTATCATTCATTCAATTATTCATACAGAAAACCCTAATTAGCGCTTCCAGTTGCCCAACCATGCACTAATTTTCCTCGAGCCACTGACCCCACTGCGAGGTGGATTCTCCTCACCACCCGCTATTCTGCCCCCGTGAATTCCAGACAACATATAACAATTACTAACGAGTTGTGTTAATACATGGATCAATATAACAGCATTTCACCAAAAATATTTCAAAAACATTTCATAACATTTCAAAATAATTGTACATTTGATCGATCAATACTTTTAGCAGCAATAAAATGTCACAGTTAGCAGCGAATAACCTATCTACCTATCTTAACTAGTCCCTAACCATTTCCTCTGCTACCAGGAAATTACTGATAGAGCGCGCAGGTCACCCGACCATTTTATTACCAAACATGTACACTTGGGCCCATAATTTATTTACAATAATCGGGTAACCTACACTCTACTACCAGTAACCCTGTTCCTTTCTATTTATTTCCAATGTACCTGACTTACCAATCCTCGTCACAGGTACCTAAGATCACAATGGATCAGGGAGCTAGCTGAAAAGATAAGCAGTCATCACAATATAATATCAATTAAAACTGTTTGCACTCTTTATAATAACCACAGACTCAGGAAGTTTTGAAAACCTTTATCTAATCATCATCATCATCATCATATGTCATGAGCATAAGATTTACACAGATAAGACTATCTATAACTAGAATTACAAATAACGTATAGCTATGAATAAGGCAGAGAATACTAATCATTTAGAAATCGTAAAATAAAGGGAAGGTGAAAATAAGGAACATGCTAATTTAGATCATCAGACTTTCACAACTTCACTAGAGGCGGGTAAAGAAAGGGAACATGCTACATCAAAGTAGACTTTCGTAATTCACTAACTGTTAAAAGGAAATGAAACGTATGCAATTTTATTTATCCAGATTTATGTGTATTCTCTATAGGGAGGGTAAGAATGGAACATAAACTATATAAGAAAAACGATTTAGCATTTGTCTAAAGGTAGATCAAAAGTGGAACATGCTAATAGACAAATAATGAAATCTCATTTATAAAGGGACAGGGGAGAAAAAAGGAACATATGCAATTATTGCTTTGCAATATTCGAGAGTTAGAAATGCAAATATAGATAAGCAATCACCCACACAGACTTTATATTTACCTAGGATAGAGTGAAGACCAACCCTGGCCACGGGTCAGTTTGGAAAGACGGGAAAGGACCCTCAAGGACTTAGGTGCCAGTAGGTGAGCAGGTACAGCTCATGGACAGTCAGAACCGGATAACCCCCGAATTTTGGATCAGGACCGGGTTCACCAAAGGGTACGACCAACACCCGCAGCTTCGGTTGCAACGCCTGCGCTACTCCCTCTCTGCAAGGAATCTGCCAATAACCCCGATTGGGTTCTCGAACCTCCCAGCAAAGTGCTTCGCCAGCACTTTAAGTCTGCATAAACCCCGAATGGGTTTCTCGAACCTCCCAACTGAGTGCTTCACAGCTCTCTAAGTTCAGTCACCTATAGAGTTCATTGGGTCAATGACAGGTCAGCTATTCGGACAAGTCGGACAATTTCTCTATCTAAACCTACGCTAGTTATACTGTTTTCAGGTCAGTGTACCACCCCCCAATGTTGCAAGTGTAAGGATCCCCAATTTTGATTGGACAGAGGAGGAGGTTAGGTCATCACACCACCTAAAATTTAGACTTTCTCATGCTCCTTATTTGAATTTTCTACCCGCCCCTCGAATTTTACTTTCCCATGACATATGTTTTCACATAACAATGGTGAATAACATTTTTCATATACAATAGTTACAAATGTAGTACAGTTCGGCTTCTTCGACTAGGTGAGAGGGTTTTCTCCCAGCCTCATCTTGGCTTGGGTTGCCATCTGGCTTCCGTCCAAAGGTCATTTCTGTGGAGACTCGCAGATCTCTAGCAGACTCAGATTCAAGCAAGATGGAGTATATCACGTTAGAACAGGCCAAGTTTCGAAGTGTTACATGAAATGGAAAAGAACAGTTTTAGTACATAGAATAAATGATTTCACTGTATACCATGGAAACTCTATACTATTCCCATTACTTTTATAATAACTATAGCATTAGCGTAAGTGCAGAACAAACAGTTTTGCGAAAGCGGCAATGCAAGCTTAAAGCATGTGAGAACACAGAGCAGCCATTTTAGCTGTGTTGCGCATGAGCAAACACTTTCCCACCACATCTGCGAGTACGTCACGTCACATGGGTATGACTGACGCATGCGCAGTCTAAATTCCCGCGTAGCAGCGGCCATTTTAGTGGCAAGCGTATTAGGTTTAGTAAACACATCGGCAAGCGTCACTGGGACACCCTGTGTAGTGTAAAAATGTGCAATATTAGTAACACGAATATGTTGGTTTAGTTTATTAACATTATTTGAGGCTCATGATACAAGCAAGTCGCTCAACGTGCGAATCCTTGCTCCATCAAGGTAATTCACACAATATTCTTTCCATTTTAACTAAGAAACTGGTGGATCTCCGGGAACACACAAAAATTATTTTGGTGGATTAACAGTAATATTTGGGGTAGCTGTTTCCATGTTTGAAGGAGTAGGAGGAAGAGGTCAAAATCCAAAAGTTTATTCGCAAGAAAGTATTGTTGAAATAAAAAATGTAATGCAGATTCACAACACAACGTCTAATCCTGGACATAGGCTGTGTGAATCAGTGCAGGAACTGAATATATTAAAAAACACAGAGAAAAACAACAACAAATTATTATATAACATACAAGAACCCCGGCACTCTGAAGTGATACCCCTTCTCATGTATAACCTTTATAAGTAGACTTCATCCGATTGTATCAATATATCACAGGCATTAAACAGAAATGGATTTATGCAAAAAGACGTTCCTTTTAATTTAAGCAAATATTATAATAACATCACAGTTTTAGTCAAGACCATATACATGGGGAAACTATTTGTAAAGAATGTTCAAAGTTATACAGTCTTGATGAAGATGCTCATGAACAGCAGACACATGTTTCGTCACATCCAGTGACTTCCTCAAGGCTATGAAAACAAGAACATAGTTTCATATATACTATTCATCTTTGTATATATGGATTAATCTCATTTTTATTTATTTATTTTTTTTAATTTTTTGAAAACCTTTATTGTGCATGAAGAGTGGTACAAATACGGGCCTACAACCATCGGGCCGGCCACAATACTGTTTAGCACGTAAGTGAGCAATACGGTCCCCCAGCAACATCAGGCAATATAGCAATGATTAACAGCAGTTACACTGAACGGAATAGTGGCGCCAGGGAGGAGGAGCATTGAAGGTTTAGATTTTTTAGAGTTTTTAGTCTAAAGATAAAACAAAGAAGAATAAACCAAGGAGAATCGAGTCCGTGTATTAACTACATCACATGGGCAGGCAGCATCAAAAGTAGCATCAATTATGAGGACTCCCCTTCAAATCGGCGGTACAGTGTAGAATAGCAGGATAGTCAGTTTGCGTTTATGTATCACCCACATCGCTACCCACCCCCCACTAATCCCTAACACAGACCCAAAACAGAAAAAAGAAAAATCATAAGAGAAGACCATACATAGGCACCATAGAAATGAACTAAAACTAAATATAACCCCCCACCCTACACACATGCAGAGGCTACGGCCTGCCCCCCCCTAGCAGAGTTTCTGTCGCCCCAATAAACCCGAAATTTAGAAAGAAGGAGAAGGAAGAAAGGAAGAGAAAGAAGAAGGGAAGAAAGGAAAGGAAAACAGTGTGAGAAAGCGCAGGAGGTAGGAAAAAGGCCCATAGAAACTAAAAGGAAATAAAATCTACCCCCCCACCCTACACCAATGCGGAGGCTACGGCCTACCCCCCCCCGACAATGTGCCTGTCGCCCCATAAAGAACCCGAAATGCAGGTCAAGAAAAGGAAGAGAAGAAAGGAAAGGAGAAGAAAAAATAATAAAAATCACTTTGAGATATAGAGAGTGAGAATAGACCATTCTAATCTGCAACTCTCAAAAACTACAAATGAAGCGGGAGGAGGAGCCGTTCCAAACATTCCCAGCCCCCCCCCGTCAGGAACACAATCCCCACACAATGTGCAATTATTAGGAATCAGACATTAACACAAGAGCAGTTAGGGAAGAACATTACAATGTGTGCGACTTAAACCAATGTGTGCCACCTTTAATCCCGGTCCAACCAGCTAAACAACCGGCAGCGTAAGAAGAACCTAGCCCTGACCCGACCTCGGACAGATCTCAAAATGAAGCGCATGAAGAAGGCCCGCCCCCATCAAGACAAAGAAACAACATGGCCGCATGGCGAGGGAGAGTGAAACAGTCACACATAGCGGCAGTTGAGCGTCACCAGTAAAACCTTTGTCCTTCGCAATGAAGTTCCGCGGGTCATCGGGGAAGTGTGGGGTCTCCGGAGCGTAGGATGAAGGCAACAATAAGAAATCCGCCCATAGTTGCATCGCCTCCCACCCCATGAACGAGAATAACGATGCATCATCCGACAGTGAAAGCTGATGAGGGATAAGAAACATTGTAGCGTCAATGACAGGGGCTGGCGACAGTACTTTAGGAGATACAGTTTCAGGATGTTGCCCCAGCTGACAGTCACGCAGCAACATTATACCCAGTTCAGTGTCAGGAGAATCTCGGTCGAGATCACAAGAGGGTCCAGCTGGCGAGGCACTTTCCGATCCAAGAATGGTAGCGTCTAGCTTCGCGCTGAGTGCACAGAAACAATCATGCAGGTCTGCCCGAAAATCGGCTAGCGCTGCGAGAATGGTGCCAGGGGTGATTTCAGGCGAGTTAACCAGGAAGTCGGCATTGCGGAGGGCAGCGGAGTATTTCGGTCGCCTCTCGAGGTCATGTAGGGCAGCCCCTGCAGGGGACGTGATGGAGCCCTTCCGTAGAGTAGTGGAGACGACCGCCATGTTGCGCCCACACTTGGGGGTCTCAGCTCGTTTGGATGGACTCTACGACGATAGCATGGGTGTAATCTCGCCAAAGTCCAGCGTTCCCCTTCCCCGCGTGTAACGGAGCTCACAAGTCTCATCAAGGAGACCCGTCACGGCGTGAATCAAGGGCGAGCTGCAGCGGCCATTTTCGCCCCAGCAAAGAACAAAGCAGCGCAGCTCACCTCAGTGTCGTTCTGGAGGGGGGAAACAATGGAGACCCACAGCCAGTCAAATAGCGTTGCCGCAGAGGGGAGCAATGTAGGCACCGTGACGGGCAAGCAATCACAACGGGGAACAGCAGGCACGCCACCCGTCAGTAGAGTCCAAGGCGCTCCGGTCGTCTCCGGCCGTGCACGTCGATCCAGGGCAATGGTCCGGGGCTTAACAACGGCCGGCAGGGGAACACGCCGTTACAACAGCAATCGGGCAGGTGGGGACTCCGGAGAAACGCCGCCGGCATCAGCGCGCTTCACTCGTCCCTTCTCGGCAAATCTGCTGCAGGATAGATGTCAGGACAGGATAGTTACAGGAGCAGGCTCGGGGAGCCGGGCGACTACACGTCCGTCTCCGCCGCCATCTTGGCTCCTCCTCTAATCTCATTTTTAAAGGATCACTTCCACCATAGATCTTACAAAAAGTTTTACACAAATAGTGTGTGAGTCAAGAACAAGAAAGAAGTACTTCAAGATCAAGAAACTTGATTCCAAAGCATGAACCGAAATGTGCCAACAATTATCAAAGCGTGAAAGGAAAGGAAGGAGAAAAAGAGAACATAGGCCCACTGCCTGATTGTGCAACAAATCCAATGTGAACACTCCATGACTAACAGTGTGATACTCATCCCTAGTGAAAGAAATCTTTGGTCACCAACCTTTCTAAGAAAGATAGTTTTATGTGACAACAGATCCTGTTTCTTCAAATAGTTACCCGGACACGACCACGATACGACAATTTGGCAATGTTCTGAGAAATATATTCAGAGCACAAAAAAGTCTCATAAATATCACGTACGTCCACATTCCTAATGCAGTTGTCCCACAATGGTATAATATATATATACTCACTTTCTTATTGTGTAAGTGACATAAGCCTATATCATAGATTAGAGTTCCGGAGATCAACCTAACAAGTAGTTCCGAAAGCTTGCATTGTGGCTCCCTAGTGGGCGAAAAAAGAAGAGTGCAGTTGTAGTCAACCATCCTATCCCATGTCCATCCATATGATAAAATTCTCATCAGACTTAATGAATATATTCGTCTGTCAGATTCTACGTCTGTAATTTGTTTCCAAAGTGTTTTGTTTCTTTAAAAGCCCAAGGGACAAGCTCCAAATTATGCTTGTCCCTGAAGAACCGGTTAAACCCACTTACTGGTTCCCGGCAGCGGGGGTACCGCCCAAGCCTTCCATACCTTCCATACTTAGTAAAAGGAGACACAGGAGCTTTCGTTTGCAGGAGGAACCCAGATTTATTCAATAGCCCGGGCTATGGAACAGAGTCCCAAGCTAGTCAGAGACAAGACAGAGGAGGCTACTGCTTCACTCTGCAGCTTACAAGCCTTTTATGCTTTTTAATCCCAGTCTATTGGCTGTTAGTTCATTGTTTAATCAGGACAGTGTTTGCAGTTGATAAGAAGATCCAGACGATGTTTGTAGATGGTGACCTGGTCAAGGCTTGGTACACAAATCATTGTTCACTGGGCTTTGATCAAGGCTCAGTCTTTCAGGTCATTGTTCAATTGCCTTGATCAAAGCCTGGTCTTTCAAGTCATTGTTTAATCACCCTGATCAAGGCCCAGCAGTCAGACCATTGTCCAGATAACCTGATCGAGGTGTCAAGGATGTTTACCAGGCTCGGAGCAGGAGATGTCAAAACAAATCATTTATTCCGGGTGTGAGTGTCTCGTGGTTTTCAGTTGAACTGCAAAGAACAGGGGGAGTTGGGTGTGCGACAGTTCCTGGGCAGAAATGCAGGCTGCAAGATGGTTTTTGTCATGTCAGTTAGAATTTCCTCAGGCATCAGCAGAAATGACCAGGTGGGTCATGTGGAAGTGTTTGATACGAGATGGCAATGAAAAAGCAATGGAGTCCCGTTACAAATGATGCCGATCAGAAGAACACTTTTCCTCATCCCTATAGATTTCTCGTAATTCCTTAATCAGGTATTCAGAGGTGCAGGTAGCCCTACAAATATGGGAATAGAAGACAGCATTACAGGTACATGTCTAGTATGACACTGTATAGACCCTCCCCAGTCCTGAATTGAACATACTTTGAAGTTTCTTGTAGGAACCGCAACCATGTTGGAATTCAAAAGGGCCATAATAAGCCCCTGTAGGCAAATAAGTAAAAAACAAGAGATTGTAATATGAGAGTAAAACCAGCCTCCTGATCGTGATGAAAGGATAATCTGCAAAGTATTTGTATCCTGCTAGTAACAGGTCACATGAGGAGCACTTATGTTTTACAGTACCCATTCCTCCCATTTAAACGTGTGACAAAACCGCTTTACATCAAAGTCCCCGAAAAGCGGCAAAAGGTGATACTGCCCCCCTAAGCAGAGAAATTATTCTGGCTCGTATTCTGTTTATAGTTACTGCACGTCTGACTAGTAAGCAATGCGATATTGTGAACAAGATCGCTTGCAGAGGTAAGAGCAGCCAGAGTATTTCTGCAACTCACCACATGACGAGTTCAACGATCCAGTGGTGTGGGCTTTCAAGTTCGTGTCCGGTAGAGAACGGCATGTAGTCAGCCAGTCTTTTTTAAATGATAAACTACGTCGGGAAACCGGAAGTAAACCCAAACGTAGAGGAAGGGATATTGTGGGTCCCCTTCACTCTTTCGCTTTCCCCATAGAGTGTAACTATTGGGCTATTATGGCGGCCATATTGGGGAGGAGTTTATTGACTCCAAATACGTTTGAAAGAACGTCTGCAAGTAAAATAATCTGATTATGTTGCTGTCGTCGTGTGCTTTGAGAAATAAAAAACCATTAGTAATATATATATATGTATTCAGCCACACGAGGCAGACCTATCTTCTATTTAACACATAAACGGTCTAAAAATAAGCCGCTGATCGGTGCTAATAAAACATACCACCTGATCAGGGAAGGTGATATTATTTAGATATAATGTAACCTTTCATTATGCATATTTAGGCAACCAAAATGAGGTTTGCCAGCCAAGGTTAGTAATGTCTGGTATACTGAATTACTTCATCTGGTGGAAACCAATATGAGACAATTATGGTGTCAAATGCACACTAAGTTACCGTATTCCATAGAAACCAGTGCAAAAAGTGTGATGCGTTGGTGTATTTATACAGACCCTGAGAGACACCCAGTGATGAGCAAACATATAAACAAGCATTGGAAATGCAATAGGTCTCGCATTAGAAAAGTTGGAGCTATTGGTTTTGTAAATGATTTTTTTTAATTTATGTGTTGTTTTTGAAAATAGCTAAATTAATAGCTTTGTCATTTACAATGCCAATAGTTATAACTTTTGCAAATGTGACACCTATAGCATTTGTAATGCAACATGTTTTGTATTTACGTGACTTAGATGTATTGATATTACAAATAACAATGGCTTTTAATTTTTGTAAATAATTAATACTTAAATAATTTATTTAATTTATAATGGCAATAGCTTAAACGTTTGTAAATAACTTTTGTGAAGATTATGTTCAGTGTATCTTATTGTGACAAAAATCCAAGAACATTGCATTTGCACCTACACACACACAGAGCCACACACATATAGATGTGGTGGTGGTGGATCTGGGGGATATGGTGGTGGTGGATGTGGTGGTGGTGGTGATGGTGGTGGATGTGGGGGTGGATGTGGGGGTGGATGTGGTGGTGGATGTGGTGGTGGATGTGGTGGTGGTGGTGGATGTGGTGGTGATGTGGTGGATGTGGTGGTTGTGGATGTGGTGAAAGTGGTGGTGGATGTGGTGGTGGAAGTGCTGGTGGTGGGTGTGGTCGATGTGGTGGTGGGACGGTGGTGGATGAGGTGGCGGATGTGCTGGTGGATGTGGTGGTGGATGTGGTGGTGGTGGTGGATGCGGTGGTGGATGCGGTGGATGTGGATGCGGTGGATGTGGTGGTGGTGGATGCGGTGGTGGATGAGGTGGCGGATGTGCTGGTGGATGTGGTGGTGGTGGATGTGGTGGTGGTGGTGGATGCGGTGGTGGATGCAGTGGTGGATGTGGTGGTGGATGTGGATGCGGTGGATGTGGTGGTGGTGGTGGATGTGGTGTTGGTGGATGTGGTGGTGGATGTGGCGGTGGTGGATGTGGTGGTGGTGGATGTGGTGGTGGTGGATGTGGTGGTGGTGGATGTGGTGGTGGATGCGGTGGTGGTGGATGTGGTGGCGGATGCGGTGGTGGATGTGGCGGTGGATATCATGGTGGATGTGGATGTGATGGTGGATGTGGTGGTGGTGGATGCGGTGGTGGATGTGGTGGTGATGGTGGATGTGGTGGTGGATGTGGTGGTGGTGGATGTGGTGGATGTGGCGGTGGTGGATGTGGTGGTGGGGAGAGAGTGGGCAGGGCTTCAAGTCCATACTCAAATACAGCACACCTTGCATAGCAGTGCATGGGCTGACCAGGCTCGACCTATTAAATGAAATTAGAAGAGAGAAGTACGTTGGGAGTAGATAACAAAGGAGTAAAGGGAAGAAAAGTCGGGAGAAAGAATGAGTTACGGAGAAGGAGGGCAACATAATGATTCAAAATTAAAAGTACGGAGGATATGGAATGTGGAGGTGACAGCTGGCAGGAACGAGAGGAAAGTGAGAGATGTCTCTCTTTATAAATAACTTTTCGAGCTGTGGATAGAAGCATCACAGAATTTGAGTGAACGCGAACGTTGTCCCATTTTTTCAGCTCTTGGAGCGTGCACTCTTTCTCGACATTAAAGCCTTGCGGACCCTAGTGAGAGTGACTTGTTTTGAGTTTCGTTCAAAGCCACTTTGCCGCTGTCTGCCTTGGCTTCACAGTACATATAGCTCAACTTTAACAACTCTGGCTAGTCCCCCAAAAATATGGCTGGTGTGCTGAAGAGTTTTGAAGGTGACGTTGTTCGTGTGCCAGCAGGAGAGGTCCGCAGTTGTGCGTCTCCTCCCTCATCATCTGGCTCCTGGAGGAGGGTTAGCGGCTCTCGTGATGTCCTCAGGCAAAGGGAGGAGGGTGGGAAGAAGCCGGGGGGAGGGAAGGAAGGGGAGGAGAGGCGGGATGTATTTTCAAGCTTTAAAAAAGGGGCGGAGCGAGGGGGAGGTTTGCTGGGAGAGAGAGTGGGGAGGGGAAGAGCTGCTGGCGGAGCATCCTTGTTATGGGCGATGTGTTGCTGTAAAGTGGATTATAGGCTGATCGACTAAGAGTCGGCAGGCTGGGGAACAGATGCTGCTGGGGAACGGATGAGGGGAGGGGCTGGCGGCTGGGGAGGCAGGTGGCGGAGAGCAAGGGGCGGAGCAGGAAGAGCTGCAGAACAAAATAGTGTGTAACTGTCTTTCTTTACCGAGCAGTTTATGCAATCTCTACAAGTTGCGCTATAAGAATCTGGGCAATTTTCCGCATGTCCAGCTGATGCCTGAATTCCGTGCTGTATGCTAGAGTGCTGGGGGGAGGGGGCGGAGCGGGAAGAGCGCCGTGAGGGGAGAGAGAGTGGGGAGAGGGCGGAGCAGGAAGAGCTGCTCTCGGCAGGCTGTGTCAGTGTGGAATGCTGGCGGCTGGGGAGGCAGGGGGCGGAGAGCAAGGGGCGGAGCGAGGGGGAGGTGTGCTGGGAGAGAGAGTGGGGAGGGGAAGAGCTGCTGGCGGAGCATCCTTGTTATGGGCGCCCTCGGAAACATGCCCCGTTCTGTGAGAGGAATCGGTGTGGAGAGCAGAGGCTTCCGCCAACAGATAAGTAGGAGAGACTCAAAGCTATCGGGCAGGGGCTGTGCTGGAGGCGACTTGCAACCAAAGAAGCCGCACTGTAAGCGGTGATGCATAGGTGTATGACACAAGAGGCAAGCTGCGTCTTGAACCTCCTTCCGCTCGAGGCAGAACAGACAGTTTCACGGAAGACAAGCAGTGCTAGAGTGCTGGGAGAGAGAGTGGGGAGGGGGCGGAGCGGGAGGGGCGTCGTGAGGGGAGAGAGAGTGGGGAGAGGGCGGAGCAGGAAGAGATGCTGTCGGCAGGCTGGGGAACAGATGCTGCTGGGGAACTGATGAGGGGAGATGCCCTGAAGAAATGCGACACGGCAGGCAGGGGAGGGGGCAGAGCGGGGGTGTGGGAGGAGTGCGGCTGAGGGAAAAGACATGCAAGGCAGGCGGCTGGGGGCATGTGCACGCGCTTTTAATGTCAATGCGCATGCGCATTGAGCTTGAATTTCACGGGCACTGAAAGGAATCGCCATCGACTTGCAAGTTGGTTAAAGTCTGTTTAAGCCCCCATAGTCTTGCAAGCTCAATGCGCATGCGCATTGACAGTCGAGACCTAAAAAGGACAGACTATTCCAAGTTTCGAGTACATTCAAAATTCTTAGGGAATAAAGCAGATGGAAAAAACATGAAACAATCTATGGTTTATGCATCAATGTTGCCCCTAAATTTTCAGAGCAATAGTTTTAAATAACTTTTATCAATCTCTTCAATGTATCTTTTTCTTATATGAAGAAAAGAAAGGTATAACATTTTACATTTCGCATTGTTTCATAGCGTTACAGTTACGGCCCATTGGTCAGATTTTAGTTACTACATAGATTTCAAATGTAGTTTCCATAATTACTTTAACAAAGTAACGTCAGAACTGTCATAATTCTATTTACACTTAAGAATATTCATTTGATTTAGCAATTGTACAAAAGTTCTTGAATCTCATTCAGATAGGAATACATGCAGTTCTTTATCAAAATTGACCCCCATCTCCACGGCCCGCAATTTAATGATCCACTGGGTCTCCGCTCTTCTCAGTGCAAGTGTTCTATCTCCCCCTCTTGGGCCACTTTGTGTATGTGATATGCCATGAAACCTGATTTTTCTCATATCTTCCATAGTGTGACTCTGGTTGAAATGGACTGGAAAAGGGTAACTGCAATTATTGTTACATACTGCCCTAACATGTTCCTGTATCCTCTCTTTTTGGGGGTCGTATGGTACTGCCCATATAAATGAGTCCACAACAACAGATGATACAGTAAACCACATGGTTGGTGTTGCAGTTCATAAATTGTTTGATGCGGAGTCTAATGACAGTATTGTACTGAAAATCAAAGGTCTTGTTTGCTGAAAACTGACAGATGCTACAATTGGTACACTTGAAAAGCCTAGTAGGTTGGGTGGTAACCAAGTGGACCCTTGTTTCTCAGGGGGCTGATAACTGGGACACAAAAGTTCTCTCAACGTTGTGCCCCTTATGTGTGACACTGTGGGTTTATTGGCTATGTATTTCTCTACTGATTTGTCTAGCTTAAGGATGTGCCAATGTTTCTGGAAGATGTTGTAAATTTGGTGACTATGTGTGTTAAAATCTGTCACCAAAGCAATCTTACAGTCCTTGCTTTGCAGCCTACCTTTATTTTCAGATTCTGGAAGACATGATCTTGATTTTCTTCTGTATTTTGTTTCTGGCATTATCCAATGTCACTTGTGAGCATCCTCTATTCTGAAATGTTTCCTCCAATCGGTGGAGTTCCATGCAGAAGACTGCGTCTTCACTGCAGTTCCTTTTGAGTCTTGTCATCTCTCTCAAACAAATTGAATTTATTGAGACTTTGGGTGAGCACTGCTTGTGTGCAACACTGAGTTGCAAGCTGTAGGTTTCCTAAAGAGTTTGGATACAATCTTATTTTCTTTTATGTACAGGACTACATCCAAAAATTCTATCTCAAATTTAATGATCTTGTGCATATACCTTAAATTGTGTGAGTTGCTATTTAGATGTTTCAATAGCTCTTGGAAACATGGGTCGCTACCCGACCAGATGATCAAAATTTCATCGATGTAGCGACCCCAATACATTATATGGTCAGTACGTTCGGTATTTGACATTTTCCACAGGTGTTGCTGTTAAAGAAAAAAACATATACAGGTTAGCATAGGAGGGTGAGATTTTTTAACCCATAGCCACTCCTATAGCTTGCCTGTACCAAGTGTCCTGATGCAGGAATACATTGTTTTCTAAAATCAAGCGTGTTAGGTCTAGCAGAATCTGTGTGTGATCATAAAATGTAGCATCCCTATGTGCAAGACATTCTGATAGAGCTTGAAGGTTATTTCCCAGTGGTATACAGGTATATAATGAGCAAACATCCAACGTGACAAAAGAAAAGTCACTAGTCCATTCCATATCCTCCAATTTGCTCAGGAGATCACCTGTATCCCTTATGTAAGAGGGAAGATTATGTACTAGAGGTTGTAAAAAAATGTCTATGTACTCTGAGATGTGCTCCGTAGGAGAGCCAATGCCAGAAACTATTGGCCGGCCCTGTGGGAAAATGCTTGGTTTGTGTATCTTAGGTAAGATATACAAACAATTTGACCCAGGTGTTGGATTGTAAAGATACTTAAATTCTATCTCTGTAATTTGTCCCTGATCTCTCCACCCTGTAAGTCTAGTGTATATCAATGACGTGATATCCTTCAGGGGGTTGTCATTTAGTCTAATATAGGACTGTTCCCTGGTTAGTTGTCTCTAAATCTCCTTAACATAGTCAATATTTCTCATAATGACTATATTTCCTCCCTTGTCTGCCTCCTTGAGTATCGGGTCTGATTGGGTGCTAGATGTTTCAAAGCTTTGTTTTCCTTCTTAGTTAGATTATAATGTATGCGGCCGTGATTTGTATTGTATCTATCCTCTAATTTGTATAGATCTGATGTAACCGCCTTATAGAAAGTGTCCACTAAATTATCAGATTGCAATGTTGGAGTGAACACTGATTTACGCTTAAGGCCACTATCCAAATTGGGGTCTGGCATAATATCTAATTCTGAGAGAATATCTGTCATGGAAGGAAGTGTGCCGGAGCAGTCATCTAGAGATAACAACAGATGTAAACCCTGTATTTCTTTTATTGTCTTGTTACGTGGTATAGAGACAAGATTTCTCGAATACAAAGGTGCAGGATGATTGTCAAAACATTTCTTCAGTTTTAGTTGGCGGACAAACGTGAACAAAGCAACATGTATACCTGTGAAGTCTGGTAACTTTGTGGGACAAAAACTTAGCCCCTTACTAAGTACATTAGTGTCATCTTCAGAGAGAACAAGATCAGATAAATTCACAATAGAAACATTCTCCATAGAGGCAGTCGTATGTGACATATGCCCTGACTCATGAGGCAGACTCAGTTCTTCAGATTCCATGATACTGATCGGGTGTTGGCCCCTGCCCTTGCGTTTGTGTTCGGACCGCCCCCTCTTTGTTTTTTTGTGTTTTGTTGACCATAATAGGACCGATTGCCCTTTCGAAATCATGTCTTTTCCTCTAAAAAAGTTGGCTTTGGGTGATGGACCTGCAACTGGTGATTCTGTATCTTCATCATTGGTAATTTCACTATGTATGCTGGAAACATCAGACTCACTGGTAGAAGGCATGACTGTAGGCATGCTACGGATCTTAGTAGGCACTATTTGTTTGGACTGAGTGTCATTGAATGAGAAGGGGTATCACTTTAAAGTGCTGGGGTACTTGTATGTTATACTGTATCGCATAGTGGCTGTTTGCAGAATCTGTGTATTTATGCACCTAAGGTAGTAGGGTGTATTTATCACCCCTAGTGGCACCACAACCAATCGTTTTATTGCTATTTGTGACCAGGAAAGTGAAAGATATTATTTTTACTGCCCAGTCTGATTATACACTTTTTCTGTGGTGCAAACCGTTAGACATTACTACAGCGTAGATATTACTACCGCCTTTTGTATTTAAAAAAAATATATTGTTTAGAAAATGTGTAATGATGTGCGAATCAGCTTGTATAAATCACTCAAAGTCTTGAAGGAGAACACAGCGTATACCAAGAAAACACACTACTGATGAAATACTGTAAAATCAGCGCAAAAACAAAAAATCGCTCAGAGGTATGTAGAGTTTGAAGCATTCAGAACACAAAGAGCTGTGTGAATCGACCGTAGAAGCAACAAAAATAATGCTGTGCGAATCAGCGTAAAAGAACTCGGTCAGAGTAAACAAAAGCAACGCAATTCTTGAAACGGTCAGAGTAAACAAAAGCAACGCAATTCTTGAAACATGCATTCAATAAATATAGTTGTCCTTAAGTAGCGTGATGGATAAAACAGAGCTGGAAAAAACAAGGCGGAATCAGCTGAATCACATGCTGTGTGGGTAAACATAGGACAATCCAACTTCAAAACGACACTGTCTGATATAAGGAGAAAAGTTCTGACTGCCTAGGGTGCGTGAAGAAGAGAAACCAGCCACTGACCTGGATGTAGCAGACAAGGACGACCGACCGGGAGGAGTGGTGATTGCGGCGAGTAGCCTGTGAGGAACCGCTCCAGTGTAATCCATGGCTGGAAACCGGAGCCTGTGGAAACCGGAGCCTGCAGTGAGTGATGGCGGTTCTGCAATTTAAACCCTGGACATGTCTACCCTCCAGTCCCGACTTATATTGCTTGGCACACCGCAGCCCCTTCCGGAACATACCCACCCCTGGCCCCCAGAGAACACTCTTCATCGGAGCGGCCTGTCCCGCCATGGACTCTCATGGACTTCTTTACTTTTTCTTGTGTCCTGGCTGCCATTTTGCTGCTGTTCTCGGCCGCTTTTCTCTGGAGCCTGACCCCCACCTTGTCCATTCTCTCGTCCTTTACCCTTTTCCCTCATTTCTCCCTTGACGATCCTCAAATGTTTCTTCCCTTTTCTGTTTTGCCTCTTCTCCATACCCTTGTATCCCTCTCACCCTCCCTTGGTGCTGTGACTGTGTCCCCCCTCTGACCCCACTTAATGGAACTCTGCTCTCCTGGTTTTTTTTTGGTTTTGTTTGGGTCTTGACCTGAGAAAATCTACTATGTGTATATATATGTATATAGAGATAGCTCTAATCATTAGTATATGCAGTAGACCTTTGTACTCTCTACCCTTCTTATGTGACTCTTAGAGTATATCCATTTGTATCTCTTCCTTGAGTGACTTTACTACTTGTACATTTGCAATTTTTCTTTCTGTTTGTATCTCTTCCTTGTGTGACTTTACATCTTGTACATTTGCAATTTTTTCTGTTTGTATCTTTTATGTAACACATGAAATCCTAAGTCCTTATGTTTTGCAACTGGTTCTTATGTAAAGCGCTCTGACACCTTCGAGTAAAGTTTGCACTATATAAAATCGCATTAAATAAAAATAAATAAAATAAACCAAAAGTGTCTGGTGGAAACAACACAACTTTCTTGACCTTCCCGGCCTGCCCATGGTACCAGGAGACTACTGAACTGCTTGGCCTTCCCGAACTGGTCATGCTAACAGGAAGTTCCTGAACTGTCTGGCCTGCATGTGGATCGGAAGCAAACAAAAGCAGCAAATGGTGAGGGAAAAAAGAGAATGAGCCAATAACAGGCAGTTAGGAAGGCTCGGCAGCCAGGGAACAATAAAGTTACATAATAAAAAAAAACAGTCTCACGTGACAGCAGGCGCGTCAGAACCCCTGCGTAGGCGATGAAGGACGTCTCAAGTTTAAGATACAGGCAACGGCATCCGGCAGAAATAACGAGGCAACAAAGGCAGAAGTGGCAGTGATTGGGCTGAAAACACGTAGCAGCCCTAGGCTGGAGTGGCAGAGATTATTCAGAAACCACAGGAATCCGCGATGAAAGAACCACACGAGGAGATGCAGAGGTGGGGGTTCCGTCTGGTCATGATCGTCGCCGCAATTTGTAGTGAAATACATCACGCAAGGTAAGTTGAGAAACCTTTATTCACAACCAGATGCGCAGCAGGACCATCAGCTCCAGCCACAGGCTGCAAACTGCTGGTACTGTCAGAACTCAAAGATTTAAATCAAACAGGCATTGTTACATAGGTAGGATTCCAAAGCTCCACTAGAGGAGAAAGGAATGGAAGAAACACTACAGGGTGTCTATAATCCCACTTCCTTTGGGTCCTTGCCCAACTTCAAGATTATAGATATTAAGGCCTCCATAGAGGTCTGGGGCAGCAAACCCACTTCCCAGGCATATTGATAGGGCTCCAATAATCATGGGGCTAGAGTGTCCCTATATTCTTTAAAGAATTCGAACATTAGCCCATCAGCGACTGAGGCCCTACCCCCACGCCAAGCTGTCAATGGCCATTAGTACCTCTTGCAATATAATCTGGGTAAATAGAAACTTCTATCCACCTCCCTCCACCCAGCCTAAGGTTATCAACTCTAAAAAGTCCTCAATCCACTCCAGGGCAGATGACACCCCCAAAAGTATACAAGAATTAATAATAGCTCAGTAGCTCAGGAAGCATTGTAGTATCTGAGTGTTACGCAATACTGGGCTCCGATCTGCAGAAGACAGAGTCAGGAGTAACATTCTGGGTTGCCTCCCTGCCCCCCACCCCCCCCCCCACCCCCACACACCCCCCCCCCGAGCATCCAGGAGAGGGTACTGCCAGGCCGCTCCAGAAATAAGCCACGTCATGGTTGGCCATCTCTTTAAATGCATTCGAGAGGTCAGTGAACACAGCAAGTATGGACGTGTTAGGAGACTCATCATTCTGCCACCTAGCAGTGGTTAGCTCCATCTCAGGGGATTGTAACTGTGTTCATATGGTTTAAGCATTCCATGCTTAGCGATTACAACACCACTGATATAAACCTTGAAAGCCTCTGAAATAGTTTGCGGCAAATTCACAGAACCTAAATTTATATCAAAGTATTTGTCTATGGCTTCATCTGTCATCTCTGAAAGCCGCATCCCTCAGGGCCACCGAAGGAAAGTTCTAAGTTCTGTGTCCTGCAACGGGTCAGGCATACAATGGTGAGGAGAACTGGGGAGCTGTCCAATAATGCGCGGGGAAGATATTCAAGTAAGTACAGCCACATGACCGTAATCAGCGACTGGAGCTAAAAGTCTATCAGTGAGTATGTGTTATGTACAGAGGCGTAATACTCGGATGCGGGTGCGTCTCACTTCGGGTCTCTCCACAGACCCACTAGGCAGTCAGATTCTTGTATCTGTTGCAGAACTCTGATAGAAGCAGGGCTACTGACCCTCCTCCAGTATGTACAGTCAAGGGTAGCATTGAGATTTAAGTTAAAGTCTCCGCACAAGACGTTTGTGTCATGTCGTTTATGGTGATGGTCAATGCCCTCATAGTACTCAGGTGCTTTGTTGCCATAGTAAGGTGCATGTAACATTCCAAATAAACTATCTTCAGATGGGTCCAAATAGACATAATTGGCTGAGAAAGGCAGTTTTTTATTACCTAGTATGGCGGCTGCAGCAGTGTAGGAGCTATATGAGGTGAAGTAATTAGTCATCTTGCAGCAATCTGCAAAGCTGGCCTTGTCCCACGGGACCTTATTTGTCTGCTTGAGGACTGCCACCTCAATGCTGTGTCTCTCCAAATATACCAGTATCAATCTATGCTTCTTGGGGTTACCCAACCCTCTGACATTCCATGACAAGCATTTAAACATGTACTTCATGGAATAAGCAAAGACATAAAAAGATGCAACGTATACCAAAATATAATAATCTGTAACCTGCACACTCTCGCCACCATTACCTGCAATGCTCGTCCACCAAAATATCTTGTTCTGAAAATGCCCACCCCATGCCTACCCCCTCCCACATTGATAACCCCAGTCATCAGTGATATGACCTACAAACCCCCGAACCCCAAATCAAAATTAAGCAAAGCTTGTGCTTAGGACAGGGGCTTTGTGGACTAGCACCAGCTACTCCACCCACCCAATATAGATGACATCAAAGCCACAACTAGGTTTGCAATAGCAGGATATAAATAGCAGGCAGAGCATCAACATTAAGAACAATAAAAAAGTAACTTATACAGGCTACTAACAGTGACAAACTCCCCATACGCAACACACAGGAGGACAAGGCACATGAGAGAAGCAGTTGCAGGAGGCAGATAACAATATAAATCAGGGTCAATAGGTACCTGCTCTAGCAGGATACTGTGCATGATTAATCAGCATCCCCAAACAGGTGTCCTGAAAGCATGCCTCCTCTGGCAATGAGGTAGGGGTGGTACACAGTTGCTCAAGCCCTTTCAGGTTCACCCTTATGTGTTTCATTGCCTCTGTGGTGGATGTAATGCATGCTGCACAATAGTCAAATTGGCAGCGCAGTTTTGCTAGAAATATCATAGCATCTGTGACATAATTTGCCATGAGCAGTTTTTTGACATCAGTATAGACTTTCCCAGGCTCCTGACCAGCAAAGGTAAAGTCAGGGAAGATGCAAAGAGTGTCACCCTGATACATTAAGCATCCCTTTTCCTTGAAGATTGTAGTGCATTTCCCTATCATGGTAGCTCAACAGCTTGACAATGATTGGGCATGGGGGAGTGCTGAGAGGTGGCTTAGCCCAAAAATCTGTGAGCTCATTCTGCTGTAAATGATTGAGAAAAGTTTTCTCTACCCATAATATCACCCAGGGGCAGCTCCACAAAAGTCTCCTATTTAGCAATGTCTGTAGACTCAGCCACTCCTATGATGTGGAGGTTGTTGTGCCAAGAGCACAACTCAAGATCTTCATTTTCAGCAGGTATTCTCAAAAGTTCAGATGATATTTTGGTGAATGTGCCCATTCAGGCCTTGGAGGTGTCCTCCAGCTCTGAGGTTCGAGACTCTATTTCCTTCAGACTATCACTGTGTTTGTCAATGTGTAGATCAAGCTATATTGTGAGACTATTACGTTTTTTTATCAATTTGTTACAGGCTGGCATGCTTCTGATGGAGGAGGCTGCAGGTGTCATTCTAATTCGATGATATGCCTCTATCATGCCAGCCGACATGGAGCTACCCTTGACTCAAAAGTGAGTCTCCTGTGCTCACCCTCCACATCCTGCAATCTCCCACACTGCCCCAGTTCAGGAGGGACCTCAAGACCTGGCTTTTTGGATGAAACCAGCACTCAACTGAGCTGCCCCGCTTCCCCCCCAGTGCCTTGAGACCCTCACGGGTGAGTAGTTGCACTTTATCAACTCCTCATTAATTGATTGATTGCTTGGGGTCAGATTTCCTCATGTCAGGCAAGACTCTGTGCCTCTTTGAGACTATGTTTTGCATGAGTAAGCAGGCTGTCTGAGGCACCGCCTGTCCTGCACCACCTATTTTGCTGAGTCGTCAGGCAGGTTACAAAGCGGGGTGGGTTAAAGGTGCCCGCCAGCTCCCCAGCCACCCCATCCAGTCATCTGCTCAAAGGAGCTAGGCCCAGGGCCCCATGCCAGGTAACTGGCAGGCAGTCAGGAGAGTTGGATAAAATAGTACATAATCCAGCAAAGAAAAGGCCCCACCCAAGGCACAAGCCGCGCGAGATCACTCCGCACAACCGTGAGCCGCTGCAGTGACTCACCAACCAGGGTAGGCCTACTGCTCTGCGGGCAAGATGGCATCAGCGGGCCACTCATCACACCGGCAGAGGGTCCCGCGATACACCTCTCCAGAGTTATTGCGCCTCCACCTGGGGAATCTGGAGAACGGGTCGGACCCAACAGGGAGTCCAATCTAGCTGGCCTTACTCTTCGATGCGGTATGGTAGTCTCCACGGAGATCAGGCAATGGTGTTCCTTTTCCCGATGACACGACTCGACTCCTCCAGCAGCACCCGCCCAACAGCCGCCGCGCACCATCGAGGCCTCAACCACAGTCAGGAAAGGGATTTGAGGTCTCCACACGATGCCCTGCCACTAAAGTACAAAAGTCTAAGCTGCAAGGTGCGGTTTGTATGGATTTGGTGGGTTTAGGGGACAGGAGTTCGCGATCAGGCCTCCATCTTAGCGGCTAGCCACGCCCCCCCATTTCACCTCATTTAAGTAAGAGTATGAATGACAAAAAGAGGTGTAGGCAGTGTCTAATGGAGACTCCGGTAACACTATGCATTTAATGTCCCAAATCAACAAAACAAAATCATGAGAACAATGAGCATTCAGTTGACCACTTCAAGATCCTCTCATGGCCACCGTTCAAAGACTTTATCATACCTCCCGCCCATCGGCCTCAAAAACCATGGCACTTTAGACTACATACTGGTTGCTTAAAAACAAATGCCACTGTGCTCAAAGTATTCCTGCAGCTGAGAATGTACTGCCTTCGGGAAAACTGTTTACGGAAAATACACTGCTTTATTGTGTTCCTGTTCTCGTCTTCGGCTCACGGAGGAAGGAGGGTTCAGCGGAGGTCGGTGTGCTTGCATGTTCTGGGCCCGCTGTTTTTTATTATCCTCTTTTTTCAAGTAATGTCGAAATGCCATCTGCAGCTCTTTACGCCATGACATGCCGTGAATGGGGCAGCGCAGACCAGCCGCCGCAGGGCTGCGGTGCATGCGAGCCCAACCCCTGCCAACAACATAGGTCGGGCTAATTAATTGCAAGACCTCGCCGGGTATTTTTAGTTCGGTTTCGCAGTTGCCAGAACCCTCATGTTAAACGTTTAAAAGTGCTTATCTTTCAGTTATTGCTTCAGAACATTTTGCACAAAGCCAGTTCAATACCCACCTGCATTCCCTGCTGGACGTGGCCGTGTTTTGGCAGCTGATAGGGTATACTCCCATCTAAACACTATTTACGTCATTACATTAATGTTTGAAAATTTCACGAAATCCTACAACACATACACGAGGTTCTGTACCCTTGCTCATTGCCATGTTTTCGCATATTCCAGGTAGCAGCTGTTGTACTACGTTAAAACCCAGTTATCTATTCTAACTAGGCAAACATGAGTGCCACGTGGCAGCTCCCTCTGGCTGCAATCAGAACCTCCTATCACCAGGTGAACAGAGCTGCGAGCAAACTCTGCTAATGGGTCACTTTTTCAGCATTGGTGTTATTTTACAGAATGTGCATGTTTACATCATCCACTTACAGTTCCACGTGTTTGATTAACAGTGACTAAAGGTGGCCAGCAGCCCATGCAAGGCCATTCCTCGGTGCTGCCCTTAAAGATTGCTCTGAACGTCATGCCACCCTTTTATTGATCCCATTGGTGTATAGCCTTGACATCACCAAAAACTATGCGGCATATCACAGCTATTCTAGAGGAGTGTAGAAACTTTTCTTGATTAATAAACTCCAGTCCTACTGCAAATGTACCACTGACTGGGAACTTACTATAATATTTTCTAATATTGCCACAACTGTGTACCTACTCTAATTATACTACACCACTTTACACAACGTGCCCTTGGTGCACAAACCAGCACAATCCTACATAAATGCTGCTTGTTTGCACACCAAACACCCACCGATATTTTGAAAGAGATAGCTCCATCTTTCATAACTAGTGTACACCCATTCTCTGAGATGAGTTCCCTCAATTTTTAGAAAAAAAGGGTCTTTTTTTCAAGGGGGTGCATGGGATGGAAAGCTAACCCAAAGCATCCAGCAGCAGAAGCAGACCTCTGTCCAAAGCACAAACAATGAACAATAATTATCACAAGATAGAAGTCTGTATGGGTCCGGCAGACACAGAGCTGTGGCTCCTTCCACAGAACAACCACCATTGTACTGTTAACAAATGGGGCCGAAGAGACCACACACATGGATGAAACAAAAACAAAGGGCAAAGTGTGCTTCTGGAGAACCAGCCGTCGAACTCTGAACAGTACGGGTGATGATATAATAGATACACAAACCTACGCAGGAAATCACAAGTAATTCTTTGGGAAGGCCTATAGGAATGTCTAGTTTAATTGCAAGGAACAAGTTATAGAGCTAAAGTTCAGGAAAAGTAGCAGAGTTGAAGTAGGAAGGGTTTGCAGCAGAAAAGACATGAAGAGAGAGCAGGAAAAGAAATGACTTAAAGACAGAATGATAAAGCTTAGAGGGCTATAGGATAAGAGATCAGTCAGGGGCAACCAGGGAAGGAACGGATCTGTGAACTGAAGGCAGTATGGGAGGTGATAATTGGTAGTATTGTGAGATAACGTGAGACTGGGGAACACAAGTACTGGTGAGACAGCACAAAAGGAGATAAGGTTAGAAAAGGACAAAATGCAGTGGTTGGATCTGGCTTCAGGTTTCTGCAAGACAAGTAGGTGACGGCTGGATAACAGGGAGCGTAAAGAAACAGCAGGTGTACTGGTAGTGGAAAGCGAAAATGCTGCAGGCAAAATCATTTGCACTGGAGACAAATGCCTGCAGAAGGGGCCCTGAGGGCAGAGGGCTGTTGCACACTGACGGACAAAGGAGAGGCAGGAGGGCTCTGCAGTTTGGAAATATTCCCGACAGATATAAGGTTTTCTTTACACCCCACCCCATATGTATGTATGGGTGTATGTGTATGTGTATATATATTTTTTTTCTTCAAGAAATCAATTGACAACGGCCCAATAAGAATGATAACCAGCTGCAATGAAAGATCTAGCAACAATGTACAGCTTTTCCGAAAAAATTGGCACATCTTGCAAACAGATAACTTCTTGAGAACTAAACTTTCAGAAAGCCCGCTAATAACATACAAGAGATGTTCCTCAGTGGGGGATCATCTCGTCCACAGCTACTTTAACAGTACCCGAATGCTCAAAACCGTTTAAACATAAAGCCTGCAAATTCTGCTGCAAAGTCACCACCTACCAGGGCAGACCAGGGGATCCTAGGCCTGTCCGTACGATACAGAGATTCTTGAATTGCAATTCAGAATTCACCGTGCATTGCTTGACATGCCCATGCCCATGTCAAAAACGTTATATTGAGCACCATGAATCCAACAGAAAAGCGCATCCTAGAGCACATGCATGCAATTACAAACAAAGATGCGACTTACCCTGTTGCACGTCATTTTAAGAAATTCCACCAGAGCAACAGGGATCTCCTCCAATTCTACTGTATAGACCAGATGGATATACAAGAAAGAGGAGGAGATAGGGTGCGTCAGCTTCAGGCCTTGGACTCTAAATATATTATAGATCTTCAGACCAACGCACCGATAGGTTTGAACAATGACGAGGAGCTGTGGATGCATCTAGAGTAATATTAGAACACAGAAAGAGACAGTAAGCAGTTGCTATCTCAAGCTTTAACTCTAGATAATGCTATATACTCCCTGACCTCAGTAGGACTTGACATTTTATGAAAGCCCATTCAGGGCACAATTGTGGTAGCAATATAAAGACACAGATAAACTTGGGCGTATTAATTTGTTTAGTTCATTGGTTTTTAGATATTGTTCTTGAATCATGAATTACATCAAAGTTTTTCAGGAATTGACTAGAATTTATCTATGTATTTATATATTTAATTATGAATTTATAAATATGAATTATATGGCCAATTTTGCACATGTATTTAACCATAGATAAGAGGGGGTTTAATAGTAATTCATGAATGTTAAACCCAGTTCCCTTAAAGTGGAAATAGTAAACTGTGTGTCTATTTTTGCTACAAAAATGTTTTTAAGTATAGAACCGAGCACTTTGATTTATAGCACTTTATGGAAATAGTCTGTTTTAAGATGGCCACCATGAATTTTAAATTGAATGGAGTGTAAGTCCTGTTTTTATCTTCATGAAATAATCACATGATGTATGACGATTTTAAATACATGCACGAAAATGTAAGAAACTGACATTGAGGAAGCCGAAAGGTGAAACGTGTTTGTCAGGGAGGGGGGTGGAGAGTCTGCACAATAAACACCAGCAAGGAAATTATCCGTGAGTGCTCTCCGTTTGTTCGATTGTGGAAAGGCTGCTGAGTTGCAGAATATAGATATATAGGAGAAGCTGATTTGATAATTACCGCTCTACCTGTGGGGCGCACGGAGGACCCTTTCATGATAAGCGGTCACGGAGACACGGGCAGTGAATTGATGTTAACCAAGGTATTGGAGTTATCCGTGACCTGCCACTTTGACTCACCAGGAACCAAGAAGCCGCTGCAGAGCTGCGGACCTAGACCGCTAGGTGAGACGCTGTCAGCAAACTTGCGTCTTGAAAGTTGGTTTCCAGGAAGCTTGTGGCAAGAAAGAAGGGGCAAAGAGGTAGACATTGCAATATGCCCCATTGTGTTCGTTGATTTCTTCGACCGGGAGGAAGGAGAAGCTGATTTGATAATTAACCGCTCTACCTGTGGGGCACACGGAGGACCCTTTCATGATAAGCGGTCACGGAGACACGGGCAGTGAACTGATGGTAACCAAGGTATTGGAGTTATCCGTGACCCGCCACTTTGACTCACCAGGAACCAAGAAGCCGCTGCAGAGCTGCGGACCTAGACCGCTAGGTGAGACGCTGTCAGCAAATTTGCATCTCGAAAGTTGGTTTCCAGGAAGCTTGTGGCAAGAAAGAAGGGGCAAAGAGGTAGACATTGCAATATGTCCCATTGTGTTCTTTGATTTCTTCGACCGGGAGGAAAGAGAAGCTGATTTGTTAATTAACCGCTCTACCTGTGGGGCGCACGGAGGACCCTTTCATGATAAGCGGTCACGGAGACACGGGCAGTGAACTGATTTTAACCAAGGTATTGGAGTTATCTGTGAACCGCCACTTTGACTCACCAGGAACCAAGAAGCCGCTGCAGAGCTGCAGACCTAGACCGCTAGGTGAGACGCTGTCAGCAAACTTACGTCTCGAAAGTTGGTTTCGAGGAAGCTTGTGGCAAGAAAGAAGGGGCAAAGAGGTAGACATTGCAATATGCCCCATTGTGTTCTTTGATTTCTTCGACCGGGAGGAAGGAGAAGCTGATTTGATAATTAGCCGCTCTACCTGTGGGGCGCACGGAGGACCCTTTCATGATAAGCGGTCACAGAGACACGGGCAGTGAACTGATTTTAACCAAGGTATTGGAGTTATCTGTGAACTGCCACTTTGACTCACCAGGAACCAAGAAGCCGCTGCAGAGCTGCAGACCTAGACCGCTAGGTGAGACGCTGTCAGCAAACTTACGTCTCGAAAGGTGGTTTCGAGGAAGCTTGTGGCAAGAAAGAAGGGGCAAAGAGGTAGACATTGCAATATGCCCCATTGTGTTCTTTGATTTCTTCGACCGGGAGGAAGGAGAAGCTGATTTGATAATTAGCCGCTCTACCTGTGGGGCGCACGGAGGACCCTTTCATGATAAGCGGTCACGGAGACACAGGCAGTGAACTGATGTTAACCAAGGAATTGGAGTTATCCGTGACCCGCCACTTTGACTCACCAGGAACCAAGAAGCCGCTGCAGAGCTGCGGACCTTGACCGCTAGGTGAGACGCTGTCAGCAAACTTGCGTCTCGAAAGTTGGTTTCCAGGAAGCTTGTGGCAAGAAAGAAGGGGCAAAGAGGTAGACATTGCAATATGCCCCATTGTGTTCTTTGATTTCTTCGACCGGGAGGAAGGAGAAGCTGATTTGATAATTAACCGCTCTACCTGTGGGGCGCACATTTGTATGGGTTGCTGTGCACCATACAAATGTAAAAAATAAAATAAATAAAATAAACAGTGAATCGGAGCATTTCACAGGCCTGTCACAGATAAGAAATGCTATCAAAACGAAATCCTACAAAACAATATACTACTGGCTGGCATCAAGTCATACCCGGACAACGTCGGGACGGGCTGCTAGTATATATATATAACCAAAACCCCTCCAGCACCCAAACTGGGAACATCTTCACAACCCCGCCTTAAAATGTTCCTGTCGCCCTCCAATAGGTGAGAGCACACACCTTCCCCTTATCACGTGATACCCCAGCTGAAGCAGCACTGTGAGCACTACATCACCCAGGATGCATCATTATCGGGCAGGTAATACGTGGGAAGTCACAAAAGGGAGGATCCATGTGGGCTGGTGTTGAAGCAGAGCAGGTTGCGGTGTGCCCAATTAAGTAGAAATCCGCAAGTCTCCTTTGGTCCCTGCATACGTCCCAACCCCAAATTAGCAAGTCCGTCGGGCCGTGAGTTGGTAATAGTACACCAACACACCTCGTGCAGTCACGATCCACCGTGGGTAGCGGCCCTGACAGGAATCACATTTCAAGGAGGGCTGGTGCCAATCCAATCACTTGGAAAACGAAAAAAACTGCAGATGCAGGAGCCAGTGAAGCACCAGCCTGCTTTGCGGACGGGGCCTTTTAACGCGGCTCTGGCCGATGCAGAAACAATGAACAAAACCTCTCCAGCATCCAGAAGGAAGAGGCCACATGAGGATCCAATTGGAGGCTTTATTTGGACAGCAGATCGGCATTATGCATTTCGGCCACAGGCTTTCCTCAGACGCCACTGCAAACTGGGAACATCCTCACAACCTCGCCTTAAAATGTTCCTGCCGCCCTCCAATAGGTGAGAGCACACACCGTCCCTCATCACGTGATACCCCAGCAGAAGCAGCGCTGTGAGCACTACATCACCCAGGATGCATCATTACCGGGCAGGTAATACGTGGGGAGCCACAAAAGGGTGAGTCCATGTGAGCTGGTGTTGAAGCAGAGCAGGTAGCGGTGTGCCCAATTAAGTAAATGTCCTCAAGTCTCCTTTGGTCCCCGCATACGACCCAACCCCAAATTAGCAAGTCCGTTGGGTCGTGAGTTGGTAATAGTACACCAACACACCTCGTGCAGTCACGATCCACCATGGTTAGCGGCCCTGACAGGAATCCATTTCAGGGTGGGCTGGTGCCAATCCAATCACTTGTAAAACGAAAAAAACTGCAGGTGCAGGAGCCGTTGAACACGAGCCAGCTTTGCAGAACGGGGCCCTTTAAATTGCCTCTGGCCGACGCGGGAACAATGACCAAAACCCCTCCAGCATCCAGAAGGAAGAGGCCACACGAGGATCCAATTGGAGGCTTTATTTGGACAGCAGAGTATATATTCACTGGAAAAAAACAAAGTTACAGGGGCATTATAATTAGGTTCATATTTTACACACACAAAAACCATAGAAATCAGCAGTTAAAGTTACCTCAGCTAACTATAACTCGTGCTCTGAGGTAACTATAGTTCACGCCACACCATGCACAGTTTTATCATTAATAATTTCACTGTAATTGTTACAGTGATTATCAATAATTTCATAGTGCATGTCATGAGTGATGTAATATGTGGGGTAATTAGCAGTTCTAGTCGAGTGCACGTGTTATAGTTACTTGAGATATTTTTGTAAAATCTGAACCTAACTATAACGTCCCTGTAACCTTTGGTTTTTCAGTGATATTTCAAGGTTTTTAATTCTATTTTCTAACTATGAATACTGAAGCATGTGCTGTGTTTAATAACATTACAACAGGTAATGCGCAAGTGCCCAAGCTTGTTCTGACTGAAATTGTGGCATTGTTAAAAAGGGTCCTCATGCTGTGAAATCAAATAACACAATGCAAGATTAATCTTATCTGAGATAACGTCCAAAGAGTGACAACAAAGAAGAAAAGTGTAGAGAGCCAGTGCCCGGTAAATGACTTGAGAGTGGGTCCCTTCCTTCCTCCGGCAAAAGAAGCACACAAAAAAGAGAAATGTAACTGACATACATAAAAAAAATACATACTATGATTACAATCAATCATGAAATGAACAACATGGTTTCCAATGCACTAGATGGAAGTCAATAACATACTTTGAATCCTTTCTGAGTTAAAAAAAACTCTGTCACCTCCCCTCAGATCATTTGTGATCTGTTCGAAGGCAAAGTAGGTGAGTTGTGATGCATCAGGGAAGTGTCTGTCTTGAAAATGTGTGGCTACTGGATACCGGGGGTCCCTATTGGTTATGGCCCTCATGTGTTCCAGTATTCTCTTTTTGGCCATCAGTGTGGTACTGCCGATGTACCACAATCTGCAAGGGCTTTCAATGATGTAAATGACAAATGTGGTACTGCATGTGAGGAATAGAAAAATGACTTTACTGGTTTTCCGCCTTGATAGCTCTTTGCGCATTAAGCTATGCCTACATGCCTTGCAGTGGCCACAAGGGTAAAATCCCTGTAGGTTGTGTGTGTTCCTGACTGATGGTTCCATGATGTCACTGTGGACAAGCATTTCCCTATTGCTGTGTCCTCTTCTGTATGTAATGTTGGGTCTCCTCTTGATACTATTGCATATGATGTTGTCACATTTGAGAATGTTTCAATTCTTATCCAGAACTCTTGACGTCACTGACATTACCATTATACGTCAAAATGATTCTGGTATTGTCTTCCGTCAGATCTGCCTCAGTACTGGCTTTGTCCAAGAGTAAATCTTATATGCTGATGCCATCAGCTCTGTCGCTGGCTTGGTTGAGAACCCAGACTGAGTACCCTCTCTCCCTGAATCTATCAATCATGATCCTGTGTTCATGTTGGTACGCTTCTTCAGTATTACAGTTGTGTTTTGCCCTCAGAAGCTCACCAAAGGGGATGCTCCATTTGAGGGCATCTGGGTGGCCACGAAGGGCATATAACAGGCTGTTGCCAGCTGGCGTTTTGCCGAGGAGTTCAGTGTGTATTTTTTTCTGTCTGATTTCCATCTTGATATCTAGGTATTCAACTGTGGTTCTGCTGATGTTGCTGGTCAGGTGTATGTTGTGATTATTGGTGTTAAGTTTCTTGATGAAATTGATAGCTTCATTCTCTGAGCCCCTCCAGATAATTAACATGTCTTCGATGTACCTGAGCTACACAATAACCCGTTCAACATCTGGAGAGAGCTCAGTACTTCCTCCTCCCCCAGGCCAATGAACAGGTTGGCAAAGCTTGGAGCGAAGCATGAACCCATCGCTGTACCAGTGGTTTGCTGGTAGAGAATACCGTCAAACAGAAAGATGTTATTGCTAAGACAATACCCTATCATGTCTAAGATCATCATGGTGTGGTCCCTGAATCTAACCTGTCTTCCACATAGGAAGTGATGACAAGCCTCAAGGCCCTGTTCGTGATCGATAATAGTGTAAAGGGAGTTGACATCTAATGTGAGCTCAGCTCGTCATGAGGTACACCTCTCGTGTGCTCATGACGAGCTGAGCTCGTCATGTAAAAGGGGATTCTTTAAATTTCAGCACAGGAGGGGGATCCGCTTAGCAGCCAAGGTGTTAAGGAAACAATACTCTTCCCACTCAAGAATACCCTTGTCCTTCCACTCGCTAAGTTTGTGCTAGATAGTGGCAATACTTCTGTTATAGATATCCCTGGAAATGGGAGTGTAGAACTTCATGTTGTTGAGTTGTCTGAGTGCCTCAGTGATATACATATCCCTGTCCAATAGAATCACATTGCCTCCCTTGTCTGCAGGACGTATGATGACATCTTTTTCATCCGCTAAGGAAATAAGGGTCTGCCTTTGTGTAAAGGTGAGATTAGTTGGTGCCCTGTTCCTGTGATGAGTTTTCTGTCTATATTCCGTGAGTGATTTGGTAGCATTCTTATGTAATGTGTCTATGTTGTCATGAGGGAGCATGGGAAAGAAAGTAGAGTGTGGCTTAAAACTGGTTCTAGCTGCTGCATCATGTGTGATGCCTAACTCATCAAGGACAGATACTGCAGTGATGCCAGTTCTCACATAGTCTGGCTCTTGTTGTACTTCAAGGAGTGTAACAAAGGTATCTATATCCCCAATGTCAAGATCAGTTTCACTGGTGTCTACTCTGGGTTCCTCCGTTCTAATGTGGCCTGCTGCCCTTAGTTTGTGACATTTTTTGAGCTTCAATTTTCGAATGTATTTGTAAAGATCGATTCTGTTCTCTGTGTAGTTGAAAGAGGAGGAAGGGCAAAACGAAAGGCCTAGACAAAGCGTCTGCTTCTCAATGTCACTCAAGGGTCTCTTTGATAGATTGATAATAATTTTATTAACTATTTCTGGATCCATTAATGTGGCTTTTTGGAGCTTGCTGTGTTGATTCCCATGCGCTCCCGTCCTCTGCCTCTTCTGCCATCTTTGTTGGATTTGTTGTCTTCTTTTTTGACTCCTCCTCGGCCTCGGCCCTGGCCCTGGTCTCTCTGTCCTGGTCTCTCTGTCCCCTGAGTTTTGGGGCTGGAGTATCGCTTGTCGTTTGTCGTCCCCGGCGTAGAAGCAGGTACTCGTCCAATAAAGTAACCAGTCTGTTACCACGATCACTTCCAGAGGTGTTGCCTCACGATGTCTCAGATTCTATGTCACTGGCGGTTGATTGGCCTGATACTGAGCTCTCTGCTGTTGCCTCCAGTGGGTGAGTAGGCAGTGGTTTGGTTTTGTACAGATGATCATACTTCTTGCTAAAGGTGAGAATTCTCTGACTATCGTAGTCTCCGGAATCACGCTGTAGTTTCCGTTGTTTCCGGGCTTTGATGTCATCTTCGTGGTTCTTGCTGTGCTCTTTCATTGACCCTCATTAATCTCTTCAGGGTGTCGGGTTCTATGTTGATATTAATATCATCTTGGATAGTCTTTATTTCAATCAACAGTGCTTCATGGTCTACCCAGGCATATTTGACTAAAATTTCAAGCATGCGTTTCGAGCTAGATGATGAGTTGTCGGACTACTCCTCTAGCATTTTGGGGTTAGGTGAGTCGTATGAGGGTGTGGTGAAAATCCTTAACCCTCTGGGGACCATTTTGTTATCGATGTAGTTTTGCAGCGAGATCGTTTCCCACCATTTGGAGATCTCTGTTCTCTTGATTTTCTCAAGCCTCTTTAATTTTTCCTCTAGGGAATGAGCCTGGTTGCGTCTGTTGGTCTTGATCTTCCCCATCCCCGGTGTTCTCCCAAATAGAGTAAGAGCAGCCGCTCTCCTCTCTACCTCCCCATCCATGGTGCATATACAGTTTCCAATTGACTGTTGCGATTCGAGTGTACTGCCCCCCCCATCACTCATGTCAGGTTCTTCCTGCAGTGTAAACTTGGTGAAATGTCTGCCAGAGTAAGTACAAATGTCTCAATCAGGACATGTTGCCACATAGGAGAGTAGTTTATACTGTTATTATGAGCTGTCCGTCTCCCAAGGTGAAGCGGTATCGCGTCCCGTCCGAACACACAGAGACGCAAATTCGCTCGCGTCCCCGACGCTGCAGGGGACGGGATCACTGCACGACCTGCATTGCCCAGCAAATCCTCGTCCAGCAGAAGTAGATAAACGAGGCGGGCTTACCTCTGTGACGTCTTATAGGCTCGAACTGATCGTTTATATTTCACTGCTGGTCCCGATCCAGTTCCTCGTTCAGAATCCTTTACTCATTGCTCTTTCCAGAACAGATGGACCCAAGGGAAGTGGTGTGCATGCCAGCAGAGCGTACCGGCTGTCATCAATATACCAAAAGTTCTAGCAGGCTCCCTCTCAGGGTACAATACACTCAAACCAGATTAGTTGCGGAAAACTGTTTAATTACACAGCAGCCTTGATCACATGTAATACGACCACCACTAGATGCCTTTTTAACATTGCATGGCGAAAAGGTAAGGACACAGAAGGATCCAAACATGTTGGCCATATTTGAGTGGTTCCGAAATTAGTCAGAATACAGACAAAATGCCTATGGTGGGTACATGTACATTTACCAAATGCATGAGGTAAAATAGACTGACTGATGACCCAGTTACGATCCCCGTAATTTGTTTTCAATGCAAAAGTACACAATAAAAGATTAAATATGCTGCGATGGATCTGTCACACATGAGAATGAGAAGTATGGGAAGTCATATCCGTATGTACATTGACTAGTCTGAGTGGATAAACACAAGAGACAGTGAGAGTAAAGGCATAGTGCCTGTTATAGTCTCGATGTGCTAAAAAGGTGCCCAGCTGTCTGTCCACAATGCTTTTGGGACCTTATAAGTATTTAGTTATGCGGCACAATATTCTTGGTGCAACATCAACTGTTGCATAGCTAAACACTTATAAGGTCCCAAAGGCTAGACCTATTGGCTATGCCAATGCTTGTTAAGTATAGGGACTATAACTGACTGTTTCCAGATCTCTGGGTGCCGGCCTCTAATGGCCTCATTTATGTGAAAAAGTTAAAACAGGAGCCCAGAGATCCAGTAGCGATTTTAACAAGTTGCCAGTGACCCCATTGGCACCAGGGGCCTTGCCTTGGGGTAAGGATGAAATTGCCTCTTTGATTTCAGACCAGTGGATCGTGATTGTGCTAGCGCTCTTGATAGGGTGGGGCAGAGACTCGGATCCCTCACAGTCGTAGAGGGCTGAAACATGATGTACCCAAGCCTGGACAGAGACTGCCTGATCTGACAGCCGCTCTTCCTTAGAGCAAGGGTGATTCAGGACCCCCCTAAATTGTGCTATCCTTTGATGTGCTGGGCGCTACCAGCTCTTCCAACAGCTCATTCTTGAAATGTCAGTCATTTGAAACAATCTTGATTTTGCTGTTTTTATAGATGTGTATTTTGTACTTTGAATACTAGGGAACATGTCCAGATTCGACAAATCTGGATCAGCCCCAACCACTGCCTTCACCATTCCAGCTAGACATTTGTCAAATCTTTGTTAACCGGTGTTTCATATACTGTGAAGAACTCGAGACGTGTTTGTGTTTTGTTTATCCTGTTGCTATGCTATGCATCCTTTGTTTTGGATTATTTTTTTCTAATGCATTCTGGAACCTTTCTTTGGTCATTATGGATAGGATGTTTTATAGATATTTTAAATTTGTGCTCCACAGTCCTCTTTAGTATGACATGGTTCGAGGAAGGTGTAAATGTTTTTTAGTTTATGATTTGCCTGACAACATTTTGGAGTCTCTGGGACAATGATCATGGGCTATTTACCTACTACAGTGTTGTGGTTAAATTGGCGACTATGGGATCATTAATATTGCTTTTATTATAATATATGATCAATTCTGTGCTTTATGTAAGTCTCTTTAAATATGTCATTTATTTATGTGCTCTAAACAGGATTTCTCTAATGTTCCTCCTAGAACTAATATCTTGTTCTTTTGTCTGTCTAACTTTTTATTGGTTCTTGACCTCTGTTGGCTTACCTGTGTTAATTTTGTTGCACTTGCTTAGATTTGGAGTGGGTGAAATATTTTTTCCCTGCACTATTTACAGCTTTTGCCATTCTTGAAAGTTGTAAAGTTTCATAAACATCAAAGAACTATGCCTGAGGGTGACCGTCCTGATCCTTCCAGAGGCGGCCGCTCCCCCACGCAGCTCCCCACCCCGACTGCAGTGGTATCGTAGCGCTTGGCATTCATTGTGATTTCTGCCTCCTCGCATTGCTCGTACTTTTAAACTGTGATGCATTTATTGATTGCTGCCTCCTCGCATTACTCGTACTTTTAAACTGTGCTGCTCTCACTTAGCCGCGCTGCAGAATCGATTTAACTGAATTAATTTGACTCGAACATGCTTGTTGGTGTCTGTTGCTGCCGGATTCTAGAAAGTAACAAATGTAATTTATTTATTTAATTGTTTGTGAATGCATGTTTGCATAGCGTAGTACTGCCCAATCCAATTAGGTTATTTTGCCAGCAGCCATCTTCACGTTTGTTGTGGTGCCTCCTTGCTCGGACCTACACCCCGCCCTCGGCCTCCCAGCTGTCCCTCCCTCCCACTGAGTCTACTGCCCCGACCCTCCGCCATCTCCTCTGTGACCGTCCTGATCCTTCCAGAGGCGGCCGCTCCCCCACGCAGCTCCCCACCCCGACTGCAGTGGTATCGTAGCGCTTGGCATTCATTGTGATTTCTGCCTCCTCGCATTGCTCGTACTTTTAAACTGTGCTGCATTTATTGATTGCTGCCTCCACGCATTGCTCGTACTTTTAAACTGTGCTGCTCTCACTTAGCCGCGCTGCAGAATCGATTTAACTGAATTAATTTGACTCGAACACGCTTGTTGGTGTCTGTTGCTGCCGGATTCTAGAAAGTGACAAATTTAATTTATTTATTTAATTGTTTGTGAATGCATGTTTGCATAGCGTAGTACTGCCCAATCCAATTAGGTTATTTTGCCAGCAGCCATCTTCACGTTTGTTGTGGTGCCTCCTTGCTCGGACCTACACCCCGCCCTCGGCCTCCCAGCTGTCCCTCCCTCGCCCCTCCCCCTCCACTATCCATTTATGACAGATGCATTTGCGCGCAGCATTCACGCGCAGCGTACGTGCCCCAATGGTGCGCCGAAGGTAAGCCCGTCTACGCCCGTCCGCGCCTGGACCGCGCCCAGCGCCTGTCCCCCTGGTCCCCGCCGCACCCAGCCCACTAGAACCACATATGATGCCGCAACTCTCCTCGCCCTCAACCCCGGACGCGCATCACAATGCTGCAATGCCACCCCAGGACGTACTCACGGCCCATTCGCCTGCCTCTCCTGCAAGTTCAACTGCTTCAGAACCTTCACCAAATCCCCTTCCTCCATGCACAGCTCCGACTCTAACCGCATGAAGTGCATCCTGCTTAACACCCGCTCTGTCCACAGACACCCCACAAAACTCTGGTACCTACTCGACACTGCATCACCGGACATCGCCTTCCTCACAGAAACTTGGATGAACACATCATCAGCACCCGACATCGCCATAGCCATACCGGATGCTTACAAGATTACCCGTAAAGACCGCACCAATCAAACAGGAGGTGGCATCGCCATCATTCATAAGAACACCATCAAAATCTCGACCAGCTCCGACGATAATCTTGCAACCGCCGAACATCTCCACTTTCAGATCCACACCGACCCTAGGACCACACTTAGAGGCACCCTCATCTACAGGCCTCCAGGTACCCGCACTCAATTCAGCGATGACATCACAGACTTCGTCAGCCCACATGCCCTCGCATCCGAGAACTACATTCTTTTAGGAGACTTCAACTACCACCTTGAAAACAAACACGAGAGCAACACCACCACCCTTCTGGACAACCTGGCCAATCTTGGACTCAAACAACTTGTTGACACCCCCACCCACGTAGCCGGACACACGCTCGACCCCATCTTCACCTCCAGCAAGCACATCTCCTTTGATCGCACCACAGTTCTCCACTGGACGGACCACAGCTGTGTCCACTTCAGCTACAAAACCACCCTGACCCACAACCGCCCACAACCTATTCCTCGAAGAAACTGGAACAAAATCACCTCCGAACAACTCCTCACTTCACTCAACCAAAACCCTCCTACCCTCTCATCGGACCCAAACCAAGCGGCCACCAATCTCAAGCAATGGATCGCCCTCTGTGCTGACGAATTAGCGCCCTTGAAAAAGCACCAGATCAAATCAGCCAGCAAAAAGGCTCCCTGGTACAATGATGACCTTAAAAAATCCAAGAAGCTATGCTGCGCCCTGGAGAAAACATGGAGAAAAAACCCAACCACCGACAACATGTCCACCCTCAAAGCAGCCACCCGCAAACACCACCAACTGATTCAATCCGCCAAGAAATCTGCATTCAAGGATCGTCTCGACAACAACAATCACAACAGCAAGGAACTTTTCAACATCGTTAAGGAATTCACCAACCCCACCGCAGCATCTAACGACATCACTCCCTCCCAAGACCTCTGCGATGCGTTATCCTCCTTCTTCTACAACAAAATTGCCGACATTCACAACAGCTTCAAGAATACTCTCAGCGCTCAACCCTCCCCACCCCCCTCAGATCCTGTTCCGCCAACTAACAACCTTAGCGCCTGGAACCCAATCACCACTGAAGACACCATCCGCCTAATGAACTCCATCCACTCTGGCTCGCCAACCGACCCCTGCCCCCACCACATCTTCAACAAAGCGGACTCCATCATCGCACCCCATCTCCGAGATGTCATCAACTGCTCGTTCAACTCTGCCACCTTTCCAGAAAGCTGGAAACACGCCGAACTCAGCGCCCTTCTGAAGAAACCGACAGCAGACCCCTCGGAACTCAAAAACTACCGACCCATATCCCTCCTCCCATTCCCGGCCAAAGTCATCGAGAAAGCCGTCAACAACCAGCTCGCCGCCTTCCTTGAATCCAACAACTCCCTCGATCCATCTCAATCCGGGTTTCGAGCCAAACACAGCACCGAAACCGCCCTCATTGCAGCGACTGACGACATCCGAACACTACTGGACAACGGTGAAACAGTGGCCCTCATTCTACTCGACCTCTCCGCCGCTTTCGACACAGTCTGCCACAGCACCCTTATACAACGCCTCAGCAGCATCGGCATACAAGGAAAAGCCTTGGAATGGATCACCTCATTCCTCGCTGGGAGAACTCAAAGAGTCCGTCTTCCCCCATTCAACTCTGAGGCTACTGAAGTCATCTGTGGCGTACCACAAGGATCTTCACTCAGTCCCACCCTCTTCAACGTTTACATGAGTCCACTCGCCTCCATCGCGCGTCATCACAACCTTAACATCATCTCCTACGCCGACGACACCCAGCTTATCCTTTCCCTCACCAAAGACCCTAACACCGCCAAGAACAATCTCCACGAAAGCATGAAAGAAGTGCCGAATGGATGAAACATAGCCGCCTAAAACTCAACTCAGACAAAACGGAGGTGCTCATCCTAGGATCTTCCCCCTCTGCCTGGGACGACTCTTGGTGGCCTTCCGCCCTGGGCACAGCACCCACACCCACAGACCATGCACGTAACCTTGGCTTTATCCTAGACTCATCTCTCTCGATGTCCAGACAAGTCAACGCAGTCTCATCCTCCTGCTTCAACGTACTTCGCATCCTCAAAAAGATCTTCCGTTGGATCCCCCTCGAGACAAGAAAAACTGTCACCCACGCACTGGTCACGAGTCGACTGGATTATGGTAACACACTATACGCCGGAATCACAGCAAAATTACAGAAAAAACTACAACGCATCCAAAACGCATCAGCGAGACTCATATTAGACATTCCTCGCCAAGACCACATCACCGGACACCTAAAAGAGCTCCACTGGCTTCCCGTCAACAAAAGAATTACATTCCGCCTTCTCACCCACGCACACAAGGCCCTTTACAAAACTCAAGGACCCGAATGCCTCAACACTCGACTGTCCTTCTACAAACCCACCCGACAACTAAGATCGTCCAATCAAGCCCTCGCCGCTGTCCCGTGCATCCGAAAATCCACCATGGGTGGCAATTCCTTCTCCTTCCTTGCTGCCAAGACCTGGAACTCACTCCCCACTCACCTCCGACTTACTCAAAACCACATCTCCATCAGAAAAGAACTTAAAACCTGGCTATTCGACAAATAATGAACCCCTTCCCCAAGCGCCTTGAGACCCTCTGGGTGAGCAGTGCGCTGTACAAATGCCCGAACTTGAACTTGAACTTGAGGGTGAGACAATTCTTGCAACCATTTTTTTTAACTTCCTAACTTCTAGTGGTCTACTATGTGACGTAATTGTCTCAATGTGACTGCCATCTCAGCTCTCTCCCATGACAGTCTAGTTTCGTTATGGGACATACGTTAAGGTACCACTCTTGGTTTGTCATGATTGCCTCTTTGTAGCTCTATATCTGCATTTGCCACACTTTTGGGGCTTGCTATTTTCTGACATTGATATCTCCCACCCTTTGATTCATTGCTCCAGGAGCCTCACTCACAAGTTACTACCCTTCTCTTTTTTGCGTTCCACGGTTGCTGCAACTTTCATTATCCACTGATTGGTGTTGTGGGGTTGTTCATTTTATTGAAGTGGAAAGGGGGAAGTGAGGTTCCTAGGTGATGGGCACCAGATCTCTTAAAAATGTTATGAACATATTCATACCACAAAAACAATACCTACCATAAAATACATTTTCCTTTACAAAACTTCAGAGCACTTCAAAGAATTTATCAATTTTCTGTATACCCCCAAAATAATAGAAATAAGATTCCACTACTGTCAAAATATTGCACAAGTCCTGAACTTAATTATGGTTTGTATTATGTACTAAACATGTAGCCTTTTGGATACTCCATGCATAGCTGAGTTTATCCATGGCGGGTTCCAAGTGCCAGATCCATGCCCATGTCCACTGATGCTTCAGTGTTAGGCTGTTGTTTAATTCAACCATAGCTAATGTTTGATTCAACCATAGTTAATGTTTGATTCAACTAAGATGATCACATTAGGTTGACATGCTGGTCTTTCCCTGTCTTAATCTATCAGCGGTGATATATTTAGTAAGTAATTTCTAAGCAGTGTCCACCATCAAGTGTCTTGCTAACTTTTAGTGGGAAGGTGCAGAAAATAATATTGATAGTAAATTTTCTGGAACAAAAGGTGTTCAGCGCCTACCTAAATCTCAATATTTTTGTCTGGAATCTTGAGTAAATGTTCAAGCTTGTTCCATTGGCTGTGTTCCGACTACATTCAGTGATATTCCTCATTGTTTTTCATTTGATTATGTGTTCGAGGAGGAAGAGGGGCTAGCAGGCCTGGAACCCAGAAATCTGCCACGGATATAGTGATCTGGCAGTTTTATAATATTACATTTCCCTAGAAAGCCTTGGGCAATAATATAAACAAATTATCAAGTAATATAAGAATATGTGGTGGAGATGGGGAAAGTACCACAAGGTTGGTAGGCTCTCTCCAAAATGAGGTGCCTTACTTGCACAGGTCTGATGTAAGGTCTTCACTGTCTGAAATTATGAATTTCTAACTGAGCTATTGACTTGCATCTTGTGGTCAGTAATGCCCCAGCATAATTAGCATAGGCACCATAGCAGTTACTCACAGAAGAACCATGGTTAGACTGAAGGTTCAGATTGAGTGTTCCTATTACCGTACAGCTTCAGAGATGTACAAAACCATTTGAGATACAAAGTTCAAATAGAACTGAGAAGCTCTGGTCACAATTTGATGTGGTTTTCCAACGAAAGTCGCACCTCTAAAGAAACGTCAAAGTTCTTTACCCTGGTATCAATTGCTAAGTCAATGTCATATATATCTATATATTTGTTGGGAAGGATAGGCAAAATATTAAGTATCATATGTCTCCTGCCTTGTAAAGTCAGGTATTCGCAAAATCACAAGCTTTGCGACCAACAAACAGTCAGTTGCATGGTACTAAAGCTACTTTGCAAGCTGCAAAAGTTTTGCTGACTCCTAAAACATCTTTTCCAGCTCCCCCTTCTTGTTAGAATTCTCAGTGAAATGCATAAATGGGCTGCAGCCCGATCTGTGTGTGCAAACCATTGATGAATTGCAGGAATCTGAGTTGTGGTAGTAATTGACTTGCAAAGGTGAAACTAAGAGTGGTTCACTTCCCACGTCTACCTCCTGCCCCCAATGCCTTCCCAAAATGGGAAACATTTTTATAACGCATTATCTTTCCCTATAAAGGACATTAAATGGTTAAACAATGGTTTCCTTTTGAAGAGACCTGAAACCAAAATGGAGGGAGTGAGAAGAAATACAGTATGTTTGTTCCACTTCAAAAATATCTACATGCACTATATCAAAAGAGAGGATCACACACTTCAACCTTTGTCTGGTCACTCTTGCCCTATCCTAGAAAGACATCCTTCAGGATTTGTAAAGGACTGTTACCAACTAGTATTCTTGGTGGCATACTTCATCATAGAGTCCTCACTTGGAACCTAATGTATCTGGGTGGACTCAACCTTGATTTCTAAGGAAGCTCTTCCTACGTTAGGGAGGAATCAAAAACTAAAATGACGTAGTGGTGCCATAGTGGTGCTATTAAAAGAGCTCCCTCGTAACCTTAAAAACAGGTAAAGATGTTGTTAGAGATATCTATTATCTCTAACTTCTGCAGGGCTGCATTTGTCAGCCAAGTCTACGATCCCTCTTTGTACTACACCGGGTGACTAGTTGTCTGTTACAGAGGTACGCTCTCATATTTAGAGATAATTTCAAATTGTATGCATGTTTTATGGCACAATGTATTCGCTGTATAATAAAAATAATATATTTCTTAATACTACAGATATCAAACTGAGATTTCTCAGTTGGGGTTTGTATGTGTGGCATGCATGAAAGAGTGTGGAAGCAAACACATTGCTGAGGACTCAACGATGAAGCATGCCACTAAGAATAGTAGTGGGTGAGAGTCCTTTAAAAATCCTGACTAATGTCCCTGTAGGATAGGTCAAGAGAGACTAAAATAAGGGCTTAATTGCCAATCGTCATGGGGGTTAAGCGGGGTCAGTCTCCCGACCGATCTATTACGATAAAAGTGATCTGACGGCCATTGCCCGATGCAGCCGCCAGGGAACCACCATTCCCTGGCGGTGCTGTGGCGATCAGGAGGCCGCAATACGCTTGGCGGGACCGCTGCGGTCCCACCAAGTATATTAAGAGTTTCCTTCCCACTGGCGGTGTCATGGAGGTACCTACTCCATGAACACTGTGGTGGAGAGGAAACAAAGGGGTGCCTCCTCTGCATGGGGATGCATGCAGGGGTCACAGTTATGCCCTGTGTGCATGCACCCCAGTTCCTGCATGGCATGGACTTTTCAATCCATGCTGTGCAGGAACTGTTTTTGGCGTTCCCATTTTGGTGTCCATTTCCAGGGCACCGCCGTGGGAGCATCAAAAACAAAGCCCGTCACACAGGAGGAAACTCCTAAACTGGTGACCCGGCGACCCATCTCCAAAGTCATAATCAAGCCCTAAGTTTGGAGAGTGGTATCCCATTTGGGAAAGCAAAGGCAGGGGGTGGTCTGCTGTGCTCTGCAAGCCACCATCCCTGTATTCTCAGACATTACTGGGGGGGCGGGAACACACCTACTTAGTGTGCATTAGATGTGTCAAAGAGCTGTTACTTAGGGTGAAGTGGGGGAGAGAGGGTGGGTAGAGGTCGCCCTCACTGACCCAGGCACTTGTGTGGTGAAGGAGCATGATTACAAGTATGTTGTACAAAGACACTCGCACCATTGTATTTCTTTTGCAACAGTACAGCCAGTCGCGGCTGGTGACATTTGAAAGTGGCGGGGCGTAAAAGTTGTGGACGGCGCACTGTGGCGAGCAAGTTGAAGGAGTCCTAAATGTCAGAATGTCACATCTCTAGAACCAACCCGAACAACAATATATTGTTTATCAGACATCATCTAAAGAGATATCCGCCGCTAACTAAACGAATATACTTTGTATTCGATTCGTCGTCAGACAACACTTCCTGTTCTAATGTGTGCTATCAGGCCAGCTATACGAACATCCCACACCCTTAACACTAAGCATTGGTTTCTAGGCGCGGTTCTCCTCTACCTCGACTCAAAGACAAGAGTTTAGAGAAATTTGACCAATGGGAGCCTCTCGGTTTAAGGGCCCGGTGGGGAGTGAGCGTTTAGTGTAGAAAAGGCTCTGTGTCTATAGGGAATCTTGCTCTTTCAAGGCTAGGACTGTATGAAATGTTTGTAAACCCACAAAGTTGTTCAGTGTTCCTGATTTTCACCCTCAGCAAAGTTTACAATTCCTGTCAGGAACCGAAGCTAACACCGGCTGCACACTTCGCAATCAGGGGCGTTACGTAGGCATAATCCTGTCAAAGGCAGGGGTAAAGTCAATAAACTTAACTTACCTTCCTTCCCGCCTTCAAGTTCCGACTCCAGACTCCCGAGTCCCGACTCCCGCCGCCGTCCTGTTCTTGAATTTCCCATGGTGCTCGTCGTCACGCTCACGCAGGCAGCCTACCTCCCCTCCACCACCACACACAGCACAGCACTTTGATTGGTTCGGCCGGCTGCCCCAACCACGTCATTTCTCTCTGTATGTTGCAGCATACAGAGAGCAGGGAGAGTGGGAGGGGTTACTCAAGGGCAGGGGGGAGCGGCTCTTAATACAGTTAATACTGTCTGTTTGGACAGCCTCTCAGGCTGCCCAAACAGACAGTATTAACAACAGTGGGAAAGCCACTCCCCCTGCCCTCGAGTAACGCCACCCACTCTCCCAACTAGGAACTTCTGCTTTCTCGCCGTGCGAGAAGGCAGAAACAAATATGGTAGTTATCTACTATTTGTTTCTGCCTTCTCGCACGGCGAAAAAGCAGTGGGCGGCGCCCAAACGCCCCCGTGGAGGATCCGCCACTGAGTACAGCAGTTACAGATAGAGCACGAAACCACTTTTCATATAGAACTTACAACCAGTGGGAGCCTGGCCCAGGAGAGTCCATGAGGGGGATGTATGGGATGCCTGGCAGAGAAAAGAACGAGTAGAGAGGAGTCCAATCCTCATATGTTTGGTGGGGGCATAGGTTGATGGCTCTGTAAGAGAAGGAGTGTTAGAGGTATGAGCTAGTACAGGTAAGTATTAAGTTAGTGTCTTGAAAAGATGAGAGAAAGAGCATTGTGGATATTTGAGGGCAGGATGTTCCCCAGCAGCACATCACATTTATGATGTGTTCTTGCAGAGAAATAATGATTCATTTGGACTTCCTCACTCCGTTTGCTCCAAAGCCCCATCCCCACAAGCCAGGTAAAGGCAGAGTCGGACTAGCCTGTAGGGCAATCTGTGCCTGCCCAAAAGGCTGGTCTGATAGGTTGGTATGTGGGGTGATTTTTGTGTGTTGTGTGCCTGTTTTATAGTCTGGTGGGCTGATTTTTATTAATGATTTCTCTGTTGTTATCACAAACATTGCCTGCAGCAAGCACAAATACATGCACTCTCCCATTCCCTGCAAAACATCTATACAGCGTGTCCTTACACGTTGAAAACTGCCCCAATTTGCAAATGTGGGCCACATTTTTTAGCTATCTGATTCGCTAATGAGGGCCACATTTATTTTGGTGCCCTGGCTTCTTTTCTGTTTCATTCCGACCCTGGATAAAGTGTTCACTTTAGAATGTTTACAAGATTGGTAGATCTGTAAGTGGTGATGCAGCACATGGATTCATGTCCTGGAAAATGTGACTATGGTTTACGAGTAAACTGTTGCCAATGGCAGCCTTATGCGAAACGAGCTCTTCTTACACAACAGTGGTCAGAGATTTAAAAGGCTTCCTCCTTCAGGAAAAAACTCAGAGTAGTGAAACCATAAACAGAATGTCATTTAGAACACTGGAGCTGCTAGCACGTGGCATATTATTCAGGGCAGCTTTCAATAGACAATTAAGAAAATGTTGCTCTGATATTCACCGTAATAAACGCATGTGAGAACTGAGAGCGTAACTCCAAGAACGCCCTCCTCAAAGTCAACAGGTAAATGGATACGAGTATCAGGAATACCAGGTGGGAATCGATATGGTTCAACCCTAAAATAAAATGCCGAGAGAAAATGCTCAACATGTCCTTCTGGTACAGACACGGCATCTCCACCACCATCCAGTTGGGTGACCAGGACACGCACATCACCTTCGACTCCATAAGGCTCACACACAAACTAGCAGACGTCGAGCTCTACAACTTCCTCAAGATAAAAGTGGCAGTCGCAAGAGCGGAACTCAACAAAGTCACTCCTTTGATACTACAATATGCAGCGAACCTAAATAAGATAGGTCACCAAACCTCACACCTCTACAAACTGCTATGCCCAGGGAAAACCAACCTAAACAACAAAGCCCTAGAATACTGGGAATCGCACACAGGCAAACGTCTCGCAGAGAGTGAAAAAACAAAACTATGGACATAAGCCACACACAAGAAAGTCTCTACCACCCTGGCCCAAACCAAATTCTGGCTGCTACACAGGACATACTGGACCCCGGCCAAATTAGCCGCAATAGGAATAAGAGACAGTGATGTGTGCTGGAACTGTAACAAACATAAAGGGGACCTGGCACACCTAATATTCCTCTGCCCGAAAGTCAAGAAGTTTTGAAGCTGAATAAGCGATTTCATAAACAACGCCCTAGGCCTCTCAATACAGCTGGACTTCCACACTCTAGCCACAGCTTTCATGTCACCGGCAAAAGAATCCAAGGGGGACAAAGAACTGATCGACCTCCTACTCACCGCAGCGATCAAGACAATCCTAAACAACTGGAAAGACACGGGGAAGGCATCTTTTAAGATATGGTTCAACTGGATCACCTTCCTACGAGGAGCGGACACAATAACAGCAAACCAAACAACAACGACCGACACAAATGCAGAAATGTGGCTCACCCTGGACAACTACCTATCCTCACACAAGCCCCCCTAGACCAGCACCCAAGTGGCACACAATCTTCACCATACAGGCAAGGTAGCCTGACCAAGGACACTTTTTAACGCGCACTAGTGAACCTCCATCTCTCACTCCCTTTCTTTTCTCCCTTTCCTTCCAGTCTCCTAGGGGCGAATCCCCGAACCACGTACAACGTCGCATATGACATACGAATGCAACACGCACGCTCCTACAAAAGCCGTATGTAACCTTACCAGCACATAAATGTCTGTACAACTGCTTTTCCCTCCCTGGGAGACCATGACGTTATACCTGTATACTGTACCTTGTAAATACCTCAATAAAACTATTGGGAAAAAAAGACACAGTAGAGATGTTGGGACACAAAATAGGGCTCTCAGCAAGCGGCTGGCTTTCAATTGACAAATTAGTGTGTTATGGGATTTGTGGTCAGTGGTTGATTTGTTGTAACAAAACACCCCAAAGATGGAAACCTGCTGGTGTCCTGGTAACACGTCGCTAGGTGGCAACACAGCAGTGGTGTAACTAAAGCTTGAGGGGGGCCCCCAGGCAAAGCACATGGAGGGCCCTCCTTCCGGACTGACTCAGGCCAGGGTACTTTCCTGAGGGGGCCCCTGGAAGATAGAGCCCCTCACACTGCGGGGGCTGCGTGGGACTCTGTTACCCTACTGTAACTCAGGTTCTAAATGTCTCACTACATACAGAGTTTTTACTTTCAGTTCAGTTTGGTTGCCTGGGTACTTCCTCATTCACTGTCCATGGGTAGCATCTCGGGGCCACACTATATACCTGTACTGTACTGTGCAGGCAATCTATTGGCGGCTCCTCAGCTTTTGAGCAGTGGGAAGCAGAAACATAAAATGATAACTTTGCGTTATTATTATTTTATTCTTGCTACTTTGAGGACGGGTGGGTGTATGGGGCTGCTCCTGGAACAGGGCAGGGGAGGAGTGGGTTGCCGACCCATAAGTGCGCGATGACTGTTTGGTCGTCCCTCTTGGGCCTCCCAAACCAGTCATGCGCTCTTTCCCTGTTCTCCATGCAGACAGCATTACAGCCTGCATTGAGAAAATGCTCAGGCCTCATCCCCTGGTTGAGCGTCAAACTAGGACGCTCAAAACCAATCACAGCGCTATTGGTCAGGGGAGCATGGGTGCTTACCAATCACAATGCTGTGATTGGTCAGTGGTGCCTGCTTCCTGTTCCTCAATGTGCTAGAAGAGAGCAGGAACAGAGCCGCGGGACCTGGCCAGCGGCAAGGTAAGTTTATTTTTAAATGTTTTATTTTTTTACTATTGAACCAAGAGAAACTCCCCCGCCACTCCCACGTCACCCCGCGTGATCCCCTCCACGCAGGGCACAAGTCCTGAAAAAAGAGGTGGGGGGACGCTGTCGTGACGACAGGAAGTGACGTCACGAAAGGTGCCGAGCTCCTCGTCACAGAGGAGCCAAAGAGTGAAGTCCAGCTGTTTGGCAGGGGGGATGGCGTCCCCCCCCCCCCGGTAAAATAAGTGGGGGGACTCCGTCCACCCGCGTGGTACCCCGACTCGAGCCCTGCCTCCACGCCCGCTCCGCCTCCCACTTGCCATGCCGGCCGTCACTGAGGCAATCTACATGTCCCAGACATCTGCTGCTTACACTATCCCCGGCTTGAGTGCAACTTCTTGAGGAGCTCCCACATGGGAGGCCCAGAGAGAGCAGGAGGCAAGAGGAGACGCTTTGACAAATAGGTGTCAGTGGAGGAGATGGGAAAGTGTGACGTAAGTTAGCGAGTCAGAGTGTGTTTGGAAATTAGCTTGTCTGCCTGTGTTAATGTGAGCATTTCTGTCCTTGCCTGTGTGTGTACCTGCTTGTGCATCATGTGTTTACCAGTCTACATGTCTGCTTCTCCCTGTTTATTTACGATGTTTTTTTCCGGTAGAGGAAGCACACTGTAACGTAGTGATGTAATGTGCCACAAATGTTTGTTTGTGACGCAACCAGTCTTCCTATGAGGCGTACATAGGCGCACATTCTTTTCTTGAATGGAAAAATAATGGTAAGAGCATTTTGTGAGTTTCCCCTTCGAACTCTGTGGAGTGAAAGGTTCTTCTGCAATATTTATATAGATATGAAGATGTATGCTGTAAAAGGCACCATATGCCCTTAAAAAAAGTATTGCCCCTTTCTTAGTATCTGACAGTTTTTAAACTCTTTCTGACAATGGCTATACTCAAAAGCAGATTGTTATTTAATGTTAGATCGTTAGTGCGATGTGTGTTTTTGCGAATTGGGACCGAGGGTGAGAAAGGGAGGGAGCGGTGCGAAAAGGAACTCGATGGGAACACATTCAAAGAGGCCTAGGCGGGATCCTTTCCTTTGTACACTTACACACACACTTCCTGTGTGTGACATCAAACCTTTCAGCGGCTGCCTTCACATACACGCCCCATGGGGCTCGCCGGGCTTTGAATGAGTACGTCCGTTCAGCCCTGGGAGTTACACACACACACATAACTTGGCACTGGTATTATTAGACCGCGCCACACACTGAACGTGCTTGCAGGGCACGCTGACTTCGATAACCTTCCGGGCGAGAGCGTATTCCCGCGCTTATCCCGTGCCTTATCTCAAGGGCCGTGGGCCCATGGCGCGTGCTGCGCTCTGGATTTACGTCATCGCGGCTGTTTTCATTAGGAGGTAGACGACGTTCTGCAGCAAGGGCGGCGGAAGCTAAGGAGGGGCCCATTTCAAGAGGATGCATGAAGTCCCCTTACCTATACAAGGGTCACCCTACACAAGTTAGTCCAAAGGCAGAAATAGATTGCCACCTGGCATGTATTTTTAAGTGCAGACCGCATACAGCCAACATTTTGAAAGCGAGCTAAAAAAAAATAATAATAATCAATGTATTTCCCCCGTTGACTTCTACTGCGGCCTGCATCGGGCCGATGGGCGTGTATGGGACTTGCAAGGGTGCTGCTGCAAGATCAGATATCAGAAATTAAAATATTTCTTTTTTCCAAACCTGTCAGGAGCACAGAGAAATCGCTTTGTCAATCAGAGAAAGTGGGACAAAATTGTTCACTTGCAAGCAGGAGCAGGTTACTGTCAGTGCATAATCCGAGTCACGCGAGACCAGCCCTGCCATCTGAAGCTGCAGAGGAATTGGGTTTTTGCATGCAGGGATCAGCAGGCGGGAGACTAGCCTTGAAAGTGTAGTCACCCGCCTGAATCGGGAGGGATGGCCTGCATCAAATCGGTGAAAGTAACATTTAAGAATCAGCCTAATCCAGTATTTTTCCCCTTCTGAAACATAATACTAAAACAGCAAGCACATAATGAAATAAGTTAAAGTATTCGATCGCTGTCTAAATCGTTTAAGAATGATTATTAGAGCAAACACTGGGATAATTACCATTAGAAGCTCTTGGCTGTACTAGAATAGGAAGACATAAACACGCCACCAGTGTTTTTTTACTAAGTTAAACGGCAGCCCCAAGTAGCAAGTAGTCATTTTGCAAATACCAATTTCCTGTATTATTTATTCCATACTATTAAAATAAATAAAAAGTCCTGCAATCTCAATAAAATATCATTGTGCACCTTGGGTGGAGGGCAAAGCATATTTTCAGAGCAGAGGGCTGTCCTTTGGCTGAAAACGCATGTTTCAACCATACCTCCCAACCTTTAGTGGCAGCTTGGCAGGTGAGACTTTCAATTTAAGCGCAAGACTCTTAATTTTTTTTAAAAACCACAATATGTCATTTACTTAGTGAGAAAAGTAGTTGTCTGAAATTCTGTGGTCTCTCAATGAATTATAAAAGAAAGATTTTGGGCTAAAATGTCAGGAGAAACAATACATGTTTGAGATGTAATCTAATGGAATCATCTAACTTTGAAACCTGCTGATCCGGCGCAAGGTGTAATTTTGGGTGAATCAATTTGATCGCTGTATGTACACTGAAATGTACATGGACATTATCTGAAACTCTCCCAATAATGTTGTTCAGGTTTCAGCACAATTCAGAGCTGAAATCCCACTTGCTTCCCCTACTACTAATAACAGATCAAGGCAAAAATGTCCTAGGTCACGATCTGACTTAGTGGATTAGCTGCTAACTTTGAAACCTAGTGACCAATATTAAAGTCCCAGCTTCAGCACATACTGTGATTCTGGTTCTATATGAATCAGTTATTGGGTGTCTGTGGCCCATGGTGTGGATAGTAAATACAACATCTGAAATACTCTCTCGCCTCCTCTCCTAGCTGGTTCTGATGGATATTTCTAATTGCAGATCTCTCACATAGTGAATATTTCCCAGGTGTCAGATTGGATCCAGAAACTTCAAAGTAGTACCCCTGCAAGCCAGAAGGTGGCGTCATGAGGCTCCGCACCTACAGTGTTTCTCGCTGGTAGTGATGAGTGGAGCCACATATAAGCGTTAGACATATGCTCTGACATCAGTTCCTTTCTTCTCCCTCATGAAATACCATCTTAGTCGTTTCTAAGAATGTTTTCAAAACTTTTTAACAACATTTTTCCAGTATGGAAAGGAAACTGTTAACTCCTAGGAAAACAGGGTTCAAGCCTAGCAGAGACTGTCTCAAGCAAACGTCAGCACTCTCCCAGTGCCTGTCTGCCGCTTCCAGACAGTTCCACCAACCATTTCCTCCTGTTTGAGGCTACAGTAGGAGTTTCCCATACCAAGCTAACCCAACAGCTCTCCTGGGTCTTCTGTGGCTGAGGCAGTGGCACCTAAAGACAATGCCCAGGACATAAGTGACAACAGTCAGCTCAGTCCCTTGACCCTTCAGCTGCTGCAGCCACAAAACCTTTTTAGTGTGTCCTTCATGGCACACAACCACCTTGCTGGGGCCAGGATTTAGCATCTCCTCAAGGTTGGCAATCCGTCATGTCAGACAAGTGGGTCCTCCAAATTGTCGTTTGGGGCTATGCCCTTCCATTTATTTCTGTCCTGCTGCACCTTCCACCATCAGGATGGCTGACAGAGGACCACATGTACGTCTTGCAGCAGAAAGTGCAGGCTCTTCTAGCTAAAGTGGGCATCAAAAGAGTTGTGGTCTCGGAAGTAGGAACTTGGCATTTCTCCAACTATTTCCTTGTGCTGAAGAACATCAGAGACCTTTGTCCTATTTTAAATCTTTGCATTCTCAATGCCTTCCTCCGGAAGGATGGATTCAGTATCCCACACTAGCTCTAGACCCCGGAAATTGGATGGTGACTTTGTACTTGCAGGATGCTTATTTCAATATCCTCAACCTGAAAGGGTCAAAAGGGCTACCTGCAGTTAACAGTGCTCCTTTTGGCTTCACCAGTGTCCTCATATGTTTACAAACGTTTTCACGAAAGTGATGGCAGTGATTGCAGCACACCTTCAGAGGTCGGGGTTACCAGCCTTTCCACATCTTGACGACTGACTGATAAAGGCTGGTTCGCCCCTTGCTGTTGTCAACTACCTTCAATTTACAGTGAATCCCATATCCTTATTTTGGTTTGCTACCAGTGTGCCAAAGGTCGCATCTGATTATTTCACAGATACTTCTGTTCATCGGAGCCATTCTGGATATAGTACGGTTTTTAGCTTTCCCATCTGAGAGGAGAGTCCAGGATATTCAGGCTGTGATCCTAATATTTCAGCTTCTGTCCTGGATCTCAGCGTGGATCACTCTGAGGCTGCTGGGATTGCTGGCATCCTGCTGGTGAAACATGCTAGAGAGCATATGAAGGCTCTGCATTGGGATTTATCATCCCAGGTGAGGAAGCATCAAAGGAATCTGGTAGATTGTATCTAGATGTTGGAGTACCACTGCACAAGATCGGCAGTGGTGGCTACTGGACCGCGACTGGGTCAGTGGCAAAGCCCTGTCCTTATACCACTCAGATTTGACAGATGGATGTATTACTTCTGAGTTGGAGAAGCCACATGGGAGAGGTGGAGATCAGAGGCCTCTGGTCTCCAACGAAGACTCAACTCCAAATCAATTGGTTGGAGTTGAGGGCCACAGCTTTCCTATCATCACAGTTAAGTTCAATTTAGCCATACCTTCCTTGCTAATATCCACCTACAAAGTATTTTAATGTTATCATTGTTACGTTTCACATGCTTATTCTCAATTTTTGTTGCACCTGATATTCCTATTTGCCCCTTTCACCATTTGTAAAATGCTTTTTTTTGTACTTCTCCCTGTGCACTGATCTTTGACACTCACTGGGCTTTGATTTTATCTAACACGCTGCTAGTTACTTGGTTTAAACATCTGCTAAATTTGTCCTCATCCTAGATATTACTTGCCTGTACTCATTTATTCATTGTATTCCATTTTGGTGTTTTGATATGCACACTTTAAAAAAAATATTTTTATTAAAGTTTATACAATTTGCAAGTACTAACATTAGGAACAGGGGTTCCAACCAAAAACCAGCCAGCATGTCATCACATTAGTATAAAAAGCTTCACAGTACAAGACATCAGAGATTCACATATAGAATGATACATCAAGTAAGCAGCATGCGCAATTCAGGTAGCAAAATATGTCCATACATATACCACAATCTTTAGTGTAGTCCATTGCAGATTTAATAATCACATGAATCATCGGTGGCGAACAAATAGCAGGGTACAGTCAAACCTATCATTTCAGAGTCGTGCATGGTGGAAATTTTACAATCACAATGTAAACCAATCCAGTATCGAGAGACAACACATCCCTTGGTATGCCTGCCGTATCCACATCTCCCCTAGGGCGTTGTGACTTTTGGTACAGTCCCACCCCGAGTGGCACTGGGGTCACCACGTCAATCTCTACCGCTACATGAGGCTGATCTGGCGTCTGGTGCACCCAGAAATGGAGAAATTGAGCCTGGGCGCATAGAGCATAGAGCTGCTTGTCCGGGGCACCCAACCCGCCCTGCCTCAATGGAAGAGTCAATAGGTCCCATGAGACCCTGGCCTGCCCTCCAGCCCAAACCAGGGATAGCAATTGCGATCTCAAGTGTGAGAAAAAGTGTTGCGTAAAGGGGATTGGCACGTTGACAAACAACTATAGAAACTTCTGCAATATAACCATTTTTGTCAGCGTTATCTTCCCTGCAATGGACAAGGGCAATTTAGACCAAAGTTCAACTTTACCTTCCAGCCACATTTATGCCCTGCCAAAGTTCAAGTTCCAGATCTCCTGCAGGTTTCAGCGTAGCCACACCCCAGGTATTTGACTGCCTCAGCCTTACATCTCAGTGGGAATTCAGAGGTGACTATTGGAGTACTATCCGTCAGTGGGAAAATTACTGATTTCGTCCAGTTAATGGAGACACCCGCTAGCCCTCAAAATCTGATAAATTCTCTACGGACCGGATCTAGATTTTCTTCGGGGTTGAGAATTTACAGGGTCACATCATCCTCATACAGCAAAATCAGGAGGCTTCGCGTACTGAAACCAATTCCCTGTGCTGTATGATGTTGCCGGATTCCACTGTACCTCGCATCAACAAGTCCACCATGGGAGGCAGATCCTTTTCATACCTAGCTGCTAAAACATGGAACTCAGTCCCCGCTTACCTTCGTCTCACCCAGAACCACCTAGCGTTCAGAAAGCAGCTTAAAACATGGATATTTGACAAATAATCCTCCTCCCCTTCCTGAGCGCCTTGAAACCCTCTGGGTATGTAGTGCGCTATACAAATTTTATGACTTGACTGACTTGACTTGACATAGTTATGGCACAGAACAGGGGCGAAAGGGGGCATCCCTGTCATGTGCCCCGCGATATATGGAATGGGTTAGATAACAAACCATTGACCCTGATCCGAGCTAGCGGCATTGTATACAACAACCTTATACAATTTATAAACTGGGGACTTAATCCCATGCGTGTTAGTATTGTAAACAAATATGGCCATTCAAGCGTGTCAAACGCTTTTGTTGCATCTAAAAAAATAGCAGCATGGACGTTTGGGTGAAGGTAATGTAATACCTAAAACAATGTATGCAAGTTGTGTGACGTCGAACCTCCAGGGAAAAACCCCGATTGGTCCTCGTGTGCAATCATTGGAAGGAGCGGTTGCAATCTATTTGCCAGCAGTTTAGCATAGATTTTTACATCCACTTTAATCAAGGATAGTGGCCTGTAGTACTCAACCTCCGTTTCTGCCTTCTCAGGCTTCAACAGCGTTATGATTATGGCTTCCCTCATTGACGGTGGCAAAACACCCGCCTCCAATGCCTCCTTATACACTGCGAGCAATCTGGGGGTCAGTTCTTCCACAAATGTCTTGAAGAAAGCAGTAATCAGGCCACCTGGCTCAGGGGCTTTATCAAGCGGTAAACTTTTAATGACCTGTGCTACGTCTTCCACCGTGATATGGAGGTCCATATAAAGTCTATGTGTATTGTTGAACCAAACCAAGGCAATAGAGTCTAAAAAATCCTGCAGGCCTTCTGGGCTAGATACCTGGGTGGCAGTGTACAGGGAAGAGTAAAAGCTGGAGAACTCGTTAAGAATCCCTGATTGACCCCTAATAGTGTCTCCACTTGCAGTGTTGATCTCATGTACAAAGGCTGTGGACCTGGATGGACGAATCATGCCCGCCAGCATACGGCCCGGTCTGTCACCTTCACCATATCGTCTTGCCTCGGCATATTTGCCCAAAATGTGACCTCTCGCTGCGATTCCTCAGCAAACTCCAAACGTTTTGCCTTCAGAAGTGCAGCTGTAGTGGAGTCATTCATAAAAGAGAATTGCTTTTCTAGTTCCCTTATTTGTCCTTCCAAGGTAGCTATGGTACCCCTGATGGCTTTCAGCACCCCGGCCTGCCTTGCGATGCATTGACCTATTGTCACGACTTTGAAGGCCTCCCAGAGCAAGGCCTCAGTGTCTACCGACCCAGTATTGAGAGTAAAATATTCAGAAATGTCGGATCGGATTTCCTCTTTGAAGGCCTCGTCTAGAAGCGCATGGGGGCTAATCGGCAATTTTAAGCACGCGGGGGCACATTCGGCAAGTGCAGTTTGAGCAAACAGGGGGCATAGTCTGACAGCGAGCGCGCCTTATGGACCACTTCAAGTGTCCAGGTAGCAATGTCGCACAAGACCAACCAGTTGTCTAAGCGGGACCTGGCGCTATGATGGCTAGAGATATATGTCCCCTCCTTAAGCCCCGGTTGACAAACCCGCCAAATATCCAGCAAATCCCCATCTGACATAATATCTTGTAGTGCCGCGCTAGCCTGGGGATGTAAGGTTCGAATCAAGCCCTGTCTATCAATGTCATCATTCAGTATGGCATTAAAGTCTCCATCTCAAATTACCATATGGCAGCCAGTTGCTCTAATCCGTGACCAAAGGTCGCAGAAAAACTTCAGGGAGTCGACATTTGGACCATACACAGCCGCTAGTATTTTTAACATGCCGCCCAGCCTACCATGTAATATTATACACCTCACTTCGGGATCAATATATACAGTATCTTCTCGCCAGTCCACCCCTTTCTGAATCAACACCGCCACTCCCCGTGCGTAGTTGGAGTAAATAGCGGAGTGTGTTTCTCCCCATCTACTGTGGCGCAATCGATGTGATGGCTTCACATTAAGGTGCGTTTCCTGCCTGAAGCATATGTCAATGTTGTGTCTGGCTAGATATGCATGTACAAGTCTGGCCTTCCTACCATCATTCAACCCCCTAACGGTCACGTAAGAACATTCAATGTGCTAGCGTTTGGTCCCTCCAGAAGCGCGTGCATCCAACCCTTGTGCCTAAACCTTGCAGCTGACTCCTATTCCAGGGTAACACTCCAGTGTAACACTCCAAAGAGTCTTGTATCGACATGCTGGCATAAAACCAAATAACCAAGCCCCAACCTCCACCCACTCCAACCACCCAATCAGGTTGTAGCATACCCTTCCCAATTCTAACCTTTGAAAGCTTCAAACATAATACAGGGAGACTTCCCATGAGGTCGAGGTAAAGCCGGCGATGGCCGGGAGTAATGCGGACAGGCATTCAGCGGTAACCAATAAACATGAAGGATCAGTCATACATGTGTCCCAGGGCTGCCAGGGTCCAACAAACGGTTATGTGCAGCTAATAGACCGCAGAGCACAACAAGAAATCAACCCAGCTCTGCAAAACAGAATATCTGCACATAATGCTAGCTCTCCAACAAATAAGCTAAACAGAAACCAAATAATAAATCAATCATTGTCACTTAGTCGGCCTTCCGAATTTCCTCCCATAGCACCGGTGTTCTTAGATCTCTTGCCGCCGACATGTTTGGCAAATTTCAGAGCAGATTTGGCGTCCATGAAATAATGGGCAGTGCCATCATGTGAGACCTTTAGTTTTAGCTGGGTAAAGCAGGGAGTAAGGGATCTGCGCCTGCATGAGGATGCGCTTGGCAGGGAGAAACTCTCTGCGTGCCGCCTGTACTGCCGGAGTACAGTCAGGGTAGAAGGAGGTGGTATTACCTTTGTGAGTTGTTTGTCCCTTTTCCCTAGCCAGGCGCAAAATAAAGTCCCTGTCCTGATAGTTCAGTAGTTTAGCCAGGATTGGTCTCTGCTTCCCAACAACAGGAGGTTTCGGGCCCATGGATCTGTGAGCCCTTTCAATCCCGAATACTGCGGACAAGTGAGAGTCAAACAGCTCATGCAAGAGATCCAAAACAAAGACCTCCATTTTGAAAATAGTGGTGGTCTCCGGAATTCCAGCGATTCAGAGGTTATTTCTTCTAGACATCGCCTCCAAATCATCGTTCTTGGCCCTAATAACACGCAGCAGTCTATCCATATGTAGCAACTGTTCCCTGGTTTCTACCTGAAACTCATGGAATTCTGTGTGTCTGTTCTCCAAACTGTCCAATCTGGTCTTGTGTGTAGTCACCTGGTTCTTCACGGAGTCTAACTGCGCGGTCAAGTTATCCAACTTTGTGTCGATGTTTCGCAAGCTGGAGCGCATTTCCAGCATTAGTGTCCGCAAGTCTTCCCCCTGATCATCTGCCTGCGAGCCTTGGTGCGAGTCGCTCTGTGTGTCAGGGTCAGGGTCTGTGTGTCTTGTAGAGCGTTTGTTCTCAAAGTTTAGCTTGACTGCTTTGCATCGGGCTTGCCCATGTCACCGGTAACCAGCAGTCAGTACAGGGCTCGCAAACCCACTTCTGTATTACTACCCACCACACAAACAGCCGAGCTGCTTGTGGTCGGGAGAGCGACATCCGCTTGGTCACGGCTCTGGTGGCCTGATGAATTAGGGAGTCCCCCCATCCCAAAGGAGTCGGTAAGAAACCTTGGTGTAATGCTGGACTCTAACCTCTCGTATAAGACCCATGTCAACAAGGTCACAGGGAGGTGCTTTGGCTTACTGAAGGTTCTTCATAAGGTCCTAGACCTTCTCCCCCCCGCAGCCAGAAAAACTATTGTCCATGCTATGGTGACTCCACACCTGGATTATGGAAATGCCATGTTGATAGGACTAAATCAAAAAGCCCTTCATCAACTGCAGTGCGTGCAGAATGCCGCCTTTTGCCTAGTGCTTGGGCTCCCGCGCAGAGCCTCGGGGAAGTCAGCCCTGGCTAAACTCCATTGGCTCCCTATTAGGGAGCGAATAAAATTTAAAGTCCTCAGCTTTGCGCACCGCATTGCCCAAGACAAAGGCCCGGACTATCTAAAAGATCTCCTTATCATTCATCGTCCAATCCGGAACCTAAGATCTTCTGGCGTGATGTTGTCTAAAACTCCCCGCATCCTTAGGGCCAGAATGGGCGGACGCTCATTTAGGTATCTGGCCTCCAAACACTGGAACGCACTCCCTCTGCATCTTAGGATGGAGCCGTCTGAAATTAGATTCCGGCGGAAACTAAAAACACACTTGTTTCCTACTCTGTAAGCCCTGCGGCCTGGCATCATCGGCCCCTTGGGTAATATATCAGCAGTTAGCGTGGGGACACACTGTTCTTTGTGTAGCCAGGCACTTTACAAATGATTTATTATTATTATTATTATTATTATTATTAAGTCAGCAGGACAAACCCAGATCCAAAAATTCAGGGCACCTCCACTGCAGCTTTGCACTTCGTAGTGCCCAGCCGTACCCCGCTGACGTGCAAGTTGCAGCAGATCAGCTGGCGGGAACACCTCAGGCGGGGCCTCACCGCAAGCAACGCCAGTGTCCCATGTGCTATATGTCGTCTTCAGCGTGGGCAATGGGATAAGCCCTGCGTTGGCCAGGCCGGGGCTCCTATCTGGTGCTTACTCACAGCCGCCTGGGCACCTCGTTATCCACATTCGGGGGGACACAGGAGCACATCAACCTTCCCCTCCTGCGTGCCTCTTGGCGTCCCCAAGCACAGCAACTGAGGCCTCTGCACTTATTCCCCGACGTGTGCACACCTCCCCCGATCCAGTATGAGAAATTACTCAGTCACACAGGGTTTGTGTAGGTAGTGTGGCCCCATCTACTGTGGTATAGCTGTTTGTAGCATATAGCTCCCAGTCCGCTTTCATCTGACCTCTGCTCCTATGTGCTGTGCGGGCCTTACAATCATAGCTGCCGCCTCAGGTCTCCTCCTCGCCGGGCTCCAGCTCCGATCTACAAAATGGTGGCCACGGCCTTCCGAGTTGCGCCCCTTCGTGTCACCGCTGCCTCCCAATGGCGCAGCTTAGCCCCCTCGTACCTGCAGGGAGTGTTGTTTAGGTGGCCGCCGCCCGCGTCCCCCAACTCTGCCCTCCGCCATCACTCAAAGCGCCCCAGGCACAGTGGGCCCCTGCAGCCGCGGGCTCAAGTTTCAGGGCAGCCCAGCCTCCGCATGGTTCGGGCTTCGATGAGTCAGCCGCCGCTCAGCTCGACCTCCCGTGCCCTCGGCAGTAGATGCGCTCCGCTCATGAAAGTAGCAGCAATGCGGGAGTTGGTGTCCCCGCCACTTGAGGGGGTATTTTTGCACCGCTACAGCCCTCCGTGTGCAGGATTTTATCAGGATTTTCTCGCGGCCGGCGGAGCACGCTTACAAAGCGGCCATTCCGCCGCTCGGCTAGCCACGCCCCCGATATGCACTCTTTACTACAGCACTGTTTGCGCTATAGAAAGCTGCATAAATAACTACAATAGAAAAAATTGACATCACAAACCATTACAATGAATAAAACAGTGTGCCTATTCACCTGTACACCCAAAGAAGCACAAAAAAGAAAAGAAAAAAAACAAGGCAATTGACCTCCGTTCATGCACCCATGATCAGGAAAGACATTCCTGTATCCCTCAAGCCCAACCCAACCTTGTACAATTTAGAATTTAACTAAAGACACACCTCCTTAAAGAACACCTGAGGTTCTGTGATTCTGAACCCGTTTCATAAAGGTCGTCGTATCGTGACGATTTTGGTATCAGCGGACCGCAAATGACGAGTGCGGTATGTACGAGTGTTTTTTGTCATGTTCGATTGATGGATTCACTGTGTATTAGGGATTTTGTTCTGAACCTTCGGGTTCCATTTTGTGTACGGCAGCCATTTTGTGGTTGCCCTCACATAGGCCGATGACTATGGCCGAACGAGTCTTTGGGACACGTACACCTCTAGCTGACTTCTGTGTGACCTGAGTGAGCTGACTCCATTGCCCGAAGCTAAACTTGTTGAGCCAGTTCCTTGTTCGGCAGCTGGTCAAGATAGAGATCAAAGAGCAGGACATTGCTGAGTTTATGGCACATGCACACACTCTTCTATCTTGCTTCTCATCTGTTTTTGTTCCTTCTTTTATGGCCTATTTATGGTTTGGGTTGAGGTCTTTTATTATGGGTTTGTCCGGCCTGTCCGAGCAAAAATGTTGGGCCTTACCGTGTAATTGATGGTGGGCTGGACAACTGAAAAGTGGGCTTGTTGTTATGTGATACCTTTTGCAATGTCATCTGTGATTGGACAGTTTGTAAATAATTGGTGCTAGTCAGGAATGTGATTTTTAGCATAAAAGACGATGTCTCGCAATACGAAAGTTTGCAGTCTCTAGCGAACCACCCGTGGCGTGCTTCGTAGACTTCTGTTCCTGGTTGCAGCCAATAAATTTGATCTTTGACGCCACCAAGAAGTATCCCGTGTCTCTGTATGCCAAGACAGGTGAACTCGAAGACATCGGGCGTTTCCCCTGGCGCCGCTGTGTTCTAAAAACCCGGTTCTTCACACCTCGTCACAACAAAATAACAGTTCACTTCAACTCTTATCTATCACCAACTGACTGTACCTTCTCATTTTCCCATACACACTGCTCCACTGCCTTTTGGCTATGTTCACACTACACTAGTACGACATACTTACTTACATACAGTTCTATATCAATTTGTTGGAAAGAATATTTGCAGTGTGTAATGTGAATGGAACAAGGATGTTAGTGTATGTAAGAACAAATCTGCCTCTGGAAAAGTGAGGCATTTTATCAAAGACATTATGGGTCCGTGGGTCCTTTATCATAGACCACAAAACCTGTTGGGACTGTTATGAATTTTTGTACCCTAAGAACTTTGAGACAAGAAGTACATATTTTGTAGAACACTCTGATAGCACTGCAGACTTGCATTGTCAGCTGAAGATGGGTGCAGCTCCACACCAAGCAGGCGAAGCACTGAATCTGATTGAAAAAGTGTAGCTAGTGAAGCTGTGGGATGATGCTAGCGATGTGCTCGTACATGCAAACTGCCGGTATGAGCTATGCAGAAGTGTGTAGGGCAGCCTTACAAGGCACAACAGAAACAGAGCAGAGCCCTTGAAAGTGGCGTCCCTGATACATGAAGCAGATAGGATTGTTTAACTTTCTTAATCACTTAGAGCATATTGAATTTGGTTAGTCTTTGTGTGAGGTTCCAAATAACAAGAATGGTCAATGGTGAAATTTTGGACATGTACTGAAGGTTCCTTTTGATTCCAGTGGCTTCTTTGCAATGGTTATTGGTGTCTGTGTGCTGCATTTACATTCTTGTTTTAGCTCCGGTTTTTGCCCACTAGAAACGCTGAACCCAGAAATCCATATCCTACAACTGGACCCATGATCAGTAATTGTAGCTGGCTAGAGTTCTCCAAGAAGTGACTTAACAGTTGTGAGTGGACAGCTGATAGATAGGAAGAGGAGTATTACTGGACCGGTAAGGGTAGAGGTTGGCAAAAGTGGAGAGGAGGAAGAAAGGTGGGAAGAAACAGGAGCTCTGCAGCATAGCCATTAGTCACAGACCTCCAAGCTATGCTGTCATGTCTTAGTTAATCCCTGACTCCCTTTCGGTTATGTTATGTTATATTGGACTTCTATAGCGCACGGCTACTCCAAGGAGTGTCCCGGTGATTTATTATAGACCAGTAGCAGCGGTTGTGCTATGCCTTCTAGCGCTGACCGGAGAACAGAGGAGCGTGGACATAACTTCACCTGGACTCACTCGTGTTGAGTCGTGCCCACCATTGAGAGCTGCAGGTGAGTTGGGGCAGACTGGAGGTCTCGATAACCGCAGTACATGATGATAAGCCAGGCACTTTAGTACTACAGGACTGGCACAGCCATGTTGGGGGCCTTAAATTGACCCACCAGGGCTGCCTTCTTTTGCTTGTGCGGATACAACCATCTAGTCTGCTCTCATTGTCTCTTTTCTCTCCTTTGTTCTCTCCTCAATCAAAGTGAAAGCTGGCAGCCATACGGGGTGTGGGGCCATTTCCTGTTTTCCTAGGGGAAGCCAAGGAATCTATTGAGGGGCAGACAAGGACTTATGAATTCTAGCCCTTGTTTCTGTGGACAGGTTTACACCATATGTGCCATGCAATCTATGTTTGAATACCCTGTTGCTGTTAAATTTCATGTGTAATGCGAATCTGTTTTCTGATGAAAACTATGTATAACTTTTAAATTTGTCCTCGTGTAAACTGCTTATTTGCAAGATGAACAGTGGCTAATGCGAAATGACGGAGCATTCTGCAGAACGTGACGACCCCCACCCCCCCAACCCGTGTCTCCCATATATCACAGATATTCATTGGCCTTGTGCTGGATGAGGAATGTCTGGGGGCCTCCTGGAGGGTTGAGGGCCCCATCACCTACAGGGGCCTGCGTTACGCCCCTGAAGTTGAAGCTGTTCTCATGTAAAGCACACCAGTGCCCATTGGTTCATGTTCACCCTACAGAAAACTATATAAAACTTTATAAATAAATAAATAAAATACAAAGAGAAATAAATACATTTTTTAAAGTTGGTCGTCAAACACGTTGACAGTACAACTGACCGTAAGATGCATGGAGGCAGCGTTGTGCGTCCACTGACTTCAAACTTCCAAGTACACTTTGAAGCATCCACGTGCTGGAAATGAATGAGCAATTCACTTTTTAAGCCACACAAGGGCCCGTGGCATGCCGAGTCCTCAATCTATATTCCACGTGAGGAACAGCCAGGGGCAGAACGTGCGAATCCAGCCACATATATTGCAGCATCAGATGACTGTCCTCTCTCTGTTCATCCCCACAGACCCGTAAAGTTCGGATAACAAAAAAAATCTCTGCCTGATGCCAAACTGGCGTGTGCTGAAACCCTCTGAAGCATGCTCAGATTTTAAGGAATGCCTGGTCCGCCGCCAAGAGACAGCTCAGTCACAACGATCTGAGCAGAGTTAAGAGCCACTTCTGCTTTTTCGCTCATGAGGCGGCTCCTACCTTTCCTTTGGGAGCCATTTGAACTAGAGGGATCTTTTTCAAAAGCGTTTACAGCTTTAGCCTTCATTCTGCTGGCACTAAAATCACAGAAATCATAATTCTTGGCAGATTTAAAAAACACAGCATTACTCACCATAGGTGATGGCCTTTTATTCCCTGTTTTCGCCTCTTAATTCTTGGTTTCATGGCTGTAGGCATTATTTCAACACCTTCAGCCAATATCAAGGTTTCAGCATATTCTGTGGAGTTCATGTGCATTGACCTAACGCACGCCTCCTTTACTTTTCGTTCAAGTTAGTACAGGATTCAAAGTTGTTTCTTCTGTATAGCACACTTCGACACTGAATGCTGCAATGTGGTTTGACTTCAATTATATCACTGTAATTTCTACAGAAACAAGCATTTACAATGCAATGGTTTTGCCTTTGACAATGTTAGAGCTATTGGCATTGTAAATGTTAGATGAAAAATTTATGTTTTTTTTTGAGTAAACATAAATAAATGGTGTTGTTGTTTAGTAGTAAATAGCTTTATTTTTCGAAATTGTGAGACTTATTGCATTTGCACTTATACACACACACGGGTATATGTACACAGAGCTATACATACACAGAGAGCGAGAGAGAGAGCTAGAGTGAGAAAGACAGAGAGAGAGAGCTAGAGGGAGTAAGACAGAGAGAGAAGGAGCTAGAGAGAGTAAGACAGAGAGAGAAGGAGACAGAGGGAGCTAGAGGGAGTAAAACAGAGAGAGGGAGCTAGACAGAGAGAGGGAGCTAGAGGGAGTAAGAGAGAGAGAATGAGCTAGAGGGAGCTAGAGCGAGCAAGACAGAGAGAGAGGGAGCTAGAGGGAGCAAGGGAGAGAGAGGGAGCTAGAGGGAGCAAGACAGAGAGAGGGAGCTAGAGGGATTAAGACGGAGAGAGAAGGAGCTAGAGGGAGTAAGACAGAGAGAGAGGGAGCTAGACGGAGCAAGACACAGAGAGAGGGAGCTAGAAAGAGCAAGACAGAGAGGGAGCTAGAGGGAGTAAGAGAGAGGGAGCTAGAGGGAGTAAGACAGAGAGAGAGGGAGCTATAGAGAGTAAGACAGAGAAAGGGAGCTAGAGAGAGCAAGACAGAGAGAGGGAGCAAGAGGGAGTAACAAAGAGAGGAAGCTAGAGGGAGTAAGACAGAGAGAGAGGGAGCTAGAGTGAGAAAGACAGAAAGAGAGGGAGCTAGAGGCAGTAAGACAGAGAGAGAAGGAGCTAGAGAGAGTAAGAGAGAGAGAAGGAGACAGAGGGAGCTAGAGGGAGTAAAACAGAGAGAGAGGGAGCATGACAGAGAGAGGGAGCTAGAGGGAGTAAGATAGAGAGAGAAGGAGCTAGAGGGAGCTAGAGCGAGCAAGACAAGAGAGAGGGAGCTAGAGGGAGCAAGGGAGAGAGAGGGAGCTAGAGGGAGCAAGACAGAGAGAGTGAGCTAGAGGGATTAAGACGGAGAGAGAGGGAGCTAGAGGGAGTAAGACAGAGAGAGAGTGGGAGCTAGACGGAGCAAGACACAGAGAGAGGGAGCTAGAAAGAGCAAGACAGAGAGGGAGCTAGAGGGAGTAAGAGAGAGGGAGCGAGAGGGAGTAAGAGAGAGGGAGCTAGAGGGAGTAAGACATATAGAGAGGGAGCTATAGAGAGTAAGACAGAGAGAGGGAGCTAGAGAGAGCAAGACAGAGAGAGGGAGCAAGAGGGAGCTAGAGGGAGTAAAACAGAAAGAGAGGGAGCTAGACAGAGAGGGAGCTAGAGGGAGTAAGATAGAGAGAGAAGGAGCTAGAGGGAGCTAGGGCGAGCAAGACAGAGAGAGGGATCTAGAGGGGGTAAGACATCTAGAGAGGGAGCTATAAAGAGTAAGACAGAGAGAGGGAGCTAGAGAGAGTAAGACAGAGAGAGAAGGAGACAGAGGGAGCTAGAGGGAGTAAAACAGAAAGAGAGGGAGCTAGACAGAGAGGGAGCTAGAGGGAGTAAGATAGAGAGAGAAGGAGCTCGAGGGAGCTAGGGCGAGCAAGACAGAGAGAGGGAGCTAGAGGAAGCAAGGGAGAGAGAGGGAGCAAGGGAGAGAGAGGGAGCAAGGGAGAGAGAGGGAGCTAGAGGGAGCAAGACAGAGAGAGGGAGCTAGAGGGATTAAGACGGAGAGAGAAGGAGCTAGAGGGAGTAAGACAGAGAGAGGGAGCTAGAGGGATTAAGACGGAGAGAGAAGAAGCTAGAGGGAGTAAGACAGCGAGAGAGGGAGCTAGACGGAGCAAGACACAGAGAGAGGGAGCTAGAAAGAGCAAGACATAGAGAGAGGGAGCTAGAAACAGCAAGACATATAGAGAGGGAGCTGTAGAGAGTAAGACAGAGAAAGGGAGCTAGAGAGAGCAAGACAAGGAGAGAGGGAGCAAGAGGGAGTAACAAAGAGAGAGGAAGCTAGAGGGAGTAAGACAGAGAGAGAGAGAGCTAGAGTGAGAAAGACAGAGAGAAGCTAGGATTTATCATGTAATTGGGGAAGTCTTAAATGCCAGTGTCCAGCACATTTACTCAAAATGGCCGTCCCTGTTCACTTGTAATATCTAGGAATCAACTTAGACATCACAGAGGCAAACTGTCCCCGTCTGCCTAAAAATGTCACGTTTCTACCGACAGGGGCAACCTCGGATGCTGGGATCCCAACGACCAATTGCACCTTTTCCTTGTTTCCCAGCCTTGAGCCCCGGTGACAGAGGGCCAGGGAGTCGCAGACTGTACTTACGTTACTTGGTACCAGTTCTCGTAAATCACCCAGGCAGCCCCCGGAAGTACGTTTTCGGCCCCACTTAGAAGCAGAACCTGGCTCTTGTCCATACACCGAGGCTAACCGGGGCGGGCGATGTGGGCCGGGGGGGGGGGGGGGGGAGGGGGCTGAGAAATAAATCATAAACAGAAATAGAACTGTAAACATTAAAAACGAAAAGTTCATCTAATAACATAATCACACACATACCCAGTAGTCAGCGTAACGTGTGATGTTTGTGTGGGCATTCCATTAGCAGTCAGTTGTTGGGTGGGGGAGCCGGCGGCGCACAGCAGTCTGCTCCGAAAGGTGAGCCGCCGAGTCAGCGGACACGCCAAACAGCCGCATGACGTCGCCAAAAAGCGAAAATCTGGTCAGACAAGTGAACTCGTCATCTTTCCGCCCCCTTTTTTGGACACATGATGATAGTATTTCCTGTCTGCATTGTCACACATGTTGGTAATGTTCCCATGTGTCTACACCCTGGGAAACCTTTGAGAACTTACAATATCTGTTTTTTTTTCTTTTACAGTTCTTTAGTATTCCTCTCTGTCTTTTCTTTGTTCCTTCCACTTTTTTTGTCCATATTGTTAGTAGATATGCATGACTAAGGAAGCCCAGTAAGTTAAAACTGATATTTCAGGCTTAATCTATTAACCCTATGGAGACCTTAACACTGACTATATGGAGATCTTCATGAAAAAATGGAAAGGAAAAAAATAAATAAAGTTTTTACACTAAATATTCTGCCTAACATTTCAGCTTTGGTCTTGTATCTACTCTAAAATCTGACAATATTTCTGCTACGCTCATTATATTGTTGATGTTTGTTATGCCTTAAGTTCAATGAAGTCTGCAGTCTGTTCTAATGATCTTGTTTTGGGTGCATGTGACCAAAATGTAGGGGGAGACCAAAATGTTTGGTCTCCCCCTAAAATATAGATGGTGAAGGCGAGACTTTCCACCCAGAGTAGTCACCCAGAGTGTACTAAATCTTAGAGGCTCATTCAGTGGTTATTTAAGGACCATGACTAAAATAGTTTTTAGGTCTACACTGCCCCTCCGCGTGATCCACTCTCTTCCAGTAATGTCTCCGTAAACTGCTGACGTAGGCACACCCACCGTCCTTTGCAGCCTATTCAGTACCAGTACATTCTGGCACAAAATCTCTGTCTCAAATTACTTCCACAGATTCCTGCCCTGGATCAGTGCCTGATACCTGCCACACATTTGCTCTTCCCCTGAAACCCGGCGAAGTTGTCGCTGCTTCTCCGGAGTTCGCCAGTGACAGGCTGTCACCGCCCCGGTCCTCTGTCCGCCCCTCGGATTCAGGGGGCTCCGGGCAGGCGGCGCCGCGGACCACGATCGGGGAATCAGCGCACAGGGCCCGGGAGAACCAGCAGAGCGACCGAGAGAGCGTCGAGGCAGCGGTAAAGGGGCGGGAAAGGGAGCCGAGGCAGCGGTAGGGGGCGGGAACGGGGCCGGGGAGACAGAGAGCGAGGCAGCAGTAGGGGGGCGGGAACGGGAGCCGAGGCAGCGGTAGGGGGCGGGAACGGGAGCCGAGGCAGCGGTAGGGGGGCGGGAACGGGGCCGAGGAGACAGAGAGCGAGGCAGCGGTAGGGGGGCGGGAACGGGAGCCGAGGCAGCGGTAGGGGGGCGGGAACGGGGCCGGGGAGACAGAGAGCGAGGCAGCGGTTGGGGGGTGGGAACGGGTTCGGTGACACGGAGAGCGGGAGAAGGGGTGGGAACGGGCAAAAAGAAAAAGCACAAAAAAAAAAAGCAAGCACTCACCTGGACTTCTTCCGGGTGCCTTCAATGCCGGAGCAGATTCGGGGGCGTTCCCGAGAAGAGGCTTTCGGCTGACGTAGCCAAAAGCCAAAAATTCTCGGGAACGCCCCCGAATCTGGTCCGGCATTGACGGACGGAGCCCTCTCCCAATGGCTAGCCTCCATTTATGGAGCTAGCCAATGGGAGGAGGGGGCGTAGACCCGACACCACACACAACTCATAAGGTTTTTTGGCGCATGCGTACTTTGTACGCATCGCCAGTCAAAACCTAAAAATGCAGTTCAAGTTGGCCTGTCACAGAGTTTTGGAGGTATCAGCAACCTGTTCAGTGTTGGGATGTTGACCTGGCCCAGCAAGTCAAGTTTTTACTCTCGTGCACTGACAGCTGCCTCTGAATCAAATATGATCAATGTTGCCACACAGTTATGGGATATGTCTCTCAGATCAACCCTAAACATTCAATGTATTAAATCTTTACAACAAAGAAACCAAAATGCAACAGCAAAAATTACAAAATCAGGGGCAATTTTAATTCATTACGTTTACAACTATCTCTGTATAAGAAACTTTTTGGTTGCCCAAAGAAGGCGTGCAGAAGATATGGAAAAATCAGGTGCTCAGTAGAAAAGAGTAGATAAAGGCATAGAAATATTCACAATATTATATTCACAATAGATCAGTTGCACAGTTCACCATCTCACAATAACCTGGCCTATGATATAAATGTTATACACATTTTTCAATCAATGGAGACATAACTTCCAAAAGCTTATTGTACCAGAAAATGTGTCTCACAATCCAGGTATTAAAAAGGGGGGGAGCATCGACGTTTCGACTCGTCTTAGGGCCTAAAGGTGAGTTGGACCGTGGCCATGTGAGTCTTCATCAGGACTAGTACATTGGGCAACCCAAGGAGTAGTGTTGGCCCCTAAAGACGGTCCTAAAAGGCAATTTCTTTATGTTCAAAAATCGTATATAGCTCAGACCGTAGGTTCTTGGGCATATATGGAGATGAATCCACGGAATCAATCCTCCTAGTCCCTAATGGTAGGCGTTCAGAACGCCTACTTTAAATATCCCTGAGAATTGAATATGCAGAGATTTAAGCCTGCTACACCATAAGAACTAATTATTCTATCTACTCTTCGTGGATAAGGAATTAATACTAATCTTGGGACAAAGAGTGAAGACATTCCACTTGGTCCATCCCCACTATAGGGGCCAACACTACTCCTTGGGTTGCCCAATGTACTAGTCCTGATGAAGACTCGCATGGCCACTTCCGAAGAACTAAGGGCAGGAAAGGGCAGTGGGAAACTCCTTGAATTCAAAGTGACCCACCGTCTCCTCTCTCAAACACTCTGCAGTCTAGTGATGAAAATTTTTCCCACCTTGTCATTCTTGCTTGACTATATTAAAGTCCTTTGATTGGTAAGCAGTATGTGACAGATCTCTTGAGTTAGTCTGGTGATGGCTGTTTTTTGGATGCATACAGTACTAGTTGATGGACAAGACCGGTAGTAGGTATATCTGATGTGAATGTAAGAGGGTTAAGTTACTCTGGACTGATTGCCTGTGAGTGTTATTATATTAGTATTAGAGTGGGCCAATATCGCCCCATCATCACACCTCAGCTTTGTTTTTGTTTTTTTTAACGTTTCACTAAAGGAGTGAACCAAGCTCAAATTCCATGTCTCTCTTTTCGTCTCTCTGGGCCTCCAAGAAAGATGGCTGTCACATATGCAGCCCCCCCCACCCCCCAACCCCCCCCCCCTTAGAACTACAAAAACGTATGAGATCGTGGAAATTGAATCAGCCATTATTCAGCTTCCTCCTGATATGAGCAGGTAGGCTGTGTGCCTGTGGCTAACAAACTGAATAAAGCACCTTTACATGCACCGACAAGCACCCATATAACGTGTCTTACACTTTCTCTTCCCATTTTGTAGGAAACACATGCTCCGAGAGATCAGTTTGTGATATTCTTGGTGCGCAAAGTACAAATACCGGCAGTGTCTTACACAGAAAAAAATGGACGGGAGCTCTACAAAAAAGTGGATATTCCACAGTGATCCGTCATTCATCCAGATGTTATGCACAGTATTAACACAAATTAATTTCTACAAAGTCAATGCACCATTTGTGTGGTTTAAGATTATTTTCGCCATCTATTTTAGGGATAATTGAATTATAGTACACATTTTTATAAGCATTTAACACCAGAATCAGTTTTTCAGAATATTCCCAATTAGTTACCTTCTGACCATGATAAGTAGATACATCATTCACCCATGTGATCCACCAATGAATATTAAACAGAAAAAACACAGAAGAAGACCCTGAAACAATATTAACCTGCACCACTGACCTTGACTATCAAATTAAGGAGACACCAAAATACCTAGATGTTCAGACTGCCTTTCAAATACCTGCCGCGTCAAGCAGGATAGATGTTGTCGACTTCCTATACCCTTATGGATTTTAATGGATCACAGCTGCTATTTCTTCTGATATTCACTCCTTTTCCCAATATTTCGCTGTGAAGTAACAATTTGAAATGCTATATTTAAGAAGTATGTACATAAATGAGGCAGAGATGCTGGTGCAAGAATAAAACTTCTGGTTCCACGCTTAGGATCTTCGTACTGTGTGTAATCTAGACATTGGACCTAAGGCTTGAAAGCTTATCCCATTCCAATGTGTAACAAGCCATCAACTTGTACAACTATGTGTTCTGCTTCTGTGTAGGAAGTCTCCACAAGCTGGGCCGAGGAGCTTTTAAGTTCAACAGATAAATAGATGACAGATGTACAATGGGCACTAACCAAATAAATTATTGTGGTACTTGCAGTGCATACCTTATAGTCAGAGTATCAAAAGACACATTAAGCAAATGATATACAGTTTCAAAGAATGGTTGGTGAAACTAAAATACATGTTTGCAAAAGTATCTTTTGTTACCACACTTTGTCCTTGGTGCTAAGATACATAGCATTGAAACCCCACTGGAAAAACATTTAGTAGCATTGTTCAAGCCAAAGGCATGAGGAAACCATTTGTGAGAGTACACACAAAGAAATGAGTGACACTAGCATCATGCTTTCGGTATTCATGCTGGGTCAGCTGAGTAAAGAACACTACTTTTTAGTCATTATTCAAATTAATTTAGGGTTTTATCACTCTTCAGGAGTGTTTCCAAAGTATGATAATTCCCTGTAGAGGACAGCTTGGGAGAGAATGCCAAAAACTCATACAAAACATATTGAGGCCACTTCACAAACATAAACTTAGACCCGAAGTCTACATTTAGACCTGAACTCTAAGTTTAGACCTGAAGACTAAACATAGACGTCAGGTCTAAATGTACCTTTGTGAATCGGGCCTTTGTTATTGGTCAATGTTAGGCATAAGGGCAATGGGCTGAACGACAACATTTTGTGAAATGGAGAGGCACTCACCACTTAAAGGATCAGAAAATCTAACTCTAGCATGCTGTCCTTGATAAATCCCCCAGCCCGCCCTCTGACGTTATTGAAAAATATATAACAATACCAACATTCTGGGCCAGTAACTGTCCTTTGCAGGGAGAGTGATGTTATAACAAGTGTAATCAAGTCAATTGTGATAGGGATTTTCAATAAATATGATACATACTTCGGATAATACGGAAATCACCAATATATTCTATCCATGCCACCCTATAAGAACCTTATAACCATGCTTTTTTATCACTATCAACTTGTTCTTGATTTTGCCTGGCAAACCTCCCATAAGAGACATTGTTACTTATTACTGACTATTTAAATGATTTGTGTGTTGTTTGGCATTCTAACTGGCATTCATTGTTCATTTGTGGAGGTACGTCTAGTTAAAAGCTCTGTAGAACAACTTGACTTTTAACAGTTTTTTACATTTTGTATCATTTGAAACGAAGCACAGCTATGGTTTCCAAAATCTCAGGACTTGAGCCCCCACATATCTGCTTCCAGGATTGATTCTTGTTAAGTGTTGCTGATGGATTAGAAGGACAAACGTCAATTTTACTAGCTGAGATGGAATATGAAACCGGACTTTGGACATTCCTCAGGTCTTTGCCCCAAGAAGCATTCTGTATAGTGCACACATTTGAGATTGTATTCACTAGTCCTTCATGAACCAGTGGAGACCCTGCAGAGATGGCTTGACCCTCTCTATATATGTGCGAGCCCATTTTTGTAATCTGGTTTTGTAATTTCTGTAGAATGTTGATGATTTTTTGAGGCCATTGTAGATTACGTTATAGTATTTTCGATGTGCCATGACCAGAGACCTTGTCAACTCCGTTAGATGATTTTGGAGGAGTGGGAGGATTTTAAACGTTGATGACCTTGGCAACCATGTTGTTTGTGGGGAGAAGGTGGGATTTGAGTTGAAAATGATTCACAGAGTTCTAAGTAACTGATAGGAGGAGGGCCAAAGTTCAGAAGCCAATTGATAGATAGCAGTTTGGGGGTGCCACCCCATATAAGATTAACTTTTATGTTTTGCTCCTTCAAAGCAGAGAAATCTCCCTTAATCCAGTAGTTGATTTCATTGAGGCTCACTATAAACTTAAACATTGTCTCTGGGTTGTTCTTCAGATGTGTATGAATCTGCAAGTAATCTGCATACAAGCGCAGGTACTGATCACATACTTGTACCTGGGAAGGCAGTAGATGCTGAACAGCATATGTGAAAGAAAGGATTCTCCACATTGATTTTCTCCAATAGGGAGCTAGTGATCGCTTATTTCATTCCAAAGTGCACCATAGCACTGACTATGGAAGCATCTATTATGTTTGCGACATTTCTGCAAGGCGTTAAGGTGCTTCGTCGTAGATGCAGCTGTACATGTTTCCACTGGTAAATTAGAGGCCTCTATTTTCAGGACTAGGATTGAAATTTCCTCCTTTCTCATTTATTGAAAGACGCCAGTTGTGATAGAGGTGGTGCAGGATTGGGATGCCTGGTAGGATGTTGCTGTCTGGTTGCTTGGAACTAAATCAAAATATTTCATTTCAGTAACTAGAAAATTTACAAGGTTTTCACAATATTGCCGAGATGTGCAGTGGTTACTTTTTAACACCTTAGAATGAGATATTTCACAGAAGAAAGGTGTGTGCTTGGATTCTGAAAGCCGAACTATGGAATGCCCATTGTAATTAGCGTATAAAGCCTTGGATGGTGAATTACATGACAATGCAGCTGGATTCTTAATGAGTATTACAATACCTCCCATCAGAAGACAATCAATCTATAAGATTTTGCACAGGGCTTACAAATCAAACAAACACTGTAATAATAAAGGCTTGGATTATGATTGACATATTGGTATTCCAACTATTGACACATAGATTATGTGTATATCACTTGGTGAATGGTGTTAAGCTGCACAACAGGCATTCTAAGATTGCTCACACTAGAGATCATTTGGAGCTATGACTAGAGAGAAGTGAATTACCAGTATATCTTAGTTCCTAAAGTTCGAGGTTGAAGATGAGTCAAGCACATACAAGAGTCATAATGGTTTTCAATAGCTATAACATTTGTCCGGTATAAGTCTAGTGTACACAGTCCTCACTGTCCAAATAGAGTACGATTGTGACTGATGGCACGCAGAGTTACCTGCTCAATTACCATACTCACCTGGGCCCATAAACATACACATTTTGAACAGGTAATCCTGCTATACCCTTTGCCTATCAGGATTTTATTTTAATTTAGGACTTATACCTATACACATTGACTTACCAATCCATGTCACCTGTATTTAAAGTCCTAAGGGATCGAAAAAGGAGTTAGAATAATAGGTAGAAAATAACATTTACCTTCATAAAATAACCACAGACTCGGGAAAAGTTTCAACACTTTATCTAATGCAAAGTCTTAAATGTCAGAGTCCATGCAAGAGCAGTTAAAGCCTTTTCAATTAGAAAAATAACAACTGATTGCAACGATATGCAGAAATATTATGAGATTTCTTTTAGACATTGATATCTGGGAAGGGTGAGAAAGGGAAACAGTTCAATGACATACCACACAGATTATATTTACCTAGAATGGTGTGAAGACCAACCCTGGCCACGGGCTGGGGCAAAGAAACAGGGTTCCAGACAAATCCGGTGCCGACAGGACAGGTGCAGATCAGGACAGAACAGGTGCAGATCAGGACAGGACCTCAGCTAAGTGCAATCCCAGCGTCACACCCCTCTCTCTCTGCGGCTAAAACTTGGACCCCGACTGGGTCATCGATCCTTCTCCCTCAAGCAATTCCCGATTCTAATGACAGAGTGCTCGACTAGCACCTCTGCTCTCGATCTTCTCCAGCATACGTTGGGTCAGTGACAGGTCTGTGACAAGTCGGACAATCTAACTAGCTAAGCCTACCTTAGTTATACCATTTTCCAGGGCAATGTAACACTCCCTAGTGTTGCAAATTCATGTATTCCCTTGGTTTGATTGGTCAGAAAGGCGAGGAGAGGTCATCACACCACACCAGTATGAGATCATTTCCATTAAATTGATCAATGTTCCCGCCCATAATTTACTTTCCCATGAGTTTATTCCACCCAGCATTACTGTAGCAAAATGATATACAAATAGAACAATTTATATTTTCTCTTCCTCTGGAGAGTTCACAAGTTCGGGTTCCCAGGCACATCGCAGGCAAGACCGTCGTTGGCTTTAGTTCAATGTCATGGCTTGAGGACTTTGACTCATGCGCGGTGCAGTTTTCAATATGGCGTTACAAGTCACCAATCAGTCCCAAATGTGAGCTATTAATAAAGTCAAAGAAAGACACATTAGAATGCGAAAATAAATGAATGCACTGTTTACCACTTACCTCTACTCTATTCCCATTACTTTATTTTAACTATAGCATTAATAGTTAAGCAGAACGAACAAAGTTTAGTTCAAGCAGTAGCAGGTGCATAATTGTGTAAGATACGAAGCGGCCATCTCCAATACTAATGCGCAGCTGCAAGAAATTCCCACCAAAGCATAGATACGTCACACCACTTGGATGTGGCAGACACATGCGCAGAAGAGTTCCCACGTTTTCGCCGGCCATATTAGGTCACTCGAGTTACTGTTAGTAAAAGCACATAGGCAAGCTTCCCCTGGATGCTAAAATGTTGTGTAATGCAATTATTAGTAATACAAAACATGTTGATTAATATATTACATACTATTTCGAGAGGATTGAATCCCAGCAAGTCTCTTTACGTATGAAACCTTGCTCCATAATGGCCTTTAAAAGAAAAATAGTTATAAAACAAGAATAGTCCCAACTGTGTGCAGAGCCATTTACCACTAATTTCCAGGGGCTTACGCCACTATTGGACCCAAAACTGAACACCAAGGGCACCCCTTTAGCTTTTGATTCTCAGGGATGTGAAATCAAACAGCCCAAGGCTTATCCTGGGAGGTGGTGTTGGCTTAGAGACTCGGCAACCAACAAGCATTGAACAGCAGTCAACAAACCATTATCCAGCCATTACTTTATTACAGTTCACAAAATTAAAATGATACTAGCATAAATCACAGTGGGCAGTTCTAGAGGGAACTAACAGAAGCAGTTATTTTGAACATTAGATGGAAAGATTATTATTAACTGTGCTTTGGTCCAATACCCTTGTGCCGAGGAACCCCTTGGTTCCGTAGACAGTAGTTATGATATCAAAATGTGTTACACAGCCATGCTTGAGTCCCAAATAGTTTCTCTCAGCTTCCCTTCCCTCTCTTTTTCCCAGGTTCATTGTCAAAATACCTTTTTGATAAATGACTCTGATTCCTATGATCTAACTAAACTGAGCTCAGTTACCCCTGTCTGCTCCAGGGCTCCTGAAAAAATTCCAACACTACCTAAGATTTTGTTGGAGTGTAATCAGACAAGGAGGTGGATTATTGTCACTATTTCTTTTGCATGGCTAGTGATAAAACCATGCAAGTTGATCGTTAGGGAGAATTGACTCTTTACTGGTAAAGCTTCAAGGCGCTCCATTACTTACTGTGATCAGCGACCATATTTTAATACGACTATTATCAGCAACGCCTATTGTGTTGAAGCTTTTATTGAATTATACTTCTACTTGATAAACTGGCCAATCTATGATGATATAAGTGTCACATCCTTGGAGCCACATCCATCTTGGTCTTATCAAAGGTCTTGCCCCACCTTGATGCTCCAGCCTAGATTATGTGGAGGGCACACTGAAGAGTGTGACTGATTAAATGAGGTCCAGAAGCTTCCCTTGAAGGTACTATGCCCTCCTGTTGCCTTTGGAAAGATGTAATGACTTTTTTGCCCCTCACAAGTGCTTCATGAAATAGACAAAAGATAGATTGTTATTGTTCACTTAGACACATTTGGACAGATTGTTTTCTTGTTGTGAACTAGTGCTGCCTCCAGGAAAACAGATCAGTGAAATACTGAGCAGCTGTTTAAATCAGCCACTTCCTCTTTCTCTGTGCAGGCTGCACCCACCTGTACTTTAAAGAGGGGACAGAGATCTCCCTGCAGGCATGTATATGAGTGACTGTTCCTAATTGCAGCGGTATTTGTGGGAGTGTCTATGGGATACCCTTTCCTACCTTGCAGGGGTCTCACTGAGTGGTGCACTGACTGTACACTAGCTTTTTCTGGTGCGCACTCAGCACGCTTTCTGTTGTGCTCTTTGCCTCTGAGCCCCCATCCATAATAGGGCGTAGACACAGAGGCAAAATGTTTCTCTCTTTAGGATTGGGTCACGGCCCAATGCTAATGAGGGAACACCCCCCTGGAGTTAGCAGGTATTCTTAGTTTTTTGTCCTGAGCTGTGCCCTCAGGGCAGCACTTTTTCCAATTCAAAATTATTACTTTTCAGCCCTTTGTTAATATTAATATTATGTCGATGTAAGCGATGATGCACATATGCACAAAAATGAAATCGAGCACTGTTGTTGAAATCACCCGATAGTACCTCTCCATCAACCCAGGGTCAGACATATGTAGTACAAATGCGCAAACAGGAACATCTCAGATTAGTCCCCCAAATAGGTAGTGACATCACAAAGGTCTGGTGTGATTGGCCCCAATAAAAAAAAACTCATGTCCAGAGGGGTGTGTGTTCCCAAAACATCATAAAGTTAGATGCCACATGAAGTTAGAAACACTCAGCCAATCAGGACACAGCATACACAGCACATGCAGTGATCACGCACTCCCCGTGCCGGACATCTAGACACGTTACCCACTGGCCCTCATAGTGTCCATGCAGGTTGAGGCCCACCTGCATTTGTTTTCAGGTGGGAGACATGTATGGCTTCATGACTAAGCCCACATTCCTCTTCCTAAACAGGATCTATTTTTGTTGTATTTTGCTCCTAGAAATGTATATAAAGGCACTCAAAATAGTTGTACTTTCAGTCAGTACTCAGTCCCTGACTCTGCAACTGTGCTTGATTTGCCAAACATCTCTTGGTTTTTTTTTTTCAAGGTAAATTCATATTCGAGCAACACCTTCCTAACAATATTTTGGTTATTTATAATTTCCCCCCAAATATTTCAGGACTGGAGTTAGGATAGTAAATAAACCCCCTGAAATATTTATAGCATGTTGCTCCTTTCCCAAATATTCTAGAATGCGAATTAAAATAGAAAATGTATCCTTTGAGTGTCCGCCACTCCCACTGCTGCACTGGGGGTGCAGTTCCGGGCAAGAAACCCGAACGAGGAAGATAGCACAGGTCCTCTTTGTGTATCGGCGCTATCTGTATTACAGAAGAGGTTGCACAAGCATCTGCACCTTCTATTACAATACTACAATGCCATGGGGATGCAGAAAATGAATGCACACATCCATGGAACTCCTGGGGCTCTGTTTGTAATATGACTCTTGTACTACTTTTTCTTGGACTCTAATTGCTATGGTGGGTGCAGGAAAACCTGCACCTTTTGATCCGTGAAATTGCTCACATTTGGAAGCAGGAGGCCCTGCATGTAGCGACGTCCTGGCAGAAGATGTTTGGCTGCAGATTGAAAGATCTTGTACTTCTGGCACCCTTCTTCATCTCGTTCTCCTGCAACTCCAGTGCCTCCCTCCCTATGGGGACATCCTACCTGCCCTCCTGCTCAGAGGCGGCCGACCATTCTCTACAAGGAATATTAGAAAACTAGAGTAACATTGGTCGAACGCTGTGCATGTAACGAAAATCAATGTGATTGCTTTTGGCTATCAACAAGGACCGCTATATAAAATGTAAACAGTCCGCATCCCTGCTTGCTACCTCTGGGAGAGACCCACAGTATGCAAGTAGCGCTTATGTGCAAAAAAATGAAGAACGCCTGGCAAACTTAGATCAAATGTGTTGTGGTGGCTTGCTGTGAATTTTGGATACTCAGATATTTTCCTCATAGAAATTGTTTTACTGTATCAAATTATAGCTGCAACGAACAGCGACTACAGCACAAAAAAGAAATGTGTCCCAAAATGCCAGTCTTTCTTTGAAACTGAAACCCACGCCCATTTCCCTTTCATCTTAGTTTACCTCTGCTGCCAGGATGACGCTGGCAGCGTTAGCCTTTCAGAAGTCATTTATCCTTGAAATCTTCTGCCCTCTTCTGATCCCAAAACTATAAACGACCCCCGGCTGCTTTGATGTGGAGGGCTCAGAACTCGGAGGAGGCTTCAGCGGACTTTGAAGTTGGGCTGCAGTGGGGACAATGCTCTGCGCACTCACTCAGAGGGGAAGTGCTCAGCACAGCACGGCAGGAGACCTTGCCCGTGCAAACCCATCAGGGGCGTTTGATGGATTGTTGCACCAGAGGTTTCTGCTGCATTACAGGGGACAGAACATGGGGAAACAAGTGTAAATGGGTTCCTCCTTGCTAAGTAAAATCTGATGATTAGCCTTACTGAGCAATGTATCCTATTTGACCGACTCTGTTTTACAGCTGCCTACATATCAACTGTGCATTGTATAGCTACACTCAACCTCTTATTTTGACTGAGTGAGCAATCTTTCTTCCATAATGCAAACTGTAAATGGAATGACCTAAATAACGTGTGTGTGCGTGCTTGCGGAATGTATGTGTTGTGGTGAGCTGAATTGTATTGAAACTGTGTGTTGCAGTTCATTGGCTCGTATATGCCCATAGCACAGAATAGGTTTCTCCTTAGCATCAGTACTTCGCAAGAATCTGCAGCAAAAGAAGCAGGAAAGTGCCATTGGCTGATGGTTCACCCAGAAAACAACCATTTTTTAGAACTTTATGCTATCATTTAATTCCTAATTTCGTACAGACTTTGTGCTGCAACAGCTGGAGGTGGGGTAAAGTGAAATATCAGAGTGGAGTGGCAGAGAGTGGAGTTGCATAGAGTGGAAAAGCGTAGAGTAGATTGGAGTACAGTGTGTTAGTGTACAGTATAGTGGCGTATAGTACAGTGGCGTAGAGTGGAGTGACATACACCGGAATGGCGTACAGTGGAATAGTGTAGAATGGAGAGGTGTAGAGTAGAATAGCGGACAGTGGAGTGGCATAGAGTGTAGTAGAATGCAGTGGGGTGGCATACAGTGGACTAGCATACAGTGGAGTGGCATAGAGTGGAGTGTGGTATAGTGGAATAGTAAACAGTAGAGTGGCATAGAGTGGGGTGGGGTATAGTGGAATAGTAAACGGTAGAGTGGCGTAGAGTGGAGTGGTAGACAGTGGAATTGCGTAGAGTGGAGTGGCATAGGTTTGAGTGGTGCACAGTGTAGTAATGTAGAGTGGAGTGGCATAGAGGGGAACTACATACAGTGGAGTGGCGTAGAGTGGAGTGGCATTTAGTTGTGTATTATACACTGAAGTGGCATACAATGGAATAGCGTTGAGTGGTGTTGAGTAAAGTGGAGTCACATACAGGGGAATCGTATAGAGTAGAGTGGCACAGAGTGGAGAGGAATAGAGTTTAGAAATGTAGAGTGGAGCAATGTAGAGTGTAGTGGCACACGGATGTAGATTACATTTGTCAGAAATGTATAACATGGCATGCAGATTAACACAAGACCATGATTTCTGCTAACTTGTGTTTCTCCACATTTACCAAACAATGCAGAGCCAAGGATGGTGACCTTGTGTTGGTTTGTAAATGTAGCTTGCATTGCCCATGCAACACCATGCGTGGCGCAAGGATACTGCAATACAATAATACACCAGGCACTTAATTATATATTGTGGCACGCAGTATATTGCAGTCCAAGCAAATGAAAAGACCGTATATAATTGGATAGTTACTGCCTTTACAAAATTAAAAAGGCAGACATTTTTTTAATACGCTTTACTTGTGCTCTGGGTTAGGGCCTTAATTAAAGGTAAGTAGTAGGTTTTATTATTATTACCTACCTATTACCACTTTATGAAAGTATTAATAAGTAGGGAAATAAATTTATATTCTTCTGGAGTACCCTTCTAGTACCTAGGAAGTACAATTTTTCTTTTTAAAGAAATTTATTTTCTAAAAATTGTTTTTAAGTTGTGCAGTAATTTCTCAGTATTTACAGTCTGTACCCTTTTTTAATAAATAATTAAATATGTAAAATATATACTGTAATGCACTACAGTTGTGATATATACTGTATTATAGTGCTTTTTAAGTTTTCCATTTTTATTTCTAAGTACCACGGCACATCGTTGAAAGTATTGCGGTACTTTATATTTAATATAGAGAAACTATATGGAATTTTTCCCTACCTATTATCAGTTGAATAAGAGGTAATAGGTAGGGGACATTATAAAACCTAATATTTGCCTATAACTAAGGGCCCTAGTACAGAGCACAGGGAAAGTGGCCTTAAAACAACATGACCAATCAAACTGTGCCTTGTCATGGTACTTTCGTGAAATACCGCACACTTACTGCAAAAACAGATATCACTAAGTTAAGATACTTTATTATTTAAAAAAATACTTACCCTATTTACCTTTACTACCTAAAAGGATCATCTACACACCCTAATCTATATTCCTGCCAAATTTCATTCAAATCATTTCAGCCAGAAAATGCATTGGTGCCAGAACGTGTTTTGAGACTCCCCTTCTTTCTTTGAACCCCCTTGACAAACCGCTGCAAATGTTTGCATCATCTGCCATTGAAGAAAAAGGAATTGGTGTGCAAAGTTTTGTGAAGATTCGTTAAACGTGCTAAATGTTATTAGCTACCAAACATCTGAGGAATTCCTATCTCTGGGAATCCTAATATATAAAATATATAAATATAAACATATTTATATTATATAGATATGTATAGATATAGATCATATATATTTATAGACATACACATTCTTGTTCTTTTGAACTCTTCATTTACTAGGCTACATTTACACAACATTAGCTAAGACAGGACCTCCACCAGGTGCCCTCCTTCCCCACCACACCCCACTCTCTCTCTATATCCTCTGCGGGGAGCATGCAGATGACCTCCTCGACCGCTGCCTGAAAGAAACATTTAAATAATTACATTGTTTCAGACTTTAGATGCACTTGTGAAAACAAGTGCATATCATTTCAATTCTACTTTGCTGGATGACATTACCTTTGCCTCAAAACCCAAGACACATATCTAAAAATGAGAAAAACGTTGGGTCTGAAAACAGGAACTGTCTGAGGAACTCCAGGACCTCTAGTGGTCACCCCACCTAACCTCTGCTAACTCAACCTCCTTGTTTTCAGCCCGGTGTCTGCCTATACCCATAGAGACCATTCTCACAGTTAGTCCACCATACAATGATCGTATATGGGTCAGAAACCAAGACTCCACTCTCAACTTAGCCAACATGAACCGCATGTAGAGCCAGGTAGATATTTCCTACTCCTAATCCAGTGATCATCGCAATGTCAAAAATTGTAGTGCCCATGATCACCTGACAGGTAATATCCCTTGCAGAAATAAAAAATAAAGCAAAAAAACACAGTAGAATACCCTTTATCTGAAGGCTAGAAAGCAGGTTAAGCAGAGGACTAGCCGCCTCATTGATCTTACCAGAAAAATTCTGTATTTAAAAGTTCTTCCTGCCTTACTATACAGATTCTGGAGTATGTCAGATGCGCAGAATTGATTATGCCTACAAATCTGCCCAATTGTTCATTAGATAGAGACTCCCACCAGCCAGAAAAATCATGGGTGGGGTGGCATGGTGTATATCTTGTAATCCTTGGGATTTGAAAAAATGTGTAACATTGTTTCTAAGTGTGGAAATAGACTTCTAAGGTCTTAAAATGGACTTTCATGTAATGTGATGATTCCTGAAAGTCAAAAAGCCCCATTCCTGCCTCTAGTCTGACATATAGGTCCCTTAAAAGCCAAACTGATTAAACCATAACCAGCAGACACTCTGTATCATAGAGCGGACCACACGTAATGATGCAGGTCAAGTAAAGCGCAGCCTCTCCATTCAAACAGCAGCTTTTAGGAACCCAAATGTCTATATGGCTTTCAGTAATTCCATAAAAAGCTATATTATGTGGCCTTCATGGGGTTAACAAGGGGTGTAGCCCTGAATAGATAAAGAAGTGTCGGCAAGAGAATCTGTCTAATCATATTGCAGATACCAATATTCCTAATTTTATCTCATTTACTCATCATAGCAACTAAGTCCTGCAAAATAGGTCCATAGTTGAAGGCAATCATCGTTTCTCGGAAACAACACTTACAGCGCAACTTTTACAACGCACTACCTTTACAACGAAACTTTTACAACGCAACATCCATTACAACACATACCATTACAACGCAACCATTACAACGCATGTCACTACAATGCATGTCATTACAATGCAGTCATTACAACGCATACCATTACAACGCATACCTACACTATCCAACACTTACCCTACTGTTGCACTCCCTGGAGTTAGAATAGTAATGCTTACCCCTACACTATCCAACACTTACCCTACTGATGCACCCCCGGAGTTAGAATAGTAATTTTTACCCCTACACTATCCAATACTTACCGTACTGTTGCATCCCCTGGAGTTAGAATAGTAATTTTTACCCCTACACTATCCAACACGTACCCTACTGCTGCACCCCCTGGAGTTAGAATAGTCATTTTTACTCCTACACTATCCAATACTTACCATACATGCAATGTAATGGTATGCGTTGTAATGGTATACGTTGTAAATGTAGTATGCGTTGTAGTGGAATGCGTTGTAAATGTAGTTTCAAAGAATTTGTTGTAATGGCATGCGTTGTAATGGAATGCGTTTTAATGGATGTTGCAGTGTAAAAAATGCGTTGTAAAGGTATGCGCTGTAAAAGTATGCGTTGTAACGACATACAACCATCCTTTCTACCTCTGGGGTGATAGTGGCACCAATTTGTACAGCAATAGTAACACATCAATCATTCTTGATAGCAATTTTAGCTAGTAACATACTGTGTTTTTCAGAATTATGTAAGTAGACTGAAATGAGTCCAGAATTGCAAGCCTAATCCTCAATGATCTTAACAGCAAAATGAAAAAATGACCGTATTATCCACTTAAGCAGTGATCTTTCATTGAGCACCATTGGGTATTGCTGATTGGATGTCCATTTACTTCAAGATGGACTAAATTTAAGTACAGGGCAAAAAGTAGGGGTGACAAATGACACCACTGTCTAGTGCCCTTAGAGATGTCAAAATGTCAAATCACATACCTATAGAGACCAATCTCTGAACTAGCAACCGATAATCCGGTGCCCATACATGGGTAACTGAAAAACCCAAACGATCACCAATATTGCCACTTACTTCTTTGTGGGGCTACTAGTGACCACTCGACCTACCGAGCTAAACAGTAATTCTCAGGACGCTCTTTTCAGTCCAGAATAAATTATTTTTAATATTCAAATTTCAACAGAACATGTTTAGAAAAAATTTCATAAAATTAGAAAACATTGCTTACTTCACTCCAACTTCTCTCATACAAAGACACAATCATTCACTCAACCATACAATCTATACAAAACATGAAAAAGCTATACATCAGTTGATACAAAAGTTATTTACAACTCAAATTAATACAACACAGCATAGGAACAAATTTAAATTTTTACAATATTTTGTTTTTGCACAACAATCCTAATGCTGTAGGAAGAAGGTCTACGCGTTTCGATAACCCTTAATTTAAGGAAGATCTCATCAGGACCACGTAGCTCAAAGGTGCTCGTTTTCTTTGAGTTCGAATGAGGCTTCGCTTTCAACACAGCCTATGGCTCAAAGGGGAGTGAAATTTGTAATGTGGCGTGATCCACAACCCAGCGTTTGGTTATGTGAAGGCGGGCGAAGAGTCGCGCCTTATTTGCCCGATCAGTGTAGCAGAACAGGTCTTCACGCCATCAGTCTCCGTCTCTTCCTTCACGAGACTCTTCGCCCGCCTTCACATAACCAAACGCTGGGTTGTGGATCACACCACATTGCAAATTTCACTCCCCTTTGAGCCATAGGATTGTTGTGCAAAAACAAAATATTGCAAAAATTTTAATTTGTTCCTATGCTGTGTTGTATTAATGGACTGAAAAGAGCGTCCTGAGATTTACTGTTTAGCTCGGTAGGTCGAGTGGTCACTAGTAGCCCCACAAAGAAGAAGTGGCAATATTGGTGCTGGTTTTGGTTTTTCAGTTGTTAGTGAGGCTTGTCCTTATTGCCCGTGAGCCCAGACCCAGTTTTGGTTACCATACATGGGTAAGGCATCAAGCCCCACACTCCCAGGTTAGCCAATGTGAACCCCTGGTAGGGCTAGGAAACTTGTCTCAAATGCCTTTTCAGTAGCCATTAGGATCTTCTCAACCCCTTAACCTACATAGCCAAAAATTGTGGTGGTGATGTTTAAATGGGCATAATATCCATTGATGAAATAAAGTCATACTGGCCAGGGAACAACAATCGGGTTATATTCTTGACAATATAATTGGTGAACATTTTTAATATATTTAATATAATTGCCTATAAATAAGATTAGTTGGTGTTACCCACACTATTTTGCATTCTTATGTTTCTTAGAGAATAGAGAAACATTGAGCTTCTCAAAGAAGGCATAATTTAGATCCATTCTCTAATTTATTCACTAGATTTAAACACAAAGGTGAGAGCTTTCCAAAGATTATTTAATAAAAATTATGTTATACAATTCTGAGGGAATACAGTCAGTGCTCATAGCTTTCCCTGCTGGAAGGCATTTCTCACATTAATGATATCTTCCACTGAAAAGTGGGAAACAAGCTTGTAAGAGTCTTTAGAGTCCAAAGGAGCATTATTGACGATGCCTATTTTTAGGTCTCGCGCCTGCGATGCATATGGCGAAGCCATATGCCATCGCGCAGGCGCGATACTAATGCTGTCGGGTCTGCTTCCCAGGAGACAGGAGATGTCACGCGCACGCTCTGGAAAGCGATCGGCGCCGGCCGCGCGCGTGCGTTTCCCAATCTCCTGTCTCTCTGGGAAGCACACAAGCATGCCCAGCAAGCCCCGCCAAGGTAACTTTGAAATAATCTTTATTTCTTGTTTTCTATTCTAACTGGTCAGCATGTTCTTTCACAACCGTATCCTTCTCTGCATATTTCTGTCCGTGGGGCTACAGAATGCCAAACATCGGAGGTTTATAGCCTTTCCTAGTTTCTCTTAACTTCTTCCCACACACTTCGGCCTTTCGTCCTGCCTAAGCCGCTCACACTTTTACCCTGCCTCCCCCTCCGCCCATCACAACATTCTTGCAGGTCTCCCCCTTTCACCACTGTCAGCCATGCCCTACGGCTCCACCCGGGCTCCCTCTACTCAACCACACATCCTTCGACCATTGGACCGTTCCACTCCTCCCCCCACCCCTTAACACTTTCCAACCGCTCATTCCTCCCCAAGTAGTCACTCCTCCGCTTTTCATCCCTCAATTTGTGCACTCACCCATCAGCCCTCCGCTCCCTCCTGCAGTCCCCCATCCACTTATCGCTCTCACCTCTGCACCCACCTCTCTCACTTTTCTTAACTGCTTCTCCTAATCATCTCGCCTCCTCTCGCTCCATTCTACCCGTCAATCACCCGACCAGGACTCTCGCCGGTCTATCCGTCAGTCCCTCACCTATCCACCGATCCCTCACCCATCTACCCTTACGGTGTCTATTACTACCCCAAACATCTCTTCCCCACCCGCTTGTTTCTTTCTCAACTCATCCACCTCTACCTCCGCACTGTCCCAATCCGAACTCCTCGGCCACTGTTCTTTATTTCTCTCACTCATCCGTCCGGTTCCTTTCCCTCTCCTGGTACCTCACACTATTGTTACTTTCTTAACTCTGCGCACTGTACCCCATCCCCAGCCTCCGCACCCCGCTCCTATATGTCACATCCACCTCACTATTGTCTTCCTCTCATCTTTGCACCCTCTTCTCATCACTCACCCTCCACCCATCTCTCACTTTCACACTCTCCCGTTTCTCATCACCTCCAACCTCTTCTCACCCCTCCGCCCTGTTCCCACCTCACACCCTCCACTTTGTTTCGATCACTCACCCCTGCCCCCTCCCCCTGTTCCTATCTCTCACCCACCATGATTATGCTTGTTTTTCTTTCTGCTGCATGGTGGTGGGCACGCCCAAGGGGTTACGTAAAAAAAGACCATGCCCTTCCAGAACCCTCACCATTGGAGCTGTCTTATAAGTAACAGCGACAGGGTTTCACATTTTATCTGAAATGTCTCCTTAGAAAAAAAAACACATCTGTAGTGGACCATAGGCGTGATACGCCCACTGCGGAGATCTTTGTGGTCACACCTGCAGGCTCCAACCCTTTAAAACACATGTGTGGGGGACTTTCAGCCACAGGTTCCAACGCAGGTAAAACATCTGAGCGGGTAGCCCCATCTACAGTGTGCAAGTAGCATGTTACAATGCGAGTCACTGCTCAAAGTTTCATCTTACCTCAGTTGATAAAATAAGCACTACTGCGTTGATTGGTAAAACCGGTGGCTATACACTATTTAAGAAGGTTAGGTAGGAAACTGCAAAATCGGCGGCAGTGGCTCGCGCAGAATCAGTTTTTTAGGTGTATCTATATTTCTTTGATATATTATGTTGTCAAAAAATCGAAAATAAACACGTTTTCCTATAAATGCATTTCTCTACCTACCAGCAATCAAGCAGTTGTTTTCCAGTCTCTGTCACCGTGTTCATATAGGGCAGTCGTAACCTATGTAAACCCATTGATTTTATTTTTGTTTAAATGTAAATCATTCCATGTCAAGCCGTGTGCTTCCAGCCTGCAGGCGGCTGCACCGCTCTGCGACCAGACGTTTGAAGCCCATGTTTTGGGCCAAGCAGGACCCCGTCACATTTAAACACAGCCACGTGCATTGGAAATAAATAAAACAACAGAATGAGTCTTGTGACCCTAGAACTGGATGTACAGACGATTCAAGGGCTTCCAAGGGGTTTATAATCCTGCAGTGCCGGTCTAAATCTAGCTGTTATGAAGTGCAAATGCGTCATTCATGCTGAAGTAACCAGGGCCTTCCACACATTGGACACTGCGCTGCCTCACACAAACTGCGCTGCCTCACACACACACACTACGCTGCCTCACACACACACTGCGCTGCCTCACACACACTGCGCTGCCTCTCACACACTGCGCTGCCTCACACACACTGCGCTGCCTCACACACACTGCGCTGCCTCACACACACACACACTGCGCTGCCTCACACACACACACACTGCGCTGCCTCACACACACACACTGCGCTGCCTCACACACACACACACTGCGCTGCCTCACACACACACACACTGCGCTGCCTCACACACACACACACTGCGCTGCCTCACACACACACTGCGCTGCCTCACACACACACACACTGCGCTGCCTCACACACACACTGCGCTGCCTCACACACACACTGCCCTGCCTCACACACACACTGCGCTGCCTCACACACACACTGCGCTGCCTCACACACACACTGCGCTGCCTCACACACACACTGCGCTGCCTCACACACACACTGCGCTGCCTCACACACACTGCACTGCCTCACACACACTGCGCTGCCTCACACACACACTGCGCTGCCTCACACACACACTGCGCTGCCTCACACACACACTGCGCTGCCTCACACACACTGCACTGCCTCACACACACACTGCGCTGCCTCACACACACTGCGCTGCCCTCCCTCACACACACTGCGCTGCCCTCCCTCACACACACTGCGCTGCCCTCCCTCACACACACTGCGCTGCCTCTCACACAACGCGCTGCCTCTCATACACACACACTGCGCTGCCTCACACACACACACTGCGCTGCCTCACACACACACACACACACACTGCGCTGCCTCACACACACACACACACACTGCGCTGCCTCACACTCACACACACACACTGCGCTGCCTCACACACACACACACACACTGCGCTGCCTCACACACACACACACTGCGCTGCCTCACACACACTGCGCTGCCTCACACACACTGCGCTGCCTCACACACACTGCGCTGCCTCACACACACTGCGCTGCCTCACACACACTGCGCTGCCTCACACACACACACTGCGCTGCCTCACACACACACACACACTGCACTGCCTCACACACACACTGCACTGCCTCTCACACACACACACTGCGCTGCCTCACGCACACACACACTGCGCTGCCTCACGCACACACTGCGCTGCCTCACACACACACACTGCGCTGCCTCACACACACACTGCGCTGCCTCACACACAGTCACACTGCGCTGCCTCACAAACACAGTATGGAGCCACACACTGCTGTGTGTCACTCACACTGTCCTATCACACACACTGCGCTGTTACACACACACACTGCCCTATGCTACACATACTACACTGCCTCACACACACACTGCGCTGCATCACGCACACACTGCCCTGCTGCACATTGCACTGCCTCACACACACTGCGCTGCCTCACACACACTGCGTTGCCTCACACACTGCGCTGCCTCACACACACTGCGCTGCCTCACACACACTGCGCTGCCTCACACACACTGCGCTGCTTCAACACACTGCGCTGCCTCAACACACTGCGCTGCTTCAACACACTGCGCTGCCACACACACTGCGCTGCCTCACACACACTGCGCTGCCTCACACACATTGCGCTGCCTCACACACATTGCGCTGCCTCACACACACTGCGCTGCCTCACACACACTGCGCTGCCTCACACACACTGGGCTGCCTCACACACACTGTGCTGCCTCACGCACACACACACTGCGCAGCCTCACACACACTGCACTACCTCACACACTGCACTGCCTCACACACACTGCACTACCTCACACACTGCGCTGCCTCACACACACTGCACTGCCTCACACACACACTGCGCTGCCACACACACACACACACACTGCGCTGCCTCACACACACACACACACACATTGCACTTCCTCAAACACACACACACGCTGCCTCACACACACACACACTGCGCTGCCTCACACACACGCTGCCTCACACACAAACACTGCCTCACACACACACAATGCGCTGCCTCACACACACACACACTGCACTGCCTCACACACACACACACACACACTGCGCTGCCTCACACACACACACACACACTGCGTTGCCTCACACACTGCGCTGCCACATAATTACCCAGCTCTCAATGCAACATACACTCCAAATACCACTCAGTGCCACACAATTATATGCTACATAGTTACACTGCACTCAATGCCATATACACTCCAAACAATACGACTCAGTGCCACAAAATTACATATTACATATTTACACTGCACTCCATGCAACATACACTCCAAATACTACTGAGTGCCACATAATTACACACCACATAATTACACTGCACTCAATGCAACATTCACTCCAAATCCCACTCAGTGCCACATAAGTACACTCTACTGAATGCAACATACACTCCCCATATTACCACTCAGTGCCACGTAATTACACCCCATATAATTACTCTTCTCAATGCAACGTAAATACACTTCACATAATACCACTCAGTGCCGTATAATATGCTACATAATTACACTGCACTCAATGCAACATACACTGCAAATACCACTCAGTGCCACATAATTACTCTACTGAATACAACATACACTCCCCATATTACCACTCAGTGCCACGTAATTACACCCCATATAATTACTCTTCTCAATGCAACGTAAATACACTTCACATAATACCACTCAGTGCCGTATAATTACACACCTCATACTTACACTACTCAATGCAACATAAATACACTCTATCTATCTATCGCACTTACTCTATCTATCGCCATCACTCTATCTATCTATCGCCTTCACTCTATCTATCACTTCGCCACAGCATCACTCAGCACCACCACAGCATCACTCATGGGAAATACAACATCACTAGGCGCTACCACAGCATCAATGAACGCCACAGCATCACTCGTTGCCACCACAATATCACTCAGCGCCACCACCGCATCAATCTGTGCAACCATTCAATAACTGGTTCAAATATGTTCTCTCAATGTTTCAAGCTTTATTACAAATGTCATAAAAGATGTTAATATTTCACTTCTGTTCTTGGATTTTCGTCAAAATAAAATACAATTAACATAATCTTCACAATTTTTTTTACAAAAGTTTAAGCTATTGCTATTATAAATTACAATAACTTTTATTTAAGTATTAATTATTAAAAAATGTAAAAGCCATTGTTATTTAAAATATCAATACATCTAAGTCACGTAAATACAACACATATTGCATTACAAATGCTATAGGTGTCACATTTGCAAACGTTAGAACTATTGGCATTGTAAATGACAAAGCTATTAAATTTGCTATTTTCAAAACCAACATATAAATAAAAAATGTGTCATTTACAATACCAATAGCTCAAACTTTCCTAATGCGAGACCTATTGCATTGCAAATGCTTGTTTATTAGTCTAAAAGGTCTGTTAAGATTTCAGAATATAAATTGAAGTAACATTCATGAAATAACGCCATTGCAAATAATGGCTCATGAATCCTGTTCCCATTCACTTCAAAGATCAGCTAAGAGCCAGGGTGAATTGAAGGGATTATTATGGGAACATGGTTATAGGTATCCAACATGTGGCAGGTGATTGCGTTAAGAAGGCTGGTGATTTAACAGGCATTTAAAAGGAGAGGAAAATATGAACATGTACCTGAGGGGAGGGCGTTGAAAGAGATTTGAACTACCCAGATTCAAACAGAACGGAATGAAGTATGGTGATGTCTGAGTTTTTTCCAATCACAAATTGCCTCTGTTGTCATGTGTTATTAGCAGATCCTCACGTTCTAAAGAGCCCTTTTTACGTACTATATTTTCAGGGGAGATTTTATTTCAACATTTTTTAAAAACACACAAGGGCTTTAACCACTGTACGCTCCAGGTCTTCAGATAAGCTTCAAATCAAATGTGACCCAGAGATCACACATTTAGTTGGAGATTAAAGGTTTGACACCTTCCCAAAAGACGTTACTATCTGATTTTAACTCAATTAGATAAAAGATATCTGCTCACTGAGGAACTTTGTAGTCACCCAAGAATGGAGATACACATACCACTGCTGTTTATCTCTGTTTCCAAGCTGCTGGTTCAAATAGTAATGGATAATCTGGTTTCAAAAACAGCATGTTTCTCTCACCTATGCACATGCACTCATGACTGCCTCTCTATAAAATGGTGTTACACATCTTTATGTGGCTGTTTTGTCGAGTACTGTTGTTATCCCCAATTTCCCCCTGCTATTCGTCAGTAGATCATAGTTGTGTTGACAAAGGCTCCCTCACGGCAAACCCCAACTTGAGGGAGGGTTGTTACTGCCCCTCTGTCTTTGAAGTGACTGGCAGAAACGTTAGCATGTTTACAGACCGGGTGCACACAACTTTTACCATTACTTCCTTAGGGTGGCTTCCTACTGGTTCATGCTGGTATAGTTAAAACAAAAGAGAGGGGTGCTACTCTGCCAAAGGGACAGGACACCAAATAGACACAATGTCTAAAAATATTTATCCCTTTGGGAAACAATGATGGCACACCAGATCAATACTCTTCACTCAAACAACAGGAGCCTCTCACACCACCCAATCTATCAAATATGTCAATGTTTATTCATTAATTATTCACAAAATTCGTCAAAAAATGAGTATCTTGAATGTATTGAATTGATATTTGCTTTTATATGTTAGAGCAGAGTGCTCTATTTTATCAATTTTCTAATTGTTTTTTGACAAATGTTGTGAATAATTAATGATTAAACATTGACATATTTGATTGATTGGCTAGTGTGAGAGGCTCCTGAGGTTTGAGTGAAGAGTATAGATCTGGTGTGCTATCATTGTTTCCCAAAGGGATCAATATTTTTAGACATCATGCTCGTATATGCCTATCCATTCCTAATAATTGGTCCCTTACCTGTTATTATGTTTGGACGTGTCAGTGATAAATGTATGTTGTTTGGGTGTCTGTGTTTTACCATAAAGGAATGAATGGCTATACGGTTGTAGCCATTTCCTATCCTGCTCCTCATTTCTCAATCTGACTGATCCGTTGTGTTTTCCTGTGAATCCTGTGAATGAGACTCATTTCACAAGTTCCCTAACAGGATTCCACTTTTTTTGACAGTTGATAACCAAGACAGTCTTAGGGGCTTATTACGAGTCTGACAGTCCACGGACCGCCGGACTAATGGGAGCGTGACGGGGCAGTCTTTGGACCACTCTATTACGAGGGATCACCCCAACTGTCAGAGTTTCCTGGCAGTGGCATAGCGGTCTTGAGGCCACAATATGCTTGGAGGTGCTGCTGTGGCCCCGCCAAGCATATTACAAGTTTCCTCACCCCCCCCACTTTTCATGGCGGTGCGTCTGCCATAAAAGGTATGACACTGAAGAAACAAATGGGGCCCTACGGAGCTCCTTTGTGCCTCTGCACCATGTGGATGCACACAAGGGGGCACAACATGTGCCCCCTGTGTGCATGCACTCCAGTACCAGCACAGTACTGATTTTGACGTTCCCATTGTGGTGCCTATTTCATAGGCATCGCCGTGGGAACACCAAAGAACTGCCCGCCAGACAGGAGAAAATTCCTATTGTGGTGGGTAGTTCAACCATGAGGAAGAGGAGCGGTCCTGCTCCCGCGCCACCAAACTCATAATAAGGCCCTCAGTCCCTGCTGTGAAGTAAGCTCCAAGTAGTGCTTCATTTATTACTCACGTTCCCATGACCAGACTATGACAGCTAGTTGTAGCCGATTAATAGACGTGCAGTTCATGCCTTCTTTCCTGAACCCCAGTGAGGGTGCTAGCTGCAGGATCTCCCTATTTAAAACCACTTAGTCTGTCCTCGCTGTAAGCCATGATTTCCATTGAGTGTAAGACGTGTGTGAATAATGCTTGAATACATGAGACTCTTGGTACCACCAGCTTAGGTTACCCTCCTTTATGTCTGTAGCCCCTAAGGCTGATGGGTGCTGCATACGTTTTAGTGGTAGCCAAGGATGCTGTCAATGATCCGCTTAGAAAAATAACTTGGCCAGTTCAATTTGTTTTGACATTGAATTCCCTGCCCTACAAGGCCACATAATATGCGCATATAGAAATAAAAAGCACCACTCCATGAGCGAACTTTTTATTTGCAAAAATGCAGATCTTTGGTTGGCTCATACTACCAGCTGTTCCAGCAAATGTGGATAGAGTCTGACCTCCTTAAGCCATTATACTCTATATAATTGGAAGTTTACAGAGATGCTTTACATCCATGCTGGACAGATGCACCACTGGTTGTTGTTCACCTTCAGACAGGAGCACATCTGGGTTCTTCAATGGTCAGTCAGGTTAACCATGTGCAGGATGCCTTAAAAACTGTGATCACGCATGAGCCATGGAACTCTTGTAGTGCAGGTAGTAAAGATGTAAAACAAGATTAAGACCATAACCTACGTGTGCAATTTTTAGACACGCTTTCCCGAAGCATCACTAATCTGCCTTAACAGTTTGCAATCCTACCTCTCATGTTGAGGTGCCTTAATCTGCCTTTCTCAGTTAACAGCTTCAGACAGCAGTTGTGGTCTATTTTCGTTGGCTGGAGCTTGGCCATCATAATTGTGAGCCCATTTGAACCATTTCTCTAGTAAACAGGATTCTGCAAATATCACATAGTTGTGGTTGGTCACTAAACCTAAAGTCAATTTACCAGTGGGGTCTGGTAAAGCTTTGGGTCCAGTAGATGACCCCAGTTCCATGGGTGCCTCTGCCACCATAAAGATTTTCAGTTGCAGGCCCAATGAGATAGGAACTCTGCCATTGCATAACCTTGAATCCAACTGGTACTGAAAATGATCTTGACCAGGTACTGAATCTCTGGAAATGAGGGGCCAGATGCATGAACTGTCTGGTCACACAAAGCGGTCACACTTTACGACTCTACTTTTTTGACCAAAAATGTATTTTGCAAACTGATCTATGGGTCAGTTTACAAAATAAGGGATTGGAGTCGATCACAGCCTGACCTACCTAATTATCATTCATTAGGTAGTTCACAAATTGGGACTCTCTGTGATGGTTATCACATCTTACCACAATAAGTACGGATGTCAAGAGGGAATGCGGAAAAACATTGTATTGTGTTTTAAATATTCCTATTTTGAAATACCAGATCCAGTTGTACTGGATGAGGCAGCCTCACCCACGTAATGTGGCATACTTCATCATAGGCATGGTGGTACCAGGGTGGACTCAACCTCATGAGTATGAGGGAGTTGTTGATAAATAAAAATACCTGGATAATCACAGGGATCCAGGTAAAAATACCTCAGGGTAAACCTATAGGATTTCCCTCTATTATTAGGAACCCTACGTAGGGTTAAAAACATTGAGGAGGATGTTTCTGAGTACTATGACCCTCACATCTATTTTTTGCTAATGGGAATGCTTTTGGGCACAATGGCCCTCAGATCTATTGTTGCTGCCAACTTGTTTCTGCCCATAAACTAGCCTCTTATATGTCTCAGGTATTCATCAGGGCTAATATAGGTAGAGATAAAGGATACCGCCTAACTAGTGTAGCACATCTACAGACAGGTGACACAAGGACTTCCTACCTTGCCTGCAAGGAGATATCCACCTAGGGAATAACATCATAATAAGTGCTGATTGACAAAGTGACATAGTGATATAAAGTCAGCACACATGGTCCTTAAAGTGACACTGCAAAGCAAAACACACTACACATGTCAGACTGTGGTTCTTAAGAGACAAAAGTCACATGCACTCAGTCACACATACTAACCTTGCCAACTTGGGCGGGTACTTGATAACGTGGTCGGATTTCTCCTGTTGGTGGGAATATTTGCCCTCCCAGGGTTAGATCGTGCTTTCTTGGCAAGTACTTTTTGCATCCAGATGACCTCCCATGTCCCTCCTGGTTGCCCAAGCATATGCCATTTCAGCCATTCTGGATGTTCAAACATGTTGGCGGAAATGCCCTGCGTCGCTTGAAAAATGGAGAGATGCAGGACGTGGAATCTTTGCTGGTGAGCGAGACGGAAGAAGCAAAAGTGGAATTCCACTCCAGGATGAAGGAAAGGAATGCTAAGAGGCTCTGGCTTTTGTACCATTAAGTGGAAAATTCTGGCTATACTTGTATGCATGTAGTTATCCTACAGAATGGGGAGCTGCTGCAACCTATGCAGTACATTAAAAACAATACATATATATGTAACACAATTGGGTGGAGGTCTACAAGACACAAACGCGTCCACCCTGTAGGGTGAAAACCCACAACATAGAGAACACCAGTGGCTCGGATTTGGTTTGTAGACAGGAAGATCTCAAAACTTTCATGACTTGAGAAGGTCAAATGACTTTTCCTGGCCCATGAGAGGCAAGGCATGGGCAACGAAACAGGGTCCCGCTGATGCTCAATGCCACGATCGATCGCTTACAGCAGTCTACCCAAGGGTCCTCAGTGCATGGATAGCATCGCTACGTAAATGCAACCCTTCCCTTCTCTATCACTCCACTATCCTTTTTCAATCCAAATAACAAACGCACATGTCCACCGCTCAAATTCATTTTATATCCCCCTATACTAATTCACCACTAATCCTCTTTTGGGTTCCTGAGTAGAGTGTTATTTGCTTCGACGCCTCGTCAGTGGTAGTAAGCGCCATATGAATGAAATTACAATAACGAGCTATACAAAAATGCTTTTCTCGCATTGAATTATTTTACTGATAAGTTTATTGCATCTTTACACAGCCAGAGGCCGGTTCTATCCCACAATTAACTGGCAACAACACCCAGGACGTTTGCCAAGGGAGCCTTTCAATATCCTTGTCTTTCAGTAGCCCTGTCTTTCACTAACCCAGCCTTTTCAACCTTCGGAGCCTCTGGCTGTCAAAAACACATTTATTAAAATACATTGTAAACGCGCTGAGCATTTTTTTGGCGGGGAGTTGCCAGATTGGAGAATTTGATGTCTGGACCCACGCTCTGTTATTCATTCGTCCCCCGGGACCCTGCGTTTGGATGGAGGGGGCGGGTCTGGCCTTGAACTGGAGGTTACAATGCAGAGCTTGTTGTCTGTAAATAATCGCTTGATGGATTGCATCCCCCTCTGCCCCCTCCCCCTCCCCCGCCCTTCATTGCTCTCGCATTAGAGATGGCCTTGTTATCTTTGGCTGCGACTGCGCAGCCCTGCGCATCATTGTCTCAGCCCTTCCAAACAAAACATTGTCAGTGCCAGAGGCTGCGACCTCTGACCTCCACAGTAAGGGCACATATTAAACGTATCCCTGCTCTCTTTCGGATGTAAACCGGCTTTCAATAAAGAAGCAGCACTGAAAACAATTGGTAGTATGTTAGCCAAAATTATGAATACCTTTTTTTTTGTTGCTATTGTGCTCAAACCTTTCTAATTTGTCACACATGTCCTAATTTAGGCTCTCCTAGCAGGTTAGAACATGATTGAAATCAGTGCTGTGTTTCCATTTGGGGAATATGTGTGTCCTTCAGATGTAAGCACAGTGAAGTAATAAACTTGACAGGGAGGAGAGCGAGGAGTGCTGTAAAGCTGCCAGAAGAGTGGGTGTATCACTTTTGTTGTGGATGACAGCAGCCACAGGGCAGGAGACAAGAAATTACACATGCTGTAAGTTTTGCTTCTTACAGTCAAATCTTTTAAAATGGCTCATGTTCTACTCTCTTGCATTTTTGATTTATGTATTTGTTTTTTGCAAATGGCTATTGGCTAAATAAAAAAATAAAAAATTCTATGTATATATATTTTAAAATGATCACCATTAAACTAAGGCAAGCTAACTGGGAGAGCCCCCAAGAACACCCAAGTATTATGCCAGGATTTGGCCAAATTATGCCAAGCATTCAACAGTATGCCAAGAATAGCCACCTTTATATGAGAGCTAGACCACGCTCTATGGCAACCGGAGTCCATTGCTGGCTACCAGGAATAGACACTTTAATGTAACAGGCTCACTTGGAAGCCCTCAAACACCCTCCTTGTGCGCCCCCTCACCCCTGGCAACCAAGGACTTTTTTTATTTACATGTTTCCTCCACTCACGTAGTCTTCCCATTGCACAATCACACCTGGTTCTGGCTTGCACCTCTGTTTAATTTCTTGTATGGTAGGTCCTACATTCACAGACCAGTGGTGGCTCCTCCGCTGAGACAGAGGAGCGTCGTCCCACAGCCAGGAAGCAGCAAAAGAAAGAAAAAAGAAAATGATAACGTAATGTTACTGAAATTTTATTTTGGCCTCCTGGTACAGCAGCATGCTAGAGGGGGAGAGGCGAAGCTGCAGAGCAGGGGAGGAGAGGTAGAACACTCCTGTGCGCAATGACTGTTTGGCGGGCCCTCTCGGCTGCCCAAAACATGCACACTACCCTGTTCTCCATGCAGGCTCTATTACAGCCTGCATCGAGAACATGCCCATCCCTCCTCTGGCTGAGCACCGTGCCACGACGTTCAGACCAATCACAACGCTGCATTGCATTGTTGCCAAAGACAGCCTGGCCAGCCTAGGACAGGGTCAACGTTACAGAATGTCTGCAGAACATATGTGCCACAATGCTGGCACAGACACACTGCTCACAAGCACCTGCTTTTAATATTGCCTTGACAACAGCTAGACCAGCGGTTTAACTTTTTTGCAAAGGGATTCTGTAATCCACTGGCAACGGAAGTAATATACTTAATGCCTCACTAGCACCTTTCTCAGGAACTGAACAACTGAAATATGCAGTCATCGCTCTGCTGCTGAGGAATCCCTCAACATACTCTTCTATTATATCTAATCATAGACCCACATTGATCTCCTACCATTCGTAACTAAAGACTTGGAAACGGAAATCACCAAGCAACTGCAAGAGTATCTGGAAGACAATAGACCAAGCAGATAGAAAGACCGTTTATGGTCATCCCTGAAGACCTCCTCATGGCCTTAAATGATAAGGAACAAGCATCATTTTATTAATATTTTTTTCAGAGTTTTATATACCGCAAACTAGACCCGAGACATCGGGTATCAGAGCGCTTTACATGAGCACAAGTTTCCTTACAGATGGAGACATTCATTTTTGTTAGGCATGGGGAGATTTAGTAATTTGCCCAGAGACACAGGATGTTTAGCGTCATCGCCCAGACTCGAACCCTGGTTCCCCAGCTTCGAGGTTGACCGCTCTACCCATAAGGCTACATCCTTTCTTCATCATTATCCTGCTTGATACATCTGCTGCCTATAACTCTACAGATCACTAGACCCCTTTAGGGCAAATGATGGTGGGACCAATGTGTCCCAGACAACCTTGACTGGGATTCGTTCCTTCCTATTTAACACAGCCTTTAGATTAAGATCAGCTCTGCCGCATTGTCCCGAGACCAGCCATGAGGGGTGTGTTGCAAGGTTCACCCCTTGCCCCAATTCTGTGCAATGTTCATATGCACCCCTCACCCAGGCCGTCCTACTCTTTCTGATCCAATTCTAGAGGTGCTCTTTGACAACATCCAAAGCCACTTCCGATTCTGAAAGAAAAGAGATGCCAACAGCAACCCGAATACCATTTTCCATGGATGAAGGAGAGCTTCCTCCGCTTAAATGGGGACAAAACTGAGGTTCTAGTCATTGGGGCTGAGCTCAACGCAACCCTGGAACTTTCCTGCTTATGGCTAGCTACAGTGGGATAGCCACTGACTCATGGCGAAGGACATAAACTTTAGTATTGTGTGTTGATAAGGAAACGCCGTTTGCTTCTCAAATGAACAATGTGGTTGGGAGCAGCAGCATCAAATTAGTGATGTTAATGAAGGCCCACTGGATACTGCAGTCTAATCATTCACAAACTTGCAAGCTCGCCAGAATTATTCAGGCCGGATTACTGTACTTTCATCTACATAACTAAAACATTTACAATTCTTTTTATTTCAATGGATCCAGATCCCAACAGCCTGTCTGTGTATGAATGTGAAAAAACATAACCATGCCACCTAAAAATGATATAAATCCACTAATTCCATATGCAACAAAGAATCCAATTCATTGCGCTGTGTGTCATGCAGAAAGCCTTCTACGGCAGAGGTCACATATTCTGCTGAAGGGTATCATACAGTACCAGCACACAAGAGACGAGGTAAAAAAAAAACTCTTGATTGTATATGACTTAAAAACCCTAGACAACTGCAACTTGTAGTAAAATCTATTAGGGTCGTGGTTCCATGTCGTGGAATGAGCTTGACCACACCCTGCATACTCAACTTAAATACCTTACATTTAGAAACCTAGCTCTTTAAACATGCCTTTAATTTTTTTCTGCTAGACAGGGAACACGCCCTCGACTCATTGATTAACCCATTAAGTGACTTTAATGCAGAGTACATGCAAGCCTTTTTGTTTGGCAACTTCCACAGGTCTCGCTCAAGTGTCAGTCCACACTTATTAAGCAGAGTTTGAGTAGAGTGTGTAGGATGAAAAACTAGACTATCTTCATTTAGCAGTTGAAGTAACCTATAGATTGAGAAGTATATCAATATTTCTCTTCAGTTTGAGGAATGCTACTTTTCAGCTTAAAAGCCAGCAGCAGTTTTGTCTGTAGCAATAATAGACAGGGTATTCACTGTAAACATCTTTGGGGCTGGGGTACAAACTAGAAAATAGGGGCAACAAAAAACTACTCCTGAGAAGGAAGAGCAGGGATTCTGGACCACCAAAGGGTCAGCAGAGCGTTTGCTGAATCCGTCGCCGAATATAGGCACAAGGTGCAGCATAACTAAATAAGCACATTCATTCAGAAAGACAATCTTGCAATAAAGTACATACATAAGTGAGTGACGAACAACTTGTGTGTAAACTTTCGAATGCGGCTCAGAGCAAGGAACTTTTTACATATCAATCACTCAGGAGAGAACTTTTCTACCTTTATGTAAGGCTCTTTGGGGGACTCCACTAACCCATAGGCACAGCTCATTCCAAACGAGAGAATACTTGGGGGGGATATTCACAAGGACTCATCTCCAATTTATCCCCACCTTAACACATCAAAAGTGAAGATAAATTTAACACCCCATTCCCAAGTTGGTGCAAACTGCAGACATCGCCAGTATTCCTGTGATAATTGTCCCAAAATGTATCCCCACGGTGGACACCACCAACTAACCCTAATGAGAAGCAAAGTAGGCGTTCACGTGCAAAAACACACGAAAAAACCACAACACCACTTTCACAACGGATTGCCAGATCTGCGATGTGAACCAAAAACAGGCAATAAGCCGTGGCAGCAGCAGGGAATTAACACCTGCCCTTTGCTGGTGTTAAGCAGGACGACTACCTCAGCTCAAAAGGGACCCCAGCCAAGAGCCACACCTGAAGACCCACAGATGCCATGGAGACAATGATAATGCAACGCGGTAACCCATGAGGGCCACAACACCCACCGCAACCACCCCAAGCCCGCCAGCACCCCCAAGACCCGTCCCGCCCCCCCACCCCCGGAACACCACAGAGACAGCGTACACAAAGACAGCGGACCCACCTGAAACGCACCTGCCACCCAGACCCAACACCAGAGGAGGACACTGCCCACTACAGGTGAAAAAGGACAACCATCCCCCGCATCCTGACTCACATCCCCCACCTGCCAATGGGCACACAGCACAACTACATTCAACATGACACACAACATGCCAACCAACCAGACACGACAACACAATTCCATTGGGAATGCGGCCTTGCCATGCCCACAACCCAGCCATGGCATGGCACCACAGACACACCGTAGCAGGATGTGAGGAGAGGCATGCAGCAGGCATGTGTGAGAGCGGCACGTGACCAAGGAATGTGAACCTACCCAATGCCAGGTGTGGCTTGGAGGTGCTGGACAGACCACCGAGTGAAAATGATGGAAATGGCCATGTGGAGATCAACTGCTGGTGCATGGAGTGTAGTGGCCAGTAGATGCTGCCATGTTCCCACAGGCTGTGGGGCAGAACGCGGAAATGTCACACGTTACGTCCCCCCCTGCACCAAAGTGGCGTGTGCTGTTCGGCGTACGTCAGGTCAGCGCAGGGGTGTGCTGATTCGGCAGGGGAAGCAGGGCGTGGCTCGGACCTGGCCTTGGGCAGGAAGTGCGGTAAGTGTGTCTCTGTGTTGTGGTGTAGTCACATTCATGCTAAGTGTTATGTGTGTCAGTCCTGCGGATGCATGAGTCAGCTGAGCCATGACAGACAGCCATGGGCTGTACACCTGTGTCCGCCCTGTCCGGACCATTGGCCTAGGCTCACGGGGCCGCACATCTTCAAAGGCCAGCGTCACGATGTTGTTGGTATCCCGCTGGACATGCGCAGACAGGTATTACAATGGTGTGCTGTAGGACTGCACATGATGCAACCGCGCAGCACACACAAGTGTAGTGGCTCATGGGAGGAGGAGCAGCTATGTGGCAACGTAACACACAGTGAGGCCGCTCATGTGCCACGTGCTGGGCATATCATCAGTGTTTCCCATGATCGCAGACATCCCACCACACACACTACAGGCCTCTGTGCATCTCCTAAATGCATGCAGATGCTGAAGTTACTGTAGGGATGAAAGGTCCTTTGTCTGAACTATCAGGAGGTAGCACATCTGCATCTCAGAGCAGAAACTTGCATGTGGCCAGCACCCCCTGACAGATACAATAGCATTTGCTTGCGACTCCCACACTACTCACTGCCCGACGTGAGACCGTGTACACATCCCACACGCAGAAGTCCTTGATTGTAGTTAGCGTGCATGAAATGGCCTTCACACGTACTCCCACCCCACCCCAGGCCTGCTCCCGTTCCACACAGACACTGCTGATTTCACGGAGCTATGCCATTTAATCCACAGGACTGGCGCAGGGCAAGCCAGTGCCGCTTCAAGCAGAGCCGCTGACGCAATGGCAGACCATCCCGGACACATGCTCGAATCCAGTCTCGTGGACCTGTACCATGCACGTCTGCTGCATGTACCGGGGGTATTACTATTGGCAGTGCTGCGGATCAGTTACGGGCTGAGCTTCCGCCTTGCGGATGTCACCTGCGTTCAGCCTGTGTTGCATTGTCACTCATGCCTATTCGAGTGGTCCATGGATGTCTGCCTCTCCAACGTAACGGTAGCTGACCTGGATTTTGATGTGTGTGCGCGCCCCCTGTTGGCCCACGACCAGGAGTGTCACTGTGATGCCCATACATGGCATGCATGGATGTTTGGCATTCAGGCTGGAAGACTGGGCCGGGGAGATTGCTCGAGTCGTCGTGTGCAGTGAGCACATTGAGCCACTTCCCGATTAGGCTTTGGTGCACATTGGGTCGATTGGTTGGAGTCAGCACATCAGCTAATCAATTACGAGAACAACATGTCAGATGTGGTGGACAACAATCGCTCATTGGAGATGTTGGCCTACGCTGCTGCACTCGCATTCATTGACGAGTGACAAGGTACCTGCAGCCACAACTGGATATGACCCATTGCATATGTCCCGACACCTGGTTGCAAGTTGGGAATCTGGTCACATGTCCCAAGACGACAGTGGACACGGCTGCATTGACCTGGACTCATGATCCAGGCGTGGACAACCAACGCGGTTTGGCACTGACTTGTGTTGGAGATGGACTCCCCCCGAGGTGGACATGGGGCGCTTTCCTGCGCTCCTCATTCAGGCATGCTGCTGCATTGGTCTGCATATCGTGGCATTACTCTTGGGTGTACTGACACGTACTTGTTGATAAAGTTTCCGCACTTTCACTTGTCTCCAACTGTGTTGTGTCTTGATTTGTATCCCATTTTGTGACACAGACTCTCTGGCTCCCTGCTATACGTGCATTGCTACCTCATCAGGACTGTAGGTTTGTACTTGTGTATTAAGAGGGCCAGAGTTTCAGTAATAAAACTGGGCGGGAAGGTGGCGGTTTCGGTGTATGCTTGGTGATGTGTAATAAACATCACATGCGTAATGGGTAAAGGAAAAAGTAGGACGGGTCTGTCCTTTACGAAGTAAAGCACTATGCTTGAGACGCCGGTCTCCTCGCTGGTTCTGTTGTATCCGTGGAAACTCTGGCCCTTTTACATCCTACAGGCCTGAAGACTCACAATTGTACACATTGTGACGAAACACGTGTCGGCGGGTAGAATGGACGTTGTACTGATCTGGATTGACTTATAAATCCATTTGCTGTAACTTTCAAGGACTCATCTTGCATTATTTGGACATTCTCAAGTGTTGAAAAGCCGGTGTTACTGCAAACCCTTCACTTACACACATCTGCACAGGACTTTTGTTTTATTTGTATGTGTGGACTAATAGCCACACAAACGCAGGGGTTGTTTTGCTTTCAGTTTGTTCTCTCCTGACCTGTTTGCACCGTATACTTTACTTTCACTACCATATCCTTTACACGTATCAGCAAGTGCACCATCACTTCCTGGATATTAATCTAAACCCATCACTGACATATTAGCTATTAAATATCATTGGGACCTCATTGTACTTACTATACAAAACTAAATGCGGACAGGCAGTTCCTGTTTGTTATGTCTTGATAACTCTTTGTGCCAAGAAGGTATCAGCTCATACACCATTGTGAATCGCCTTTTGTGTTCTTCAGACCTTCTGTAAGCTTGAGCTTGGTGCTTACTTTATAGTGAAAACCTGTCTTTGATTTGAGTCAAATACTTGTTATTAATTTCTATAAAATTGCCCTTAAAGTTGTGTCAAGTGTTGTTTTTCAGCGAGTCACTAATTGCATACTTTCATGTGTTTATATTTTTGCGTATTTGGTAATTACTGAAATGGTTACTTATGGTGACTGGCACAGTATCTGCAGTCTTTCAAAAGAAATGCAAAACATGAATGAATACATTTTCTTAGGTGTGATGAGTTTTTGCATCAGTTTGTTAAATACTGCAACTTTGTGATCATCTTCTTCGCCCCTTTATTCACAACTAGTTTTCTATGACATCACAAATGACATAACTAGAAACTTTCACCTTAAATGTAAATGTAAATGTAATTTGTACTTGTAAAGCGCACTAATACCCCAACTGGGGTGTCCTGGCGCTGTAACGTATACCGCTGTGGAACCCTTCCTGGCTTTTTCCCTGTGAAATGCCCACTCCTGGGCACCCCCAAGGGGATGGGGGTTTGGTTTGCATAGTCTCAAAGCCCTACTCATTGGACTATCATAGCTGTCAGAGGAGAACGGAGCAGGACCCCTTAGCAGCATCCCTAGTTCAGTATGCCAGATAGCCACATGGCTAGCAAAGTCTGTCCTTTTCTCTCCCAGGGAAGTGCCTTCATGTTCAGGGCCAATGAGTTCTCTTTCCAGGCCAGATGGAACTCCAGTCCTTGTTTCACCAGTGCCTCTCATTGTCATGGAAGCCAGCAGTGGTGCCTCAGTGCTCGGCACCTTCTCTTTTGGTATTTACTGCTCATCTCTCGTGCCACCCCTCCTAAGAAGCCATTTCACAAAATGTACGTGCATGTTTCACTATACTAATTCAACACTAATCCTCTATGGGTCCCGGAGTAGCGTGCTACTCGCCGAAAAAGCGCTTTGACGCCTCGTCAGGGGTAGTAAGAGCTATATAAATGCAATTACAATACAATTGCTTCCCCGTTGACTCCAACGTGGAGCACAGTACACCTACACCATAAGTTTTTGACTCCAACGTGGAGCACAGTACACCTACACCACAAGTTTTTCTGTATAATGTTACTTTGTTGCCAATTTGGATATATGTCTGTGGATTGATTGAAATTTTGCAGTTTACCAGTCATCTCAAGTGATTTAGAAGGGTATTTACTTCCTTTATTTACTGTTATCATCTTTGTTTTAATTCTTATGTTTAGATCATTTGATGACACTGTGGTACTGTTCTAGCAAGAGTAGTAGTTCCCGCGCAGTGTACCACCTCCCCATCCACCCTACCCGACAACACAAGATACGTTAGACTGGAGGCAAAGCGCGTTACTCTTTCATAGGCCTTTGATGCCCCATGCCAGCATGAAGTAACTCTGATTCTTTAAGAGGTTGGGAAGATGGGGGCTGAGTGGGGGGGTGGCACAAAAAAGCCATAGAAAGCCAGTAATGAGTCACTGCTTTATGTTCCACTGAAGGGCAAAACACCAGGTTTTTTAACAAGGGCTCCATTTTGCCGCGAGTGATTTCCATGAAATTAAAAGTGACGGCTGAACAGAGTTTCATGTGAACCCATGTCGGTCCCCTCCCAAGCGAAAAGACAATGGGCTAATTTTGGTTCCTGGCGAGGGGCAAAATGGTTGTAACTCTGGAATATAGATAGATCCTCAGCGGCCTAAACGCTCCAGTTTTGATGCCCGCTATTTTCCTTTCAATGCAGGGAAAGCTAGGGCATGCTTGTTTTTAACATCCATGAGATTTTTGTCTCCACCAACATTGTTTTAAATTCAAGACTGAGCGTTGTGCCAGCATTTATAAAGAGGTTCTCTCTTCCAAATCGAACAAAGTCCACAAACAACTCCATGAAATTAAATTGAGTCATAACATTTCTTTCAAGTGTTGATCCAGCGAGAGAAATGACGAATAAGTGCAACTTGTAATAAGATGATATGATAGCAGCTTAATTCAATTACAGTTATAAATTGGTAAATTTATGAGCCTGTAAGTGAATTACAAAAGCAAAGCCCTTGAATGATTTGGTAAGATTGATGCCACTGGGCCAGGCATTTCCATTCCCAAATGGACTGAAAGAATGTCCTCCTTATTTAAAGAAAAACATTTGCAAGATGGTAGAGGAAACTTCAAATGCAAAAGAATGAAAACTGCAACTCTGCAAAAAAACAAGGAAAAACTTCAATATGCATATACTTAAAATGGAACATCACACTTGCTGCTTTGTTTAACACCATGAAGTGCAAATCTGTTAATGCTAAACGATCAATATGGATCTCATGATATACAATGAATATTTGAATGTAATGAGAGAAAATAACAAGCATTGAAAATGCAATAGTTCTCACCCTCGTTTAACTGAAAGCAATTCTGTTTGTAATTAGGTGACTTTTTAGCTTTGCTTTTATTAGTGTTTTTCAAACTTTCATGTACATAACATGCATATGTATGCATATATGTATATGTATTTGTATGGATGCATTTATATTTGTATTTTTATATAGATATGCAGATGTATATATATGTTTATATATATATATATATATATATATGTATATATATATATATATATATATATATAGATATATATATATATATAGATATATATATATATATACACATTCATATATATATATACACATTCATATATATATATATATATATATATATAAAGAGAACCACCTCCGGGACTCCGTAGAGATAACAAACGACACACCAGAGTATAGCACAATTACACTTTATTGTGCCCACAACAACACGTTTCGGCAATGCCTTTTTCAAGTTCAACTTGAAAAAGGCATCGCCGAAACTCGTTGTAGTAACACGGTTGTTGTCACCGCTGCTGGCACCGGCATCGTTAGGAGGAGGATCGACGAAGTACGATGAAGTGTGTTATACATATATATAAATGCATATGCATATATATACATATATATAAGTGCATATATGTGCGCGTAGAGAGGTAGGTAGAGGTAGAGGTCGAGGTAGAGGTAGAGAGAGTTAGAGAGTAGTAGAGAGAGAGGTAGAGGGAGAGGTAGAGAGTAGCGAGTGAGTAGTAGAGAGTGAGTAGTACAGAGTAGAGAGTGAGTAGTAGAGAGAGACTAGAGATTACAGAGTAGTAGAGAGTGAGTAGTAGAGAGTGAGTTGTGGAGAGTAGTAGAAAGTGAGTAGTATAGAGTGAGTAGTAGAGAGAGACTAGAGAATAGAGAGTAGAGAGTAGTAGAGAGTGAGTAGTAGAGAGAGAGAGTAGTAGAGAGTAAGAGAGAGTAGAGAGTAGTAGAGAGTAAGTCGTAGAGAATGAGTAGTAGAGAGAGATTAGTAGAGTGAGTAGTAGAGAGTAGTAGAGTGAGTAGTAGAGTAGAGAGTAGCAGAAAGTGAGTAGTAGAGAGTAGAGTAGTAGATAGTAGTAGAGAGTAGTAGAGAGTGAGCAGTAGAGAGTAGTAGAGAGTAGTATACAGTCAGTAGTACAGAGTGAGTAGTAGAGAGGAGAGTGAGTAGTAGAGAGAGGTAGAGTGGTAGATAGAGAGAGACAGGCTCTGAAGATGAAACCACGCCTCTATCTCCAAGGGACATGTATGTCACTGCCCCAGGGCAGCAGCTCTAAAAGAAAAGAGCAGAAGTGAAAGCAGAGCGAGGCCAACAAAGGGAGGGGCAGGGCTGTTTAATGGATCGGGGAGGAGATGGGAGGGCCTGTGCCTGTGCCTTGGCAGGGGTTTACGTCGAATGACACGGCTCGGTAGTAAACACAAAACAAAAAGCCAATGGGAGGAAGAGGGAGTAAAGACAACACAGACAACCGGAAGGGCGGGAGTAAAGACAACACGGAAAACGTGAGGGGTAGAGGGGTACAGGAGTAAAGACAGTACAAACAACGGGACAGACGGACAATGTGACGTGTGGGTCTGGAAAGGTAACACAAACTACCACAGGGAGGGGGCCGGAGCAAAGTGAACATGGATAACGGGAGGGAGAAAAGTAAATGGGGACATATAGCGCAACAGGAAAGTTACAATGCAAGCTGAGGCATGATGCAATTTAGCTGTGACCCGGAAGCATCTTAAAGGTCCAGCCAGGTGGTGAAGTCAACAATCCAGTGACATCTCGCAAACGATTTTCTCTTAAAGCTCAGTGCCCCGCTCTAAAGCAAGGCGCCCTGTGCCGGGGCCCAGCTTGCACTTGGCCAGTCACTGCTCTTGTGTCACATTGGCAAGGGACCCTTGCCAGCTCTTGAGGGGTGCATTCCTGCTCAGGCCTGAAGCCAAGTGATGTGGAGAGGGACAGAGCATCACAGACAGGCACTAAAGATAAAAACCATGCCTATGCCTCCGAGGGACATCTGTGTCACTGCCCCAGGGCAGTGGTTATTTGGCATGGGACCCTTGCAAGCTGTTGAGGGGTGCATTCCTGCTCAGGCCTGAACCCAAGTGATGCGGAGAGGGACAGAGCAGCTCAGACAGGCTCTGAACATCAAACCACGTCTCTATCTCCAAGGGTCATGTGTGTCACTGCCCCAGGGCAGCAGCTCTAAAAGAAAAGAGCGGAAGTGAAAGCACAGCGATGCCAAAAAAGGGAGGGGCAGGGTTGCTTAATGGATGGTTGCTTAATGGATGGGGGAGGAGATGGGGGGTGGCAATTCTTTTACTGAGCACAACTGTGCCTTGGCTGGAGTTTACGTCAAATGACGAGGCTCGGGAGTAAACACAAACAAGCCCCACAACTGTACCTTTATGTGCACTAGCGCCATGTACATTTGTAGCCACATCATTGACACGGCAACCAACTCTCGGTCTGGTCAGCAACAGGAAATGCTTCAGAGAGCACGGAACATTAAATAAAAAAATGCATACCACACGTTAATAAAATTACCATTTGTGGGACTGAAGTGGAGGGAAGGGGGATAGACAACATTACAGCGTGACAGGAACTGATAGGAAAAGAGGTGAAATCGCATGAAGGTGGAAACGGGGCGAGAGATTGGAATTCTGGTTGACGGCAACATTTAAACAACGTGTCTCTGAGATAGACAGACGGATGGGGAAACAAATAGTGCTTCCACTGTAATTAAAGGCAATAGTGTAACACTGCGTATAAAAGATCCAATCCTGGTGGGTGTGCCTAAAAGGGGACAGGGTGGCAACAAGGAATGATTGGCATGCCTTCAGTGCAATCATTGCACTACCTTTGGCATAATTTGTGACGCCAAATGACACGCACGAATGAAAGCTGAAGGCAGAGCTGGGACGAGGCTTCTGAAATCGTATTGATTCTAAGAAGCCTCGTATGACGAGAGCAGCGCATGTACTGCTTACGTCAGGTCGAGACCTAAAAAAGCAGAAACAATAACTTAGAATTTTTTTTTAAAAACATGTCTGTGCTTGGCTGCCAACAGAGTGAAATGTTGCAACTGGTTAGATGATCTTAAAGGAAGAGGGGAAATGTTGCATGTAGTGAATGTATTGTGAGTTGCAAGCAATAAGTTACAAAGCGCTTAGAAATGAAATGAGAAATAGAAGGGGATAGTGTTGAGGTGTGTTAGAAATGGGATCTCTAGTTGGCATAGGTGTGCACCCTGTCCAAGTAGGGATTCACAATCCGAGTCATGGTAAATAAGTCACACACCAAAGATAACCTGTGCTCAACCCCTTGGTAGTTTGGCACAGATCAGTCAAGCTTATCCCCAAGGACAATGTGTAAAGTACTTGTACACATACTCTCACACACACACTAACACAGTGAAAACACCCCAAAAGAACAACAATCATTTGAAATGCAATAGGTCTCTATTTACACACGTTTGAGCTATTGCCATTGCAAATTACAATGCCTTTTATTTATGTTTTGGTTTTTTAAACATAAATAAAAGGCATTGTCATTTACAATGTCAATAGCTTTAACTCGCATAAATGTATCAATGCAATGTATAGATTCCAAGCAAAATTGTTTTTGTTAAACACAGATAATGCTGCTGACACAGAACACAAACCTGCACAGGGACACTTGTTGGAATAAAAGTTACTTCTAGGTTATTCATTGTTTGAAAAGCGGTATTCAAGAATTCATTTTTGTGGGACATAAGGAACAAGCCAAACAACGACTTGCCCGAACAACGACTTTGCCTTAACCACGCATGTGCGTGGTTAAGGCAAAGTCGGTCTAGTGTTTGGGATTGGCGGGGAGAGAGGACCATTGTAAAGCAAACAGGACAGGTAAGTAGTTTTTAGGGGTGGTGGTTTGGGTCATTTTTAGCGGGTTGGGGTCTTTCGGGTAGTTTTTAGGGGGTGGGGGTTTGGGGTAGTTTTTAGGGGAGGAGGGTTTATGGTCGTTTTTAGTGGGTGGGAGGGTTCAGAGTAGTTTTTAGTGAGTGGGGGATCTGGGTAGTTTTTAGGGAAGGGGGTTTGGGGTCGTTTTTAGAGGGTGGGGCATTTGAGGTCGTTTTTAGGGGGTAGAAGGAGTCTAGGATAGTTTTTAGGGGGTGGGGCTTTGGGGTCATTTTTAGGGGGTGGGATGGGTTCAGAGTAGTTATTGGGTGGGGGGTTCGGGGTCGGGTTTAGGGGGACAGGGGTTCGGGGTAGGTTTTAGGAGGTGGGGGTTTCGGGGTAGATTTCAGGGGGTGGGAGGGGTTCAAAGTAGGTTTAGGGGACAGGGAGTTCAGCAAAGTAAACAGCAAAGTGGCAGCCCCACCTGGCAGCACAACAGCTCTTCTTTCTGGCAGAATGTTCTCAGTCCAGAAGTGTTCTGCGTATATGGTGTCAGAGGTCCAGTACTTATACCCATTTTGGCCTTTGAAGTAGGGACACTTCAAAGAAAGGTATTTGTAGTGAACAAGGCCCTGCCCTTCCTGGCTCCAGACACACTACAGAGGGGTATGCAGCTCTTTGAGTGGGGACTGGCACAGCTCTATTCAGGTGTAAGTGTCAGCTCCTCCCAACCCTCAAGCTCAGGATGACCCATCAGCCTGTTGATGGGTCATCAGCATATGCAGGGCCCACCTCAGCTGCCTTTGTGTCTGACTGTCTAGTGTGTATTCACAAAGACCACTGTTCTCCAGCCCAGGGATGTATTCTATGGACCGGCAGACACACAGAATGGTTTAAGTAACAAAATGCAAATTTTCTAAAAGTGGTATTTTCTGATCTGAAATTTAGAAAACAAATTCACTGAAAGATGTGTTTTTAACATGTGTGTCCAAAGCCAACAAACTCCAATGTTCTATCTACTCCCAATTGGAAGTTATACTGATAAAGGGTTACAAGTCAGCTCCAATGCTAACCTATGGGAGAGATGGGCCTTGCTGTAGTGAAAAACGAATGGTAGCCGTAAAATTCAAAGTACATGTCCTACCTTTTGAATACACTGCATCATGCCATGGGGCTACCTAGAGCCTACCATAGGTGTGCCTGACATGTAATAAAATGGAAGGTATGGGCCTGACAAGTAGACGAACTTACCAGGTTTACCCAGCAGTTTACAATTTTACTCACAGGCTCTGCATTGGCAGGCCTGAGACATGTTTGAAGGGCTACTGAGTGGGTGGCACAATCTGTGCTACAGGCCCACTAGTAGCATTGATTTACAGGCCCTGGGATCATGGAGTGCACTATGCTAAGGACGTAAAGGTAAATCAAATATGACAATCATGAGGAAACCAAACATACCATGTTTTAGAGGAGAGAGCACATGCACTATAGCACTGATTAGCAGTGGTAAAGTGCCCAGAGTCCTAAAGCCAACAAAAAGGTCAAACAATAGGCAGTGGAAGGCAAAATGATTTGGGATAACCCTGTGAAAAGGGAAAGGTCCAACAGGGTGAAATGGGGAAATATGAGGAATGTTTGACTAAAAGACCCCAAAGCTAAAAAATATACAAATGGCAACCTTATCGCCTACACAATTTTCAGATTGAGGTAAGAAATGTGGATTTATAACATGATGTTGAAATATGCAATTAAGCATTTGAAACACATCTTCAAAGTTAACTTCATTGATCTAGCATAAGTACCCAAGTGCAAGTTAGTGAAGAGGTAGAGTGAGAGATGCAAAGAGTAGGGAGGCAATTAATGTTGATTAGCTGACCCTGTAGAATAGACATTTTCTACCCTATTAATCTGGTAACTGGCCCTGTGGCATGAGGGTATCTTTCAAATGGCACCGACCATTCACTTTTTAGGCCTCGCCTGAAACAGCGCGTGTGCTGTCGTTTGAGAACCTATTGTTCTTTTGTTTTTTTTAAACCTTAAAAAGGTCCACCTGTACTTACCATTGCTTGGCTTCAATATCAGTCTCATTTCGTTTTTAGGTCAAAGCCTATCAAACAGCACAGCTATCTGGTTGCAAAAGACTTCTTGGGGACATTATGAAAACTGATTTTGGAATGCATTCGCCCCATTACTTACTTAAGAACCGGTTAAACCCACTCGGATCTCGGCGGCGGGAGAACCGCCCTAGTCTTCCATACCTTCCATACTTAGTAAAAGGAGACACAGGAGCCTTCGTCTGCAGGAAGAACCCAGATTTAGTTCAATAGCCCGGGCAATGGAACAGAGTCCCAAGCTAGTCAGAGACAAGACAGAGGAGGCTGCTACTTCACTCTGTAGCTTACAAGCCTTTTATACATTTTTCATCCCAGTCTTTTGATTGTTAGTCCATTGTTTAATCAGGGCAGTGTTTGCAGTTGATAACCAGATCCAGACGATGTTTGTAGTTTGTGACCTGGTCAAGGCTTGGTACACAGATCATTGTTCACTCGGCTTGATCAAAGCCAGTTTTTCAAGTCATTGTTTAATTACCCTGATCAGGGCCCAACAGTCAGACCATTGTCCAGATAACCTGATCACGGTGTCAAGGATGTTTACCAGGCTGGGAGCAGGAGATGGAAAACACGCTTGTTTACACAGGGCATGGGTGTCTCATGGCTTTCTGTTGAACTGCAGAGAACAGGGGGTTGGGTGTGCGACAGTTCCTGGGCAGAAATGCAGGCTGCAAGATGGTCTCTGTCGTGTCAGTTTAGATTTTCCTCAGGCATCAGCAGAAACAACCAGGTGGGTCGTGTGGAAGTGTTTGACCCGGGATGGCAATGAAGAAACATTGGAGTCCCGGTACAAATGATGCCGATCAGAAAAACACTTTTCCTCACTTACCATTGACTTTGCGTTTTGTCTCTTACATTTGCTTGCTTTCTATTAATTGACTTTATTTGTTTTAGCACACTGAGCATGTGTTTGTCCTTCTAATGGAGCATAGCCTTTTTAACACCTCTCTGATTGGTTTCTTCTATTCTTCCATGAGTGTTCGCTTTTCACAAATTCTTTTTTTATTTTTTTGTACAGCCCTTCAGGAGAGTGCATTGTTTTGTACTTGTGTCCATTGTATGCTTCTCTCCTCTCTGTTCTCGCAAATTCGGTGTGCTTCTGTGCACCCAGCGTCCACATTACTATTTTGTTCATGAGCTTCTATCCCCCCACCCTATTGCTTTCTCATTTCCCGTGTTCCCTTCTGATGCCTCTGTGTTGTTTATTGTAGCAAACAGTAAAGACAGGAGAAGATAAGAAACTGATTATCAGGCAAACATAATAATCCTTGTAAGAATGCTGCCCACTATGGCTGCATGCCATCACAGTGCAGATTTTTCACTATACAACAAAAATACAACTTAATGAGTGCAATGATTTTCTTGAAATACATAGTTACCTCTGGTCAGCTTTTCTGCACAGCAGCTGTCAAAGCTCTGCCTCATACAGTAACATGACCACCTCAGCCTACAGTAGATAAGATCACCACGGCGCAGAGGCCCTGGCTCCTCAGACAACCCTGCTGGCCAGGTAATAAAACTATTAAATAAACAAGGCTATCCTTAGCGCCTCATACCTCCCTTTTCCTGTTTCTAGATACTGTAAATAAGCCACCACCCAACTCCTAACACCACCACCCTATCCACTACTCAAACAATTCACACCAACCTATCCACCACCCTACCCTAACCACCACCCAAACCATCACAATCACCCTCCCTTAACCAACAACACTAGCCTACCACCACCACCACCCTAACTACCACCACACTAACCACTGTCAACTTAACCAGCCTACAAACACCCTACCACCACCCTAAGCAACAGCACACCACCACCACACTACCACTTCCTTAACCACCACCACAAAAACCACCTTACCATAACCACTGCCCTAATCACAACCATACCACCACCACCACCCTACCACCTCCCTACCCACCACCATCCCACCCAAAACACCACCTGCACCCTAACCAAAATTACCCTAACCACCACCAATTTCTTTCATTACACTTTTTTGTCTGTACGCTCTTTGGCCATTCTCTGTCCTTCTGTTTATTATCTGATTAACTTTTTCAATCTGTCTTTCCATTCTTTGAAAACAGTGTGCCCCCTCTCATCTCCATGCAGCATAGTGCCAGCACGTAGGTGGTGGAGCTCCACACAGGGACGGCTTTCAAGGGGTGTGGCCATTGCAGCTGGCACTGACCTGGGGGGGCGCTTTGTTTAGAAATAACTAATGGGTTTAAAAGCACCTACTGCAGAGTTCCATCTGTGTCCAGCAGTGTTCAAGGAAACAATAGCTCCGGTGATTAAAGTCCCTGGTAGAGAGAGATTTGAGTTTTGTCTAGTGGAAGTTTTGACTCATCTAATGTAGCACGGAAGGTTAATATACCTGCTGCAAAGAACATATGGAATGCAGATCACAGAACTGTATTTTATGTGGATAGCTCAGTGGGTTACTGCATTTTTAACAGTAATCCTGTTGTTACTTTCAGTTGATAAGTTAAAATCCTAAAATAGCTGCAAATTAACTGCAAGGTATATGTTAGAACGTTATGTTTTTTCCCCAGTATTTCACTGTCCTAGATTTGCTTAAAAAAAGGGCTTGTTTGGGTAGCCTTTATGCAGCACTTAGCATTTTTTATTGGTTTAGGGTCACTCATTAGGACTTTTTCATGAGAGGTAACCTGCTCAGTTCATTGATTGGGAGCAGTCTGGTGACAGATTTTGGGTAATGACTGCAATGGTATCTCGAGAATCTTTATTGGAGATGCCTGGTCCCGCTTAAAAAGCGCTGTTGCTCCCAGTGTTGTCTTCAAATTCGTTAATGACCTAGATTAAGAGGCTCATCACCAGGGTATTTTTGAGAGCTGGCAAACTGGGCTGTTTAATCAGATTTTAGCCTAAAACCTTCCAGGCTGTAGACCCAGTATTCTCATTGTTCTTTTTCGTGCCTCTACATTTTACATCATGGCTGGACAGTCAGATTTGTGTTGCTTTACTTTAACCCCTTTGCTTTACTTTAACCCCTTCAGTGCTGGTGACAAAGCCAGCTCGTCATGGGCGTTACCTGCGCTGCGCGCATGACGAGCTGGCTTTGTCACGTAACGCGCGATTTTCGAATTTTCAGCGGGAAAACCGCTAGGGCGCATGCGGTTAAATTATGCCTGAAGGTGTAGTGCCATGCCAACATGTGGAGGTACTGTGAGGCACTACAACTAAACATTTTTAAAATATTGCATAGCGTTTTGACTTTAATGTTCCTCTGAACTAATAGATGCAAAGCAGTTTCATACCCTGGCAAAGGGGGAAAGGTTTTTTTAAATAGTTTAGCTGCTTGATGTTGCTTTCCCTGAATTCAATTAGGATTTGTAAAGCGCGGCTTATCACCCCGGGAGGTGGGGGATATCCAGGCGCTGTGTTCCAGCCAGGTCTTGAGTGCTCTTCGGAATTCCGCAAGGTTGATGGAGGGCCGGAGGTGGTGGGTCGGGTCATTCCAGGACTTGGCCATGAGTTAGGAAGTTAGGAGAAGGAAGGGCCCCCTCCTTGGTCTTGACAGATGTGAGGGAAGTGTGCAAGGGCTAGATGGGCGGAACAGAGTTGTCTGGTGGGCTGGTGGAAGGTCAGTTGGTGGTTGATGGAAGATGGTCCTATGTTGTGGAGGGCCTTGAACGCGTGTGTGAGTAGTTAGAAGAGGCATCTCTGGGACAAGTCCATTTGGAAGTAATCAAGTAGAAATAGTTGGCAAGGCAGTACTAAGTTCGGTGCAGTGGCATGTCTGTAGGAGAGGAAAGCTGTACTTAATAATTTTTTTCATAGCAAGTATGATTGTAAAAATATATAAATACATGTATTCATTTTTTTAAATTCAGATTAATGCAGCTTCACCTTACTGTGCTTAGACGTTGTGCCATTTCAGTGTGTAATAAGAAATATGTTGCAAAATGCACTTTTTACCATCGTTTTTGAGCGGAAGAATTTCATACTTCATTTGCAGTGGTCAGGTTCGCTTGCTGGGATTGATCTTTCTCCTTAGTTGGGGAGGAGCTGCGGGAGGCGGGTCTGACAACATTTCCCAGCTCTGTTTTGGTTAAAGGTGTTACATAGGTGCTGATAGTGGTACGCTCACGTGATGGTGAGCCTGTACGTGTATATTGATTATAAGATCCTGAATCGTATATTCATGTCTTTTGTATGAGATACAGTGGGAGCTATTTTTAATAAAAACAAGTTTAAAAAAAAATAGGTGGTGATAACTCGCAGGGGCGTAGCTTCCATTGATGCAGCAGTTGTAGTGGTTGTATGTCATGACAACGCGTGGTATTACCACGCTTGCCATTACAACGCGGGGATTACAATGAAAGTCGTTACGACTTTCGCTGGAGGGCGCTGGATAGTGGAATAGTTTAATTTTCTATTCCAACTCCAGCCCACGTTGACAGTAGGGAAGGTGTTGGATAGAACATTAAACTATTCCCTATCCAACAGCGCCCTCCAGCGAAAGTCGTTGTAACGACGACCTCCAGCGAAAGTCGTTGTAACGACTTTCGTTGTAATCCCTGCGTTGTAATGTCAGTGCGGGGTAATCCCCGCGTTGTCATGGCTGTTCCCCGTTGTAGTGGCACTGAGGCCAAGAGGCCTAAGCGGCACCAGTAAACCCCTTTTATTGCTACATTTTATAATTTAGACAGTAGCCAAGGGGCCCGTTTCTTCCTTGCACTAGGGCCCAAGCCACTCTGGCCACCTGAGATTTCTTGTTGGGCCTCTCTTCGGTCTCCGTTAGTCTCAGTGGCATACAGGCCTTTCCTTCCACTGGGCCTGTCCTCTGTGGGTCGGAGCTCTGGAAGGCCAGTTCTGAAAGCCCATGGCCAGTTCTGGTGCCTCTGACATTGTCCCCAGATCCCAAAGGTAATTTTTGTTGTGGTTGCAGTTTTATTTAGCACATACTCGAACCTAAGGTATTGAAGCGCTTTACATGAGCACCGGTTGCATTGCAGACTGACACATTCAATTTTAGGCACAGTGAGACACAGTGGTTTGCCTAGAATCACAGGAAGCTTGAGCCTCCCGCCAGACTCGAACCTGGTTCCCCAGCTTCAAACGCCACCGCTCTAGCCGTTAAGCCACATCCAAGGGGAAGTTTCAATATAGAGAGAAAAACAGGGAGGGAGGGCAGGGTAGAGAGGGAGCAATCAGAGAGGAGCGAAAGATGATAGATGAAGAGAGAGGAGAGAGGTTGCACGAGGACAGCAAGGGAGAGAAGCTGGCGAGCATTATGCTAGGCCTGCGTTTGGTTCTCCAGACCGACCCTCTGTCTCAAACCCCCCCCCCCCCCCCCTCCCTGCACGCCCCTTTGTGTCGTTCAGCCAGACTCCAGACACCTGGACGTGCAGTCACACCCACACTCAATTCGTCTTGTACTCTTTCATTTAATGAGCCTGCCAGGGCTCCGGGCATCAGGAGACATGAAGTCAAATATATATTCATTGACTAGCGAAGCTTAGCGTTTATTGGCGTTGTTCCTGCGAGAGCCACGTCCCGATAACAAATGGACCGATCCCGGACAGACTGTACAAGCAGCCGCAGATGTCTTCATCGCAGTATGACTGCTGCGTGCACTCGCATGGCGGCGGCGAGCCCAGGCACGGATACTTATGATTGTGCCTGGGGAGGAGAGAAACCACAAAAGATGATTAATTCGTCTCTCTGATTTCATATGATCCGTCCAGAAACAGTCGTGCTTCATAACCTACTATTCCTGTGTGCAAGATGCTGCGAGATTTGGCTGTGAGGGGCTGCTGTGCCCAGTGACGTAAACACAAAATGATGCCCCCCTGCAGAATGTGAAGAGGGACCCCGGAGTATTCCATATTTATTTATTTAATTTATTTAATGGTTTTATAAAGCGCGTAGTAACTCAAAGAGCATCCCAGCGCTGACCTGTTTCTCCAAGGGTTTCAGCCATCTGGTGAAATTATGTCTGCGGGAAAAGGAGGGTCTTTAGGGTTTTTCTGAACTGGAGGTAGTTCGGTTCTGTCCTGAGTTTTCGTGGTAGATGGTTCCAATGTTTGGCCGTGTGAACCATATCCCACAGATAATCATTGGCCTTGGCCGAATGGAGGCCCCTGAGGAGTATGAGGACCCCCGGAGGGGATTGTGGCCCCCTTTAGGGTTTGGGGGGCCTCTGCCCTGCAGGGGCTGCTGGGACGTGTGTTGCGCCCCTGACCATGCCTAGGATTTCTAAGAGTCACAGAAGCAGGCCCACAGGTGTTTTATAGGGGCCAGAACTCGCTCTTAGCACATTGCATTGGCTTAATATTTTTATGTATTCTTCAGTCATCATTATCTGTCTCAGCAAACTAAATTATAAAAAAAAAAATATTAGAGGAGCTCACGCTCTTCCTCAGCCAAGATGGCCAATGGGACTAGATTTACAAAAAACTAGAGTAGGGGGACGAGCGTTCATGATTGGAGCAGTTCAACTAGGGAATGTACTTCTAGCCGTCTTGAGATTCTCTACTGATCTAATACACGGGAAAAAAACATTACAACACACTACCTTTACAACACAGCTGTTACAACGCAACTGCCTTTACATCGCTTGCCATTACAACGCATGCCATTACAACGCATGTCACTACAACGCATGCCATCACAACACATACCATTACAATGCATGTCACCCTTACAGCGCATTATAAGGTAAGTAATGGAGATGTTTTTGTTTTAGGGTGGGTATGGGTTTTTGGGTACATGGGAATAGTAATTTTAACCCCTACACTATCCAACATTTTCCCTACTGTTGCACTCCCTGCAGAAGGGATAGTAATTTCTACCCCTACACTATCCAACACTTACCCTACTGTTGCACTCACTGGAGTAGGAATAGTAATTTTTACCCCTACGCTATCCAACACTTACCCTACTGTTGCCCTCACTGGAGTAGGAATAGTAATTTTTACCCCTACACTATCCAACACTTACCCCACTGTTGCCCTAAAAGTATTATGAATTTAATGGTATGCGTTGTAATGGCATGCGTTGTAAAACCATGCGATGTAATGGTAGTTGCGATGTAAAAAACACATTTTATAGGGATGCGTTGTAATTGTTTGCGCTGTAATGTCATATATTCCTAATACACTTCAGGAAAGGGCTTAAAGGAAACCTGGCTTTTTCTTCAAAGCTAGAGTGTGGTTTAGGATTCTATCCTAGTACGATACTGCGGAATACCGACACATTGTATGCCACTTCTTTCTTTCCACCAATGAGTAACAGGGCCACAATACCTGTTAGGTGGCACTGCACTTTCTAAGTAGTTTAAATAAATAAATAGAGGTGCTGTGGGTCAGTCCTCTTCATCCACAGGTCTGGTAAACTGTCATTCATGCTGTACTTCCGCACAGCCGCACTGCCTTTTGTTTGCACCAATTAGACTCATCTTCTCCTGTGCGGTGCATGAAAACAAAGAAGGTTTTCTACATCTGTTCTAAATAAATGTGCCTCTACAATGCTGCCCGAACAATGATTGTATCTTAACAATGCATTCCTTTACCATGCAATTTTGTGGTAAAGGCATGACCGGTAAATATATATATTTTATTTAATTTATTTATTTAAAACATTTATATAGCGCGGCTGTCACCTTGCAGGTATCCTGGCGCTGTAAAAGAAATAACTCCTAAGGTGGAAGGTAATGGGGGCAACCGAGCGAGGTACCAGACTTAAAGTTTGGGGAAGAGCCATGTTTTGATCTGCTTTCTAAAAGGCAGAAGTTCAGTTGTTTGGCGAATGTCAAGGGGCAGGCTGTTCCATAGTTTTGCGGCTGCAACTCTGAAGGATCTTCCTCCGGTCCTGACCTTGTTGAATCTTGGCACTGTGACAAGGCGAGCTGTGGATGACCGGAGGGCTCTGGTAGGGAAGTACCAGGAGAACATGGATTGCAGGGAGCTGGGCCCGACTCCGTGCAGTGCTTTAAAAACGAAACAGAGTGACTTAAAAGCCACTCGCTGTCTCAAGGGGAGCCAGTGCAGCTCGGCCAATGCCGCTGTGGCCGAGGATCTCCTATTCCAGCCGAGGGCCAGTTTGGCAGCGGCTGTTTGAACTCTCTGGAGACGATCCAGTAGTACCACTGGGGCTTCGAGCAGCATCGCATTGCAATAGTCGAGGCGACTGAGAATAGTGGCCCCTGTCTGCACGCATACGAAGGTCCTCCATGGCAGTGAGAACCGCTGTTTCGGTGCCATGGGCCGGACGAAAACAAAATTGAATTTCGTTCAGAATGTGATTCTGCTCCAGGTGTTTGGAGAGACAGGAGCTCACCCAGCGTTCGGCGATTTTCGCAGGGGAAAGGCAACAGGGAGATTGGCCGATAGTTCTGTAGGCACTCGGGGTTCAAGGAGGGTTTCTTCAGTAGAGGGGTAATGAGAGCCTGTTTCCAGGGAGCCGGAACAAGTCCGCAACGCAGGGATTGATTGCAGATCCTGCACAGGGTGCAGAAGAGTTCCTCTCCGAAAGCCTTCCAGGTTTTTGGGGGTAAAGGGTCAAGCGGGGAGCCCGAGGAGATTCCGCGAGCCAAGCTGTCGAAATCCGCCTCAGAAATGGGGGGGAATGCCCGCAGGCGGTTCATGGGATGGCACCCTGGGTTGACCGAGTCATAGTTGGTAGTATCATACCTGGGGCCATTTTGACGGGCCGGTGAGGGGGAGGTGCTCAAGTTTTGGATAATAACCTCAATGTTGTCCTTAAAAAACAGTGCGAGGTTGTCGCTGAGTGCTTGTGTTGGGTGGATAGTTTTTTTGGCACAATCAGGGTGGGTGAGGTTGTTAAGGATCTGGAAAATACTTCTGGAGCTGTTGGCGGCTGAAACTATAGTAGAGCAGAAGTAGGTGGATTTGCATTTAATAATTGCTGATTTATATTCCAGGAGTTTGCTTTTCCAGATAAGTTTGTTGGTATTGGAGTACCCTTGCCTCCATTTCCTCTCAGCCTTTTTGCAGGCGAGGTTAAGGGCCTTCAGGGAATCGTCGTACCAAGGGGCTGATGCTCTACCCTTAGGTTTGCAACTTTTTAAGGGAACATGGGAGTTCGTAATTGAGGATATCCTAGTGCAGAGGGCCTCATAGTTGTCCTCTACTGGATGATTGGGAGAGAAGCTGTCCTCCACTTGGAAAACGGCACCAGTAGTTCTCAGTTTTTCCAGGGCTTTCCAATCTCTGTACGAGAATTCCGAGGGGGTGCTATGAGCCTGCCTTCTGTCCCCCTTACTAGTGATGTAGAATTTGATACGGGAGTGATCAGTCCAGCCCATAGGCAGGATATCACTCAGGTGAACTAGCTGAGGGGTAGAGAAGATGAGGTCAAGTCGATGCCCTGCTTTATGAGTGGGTTCCTTGACTAGTTGATGGAGGCCCACGCTCTCACAGGAGAGCAGTAGATTGTTCAGCCCGGTGTCTAGAGTGCCATTCGGCCAGAGGTTAAAGTCACCTAATATAATCAGCTTGTTATGGGAGGTCGCCATGTTGGTGAAGGAAGTAAGAAGCGATTGTTGTTGTAGGGAGTTAAAGGTCCCCAGAGGGCGGTAACAGATAATTACAGTGAAGGTAGCTCCAGTGTGACTTTTTATGGAGAGGCCGAGGAGCTCGGTCCCAACGACCGGATCCATGTCAAGGCTGGTGATGAGCCATGAGGCTCTATAGATAATACCTACTCCACCACCGCGGCCTTTGGGTCTAGGGAGATGTAGGATTTTGAAGTCCGGTGGTCAGGCCCAGTCTAGTTTGATTTCACAGTCGGCGTGGGTCCACGTCTCAGTTAGAAAAAGAACATCTAAGTGATGGGTGTCAATCAATAGTTGAATTTCTTCGGCATGCTTTGGTAGTGATCTGACGTTTAAAAGTCCTCCCAAGAGCAGACCCCTAGTAGCGAAGTCATGCAGGGGGAGTACGGTTTCAGCGAATGTGAGAAGACCTTCATGCGCATACTCTCTTAGGTTGAGCAGGATCTCACGAGTGTATTGTAAAGATCACATCACAGCCCCCTGCCCTGAGCCCTAAAAAAACTCCACCCTCTCCCCCTCCCCTTCCCCCCCAAGCCCCAAAAACAACCCCTACCCCTCTGAGTCCAAAAAACAACCCAGGCCCTCCCTCGAGCCCTAAAAATGACTCCACCTCGAGCCCTAAATACAACTTCAACCCCCAGCCCTAAAAACATCCCTAACCCTCTGAGCCCTAAAAAACAACCCTGATCCCCCAGAACCCTACTACAACCCCTCACCCCCGAGCCCTGAGAACAACCCGACACCCAGATACCTAAATCTACCATCCCCTAAAAATTATGCCCACCTCCTCCCCCCCCCCCAAAAAAGAAAATTACCAGACCACCTCCACATCTCCCGATCCTACCTCTTCCTGTGCCCGCCCATTGGCACATCTAGAACGCACTCAGCCTTAAACACGCATATGTGTGGTTAAGGATAAGCGTGGCTCCGCGTGTTACCTGTTATTGGTGGTGGTGATTGTTGGGATTCAGTTGATGGTGAGGTGAATGGTGACCATGACATAGCAGTAATGTATGTCATGGATGATTCATATCAGTAATGTTTTATCATGTGTGAGAGCATCTAATCTGTTGTCCTTCAATTCAAGTCCAGAAGACAAGTGTATTATCCTACGTTGTAAGTCCAGAAGACAAGTTTATTGTCCTGCCTTATAAATGCAGAAGAAAAAAGTTTGCCCTGTATTATAAATCTACCTAACTTTATTATCCTGCACTGAAAGTCCACAAGACCAAAGTGTTGACCTAAATTGCATGCCACAAGACAATTGTATTGTACATGAGGTCCAAAGAACAATGCATTTGTACTGCATTATATGTACTCATGACAAGTTTGTTTTCACAAGATGAGTTTGTTCTATATTAAAAGTCCACAAGAGAAGTCTTTAGTTCTACATTAAATAATGATGAGTGATTAAATATGTACTCCGAAAAGAACAACCATGTACCTTGTTGACAGTGTTTGAAGTAAAAATGATAGATGTGTCTCATTATTTTCTTACATTACCTGTTGGAAAATTATTTTAGAACTGTACCCTGTGCACACTTGCAGCAGTTTATACATTTGCGTAATTGTACATAATTATCTTTTGGAAAACCTATTTTAATCACCCAGGGCTATATTTTTATTTTTATATTTCCGATGCTTTCCATTTTTGCGTATAACATTGTTAAGCTGTTGCTGCACGGCGAAGGTCGCTTACCACAGTTTTATTTAATTGTTAAATAGATTCAATACATCATTCTTCGATAATACAATGAATTACTATATCGCATATGTACTTGCCTGCACTATAAAGTGGTGCACGCTGTGGAACCACTGCCCATTCTTCAAGAGGGAATCCCAGGCTAACGGCAACTAATGCACAGTCCTCTGTGCATCCCAGGAGGAGGAAGGCCTAAGGGCTGTCTTGCATGAATCTCAGGAAATTACCTTCAGAATAAAGTATTATCTCAATCTCCAGATCAGGATCACCATTGCACAGGTTTACACAAAACACAGGAAGGAGGCTGCCAATGTATTATCTCGCATGAATCCCAGGAGCGGGGTTGCCCATTATAATAATAATACATGAAGGCTGCCAATCTGCTGTTTACGGGATCATCGGCGTATGGACTTATATGCATCTCAGGAGGAAGGCTGCTAGTATATAGGCTTGCATAGATCTGGGGTAGAGGGCTACAGTACCAATGTAAGTCTTGGATACATCTCAGGAGGCAGATTACTATGCCCAGTTTTACTTAAATTTTCGGAGGAGGTTTCACGAGTGTACCGTTTTTCAAGAATGTTAGGAGGAAGTCTTATGTGAATCTCTAAAAGAGTGCAAACAAGATACAGTCTCAAATCAGTCTGAGTAGGAGAACCTCCAGTGTTCAGTCCTACAAGGATCTAATGAGGAGTGCCACTATTTGACAATCTCCTGGCGGAAACCAACACTGTGCATGCATCTCAGGAGGAATGCTGCCAGCATACTGTCTCACATGGCTCTCTGACGGACAGCCACCAATAAAAGGCATACCTGCATCTCAGGAGGAAGGCTAATTTATAATTGAATCCCAAGAGGAGGGTCATTAGTCCATGGTCTTACAAGGATGTCTGGAGGAGAGCCACTAATATAGTCCTACAAGATGCTCTTGAAGAAAGCAAGCAGGGTACAGTTCTATATCAATCTCCGGAGAAGGACCACCAATACAGTCCTGCAAGGGAAACATCCTTTACAACGCAACTTTTACCACGCAGTGCCTTTACATCGCAACTTTTTTCAACGCAAACCATTGCAACGCATTGCGCTGGGGGGCACTCTAGGATAGGGAATAGATTTAATTTACTATCCAACACCTTCCCTACTATCCACGGGGACTGGAGTTGGAATAGTAAATTAAACTATTCACTATCCAGCACCCCTCAACACTATGCGTTGTAAAGGCATGCGTTGTAAAACTTGCGATGTAAAAGCATGCGTGAAAAAAGCATGCGTTGTAATGTCATACATCTGTCCTACAACAATGCACAGTCTCACTTGAATATCAGGAGAATAGCCATCAGTGTACCACCTTACATGAATCTTAGTTGGAGAGCCACAAATGCCCAGTCTTAGTGGAATCTGAGGTGGAGGGCAAGCAATGCACAATCTTATTTGAATCTCAGTTGGTGGGCCAGCAGTGTACGTACAGTCACCAATGCATTTCAGGTTTTTTAAGAATCACAAAAGCAAGCTCTGAACTCTTGTTTTACAGCTTCGTTATTATTACCACCTTCTGAAAGATGTAATGTTTGATTTATTTTAATGCACATTTTTAGCTGCTTGCAGAACATACATTCCTGGGAAGATTTAATTAATCTTGGCTTTTTATATATTTTGAAGAAATCATTAATTTGTTTACAATTGTATTTAATTATTTTATAATATAATAATATTATATTATACTGTACTAGGAGGCTGCAGCAATGAGTGACAGTTGAGAGGTAAACTGGAATTTCCTCCTCGGCATGATCAGTAAGGCCTAGCAAAGGAAAAGTGATAAGAGTTTGACTTCAATGTAGATGTGCATTAGATTTTCTAGAGTACTTTATAGAGGATATCCCAGAATGATGTGTGCAGATATATGCAGGCAAGGTACCTCACCTGGAGAGTTTTAGAGTTACTGAAGTTGTAGTGCAAAAGGTTTTTTAACAGCTGAAGTATGGAGCATATGAACAAACATTCCAGTCTTTGCACAATATCATTAAGGTAACTATTACTCAGTAACGAATAACAATGCAGCAAAGAGAGATACTTAGGAACCTGAGTATTCTCTGAACGTTCGAACAGGGAAAACCCAGAGTACTCCCACAGATAGGTAGTGATACCACAATGGTCCGGGTAGGTTGGCCTCAATAGAACACAGATGGCCGAAGGGGCATGCGTTCGTTAAACACCATAAAGTTAGATGCCACATGAAGTTAGGAACACAAAGCACATGCGATAATCATGCCCTCCTCATGCCGGACATCGGGACACGTTACCCACTAGCTCGTATTGTCTCCACGCAAGGTAGAGAGTCACCTGTATTTGTTATCAGGTGTACGTAATTTATGGGTCCATGACTAGTCCCACATTCCTCTCCCTAAACCTGATCTATGAATTGTTTTATGATGCTACAAGAAAGTTATATAAAAACGCTGAAAACTATTGTACTTTGAGTTAGTCCTCATACCCGTTTCTGTATGCTGTACTCCCGGCCACAGTTTTTGATTAACCCCTGGGGTGCGGCCGCGATTCTGCGCCTGTGTGGCAGAATCGCGAGTGGGCGGGTTCATGACGGCCCCCAGCCGTCATCAGCACACGAGCACCGTAATGCATGACGGCTGGGGTCCGTCATCAGCACCGAAGGGGTTAAACCAAGTGTTTGTGTTTTGCCAAACACTTCTTGTCTTTGTTTTTTCAAGGTAAATTCATATTCAAGCTACAGTGATGTAGGTATCAGACCCTTATTTTAACTCTCTAGGCCCCCTAGCCTCAGAATTAGATTAGACGTGTTAGTATGGAACAATGGCAGGCATTTGTGTTAAGAGGTCTGGTGTGGAAAAAGATATTTGACAGCAGAGCTGTAGTGCTTGACCCGTCCAGCAAGTTCTCCTGATGCACACAACCACACATACTCCCATCCCCGTATCATCATGAGTGAAACCCTCATAATTTTACCAACCCTGGAGTAGGATTTGGCAGTACCCATTTCTAGGGGCAGAAATCCAAACAGCCATTGACCTGGGGCTAGACATCAGGGATGACATTGTGTGTGCTAAGAAAAACACAAGAGTGATGGGTGGAATGCTTGAGTTGATCCCGCCACTGGCCATTACATGAGGCCACATTTCAGTCCATTGTTTTTGACCGATGCGCCACTCTATACACGAGTCAACCACGTGCAAATTATCCTTGGTCCTGGTCCAGTCCAGAGTGCCAAGCCACATTTTGTGTGCTACCAAAGTATAATTAGTTATGGCATATAGTGTTTATGCTGACATAGTAATACAGAATCATTTAAAGAGGCAGGCATTAGGTCTAATGACTCTTCTCTTGTAATGCTGCCACTCATGGAGTGATTCTGCCAGACATAGACATGTCTGTTTCAGGGGGGTGGGGTACCTAACGTATCTTTTCTCCTGTAGCCATTAGTTACAGATGTTTATGACCATTGTAGTGCATCCTTAATAAAAAAAATGACATCCCCTGAAAACAACTATTCTCTTTGCAAAAGGAAGTAAATGCACATTAGAAAACATCTCTTTCCAGACTGCAATCTGTTCAGAATCAAGCGGCGAGACTGGTCCTTGGGATCCCGAAGTGGCAATCCGCCAAACCCCTTCTTTCCAAACTGCATTGGCTCCCTGTCATTTCGAGCACAGCCTTTAAGATCGGCTGCCTTACCTTTAAATCTATATCTGGCTCCTGCCCCGTCTTTCTGAAATCTCTCATCAAGCCCTATTGCCCTTCACGGAACCTGAGATCTTCCCACCTTCACTTCCTGTCTATCCCCCCTATTAAACTCTGCAGATCTGGAGGCCGGCGATTTGCATTCCTGGCCCCAAAACTTTGGAATTCCTTTCCCCTCTCTCTCAAAACCTCCAATTCTCTCATTCTTTTCCGTAAAACCCTAAAAACATGGCTTTTCCCTCAATCCAGCTAAGTCCCCCTGGTCTCTCTGTTTCCAACCAGCGCCAGGAAACCCATGGTGTCAGCGCGCTTTACAAATTCCCCTTACAATACAATACAATACAAAAAGACAATTCTTTTAACTCACCATGAACCTAAGGTACCCAAATCCCCCAAAAAAATCTGAATGGCAAAAGCCCCAAATACAAAGTTACAGTCATCCTATTTCTAATCCTGCAGTGAATATCCCACGGCCTAGAAAAAAATGCAACACGTTTTCAAGAAATTATTTGTTAAAGAGAAACCCCCAAATTTCTCCAGAACTCTCATTGATCTGTGACCTCCCATTGGGTGGACGGATCTGATTTGGAGTTTGTGGGGCTTCTAAATTCCCAAATCAGAGTTCTGACCAAGTATATTCGAGACAGGCAATTGGCTGTGCCAATGTATGTCAAGTTTTTCCTTTTTAATACCCAAAATTATAGGACGGTCCAACTTGGTTAAATCTCCACTTGAACGTTCTGTGGGAAGCTCGGCTCTTCTTGAAAAAGTCTGTTTAGATAATCTCGGTTCCATGTTCTGGATGCTTGTACTTTCTAAATTGTTTTCCTTTTTTGATTTATTGTCAACATACTGGCTTACCAGATGGTCCCAAGTGCAGGCTGTGATTCATGGGCCACTAAAGATTTTTAAGTGATAATACCGGTCTCCTTTCACTGAGGACCTCGAGGGCAAAGGTTCTGCATCCCTCTGCTTTTTATTGATCCAGGAACCAGATTTGAGCCTGGGGTTAGAGGTGATGCAGCCCCCGCCCCCCTCCTCTGGAGTTATCTATAATACTCATTAATCATCATGTCTTAGCCTTGGGGTTGGGTTTAGCAGCTAGCATCAGTGACCGCAGTACACAGTTCCACAAATGGTGTCATGTTCTCTGCTGTGGCTGCGTCTCAAGGGTCAACCATGTCTCTTTCCCAAAGAGATCAAAGGTCATGTGTCCTGAGGACAGAGGAGCAGCTTGGTCAGCACCTACTTGTCTGCCAGGGCTCCTGCTTAGAGTGGACTGACAGCAAAAGCTTCACCCATTGACCACAGGAGATGAAAATGAAGTGGGCCAGTCAGGGTTGGTAATAGAGCCATAGCTGTTGTGCATTTGGAGAGCGCAGCATTGCATAGATTATTTGTTTTAAAATGATGCTACATGGTATCATTGTTAACGATTATTTTAATAGTTTGAGGGGCTAGGAGGTCCCGCCTCTTCTCCTAGGTGGAACTGACCAGCAGGTGGGCAAAACCCTCCCTAAAGTCATGTGGATATGGATTCTGGGGTTCATCAACCCAAAATGTGAAGCATATATTTCAGAATGGGCGTTTCATTATAGACAGGAGGTGCTATGCAACCCTCAAGTAACGTACTTGGTTCTATTGTGAAGCGCTCTGACACCTCTGGGTAAAGTCTGCGCTATATGAAAATGCATTAAATAAATAAAATAAATATGTTTAATGTACAATGTTAGGGGAGGGCCGTGGAAGGCAAGTTCAGTTCAAGCTCACGAAGATTTGGGTATTCATGAAGCTCAGAAACGCATTTTCACTCGTAAGAATAGGGGGCACATAAGCTGCATGCAAGTGAATGCTGTAATTTGTGCACTAAGTGCACAAAACGTGCAGCCTTGAAGTTAGGAAAAGTGTCCTTTCTCTCAGTATTACGTGAATACAATAGATGTAAGCGCTTATGTATGCAGTGCACACAACATTCCGCATCAGATATGTTGACATGAACCTGAATGCACTTTTCAGTGGGTTTGTGAATCATGCCCTGCCTGTCTTTTCATGGCAAGGTCTACTGTGCACGACGTCCAAAATGTGAATACGTCTGTAACCGCTTTCCTAAAATGGCCTTCGTTTTTAAACCCATTTATAAAATGGAAGACAGTTTTTTTTCTTTGCATTTGTATGAAGCAAAGCACAGCAGATGAAAAGCATCTAGGGGCGTACACAGCTTGGAAAATTAATCTTGGTGGCGTCTTGCGTGTGACAGGAGACATGAAAAACAACTTGGGAAATGACGCCAACCTATCAAGAAAATGATTTGACGAGCTAGCCACGACATTCTTTTTCCCACAGAATGTGCCATTCTGGCCCAACGTCTGGGGGAGCCAGCAGGCTGGATGACAGTTGCCTAAGGAAGTGTAAACCAGAATGATTTAGTCTGCATTTCTACAAGTGTACCTCTCAACCAGTCAGTCCCACGTCTTTACGTGCCTCAGTAATGCAGCTGCCTTTTGTGCCGTTAGAGAGGCCCGTGTCTGCGTGTTGTTTTGGAAAATGTTCTGTGTACTAAAACAGGAAGCCTTTGAAGTGCTCATTTGACTCTAACAATTGGCTTAAAATTAGTTCCATCCAGAGAAGCGATGTTGAGACAGACCTGTTAAAAGGCACCAGAGACTTGGTAAACATATTTGGTTTTTTCCACCTTTAAACTCGAGGAAGACTGCAGATGCACAGCAAGAGGCGTGAGTCAGAGGGCAGAGGCGGTGTGAATGCGGAAACAGGAGGGTTCATATCTGGGGCACCGGTTAGAGATGTGGGTGGACTGAACCTGGCACGCTAGACTGTGGTCTGTAAGTGTTGCAGCGCGCGCACCCGTAAAGTGATGCTCCAGACAATCTTTGGTTCCTTAAAGACCAGGTGACTTGTTGACATTGTTTTCGCACCTCCCTCAAAGCGAGGACGTTTTGAGGCATTCACAAAATCTGTGTTTTATCAGCATCTTGGGTGTGGCTTAACAGCTGAGTGAGAAACCAGTCAGATGATCCAGTTTCGATGTGTGATGTAGAGATTAAGAGATAGATCTGTTCCCAGCCTTAAAATGAAAAATTAGCATGCAGCTCGTGCTCGGGAAGGCCCGCGTACGTACAAAGAGTTTCGACCAGGAAAATATATATTTGATGAATAACATTCAAATAATCTCTCTTTATATGGGAGAGGGAAATGTGTGCACAGTGTTGGAATGTAAAAACACACGACTGGAAAACAAAAACAACTTTGCAAAAACAGCCTTCATATTATAGAGTACTAAAGATGACCTTACATAAAAATCCCCCTACATAACTTTCTATAGCATCTTATCTTACTAAGAACCAATCGCCTACATGCTAGAACAGGAATTAGATACTAATTTAAACCAGACCTAGAATATGTGGGAGGTGAAGGGGTAAGGAATTAAGAATTACATAAAGGTCGAAATGTTTGTAGGAAGATATGTATTTAAGGTTGAGATTTTGGCAGTATCTATTTTTCAAAAAAATATGTTTTTGTTAGCCTGTGTTAACTCCTATCCCTAATCTGCCCCTTTTAAAGACCTGGTAATTTATTGTCTGTATTCAGTGTAGAATATTTGCTGAGCCTATGCTGTCACCAGGGATTAATTTGTAAAAATAATAAGTGTCAGGGCTCTAGTCAGGAGGCCTCTGCAGCTTGCACCAACTATTCTCAATAACAGAACCAACACAACTAATAACCAGCACACTGCTACACGTGTGACAATTCAGACTATTCCAGGCCCCCCAAATCTACAAAAATTGCTTTGGCAGCAATTATCCGTTGTTTTAATGCATACTGAATTAATACACATTTGCTGTTTTGCTCATCTCTAAATTATACAAACAGCGCCACCATGTGGCAGCTGTCGTAAGTGCTGGTGTTGAGAATTAAGTGCAGGTGTTGAGCACCAGAAACCACTGGCTCAAATTAAGCACTGGTGACACATTCCCGCATCCACCAGTGTGGCTCTGTGCTGCACGTGGCAACATGCTTGTCTAACTAGGTCCTTAAGGTTGCCTTAATGGGTAAGAATGTTTGTGCTGGGCATTGGGATATAGACATAGCAATAATGAAGGGAGGCATAACAATGAGATCAAAACTCTTCTGACAGTGGTGCTCACAGCATTCAACTCGAAACGGAAGCTCAAATACCTGGGGTATCCCTACAGTATCCTGGTGCTTTTCACTCTGGAGCAAGAACTGCTATCCCTTCATGTAGTAGCAGTGTTGATCAGGGGTTGTGGCCACCAGCAAATGAATACTTAAACATGACGATTAAGGACCAGCAGAATAAATGTCAAATGCTGGTGCAAATTTCACAATTATCTGATTTATAGCACTCAGCCGGCCTGCCAGATGAGCTGCACGTGATGGACGTTTAACTAACTAAGCTGTGTCCGGCAGGCTGAGAACTACTTCCATAGCTGGGAAAAGAGTGCAGCAAAGAAATATAAATAAAACTACTAGGAAAAATATGCTATCAAACTTGATTCATACAGTGAGCTTTGAATATACTGAGCTGAAAGGTAAAATAATGGTGTACTATGGTCCAAAAAACTGGGAGCGTCCTGCAAAAAGTGGTTCGGTCACCTGTCGGCCTACTTCAAAAGGTTGAGAGTTATGTCCATGTCGGTGCTTGGGGAGGTCTTCTCTGGGAAAGGAGATGGCACCCTGGGAGCATGGCCCAATCATTTATATGTCAGAATACCAAGAACAAAATATGGTGGGGCTAAACTATCCAGGACTAAATCCTGAAATCCAAAATATTGTTGAGGTAAATGCATGTATGGAAGTATAGGTTCACTATTCTTATCTCCCCATCTATAGACCTTGAGGATATACCTTCACGATATTTTGGTCCTAAAATATTTAGGCGTCAAAATGTTGTTGTTGTTTTTCTGGTGGAATACCACTCAGTCTGGGTTGTCTTATCTTTCACTGCCCTGAACAGATATCAGATAAGAGACACTTTGCAATACATCATCTGGCAGTTGATAGACTCTGAAGAGAGACGTCTTATGGGAAGAGTGTTTCCAAAGTTTAAGAAGGAGACCATATATCCAGAGTAAGTGAGAGGCTGTAGTTTATTACGCTGGAGACGTAATGCGTAACGCTATGCTAGGAAAGGTTAGGGGGATCAATATTGATGTGAAGTTTTTATTTGGCCGCCTAGGAAATGTGTTCTTGTGTGCCAGATCGTTGGTGTAGCAGTGATCGCCCTGCTGCAATGGTGATAGTTTTTAGGTCTCGCCTGAGCCAGCCCGCATGTATTGCTGTACGAGACACTTAGTAAGGGCTTTAAACTTTGGAACACACGCTCGTGCGTGTGCTTTTGTTTTCTTCACCCGCTATTGGCCTTCGCATGTTTCTTTCTAAGAAAGACCGCACGCAATTGGCCAAAGGCGGGTGCATGTTCCGCCTACTCTCTGCCCTGACTTACGGTCCAAGGGAGTGAGCACTGCTTTCCTCCCTCGTCATGGCTCACTAAGCACAGCGTGCAGTGCACTTTCAGCTCCAAACATGGGCGCTTTCACTTTCACGTACTGCGTTTGTTTTATTTATTCATTTACTAGAGCGCTGTAATGCCTTTCTGCACAGAACACCCCTCCCACCTCCCAAACATCAACTAGAGGGATGCCGTCCACCACCATCACCACGTCCACCACCACTACCACGTCCACCACCACCACGTTCATATCCACCACCACATACACCACCACCACATCCAACACCACCATGTCCACCACCACGTCCACTAGCACCACTTCCACCACCACCATGTCCACCACCACCACCAAGTCCACCACCAGCACCATGTCCAACATGTCCACCACCACGTCCACCACCACCACATCCACCACCACGTCCACATCCACCACCACCAGCTCCACCACCACGTCCACCACCACCACATCCACCACCATGTCCATCACCACATCCACCACCAACATGTCCACCACCACCACATCCACCTCCACCACTTCCACCACCACCATATCCACCACCACCACATCCACCACTACCATATCCACCACTACCACATCCACCACCATCACATCCTCCACCATCACCACGTCCTCCACCACCACCATGTCCTCCACCACCACCAGGTCCACCACCACTACGTCCACCACCACCATGTCCAACACCACCACATCCACCACGTCCACCACCACCACGTCCACCATCACCACATCCACCACCACCACCATGTCCACCACCACATCCACCACCACCACATCCACCACCACGTCCACACCACGTCTGCCACCACCACGTCCAGCACCACCACTTCCGCCACCACCACCACGTCCACAACAACCACCACCACGTAGTGCACTTTCAGCTCCAAACACGGTCGCTTTCACTTTCGCGTACCACTCTTGTTTTATTTATTTATTTACTAGAGCACCGTAATGCCTATCTGTACAGAACACCCATCCCACCTCCAAAACATCAACCAGAGCGTTGCTATCCACCACCAGCACGTCCACTACCACCACGTCCACCATGTCCACCACCACCACGTCCACCAACACCACGTCCACCACCACAACCACGTCCACCACCACCAGGTCCACCACCACCACCGCATCCACCACATCCACAACCACCATGTCCACCACTACCACAACCACATCAACCACAACGTCCACCACCACTACTACGTCCACTACCACCACATCCACCACCAACACTTCCACCACCACCACCTCCACCATCACCATATCCACCACTAACACCATGTACACCACCACGTCCATCTCCACATCCACCACCACCACCACATCCACCACCATGTCCACCACAACCACATCCACCACGACATCCACCACCACCACATCCACTCCCACCACATCCACCACCAGCACCACGTCCACCACCAGCACTATGTCCACTACCACCACATCCACGAACACCACATCCACCACCACCATGTCCACCACCAGCACCACGTCCACCACCACCACCACATCCACCACCACCTTGTCCACAACCATCATCACATCGACCACCACCACGTCCACCACCACCACGTCCACCACTACCACAACCACATCCAACATGACGTCCACCACCACCACGACCACTACCACCACATCCACCACCAACACCCTGTCCACCACCACCAATACGTCCCCCACCACCACATCCACCACCACCACCATGTCCACCACCACCATGTACACCACCACCACGTCCACCACCACCATGTCTACCACCACATCCACCACACTACCACATCCACCACCACCACGTCCACCACCACCACTACCATGTCCACCACCACCACTAACACGTCCACCACCACCACAACCATCACCACCCCACCCACCACCACGTCCAGCACCACATCTACCACCCCCATGACCACCACGTCCACAACCACCACGTCCACCACCACATCCTCCACGTCCACCACCATCACGTCCACCACATCCACCACCACCGCATCCACCACCAACACCACGTCCACCACCACATCCACCACCACCATGTCCACCACCACCACCACCATGTTCACCACCACCACATCCACCACCACCACGTTCACCACCACCACCACTACATCCACTACCACCACCACATCCACCACCACCACCACATCCAACTCCACCACATCCACCACCACATCCACCACCACCATGTCCACCACCACCATGTCCACCACTACCACATCCACCACCACCACAATGTCCACCACCACCACATTCACCACCACCAAGTCCATCACCACCAAGTCCACCACCACCACCACTTCCACCACCATCACCACATCCACCACCATGTCCACCACCACCACATCCACCACCACCATCACTTCCACCACCACATCTACCACCAACAGCATGTCCACTACCACCACATCCACCACGTCCACCACCACCACCATGTCCTCCACCACCACCACCACATCCACCACTACATCCTCCACCACCACCACCACGTCCACCACCACTACGTCCACCACCACCACATCAACCACCACGTCCACCACCACCACCACGTCCACCACCACCACCACATCCACCACCACCCCCACCACCACCCGTGAGGGTTAAAGGGTCACTGGAGGGCAGGGGTAATAGGAGTGTCAACCCCGGCTGTACATGGGACATTTAAGGATGCATTGGGTGCGAGAAGACGGGAATAGGGGCTAGAAGTATTACACCAGACCCAAGATACAATTTGAAGAGGCGCAATGTCACAGGGGCTCCTGTAAAAGCGCTCGCAGCATCTCTACCTCACAGTGGCATACCTGCATGAGCCACCCACTCAAAACAAGCATCAGCATAGCCAATAGGTCTCGCCTTTGGGACCTTGTAAGTGTTTAGCCATGCAACACTTGATGTTGTTGCACCAAGGATATTGTGCTGGATAACTAAACACTTATAAGGTCCCAAAGGCGAGACATATTTGGCTATGCCAATGCTTGTTCTTTTTTGTAAATGAATGCCATTTCTACCCAGGGTGTGGTTTGCGTAGGTGTCTCTGTCCTAAAGATTAGAGTTTCCACAGGTAACTTTAGTTTCTTTTCAGGGGAGTAATGGACACTCCCGCAGCACCCACAGTGCGGGTGGGCCCGCATTCTTCTATACATAAAGGAGGGCCCCTTCAGCTTGTTAGCATAAGGGTAGGAGTATTGCCCTCACTATCCCTTACAGAAGGGGGCTCCCTAAGATTGCCTTACACCACTGTCCCTCACCTTATTTATCGCAGCTTTGAATAATGTGAGTGTTAAAGGACAGCTGTCCATGCTGAGCGGGGCTAGCTGGAATTGGCAGGAAATATTGATGTGGACCAAATGGCCTGAGCTGCCAACTTTGGAGGTGGGAAACTGGGTTTGAGTATCGGCGTCAGCTCAACATCCTATGATTCGGGCAAATCACTTAATCTCCCCGTGCCTAACAAAAATGAAAGTATTCTTGTGCAATGTAACTGGTGCTCATGTAATGCACTCCAGTAACTTCGGGTTGAGTTCACCCTATATAAAACAGCAAAAAAATTACCAAAAAATCATGTAAATACATTTGTGCTTCTGATCCGCATTTGGTACTTTAAAAAAAAGAAGAAACAAAAGATGCAGCAGAGATCCTCCCTCTTCTTGGAAATGCTGCTTGACTCATCTATTGCTGTTGTTTATTTTCTGTGATAAATATAGTTCCTTTGATGCAGTTTCTGGCGCAGCCACCTAAATGCCACTAGACAAGCCATGTAAGCTTGTTTCCATTGTACAATCATGCTGTGGTACAACGATTTCCCGAAAAACTCAATTACACACATGCTCTTCCATTGTGAAGCAGTTTTTTTGCTCTTAGTGAAAATCAGGGCGTTATGCATTTGCAAAATTGTCTTGAAGATGTGAGAATGTTGCAGCAGTAGGAAGGAATGAGCATTGGCAAAGGCAAAAAGTATCGCCTTTGCAAGAGCTATTGACTTTGGCAATGTGTTTAGCCATCTTGTACACCAGCGTTGCTGCTGTTCAGCATGGCTAAATGTTAGTGAGGTGGGGTAGATTGGAGTGGGTTAGTTCGGGGTAGGGTCGAATTGGGTAGATTGGAGTAGCGTGGAGTGGGGTAGGTTGGTTTACCTCTCAGCAAGGTTCGCCCCTGGCATTATGGTAAATGCAGTCTCATGTTTCCTACTTTGCTAAAATATTTACGAGTGTTTCGCCAGCGTTGGCGCAGATGGTGCTGATCTCTAGACACGTGTTTCTGGCTCTTTAACCGTCATCAGAAGAGATTACAGGCTTCAAATTTGGGGTTTGCTGAGTAGGCTGCCAAACATCACATCAGGTCCGGTACCTCTCACTGGCGCGCTGGTGCTTCTTCCACAAGCTTGCCAGCTCAATGACTCACGGGAGTGCTTTTAAACAGGAACAGGGGTGGGAGCACACCGCTTCACCTCTCAGCAAGGTTTGCCCCTGGCATTATGGTAAATGCAGTCTCATGTTGCTTACTTTGCTAAAATATTTTTGGGGTAGATTGGGGTATATTTGGAGTGGGGTTGATTGGAGTGGAATTGGGTAGATGGAGTAGAGTGAAGCAGGACAGAGTGTAGTGGACTGTTAATTGGTGTGGGATAGATTGGATTATAGTTGAGTTGGGTAGATTGGGTGGATTGGAATGTGATAGATAAGAGTGGAGTGGGATAGACTGTGGTAGTGGGGCTAGAGAGATTGGAGTGGAGTAGAATGGAGTGGAGGGGTAGATTATGGTGAAGTGGGGTTCATTGAAGTGGAGTAGATTGGGTGGATTAAAGTAGGAGGGATTGGAATGGAGGAATGTAGATTGAGGTAGAACAGTGTTCAGTCCCATCCTAATCAGGCGGTCGGGACCGCCAACTGGATGGTGGTCTGTCCAGTTTCCGAGACAGTGTCGGGGTGTCCGCCCGACATCGCAATCGCCCCCTACAGGGCAGTAGACCAGTGTCCCTACAAGCCAGACTAAAAAGTTACTCAACGGGGAGGTGTCTCTGCTCTGCCACTGCCAACCTTGTGTGCATTCCTAAATGTAGGAATCCCAGACACTGCATGCGTATCTTTATGGTTAGAACAGTCCAAATCTGGATTCAGATCTCTGCTCCCATCAGATCCTTGACGGATCCTTTGCAATTTAGGAAAGACCTGAAAGCCTGGGTCTTTCCGAAGTAACTCTGTTTTTATTGTAACTCTTGTCACTTTTGGTATTATTTCAGCTGCAGTATATCCCCTCCCCTTTCTTCCCCTTTTTCCCTTGAGTCCCAGTGAGTCTTGTTTAGAGCCAGGGGACCATTATGGTCACAGTACGATTTTTAAATACTTTAAATAAATAAAGAAGCCTAAGTTCAACTGGCTGAGTGACCTGAGGAAGTTATGGTAATAACTAGTTGACTTCAGCAGGGAACTGCAATTCTATATTCATGGACAGCCCAGAAAACATTTATTCTTTGTACATTTTGTTCTTGCATAAGGGTGACATGTTCCAGTATTCATTAGTAAGAACATAATCATCACATTAGTCTTTAGCAACTTCCTCTACATCCTCAAGTGGATGATATACCTGAAATTGCAAGTTGAACAACATGGCGTACACAGATATTCCCTGTGGCACCCTCAAAAGCCACAGTCCTTATAGAGACAGATCAAGATTAATGGTCATCTGCTGGCTCCATGCTTCAGTAATGAATCCTTTTAGATCACAGTGGCGACCTGATCCCTGATAGGTCCAGTGATGTTAGAGAAGCATCTTCTAACAGAACTGAAATCTGACCTCTCTCCATTGACCTAAGGAGATGTTCCACCATGTACTCCAATGAGGTATCAGCTCCACAGATCAATAGAGCATCAGGCCTGCACCTCAGCACTGTGTCAGTTCTATGACCATCTGCAAAATCTAAATTATTGACACTAACATCCAAGAGGTCTGAGACGTCATGAAGCAACCCTGCGACGGAAGCTTACATAGTGGTTGGTTCACTAATTTTACACTATGCACGAACATAACCCTAAAGGCAGTGGCGGCTCCTCCACTAAGGCGGAGGAGCATCGCCCTACACTGCTTTGCAGTAGTGAAAAAAGGAAAAATAAAATGATGATAACTTGATGTTATTATCATTTATTTGTTCCTGCTGCTGCAGCTTTGCGGGGACGGGGCTGCTCTGCTCACAGAGCAGTGCAAGGGAGGAGCAGTGGGCAAACTGAAGTGCGCATGACGCTTTGTATAGCCAGCCAAAGCATCACACGCATTTATCATGTGCATTACAGCCTAGGTGCAGAACATGCCCAGGCTCCCATTCCCTGGCTGAGTGCTGAACCACGGCGCTCAGACCATCCATGGCTCAGGGTGCGTACCAATCACAACGCTGCATTGCAGTATTGTGATTGGCTCGGGTGAGCCTGGCTGCTTCCTGTTCGGCCAGACGAGAGGAGAGATGACATGGGAGAGATGCGGCAGAAGGTAAGTGAATTTCTCTTTTTTAGAACTCTCTTACCACCCGGCATCCTAGATCCATGCCGGCCGCCACTGCCGAGCGGGTATTATACAGTGATTTCTTTAAAACCATCCCTGTGTGTCAGATGGCGAGTATCCTACTACATAACATGGGGTGCTTTGGTACAGCGCATGCCTCTATGAATACTGCAACAGAAGAGTGCAAATCACAGAGACCTTCATTTACCCTTGATTCTAGAGGTCCACCCATACACAACTGGCTTTTGTGTTTACAACTGCACATATACATCAGCTGCAAACTATGACTATAATGCAATTGTCTGAGACAGGAAGAGCCCTTAAGCTCTTATGCTTTGCGCCTGATTTGTATTGAAGACGCCCTGTCTGGGGACGCTTGTCTGTGGCCGTGTTTACATGTACACTAGTTGCTATGTTTTTACACAAAGCTGTTTGCTGTGGGCTACTTTGTTGTCACGGAAGAAGAGTGTTGTCATTTCAGACCAGGCTCCTCTATGCTTCGGAATGTATTGCTCACGGATCCCTGCCCTCTTTGTGGTAAGATTACAGTTAACATGTCTCTATGTGAACCTTGGGAGTCATATGGTACTGTAGTCTCCCTGGTCTATATCCTTGTATTAGAAATCTGTTTACTAGAATCCTTTTGACCTCCTTGTTAAAGGTGCCTGTCAATGAATTAGACAACTGAGACAGAGATCCAAATGCTCATGGCCGATCCGGGGAGACGGGGAGAGTGCAGGTGTGTATTATATATGTCTGTCTTTTACTGCATAATACTATCTGAAGGCTAAAAATTGAATAAAAAGAGGAAAACATCTTAAATACGAGAGCTCGTCCCGTTAATCCTCCTGTTAAGGAGGTTTGTGTGCAAAAAATAAATAAATATATATATATATATGCATATATATGTGTGTGTATATATATATATATATATATATATATATATATATATATATATATATATATATATATATATATATATATATAAATATATATATATTTATAGTTACAGGGAAGTTGTAGATAGGAAATAACATTACTATTTTTTATGTTATTTCCTAACTATACGCCCCTGTCACCTTTGTTGTTTAGTAAATACATAGGAAGATATATATATATATATATATATATATATATATATATATATATATATATATATATATATATATATATATATATATATATATACATATATATATATATGTATACATATTCAATAAAAAAACAAAGTTACAGGGACGTTATAGTTTGGAACTAACATTGAAAATAATTTCGAAATTCACTGAAAAAGGCAAGGGGTACAGAGACATTATAGTTAGGCTAAGATTTTATATGCTCAAAATCGTAGAAATTCAGCAGTTATAGTTACGTGAGCTAACTATAACTTACGCCCCCACAATGCACTGCTTATGAGTATTTCGTGAAGATTCATCAAATGGCACCAAAGATATAAGCAAGCCAAAAACCACTTTCCTATGTTTGTTTTCAGGTACTTCATTTGGAAAACCTGTTTTCTTCAAAGTGAAGCTGACAAAGTACAGTGATTGGAATTAGGATGCTTAGATTTCGCTTACGGTAATTCTATATTACAAAGTTCCCTGTGAATATGGGTTTTATACCCTTCCCTTTGTGCACTAAAAGCAATAAACGGTACAAAAGGGGGTGGTGATGGACGGAGCATCTGAAACAATCAAACACTCACACCCAGTCAAAAGATCTGGGTTTAATCCATCACCGTTCTTTAGCCCACTCTGCCACCCCAGTTCAGACATGGCTATAGGCAAATCAGTCTGACCCTGTGCCTCATGGGAACAGTCCAGCCCGAGCTGCCAAGCCATGTCTTCCCTGGGCCGGAAACAAGCTTCCGAGAACCGGGTTCTGGCATTCCAGCCGTCTTCAGCCCGGCTTGCATGAATCCAGTGGCAAAGTGAGCAAGGGACTCACATATGAGCATACCCTGCCACACTTATGGTGGCCAAAAGCGGTACAAAAGGGGGTGGTGATGGACGGAGCATCTGAATCAATCAAACACTCACACCCAGTCAAAAGATCTGGGTATAATCCATCACTGTTCTTTAGCCCACTCTGCCACCCTTTTATGAGCAAGGGACTCACGTCTGAGCAGACCCTGCCACACTTATGGCGGCCAAAAGCGGTACGAAAGGGGGTGGTGATGGGCGGAGCATCTGAATCAATCAAACACTCACACCCAGTCAAAAGATCTTGGTTTAATCCATCACCGTTCTTTAGCCCACATCACCACCCCCTTTTGTACCGCTGATCTTTTGACTGGGTGTGAGTGTTTGATTGATTCAGATGCTCTGTCCATCACCACCCCCTTTTTGTACCCCTAAAAGCAATAAAGGCAACCAAACACACATACATACACTTGTTGAAAATAATTGAATAAATGTCCTTGGTATAGAGCAGGATTGTCAGTTAGGTTAGAAAAAGCACAAGAAAATGACGTTGAATGTTCAGAAAAGCACACACCAATTACAGAGCAGATAGTGCCTACACTTCCATCTCGTTATAATGATTTCCACATCCAAGTGGAGCAGAAGTGTTACCATGAGCATTAGCTCTTGCTTCTTGAACACACTGGTGCAGTCATAGAGAGCTCAGCCTTCCGAGTCAGATCAGACACATTTGGTCTGAGTCGGCTGTGGCAATTTTAAAATCAGGTGAAAAAGGCACTTTTTCACTAATCTTTACAAAGACAGTTTCATCGAGATACCACCAGACAAAACTGCGGAGACAAAAATGTATACTAATGCGAATATTGTACAGAAAAATAGCTGGAAAGCACAATTCTGCAGGTGCTGTTTGTACTGTGGATAATGTAGACCTGGGGGCTTATTACAGAAGTGCTCTCGGAAGTGCAGTGGGCTTTTGCGAACTTTGTGCACCCCCGGAGCACTTTGGTATTACAGAAGGAGCTGCACACGTTTTTACAACCCCCTTCTATAATTCAGCTTCAGTGCACATATGGCGGCAGCGCTATCCTTATAGGACGTTCCCTCATTTGCATGGGGGCTTGGCCCTATGCAAACAAGAGAACCTCTTTGCCTCTGCACCCGCTCCATACAGCGGATATGAGTGCAGCCACACTTTCAGTGCGCATCCTAAAAGCAACCCTCTGGAGAGGAGAAAGGGGGTCTCATGAACTCCCAGGCACATCCTTGCAGGTGGGTGCAGTCACTCACTGCATGCGCCTGCAAAGGGAACTCTCTCCCCTCTTTAAAGTACAGGCAGGTAGCCGCCTGCACAGAAAAACACGGACCAGCATTTTGAACAGCTGCTCCATATTTCTTTTTAATATGTTGACCTGCGGGAAGCTCTAGTTTGTGGCTGCCCTGAGGGCAGCGCATACTTTATAATGGGGTGCACTTTACCTGTTTGCACCCGTGCACCTTGTAGTGACACGACAGATGACCAGGATGGCACTAGGACCCTGTGGGTCATGAGGGCAGTGACCAGGTCACTGGACACCACATAGGCTAGCGACAGGAAGGAGACAGAGCTGACCAGGACAGAAAGCAGGACGGACATGCCTGTAACCAGCTGCACGACAAAGAGAATAAAGGAAGCATTGTAACCCTACCTGTGTCTCGTGATTGCTTGCGCATGGTAACCAGTGTATACACTACAGCTGGTGACGAAGGGAAACGAGCCGATGCATAGATCGACGTGTAGCGGTCGACGGCGTCATCAGGAATAACCAGGTGCCCACCCTGGATGTGCAGAAATAAGAAGAGAAACAAGCGACATCGGAGCCCACCCGACCGCTTCTGAAGATTTGCCAGCAAACTGTGGTAAGCGCAAAGGAAAGCGTGTTCTCGAAATAGAGGCGCGAGCTCTTGCGAGAGTCTCGGCGGCCATTTTGGGATCAGGCGACTGGGCCAATCAGAGGCGAGATCTGGGAAGCGGCCATTTTTAAGTCAGGCGAGTGAGATTTTGATTGGCAAATCTCGCGAGAAGAGCGGCGGCCATGTTGAAAAAAGGACATAACAAAGAAACACCATAGAAAGCAACAGGGCGGCCATATTAAGGCCAGGCAAAACAGAAAAGAAGCCAAAATACAAGGAAAAAGAACAGAATAAAGGAAAAAAGGACTAAGAAAGCCCAGAATAGGCTAAATAAAGTCAAATAAAGGAATAAAAAGAAGAAATAAAAGGGACAAAAGATCAAAAAAGGAAAAGAAGAATAAATAAAGGAAAGAAACATGGCTGAGACCAAACAACGCACAATATCGCAGACCACTACCATTTAGCGTATCGGAGCCACAAGTGGGAATAAGATGGGAGAAGTGGATAACTAAATTTGAAAGATACATGGACGCCACCGACGTGGTAGACACCAAAAAACTAGGACTATTCCTAAACCTAGTAGGAGATGAGGTAGATGACCTGTGAGTAACTCTACCAGCAAGTCAAACAAAGACATACACAGGACTGATCAAGTGTCTAACAAGCAAATTTGACCCTCAGAGAAATATTGACTTTGAAAGATACAGTTTTAACATCGCATTTCAACAACCCGACGAGTCACTAGATGATTTTGCAATCAAGGCTAACAAAACTAGTGACCCACTGTGAATTCGAGAAATATGACAATGAGCAGGCCATCCGCTTAAGAATAATAGAAGGATGTCGAGACACTGACTTCCGCATGAGAATATTAAAGGCACCAACCACCTTAGAAAAAATTTTGGACCTGGCAAGAGCAGAAGCAAGAGCGATGGCTCATTCAAGACAAATGGACAGACGGGTTGAACAAGCCAACAGAATGACAGACAATAATAGATCGGGTCCCTGGAAAAAAGGGTCAGGTGAACAACCAGTAAAGAAACAACAAGGCTCACAGTGTTATAGATGTGGCTTGGAATTTCCACACCGAGGGGCGTGCCCAGCTTTCGTTCAGACATGCCGAAAGTGCAACAGAAGTAATCATTTTGCCACGATGTGTCAAGGCATGCAATTCAGAAACGAAAGGGGTAGAACAGGGAGACCACGTATGATGACAAACCGGCATGTGCGACACATGGAAACGACAACAAGGAGCTCCTCGCTAGAATCAGGAGTAGAAGAAGAAGCAGAAGAAAAAGTAGAACACCTATACCTCATGTCCACAGATGAAGGACACAGTGAAGAAAGCATCAGACTGATAGACAAGCAGTCAATACAGACAACAGAATCAGTGACCATCGACGTAAGAACCTCACCAAGCAGAATTTGTACTCAACAGTGGCGCCACGTGTAACATTATGTGCGCCACAGAATATGAGAAGATGGAAAGAAAACCGCACCTGCAACCATCAAGAGTACAAGTATTCACCTAGGGTGCAAAGAGACCCGTAACGAATCTGGGAAAGTTCACGGACACTTTGACATATAAAAGCAAAACAGTCACCGAGGAGGTTCATGTACTAAGAGGAGACATTACAGCACCATGCTTATTAAGCAACGTCACGGCGCAAGTAATGGGTCTGCTAAAAATGACATATCACATGTCAGCCAAAGGAAGCATTCTAAGAGAATATCCGAAGCTAATACAAGGGCTTGGAAAACTGAAGGGGCAACAGATCACGTTGCACATCAACGAGGCAGTCCGGCCTGTCGCTCAGCATCACAGACGCGTACCGATACATCTACAGCCGCAAGTGGAAGAAGAGATAAAGTCACTGCTGGATCAGGACATCATCGAGCCAGCTGACGGACCAACGCCATGGGTATCTCCCATAGTAGCAGTACCAAAGAAGGACACTGCACAGATCAGAATTTGTGTGGACATGAGAATCCCAAACACCGCCATCGAAAGAGAAAGACATCCGGGCCTGCAACTGGATGACATGATCAGCTGTCTGACAGGAGCGCGACGATTTTCAAAACTGGACCTATGCAAGGGATACCATCAATTAGAACTAGACCAACAATCGAGATACATAACGACGTTCTCGACACATCTGGGTCTGTTTCGCTACAAGAGGTTGAGCTTTGGGATCTCATCAGCTGCTGAGATTTTCCAAGAAACAATCAGACAGATAATAAGACCAATCAAGAAAAGTCTCAACTATAGTGACGACATCCTTGTGTTCGGCAAGTCGGATGAGGAACATGACAGAGCACTGAGAGAAGTATGTTCACAACTAGAAGAAGTTGGTCTAACAGTAAATGAAAAGAAATGTGAACTAGGAAGAGAAGAACTGGTGTTTTTTGGGCACATCTTCTCGAAAAAAGGAATGAGGCCGGATCGCAGCAAGGTAGACACCCTAGTGAAGGCAAATCAACCAAAAGATATAGCTGAAGTACGGTCATTCCTCGGTCTTGCCAGCTATTGTGCCCGGTATATCAAGGACTTTGCGACGGTGAGCACTCCAATGCGAGAGCTAACGAAACAGGGACAGCCTTTTGAATGGACATCAGAATGCAGCAAGGCGTTCGAAGAGATAAGGGCATCAGTGACGGCGGTAGACCACCTAGCATACTTCGACCCGAACCTATGCACCGAACTAACTGTGGATGCCAGCCCAGTGGGCCTGGGTGCAATACTGGCACAGCACAAGAATGGAAAGGACTCGCCACGACGGGTCATGGCGTATGGGAGAAAATGTTTGTCAGACGTTGAGAGAGCATACTCTCAACCATAAAAAGATAGTCTGGCTGTGGGTGGGCATGTGAGCTCTACCACATGTTCATTTATGGGAAGCCTTTCATGATTGTAACAGACCACCAGGCGTTATTAACTATTTATGGCAACCCAAAAGCTAAAATACCACCAAGAATAGAGAGATGGGAAATAAGTCTGATGGGCTACAACTTCAAAATAGTTCATAAACCAGGGAAAGAAAAAAATCCCGCTGACTACATGTCGCAAAACCCACTTCCCCACAAAGAAGATGGCACTACCATGGCAGAAGAATACCTAAACTTCATCCTCAAGCAAAACACTCTGACGTCAATAGCAATTGCCGAACTGGAACAAGAAACAAAGAGAGATCTCACCATGCATGCCATCGGAAAAGTGGTGCGACAACAGAGATGGAGACATATCAACAATAACAGCCCCATGGAAGGAGTAATGAAAGAAGAAATGCTGGCCTTCAAGAAAATAAGTGAAGAATTGTCAGAAACGGAAACTGGCATTCTAATGAGAGGATCACGAATAGTAATCCCTTACAGGCTGAGGAAGAGAACAGTTGAACTGAGCCATGAGTCTCATCGAGGGATTGTCGCCACAAAGAAAATGCTGAGGGAAAAGGTGTGGTTCCCAGGACTGGATGGCATGGTGGAAGAAGCAGTGACACGCTGCCATGTCTGTCAAGTGACGGGACCGCCATCAAAACCAGCAGCACTACAAATGTCAGAATTGCCAAAAGCAGTCTGGACAGAACTAGCGGCAGATTTTTATGGACCGTTGCAATCTGGAAATTACCTGTTGGCCGTCTTTGACGAGTTCTCAAGTTTCCCAATTGTAAGGCAGATATCGTCGACATCAGCAAGTGCCACGCTACCTGTGCTAGATGATATCTTCGCAGCATGGGGCTCTCCACAAACATTAAAAACGGACAACGGCCCTCCGTTTTCAGGAGAAGAATTCCGACGGTTCATGGATTACCTGGGGATAAAGCATCGGAAAATAACACCGCTATGGCCGCAGGCTAATGGGATGGCAGAACGATTTATGGGGACTATAAAGAAAGCCATCCAGAGAGCAAAACTGACACAAATATCGATTGGACAGGCACTGTGCCAGGTGTTGAGGGACTACAGAAGCACCCCTCACAGTTCGGCAGGTCGATGTCCAGCAGAGCTAGTACTGGGACGGTCGAGCAAAACGAGACTGCCACAAATGGAAGCAAAGATCAGCGCAGATCGGAGCGACATTGCAGAAAGGGATCAAGAAGCCAAGAGGAAAATGAAAGAGTATGCGGATCAGCGGAGACACGCATCGGAATCGAAATTACATGAAAGAGACCTGGTGGTAGTGAGACAGAAACAACAAAGGAAGTCGGACAGCCCATTCCCCAAAGATCCACTAATGGTGACAAAAGTAAAAGGATCAATGATAACGGCAGCTTCCGACCAACAAAGAATAACGAGGAACAGCTCTCACTTCAAGGAGCTAAAGAAGGAAGAAGAAGAATCAGCTACAACAGAACTGCCTTGGGAGGTGGAAGATAGAGAACCAAGACTTAACGGAGACGAAAGACAAAGAAGAACATGCAGAAAACCACAAAGACTAATTGAAGAGATGTAGAGTGACAAGATATCTCTTTCTCTCTCTCTCTCTCTCTCTCTCTCTCTCTCTCTCTCTCTCTCTCTCTCTCTTTTCTCTCTCTCTCTATAGCAATCAGTAAGTACTGTAAATGAAGGGGTGACAACAACTAGTTGAAATGTACCATTAACATTTGTTTGCAACAAGGGGGGAGATGTAGTGACACGACAGATGACCAGGACGGCACTAGGACCCTGTGGGTCATGAGGGCAGTGACCAGGTCACTGGACACCACATCCGGCTAGCGACAGGAAGGGGACAGAGCTGACCAGGACAGAAAGCAGGACGGACATGCCTGTAACCAGCTGCACGACAAAGAGAATAAAGGAAGCATTGTAACCCTACCTGTGTCTCGTGATTGCTTGCGCATGGTAACCAGTGTATACACTACACACCTGCTTTAAAGGAAAGCGCACCCTGTCTGTAATATGGGCCCTAGTACTGAACGCAAACCTAATTTTCCTGAGTGGTTTTTTCACTTGACTCCTGTGCTTCACTTAAGATGAGAATAACTGAGGGGCATATTATCAAGGACAGGAGATACATTATCGCCGCTTTTATCGGCAGGAAACTGCCGATAAAGCGGCGATAATGGCCTTGATAATATGCTCTATGAATTCCAATCGAAGCCCATGTTAGATGTGAACACATCTAACATGGGCTTCGATTGGAATTCATAGAGCATATTATCAAGGCCATTATCGCCGCTTTATCGGCAGTTTCCTGCCGATAAAAGCGGCGATAATGTATCACCTGTCCTTGATAATATGCCCCACTGTTACCTCATATCTGAGCATCTAGCCCATGGAGTCGGGTTTCTATGGAGTAACGTGCTACTCACCGAAATGCGCTTCAACCCCTCATATGGGTGATAAGCGCTATATGAAAATAATTTACAATTACAATTATAAGGAGGAAATGTAACTTTTCTTTTTTGTTTCTTTCATTTGTTTTTAATGTCTGAAGCTGTTGTTTAGTGTCATGTTGCATATACAGCCCTAAACCAAAATCTTAATCATCTTGAGCCCTGGATGTGTGGTTCATGCTTTTACTACATTTGGCAAACTTTCTGCTTCAGTTAGTTTCCTTTGCGGATTCTCTTGATTGTTGACCTTATGTGTTTGACTGGTTCAGAGACTGACAGGCGCCTTATGACTATCTTACTGTTCTGTCAGTGTTTAGACTGAACATTCACTGTTTATTTGTTTGAGAAATGAAGTTTTGTAAGCATAGCACAAGTTTATATTAGGGTTCTTTTACAGGATCAGGCTGTGCGCACGGCCAACTTCTAAACTCAGCTAGTGACCACAAGATAACCGTAGTCAACCAAGCCCGGGCAGAGATCTGCTGAGTTTAAAAGCAAGTTAGGTTTCTCTGGTGGATACATTTTCTAACCCTGTAAGTATTAAAATACAATTAAAGAGATAACTTCCGTCCCTAGCACAAAATTACCTAGGGGTGGGCACTGCTACCTGTGGGTAAAAATTTGAGTCATTTGTGCCTGAGTTCAGTGATTTGTAGGTGATTGTTAACATGAACCAATTTCTACTCATTTTTTGTGTCGGTGCATTATTGCTGCATCTACGTATCAACCTCTATTTGTGGGGCCCAATATTGTTGTAGGAAGCGTCCTGGTGTAAGTCTCTTTAGAGCATTAGTGTGCCTGCTGGTTCTCATTGATTTCATATGTATGCCGCTTGCAGGGCTGTGCATTAAAAGTCAACACCAAATTGAAACATAGCTCTTCATTTGGTGCTTGCTTTTTAATTCAACTAAAAGTTATTACATATGTTTTAATATTTTGCATTACAGTGAACTCTTTCATAGGCCCGTGGGTAGGGCTTTCTATTCCACTCTCCAATTTCCCCCCGCAAATCCTAGTACTAGGGCTCATCTTTCCATTCAGTCATTGTAGAGTCACACATTGTTGTATGTTGTGTTGTATTTATATGCCACTTACTACCACTGACGAGAAGTTGAAACACTTTATGCTGGGAAGCACCCGACGTTAGTGGTTAGGCTGTTGTTTACTGGTGAGTGTTGGTTATTGGACTTAATCGTGTGCTCTCAATGAAACCATTCTATGCATTCACTTAACTTTCTTTGAGGTAGATGACATTATTAGGACTTTGGTGTGATCATTGGTAGTGGTATGTGGGTTCATGCAGATAGTTGGTGGGATTGATAAATGAGCCATAAGGGATGCAGGGGTATTAATTACAAAGTTTGTTATGAACGTTGAAAGGAAGGATGGGCAATTTACAGAAATTCAATAACAGAAATGAAGGGAAACACAATGTGACAGAGCAGGCTGTGTTCAGCGAACGAAGGCATGTAGGGCTGGAGAGCAGAAAGTGTCATTGAAGGAGAGGTGACAATCATACGTTTTAAGTAAGGGCAGGTTTTCATGCAGGTTTCAGATATATAGAGAAGGTCTTTTGATGTAACATGCAATCTGAGGTTGCAACACTACTAAAAATACTTGGTTGTGTGTTTGTAGAGAAACATGGTGAGTTTATATTTATAGATTGGTTTAGGTGCAACTTTCGTTGAAGGCACTTATAGTGTAACAGTGGAACAAAGTTCAAGCTAACAGTTGTGGATTGAAGATGTCTCATGCTACCCCTATGAGCAGTGAAATAATGCCCCCATTGTTTTGTCAGTAGCCTGTGCCAGTGTAGGCAGGTCAGTGGTTGATCTGTACAGTAAAAGGCTCACCTGATGTTTTTGTCTAGTGCTTCCTCTTATTTTGAAGGCATTTGTCATTTGCAGCCTGCATTTTCATGCCACTGACTCAATGACATCAATAGGCCCGCGCGGCTTTGATCTGTCATCCAAGATCTTACCTAACCTCTGCCTAACCCTGTCAGGATTTAAGTATAACCTGAAGAAAGAACCTCTGGGTGTTGAGCAGCGACGGCTCGTGGAGGGAGTTACGGTGGGGCAGGAGGGCGGGGAGGGGGAGGGGCAGGGTGGAGGTTGCTAAAAACCGGCATATGGATAATTGCAGGTAAGTAAACAATTTAATTAATAAAACGAATTTCGTAGCTCGCACTGCATTGCATTTTGCGATGCAAGGCGCGCTACGAAATTCGTTTTATTAATTAAATTGTTTACTTACCTGCAATTATCCATATGCCGGTTTTTAGCAACCTCCACCCTGCCCCTCCCCCTCCCCGCCCTCCTGCCCCACCGTAACTCCCTCCACGAGCCGTCGCTGGTGTTGAGAATGGCTGTTTCCCACAGTCTGCCCCACTCCAACATAAATAAATAGTGTTGAAAAATCCAATTGTAAGATGGAATGAAGTGTTACCAGCTTCCTCATTCACAATGGTATTTCTGTGTTATTTCTGAGCTGAAATGACGTTGGGTGATGATATGCATGGAGTCTGCCAGCCTCGCCGTTCAGGATGTGAGTGGACCAGGAGGCCATGTTGTTGCAAGTGTCCAGCATCCTGTGCTAATATGAAATACAAACACCTAAGAAAATTGAAGTGCACAATCCGGATCTTCTTACAGAAAGACTGTTGACAATTGTGTGGCGCTGTGCGTCCACGGCTTCTGCTTCATTTCTTATATTACGGTAGTAATATATCCAGTGCTTAATTTGTAAAAACATTAGTGCCAGGGCCCTCCTCAGGAGGACACTACAGCTTGCAACATACTTTGCCCCTGCCAGTGCTGCCATTGGCAGTTCCATCACAACAACTAGCCATCACACTCTTACAAGTGTAACAATTCATACTATTCAAGGCCCCCAAAGCTATAAGAATGGCTTGGGAGGCAGGTATTAATCACTGTGAATGTAAATTGTATTAGTAAATAGCTGCTGTTGTGCTCATACGTACATTAGGCAGACAGTGCCAATATGTAGCAAACTGTCATAAGTACGGGTGCTGGCAATTAAGTGCTAGTGCTGCGTACCAGAAACCACCCGCTCAAATTAAGCACTGAATATATCAAATTCTATAAATGTCAGTGCTTTAAAGAAAACTTTCTACTCATCACAGGTATACCTCCCACACATGAACAGTTTACTTCACTGCAATCTACATGGTTTTGGGTTCTAAGCTATAGGCGCACACTTACACTGCACTAGGTATACTTTATCATTGCCTCTTGACGTATAGAATGCTGTTTGCATATGATTAAATATCGCAGGTGTACATGTAGGTATGCATAATTTCTAAAAAATATTTGAACTTCATATGTTTTTGTTCTTTATGTCCTTCAAGGGAAAAATGTGTCTCAATGAAACAGTCCTTGACAAGTACTGGAGTAAGAGGCTGGTTCCTTGGAGGATTGACGAGGAACTTTCACCAAAAATTGCAGACGCCCCTTCCACCATCTTCTCAGTTTCTCCACCTTGTTTTTTTGTCCAAGGAACATGGTTTGCCCAATGGTGGATGTTGGGATGGAAAAGTCCTCTGAATTGGTCATGGATGTTTATCCCTGTCATTAGTGCCCAACTGTATTGTTGTCTGGATCCCCAATACTGATTTATGTTGTCATAGGCAAACATGGATCATGTTTGTGTGCCATGTGATCGACCTGTCTCACGGATTGCGATCTTGCTGGACCTGCAGGGGATCCCAAAGGGCTACCTTCATAGTGGTGGAAGGCTACTGCCTTCACTAGGAGTTAAGCAGCACAAGTGCGGTGGTGGCAGCATACCTTGTAGTGATCAGTAGGTGTTAACTGGTTCTTTTTAACCTGTGTCACTGGATTGAGGCCAACAGGCTCACAAACCATTTTTAAGTTCTTCTGCTGTGTGTTTAACTCACCCTTGGTCGACATCGGTTAGATGTAGAGTGCTGTGCAGCATCGGAGTGATGACTGTGCTAGATGTATGTGTGTGTGGGAAGGGTACAGAACAAGGATAGAGCAATCCTGTAGAGTGCATCCATGATCAGTGTGTAATGGGTGGATTTATATCGAAGAGGAATGCATGAGAGATGCAGTGCTGTGCAGTGCTTGCACATTGACAGTATGTGCCGTGTGTATGTATTTGCGAGCAGTACTAATTATGAAGGGTGAAGTGTTGTGCAGTGTGCGCATGGGAAATGTGTTTACTGGCAGTGAGTGTGTTTGCAAGTAGCACACCATGACACAATACAGAAAGCCTACAGTACTGAGCAGTGTGCACACAATGAATATGAGGGCTGAATGTAAATGTGATAATCAAAATGTAGGGAGGAGGGTAGACGGTCCATTCATCACCCCAGTAACAGTAATTTAGTAATCAAAAGAAGAATGGACACTTGATACTACTTAACCATTGGTTAAGATGGAACACTCTCATAAACGCGGTGTTGTTCGTGCGGTGTATATCTTTCTTCCGCCCCTCACACGCGTTGAGGCATTTATCATTGAGTGTTCCAACAACGTGCTATATGCCAAGCCTCATCCAGAGGCAACCTCTGGCGCAAGTAGCAGTGTCCAGAGATAAAAAGAGAGGGAAAATAAGGGCACCCAGAAAAAACTGATAAAAAACATATACTGCACCAGTGGGGAATTTTAATGAAAGGGTGAAGTATTGTTATTTAAAAAAATTGCGGTATTACTGGAAGGTCGAGTTAATGGATCTCCTTATACCTTATTAACTACAGCGTCAACATGTTTCTGCTCCATGTCGCCCAGCCGGGTCTACGGAGCATTCGTCAGGACAGTACGTAACACAAAAACAAATAACAAAGAAATTACTTGCACAATTCGTGTAGTAATATGGTTTCAAATGTTGTTTCAAATGTTGCCTTTTCGGAAATTTTCTGAAAAAAGGGCAGAAAAGCATTAAGTATTTTGGGTGCGTATATAGCACTAATACAATTTCTCAGCTTTGTGGAGAATTCTACGGATGAACAATGAGCAATGCTGTAGAGTGTATCCATGATCAGTGTGTAATGGGTGGATTTATACCGAAGAGGAATGCATGAGAGATGCAGTGCTGTGCAGTGCTTGCACATTGACAGTATGTGCCGTGTGTATGTATTTGCGAGCAGTACTAATTATGAAGGGTGAAGTGTTGTGCAGTGTGCGCATGGGAAATGTGTTTACTGGCAGTGAGTGTGTTTGCAAGTAGCACACCATGACACAATACAGAAAGCCTACAGTACTGAGCAGTGTGCACACAATGAATATGTGGGCTGAATGTAAATGTGTCTGTGGTGGCACAATGCATGGAGTACTGAATAGTGTATGTGTATGCGCATACACTGAGTGCAAGTGTGCTTGTAATGGTACGTTACATGGAGGACCCTGAGTACCATTTTGAGAAGCCCAGGCCTTCCTGGTGACGACGTGAGGGGTAGAAAAATCCCTTCCAGACAGTGTGCATTGCTGCATTCCTGAAGGCTGGCTGGGACACACTGGAGGGGGAGGAGGAGGAGGAGAAGAGAGAGCGAGAGAGAGAGAGAGAGAGAGAGAGAAAGCGAGAGAAAGAGAGAGAGAGAGAGAGAGAGAGAGAGAGAGAGAGAGAGAGAGAGAGACTCCCCCTGAACACGTCAAAGGGTGCTCGTTGACTCAGTGATAGAATGGACCTGGACACATCTCAGCAAGGAGCTGGAAAGGGAATCATAAAGAGTAACTCTAGTCACACTAATGGCCTGTGCTGTGGCACAATCAGCTTCAGAGTCTCTCTCCTGCTGTGATAGACAGCCTTTCAAGAGGACATAGATAGAGAAAAGTGCACACTTCAAAAGAAGCAAAACTCCCAAAATAAAACTTCAAAGACTCAGATGCTAAATTACACTTGGTGTCTGGAAGCAGATTATAAGAAAGGGGGGTTGAGACACCAACATTTGTCATCTGCCACGCAGTCAAACAGGCTATGCGGGAAGGGAAATCTCTGCAAGACTTCTGCCTGTGACCATAACTGGGGGCCAAGGCCTGCAGTTCTCCCTGCTGGGTGAGGTGGACATCATCCAGAAATACCAGGACCACCAGCTCTGGAGCCTGGAGTACCTGCTTGCCAAGACCAGTGTGGCCTGTGAGGAAGAGGAGAGAGTTGGAGGGAGCGAAGTTCAGTGTGGAGCCCAACCGAGTGAACTCTTGGAGCAAGGGCTGAAGAGACGGCTATTCCACTGAATGGAGCCTGTGTGCAGATTGCAATTGGAGACCCCTATATGTCAGGAGGAGGCTGCTGTGAGAAGAGTGTCATGAGGGTGAGTAAAGCCAAGCGGCGACCCTGTATGCCAATAGAAGACACCATAAAAATTGCCAGACCAGGAGAGCCAATGCCTGAGCAGCACCTGGTGGCGACCTCATATGCCAGGAGGGGACGCAGTGGTCTGGACAACTACGTGTTGAGTGCCTTCGCCTTGGCCGGTAGTGTTACAGCAACTACATATGCCAGGAGGGGCTTCTGATACTTAAGTGGTTGTGAATATCAGGCCATCTCCCAAGAAATGTGAACTGTGACCTGTTGGTCACCACAAAGCAACGAGGATAGAGCCAGATCTGCCCCTGTGAAACTGAGGAAGAAGCTGTATGTGCATCGCTGCATTAACGGGACCCCAGCGGGGAGCACAGGAATTCCATACTCCCCCTGTCTGGGCAATGCAAGACTTACTGTGCACAAGAAGCACCGTCGATTGCTGCTGAAGCCATACAGCCAACTCTCGAAACAGGACCGGAGTAGTATGAGTGCTCACGGTCAGAACACTCACTATGACATTGCAAGCCTCCTCACTCCTGGAGTGGGTAAGATTGGTTACGGGCTTATTGGGCCCGAGAGAACTCGCTGCTGAGGGTGCTGTGGTGCCAAGACACTTTTGACTATTCCACGGAGAGTCAGAGTGAACTCTTGAGTTAAGACCTAATAGTGGATATTCTCTGAATGCGGCCACCAGTGAATAGGGAATAACCTTTTCCACATTAGGAAGAGCGGGTGGGACAGGTGTGTGCAAGTAAAACACTACTGCCCTGAACACAAGAGGAAAGGTGTTATTGTTTATATGTATCATAACATTGCTTCGAATAAGAACAGTATGAACTAAAGTATTTCCTTTTATTATAAAAATAAGTATTTATTGACACTGCTGTGTGCTCTTTGAGTTATGAGTCGTGTTCATTGACCTGTATTCACACCCCACCCCTCCATCCCCCGATGGAGCGTTGGACTGCTCGATCATAGCTACCACTGAGAGTCTAGTGCAGTAGGGGTAATTGGCCCAGTTGTTCAGGATCTCCAGTAGGTCCGGCCCTGAGTCATCAGGAGTAAAAGGCCTCAACCCGCACTGTTGGGTCCAGTAACCCCCTGCGTGCCCCATGGCCCTCTAAAAAAGGGCTCTGATAGTGTAGCTGCTGCTATCTCCTCTGTTGGAAAGGCCTTGAGGTGGTCCCAACAATGGCAGGAATGGCATTGAATCAGGCGGGCTAACCAATTTAGAGTGGTCCCTCTGATGCCAATACTAAAGCCATCCGCCCTCTGTGACTGCAATTTCAACCAGGGTTTTCTCTGGCAGAAAAAGTCCAGAAATATCCCCCATGCTATAAAACAAACAAAAATCCCTGTTGGCACACCGCATGACAAGTTAAACCTAAAGGCCCTGGTGTTCTTTCTCCCACAGTGGCTCTAGACATCAAGGTGGGAGAATGGCCACAAGCAAGATAGCAAACTATTCATTTAGCGGCCTTGCCGCCATTGTGCTGTGGAGGAAATATCTCCTCTGCCCCAGACATACAGAATATTTACTGTATTCAGGAGTGTTCCTCAGAGTATTCTGTATCGAAAATGTGTGGGTTTTAACCTACTCTTCAAGGCTTCTCTGTAAGAACGTAAACTTACGTATTTGCCTTCAGGCAGTTCAAAATACTGAAGTGTGATTCTGTTTGTATACCTGCTCAAAAGCTTACTAAAGAATTAGCACATTTTTGCTCAGCTCTCCTATTAAGCATAGTCTTGTTCTGATGTTGGCACCACAAAGCGAGTATTGCAGAAATGAATAAAGTTAGCCTTTTACTCAAAAGAATTGTATCCAACTCCCTAGGTCTTTTCACATTCTTCGCAGATAGAGGCTGGCACCTGCTAATTAGCACTTATCTGTTGGTTTTTGTCTGGCACGTGTTCCCGCCTCCATTCGCAAACATTGAGAAAAAGTGTATAAATGTTGAGCCAAAATGTATGGATTTTAGCATTGCTTGTTCCAACTGACCAGGGGGCGAGCCTCTAGGCTTGCTTTGGCATTTTCCTTTGCTTGATTTGATGCTTCATGGCTATTTTTGAATTCATCATGTGTTAGTCTTATGTGCACTATCCCGAGTGTCTGTTTTCTTTTTCACCTGTCCTGGAATGCCATAACAACCCCGGTGAGATAGATTTACTCACATAAAAAATTAATGTTATGCTCAAGAAAATCCGTTTGTTCATCTACATTCATGTTCAGAGAATATCAAAAGCAAGATTGTGCCTTACACATTACATGACCTCTGGTTTGTGTCCAAAGCAGTGAGCTGGAAAAGAGCCAGACTGAAGAAGGAAAAGTCCTTACTAAGCACAAAACCAATCTTGTTGCATGACAGACTGAGAGCAGGAAACATCTGGAGAATTGTGGTAGGAGCTAGTGTTGGGAGAATCCACGCCCCTTTCTCTGATGGTTGGCTCCAACGTAAATCTTCAACATAGGAAGTTGCCAGGAAACGTAACTAATGAGACTGGCCAAACAGGGTTGAGAGTCAAGATGTCAGATGCAGATGAAAAGAAATAAGCTGAAAAATTATGTCTGCAAAAATTGCTTGAAAGCGCGAGTACATTTGAAGAGTGACAATAAATAATAATGACTTAAAAATGAGTTATCGCCTTACGTTTGAGGATGGAGGAATTATCCTTGATTTAACAGACACTTTTCCTTTAAACAATCAACATAATCACCTACATAATAAACTTCTACGATTTGGATTCTTGCATTTAGGAATTAGAAAACAGGAGACCCAACCAAGACCACAACATACCCACAAAAAGTAGTGCTGGAGTCTTCAGAGGACTACAGTAGCCGTAACTGAGTGTGACTGTGAGCCTGGTGCCCCTCCAGGGATAACCACGTCTACACGCTTTTTTATGTTTGACCATTGCTAAATCTATTGCAGAACTAATGAAAGCTTGATTCCTCTGGGCAAATGAAGCATTCAGACACAGAAACCTAGACTGAACAGCATGTGTTGCTATTGTATGAGCAATTAGTAAGAGGAAAGAGATCAGGTGCGGTCATTCATAATCAGACCAAAATGACCACGCAATCTTTGTTAAGGTGGCGCCTGTGGTGGTATCTCTGGAGGTAGAGGTGATGGGCTCAGTGACATTGAAATCTAATCAATGTTTGAAATTTATACGACACATTTGTATAGAAAGGGTTACAAAACTACTAACGGGAAAACCATGACGGGAACATGGCTTTCAAGTTGTGCAGATGTATATAGCAATCAGTTAATTTTGGCCTGTCTAGAAAGAATCTGTGCTGTCTGAGTAGCCACATACAATAAACAAACCTTCTGTCCCACGGAAGTTTGACCCTCTTTTTATCTGCAAATACTCCGCAGCTTTCTCACTCACCCTGCCTACTCATTCTTGACCTCAGATGCACAACTATTTCCTGAGTTGGCTCTGTCCACTTTGCCTTTTGGTTCCCTTTCCCGTTGCACTTTCCCCACCAAAAAAGTTTCCCAACTTGCCTTTTTAGCCGTATTTCTTTCACAATTTGTGACTGATCGGTTCCTTCCCTGCCTCCTTCATAGTCTATCCCCATCTATTTTACTTCCAGCCAAGACGACAATAGTATTCGTTATTTTCAGTTTTTGCCTTTTTTAGTCTACCCCTTTGTTGGTTTTGTTCATGTTCATGGTCTTTGTTTTACAAAATGGCTGCCTAGGGAGTCCTGGTGAGCTGTTTTCTCATCCATGATCGGTGCCTGAAACGATTTCCATTGATCGGTTACAAATTTAATTTCTCAGTAGCAAACAGGTACTCTGGGGCGGGCGGACCTACGCTTCCATATTGTCATTTCAAGCTCTGCTTCTATTAGTGGTTATCTGGAAGTGCAAAGAAGCTCCAACTGTATCTTCTCCTCCCACTCTTAGCTGAGTCCTGGCTTCAGACTCCTCGTCTCCTGGCTACACTGAGGAGATGCAGAAGCGGCCGTCCCAGCCATAGCATTGTAACCCGCTGTGCCTTTCTTCTTTTCTTGTCTTTCGCATCCTGCTAGGATTTAGATTTTTGGCAGTTTGGAGGTTGCAAGGCTGTGGATCGGGAATTAGGAGAGAACGTATGGAAATTCTGAGGCAGCCATTCACCCGAGGCCAACAAATGCCTGAATTTCTAACTTGCAAAGCATTGTAAGGGCTACAAGAAGTAAAGCCAGACACTTAGGTTCTGATTCACAAAGGTAACTTGTACTTTTGAGTAGGTTTACTACTTTTTGGCTGTTTCCAAAATCCACATGTTATTTTATTCCAAAAGGTAAAATTAACATGTTTCCACCAAATTAAACAACCTGGGTACTATTCACAGACATTGGGCCTCCTTCACAATGATAACTTGCACTTCAGATTTTGTAAATAGACACAAATAGTAAAGTTACTCAAATAAGTACGACTAAATTACACATACAGATTTACTCACAAATGTAATTACCTTTGTCTAACCTGGCGGTTTGTGAATAGCGCAAGGCATTTCAGTTAGGTGGAGGCATAGAAGTTACACTTTTGGAGTAAATTTACACTCAGGTTTTGCGAACAGCTAAAAAGTAGTAAATGTACCTACAAGTGTAAATAACTCAAAAGTGTAAGTTACTCTTGTGAATCAGGCTGTAAGTAGGGGCCTCGGGGTCTAATTAAAGTTAGTAAATGATCATACACAAAGCATCTGGTTCTTGCTTTGTTGTCACAAACATACATTTTTAGCAACCAAAACCGACCACCATGTGCATGTTTTAAATAAAAGCTAAATATTTTCGCAAAGCAATTATTCATATTCTTTAGCCAAACAGCACTTCCATGTGTATTCACTTTTAGACCAAATAACTTTTTCTTTTCTTCATTTTGAAGTGCAGAAGAGACCAATATTCCCTTTTGTAAACACAACTGTGATTCATCAATCAATAAATTATTTATGCAACCTCCAAAAAATATATTAAAAATAAGCATCCCTAAAATAAAGTGATTGAAATATATATATATTTTTAAAGAAGAGCGTGCATTGTGTTCTTTAAGCAAATGAAAACATATCTGTTCTTTTACTCTGTGGTATAATATCCACAGAGGGACTTCGCTTGTGCCTTGAACATGTTAAAAGAATCAATCTCAGTAAGTTAAAGGGGGGGATGTTGTGCTTTGACCTACCAACAAAACCCTGCTTTTACAAAACCCAGTCAAACATTTTCCACATCAAAAGGAACATTGAATTTAAGATTCTGCGGCCTAGTTTTAAGGATAGATCAAAAGGATGCTTTCACTGACGCCAAGAGAATTTTGGCTTTAATAAAATATGGTCATGGACATCTTTGTAAAAGTGATTTTTTTTCGTGCAGACAATTAATCTTCCAGTGGGTAGTCATGAGTTTGGCGACCCCTGTCCAACTTCATCACAAAGAAAGGACTAGATCAAGGAGGTATGTAGGTAGCAAAAACCACCACACCCCCACAAAAATATTGAACAATGACTATGAAACATACACTACTAATAATTAATAACAAATATGATGTCAGTTCCTGAGACAGTAAATCATACTGTCTATCTGTGTCTTAAATATAATGTGAAAAATAAAGGGTACTAGCAATTGTGTTTTATACCACTAGACTATTTCTTAAGTCAGTGGAGTTTCTAGAAGTTTAGTGAAAGGCATCTAAGATGGAAAACTATCCCTTGTGATGCTGTGAAATCCCTGCAGGCGGAATGCCCACTATGCATTCTAACAACCTCATTCTTACCTTACTCAGTGAATGGCGAATGAGTGAGTGAGTAGTAAGCCAAAGGCGAGTGTATACACAAGAAGTAGAGAAGGTGCCCTGGATACGTTTCTTCCAGCAGCGTGGTGTGTATATGGCCTGTAGAGAGATGGTGCCTTGGTTGGTCTGGTTGGCACCATATGTGATGCTTGAGTGCGATTGGCTAGGAGCGTTAATGAGAGCCCCGTGGCAGAGAAAATGTTCTAGTTCTAAGAGTTTGTAGCAAGAGAACCTGGCTAGTCAGCAAAGCGAGCCTGGTGAAGAACTGCGGAGAGCAGCTATTCCTGCATCCCCAAAGTGGTTGGAGATCTCCCTTTTAGGGTGGGTGCCTGTGGAAACAACCTCACAGAGCAGGGGATGTCACCAAGGCTTCCAAGAATGGTGTGGGGAGACTTACTTTTTCCTTTAGGATTAGACAAGCAGAGACCTGGATTCTTATGCCTTTGGTATTACTGACACAGTCCCATATCCAGATGGCTACACAATGGGGCAGAAGTAGGGAGAACGCCAGTAAGGAATCAGCATGCCTGGGCTACCACCAAGTGCTACCAAACTCCATATTTGCTTAAAGTCTTCAGGGCAGTGCCCTACTCTCGTGCTAGATGTGTGCTGGGTCCACAGAGATGGATAGTAGATTGGTCCAACACATATACCCTTCAAGCTTGTGGTCCCTGATGCTCCACTTTAATTTTTCACAGCCTCAATATTGTGTGACGAGGGCAACCACTAGGACTGTGTGAAGATTAACAAAAAAAATGAAATTGTTAGTTTCTAGAAGTGGGTTAGAAATTGCCCTGCCACTTTAGTTCTTACAAGGTAGATGACATACTTGTTGCTCTTTCTGACTGCAATGATGAGTGCGATATGCGGATTACGCACACATTCTTGTGTCAATTACCAACAGCATTGAGGCGTCTGCTGCAAACTTCAAGAGCTGAATGCAGGCTGAGGCCTCCTGGATAGTAGACAATTAACTGCGACTCAATGGTGACATGACAGAAGTCCTGATGTTTGGTGGCCAACAAATCATCTGGTTCCACTCCTGGTGGCCTGAAATGCTTGGTTCCTGTCCCAGCTCAGCCTCAACAGAAAAGAATCTTGGTGTTATAGTTGACAGCTCTCTCTCGTTTAATCCCCGGATCAACAGAACGGTCTCCACTTGCTTTGGCATCACCAGAATTCTCAGGAAGATCTTTCCTTGTCTCTCCCTTTCTTCTCAGAAGCAGGCAGCGGAGGCCTTGGTCCTGTCCAGATTGGATTATTACAACACACTCTATCTGGACATCAACAAGGGCTCCATCCGCAAACTGCAGCTTGTACAGAATGCTGCGGCCAGACTTGTAATGAATCTTCCCAAATTCCAGTCTGTTGCGGCATCCATTCGTAAGTTACACTGGCTCCCCTTGTGAAAGAGAATTCTGTTTAAGGCCCTTTGCCTTGTCCATAAGGCGCTTCACAACTCGGGCACCAAAGGCATTAAACAGCTCTTCCTATGATATGTCCCTACCAAACATCTGCGGTCAGCCAGCAAAACTGGCTGGTTGTTCCCAGGTTCAGGAGAGCTAGATGGGGGGGGGGGGGGGGGGAGAGCTTTCTCTGTTGCTGCTTATAAGCTCTGGAATTCCCTCTCCTTATCGATCTCCGGACAAGAACTCTTACCTTTTTGTTTCTTAAGGCAGTAAAAACATGGCTTTTCACCCTTTAATCGCTGGGTCCCTTCTGTGCTCCTTTCACCTCTGAACCTATCCGTAGCGCCTTGACGCCCTTGGGCTTAGTTTGAGCTTTACAAGACTAATATTCATTTATTCATTCAGGCTGTATATTGCTCATGGTGAGTGGACTATAAAGACATTTATTAAAACATGAACTGAACATCAAAAGCATCACTAATGTATCCAAAGAATTTTGATCTAGTCATTGGTTATCTTTGACAGATTCAGTTAGTGTTTGACCTTTTCTCTGACTCCTAGAATTGGCTGGGAAATTTTAAATTAGTTTTATGTCGCAAATCAGGGAGTGAAGAGGTAGTGTCGTACATGGACACTCAGGCGGATACGTCCTCCTCTAATATTCTGTAATTAAATCAAAAAGATCCACCACAAAGGTCATCAGATGAAGCATGACACCAAGGGCCCTTTTGGTGTGTGAGGGGTATTTAAGCAAACACTGTGTGCATCCACACCAGGATGAGAAACACACTTCCCTGAACACAGTCAGACCTTTGTGGTGGATCTTTTTGATAGAATTTCAAATTAGTTCATGTTGAAAAGCAGCGAGACTCCCAGGACTTTCTATGCTGCTTGGTGCAAACCACCTCTAATTCACAATAAGATTATCGATCAAAATAACGAGGCAAGCGCTGGAAACTGGAAGGCGTAGAACACGTTTATTACTCCAGAGGAGAACGTATCACATCAGACACCGTGGCTATTGCCAGGAGGTGCTCTAACTGCATCTCTGTGGCTCGGGCTTATATACACAGATTTGTCACTTTATTGCATGGTCAAACATCCTTGGAATCCCCGCCTCAAGCTAGTTCCCGCACAAACCCAACAGCAATCGTCCCTCCACCCAGATCTAACAGATGATCGCTATCTCGCAGCAGGACAGTCCGACAGGATCTAAAACATGTGGGATCGGTCAGATCTAAGGGGTCGTGTCACTGATTACATTCCGGCCCCATCGTTGGTGAGGCAAGTTCCACCGTATTTGGGCAATAAACTATGTCAGCAGGGGTCGGTTAGTGCCTGGGACCGTATTGATTAGCCAGGTGTAGCCGAGGAGGTTATCAAAGGGGCCTGCCAGTGCGTGGGGGATGAAAGGACAAGTGGGTTTGGCGCGGGAAGTGACTCCGAGGCATTGTCATGCTGACATGGTTTACGACCCCAGTATGTGTGCTCGGGCTTAGTCAGAGCGCGGGGGATGATAGCGAGGTCAGGGTGACACACAGGTGATCAGCAGTGTACGAAATGGCCGCAGTATCTTAAAATGGTTGCCGCTTACGCGCTCACAGAGGCCTTCGCTAAGCAAGATGGCGCCGGCAATGTTCAGGTTTGTCGTTTTATGTCAAACATTCAGGTTTCGTAAGTAAATGTCAGTCATTCCTGTCCAACTGTATGTGGTTCTAGGATCTTCTCTTTGTGGTATTTTATGATATGCTTGTGATCTTGATTGGTGACATTTCAGGATTGTGTAATCTAGGATATGCTGTAGCTGGTCATTGCCACTTTCTCTATTTGGTTACAGGACTAAGGAAGGCATGATTGATCCAGAGATAAGCATATTATATGGTGGCTGATGTGGAATTGTTATGAACATGCACAGAATATGCTTCATGTAATGCTCAAAATCTGGGGGTATTTAAAGTAAAAAAGGGCTTTTTCTGGTGATACTATCATAGATAGGATGGGCTGGAATATCATACCTCCCTCCAGAAGGCAGCTATGCACTTGGCAAACACAATTTCCTTGTCAATGATAAACATTTTTTGGTCTTTGGGGGGAAATGTGCTTAACCATTTATGACCAGGCTGTGGATTCAGCTAAAACTGGAGAACAAATCCAAACTACTCAACGGGATTAATATGAATTTCTGATGCTGTCAGTAATTAAATAAACGGGATATGGGCAATGCGGACTAAATTGTGTGCGTATACCTATATATTTCTATTAATATCATTGTATATTTAGAGCAGTGGTATTTTACAGGCACACAACTGAATATCATCAATAAGTGATGATCGCTGAATAGAAGAAGAGTCTCTCTTAAAAATGTTTTTAGGAAAACATGGACATTTTGTAATTCTTTCTCTTCGCATGCTGTTTCCAAAATTTTTTCAATTTAGCATAGTTGGCATTGGCTGAGAAAATGACTTGCAAAACAATATCATTATTTCAATATGGCCACTTGAATTAGTTATATTAGTTACAGTCATGGTTTTTAGTGTCTATTGGTTATGAATTCCCTTGTTCTTGTTTTCATTGCTGTCAAATGCTTTAAAAATTGGAAAACACTGTGATTTTCCATGCTTACTCTTTTTTTTGTTCCATAAAACATCATGAGGGTGGTGGTTTCCAGTACTTACAAGCAGTTTGGCTTCAATGTCCTTCCTTCTCTCCTTTCTTATTGTCAGTTCTTCTTTCAGGTTGTCATGCTCCTAATTCCTTTCTCTGTATCTTTTCATTGAATTTGCTCTTACACATAACTTTTTATTATTTCCCTCACCTCCAATCCCCATCTCATTTCCCTGCACTCAGCCAGAAGGCCAATTCCACCCCATGTCCAGGATGTACACGGATGGCGATATGCTTGCCTCGTCTTAATATAGACGGTTAATGGTGAGCATTTAACACAACTTGTTGCTGCTCTTATCTTTAGATGACAAAGATTGACAGAAGACTTTCTGCTTATGGCATGAGATATGTATTGTGGGGTACTCTGTTATTGTAAACTGATGTAACTATGTATCCTGCAACTCGCTGATCCTCATGTAAAGTGCTCTGATACCTCCGGGTCTAGCCAGCGCTATATAAAACTTTGCAAATAAAAATAAATGTCACTGTCCTGTCTCGAGATACCAAGAAAGGCTGAGCTAATGCAGTTTTTACTTTCTGATGTACATGGTCTTGAGGCAGAAGTCTGCTAAGGAATGAATATGTCTGCTGATTAGTATATGGTCTTTACTGACAGCAAACTGTGCTGCTATATAAAGAAGTAAAACAGTTAAAGAAACGTTATCACCTACAGGATGACATGGGTTACTCAGTGAATGAAGTTTAGTGTATATTGTAGGCTAAGCCCACGGGTTTTTGTGTTTATTTGAAAGCTATCTTGATCAATTCCCGACGCGGCAGGGTCTTGAGCTCAAATGTCCACGGACTCGATAATTCTCGCTTCGGTGCCTGACCTAATCATGGGTTCACACTCTGCAACTCTGGGCATTAAGCTTGCTTAATCTCCACAACGGCCCCCCGCGGCGGGATGCCTGGCTTTCACCTTGGGGATGCCCTGTAGGGGCTATCTCACAGGGAAAAGCCAGGACGGGCTCCCAAGGCAAGCGTGGAGATACCCCTTCGGGGGTCGATTCTGGCGCTATATAAGAAACATAATAATAATAATAATGACTGCTAAGCATTGATTTTTACCATGCATTTCAGCCTTTGTTTAGTTGAAAACAGTGCTGAGACTCTGCCCCTGACAGGCTTGTGTGAGAGTTGCACATGGCACTTTAACTTTATATTCTGTGTTGCGTTAACTCTTCCTGTGCATTTTTCGTCGCGGGGAAAGAATAAGCACGGCTTAATATCTCACCATTGGATACGGTCACTGTGGTTTGTACAGGTGATGTTGCTGATGGTCAGACCTAGTTTTGACACCATAAGCTCAAAGCTTCCTTTTGACATGCAGCCATAGGAATGAAAGTTGAACTTGCTGATCCTGTGGCTGTTTCATGAACATGTTCTACTTTAGTGAGAATCCTCACAGCATGTCCTGTTTTTGCTCAAATGATGCTGTCTGCATCACATACTAAGGAAAAGCAGTGGCTGCCTAGTTATGTAACTGCACTGTATGCTGCTCATTTATTAATTCATAGAATTTCTGACATAATGTGTGCACTTCATGCAGCTCAGTTTCAGCAGAACCATTTCACTGCTCCCTTCTGAACCCGCTCATGGCAGCTGACGATGTTTATAGTGTGGTCCTTTGCCATCTGTATAAGTGGATGTGGCTGCTTTTCTGAACATAACACTGTGAAACTAAGAGAAGGAGTGTCGGTTCCAGCCCTTGATAGAAGGGCACTAATTCTGGAAGAGTACTTAGGCACAGTCATCTTTGTTGCCACAGTCCTCATAACTTGAGCGTTCGAGACAGCTAAACTCTGCCCCACTCTCAGCAAAGTATGATGAAACTATGGAGATGTCCCTTTGCTGGACAGGAATCCTGCTCATGTGGGTGTACTTGTAAATGTGGGTGTACTTGTAGAGCGCACTGCGACTCCATGGAGTATCCTGCCGCTGAAGACCGCTGGGGAACCCGTCCTGGTTTTCCCTGTGAGATGGTCCCTTTCTGGGTATCTCCAAGGTGAAACCAGGCATCCCCGGTGTCTGTGGGGGGCCGTTGTAGAGATGAGGCAAGCTTAATGCCCAGAGTTGCCGAGTTTGTTACCTGGTTAGAGTAGGCACCGAGGCGAGAATTATCAAGTCCGTTTTGACCCTGGTCCACGACCCTGCTGCGTCGGGAAATGAACCCTGGTCTCGGGCCGTTCTCTGCTTACGGGTCTGCCGCCTCTAACGAGTGAGTCACACCACTCCACTCATTGCTTACCTGTGAACCTGCCGGCCTCTGTACAGCAATGGGCAGGGAATGTGAGCTGAAGACTTATGTGGTCAATATTTAAGGAGGAGTCCTATCGATAGGAATTGGTCATGTGCCACCTACTTCCTACTAATAATCGGGCAAATGGTCCTTATTTTTTATAACAACTCTCATTCACACAGATGTATGGCATGATTCATTATTAAGTTCTAAGTCCGGCACAGCTATTGTTGCGAGATGGGCTCAACTCCACCTATGGAGCGAGCACTTTGACCGTAGACCAAAACGACTTAGAAAGGATCTGGTTTTTGAAGAATAAAATAGCCTTCGGTTGTACCAAAAATGCTTTTACTCATAGGGCACTCATCGCTGTTTGAAAACAGGGTGAGATGTGTGAGGAGACTCTATTGGCTCCAACATTCACAGGTCAGCATGTTTCAGCCGGTTACTTGTAGCCCAAGAAGTCTTCTGGCCTTCATCAGGACCATGCATATCCCTTAGGTACAATAATGATTGCTCTTTTTGTTTGCAATTGTATTCTGGGTGTGCGCCATTTGCTCACCCCAAACGTACACTCATACTCATTACTTCATTGTCATTTCCCTGCTTCGTATGTCACCCTGAGGTCTGGATATTACCAGTTACCTGAGTTTTTTATTTGGTATCGCCTCAAACCATATTACCCTCAGGCACCTGTGTCCAACATACTTCAAAGTGCGCGCTCGGCAGACCACCAGCTTGGCTCCCCATACTTTCTTTTAAAGACAACCTCTTTCATATATCCAGAGCACCTGTAACTCCTAGCATTTTCCCCTTATAATTTCAGGACAAAGCCGATTTCCCACGCATCAAAGTTCCAGAAATTTCAATAATACCTTCCAACAAGGAGTATATAAAATAGTTTACTAGAGTTTTCATCCAAAGTGTGCAGTAATTTAACAGCTCAGCTGATATACGATCTAAGTGACAGGGGCTCTTTTTTAATGCTGTACATTATAAATACAGAATAATATCGTCTTTTGTATAACACTTATCTTGCATAAGTAGTAATATGAGATTACACAGATTTGAATCATTACAAAGAGTTATTTTATGGAAGTCCGTCAATAACTTCTTGGTTCTTGCCATCTTCACAGACTTGTGTACAATTATCTGAAAAGATTTGAATGTTGGATTTATAGAATGTTGGATTTATAGAGCGCATGGTTACCCGGAGGCGTCCCAGCACTGTACCACTGGGGAACCCGTCCTGGCTTTCCCTGTGAGATGGTCCCTTTACTGGGCATCTCCAAGGTGCAGCCAGGCATCCCCGGCGGTGATGGGGCCGGAGTGGAGATTAAGCAAGCTATTGCCCAGAGTTGCAGCTGGGGACCCCATGGTTAGAGTGGCACCGAGGCGAGATTTATCGGGCCAGCTGACATTGGTCCTGCACCCGGCCGCTTCGGGAATTGAACCCTGGTCTGCCGCCTCTAACCGTTGAGCCACACTTCTGCATTTCATTTAACAATTTTTTTACAAACAGTACTATCTGTGTAGAATAATGAGATTGGACCTCAATTTCATCCTTTTCGTGTCATCTGTACCCCATTGCACGTCAGTAGACGACACAAACAAAGGACTTAAAAGAGATGCCATATAGATGATATCTAATATTTAGTCGACTTCTCTAATATTTTGCTCCTATCCTCTGAGTCAGCCCATAGCTTCTCCATCAGTTGCCGCAATTCGGGGTTTCTATGCCTGTACAAAGAAGATTCGGGTAGTGTGGAAAGTTATTCGATAGCTTTCAGATTTTGTGGTGTTCAAGTTTTTAAATAAAGGGATGATGTCACTTGGCGCTGCTAATCATGCAGAACACCAAAACACTTCTCGCATAGGGTGAATGAAAATCAAAACTCTATGAAGCAAGCAGTGACCGGTGGTATAATGTATTATCTATTTACATTGTCAGGGGTATGAAGCGCTATAGAAAGGCTATTCCAATACAATACAAATACGCATGAAAGGGATGGAGTCCCTGATGTCAACGCTGTAGATGTAAAAAATATTTAAAATTATTCCATGAATGTTTTATAATTAGTTTGCGACAGACTTAATGTACTAGTCCTTCTGTCCCTCTAAAACCAGATCAGTGATTAGCAGCTGTTGTGTTTTCTTTTGATGACCTTGAATTGGTTTATTAATAAAGTATCGTATTAAGATGACCATTTTGGATGTGGTATGATTGCACGGTTTCACAGAACCTGCTTAAAGGTGGCAGTCACACAACACTTTCATGCTGAAAACATCATTTGAGGTGTGGTTACTGAGGGACACAGAATCCTATTTCTAAACAAGACTATACTATACGATAAATGGAATGTTTGCCCTTTAATTTAATCATAAAGACCCGAATGAGCTAATAGCTAGCTCTTTCTCCTGACTAGTAGTTCTAAGGTGAATATGCATTGCTGATATCTGGTCATAAGTTGAAATACTAGCAGGGTAACTTAGTCCTTCATTCTTCAATGGGTGATAAAAATAAAGAGTACTATTACATTTTATGAAATGGTTAATCCATGGAAGCAACCGTGACATAAGTAACTAATAGAAAGAAATATAATTACAAATATAACTGTATATATCTATGCATGTACTTGTCGCAGATGTCCTTTTGACCTTACTCCCAAGAAAAGTGCTAGGTTGCATGATGTTATCACAAAAGGATGGTGATATATTAGAGTTAAAACTGGCTGACTAGGGGGAATTGGCGTTTGCAGTCTACCCTCCCAGCTGCATCTCTTCTGTAAGTAAATTATTCCAGCTATCGAGGACCTCTGTTTCATGTCAGGCTGTCTATGGATTGCTCCTTATTAGCTTTTTCTCATGACAGTCCACTCTCTTGTTTACCAAGGTGTGGTGCATTGATTTTTGTCACAATGAGTGTGGCATAACCTGTACAGATTTCAAGTGGATTCTGGTGCATAGCGCTCTTGACACCGTATACTACCACTTAGAACAGCCCACTGCTCTAAGTGGGCCAGAAACTGCCAGGGTTGAGACAACAGACAAGACAAGCACACACGCATTGGCAAAACCAACATGCCCCACCTTTTGTTTGTGCAATGCTTTTTGCTGTTTCTATTTGGCATTTACAAAATAAATGGTCCCGGCATGATTATGTATACACACATATTTGTCATTATGCTACAGCCACCCCAGAGTGATGATGCATGCCTAAGTACATGGCAGTCATACAGTTTTTTTAAATTTACAATTACACAGTTCAGTTCAATTTGACACTTTATTCGGAAGGGTTTTCCTTCCATAAAAGTAACATGCATACAACAATTTACATTTCATCCAGTTAGAGGCATGAGGGAATATTTCAAGAAAAAGAATCATAGAGAGCAGCAAATTATTAACAAATTTACCATTTCAAAATAGCAGATGCCCATCTTAAGGCGGTAAATTACAATAAAAGTATGAAACAGCAAATTTAAGAAGAGAAGAAGCCTGGTAGCAAACAGGCAGCTGCCAGGCCCTCCTATGAAAACTAATTTGAAATTTTGTAGCAAAAAATGGATGCAATGGGATGCAAGGGGCAGGGGAGCAACAAAGGTGTGAGTGGGTGGGGTTAGATCGTCAATGCCTGAGATAAGCAGCAGTGCACAGGAAGGCATGGGTGAGCAGCAAAGGTGATTTGGGCATTCGTTTTAAAAAAGCTGAGTGGAATTGGTAGGTGCGGAGGAAGCAACAGGCAAGGAGGCGGTGGGAGAGTAACATGAAGAGTACAGGTTTCTGGATGTGTAGCAGAAAGCAGCACACAGTGGAGAGGGGCAGAAACTAAGCCAACACATTAAATCCCATGGAGTGATGAATACAAAAGAAAAGTAGTTCTCAGAAAGTAAACAATGAAAGTATACAAGTTTTCCAGGCAGAAGGATGGTAAAGAAGCTATGCTCTGGAGCAGGGACAAACACAAGAAGAGGAAGGAAAGCCAGAAAATAGTTAGATTGACCAAAATGACAACCAATTCCAAGCAGTAAGTTGACCCAAAGCCTGCTGCATGTATTGGTATTGTTAACAATAGGTGTTTTGACAGCAGACAGCTTAAAGGGTTGGCAAGACCTAAACAAGCATTTGCAATGCAATAGGTCTCACATTTACGCAACTTTAAGCTATTGACATTGTAAATGACAATGCCTTTTATTTATGTTTTAAAACCAAAACATTAAAGGCATTGTCATTTACAATGCCAATAGCTGAAACTCGTGTAAATGCAAGACCTGTTGCATTGTACAACAAGCATTGCTATTTACCTATAGAAGTGAAATTTGACTCTGAACGTGACTCAGTGGCAACCAGCAGCTGCGAGCAGATGCCTTCTTCTGGTTCTGATGGCTATGGGGGCAGTTGGAGGGGTTTGTTGAAAAAAAAAAAAGGTGTTGGGCTGTAATTGGCTACTTCTCCAGGGGAAAATAAGGTGTGCGGGCGCTATAATAAAAGCGTGCCGTGCTTGCAAAATACGTACGTAAATAATACATTTTAAAAGGAGCCAGTTCAGAAGAAAATAAAGGCACGTGGCCGCTTGAAAGCGGACCGCGCTGTAAATGAAATAAATAAATACGCTTGGCTGCTGTACTTGAAGCGGACCACACTGTAAATAAATACATTAATAATATAAAAGCGTGCGGGTCCTGCATTGTCATGGGTGGAATACGGGAAGAGCATTAAAGAAGCGATGTCATGGATGGAATAGGGGAAGAGTATTAAAGAAAATAGTGCTCACCAACTTATAAAGCAGACTGTGTAACACCACAAGTAAAAGGGCAAGTCATTAAGGGAGGTAACAAACGCAAAAAAAGCGGTACCAAGGAGGGACTAACAAGCCTATTTACGAATCAGAAGCCAGCATTTACGAAGGACAATGACACAAGCTAATGACAAATATGGGTGGAGTGTGGATGGGGCTTCCAGTGCATACTCTAATACAGCTAAAAAGGACACTGCCCATGTAGGAGGGTTCGTCGTGCATCTTGTCTTGCCGAGGAGTCAAGTTTATAAGACTAGTCAACAGCTGCCTTTTGCAAGTGGACGTTTTTTAATCTTTTTTTTTTTTTTTTTTTTTTTTACTCCTCATCTCACCGTGTCAAGTTTCTGTGGAACCTTTACAGCCATATTCCATCTCTAGGGGCCACCGGGCTGACCACTTTTACTTGGGTCACCAGACCTCCTCCCCTTTAGTACCGGGGACATGGTGTAATCATAGGAGTGTCCGAATCAGTCTTAAGTCCCTTCCCCATCTTATAAAGGGATGCCAGATGTTAAGCAGCTTCTCCTCCACCCTTTCGTATTCCAACCGGGCCATACTAATTGCTGATCTTAACCACTCCTCACTACTCGGGGGTATGTGGTCCTTCCACCTCCTACAGACGTTTTTTAATCTTAACTGTATGTAACAAATTTCTATTCTTTTAAAGTGGCTGCTACACAATCTTAACTTTTTGCTGAAATTTGATCTAAACATAGTTTTAGAACGATTTTAAAATAACAGATTTTTTACACATGTCAAATGTATGGGAGTCAGAGCACAGTTGCACTTTGTATATATGACACCTCTAGCTGTTTGAGAAGATGAAACCTATTCTTTTTATGTAGGGGGGTATTGTGATGATTTTAATTAATCAAACAATAAACAAACTTGAAACAAACTTGACTCTGCCCATGTACCTATGTGGACCTGCACTTCTTTCCTTCACTGGCTGAGGAAACAAAACAACACCTGCTGATCAGCATACTATTGTAATAGTGGTGTAGAGAACTAGGAGTTGGCAGGTCAGCTCCTTCCTTTCTGAAACTTAGCCTAGTGTTATGTACATGCAAAGTAAAATGATTATTCGTAGTGCCAGTAAAAACTGCATGAAAAGCACACAAAAACTAAAAATATCATAACATGGAAGGACAATTATTCACTCAATTGCTTTCTTTTACAACGTTGGACGTTGTGCATCCCTTTCTGTGGGTTCCTTAAACAAATTATGGTCACTGATTTTTAGGTCTCGCCTGTCGATGCGCATGCGCATCGAGCTTGCGAGACTATGGGGGCTTATCCACTCTTTAACTAACTTGCAAGGAATCGTGGCGATTCCTTGCAGTGCCCGTGACTTTTAAGCTCAATGCGCATGCGCATTGAGCTTAAAAGCGCGTGCACATCAGTTCCCTCATCCGCACGTCGCATTTCTCCTCCCCCCTCGCCCCCTCCCCTGTCCGCCGTGTCGCATTTCTCCTCCCCCCTCCCCTTATCTGCCTTCCCTCCTCGAGGTTCTCCGACGCCCCGCACCCTTCACTTTCCGGGCCGCACATTAGTTCCCTCATCCGCACGTCGCATTTCTCCTCCCCCCTCGCCCCCTCCCCTGCCCGCCGTGTCGCATTTCTCCTCCCCCCTCCCCTTATCTGCCTTCCCTCCTCGAGGTTCTCCGACGCCCCGCACCCTTCACTTTCCGGGCCACTGCTTGTGCTCTCGTCAGTCACTCTCTGCCGGCCTGTGTATGCCATTCTTGTCGGCCTGCCTCTGCTCTTTGGTAGCCTCGCTGGGCCCCTCTATGCCCGCTGGACCCCTCTATGCCCGAGCTTCTAGTCCTATAAATGTCAGGGTCTCTCGCTCTCCCTTCCTGCCTCTGCCTACCCCCCTTCTCTGTCTTTGCTAGTCTCTCCTTCGCACCCCTTAGCCCGGTACGTTTCCTCTTTTATTCTAGCATTTGACCCAGTAGCCCCTTCTTACGGCCTCGTTTCTTTCCCCCCACAGTGTCTCCGCTTCCCTCATCTTAAATTCTCCATCTCTCTCTCACTTTCCACCTGGTGCACGCTTTTTTCGTTCTCTCCTTCACGCCATTTCTTATCCCATTCGCCCACCCTTCTTGGTTCCCATGTCTCCCCTCCCCCCCGACCCCCCCAACACACCTATCGCCACTTTCCCTGCTGTTTCGTATCGAGAGTGCTATGGGTCATAATGTAGTCGTGGGTTATTTGCCCCCCAGCCCCAAGTGACGTAGTAATAATAGCTTTAATCCGAGTGTCACTGCATCAGCTGTGCACTGAAAGCTAGCCCTCTGCTCGCCTCTTCCTGCCTCAGCCCTCTCTTTCTTTTTCCACTTTTTCCTCCTCTTGAAGTCGCTGTCGTCTCTTCCACCCATCCATTCGATCCTTTATTAGTCTAAATATTCCCACTGTCCGTTTTATTTCTCTCATCTGACCGGCTCCTGGTCATCTCTCCCTCTCCTTCTCCTTCCTTTCTCTCTCCCAGGACCATCTTTCTCCCTCTACCAGATCCTTTCTACAATATGTCGTCCATTTTATCACGTTGGCCCGTCTCTACCTTTCTTAAAACCCATTCCTGATACTTGCCACTGCGTTCTTTGCGCTCCCTTTCTTGTGTCTCCCTTTTTTTTTTATCTCTCTTGCAGCCTTTTATTTTCTTATGTCCCTCATTCTCACAGCACCTCGCGCTCTGCCCTTTCCCTCTTTCCATAAACCACTCTTCATTTTCTCTCCCCCCGACACGCACTCACCTGCCTCTCCGCACCCCTCATTCGACGTGTCTGCCACGACTTTCTCTCTTTCAACCAGTCCCCACTTCTTTAATTCTCTCATTCACGTGTATCTCCATATTCCCTCTTTCTACTCGTGTGTCTCCTCCCACCCTCTCCCCTCTTAACTATCCCTTTTGACTTTTTCTTGTTTCCCTTCCCCTCTTTTTCTCTTTATCCCCTCGCAGCGCCTTCTTCCTCCTTTCGCGCACTCTGTGAATATTTCTTGCCACCCCCTTCCTCCACAGATCATTCCCCTCCCTTCTCCAACCCCTCCCCACTCTCTCTCCCAGCACAGCACCATCAAAAAACCCCAGCCGACAGTGCAATAGGTCTCGCAGCATTTGAGGTAGAGCTTTTAGAAATGTTTATGGCTTTTTTTATTTGTAATTCTTTAGCATTGGCTACAGGAAACAAAAATGCTAAAGATTTTTAAAAAAAACCCATAAACAATTCTAAAAGCACTAACTCTAATGATGCGAGACCTATTGCATTTCCAATGCTTGTTTTGTAAGGTTTTCTCTCTGGAGACTGATCCTGAAAATGAGGCGTGCGACCGAGGTTCAGTAACAGACAGGCCCAGGGCTTTAAGTGGGATGAAAAAACTGGGGGTTCTCTCAAAGGGCGTGGCTTAAAACGCGTAAACTAAAAATCTGTGCTCAGCATAGTTTCACTCCTGACAGGCCTTTTGCTGCTCTGTGATTGAATCCAGACATACAACACAAAAAGTAAGATTACCTACAGCAAGCTAGGGCTATTGACTTTGTTGATGGCTGTTAGTTGCATAAAATACTTAAACAACAATCATGGCTTTGTTGCATAAAATATTGAAAATGCTTCCGTTCTGAAATGATGAGTGTAAAAGAACTATAACGAGTGTTTTTGAAGTTACCTTAAAGGCAGTGAAGGGTGGAATTGCTGCAGAGTTAAGATTTTTTTTTCACCCCGAGGGTGAAGGTAAAAATGCAGAGCCCGATAGAGACCCGTTTCGGTGCCTGCTTTTTAGGTCGAGCCTCAGGCATTGCTTTAGCAATGCTTGTTAGAACTGCCAGTGCGGAGCACAAGCGAGGCCCGGCCTACTTAAAGCCCTGGACTGGCTTCTGCAGCCCTCGGAAGTCTCGCATCTGCTAAGAATAAGCAGGTGGCCCTTTCCTCCCAGCAAAGAGTCAGAGATGCGCGTGACGAGGCCTCCTTGTACAGTAATACAGGGGAGGCAGCCAAACCTTGACACAAGGCAGAGCTATCGAGCAGGGGGTCATAGACGACAAAATCAACAAATAAATAACATTATGCTACAACATTTGGAAGGAACTCCATTCACAAAAAAAATCACATTTCGCAGTTGCTTTAATGACAGGCGTGATGGAAACAAATAGAAACATTTCTTCAACTAAATGTACAATACCTTAATAAACATTGCTTCTAAATTAACTGTTAAACTCCCACGTACATAACAGTGGCGGGAAGTGACTGGGTTCTATTAGCTGGTTTATAGTTGCCCTGCTGCAACGAGCTGCCTGCTGAAAATCAGCGCTCGACTCGGCATCCTCGTCTTTAGATCCATACATCCTCCGACCCAGCCGACATGCTTCCTTGCCAGCTAAGACAACACACACGCTGTCCAATTATACTCTAACCGCCGAACAAAAAGCGTAAAAACCGTATTAAGGGGCATATTTACATGTTCTGGCGCATCTCTGCAAATCAGCAAGGATGCGCCAGAACAGATGCGTTATGCAATCCCCTCCTTGCGCCAACACAGATGCGCCGCATTTACAATGCGGCGCACCATGGTGCAAGGAAGGTAAGATGCGTGACGCATCTTGTGGCGTATGGGCGGCGCATTGCTGGAGTCGCGTTGCAAGCACGACACAACTCCTGCAATGCACAGGGGCCACCCATATTCAACGTGGTGCGTCACTCCTTAGCAGGCGTAAGGATTTGACGCAGCAGCGTCGTAAAACTGACTCAGTCAAATCTTGTAGGTTTCACTGCGTCAGTTTTACGGGGCTTTCCTGCGAGGGAACGCCCACCCTGCGACAGAACGCCCACATGAAACCTGACACAGGTTTCATGTGGCGCAGGGCTTTACAACGTGACGCATCTGCCTAGATGCGTCACGTTGTAAATAAGTCGCAATGTGGTGCATTGTTTACGCTTCCCCTGCGTCATAAAAGTGAAGCAACAGCGGCGTCAAAGAGTCACAAGTGGCTTGTAAATCTGCCCCTTAGTGCCCTGAAGAAAACCTATGCTACAAGCTATTCTCCCTCCCGCAATAGTCTTGTTCTTTCTCTGCAACTCGTCTTGCATCACCGACCGTGATAGGAAGATAAGCCCCACCGCCTGCTGAAAGAAACACAAACGGGGTCAGTGGAGGGGCACACAACAATGAAGAATAAAACATTTGCTAGCATTCGAAGCCTCCGGCCCTGTAATAGAATAGAAAGGCCTACTGCCATGTATACCTGACAGTCGGATAAGAAACAATAGTCATGTAATGCATGGTGTTCAGACCAATATCTGGTGTTGTTACCTACAAAATCAACTAATCATCCACCACAGTCTAACATTTGCTATGTTATATTATAATACAGGGCTTCATGTCAGTACTTGACGCTGGATGTCAATTCACCGAAATGCCAGGGGTTGTGGAAGTGATATCACATGCCCTTTGACCTCCACTTTCACTCTCACACACATACTTACGCATACACACAAATTCACAAATATACTCTTTCTCACACATAAACCTACTCTCAGCTGCAAGCTCACACACAACATACATTTAAAAACATTTTTTTATTAACCTCAGCTGTCATGGAAGGGTATATTCCAGCTTATTGTTCGCCATATTTATTAGACTGTTAGTGAATAGACTGTTAGTGAATAATATATGTTATTTCTTCACTATTAGTGTAATAAAAAAATTGACAGAAAATAGAGTGGAGCCCCAGCTGCACGTGTTCCTAGCACTGAATTTACATCATCTGAGGCCTTTGTGACCTACAAAAGCAGTGCTAGGGGTAGCAAAGAGCAAGCCAGGCACTGCAGCTGCGACCCCTGGTGACCCCTAAATGACATCCATGTATGTGAATACCTTTAGAACGCGTGTACCAACCATCTTGCTCAGAGGTTCGACTGACACTGCACGGTCAACATGAGTGTAATATATTGCATTACAAGATATTACACCTAAAGGTTGTTATGGTGCTACCACAAGGGCTTCGAACATACACTCATTGTCTTCAACAATGAAACCAGAATTTAGGCAAATTAAAGAGCTGCATATTCTGTATGGTTTAACAAATATGTGCATTCCATCAGGAAATATGTACTGCGCCTTCCAAATTCTTCAGAACATTTACATAACTCCAGTTATCAGATTGTATAAGTGAGCAGTTTTATGGTCCATCCCAGTTCAAGGGCTAGTTCTTTATGTGTGAATGTATCTAAACATCCACTTGCGTCAACATACTGTTAACAGCTATAAGTGCACTCTGACCAGTAGTCCACTTCTTTTCAACTGTGAGGGTCCTCATGTTTGGGCTGATAGTTATCAGAACCAACAAAATCTGACCCTACTGAGTCTGAATGTATCGGGTCTGAGAAATAGCTCCCATATATATTCTCAGAAAAGGGGACTTTCTTTTAATGCTAGCTCTTTTTTGACTTTTGATTGTTTTTTCTGTCCTGGAGCAAGCTGGCTAGGGAAAGCAGACCACTGAATCTGGCTTATGGTTCAGAACAAACAACATATTTTAACCATTTTTTTCTGTTTCTAGAGACTAAAAAAGTTTCAATGAGCAAACAATAAACCGTGGCACATGGAAAGAGAAATCAAGCATCTGCAAAACCAGTAGGTCTTGAATTTTAAAATCAATGAAGACCTATTGCCTTTGTTAATTCTTTTTGCTGATGCTGTTCGGCATTGACAAAAAAGAAATAAAAGGAAAAGAGATGGCGCGTACGCGTCATGAAGCTACACGAGCTCTGCGCAATGCGGACAGACCCAGACTGGGAACCCAAAGCAGCCCTAGCAATTTTCTCGGACCAGCCGCCCCTCGCGAAGCACTGCCTGGCCTCAGCTGGCTGGAAATGTTTGCTTGCTGCTTTTGTTATTGGGGGGCGATATTAGAGCACTGCTGCAAAACCGGCCCCAGTAACAAAACCTACTCCCACCGCTGCAAAACTGGCCCCCACCCTTCCAGCCTCCCGGGGAAACACCCGATGCCCGTATGAGCAGTCCGGCTCTAGATGCATATACACATGTATACATCGCTATCCATGCACAAGCAAGCATTATGCATTATGCAGCCACCATTTAAAAAAATGTACAGTTCCAAGATGGTGGGCGCCTATTATAGAGCGGTAAGTGCAAAAAAAGAATAAAATTAGTGCAAAAGCACCTGTTACGACAGGAGCAACCCTGCAGAATATTGCATCTGGGTCCCCCCTCAAAAGAAACAAGCATTTACAATGCAATGGTTTTGCCTTTGTTAAAGTTAGAGCTATTGGCATTGCTCTTGACACTCTGAAGCTCCACTCTGCACTCTGAAGCTCCACTCTGCACTCTGAAGCTGCACTCTGAAGCTGCACTCTGAAGCTGCACTCTGAAGCTGCACTCTGAAGCTGCACTCTGAAGCTCCACTCTGAAGCTGCACTCTGAAGCTCCACTCTGAAGCTCCACTCTGAAGCTCCACTCTGAAGCTCCACTCTGAAGCTCCACTCTGAAGCTCCACTCTGCACTCTGAAGCTCCACTCTGAAGCTCCACTCTGAAGCTCCACTCTGAAGCTCCACTCTGAAGCTCCACTCTGACTCTGCACTCTGAAGCTCCACTCTGCACTCTGAAGCTCCACTCTGCACTCTGAAGCTCCACTCTGAAGCTCCACTCTGCACTCTGAAGCTCCACTCTGAAGCTCCACTCTGCACTCTGAAGCTCCACTCTGAAGCTCCACTCTGAAGCTCCACTCTGAAGCTCCACTCTGAAGCTCCACTCTGAAGCTCCACTCTGAAGCTCCACTCTGCACTCTGAAGCTCCACTCTGATCTCCACTCTGCAGCTCCACTCTGCACTCTGAAGCTCCACTCTGCAGCTCCACTCTGCACTCTGAAGCTCCACTCTGAAGCTCCACTCTGAAGCTCCACTCTGAAGCTCCACTCTGAAGCTCCACTCTGAAGCTCCACTCTGCACTCTGAAGCTCCACTCTGAATCTCCACTCTGAATCTCCACTCTGAATCTCCACTCTGAATCTCCACTCTGAAGCTCCACTCTGAAGCTCCACTCTGAAGCTCCACTCTGAAGCTCCACTCTGAAGCTCCACGCTCCACTCTGAAGCTCCACTCTGAAGCTCCACGCTCCACTCTGAAGCTCCACTCTGAAGCTCCACTCTGAAGCTCCACTCTGAAGCTCCACGCTCCACTCTGAAGCTCCACTCTGAAGCTCCACTCTGCACTCTGAAGCTCCACTCTGAAGCTCCACGCTCCACTCTGAAGCTCCACTCTGAAGCTCCACTCTGAAGCTCCACTCTGAATCTCCACTCTGAATCTCCACTCTGAAGCTCCACTCTGAATCTCCACTCTGAAGCTCCACTCTGAAGCTCCACTCTGAAGCTCCACGCTCCACTCTGAAGCTCCACTCTGAAGCTCCACGCTCCACTCTGAAGCTCCACTCTGAAGCTCCACTCTGAAGCTCCACTCTGAAGCTCCACGCTCCACTCTGAAGCTGCACTCTGAAGCTCCACTCTGCACTCTGAAGCTCCACTCTGAAGCTCCACGCTCCACTCTGAAGCTCCACTCTGAAGCTCCACTCTGAAGCTCCACTCTGAAGCTCCACTCTGAAGCTCCACTCTGAAGCTCCACTCTGAATCTGCATTCTGAAGCTCCACTCTGAAGCTCCACTCTGAAGCTCCACTCTGCACTCTGAAGCTCCACTCTGAAGCTCCACTCTGAAGCTCCACTCTGAAGCTCCACTCTGAAGCTCCACGCTCCACTCTGAAGCTCCACGCTCCACTCTGAAGCTCCACTCTGAAGCTCCACTCTGAAGCTCCACTCTGAAGCTCCACGCTCCACTCTGAAGCTCCACTCTGAAGCTCCACTCTGCACTCTGAAGCTCCACTCTGAAGCTCCACGCTCCACTCTGAAGCTCCACTCTGAAGCTCCACTCTGAAGCTCCACTCTGAAGCTCCACTCTGAAGCTCCACTCTGAAGTTCCACTCTGAATCTGCATTCTGAAGCTCCACTCTGAAGCTCCACTCTGAAGCTCCACTCTGCACTCTGAAGCTCCACTCTGAAGCTCCACTCTGAAGCTCCACTCTGCACTCTGAAGCTCCACTCTGAAGCTCCACTCTGAAGCTCCACTCTGAAGCTCCACGCTCCACTCTGAAGCTCCACTCTGCAGCTCCACTCTGCAGCTCCACTATGCAGCTCCACTCTGCACTCTGCAGCTCCACTCTGCACTCTGAAGCTCCACTCTGAAGCTCCACTCTGAAGCTCCACTCTGAAGCTCCACTCTGAAGCTCCACTCTGCACTCTGAAGCTCCACTCTGAAGCTCCACTCTGCACTCTGAAGCTCCACTCTGAAGCTCCACTCTGGAGCTCCACTCTGGAGCTCCACTCTGAAGCTCCACTCTGGAGCTCCACTCTGGAGCTCCACTCTGAAGCTCCACTCTGGAGCTCCACTCTGGAGCTCCACTCTGGAGCTCCACTCTGAAGCTCCACTCAGAAGCTCCACTCAGAAGCTCCACTCTGAAGCTCCACTCTGCACGCTGAAGCTCTACTCTGAAGCTCCACTCTGCACTCTGAAGCTCCACTCTGAAGCTCCACTTTGAAGCTCCACTCTGCACTCTGAAGCTCCACTCTGAAGCTCCACTTTGAAGCTCCACTCTGCACTCTGAAGCTCCACTCTGAAGCTCCACTCTGCACTCTGAAGCTCCACTCTGAAGCTCCGCTCTGAAGCTCCGCTCTGAAGCTCCACTCTGAAGCTCCACTCTCCACTCTGAAGCTCCGCTCTGAAGCTCCACTCTGAAGCTCCACTCTCCACTCTGAAGCTCCGCTCTGAAGCTCCACTCTGAAGCTCCACTCTGAAGCTCCACTCTCCACTCTGAAGCTCCACTCTGAAGCTCCACTCTGAAGCTCCGCTCTGAAGCTCCACTCTGAAGCTCCACTCTGAAGCTCCACTCTGCACTCTGAAGCTCCACTCTGAAGCTCCACTCTAAAGCTCCACTCTGAAGCTCCACTCTGCACTCTGAAGCTCCACTCTGAAGCTCCACTCTGAAGCTCCACTCTGAAGCTCCACTCTGCACTCTGAAGCTCCACTCTGAAGCTCCACTCTGAAGCTCCACTCTGAAGCTCCACTCTGAAGCTCCACGCTCCACTCTGAAGCTCCACTCTGCAGCTCCACTCTGCAGCTCCACTCTGCAGCTCCACTCTGCAGCTCCACTCTGCAGCTCCACTCTGAAGCTCCACTCTGAAGCTCCACGCTCCACTCTGAAGCTGCACTCTGCACTCTGCACTCTGAAGCTCCACTCTGCACTCTGCACTCTGAAGCTCCACTCTGAATCTGCACTCTGAATCTCCACTCTGAAGCTCCACTCTGAAGCTCCACTCTGAAGCTCCACTCTGAAGCTCCACTCTGCACTCTGAAGCTCCACTCTGAAGCTCCACTCTGCACTATGAAGCTCCACTCTGAAGCTCCACTCTGAAGCTCCACTCTGAAGCTCCACTCTGAAGCTCCACTCTGCACTATGAAGCTCCACTCTGAAGCTCCACTCTGCACTTTGAAGCTCCACTCTGAAGCTCCACTCTGAAGCTCCACTCTGAAGCTCCACTCTGAAGCTCCACTCTGAAGCTCCACTCTGAAGCTCCACTCTGAATCTGCACTCTGAAGCTCCACTCTGAATCTGCACTCTGAAGCTCCACTCTGAAGCTCCACTCTGAATCTGCACTCTGAATCTGCACTCTGAAGCTCCACTCTGAAGCTCCACTCTGAAGCTCCACTCTGAACTATGAAGCTCCACTCTGAAGCTCCACTCTGCACTCTGAAGCTCCACTCTGAAGCTCCACTTTGACGCTCCACTCTGAAGCTCCACTCTGAAGCTCCACTCTGAAGCTCCACTCTGAAGCTCCACTCTGAAGCTCTGAAGCTCCACTCTGAAGCTCCACTCTGAAGCTCCACTCTGAAGCTCGACTCTGCACTATGAAGCTCCACTCTGAAGCTCCACTATGAAGCTCCACTCTGAAGCTCCACTATGAAGCTCCACTCTGAAGCTCCACTCTGAAGCTCCACTCTGAAGCTCCACTCTGCACTCTGAAGCTCCACTCTGAAGCTGCACTCTGAATCTGCACTCTGAAGCTCCACTCTCCACTCTGAAGCTCCACTCTGAAGCTCCACTCTGAAGCTCCACTCTGCACTCTGAAGCTCCACTCTGAAGCTCCACTCTGAAGCTCCACTCTGCACTATGAAGCTCCACTCTGAAGCTCCACTCTGCACTATGAAGCTCCACTCTGAAGCTCCACTCTGAATCTGCACTCTGAAGCTCCACTCTCCACTCTGAAGCTCCACTCTGAAGCTCCACTCTGAAGCTCCACTCTGCACTATGAAGCTCCACTCTGAAGCTCCACTCTGCACTATGAAGCTCCACTCTGAAGCTCCACTCTGAAGCTCCACTCTGAAGCTCCACTATGAAGCTCCACTCTGAAGCTCCACTCTGAAGCTCCACTCTGAAGCTCCACTCTGCACTCTGAAGCTCCACTCTGAAGCTGCACTCTGAATCTGCACTCTGAAGCTCCACTCTCCACTCTGAAGCTGCACTCTGAAGCTCCACTCTGAAGCTCCACTCTGAAGCTCCCCTCTGAAGCTCCACTCTGAAGCTCCACTCTGAAGCTCCACTCTGCACTCTGAAGCTCCACTCTGAAGCTCCACTCTGCACTCTGAATCTGCACTCTGAAGCTCCACTCTGCACTCTGAAGCTCCACTCTGATGCGAAAAAAAGTATTTCACAGTGCAGAGTAACAGTCCTAAAATCCTGGCTGAACATAACAGTCTGCAGTTTCAGACGTTACATTTGTGTTAGCTGCATTACGTCATAATTTATTGTCAAAGGCGAAATTCTGATTTAAATGGTGTATTCTGCAAACCGGACCCCGTTGTCTCCACTGCCCAGTGATATGATCAAATGCTTTCAGATGTTAAATCTACAGAAAGTTAAGCACTCCATTGATAGGATTCTCGTAGAATGGCCTGTCATTAATTTGGCCTCCAGGTTCGGAAGCATTCTTGAACTGCAGCAGGTATTAATGAGCGGGAGGGCGGGAGGGGGCGGGAAAGGGGGAGGATAGACGCAGAAGACGGCCGGAGCAGGAAGGCGGGTGCCGGCAATGCCGGAACAGATTCGGGGGCGTTCCCGGCTTTCGCCTGACGTCGCGTGATGTCGGCAAAAGCCAAAGAATCTCGGGAACGCCCCCGTGTCTGGTCCGGCATTGACGGACAGGCCCCTCGTCCAATGGCTAGGCTCCATTTATGGAGCCAGCCAATGAATGACGAGGGCCGACCCAAACCCACACACAGTACTCATTAGGTTTTTGCCTGCGCAAAAACCTAAAAAGGGACTATTGGGGGATTGAAAGTAAACACCACAAAGAGATGGGAGCAGCAAGTGGGTGGGGGAGACACAAGAGCAACGAGGGAGGGTTAAAGATGGAGAAAAAATCCAGTGGGGAGAGCAAAGGCCTAGCTGTGAGGGATCTGCTGGAAAAACAAGAAACAAGTAGTTCCCTGAATGAAAGTAGAGGAACGACATAAGTTGCCCAGTCAGAACAGAATAACAAAGAAATACCCCAGAGTTGGGACATACAGAGAATAGGGAGGTAAGCCGTCAAGTAAAAAACAGGGAAATGAGACAGATAGGAAAATCACCCAATCAAGAGAAAGGAGATGACCCAAAGCCCACTTTATGTATTTTAATGTATTTGAGACACTAAGGGGCTCATTAGGATGGCGGGCAGACACGTAAAACGGAACTGCCCACCATAAGGGCGGCGGTCCCATGGGGGCAATTAGGATGCGCCCGCCACACTGGTGGGCGCTTCCCGCATTTTTAACATTGCGGCGGGTGGTGCTTAAAGCACCGCCCGCCGCAATGCTAAAAATGCACGTTGCGCACTTCAATGCACAACGTGGCACCACGTTGTACATTGAAGTGCAGGGGGGTACCATAGGTACCCCATATGTGCGTCCCCCCACCTCCCAGAATCCCTGGGGGCCCGCAACGTGCCCCCGCAGGAGATTCCCACATGCCTTTCCATGGCGGCAACACCTCCACGGAAAAGCATGTTCCCGCTGCCTTGCTAATATGGATGGCGGTGTCTAACAGACACCGCCACCATATAGAATCCTTTTTCGCCCGGTCGACATGTCGACCGGGCGGAAAAGCGGCGGACGGTCTTTCATCTGCCGCGGTCCCCCCTGCCATAGTAATATGGTGGGGGGAAATGGGTGGCTGTCGGGGAAGGATGTCTGGCGGATCGCCACCTCCCGCATTGGCGGTGGCGATCCGCCCGACATCCTAATGGGGCCCTAAGGGCCTGAGTTAGATCTCGGCGGAAGGGTTACTCCCTCACAATGGTGACGGATATCCCATCCACCGAAATATAAATCACATAGGATATAATGGAATTTATATTTCAGCGGGCAGGATATCTGTCACCGTTGTGATGGAGTAACCCGTCCACCAAGATCTAAATCAGGCCCTAGGTCTTCAACTAGGAACAGGACCTAAAACCAAAGAGAGCATTATCCCTTTCCATTTTGACCTCTATATTGCCATTATGAAAGTAGGGCTGTTCTGTGGTGTAGCTAGGACTCACATGCTGCTCCCTTCTACCTTTGACTATTTGTCAACCAGTCAAGCTAGCACTGAAATTCATGCTCCACTCTCTTTAATCCCACCTCTTTTTGTAGCGTGGTAAAACTAAAGGATACTTGACTTCAGGAGAATTATAAGGGTAGCAGAAGTTACATTACACAGCCCCTGAAAGCATCATAGGACATGAGATCCTATAATCTTTGACCTAACGTTAGGAGAACTCTCTATACAAATACTTCTTGGGCAGGAAAAATATTTTGGGATTCAATCTAAAGGAGCAGTGGATTGGTACATATGCCTTTGAATGTATACCATTGCTATATTAATTGCACCAAGGGAGGTTGTGAATATGAATGCACTTGGAAACTATTTGAACTGAATTGAAAATGTTTGTATCTTTAAATGAATACATTTACTAAATTACTTCCTTTTGACATGACATCCTTTGTTGATGTGTGCAGAATGCAGTGAGCATACTCCGTCATTTCTGGTGCAAAAAAGACACTTAGAACATAAAAATTAAATAATGTGGTAACTTCATCACTGATTAGATATTGGTCTACTTTTATACTGGATTTTCAGACTTTGTTTCAAGCCAGCCTATAAGTGTTGTTAACTGATTTTTGATCGGATTAATTCAATTCCAATACACTTGTGCCGGGATTCATTTTTTCCCACTATGTTGCTCGTATGGATCTTCATCAGGACTGGACCTCTCTAAATGTATTGTGGCCAAGAACAAAGGGTGTGTGCTACATTTGGAGATCAGCGCCAGGATCCAGCAGAAATACATCTTCCTTTTCTTTTTAGTACTGTGTGGTGCTAAGGCCTATGGCCCCGGTAGGGAATTCTCACAAATAATTTTGCAGTTGTATTTCTGCTTGAGTTTTGCCTCTAAATGATTAGATTTCATATGTGTATCATATGATGTGCCTTTAGTCTTAAGTTATTTACATATTCCGAATGCGCACACATTCCACATGTCTCGGCTGTCTGGCAGTCGGTTTCTCCTTCAGGAAAGTGGCTCCATGTTGCCCTTACCCTAGTGAATCCACTGTAAGTGGATAAGAAAAATCATACGAATTTTTTTTTTTTTTTTACAATATTACAGAATCAAATGTAGTGCTGGTTATTGCAAGGTGTAGCCTCATTGTCTAAGTTCCAACATCTAGTAACCCATAAACGACTGACTGCCCTTATTGTGTCACAAAATGGCGGACCATCTGTAGCTATCTGGATCCTGTGACTGAGAGGGCGTTGTACACTGTATCTTTGCTCCTGTGGAAGATAGACATTTAGAAATGGGCTTCTGTAGCTCTAGAAAATCTCTGGAAGAAAGAGGCGCACCCAGAACCAGAGGGTTCACATTGTCAGGTGATACCAAATTGATCTGCGAAACCCTGGCATGTTGCATATCCGCCAGAGCAACTCAACTCCTGATGAAATCACTGACTTCATGCTACTCCTCTGTGAAATGGGCTAAGTGGTGAACAAGAAGTAGTGGTAAACAGTCAGAAACAGATAACACGCGTTGATGGTGAATTAGACATACTTATATGTTGCAAACTAAGGTAACACGGCTGCACTAAAGACACGTTCGAAAGCGCTCTTGTGTGGTAGGCTGACTCAGTGAGACTTAAACATACAAAATATACTCCAGCGTCTAAATGACGAGAGAACTAAACAAGCATTTACAATGCAATGGTTTTGCCTTTGTTAAAGTTAGAGCTATTGGCATTGCTCTTGACATTATTTTTATTTATGTTTTTTGTAAAACATAAATAAATGGCATTGTCATTTACAATGCCAATAGCTTAATCTCTTGCCCCTCTTCATGAATGATGAGATTCTTTAAAAGATGTTGGTATTTGTCTAACAAGGTTCCTTTTAAAGTTAAACTGACTGCTTGGAGCTAAGGAGTGGGTGTTCCCCATTGAAGTCGATTCACTTCTGCGGTTCTGGGGAGAATCCTTTCAATTACTGGTTGCAGGGCACCATTTATGTATTTTGTCATTTATGTTTCTGCTGCATGCAATGCTTAATTTGAACCAGTGGTTGACGGTGGGGCCCACAGGCTCTCATTTTTGCAGACCGGCACTTATTTTCTTGCATCAGACATTTACTGAGAGCAAGAGAGGGGAAAATACACAAAAAGGAAAGAAGGAGGAAGAGAAAGAAAGAAAGAAAAACATTGCAAAGGGATAAAGCAGGAACCTGCAAGATTTGCACTTTACAAATACTGACTAAGATACAGGGGGCGGGAGTGCCACGTGGTGGATTAGAGAGGCATGAGCTGGATTTAACACTACGAAGCCTTGGTGATTGGTGTACCACATTTAATAGCGCAGGCCACAGACATCCGAGCAGAGCTTTGGGAGCCCGCACTGATTCTTTTACAAAATAAGCACTGGCTGCATGTGGTTGGATGACGCCATAATGCTCTTAGAAGTCTTCAAAGCTTTGAGCCTGGCTTGCTTCCTGCTGCACAGTGCAGCGCACACTGCAGGCCTGCAAACCTCAAGCACTTCAGAGACAGGCACTTTGCTACAGGTGAACCTGATTTTGAGTGGTGCACTGCCAGTAAACAGAGTGCTCAGGAGTCCAGACAAAGTGTTCAAACAGCTGTTTAAAGCAGCACCACGCCACAGCTGCACCTCTTCTATGTCACATGTAGTGGTAGAGAAGGAAAACTTCTAGGCAACAACGGAAAGTGTGGCCTGTTAGTTCCTTTTGCACAGACAGTCCTGCAATGTGGCGCAAGGGGGCTTGTAAATCTACCCCAGTGTGTGTGATGGCACAGCACAGGGCGTTCAGTGGGGGCCCAACCCTGAATGGAGCCCCTTGTGTCCGATGTTCACTTTCTTGGTAACTCACGTACCGAATCACGACATGAGACACCCCCCCCCCCCCACAGGCCCTGTGTCATCTAACTTTCGCTCAGGCCAGTTGTGAGCAAAAGAACTATGGATTTGATCGCTACCCGAGCTACTGCAGGTGTCTAGAGTTATTGCAAGCAGCCTCCCATTCCCTTTTGTGTGTTTCACTGCAGCAAAGGTACCATTTAGGAGTGATGCCGTGCAATGGGCAAAGCAGACGTGCAGTAATTACTGCTGAGGGCAACTGCCTCCATGTGATCTCACAGCACCGGGGCCCGTCCCTAATTTAACCTTGGACTAGACATTAGCATATTTGCCAACCCTACTGAATTAGGCACAAGACTACTGCTCTTTGGTAATTTATCCTCCTATTGATGTAGCATCTTATTCCTGGAGCTTTTTCAAGCCCTCCTGTCAGCTGCAATCAGATCTGATCGTGGTGTCCTGAGAGCTGGCACAAAAGTGGAGACCAGTTCTCTGCTGCAAACACAGAAAGGCTTGCAGCGAGAAGCTGAGCTGCAAAATGACATTGTGTGATACACCGAGTGAAAAAACAGGGCTTGCTAAACATCAGTCAGTGGAAAGGTATTGGGGTAGGGGGGGGGGGGGGGAGTGAAAGACCCTGTGAGAGCAGGGGGCAGGGCTAATGGTTGCCCCGGATTTACCCAGACAGTCCCAGGTTCCCTGACACTTTTCTCAATTTAATAATAAATACATGTCTTGGTTTTCGAGACAAAAGTCAAGTCATTCTGCAAAGCAGAACACAATGTATGCTCTCGTTTCTACAGGCACCTCTAAAGTCTGACTAAGTGTGTCTTTCTTTCTATTAGGAAGTGCAAGAAAAGGCCAGCTTTACCCTCTCAGCAGAAGGGAGCCAGATACGGGCGGGTGAAGAGGGCTAGCACTTTCTCGCCTTGAACCTTTCCATACAAATACATACTCTCTCGCCAGAATAGGTACACACGTGCGGACACTCAACCCAGCAGATGCACAACAATCACCATCCAGCATTCTTTTGCCTGCCACATGCTCACTCACACACGCTTCCAGCCATCACTCTTGCTTTACACGTAATGTAGAGACGGTGCTATCTAGCATACCCTCAGACACGTGCACACACATCTCCGAGCCCTTTCTTTTCCACGCACACATGCAGTGTATTTATTCTATGTGCACCGACACCTTGTGTGGTCTCAATCTACATATGAACTGCAGTTTCTTTGTACTATCTCTCTTCCTCCACATGCACATCCTATGTCACCCCCGCCCCCACCTCCAGCGTGAGAGGGCCCGAGTGCAGCTGTCGCCCACACCCTGCTGACCTGACCCCGGACTCGTCGGGGTAAGCACAGCACAATGGAGCAGTAGTCGTCACAGCACAGCACTGTGCAGCCCCTGGACTCGAGCGGGGTGAAAACAAGGCGAGCCTCGGAGTACTCACAGCATCACCAGCAGCATCCCGGTTCCCCGAACATGCCCCCTTCACTGCCATACTCCAGCAGACACCTCGGGCAGCAGACGCGATCCACTGCATGCCGCGGCTGTCTCCAGAGCAGAGTCAGTGCCGCCGGGGAGAGCCCTGGGGCTTTCAGGTTGGAGACCCCGAGGAGGGAGAGCCCAGGAAGGGAGGGAGGTTCAAGGGCTAGGAGAACAGATCCTGGAGTGGAACAGCTGCGCCTGCGGTGCCCCCGGGTACGGTCTGTCAGTGGGTCGAGGCTCTGGCTGCCCCTAGTCTTTTGGCTCTGAATCAGCCTGGCTGAGCCATATATACGTAAATAACAACAAAGTGCCAAAGCTAATGCACAACTCTTCTATTTTGCAAGGTGAGTCGACACTAAAGAAAAACACCGTCCACCACTTTTACCGTTGTATTTAATCAATTGCATCAATAAAAACCCAACATCAATAGTCTATTGAAATTCAAACAATTTGAAGGACAATCAACATCCCTTACCCCACGGACTCTTCCGAACAACCATTCTTTCACTTATCCAATTTTCTCGTATGTCCTTTCATACCACATTCATTTCCACACTTCACTTTCCTTTCACTCATCTAATCTGATAACCTCTCCTCCCCACACAATCATACCCAGCTTGCAACCCTTCAAATGACCACTGTTATACACAACGAAATATATACAACATTATTCAATATACAGCATGGCATTTTTGTGTCCGGCCAAGGGTGAGTGCTGGGTGGTGAGCCTGCCCTGTGTGTATGTGCGTCTTTGCATCATGTTGGTGTCTGTGCAGTTCGTTTGTCTGTTTGTCTGGTGTCTGTCTCGGCTTCCGGTCTCCCTCTGCGGTCGGCCTGTTTCCTCACTTACAACCCTCGCCGCCCAGACAGGGCCGACCCCTCCACCCCGCCCCTCCTGCGGAGCCTGTAAGGAGACACCCGGCCTGCAGGTGCGTCTGCCGGGGGCGATGGCTGCCCCCACCCCCTCTCCCTCGGGTACCCGGGCTGAAAAAATCCTCTGTAATGAGGTTTCATCGCTCGCTGCTGCCGGCGGCGCAGACGCGGACGGGCTCCGGCTCTTTCTTTATCGCAAACATTAAAACCGAATCGACGAATGCGGATTTAATAACCGAGTTACAGGAGTATCTCCCTCCTCCTCCTTCTGAAAACCGCAAAAAAAGAGCCGCGCGCGCGCGCCAGGGGCGCGGACACACCTCAAACATGTCGAGGACGGCAGGAGCAGACACACTGCGGTTTACAGGATACACAACACCACGCAGGGGGTGTCCAGGACAGACACCGGTGTGCAGGAGGCAAGCTTTCAACAGCACAGAGGCCCCTTAGAAGCAGCACAAGAAGAACACAAAACCAGCCACCTCTGAACCGAAACCACCCACCTCCACCCGCCAAAAACGGCTAAAAGAGCAAACTCCAGGCCCTAAACACAGCAAAAAACCGTGTAGAAAAGAATTCCCACAGTCAAAATCACCCCTGCCAAACAAAATCATGCTGTCTGAGAGGGCGGGGCTTACCCAAAAGCAGCACACTCCTGGCCACCCCCAGCTGACACACCTTCACAAAACAAACCTGCTGCAGAGATGACGTGGCGGAGGCTCGGCCGGCTGGGCCAATCCCAGCGCGGCCCTGGCTGGAGGCACACGGCTGCTTCCTTTGGGCCGGCTTCTCGCTGCGGGCAGCATCTCCGGTCTCCCTCACAACACGGGAGACCGGCAAGGCAGGCAATGGCTTCCCAAGGAAGGGGGAAGCGGAAACCACATCCTCCCGGCCCCGCCCACAACCAGGCGGCGGGCCGGACATCTTCTTCCGGTGTTTCCAATGCCGGACCAGATTCGGGGGCGTTCCCGAGAACAGGCTTTCGGCTGACGTCGCCAAAAGCCAAAAATTCTCAGGAACGCCCCCGAATCTGGTCCTGCATTGACGGACAAACGTGTCTTCCAATGGCTAGCCTCCATTTATGGAGCTAGCCAATGGAAGACGGGGCGGATTCCAAGCCCCATATACTATATCTCATTAGGTTTTTTCCTAGCACATGCGTACTTCGTACGCATTGGCTAGGCAAAACCTAAAAAAGGAAGTTCCTACCAAGAATCAAAGCTATGTGAGATGTTGTACTCACACCATATCCTTTTTTTGTATTGTAAATAATAGTCATTGCAGTTTTGTTGTGTTGAGGTCCTGACGAAAGCACATGGCTGTATCCATTGCCTTAACGTGCTGAAACATGTTGACCACCACTGCCTAGGACAGCTATTTTTGAAAACTAGTCCTGGCGTTCATGTTTTTAATCTTTGATCGTGACTGACACAAATAAGAAGAGTTAGTCTGTTCACGCACCAATTTTATATTTTCACAATTCACTTTCACACTGCATTTAATAAAATACTCACGAAAAAAATATTTTCTTTGGGGTCCCATGCATTACATCTTGCTCATCTTGGAAATACACACATCTGACATTCGCAAGCTCTGATGCCCATAGAGCTAGTCTGTCATTCTATACATCAAGGATACCCAAATGATGAAGCTTATCACCAGGCTTGGTGAATGATGGGAATCCATACACATAAATTCTTATGTTTATTTAACTTCATAGCTTTGATTCTTGGTGGGAACTTCCTTTTTTTAGTTCTCTCGTCATTTAGACACTGTAATATATTTTGTATGTTTAAGTCAGTTTAGGGGCTACATATTCCAGTTAGTCTTTAAATTTTGGCCTCTGACCCTAATTCAATCTCTCTTTGTGTATGTTGTGACTCAGTGAGACTCCAGGTACCTGAATGCGTTGATTCAAAGTTCACCTTGGCCTTGGAGCCAGTTAATCAATTCTTGCGCCAACTGGCAAGCCAGCCCTGCAGACTTATGGCCCACATTCAAGACACAGCCCTGCTGCCATAGCTGCAGTCCAAGACATTTGTTCTCTTGCAGAGGTTTCCAGAAGAGATAAACATATTCCGACAAGTTATCATACTTAATGCAGTTTCTCTGCCCATAAAAGTGAGGCATGTGGCTGCAGCTAAGCATTTTTCCTGCCTCGCGCTCCATTCTTAAGAATGAAGTCATTGACAAAAAGTAGGTCTGTTACTGCTGAGGACGTGTTTGCCAGAGTTTCATTAAACAGTGGAGTTAGCCAGGCACTCAAGGATGATTATTAATCAGAGGAAGGGCAGAGAGAAAATAAGCATCCCGCCAGCATAACTGAAGGAATACATTTCCTATGTGTGAGCAAAAGGGGAATTCATAACATGGCTCAGAGCAGCGGTCTCTATTTACAATTTTTAGTCTGTGTTATGTCAAGAATTTACCTGACTTTGCTCCAGAGGCACGTGCCACGAAATGGCATCCACAATTCAAGTTCTAATTTATTAAGGGATTTAATGGCAGTTACATTTTCCCAGATTGTTTATTTCTTAGGAATGTATCTTTCTCTCTCTCTCTGTTTTTCTTTCTTTTTTGCTTTCTTGCTTTCTTTCTTTCTTTCTTTATTTCTTTCTCTATCGCTCTTTCTTCCTTTCGTTCTTTCATTTGTTCTTTCTTTCCTCTTTCTTTCTTTCTTTTATCTTTGTTTGTTTCTTTCTTTCCCTCGCTCGTTCTTTCTTTTTTATTTATTTTACTCATTTGCTTATTAATTTCAATGTTGTTATGTTTATTTAGTTGTATGGCATACCGCACAATTTATTATTTTGTAGCTTACAGCAGGTCGACACTGCAGTTACCCAACGTAGTACTTTATTACGATCTCATAGGTTTTCAGGTCCATGAGTGAGTAGCTCATCCAGTACAGGTTTTGCTCTGTATTCTGGTACTTGTAGATCTAATGCAAAGGAAAAAAAACAGGACTGATTGAGCTGCTCACGCATGGACCTGGGAAACCTAAAAGCTCGGCATTGTTGGTGTTACGTGGTGTTTTTGAGGGTAAATTCTTGCTCCAGCATAGATGATGCTGTTAGCATAGTTACAAAATGAGTTCAGCAAGTAATCCCTCCTCTTTCCTATCCTCTACTGCCCACTCAATCCAATCCTATCCCTTTCTGCCCCCATCTTGAAACAGTTAACATAAAAATGGCGAATGCATCGTACTATATGCAGGTGCACATCATTGTGGGTGTTTTTTGCCAATGATGTTTAACAGTGGCAAACAAGCAGGTATTTCTCCTGACGCTGTACAGTCCTGCCAAAGCATATTAACAAAGCCAATGGATCTTCGATGACTTTTCGCATACCATTACTTCGCAGCATTTTACTACGAAGTTTTTACTTAGCAAATACTGTTACTTCACAAGTTTTTAGTTTGCATACCTGCATTGCATGTGTTAATGTATGCGAACTAAAAACTTGCCTAGTAATAAAAACCGAAATTTACCCCAGCACTACACTAAATACTAAATACAAATACACTACCCTACACATAACAAACTCTAAAACAATACCCAAACACTACACTACCCTACACTACTCAAACACCACTACACTACCCTTAACCCTAAATACCTACCCCCAGCACGACCCTACCCCTACCCCCACTCCTGTCCCTACTCCCAAACACTACCCTTCACAACCCCCAACACTACCCTAAACCGTAAACCACTACCCTAGACTACACAACACCACAACAGTACCCTAAAACCAAAAACATTACCCCCGCACAACCCTCTCCCAAACCCCAGTTCTGTCCCTTCACCCAAACCCTACCCTGCATGACAACCCAACACTACCCTAAACCCTAAAACACTACCCTACACTACACTAACACCACTACACTACCCTAAACCCTAAAACACTACCCGCTGCACAACAATTCCAGACCCTCAGTCCGCTCCCTACACTACAACACTACCCTATATGACACCCCAACACTACCCTAAACCCTAAAAACTACCCTACACTACAGAAACACCACAACACTACACTAAACCCTAAAACACTAGCCCCTGCAAAACCCTCCCCTGACCCCCAGTTCTGTCCCTACAACAAAACACTCCTCTGCATGACCCCAACACTCCCCCAAAACACTACGCTACACTACACAAACACTACCCTAAACCCTAAAACACTACCACTGCACAACCCTCACCCTTCCCCAGTCCTCTCCCTACACTACAACACTACCCTGCACGATACCCCAACACTACCCAAAGCCCTAAAACACTACCCTACACTACATAAACACCACAACACTACACTAAACCCTAAAACACTACCCCCTGCACAACCCCCGACCCCCAGTTCTGTCTCTACACTACAACACTACCCTGCACGACCCCCCAACACTACCCTAAAACCCAAAACACTACTCCTCAAACACAACAGAACCCTTAATCCTAAAAGACTACCCCCTGCACGATCCTCCCCCTCCTCTAAACCCTTAAAACAACCCCTCTTACCTCTCTCTCCTCGTGTCCTCTGCTCTCCTTCCTGCGTCGTCAGAGGGGCGGTGATTATTGCATGTTGTTGTGAAGAAACGTCTCAGTTTCCTCACAATGATGTGGTTCGCATTACAACTCTTGCGTTGTTACAGCGCATGCGATGTAATAACATGCGTAGAAATGGCTACGCGTTATTACAGTGCATGCGTTGTAACTCTTGCATAGTAATGGTGCAACTGGATATTTACCGTCAGAGCTGCCTCTCTGATGAGATTGCCAGAAGAACCTCAGTTCACTTGCCAGACCGTGGGAGCTATCAAAGCACATTAATATAATTATGTAAGTCTGAGAAGCCAGCTCAGTATGGCTGAGATACCCGCCACCCCCTCTCAACACAATCCCCAAGAATTGGGAAACCGGAAACAGTTCTTGAACTTTTGGAAGGCGGGAGGGAGTTACCCTCCCGGCCGTATTTATTAAAATATGAAACAAAATCAAAACATTAAAATAACAGTTTCATGTCATGTACAATTTCATATCCACATTACGATGTTTGGCTAACCTTAACACATATCTAATACAAAGGTTCTCCTAGCCGATACTAACATCCTTACAAAAATGCATTTCAAATTGAAATTGTACATCCTAACGTTAAGGGCCAACGGCAAGGTCGTAACCGGTGTCAGATCCCTAAACCAGAACTCCCCCCTGAACTTGTGAGGGGCGGCCGCACAGAGGACTGCACCTCGTGTGCCATACCAATTTCCCTTGTCTTGACGGGGGCCCCTGTTAACTCGACGCCATGTACGTGGTCGTCCGAGGACTCGTGTGAGGTGTCTAGAAGGTAGCGTAGACCCCCCTCCCCACCCTACACAACTTACCACATCTGCCGTCGCAGATGTCCTGGCCCCGGGAAATTCCCAGGAGGGGCCCGTAGCCCCTCCTATCCAGGGAGGGGCCTTGACCGCCTTCCCTTTCCTTTAGGCGTCCCGTCCTTTAGAAGGGACCGCCTCCCCGTTGAGGGGCCAATGGCCACCTCCCCCCGGGCGCTCCCATCCGTAATGGGTGACGCCCCCCCCTAGGGATCTTCCAATGACTGCTCACCGATCATGACCTTACCGCCCGACCAAACAATAAATACGACAAGATTAATGACTAAAAGAAAGAGACATTCCTACTTAAAACGGATCAAGTCTCAACCCTCTAAAACATCTAAAACATTACTAATAACTCTGATGAAAGTCTTTAATAAAGTATACTGCACAGAGTTATCCACTTTATTGCAACCGAATCACAAACTTTATTCAGAAACAACCTGCAAGAAAACAACTACTACGTAAAAGGACTTTATACTACAACAACTTGCTGTCTTCAGGGGATGGTGGGTGGGTTCAAAGTTGGCTCTTCGTTCCGTCTCGAGCTCACGTGCAGCGAGGAGGTGCAGCTTCAGAGCACAGGAACAAGAGGATGCTTCCTTGGCTTGTGGCTCCTTTTATTCTTCTCTGGGCGGGCGTAAACCCGCCTCCTCCCGCCTCCAGGGGCGTGGCGGACGGCTTCGGTGTCTAGGACAACCCACTCTTGGGCGGGAAAAAGCGCGCCCCGGCTACGCTGCTTCGGGCATACCAGCCGAGACGCGCCTCCCGCCCAAAATGGCTTCCCGGGGGGATCGGGGTACTCCACCATACGTTCGGGGGGACCGATTGGTCGCCCCCTTTCCATATGGCTGAGATACCCGCCACCCCCTCTCAACACAATCCCCAAGAATTGGGAAACCGGAAACAGTTCTTGAACTTTTGGAAGGCGGGAGGGAGTTACCCTCCCGGCCGTATTTATTAAAATATGAAACAAAATCAAAACATTAAAATAACAGTTTCATGTCATGTACAATTTCATATCCACATTACGATGTTTGGCTAACCTTAACACATATCTAATACAAAGGTTCTCCTAGCCGATACTAACATCCTTACAAAAATGCATTTCAAATTGAAATTGTACATCCTAACGTTAAGGGCCAACGGCAAGGTCGTAACCGGTGTCAGATCCCTAAACCAGAACTCCCCCCTCACTTGTGAGGGGCGGCCGCACAGAGGACTGCACCTCGTTTGCCATACCAATTTCCCTTGTCTTGACGGGGGCCCCTGTTAACTCGACGCCATGTACGTGGTCGTCCGAGGACTCGTGTGAGGTGTCTAGAAGGTAGCGTAGACCCCCCTCCCCACCCTACACAACTTACCACATCTGCCGTCGCAGATGTCCTGGCCCCGGGAAATTCCCAGGAGGGGCCCGTAGCCCCTCCTATCCAGGGAGGGGCCTTGACCGCCTTCCCTTTCCTTTAGGCGTCCCGTCCTTTAGAAGGGACCGCCTCCCCGTTGAGGGGCCAATGGCCACCTCCCCCCGGGCGCTCCCATCCGTAATGGGTGACGCCCCCCCCCCTAGGGATCTTCCAATGACTGCTCACCGATCATGACCTTACCGCCACAGGCCGGATAGTTGACCGGCTATCCGGACCCCCCACAAAAACTCCTACCTAAAGGTCATGCTGTAAACTCCTTAACCAGGCTACGAAGTCTCCTATGAGTAAACAATTCCCCACCCGGGACAAATGGACCCCATCCTCTAGATACATATTGTCCCCCCTGATACAACCATGAGGAATCGAATGCAATGTACTGGTACGGAACAGTCTACTCAACTTGTTATTCACCTTTTTCACAGAATGATTTATAGCAGACACTGAATTAGCCCCTCGCCATACCTTTCGTGGAATCATATGGGACCATGCAATCGTGCACCCTGGAACTCTTCTCGCCAACCAACCAACTGTGGATAGTATCGCCTCGAGAAGTAGTCGTCTACCAGTGGTCACCAAATCATTGCCCCCAAGATGTACTATGAGTATAGATGGCGGTGACCTTGTCCGCCCTAACAAACCCTCGAGAAACTGTTGAAACTGGTCAATACAGAGCCCGCCCCTTCCGTAGAAGGTCACCCTGTACCCGTATTCCCCAGCTGTGTGAATCATGTCACCTGCTTTGAATACGTCCGCGGCACGCCTCACGTATGAGTGGCCCACGACCCACACCACTCTTTCCGCAGCCGGTGATCTCTGACCGCTGGTTACCAGGTGTCGGGTCGACTGCACAGTCCGCCCCGCCTCGTAGGTTTGCGAAACTGTAACCAAACAAAGACAAGAAGCGTGAGTACATGATATCAGCTTCACAACATGTGCAACCGCACGTACCTTTTGTAACAATTTGAGGACCAACGCCCCAGCTGTTTTACTTTTTCCACACTCAGACCCCTGGCTGTAGCCTCTGTAGCAGCCCCTATCCGGAAGGAATGAGTCCCAAACTCGCCCGGGTTCAAGCCCACGGCCGAAATTGCCATTGCAAACACCCGCTGGAACTGAAACCTTGTCAGTGGGGTGGCATCTGCGTGCCTCAGCAATGTCCCCCCCCATGATGCCGCCCTCTGCGCCAAATACTCCTCAACGCATGCCACCGGGCACATGGGAGATCCGGGAATCCGCTGGACTACTACACTGTCCCCGATCGCTCCCTGATCGGTCTTGGACCTGACAAACGAGACAATCATCGTCTCCCCTTTTACTTGAATGTGCTCTCGGCACAAACCCCCCCCCCGTATCCCGCTTGTTTCTTGCCACCAGTTCGCTTACCCGCATAGCCCCATAGAATGCTAATGCAAAAGCGGCTTGGAATAACACTGTTTCCGACTGGGATGCACATGTTGTAGGGAGTACAGACAGTAACAGGGCCAACCTATCCAGACCAATCGGGTGCCTTTCATCTACTCTGCGACCCTCAAGGCGTTGCCATCCCCGCAGCGCTTTCTGTACTACGAAAGACGCTGTAGGATCCTGGATACCATGGGCCCGCGCCATGAAGGAGATGGCGGCCCGATGCCTCTGGGCCGTAGCCACCGATTTGCCTGCCCTGCGTAATGACAGTAAAAATTCTATGACAAATTCCTCCTGGCCCCAAAACTCCCTCCTAGCAGAACCCAAAAAGGACCAATAGGAACGGAACGCCCCTTCATATGCCTTCCTTGTCCTGGGTGCTAAACTCTCTCCCACAAGGTTTTGTAGTTCGGGGCACCGAGAGACCAGAGAGCTTCGGGAAATGGTGCCGCCACCGGGTCCGCTGTGGGCAGAAAACCCCAGAAGGCCTGCATACGGAAACGAGAAAGCGCATCAGCAGCCTGATTCAGTACCCCTGGCACATGCCTCGCTCTAAAGAGCACGTTCAATTGCATACATAGTAAAACAATTTCCTTGAGCAACCTCAGGATCCACTTGCATCGTGCTGCCTGACTATTGATACACTCAACCACGGTCATGTTATCAGACCAGAACACCACAGAGTGATCCCTAATCCCCTCAGGCCATGTTTTCAAAGCCACCAGAATAGGGAACAGTTCAAGAAAAGCAATGTTACTTGTAAGTCCACACTCGTGCCACCATGACGGCCATGTTTGCGCCGACCAATGATTGCCAAATATGGCGCCAAAGCCCATACTCCCCGCCGAATCTGTCCACAGCCCCAACTCTTCGGAGGACACCGCCGGCTTCGACCAGACGACCCGACCATTGAAGTCCGCCAGGAATGCCAACCAAATGCGCATGTCCTGGCGAATCTCAGCCGAGAGCCTCGTGCGGTGGTGCCCCTCTTTAAGACCGACCATGGCTTGTGCAATCGAGCGGGAAAAGGGGCGGGCCATTGGCATTATCCTAAGGGCAAAATTCAACTGCCCCACAGTCTGCTGCAATTGATGCAAGTTCACCTTAGTTTCTCTAATACATGCTTCAAGCGAAGCCCTGAATTTCCGCACTTTTCCTTCTGGCAACCGGAAGCAACCTTCTTCGGAATCGAGCTCTATTCCAAGAAACTCGAGCGAAGTTGAGGGCCCCACAGTCTTACCTGGCGCCAATGGCACACCAAACTTTCTCATCAGATCACAAAATTCTTTTAAAGCCTGTGCACATTCTGTGTCCCCGGCTGCCCCCAGAAACAGAAAATCGTCTAGATAATGCATGACATGCTGAAAACCCGTCATCCTTGTGAATGCCCATTGCAGGAAACAACTGAATTTTTCAAAATAAGCACACGATATGGAACAGCCCATTGGCATACATTTATCCATGTAATCGCGCCCCTGAAACATGAAGCCCAGGAGACGCTGATCGTCCGGGTGTACCGGGAGCAACCGGAACGCGGACTCGATGTCAGATTTGGCCATCAGCGCTCCGGGCCCCAGGCGATTCAACATGGCGACTGCATCATCGAAGGATGCGTACCGCACCGAACAAAGCTCTGGGTCTATTGCATCATTAACTGACAAATCCCTCGGGGCTGACAAATTATGTATCAGTCTAAACTCATCCGGGTCCTTCTTGGGGACCACTCCCAAGGGTGAACAAACAAAATTAGGAACTGGTGGCATGTTGAATGGTCCCGCCACCCTACCCCGGGCTACCTCTTTCCCAATCTTCGCTTGCACCACTGCCGTATTATGCAGGACCGAAAGTTGGTTCCTACACTGTGCTTTACCCCGAAAATTCCCCACCGGGATGCGGAAACCGTAAGAAAAACCGTCTCGCAACACCCCAGCGGAGACATGATCAGGGTATTCGCTGAGCCAAGGAATCATTGCCATGGTATCAACCGGTGTAGGTAAAGCCGCCCCTCGGACTATGTCAGACCTGTTTGGCGCTTGCCCTACTTCCGTTATCACCCGTTTTGGCTCTGCACATGGTCTCGGGATGCGAAGACTGTCCACACCCCCCACAGTCATGCCTAAACTTGCATGACCCCTGGGGCCTCGTACACTTTCCCCTGTTAAAGTTCCAGCATACCCCTTTTTTACCTGTATTGCCGTTCGGCCTTGGGTGATGCTCATTACTTGCCCCTGTCCGAAAGGGCGCCCCGGATGGTTGGCGGGAAAGCTCACCCCCGCCCCCCCCAACAATGGCGCCTTTAACATGCCTGAGTTTTCCATTTTTTGCCAAGAAATGGAGTCGTAACAATCCCACGTCAGGCACGTATCGAACTCTTTAGCCTTACGAAAAATATTATCATAACAAAACCACTCATTGCCCACATATGTCTGAGAATATTCCATAATACGTGACTGGTACACAGGTAACTCGGTCAACAAATCAGGTCTCCGTTCCCCCATAATCGAAGTGAATATGCCAAATGCTCTACCCCAGTTACCTATCGTCTCATCGACTCTAAAGGCGGCCAATTTTGCGCGCCAAACACTCGGATGCATAAGTTCTTTCTGAACTTTCACATGCTCAATCTCATAATGATCAGTTAGCAAGGAGAACATGTTTACGTATTTCTCAGCCCATATCCGTTCTTTGACTTCCATCGGGATATGCTGAGCCAATTTCTCCCTTCTCGAGGGTACAGACCCCTTCCCCGCAATCGGCATTAGCTGCTTACCTGAGCTAGAAGCTGTAACCGCCATTGCCGCCGAACTCGTGCCAGCTGCGGGTTGCTCTACTGGAGCCTGCGGGGAAACAAACGGACAAGGAGGTTTCGCGGCCTCTCGAGACTGCCGCAACTGCCTCATTAATTGCTTGGCCTCCTCGGCCGTGTCCCCCGGAGCCACGGAACGCCCGCTGCTATTACCCAGCCATGCCGCCAACTGGGCGGCCAACTCCGGGGGCATGTCCCCCTCGTCCACTGGGGTAACCACAACGGGGATCCGCTGGCCCTCGGCAGGAGCCGGCGCGGGAATCTCCGCTGGTCTAGGAGGGCTCGCCGGGGGAGCCTCCGGAACTGGGACCTCGTCCTCATTTGACCCATTCCTGGTCCTCATCCTTCTTCCGGCCGGGGCCTCCGTCGGGTTGGGTCTTTTTGGCCTTCCCGCACCGTCCCTGGCCGCCATTTTTCTCTTCATCTCTGCCATGTCTTTCACCAACATCCGGAGCATCTGGTCGGTGCTGACCTTTTTTGCGACTCTCTTGCCCGGCATTTTTCCCACGTAGGTGAAAGGTCCTGACGCGATTTGTAATGCTGAAAGAGAAAAGAGAGAAATTACTAAATTCAAAATTGGCTCTTCGTTCCGTCTCGAGCTCACGTGCAGCGAGGAGGTGCAGCTTCAGAGCACAGGAACAAGAGGATGCTTCCTTGGCTTGTGGCTCCTTTTATTCTTCTCTGGGCGGGCGTAAACCCGCCTCCTCCCGCCTCCAGGGGCGTGGCGGACGGCTTCGGTGTCTAGGACAACCCACTCTTGGGCGGGAAAAAGCGCGCCCCGGCTACGCCGCTTCGGGCATACCAGCCGAGACGCGCCTCCCGCCCAAAATGGCTTCCCGGGGGGATCGGGGTACTCCACCATACGTTCGGGGGGACCGATTGGTCGCCCCTTTCCAGAAGATCAGTTTAGGATGGATGTATGTTGTTACTATGCATGCTTTTACAACGCATGCCTTTACCACGCAGGTGTTACAACGCAAGTCGTTACAACGACTTGAGTTGGGGGTGCTGGATAGTGAATAGTTTAATTTACTATTCCAACTCCAGTCCCAATGGATAGTAGGGAAGGTTTTGGATAGTAAATTGAACTATTCCCTATCCTACAGTGCCCCCCAGCGTCAGTCGTTGTAACGACTTGCGTTGTAAAATTTGCGTGATAAAGGTACTGCGTGGTAAAAGTTGCGTTGTAAACGCTGTTCCCCGTTTAGGATTAATGTGGTCAAAGGGCCCGATTGTGGAGATGAGGCAGGCTACAGAGTGCAAAGTAACTTTAAGGGGGAGAGGTAAATTATTGGAATGCTGATAGAAAATAGAACTCCAATAGACTAGTCCATTTAATTGGACAACATCCTTGAGGCCTTGTAATTACAGACCTGTGACTGCAAAGATAGTTTAATATCAAACAACTGACCAGTACTTTACTAATTAAAGTTTGGTAGAACTGACTCGAGCTCCTCAAGCCATGTAAGAGATAATAGCACAAGTACAAGATTTCAGCTTTGGACTGCCGAGGGTTAGAGGGTTGTGTTTTATTCAACACTGAACATTAGACAGGAATTTGCGTATGTCCACAGGGGTGTTTGCTTGATTTGTGATCTTAACAGGTTGCTGGCGTTGTCAGCATGCAGAAGGCTGTTTATCGATATCCAACAGTATAATGTCTGACAGGAAGAAGCAATAAAAGTTTCAACAGGATGGACGATGTACCTTGTGGTACACATCTGGAACAGTGAAATGCTTTTGATCTGAAAAGGCCAAAACGAACAAAATGTTTGATCGATGAGGAATCCTGTGACCCAGGAGAGGCATGTGCCTTTGATAACCATAAGAGGATGCACTATTTACAGTAAGATGGAGTTGCCCCCAATATCAGGGGTAGCCATAAGGTCGAATAAAAAGGGCATGCACTGGTCTTGGAGTGAATGTTAAGTCTACGTGAAGCTCCACTCCAACGCCTTGCACCAAAGGCAAAAGGCTGAACATGGGTCAAAATCCCAATCATTTGATATCCTAGAAATGAATGGATTTGAGATGTTCACTTAGAGGTTGTAAGTGTTCGGTATTGAGAGGTGAGTGTAATGATCAGATGTCAAATCTCCTAAAAGATATTAAGAAAATATTTGGGTCAAAAGTTTAGACCATAATATAAATAATAATAATCCACATTTATAAAGTGCGAAATATCACCCGTAAGGGTCTCTAGGCGCTGGGGGCCGTCGGGAAGATTAAGCAAGCTATTGCCGAGAGTCACATGGTGCTGGGCTAATCTGCCGCCAGCGCTGGGGATCAAACCGTGATCCCCAGATTCCAACGTCAGTCGCCTCGGGCATGATTCTCAGACACTGCTCCTAGCACATTGCTTTGGGTTGCATTGCGATCAGCCTCGCTCTTTGGACACATATTCACTCCTGCTTTATGTCTGTAAATGGACTGTGAGCATTGTGGTGTAAACAATTTGGCTCATCTTTGTTGATGGGGAGACAATCACCATTTTGCATTATTGTGCACAACAGTGTGTGCTGGACCAGGAACCTCCATGAGACCACATACTCAGTTTTAGCATTCAAATGTATTGTGTATCAACATTGCTACCCCTGTCACTTTCAGTGCCTCACAATGTGGAACCCTGGGGAAAAAACAGTGGCAGAACCTTCAGTGGTCCGTGGAACTAATGCCTGCTCCTCTGTATCCGCTTACGCAGAGTTTAAGCACGTGCATTGATGCTTTTGCATTATCAAAGCCAGCACAGCTGATTGCACAAAGCACTTTTGTGCATCAGTGAAAAGTACTTGAACTTCGATGTATGCATTTTGATAAGCTACCTATTTACAAGTGCGGTACAACTGCCGATTGCAAATGGAAAGCTTTATAATAAATCTAGCTAACAGCAGGCGTATTCCTCCCAGAAGCTTCTGTTCATTGGTGTCAATACACAGCATTGAACCTCATTTCCAATTACCTACAACACATACCATGCTGTTTTGGCCGTAAGAGATCAGTTTGCTTCTGCGGTGTGTCAACCTCTGCATCTGAGTACAAGAGCCAAAATACAAGGTCTGCTTACTGCTTGCCTGCTCTCGTTGGTGCAGCCACCAGGTCTTTGATTCACCTTCTTCATTAGGTCCGGCTGATTCCCTACAGAGCTACTGTCCTTGCTGGTTTCAGTTAAAGTCAATGGTTGGATTGCAAAACTGCCAACAATCCATGGCCCTTTGGAATCCTACACTAAATCTCTGCGTTGTCTTCATAATAATCCTCTTCAATAATAGTAAGTGAGAACCCTAGACAGCAGATCTCGGAGAGCATGAATAGAGGCAAACATGTCTCACTGCTACCGAGCTGGAACACAGGATGAGACCCCCAAGCAGTTGTGTATCTAGTGAGAAGCCATAGAAAGTAAAAGAGAACTTCTTCCCTAGTTATGAGCTTTCATTTTGGACAGACTTTTTGTCAACAGTAGATCTGAGCCTTAAGCAAAAGAACCTCAGAAAGGAAGGAAGGACTCTAGTAAAAGAGTCACTGAAAGTAAGGAAGTACTTCAACTTTTCTGGACAGTTTAAATGAGACTGCAGAGTTCCTACCCTATGGCATCCGTCTTGAGAGGGTTTGTATCTGGCTCCTGACCCCCCCCCCCCTTTCTTTAGCTTTTGTTTGGCTTTGTGCTCCCCAGACTACCTCTGGGGAAGCATAGATAGAGAGATTGGACTCAAACTTCATTACCAATCAGATAAAGCTAGTAAGGGATACAACAACGGAGCATGGAAACTGTGATGGGACTTGATCCCCCTTACCAATCACGAAGAGTGAGAAAGGACTACTGTCCAGTTATCAGCATCGAGCTTGTAAAGTGAGAGATGACTTGCTAAGTACTTATAACCTTTGATGGCAAATAGTGAAAAACGACTACGGAATGGTGACCAATGAAACTCCCAGGCTCTGAAAAAGAAATAGGTTTCACACCACCTCTCCCTCCCCCTGGTAATCTTTAACAGGCAGGACCTAAGTACACTAGAAGCTAAACAACATTAAATAACAACATTGATTTACAACAAATGACCCCAGCCCCCATCCTTGCAGTGGCTTGACCACAATAGAACTGACACAATTACATTTTTATACCCTAAACCTCATGACACCGCACTTGAAAGATAAAGCCCCAGCTCCTGGATCATAAAATATCCAAAAACCCTCTCAAGCAATGCAATGAAAAGTTCAAATACAGTCTTCTCAAATAACTTCCAGAGAAGCTAATAGCTGATACCTACTACAACTCGATCAGCGGCAACACAAAAACTGACTTCATTTTCTACTCAAGACACCCTGCAAAATGGAGAAACATCTTCCTTCTCCACATACATGTTACAAAAACAATAAAAATTCCTATGGAACTAAATTCACCACCGCCCCCTTCCAAAGGTTTAGAGGGAAGATCTACATATCTATCTTTAGAACAGGGAATATACTAATTCAGGCGACAGACTTTCACCTCATCAACTTTGATCAACATTTCTCATCACTTTTCGCCTTATTGTCACAAGATGATCCTGTTCCCATGGACCCCCTTCCCTTTTACCCTGGACTGTCAACCGGGAACCTATTCGCCCACAGGACTCGACTGACACACATTGCACTAGCACCTCCACCCCTAACACACACCTTAGTAAGAAAAGTACCAGTCCAACCACCCGAGATAACAGCCACGCTGAAACACACCCCCTTGACGTACACATAGATCTCAATAGCCCCAGTCCTAACCCAAGTTCACCCACCACTGAGCCCCCAACAAACACAACCCTTACTCCCAATGATGAACAGACCCAGTCAAAACGACCCCTCTCCACTTCCTTCCTCAAAGACCGTCATAACCCACGCTCATCCACTACTGAGCCCCCCTCAAACACATCCCTGACACCCAATGTGGAACACACACAGCCCAAACAAATGCTCCCCAAGTCCAACCTCAATGACAGTCCTAATCCAAGTTCACCCACCACTTAGCCCCCCGCGAGCACATCTTTGACTCCCGATGTGTAACACACCCAGCCCAAACGTACTCTCTCCACTTTCAACCTCAAGGATACCGCCCTCCACTGTATTGAGGATCACATGCCTTCCAGAGACACATGGGATCCACTGCATGTTCACCCTCTCAAAGGGAATCCTCCCAGACATACTTAACCTGTTCATTAGTTGAATAGAACAAAAACTTGACTCTCTAACCAAAGATATTTCTCACGTAAATAAGGGCCTCGTGACCCAGGGCAAGTTAACTCATGACTCCTCTCTGAGAATGGTGAAATGGACTCCCCATAAAGGACCCCAATCTACAGCTGGCACACTGGCCAGACATGCATTCCCCTGTGCCACATATCCCACAGACCTTACTGAGTCCTCAAACCACTCTATACACAAGTGAAGTGGAAGCACTAAACTAATCATGCTGCATAAATACTCCACTAGTGCTCCCCAAGGCTCCATCCAGAATCCCAATAATCATGGGAGCAAACAGAATCCCTCAAGCTAACATATTTCCCAGACCTACGTTTCAGTACACCATTATTCAGACACTGCACCCTACAAATAATACACCTAGCACTCTAACCTGCATGCTTCTTAACTGCAGACCTGCAATTAAACTCGCCACAGAAATAGATGAAACTATACTAGCTGACGCAATCAACGTTGCATTCCTAACGGAAACTTGGCTTAATGATCACTTAACCCCTATTCTGGACCTGCTCACACCACATCAATCAATCAATCAATCAATCAATCAATCAAAGCATTTATATAGCGCACTACTCACCCGGAGGGTCTCAAGGCGCTAGGGGAGGGGGATCCGCTACTGCTCGAACAGCCAGGTCTTGAGCTGCTTCCTGAAGGCGAGGTGGTCCTGGGTCAGGCGGAGGTGGGTCGGGAGGGAGTTCCATGTCTTGGCGGCGAGGTAGGAGAAGGACCGTCCCCCTGTGGTGGCTCTTCGGATTCGGGGGACGGCGGCGAGGGCGTGGCCGGTCAATCGAAGCTGGCGTTTGGGAGCGTAGATGTTGAGGCGGCTGTTGAGGTATCCTGGTCCTAGGTTGTGTAGGGCTTTGTGAGCGTGAGTGAGGAGACGGAAGGTGATTCTCTTGTTGACCGGGAGCCAGTGCAGGTCTCTCAGGTGTTCGGAGATGTGCTGCGACGGGGGATGTCCAGGATGAGTCGTGCAGAGGCGTTCTGGATCCGCTGAAGTCTCTTCTGGAGTTTGACGGTGGTTCCTGCGTAGAGGGAGTTGCCGTAGTCCAGACGGCTGGTGACGAGGGCCTGGGTGACCGTCTTCCTGGTCTCGGTGGGGATCCACCGGAAGATCTTACGTAGCATGCGCAGGAGATGGCGTTGACTTGTCTGGTCATGGAGAGGGAGGAGTCCAGGATGAAGCCTAGGTTGCGTGCGTGGTCTGTTGGTTTGGGTGCGCTGCCTAGGGCGGGGGGCCACCAGGAGTCGTCCCAGGCGAAGGGTGAGGATCCCAAGATGAGGACTTCCGTCTTGTCCGAGTTCAGTTTCAGGCGACTGTTCTGCATCCATTCGGCTACCTCTTTCATCCCTTCGTGGAGGTTGGCTCTGGTGGTGGCGGGGTCGTTGGTGAGGGAGAGGATCAGCTGGGTGTCGTCGGCGTAGGAGATGATGTTGAGGTTGTGCTGGCGTGCGATGTCTGCGAGGGGGCTCATGTAGACGTTGAAGAGGGTTGGACTGAGCGAGGAGCCTTGAGGAACGCCGCAGATGACTTCGGTGGCTTCAGATCTGAACGGGGGGAGGCAAACTCTCTGTGTCCTTCCGGCGAGGAAGGAGATGATCCACTCCAGTGCCTTCTCCTGGATTCCGACGTTGCTGAGTCGCTTCACTAGTGTGCGGTGGCAGACAGTGTCGAAGGCCGCGGAGAGGTCTAGGAGGATGAGGGCTGCTGTTTCTCCGTTGTCAAGCAGGGCTCGGATGTCATCGGTGGCTGCGATCAGGGCGGTCTCGGTGCTGTGGTTGGCCCGGAAGCCAGACTGCGAGAGGTCGAGGGATCCGTTCGTCTCGAGGAAGGCGGCCAGCTGCTTGTTGACGGTCTTCTCGATGACTTTTGCAGGGGACAGGAGCAGCGAGATGGCTGACTATTTCCTCATTAGACAGGACAGACCTGAACGAATAAGGGTGGAATAGAGATCATACACAAAGAAGAAACTCAACTTAACACCTTAGAGACCACAAACTACGTGATCCTAGAATACCTGTGGGTCAAACTCACGACAAAAGGCAGCACTATTATCAAATACCACACCATCTACCACCCACCTGGAGATCGCTTACTCTTCACTGAAGAACTTCCCCACCTAGTAACACAATTTTCTCTAACTGACTCCATCAACGTGTTCTTAGGTGACTTCAACCTGCACGGTAACAACACTGAAGACGCCGCAGTTCATGACATAACACACCTTGAAATCAACTACCTCAAGCAACTCTGTAATGAACAATCCCACAAACTTAATGCGATAATTACTAGAAGTAAGCACATCTCCCTCAGATCCATCATGCCCCTGGGCTGGTCGGACCACCATCTAGTACTGTTCAATCTCAAGGCTTATCTCAGACCAGACCCAACCCCATGAACTGGGCAAGGAACATCGAACAAATCCCACAAACTGAGCTGGAATCCAGGATCAGTTCCCAATTACTTTCCCAACCTATCCCCCACACCGTAGATGACCTCACTGCCCACTATAACTTAGCGATGACAGAGGTCCTCGACCAAGGTGCTCAACTCAAACTAAAGAGATCTGGAATAACACAATCTAGATCCTTGTTCAACACAGAAGACTGTCTGAAAGGTAATGGAGACAGCAGAACCCCTTATTGGCCCACCTCTCACTCTTCAGATCGGAACAGCTCTCCTACAAAAAACACATCTTCAGGGGAAAAGCCACTTACTTTGACAACCAACTTTACCTTGTGAAGAGCAGACAGAGGGAGTACCCTCTCCCCAACGCTAAACAAAAGCCACCAAGGAACGCAGTAAAGAAATAGGCAACTTTTTCAATGACAAAGTTGCAAAAAATAAACTATCTATAATCCTTCACACAAGTCCAACTTCCCAGCCCGCCTGCCCCATTGACACAAAAACCAACACAAACATTCCATCCCAAGATCCATTGAATGATTGAAGTGCCCCAAAAAATGTAAAGACAACAACGATCTCTGATAAATGATATACAATGCAAAGTGGACAGTTTTCCAACCTATGACAGAAGTAGAAGTCTTCAAAATAATTGTGAAATGGATGCCCACATCCCACACTACTGATCCCCTCCCTTCCACCTTAGGACAGAACTTCACCCACATCATCTCTCCATTCTGGACCAAAATCATCAATGCCTCTCTCTCGTCAGGCCACATACCGGACTCCCGCCAACTAGGCCAAGTCACACCCATTCTAAAACAAAAACAGGGGTGGACCCCAATGACTTCAACATCCTTAGACTTAACTTTCCTTTCCTAGATAAAACTATTGAGAAGTTTGGCCATCTCCAACTCAACCAGCACATAGATGAATTCAACCTCCATGACACATTCCTTTCAGGAGAGCTGTAGTACAAAAACTGCTACGCTCAATATATCAATGACATTCACAGAGCCTTAGAGGGAGGTGACACCTGCCTTCTAATCCCACTTGACTTATTGGCGGCATTTGGTACAGTGAATCATCAAGCTTTACTTGAGACACCCAAGAACAGCACTGGTATTAATGGCACAGTCCTGAAATGGTGCACATCCTATCTACAACATTGTCTCAACAAATAAAAATCAAAAGCTATTTCTTGAAGCCTCCTCCAGTTTCACAAGGGTTACATCAAGGCTGAATCCTCTCTCCAGGCATATTTAATCTCTTCATGGACCCCTCACAGTGATCCTGAAGGAAGCGGGGATAAAATATCACCTATATGCGGACGACACACAACTCTACTACGAAATAACATCACCAAGAGACATCTGTCATCTAAATGCTACACTAAAGAAGATACAAACCTGGTTAAATACCAATCACCTAAAACTGAATCCCGACAAGACTGAACTACTACTCCTCTTCACAAAAAAATAATCCTTTACCAATCCAAGAATTGCTCAAGAATATGGAAGCACTAAACTATTCTCTTTAACTTTCTAGCTCAGTATAGTCCTTGGGCATCACCCTACACAAAAACAGATCAATGAAAGAACACATCAACAACTCAGCTAAAGGAGCGCTCTTCATGCTAAAACATCTCAAGGAAATCAAACCGTTCGTTCCCCATGACGATCTTAAGAAGGTAATGCATTCTCTATCCCTCTCGAAACTTGACTGTGGTGACGCCATAATCACTGGAACTTTTTTCCCTGTCTTTTCCTATCCCCCATGTGTTACACTCTGTACAATGTAAATATGCTTTTTATTTTCAATAAAAAATTACTGAAATAAAAAAAAAGAAAACTCAAAAATTAATAAATATATAAAGATTTTCCAAATGCATAATACAAGCCCTAGGGAGGACAATAAATAAAGGCCATCGTTTTCCAAACAATAAACACGGGTGCCCAAGCCCGAGAAACTTCATTGGGGATATGATTTGTGGGTGAACAAGTCCCAGGAGGTACATTACATAAGGGCTTGATTTCTCAAACACAGAAAAGAATAAAACAGGCTCAATCAAGCAGCGAGCATATTCAGAGAACAGACAAATAAAAACAGCGCATGGTCTCAATTTCCAAAGCAAGACTGAATTAGACCTATTGCTTAAAGTCACAATCCAGTGCAGATCCCTGTACCTTCGGCAAACAGTACGACAAATAACGTGAAATAAGCATTTGCAATGCATTAGGTCTCGCATTTACGAGAGTTAGAGCTATTGGGGTTGCAAATGACCATGTCTTTCACCTATGTGTTTTGGTTTGGAGTGTAATGGATGGTTGTAGTTTGTTGTGGAATTATGTGGGTTGTATTTGAATTATCAGTTGTGGTATGACGTGTACATTTGTGGTGTTTTGGAGGCATGTGATGTGTTGTGGAATTGTGTTGTGTATTTGAAATAGGTTTGTGTGGAATTATGTGATGTTTTTGTAACTGTGTGGAGTTGTATTGTGTGGCATTGAGTGTATTTATGCGTATTGGAACTATGTGTTATGGTGTGGAGTGCATTTCTGTGAATTGCTGGTATGTGACATAGAATGCATTTATGTGGGGTGTATTTATATTTTATTGAGTATAGTGCTGTGAAGAGTAAATATGTGGAGCTGAGTGGTATTATGTAGAATGTAATTATATTGAGTGGTGCAGAACTGTGTGGCATTGAATTGTGATGTGTGGAATTATGTGGCATGGTTGATAGTGGCACTATGTGGCAAGGTGTAGAGTAGTTTTTTATGGTGTGGAATTATGTGGTTGAACAAGGATCTCTAGTGGCATACCTTGTGTGGTTCTAGAATGGCCTAATGGCTCACACCAGCGACAAGGAACCGTGTGCGGGGATACATCTATTGTCACCAGGGTGGCTCTCTTCAAGAAGAATATGGGATCAATAGATGCCAAAGAATCCAAGAAGTAGAGTTTCCCTGTGCTAATCCATGTAGTGACGTAGCAATGGCGGCGGTCCGCACGAGTTTTGGGGGGAGGGGAGCATCACCAGCACCCCCACTTCCCCCCACCCGTTCTTCGTCGCGGCCATGGGGCATCAAAGGCAAGGAACACCACAGGCAGCAATGTGCCTAGCTACCCCACTGGGTCCATGCCTTTTTGAAGCTTCAGCAGCTAATGTGCCAGCCACCCTTAAACGCAGTCACAACTATTTGTAAAAGAACGGTTTCCTTTGGTTAGTTAGTTCTTAGCTCTCCCTCCCATATGAAGATCCTCTGATGAGAATAAAAGTAAGCCTTCAATGTTCATGACTTCAAGGAGCACCATGGGCTCCTGTCGTAGCTTACTGACCAGGTGTCTTCTCTGCTGGGCTTCAGCAGTAGCACAAGAGGGGGAACATCGTTTCCAACAAAACTTTTACCACGCACTACCATTACAACGCAGGAATTACAACGAAAGTCGTTACAACGACTTTCGCTGGAGGTGCTCTGTTGGATAGGGAATAGTTTAATTTTCTATCCAACACCTTCCCTACTATCCACGGGGACTGGAGTTGGAATAGAAAATTAAACTATTCCACTATACAGCGCCCCCCAACGCAAGTCGTTGTAACAACTTGCGTTGTAATACCTGCGTTGTAAAGGCATGCGTGGTAAAAGCATGCGTTGAAACGTTATACAACCGCACCAGAGAGCTCTATGCGAACAGGCAGGTGAAGTAACCGACACTTGTTATCGAAGGGTGTAGGCGTACGCTCATAGCACTGTTTCATGTACCCGTAATTACCAAACTGTAAGTGCATCTGAGGACGTATGAACTTGGAGCCGTGCTGGGCGCAGGCCAATGCTTTACATGTGCCACAATACAGCACCCAGAAAAACTTAAATGACAATTTACAACACAGTTAGCAGCTCTGAAATTAAAGGGACTGAAAGTATTTTTGGTAAGCGTGTAGATTTTCCTATACATTGCTACCCAGAGCCTCACACCAGCTTCTGCATTTCTTAGGTTGGGATGATCCCGGTTTAAGCTACTTTCATCACCTTCCAACTATAACATCGGTAAACCCGTCCGTACTACAATAGAGGCTCAAATTCACTAGTCTAAAACTGTCTTGAACAGTGTGTACACATAAGAGAACATCAAAATGGGAAACATCCTTTACGACGCAACTTTTACCACGCAGTGCCTTTACAACGCAGGTTTTTCAACGCAAGTCATTACAACGAATTACGCTGGGGGGCACTGTAGGATAGGTAATAGTCTAATTTACTATCCAACACCTTTCCTACTATCCACCGGGACTGGAGTTGGAATAGTAAATTAAACTATTCACTATCCAGCACCCCCCAACGCAGGTCGTTGTAACGACTTGCGTTGAAAAACCTGCATTGTAAAGGCATGCGTGGTAAAAGCATGAGTTGTAACAACGTACTTTCCAGCAAAATTAGTTTTGCTAGGTTCCTAAAGTTACGACAGGTATACTTGAGACCAGGTGGCGATTTAGAGGATACCCGCTGCAATTATGAGGTAGGGGAGGACAAAATTATGTAGAAGAAAAGACAAAATATGTGACATAATGCAGCCCGACACCCAATCACTGCAATCTACAAAAGAAAGATTAACAATCAACCTTTGAGAAGGGCCTTTCACTACCCCACAACACGTGTTGCTGCGTTTTTAGTAACTTTTGGTCTGTTGGAGCTAGAAACATTGTTCAAATCTGCAAATTACGCAACAAATGATGGATTATGTGGCAAATGCTGAAAATCCATAATGATGAGGAAACATCGAGGCTGAAAAAATGCATAATTCCGGTGGCCCATCAAGAGTGATGGCCATCTGAGGTGAAATGAAGTCTTATTAAACTCTTATTTTATTTGCCTATATAGGGTTACATATAGTTTATATTTCAGCTGTTAAATCCAGAAGTTGGCATTACACCACACTAGACCGAAGGGCTGGCAAAATCACGACATGTGCCCAGTCACCTGAGCATGAGGACGTGGCCCTGCACATATGATGAATGAACACAAGGAAACTGGCAGTTCTTTTGAAATTTGGTTTTTAAGCAAGTTCAATTATGTGCACAACCTTGGAGATGGCTTCTGGTAAGAAAAGCTGAAGGGGCAAATCTGGTGGGACCTGCTTCTGTGCAAGCCTTGTAAAGACCTGGTCGCACAGTGATGCAAACACCTAAAAATGACAATTCAGTCAGGAGTATACTGTTTAAACATATTTTTTTAAACTACCACTATCATGTGCAAAAACCAATAGGTCTGTCCGTAGCAATTGTGAGGTCGTTTTTGTTTACTTAATTTGAAAACCTGTAATATAAAATAAATAAACATTCCAGAGCCCAACACAACAACACATACACTGAAGTGTACTCCTTCTCATGATCCTGTGCACATGTGATCAAACAAAATGCTCTCATTCACAGCGCGGACAGCCGGTGAATGAAGTGGGTTGACCAACTACTGTGTAATCTGAAGTCACAGGGCAGTAGATGAGCTGTACAATGAATAAGAGATGTGCAACTCTACTTCGCAGAACCCTTGCTCAACTATTAAATGATAAAAATCAAGGAGCAGCTCCAGTGGAATTGCTAATGGTATTTAAAGCAAGTTGGGCAAAAATGAACAGCGTTTCCATACATAGAACGAAGTGAGCATCTCCCGGTTTGCACACTGAAAGTGTTCAGACCTGAAGCGCTTTGCAATTTCTGGCTCTAAAGGTGGGGAATGAGGGCACAGTGAGGTTTTGCTAGCTGTGGGGATGCCACAACACCTAATAAGCAAAATGAATTTTTTAAAGGCGCATAAGCTGGCACTGGAGATTAGAGAACAGTGAGGGAGATTTAAATTGGGAGCCAAGGAAGGTCGAACTATTGGTACTCACAGCTCAGATCTTTTGGCCCTACTTTCGGTTTGAGAAGGAAAGGGCTTTTACAGGTTATTTTGTAAGAAAATAAGTGTTGGGCTCTCATCAGGAGGCAGCTTGCACAAGGTCATTTCTCCTGATAGCACCACCTAAACCAAAATAGAAAGTGGTGCGAAAATGTGGTGCAATGGCAAGAGCTGCCGACCTCGGAGCTTGGGAACGAGGCTCGAGGTTCGGCGTTAGCTCAACATTAGCAGCTGAAATCAGTGGTTAATTTGTTTGTATGAGATGCTCTTTAACTTGACTTAACCTATAATTGAAATGTCTGCCTGTTGCCTATTCCACTCGTCTGCAGCAAGCCAGCGTTGTCTTAGGGGCCAAAGCAGAGGAGTCTCGTATGCAACTCCGAGACAAGAAGCCTTTAGTTAAGACATTGCCCGCCTTGCGGGTGTTCGAGCAGTGGAGGGGAGGGGGCGGGAGTTGGACAGGGAGTAGGAGGTACAGAGCAGTTTAAAAGGTATACTGCGATGCTCCGAGAAAAAAAAACACAAAGCCACATGAAGGGCGTAGATGGGGGAGGGAGGGTAAACAAAGGAGGAAGAGTAATATATGTAAATGATTAAAAAGACAAAGTTGATTCAGACGCACTGAAAGTGTTCAGGCCTGAACACTCTTGGCGGAGGGGGGCAGGGGAGCGGATTCCTTTGAAGTGTAATGGGGGGCGGGGGAGCAGATTCCTTTGAAGTCTGATGCCGAGGCTCAGACAAATGGTGTGCGATGTGGCTGGCGATGTGCACGCGCCTGGCTCACATGAACTGTACCTAATCCGCAGTTTGGGTGCACTTTTGAAAGCTTTACTATAATCTCGCCAAACAAGCATTGCTAAAGCAATGCCTGAGGCTCGACCTAAAAACGTTATTTGCACTAGTACTATGGGGAAATGTAGCGAAAGGGATGGACATTGGGACCTTGTATTGGAAAGACAACAGGAAGAAAAGATAATGCATGGTTAGGCATGGAATATTAAAGATGTAACTCAAATGTACTAAATTCCAGCATAAATTGATCTTTCAGTCATAGCATGCCTCCCTGGACTCCAGATTAGGACAGCCTTAGCAGAGCCGAAATCCTATACATCGAAGATCTTCTACGAGGACAGAAACAGCAGAAAGGAAGACAATATTCACACAGCGATGAACTCTGACCCCCAAGTAAAATAGACACATGCTGCCAGGAAAGACCGGGTGCAAACCATCACAGGAATGGAACACACTTATCCATGTGCACCGTTGTCAAACATGGCATAACTGTTCCAAATAAACTGTGTGTGCTATTTCTTTCTGACCTTCTCTAGAAGTTATTTCCATTTATTTCCTCAACAGGTTGCTGCCATGTTGGAAAGGGGAGCTCTGAGTCAGAGCAACTCTTCCATGTTGATTTGAAGCAACCAATTGTAATTCGTTGGCCCGATATTTTGATGGACATGTTTATTCCAAGCTGATCAGGTTCTATCATCAGCCCGCCCTTCTTGCCTTGACAGCGCAATGAGTGATGGGATGCCGGCTCAGGTCTGATGGAAAAAATCCTTCTACCTTCCCTCACTAGGCTCATTGATGCTTGGGGAATAACCAATCTTGCTTGCATGTTCAGGCAGAGGGGTCATTGGAGGCACTTGAGTTCCAAGGATTGGGACAGCAGTGCTATGCCACCAACCCCACAATGAAATTATAGACAGGTCACTTTCTTCCACACAATAGGACCCATTTCCCTCTCCTAAATTGATGAGTGAGTTCTTCAATCTTTGTTTACGGGTGGGGATGGGGGTGCAGAGTTGGGCTGAGTCACAGCTGGAACTACTGCCATTCCAGAACGAAGTGGCTCCATAACTGCCTGATGTCAAAATGAAGCAGCTGCGGAAAACCTGGTGAAGGGAGGCTTACACTACCTCCTGCCAAGGTCTAGATGAAGGCCGTAGGAAATTATTTCTGAAAATAATCCACAGCAATTTGATTCAATGCAATTTTCTGGTCACAAAGCAATTGCTGAGATTTTCCAGTCTGGATTAAAAAAGCGCGTTGACAGTTATTGGAAATGTGCATAATAGTCTTCATACCCCCAATTGCAGCTCCAAAAATGATTACATCTACCCCCTCGCCATCCTCTTTAATCTGCAGCTCTACCAAAGGCAATGGAATTCATGAGGTGAGACCGGAGTCTTCCCCTGGAGTCATTGGAGCTCCCAAGGTATACCTCAGCTTTGATCGATGCCACTGATAAAGATGGTGGCACTTTCTAAGACCATAGATATTGCAAACAAAAAAGTGGCCTATAAAGTAGGTCTGTCCTACTTAACTGCTGATGTCAGCAGCAAGACCACATAGCTCCCCAGTTATCTGCAATGTTGCTAATTAAGATCTCCAGAATTCAAAGTATTTGCTGGAGAGATCGATCTTTCTGTGCCTTTTTCCTGAGGCTTTGGAACGCTCTACTTAAGGATCCATGTATGCTTCCGGAACACCGCTACTTTCGATAAACTTGTCACGTTTGCAGCTGACTCTAATCCTCAGAGTTTTTATTATGGAGTCATTATTCACTATAGAACCCTTGTGTGGAAATGTGTTACATAGTATCTGGATGCTGTCAGATTTGGGGTTCTTAAAGAACCAGGGACCTCCAAATTGCTGTCTTCTTGGGGAACAACTATGCTGCACGGACAGATATCCTGAGTATCCTGAGTCTTGGATTGTGGGGATAGGAAATATATTTTTTGAGCATAGTTTGCATAAGCTTCTTTACCCCTCCAATCTCAAATAACCGCCATCCATGGAGACATACCCCATGTAAAGTTCACATCGACCTGGTGTCTCGACCGGAGACCAATCCGGCAGTCAGAAGCAGTAAAACCCCACAAATGGGAGGTAAACAGTACCAGGTGAGGCAGAGCACCATCTGGTTCAATGGGCTATCCTCCAGTGCCATTTAGCTCTTCACAAAGCTTTGCAAACAAAGCCTGGAGCAATGGTAGTGGCAGCTGCCAAGCGGATCAGAGTGCATGGAAGGCCATCTATCCCAATCTGATCCCTGGTGCATCAACACTAAGGGCCTCATTAGGATGACGGGCTGACTTCGTTCTCCCGCCATCCTATCGGAAATCGGGACCGCCCGCCATAAGGGCAGGGGTCCCGTGGGGAGTATTAGGATGTGCCCGCCACAGTGGCGGGCACATCCTGCATTTTTATCATTGTGTCATCTCAGCACCGCCTGCCACAATGATAAAAATGCGCATTTACATTAACAAAGCAGCAGGCACCGTACGGTGTATATGCAGGGGGGTACTACAGGTACCCCCCCGTGTGCACCCCCGACCTGTCCTTCACTCTGGGGCCCGCAGGGGGCCCCCCGAAGTGAAAACCGCATACCTTTGCAGCCACGGAAAGGCATCCTTTTTGTGCAATCCTTTTTGGGCAATGCTAATATGGCTGGCGGTGCCTAATAGACACCGCCACCATATTAAACCAAGGCGACCGGGGCGGAAAAGCGGCGGACGGTCTTTCCGTCCACCACGGTCACCCCCTCCATGCTAATATGGCAGGGGTGATTAAGGGTAGGATGGCTGGCGGACTACCCCCGCCAGGCCGGCGGGGGCGATCCGCCCACCATCCTAATGGGCCCCTAAGTTAGGGTAGTTGGCATTGACTTTGTGCAACCTCATAATGTACCACCTTCAGATATAAACACAAATTATGACTAATGGAATCTTCTCTCTGCTACTCATGCTGGCTAGTTTAATAATTGACACACACTCCTCAAAACTAAACATGACTCTAGCTGGATGAATCAAATTACTAAGTTAGAGGTAGACTTTTTATATGTCAACTCAGTGAGCTTCTAGACACCATCTGAACTCAATCTCCAATGTTTTTATGATTTGAAACAAGATGGTGGCATTGCTTATCTGCACAAAAGAAAGAAGGCACCAAACAATAAAATTCTCAAAAAAACTTAACATATTCAAATATGGTATGCATATATACACAAATGTATAAAAACACCAAGTAATCTTCTGAAATATGGGTATCAAGGTAAACAGTGGTTTAATAACTGAGGCACTGTTTGTGTATGTTTGTGGTATTTCTACTGTGTAAACCTAGTCAAAAGGCAATGAGAGGAGAGGTAGTTGGTTTATGGACTATTGGAAGAGATCAGTCTTCAACTCTTTCCAAAATTGGTGTAGCATTGGGACAGTCCTAGTGGACATGAATGGATGTTCCAGATTGTGGTTGCGTAGGTTTAAAATCCTGCTGCCTTGTTTTTTCTTTTTCACACCTCTTGGTCTGCAGACTAATGGTATCCTGGCTGTGGGTGTGCAGGGAGCCACCAGAGATAATGTTCTTGTCTGCAAGATAAGCTGCGGAGCTGGTCTTGATGGCTTTGTAAATGATTCACCTGGTCTTGAAGATGGTGCGGGCTGGAAATAGGTACCAATGAGCTTCCATCAGGCTATGATCAGAAATATTACATTTTATAACCAGCTAGGGACATATGTGCAGCACACTCATCCTTATTGAAATATGTAATGGACTGCCCTATTCAGAGCCAGCAATATAAGTGTGTGAATAAATGTCTAACAATGTTAGCATTAGTCACAGCAAATAAGTATGAAAATCAGTGATGTGTGTCCCTGCCCTTTGGTGCCCGATTGCTATGGACTGAAAACACTGTCTGATTGGTTGAGCTCGGTATTGTAGTGAAAGCTGAGCTGCTTCCAACAAATTGTAGCGGGGAGAACACCGCCAGAAGGGGGCACCAATTTGCCTCTAAATGCAACTACTGTATGACCCTCTGACATTGAGTACGAAACTTTGATTCATGCATTAAGACAGAAATATTGCATATTTGTATTTGTCTACTTGAACCAGTGCTTAATTTGAGCCGGTGGTTTACAGTGCTCGGCACCAGCACTTTATTACCAGCACCGTCCATCACTTAATTGCTTGAACCTGCACCTATGATAGCTGCCACATGGTGGTGCTGTTTGTGTAATTTAAACATGAGCAGAAAAACTGTTGGTTGTTAATTCAATATACATTAACCCCTCCCATGCTGGTGACGGAACCGTTCCGTCACAAGCACAGCTCAAACGAGGCTCGTGACGGAGCAGTTCCCTCACGAGCACGGGAGCGCTGCAGCGAAGGTGTTAAAAACGACTAATACCTGCCACCCGATCCATTCTTAAAAGTTTGGCAGCCTCGAGCAGTCTGATTGTCACACATAAGTGTGATGGTTAATAGTTGTGTAAGTGCAGCGGCAATGTGTTGTGCAAATTGTGGAGGCCTCCTAACGGAAAAGCTTTGCATCATGTCTAAGCATAGTAATTTGTACAGGAAGGGCACGCTTCATGTACAAAACCTATTCTAGACTCATGCGCTAAGGTGTGTGCCTGGCGCGCGACAGCTGAAATCAGCACAGGCGCAAGGTAAATGGAAGGAGAGAGCTATATCTCTGAAGCTGTGACGCTCTCCTGCTCCCTCCTTGTTGCGCAACGCAGCACAGCCTCGCAGGGGGCTGTGCTGCATTGCGCTGATTTTTTTTTTTAATCTCCCCCTTCGTGTAAACGTAAGTTATGTTAATATTGGACAAAGGCAAGTGGAAGGTATTTCAGCTAATGTACATAATTGGACTGATTATTTTAGTCTGCTCTATAAGCTTCTGCTAAACCTTCCAATCCACAATATGATTTTCATGTAGTGCCTATATCACTACTCAAGATCAAACGTGACACCTTTTGAGTGTAACTAAACTTAGAACTCCGACTGGGTCTCCAGTATTGACAGTAAAGAATATTTGTGTCTTCTTGATCCATAGAAGAACATTTTCCTGCCTTTGGCAAAGCATAGGTCCGAAGTCCTTTCTTTAAACAAGAGTAGGTTATAAGCTCCTTCTAAAGTAGTAAACTTCTAGTTCACCGCAAGATATATTAATCACGAGGGTTCCCTGCATCTGTGCTTCCTGTGTGATCCTAATCCCAATATGTCTGAGCTGGTGTCCGGAAAGGGCTCTCAGGGCCCGATTCACAGAACTAACTTAAGACAAAATCCTAAACTTACTACTTTTGGTATTCACAGAAATTAGGATTTTTTTTCTTAAAACAGACTTAAGACAGACTTGTTAGGATTCTGTCTTAAGTCTGTCTTAAGTCTGTTTTAAGACAAAATCCTAACTTCTGTGAATACCTAAAGTAGTAAGTTTAGGATTTTGTCTTAAGTTAGTTCTGTGAATCAGCCCCACCATGCCCTGAAGCGACTGAAAAGTTAGCATCATACACAATGTTCAAAATAAATACATTTAGCAATGTGAACTGTGCACTTTTTGTGCAGACATACTATATGAATACGTCTAATCATTATTAATGATCCAGTTTAAAATGGATTATGGAAAAATACATGGCTATTTCCCCCATGCCATTGTGCATAGTTTCATTTTATATACAGTAGATCTGTGTCCCTCCTCATCAAGAGTCGATTTTCAATTGATCTATCACAGGTCCCTGAGGTTTTGCTGCTCTGAAACACAAAGGAGGCCAAGCGCTACAGTGCTTAGCTGGAGTAACAGGGTCTATTGAGTGGCTCTGAAGCAGGAAGCGACTGCTTGCCCACAGAAAGGAGCTGCATGTAAGGGGATACCCACACCGGGGAGCAGGGCAGGTGAATCCAGTTAACTCCTCCTGGTTGTGAATGAGGACAGCGTAATTTGAACTCCCAGTGAGCAGTCCCAAACAACCACGAGGTTTCGGCTCAGTCTATCAATTGCCACCTTCATCACGTCGAGACACCATATGGCAAGTTACATTCTAAGAAGCCAACCACCCCTCCCCTGCTCGCCAGCCCCCACATATGGCACTTCCACCTCAAGTGCATGCTGCTACATATTATTAGGCCTTTCTGAAAGGCTAATGTTACTGCATCCCTTCACAGGCGAAAGGTTACATCGAGTGCGTCGGCTCCTCTCTCTGCCGCTGTCCTGAGGATCCTTTAGCTCCTCACTGGGTTTTCTCTTCAACTGGCTGTTCCTCCAGGAAGAGACTGCCAGATTCAGCAGGGGAGAGCGAGAAACAAAGGAGGAGAGCTAAGAGAGTACACTTCACGTCAACTTTACACCTACGGGGCTTTTAGGACAAGAATAGCGCTTGCCGCTCCAAGGCCGGAAGATCTCATTTTCTTTTCTTTGTCTTTCTTTGTGAAGAAAGAAAGGGATAAAATACTGCTCGACTTGAACACAGTGTGTTCTTGGTATTAAATTGCCCAGTGTGTTGACAGAGAGGAAGAACGCATTATCTGCTGCCCTCGCCTGCAGGCATATTGTTTTGTGTAAGCGATGTAGGGCAGTGTTATTTTACAAAATTGAGAAAGGGAAAAATAGGTATCAGAAATGAATACTATAAGTGTGCCCAGTTCATAGAGGGAGGGTTTCCGATGAGAAGGTGAGGTTACCATCGATCCGCTTCATGTTGCGTGCTGCCCTACTTAATGCAAGGTGGGGGTATATTTGTGTTTAATCAGCAGGCATTGGTTCTTGGAGTCATTCCTCTTGACTGAGTACCAGGAGTGAGGTTGGGGCGGCGCCACTTTGGTACAGAGAGTGAGAAAAGAAATTGCCCTCATTCAGTTAGTAGCGAGGCCACATAGAATTTGTAGTTTATGGTCGCCGCCTGAGTGAGGTATGGGAACAGTTTTTTTTCTGCTGACACTACAACATCACAGACTTTATCATTTAAAGTGGGGTGGGAACGCTGTCTCGTTGGGAGTGGAACCAACCAAATTAACGTAGAGAATTGCACAGCGGCCAGGGTGCCTGACTCCGGACCACAGGGTTCACTGTTCGATCCCCGGCGGCAGGTTAGCCCAGCACCATGTGACTCTTGGCAATAGCTCACTTAATCTTCCCGAGGGCCCCCAGCGCCGGGACACCACTTCGGAGGTAGCTGTGCACTTTACAAATACTGGTATTTCATTTATTTTCATTTCATTGTTGGGCTTGGCCAATAGACTTCAGCAAGAGGTTGCCAAGAGTGCAAGTTGCCTCCTTGCTTGCCTCTTTTTTTAAATCTCAGTCGATGTCCTTGCTGTACATGGTCTCATCCGTCGTAAAGGCAGCAGCTGCACAGAAAGTAAACCAGTTTGGACTTTGCTCATTCCGGAGACCCCAACAATAAGTAAGTGACTTTTGAGGGGCTAAAGACGAGACAAGGAGTCAGCCTTATGGTGTTATTCAGGGTCACATAACATGTTATGTCACTTACGCTAACCCTGGCATTTTGGTAAATTGATGTCCATGGCTGGGCACAACCAGAATTATCTCAGTTTCTGTAATTTTAAAACTCAGGAAACCCTCCCCAGTTCCGATACTCATGAGCATCCGAAGATATTTGAGATGAAAGTGTATCTGCAGGTTGGTTTTATCCATTTGAATTTGTCAATTGGTCAAAATTTAAAATGTGATGGAACAAAATGGAGTTCCATGTGCATGCCGCCTGACCCCAGTATAAGAATGCTACACAGTCACAGGTAATAATAACAATTCCTATGTATAACGCACAAACATATCACCCTTTTAAGGGTTTGAAAGCGCTGGGGGCGGTCAGGGAGATTTAGTGAGCTACTGCCAGAGTAACATGATGCTGAGCTGAGCTGCTGCTGGTGAACAAACCGTGAGCCCTGTGCTCCGGAGTCAGCCGCTCTGGCCGCTGCACCACACCTCTCCCATATATTCAGTACACATTTTACCTTAGCCCTGAGGAAACCAAGCATTGAATGACAAGGGGTGTGACATCCAACTTTCCACATGGCGGCTGCTCAGACATTCCACATGCCCTCTTTCCTAAACATTCCATGGGATATGGACGTGAACGGAGGCTGAGAAACACATGAACAGAAAAAAGTTAGAAGGGTACTGGGAAATTATTACTAAACCTCTGGACCGCAAACTCTATTTTCAATTTAGATGTGGTACACTTCCCATAGGGGACTTTACCAAAAAGTGGGGAACGGATAGATCGGGGTTTTGCGCTAACTGTCACGGCACCGGGGGAAAGTCTGAATCACTTTTTGTATGTGTGCCCACTATACTCAGCCCCCAGAACCAAATGGCTCAAACCAGTATGTAGACAACTAGGCACCAGATCGGCTGTTGAAGCCTTGAGACTGTTAAAAACTAATCTGGATCCGCTTATTGTTGTGGGGGTTGCTAAGTTTCTCGGGTGGGCTTGGGTGATCAGATGTAGGTTTATTAAAAATAATTTAGTGGAGATTGTTTAAATTTAGCATATACTGTGGTAGTATGGTCGTGTTCGACACCTTTTTAAACTTTTGTATAGCTTTGTATGAAGTCAACTCGATGCCGATGATTTAATACTGGTTTTATATGTTTTATGTGTATTGTGTATTTATGTCTTTTATGATGAATTAATCGAATTAAGACTTCTTGAACTGAACATGAACAGAAAAAAGTAAGCAAAACTCCAAACTTGACCATTTGTAGTATCAAAAAGTAATGTATTAGAATACTCAATGCCTGTATCTAATTTGCACCCACCATTAGTATCCAATTCATTTTTACACCTAAAACTATTAAAATCATTCTTTTTGAAGTACACCTTTTTTTATTTAACAAGTTAAAAACACAGGTAAATGTATACACGCAGAGTTACACAATAAAGCACAAATCTGAAATAGTGGGCAGAATGGCTCAGTGAGTTGAAAGTTCATGGCTGAAACCAGTTGCTGTTCTGTTAGCCACAAGTACAAAACCAGGTCTGGCCAACTCAAGCTTCCGGGCTTTTGAGGGTTGGTAAAGTGAGTGCCATAACACTGGATAATAATTACAATAACTGTTCATTACAGTGGTTAGAAGCATCATTTGTGTGGTACGAGGCGCTATACCAAAATAAACTGTTTATTGCAAGTATATAAACAATACCATTTTGATTGTCATTGTAAGTCTCTTGCTGGAACTACAGACCCAACAAAAAATAAACCTTTCGGCAGTCAGAAGTCCCAGCTGCGTCTAGTTTGCTTTCTGTGACCAGACACACGTTTTTTGGCATTTATTGAGTTATCCCCTCTGCTCTTGAACATTGTAAATCGCACCCTCCCTTCTCTGGGTGCTAACTATATCCTGTATTTTTCTTTTTCATATATGACTCTATTTATATTACTGTGCTGCTCTCTGAAAATTTATAAAGCGCTCTGATGCCCGTCAAGTTTGCGCTATAAAAAACTTTCAAATAAATAAATACTTGCATGAAGTCCGTGTTTTAAATCTAGCGACTGAGATGTATTTTCTATTTTGTTTAGTTCATTTCGTGACAAAAACGTTACGAGTCATTGCCTGTGCGACTTCTTTTAATCTTGCAGAAGCAAGGCTGCACCACGCCACATCTCGAGAGGCGGGAGCGACGGCAGCATACAAACGATATTCTGTGGTTTTACTGAGCAAGGGACGGGTGCTGGGGGTGAAACGTGCTGAGAGATTTTTATTATGTGGGAAAGAAAGGACAAGACATTAGGAAACATCTGGACAATTAATCTTGCAAATCTAGGCCGATACACTAATGGTCTGCAACGTTACTCAAGGCTCCAGTAAAAAAAAGCATTTGTTAACATGACGCAGTAAATTATTAGCGCCAAATATAAATATGTATATTTAATAATTCATAGGTGTTTCACTTGAACCTTTCTTTTACACTTTTTGAGAAGAAGTAAAAAAAAAATAACGCCAGGAGAAACATTTCTGGGATGAACCAGACAGTTGTCCCCGAGGGCCGCATTGTGTTTTTTCTTTGAATTTGTAATTGCAGTGGCGTGGCTCACGTTCACCAAATGAGGCCTCCGTCTTTCAAGGTAGCCCGAGACGTGAGGTGAGGTCGAGAAGTTTCCTCGCCCATTGTTGTGTCCTGCGGGTCTCCGATTACTTGCTGGGGTCCCCAAGCATCTGGTGGCCCGGGCACCTCTCGGCGGCATGCGGATGCAATGTGCTGTCTTGCCTTCAGCCTCGCCACACAATGGCAGGTGAACAAAAAGATGCGGGGTAGGGGACACTCTCAGACAGGGGCTGCGGAAACCCGATCCCGCCCAACGCGTGCTATTGTTGGGACGATACATGTACTGCAGGCGGTAATGACAACCCTGAACTTATTAAGGAGCTCAAAATGGGGTTCAGATTTCAGAATGCATGCTGGCTGGGCGCTGTGTGCTCAGTTTCCCTCCCGGTGTAGCGTCGCCTTTGGGATCCACCAAACACATGCCGGGCGGAAGGCAGCAGATGGGGAGCCTGGGGCTTCAAAGTAGGCTGACCAGAATTTCAAAGCCAAACGCATTTGCAATGCAATAGGTCTCGCATTATTGAAGTTTGAGCTATCGGCATTGCTAAATAATGCAACGCCAATAGCTCAAACTTTAATAATGCGAAACCTATTGCATTGCAAATGCTTGTTGCTAATACTATAGTAAAAAACATTCAAAGATGGATTTTTTTTTTGCCCACATGTGCGTCCATACACATGGAGCCCTCTTTGTGTTGTGTTGTATTGTAACATGTATACAGCACTTACTACTACTATGTAGTACGTAGGAAAACTTACCTAAAGGAGTAGCACGCTACACTGAGAAGGGTGTGTGATTGTAAGGATCGTGGAGCATATTATCAAGGGGTTTATTTCTGCTTGTTTGGCTTTAAAAGCCAAGAAAGTGGAGATAAAATTATCTCCCTATTACCTAGCTGTTGCTAACACCAGTTAGCGACAGCTAGTAGGAGATAGCCACCATCTTGGGCCCCGCTTTGCATGTCAGTGATATTTATCACTAATGACATGCAAAGTGGGCATGCCAAGATGTTAGCGACTGGAAACAGTCGCTAACATCGCTATCTCCTATTACCAACTTTTGGAGATATTCGCGCTAAGCGCGAATATCTCCAAAAGCTAACACCTGCCCTGAGCAGTTCTTAGCCATGTCCAATGGTAGGTGAATAACATGGCTACGAGCATTAGCTCGTTAATGCATGAATATCGCGGACTTTTCAGCGATATTCATTCATTTCGGCCGATTTTGATCGCTTAGGAGATAAACCTTGATAATAGCAAGGTTCCTAAGCGATAAAAATCGCCGCAGCTTGGCGATAAAAATATCGCCGCTAAACCAACATAGCGATAATTATCGCTAGTTGTTGGTAATATGCCCCCTTGTGTTTGTTTTGATCCTATGTGGGAAGTGTTTCAATGTCATGTGTGATGACCACCGAGGTGCAGTCATTGTGTTCTGGGATGCAGCGCTTAGCAGTGTGATGGATGAAGAGGTGTGAGACACAGGCTCGCAGTGTATGGATTTCGGTTGCTAGCATTGAGCAGCTCTGATGGTCCCTTTGATGGTATTTCTTATTTCATAGTCCACTTAGCTGATTAGTGCACTGGGCAGTCCATTCTTTTTTTTTTTTTTTATAAACAACTTTATTGGATATTTAAAACAGCAAAGCAAATTCATTGGTTGCAGCTCATTAAACAACACATACAGCGGTGTATAGTCAGTAGTTCGTATAGATCGGGTCAGACTTCTCCAGTCCATTTATACATCTTGTGACAATTGATATAGAGGCATAACACAAGCAGTACAACACAAATCATGGTGGAACTAGATAAAACTATTTCCCCCAAATTCTATGGAACAGTTCTGTTGCTCCCGAGCTTCAAACAGGGCCTCCTCCTGGGTACCGCACCACTCAATCTTCACCCCTTCACAGTAGGTGGCGCAGCACGGGACCAGTATCTCGCTATGTCCCTTTTGGCCACTGCTACCGCCGTCCCCAGCAGGCGCTTGTCCGTCCTGTAGCCATCTAGGCCATCAAAGACCCCCAGCAACATCCGCAGTGGCTCATGGGGGACTACCCAACCCAGGGCCTGCGTGAGCCCACGATCAACTCCCCTCCAGAACCTCGCCAATTCGGGGCACAGCCACACCATGTGGTAGAAATCCACGGGGCCGAGCCGCATCTCAGGCAGTCCAGGGAGGGTCGCAGGCGGGTGCGAAAGAGTCGTTCTGGGGAGAGATAGACCGCATTAGGTGGTAAATTTGTACCAGACGTAGCTTGGCAGATGTGGTTAGGGTTCTGGGTGCCATAAGGGCATCTCTCTAGTCCGCCTCCTCCAGGGGACCCACCCAGTCCTCCCAGCGAGCGCGCAGCATGCCCAGGGACGCAGGGCTATTATTTACTAGGGAGCGGTAGATGCGGGACACTCCTCCCCTACCCAGGTTCCCCATCATCACCTGGGCTTCCAGTGGACTGAATTCTGGGAGGGGGGGCCGGCAATGGGAGATGTGTTTGGATAGCGTGGCACAGCTGCATATACCTAAAGTGCTGGGCATGGGAGAGGGCATGGTTCCGCTGTAGGTCTGCGAAGGTTCAGATATGGTCTCCAACCCAGACATCCCCCAGAACCGAGATGCCAACCAGATCCCACCGGTGGAATCCATTCAAGGCCGCTACCTCCCGGACCCAGGTGCCGTATCAGAGCGGTGTTTGTCTAGTGAGTTTACGGTTCCAACCCGTGTGGCGCAGAGCTGCCCGCCATGCCAAGAGGACCGTTCTAGTAATAGGTGCCATAGTTTGCGGCACAGGGCTGCCATATAAGAACGCTTGGATCCGTGAGAAATCCGTCGCCTCTAGTTCCACCTGGTATGCTGGGTCGGACCAGCCGCCCGCATACCAGTCGTGGATGACGATCAGGTTGGTGGCAAGATAGTAGAGGAAGAGGTGAGTCCCCCCCAATCCCACATCATAGGGGGGATACGGGTGTGCGCCAGGGATAAACGCGGGCGACCAACCCCCAGAGGAAACGAGTCAGAAGTCCATCCAGTTCGCGGAATCAGGTGCGGTAGAGGGGGAGGGAAATGTTTTGCAAGACGTAGAGAAAATGCGGGAGGACCATCATTTTAAAGAGGGCGCTTCTCCCTAGGGGGTTGAGGGGAAGGGTTTGCCACTTTTTAAGATTGGCCTTTGTTTGGGCAACCAAAGGGGCAATATTCAGCGCCCATTCGAGCTCCGGCAGAAGGGTCACCCATATCCCTAGGTATTTGACCGATTGGTGTCTTCGAGGGATTGTCGACTGCCAGTCATAGCAGTCCCTCGAGGGGTGTAGTGGAACCAATCTGGACTTGGCCGCGTTGAGCTGGAGTCCGGGGACTCTTTCGAAAGCCGCGATAGATTGCAAGCTCCTGGGGCCTGAGGTCGCTGGATTCGCTAGATATAGGACCACATCGTCAGCGTAGAGGGCTATTTTATGTACTTGACTCTCTTTCCAGGCCCACCCTTTGACAAGGGGGTCCTGCCGAATAACCGCTGCCAGGGGCTCCATCGCTAGTGCGAAGAGGAGTGGTGAAAGGGGACACCCCTGTCGCGTACCTCTACGGATCGGAAAGGCCTCAGAGAGCACCCTGTTAATTAGCACCCGGGCCCTAGGGTTGGCATAGAAGACCCTGATGAGACGGCGGAACAGGGGGCCAAAACCCATCGTCTCCAGCCCATCCTGCAGGTAATCCCAGTTCACCGTGTCGAAGGCCTTCCCAAAGTCAAGGAAGAGGAGGGCCAGATAAGAGGATAGGCGAGCACGGTGGTCCAAGGCCAAATGGAGGTGCTGGATGCAATGGCGAGTGCCCCTGGCAGGCATGAACCCGCATTGGTCTGTATGAACCAGATCCTGCCGGAGGTGCTTAAGCCTCTGGGCCAGTATGGTGGCATAGAGCTTGATCTCAGTATTAATAAGCAAAATTGGGCGGTATTCTGCACAGTTCATGGATGGTGGATGGGTCTTGGGGATGACTACAATCGTAGCCAGATCGGATTCGGGGGGACGGAGCCGGTGTCAGCCACATGGTGGGAAAGAGCCAATAGCCGGGGAGCCAGGCTGTCCCGGAAGGCGGCATAGTATTCTTGCGGGAACCCGTCGGGCCAGGCGTCTTGCTGGGGTGCAGGAGGGGGATGGCCTCCAGCACTTCATCCAAGGTGAAGGGGCAGTCTAAGGCCTCCATGGAGTCCCGCGGCAGAGAGGGGAGTCGGGCACGCGCCTCATCCAGCAGGGCGGTCAGGGAGTTTTCAGCTGGTTGTGCCGCATAGAGGTTCGCGTAGAATTGTGCAAAAACTCCGGCTATGGCCTCAGAGGTCACGTGGAGGGTACCGTCATGCGCCCGGACCTCTGGATAATACGATGAACTTTGGGATACGAGACTAGGTTGTGAAGAAGTTTGCCATTTTTGTCGCCCCATCCGTACACCCGCGCTACCGATGAGCCCCACAGCATCTGGGCCGAGTTCAGCAAAATCTGCCGGATTTCCTCTCGAACCAATGCTAACTGTCGGGTGGGGTCCGCGCGTCCAGTGAGTGTTTGCTTCGCCTCCAGCCGCACCCCTCGGGACTCCAGCTCCACGAGTCGGGCCAGTTGATCCGCCCTTTTGGCGTTCACCAGCCTCTGTGCCACCCCACGAATCACAGCTTTACCGACTTCCCACAGGTTCCCGGGCGACGAGACCGAGCCCTCATTGGCTTAGAAATAGTGAGCTAGTTCATGCTCCAGCGAGTCCACCAGTTTGGGCTCCTGGAGTAACCAGGTGTTAAGGCGCCATTCCACCCTCGGACCCTCTGTGGACGAACCGAGTCAGAGGGAGACGGGGGAGTGGTCCGACAGCCCCTCGAGGCAGAATAGCCACTCCAGAGACCAAGTAACAGTCAGTGGCCGGAAGCAAAATAAGGTCGATGCGGGAGTGGGTGTGATGGGAGGCCGATGTGTGGGTGAATTGCGTCTTGCGGGGGTTCCAAACTCGCCATGCGTCGCAGAGCCCCAGAGTGGAGGCCCATCCCGACAGGGCAGCAGCTGAGGCAGTCCGGGCCGCGGATGGGGTTCCGGTCGTGTCGTACTGGGGCTGCATAACGGCATTAAAGTCACCTCTCACCACCGTGAGGCCCCATGGGAGGGAGGAGAAGATCCCTGTGAGGCAGCGTCATATTGGAGGGAGAAGGGCAGGCGGGATGTAGAGACTTAGGATGTTCAGAGGACACCCTTCCAGCGTGCCCGAGATTACCAGATAGCGTCCTTGTGGGTCGGTGTCGGCCCTAGTGAGGGTGAAAGGAAGGCTTCTTCTAAGCAGGATTGCTACCCCTCGGGACCCATGTGTAAACCCAGAGTGCCAAACCATCGCAAACCCACAGTGGGCCAGGAAGTTACATTGTGTGCCCAGGAGATGGGTCTCCTGGAGGAGAAGGACATCTGCCGCATGATGGTGGGTTGCCCGGAGGATGTCCGCACACTTGATACGGTCCAGGAGACCATTGACGTTCCAGGAAAGAATGTGGAGATGTTTAGTCAGTGTGTATGTCATGTGGGCGAGGAAGATGTGGGGAGACGGAGGGTCATTGGGGGGGACTCCCAGGGAGAGAGGACCAGCAGCAACACACGGGGCTAGGGGGAGACAAGCAGGGTCACCCAGTGGACCAGAAGTGTCAGGGGCCCGAGGGGAAAGTACGGGAAGGGGGGTGGCAGCCACCCACGGCTTCCTCCCCTGGCAGCCCGTAGGCGGCCGAAAATAACAAACCATTGGGTCGTGGGGACTAGGAGTCAGGCGTGGACCCATCCACTGCATTGCGTGGATGGGTCCAAGCGCCTTGAGACCCTCTGGATGGGTAGTGCGCTATACAAATTCCTGAACTTGAACTTGAACTTGCGTGTAAGAGGAGAGCTGCAACTAGCCACTCGCAAGTGGCAACAACATTGGCCGAGGAGCGGCTGAACAGAGTTAAGGCAAAGGGCGGCCCGTAGGCGGGCAAAAACAACCAATCAATTGGAGCCAACGGACTCCCTACCCACCCACAGCCCCCAACTCCCCCACCCTACACTTCAAAACAGGAAGCATCTGTTGCCCCAAATTCAGTCCCACAAACAAAAGCAACCCCCACTAGGGGAAGGGTGCTAAGCTAAAACGGTTAGCCAGGAGCAAGAACAGTCGTCAAGAAATCATTGGGGAGGACCCCCCTCTATAGTACAGGATGAGTACCAACAGTGACAAGCAAGAGTCGTCGGAATAAGCATTACAGGGTAGAAGAAGGGTTACACTCAGAGTTAGGCCTGTGTCCATGGGGTAACGTGGTAGAAACCCTTAGCCCTGAGTTTCAGTAATTGAAGAATTCCAGCAGGTCAGGACAATAGGCCTCCACTGAGCCCGATCACAGCGCCATGGACGTGGATGTGGGCAGTGGGCCCCAGGCCGGAGCACTCAGCCTCGACGGCGCCACTGGTCACGGTCCAGAGTCTCCCTCCAAGCCACGAATCACCGGGCTCCTGGACAGGTCAGAGTCTAACATGGTGCGCGGTAAGATTTCCGCAGGCCCAGGGGCACTGCCCAGGTCAATCAAGGATGAAGTCGACGGTGGAGGGTCAGGTTGCTCTCCCGTGTCTGGGGCGAGGTTCGCCGGACCCCTGGCTCCGGTGAGCGGGACCCCGCCCCCCGGTGTGTGATTTTCCTTCGTGACCTAGTCCTGCGGCACCTGGGCGTGGGTGCAGCGTGGTCCGTTCGCTCGGGGGCCCTCTGGGGCGTGGACCGGGTCACTTGCAGTCGGAGGGGCCTCTCCTCCGTGAGCCAGATCCACGCCGCCTGCGGGGAATCGAAGAAAAGGGTCCTTCCTTGGAAGAACACTTTGAGCTGGGCCGGGAAATTAGAGCCCGTAGTGAAGGTCCATCGCTCTGAGCTTCTGTTTCACCTCGTCATAGGAGCGACGCTGGGACTGGACCTCCCTCAAGTAGTCTGGGAACACCATTATCCTGGATTCTTGATGGTGTAGCGGCCCCAACTCCCTGGCCGCTCTCAGGATGGCGTCCCTGTCATGAAAGTTGAGGACACAGAGGATAAAGGGACGGGCCGGGACTCCCAGGGGTTGGCCTAGGGCCTAAGATTGGTGGGCGCGCTCTATCGCAAACCACGGGGAGAGCCTCTACTTTGGCATCCAGGTGTGGATCCAGTCCTCCAAGAAGATAGCTACGTAGGTCTTCTCCACTCCCTCCGGGAAGCCCAGGCGGCGCATATTGTTCCGGCGCGCACAGTTCTCTGCATCTTCGGCCCGGGGATGAAGCTCCGAGGTCTGCGACTGGAGACAAGCCTTCTGAGACTTAAGGGTGGAGACATCGTCTTCCACAGTAGAGATCCGGGACTCAGCTTCTGTAATTCGCTCTGTGGCCTTGGCGAGGTCCTGGCAAATGAGAGCCACATCGACATGTACTTCTCCTATCTTAGTCTTGACGGACGTTTGGGACGTTGAGATCGCTTGCAGGATAGTCGCTAGGTCCCCTCCGGCAGGGCCAGGGCCAGGTGTCGCTCCTACGCCAGATCCCCGGTCCACCTTGGCGAACGGGTCCATTGTCGTTTGGGATGGATCACTGAAATAATATCGACGGACACAATATCGACTTGCCAGAATATCGTGGACAAAATATCGACAGTCAAAATATCGAGTTTGTATCTACAAACAGGTAAGTACAAAAATATCGAGTACAAAATATCGTTAACAATAATATAGATGTAAAAAATATCGACTTTATTAAAAACAGTGTTAAATTAAATTAATATTAAATTTAAATTACTAAAATATACTTAAAACTACTTAAATTAAATTATAATAATTAAATAATAAATGAAAATAATAAAAATAATTTTTTACAATCTTATTAGTTGACCCTGAACCCTAAAAATACCCCTTTACCCAAAAACCCCAAACTGACCCTGAACCCTAAAAATAACCCTTTACCCAAAAACCCAAAACTGACCCTGAACCCTAAAAATGCCCCTTTACCCAAAAACTGAAAACTGACCCTGAACCCTAAAAATACCCCTTTACCCAAGAACTGAAAACTGACCCTGAACCCTAAAAATGCCCCTTTACCCATGAACTGAAAACTGACCCTGAACCCTAAAAATACCCCTTTACCCATGAACTGAAAACTGACCCTGAACCCTAAAAATGCCCCTTTACCCAAAAACTGAAAACTGACCCTGAACCCCAAAAATACCCCTTTACCCTAAAACTGAAAACTGACCCTGAACCCCAAAAATACCCCTTTACCCTAAAACTGAAAACTGACCCTGAACCCTAAAAATGCTCCTTTACACAAAATGTATCAATATTATTTAATTACCAATTAATTATTAATTAACAATAACAATAAAGTAAATATATTAGAACATTAGCTGTAATTATTTTAATAATTAATATTATTTTTTCCAAATTAATTACTTAAAAATAACACAAAATTAAATATATTAAAAATTTACTCTAATTAATGTAATTAACTAATTACAAATAATTAATTAACAATTAATTACTAATACAAAATATGTTCAAAATTATATTAATTAATTAACTAATTAATATTAATTAATTATCAATTAATTATTAATTAAAAATATGAACAAACATATATTATTTAATTAATTATTATTAAATTACTTCCCACCCTATTCCCCTATAAACCCACAACCCGCTACAGAATTACATTACGCAATTATTATAAAAACAAAATTCATTTAATAAAATATTTTATAACATTAATACACACTATTCACACATATTATTACATAAAAATACACTATAAAATATTATATATTATTAAAAATTCGATATTTTTGCTATCTATATTTTATACAGTCGATATTCCTTCACTTACCTGAAAAACGATATTTTTGTAGTCGATATTATGTCCAGTCGATATTATGTCCAGTCTATATTTAAAACTCGATATTATGTCCAGTCGATATTTTGGAGTCAATATTTTGTCTGTACACCGTTTGGGATGTGGGGCCAGGGGCCGGGAGCGTGCGGGGTTTGCCAATGGGTGCGGGGGGCCACCGAGCCCAGGATGGAGAGGACAGTCGCAAGACAGGTCACCTCAGTCGCTCGATAATCCAAGTGGGTGGTCCTTAGGCCTCTAGCCCACTCATTCCAGGGCTCCGCAGGTGAGGGGCGGCAAGGGCGATGTGCTGTCCGGAGTAGACACTTATGTCTGGTCTGGGTCTCCAAAGGTCGAGCCATGCGCCGCGGCACCCTAGGGGGGGTGGCTTGGGCCTGCCGGTCGAGGTCAGAGAGTGAGATGACTGGACACCCACGGTTGAGGCAAGGGTGCACTTCAGGACAAGGGGGGGCCAACTTGCCCTCCGGCGGACCCACACCCGGTCAACACAGCGGTCCAGACGTCCCGTCGGTCGGGGGGGCTCTGAGGGGTGGGGGGGCAGGGCAGCAGGTTTTATAAATGATAATTTTTAAATGTATTAATTTTTATATTTTTTATACTGATTTACTACATTGTTTTAAACTATTTATTTTTAGATATTTTATTTTTTAAATTACATTACATATTATTAATATAAATTGATTTTTTTTTACAAGATTTAAATTGTAATATTTGTTTTTTAATTTTATATATATTTTTATTTATATATATTTTATATAGCAGGCAATGATATCCTATGGAAGGAAATTCAGAATATTGGTAAGAACGATTAAAATGACTTTTCAGGATCAGTACTGAGCTGAAAGATGCAGCACTGAGGTCTCTCCTGATAACAGGTGAGTAAATCGGAATTCGTAGTGCGGCTGATTTTATAGGAATATTTTAAAGTTCCAAAACTCCACGCTTAGAAGAATTTCCAAGTGAAACCAGTCAATGTTAGCCTATAGAAGGAAATTCAAGTTACTGTAAGTATGGTTAGAATTACTTTTCAGGATCAGAATTGGGCTGAAAGATGCAGCACTGAGGTCTCTCCTGATAACAGCTGAGTAAATCGTAATTTGTTGTTCGGCTGATTTTAGGTGAATATTTTAAAGTTCCAAAACTCCACACTTAGAAGAATTTCCAAGTGAAACCAGTCAATGTTACCCTATAGAAGGAAATTCACTTAGCAGGTAAGTAGTGTTATCGTTACTTTTTCTTACTCAGTGGTGGATCCTGGATCCAGCACGGGTGCATTTCCTGTAAACAGTTGAAAGAATGCGCTTAAGTCATACAGGCGATTTTTTAGGAATATTTGTAGTATATGAAAATAGACGCTTAGAAGCTTTTCTGGTGAAAACCAGACAATGGATTCCTATTGAAGGAAATACAAGTTACTGGTAAGTATGGTTAGAATTACTTTTCAGGGTTAGTGCTGGGCTAAACGATGCAGCATTGTGTTATCTCCTGATAACAGGTGAGTAAATCGGAATTCTTTGTTCGGGTGATTTTAGGTGAATATTTTAAATTTGCAAAACTCCACACTTTAGAAGAATTTCCAAGTGAAACTAGTCAATGTTAGCCTATGGAAGGAAACTCAGGTTACTGGTAAGTATGGTTAGAATTACTTTTCAGGATCAGTACTGGGCTCAAAGATGCTGCACCGAGGTCTCTCCTGATAACAGGTGAGTAAATTGGAATTCGTAGTACATCCAGTAAGCGCCACAGAGCTGCGTAGCAGAAAGATGTAAAAAGGGGCATGGCCTGCACCACCTCTCTGTAAAGCAGCACAGTGGCGCTTCCTGGAAGCACCTGGTGGGCTACTTGGCCCCCATGGTCCCTCAGGTTTGAAGTGGATTTTTTTCCCCAACTTAAAGCGCGGCACAGGGCGTGTTTGCACACATCACGACAGGCCCCTCCCCTCCCTCCCTGTCACCGTTCTAAGTTGAGAGATTAAGTCCCCTTCAATCCTAAGGGTCCCTAGGGTCAAACTAGCCCAGTAGGTACCTCAGTAAGTGCCACAGAGCGGCGTTGCAGCGAGGTGTAAAAAGGGGATTGGCCTCTGAACATCTGTCTGCAACGCAGCTCTCTGATGCATACTGGAGATACCTGTTGGCCTATTTGACCCTCAGGGACCCTCGATATTGAAAGAGAATTATTTCCCCAACTTAAAACGTGCCACAGGGCGCGTTTGCACAGTGGTGAAGGAAGGAGGAGTGGCCTATGGTGATATGTCTGCAAGCACACCCTGTGGTGCGTTTTAAGTTAGAGAATTAATTCCTCCTCAATCTTGTGGGTCCCTGGGCGCCAACTAGCCCACCAGGTCCCTCCAGTATGTGCCAGGAGGCTGCGCTGCAGAGAGGTGTTTTACAACACTCTGCAACGCAGCTCCGTGGCGCTTATTAGAGGTACCTGGTGGACTAGTTGGCCCCCTGGGACCCTCAGTATTGACAAGGAATTAATTCCCCAACTTAAAACGCACCACAGGGCGTGTTTGCACACATGTGAACTCAGGCCCGCCCCCTCCCTTCACCACTGTGCAAATGCGCCTTTTAAGTTGGGGAATTAAGTCCCTTTGAATCCTGGGGGTCCCTGGGTTCCACTTAGCCCATCAGGTACCTCCAGCAAGCGCCAAAAGGCTGCGTTGCAGAGAGGTGTAAAAAGGGGCATGGCCTCAGAACACCTCTCTGCAATGCAGCCGCCTGGCGCATAGTGAAGGTTCTTGGTGGGCTAGTTGGCCCCCAGGGACCCCCAGTATTCCAGGGGAATTCTTTTCCCCTCTGCAAACGAGCCAGGGGCTTGTTTGCAGAGTGGTGCAATGAGGAGGCGTGGCCTCCGGTGCGATGCCGCCTTTTTTTTTTTTTTTAAGAAGAGGGACTTTTTCAATTTTTTGGGCCCTGGGCACCCCATCCCCCAGGGCCTGCCCCCTATTTCATTTTTTAAAATAAAAAATTAAGGAAGGGGGCTGCGTGACTCCCCTCCAGAGGCCATTATCAGCCCCAGGGACCCCATCCCCCGGGGCATGGCCCTTTTTTTTTAATGTATTTTTTCCACAGGCCAATTAGGGCCCCGGGGACCCCATCCCCCGGGACTGACCCTCTCCATTGGGGACCGTGGAGGGGTCCCCAATCCCCCCATAGTCCCAGCCGGCTCCCTGCGTCCTGCAGGAGCCGGCATTGCATTTCCATATGGGGAGCAGCTAACATGCTGCTCCCCATGTTATTAAGCAATCAGCTTTGCTTCATTGAAGCAAAGCAGTTTGCTATGGCAGGGTGGGAGCCGCAAGCAAACTTCCGCACCCCGGGACACTGCAGGAGCCGGCTCTGGGGTGTGGTGGTCCCTAGGGCGCTCGAGGGCTCCAGGAGGGGGGCCCCTCCCACCTTTTTTAAAGCCCTGGGGGGTCGTGGTCCCCGGGTCTGGGGGTCCGTTACGGACCCCCCGATTTACATTTTTAGAGCCCCGGGGAGGTGTCGATCCCCACACAGGATTTTTTAAAAAAGGGCTGTGTCCCTCCCCCCCCGCAATTTTAATTTAGTAGAGCCCGGGGGTGGCGGTCCCCAGGGCTCGGGGGGCCTTAGGGGCCCCCCATCATTATACTTTTAAGCCCCAGGGAGTGTTGGTTCCCCGGGGCTGCGGGAGGGCTGTGTGCCCCCCGTTAATATACATACTTTGCCCGGAGCGTGGCAGTCCCCGGGGCAGTGTGGGGGGGATTGCCCCCCCCCCACACTTTATTTTTACAAAGCCGGGATTTGGCCCCCCGGGGGCTAATTAGCATTAAAGCGCGGGAGCCAGCGATTCATTTTTTTGGGGGGGATCAGCAAGATCCGTGCACCCAGCAATTTCTTTTGGCCTTGGGGGTCCTTGTGGGATCCCCTGAGCAGACCTAGGGAGTCAGGGTGTTTCTACCCTGCCCCCTTTGTGTCTTTTGCACACTTGTTTTTCAGTTTTCTTGTGTCTCGGTTCTACCGAGACGCAAGATGGCTGCCAACACTTCCTGGTTTGGAGTGTTGACAGACAGTTGACAGCCAATTAGCATGCAGCTTGTGCTCGTAAGGGTACGCACAAGATACTCGGAGGATACGCGTACCCTACTCTGTCCATAGATATATCTATGATTATACTTTTGATTTTCTCAGGAACTACTGCACGGATTTACACCATTTGACAAAAAGCGTGAACTGTGAACCAAACTCTACCTTTTTGCCATGTTTAGTGTAATTCCGTTCAGCAGTTTGGGCTGTAGCCGCGGCTAAATGGCCCTATGGAAAATTGCATTGGTAAAACATGTTTTGGGACCCCCCTTTTTTCTCGGCCCCCGCTTGACGAATCACCCCGAAACTTTCAGGATAGGAGCGGAGCGGAGCGCCCCATCTTCCTGTAGAATTTCGCAAAGATTCGTCAACCGGCGCCAAAGTTATTTCCTATGGAAACTAGGTCCTAACTATAACTACCTACTGGCAGCCGCCAGTAGGTAATATATATATATATATATATATATATATATATATATATATATATATATATATATATTTATTTACTATTATTATTATAATTGTTTCAACAAATGCCTACTTTTACATCCTGGAAAAGGTCAGAGATCTAACTCTAACCAAGGGCTAATGTAACCCCCTTCTGTGGTGAGAAGGGAATGGATCATTCCCAGTTTTGCTGGGGTGTCAGGGGAAGAGGTTTCTTCAGAGGGAAACATATTTTTCTTTTGGAAAAAACAAAAAATAAGCATTTGCACAGGGCATCCGATTTCCCTTTTACGAAGTTCTTCTCTATGGAAACTCAACTGTGAACATGACAGGACCTTCAAGGAATACAAATAGATACTTGTGCCTGATGCATCTTTCCATGTATGTTCCTGGATATGTTTTTTAACTCAAATCATAAATCGACACGTGCACATACATAAAAATTAAGCACAGGTGGCATGCTCCACTCCGCCAGCGGAGTTTGCAGAGTGTTACTAACTCCGCGCTCCGCTGGTAACTCGAAGTTGAGGCAAAAACTCTGACTCTGCGGTGGAGTGAAGTAGGCCCCTCAGCCCCATGCGCCACGGCCCAAAAAAGGGTAAAAAAATCCTTACCTTGTCTTCTCTGTCTTCAGCGGGCAGCCCTCGCCCTCGTTGCAGTTTCTCCTGGCTATCCTCCTTGCCGTCCTCCTCCTCCCCCTACGTTTTACGTCTTGCTTGGAGGGAGGAGAGCCAGGAGACAGGAGACAACATGGCTAAGAGGAGGGCGGCCCTCAGATGACAGAAAAGACAAGGTCAGTGTTTTTAACTCTTCTTAAAAAAAAGAAATTGTGGGGTTGGGGAGGAGCGGAGTTCCACTGAGTTTTTTTTTGCAATTGCAGATTTCCGAAATTCTTTGGGAATCTGGCCTCAGTGGTGGCCTCCATAAACTAAAGGTGGGGTCGCACGGATTGGTCTGACCTGGCAGGAAAGATGCCCTGCTCAGACCAGGGAGTCTGTGGGGTTTCTCCAGCCAATGCGCAATGCAGCTGGGCCAGTAAAAACTAAGTGCACATGTGTGTTTTGGTCGGCCTGAGATGGCCGACCAAACACACATGAGCACTTAGGGAGTGGAGTGCAATAGCACTCCTCCTCCCCAATCCCATGACTCGGCTCCACCACTCCCAACCCCGCTGGCTAAGAGCCGGCAAATATAAAAAAAAATGATGCAGGAACATCAATTTATTTTACATTCGCTGGCTCTAAGCCAGCAGGGGGGCGCTGCTCCTCCTCCATTGCGGAGGAGCTGCCTCTGCCGGCCCATTTTGTATAGTATGCAAGAGCACTGCTGAGAAGTTGAGGATTTCTGTTTTTGATTATTTTCTCCTTCAGTTGATATATTTTCTAAGTGCACACGTCTTTTTTGTAAGTATCCTTTGAACACCAATCATAATAATGCACGTTATTATGTGTTCTTCACCAGTCAACCATGGATCATGTAGCTGCAAGTTAAGTTTCCAGATAAGTGTGCAAAATACACAGGACAATATTTATCACAACACAACTGTTTAATAATACTTCAGATGGGGGCGTGGCCAAGATGGCGTCGGAGTAGGACGCGTCTCTGAGCCTCTTCGACGCCGCATCGACTTAGCCTCTGATAGCGGGGTCCCGGGAGTGCTGCACGGCGCTATCTTGCAGGTGAAGACTGGCGGAGCGCTCCGGTGCCGACAGCGGGGCGATTTGGTGCCTGCGCCTCCCTCCGGAGCGGAACTGAGCTGCGGCCTGTAGCGCAGCGGCCTCGCGTGCTGAGGGGTCCGGCCCCGGCTGGAGCGACGCCTGGCCCTTCTGGGGCCCAACCTGTGCTGCCGATCCCGGCGTGGGCCTGGAGAGAGCGGGGTGCACTCTGCCTGCGGCGGCGCTGACCACAGCGCGGTGTGAAGGGAAGACTCGGCGGTAACGGCGCTGAGGGGCCGAGGACGGGCAGACCGAGCTCCGGCAGAGGCAGACCGGATGGGAGCGTGGTTCGCTACTCCGCCGCCACGACACAGCGGAGGTGAGCCGGAGCGACTGTAGAGTGAGCTGAGCCGGCGGATGGCGTGAGGAGAGCCGCAGCAGCGGGGACCTGGCCCGGGGGAGGATCTGAGGCGGCGCCCTAGACTGGATGGGCAGTGGCTTGACCGGCGGCGGCTCTATCGGCCTACCTACATCCTGCGGCCGGGGTGGGCTCACCCTGAAAGTTGCTGGGCCTTGAGCGGTGGGTCCCATGGACCGGTCCGAGTGACCAGGACGCTGTTGCCTGGGGTGGACGGACTCTGAGGGTAGGCCGCCACCGCCATTTTGGAGGTTCCCTGGAGGTTCCCTGGAGGGCGATTGGCTCTGCTTATCTCGGGCGCGATCTGCTGCCGGGGGGGCGCCCGAAGTAGCCCCCCACGATTTCAGCTGGCTGAGCAGTGGGACCGTGGTGGTGCCTCACGCGTCCAGGCATAGCGGAAGGGACACAGCTGGAGAACGAGGGGGCCGGAGTGCTGGGTGCCGAGGCGGTCGCCCGCTCGGGTGGAGGACTCCTCTAGCGACGGCCTACGATACGAGACACTATCTTGGAAGGGCCTTGCCTGGCGGCCTCGGGGGACCTGCTCCTCCCCTTGCGATAACACACGAGACGCCATCTTGGGGGGACCTTGCTTTGCGGCCGGTGGGGGACCTACCCTGAGGGTCCCTGGGCCTGGCTTTTGGAGAGAGCACTGCCAGAGGGCTCCCACGTGCTCTCAGCTGGGGCACCATCATCGGAGTGAGGCCCTTGCCACCCGTCACCTACTTTCCGGATTGGAGGGAGCTCCCGGTACTCGTGGCTCTGGCGGTGTAGCGGACGCTCTGGGAGGGGAGAAGCGACACTGCTGACGGGGCGTCCCGAGGAGGCAGGTCGTTGCTCTGAGACATTATCGAATCCTACCCCCGGCTGCGGTTGCCTGAAGCCCAAAGGTGGGAGTGCAGCGGCAACCCGCAGCCATGTCTAATTCACAGCGCAAAGGGACGAAAGCGGCGAAGGAAGGGACCTCCAAGTCATCGCAGCAACCAGCATCGCCGGGAGCCAGCGGGTCCTCAAAACAGTCAGACGACGAGGCGCCAGCGACTAAAGCGTTTATGAAGGAGCTCTTCGCTACTATTAAGGAGGACATCTCCGAACTTCGTACGCAGTTGGCCTCGGATCTCAGGGAGGTACGGAGGGACGTGGATGGGCTTGGCGAGAGGGTGGCGACGCTGGAGGACCATGACCTTAGCATGGCCAATGATGTGCACCAGCTCCAACAGGACATCATACGCCTCACGGAGCAGAATCTGGATCTGCAGACCCACGCAGAAGACTTGGAGAACCGCTCCAGGAGAAATAACATTTGTATCAAAGCGATGCCGTGGGACGGTGAAGCGGGGGACCTGCGTGGGTACGTCCAAGCCTTGTTTCTCCAGATCCTGGGGGAAGAGGAGGAGCGTGACATCCAGATGGAGAGAGTGCATAGAGTGGGGCTGCCTAGAAGAGGAGGGGGCCCGCCACCAGACATCCTCCTCTGTGTGCATGACTTTCAGGTAAAAGAACAGATTTTGAGGAAAGCTAGAACCATCGCCTCGCTGCAATTTAGAGGCCATCGCCCCCAGCTTTACCAGGACTTGGCGGCGACAACCTTACAGAAGCGAAGGGAATTCCGGCCTGTGACCGCCTTCCTCCGGGAACGCGGGGTATCCTACTCCTGGGGCCATCCTTTCCGGATTATCTTTCGGTGGGAGAATACGCTGAGACAGATCAATTCCCTGCGGGAGGCGAAGGATCTCCTGGGCATCGAGGACACGGAACCTTCTCAGGAGGCCCGAGGCTCGCCATTCCGGAGGCGGCGACGCTCTTCCTCTTGGCACAGGGTGGGCCGTGGGCCCATCCCCGGAGCGGCAACGACCGGACCCAGCGACTCGTGAGCAGGAGAGAGGGGCCGCGGTGGCATCGGTGGCCTCCGCTACCATGGCAGATTCCCAGATGAGCTCTGGAGCAGCATGACCCCGGCTTCATGGAATGGCGTCGGAGGGGCTCTTGGCCTGAGGTCCCCGGGGTATAATGGTACTTTTGGAGGAGACGCCCCGGACCTTGGACCTGGGGGTCAACAGGTTGACACCCCTGCCCCGATTCCAGTCCAGTAGGCGACTTCCGAACCGTGACCTGCTGGAACTGAAGACTGCGAGGTTCAGGTTCAGTGCCTTGAGTTGCATTTTGTTGTTCCTTGTTTTTGGTGGAGTTGGGAGGGTCTGTTGGGGGGGCGGGGGTTTGGGGGGGGGTTGGGTGGCCGGTGGTGGCGGCTATTGGCGGTATGCGTGGGGTGCGGTGTATGTGAGGGGATGCGTGGTCCACGACTCTTTTCTGATCATCAGCTTATGGGAGTCATGCTCGTCTTGCAGTTCACAGTGGAGGGTGGGTGGATGGGAGAGTGTGAGGTGCATGGGGTGGTTGGGTACGGGCGATGTCCTGGTGGAAGGATGGGGGAGGGTGTCGCTATCCTCCCTGGCGGTATGTGACACGGCTCTGGGGCGTAAGTTGATTTATCATGACTATTAGCATAGGCACCTGGAACGTGAAGGGGCTTAACTCCCCGCAGAAGCGGCAGAAGGTGTGGAAATACCTGACAGACCACCACCTAGATGTGGTTGGGCTGCAGGAAACTCATTTGGCGAGGAAAGATGAGCTTAGGCTCCGTCATAGGCATTTCCCACTTATTTACAGGGCGTCTGCATCCACTAAGCACAGGGGGGTTGCCTTAATGTTTCGAGCGTCCTTCGAGCGTCCCTCCACTTCCAACCGGAGGGGGTGAACGGGGATAAGGAGGGTAGGTGGCTGATGGTGAAAGGGATGCTGTATGGTCACATGTGCACTTTTGTGGTGATGTATGGGCCTAATGCCTCGCAGAATGGCTTTTTGCAGTCCTTGTTGGATAGAGTGGGGGAGTTTGTGGAAGGCCAGTTGTTCTTGATGGGGGACTTCAATATGGTGTGGGATAAGGCCCTAGATAGCTCATGCACACAAAGGGCGGGAGCGGGAGTCTTTACTGCTGAAAATCAGAGGCGGGTGGAGGAATTAGGGCTGATCGACAGTTGGCGCTTCCTTTACCCCCAATCCAGGGACTACACCTATTTTTCCCATGTCCATTTGTCCTATTCCCGACTTGATCATATCTTCATCAGTCAAGCATTAAGGGGGGATGTCCAGATGTCCAGCATCTTCCCACTCTCAGTGTCGGACCACAGCTTGGTTGTGCTCGGGGTGCAGTAGTCAATGGGGGGGGGGCGGATGGAGGAAATGGTACTTCCCCGAGGCATTGACTCGGGATGACGTGGCATGTAAAAAACTGAGAGGAGCCATTCGGGAGTTTCTGGAACTCAACCCGCCTGCGGATACTTCGGTATACAATACTTGGGACGCGTGTAAGGCCTCGCTGCGAGGCACCTGCATTGGTCTCAATGCCGATCTAAATAAACAAAGGAGGAAGGAGCGTGCGGCTCTTGAAGCCGAATTAGCTGCACTGGAACAGGCGCATAAAGCCAATCCGTCTCGGGTGACCCTACGGCCGTTGACTGCAGTGCGGGGGAAACTCCGGGCTCATTATAATAATAGAGCGGAATTTACACTACTACGGCTGCGACGGACTTCCTACGCGATGGGGAACAAGGTGGGAAGGCATCTGGCGAGACAGCTTCATGATAAACGGGAGCGGGAATATATTGGAGGGATCAAGGATGAGGCAGGAAGGGACCACCACAGGGATGGAGACAAGGCTGCCATATTTAGCCGCTTCTACGCTGCCCTATATGAGGGGGAGGATCTGGATCGGGCGGCTCAGTCCGCCTTCCTGGCTAGCCTCCCTATACCCCAAGTCTCCGGGGAGTGGAATGAGCTGCTCTCGGCACCTATTTCGAGGGAAGAAGTGCTTGACGCCATAACGGCTCTTAAGCTCCACAAGGCCCCCGGGCCGGACGGGTACACAGCCTCGTTCTATAGGACGTTCGCGGGAGAGCTCTGCGATTTCTTAGTCACCCTGTTCAACTCCATGGCTACGGAGGGGCGAACCTTGGGTTCAATGGCAGAGGCTTTAGTTACCATTCTCCCCAAGCCTGGGAAAGACCCCACTCACTGTGCCTCCTACCGTCCGATTGCGCTTCTCAACTTGGACGCCAAGCTTTACTCCGGGATTCTTGCAAAGCGGCTAAGCGAGCTGATGCCGGCTATCATCCATCCAGACCAGTCTGGATTTATCAAAGGGCGACAGACGCATGACAATTTGCGGCGCGTTGTGCACTTGATCGAAAAGGCCGACCGGTTTCGCTTACCTGCCGTATTGGTGGGTCTCGACGCGGAGAAGGCATTTGACCGTGTTGATTGGGGATTCCTAAACTTAACACTGGAGGCCTTTGGGTTCTCTCCCCACTTTGTACGAATGCTTCGAGCTAATTATGACCGGCCTACATCTAGAGTGTTGGTGAACGGACATAGATCTGCCTGCTTCCCCCATACCCGCGGTACGCGGCAGGGGTGCCCGCTTTCCCCGCTGCTCTTCGCGCTCAGTATAGAGCCGTTGGCGCTTGCGATTCGGGAAAGGGAACAGATTGTAGGCATTCCCTTCACTGGAGAACAGCATAAGATCTCCCTGTTCGCAGATGATGTTCTCTTATCGCTGGGGGATCCAGTTCGCTCGCTGCCCCATGTTCATGAGGTTCTTTCTGAATTTGAGAGGGTGGCGGGTTTTAAAGTCAATATGGCCAAGTCGTACATCTTGAACTTGACATTGCCATCTGCTGAGGTGGAACAGGTGCGAACTCTTACGCCTCTTTCGTGGTCCTCCGCCTCCCTGCTCTATCTGGGTGTTAACTTAACCCCCACCTTGGATGGGTTGTTTGCAGCTAACTTCCCCCCAGCTTTCGCGGTGACCCGGAGGGAACTAGAGAAGTGGAAGCCAAAATTCATTTCTTGGTTCGGGCGCATTCATGCGCTCAAGATGGTGCTGCTGCCCAAATTTTTGTACCTATTCCAGGCCCTTCCCATACCTGTGCCCTTGGACTTCTTCCGGCGATTGAAGACCCTAATGCTGAAATTTGTGTGGCAAGGGGGCCGGGCTCGGCTTCCGTTTGCAGTACTTCGCCGGCCACGGGGGGAGGGGGGAGTGGGGTTCCCAGACATGCATTTATACTACAAGGCGGCGCAATTGAGAATGCTTGTGGAATGGTCTCAACGCATGTCAGAGAAGCATTGGCTCCATATGGAGCGTAGTGTAGCTGGGAGATCCATCTGGGACCTGGCCTGGAAGCCCAAGGCAGACCGACCCAGGAATGCCTATATATGCACCCCTACGGGCACGGTCCTGGAAGTATGGGACACGGTGACGGGGGATGACCGTTGGACCACCTTTCCGTCACCATTTACCCCTATACATAGGAATCCGTCCTTCCCACCGGCAGAAAGCGATGGTCCGTTTCGGCTGTGGAGTGAGGGGGGCTGCAGGGCGCTTACTCACCTGTTCCATGGGGCAGATCCGCTTACCTTTCACAATTGCATGAGTGACTATGGGGTACCTCCCACTGAACGGTTCCATCATACTCAACTCCTACACTGGGCTACCTCACCCGGGGTGAGAGATGCGGCCACGAGACAACTGACGGCTTTCGAAGCGTTCATTGTCCGCACCTCCTATATGAAGGGGACAATATCCTTCATATATAGACTGCTCTTGGACACGGTAATATTCCCAAGGCCCCGCTATAAGGAGCATTGGGAGAATTGTCTTGGGAGGGACATTTCGGAAGCCGAGTGGAATGGGTTGTGGAGAGATATCAAGACCCACAACCACTCGATTGGACTTCGGGAAGCTCATTTGAAACTTATGTATGACTGGTACCTTTACCCGTCCAAGCTGCACCGCATTTTTCCATCGACCTCCGACAGGTGCTGGAGAGGGTGCGGCCTACTGGGAGACTTCCGCCACATATGGTGGGACTGCCCGACCATCAAGCCTTTCTGGTCAGAGATACTGGCTCACATTAAAGAGGTGATTGGGTATCCGATCCCGGAGACCATGGATTATGTCCTTTTGGGGCTTCGAGATCCGATGCTGGCGCACCAGACTAGAGCTGACAAGCGGAATATATGGCTGTGCCTGGGTGCGGCTAAATTGACACTGGCAGCGGCATGGAAGAAGCCTACGGCTCCGGCGACTTCACTGTGGCACGCGCGGTTGTGGCGATTACTGAGTTTGGAAAGGGTTTCCGACATATTTTTGGGCAACTTCAAGAACTTCATGTTTACATGGGGCCCCTTGGTCAGGTTTCTGTCCCGGGGTCTTCCATCGGCAGTGTGCCCGTCGAGCTTGCGAGCACTACACCTGTTCCAGATTTGATGCAGAGTGGTATACTTCCCGGTATGACTGAATGTTGAGCTGCCACCACGGGTGGAGGGTGGGGGGAGGGTGGGGTTGGTTAAGGGACAGTTGAATTTAATTGTTTATGCGACACTCAGCGGTGATAATGGACTATAGAGGACTCCGGCGCTGAGATGTGCCTGGATGGCGGCTTGGCTTCGCAATTTTCTACAACTGAAGGAGAACTGATATAAGCCACTACTGCGAATGGACACCGACTTGGCGGTCATTGAGCGGAATATCCTTCTTGCATTTGTGCTATGATAATGGCAGTCCCGGAGTCTCCCCGATGGGTCTGTAGATCTTTGTCGCAATGTTTGATTGACCTTTCTTTGTTTTCTTCTTTAAGAATCAATAAAAATAACTTTGACAAAAAAAAAAAAATGTAAAAATAATACTTCAGATGCATTGCAGTAGTCCCCTGACCGCACTTGAAGTGAAAAAAAATAACAATCAGTATCATGACCACCCTCTGAAGTGAAAAAAAATGCCATGGTTCAGGTTTTGTGCAGTTAATTATGTTTTGTTGAGGTTCACACTTTACGTGGTGTGAGAGGGTAGAAGGCCCCCCAAAATCTGTGTAACATTCCTCAAAATCCACACTGCAGATTACATTTATGAATTTATTCCACTCGTAAAATTAATTTGATGGGTGGATTTTATTGTCTTTCACATTTTACTGGGATGTTTTGCCCAGTGATACTTTTTAGGAAACTTTTGCATATTTGAGTTTAAGAAATACACACGACCTGTGCACGCTATGCACAAGAGAAATTCACCTGTACACAGCACAGTTGTTAGTCGTGCATAATATATATTTTTTTGGTATTGGTGTTGGTAGTATTGGTGACGGTGGTGGTATTGGTGGTGGGGTATTGGGGGTGGTGGTATTGGTGGGGGTGGTATTGGTGGTGGTACTGGTGGTGGTGGTATTGGTGGTGGTATTTGTACAGGTACTGGTGGTGGTATTGGTATTGGTGGTTGTACCACCGCCAACAATACCACTACCAATACCACCACCACCAATACCACTACACCACCACCAATATCACCACAACCATCAATACCACCAATATCACCACCAACAATACCACCACCACCAATACCACCAGTACCACCACCAATGCCACCACCAATACCACCAGCACCAATACCACCATCACCAATACCACCACCTATACAACAACCATCACCACCAATACCACCACCACCAATACCACCACCACCAAAACCACGACCAATACCACCACCACCAGCAATACCACCACCACCAATGCCACCACCACCAACACCACCACCACCACCAATACCAGTACCACCACCACCAAAATCCACTTCCAATACCATCAACACCAATAACAATACCGCCACAACCAATATCACCACCACCACCAATACCGCCAATACCAACTCCACCAGTACCAAAACCACCACCGCCAATACCACCACCTCAGTGCCTCTCGCTCACTAGTAATAGCAGGGCCACTGTACGAGGCCGGAGCTGCAGCCAAGTCCATCCCTCCCTCCATGCTTGCCATAAAGCAGAGCCCGCCCTGCACCAGGAGGTGAAGCCAGTGCCCTACTACAGCTGGATTTTTTTTATTAGGCCAAAGTTAGCAATGACAGTACGCATACCACACTGCACACTCAAATCATGGAGAGGGCAGGAAATAGCCCCCGCTCCTGCTCTTCCTCCTGAACCACGACGGTTTAATCACAGAGCAAAAGGTGTCGGAACACTTTGTTAGTATTTATAGCTCGGATCATATGTAACTCTCACTTCACACTTTGTGTCTGTGTAATTTACAACACTTGCACATCTTACACTACTTATCACTACTTTGAAGACCTCGCAGACCGGTCTCTTCCTCTGATATTTACAATCTAACAAGTGGTCGAGAAGGTCCTTCATTGCAATGCAATAGGTCTCACATTTGCGAAAGATTAAGCTATTAGCATTGTAAATGACAATGCCTTTAATGTATGTTTTAAAACCCAAAACATAAATAAGACATTGCCATTTACAATGCCAATAGCTCAAACTCGCGTGAATGCGAGACCTATTGCATTGCAAATGCTTGTTCATTTAGTTGTCGTTGTCCAAAATGTGTTACTTGAATGTATTTGACACTTAATTCACATTTATGACAACTGCAAATGTAAATCATCTAATCACAAAAACACAGCATTTGGGTTCCAGAACTACACATTTTATGCCAGTGCCACCCAATGAGTCAATTAATCTCTGCTTTCACTCCCATTCGATTTTAACATCAGCACAATTGTATTTGTTTATTCAGTAAAGTGGATAAATTGACCCCAAGGGTCACCTTTTTGTGTTAAAACAAACGAAACCTGATTCAAATTAGGAAGATTGCAGATGTCTGAGACAACTTTGTATTTTCATCTTTGACCTTTTGAGAATGTTGTGAAGACCCTTCCAGAATTTTGCAATTGACCTTAGGCCCCTCTGAGAATTAGGTAAAGCCCATTTTAGAATTAAGCAAGCAACCTTAGGATGTTGCAGAATTGAGAAACTGAGTTTAGTCGTTCTTTGGGAATTTGATAAGTAATTTTGGATTAATGTGGGATTTCCACTTGGAGGGAATTTAGTTATTATATGTAATGTTTTGCATATTTTACTTACAGGTCATTTTAAACTAGTGGAAATATGATTTTTAAATTTGCATTAATGTCTCCATTTGTGTGTCTGTAAATAAGGTTATAGTATACTACAAACACATAACTGCTTTACACTCTCAGGTCTTAAGTTGGACATGCATAATGTCCGAATATTTGTATTGTAATATTTATCTAGTGCTTAGTTACTACCACTATGTTGAACGATAAAGTGTTTGCTCGCACGGGTAGCATACTACACCATGTAGTGTGTGATTGGAATGTTGTTGTCCTTGTTTGGATCATTTGTGTGGTGAGTGTTGCCATGTTTTGCATATTGACCCCAAAGTGGAGTTACCTTGTTATGGGACAGAGTTCTTAACAATGTGATAGATGAAGACGTGTGAAAGATATACGTGCAGTTCATGATTTGCAATATACTGGCAGCCTGGATAGGCTCTGAAGGTCCCTTAATAATGTTCAAGTGTGTTACACACCAGCTTGATTTCATAACATTGGTTTGTCCATTCTGAGGTTTAATGGACCCAAGCAGTCAAGGGTGGGAGGCAAGTGGTTCAGACAATGGCAGCCGGCACAGGAAAACGGGGTGATGCGGGTGTGGGGCAGGGTGGGGGTTGTGTAAGTCAACTTACGATGGGATAAGTAAATTATTTTTTTAAAAGACCATTTACGGCGAGCGCTAGGTCAGTGGTGTTTATTTTTTTATTTCATTTAACTTATCCCATCGTATGTCGACTTCCCCGACCCACACCCTGCCCGCACAGCTCCACCGCCATTACCTGTGCTGACCGCGACTAGATTCAGATAACTGCCTAGACGGATTGCATTATGGTTATCCTTTCTTTGAACGTCCTTAGATGATATCAAGGAGATGTGATGGTATGTAGCTAGAAGGGCTCTGCAGAGGTGAACTAAGTTAGAGTCTTCTGCTGGCCAGCAATGACTAGCAGATCACTTCAGAAGGTCATTCCAAGCCTGTCTAGGTGGTGGATGGAGCGGTTAGGTTCCACAGACTGATATTTTGTGTAAGAGAACCTTATGGCATAGTGCATTCTTATGCAGCCTCCGAGGGTACAGAAGGAGATAGGAATCCAGAAGCAATGGATCCCACTTCCCTAAGCATTGGCACAGCTAAACTTAGACCATGTTTTCCGGTGACTCCCACTTCACTGAGGCTCCTCCTTGCCTCTCGTCCTAGCCCCAGCAAAAGGTGTATCCCAGATCTTCTACAAGAACTTCTCAAAACTTACATTAGGCTGACATTTACTTCCCGCTGATAAAATGTTTGTGCGTCAGTTTGACTGTGGGTTTGGTTTAATTGCGAGTTAGAGCTCTGTTTTCTTTTGCCTGCATTATTTTACTTTCAGTCTTTATTTTTGCCATCCTATGGTAATGTGTCCATTACTTTTTATAATTTTAATTTGTGTACAGTGTTCTTCCAGAGATTGGGGTAGGTATTGTGGTAGTATGGAGTAGGTAGTTAGAATTTTTGGCAAGTAAATAAGAATAAATACATTGTTATAATCAGTTGTGGGTAACAAGGCCATATCATGCCCGAGGCAATTTTGTGACAAAGATACGGAAATCTGCTAAGGCCATAAAGTTTGTCTGGTACAGTATTGCTAAATCCCAGAAATCCTAGCAGTGCAAAGTACGTTTTCATGGAATCACCCACTCTGAGCTAATGGACAAAATTTGTTTGGCACATTTCGCCAAAACCATAGTAAAGCATGTAAAATGAATTGAAAAAAAGTTCTTAGTGTCCCTTAAATAGGGCTTTGCTGTGTGACCACATGTTGCTCTGACCTCACCTCCGAAGACATGCATGTGCTTGTGAAAGGTTAATGTAGTTGTATAGCCTAGAAAGTATGCAGCATAATGCGTTAGAGGTGTGCAAAGGTAGAGAGCTGGTGTGGAGATAGTCTGAGAGTTGCATGTGGGACCACTAAGAGCTGCTAGCGTGAGAGTGCTGGATTGACATATGAGTATTCATGAGTAATGTGCATGACGAGCAGAGATGTCCTTTCAGCATTGGAGAACTTAGATGTCCCAAGAGAGGTTGATTGGGGTTTGAACAGCTGTATAGATTCACATGTGTATATAACTGTGGGACGGGCTGTGCGTATTTTTGGTGCTGTGCGTGAGGGCCACAGATGAGCTATGATTGTAGTAAATTGAGCAATTACCACTGGTGGTGGTGGTGAGGGGGTTGCCCATTCATTAATTCTATTCCATATGGACTCCGGTTGCACTTGTCGCAGTGGGTCACTGGCCTGAGGGAGGATCTGTGACTCTGATTTAGTTTCCAATAATCCTCTGATGGACACCAGCTGAAGGGTTGAACACTTTTGCCGCCACCAGGGCTTGAAATTTGGAGATCTAGAGGGAAGGCATAGCCAAGTCTTCAGAGCTACGGTAAACAACAGATGGTGATAGAGGATCTTGTGGGGAGTTGTAAAGTTTTTCTGTCGTTACAGAGGACGATGAGCCTCCATGCCACGTGCTATGGTCTCAGACCCTGAATGGGTTCGGAGAGATGTACTAGAGCAGTGTCTGCGATAGTAGCTCAGATGCTTCGTACAAATGGGTGTCTCACGGCAATCCTGGGGCAAGTGAGGCCATCCAAAGGGCCTTGATTGCTGATAGTATGGACAGGCAGCAGAGGGCTGGTCTGAGGTGGTCCCCTAGTTGTCAATGATGGAGACGTTTCGAAACCATGTTTTATATCCACTGAAGTCTACAAAAGCAGCTACCTGGGAGCACCAAACCTGGATTGTTGCAGGTCATATGTGAACACCTGCGCGAATCTGAGGAAAGGGAACACTCCTCAGCGTTCTCAGAGCTCCTGACCAATAAATAAGTTGATTTGTGGTTCGAGGATAAGATTTACGTCTAGAGTAACTGAAGAACTAAATAAAAGTAATTAGATTGCAGGCATAGCTGCCACGCAGCTCAATGTAACTCATCAACTCAACCAGTTCTTTGCGGCAAATGGCACTTTTCATTCTGGAATTTATGGTTGTGTGTTTAGGACCCAGCAAGTAAAGCGCAGTAAGAGCAGAAGCCAAGAGGGGCTGAAGACGTCACGTGAAATGTAGGGTGACCAGACATCCCGGATTTGACTGGACAGTCACGGTTTCTCACCAGCTGTCCCGGCAGATTTCGGCAATTTTGGCTCAAGTCCCGGTTTCTAGTAGGGTGACCAACCGTCCGTAAATTTCACGGACAGTCCGTAATTTCGGCCGTCTGTCCGTTGTCCGTGAAGGATTCTTTAACGGACACCATTTGTCCGTAATTTTAACTGGTCGCACAACCGGCACAGCTGGCCCCCACCTCCCTTCTTGACTGCGATGCTGCTGAGGTCGGGTGTAACAGACTCGCAGCAGTACAAAGGTCATTGGCGAGGCACAGCGGGATGGCAACCCTCACACCTTCAGCCCTTGATGAGCTGTTAAGAGGTGCTTGAAGGTGACTGAGAGGGAGGGGCTGCAGCTTCAGGGAGCAGGGGCATCTATTCAGATGCAAACAGCACTGAATGCGTCTTGTATCTTCAATTGGAGTGAGACATTCCTTTTCTGCCCAGGGATCCAAATATCCTAGAACTGGCCCTGATTACACCGAGGCAGCATGTGGTTCTTTTCGCAGAGCTTAAATACTGTCACTAAATTGTAAACAAACCTCGATTCTTCAAACATGCAGTCTATATCGTAATAAAATAGAGAAATGGCACACTCACACTGATTAACAAAGTATGGAGGACAATCAGTTAAATCAGTTCTCTTGGAGTATCTCCTTTCAGTACTGTACATCAGTGTAGGGGGAGGGGGGCAAACTAACATTTTGGAAACAGAGCCTGTCTTCTTGTTGTCTTGTCCAGGAGGGGGTGAGGAGCCCTCCCCCCACCCTGGAAAAGACCAAGATGATACTAGAATACTGCATACCCACCCCTGTGTCCACCCTGTTGGATCCTGTTTCCCCTCCAGTGATGGTTCTTGTCCCCCCATGTGGTGGCTCCAGCGCCCCCCCCCCCCGCATGTGATGGCTCCTGTACCCTCCTGTAGTGGATCCTGTCTCTGCCCTGGGTGGCTTCTGTCCCAGTCCATGGAATGTCTCCTGCAGCGAGGGTGAAGTTCTTGATGGGCCTCTTCTCAAAAAGGCTCAGCTCAAAATTAATATGAAAAGGTGGGCGAGTGAGTAAGTGAAGGGATGGCTGGCTGAATTAGTGAAAGGGTGAATGGATGAATGAAAGATTGAATAATGGAAAGATGGATAATGGGAGGGGATGGATGGATTGATGAATGAGTGGAAGGATGGAAGAGAGAAAACGGAAATAGCTGGATGTATGGGTGGAAGGGTAGCTGGATGGGTAAAAGGGTGGATGGATGAGTGAAAGGATGGATGAGTGAAAAAAAGGATGATGAGTGGGTGGATGGATGAGTGAAATGATGGATGGATTGATGAATTGATAAGTTCAAGGGCAAATGGATGGACGGATGAGTGAAAGGGTGGATGTAAGGATGGATGAGTGAGTGAAAGGGAAGGTAGATGGACAAAATGATGAATAGACCAGTGAAGGAGTGAAAGGATAAATGGATGAGAGAAAGGATGAATGAGTGATAGGGTCAATGGATGGATTCATGAGCGGATGAGTAGATGGATGGATGGATGGATGGAAGGAGGGTGGGTGGATGGATGGATGGAAGGATGGATTGCTAAGTGAAAGAGTTGATGGAGAGGGAAAGGGAGGATGATGGATGTTTGAAAGGGTGGATGGGTGGAAGGATCAGTGACTGAGTGGATGGATGAGTAAGTGAAAGGATGGCTGGATGGGTGAAAGGGTAAATCGCTGGATGGATGGATGAGTGAATGGATGGATGGGTAGAAGAGTGAATGGCTGAGTGTACAGATGGATAGGGTGAAAGGGCGGATGGATGGATAATGGATGGATGAGTGAAAGGATGGATGAAGGGATGGATGAATGAAATGAAAGATGGAAGGATACATGATGGATAGGTTTGCAAATGGCTGAATATGTCTAGATATGGCTGGGCTTACTTATATACAATTGCGCGACCTCTGGTGTGTCTGTAAAACTTATCCAATTGTCCTGAAGTTTTGTCCTGAATTTTGACCTCCTGACCTGAATTTGTGTCCTGAATTTTGACCCTTTGTCCTGAATTTTTACACTCACCGTCCTGAATTTGCACCAATGCCAGTTGGTCACCCTAGTTTCTAGAGGGAGTTGACCGAAAACAGTGAGAGGCACTTTTTTGGGTGTTCTAAAGCTTTGATGATTAGCAATTGTTATAAGTAAGCAATTTCATTAATAGGTATGATTTTGGTTGTAGAAATTAAATTGTATTTACTTTCTTAATGCATCTTCTGTGATCCTATGTTGATGACATCTGTCATTCAGTGCCAAACTGTGGATGAAAAATTGTAGTGCTTCTATTTTTCCCAAATGTCCCCGTTTTTGTTCTCAATATCTGGTCACCCTGGAATGGCACGGTGCAGTTTTACTGATAACATCACGTGCGCAGAGCGGGGCGTGCCCTCGGGAACTCGCCTTGCCTTGCGAATAACACACTTTCATTGGCCTTTCATGGATGTTCACGGAACCGCTGATTGGATGCCTACTTTACACAACCTTAGTAAGATAGGCAGATCAGCTGACTGCAAGCGATTACAGCACGATGCCTCCCGCTTTAGTCCATGTTGTTAAACTTGTTTTCATCAGGCTTATTTTGAGTGACATGTCTGCATTTCATTTCGAAGACAGTCTTATCGTAAAACTCTCGATTTATAAGTTAGATTTGTGTGTTTTCTTCCGATACATTTTGCAGGTTATTTCTAAGGCGGCGTTATTGTAACTAACGAATATATTTTATTTGTGTTTGTTTTCGTTGAATGCTTGGCAGGAAAGTCCTGCTTGCTGGTTATTTCTTCATCGTCTGTCAGATGTCATATTTGCAGACAGCTGTTTTTTTTAAAGTTTTTGTTGCAGTTTTATGTAGGCGACCTCAGTCGATTACTTTTAACTCCACGATTGAAGTTGCCTCACAAGAGAACATGTACCCGCTTGCTGGAGCGCCGCCGCCGCATGCCGCGCTATTTTTGCTTCACATGTCCCTTCTGTTGACTCGCACGTAAGCTCGTGTGGGTGGCTTGGTCCAGACACCCACTGATGTCCGGGCGGCAGCTGCTGCAGCCGAACACAAGCCTCTTTTGATGCCGGCTGGAAAAACAAGGCACGCGACAGCAGTGATTTGATTTCCACCACATCTGCACCCAGTCTCTGTCCTTTGAACGTGTCCCCGGGACTGAGGTCCGTCACCCCGAGGGAGCAGCGAGGACGACACGGCCTGGGAACTCGAGCCTTCGTGGGACAACTTCTTCCAAGAATGCCCTGTTTGAAATTCCAGGACATAAGGCCACCTTATGGCTGCAGGCATATTTTCTTATTATCCATCGCCAGTGCTTAATTTGTAAAAAGCACAGTGAGTGCCAGGGCCCTTCTCAGGAGGCCATTTCAGCTTGTACCACCCATTGCGCCCACCAACGCTGCCCAGGACAGTACCAACATAACTATCCACCACACTTCTACAAGTGTGACAATTTGACCTATTTCAGTCCACCCAATTGTATAAGAATGTCTTGTGTGGTCGGTATTATCCATTTTAATGTATATTGAATGATTAAGCAACTGTTTTTGTGCTCATTTCAAAATTGGACAAACAGCTCCACCATGTGGCAGACTATGTTAAGAGTCGGTGTTGAGAATTATGTGCTGGTGCCGAGCACCTGAAACCACCGGCTCAAATTAAGCATTACATATAGCATGGGAGATTTTGCTTTGGTTCATGACAGTGTGAGTGGCATGTGGCTAAAACTGTGGCTAGACATTATGGCTCTCATTACGAGTTTGGGGATACAATATTATTCTGCTGCGATAAATGCAATTGCCTAAAATCGGTATTTGCCACTCGATAAGTAGCTCCTATCACAGGTTTTCCCCATCCAAATGGGAATGAATATACAGATTTTGGTGTTGGATGACCACAGTGTACGTGTCGTGGATTTTACTGGGCAGTTTTACCTGGTAGATTTCAGCAGTTTTGACCTGCTGAAAATTAACTCCGACGCTGGGAAAACTAGGAATAACTTATAAATGCAGCTCCCTCGCAAAGGTTGTAATTTACCAAGTCACTTGTAATGAGCGTCTACGGAGCACGCTGATGACAAAGCCAGCTCGTCATGGGCATTACCTGCGCTGTGCTTATGACGAGCTGGCTTTGTCATGTAAAGTGGGATTTATGGAATTGCAGCACCCAGGGGGAAAACCCATGCATTTGCAAAGGTCTGGGGGAAAAGGCAGCAACATATTTAATGTATAATCACATTTATGTCTATGCATAAATTACAGTTTATATATATTAAGGTAGGCCTTGTGCGTAATGACAAGAGTATGTGTCTGACATCCACTTACACTGGCAATTTAAGCCTCATTTACTAACCTTGTTATTGCGAAATTACATACATTGGGCCGGATTGATAAACTCAATTTTTTAGAATGTAAAGTAGTAGTTTAGTAGGGGTTTAGGAAGGGCTAAGGAGCGATTTAGGGGAGGATTGCTATTCACAAACTATGCTACTAAAGTTGTTGTTTGTTGCATGAATTGACTGTGAATAACATCTTGCAGTTGTTTTAAATCAAAAGAAATGTAGGGCATCTTGCAGTTGTTTTAATTCAGAAGAGACTGTGATATCCTTATCACACTTTTATGTAGTTATAAAAGCTGTGTAGATTACACTTGTTTTCTCTGGTAATATCAACAGAAATGTTATTATCCCATCAGGAAGTTTTTTTAACTAGTTCAGTAGAGTTTCCCCTTCCCACTGTCAGATTACACAAGTGTCTTTGCTTCCAATAGGACTATATAACTGGGTTTCTTTGCTCAAATAAAATTAGTGATAATTTTGCATCAATGCAACTCCTGTCTATTAAAGTGCTTTATATTAAACTTCAATTTAAATTAAGCCTTCCAAGTGGAGTGGTGTGGCTCACTGGTTAGAGGCGGCAGACCCGGAAGCAGAGGACGGCCCGGGACCAGGGTTCAATCCCCGGCGTGGCAGGGTCGTGAACCAGGGTCAGCGGACTCGATAATTCTCGCCTTGGTGCCTACTCTAACCAGGGATCACACTCTGCAACTCTGGACATTAGCTTGCCTCATCTACACAACGGCCCCCCCACAAGCGCCGGGGATGCCTGGTTTCACCTTGGAGATACCCAGGAGGGAACATCTCACAGGGGAAAGCCAGGACGGGTTCCCCAGCGGTCTATAGCGCCAGGACGCCTCCGGGTAGCAGTGTGCTTTACAAGACACACACATTTACATATAGGACTAATGACCTCATGTACTGATGGATTTTGTGATCGCAAAGCCTGCTTGGCTACTGTTGCAGCTCCTGTAAACCAATACATGAACTTTGGAAGCCATATTCTTTCACCAGAGATGCAATGAACATTTCTCAAGTTTGGCAATACCGCCTATTCTTGAAGGCAACAGAGCTCATTTCTTAAGGTTCATGGTAGCCACCTTGTCATTACTCAACCACCTATCTGTTGAGATAACATATCGGAGCAAATATTCAAGGCGAATCGATTGGTAAACTTTATTCAGTATGCATAAAACAACTATATAAGTATACATACATCGAGACTAAAAGCGGATAACATCTGATTTGCAACGTGGGTACAAAATTGATCATATACAATAAAACGAAAGTAAGTGCATTACATTTAGAAGGATCACGTAAAACGGAGCAAATAGCACATAGTCTGTGACATGGGGCCAAAATTAATCACATTTAAAGCATATAAAATGTTATAAAAAAGGCAACAAAAATTCATAAATGATTTCAGAGGGTCATTACTATACCGATACACTAATACTTTTGCGTACATTGAAAGTATTTACAATACAGAGTGCCATGTTAAGACAAACCCTAGCGTAGTTGAGTTCAGACAAATATTTTATTGTAGCAAGGTGTAAACTACTACCATAAGCATGCAAAAGTGGTTTGAAATATACATTTCTAAAACCTGAATAAAAAAAAAACACAAAACAGCATAAAGTGCACAGTGCTCTCTCTTCTCTGTCCATCAAATGTCTAATCCAAACAGTGGTCCAAGAAGCAATTTACTAAACAAGTGCAATACTTACAAACAAATACACATTATAATGTGTATAAGTATTGCACTTGTTTAGTAAATTGCTTCTTGGACCACTGTTTGGATTAGATATTGACTGCCCCTGGTTCAGGTGGTTAGGGCCGACCCTGTGACTGGTAACGCTGTCCATCACATGGGCAGGGGATCTTGGCTGAAGGACACATTTTCGTGTTAGGGAAAGCCACTAGATGGTGGACAATTCCCAATATAAAGCTAACTAATACAAAATGATGCAAAAGATTGGAATATATATTAAGTAATCTTGACAGACCACGTTAGAGGTGATTGATAGATAACATTTTACAATTGGTTTCCTGCATTCACAGACAAGCCGATTTTCCCTCCTGTGGTTCATAAAAATTTCTTTAATGGACGACTTTCTTATTAATGATACCTGGGGGGGGGGATTAATCCGTACTGAGATTTTAAATAATTTGCTGTACTTTGAGCTAATATAACTTAGCCAAGGGATCTTCATGGCATTATCCAAAGTAAAACTATCTAAAATAATTGATTTAATAAAATTAGTTTCCTCCTTGGACCCTATGGAGTGCCCGAGTAGTAATGGGCGAGATGCAACTATATTTGTGAGATACTGTAACCCACTTCCTTGTGTATGATCTCTGAAGAAGCCGAAGTGGGTAAACTGAGGTGGCATTTAAGGAAACCATTTTCCTCAGTCTGCAATGTAGAGCTATCATGATAACCCCAAATACTGGCCTCATATGATGCAATCGATAAAACCCTTGCCCTAAATATTGTTGTCATCTCCTTAACAGGCCTGGATCCCAGCTTTGCGGAAACTTAAAAATACCATGGGTGCTTCTGGCCATTTTGATCCTGATATTAGTAATTTTTTGGGTCCATGACCCGTTACATGAAAAGGTAATGCCTAGGTAGCAGAAGTTATCAACTGGGGTCACAGGCAATTTACCCATGTAGAATATTCTGCTTTATTTGTCCCGTGGCCCATAGGCCATAGTATACGTTTCGCTTTTGTTAATAATTAATTTCCTTGCAGTGATAAAGTCGCATTGCAGTGCCACTGGAGTTCTAGCCAGCAGAACTGCCTCCTCTGCATACAAAAGCACAGGTATGGGGTGCCCAGCCACTTGGGAGGCATCAGCAGGCACTGCTTGTAGGGTCTCATCTACCCCATTAATAAACAAATAAAACAACAGAGGCGCTAATACGCAGCCTTGCCGAATGCCCTTCTTAACTGCAAAGGTATAGGTGCAGTCAACCCTGGAGCCATAACGGACTTTACTCTTTAAATCCTCCTAAAGTCTGGCCAGGAAATAGACAATAGGCCTGGGTGCCCCCATAGCAAGCAACGTGGACCAGAGAATAGTATGATCTACTAAATCAAAGGCGCTGCTCAAATCAGCAAAGCAGAGGTATAATCTGCCGCCTTTGGCACGGGTGTACTTGCCTATTAGTAGATCAAGGTTCACACATTGCTCTATGGTACCCAGGCCTTTCCTGAAGCCAAACTGAGCAGGTATAGTATAGAGTAAACCCATGCCCATTCTTCCAGTCTTTTTAGCATGACTTTACTCATCACTTTCACTGTTGAATCAAAGAGTGGTGAAGGCCTGTAATTTTTAGGGTCTGATTTGTTGCCCTTCTTAAAAATGGGGACTATAATAGATGTGCCCCACGCCGGCGGGATCTTTGTCTCTACAGCCATATTAAAAACCCTTGTTAAAATTGGTGTCCATAACTCAACATTATATTTAAAAGCATCCACGGGAACCCTGTCCGGTCCCGGGGCTTTGCCATATTTGCTTTCTTTCAAAGCCCACAACACTTCTTGTAACATAATTTCTTTTTTTTTTTATTTCAAAGATTTTTTATTGAAAAATAAAGTGGCATATACATTGGTAGTCTTACAACAGTGCTGAAGAGAGAAAGAAAAGAGACGAGAGAAGAAGAGGGGGGGCGGGGGGGGATCAGTGTGGCTTCTTTAAATGTTCATCGAGTTGTTTCCACATGCGCTCTTGGGGCTTGTGTTCTTTCGAGAGGTTGCCTGTGATATTGTCTGCTCCTCTTAGGAAGGTGACCCAGTTGATCCATGTTTTGAAGTTTGCTTTCCTCGTGTCCTTCCAGTTTGTTAAGATTATCTTCAGGGCTGCTGTCAGGAGCAGGTCTAGAAGGTCTCTTTCTTCCTTGCTGTTCAGGTTCGCTGTTACGTGCCCTGTCGCCAGTGTCACATAGTTCACCGTTAAGTTTGTGTTAAACATGTCATTTATGAAGGCGTTTATCTGGGCCCAGAACTTCTTGACTTTGACGCACCCAAAGATGAGGTGTTCGAGTGTGCCCTCTTCCTTCTGGCAGTTCCAGCAGTCGGCTGAGTCTGCTATGCCACTTTTATGGAGCCTGGATGGGGTCCAGTAGGCTCTGTGGAGTAGCCAGTATTTTGTTTGTGCTAGTTGCGGGGTGATCTTGCTTTTTGTAGCTGAGGCCCACATTTGCGCCTGTTCCTTTTCGTTTAGCTGTCTGCCTAGGAGTGTTGCCCATGAGTTTGTAGTCTTCTTGTTTAGAGATAAGGTAGCCGGGGCGAGCAGTTTGTAGATTTTGGCGGTTTGGTGTCCCGCCGAGTTTAGCATTAGCACGTACTTGACTATGCCCGGTTCTTCTCGGGTTAGGTTTGCTCTGGTTATGGCAGTCCTTATTTTCAGAAATGTGTATAGCTCTTTGTTGGGAAAGTTGTGTAGTTGTTGTAGATTTGAGAAGGTTAGCTGCTTCCCCTTTGTTTCTATTTGTTTGGGAAGGCTTATCCCCTTTTTGATCCATGTGTCATAGTTTATTGCTGTCCCTTGATATGATATTTTTGTGTTGTACCAGATGGATTCCCAAGTTGTACCTCTTAGCTTCTGTGACATTCGCTTGTCCACTCTCATCAGCGCTTCTCTGGTGTGCTTCAGTATCACGTTAGACCACAGGGGGTGTTTGTTTGCAGTTAAAATCGCTGTCGGGTGTAGGCCTCCTAGGAGCTCTCTTTCCAATTCCAGCCAGACTGGTTTGTATTGTTGTGTTTCGTCGATCCATGCGAATCCTTGTTTAGCTAGGCAGGCTGTCTGGTAGGTTTTGAAGTTTGCCAGGTTGAGGCCCCCTAGCTCCTTCGCTAGTCTCAGTTTGGGTAGGCTAATTCGCGGTTTTTTGTTTCTCCATAGGAAGGTGTTGATCATGCCGTCTAGCTTTTTGTGGAAGCCGTCCGTCATTTGGATCGGTAGCATGTTTAGCGTGTAGTTTATTGCGGGTGTTATCATCATTTTTATAGTCTCTATCCTCCCCCACCAGCTGATGTATTTGGGCGACCACAGTTCTAGTCTATCTTTGACTTTTTTTAGCAGTGAGTCTTCGTTGTGCTGTATTGTTGATGTTAGATCCCTTCCGAAATGTAGGCCCAGGTACTTGAGTGGTTTCGTTTGCCATGCAAGGCCGGAGTCTCCTAGTACCAATTTGGTGGTGTGTATGTTCATCGGTTTGCATTCCGATTTGTCCTTGTTGAGTTTGTATCCGGATGCTTCTGCATATTCCCCTATTGTATCCATTAGTGCTGTGATAGACGTTGCTGGCTTGGTGGTGGTGATAAGGATGTCGTCCGCGTACGCTGCGAGTTTGACTGTCTTCTCTCCGATCTTGACACCCGTTATTCCCTCATTGTCTCTTATTTTTGCAAGTAGTGGTTCAAGTGCCAGTAGGAAGAGACCTGGTGACAGTGGGCATCCTTGTCTTGTTCCTCTTCCCAGTAGGAGAGGATCAGATGTGCTCCCGTTGACTACTATTTTTGCTCTCGGTTTGTTGTACAGGGCCATTATCATTGCTATGTACTTCTCCCCCAGTCCAAACTTTGTCATGCAGTTCCTGAGGAATGGCCACGAGACTCTATCAAAGGCCTTCTCCGCATCCAGTGCTATCATGACCGCCTGTTCATTGCTCTGTGTTGTGTGGTTGATCAGATGGCACAGCAGCCTTGTGTTGTCTTGCGACAGCCTGTGCTTGATGTAGCCCACTTGTGAGTTGTGTATGATGTCGGGTAGGATTCTGTTAAGTCTGTTAGCAAGCACCTTTGCATAAATTTTGCAGTCTACATTTATGAGTGATATAGGTCTGTAGTTTTGCGGGTATTGGTGGTCTTTACCTTCTTTGGGTATTATTGTGATGTTTGCCTCTCGCATGGTGTTAGTCATCTCCCCTTTCCTTATGCAGGCGGCATAAGTTTCCGAAAGTATTTTCCTGATGTTTGGGCAGAAGGTCTTGTAGAACATGGTGGAGTATCCGTCTGGTCCTGGGGCTTTATTCCGTTTTAGCTGATTGATTGCGGTTTCGATTTCCTCTTCCGTTATGTCCGCTTCTAGGTGTGCTTTCTCCTCCTCCCTGAGTTCCGGTAGGTTGATGTCCTTGAGGAGGGAGTAGCCTCCGTCTTTGCTCAGGTTCTTGTCTTCGGAATATAGGTCCTGATAGAACTGTCTGAATACCTCCAGTATGCCTTTGTTTGTTGTTTGCGATTTGTTGTTTTTGTCTGTTATTGCTGCTATTGTGTGCTGTCTTTGCTTCCCTTTGAGGTAGGATGCGAGCTGTTTCCCTGCTTTGTTTGCTCTGCATAGATTCACCGACTTGAACTTTGTTAGCCACGACCCAGCCCGTTCGCTTAGGATCCTGTTTAGTTCGTATTTTTTTTTCGTGAGAGTGGTGAGCGTGTTCTTGTCTGTTATGTTTGCGCAGTGGCCTCTTTCCAGTGCTTCTATTTCCCTTTCCATCTCTGAGATCTTCTTGTTCCTGCTTCTGTTCATTCTGGATTTGATGTTTATCAGTTTGCCTCTTAAGGTCGCTTTGAGCGCTTCCCAGATGGTGCCCTTCTCCACTTCGCCATTGTCATTGTCTTCCAGGTAGTTATTGAGTGCCTCCTCTATTTCTTTTACATTGTCTCTGTTCTGTAGGATGTCGTCGTTGAGTCTCCACCTTCTTGTTATGCTTTCATTGTGCTTGCCGTTGAGGGCGACGGATATATGTGCGTGGTCGGAGATGGTTATTGGGGCTATCTCTGTGTTCTCTATTAGGTGCGTGCAGTCGCTGGATATCAGTATATAGTCAATTCTACTGTACGAGTTGTGCGGGTGCGAATAAAAGGTGTATTCGCGCGCTGTCGGGTGTTGAAGCCTCCATGGGTCTGCTAGGTGGTGTTTGGTACATAGATCTTTGAGGGTGTTGCTGCCTGGAGAGTTGTGGCTTGGCCTGCTTGGGTGTCTGTCCGTGGCTTGGTCCATTGTCTTGTTCAGGTCGCCCGCGACAATCAGGAGGTCTTCCTGTGGTAGCTTGCTGAGCTCGCCGTCTACCATTTGCCAAAAGTCTCTGTCTTCAGTATTTGGTCCATAGATGTTTGCTACATGTAGCTTGTCTGTTCCTCTTTGGACACTTGCTATCAGCAGACGTCCATCTTCGTCCGTGTTTGTCTTATGTATGGTGAGGTTGGCTTTCTTGCTTAGGATGGTTACCACACCTCGCTTCTTACCCTTGGCAGGTGAGCACAAGATGTCACCTATCCATCTTGCCTTCAGTAGTTTAGCCTCTCCCTCTGAGAGTTTGGTCTCCTGTAGCGTGTAGATGTCCCCCTTGAGTTTCCCCAGGTGTTCTAGTATCTTTCTGCGTTTGATCGGATGGTTTAGGCCTTTGACGTTCATGGAGATAACCTTTAGGTTTGCGGAGAGGTTTGCTGGTGTTTGATCTGTCATGGGGGCTTGTAATTGTCGCGGGTTGTTCTGTCCTTTCCATTGCTGGATCTTGAGGTGCCCGCCTTGGTTCCACCCCAGTGCATTGATCCCCCCTCCCGGGGATGAAGAGAGTGTGGTGGGAGATGGGTAAGGGAATAGATGTAGAGATCAGTATAGAAAAGAGAGAAGGAGAAAGAGTAGCTACACATTGCACCATTGTCCGTTGTCACGCTGGCCTTCATGCCCGCATGCCCCCCCCGCCCCATCTGTCCACCCCCCTCCCACCCCTCCCCCCTCCCTCCGCCAGTAGAAAACCGGGTGTGTGACAGCAAGGTTCCTCACACTCCCCTCCCCCCCAAGTCTTGCACTGTCTCTGCGGACATAAGGCAAAAGGCAAAAAGGATATGTGCGTCATCAGTCTTCATTGTCTCTACAATCGCCGTCGGCGTTCTTGAGGTATCAGCGTTGATCCTTCGCGATTTGAGGTAGCTTCGTTGATCAGTGTGTGCGTTATCGAGGTAGGTTTGTTGTCTACAGTTCAAGGTTTGTCATTTTGTTGTGAGCTTAAGCTTTGTTTCGTGTGCTCGGAGTCTTGAGCTATTCGTTGGGTATAGGCCTGCGCTGCATTCTTGTCATATGCCATCTTCTTCTGTCTCATCCGTCGAGGCTCTTCTCTTGGCCCCTGGATTCTGGTGTTCCATCTCTTCTGGAGGTGGCCCTAGTAGGTACCTGTGTAGCTCGTTTGGGTCTTCGAAGATTTTGCTTCCGTGCCTGTCTGTGATTCTCAGTTTCGAAGGGCCTGCGAAGGAGAAGGTGATGTTGTTTCTTCGCAGGGTGTCTCGTTGAGCTAGGAAGCCCTTCCTTACTTCCACCGTTAGCTTAGATAGGTCTTGTGTGATAGTCACTTTTTTTCCGTTGATTGTCATTGGTTTACCCTTCCTTGCTACTGCGAATATTGCCTCCGTGTGGTCTTCTCGTAGCGGTTTGCATATGATTGGTCTCGGTGTGTTGCTGTTTGATTGTTTCTTTGCTGGGATGCGGTATGCTTTGACCAGCTCCAGTGGTCTTTCAAAAGTGAGGCCTGTTATTTGGGGGATAATGTCCTCCAGCATACGGGCGCACGCTCCCGGCTGTCCTTCTCCTCCTCGGGTACTCCTAGTAGCCTTATGTTCCCCTTGCGGCTCCTGTCGTCCTGCTCGGCCAGGGATCTTTGTAGGGCTGACGTTCTTTTTATGACTAGCCCTAGATCTTTGTGTGTTGTATTGGCCCGGTCTTCCAGGTTGCTGATTCTTTTTTCCGCTTCATCTATTCTACCATTGGCTCTGCTCTGCTCCGCTCTTATGGCTATTAGTTCCATTTGTATGTTGTCCACTATCTTCTTAGTTGCCTTTGCGAGGTCGTTACCCTCCGTTATCTTTTTCAATAGTGTGTCCAGAGTGGTTGTTTCTTCGCCCGTGTCTCCGCGACCTTTCGCGGGCGACGCGGTCAGGTCATTTTTGTTCTTCTTCTGGACGTTTGTAACTAGGTTGCCTTCTTTCTCTGCCATTATGTCAAAGCCTCTCCTGACTTGGTGCGCTCTAGGTTTAGCTTCTGGTGGCTGCTGCTTCGTGGGTGTTTTTTGTTGCTTTTGTTGCTTTTCGTCCTCCTTTTTTCTTTGGACCGGCCCCGTTGTTATGTTGCAGTCTCTGAATCGGGGTGGCCACTTGACCACTCTGGCCTTGGTCCTGGCCTCCGCCAGCCTCCTGCGATTTTGCCCTTTTTATTCCTTGATGTGTCGGTCCCCCTGTGTTCGCTCGTTGCTCTGTTGTTATGCTTGTAGCCCGCTCTGGTCGTTGTGCTTTTGTTAGCTTCTTGTCTGTTAGCGCACTCCCCGTTCCACTTCCATGCGTACTTGGCAGCGTTATATGTGGATAGTGGTGGTGCCTGTGGGTTAATGCTGTCTGGCTGTTTGTCTCCACACGATCTTCACCTGATCGCCACGCGATCTGCGGTGAGTGGCTGCCTGCACCTGCGCCTGACCGCGCTGCTTCCTCACTCCACTTCCCAGCCTCGCCTCTTTCCCACCGTGTCTCAGAATTGTTGCCCCCGCTGCCACCGGATTGCTTGCCGCGATATCGCGCAGGTGCCGCTCCGAACTTGTGTCGCCTCAGGAGCGCCTCGTTGTGCTTGGTTAGTCACTCCGCCGCTGCTGCCCCACCTTTGGATACTGCTGCCTCTCCTAAGATGGCCGCCGCTGATCGATTTCCTTCCGCTCCGTCACCGAGACCGGTACGCGCGCCGTCGGGTGGTAGGTGCCTTGATTTAGAGCGTTTATGTGCAGCTATGTGGCTTCTGGCCCGTTCTGGGCTCGTTGTGCTTGGTTAGTTACTCCGCCGCTGCTGCCCCACCTAAGATGGCCGCCGCCGTTCAACTCCTTCGCTTCTCGTCGCCGATTCACACCCCGTCCCCTCCGTCTGGTTCCTTTTTTTTTTTTTTTTTCCTAGGGGGGGGGGGGGGGGGGGCGCGCTCTTGCCCTCCTGCCTCTGGTCTGAGCGTGGCACTGCCTTTCTGTTTCGGTGCTTGCCTGGAGTGTGGCTCCGGACTTAACCAATATGGCCGCCGCCTCGGTGTTAGACGTGGGGTCCTTTTCTCTATGCTTCCCTTCTCGATGCCCTCGCTGTGCTCATCGGCCAGCCCCCGGTGTCGGCGCACTCGCTAACGGGCGGTTGAGGTGCGCTGGTAATGCCTGCTTCGCTTGGTCGTCCTCTTTGTGCTGCGTTGCACCAAGATGGCCGCCCCTTCGTCTCCGTCCCGGTGCCCCTTTTCTCCGCCCTTGCGCCGATGTTCTATGTTCGTTAGTTTGGGCGCTCCCTTTTAGGGGGTCCCTTCTTGAAGGTCGGGGGGGGGGATGCGCGCCGTTAATGGGCTGGCTCGCTCGGTGGTTCTTACTTGAGGTTCCCGGGAGTTTATGAGTCCGCCGCCATCTTGCGCTTCTTACTCTCGTTCCCCTCGGCGGCTCCTTTTGTCTCCAGCGACAGTCCGGCGTGGTTTGTGGGATTGTGAAGGATCGCGGTGGGTGCCCCTTCAGTTCATGCACCTCTCCGTGTGCTCACTTCGTTGTTAGTTGCGTTTGTCCTTCTGCTTCGCCGTTATTTAAGCTTGGGGGATCGGGAGCTCCGGACTCAGGACTGCTGCCTCCTTGCCATCCAAGCCACGCCCCCTTGTAACATAATTTCTAAAGATGCAGGTGAATATAACAATTGTTCCTTATTTTGAATGGTTGCATTTGGTGCCATGTCTGGGCTAAAGATCCCAGCAAAGTGAGCAACCCATGCATCCAAGCAACATGTGACCGCAATTCCAGGAAGGAATCATCCTTTAAAAAAGGGGAATTAACAGTATCCCAGAAGCGTTTGCTGTCCCCTGTGTCCGCTGCTTGGGACAGTTTCAACCATGCCTCATTTTGTAGTTCTTTTTCCTACTTGATAGTACCTCTTTGTGTTTACATCTCAGGGATTTAAACAATAGCTTGTCCCTAGGTTGTTTACCGAGAGCCAATTTCAGGTGCCTAGTGACAATGGTACAGGCATAGTCGAACCAGCCTTTACGTTTACGTGGACCAGATTTAATAGGGCGAGTCAGAAGGGCATCATTTATAGTAACAATGCCAGTATAATAAAAAAATATCTGACCAGGGGTAACCACGTCTTCTAAGCAACACATAATAAAATGAGTTCCCTTAATACAGATATCTTGGAAAAAACGGGTCTGATCCACTCCATTCCACTTGATACGAGTCCCGTTGGGTCTAAATGGGACGATGTCAGTGACCGGCTAGGGATAATAGCTGTAGGCCTGTCCCAAAAAGAACACAGTTATTGTCACTCATACCCAGACAAACGACCTTTGGTGGGTTGTACCACTTACATGAGTTCTTCCAATAAAGGTTGGGATGTGGTTCCCATCACTATCCGGGGCTTTTTTCTAATAATTGTAGTTCGAACTTAGTAATCATAGAATTTAATAAATTATCATATTCATTATGAGGGAATGTGAGTAACCAAGCCCAGCTTCGTCGGTCATCCCACATACCTGTATGGCAGAATGAGGGCATTTGTGAATGTTAAAATCTTTGACCCATAGTAGTATAAAGCTGTTTGTAATCGACTGGACAAGGGTCTCCAAGCCCTCTTCGAGTGCTAGGGCTACCCTTCCCCGGGTATTATTACAAACATTGGTATAGAAGTTGACCAAAACCATTTCCTGGCCTCCCCTAAATGTTAACCACAGAATTAATGAGTGGGGGCCAATTGAAATTCTGCTCTTTAAGCTTACAGGGATTTCGTTTGATATTAGAACCATAAGTCCTCTTTTGGCTCTCCCTGGTGTGGATGGCTTGGCCTCCAACCAATGTGTTGTGAAACCCTCAAAATAAACAGGCTCAATATACCAAGTTTCTTGGGTGCACAAAATATCCAAGTAACCTATAATCTCCATTCGTTCTGGGGGACCCTATTTATTTTGGCTAAACACCCTATATTCCATGTCACAATTCTGTACCCAACCATCCCTTGACCACTGCTACTTGGTAGTGCTAAATGGGTTGGAGCAGTTCCTATGTGTGTAAGATCTACTACGCCCTTACAAGGAGACGATGGGGGGGGGGCAGTGGGGGGGATAAGATGATGACAGTTTGTTTATGTCCATTGACATATGTGCCCATTTCATGTCAATCAATATCCTGAAGGTCACTCAATACCTGATATCTATTAGAAACCATCAGTGACTGGGGTGGGGTAAATGCTAGAACAGGGTAGTTGACTAGTGGGTCTAGTCTAATTGTGTTAGGTAGGGAGGACTGAAAGTACCTGTAAAAGAAACCCAAAGGCTGAAGTGACATCTTATGATCCAATTTGGGATGATGTATCTCCCCTATAAGGGCAGGGCTCGGCCTTGGCCCGGGCTTAGCCCGGGCACGACCCCCACAGTGGTGCTCCTGTGCTGACTATAAGTGCCTCCTGGTGCTAAAAAGATCACGCGGCTTCAGCCGTTTCCCCTGGGCTGCCGGGGAGCTGGAGTCCAATGCCGGCTGCAGGAAGAAGGGAGTCCCACGCAGCGGGGCTCCTGTGCTGACTGTAAGCGCCTCCTGGCGCAAAATTGATCACACGGCTGTGGCCATTTCACTTGGGCTGCCTAGGAGCTGGAGTCCAATGCGGCTGCAGGAAGAAGGAAGTCCCGCGCAGCGGGGCTCCTGTTCTGACTATAAGCACCTCCTGGCGCGTAATTGATCACGCGGCTGTGGTCGTTTCCTCTGGGCTGGTAGCAGATTGCAATTAATTAATTGCAGGTTTATATAGCGCTAGGATCGACTCCCGGAGGAGTATCTCCGCGCTTCGACCGCTGCGAAACCCTTCCTGGCTTCCCTGAGAGATGGTCCCTTAATGGGTATCTCCAGGGTGAGACCAGGCATCCCCGGCAGTCTGGTGGGGCCGTTAGTGAAGATGAGGCAAGCTAATGCCCAGAGTTGCCGAGTGTGATCGCTGATCAGAGTGGGCACCGAGGCGAGAGAATTATCGAGTCCGCTGACCCTGGTCCAGAAACCTGCCGCGTCGGGAATCGAACCATGGTCCCGGGCCGTCCTCTGCTCTCGGGTCTGCCGCCTCTAACCAGTGAGCCACACTACTTCACTACACTACTACTGCCGGGGAGCTGGAGTCCAATACCAGCTGCAGGAAAAAGGAATATATTAATCAAACTGCATTAATTTCAGGTCAAGAGCCTGGTAAAGTATAGGTGGCGAAAGTTGGTATAATCTTGAAGCATTCACAACTGGATAAGGTGATGTTGAAAACGCAACAGGTCTTAGACATCTGACCAGTAGAAAACACTTGATAAGAAGTCAACTGGAAATTTCACCTTTAGTAGGGATCTGTTGGTATGGGACTTGTGTCAGCATAGCTCTAACTAAACATGCTACAGGGGCACGCAGAGCTTTCTTGCTTTTATTCAGTGGTCGAAATCTCGCATAAGAAAATCGTGGAGACTGCTGTGGTTTTCAGGCTAGACTTAACTTCATATTTCTGTAGTACATTTGTGTCCTTTGTTCGCCGGTCTCCTGTTACAACCACGTTTAATAACCTGGGAATGGTTTCCCCGACTGGGTCATGTATTCATCGGCCATTAAACAGAGTGATCCCAGTACAGACCCCTGGGGGACCTGTTACACACAGCTGGATACCTCCCTTGTGATGAGAACACTCTCTACTCATGTTTGGAGTTTCACTCACCAGGCCTCCTGCCCATGGCTTTATTTACAAGCCCGTCTCAAGGGCAATGCTAGTCGCAAGCTACTGGCAGAGTCCTGCGAGCACTGGTGTGTTGCAAGATAGCAAGGTAAATACTGAGCGAATAATCTGAAACCATTTGTACAGAGGTAGCACAGGGGAATTGTAATATTAACCCTTAACTGATGGAAGTGGGGTTGTGGAACAAAAATAGCAGATTTTCTCAGTAGCTAGTTTAGATCCAGTGTCTTGACTGCCTGAAAATATACCTCACACTTTGCTTCCATATTATACCATCTGAGATAATAAAAATGCATTCAGTGTATTGTATTGTATTGTAATTGCATTTATATAGCACTTACTACCCCAGACGAGGCGTCAAAGTGCTTTACGCTGGGCAGCACACTGCTCCATAAACCAAGGTTGATGGTTAGTTCAGTGTTATTGGTTAGTTTGTTATTTATTGAGATTAGTCTTATTCACTCAAAGCAAACCATGAAGAAAACGACGGTGCACCAGAAACGGAGACAAAGGAAGCTTCAAATGTATCCAAATATGTCCTTTATTCTTTAATGTGTTTTAAAATGTAACCACAGCCAACGCGTTTCGTTCCATTGGAACTTCGTCAGGGCGCCGTATTAATCTGGACGGGTGTACACAGACAAAGGACTTACCTTTTTACTTTGAAATTGAGGTGCTATAAAATTGGTCAGCGCATTGATCCTTTGTAACAACTCAAAGCAAACCATTCCATGCAGTCATATCAGTTATTTATGGTGGGCTAAATTATTAGTGGTTGGTCGGAATCATTAGTCGGGGTAAGCTCAAACACATGGTGGGATTAATACAGGAGTTAGCAGAGATTAGGTATTGTTAGGTTGCATAAGTAAAACTGTCAGCAGAGGGAGAACGGATTGTGATTTTGTAAATGAGTTGTGGGAAATGTGCTGAAATACAGAATAGTCAAAGGTGCATGTGTCAGAGTAGGTTGTGCTCAGATAGAGGAGGCGTGCAGAGGATGGAAGGGAAGGAGAGGGGCAATTGAAAGAGAGAAGAAAAAAGGAGAGGGGACAAACCAAAGTTTTAATTAAAGGACACTTTTTTTAATACCGGATTTAAGGAATGTACTGAATATTTTTGAGACAGTATGCAGTTTGAGGATGCAAAAATGACGAAACATTATTTACTTGTGAAGATGGTGCTACATTGGAAACTTTAATAGGTACTAGAAGGACTTCTGCAGCATAAAATCCTATAAACCAAGAGTATTTGCAACTCCCTGCAAATGGGCATTTTGTAATGCCACTGATTAATACATCAGTCGCTTTCCAAAACTTAGTTGGGGTTCACGATGATTTGGGGACTAGACTGGTTTGCAAACCCAGCTTCACCTTCATATGTTGGGACCTACATTCTGAAATCAAACATTAAACAGTAAGACAACAGAACAATTCATGCTAGCTGAACAGATAAAAAAATGCAGGCAACCAAAGTAGATACATAAGAGACGACTGCAGCAGGCTAATATAATTCAGCAATAATGCGGAGAATGTTGTTTCTGTCGGGTACAGAATTGATTCTTGGTTTACTGAATAATAATAAATAGAAAACAATACTCAGACCTTTCAGTAATAATCAATGAAAAGGAAAGAGAAAACAGAACAAAAACACACCAGAAAATTGAAAGAATCTAAACTTGTATTGAGGAATAAATCAATATATTCATTTACACTTTATGATGTCGAGATGACATTAGAAGGCTGTAACAATTTATGAGCGTACGAATTGTTCAAACGGCGCAAGTGATAAGGTGAAGAAAGTGTGAAAAAAGTGCTAAATGTGGACAGGATATATACAGTGTTATATGGATGGTTAAAACTGGTTATTCGAAGAACATCCAACCGTAGGTACATAAATCTCTGCGCTGTTTGGGATTTAAATTTCTTTTTCATATGAGGCGGAGAGAATAGAGTCGGGATTATCACAGGCATGTCGATGTTTCGACGCAGAGTAGTGCGTAAGTGGTTAGTAGGGACAGCGGGTCTTCCTCAGGACAAGGCAAATGAAGGGACAGCCCGATTAATGAAAGAAAGGTCTTCAGGGTAAGGTCCATCGTGGGTTGAATTCCAAAGACTCACACACATATATATATATATATATATATACACACACACATACTTTTGCACACATATACATACACACACATACATATACACAAATACACCTATATATACACACATATATATGCACACACATACATAGATATACATATATACACAAACACACACAGATATACACTCACACACATACATATATATAGACACAAACATATACACACACACACACACATATATATACACATAAATATACATAGTAAAATATACCCCCTTGCGTCCACTCCGATCTGAAGGTAAATGCCTGCTTACCATTCCTCGAATTAAGCAGACTAGACTCGGAGGCAAATCCTTCTCTTATTTGGCTCCCAAGTTGTGGAATCAATTATCCACAGATCTACGACAGGAAGACAACTATCTAGCATTTAGAAAAAAACTCAGCTTTTTAAAATCCTTTCTCCCAAACGTGCTTTCTGCGATGTCCTCAGCGCAGAGATACCCCTTCTGGAGGTGAGTCAGGCGCTTTATAAGTGTAATAAATAAATATACAATCAATCAATCAATCATTCAATCATTTGTAAAGAGAGCTACTCACCCTTGAGGGTCTCAAGGTGCTGAGGGAGGAGCAGCTACTGATCGAACAGCCAGGTCTTGAGGAGTCTCCTAAAGGTCTGCAGGTCCTGGGTCTGTCGTAGGTGGGCAGGGAGGGTATTCCATGTCTTGGAGGCGAGGTGGGAGAATGATCTGGCACCCGCGGTCGCTCTGCGGATGCATGGGACAGTGGCGAGGGCGAGGGCGGCGGAGTGATGCTGGCGGTTCAGGGTGTAGAAGGTGAGTCGGTCATTGCGGTATGCTTGTCCGGTGTTGTGGAGTGCCTTGTGAGCGTTGGTGAGGAGCTTAAAGGTGATCCTCTTGTTGATGGGGAGCCAGTGAAGGTCCCTTAGGTGGGCGGTGATGTGGCTGTGGCTGGGGATGTCGAGGATGAGGTATTTGGAGGCGTTCTGTATGCGTTGGAGTCTCTTCTGGAGTTTGACCGTGGTGCCCGCGTAGAGGGCATTGCCGTAGTCCAGCTTGCTGGTGACGAGGGCCTGGGTCAACATTCTTCTGGTTCTGGTGGGGATCCATCTGTAGATCTTGCAAAGCATGCAGAGGGTGTTAAAGCAGAAGGAAGAGAAGGCGTTGACTTGTTGGGTCATTGACATAGAGTAGTCCAGGATGAACCTCAGGTTGCGTGCGTGGTCGGTGGGTGTTGGCGCAGTTCCCAGCGAGGCCGGCCACCAGAAGTTGTCCCAGGCGGAGGGGGTGGAGCCGAGGATGAGGACCTCTGTCTTGTCCGAGTTCAGTTTCAGGTGGCTGCTCTTCATCCACTCGGCGACGGGCTTCATCCCTTCGTGGAAGTTGGTTTTGGCGGTGGCGGGGTCTTTGGTGAGGTAGAGGATCAGCTGGGTGTCGTTGGCGTATGAGACTATGTTGAGGTCTTGCGATCGGATGATGTTGGCGAGCGGTGTCATGTAGACGTTGAAGAGGGTCGGGCTGAGGGATAATTATTGGGGTACACCGCAGGTGATCTTGGTTGCTTCGGATCGGAATGGAGGGAGGCGGAGTCTCTGGGTTCTGTCGGTGAGGAAGGAGGTGATCCAGTCCAGGGCTTTGTGACAGATCCCTGCTTTGTAGAGGCATGTGCGAAGGGTGTGGCAGCAGACGGTGTCAAAGGCGGACGAGAGGTCCAGGAGGATGAGGGCAGCGGTTTCACCGTTGTCCAGCAGGGCCCTGATGTGGTCGGTGGAGGTGATGAGGACAGTTTCGGTGATGTGGTTGCTGCGGAATCGGGATTGGGATGAGTCTGAGGTGTTGTTTTCTTTGAGGAATTGGGTCAGTTGTCTGTTGACTATCTTCTCGATAACTTTGAACGGGAGCAGGGAGATGGGCCGGACGTTCTTGAGATCCTTTAGATCCGCCTTGGGTTTCTTGAGCAGGGCGTTGATCTCTGCATGTTTCCAGCCTTCTGGGAAGGTGGCGGTCTCGAATGAGCTGTTGAAGATCTTACGGAGTTGGGGTGCGATGATGGAGCTCGCTTTGTTGAAGATGTAGTGGGGCCAGGGGTCTGATGGTGAGTCGGAGTGGATGGTATTCATGGTCTTGATGGTTTCTTCATCGTTTATGTGGTTCCAGGAGGTCAGGCAGCCGGTGTGACTGGGGGGGCGGAGGGTCTGGGGTGTCGGTGGCTGTTGGAGAGGTCTGGGAGTTGAAGCTGTCGTGGATGTCTGTGATATTGCGGTGGAAGAAGATTGCTAGAGAGTCGCAGATGTCTTGTGATGGCGGAATGTCGTTGGAGCTGGAGTTGGGGTTGGAGAGTTCCTTCACGATGTTGAAGAGCTCTTTGCTGTTGTTGTCGGTGCGTTCCTTGAAGGAGGTCCTTTTAGCCGTTCGCATGAGTTGGTGGTGTCTGCAGCTGGCGTTCTTGAGGGTTGCCTGGTTGTCCGGTGTTTCCTTGTGGTGCCATTTCTTCTCTAGTCTTCTGAAGGTCTGCTTGGATATCTGGAGATCGGCGGTGAACCAGATGGCTCTTCTGCTGGTGCATTTGTTTGAGGGTTTCTTGATCGGAGCAAGAGTGTTGGCGCAATCGTTGATCCATTGCCTGAGGTTGCAGGCGGCTGTGTCGGTGTGGCCAGCTAGTGGGTTTCAGGCGAGGGTGGTGGTTAGCTGGTCTCCGGTGACCTTGTTCCATCTGCGGTGGGGGGTTCTTTGCTGGTGGTTGTGTGCAGTGGTTTTCATGAAGGAGAAGTGGACGCAGTGGTGTTCGGTCCAGTGGAGTTCGGTGGTGTGGCTGACGGAGACGTGGCTGCTGGCGGAGAAAATGGGGTTGAGCGTGTGTCCGGCGGAATGGGTGGGTGTTGTGAAGAGCTGTTTGAGGCTGAGGGTGGCGCGGTTGTCCAGTAGTGTGGTGGAGTTGCTGTCGTTGGTGTTCTCGAGGTGGAAGTTGAGGTCTCCGAGTAGGATGTAATCTGTGGAGGCTAGGGCATGCGAGCTGACGGCTTCTGTGATGGAGTCGATGAACTGTGCCCGGGATCTGGGGGGTCTCTACACGAGGGTTCTTCTGAGGGTGGTGTTGGGATCGATGTGGATCTGGAAGTGCAGGTGTTCCGCGGTGCCGACGGTGTCCTTGGTGTTGTTTGAGATTCTGAGGGTATTTCTGTGGATGGCGATTCCTCTTCCCGGTCTGTTGGTGCGGTCCCTGCGGGTGATCTTATAGCCATCCGGGATGGCTATGGCAACGTCGGGTGCAAATGAGGTGTTCATCCAAGTCTCCGTCAGGATCGCGACGTCCTGGGAGGATGAGTCGAGCAGGTCCCAGAGTTCGTTGGCGTGCCTGTGGACGGAGCGGGTGTTGAGCAGTATGCATCCGAGGTGGCTGTTGCCTGCCTTGGTGGCGGGGGGCAGAATGTGCTGGTTTATGCTTGCTGGTGAAGCTGCATTTTCGGCAGGTGAATGGTCCATGGGTGTGCTTCGGGGTGGCCTGGAAGCAGGTGGTCGATCGGCCGGCTTTGAGTGCGTGGAGGTGGTCCGCGTTGTACCGGCGTCTGGTGTTGTGGTGCTCGCAGGGGTAAGGGGGTCTGGTGCTGGGCGCAGTCAAGGCACGGACGGGCGCATACGGGCTTGCCTTTGGCACACCAGTGGCGCTCCCGCTGCGCGCGGATGCCATATAAGTAGGGGAGGGGCTTGAGGCTGGGAGGCCGGAGTGGGGCTGGATGCGGCAGGAAAAATTAACGCAGGAAGAGCGCTAAGGGCAGACGGGGAGCAGGCAAAAAAAAAAAAACAAGAACCAAGATTGGGACCCAGTAGGGAGGAGCCTCGAACCCTGCCTTGTCTGGACCAAAGCCAAGCGCTGTCAGGCAGAGCTGCGGGAGGAGAGCTGATCTCTGACCGAGGGTCAGTGGTCTAGCTCGCGCTCCCCGCAGTGGTCGTCATATAAGTAGGGGAGGGGGAGGGGCTTGCAGCTGGGAGGTGGGAGCGGGGCTGGTAGCGGCAGGAAAAATTTACGCAGGAAGAGCGTTAAGGGCAGCGGGGGAGCAGGCGAAAAAAAAAAAACAGGAACCAAGCCAGGCCAAGATTGGGACCCAGCAGGGAGAAGACTCGATCTCTGCCTTGTGTGGACCAAAGCCCAGCGCTGTCAGGCAGAGCTGATCTCAGAGTCAGCGGTCTAGGTATACACACACATACATATTCACACACATACATAAACACACAGATATACACACACATATATATACACACATATACATACATATACATATATATATACACACACATATATATAAAGACACACACATATATATATTTACACACACATATATACACACAAATACACACACACAAATATACACACACACATATATATATACACACATATTTACACATTTATAGATACACACATACATATATATACACACACACATACATATATATACATACACACATACATATATACACACACATACATACATATATATATATATATACACACACACACACACATACATATACACAAATAAACACACACACACACCCATACACACATACACATATAGATACACACACACACATATATATATATACACACACACACATATGAAAAAGTCTGTTTTATAATTTAATTGCACATGACTCTTTGGCTCACATGTTGATTTCAATTCTTTTTATTTTTAGTTCATGACATTAGTTACTTTGTTGAGCTCTATGGGGTATATTTACTAGGAAACGGTGACACGCGTTCCTGCATCATTTAAAAAACACAGAGATTCACTGTGTTTACAAGAATATGGTGCACCCCTTTGTTTTTCCTTGCTCTGGCACTAAAAAAGCTGCTTAGTGTAGGAAGGTGGATACCTGACTATGGTTACCCCCAACTTTTTGCCTAGTGTTTAGCTGGTTTTCGACTTAGTTGGCCTGGGATCCAGCTAATGAGGGCCCAGGCTAAATGCTCTCTCTTTAAATTGGACTCCATGTACTTTAGGTACATCTCCAATTGGATATTGGGTCACCTTATGAGCTCCTTTATAGTGTACCATAGGTATCCAGGGCATAGGTTCATCCAAGGTCTACTAGGGGCTGCAGCATGTATTATGCCACCCCTGGCTGGCCAATCCAAGTTGACACAACTGGCTGATCACTCAGCTGGGGCAAGGTTGTGTAATCACCCCTTGCTGAGGTATAGTATCCATATATAGACACATATACACCTATAAGTCACTCCTATAGCAGGCCTTAACAATCCTGAAGGCAGAGTGCTTGGTACTATGTTAGGTGGTGCTCTAGCATGAGCTGAGCCTATCTGCAGCTTTCGGAACCATGTCCTTATAGCTGTTCTATGATATAGCCATACCATATACTCTTAAGGGCATTATAATCCTCACAGCTATTGCTAACTTTGGTTTGGATCTATCAAAACATGTTGTGTAAGGTGTCATACGCTTTGGAATACTACCCCCCCCCCGCCAGTTCTGGAGGCGGGGGTAGCATTCCACCCTTCTAGAGGAAGAAGACATGTTGTTCCTGTTAATCCCGGTTAAAGTTAACCAGAGCCACAGCATCCCAAAATGGATGCTGCTGCCACAGACACAAGTCTGACCTCCTGCTGATGGGAGTCATTCCAGCAAGGGAGGCCTGGACAATAGGTTTCCTGTCTTGGGAGGTGCCAGCACCACCCCAGACAGGCCATAGTGTATTGGAGAAGGGAGGGCTGAATGAAATGAGACACTGCCTGGGGCACACAAGGTGCTCCATGCATAGTCTGGTTCACACCAGTTGCTGGGGCACTCCAGCCCCAGCTCTGGCGTGAAACTGGACAAAGGGAAAGGGGTGTACCCACGCCCTTTCCTGGTCCCACCCATAGGAGGGACCCAGCAGATAATCCAGCCTATTTTATCAGTATATAGGTAGGAGTTGAGTCTAGAGACTTTAGATTATCCTGAACTGCAACTTGAAACGAAACTCTGGACCTTCGACATTCTACTGCAAATAGAAGAGTGAAGAATCTTCCTTATGGTCAAGGAGTGACTATCCTGTGCAAACAGGCACCACCAGTGATTTGCCGGTTTGCTTTGTCGACGCTCCTGACGGAGCCCGAGCACAGAGCTAAACAGGAACTGGACTTCCAAACTCCTCTGACCCCGAGCCACATCCACAGCAAAGCTGAGACCCGTGGCGGCGACGAGAGACGTGGGACCGGTCACCCTGGAAAACCTGCTTTTGCTAACTGTGCAGCTTCTGAGGCACCGTCAAAGCTGTGCATTGGGGATTGAGAAGCCCCAGCCACATTTGCACCGACGCACAGCCCTCCACACTCCACGAGTGTCTCGTGGGGCCTGCTGTTGCTTTTGAGCTTGGCGCGCCTTTCTGGTCCCCTCTGAAGCTGACCCATCGAATCTACACCACTGGCCTGGTTGCTCCAGGCTTGCTCCTGCTTCCCTGAAAAGGAAAAGCGCCCCAGACCTTGCTGGTCTAACTCGAATCCAATATTCGATTCCTGCGTGGGTTGTGTTTGCCAAGGCTTCTGGGTCCAATCCGGGTCCCGACACCGCAGACATCCAGATCCATCGTCGGACAGCTCAATTCCAGCGCCTGGTCGTCGTCGACACCTCCTGCACCTCGTGGCTGCAGAGACAAGCTTCACGACATCACCTGATTGCTTCACGACATCGCCTGGTTCCTTCCTGGTTCATTCCTGGTCACTGGCTAGTGACCCAGACTCTGTCCCCTCTGCTTTCAGGAACTTTTCATCCTCGATCCACCCTTGGATCCAACCGAACACTTCTCTCCTGGTCGCCTGCAGCATCTTTTTACAGGTCTCCATAAGATTCAGCGACGAAACCCAACACAATTTGACACCTATGCACTCGGGTTCCCTGGGTGAGGTAATGCGAGTACTCCGGTGCTCCTGCGGGTATTAACTATCCAAGTATCCTAGTTTTAAGTGGCTTTCTCCTAGTCCATCCGGACGTGTCCTAAATCAACTACACTCTAAATTTTACGTTCCCATTGTATCCCTATGAGAACCCGCGTGTGTGTTTAGACACTGCACACGTCTCCCGTGGGCCTCCTACTTCCTAACTACTGGTTGTTTAGTGTAGCCCCAGCGATTCCCTAGGCCTTAGGCCTTGTCTGTATTTCTGTTGTGGTACTTATACCACTGTCTTAGTATATGGTTTGCTTGGCCCCTAGGTCAAAACTGTATTTGTGCAACTTAACGTATGCTCTTTAAGTTACTTGTATTGTGCTTAGACCTCTGACCTCATAAAGAGTTCAGAGGGTATGTGTTTAGAATAAATACATCTATATTTGATATATATCTTGTGCGGTGTCCTTTCATTTGGTATTCAAGGGATTGTATTGGTAAAACAGCTGGCTTCACATGTACTCTTGAGTTTAGCCTAAGACTGCTTTGTCCATGCTACCACCAGGATAGCTGGTCTATAAGGTTGACTTTACAACCATCACCATAAAGGTTGTTTGGACTGATACAGGGTGTTCACTAGAATAGTGGACATCACATATCAGGCCAACTTCTCACACTTAGTACCAAAACAGACACCCTTGCGCCTGGGTTCGGGGATGATTGCCTGTGTGCAGGAAGGGACACCTACCTGCACATAAACATTCTTTAAAGGTGATCTGTTCTTTTTATGTGTGCTGCAAAATGCAACACACATAGAAAGAGCAAAAACGAGGTGAAATAAAAGTATTTCTCCTTGTTGCACTAATGTAACGCCTGCTATTCAGTGGCGTTCTTTTCTAGCGCTGCCTCAGATTTACAGTTCCTTGTCAATCTGGTGCAGCGTCAAAAAGCCATGGGTGTTGCAGTAGAACACCCACAGCAACACCCATAGCACGCCCATTTTACACAGATACCTGAGTGAAAGGGAACGATATTTACAAAGCAGCATATAGCCACGCAAAATGGCTAAACACAGCTTTGTAAATATGGAGCAGGGCATTGCTCCACCAAAATGTTGGAAAAAGTGATGTTCCGATGGCGCAATGCCCTTGTAAATATGCCCCCATGTTAAACAGAAAATAGGAAATCGTGCATGCAGTGCTTGCTTGTGACTTCCTGCCTTCTATCAATGTGCCTTGGCCAACTCTTTATAGTTCCTGCCCAGTGGCCTTTAATCTTGAAGTCACTGGGGATTGGCCCACAGTGATTTTATTGCTCTCCAATAGACTCTACTAGCAACTACAGGCCTATTCCAGGCCAGGGGGAGACTGTTGGAGTTGATTTAAAGGTAGGTACGCATACTAATTTACCTGTTCTACTGGGACCCTCTTATTAAGTCTCTAAAGAATCCCCTTATTGTGACTCTTCTTTCTCCCAGGAGTTCTAGTAAGACAAAATATTATATTGTGCTGTTCCCAATGTGCCTAGTTCTTCTTATCTTTTATTTCTAAGCCTTCTGCTAATGGAAGATTTATATTTTCATTAAAATTTAGAAGTACACCTATGATTTGACTTAATTTAATAATTCTTAAAGCGCACAAATACTCCAGAAAGGGGAGTCCTGGGGCTAAAATGGTAAAGGGAAAGATGCTTCCATTAGCTTTGCAAATAAATGTGTTTTCATTAGTTCTCTGGATTTTAAGAAGGTTAGTTGCAGCACGCATGTTAACTGGCAAATAATTCCAGTCCTTCGCTGCAGTAACAGAATCTCTGCTCAGCGCCAGGTGAGCAGTGTTTTGGGCCATCTGAAGTCTGTGGGTCATATACCCAGAAAGCCAGCAAACAGCGAGTTACAGTAGTCCAATACGGATATTACTAGAGCCTGTATTTCGATCTTCCTAGAAAAGAAAAGATTGGCACGTATGGTAAGATCTTTTTAATTATACCCAGGAAACGATTATTGGATCGAGCTAGGGTAAATGTAAATCCGTATTTGTAAAGCACAAACTATTCACCACTATGGGTCTCAAGGCGCTGGGCGCCGTCGTGGAAATTAAGTGAGCTATTGCCTAGAGTCACACTGCGCTGAGCTGAGGTGCCCCCAGAGCTGGGGATCAAACCGTGAGCCCTGTGCTCCGAACTCAGCTGCACTGGCCGCTGCATCACACCTCTTCCAGGGAGGGAGAAAAGCACACCGTATCAGGCCACCTTTCCGTAGACCAGTGAGAGGGATTACCAAAAACAAGCAGCAGATCACATTACACAATTTCAGATTTTTTTTTTTTAGGCATGTGGGGACATATCAACAAGCAGCAGTGATAATTATCGCTGGCCGCTCTTAGCTTGAGGATTTTTATTGCCGGCTATTGCAGATAATTATCGCCACGCCAGCACTGTATTATCCACGCATAGCGCAATGACAATAATTATTCCAGTGATAGCGATGTTTTCCTTGGAACATCGCTGGTTTTCCAGCAATCTTCCATGGAAAATGGCGATATCCTTGGTGATAGGGCCGGTGGTCTTAGCCACACAACCCACCCCCCACGTTAGGTATACCTTAGTCAGGAATATAACAGACGTAAAATTCCTGCGTTAAGGCATACTTTACGTGATTTTAAATATCGCTAACCCTCGTTGTTAATATGACGAAGCTGGGTTAACGATATTTTCCCATGGGAGTCTTGTCAGGCACGCCTCCTTTGCATCTCATTAGCGATGCGATGAGAGGCATTCTGACAAGGGGCGCTAATACCCGGATACACGCGCTAGCGTGTCGTTGTGGATAATGCAATAATATGAACGCAGCTTTTTGCCCGAAAACAGGCTCTAAAGCGGCGATAATATTATTTCCGCCACTTGTTAATATGCCCCCTTTAGATTAAAGGCCTATTATGAGTACGGCGGTCCATAGGACTGGCATACTCGTGGTGGAGCAGCGGGAACCGCCGCACTTGCGATTATGAGTTCGGCTGTCCCACCTCCACAAGACCACCACAACTGCCAGGGATCCACGATCCCTGGTGGTGAGGTGGGGTGGCGGTCAGAGGGTGCAATATGCTTGGCGGTGTTGCTGCGGCACTGTGAAGCATATTTGGAGTTTCCTCAGCGCTATCGTTTTCATGGTAATTAGGCCAAAAAACTGTGGCAGTGAGGAAACAAAAGGAGCCCCGCTGCCGGCACCCCATTGATGGGGTACCTGCAAGGGGGCACATGTTGCCAAACATATAATTAGGCCCTTATTGATTTGCCAGGAATCACAGGATGTTGAGCCAACTCTGTGACTCGACAGCTCAGGCCATTAGGCTATATCTCCGCCATAATCTCCTTTCATTCATTAATGTAGCGAGAGACACATACTATAGTATTCACTTAATCGTCCTCAAAAGTCTCACTACGTTTGAAATATTGGGACGCTAGGGAAGGCCCTCAGCCAGGGCCGGGCTGGGAACTCAAAGCAGTCCTGGCAGTTTTCTCGGATCAGCCCCCCCCCCCAGGGCTTTTGTTACTGGGGCCGATATTGCAGCCAGGGGCGACTCTAGGCTCATGGCGGCCCTGGGCAGGGAGCATGGGTAGGGGGCCCCGGAAGAGGGGGTCTGGGCGGAGCGCGGAGGCCAGTGAAGAGGGAGGGCGTCAGGGTATTTGGAAGTGGAACAGAATCCCTGCCAGGGGCCGCCACTCAAATATATATCCATCCTCAGAAGATTATTATATTAAGGATATATATTGGCGTGGTGGCCCCTGGGGTTTGGTGGCCCTGTGCAGGTGCACAGCTTGCACATGCCTAAGGCCGCCCCTGTTGCAGCACAGCAAAACTGGCCCCTAGTTACAAAACCAGCCCCCACCGCTGCAAAACCAGCCCATCCTTGCAGCCTCCCAGGGAAACGCCCGATGCCCGCTACAGCCTGTCCGGCCCTGCACTCAGCCCGTCGACCCCTATTTTAGTGCGTTTTTCGCACTAATTTTGCTGGCTGATTAACAAAATATGCTGTAATTGTCAGCCTAGTCCTGGAATCCGAGCACACAGAGTACAGCTCCTAGCAGGAGCAGCGCCACCTCCGACCCCCAACCAGATACTGTATACATGGCCCCTTGGCAGCCGACTAATTAACCATGCAATTGGCAATTATCTGCCAACACTTTTTAACAATTTAGACATTAAGAGTCTTGCATAACTGAGCTGTTGGCGTCTCTCAGCTCCAGCAGGCGACCTTGATGCGAACAGACTCCTACAGTACATCATAAGTAACCCTTAAAATTGCAGAATTGGTGGAGCTCAGAGCATTAAAACCAGTTTGATCCGGGGACAGTAACTTATTATCTACCCACTGTGGAGCCTTCTGGCAGCAGCCCAGCTTTTGCAGCATTTTAGCTCTTGGCCGCTCTAAAGAAATTTGACTATAAATATCTGGGACTGTACGTGTTGCGGTTTATTCCGTTTATTATGCACAGGGTTTGCAGCTGCTTTCCCATTACCCTGCTTGAAATCTGTTGTTATCCCAAGACACACATTTTATATCCATGGGGCACAGGGCCCTCTTCTGTGGGTGACAACGGACCGAAATCCACTTTTATTAACAGGAATTCATTTTACTGCTTTTATTTTAAAGAGTCAGAAACAACATCTCGAAGTGTTGGACTCTTCTCAGCTGCCTTTAGGGCAATGCCATGTAAACTTCGCTTTTATATACACTCGAGGAATCCTCAAACTTCTGGAAAACCTTGTGAAAACTGACTTTGTACAAAAAGAAAATTCCCATTTCACGTTTTTTTCTTGGCAGTGTGTTTAGCAGGTTTTTCACTTATTTTGCAAAAAATCTAAATTTGAAAATCCAGGTTTGTTGGTATGTTGTGTAGATTTGTATAGCTTTACCTTGTGGAGCTGCACTGGCTACCCCTCCAGAAACACTGCAAATTCAAGCTTCTCATCCCCTCCACAACGTAGGAGCAGTCTACCTCAATTACCGACTCCGACGCTACCAACCCTCCGGACATCTACACCACTTCTCTCTCCCTCACACAAATCCCCCACATCTGCAGAAGCAAGACAGGGGGTTATACTTTCACCTTCACCGCAGCCAAAAGCTGATTCAAACTTCTTCTGCATATCAGGACCGCCATCCTCAGCCTGCATACATTATACCTGGCACAGGAATAATGTGGCGCAGGGGTTTACAAAGTGACGCATCTACTTAGATGCGTCATTTTGTAAATATGATGCAACGTGGCGCATTTTTCACGCCGCTGGTGCATCACAAAAAGTGATGCACCGGCGGCGCAAAAGTGACGCAAGGGCTCATAAATAAGCCCCGTTGAGTGTGAGGCAGATCTCTATCATCGAGGTTTGCAACGTTGGACATGCTGGCGGCAAAGGTGTTCCTGGTAGTGGTGCTCCTGTTGGTGAGGGATAGGATGAGCTGAGTTCCATTGGTGTAGGAAACAATGTTGATGTTGTGGGTTCTTATGACGTGGGCGAAAGGTGCCATGTAAACGTTGAACAGGGTCAGACTGAGAGAGGGGCCCTGGAGGAGTCCGCAGACGAGCTTCTTAAGTTCAAAGGTGAAAGCGGAGAGTAGGACCCATTGTCTCATGTTTGAGAGGAAGGAGGTGAGCCAACGTAGTACCAGTCCTTGGGCTCCTGATTCCTGAAGGGTGATGATGAGGGTGCCATGGGAAACAATGTTGAATGCTGCTGAGAGGTTGAGCAGGATAATTGCAGTGGTTTCTCTTCTTTCAATGAATGACCTGATGTCATCTGTTGCTGCCAGGAAGGCTGCTTCCATGCTGAGGTTTCTGCAGAATCCTGATTGGGTGGAGTCCTGGAAGAGGTGCTGTTCAAGATGGGTGGCAAGCTGCTTGTTGATCTATTTCTCTAGGGCTTTGGCTGGGAAGGTTGTACACATGGCAAGGGCAGGGGTCTGAGGGGGCTAGTGAAGTGGCACATCAAGTCAATGAGCTTCAAAGGCTGACCTGCCTCTAATATGCATCAATGCTGACTCCCAGAGGAGGAAACATCCCTCCAGCCTGCCCCAGGTGCATTTTTACACAGACAGGTGGGAAATTAGATAGTCAAGGAGGCGTACACCTCGAGAAGGCTAGCCACACCTCTAGGGTGGGCAGCCCGGAATGTACACTGAAAAAAGGTTCTGCCATTTTTAGAAGTGGCAGAATAGAGGGTTCTGGGTAGAAAATGTGACCTACACTCACAGGTGTGATCACCTCAGAGATGAATTAGCTGCTGGGGCAATCAGACCATTGTCCACTTAAACCCACAGCCTTAACGCCCTTAAATCTAGGACACCAGAACCTCAGTTCTGAACAGCCTGTCTCAAAGAGGAAAAAGAAGAGACCTCTGTCAGAGACAAACAGGCTTGTACAAAGCTAAAGAGGGATACTCTGCACCAGTGGAAATGCTTCTGGAACTGCCGGATTGAGATTCGTCCTAGGCTAACTCTTGGTTTCCCTAGACAGAGAGAACCCTCAGGAAGCCTGAAGCATCCTAAAACTTCTCTGGATTAGTGGCACTAGTCACCTGCAAATTGCAGGTAAAACAAAGCTCCAGATCTGAAGAATCCCTGGCCATCTGGTGCTCCGTGGGACCACCCGAATCCAGATGTTCTAGAACACTGTGGGAACTGTAATCCTGCCTTCCACAAAGTTACATGCAGCTACTCTGTTCCCAGGGACCAAGGATTACAGCTGCCAAGGCTTGTCGGTCACTAGTCCGGCAACCACCCCTGCACTTAACGCTGCACCTAGAGGGTACTCCATCCAACCTTCAACCAACACCAGCAACAACCCCGAAGTTGTGTTTTTGCATCTTGTTCCCTGCAGCAACGTGTAAGCGGTAAAAGCAGCTCGCCAAGCCGCCTGTTCAGCACCAGGGACAGTCAACACAGCTCTGCACCCGGGCTCCATGGACAGGTAAAATTAACTGACTCTCATGGCCTGGTACTGGGAAAGGCATCACCTTTACCCTGCACGGGTATCACGCAAATCGACCAATTGTCACTCGTGGTTTTTCCCACTGACCGCAATGTTAAAATTTCACTATATTATTTTGCACTGATTTTATATTACTTCTAAAATCTATACCTCTGGTTATGTGTATGCTATTCTGTTTTTTGTGTCTAAATTAAGATAAAAATGCACTCTATTTTTAATAAATTGATGTTGGATTTTTCTTGAGTCGTGTCAATTACTTATTGTCCATGTTGTTACTCTGACATGCTTAACACATGTTCCTCTAGTAAAGCCTGACTGCTGTTTGCCACACTACCAGAGCTGAGCTAAGAAATTATTAGTGTAAATCTAAGGACCACCTCTGGGGGTCTTCGAGAGTATTGCAGGGTGAAGCCTAAACAACACCTCCACATAATACTCCACCTTCCTACAACGACCCTCTGTGATTGGCCCACCATCAACTCTCAACTCGTTTCACTTGAGTAATCCTCTAGCAGAAGACTGTATTAATTGACCAATAAATAACTCTCTGCATTGCTTTGAAATAGAGTGAAACGATCTTGGTTCTTTACAATTCATCTAGATGGTTCAACCTAGTGCTGTGGGTAGACTACACCATCTACCTTCATTTCCTAACTGTAGGTCAACTTATCCATCTAATAAATATTCATTTTCTGTAGCATTACTTTTTTGCAACTTTTATATATACATTTTGGTGAGAATAAAAGAAAATGGTAAACTACACTTACTGAAATGGTAATTATATAAGAGCAAGTGTAAGGGCACGTCAATATACAGGTGAATAGCAGACAGGAACATGAGTCAGGGTACTGCCATTCATATCAGGTGTAACCAATCATAGCAAATTAAACAAGTTAAATGAGGGGGTTTGGGGGAGGAGAAGTAGCCTAGAGAGATGCACTAAAGGGGATGACTATCCTACCCAGGCCGCCAACCCCAAGTATACGTACCTTTACCAATAACTTAATGAAAGAAGGAGCAGGGGGAGGAGGGGGGAGGTAGGAAGGGTGGCATTGGGGGTAATTGGAAAGACGAAAGTAGATTCCCCAATGAAGATATACACAAAGACAGTCCCACAAATTCAATAAGGCAACTGTTTGTACTATACCAAATACAAAAGTCAACACAGCGGTGCAACAGGTACGTGTACATGCGTCCGTATGCATCCCTCGGCGGGGCGATTCTGGGAGTATGTAGCATAACTTTCTTTATAGGTACATTTCATACTTTACAAACTCCTGGAAATGCTTTTAAAATATTTCTGAGACATCGGAGTAAAGAACATGTTGATGAAAATAGGTACTTATTGGGTTTATTCTCCTAAAATTAATGACCCCCACACGCTTCAGTAGTTCACTGCAACAATTTCAGTTTCTAAAATGAATGCTCTGCTTCTTCCCCCTTCGTCTTGCTTCATACTCAACGTTCTGTTGGAGGCCATCTTTGTGAAGGTCCACTGCAGGTCTGCAGGTGTGACCCCCACGTGCCATCTTTGTGAGGGTGAACACGCATTTTTCAGCCCAATATCCATCATCAAAATTGCTCTTTAAGCTTTAACCTCCGAGAAATATTAATATCGAACTAGAGATGCACAAGGAGTGAAAAGCTTCTTTGGACCCGAACGTCGAAAATAGTTTGAGTTGTTTTACATTACGATGATAAAAAAGAAGTTGATTTTGAATACAAGTTTAGAGGGTTACCAGCATTTCACTTTGTCGATCTCTCAACTTTGGGCGCTCAAGTAATGTACATAGAATTGTTGGGAGAGTTTTCTAATATCCCTTATTGGTTTCATTCCTAGAGTTACCACTTAACCCGGTGTTTACTCACACACTGGAAATACAGAAGTTGTGCTCACACAGGCCAGGTCGCCCGTTCAGGAAACCAGCAACTGCAGAAACGCCACATTTGCGCTGATCAGGACAGATAAGTTATCTCTGCCAGAAAGAATGACGCTAACTGACTGCTACTGTAATTATCCAGTGGATTACCCTCTCACAACACTCATTGAGTGGGAGTCTGGGTTGTGTTTAGCCTGTTGTCCTAGGCCCTGCCATGGATGCGCACAGTAAGCACAATCTTTGTCAGCAGGGGCTACACGTAGACAATTGGGTATTGTATCTTTTTAGCCCAGTTGTCCATGACTCTTTTGTTTCAGACTGTGTTCGTTGCGGGTTTACCAGCAGGTCCCAGGCACAGAGCGGGAAGGCCTCCCGGTAGGACAGCGCGGACCGTAATTGGAGTCTAGGCGCTGTACCAACAGCGGCTTAGACACTGTTGCGTTAGGCAAAGCCTCGCTTTTGCTGTCAAGGCCGCAACTCTGGAGCACTTCCTGGTAATCATTCACTCGAGCCATTAGCTCATAGAGAGCGGAAGCCAACAAGGATGTGCCTTATAATCCCCTTTGTGCCCAGACTCACACTAGTAGCAAAGTGCAAAGGTTTACGCTTTCCTGCGCCCTCGCTTATTTTCAGAGCCATTTGGATAGACACAGCTATGGCCATCTCATCTGTGCACGTTTCTTTTTGTATCCATTTTATGAATGAATCTGTGAATCTGGATTAGTAGTTTAAAGTGTAATAGAGTGCGCCTTGGCACGAACATGAGGCTGGTCAAATTTTAACTAATAGAACTCAGTATCTGAAAAAAATCCCAGCCTGGGTCAGGTCCATTTCAATGACTGTGGCTCGGGAGATGTGGACTTTAGGTTGGTGAGGGCTGGTGCATGATTTGCGTCAGTGGTTGCAGTTGGTGGGCACCGGCACTCATTTTAGGGGACACAGACATCATTTTTCATCAAGACACTTTAATCTAGACCGAGAGAGGCAGACAACTGAAAAAGAAGGAAGAGAAGGTTAGGACAACAGTGACAAAGCGAGAAAGCAGGAATTAAGAAGAAAATTCAAAAGTGAGATGAAGAGACAGGAAGAGAAGAAAAAGGTGTGAGGTTGTATCAAGACGAGGCGCCTTTGGGTTTTGACCCCTTCAACATTCGGTAGTGTGAATGCAAGGGTTGCTCAACGGTACAACGCTGTTGAAAACATCGCATGCCTCTGCCTCGAAGTTTTGAGCACACATGTTTTTACCGCAATCATTCATTTACATTGTATGCCAATAGCACACATACTTTGTATATTTAAAAACAATGGGGCATATTATCAAGGGATTTATCTCCGCTTTTTTGGCTTTAAAAGCCAAGAAAGCAGAGATAAAATTATCTTCCTATTACCTAGCTGTCGCTAACACCAGTTAGCGACAGCTAGTAGCGACCATCTTGGGCCCCGCTTTGCATGTCAGAAAAATTCATCACTAATGACATGCAACGTGGGCGTGCCAAGATGTTAGCGACTGGAAACAGTCGCTAACATCGCTATCTTCTATTACCAACTTTTGGAGATATTCGCGCTAAGCGCGAATATCTCCAAAAGCTAACACCTGCCCAGCAGCAGTTCTTAGCCATGTTATCCAATGGGAGGTGGATAACATGGCTAAAAGCATTAGCTCGGTAACGCCTGAATATCGCTGATTTTTCAGCGATATTCATGCATTATTGCCGATTTTTATCGCATTTGCGATAAACCTTGTTAATACCAAGGTTTATCTGCGATAAAAATCGATGCTGCTCGGCGATAATTTTTTATCTCTAACCAAGCAATAGCGATAATTATCGCTATTGCTTGGTAATATGCCCCCATGTATTTGTGGGGGGAAACCCCCCACACCCTCAACTTACCTTAAATTGGTGGTAGTGGTATGTGATGTAAATGCATAATCGCTGTAAAAAAATGTGTGCTAAAACATACGAAGCAATGTATTAATTGTTATAAAGGCTGTTTCCCCCTTGAAAGGCTCCTAAGAAACATTTTGAGCCCCAGCCCTTATGATTTTTACAAATTAAGCACTGATGTAAAGTTTGCTGCAGTGTTGGCAGCCTTCAGAAAAGTGCCAAATAACCCCACCAGGGTGGGTTCAGTTTATGCAGGCCCCCCCTTCTTGAAGAGCTTCAGGGTCCCTCTCAAGGAAAAGTGGGCCACCTGCACAGGAGCGTGAAGTGGCTGAAGAACCGCCACTCCATGTTCCCAAGCTGTGTTGTCTGCAGTGCATGCACTGACTTGGAACATGTGCTGCAGGTGCACAGACCCTGGGGGCGCCCCGAGAGGGCGCATGCGCACTGAGGCAACGTGGAGCCATCCACCTCTCTGCTAGTGCAGCTCCAGGTGTTGAAACAGCACCTGTCCCTGAAATCTCTTGGTCTGTAAATCACTTGTGCAGGATTAATCGAGAATGCATCCAGACTTGAGCTGCAGGCCTTCTGTGTTCAATCGTGAGAATTTAATCCAAGGCAGGACATTTGCAAAGCACCTCATCCAACCCCTCAGTTTGAGGTCCTGCAGTGCAGCAGCCAGTCACTGGCCTTATATGCTCTCTCCCAAGGAATGACGGAAGAAGTGCGGCTGCTGGAGCGCGCCCCAGGCACTTAAAAAGGCCAGTTTCAGCCTTTTACTGTCATTTCCAATCATCACTATTGGGCAGCCTAAAACTGCTGAGCATGTTACCTCATGCTCTGAAAATGACAGCAATGACTCGTGTGATCCATGCAACCCTAGGCTGAGTTAGAAAGACCTTGACCAAGCGTAGAGCAGGCCTAACTAAGCCTGTAATGTGGCCAGGGCCGGAATGGGAACCAAAGGCAGCCCTGGCAATTTTCTCGGACCAGCCATGGGGGGGTTAGCTGCCTGGTTCCTGGGGAAACACAAGGGCCGGACTGGCCATAGTGGGCACCGGCATTTCCCCAGTGCGCCCGCAGGGTTGGGGGCTGGTTTTTGGCCCCTGGAGTCTGATTTTGTTACAGGGCCGTTTTTGCAGCAATATTATCCGGCTCTAAAGAAATCGTCTGAAACCGGCCGTGGCAAACAGCCCGGCTGCACCCCCAACCCCCAGGGGTGGGTGGGGGGTCGTACTAGCACTTTGCCAGGGCCGGTTTTGGTTCCTAGTCCGGCCCTAGGAAACACTGTCTACCCCAGGAGGCTAGAAATGCCCCCACCCTTTCAGCTTCCCAGGAAAAAGTCTGATGCATGCCAGTCCAGCCCTGAATGTGATAAGGGCCGGCGTTTGGCATGGGTGAGCTTGGCCCAGGCCAGCTAGAGTTAGAGGGGCGCACACCTAGGTGACCTCCTGAGCTGCCTTGAATAATGCTTTCAATTCAGTTCATAGCCTCCAGGCTGTCTATAAAATCTTGTTTTCTTTACTCTCGTTAACTTCCCTCTGATTATGTTTCTTCCAATCCCCCTTGCTTCTCTGTTGCCCCCACCCATGGATTCTCACTTCCAGTTTAGCCACTAAATAGGTGATTGAGGTGAGGGGACAAGGGTCAAATGTGTTAACAGGTTGGCCACTGCGCTGAGGTACTCAGCCAGGATGGGACCCTTGAGCACAAAATGGCCACTGACTAGCATCATCAGTGGGAGGGGCCAATGGGGGAGGGGCTGAGAAGGAGACTAAGGAGAGAGGGGCGCCAAATTTAGTTTAGTCCAGGGTGCTGCCTGAGCGAAGGCCGGCCCTGAATGTGACATACCGACACACACATTCACTCTCTCTCTTTGTCTCTCACAGAGGGGCCTATTTACAAAGGTATTTTGCATTACATAATGTAATAATCCTGTAGTTCTCTTGTGCATACTCACACACCCTTACTGTGAATTGGACCCAAGGCCTCTAAAATGGGAATATTCAGGGAATCTAAATATATGGTTAGCACAAGTAGAAAGGACTGCCCTGCACTTTATTTGATTGGGAGTTGGATGTTTGGGGCTGATTAGCTAAGGCCTATAAGTCCATGTGTAAGAATACTCCTATGCTAACCCTTGCCATACTCAAAAATGCTTTTGTGAATCAGGAACAAACTGGCTAGTTAGAGATGTGTCAAGAGTGGGCTGGCCATGGAAATGCAATGCAGTAACTTTATGGGTGTGAAAAGGCATTCACCCATACATCTCCACTCCTGCTAGAGCACCTTACACAAGCATAGATCCGTTGAGTTTTTCTCAGGATGTGTGTAGGAAGTTAAGTTGAAGTATTTGTGATAGGAAAATATATTGCTGCGCGAAAAATGAAGAATAATTTGACCATTTTAGATTAGATTAGATTAGATTTAGATTTGTAGAGCGCATGGCTGCCCTGGAGCGTCCCAGCGCTGAAAATGACCTGAACATAGTGAACTCTAGAAGGGACGAATTTAGGGAGTGGTAGGGAAGAGAAAGGTTTTGAGAGCTTTTCTGAATATAAGGTGAACGGGTTCCATCCGGAGATCTCTAGGAAGGGCGTTCCATTTGTTTGATGCATTCAGCGAGAACCGGCGGCCTCCAGTACGTGCCTTCCTCACTCTTGGTATGATGGCCAAGTTTTCCCTATCTGAGCGGAGGGCCCTGGCTGATTTGTAGGGGCGAATCAGTCCTCTCAAGGCCGGAGGGCCTTTGCCCTGCAAAGTTTTATGGGCAATACAGAGTGACTTAAAAGTGATCCGCTCTTGAATAGGGAGCCAGTGAAGGGCCTTTAACAGTGGTTTGGCTGATGCCCGTCTAGGCGCCCCCATAAGCAACCTGGCTGCAGCGTTCTGGGCTCGCTGGAGAGTATTGATAGTGGCACGGGGAGCAGCCAGGAAGAGGGCATTGCCATAATCCAGTTTGGACAGAATTAGGCCCTGGATTAGCAGCTTTCTGGATTGAAAAGGAAGGAGGGGGAGAACCTTCCGGGCTGCTCGTAACAGACCGAAGCAACCTCCTGCAACTTCCTGCGCATGGGTCTTAAAGGTTAGTTGGGGTTCAAACCAGATCCCCAGGCTTTTAATTTGCTCCTTGGGGGGAGGAAGGTCCCCCATGCAGGGGGGCCACAACTCAGGGGGCAGGGAGGTGATTTGATTGCCTAAAAACATGATCTCGGTCTTAGTTCCATTCAATTTAAGTTTTGAGCTAGACATCCAGGAGAAAATGGCCGTAAGGCAATCCGGGAGGTCATCCGGGCGGCCCCCTTGTTGTGACAGCGAGACGACAAGCTGAGTGTCGTCTGCGTAACTGATGGATTTAATCCCAAATGGGGCTACTACCTTCTCTTACGGGGCCATATAGACATTAAATAGTGTGGGGCTGAGGGAGGAGCCCTGCGGCACCCCACACTGGAGGCGGGTGGAGTTGGACATAGCGCCATTTTCCCAAATCCTGAAGGATCGATTGTCCAGGAAGGACTGCAGCCATCTAAGGGCTGACCCTGTAATGCCCAGCTTGGCAAGGCGTTGAGCCAGGACTACATGATCTACGGTGTCAAATGCAGCGCTTAGATCCAGGAGGATCAGGGCTACTGATCCCCCTGAATCCAAGATGCATCTTACCTCTTCAGTCACCGCTAAGAGGGCGGTGTCTGTGCCCTGACCAGGGCGGAAGCCCGTTTGGGAGTCACTTAGGAGGTGGTTAGACTCCAGGAACTCTGAGATCTGCCTATTCACAACTTTTTCGGCTACTTTGCTCAATCCAGGTAGAAGGGAGATTGGGCGAAAGTTGGCCAAATCGGAGGTGTCTAGTCCCGGTTTCTTTAAGAGCGTTTTGACTCTGGCCTGCTTCCAGCTCGGGGGCACTATGCCCGTAGATAGTGACGCATTAAGTAGCTCGGTGGCTGCTGGGGCAATAGTATTCGTGATTTGTTTTAGAATGTGCATCGGGACTGGGTCAGAGGGAGAACCACTTTTTATGCTAGATAGGATGTTACAGAAGTCTTCCCTGGAAATACAGCTGAATGCCTCAAACTGGGGGCAGGAGGGGCCAGAGGAAGGAGCCTCGATGGGTACTGTAACAGAGGATTGAGGGAGGCTATCAAGGATTTTCCGTATTTTAGCATCGAAAAATTCTGCTAGCTGGTTGCATTTTAGTACAGGGTCGTTATGAACCAAAGTTGGAGCCGGGACTTTGAGGAGCTGGTTAACAATTTTAAATGTTTCTCTGGCGGAGTTGGCCGAAAGTCTGATTTTTTCCTCAAAAAAGACAGCTTTAGATTTAAGCCGTGCCGATTTGTAGAGTCTTAGGGCGGCTTTATATGCGGTTTTGTTAGTAGGTGCCCAGTCTTTCCGCCACAAGCGCTCCGCTCTCTTACAATCTTTTCTGAGTTCTCTTAGTTCAGGCGAGAACCAAGGGGATTTAAAAGTATTGCTCTTTTTAGTACTAGGTTTAAGGGGCAGAACCGAGTCCAAGGACTTAGTGAGCCAGTCGTGAAAATTTATATCTGCTTGTAGAACATCGGATTCTGCAGGGGGTGCCGATTGTTCGAGAGCAATTGTCAGGTTCTCTACTGATAGCTTCGGCCACGGCCTTTGAAGTATGCGAGGACAGGATGCCTTGGTATTTTCAGTATAGAATTCCCACGAAAATGGCACTACAAAATGGTCTGACCATAGGAGGGGCAGAGGGGGTTTGGCCACAAGCTGGGGGATGTTAGAAAAGATCGGGTCCAACAAGTGGCCTTTGTTGTGGGTGGCTTCCTTGCTTGCCAGCTCAAGGTCAAAGGAGTTAAGGTTGGTGATCAAATCCACAGCTAAGTTGTCCTTGGGGTCGTCGAAATGTAGATTCAGGTCTCCCAGGATCAGGAAATTAGGGGCCTGGGCAGCTGCTGCTAAGGTAGTTTCTAGTAGGGAGTCAGAGAAGTGTTTTAGGCTCCCCGGAGGTCTATAGATAAGAAGACCTGACAGAGAGTGAGTGGGTGAAAGCTGAATATTAAAGCTTGCGCTTTCAGCGTCTGAGATTCCACCCTCCTGCAATCTACAGGTCAGGGACTCCTTGTGGATTATAGCGAGCCCCCCACCCTTGCCTTTCTCCCTATTCGAACACTGAATGTTGAAGCCACTGGGAAGCGCAGAGATGATGTCGAAATCTGTATGAGGGGATAACCATGTCTCCGTAAGGAAGAGCAGGTCGAAATTGCCGTCTTCTATCAGCAGGTTGATCTCGACCGCATGCTTAGGCAGAGATCTACAGTTAAGGAGTGCCATCTGTAGTATTCGACCAGCCTTCTTACCATTTGTCTCCCCAAGGATGGGGATGGGGCAGGCTGGGCAGCGACAGAATGGGGGATTGGACCCATCCCGCTGATGACATCCCGGGTCGGCAGAACGCCATAGTGACAAGAGTTCCTCCCTTGAGAACCTCGTGGGTCTAAGAGGGACCACGGGCCTAGTGACTGGCCCTAGGCCCGGTCTGGCCCGGACGGGCCCAGACGGGCTTGCCTCTGGCGCGCCTCCGGAATAACCCCATGAATGTATAATGTGCTCTTTGCAAGCATTGCACACATTTCTGTCAAGGAACATTGACATATATTCTAATATAGTCGACTTAACTTGCCAGTGTACATGTATGCATTCACTGTACCTAAGGTGTACCTTATGTATGATTAGCAAGTGAATATGCATTGATAGTTAAAACTTTCTGAACTATGCAGGTAAACCGGGAATCTGACTTAGCGAGTTGAGCCCTCACTGTTTCTGACCAGAGCTTCAGGAGATCTGTTTACATCCAGACAAGGACAACTTAGTCTTCCCACTTCCCTAGGGGCGTAAAGCTCATTGGACTTGGCTAAAGTCAACCCCTGGTTCTTGCTGCACATAGAAACTGAAACCTGCAGTACCAAGAGCTATATCAAACACATTACATGAGTCTTGTGCCAAGCCTGTTCAAAAAGCTGCACATGGACGTCATTTAGGGGGTGCCAGGGGTTGCAGCTGCGACCTCTGGCTTGCCCCTTGCTATCCCTGGCAATGTCTTTGAGACCCCTGGCCGAAGTGGTGGAAAAATCAGTGCCTGGAACGCACGAGCAGATCACCCTAATGGAGTCGTTTGGAGTTCCATTTTCATGGTTTTCTGTCAAATTTTGATTGCATAAATAGTGAATATTATTATTCACTATTAGTATTTTAAAAGATGGAGTATACCTAGCTGGATTATGACCCTATCTGACAGCTAAGGTAAGAAAACAATGCTTTTTATATGTATGTTGCATGCATGCTTGCAGGTAAGTGTGTTTATCTGAGTGTGTAAATGCGTGTGCATGTTTAACCCCTTGCATGCTTGTGAGGGAACCGTTCCGTCACAAGCCTCGGGTGAGCTGTGCTTGTGACGGAACGGTTCCGTCACGGCCCGCTCGCCGCGCCTGCGCGGCTCGAATTCCGCGCCTGCGCTGACGATTCAATGGGCGGGCGGGTTCGTGACGGAACCGTTCCGTCACAAGCACAGCTCACCCGCGAGCCGTGACGGAGCGGTTCCGTCACAAGCACGGAACCGCCGCGCGGCCACCCCACCCCCTTAGCGCTGCGGCGGAATAGCCGCCACAGCGAAGAGGTTAAGCATGTGTGTGTGACTTAAAGGACAGTTCAAATGGTGTGTGATGTCACTTCCGTTACCCCTGGCGTTTTGATAAATTGACGACCATGGTGCGGCAATAGATGGTGGCCTGCATGTGTGTTCTGTTTGTGTCCATGTTTCACCTGCAGTCATAAAACTAATACATGTAAACAAACTTACTAAATTTTCACCAACGTAGTATGCGAAAGGAACATATATAACATGCCAGCATGACAAAGAATATTTCTCCACACGTGCCCCTGGTTCAAGGGTGTAGCACAAAAAGTGGCTTGTGTAGCCACATAGGACTTCTTTGCGCTATACAGTGTTTACAATTGTTAGCGAGGTGCAGAGATTTTTGTAATCAGAATAGGGCATAATGGAGGCATAAGGCTTATTTTCATAGATGAATGAATGTGTTAAAGAAGGCTGCGTGACTAAACCGAGAAATCATTTTCAACAGCGTGGGGGAGGGACTGTGGGGTGGGCTGGCACTGGTGAGGGGAGCCGCAGGCCTCCTCCAATGTGAACAGACTTTTCAAAATCAAAATATTGACTCCAATTATGTCACTAATAGCTTTGCGACGCTCCTTTGCCAAGTTCCCCTCAGCAGACTGGAAACTAGAAGAGACGACAACCTAAGGCATTTCTTAATTTATAGTGGCAAATTGCTAAAAAAAATCACACACCTCTAAGAAACCCTGCGCATACTTCCAAATATCTATACACCTAGCTTTACTCACATGAATTATACTGTCATATGTATGTTCTAGAACTAGTACCCAACAAACAAACAAACAAAGCATACAGGTCCAAAATGTTTAAAGCCCATAATGACACTGTACTGGTATCAGACCGTATGTATATAACATACATTTATAGACAACGAGACACCTATAATTCTATAGGCCTAACATCAAGTACCCAGCAGACTGTTTTACCCCACTTATCTGCTTACCCACATTTCCCTTTTATGAAATCTAATATTTGGGGTCTTGTTATAAAGCTTCATTGCACGTGGGGGCCTCCAGCACTTATTTTGGGGTACTGGCTCTTATTTTTCGCAAAAGATATTTTCTGAGCACAAAGGAGGGAAAATATACAGACCAGAAAGACGGAATAAGAGAAAGACGGCAAAACTCACAAAGGGAGAGAGCAGGAACCTGCGAGAGTGAGATTAAGGGGCAAGGAGTGTCTGGTAGTGCATTAAAGAGGCCTGCGGTGGAATTAAGACTACCCGCCCTCACATCTACACACCAAAGATTAATTGAACCAGCTGCAGGCTTATGAGCAGGCCTCTTTTACAAATTAAGCACTGCAAAACATGCTATATGCCTCATGAAGACTGATTTTAAACTAATATAAGAATTATATCCAACTATAATTCCAGTGTGGTGGATGTAGGACGTCATACTTTTCTAGGCATTGTTTCAAATGTTTATGTTAGAATGTGTATAGCTCTAAAACCAACCATGCAGTTTAAATTGACTAAACACCATTTCCATAGTACTATGAACCTTGGTGAAAAGGTGTATACAGAGTTCTCTTCTTTTGCTCTAATAAAACCATTTTCATTTCTTATTAATTAACAGCAGCCACAGAAATCGGTCAACAAGAAACTTTGTACAAAAGAGCCATAATGCTGCATTGCATAGTGGGTGGGTACGGGGATTTTCATAGATCAAAATTTAGCGATTATTTATGGTAATTGACCTTTGTATAACTGCAAACTTTGACTCACCCTGCACAAGACTTGCAAGGAAGAAACCACTTGCTACGACTTGTCTTTAAAGTTCATTTCGGTCCCAGTGGGTAAAGCATCCGGGATTCGCAGAAGACCTGGAATCTGTTGTTTTAGTCCATGGAATCTGCATCACTGAGGTCGTCAAATTGGATCAGCCTGCACTCATCGTCGGCCTTTTCAGTACCTCCCGGGAGCATTATAGGCCCCCTGGCAAAGCAGTGCACTGGGCTCTACCTACACAACCATAACAGGACTCAAAATCTTCAATAACAAATTAGTGTTAAATTCTGGTCTGCATGGGACCCGTATGCTTGTGGGCCACCGGGCAACTGCCCAGCATGCACATGCATTAAAACAGTAGTGGTTCTGTACACTGCTCAATACGTTGCATGCTGACCTAGAGTCCTGTGGAGAAATTGCAGACAAATCTTGGGGTTCCACTGTGCTGCTTGGGTTCTGGGGAAAGGGTTAATTAACCAACTCTACTTTCACACCCAGCAGAGTACCATCTTCAATGTCCTGAAGGTGTGATGGACTCAGCATATGATGATACAGCTACTTGGTACAAGATCGATAGCAAGGTTCTCGATTTTTTAATAGTCAATGTGATAAAAGATTTCCTAACCTCCATTGGATAGAGTGGTCCCTGTACGTCAGTGCCTCTCCTTGGATTAAGGCAGATCTTGGCTTTGATTTTAACTCATCTGCCTTTGGTACTGTTGAGTGTTGTTTAGATGTCCTAAATTACCTCTTAATGACCTGAAGAGGGGACCGAATTTTCCTACAATGCCAAACCTTCTTTCTGTTTCACAAAGCTCCCTAGGTAAATCTTTTTCCCTTCCTCTTCTTACTGAAATTGTCAAAGTGTTTGGCACTGACATCACCCTTTTTCAATGTCTACATGATCCCCATCATAAGTATATCCAGAAACTACAACCTGGGAAGTCACTTGTACTTAAATGTTGATCGGAGTTTCAACTGAACCAAGGGTTGCAGAATTCTGAATGCTTGGCAGATGATCACAGCCCTATGCACCAAAATTATCTCTGGCTGAGCACCCCAAAGATGGTGGTTGCTGGAGGCAGAATACACTGCCACACTCACTTTCCAGTGCCCCCTCCATGGGTGCAGACCAGTTCATCTAAAAAAGATGAGATAAATACAGGGGCGGCTGCCACCAATCTAAAATTGAGAGGTGGCCAGTGGGAAGGAGAGAATGTTAGTTTTTTGGGAGCGGGTTATGGGAATACAAATAAATTAATTAAAAAAGACTTACCTGTGCGAACACTTCCATGTCGCTCCTCTCCAGCTCTTCTCCAACCTCCCAACAGTCCATGGACCTTAGCACAGGCACAGGGAGCCTGTGGCTTTCTCCAACCATGCTGTGCAACACAGCTGGGTTGGAGAAATATAAGTACGCATGTATGTTTGGCCTGCTTAAGATGGCCTCACAAACTGACATGGGCGGGTCAAGATGATGCTCACACCGATAGTGAACTACATGCTTAACTTGCTCCCATTGATCAATACAGCGGACTTCCATAAAAAACTGGACAAACTGCTCAACACCTTGCTGTGGAAGGGCAAGAAACCCAGACTTAGCCTACAAAAACTCAGACTAGCCAAGAGCCTGGGAGGCCTCAATATAACAAACTTTAAGATATTCCAAACCGCATGTATAGCGAAACAAGGACTACACTGGCTGACCCTAAACAAGAATACACCCCGGCCTGGCTCTCGCTAGAAAGAAGGCTACTAGGGGGCATGGAACCCATCGCACTACTCACCGCAACCAAACACCCCGCTATCAGACATAACCCTATACTAAGGAATACTAGGAAGGCCCTCCTTAAGATAGACAGCCAACTAGACACAAGCGTAAAGAACTCGCAGCTGGAGTCCATTTGGCACAACCCCAGAATCAAATACAGAGACAGAACACTTGACATACACTCTTGGTACAAACATGGCATCTCCACAGTAGACCAACTACACCAGCACGGCCCACAAACCACGTTTGACACACTCAAAGAAGAATACAAACTGAGCAACATCGAATTATACAACTTCCTGAAGATCAAGGTGGCGATCAGCAAGGCAGGCCTTAACAAACACACACCCTCAATCCTACCAACGCTACCAACCTAAACAAACTGGGGCACCAGGTAGCACACTTGTCGTTTCAATACTTTATTCGACAGCATTGTCATAAAAGCATTTTATCCCTATTCTAAACATAATAAATACTATACTAAGTTTAAGATCAATTTAAGATAAGCATTAAATACAGATTGCTGGCGAATTCTTTTCACTAAAAAGAATTTATACAGTTTAAAAGTCAGGGTATCTATGCCTGGTGCATAAGGAGTGAGTCTAGCTAAGAACGACATACTTTTCATCATTCATAATTAATAGCAGTGAAAGTGCGGGTACGAATAATCCAGGCCCATCCCAAATATTTGGCTAGGGCAATTGCAAGATTGGGGGCGCAATTTGATCTTAATATTCTTAGTGCTTCTAAGTATTTTCTTATACCCAAGTTCTTGCACACTGGTTTTAGCCATCTACTTCTTGGAGCAGCATACAAGGGGCATACGAACAAAAAGTGTGGAATATCCTCAACGTGAACGTTGCAGTAACAACATGTATTAACATTACTTGGTGACCATTTTAAAGTAAAGGCATTTAGGGGTAGGCAGCCAACTCTGAACTGGAAATACAGCTTTCTGTCCAAGGGTTTTGTGATCAGATCCCAGTATGGTTCACAATTTGGGATTAATTTGGACTCCAAATACTGGGCTGTCAACATAGAAGGTTGATTGGAAATTAAAACAGATTGATGTACCATGTCCCAATACATTTTTTTCAGCGACGCCTTCGGTGGAAAGGCGGAAGGGTCAGTAGTAGTCCATAGGTGGTCTAGATGCAGTTTTTGTAGCAAGTTTCTGATTTCTTTAAGCCAAGTTATTTTATGGAACCGATCAGAGCTAATAATATCCATAAGAGCAGATGCATAATGGCCCAGTTCAGGTGTTGTCTTTATGCGCCTCCACTATAAAAGTGGGCGCAAACGAGCAATATCCTCGATCTTTTTCCTCCCAAGATCATATAGGAGAGGGATCGATGGAGTGCTCTGCGGGACACCAACCAACCGGCGAAGGAATTTGTTCTCTGCAGTAGCCAAGACACCCAGATTGGCGAAGCCCCATAGCTCTGATCCATAAAGACAGGCGCCCAGCACCTTCATGCTATAAATCTCCATAATAGGCTGGATAGGTTTTGTTAATGAAGATTTATATTTTTGTGCTATGGCCCCTGCCAGCTGATGGAACTTTAAAACCACGGAATCAATGTGTGATTTCCAATTCATGCTGCCCTGCAAGGAAATTCGAAGGTAAGTGAAAGCGTTCACCTCTTCCAAAGCAGACCCATTGAAATTTATTTTGCCTTTGAATTGCTTAGCGGGATTCAAATTCATAAACTTGGTCTTTGTAGTGTTTAATTCCAGGCCACGAATCCGACAGAAATCTCCAAATGCATTAATTGTCTTTTGTAATCCGCTAGGGGTCCGCGAGACCAGTAAAGTGTCATCAGCAAACATTAATACTGGGACCCGCTCCCCATCTAGCATTGGGGCATCAGTTGGCGATTTCTTTAAATAGACTACTACGCCGTTGATATAAAGGGAGAATAAGGCGGGGGCCAGGACGCATCCCTGCCTCACCCCACGCTCCACGGGGAAGGAATCTGTGACGTCCCCCTGTGCACCCCACCTAATCCTGGTGTAGTTGTTTTCGTGCATACGCACTAACAAAGTCAGTAGTTCGGGGCTAATGCCAAGCTCGCTAAGAACAATCCATAGTTTTTGTCGAGGTACTAAGTCAAATGCTGACTTTAGGTCGACAAAAACAGCATATAATGGGCCATTTGTCAAGGTCACATTTTTCCAGTAAAGAGTTAAAAAATGGAATACCTGGTCGACCGAGCTAGTTAGGGGGCGGAAGCCAGCTTGGTATGGGGAAAGGATATCCTTATCATCTATCCAGGCTTGTATTTTATTTTGTATCATTCTACCCATCAGTTTTTGTGCTGAGTCGATAAGGCTGATGGGTCTATAATTACTTGGTAAAGCCTTTTCCCCCTTTTTAAAAACTGGAATGATCTCCGCGCCCTTCCATGAGGCTGGTATCTCAGCTCCTTGAGCGATGGAGTTTGCAAGCCAAACAAAATATTGGCACCAGTTAGCCCGGTCAGATAAAAATACATCTGCCGGTATTCCATCAATTCCTGGCACACTTGTACAAAGCCCTAAGCCCCAAGTCCACCAAACTTAATAACAAGGTCACAACATACTGGGAAACACTCATAGGTAGAGAGCTCAACGAGGAAGAGAGGAACGACCTCTGGACATCCACGTCGAGGAAGAAAGTAACAACCAACCTAGACCAAACTAAATTCTGGCTGATACACAAAGCATACTGGACTCATGCCTGCCTAGCTTCCATAGGAATCAGAGAAAGCGACTCCTGCTGGAACTGCATCAAACACACAGGAGATCTAGCACACCTTCTGTTCCGCTGCACCAAGGTCAAGAGGTTCTGGGACGAGATAGGCACACTGATTAACGACATAACAGGCACCTCAATCCAACTTGAGTTCCACAGCCTGGCCATAGGGTTCATGGCTCCCTCAATCAAAACCAAAGAGGACAGGGACCTGATAGACCTGCTGCTGACGGCAGCAGTCAAGACGATACTGAGCAACTGGAAGGACACAGCGAAAGCCACATTCAAGGCATGGTTTAACTAGGTTACATTTCTAAGGGGGCAGACACCATAACGGCCAAACACACACAGACCCCCCCACAAGAAAGGCGAAATGTGGCGATCACTGGACAACTACCTGTCCTCACACAAACCGCCGTAGCAACGGCAACAAGCAACGCAACCACAGGAGCCTCAACTGAGTCAAAGATCATCAACAAGACACCGCCCATACACCACGCCAGGAAATATTCCCCCACTCTGTGCTTCTCCACTCTCTCCTCTCCACTCTCTCTTCTTCTCTTTTTCTGGCCACTGGGGCTAGGGGAGTGGGTAATCAACTAACAAGCGGAAAACAATAAGAAAGATATCAGGGGGGTGGAGGGGGAAACTAAAGACTATTGATACGAGGGCACGAACTAACGGAACACACTGGCAGAACTGCACAGCCACAGTCAGAAGGACTAATTGCCAAGATGATGGACTTGTGTTGCCTCCCCCCCCCCCCCCACCAAGGGCATTTTCTTCTTTTTCCCCCATGTATATGTTACGCACCATGTAAATATAATTTTCAATAAAAAATTTACTGAAATTTAAAAAAAAGTGACATGGGCACTCTGGAGCACCCGGTCAGTTGCTGCACCAGTACTTTGCTGCTAATCGGCAGCAGAGGGCATGCTGGCGGTTGCGGCGCTCCATTGTGAAAAATAAAATATCAATGAATTCATTTCATTGCCATTTTATTTTTTCACGTTTAGCGCAGCATAGTGGGTGGAGGGCAAAGCCCCGCCCTAATGAAGAAACTGCCTCTGGATATATATATTTTTTTTTTAAATCATCTTTTTATTGACTTATACAACAATTTACATTCGTGGATGGAAGAAACGGGATAGTAACATTCCACTTATGTGACATGTGTCGTTTGCATGTACATCAATTATTAGCATGACTTTAATGACATACTTGAAAAGTTTTAAACACTTAGTAAATATCAGTGCCACAGTTCTCGGATGTCACAGGATAGTTCCAATCTTTCAAAGAATGTGCAAGCTTGTGTATCAATCGCCTCCAACCAGAAAAAGTAAAAATTAAAATAATATGATAAACAGTCATTTTATATCCGTTTGAGTTTACAAAAGCCAATATTCACATTTTGCAACTAACCTACCAAAACACTAATACCCCATCCCTCCCTCCTCCCGAATGCCCGGCCATCTCTTCCCATCAATACTTTAGGCACCTGCTCATATCGTGATCCTGCGTGGGCAGTTCTTCCGCAGGTACTACAGTTTGCGCCTCACACCTCACTATAAGTTTCAGTGTCAGCTTATAGTTTATTGCACAGTTAATTAAAACCAATGCGATACAGTAACACGCAATAGGGAAGTTAAAATGCTCATAAAAAAACATGCGTTTAAAATCAATTCTATGCTATAGTACGATAAGCATAAACGGTTCAACATAAAAAATGATTTTGTTTCCCGGCCGCCCACATTATAACGCAAAATACTACTGTTGCTGACTTGTGAAGTTATCCACTTTGGGCTGGGGCTCCACTAGGCGCACCCAAGATCCCTCAATAGGACAATATGTCAATTGTGGCAAAATCCTCCAACATGAAATTCCATGCCTAGATATTGAGGTCCGTCTCAAACCCCTTTTTTCTTCTCTTTGTAATTCTGCCTCTTCTGCTTTTCCCCACCTCACCATTTCCGCATGCCAGTATTGCAAGGTTGGCGCCCTGGTGGCTTTCCACCATGTGGTAATGTTCCTTTTAGCTAGTAAAAGCGCAAGATTAGAAAACCTATACGTTGGATTACCCTTTTTTCCCTGGGGTGCCAGTCCCAATATACAATATTCCATAGTGTTGTTATTGCGCACTGATGCAATTTCCATCAGTATCTGAAACACTGGCATCCAATAGCGTCCCAATCTCAGACAATCTCATATCATGTGTACCAGTCGCGTGTTCGGCGCAGCACATCGCAGGCATGTATCTCTAATTCCCCAAAACATCGAGCACAATCTATGTGGGGTCAGATAGGCCCCATGTAACAGCATCAGTTGGATGAATTTAAATTTGGGGTTACGAGACACCTTCTTGGGGTAGCCTATTATATGATCCCATTCTTTGTCGGTAAACACGCGACCTGCGTCTCTTACCCATTTGTCTCAGAGCAGTTGCAACGAGACCGCCACTTCAGGGTGGATCCCGTGAGTCAGCCATCTGGTCAGGTGCGCTCCAGGTCCCATCAAATATTGCATAGTGAGTAGTGTGTTCGTAGCAGGTTCGACGCCCCCCCGTACCCATGTTTCTCGGATAAATCGGGATATGCTTGCGTGTAATAAGAACAGTCGATTCGACTGCCTCTGGATAAATATTGCTTATTTTCTGGATTCTGAGCGTCATACCATCATTTTAAAGACAAAAGTAACACCTCCAGGTTACAATGGTGCTCACACCGAGCCATGGTCATGGCTTTGGTATCAGGTGTTGGCAACTAACTTGAAACTTTAAAACTTTTGTACTATTATTTCATTGCAGCTACTTGTAGACTCAGGCAAAATTATAATTTGTTGCTTGCGTCGTTTCTTTCCACTAGCAACGAGGCCATTAGTTACAATTCAGCACCCTCTTAAGGCCATTTGTTGTAGTGCCATAAGGCAGCTGCCTACAGGAGCTTTAATGCAGCTCTGCTCATTGTCTGCCATAAGCTTTGTCAATGTCCTTAAGACACTAACCAAAGAGAAACATTCATGACTTCCAGGTGACTGATAGCTCTGCTTTGAACAGAGGAGGATTGCAAGGAACTGGTGCTCTGCTGCCCACATTCCCCTGAGGCAGGAAGGTGATTAATCCCATTCCTCAAATATATTTAAAAGACTCCATGACTTCGATACATAAAGCCTGAGAGGCAAAACCCACCAGTGCAAAAGTTGCAATTGCTAAAACGTAATACAAAATTGTAATATATTCTTGTTTTTCGGTCTTTCTTTCTTTCTCCAAGTATTACATTATATACAGTCACCAACTGTGTAGTTATGGTTGAGCTTCACTTTCAATTGAAAAAACCTTTCTAGATTTGCCTATAGCTTTGGCCTTTATCAATATGTCTGCATGTAGTTTGACACCCGCTTAGTAGTCAACTAAGGTCCAGTCTGCCAAATTTGGTGAACTTCTGTTCAGGGAAAGCAACTTAAGAAGGGGATCAAAAACATATGTTTGCCCATTTACGCTCACATTTTGGAACATGTGTTTGTACCTGCCCCCAACACCACTGAATGGTTCAACACCAAGCTTTTCATGAATGCAGATCTGTTCTCAGAAAATGTGCTTTTTTTGGTTGTGGTGCAAATCAGTTCAATGGTTTTTAAGATATTACTGTTTGCAACAGGTGCTGAGTGGGCATGAGAGAGTAACCACTTGTATATCTTGTATAAAGCACCCTCCCCCCTCCATAAACCCCTTAGCCGATGGCTTATAAAAACAAGCACTGACAATGCCAATAGGCCAGACTTTAAAGGAATGTTGTATGGTAATACGAAGTATTACAGGTAGATAGCATGGGAATGGATATGTATTTGTGGGGAGGCAAAGAACTGTATAATAATATTGGTGCAGGTTAAAATGTCAGCTGACAGTTGCACTCTCAAGCCAGAGTTAAAAATTCATGTGGGTTCATTACTACCTTCCTCTCTGCGTTGCTGTCAGAGAAAAACAGCATACATCATCTAGATATCTAAGGGTCTTATTATGAGTTTGACCCTGTGGTGGCGGGCTGTGGACCGCCAGACTAGCAGTTTGTATGCCATATTAGGACTGTGGCGGTTAGACCACTATGGGACTCTTGCTTCCGTCAGAGATCCTCAATCCCTGGCAGTGGCTCAGCGGTCTGAGGCCCCTTATATGCTTGGCGGTGCCACTGCGGCACCGCCAAGCATATTAGCAGTTTCCTCACTACAGCACTTTTCACCGCCATGAAAAGTGTGGCGGTGGGGAAACAAAGGACGCCCTACAATGCTTCAGTGTGCCTCTGCGCCATGGGTGCATGCAGGGGAGCACATGGTGTGCCCCCTTGTCTTCATGCACCCTAATGTTCCTGCACGGATTAAATGCACAACATTGTGCTTTTTGGTCCGAGCAGGAACATGCTTGGACATTCCCATTGCGTTTCCAATTTTAAAGGCACTGCTATGGGGATGGCAAAGAACTGCCCGCCAGCAACTTGAAAGTCGTAATTATGTGGGTGGTCTGTTTTGGCTTTGGCAGTGAGAGAGCGGGTCGGCAAAATGGGGGCCCACTCCCACACCTCCAAAGTCATAATAAGGCCCTAACACACTGTAGTAGCATTAAGGGTGTGTGCCCCATAAAGTTGATGCACAAGCAGCTGGATTAATAAACACATTTACCACAGCTATGTGGAGGGCAATCACTTTTGTTGAGGCACACTACTTCTGCCCAATCAAAACATGTACTCCTGGCTCCCAGCATGAGGGCGGAGCCAAAGCCCCGTGAAGTGATCCTCATATAATTGTCTGGCAACAGCTGTGCTGTAAAGTCCAACCATAAAAAGGTTGTCTGCAAAGACCAAAACATGTGGGCATGAATTATAGGGTGTAATGCACACCATGGCGGATCTCAAGGCAGGTAAGCAAGGCTGCAGGAGCCCTGTTGACTTTCTGTAGTCTTCACCCTTTGCCTCTCAGCAGCAAATATGAGCACATTGACAGACTAAGAGTGCAACAAAGGTTCAACCTTTGGGGGGGGTCAAAGGGTATCTGACGTCACTACCTTTGACTATGACGTTTTAGACATTCAGGTAAAAGGCTGGCAGGGTCATTGGGCAGGTGCCCCCAGAAGAGACGTGTGGGCAGTGTTTTCAACGGGGTACGCACTGCTGGTTGTTAGCACAGGCACAAAACGAGTATTAAAGATTTTTAGATTGCTTTTTAAGGTGCACGCTGAGGTCACGGCCTCCTCCCTTGCGTGACTGCAGAAGTCACGCTTAGGAGGAGACGCCCTTTAATGGACTTGCAGACAAAGGGCCGAACGACCGCATGGGAACCTCTTATTACTTTAGAGCGCTGGGCTTCGACACAGACTTAATTTATGGCTAAACTAATCCTAGCGCTGCTTTTTTCCTTGAAACGCTGGCTCTTTTTGTATGTTGAATAGTGTAGTCAATGGGTAGAGGGGTGACTCGAGGACGACAGACGAAAAAAACGAAAACTATGAGATTGAAACCGTGACAAACATTCACACCAGAAAACAGCAATTCATCGAGACCGTGCAGCAGGGAAGCAGTAAAAAAAACACTTGTTTTGTGCTCCCTCCTTTCTAGAAACATGCACAAATAGTCCTGTCCTTGCATGAACCTACAACTGAAAGGAAACCTCGGCACCGGGCTCCACTCGCGCGTGATGGCCCCCAGAGCAATTGTTCTTGCCAGAGAACAGCTCACACATTGTGAACCCAAGCCAAAGGGCTTTATTTGTACCAAAGGCAGAGTGTGAGCACATATGTCAAAGTACATGACTGCCCCAGCCGCGGTGGGCCTCCAAATGCCTTATATTAGAGGCTGGAGTATGGATGAGAAGGGCAGATAGCCAGGCTTGCCTTAGGATGCTTGCCAGCGTGTCCTCAGCTTCAGACTTTACAGGGAAAGGGGGAGCGGAGAGACCTCGCTAGAGAGGAGAGAGCTAAAGCGCTGTGAGGGAGAGTGCCAAAGACTGAAATGAAATGTCATAATAGAGGAGATGTTTTTAGGCCTTACTATATATAGAAAACTAGTACATTTAGGACAATTCGCTGTTTGTCGGATAGCAGCTGGTTGTGACGTGGCCCACAAGTCAGCGCGTCTGCTGGTTAAACAAAGTAACTTTTTTACTCATACCCGACAGCGAATGCTCCTCGACAGGCAGACCCACATCCAGGGCAGTGCAATGCTGGTTGATTTTCAAATTATAGTAGAAATGGAAAACGGATCTTGGAATCCATGGGCCTCATTTATGAAAAGTGACGCATCGCTGCGTGAAAACAGCGATGCGTCACTTTTCACTGCGCACTCCTTGCGACATTCCTGATGCGTCATATTTAATGTATGACGCATCATGTCGCAAGGAGTTACAGATACGTCAGTATTTCTGACGTATCTGTAAGCGCAAAAGTGAAGCATTGCTGGAGTGTGTCACAAAAGTGACGCAACTCCAGGAATGCGTCCTTTCACATGGGGAAAGCTCCATGTGATAGGGCTTGCGTCAGTCTTACGCCTGCTGTGAGGCAGGCGCAAGATTTTGACACAACCGCATCCTAAAAGTGACGCAGTGAAATCTCATAGATTTCACTGCGTCACTATTACGAGGCTTTTGCGGGGGAACGCCCCCTCTGCATACATTATACCTGACGCAGGTATAATGTGGCGCAGGGGTTTAAAAAGTGACGCATCTACCTAGATGCGCCACTTTTTAAATATGGCACAACGAGGCGCATTTTTTACACCGCTGGTGCGTCACAAAAAGTGACACACCGGCGGCGCAAAACTGACGCAAGGGCTCATAAATAAGCCCCCATGTTTCAATGTTCACACGGTATGCAAGGGAAACGGCCTTTTCAAAGCGGGCGGAACTAATTCAACTAACTTATTATACTAATTCACCACTAATCCTTTATGAGTTTCAGAGTAGCTTGCTACTCGCCGAAAAAGAGCGTCAACACCTCATTAGGGATAGCAAGTACTTTATAAATGCAAACCTTTTTCCCACTTCTATTCCTCCACTATACTTCTCAATCCAAATAACTGAATAATATGCACCACTCAAATTACTTTCATATTTCACAATACTAATTCACCACTAATCCTTTATGAGTTCCGGAGTAGCGTGCTACTCGCTGAAAAAGGGCTTTGACGCCTCGTCAGGGGTAGTTAGAGCTATATAAATGCAATTACAATACAATACAACCACGCTTGCTTTTGGCACGCATATTCCTTTCCCACGCATATGTGTGGTAAAGGCAGTCAGCATTCTAGATTCAGAGTGGATGTGCGGGGAGATTGGAAGGAGGAACAGGAAGGATTTGGACAGGAAGGATTGGGACGCGGCTTGATAAGTAGGCCTGGGGGCCGGATTTTAGGGCTTAGAGTGGCTGGTCAGAGTCATTTTTAGGGCTGGGGCCGGTTTAAGGGCTGTGGGTTTGGAGCTGGGGTAGGGGTGAGTTTTAGGACTATGGCCATGTTTCAGGGTTCAGGGCAAAGGAGTTGGGCAGTTTATAGGGCTAGGGGCCAGTTTTAGAGATCAGAATGGGGGATTGGGGTCGGGTAGCTGTTGTGGCTGGGGCTGAGCTTTAGTGCTCACCGTGGGGCAGCAGGGTAGTTTTTATGGCTGGGGGCTGGGATTTAGGGCTTAGTTCAGGGGGTCAGAGTAGTTTTTAGTGCTGGAGCCGATTTAAGGGATGTGGGTTTTAAAAGGAGCGCCAGGCGCAAACAATGACAATGTACCATAAAACGATGTATGCAGTGCCACAAGGGCAGCCGCAAACTTGCGCTGCCCCCAGGGCAACAAAACATGGTGGCGGCTGCTGGCAGCCGCTCCGTGTTTTCACAGTGCAGGTGGCACGCCCCTAAGGAAATGAGGGAACGCCCCCTGAAGGTAGCACTGGTGGTTTAATTGTGCCAGCACTATCGGTATTACTGAAGGGAACGCAATAGTATCTGAGCTCCCCTTCTTTAGCACTAAAGTGCCCCGGACGCTCAAAGTGGGCGCAAACACCTGTTGCGTCCCCATGGCACTTATTGTGATACGGCTCCAGGTGCTCCATCCTCATTGCTAAAATGTTGTGATGTGACTCACACGCCTACCAGTTTGCTTGTTAAAAAAATTCACTTTATTCATTCATCAATAGCAACGAATGCTGTGTCTGGTAGCTCAGTGGAGTAATGCATCCATTGCAGGGGCATGTGTTCAACCTCATGGTCACAGGTTCAAATCCCAGCGGGTCCACTCAGCTTTTCATCCATCTGAGGTCGATAAAATGAGTACCATTGAGTTGTGTAACAATAAACATCGTTATTCAACGCCAAGAGACCTCGTTGGGTTGAACGTGCGCTTTACAAATACACATGTTATGGTATGCTCCTGACCATATTGGCCCTTATCAGTTGCAGTGGATTTACAGTGGAAAGAACATAAAACTTGTAATTATGGAACACGGATTAGCAACCCATGATTCCATGTACACACAGAATGGCATGACACAGATGCTGCCCAGGGCTTACCATTTGGTCTCCTGCCACTGCCCTGGATCTGTTCTTGTGAGTCAAGAAGGACAGCAGGAACAGAAAGTAGGCACATAGAACCCTGTCATCCTTCTAGCCCATGAGAAGCAAATAGGAGAATACTAAGGGGATAAGTGTAGGACAACCCAGTGAAGCCTTTGGAAGGGTCAATGGGTGTGCAGCATATCTTCTTCTACCCCTAACATTTTACTGAATATGTGTCTGTGAATACAGTGTTTACAACTGGAGTTAAATTTTTAACCCGTTCCATGCTCGTGACGGAACCGCTCCTTCACAAGCCTCGGGTGAGCTGTGCTGGTGACGGAGCAGTTCCGTCACGGCCCGCTCGCCGCGCCTGCGCGGCGCGTTCTATAGAGCGGGCGGGGCCGTGACAGAACCGCTCCGTCACAAGCACAGCCCACCCGAGGCTCGTGTCGGAGCGGTTCCGTCACGAGTACGAGAGCGCCGCACGGCCCCCCTTCCCCCTAGCGCTGCGGCGGAATAGCCGCCGGAGGTAAGGGGTTAAAACACAGTTCGGTTGAAATAGTAGTTGTAAATTTTATTTTTTTATTGTATTGCGCTTACTACCCCTAATGAGGTAAGAAAAGGTAACTGCACAGTAGCAGTTAAGTACACAGTAAAAATAGGATAAGCAATGATTCATTTTTTTCCCCTTACGTTTTCAAACTAACTGTAAAAAAAAAAAGATAGACTGTCAACAATTTGTAACTAATTGTTTCAAAGTAAATGTTATTCAAACTAAAAAATTCAGTCTATTAATAGAGGTTTGCAAAGCAAACACAAGGAGATGATGGACGGAGCGCTGAAACTTTTCAGACACTTACCTCCAGTCACTGATCTGGGTTGAATCCATCATCATTCTTTAGCTTACTTCACTACCCCAGTGCAGACCCTGCTATATGCATAGCAGTCTTGACCATGTTCCTTATGGGAACAGCTGCAGGTATAGGATCGTGCACTGCTGTTAGACCTATGTATTATTCTCTTATTTTCGTGCCTCCAGGGCTCACCCCCCGTCCGGAGTGTTAAGTCTATGAACCACAAGTAGCAGTGATACCTAGCTGGCTATTACTGTCCCCCTGGGCACCGATTCGTGCTGAGCAACCAGCTCTAAATGTTCAATCCGAAATTAAAGTTCAAATTAATTACAATGATGCTTCTTCAAAACATGTTTTGTTATCCATAATTTCATTTATTCCTCATGAAATCCAATGCATTTCGGCAGTGATTACTGCCTTCATCAGGGAAATGAGTTCTACAATGCAACAACATTATAAAAGGATCCACCATAACACATCCTCAAAAGGGGCATCCCATATCATTAAAAGTGAATGCGACATGTGACTCTACTAACTTAATCTACATGATAAAGTGCCCATGTGGAGATGTCTATGTAGGACACACCGAAAGAAAATTGAAAACACGTATAAATGAGCACAAAAGCAACATAAGGTTGAAATCCTTGAAGACCAGTATTGCAGAACATTTCATCCAGAAGCAGCATAACGTCAGCCAACTAAGAGTGTGCGTTTTGGAAATATTGCCCAAAAAAGAAGGAATTTCCAATAAAACCAGTCTATTAAAACAGGAGAATTATTGGATATATAATCTCTGCAGCCTGAAACCAGGCGGACTCAATGAACGGACTGAATTTCTATGTTAATTATAAATACACATGTTCCAGTTTAAACTATTTATTTAAAAGTTCAATTTAACCATTGTGAATTGGGTACCTGCTTTAGGCAGTACTAATCATAGGTGGTAGCGGGCGCCAGGGGGGATCGAACAGGCAACCCTTGCATTAACTTAGTGAGCAATAAAGTTACATTGTAAGTAAAAAATCGCGGAGGCGATATCAGTGCGCAGGCGTGAACTTCTCTCAACGCTTACCAGAAGAGATGAGAGGTAGCGCGTCGTTTGAACTATTGAGCAGGGCGTAACACACGCCGAGGTGAGCAAATTGTATCTTAAAGACCGGGGGGCTCTAAATAGAGAGCGCGTAAGCCGCTTTGCAACCAAGATGCCAACATTGTTTGTAGATACGACGTTAGAGCAGTATCTCACCAGTTGTTTAATCAGAAAGGGCAGCGCGCACGAGCGAGGTTGAAACGCCATTATTAGTTACGAGGGTAGAACATCAGCGGCGACTTAGTAGTAAGCATAAAGACGGCAGACACCCGCCAGAGAAGTTAATAGCAAAATACCCGTGAAGTAAGCGCTCAGTGAAAGCCATTCAATGTTACCTTTGATAGTCCAATTGTTTACACGGTTTCAATGAGAGATGAACAACATGTAACGCGCACCAAATGAACTTAGAGCTTTATATATCCAAGCACTAATATAAATGAGTTAAGATGATTAATAACAGTATATGCAATGAATTTGATGACATCACTGATGATGATTTTTTGATTTTTTGATTATTGTAGAACTCATTTCCCTTATGGGAACAGTCAAGCCCGAACTGCCAATCCACGTCTTCCTTGGACCGGAAACAAGCATCTTGGGGCCGGTTTCAGGGTAACACCCCCCCATAGCTTGAATCCAGTGGCAAAGTGAGCAAGGGACCCACGTCTGGGCATACCCTGCCAACTTAGGGCGAACAAAGCAAACTCAAGGAGATGATGTGAGGAGTGCTGAAATTAGTTGGGAGTTGTAATGCTTTTTGCACCTTCCCGCTCATTAAAATATAGAGATTGATGGAAACCGTTGTCACAGTGAGACAGAGGGGTTCACCTAGTCAGCCACTTTTAAAACTTGTAGTGTCTAGAAGCCCGGCTCATTACCCACACTGTAACACATCTTAGTGTTCTTTTTGCGAATCAACGGCCCTCCTGACATTCTACTTCTTCACTTCATCACCACTTCTACTCATTCTGTACTTTCAAACTTAACATGTGCAATAGGCCATCTGTTTCTTGCCAGAGCAAAATCAATACGAAAACGAGTTTGGATTCCAAAGTCCATTCTGCACCTTTCAAATGTGTTCAGGCGCTACCTTCCACCGTACTGAACATTCAGTTGATTTTTACCCAAGCCCATAGCCAGGGTGGCACCCTCCGTTATCATGTCAGGCTATTAGTACTTCCTGCATTGGAAGAAAACTGAAAATGGCAGGTGTTGATATTACCTATATCAAAGAAACTGGCACCAGAAGGATGAAAGGCTGAGTTGTCATTGCTGGGGTTCACATTTGTGATATGCAGATCACAGCAAATGTCAGTGATGAACATTTCACCTGCTAAGCTGCAGTGTCAGACTTATAAAAACTATGATTTCACACTGCTTGTGTAACTGAGCTAAATGAACAATGGCCGCGTTTCTGAAGGGAGAGAATTCGAATATTTAGCGGCAAGAAATGAAAAAGAACAGCCTCCTAACACAGCTTTTCTGATCCCATATAGTTGAAGAAGGTTTGAAGTAACCTAAACAAAAGACTGCTTGCCAGGACCACAAAGTTCTGAAGCTATGCTGGCCGGGCGCCATTGTACACTTTTTTGCAATTTTATATAGTGTGGGCATAGCCCAAAGGCATCAAAGTGCTTTACAACACACAGGAAACAAGGTTGTTGCGCGTTACAGTAATAGTAGTTAAACTCAGACGTTTACATTGGTGTAAGTGTGCTGGAGTTTCCACAAGAGACAGTTACAACAATTGGGCAGAGGACATACACAGTTCAAGCATCAATTTAGATGATTAGACCACATAACGCAAGCAGATCAGGAAGCAGTAGATAGAGGACTTAAGTCTGGTCAAGGGTGAATTAACCAAGCTGTCTGTCAAGTAGGAGGAGCTTGAGGTCCTTTTTGAAGGTTGCTAGGCAGGTGGTTAGATGGAGTGAGGGAGGCAGAGAGTTCCAGATTCTAGTGGCACTACCAGAGAAAGAATGGTCCATGCATCGTTCTCGACTGCAGATGGGGGGGTTCCAGGAACAGAGATTGGGCATTTCTGGAATTCCTATTTGCTCCATAGATTTTCCGTTTCTCGTTTATATAAGAGGGGGAGGAGGAGTGCAGCTCTCTGTGGGTAATGCAAACGATTTTGAATTGGACCCGCGTGTCAATGTGGAGCCTTTGGAGGGTTAGCAGGGCAGGGGAAATGTGGTCATGTTTCTTGAGACCTAAGATGAAGCGTGCTGCAGCATGTAGTGGTGCTCTCAGTGGCTAGGTGAACTTTGGGAACGCCTGAGAGAAGGGCAATGCCATAGTCGAGCCTAGAGAGAATGAGAGTCTGCGCCACTTCTTTTGAGGCCTTGTTCCGGAATCAATTGCCTGATGCCCTATGTCTGCATAGGCAGAAGTCCTTAAAAATAGCCCACTCTGCCACCAGTAACCAGTGGAGAGTTATTAGATGTTCTGAAATAGGTGAACGAGGAGGTAAGCCCAAGAGAAGGTGGGCAGCCATGTTTTGAATGAATTGCAGTCTTTGTAATAGGTAGGCTGAAAGTCCTAAATAGAGGGAATTGTAGTAGTCCAGCCAAGATGTAGCTGTCCCGAGGGACAACTTACTGAAACAAAATAAACAATTGTATTCAGGATTTTAAGGTAGATGCCATAATTCTCTAAATGGAATAACATGGCTGGGAAGGGACTATCGTAGATGTGGTGGGGGTGAGTCAGGGGAGTGATCGGACATAGAAATTACTTGCAAAAGAAGTCTGTTGTGTGGTGAAGATTGTGCAAGATGAGTAATGCAAGAAAGAGGACACAGAGTGTTTGGAGAATAGGCCATGAGGATTGAGGAATGGCTTAGATGTGGACAGTGAGATCAGAACTGGGAATTGGTGGAAGAGCATTGTGACATGCAGCAGGAAGGAGTGTACGTTTGGGTGTAACTTGAAGATCAGATGAAGGCACATGAGCAGAGAGAGCGTTGGATGGGAAGGCAGGCCGTGTAATAGCAATGATGTGAGCTCGTCAGTTACTGATAAGTAGTGCAGACACTGTCAGTGTCTCAAAAATAATACAAGCTGGCTGTAGGAGTAAGAGGACAATCCACTCAGCAACACACTGAAACAGGTGGATTGTTCTACTGTGAAGGGTTATCATTGGGAGAGAGTGTAAGAAGCCAGTGCCTGGAAGGCAGTGGGCGCAACTAGCAGCCATGTACAGGTAAATATTTTTTTGACTTAACGACAGTATAGGTTAATCAATAGTGTTTACTAAAAGAAATTATCCATGGAAGCAGGTCTCTTTTAGGAGTAGGTTCTGGAAGCAAGGGGCTAATGACGAAAAGTATTGCTTTTACCGCCTTCGTTTTCCTGGTTTGTTGCATCAATAAGGTAAGTAGAGATTTGCTTCATGTTGATCTGGAGCTTCCTGCATTAGAGAATTTAGCTTTTAAGAAGAGCCGTTGGCCAAGACTGGTAAGTCTTGCAAATGATGCACCATCTTACAGACTACACATTCTTCTAACGGGTACAATTGAAATTAAACAGAAGGGTCAGAATATTGTCTTGATTTGGACCCCAGTGAATATACAGATTGAAGTGATGGGCCTCTTTGCCAGGGGCGAGAACGCCAGGTAATACGAGCACAACATGCACAAGTACCAAAGCAACTTTTTTGTTTTAAATGTCAATACAGGTGTATTTATTTTACCTTGATGAGTTAGAAAATGAACACTACTGCATTACACCTAAGAAAACTGTTGCATATGAAAGCAGTGCATAAGAACACGAGGCTACAGCACTTGCCAATACACAATACATATGATAATTGTACAAGTAGCTTTCAGTTGATCTCAGTGACAATGGAATTATTGGGCATCATGGTGGAGTAGATGCAGCAAATAAGGGACCTGGGTGATGGGGTGCATGACTGAAACAGAAGCAGGAAAAAAGGTATGTTTTTACCTCATTTCCTTTGATTCTGCCAACTCGAAGTAGGAAGGATTCCTGCACAGTTGCCACGGCAGAAAAGCGCATCGTAATCAGGATAGCGGGAATCTGGGCTGGCGCCCCGCAGACAGGAGCTTCTGCCTAGACCGCCGTTGATGCCGTTGAGAATTCCTGGCAGAGTCAGCGGAACTCTGGCGGTCTTTCATCTTCATAGATGAAAGACCGCCAGAGTTCTGGTTCATACTAGCTAACATCTAAAAATGGCAGGCGGACCCCGAGTCCGGCAGACTGGAAGACTGTCAAAAAAGCGATGACAGGACCTGCTCTGCCAAGATTTAAATCAGGGCCCTAGTTAGAACTATTGTCCCGGAATCATTTGGAAGGTATATATGTGAAGCAGGACTGTATGGAAAATGAACTTCTCTCCATCTACCAGCATGAAGATCTTAGCAATGTGGCAATGCATAGTTTAGGGCAAATCACACCAATTTAGCACAGGGAAAAAATGTGACGGTCATGCCTACTGGAAACAGTTTTTCGAACCGAGATTCAGCGGAGTCAGAAAAGTGACTGAGTGAAATCTTCTTCTACCACAAAATCAAGAACATCTACATGTTGTAGATTTCACTCAGGCACTTTTCCAGGCGTTACTGCGATGGAATGCCCCCTCCACCCCTGCGCCGGAACACCCACATGAAACGTGACGCAGGTTTCATGTGGCGCAGGGCTTTACAACGTGACACATCTCCTTAGATGCGTCACATTGTAAATAGGGTGCAACGTGGTGCATGGTTTACGGCGCCGCTGCGTCACAGAAGTGACGCAACGGCGCTGCAAATGTGGCGCACGGGGCTCGTAAATCTGCCCCTCAGTATTTTGTATTTAGAGCACAATTAGCAATTGTTAACATGCATGAATTACTGCTACTGATAAATGGTGCTCGTGGGTACTGTTTGAAATCAGACTCTAAAGTATTGAATGTTTCATCATTTCTTCCTACTAACTAACTGCAAGTTGTAAGGCTTTTAGTCAAAACTTTTGAAAAATTCTTCATTGTTTGGCCTAATTTCTTTCCAACTTCCTTTGCCCTCTTATAACCCTCCATCGCCAACAGAATCAGGCCAGCTTGCTATATTTATTGTTTCTAGTAAATCCTGAATGATTTTGAGCTGTTCTCTGGGAGTACCGGATTGAATTTGGTCCTTTCCGGCAAAAACATCTGACATTTCTCTGTTTGGTAGATTTAAAAATATGAGCAAGATGTGGACAAAAAAATGAAAAGCCAATAAGGTATTTATTTTTTCTATTTCATAGATGATCTCTTTGCTCAGGGGGAGCTTATAATAGTTGTTTTTTCTATTGATTGTTACAAGCAGTCTAATTGGAATGCGATTATCTGCATCCTGGATTGCTTGGTAAAATTTGCTCCTTTGACCAGCATTTTACCAGTAAGCCACTGAATCATTGTCAGTGAAATTGCTCTCCCTCCCCTCGCAGCTCCACCATTAAGTGAGGCCTCCGCCGAGCCCCTCCACTCTCGAGTGTTGGTGTTCAAGGCCCTCCTCCACCCACAGGTTATACCTGTGCCTCATCCCTGGTGGTCTAGTGGACCTCTGTCTCCATCTCCGCTTTTCCTGTCCTACTCTGATTTACTCATTTTTCACCCTCTTTATTATCTCTCCCTTGTCACTCTCCTTTCTACCTCCTTCCTCCACTTTTCACTTGCACTTTTCTGTTTATTCCACTTTTTTTCACCCGTTTATTTCCCCCGCCGCTGCTGCCCCTTGGCCCCTCCTTCACCTTTACTCACTTTTGACCCTCATTCTGATCATTCTGATCTCTCCCTTTTACTCTCCTTTCCATCTCCTTCCTCCACTTTTCTAGCACTTTTCTGTTTTATTTCACTCTTTTTTCCCCTCCCCCCCAGCACGACCAGCGCGACCGGACTGATACAGCTCCCCTCCCCGCTCCCGCCTCCCAGCTGTCCAGCCCTCCCAAACCCGTACTTAATGGCGGCCACTGGGCGGCTGCACCGCTAAAGGCAAGCATGTCTGCGCCCATCCACGACCCAACCGTGACCAGTGCCAGGAACCCTGGATCTCTGCACAGCCAACACTACGACCCAGTGGCACTCCACGCACTTAACCCAGGCCGCAACAACAGCAGCAAGCTAGCATCACCAGCCGACACCCACGTAACCTTCAGCTGTCAGCGCTGCGGAGACACACCTGCAGCACCGCCAGAACACTGACCCAGCACAACCCGCCCGCAATAACACAACCGAAGACCCTGCAATGCATCCTCCTCAATGTCTGATCACTCCACAAAGACGCCACCGAAATCTGGGACCTCCTCGACAGCACCACCCCGACTTAGCATTCTCCCCAACGAGCCCACAGACCTGATGGAACACCTTCACTTCAAGATACTGGCCAGACCTACCACCACCCTCCGGGGAACACTCTTCTACCGACCCCCTGGACCCCGCCGACCATTCGCCCGCATGCCATCGCATCCACCAACTAAACCCTGCTGGGAGACCTCAACTTCCACCTCGGCAACCAACTAGACCTCATTACCATATCCCTCCTGAACAACCTCCACAACATTGGACTCCGCCAGATCGTGACCGAACCCACGCACTCAGCAGGACGCACCCTCAACCCCCTCTTCACAACAGGGAATTCCTTTAATTTCAGCCACACCACCGAACTCCCGTGGACGGATGGTTTACCACTGAACTTCGAGTGACCAGGCACGTGTGCCAGCACCTAGAAAATGCCTGGAGGAACTCCAAATCCACAGAGGCTCACAACAACTTCAGAGCCGCCATCAATGCCTACCACCAACTCATCAGAAAAATGAGAAAATAATTGATTGAAGACAGAATCTGCACACATGCACACAACAGCAAAGAACTCTTCAGCATCATCAAGGAGTTCGCCCAACCCACCAGCGAGTCTACTGACATCCCTCCCTCACAAGAACTCTGCAACAAACTCAGCATCTTCTTCTAATCACAAAATCAAGAAAATATACAACTTCGACGAAGACAACCAACACACTGAACCCTCACCAGCCACCCGCGACAGCTGGAAGCCAACGATTGACAACTGGACAGCCCTCACCACCGAAGACACACTGAAGACAATGAAGTCAATCCACTCCAGGGCTCCCACAGATCCCTGCCCCCACCACATCTTCAACTGAGCCGCCGACACCATCGCACCAATGCTCCGCCACACCATCAACCACTCCCTGGTGAACGCCTCGTTCCCCGATGACTGGAAACACGCCGAGATCAACCCCTTCCTGGAGAAGCCCTAGACGGACCCCACCGACCTCAAGAACTACAGACCCATCTCCCTGCTCCCGTTCCCAGCGAAAGTCATTGCAAAAGCCATCAACTGCCAACTCGCCACCTTCATCAAAGAGCACAACATCCTCGACTCCTTCCAACCCGGCTTCAGAAGAAACCACAGCACAGAAACCGCCCTCCTCGCCACAACAGACGACATCCACTCCCTACTGGTCAGAGGAGAAACAGTAGCCCTCATCCTCCTTGACCTCTCAGCGGCGTTCGATACAGTCTCTCATAGCACCCTAATACGCAGACTCCACGACGCAGGAATCGGGCCAAGGCCCTCGACTGGATCCACTCCTTCCTCTCCGGCAGAACTCAGCCGGTCAGACTCCCCCTTTCGTCTCGGACCCTACTCAAACCACCTGCGGAGTCCCCCATGGGTTCTCCCTCAGCCCCACGCTCTTCAACCTCTACATGGCTCCTCTCACCCCATCGTCAGAACCTACAGACTCAACATTGTATCATACGCAGATGACACCCAACTCATCCTCTCCTTATCCAATGACCCAAAACATCCAGACAGAACTTTCAAGAAGGCATGGAAGCTGTCGCCAAATGGATGAAAAGCAGCTGCCTACAACTCAACACCGACAAAACAGAAGTACTCATCATGAGCCCAAACCCTGACACCAGGAACGACACCTGGTGGCCCCCCACCCTCGGAAGCCCACCCACCCCCACGGACCACGCATGCAACCTTGGAATCATCCTGGACTCAGAGCTCAAAATGGACCGCAAGATTAACTATGTCGCATCCTCAAGCTTCACACCCTCTGCCTCCTACGTAAGACCTTCAAATGGATCCCCATCGAGCACAGAAAGACCATCACTCGTGCACTCGTCAACAGCAGACTTGACTACGGCAACGCACTCTATGCCAGAATAAACAAAAACCTCCAACTACAAAACACCCAGAATGCCGCCGCAAGACTGGTCCTCAACCTGCCAAGACACTGCCACATCTCCCAGCACCTGCGCACACTCCAATAGTTCCCCATCGAGGCTAGAATCACCTTCAAGATTCTCACCCACGCACACAAGGCTCTCCACGACACCGGACCAGCATACCTGAACGCACCCCAAAGGACCCTACAATCAGCCCAGCTCTCCTATGCCATGGTCCCCCGCACCTGAAAGACCAGATCGGGAGGTTGCTCCTTCTCCTTCCTCGCGGCCAGAGTCTGGAACGCCCTAGCGCTCCACCTCAGACAGACATGATCGCTTCCCATCTTCTTGAGAAAACTCAAAACCTGGCTCTTCGACAAAGCCCCTCCTTGATGGACTTGAACCTACACCCACCCCCCCACACAGCACCTTGAGACCCTTACGGGTGAGTAGTCGTGCTTAACAAATACCCTGAATGATTGATTGATTGATATTTAGCATGTATTTGATCGCCCTTGTATTGTAGTTCGAAATATCCATCTGTGTTAGTCTGGTTCATCTTTGGTGAAGGCCCAGATGGTGCACTGCCACAATCACCCCAGAAGTGACTTCTAGTCAGTCAGTGAAGCTTTCATGGTGATATTCGCAATTACCCCAGCAACAATGACCCTAGGTTTTGCGACCAACATAAGAAAACTGACTGCTGGAGTTGGTAGCAATATGATTGAAGGAACATGATATGAGAGGGGAGCATGGTGGTGCGAATAAGGCTGGATAGTAAGTGACTTCCATTTTAACAAAATTTAAAATGGAGAGCTGAAAGCCGATCAGGTCTCTTATAGAAAATATTTGTACGTGTGATGTGAAATAAGCCACAACATTTTTTTTGTGTAGTTTGTATTTTTTCAACTTAATAACGTACAGCTAGATTCATCATTGTCCCGTTTTGCGAGTCCTTAATAGCGATTATTAAGGAATCGCTATTAAGGACTTGGAAAACGGGATTCATGTAGGAATCGCTAAATAAATTGCGATTCCTAAACATTCCTTATTTGCGATTAGCAAATTGCTAATCGCAAATAAGGAATAACTCCCCATTCATTCCTATGGGCCCAAAGGACCATAGGAATGAATGGGGAGTTATTCCTTATTTGCGATTAGCAATTTGCTAATCGCAAATAAGGATGCGATTTCAAGGGTGCCAGGGGTGGCCAACGGACACCCTGTAGCACCCCTGAAATGTAAATTTAGACTTATGTTGCGCACACACATGTCCAAAGGACATGTGTGTGTGTAACATACAACTGAGAAAATGCACAAAAGTGCATTTTTAGGTCTCGCGACCTATCAATGCGTGCAAGCGCATTGAGCGGAGCGAGAATTCAGGTCTCGAAAATCCTCGTCAAACCAAGGGCTTCGTTCCTGCGGTTTTCTTTAAGTTCACGTGAATCACGTGAGCAAACAAGCACGCGCATTCACGGCCAGCCCAGCACATCAAAGGGCTTCTCCTCCCCTTATTATTCATGGCCGGCCGCAGGCCGGCCGTACTTTCAGTTTCCCGGCCGCTGTCCCCAGCCAGCTTCCCCCAGGCCGTAGCAGCACTCCTCCCACACCTTTGAAGTGAAGCTTAGCTTCACTTCAAAGGCCCCTGCTGCTTCACACCGTGTCGCATTTCTCCTCCCCCCTCCCCTTCTCTGCCTTCCCTCCGTCTTGTTTGTCTTTGTCTTAGCCTGCTTTTGACTTCAAAACAGAAGGAGCCACTGGTACGTTTCATTAGTAATATTGTGCATGGGTATTTCTAACACTTCGTTGTATAAAAAGGCAGTCAAATCTTTCTAAAGTGTCCTCATTTTAAAGGTCATTAACTTGTGTGTGCCAGTGCACGTGTACTAAGTACCTTGCACACTTCCGACTTGTTGAAGCCATGAAAGTTCACTTTGTCGTTAGATTTGACTGGTCTGCTCACACTGCTGGTCGTTCCGACCCAATGTTTAGATTGATTCTGGTTCGTGTTGTTCTTCTTGTCATCCTTCCGTGACTCACAGTACTTTGCGAGCGCGGTGGGGCTGCCCCGGGCTGCACAGTGAACATCTCCAGCGATGGGAGTGCACCAAAAACTCTGCACACAGTAGGTTACCAAAGACCATCTGGCTCATGGAAAGGAAACGTTTGCTCAACTTATATCGATAGAGAGAAGGCGTAAGATTGTCCTATGTCATCATCTGAAAATTAAATCACGAGTGTGGATAGGCGATCTTAATTTAATTTTACACAGGGGCACATTATATATTAAGCGAGCGTGATTTACGAATCACAACTGCAATCGATCAGACACTTTGAAACATACACATTTTAAAAGGTGAAAGCGGCAACTAATAACTTTCCTTATGAAGCAATCCCTTGTTTAAAGAGGAGTTACATTGCCACAGCTATGAGATAATGTAAACAAAGTTGGTTCCTGCTGAATGAGCTAAATAGATCTGTTGGTTTACATTATGATAGCTGTTCAAACAACCGCCTTTATTACGAAAAGTAGATGAACGCTCTTCTGCACTAACTTGCAGTTCCGTCGTTGCTGTCGCCGTCTGACAGAGTTCTCCTATAAAGCCACTCCCAGTAGTAACGATTGTTCTCATGGTTTTGTTCTGATGGTTGTAAAATCAGTTTTATTCTTTTGAACTTTTATACAACACACCTACAGTTCAGAAATTATATGCATAGCTGACACGTTTGTAAGATTGTGTGTTTTGAAAGGGAGTCAGTGATACAACCAAACGTGCAGCCTGCAGCACTGACACCAGGAAAGCGCTTTGATATAGATCTCTTCCCCTCTCCCACTCCCTCCTCCCACTTGCTCCTGCTGAGCCTCACAAGTGGTTGCATCTCAGCTACAGACTTCCTGGCTCGCACGCGTTATGTTAAAAGACCAACAGTCTATTTAATGCTGCCAGCTCCCTCAGTTTCCTACCAGGGCACCCATCATGGGGCATTACAGCACCTCATCCCTCTGCATTGATAACTGCGTCACAGCTCACCTCTCGTTCCTAAGCCTCCCGCAACGGCCATATTAGACGCCGCTTCTCAGTGTTGTGCCTCACCCCCTGCCCCAACAGGCTCTCGCTTTTTTTGTTCACAGCATTGCCGTCCCATGCCTCACAGTATTACAACTGTGTAACATAATCACACCACGGGACACTCCTCCATCAAGCGCTTCGCATCTCAATCACCTGAGAGGCATATTTGGTGCTTTTTTAGCAGCCTGTGCGTTACAGCACAAGTCAACTTCTCGACAGGAATAGTAAGGCGCTATGTAAATAAATATATACATCTTGTTCATGCCACCCTGTTAGCCTATTGCAATTGCGTCACATTGCATGGCAATACTGCATCTAGCGCTTTGCATCTCACCAGACACCTCTAACTGCGTCAGAGGTGACCTCAACAGTATATATGGTGCTTCCCAGCCTTGTGAGTGGCACTCAACAGGACACACACACAACCACACACACGCACACAACCCCCCACACACGCAACCCCCCACACCCCCACATACAACCCCACACACACATACCCACACACACACACGCACACACACACACACACACACAACCCCCCTTACACACAAAACCACACACACAAAACGGCACACACACGCAAAACCCCACACATGCAAAAAAAAACCCACAAACCCACACACACACATACACACAACCCCACATACACTCACAACCCCACACACACACAACCCCCCCCACACACACACAACCCCCCCACACACCCACACACAAACACACACAACTACACTTACACACAGCCCACTCACACATTTCCCACTCACACACTGCCCCCTCACACACTGCCCCCTCACGCACTGCCCCCTCACACACTGCCCCCTCACGCACTGCCCCCTCACGCACTGCCCCCTCACGCACTGCCCCCTCACGCACCGCCCCCTCACACACAACCCCCCACTAACAAACACAACCCCCACACACAAACACACAACCCCACACACACACAACCCCCACACACAACCACACACACACACAACCACACACACAGACACACATAACCACACACACACACACAAGGATAGCAAAACATAGCATAGCATAACAAAACATAGCATAGCATTACAAAACATAGTATAGCATAACAAAACACATACACTCCAAATACCACTCAGTGCCACATAATTACGCGCAACCATTCAACAACAACTGGTTTAAATATGTTCTCTCAATGTTTCAAGCTTTATTACAAATGTCACAAAAAGATGTTAATATTTCACTTCTGTTCTTGGATTTTAATCACAATAAAATACACTGAACATAATCTTCACAAAAGTTATTTACAAAAGTTTAAGCTATTTCCATTATAAATTAAAATCACTTTTATTTAAGTATTAATTATTTAAAACAATTAAAAGCCATTGTAATTTGTAATATCAATACATCTAAGTCACGTAAATACAAACATGTTGCATTACAAATAATATAGGTGTCACATTTGCGAAAGTTATAACTATTGGCATTGTAAATGACAAAGCTATTAATGTAGCTATTTTCAAAACCAACACATAAATTAAAAAAAATGTCATTTACAAGACCAATAGCTCAAACTTTCCTACTGCGAGACCTATTGGCAACGCCAGTGCTTGTTCTCAGTTTTCGCTATTTACCACGAAGTCAGACTTCACGGTAAATAGCGGCAAAAAATAGCGAAATCGCATTTTTTTAATGGTTCATGACTAGCATTTAAGGAATCTCAAATTGAGATTCCTTAAATGCGATCGCAATTTGAAAAATCGCAATTTTTTGCGATTTTTCAAATTGCGAGTTCATGACCCATTGATGAATTCCAAATGCCATTTTTGCGGGCGCAAGCGGACGAATTCTGAGATTCGCACCGTTTGCGCCCGCAAAAATGTTTGATGAATCATAATGTGTTGCACTTGTCTGCGAGTTGTAGTTGTTATTGAATAGTTTGTCTCTTTAAGTCCTGTATGATTAGTTCTGGGTAGGAAGGTAGAATTGGAACTTCCGAAGAGTGGTTTGGAGCTAGAGGCTGGAATTGCAGGAGGCTTTCATGAGGCCTGTGGGTGTTGCTGATAACTTCTGTCAGTAAGGTGCGGGTTCAAAGAATACATTTCTTATTTCACTACTCAACTTAGAATGCAGGTGTGATTCAGTATCTGCAATTTGGATATCAGCCAACTAAAGATGATAAGAGAAACCACATTTTCTTAAAAGTTTAGTCGGTAAATTTCCTTTGTTCTTTTGACTGAACATGTTTGACTTCTTGGAAGGCTGAGTAGCCCCCGCATATATTGTGGGTGCATTTGATGGATGTCCTTTTGTTTTTTTTACTTCGTGTCTCTGTTTCCAGAAGCTAGAAGAAGGTTCCATAACTTTGATGTTGGTCATGCTCTTCAATTTGCTGTATCATTTTGCAAAGCATTCCATCAAATATGTTGTGGTGTTAAGAGAAATGGATGTGCAAATACCAGTTCTAAGGGCAGGGTGGAAACCTCCTGGGTACTCAGAGCTGCTAAATTTGAGTTGCCGGAGTGTTGACATGGTTGATAAGGGAGAAAGATATATCCAGGGGACTTCAAAAAGCAGATAGATTGACGGGTTGATGGCCAGGCTGTGGTTAAGGATTATGCTATGTGGATGCATCTACTTTTTTGGCCGTGAATCATCTAGTTTGTTGGGTTTGTGAAATGCGATTTTAAGTCTGTGCACTGATATAATCCCTTGAATGGAACACCTGCATGCGACCCCTTTACTTCTTTTCAACTAGATAGTGATCCGCCAGCAAGACTTGTTTGCCACACGATCAAAATATGTGCCTTAAACAGGTACTGAGCAATATTTCTCGGGGTGAGCAATGACGTGGAACACAATTCTAAAGGAGAACGTTGGATCTCGTTGCACAGTTATGCATAATGGCCTCGGGAGCCTATAAAGGTATAATCAGCTCCTAAATATTCTTTCTCAAAATAATAATTAATGTTTTTTTTGTATATGAATTTATTTGAGTATATCAAGCTTTTTAGTTTATAATTTTTTTATCTAATACAAAGCAGTCGAAAGAAACGTTTTTATGTGTGAACTCTTCAGATTTATTTAAAGGTACCTGTATTACTAAAGGTCAACAGCTGGAAAAAACAATCATGACAACTGTTCCCTCTTGAACCCAAAAAGACATTGGGCCTCATTTATGAAAAGTGACGCATCGGTGCACGAAAACAGCGATGCGTCACTTTTCACTGCGCCCTCCTTGCGACACCAATGATGCGTCATATTTACAGTATGACACATCATGGCGCAAGGAGTTACAGATATGTCAGTATTTCTGACGTATCTGTATGGCGCAAAAGTGACGGATTGCTGGAGTGTGTCACAAAAGTGATGCAACTCCAGCAATGTGTCCTTTCACATGGGGCAAGCCCCATGTGAAAGGGCCTGTGTCAGTCTTACTCCTGCTGTGAGGCAGGTGTAAGAAAATGACGCATTTGTGTCCTAGAAGTGGCGCAGTGAAATCTTATAGATTTCACTGCGTCACTTCTATGACCCTTTCTTGCATCAGAAACCCCCCCTGCATACATTATACCTGGCGTAGGTATAATGTAGCGCAGGGGCTTACAAAGTGACGCATCTACCTAGATGCGTCACTTTGTAAATATGGTGCAACAAGGCACACATTTTTTACGCTGCTAGTGCGTCACAAAAAGTGACTCACCGGCGTCGTAAAAGGCACGCACGGCCTCATAAATGAGGCCCGTTGACTTCTGTCAAATTGCTTGACTTACTTCCTCCGCAAGCATCTGAGAGGTTGCTTGACGGTTTAGTGGACATTTTTAATCCCATAACTATGATTGTGAATTAACTCTAAGGGCCCGGCGTGTTACCTCTCTTCTGAAGGCGCAGTCAGCGGGGCGCAGCCAGTATGGAGCAACAAATATAGTGGACTCAGACTTCTTGTGCTCACTGGTGACTGTGTATGTCAGTGCAATGAGTGACATAAGGGGAGGGTTTCCTCCACATTCCATTTCCAGGAGCAGTGCACATGCTAATCGAATTCTACTGTGCCAATTATTCACTTCCAAGATCAAACATACTTACTTGCAGCTTCAGTCCAGCTATGACCCGTGTCTCTAAAGAACCAAATGTGAACGTTATGTGTGAACTCTTCAGAATAATTTAAAGGTACCTGTATTACTAAAGATCAACAGCTGAAAAAACAATCATGACAACTGTTCCCTCTTGAACCCAAAAAGACATTGGGCCTCATTTATGAAAAGTGACACATCGCTGTGTGAAAACAGAGATGCGTCACTTTTCACTGCGCCCTTCTTGCGGCACCAATGATGCTATTTACAGTATGACGCATCATGGCGCAAGGAGTTACAGATACGCCAGTATTTCTGACGTATCTGTATGGCGCAAAAGTGACGCATTGCTGGAGTGTGTCACAAAAGTGACGCAGCTCCAGCAATGTGTCCTTTCACAGTCTGTGGAATTAACTCCTTCATTTACATTACTTATCAATTAATTTTAGATGAGTCAACCCATATTGTGTTTCTTTCCCTGCATGTTCCCTTTTCTTCACATTGGGGATTCCAATTTTGCAGAAATCGCTTTTCACTATCCGCGCAGCCTGAAATATGTTTACTTTTTGAGTAAGATGGATTTCTGTGCTGCTTTGAGAGACAAACCTCCCTTTCTCATTTGATTCCAACATACCCAGTGATAGGCCAGGCTCAAGAAGCGGTTGAACCCCTCTGGGAGCGCGGAGGCGGCCACCCTTGGATTTTAATAGAAGTTGATTCTGTTTTTTTGCCAACTATAATGTGTAGCTAATGTGTGGATGGATTCCCTAAAAGTGAATTGCAAAGCGAGACTGCAACTGGTGTGGTCTGAAGGTTTCAAGGGTAGTGTCAATGTAGGTGTAGGGCTCAGAAATGCCGCGGCCCCTCCCTACCACTCAATTGTGCCCTTGAGACGGCGCGAGACAGCCGACCTATAGACTTCTGGATGGGCGGGGGTCAGAACCACGCGCTGCGGGTTCTTAAATGCTATATTGGGTATCAGGCGGCACCACTATCTTCTGCTCTCTATGTATATATTTATGTATCTTTGGACCCATCCCAAACCCCTCCTTGAACAAACCTTCCTTGTGTATACATTTTTCATAAGACATCATTCTTCAGACGCCTGATCTCTTGGGGGCCTCGACTGAACTCCCGGACGCTGAACCACAAGGTGAAAGAGTGTTTTCCTTTCAGCTCGATTGAAGGGGAGCTCTGTTGACCTGTGAGGCGGGGGCGGGGCTGGAGGCAGCCCGCGGCTCGCGCTCGTTTCTTTTAAAATCACGCCTCTGTAATGGTTTTGTTTCACTTCGATCAGACGATTCCCTCTCTTCTAGTATGGTTGCTATAGCAGTTTGAAAGTTTCATTTTTCATTCTGCCTACTTTTAGCTTAACTAAACGCATGCATTACAAATACACTGTTCTCTATCTACCGCCTCTTTGTTTGTTTTTTATGTATAGCTATACATCCATCCATTTATCTTTCTTTTTATTTACCTTTCTTTTATTTATTGCGGTCGCAAAATGTTTTGAGGTCGCAGCCCGTTTGTTTCCCTTAGTGTTTCTTTTTTCTTTTCTAATTTTTTTTTCTGCATTTCGTTTCTTTTTCTTTCTTTTCCTTCTTTCTTTTCTTCTTTCTTTCTTTCTTTCTTTCTTTCTTTCTTTCTTTCTTTCTTTCTTTCTTTCTTTCTTTCTTCCCCTCCTATCTTTCTTAGTTCTGTATAGTACGACAGCATCTTGCCATATGGCCACTTTTTCTATGTATTTATTTATTTATTTGTAGTTTTTATACAGGGCTTAATATGATAGTGATATTAACTATAATATCACGAATCATGTAAATCCTGGAGTAATTTCTGATCAGTGGACAAAAAGTAAAACACTTCAATGGCAATTAGTGTCGGTCAAAGTGTTTTTAAGAACCTTGCATTTGAGGTTTAGTACGAAGTTCCCTAACTTTGCCAGAGGAAGTTGTAGCTTCACTTTGCCAATCAACCTGCTGCAGCCAGATGTCGCACCCAAGGTGGATGGGGGAACAAACTGCCCGCAATTGTGCTTTATTTTTTTACTGTCATTTGATTGGTGGCTCATTTCTGCACTTCTATAATCCCTACTCTGGTAACTGTACCAGTGGGGAAAAGAGAAGGAGCCCAACGTAACTGAGAAACGAGCACTGTCAAAACCAATACGCATGCTGTTGTCTGCAAGGTTTCTGACTTTGTCAATATATGTTTGTTTTTGTCAGGGCTTTTGTGAAACGTTATTGTTGGGGGAGTTACCGCCCCTCCCTCCAATGTTTATAACAAATCGTTAAAGCAAAACTCCACAATCGTACTGCACCATCAAATGGTTTTCTTAAAGTAACAAATATAATCAGTTATCCGAGTAAGCAGCCATAACGACCCTTTAACATGTTTGAACATATTTTTTCAGTTTATTTCCTATGTTTCCCAGTGTTCCCACTAGGCACGTTCTGTGGCCAGGGCGGAGTTCATGAACTTCGGAGATACACCGTTTGAAGTTCCATGACCCAGATCCCAGGTGACAGACTTACTCTATGCCCACTTGACCTTGGGTGAGGTCTGTGCCACCTCTCCTACTCCAAAAGCCTTCTTAGCGTAGTCTTTGACCAGACCCTGCACCCAAAGACCAACACTTGAAGCTCTCAAGGCATGGCCTTTGGCCACACCCTGCACCCAGCCACTCTACATCCAGAAAACGTTTTTAATGGGTGTGGCTTGCAGCCACCCCCCTGAAATTGGCATCTCTGCCCAATGTCATCTTAAGAATTTTCGGGGGCCCTGTGACGAAATATTTGGAGTCCCTGTTTGGAACTACTAAGAATTAAACCCTTTTATTGCTAATTAAGCCCTATGTTGCCTTACAATATTGACTTATACGTTACAGATTAGGATACGAAAATCCCCACTTGTGAGCTGTAGGGAAAGTTTACTTTCCTATGGGGCCTCTTATAAGGTGGGACCCTGGGCAATTGCCCACTTTGCCCATGCCTTAAGACGTCTCTGCTTATGCCCCCAACGCTCCAGGCTCATTAAGTTACTTTGTGCAACCCATTGAATACACCTGCCACTGAATCTGTTGGGCTCTGCATTTTCCCATTCTGAGAAAGCCCTAAGCTCAGGCCCCCTGTCCCCAGAGTCCGCAGGTTTCATCCTGAGACCAAAGTTTGTGCCCAGTACTTGCCTGGCATTGCTGCATGCCATGTCCAGCAGCTACTGGTTTCATGGCGATGGGCCATATGCCATGTGGCCCAAGGCCATGTATTTTGACCATTAACAACTAGGCATGGGTAGATGGCATGCACCTAGAGTTTTGATGGCATGGACATGGACATATTGTGGCCAAAAGATATCCCCTATGCTTAGTGGCCACAGAGAACAGAGGTATGCATGACACGGTATGGCTACATTCCACACTTACTGCTAAGCAGGCACTGGGAGCAGACATCCCCACCTTGTGTAGCATCTCATGAGCATGCCAATAGCTTCTGCTAAGAGGTTTCTGCAGGCAGGGAGACAAAGGTTTAGGGTATGGTCATATCCATGCTTTGTGCACTATGGATACTAATGAGAGTGGACACAATATATTTAATAAAACCAAAAATATTCACTAAAAACACTTTTTTGAAAGGACTGTGTGTAAGGCTATTAAAAGCACACAGTACTGCCTTAAAACATTAATACCCACTTATTAAATGAAAAACATAGAAGCTATTAACACTGAGAAAATTATGATTAGTAACATATCTATATCACCCCTCCCTCATGCCGGGCATCAGACATAATATGAAAAATGACGTCATAATTTCCCTCAACTATGACCTTATACGTAATGTGACCAATAACCGTTTTTTGGGCATGGTTATTACATGTATTCTAAAGGCTGCAGTTCCACTCACAGTTAGTGGGTGCCCACGCTCTTATTATATTGATAAAATGGCTGCAGTCTGACTATAAATTAATATACGCCCTAAAATGTAATATATAGGGATGTCAGGCTGAGAGTTAATATATGTGCCCACAGTTATTCCATGTAGGGAGAAAAGGGTGCAATTCTCCTTATGCCCATCAATGCCGCCGTCACAATCATCACAAGCAGTTGATGTCAACACTTCCACTAACAGCTTACGGATATCATTACTGATTATCTATAACCCAGGAGGACATTACAAATCCAGATGCAGTCTTATCCACAAACGATACTAACAAATTCTACCAAATGCCTTTAAAATCCACGGTGTTCTTGTCCTGTGCGGAGAATGGCAGGGCATACTGCTCAAAAGTAGTATGATATCCCCAATATACAATCAAATACTGTAAAGAATGAAGGCTGTGCTCTTCAAAATATAGAAGCTTCTGTGTAAGTACTCTAATTATAAGTAAGGACATCTATTAACAGTTCTGTGGTACTGTCTCATTGTATATCCTTGTAAAAACTGTTGATGGCAGTGGTAATGCAGCCTTTCCTCACTACATAATAACTGGGTCAGGTTCAAAAGTGGATGGTGTCTTATAGGAGGCTCACATTAGATGTGAATAGACTACATTTATGTGCCACCAGAGGCCTGAAGAACATGAGCACTGATTCACTACACCACACATCACTGACGCCCAGTGACATCACAGGGTTGACCACTTCCCGTCCCTTGCCCCTTATAAATCTCCGATTTCCTGCTGAAAGACTATGTAGTGGTAACTGCAGAAAGTGAATGTGGTTCCTAGAGTACAATTTCCATTCTGTTCCTTCCATTGGCTAGATCAGGGGTAAGCAAGGGCAGTGCCAGGGGGTAACAAAGGGCAAGCCCGGCCTGGAGGCTGTTACCCCTAATGAATGATCATGCTCAAGAAAGATCTGCAGATTCGCAGCCATTTGTTTCACACTGGTGCCTCAACCACAGGGAGCATGCATTTAGAATTATAAAGGCCTATGTAATTCCTACTGTACAAAGCTGCAGTGCACAGAACATTCCTAAGACTGTTGCTGAATCATAAGCTGTCTGGCATTAGTCTCAGACTGTCTGGCGAGTATAGGCTCAGGGCTTAGCAGTGAGAGAACTTGCACACAGGGGCTAACTCATGAGGGAGCGACCCTCAGAGCTGGACTGGGAGAGAACGTAGGCCTAGGCACCAAAATAAAAGTGGCCTCCATTAGCAGATTTGCTACCCAAAAAAGGGTCTCAAATTTGCACATTTTGGCAGTTTTGATTGATGATAGACACTATATAGGTGTTTATTATGGCATGGAAGACTGCAGACATTTGTGCTAGTTACAGGCAATGTTTGTGATAATATCAATTAAATCAACAGCAAAAACCGGCCCACCAGATCATAAAACAGGCCACTAGCATTAAAAAAACTGGCGCTCACACTGAACTCTCAAACCTACCCCTCTGGCATTGCCAGATTGCCCAATAGGCCAGTCCATTCCTGGTGGCCCCAGGAACACCCAGCTACCCTCACCACAGCAGCTGGACATGTGTGCATTTGTGAGCTTCTGGGATGAGCAGTAAACTCCGGTCCACCAGCGGACTTTGTGGAGTTTTGCCCACTCTGTGTTATGCTTGTTTCACAGAGTTCCAGTAAAACTCTTTCAACTGCAGCGTAGCAGAGTTTTTTCTTGTGCCCGGCTTGGCAATGGTAAGAGAGCCGACACTAGAACACCACCAGGTGAGATTTTCTCAATGCAGGCAGTCGCGGCAGGTCGCAACCGTCTGCATTGAAAAAGCTGCAGCTCAAGTAGAAAATATACTTGAGCGGCAGAAAGATCCAGCGCCCTCTGGTGCGCCACGTGGTGCTGTTCGTGTTGATTTTATAGTGTGGAACAAGCTCCCAGCGCTAACAAGCATTTACAATGCAATGGTTTTGCCTTTGTTAAAGTTAGAGCTATTGGCATTGCTCTTGACATTATTTTTATTTGTTTTTTTTAACATAAATAAATGGCATTGTCATTTACAATGCCACTAGCTTTATCTCGCAAATGACACACACAAACACCCACAGAGAGCCCCCCCAAACACACACAGAGCCCCCCCACACACACACCCACACAGAGCCCCCCACACACACAGCCACACAGAGCCCCCCACACACAGCCACACAGAGCCCCCCCACACACAGCCACACAAAGCCCCCCACACACACAGCCACACAAAGCCCCCCACACACACAGCCACACAAAGCCCCCCCAAGTATAAAGTACTTAAAATGAGTAATTTTGTCAAAATGACACGTCATGTGTAAGATTATAATGTGTTATTACGCATGCTCCGTGTGTGCGCCTGGTATTGTTTGGCATTAAGATGTGATACAAAGTGACGCTTGGTTAGTACGTCTTACTTTGTTTTAAGTCCATGGGATTTTTGCTGTCCTCCCCGATGCCCCATCACTGCATTTTGCCCTCTTTGTATACATTAACCTGAGTTTGGTGCTTTGTGATGCAAGGCCTTTTTGGGGTTACACTTGCCTCAGCTTTGGAGACACAAAGACTTTTAGAGCGAGTAGGTGAATGGACACTCCTGTATGCTCCACTTTGACTCATACAACAGCCACACAGAAACAAATAGTAAATCTGGGACTGGCACTATGTGGCGGTAGTAAGTAGCACTGCTAGTGATGGTTAGATTTTGTTTAATGCCCCCTATTGTAATAACAAGAGCATGATAGACTAGTCTTACCCAAAAGGTCTAAGTACTCTTTAGGAGAAAAACATGGAACCTAACATCCTTAATACAGGTAAGAAACAAAAAAAAATCCTCCTCAGTAGGTATGCTCAGCATCCCTCCGGTGATTTCTCTCTCACCCACACCTGTGAGCCTTGAACTTGGTTTACAGCTTTGCCTTCCTTGCTCCTCTCATGTACACCTGGGTGCATTTGTGAGGGTCCTGGAAGTAATCAGGTGCCTTGAAATAGGTTTCGGAGAGGAGTCTGGCATCCTGAAGCCAAATGACAGACTAGGAGCATAAGATTCCTCGTGCCCCCCTCCCACATGCACAGTGTCTCACTGTGTTTTTAAGCTGGATCCAAGCTGAATCCTAGAGCTAAGCAGGTTTTGTTAAGTTTTATGTTATGCAGATTTCTAGAGTGCACTATCACCGAGAAAGTATCCTGGCACTGAGCAAGTGCAAGTCTAGTCAGATCTCGGGCCTAGTGGGACTCCTTGCAAAGGCACATCTCATGGATGAGTGGAGGTGTAAGGAAGCACGCACCTTATACTGTAGAAATAATCGATACATATCCTTTTTGGAAGTCTCAGGGAAGTCAACTGTGATCTTTGTTGTATTCTCTATCAATATGAGTGAGTTTAGTCCTGATGAAAGCTCCAATACTTTTTCAGAATGCTGAAACATGTTGACCTACTTTGATGACATGAGGAGTCTAAGTTCAGAACCATGTGTTTTTTATCATGCAGAAGAGGGGCGTCAACCTATTTGTTACCATTTGTTTTACCTGTATTGTTGAAGTGGATTCACCGAGTCACAGTTACGGAGAGTAGCTGTAGTTGGGAGAGGGGCATGGCAGGGTTGGTGGACACCTACCTTCTTTCACTGGTTGACAAACCTCTCTCTGTGTTAACACAGAGAGAGGCGAACAAGACCCTGTGAGTTTGTTAATGAGGCTGGAAATGTGCCTTATTGAGGTTCAACCATCCTTTACCCTCATCTTAAACCACACCCTCACTGTGCTTCTTAGGTTGTCGTGCATTCGACATCGCCACTCTCTCCAATCTTCAGACATACATTAGGGAAGTGGTGGGATCTTGGAACAGGTACAGAACAGGATTGCCCTCCCATAGCAGTGCACTACGGAGCCCCTCAAGGGTCACAGCTCTCACCACTATTTAACTTCCATGGTCTACCACTTCGCAAGCTTTTCCAGATGCCAGATTTCTAATTTCATCGCTGTGCTGATGACACCCAGGTGGTGATCCACTTATTATAAAGTCCTGAGCAAAATCTAGCAGCTGTCAGGCATAATTTCCAGGAAATTCAGGCCTGAATGAATGCCAATGTGCTTAGTTTAAATGAAAACAAGACATAAACCCTGCTTTTGGGAACTGTTACCTCTCTGAGGGAGATAAGTCCCCTTCGGTGCATTTATATATGCAACAGGACCATCAATCCAAGAGGGGGAGTAAAAACTCCAGAAATGAGCATGTCCAAACAGGTGAAGGCCATCCCTGCCTACACAACACAAGCTAAGAGAATACAACACACATTTATATATGCAACAGGACCATCAATCCAAGAGGGGGAGTAAAAACTCCAGAAATGAGCATGTCCAAACAGGTGAAGGCCATCCCTGCCTACACAACACAAGCTAAGAGAATACAACACACATTTTTTTCTGTAATCACATTGTGTTTCTGTAAAGACATTAAATCATAACTTAATGTCAACCTTCAGAAGATGCTTTGTTACACTACATATTTCATAGAAGGTGCTGCCTACAACTCAGTGCCTTCTTAAAACTGAAGCAGCATGCTTGGCAAGCCTTCGCCTGAAATGTGTGATCTTTTGTTTGGTTTCTGCTGAACGCAGTCTATTTTGATTTTAAGGGATAGGAGAAGTTCTGGCATAGATTTGAGCTCTGTCTGTCGTGAAACGTGTATACGGGGTACACAGAGACAGATAAACAAAATTAACAAGCAATTGCATGTTGTGCACCAAGGTCAAGGAAAGAAAAGGTGCAATTACATGGCTGTAATGACAGAGATCGATGAGTACATAAAGAAGAAAAAAGTTGTGGAAAAGTACTATGCTTGTTTTTTAAGGCAGAGGGACCGGCACCATTATGCTGCCCCGTACGGCCCTAAACGAAAAATAAATGAAAATAAAATGTTTCAAAATAATAGAAAGGAGGTGATGACCCTGGGGGCTGGTGGGAGGCAATACAGGAGAAGGGGGAGCAATGGGGAGTGGACAGGGAAAGGAAAATCAGCACACAAGGGAGACAGCTGGAAAACACATCAACTCTCATGGAGTGCTTAGGCAAAAAGAAAAAAATATTTCCCTAAAAATGAGCAGTTGACGGACAGACATCAGCAAACCAGAGACATGGTAAAGAGGATATACTCCTGGGGAGATAGACAAGCTTGGATAAAGGAAAGTGCAAGCTAATGAATAAGAAGCGTACAATGATAACACTAATAAAACCAACCAACCACAAGCAATAGGGTGGGTCATTAGCCACTGTAGGTTCTTGGTATGCCCACAATAGGTCCAGACAAGTTGTGGTGCAAGGGGAAACCTGAAAGGGTAAGTAAGTCACAGAGACAGGCAGGTTGAACACCCAGGATAGAAAAACTCACAAAGACGCTGACACTGACAGACAGACAGCACACAGTGAAACAGGCAGGCTGACAGCTAGACAGGACACACACCGGTGGAGTGAGCCAAGGACGGGCACGAGAGATAGAAACAAACAGACTGACATAGAGGCTGCCAGAGTGACGCAAGGACTAACATGAAGTACACAGCCAAACACATACACGACACAAACAGACAGACGAGACATGCAGGGGCCGACAGGACATGAAGAGGCAGAAAGGCCAGACACACACCAGTGTACAACTGCACTGAGCAGCCTGCAGGAGGATCGCCTTTCTGGAACTGTATTGAATCCAAGCAGCCAAGGGTTAATCCAATCCATCCCAGACCTGACACGTTAGTGAAGGGAAAATGGCCCCAGCACATGGAACAGCCTGGAGATGGGGAAGGCGACCATTGTCCCAGGGGGCAGAGGTCACGGCCTCAGCTGGCTGCAGGAGGAAGTTGAAGGTTAAGCAGCTGAACTAAAACCAAAAGAATCCTGGGAAAGTCCCTCGCCCTCCACCCCAAGCCATGTGAACCCCCACCACCCCCACAGGCCAAGACTGCTAGGAGCAGGCCGGAGCTCACGTCTTTCCACCCCCACCACTCCTACAGGCAAAGACTGCAAGGAAGCAGGCCAGAGCTCACGTGTGTCCACCCCCACCACTCACACAGGCAAAGACTGCTAGGAGCAGGCCAGAGCTCACGTGTGTCCATCCCCCTCCCCCCACTCTTACAGGCCATGTATCACCCCCACCACCCCCACCCCCACAGGCCAAGACTGCTGGGAGCAGGCCAGAGCTCACGTGTGTCCACCCCCTCCCCCCACTCTTACAGGCCATGTATCACCCCCACCACACCCACCCCCACAGGCCAAGACTGCTAGGAGCAGGCCAGAGCTCACGTCTATCCACCGCCAAGATGTGAGCCTTGGATGGAGGCTCTATCACCCACCCCAGTCCATATATCCGGTGTGAGCGTCGGCAGGAGGAGCTAGAGGAATCATAACACGATATTGTTGTTTTGTCGCTTGCCCCAAATATCCCGGCTATCCCTGTCTGTATACTTGTTTTTCCAGCCTCGATCTATTTTTCATAAGAGGTTTCTTATCCTTCAATACATTATGAAGGTTTTAGACTTACCAAAAGCGCTACCTATATCCAGTTTATTCTGCTCCAAACAACTTGTTCTGGCATCTTCGGCCGGTGCCGCCATTGCGAGGCCAGCATCAGGAAACAAGCGGGAGGGGGCGGGAAAGGGGGAGGAGAGACGCTGACGACGGCCCGAGCAGGAAGGCGGATCCCGGCTATCCCTGTCTGTATACTTGTTTTTCCAGCCTCGATCTATTTTTCATAAGAGGTTTCTTATCCTTCAATACATTATGAAGGTTTTAGACTTACCAAAAGCGCTACCTATATCCAGTTTATTCTGCTCCAAACAACTTGTTCTGGCATCTTCGGCCGGTGCCGCTATTGCGAGGCCAGCATCAGGAAACAAACGGGAGGGGGCGGGAAAGGGGGAGGAGAGACGCTGACGACGGCCCGAGCAGGAAGGCGGGTGCCGGCAATGCCGGACCAGATTCGGGGGCGTTCCCGGCTTTTGGCTGACGTCGCGTGACGTAGCCAAAAGCCAAAAATTCTCGGGAACACCCCCGAATCTGGTCCGGCATTGACGGACAGGCCCGTCTTCCAATGGCTAGCCTCCATTTATGGAGCTAGCCAATGAAAGACGGAGGCCGTTCCTGTCTCCCGTATATATCTCAATAGGTTTTCGCCTGCGCGAAAAAGATGCGCAGAGCGCATCTTTTCGCCAGGCAAAACCTAAAAATCAGTGCGAGCAGCGCAATGTGCCGAATCCTGCCGTCTTGCTGAACTCCGAGGTATCTTGTAAAGTTTTTTTGCATCTCTGCGGGATTCCGCGGAGTGAAACTCCGCTAGTTTCGCTCACCTCTAGCCCTGTCATGGGTTCTCCTATGCATAACCAGCATGACCCTTTTCAACAAGAGGATACGGCCTAATATCGAAACCAACCAACCTCGAGGCTGAGGAACAGGGTTCGGGTCTCGGCAGGGATTCTGGGCAAATCACTTAATCTCCCCGTTACTACCAAAAATTAATGTGTTCATCCAGGGCACAAGTCCTAAAAAAAGAAGTGGGGGGATGCTGACGTCACAACAGGAAGTCAAGTCACGAAAGGTGGCTTGCACTCAGTTGCAGTTTATAGTTATCGAGCTCCCGATAAAATAAGTGGGGGGACACCGTCCACCCGCGTGGTACCCCAACTCGAAGCCCTGTGTTCATCTGTAATGTAACTGGTGCTCATATAAGTCGAGTTTGCACTATAAAAAACTCTAAAAAAAACCAAGAAAAACAATACTAGACTTTGAGACACTTGGCTGCGTAACTCAAGTTGTGTGGGCTCTAAGACGTAAAGGAAATCTTTGAAGGGGGAAAAGTCGCAGGACCTGCTTTGAAGAGGTCAGACACTGATTCATCCTGCCCCTTTACAGAACTTACCTTTCTAATTTTCATAAAGTGCTTCATTCTGGCAGTTCATTCAATTTCTAAGCACTTATAGCAAAAGCATATTTTAGACACAGCTTGTATTTTCTAGCCAATCATACTTGGACCAGCTCTCACGCAGCACATTGACCAATCTGACCCCTTCATTGCCGAGCACTTTACCGTGACAGCAGAACCCTTACCATAAATGCCAGTCATAACAAAATGCAGTATTGTGTTACTTATAAATAGAGATGTGCAGAGTTGCTACATGTAGAGCCAGATGTACGACGGATATCTGCATGCTCAAACAGGTCTTAGACCCGTGGACACATGCAAAAATCCTTGTGGCCATGTACAAACCCTATTTTGCAAGTCACAAAAATTTGCGACTCTCAAAATAGTGTTTTGTGACCCACTATTAGGAAGGGGCATTCCCTTCCTAATAGCGATCCCAAATGCAATGTATGACTGTTCGGTGACCGCGATTGCGGTCGCAAAACAGTCGCAGTGTACCACCCTTCAAAGAAGGGTGGTAAACCACTCGCAAATGGGAGGGGTCCCCAGGGACCTGCACTGAGACATCCAATGCTGGCTCCTGGCTCACTAGACAAGCATTTGCAATGCACTAGGTCTCGTATTACTCAAAGTATGAGCTATTGGTGTTGCATTAATATTTGCAACACCAATACCTTAACCTATCAGTAGTGCGAGACCTATTGCATTACAAATGCTTGTTATACATAGTTCTTGCTTATTAAATCAACGTTTTTGCAGATTCAGTGTGGTGCGAGCAAATGCATGATTTCTTCAGCAAATTATGGGGCAAGAAAATTAAACATCATATAACCATAACTCCTAAACATTAATCCACTTCCTAAATAATTATTTAACACCATCCATGCTAATGTTACCCAGAGATGTTCCAATAGAATATATTAACAATTAAGTCTTATTTTTAATTAATAGGTCTCACTGACCCAGCAGAGAAACTAAACATGTTTCTAGTTACAGCTGAACTGGGGAAGGTTCATAGAGAACAAACTAATAACAGTGGAAAATAACCAAATGCCTTACAGCTCAACTGTGCTCTGCAGAGCTTGTGGAGAGAGAAGGTGTGCCGTGGGGGAGCTCTGAATAAGTGACAGAAATGACTTCTATCCCGGACAGGATGGTGTCCTGTACAGAAATGTGACCTAGTTAACATCCATTAGAAGAACACACTTCTGTACATCATGGAAAACTTGTTTCAGAGGAAATTGTATAGAGCAGCCTGCACAGGTGGAATCAGATGTAACACTGCATGCTGCACATTGTTAATGATGCACACAAATTATAAATCCATAAAGTTCTTTTACACCCTGACGCGTAGCAAATGCACATAATGCTACCTTATTGTATAAAGAAATACATTGCACGTGCCCTCCCTGCAAACTGCAATTCTTCCTTTATGGTCGATCTGTTCTTCAGAACATGAGGTACATGACGGGTAACTGTGAGGGTTATATAGATGGCAGTACTGGGGTGTTATCTAAATACATATTACCGCATGACTGACACCTGTAGATATCGCTTTATAACACAATCTCAAAGATGGGAAATCGATGACATGAAAATACACTCCCTTTTATTTTCATGTAAAAAAATGACAAATTGCTTCTAATTGCCAAAACAACAAAGTGGACGAAAACCTTGGCATTAGACGTGAGTGTAAGTGGCTTAAAGGAGTAATTCTCACGTGTATGGAACTAGTAATTAAACCCACACAAGCTGGAGCGGCAATTGACAAAAATGCTGAATGGTGAATGTGTGAGCTGTTAAACCCTTAAGCCGCTTAGGAACATAACGTTTCTCTCCGCCGTGCCCGGGGTATTATCAGTAACGTGAACTCCTCAAAGTGACCCAGATATGGTCGCTGGAATCCGTCGTGGGGGCCAGTAACATAAGCACCAGCAGCTGCTGGCTGTCTGGAGCACGTGGCAGGCACTGCAATGGAGAAAACACGTCTTTGAGTGGCTTGCAGGCAGAGGAAGAAAGGATGGATTGATTTGGTGGATAGTTTCGGTGGATAGATGGATAGGTTGGCTAGATAGATGCATGAATTGGTAGGATGATAAACAGGTTGGGTAGATGGATTAGTTGGGTGAATGGATAGGATAGATGAATGGGTTGAGTGTATGGATGGACTATTAGGTGGATGGATAGGATGGATGGATAGGTTGGATTCAGAGGCGCAACTAGAGCCAAATTTCAAGGGGGCTAAGAAAAAATTTCGGGGGGGCCTGAACCTTTAATCAGTAGGCAGAGTGGAGCTGCAGGGGCTCTTAGAAGGGGTGAAACAACTGCAAGGCCTAATTAACATTCAAATGGTCTTTTAAAGACCTGTGAAACGTTCGGGTGTGGCTGTGTGTGTGCCGGGATCTGTCTCATCCCGGGCTGCCACACACAACGGGGGGAGGGGGGGGGGGAGGGGCTGAAGCCCGGTGAGTCCAATGGGTGTTGCGCGCCTGGTTGGATTGATGGATTGTTAGACCAATGGATAGGTTGGGTTAATGGATAGGGTGGGTGGAAGGATGGATAGGTTGGCTGGATAGATGGATAGGTTGGGTCAGTGGATAGGCTGTGTGGATGGATTGACGAAAAGGATGGATGACTGGGTGGATTGGTTGGATGAATGGTTAGGCTGGGTGGATGACTGCATAGGATAGATGAATAGGCTGGGTAGCTGTATACGCAGTAGGACTGGTCTATTGGGAAATCTAACAGTGTCGGAAGGATTGGTCTGACAAGCCACTCTGTGGGCCGATTTCCTGGCTGTTTGTAGGCATGTTTTGCTGAGCAATATTTTACTGTTAATTTCGCTTTTACCACAACAATTTTCTGTAACAAGCACAAACCCATGACGTTTCCCTTACATTCAAAACGCCTATACAGTGTGTTACAAGTTCAAAATTGCCCAATTTGCAAATGTGGGACACTTTTTAGCGATCTGATTTACTAACGAGGGCCACTTTTATTTTGGCAACAGGCCTGTTTTGTGTTCTAATCTGACTCTGGATGTATAGATTGGGTGGATGGATTGGTTGGGAGAATGGATGGGTGGATGGGTTGAGTGAATGGATGGATTGGGTATTTCCACCATGTTAGATGAGGAGGAGAGGCCTTAAAGGGGACAGGGCCTTGAGCCCATCACTCCTCTACCAGCCATAGAAGAGGCAAAGAAGAGGGAGCGGAGCTTAGAGCCCGGCAATCACCTCAGCAGATCCTCCCCTAGAAGCACATAAAGGCACTTGACACAGATTTCCATGTCAAGAAGAAGTTGTAGTGTCTCCGCACAGGAGCTGGAAACCCTTTCCGTGTAGGGCTCTCCAGCTCACCGTCTGTTTCATATGGGCTCTGTACCTGGTGACTGTGTGAAGAGAGCTGCTATCATGGGACACAATTTTGTAAGCTGGCAGGTCTGGAAGCGGTGGGTGGGTATTTGTGAATGGACAGATTGGAAACTGACTAGAAGACATAGGGCCCGATTACGTGTTTGGCAGTGTGGCAGCGGGCTGCCACACCAGCACCTTGCTACCGCACAGCCAAACTCGTCCACACACTGCCCACCAGATTATTAGTTCATTCGTGGTCTTGCAGGCAGTGGTTTGGTGGTCCTACGGTGGTACCTTTCAAAGGCTTATATCTGAGCCATAGAAAGGCACCGCAATGGGAGTGCCAAAGCATGTTTGTGTACCGCATGGACTGTGCAGTCCATGCCATGCAGGAACAGGGAGAGCATACTGACAGGGTGGCACACCATGTGCCCCTCTGTATTCACCCCCAGCCCTAAGGCAACAAGGGGTTGTGTAGGGCACCCTTCGTTTCCTCATCTCCCCACAGGACCAGAAGATTCTGGACGTATAGATGAACATATTTAGATGGGTGAAATTGGACAGATAAAGCATTACCCTTTGGCTAGGTTGAAAAGCTAGTGACAGCAGAACACTAGGTTCAATATAAAGAATGCTGTACACATTTTCTCTCTCACTTAGGCGCTAACTCAATCACTCACCATCCCCCAGTGCCTACTCAATGTAAAAGGCCCTGCAGCAGAATGCTGACAACAGCTAGCTGTCCAAGCACTGCCTCTCTCTCTGAGTTCATAATAAAATAAATATTTTGAACTACGTAGAGTTCTTGTGTTAGTTGCAGTACTTCTCAGTGAGCTGAATTTGTGCTGCTGGCATGTGATGTCTTCTGAAGGCATGCATTTGAATCCTGACTTAGCCTTTCATCCTTCTGAGATGGGAAACCGATGGGAATGAGTTTAGAAAGAGATCAACTTTTATATGTCATTTTTCCATGTTCAGGCAGCAGTCATGGCAACATTTTAGAAGAGGAAAGTGGGAGATCTTAAAAAGATTATTGGGAGAATGTATTTCTTGCGTTGACTTCTGTTGCGGCATGCATTGGGTCTAATGGCATGGATGCAACTTGCAAGGGCGCTGCGGCAGGATCGTATATTAGAAATGCAAATATACGTACCTGTCAGAAGCACCGAGAAAGCGCTATAGCAAGCAGGGAGAGCGTGACAAAAATGTGGTGCACTGGCCTGCAAGAGTAGGTAACTGGCAGTGCATAATCCAAGTCACACAAGACAAGTCCCAGTAATTGTGTTTTGTGTGCAGGAGTTGGGAGGCGTGAGATTAGCTTTTAAATCGGTGGTCTCCTGCCTGAATCGGGAGGGTTGACATGTATGAGGCAGTAACTATATCCCCCCATATTTCAAAAATATCTAATGCCGGCCAACAACACACGCTCGAGCAAGGAACATTCCTTTGTTGTCAGGGTGACTCTTCTTGGATGCCCTCTATTCATTGACACTGTTGTTATGGGACACCTGGAAGTAAAACGTAGAACCTTCTAGTGTCCCATGAGTGTACTGTTTTGATGACGAAACCAGTATTTATTACACTAGCGGGACAACACGTTGACAGACCACCAAGGTTGTCTGTGTTATGACTTTGTTGAACAAGTGGAACAGACTTTGAGATTTTGTTACACTATTCTTTGAATAAGAATGAAGTGAAGCCACATTGTTTACACTTTTCAGTTCTGGATCATGCAGGTCCCTCTCACTTTTTTTCACACTTAAGCTACCCTTGCAGCACCACGATAGCACTGATTACAGCTTTCAAATGTTGTTGTTTGTAATGCAATTTGAATTTTGAGCCATAGTTGTAAATGTTCTTATTCATTTTTCGATTCATTTTATATACATTGACTAGCAGCCCGTCCCGACGTTGTCCGGGTATGAATTGCTGCCGGACAGTAGTATATTGTTTTGTAGGATTTCGTTTTGATTCCATTTCTTATCTGTGACAGGCCTGTGAAAGGCTCCGATTCACAGTGCACTGCTGATGCACTTAAGAGTGCGCGTTCAGTAGTGTGTGAACTCGAGTTTCCCTACTTTATTTTTCCTTGCAATATTATATAGCGCAAACTCGACAACATGGCATGAGCACAATTTACATTACAGAAGAACACATTCATTTGTGGTAGGCACGGGGAGACAAAGCGATTTGCCAGGAATCACAGGATGTTGAGCTGATGCTGAGATTCGAACGTAGCTCCCCAGCTCTAAAGTTCACAATTCTAGAACTTGTGGCGGGAGGTGTGTCTAAAAGTGTATGTCGGTGCTGGCCATCAATGATAGAGACCTGTGCATTTTTCAAATCAGTGGTGAAAAAATATGAGTATGTTGCTGAAGATGTGGGCCGCCATGCCACCAATGTACTTACCGGGGGAGGGTAAACACCCATTATTCCGCAACTTTCTTTCCGCATACCATCACTCCGCATACTTTCATTACGAAAGTACCATGACTCCGCAATGCCATTATAACGCATGGCATTACATTTTATATGCTTTTACCACGCATACATTTACAACAAAATTCGTTGTAAATGCATGAATGGTAAAAGCATGTTTTTTTTAAATGTTTGGATAAGGTAAGTATGGGTATAGGGGTATATGTTTTGGGGTACTGAGGTATATGTTTTGGGGTGTTTGGGTATTTTAAGGGTTCAGATATAGTTTTGGGTTATAGGGTACAGGGGTAGTTTTAGGGTTTAGGGATAGGTATGGGTTTTGGGGTACAGGGGTATTTTTAGGGTTCAGGGCTAGGTTTGGGTTTTGGGGTATAGGGGTATTTTTAGGGTTCAGGGATAGGTTTGGGTTTTGGGGTACAGGTGTATTTTAAGGGTTCAGGGCTAGGTTTGGGTTTTGGGGTACAGGGGTATTTTTAGGGTTCAGGGCTATGTTTGGGTTTTGGGGTACAGGGGTATTTTAGGGTTCAGGGGTAGGTTTGGGTTTTGGGGTACAGGGTTATTTTTATGGTTCAGGGCAAGGCTTGTTTTTTGGGGTACAGGGGTATTTTTAGGGTTCAGGACTAGGTTTGGGTTTTGGGGTACAGAGGTATTTTAGGGTTCAGGGGTAGGTTTGGGTTTTGGGGTACAGGGGTATTTTTAGGGTTCAGGGCTAGGTTTGTGTTTTGGGGTACAGGGGTATTTTTAGGGTTCAGGGGTAGGTTTGGGTTTTGAGGTACAGGGGTATTTATAGGGTTCAGGGCTAGGTTTGGGTTTTGGGGTACAGGGGTATTTTTAGGGTTTAGGGATAGGTTTGGGTTTTGGGGTACAGGGTATATTTATAGGGTTAAGATGGGTTAGTCTTTAAGGGTGTAGGGGTATTTTAAGGAGTAAGAGTGGGTTATGATTATGGGGTGCAGGGGTATTTAAAGGGAGCAGGGTGGACACCCGGAGCTGGAATGTACAGAACCTGGGAAGAAAAAACAATGATATATTGGGCACAACGCTCGCTTTTTTTTTACCGTAATCCCGCCCCCGCACACGCCCACACCCCCAGCACACGCCCACAGCACACAATATGAGACATGGCATGAAGGGCGGAACGTACCACACGCCCCCAGCTCACGGCCATAGCACAACGCAGACACGCCCACAAGGGACTACTTTGCTGCCACGGTTCTTTTACCTTTTAAATGTATATGGTGGGCGCCTGCATAGCCTATGTCCTTCTGCTGCAACTGCCCTTTCCAACGCTGTATTGGGTGTTGTGATTGGTGCTGTGGTTCCTGAGATTACTCGCCTCAAATGTTTGGGCTCTCTCTTTATTATATAAGTATAGATTGTGTATTAACACGAGTGTCCTAGTCTTGTTTTAAATAGAAATACTCACTTGTGGTTTTATCTCCTTTTTGGTTGTAGTTCTCAGATGACTCTGTCAGCTCGTTGGTTCTTACAACACAATTGCTTACTAAAGTCATCAAAGGTTTCTCCCCATTAGTTGTTTGGTTCTTTATTGATTGAGGTGAAGCACTGTAAGGGAGAAGACGTCAACAATACATTTCTAGCTTGTGAGTCCTATGTGACGCCACAGTAAGTACCAAGGATCACCAAATAAGGCTAAAAGGCTTTATTTTGGATTTCCAATCAATCTAGTATATAAGCAACCCATAAAATATGTCAATGAGATACAGCAATACAGTAGATAAACTAGAAAATCTTAGTAGGTTGAGTCACAATAAAATGAGATCCAGAATAGTGACAGCCACAACATTAAAGAATCAAATTAAGGCAAACATGTGTTCCATAAAGAATCTTCCCTTCTCTCTTCTAAACATCAGGCAATTATAGGATCATCTACTAAGGGTCTCTATTTATGAAACATAGAAGGTGTCCGTATAATCAGACTTCAGTCCTTTCACACCACCAGGAACAAAGCAAATCATTTCTCAAGAGAGCCCTCGCAACATCCCTTCAGTTGCCCATCATTTTGAAACTTGGAGTGTAGTTCTCAGCCTTGAACATCTCACCCTCCTGGTACATGATGGACAGAAGACCTCTTTAAACCATTAATTCTCCGCGTTCACTGCCTAGTTCTTCTTTCCAGGCCTCACTATCGGCAGTCTAATATAGACAATAAGCCTCTCTTTAACTAATGAGAATCATGATAATGCAGCTGCGAAAAGAAAGAAAGAATATGGTGAGAACGCTAAATGCATTTCACTTGAGACCTGAGGTCAGTCTAATATAGCTCAGCAGTTAATGTAAGTTTTAAATACATGGTTATACATATACACGTATAAGGTCAAGAACAACTGTAAAAGTAAGTGAAGGTACATGATAACATGTTTCAACTGAACATTAGTGCACTCATATAAAAATATCTAGTCTCTACAATGGTTACAGTTCATTAATAGAATTTAAATGCTTATCACATGTTAATATAGTTAAGGCATACAGTGAAAATGTGGTATAAGCATATAATTGCATATACTTGACATATAAAGGGTGAAGCTTAAATTGCACTGCTCCAAAGCCATATGAACCATTGTGGTTCTTTAAAGGCTGCTGATGGCTGCAAAACCTCTAGCCAGATGACTTTCAGGTCATCTTGGGAAATCGCAGATCTTTGATCCATCTGAATGAGATTTCTCCCAGGGATGGGAGTGAAATGGCTCTCATGTCTGTTCTGGGTGATCTTGGGTGGAGCCTTGACATTGGTCATTGCGTGGAAATGATTTTTTTAGACTCTTTCCCCACTTTTGGCATGGTGGATTAGTCCATTCTAAGGATTCCATGGGGGTACTACTGTTCTGGTTCTCTTTTTGGCGAGGGATAATTCACGCCTTATAATAGGGTATTGGATCTCCAGGTTACTTTCCAGGATTGATTACACCAGTGCCTGTTATTTAAGACCCACAGCAGGTGCCGACTAAAAGCTGGAATAGAGGCAAGCGAATGTAGCAGACAGGTTGGTGTTTTATTTTTGCTGATCGAGTATGTATCTGAGGCTCTTTGGTTGCTCCACTGGATCCTTGTTTTGCAAAGGATAGAATTCAAAGTTTTGTATCTCTCCCGCCAATCCTCTTATTTGGGTGGCCCATCGGATATCTCAACAAGACTTCTTAGATGTGCTCCATCTCCAAATTTCCATTCGGGCTCCCTCTTTCTGTTTCTTCTGCCCTGTGGCAGACCTTTTCATTGTGGAACTAAGCAGTCTCTGTCTTTGTTCCCACTTTTGGAATTATCTCCCCTTTGACTCAGCATCAGCTGAAAATCCATGACTTTATATTTCTTATTGTGGGTAGAGCTGGTTTTTCATGTTGTTTTTTTAGCGCCAAGAAGCTTTTCATAATTGTTCTTTTTATAAGCTCCACACTCCCTCTGGTTCAGGTATGAACATTCAATTTGTATTGTACCCATAATGAATCCATGATAAACAATGTAAAGAATACATAATTATTTGAAAGTGGGAGCCACTACCATCAATATAAACATGCAAAACCTCAGTGATCTTATAGGTTCTTGACATTCAAAATGTCCGTGGAGAATTTAAGTATGGATGTCCTCCCTTAAGAATCTCCATAGTGAGGTTAAGGTCAGGATGCCCATTCTTGAAAACTAGGAACTATAAAAAACTGCAAATGAATTCACACAGAAAGCAGAAAAGTACAGATATACTTCCCCCTAAAGTCACACAAAGCAGCTGTGATTGGGACCCTCCTCAGCTTCCGTACACATCATTTAACAGACAAGTACTGAAACATAGCACCAAAAAGAATGTGCTCAGGCAAGTTGGCTAATTGTTCTGTTGTAAAGACACCAAAGGAGTACAGTTTAAATGGGTAATTACCAGAAGTGGCCAGTGCATTTGTGGGAGGGGCAAATCATGTTTGCAGCCTTCTAAGCAATGGAGGGAGCAATGAGTTAATTTGCTCGACTGAACACATGTTCCTGGGACAGCTGGCCACTTTATATATCTCATTGGTCTCTGTGGATGTAAAGGGGGTGTTTTGCTGCTTTGCTGCCTTGCCGGGGACCTGGGACCAGTACCAAGAGACCCAGCATCCATAGCGGATTGCCTGCTTCCAAATCATCCTACCGCACCAGGAGGCGCTTTAAAAACCACTGAGGGCTCCCGCACTGCAGGACGCCCATTTTGCTGGTTTGCTGCCTTGTCGGGGACCAGGCTGGATGCCTGTTCTGCTGCTTTGCTGCCTTGTCGGGGACCAGGACTACAAGACCCAGCCTACCTATCGGCTTGCCTGCCGCCAACGTCAAGCCCGTAGGAGGCTTGGCTGGGCAATTCCCCTGACGTTTGGACATCCGGACATCTATACGCTCTCTCCTGGTGAGCATTATCCGGAACTGTTTAATTCATTTATATGTACACAGAGAAGTCTCAAAGTTGAAGACCCGATTCCATAGTTTATTAACCTCGGGCTATCTGGTATTGACGTAAACTTTGAAGATTAACTGTCAGCTCGCTCTCTCATCCAATCGTTGCCTCTGGGATTAGAATGGGTAAAAGTAATGCCTGCGAGGGAGGTATGGGTGCCGGGCACAAGAAGAAGGCAAAGAAGGGTAAAAGGTAAGGCCCATCCATGTTCCAAGAAGCAGGGGGTGGTGTACTGGACAGAATAGACAATTTATTAACTGAATACAAGAGCCTCCTCGACACAACCCTCACTGACACCATATCATGTAGTAGTACTATGCAGGTTGTGGGAAGCAAGACCTCTAATAGGTGCACCCCAGAAATGTTTAAAAAGTCAGCCAGCAGGGTCCTGCCCCCCGAATCTTTAGGTGCCCGCCCCACGAGTCCTGCCGCTGAAGGAGCTGCTTCACCCTCCTCCCTAGATGCCCTAGGCGTCTTTTCTTCCACCAACGGATTTAATACCCTGTTAGAGCACCCAGAGCCAGTGACTAGCCCCTCAAGTGTGGGGATACAGGAACATGGGGAGGGAATACAGAGTAATACGAACTGCCCCACAGAGGAGCACGGTGCAACAGGAGAAGTGAACCATATCACTAAAGGGAAATGCTTCAATTCTGGGCAAGTCCGCAGGTCTCCTGCAGATTCCTCAAAAAAGATCCTTGTCCATGCAGTTAATCGATTTGATGAGTGAAATCCATGCCCTTAGCTTCTGTTTGTAATCTAACCGATTCCCTAAGCAAAGTTCACTTAGTTGTTCAGCAGGTCAAATCCTCGCTGATTGATCGCTCCGTACGTAGCTCTTGTATATTGCGGGATATGGGTCATGACAGGCACCTCCCTTTTTATAGTAATACTTTTGCCCTGCATGGTGCAAGCAGTCAGTTATGAATCCACCCATAATTAGCACTAGCAAGGGTAGTACTCAAGCCGATAGGGAGTATAAAAAAGTGACCACAAACTGGAAACCTACCTACCCCCTTCTGTAACTCTGACTCCTGCTACCCCTTGTTACACTAGATTTACTGGACTGTGGGCGCCTTGTGGGGCACCTAGTACAACAGGCAGGAACCATGTTGTGTACATGACAAATGCCCCGAAATGCTCGGGCGGCTAAGAGAGCGAAGATGAGAGATCCCTCCGGAATAAGTGTACCCAATGGATTTGTCATGTAAGAGGCTGTCGGTCCATAATTAGGGATGACATTGTTAGGGCCAAGCGAAACACATCCTCTGAAGCCTCTTTGGATTATATTGCTTTGACACTCCCACAACACCACCTGGTTGAAAACCTTGTGAAATTTGATATTTGCACCCAAATGTTCACGTGCTCCAATACCCGATTTAAAATTAACCCCCCTGAACCAGCTACACACACAAGTTCTTCACCACTCAGGGAGATTGATTGAATGTTCCCTCCACTTGCTAGCATCCCCGATGAACATGCTAGGCTATCATCCGCCAGTGAGACTGTCATCTCCGTTGAACCAACCCCACTGATTTCAGTACTGTGTAAATCATCTATAATAGCTCCCCTGGATGAGGGTGGGCTGAATAATGTAGGAGAACCAGCCTTAAGGTGTTGCAAGCAAATTGACTCTCGACACACATCATCTAAACTAAGTTTAACGTCCTGAAACTAGCTGGGCTAAGGACTAGGGTCACATCTCTGGAGTGGTGTATTTTCAGTGAACGGCACAACATCTGCTTTTTCCAGGAAACATGGCTAGTAGACCCCTTTTTTCATCCAGGGTATCTAAATTACCAAACTCCATCCATACGTGGAGGCAAAGGTCATCCATCAGGGGGGCTTACCATCTGGGTTAGGCAGACTATCATCTATAAGATACAGGAGCTCATGGCACGGTGTAATGACATTCTTGCCATTCGGCTGTTGGCGGGACCTCGCGGGAACATCAATATCTATAGTGTCTACTCAAGGGGGGAAGAGATCAGAAGTTATAACGGTCCTTGATGACCTTCTAAATCACTTGTCTCGGGACTCCGTAGTGATAGTTGCGGGAGACCTTAATATGACCTTTGAGCCCTTTGGTAAAGAGGACCAAGATCTTGCGAGGGAGGAAGACACCCAATTCCAAACTTTGAGTTAGCACCCGTATAACAATGGACAGATGTGGCAATCCAAACCAAAGTCATCTGCCTAGAAAAAGGTCTGCGGGCAGCCAATGGAAGAACTTCATCCGATAGACATGGGGTGAACGCTTTTAATAATGGCTGTAACCTGAGTCGTATTGACTACCTGCTAATTAATTTAAGTTATGGCATGCCATTTTGGACATGTTGATGCGGGATCGATTGGAGAGCGATCACAACCCACTATGTTCCAACTTTGAATTACTGACCCAACAAGTACCCTCCCAGCTGGAAAATCAGCTTATTACCAGTGATCTCATTCCTACTAATGACATGAGATGTCTTAAATGTGTAATGGTCCTAGAGAAACCAGACATCCTAGCTTCTATTGGATGATTTCTTGCTCCCACTTTATTGCGGCTGCCACCTCTCCCTAGGACCTCCCAACCTCGTTCCCACCTACCCTACCTCTGAACACCCCATCACATCTACTTCTAATACAGTAGAAGTAGAGGGCATCTTGGTTAATGCCCGCTCCCTTATCAAGAACAAGGTTATGTTTAAGGAGATGGTACTGGACAGAACGCCCACCCTAGTGTTTGTGACCGAAACCTGGGCTAAGGACTCCTCTGACCCTGATCTAATAGAGGCTGTCCCGGAAGGCTACTGCCTGGCCAGACTTGATAGGCAGGGACGAGTGGGAGGGGGGATAGCGATCCTTTACAAAGATCACCTTCAATGCCACACAGTACCCCTGATTGATTTTCCTGATAGTTTTCAAGCTCTTTATTTTACAATAAAGGAAGAGCAACGCCCCTTTTTTAACGGTATCTTAATTTATCGTCCCCCCGGCTCGAGAACCCACTTTACGCACCACCTTCTTCAATCTCTTGAACCCTATTTTGGCCAAGATAATTTTTCCATCATGGGTGATTTTAACTACCATCTAGAACGGCACGACCTCTCTGACACCTCCTGTCTCTCTGAGGCCCTAGAATCTTGTGGGCTTACGCAACGTGTCACTGGAGCCACTCACCGTGCAGGACACACTCTGGATGGCATCTTTTCCAATGACCCTCGCTTGACTATCAAGGATCCGATCCATCTCTCCTGGTCTGACCATCTGGCGGTCCATTTCCTTCTGAATCACCACAGGGTGAACTCCCGTAAACTAGGGAACCATACTACAGAGACCACTAGAAACTTCAGGAATATCAATAGTAATTCCTTCGTGCCCTGGGCTGCAAGCCTTGCTATCACTGGCCTACATAGCGTACAGACCGCAGTCGCTCACTTTGAACAGGTCACTACTGAGGCCCTGAATCAACTAGCCCCAGAACAATCCCGACGCCGCGCTAGAAAGAGACCTTCCGCCCCCTGGTTCTCCGACTCTCTTAGGCTTCTTAGGCAAGAAGTGAGGAGAAAGGAGAGGTTATGGCACGCTAGTTGGGACTTCAAAAATAAGGAAGCTCATCGACTTCTTGTTAAAAAATACAAGGCTGAAATTCTGCTGGCTAAACAAGACTACTTTGTGACCGCGACCTCCTCGCTCTCCTCCCCGAAGGAACTCTTTAAAACCGTAGATTCCCTGGTCAGATTGCAAGTCCCTGACCCTGTCATCCCTTCGCAGGATCTCTGTAATAAGATCGCCTCCTTTTTCCACTCTAAAATTCAGGATATTCACCTAGCCCTGGAGGAACAAAGAGTTGTTCTTAGTGCATCTATATCCAGCGTAGAGACGAGTTCGACCATCACTGAAATCTCCCCTCCTTGCACTCTGGACACCTTTCCCCCGCTGGCCTTGCAAGATCTTGAGCTTTTGTTAGCCAAAACTAAGTCTGGTTCACCTTTGGATACCTGCCCATTGAAGGTCATCAAACAGTGTAGGGAGACCCTTTTACCACCGCTGCTAGAGATAATGAATCTAGCCATTAGCGATGGCATTTTCCCTGCAGAGTGGAAGAAGGCGGTAGTGAAACCCCTGCTGAAAAAGGCCTCTTTGGATCCGGGGGTCCTAAAAAACTTCCGGCCTATTTCCCTGCTCCCTGCTCCTGCTAAGATGCTTGAAACACATCTTAACAAGCATCTTGCTGCCTTTGTCGAAAGTTCAGGATGCTTAGACTCCTCCCAGCATGGATTCAGGAAAGAATTTAGCACCGAGTCAGCCCTCACCATCGTGCTTGACAAGATCCGCACATCAGTAGATGAGGGCCAGACCTCTCTCCTGGTCCTGCTAGATCTAACTGCGGCTTTCGACACCCTCTCCCCCTCAGTACTTACATCTCGGCTGAGGGAGGTGGGGGTGAAGAACGCAGCTCTGGATCTCTTGACCTCCTTCCTCATGGGGAGGGAACAAAGAGTCAAGCTTGGGGAGTTTCTATCTCCATCCCATTCTTTGCTATGTGGGGTTCCTCAAGGGTCAGCACTTAGCCCGACCCTCTTTAATATCTATGTTACCCCACTAGCCAAATTAATAAGATCATTTGGGATGGAGGTAGTCTCGTACGCAGACGACACTCAAATCCTCGTCTCTCTTCCCCATTCAGATGAACTAATCGCCTCCAAGTTTAGATCTTGCATGGAGGCGGTTGGTCAATGGATGATCCAGAACTCTCTGAAACTGAATGGGGAGAAGACAGAGGTGATGGTGTTTTGGGGGAAAGAAAACATCTGGTCAGCCAATTGGTGGCCTGACTCTCTCGGAACTTGCCCTTCCCCCACATCTTCTGCTAAAAATCTTGGGGTGCTAATAGATCCTGCCCTTGACTTAGGCAACCAGGTGAGCAGAACCGTTTCCACCTGTTGGGGCCTGATCCACACTCTACGCAGGGTCAGGAAATATCTCTCTTTCCAGGCAAGAAAACAAATAGCTGTTGCTCTTATCGGCTCGCGTCTGGACTATTGTAACGCGCTGTATGCTGGACTTAATAAAGGACAGCTGCAGCGCTTACAGGTAGTCCAAAACGCTATAGCCAGATTTGTCCTAGACATTCCCAGACGCTCTTCGGCCACTGCAGCCAGGAAAACGCTGCACTGGCTGCCGGTGGAACATCGTATCCAGTTCAAGGTCCTTTGTATGACCTATAGAGCCATCGCCAAAAAGAGTGACACTGGAATAGGATCCATCATCTCCCACTACGTCCCCCGAAGGAACTTGCGTTCCTCTGGGAAACTGCTTCTGACAGCCCCCCGTGTACGAAGAGCCAAGTGGGGAGGCAGAGCCTTCTCCACCCTTGCTCCTAAGTGGTGGAATGAACTCCCTCTGGACCTGAGATCTCTCCCGTCCCTACAGAACTTCCGCACTGCCTTAAAAACCCTTCTCTTCAAGCAAGCCTATGTCTAGGGTCTTAAGTTTTTCTGATCATTCTCTGATCTTCTGTTAGGCGCCTTGATACCTGCGGGTTATTGTTCTGCGCAATATAAATTATTTTTCAATTCAATTCATTCAATTCAATTCAATTCAATTCTATTGCTATAGAAACTGAGCGCATAATCGCTGAACTAGAGGCCCTCCCGATCGTCTCTTATTCCCTTGCGGCTACCACTGCACTCCATAACAAATTATTCTCTAAATCAAGTTCCCATTGTATCAAAGAATGTAGGGCCAAGAGCTCAACACAAAAGTACCTGTGTCAATGGTACAATTATGAATATAAAAAGGCCCGTAGACATCTTGGAGAAGAGATTAGATTGAAATAGCCTAGTAGCGTACGGTCCACAAGGACTAAGTATAGCAGGGTTCAGGAGCAGGCAAAAAAATGAATGGGATGAAAACAGATGGCAGAACCTTAGATTGGCATGTGCCAAAAATAACTTCCAACAGTTCTGGCACCTGGTCAAATGGGGTAGGGGCGGTCACCGACCACAGCCACAGAACCATGTAGCGCAGGATCAATGGGTTAACCACTTAACGGGGGCTTTCCTAGCAGTAAAACCATGGACTTGCTTGGAACAGTATTGAGATATTATATCCAAACCCTTTGACCAGAAGCTGCACTTGCAAGTTAGAGTGGGAGCTTTGCATTTAAGAACATACACTGCAAAATGGGTTAAATCAGAGAGCAGTAAATGCCCCTTTTGTGAGATACTGCAAGAGTCCGTCGTCCATGTCCTGTTTGTTTGCCCTGCCTACGCTGCCCCTCGCAAAGCGTGTTTGATGCCAATTTGTAGGATTTTTGGCAACAGAACGAGTAGCATTGCATTGAGAATATTGTGCACTGACACATTGCCATGTATCACAACTGCTGTTGCTAAATTCTTGAACTGGATGTGGGTAATCAGATTAGGTACTCTTTCACAGCTCAAAAAACTATTGAGCCCCACATATCTAAAATATTTGAGTCTGATATTTTTTAAATAAACTCTTGTTTCTATTTTTATGCGCCATCGATTTAACACCCACTATGATATGTATTTTTTACTTAATTTTATAATGTTTTTTTTACTCTAATTATGCTCTTTGCATAAGATCTTAAATATTGTATTGCTCTTCTTGCAAATATTTGTATTTTATAGCTGGAAATTATTCTGTTTTTATTGTGATCTGCTTTTATGACATGAGATGTCTAATAAAGCTTTTTGAATGGAATGGTAAAGGGGGTGGATGCATTTAGTAGGAGAGTTGGCGTTGTGAGTCTGTATTGTTCTAACATAGACAATGGTCCTAATTCACAAACTGCACTTTGTAGCTACTACAAGTGCTATTCACAAACTGCACCTTTTTTTTTGAGTAAGTTCCACTTTTGAGTAAGTTTACTACTTTTTGTTATTCACAAACTGCACTTTTGTAGTAACGCAGACTATTGTAGTAAGTGTCTACCTCCATTATTTTCTAAGGGGGTGTTTTACAGTACCAGTGGTTGCCCATGTGAAGTGCTGGACTTACTACATAAGTATAAGGGCTTGATTCACAAAGGTAAACTTTAGACATTTGGTCTAAACTCAGACCAAACATCTAAGTTTACGACTTTGTGAATTGACGAAGGGCATCTACCAGTAGTATCTTTATGTCCGCCGCAAGTGCAGACATAAAGATACTACTTGTAAATGCCCTTTGGGAATTTCCAAAGTCGTAAACCTAGTCGTTTGGTCTAAGTATAGACAAAAAGTCTAAGTTTACTTTTGTGAATCGGGCCCTCAGTTTACGACAAAAGTGTAAGTTACTATAAAAACGCAGGGCCCGAGTCACAAAGGTAAACTGAGATGAAAATCTAACTTTATGACTTTTGGTATTCACAAAGGTTCATTTACGAGTAGTAAAGTTAGACTTTTGTCTCAGCTAAATGTAAGTTTTGGTCTTAAGTTAAAATGAGACTACACTTTTGGTCTCAGTTAAACTTAAAACCAAAACTTAAGTTAAGCTGAGACAAAAGTCTAACTTTACTACACGTAAATGCCCTTTGTGAATACCGGAAAGTCGTAAAGTTAGACTTTCATCTCAGTTTACCTTTGTGAATCGGGTCTTGCTATTTTGGATTTCTAGATCTCAGGTTAAGTGGTCTGTCGCCATGTTGTTGGGCACCACAGGGTTGGATATTAGGGCATCGAGATTGGCTAGCTCACAGTAGTCATCATAGATGTAAAAAAACACAGTTGAGAAATATTGTAACGTTTATACTTGAAAGGCACAACTGAAGCATGAATGTTGCTGGTTCAGCCTTTTCACTTGTATCTGCAGTTTTTGCGCTGCACGAGAGTGGGGTCAGGGGGGGGGGGGGGGATTTGAAGACGCATGTCTGGCTGATGGACTGCAGCCTGCTTTTTATTCCCCTATGGAAATTCATTTTATCCGAGCAACAGGTGGTTTACGTTTCACTATCTTGATTGAGATAAGGGGCGCGTGGTGCACGCAGGCTCTCGCGGACACATACAGCCCGTTCAAGAATGGATGACTTTTTAAGGATTATCAGGCAGCCCACTTTGCCAACTTGTACGGCTTGTCTTAATATTAAGGGATATTTTGTTAACTTCACCTCATTAAACTTCTGCTTCAAAAGGAGTGAGGGACCTGTCGACCTGGAGCAGGCTAAGAGGGGTGAGGCTGAGCACCTGGTGGTTTTCTCGCGGCACGTGCTAATTGCTGGACTTTGTAACCCTTGACCTGACGCACTTACAACGTACCTACATCAATACAGCGTGTTTATGGAGTGCCCCAGTATCCAAGCAACGCTTTATTTTCACGGAACGTCCAGCCTCACCACGCTTAAGTGCTATTATACATGTAGATTATTGTTGTCGTCTTGCCTTCGAGAATGACCCGCTCTGTGAGCAAATCTTTTCCAAGCCCTCTGGATCTGATGGTTTGTGCATTTACATTCCAGAACCTTCCACTCCAGCAGCATGTAGCCAGTGTTTAATTTGAGCTGGTTTTCCAGTGCTCAGCACCGGCACTTACTTATCAACACCGACATTTGAGCACCAGTTTAGGACACATTAATTTTTAGTAGGCACAGTGAGATTGAGTGATTCACCCAGAATCACAGCAGGTTGAGCCAACTTCGAGGCTCGAACCTGGTTCCCCAGGTCCGAGTCGGCAGATCTGGCCATTATGCCACATCCTCTCCCCACTTGTACAGTTGTGTGTTAGGCAGTGTGAACAGAAGAAATAGGCTTGTGGAAGCTGACATTTGAGGAGAGCACCGGCACTTATTTTTTCACAAATTAACCACTGCATGTAGACCTGGGATGCGAGGACCGGTATTAACGCAAGGGCAAAGACGCATTATCCTCTGGTGCATCGTTTAAGCAGCAGTAATTATTGTGCAGTGAACCTTATAACACTCTTAAGGTGCCACTGCGCCTCCTCCACTAATGATAGCCTCTCCCCTGCTGCTACCAAGGGCTGCATGATTTCAATCAAAAACAAGCACTGGCTAAACCAGTATTTCTGTTTTGTATCTTGAGTTCTGGTCACACCCCCTACTGAGCGCCAGGCAGCTGACAGAAACAGGAAACACAAAATGATAATAAATCCATTTTATTACCATTTTATGTTTCTTTCTGCTAAAGGCAGCCAAGTCTGGGTGGAGTCATGATGAGAGCAAAGGGGGGGGGAATAGTGCACACTGTAAGTGCGCATGATGGTTTGGCCGGCTGTCTCAGGCCGTCCAAACTCGCTTGCGCACTTTGATCTCTTTCCACCCGAGCTGTGTTGTAAAGCCGGTGGAGTAGAGGCACAGGTTCCTAACACCTGAGCAAGCATTCAACAACAAAGCTCAGGCCAATCATGGCACTGCTCTCATGAGAGCAGCATCTTGATGGCATCTAGGAGTCTGTCCAGTGTGCAGGGACCGGAGTAGAACCCCGAGACGGCAGTTGGCAGCGCAGCAGCAGGTAAGTGCTTTTTATATTTTTTTATTATCAGATACCCACGCCCCGCACTGCCCTCCTGCCCCACCACGTTATGAAAGGGAGTCGCTACTCGTTAAACCATTTTTAAAAACGAGATGCAGTCACTCCATAGGAATGCTATACCAAGCAGCTAAGAACATGAAGTGACCGAAAAATACTTCTTAAAGCACCACCACTAATATATTGCAAAGCACTGGCAATAATAGTGTTGCCCACACCTGCACTTTAAAGCAAAACTAAAAGCAAATTTACTTGGGATAGCGTTATATCAACACTGACTTTGACGAAGGGGACCACAGTTATCTGGCTTAGTCATGACTGACAGGATCTGATCACAGTGGTTAGTTTGTAAACAAATAAATGTGGGGGCAACCGTCAGAGGCAGCTTGCACCAGCCCGTTTCTCCTGTTAGCGCCTCCTAAAACAGAACCAACCACTAACCATGAAAGTGGGGAGAGGATGTCGCGTAACGGCCAAAGCTGCTGACTTCAGAACCAGGGGAAACAGGTTCAATTCTCTGCGTCGGGTCTACATCCTGCATTTCTGGGCAAATCACTAAATCTCCCCAAAAATTAATGTTTTGTTAGCTGGTGCTCTTGAAAAGCACTGGTGTTGATGAATAAGTGTTAATGCTGAGGACGGGAAACCACCGGCTCAAGCACTGTCTGATCATTGATCCATATTTTGCACTTTCTGCAGATCCACACCGACCCGAAGACCACCCTCAGAGGCACCCTGATCTACCGTCCCCCAGGACCACGCACACACTTCAGCGAGGACATCGCCGACTTCATCAGCCCGCATGCCCTCCCCTCCGCTGACTACATCCTCCTGGGAGACATCAACTTCCACCTGGAGAACAACAACGACCGCAACACCAGCATCCTGCTCGACAACCTCGCCAACCTCGGACTCAAGCAGCTGGTGTCCACCCCCACCCACCTCGCCGGACACACACTCGACGCCGTCTTCTCATCCAGCAAAGACATCGCCTTCAGCCACGCCACAGGACTCCACTGGACGGACCACAGCTGCGTCCACTTCACCTTTAGAAGAACGACGACACACCACCACCAGCAACAGGTTGCCCGAAGAAGCTGGAACAAGATCACTGCCGACCAGCTCGCTGCTTCCCTGAGCCAGCACCCTCCCGCCAGCTCAGCGAACCCCAGCCAGGCCGCCGTCAACCTCTCGAAGTGGATCAGCAACTGCGCGGACAAACTCGCCCCACTGAGGACCCCGCCCAGCCGACCCGGTAGCAAGAAGGCCCCATGGTTCACCAACGAACTCAAGAGCTCCAAGAAGAACTGCCGAGCCCTCGAGAAAGCCTGGAGAAGAGAACCAACACCGGACAACATGGCCACCCTCAAGCTTGCCACCCGGAAACACCACCAGCTGCTCCGCGCCACCAAGAAAACTGCCTTCAAGGACCGGCTGGACAACAACGCACACAACAGCAAGGAACTCTTCAACATCGTGAAAGAGCTCTCCAACCCCAACGCCGGAAACAACGACATCACCCCATCGCAAGAACTCTGCAACTCCCTCGCCTCCTACTTCCACAACAAGATCGCGGACATACACGACAGCTTCAGCACCCAACCGACGAACGCCACGACCGACACCACCGAACCAACGCCCCCCACCACCACCCTCCGCGCCTGGACCCACATCAGCACCGAAGACACCGTCCGCATGATGAACTCCATCCACTCCGGATCGCCGACCGACCCCTGCCCTCACCACATCTTCAACAAAGCCGACGATGTCATCGCACCCCACCTACGGGACATCATCAACACCTCCTTCACCACCGCCACTTTCCCAGAGAGCTGGAAGCATGCCGAACTCAGCGCGCTACTCAAGAAACCAACAGCGGACCCCACCGAACTCAAGAATTACCGTCCCATCTCCCTGCTCCCCTTTCCGGCCAAAGTCATCGAGAAGACCGTCAACAAGCAGCTGGCCGCCTTCCTCGAGACAAATGGATCCCTAGACCCCTCGCAGTCGGGCTTCCGGGCCAACCACAGCACCGAGACCGCCCTCATCGCTGCCACCGATGACATTCGAGCCCTGATGGACAACGGAGAAACAGCGGCCCTCATCCTCCTTGACCTCTCCGCGGCCTTCGACACCGTCTGCCACCGCACCCTTGTGCAGCGCCTCAGCAACGTCGGAATCCAGGAGAAGGCACTAGAATGGATCGTCTCCTTCCTCGACGGTAGGACACAGAGAGTCCGCCTACCACCGTACAAATCAGAGTCCACCAAACTCATCTGCGGCGTACCCCAAGGTTCCTCGCTGAGCCCAACCCTCTTCAACGTCTACATGAGCCCCCTCGCTGCCATCGCACGCCAACACAACCTTAACATCATCTCCTACGCCGACGACACCCAGCTGATCCTCTCCCTGACCAACGACCCCGCCGCCGCCAGAGCCAACCTTCACGAAGGTATGAAAGAGGTAGCCGAGTGGATGTCGACCAGCCGCCTAAAGCTGAACTCGGACAAGACGGAAGTCCTCATCCTGGGATCCTCGCCCTCCGCCTGGGACGACTCCTGGTGGCCCCCCGCCCTGGGCACCGCACCCAAACCGACAGACCACGCACGCAACCTGGGCTTCATCCTGGACTCCTCCCTCTCCATGACCAGGCAAGTCAACGCCATCTCCTCGTCGTGCTTCAACATCCTGCGCATGCTACGGAAGATCTTCCGGTGGATCCCCACCGAGACCAGGAAGACGGTCACCCAGGCCCTCGTCACCAGCCGACTGGACTACGGCAACGCCCTCTACGCCGGAACCACCGCCAAGCTCCAGAAGAGACTCCAGCGGATCCAGAACGCCGCAGCCAGACTCATCCTCGACGTCCCACGACACAGCCACATCTCCAAACACCTGAGGGACCTGCACTGGCTCCCGGTCAACAAGAGAATCACCTTCCGTCTCCTCACCCACGCTCACAAAGCCCTTCACGACCAAGGCCCGAGCTACCTCAACAACCGCATCAACTTCTACGCTCCCAAACGACACCTCCGATCAGCCAATCACGCCCTCGCCGCCGTCCCCCGCATCCGAAGAGCGACGACAGGAGGAAGGTCCTTCTCCTACCTGGCCGCCAAGACATGGAACTCCCTCCCGACCAACCTGCGCCTGACCCAAGACCACCTCGCCTTCAGGAAGAAGCTCAAGACCTGGCTGTTCGAGCAGTAGCAGCACCCCGCCCCCCCCCCCCCCTCTAGCGCCTTGAGACCCTCCGGGTAAGTAGTGCGCTCTACAAATACCTATGATTGATTGATTGATTGATTCAGGATATAGACCAATTTTTGAGGATGACAGATCAAGCCAATAATACCTTGTTATGCAGCTATTTTATTTTTTGACCCAGGGAGACAAACAGCACACACTGGGAAAAAAGTAAGAAAAATAAAAAAGGTTTTTGGACAGAAAGTTCTGAAACTCTAGGTTAATAAAGAATCTGGAGAACAGTGGGCCCGATTCACAGAACTAACTTAAGACAAAATCCTAAATTTACTACTTTTGGTATTCACAGAAGTTAGGATTTTGTCTTAAGACAGACTTAAGTAAGATTTAAGTTAGGATTCTGTCTTAAGTCTGTCCTAAGTCTGTCTTAAGTCTATTTTAAGACAAAATCCTAACTTCTGTGAATACCAAAAGTAGTAAGTTTAGGATTTTGTCTTAAGTTAGTTCTGTGAATCAGCGGTTTGTGATGATTCAATGTAATTTTAAGATGTAAAATGAGATGCAGGCACTCCATGCAGGCACCTCAGAGCTCGAACAGCAGGTGGAAAGCAGAACCAGGAGTTGAGTTAAGCAGGTGTGCAAGAGTACCAAAACATTACATTTCAAAGGCTCTTTTTGACAACTAGCGTCTCAAGGTTTTTTTTAAGATAAATTGGTCATTCATCCATCTGAATTATATTCCTAATGTGTATCATCGATGAATCTAATGCCAAAGAGTTACTGGCTGCTCTGGTGTGAGTGCTTTTTCTAAGGAGAAGAAGGGCTCACTAGAAGAGCCTCCAGTCTGCAGAACGAACAACAGGGAGCTGAGGCGTCCTTGGCCTCTGATAATTTTGCCCTTTTAAAGAATCAGAAATATCTTTTTACTGCCCAAGGACCATGAGGCTTGCCACCCAAAGTGAGCCAGGAGATTTTAAGTTACAATTCCTGACAATCAGAACAAGCATTGGAAATGCAATAGGTCTCTGATTTATTTGAGTTAGAGCTAATGGCATTGTAAATGGCAATGTCTTTTAGCCATGTGTTATGGAGTTTATGCATGTGGTGTGTAGTGGAATTATGTGGGTTGGATTTGAATTGTGGCAATAGTGGCATGCTGCGCTTTAGATGAATATGTTTAAGAGTAAAGTGCACCATACTGCGATTGCTACAATAGTTAATTGTGGATGCGTTAACAATTGATATGTGCACTGATGGCTAGTGGTGTGTGGGCCTGTAGAAATTGTGCACTGCCGGCTGGTGGTGTGTGTGCATGGTGGAAGCGTGCACTGCCGACTGGAGGTGTGTGTGCCTGGTGGAAGCATGCACTGACGGCTGGTGGTGTGTGTGCCTGGTAAAAGCGTGCACAGACGGCTGGTGGTGTGTGTGCCTGGTAAAAGCGTGCACTGATGGCTGGTGGTGTGTGCCTGGTAAAAGCGTGCACTGACGGCTGTTGTTGTGTGTGCCTGGTGAAAGTATGCACTGATGGCTGGTGGTGTGTGTGTTTTTGTTGAAAGCGTGCACTGACTTCTGGTGGTGTGTGCCTGGTGGAAGGCTGCACTGACGGCTGGTGGTGTTTCTGCTCGGTGAAAGTGTGCACCGACGGCTGGTTGTGTTTGTGCCCGGTGAAAGCGTGCACTAACGGCTGGTGGTGTTTGTGCCCGGTGAAAGCGTGCACTGCCGACTGATGGTGTGTGATTGTGTGTGTGGTTGTGTGTGTGGTTGCGTGTGTGGTGGTGAGTGTGTGGTGGTGAGTGTGTGGTGGTGAGTGGTGGTGAGTGTGTGGTGGTGAGAGTGTGGTTTGAGAGTGTGTGTGTGGTGGTGTGTGTGTGAAGTTCTAAAGCTTCGAGGACATATTGCAAACAGCGCAGATTTTTTATTTTGTTGTGTTATGTGTAATGTGCACACTATGCACAGCACGAGTGCTGCACGCGCGCCCTGGCATGGCGCCGACGGAGGCGCGCAAAAATGTGAGCTCTTGTGGAAGTGACGTCAGGTGCGGCCCCCGGGCACAAGTGGGTTGTACTCAGTGTACGGGGGGGGGGGGTTCTGTCGGAGAGTGCCTGTGCAGTGTAACCTTGCACTTGGTCAAAAACGTGTACATTTCCTGGAGGGGGGAGGGGTGTCTGAGAAGCGGGAGACGGAGGGAGGTGCCTTTGTTTATACAACACACACACCAGCACCCCCGGATGAAAGGTGGCGCCTAGACCATGAAATGCGGATCCCACATGAACTTCCCTTTCAAGTGGGCAAGCCGGTGGGGGTGCTATTCCAGGGGGGTCTCGGAAGGAAGCAGACCTTGGCACTGAGGGTCCCTATAAAGAAGGGGCACTGATATTCTGCCAGAACTGAGACTTACGGGCCACCTGACTGCTCTGTACTCCACCTGGTCTCCCCCCTCGTTCAGCGCTTCCTTTTGTGAATCGCTCTGACACCTTCGGGTAAAGTCTGCACTGTATAAAAACACAAAATAAATAAATAAATAAAACTCTCGTCCACCATCAACGTGGCACGTCGCACTATGGTCTCCAGCAGTTCAGTCCCTTCTGGGGGGTCCCTTGGCTTCATTGGGGCGCTCAGGCTCCGTCTTGGGCCACAAAACACAAGTTCTAAAGCTTCGAGGCGCTAGTCCAGAGCAGGGTTTCCAGGTGCTATGTGTGGGCGCTAACACCTCACGGTGCTGTCAAAATACGGTGCCTGGCAGGCTTTGCAGTGTTTCCAGGAGCTGTACTCCAGAGCTGGGTCCTTTAAAGGCTTCGAGGCGCTAAGTGGAGGTGCTTCCAGGTTTCACAAGGATTGCAGGCACTGCGGGCGAGGCGCTTACACACTTTGAGAAGTTGAACGCTGCTTCGAGGCGCTATTCACCAGTGCCTCAGGTCTCTGTGTAAACGTCCAAGTGCTGCCTGCGCTCAAGGGCTTTGTAGCGGCTTTGAGGCGCTCTTTTTATGCCCAGTGCTGGATGTCTCTAGTAGAGCGCCTGCTGCCATGCGGCCTGGTTAGAGACAGGGCAGAGCGAAAGGAAAGAGAGAAAAACAAGCAGCACTGAAAACGATCGCTTTCGCATAGTCTTTACGTCCATCTACACTGAGGTCATGGGGAACATAGTGCAGTGTTTACAGTCCGTCATTACATTCATTTCACTGAGGCTATGTTGCAAATAGTGCAGTGTTTACAGTCCGTCATTACATTCATTTCACTAAGGCCATGTTGCAAATAGTGCAGTGTTTACAGTCAGTTCTTACGTCCACCTACACCGAGACCATGGGGGCAGATAGTGCATTGTTTAATCTGCCTCCATCCAGAACAAAATGCACACCCAGTTGTTGGAGTTCCCACAGCAAGGACATATTGCAAACAGTGCAGATTTTGTAATGTGTTGTGTTATGTGTACCCTGCACACGATGCACAGCACAAGTGCTGCACGCTCGCCCTGGAATGGCGCCGACGGAGGCGCGCAAAAATGTGTGCTCCTTGTGGAAGTGACGTCAGGTGCGGCCCCCGGGCACACGTGGGTTGTACTCAGTGTAAGGGGGGGCTGGGGGGCAGGGTCGGATTGGGATCACAATTCGGCCCGGGCACTGACGAAAAAAGTGGCCCACATTCAAGAGGCGTGGCCCATATTTAAGGGGCGTGGTCCACATTCAAGGGGCGTGCTCTTTCATGAAACACTATTTGCACAGACAAGGAATGAAAGTGGGAGGATACTGTTCTTGCACAGGACACAGGGCAAAGGTGCCAATGGCCTACATGCTGAGCAACTAAAAAAAATAGCAAGGCCCCTTTCTGTCACAAAATTATTTCAGCCCTCCAGCACAGGAGCACCTGAAAAGCAGCAAAGCCCCTGCTATTACTAACCTACTCAGCCCTCCCCAGACCTTCAGCTCAGGAGCACATGAACAGAGGTAAGGCCCCTGCAATTAGTAAATTAATCAGCCCTCCAGGCCTCGGGAAAATGTCCTGGCAGGGGAGCACAAAACACAGCTTTCTGGGTCATCCAAGGTAGCCAGGTAGCCAGGGGGGAGGCTGAGGTGAAGCTTGTGCATGGGAAGTGCCTTCCCAGTGTGTTCTGGCAGTTTGAGTGTTTACCATTTACTGTAGTATTACCCTTGTACCTGTGTATGGTACCCTTTTGTAACTTGCACAAGCCACTTTTCTCTGGTATCACACTGTATGCTACCTCTCACTTTTGTTTGCTTTAGATACTTGCACAAGTGCCACCATTGCCTATGTAACGTTTGTTCTTGTGCTGGAGTGTCTGCCATTTATTGCAGTATTATACCTCTACTTGTATTTTGTACGCTTTTGTAACCTGCACACATATCTCTTTTTCCTCCTGTAATGCACCGTTTGCTCCTCTTGTATTTTGGTTGCTCACTATTATCACTTTTGATTCATGTAACTTAACGTTTGCTTTTGTAATTTGTCCACTTGTAATTTTTCTCCTCATGTATTATTGCTGTTCCTTGTGTGAAGCGCTCTGACACCTTCGGATAAAGTCCGCGCTATATAAAATTGCATAAATAAATAAATAAAATAAAAAAATTCCAAACATCACCTGGCCCCCACAGCAAGACCCATTCTTCCTCGCCCACTATGCCCTGAATGTGAAGGGCTGTGGGCGAGGAGCTAAGACTAAACGTTTCTGGGCTGCATGGGCCCCAGGGGGGGCGAGGTGAAAATGGCCCAAAGGCCTGAGAAACACCTGGCCCCCAGGGAGGCCGATTATTGCAATCAATCACCCCTGCCCAGCCTCAGCTTGATTGCTTGGCAGGGCAGGGGTGAAGGAGAGGCCACAGCTGACAATCGCTGTCTGGCCGCACAGCGAGGCTGCTTTCATTTTCTCAGTCTCTGTCTCGTGCCCTCCGTGGGCCGTTTTTTTTCTCCCCTTTCCTAGTCCACTCTCTGTGGACTGGGACAGGGAAGAAAAAAACGGCCCACAGAGGGCACTGAGGCACCGGCCCTTCGGCCCATTCCCGAATGCCCGCCTTGCCAATCCGCCCCTGCTGGGGGGGCTCTGTCGGAGAGTGCCTGTGCAGTGTAAAGTTGCATTTGAGCGAAAACGTGTACATTTTCTGGAGGGAGAGGGGTGTCTGAGAGGCGGGAGACGGAGAGAGGTGCCTTTGTTTATACAACACACACACACCAGCACCCCCGGATGAAAGGTGGCGCCTTGACCATGAAATGCGGATCCCACATAAACTTCCCTTTCAAGTGCGCGAGTCCGGCAGGGGTGCTATTCCAGGGGGGTCTCGGAAGGAAGCGGACCTCGGCACTGAGGGGCCCTATAAAGAAGGGGCACTGATATTCTGCCAGAACTGAGACATACGGGCCTTACAGCTCTGTTGCCACCTGTTCTCCCCCCTCGTTCAGCGCTTCCTATTGTGAATCGCTCTGACACCTTCGGGTAAAGTCCGCGCTGTTTAAAAACGCATATTATAAATAAATTTTAAAAAACCTCGTCCACCATCCACATGGCACGTCGGACTTACCCCTGGTCTCCAGCAGTTCAGTCCCTTCTGGGGGGTCCCTTGGCTTCTTTGGGGTGCTCAGGCTCTGTCTTGGGCCACAAAACACAAGTTCTAACGCTTCGAGGTGCTAGTCCAGAGCAGGGTTTCCAGGTGCTATGTGTGGGCGCTGACACCTCACGGTGCTGTTAAAATACGGTGCCTGGCAGGCTGTGCAGTGTTTCCAGGAGCTGTATTCCGGAGCTGGGTCCTTTAAAGGCTTCGAGGCGCTAAGTGGAGGTGCTTCCAGGTTTCACAAGGATTCCAGGCACTGCGGGCGAGGCGCTTACACACTTTGAGAAGTTGCACGCTGCTTCGAGGCGCTATTCACCAGTGCCTCAGGTCTCTGTGAAAACGTCCAAGTGCTGCCTGCGCTGAAGGGCTGTGTATCAGCTTCGAGGTGCTCTTTCTATGCCCAGTGCTGGATGTCTCTAGTAGACCGCCTGCTGCCATGCGGCCAGGTTAGAGACAGGGCAGAGCGAAAGGAAACAAGGAACGAGTGGTGCACGCGCGCGCACCACTGCCACCATATGTCTTCAATTATCTCCACCGCGACGGCCGAGATAATTGAAGATATATGGCCTTCTGGTGCGCGTGACCGCACGCAATATGCCATAGGCGGAGCTACTCTACCGCCTAAGGCCTATTGCGTGCTCTCTTCGAAAAACACACGCATGCGAAGCCCAATTGCCATGCAGCTGGCAAAAAAAGGACAAAAATTCACGAGCAGCCAGGAATTTGTTAGGTAGCTTTTCGGAGACCCTTACACAAGGACACTTAGGCTCCGCCTACACTGCTACGCAGTGTGACGTAGGCCCGAGCCCTAAAAAGGCCACCCAGTCCCACTGCTTCACCTCGGGCTAATGTGCCTCAGTCATTTATAGGTGACAGGACCAGACTTTAAAATGCTTTTAAACCGTAACCTAATGTTACACTCTAGATTCTATTGCAATGGTTGTTGCAGGTGACTATATGCTTTCCCCTCTCCAAAATTTCTTTTAGAGGGAGAAGTGCTTTACCGGCCGCAAAGCAGGGGGAAGAGTGAAGGGCAATCTCTAAAGTGTGCCTGACTGTTTGGCCGTCCGTTTTGCCGCTGGCCGCGCGACGCGAAGGGGAGCTAAAGCGAGACAGCGTCTTAGTACCACATGCCGCGCGAGCAGAACGATAGCGCGCCGGCCCGGGAGCCGCCCCTTTTCCAAAACGACCAATAGGTGGCGACACTGGGCAAGCGGGAGGCGGACTCACGGGACCTATAACTAGCACAACTAACAGTGCTCGGTCTTTTTCCTGCCGCGTTTCCTGGGCTGCTCTGCGCTGTTGTGCGTCGGTGGACTCGTCGTCGATCGAAGGTATGGGTTACTACCAGGCCTCCCCCCGGCCCCGTCCCTGGGCATGACCAGGTTGATAGGGCCCAGTGGTTCGTCCACGGGGGGGGTTGGTAGTGGCTGGACGGGCCGGTTGTGAGCGGCGGGGATAGGCCGAACGGCCGAATAGGGTCTTTTGTTGGCGGGCAGTGCAGGAATATGGCGGCGCGCGGGGCGTGCGAGGTCTTTGTGCAGGGCTTGCGGCGTTGTGAGAGCGGAGTGAAGCGTGCGCTGCATCGGAGAAAGGGGCTGTTCAGAGTTTGCGGCAGGGTTCATCGGAGACGGGGCGCTGGATGGTGCTTGCGCGTTCTTGATAAGGTTTGCCGCTTGAAGGGGATAGTCGGCGGTAAGGAGGGGCACGGGCGCACAGTTTGATTGACAAACGTGGGTATCTGCGTGAGAGTGGCGAACAGGCTTTAATTGTGCAGATGTGTGGTGGTCCAGCCGAGCAGCGGGATTAGGGTTTTTGTTGCAGGCAGGGCTGGGGTTCGGTGTGATCGGATTTAGGCGGGAAATGGGTAGGCACTTTATATTACTTAGCATCAAAGCAAAAGTAAGGTAGTTGCTTGCTGCTAGCGCAACGAATTTGAATCCCGAGAAGACAATAAACGGGTTGGCTAATAATTTTAACGCGTGTTAACTACAGTGCCTCAAAATCCCATAGCGCTTTATAAAAATAAAGACAAGGGTTCCAAGAAGTAGCACATTTGAAAACAGAATCGCCCCTTTGTAGCTTGTATTTCGTTATGCCTGCGTCCTAGTCTACCTTTGTGACTCGGTGTTGCGGCATAAGTGGGTCATGTTCTCCCTTAACGTAGGCGGCCCCCTGTACGCTGTGTATCACTTGCCCCGTGTCTGTGCATATCGCAGTATCTTAACGTATATGGCAGTACCTCGGTGCGCTGTGCATCGCGTTGCCCCGGTGTCTGTGTATATCGCAGTATCGTTGAACCTGGGCATGTCGAGGTGTCTCTCTGTCTGCGCATGTGGCAGTGCCCCCATTTACAGGGAGGAACCGTCCCGAAACAATGGTTTGGGCACGCTCCGCCTCTTAGATATGAGCCCCTTTCCTACTGCATAGTCATGGAAGAGGTACAGCTGTTTAATTACAAATGGAAAAGTGTGCGTCAAAGTTTTCTGCCCTTTAAAATGGAAAACGCTACTTGATTATGGCAGTCGGAAAATTATTCGAGACGAAGTTTCTGTTCACAGGCTGCCTTTGTCTGCGCGCCTCGGCCTCAGCCCCAAACATGCGGCAATCAGGTCCGCATATCAGCGCTTCCCATGCCGTTTCTTTGCAGCTCAGCTATTCTTCGTACATTATTGCAGTAAATAAAGTTATTCCACGGTACGCTCGAATAAATTGAATTAAAAGTAAGGATGTTGTTGCGTCCCTTAGGAAACGCTACCGACTTCCTTTCGATCATTTTCGTGACCCGCCATGAACAAAGAACACAGCGTGTCCCATTCCCACCAATGGAACTGGTAATTTAACTGGGTCACAGAGATGTAATTCCCTCGTGGCACCCTGTTATGCTGTGGGTTGGCGCGGTTTTCCTCCGTTTCTTTTTTGTCGTTTATGAACGAGTTGGGTCTTTCCTTGGCGCATACAGTGCGAGAAAGAAGATATTTTACGTATATACCTGCGAAGCAATTTTGAACTATCTGAAGCGGTACATCGGGCAGCGTGGTTTGCATACAAGGGCGTGGGCAATGAACAGTTTGGATATCGACTTACGCGATTGTTTTTTCAGATTGGGTACAAGAACGCGGGCGAGGACTGGCAGCAGCTGACTTCGCAAGAATATCAGGTAAAGCAAGGTTGCGTACGTCAGTTGCGAGCGGGGTGTCGGGCAACGCGGGTCTCTCTACAGGTGTGCTGGCAAGGATCCGTTTGCAGTCTGATAACGCAATATTATTTTACAGATCCGTCCAGAATCGCGGGCAGGGACCGGCAGCGGCCTTCTTAAGGAGCGCCAGGTAATATACGAGTTGCATACGTCGGTTGTTACGGGCCATCGGGTAACGCAGGTTCCTTGCAGGTGTGCGAGCGGGAAGTTCGTGCATGATGAATAACACGTGTTGTTTTACAGGTCGCGTTCGGATCTCGGAAAAGTTTGGCAGCGGCCGTCGTTGAAGGAACAGCAGGTAATACTCGGGTCGCATACATAGCCCCGCTGCAGAGTCTCAAGTTGCGTCATTTAACCCTAAAATAGAAAGCGGCAAATTCCCTTTGCCTCAGTGTTATATATGTTATGTGCACGGTGTGTCCAGTTGATTACCTTTCCACTACTGCTGATATTTTGTAGGTAACGCGGGGTGGGTAACGCGGGTTCCGTTATGGGCGTACTAGCGGCGAACTGGTATGATAAAAGGTGTAGTTCATTGACGTGTACTTTCTTACCCGTAGGGACTCGGAAGGGTAGGAGCATTCGCGATGAGCTCCCGCGGTGACGCGTTGCCACAGGATGGGCTGTGGGCAGAATTCTTGGCGGTCGCACAGACGAAAGGACCAGCCTGGGCACAAGGCTTCATTGAAGCGCGCCGGCTGGAGGAGGCTGGCAGGCCTGGGCCACACGATGACGCACCTGGCACTTCGGGGGAGGGGACGCGTCGGTCCACCCGCAAGAGGAAGGGCACCCGGAAGGAATTCCCAGCCACACCAGCACGCAGGAATGAGACAATGACACCATCCCTTCCAGCGGTGGTGCCAGCTAACACGGCAGTAGTACCTACTGTGGTACATGAGTCGGTGGCGGAGATAACTGACTTGGCCCAAATGGGTAAGACAATGGACGACATGTTGGGTTTGATGGCTATGTTTCAGAAACGTTTAGACTCCATGGCGGCTGCACAAGAAAAGTTGGTCCCACTCTTTGGGGCAGCAGCTGCTGATCCGGTGAGCCAAGTATGGGCTCAGTCAGGGCCGCCATCGCTAGCAGGGCCACCACTGCTGGCCGGACCATCATCATTGATACCCGCCAACTCGGGTGTCAACTCTCAGGCTACACAGAGTGCCTCTCCAGCTAGTCAACAGAGTGCTGCCAACAATGTTTCTCAAGCGGTCGCCCCAACTCTCACGGTCACCCCGCAGATTGTGAATGCCTTCAATTCCCAGAGCGTATCGGCAGTCGCTCAGCAGATTAGTGCTCCCGCGGTTCAGCAAAGTATGGCCCACGTGTTTCCTCTAACTGTAGCCCCTCAGATTGTCAATGCCCTTAATTCACAGAGTGTGTCAGCAGTCGGTCAGCAAAGTGTGGCCCCCATTGTCCCTCAGAGTGGGCCCCCCATTATACCTTTAGGTACCCCCCCTGTCGTGCCTCAGCCTGGCGCCACCTCGGGTGCACAAGCAGCAGGCCGGACACCGGCCACGGAAGGTGCATCAGGCTCAGGGTCGGGCACGGGCGGGTCAACGGTCGGGGCTGCTTCAGTTCCTTCAGGGGTAGGTCAGCCAACGGGCGCAGGGAAACCAGGCTTTAAATCAAAAGGTGGCTGTTCATTGGCCAGGCAGGTGCCTCAAGCTGCGAAGGAAGGTATATGGAGAAGGGAGTATATAGACATTCTGACCTTATTAATGCACGACAATGCAGGGGCTGACACAAGGAGGATGGGAAAGAAAGAGGAGGACAAGGTTAGGTTTCAGCGGTGGCCTGAGAAGACCATTGAGAATTGGACTGAAGCATTCAACATTCTGGCAGCTATAATTGTGCAGAAGGACCCAGATCAGAGCGAGGCCCTGATGGAGTATGCCAATTCCATCCAACAAGGGGCAAGAGAGTCTGGAGGGATGGGCTGGTTTTCATATGATCAGGAGTTCAGAAAGACCATGGCCAGTTGCCCAGATATAGGGTGGGATCACACTGACATCCAGCTTTGGTTTAAGCACATGTGCAGGACTGGGAACGGCAAAAGGGACACATCTCACAGGACACAGAGCGAGGGCAGTGAAGCCAAGAGGTGGGAGCAGGAGCAAAAGTGGGAGCAGTACCCAAGGCGGTCCTTCCAGCAGCCCTTTCGGGGAGGGCGGGGGAGGGGTTACGGAGCGGGACCTAGGCGCTTCAACTCAGGGACCTGCAGGCTGTTTAACAATGGGGCATGCACATGGGGGAGGGCGTGCAAGTTTGCCCACGAGTGCAGCAAGTGTGGTTCACAACACGCAGCAATCTCTTGCACCAGTGGACAGAACCCACCCCCCACTGCAACACAGGGATCAGAGGGCGCTCGACAATAGGATGATTGAAGGGCGGACAGGACGGATAGAGCATGGCGACGAAATGAGTGATAGATTCCTTGGGCAACACAAAGCACAGGCGGATTACAGCAAGGGCCCACCGTTCATGAAATCCCGGGTCAATGGTGGGTCTGATAGCTCTCATTCAAGCCGCAATGTTGGAATCCCCCAGCTGGGTGGTGGGATGGAGCATTCCAAGGGTCCTTCCCCTATTGTGTTGCTAAACATCTTGTCATTGCTCAGGGTGTATCCGCTTAGGAAGGAGCGTGAGCTATTGATTGACGGATTTGTGGATGGTTTCAAGATTCTGTACAAGGGGCCATTGGGTCACAGGGATGCCCTGAATTTGAGGTCAGCTAGGGAACTACATCAAGTGGTCAGTGAAAAGATCAAGAAGGAGGTTGACTTGGGGAGGGTGGCCGGGCCATATCCTTCACCCCCGCTTCCGAATTTCTTAGTTTCCCCGCTAGGTGTGGTCCCAAAAAAGCAGCAGGGGTCTTACAGACTGATCCATCACCTGTCATACCCAGAAGACAATTCAGTCAACCACTGGTTGGAGGAGGGGGCGTGTTCAGTCTCTTACTGCTCACTAGACATGGCCATCGATATGGTCAGGAGAACAGGCAAGGGAGCGTGGTTGGCAAAGGCAGACATCGAGTCAGCGTTCCGCCTCCTGCCTGTTCACCCTGACAGTCAGCACTTGTTGGGTTTCAGGTGGGAGGGGGCATTCTTTTTCGATCGCTGCATGCCTATGGGTTGCGCGGTCTTGTGCGCCTTTTTCGAGGCATTCAGCTCCTTCCTGCAGTGGGCCCTCATGACCAGGCATGGCATTTCACAAGTCACCCACTATCTGGATGACTTCCTCTTCTTTGGCAGGGACGGTTCTCAGGAGTGCGCCGAAGCCTTGCAGGCCTTTGAGGTCCTGGCAGACCATCTGGGTGTTCCCCTGGCATCGGGGAAAACGGAAGGGCCCGCGCAGGTGCTGACATTCCTGGGTATTGAACTAGATACGATCAGAGGGCAATCCAGACTCCCGGCGGAGAAGGTGTGTGAATTGAGACAAGAGATTAGCGCAATGATGGGAAAGGGCAGCGCAACCCTGGAGCAAGTGCAGAGCCTGTTGGGCAAGCTGAACTTCGCCGCAAGGGTCATCCCAGCTGGTAAAGTGTTCTCCCGCAGGTTGGCTAAGGCTACGGCTGGGGTTGAGAAGAGGCATCACCTGGTGCGTCTGGGACCAGGATTGAGAGCAGACCTGAGCATGTGGGATGAGTTCCTAAAAAATGTTAATGGTACAGTGATATGGAGGGCCCCCTGGGAAAGCAGCCAAGGCTTGTGTCTCTTTTCTGATGCATCCGGGAGAGTAGGTTTCGGGATAATATTTAGAGAGAAGTGGTGTGCTATGAAATGGCCTGATGCGTGGCGCAAAAAAGGGGTGACGGCCAACATCACAGTCCTGGAGCTGTTTCCCATCGTAGTGGCACTGCACCTATGGCCAGAAGGGCTGGGCAACAAAAAGGTGGTGTTCTGGTCTGACAACCTTGCTGTGGTCCAGGCGATCAACGTCCTGAGCGCGAACTGCCCGTTAGTCCTAAGTCTGCTGAGAGAGCTAGTCAGGGCGGGTTTACGTCACAACATCGAGTTCAGGGCTAGGCATGTAGAAGGTGTCAAGAATGTGGCAGCTGACGCTCTCTCTCGCTTTCAGCTGTCATGATTCCGGGAGGCATGGCCGCAGGCAGGGGAGGAGATGACACCGTTCCCGGCAGCACTATGGCGACTCCTTCGGTGGGGGAACGGTTGGAAAAGATGGGCCAACGTTCCCTGGCACAGTCAACCAGGAGAAGATATGCGGCCCAACTGACCACTTTCCGAGCATTGACAAAGTCCCTTGGTGCAGCAACTTTAAGCTTGAAGGAGCAAGTGGAGAGTTTTGTCGTTTGGACTAAGGAAACGGGCAAGTCCCATTCTTGGGTGTGCAGCCACCTGGCAGCGCTCAAACACGAAACTCTGCTAAATGGCGAGGAGGACCCAACGGGGGCGTTCAGGATCAGGGCGGCACTGAAAGGGTGGGCACGGGATGAGGTCAGGATCCCTGATAAGAGAGCAGGAATAGAGTTCCCCGCCCTGAAGCGCATGGTGGATACAGTGCCGGCTGTGGCTAATTCGGCATTTGAGGCGCAACTCTTTGCAACAGCCTTCTGCCTGGCTTTCTTCGGAGCCTTTCGGGCCAGCGAGTTGGTGGTGAAATCCAAAACTGATAGGTCTGGGAGAGCCCTGGACATGATAGTCGTTTGTGCCAGGGATTCGCTGGTTTTGTGGCTGCGCAAATCTAAAACTGATCAGGCTGGGAAAGGTGTGGCCATAACATTGCATGCATTCGAGGACCCTAGATACTGCCCGGTAACTTTGGTCAGGGAATACCTAAAAATCAGACCCCTGCTGGCGGGCCCCTTCTTGATTCACGCGGACGGCACGCCTTTGACCAAATTTCAATTTGAGCGAGTGATGGAGAGGGTATTGGCCAAGGCGGGCTTGTCAGTTGCGGGGGAAGGAAAAATTTTTTTCCAGTCATTCCTTTAGAATAGGGGCGGCTACTGCAGCATATAGGGCGGGGCTGGGTGAAGAAGGGGTCAAACGAGTGGGGAGGTGGTCGTCCTCCTGTTATCAGAGATATGTCCGCCCATGAATATGACAAGTGGCAAGGCCACATTTATGGCATAATGGGTAGAAGGAGCCATTGTGCGGCAGGCCATGGCACAGTAGATTCAATTTGTGTGTTGTTTTATGTAATGCCAATTTTCAGGATGGCTGATATTGTTTGAATTTTCGTTTGCTGTGCAGGTCATTATAAATAAAACACTAATGCCAACGGTGTCTTTTCTTGCAGTTGACTGTTGCGTATGGTTGATGGGCCATTCGTATGTTACCAGGCTGGAACAGTGGGCGTCATACAGGAAGTGGGATTTGGCCTTTGCAAGGACACGAATAGTGTGGATGGGCTCCTCGGGAATGAGATGGGGTCAGCTGAGGCGCAGACTGGACCAATGTTTGTCAGCACGGGGGGGACCTCCCAACATCCTCGTTATACACCTGGGAGGGAATGATCTGGTGACAATGGGGAGGAGAGCATTAGTGGATGCCATGCAGAGGGATGTAACCGCGATAACGAACAAATTGGGGGCCACTGAATTAATATGGTCGGAGATTGTCCCCCGCAGGGCCTGGAGAGGAGCGCGGTCACCCCTTGCCATCGAGCAAGGCAGGAGGAGGGTTAACAGGGCCATGCAAAAATTCATGGAGAAAAGGGGCCTGGGGTTTATTAGGCATGCGTTGATACAGGAAAGGACTGTGGGTTACTATGAAAGAGATGGGGTTCACTTGTCTGGTATTGGGATGGATGTTTTCCTCCTTGACTTACAGGAAGCTCTGGCAGCAGCAGGGTGCCAATGATCTTGAGGGCACTAGGGTTAACGAGGTAACTAGGTGGTGGGGGGGCTCTGTCATCGACGGGGGCCTCCTCCAGAGCTGTGGCGGAGTACAGGGCGATCTGGAAGCAGATGGACAGTAAGGGTACCTCTGCGGCAGAAGGATACAGTCAATACCTCTGCCTGGCACAGTAGGGGTGCCTGAGCCAAGAACCTGGAGCCGAGGGGGTTCCAGGAAACAGCGTCGGCGCCCCGTTAGTCCTTCGGGCGGTCAGGGGGCCTGAACCGACCGGGGGTGTGCCTCATCGCTCCGCTCTGACAGGGGGGGGCGGGAGTAGAACGAAATAAAGTGTTAACGATTGCACCGTCAAGAGCATCGACTTACCGTGCAAGATGGCTAATTAGGCATGCGGGTCAGCGAGGGGCTGCCGCATTGGATCGCCTGTAAGATGCCCCACCTTATCTGCTACTTGTTATGCAAAATAAACCTGCACCACCGTTTTCCACATTTCTGTCTCATGAGTCTCCTTGGTATGAAAGTGGTATGGGGCTCAAGGTGGAGCGAGCGCTGGCGGTGTGGGCACTATGCCGCTGGCCGCGTGACGCGAAGGGGAGCTAAAGCGAGACAGCGTCTTAGTACCACATGCCGCGCGAGCAGAACGATAGCGCGCCGGCCCGGGAGCCGCCCCTTTTCCAAAACGACCAATGGGTGGCGACACTGGGCAAGCAGGAGGCGGACTCACGGGACCTATAACTAGCACAGCTAACAGTGCTCGGTCTTTTTCCTGCCCCGTTTCCTGGGCTGCTCTGCGCTGTTCCCACCCTGGCCCTGACCCAGCAGCAGAGCGGCAGGCGAGTTGTGAACAACTAATGGTCTGTTTTGTGTTGCAGGCGGAGTCACAGGGCGATCTGGAAGCAGATGGACAGTAAGGGTACCTCTGCGGCAGAAGGATACAGTCAATACCTCTGCCTGGCACAGTAGGGGTGCCTGAGCCAAGAACCTGGAGCCGAGGGGGTTCCAGGAAACAGCGTTGGCGCCCCGTTAGTCCTTCGGGCGGTCGGGGGGCCTGAACCGACCGGGGGTGTGCCTCATCGCTCCGCCCTGACAGGGGGGGCGGGAGTAGAACGAAATAAAGTGTTAACGATTGCACCGTCAAGAGCATCGACTTACCGTGCAAGATGGCTAATTAGGCATGCGGGTCAGCGAGGGGCTGCCGCATTGGATCGTCTGTAAGATGACCCACCTTATCTGCTACTTGTTATGCAAAATAAACCTGCACCACCGTTTTCCACATTTCTGTCTCATGAGTCTCCTTGGTATGAAAGTGGTATGGGGCTCAAGGTGGAGCGAGCGCTGGCGGTGTGGGCACTATGCACCAGCCAAACAGCCATGCACACTTTGCATTTTCCCCACCAGGATGTGTTATACATCCAGGTGAGGAACATGCCCAGGCTCCCATTCCCCATCTGAGCGCCGAACCACGGCGCTCAGACCAATCACAATGCTGTATCGCAGTGTTTTGATTGGCTTTGGGGAGGGAGCCTGGGTGCTTCCTGTTCCTACGTGCGTCATGTCGTGGACGAAGAGGACGCAGGAGAGCCAGCCGCCGGGAAGGTAAGTGTTTCTCCCCCCCCTTTTCTATTTATTAAAACCCTCCCATCCCCCACTTGCCCCAGCACTACTCCCCAATAGCAGCCGCTACTGGCTAGAGAGATTTTAGTGCAGCAGGCTACGCTATTAAATACGTTTATGTGTGTTTTGTTAAGCACATCTGTACACACATTATGTCTACATTGCTCTGAAAGAGGGTGCAGTCAAAGCTGTAAACAAAGCCTGATCTTTAGCCAGCAGCTGTCTTGAAGCACCAGGAGGGCACAAGATGACTCTCGTGGAATGGATGTACAACCACAAAGATTGCCCGAAGCTATCCAAGACCAAAGAAAAGGCTTTTATCTCTAACTTTCAGAACTTTTGTACAGTCTAAAAGCATTTTGATTAATGATCTTAAGTTGTGAACCAGAGCACAGAGGGAGAATTGCTGGATGTAAATGAGTGACTATGCAGAAAGCATAATGTATAAAGCATAGCATTTTAAATTGGATGTGTCTGGCAGTGCTGAGCCAGTTATGCTGGAATAGAACAGTGGAGCAGATGAGATTGTGCCTTCTCTTTCCTGACACAAAGACGTTGGGTTCGTTCCAGGTCCTCCGGAGCTGGTGGAGAATATGGGTGAGCTATCCAAGGTATACATGTTTGCCTTAGTGAGGCTTAGATGAGACTTTGCCTTGCCTTACATGGTCTATAGTATGAACAAGCATAGGCAAAGACAATAGGTCTCACCTATGCAATAGCTATTGGCTTTACTAATGTGTTTTAGCCGCTTTGTTCACCAGCATGGCTGCTGTTCAACATGGAAAACAGTTAGTGGTGTGGAGTGTTGGAGAGTGGAGTGGCATAGAGTGTCGTGTTTTAGAGTGGCATAGAGTGGAGTTGCATAGAGTGGCATACATTGGAGTAGAGTGGTCTGGTGCAGAGAGCATTGGCGTAGAATGTTGCAAAGTATAGTGGCACACAGAAAAGTGGTGTACAGTGCAGCGCCATAGAGTTCAGCGGTGTACATGGCAGTGTCATGGATTAGAGTATTTCATAGTAGAATGCAGTGGTGCAGAGTGCAGTAGTGCAGAGTAGAGTGGTGCAGAGTAGAGCGGCATGGAGTGCAGTGGCATAGAGTGCAGTGGTGCAGAGTAGAGTGGCACAGAGTACAGTGGCATACAGTGGTGCACAGTAGAGTGGTGCAGACTAGATTAAAGTGCTGCAGACTGCAGTGGCGTAGAGTGGAGTGTAGCAGAGTCCAGTGGCTTGGAGAAATGAAGAGTAGAGGGGGCAGAGTGCAGTGGTGTAGTCTGCATTGGCATAGAATGCAGTAGTGCAGAGTAGAGTAGCGTAGAGTTCAGTGGCGTAGAGTGCAGTGGTGTAGAGCGGCATAGAGTGCAGTGGTGCAGAGTAGAATGGTGTTCAGTAGAATGGAATAGAATGCAGTGTCACTAAGTACAGTGGTGCAGAGCAGATTGCAGTGGGTAGAGTGGAGTGGCATAGAGTAGAGTTCAGTGGTGTGAAGTGACGTAGAGTGGATGGATGTAAAGTGCATTGGCGTATAGTGTTGCAGAGTAATGTAGACTGCAACAGCGTAGAGTGCAGTGGTGCAGGGTACAATGGCATAGAGTGCATTGGTGTCGAATGCAGTGGTGTAGAGTGCAGTGATGCAAAGTAGAGTGGCATAGAGTGCATTGACGGAGAGTGCAGGTTTGCAGAGTAGAGAGTCATAGAGTGCCATGATGTACAACGGTGTAGAGTGAATTGGTGTAGAGATGCATAGAGTACAGTGGTGCAGAGTAGAGTGCACTGATGTAGAGTGCAGTGACTTAGAGTGCATTGGTGTAGAGTGCAGTGATTTAGAGTAGAGTGGTGTAAAGTGCAGTGGCATAGAGTGGAGTGGCACAGAGTGGAGTAAAGTGGCGTAGAGTGCAGTGGTGTACAGTCGATTGTTTCAGAGTAGAGTGATGTGGCGTAGAGTGAAGTGGTGCAGGGTAAAGTGCAGTGGCGTAGAGTGGCTTCGAGTGTAATGGCATAGAGTAAAGTGGTGTAGAGTGCAGTGGCTTCGAGTGTAGTGGTGTAGAGTAGATTAGAGTGGCGTACAGTAGATTGGCATAGATGGTAGGGGCTTAGAGTGCAGTGTTGCAGGGTGGGATAGAGAGGAGTTTTGCAGAGCATATTGGAGTAGTCTACACTGGAGTGGTGTAAAGTGCAGTGGCGAAGAGTGCAGTGACGTAGAGTGCAGTAGTGTAGCATGCCCCGGGGGCGAGTTCAGTGATCTAGAGTGCAGTAGCATGGAGTGGTGTATAGTAGAGTGCAGTGGTGTGGTGTTGTGAAGAGTAGAGTAGAGTGGCATAGCGTCGCGTATGCATGGTGTGGTAGCACACAGCCAATACAGACAACACATTTTAAATTGAAATGACCATTACATTTGCACAGATATAGTTTTACTAATAGAACTATACAGCGTACTAACAATAATGTGTGGAAATGGCATCACCTAGTGTATTAATTGGTTTCAATCATATTAAAGTATTTGTTCCCAAAACAGTTCTTCATTTTTGCGTTCATATTTCTATGTTCTGAAATCCTTGCACAGTTCATTTAAATAATGTTGTTTGCTAGAAAAAAGCTTTCCTACCCCCAGTATCCAGCAAGATTGCCACATAAATCATCTCACTTTGAAGTCCGAGAAAGAAAAGTAAACACAAAGCTCCCTCTGAAGACAGACCATGACATTTGACCTCTGTCTTTGAATGCACAGCAAATGTGAAAAGATAAGTACAAGGTATACAGGCCTGTTTACAGAAAGGAGCCCTCATGGAAGAATTCAAGGGGAGTTTTTGTGAAAAGGCTTTGCTCCTTGGGAAGGACAAACTCACCCTGGACAGCCTAAAACAAATGAAGCCAGCAAATAGAAAGCCTGAAAATGTGAGTTACAGACCTCAAAGCCAATGGTAAGCAATGGGTGGAATGCATTCCCAGGGAAGATTTATGAAGGTCTCCAAGATGTCTAGCTTAGCTGTCTGGTAGACTTCGACATCGAAAACACTCTGCCAATGTAAGTGGCTGGCGCAAGTGTCTGTGTTTGGCACATTTCTTCTTCTTGCATAGAATTATGAAAAGTGCACTGCATAGTTGCAGCTACAGAGCGGCACTGTAGGCTGCTGATGTTTGGGGATATGCATTGAGGCCACTGGCCCTTTGACGGGTGCTATGGATGTGTACTAGGATGGGAGCAATACCAGTCTTCACCCATCCTCTAGGGAATGGGCTCAGCCACACTCAAAGGGCAGGTGGATGCTTCATTGGAGCTGATCCAGCTGCATGCTATATGCTCGTTGCCTAGCCGAGTCAGCGGCTCCATGGCCAGACTGCAAAAGGATCCAATTCACTCTACCCCATCCCTCAGGGATTGCGCAGTGCACATCTGCTCTCTCATACCCAGAGCTGGATTGGGAAAAGCAACCAACCCTGGGCGATTGCTGCTCGACCGGCCCTGAGAACGGCGGGGATGAAGGGGGGGTGCCAGCAAGAAACAGAGCTAACGCTTAATTTACAGGGGGCCCATATTGCAGCACTGCTGCAAAACCGGCCCCCACAGGCACAAAACCAGCCCCCACCCCTCCGTCCCACCAGGGAAATGCCTGGTGCCCAGTACGGCCAGTCCAGCCCTGCTCACACCACAAAGGGGACCCAGAGACATTCCTTGAAACTCTTCTTGAACGCTGAACTATGCACTTTTAAGGGACACAAACGGTGAAGACCACCTTTCTAGTAGACCACATTTTGCTCCTCCTTTGAGGTACCGCGCTTTGCATGGTGCTCCTCTCTACACAAAACATGCTAGAGCCACTCTTGATGCCTTTCAGTAATGCCAAAATCCTGCAAAGAAAGCACAGCATTTGCCCTTCGCAAAAGGATTATTTTTATGTAGCCATGAAGCACTAAAACTCTATGACTACAACCTCACCCCCTATATCTGGAGCTATTCAATGCATTATTCTATTTTCTTACCACGTGTGGTTACTATTTGTAACTCCCATCGTCCAGCATGCAAAATCTCGCCTTTTATTTTGCCGCATAAACCTATCCCACAAAAGCCTCCATCAACCACTGCACTGTGCAAGCTGCCCCCGGGGGTTAATGTCCCATGAGATGTGCTCTTGTCATTCAACTTCACAAAACTGAACTTGCACTTCTCTTGTACTTTTTGAAAACGAGAAATGTAAAAACACAAACAGCAGACACTCGCGTCTGCAGAGCATTTCTTATCAGCCGAGATTAAGTTTGGAGCCTCTATGTTTTTGTCACAGATATTTCACAATGTACTTACTTAAATGTCATAAATTGTGAAAATATATTGAGTAAATGCTGAGGTTAATAGAAGGCGAGCATGACTGTATCAAATGTTCTGTCGACGCTCTCTGCGCCTCCTGTACTCCATTACCAATCCTGGCATGTCGGGATGCTGCAGAAATGGAGATAGAGGGAACAGCTATGTGCAGGAATGAGTTTTAATTTTAAGGCCATGGTTTAAGCATACTGTACTAAATTAAATAATGTGGATTCCTTTAAGCAAATCGAGGCTTATCTGCAACGTAGGGCAGAGACCGGTGCTCGAGTCAAAGCTATCTCGCATCATAGGTTTTGAACAAACCCGAAAAAAGCCTTTATTGCAAGTCTGAAACCACTTTTGACTATCTCAAGTGTAATATAAGCACTGCCAAAGACAATAGGTCGGGTATTCACGGCCATCCATTTGCTTAGCTATTGCTTGTTGTGTTTTGACATGGTTTCTGCAAAACTCTATTGTTGGGGAAACAGTGGAACTCTCGTGACTTGGAAAATAAATGCAAAAACATTTTGTGGTCTCAAAAAGCACATTGCAGTGGTAGTCCCTGTCAGTGAAGGGAACTACTTTGTGATGGATGTGCTTCTTGTGAGATGATGGCATAATGCCATCACTCACAGTGAAGTTAGCCAATGGCTGGAGTAGGCTGCCCCTCTGCCCCGTGCTGTATGCCGTAGTGAGAGGATAAAACATGTGAATGACACAGCAACACTGCAATGAATGATGAATGGCTGAAAGCCCTTATGGGTAAGCATATTAGATATATATAATTTTAGTGAAATAAAAGAGATCTTAACTAACCCAGACTAAAAAATGCACCCACATATAGGATTTTTATGTAAGTAAATTTACACTTTGAGAATGGGCATAGGACAAACTACTCTGAAAACGGTTGTGCAAGTGCTTCTCCCAAGGACAAGAGTAAAACTATTTACAAGGTGGAGATAAACATGGAACACGTCCGAAATTGATGTGGGTGTAGGGGAATGGACTTGTTCATTGGAAAAAATATATTTTCTTTGTGAAGTAAAAAATAGCAAATACATTTCCACTTGCTCCGAGATTTTTACATAAGCAAGTACACGCACGTATGCAAAACCAGAATTATATAAGGTTATTAGGAGCACTCCCGGTGAAACTGTATCAGTTGGGGCCCCCTTTAAGCACTTTTGAACCCTTTGTGAATTAAAAAAACACCTTAACTACTCCAAATGTAGGAACTAACCCAGAGAAGTGGATTTTGAATTTATTTTTATATTCCCAAAAGAGATAGGAGGTTAGGCTTCAACTTCAGTCATCTGTGTGTAAACCGGTAGGCCACAGGTTCTAATCACTGTACGATAGTTTGCTAGGTTAATGCACTGGCTGAACTTGGCACTTAGAGCATGAAAACTGCTCCTCAGATGCGCAATATTAAATATATAAGTACATATTTGGCATCTTAAAAAAAACCTTTCTTACACTCTGCATGTATTATTTATTCTTTTCTATAGTTATTATGGGGCATATTACCAAACAATAGCGATATTTATCGCTATTGCTTGGTTAGAGACAAAAATGTATTGACGACCTGCGGCGATTTTTATCGCAGATAAACCTTGGTATTACCAAGGTTTATCGCACATGCGATAAAAATCGGCCGCAATGCATGAATATTGCTGAAAAGTCAGCGATATTCATGCATTACCGAGCTAATGCTCTTAGCCATGTTATCCACCTCCCATTGGATAACATGGCTAAGAACTGCTCAGGGCAGGTGTTAGCTTTTGGAGATATTCGCACTTAGCGCGAATATCTCCAAAAGTTGGTAATAGGAGATAGCGATGTTAGCGACTGTTTCCAGTCGCTAACATCTTGGCACGCCCACTTTGCATGTCATTAGTGATACATTTCTCTGGCATGCAAAGTGGGGCCCAAGATGGTCGCTATCTCCTACTAGCTGTCGCTAACTGGTGTTAGCGACAGCTAGGTAATAGGGAGATAATTTTATCTCCGCTTTCTTGGCTTTTAAAGATAAACCCCCTTGATAATATGCCCCTATATTTTAAGCTAACAGAGAATGAATTAGCAAACTAATAGAGAATTGATTAACACGTAGGGGATATTTAATTCTGAGTCTTGGTTAAATGCAGGTTTATTATATTTTCAGTAACAGACGTCATGACCCGCTCGATGGCCCAGGTGCTTTTCTTCACTTGCTCACTCGCCTTCAGTTGCGCTGAAACAGCACTGTGAGTGATGGTGAGTTCAACAGCCTAGGTACCTGTGGGCACCGTCTAACCCTGTATCAGATTCGCCTCACTTGTACTGGTGGTGAGATTACTTCTCTGCTAATAAATACATTGCAGAGCTCTTGAGAGAAAATAAAACGTTCACACCAGCCCTTTGGCATGATTAAAAGCAGAGGTGTTGCTATGGTTAAGGTTTTTTTTGTGTGTTTAGCGGACGGGATACTACGTCAAAACATGTCTGATATCCAGTCCACCATATTACAAAACACTGTTTTTCATTATACATAGAGCAGTTATGTACTCTAATAGGGAAGCAATTACAAGTGACGTAGGCTATAAAGCACTTATTACACAGCGGCCAGGATATCCACCGTGTTTGTGACAGATCATCCCATTCGCCGAACTGTAAATAAGGCCCTCAGGGCCAGGTATACGTAGGGAAAGATTTGCGATTACAAATAGCGAATTTGCTATTTGATAAACGCAACTACCAATGTATGAAAGTGTGCTTTACACGTTCTGCAGTTCCCAGGTGGTTTTAAAGGAAGCAAATATTTTTTTTTTTAATGAGCCCGTTTTCCTTATAGGAAAACGTGTTGTATTTAACCCCTTCGCTGCGGCAGCTATTCCGCCGCAGCGCTAAGGGGGAGGCGGGGCCGCGCTGCGCTCCCGTGCTCGTGACGGAACCGCTCGGTCACGGCCCACGGGTGAGCTGTGCTTGTGACAGAACGGTTCCGTCACGGCCCCGCCCGCTCTTTAGAACGTCAGCACAGGTGCGGAATTCACGCCACGAAGGCGCGGCGAGCGGGCCGTGACGGAACGGTTCCATTACCAGCACAGCCCACCCGAGGCTCGTGACGGAACGATTCCGCCACGAGCATGGGAGGGGTTAAAAAAGAAATGAAAAGTTTTTTGTTGTTGGTTTTTTTTAAGAGTAGGAAGTGGTTCGTTGGACCACTGCCTGCTCTTAAAAAATATTTTCACAAATAAGAAGGGGTCATTTGCGGACCCCTTCCCATTTGCGAAAGGGTTAGCACCTACTTAAAGTAGGTGGTAAAATACGAATGTTTTGCCACCGCATTTTGGTGGCAAAACATTCACACATACTACTACTATTCAGTATTAGGAAGGGGCACCCTAAGCACGCCCCTGCCTAATAACATATTGCGAACCCAATTTGTGATTCGGTAATAGATTACTGAATCGCAAATAGGGCTTTGTACATTAAAAAAATGCCTTTTTGCCGTCACAAACGGCCCAATTCTGTGAATAGGCCCATTTACGACCTCAAGAAAGCTTTGTACATCTGGCCCCTAGTTCTTTCTAAACTTTCCTCAAATTTGAAATACAATTTGTAGACTATTGGCCATGAGGGGCGAACTGGTTCCCTGCTGTGCAGTTTATATTCTACGAAGGCACACCTCTCACCACTCTCATGAACTTCATGTCACCTGCCTTGGAATAATGTTGAACCTCCCAGTAAGCCAACTAGGACCCATAGAATTAAATGTGGTCATCTACCCTACAAACAGTCATGTAGTGAAGTACCAGTGGGAAACTGTAAACAACATTCATATAGCCCTTTAGTTGTATCAAGGTATTGAGGCTGGTGTGTGTTGAAACATTGGCTAGTTGATCAAAGTTAAAGAAGTTGTGTCACCTGCAAGGTACCAACCGCAATCCCAAAGAGACAATATTTGGGAGTTAATGTCTACTGAAGTGAGATGGGCGTGTAACTTGCAAGTTGTAGATTCCAGTGCTAATAAGATAGTATCTTGGGCAAATGAATCCACTCTACAGGTCAGAGAGATGTTGTATGTGTGTTTGTAATTCTAAGTGGAGTGCTTTACAGAGAAACATTTTTTAATGTCAGTAGAAACATGTAAAATAAAACTATGTCTCACAGGTAAATATGATACACGTATTTTCTTCATTTTGAGACGAAAAACATGAACATAAGTATGCATAACAATAATAAATTGCGTTTGATGACTGGCGACAGTATTGAGTGCAAAGCATAATGGTAAGGCCTCAATACACATGCATGTGTTAACATGTAAATAGTATGCTGTTTATGTAAATACATAATTAAATTGTTTTCCAACACAAAATCATTTGTTTTTATTATATTTCAATGTAATTGGACCTTTATTGTCTAGAGGTGGCATGAGTAAAATCACACGGGATGATAAGAAAGCATTTCAAATTTCAAACTAAAGAAAAATTGTTATTTTGGTATCACATAACTATCTTGAAAGATAACACCCTAGCGAAGGCAATTAGCTGACAAACAAGTTTGTATTTTGGGTGTGGTACAAAATTAAGGTTGTCAGAATATAATCTTGCATACATATAATATACAAAAATATTGCCCCATTGGCGTTAATAACGGAAAATCTGCACCCAATGGGGCAATATTTTTGCAAAGGATATTTAGGACACAGTATTTGTTAGACAAAATTACTGTGTTTGATATTCTGACACACAACCTATGTTTTGCCTCAAAGAATAATGAGGATCTACACATGCTTTTATGCTTAGTGTTTGAAATGCTTAGGTTCTTTGTGAGAACATAATCATAATAGAACCTTATGAATCTGTACAAAAAAGATCAAGTATATTGTTTGGCTTTGTTATGTACTATCGCATTCAATCTGAATAAAAAAATAAAAAAATGTGAGGCTGTGATTGAGGATGTCACAGTTTAAAGAAAATGATTTGTAACTGACCGGGAAATATGTGTAACTGACAGACTTCGTTACTCTTAGTTATCCAGTTTCCCTCTTTTTCAATGGGCTTTCAGGGTCCACTTACCTGCGCCAATAGAAGATGAGTGGAGGCACTAGCTTTGAGGAACATATATTAAGTTATGTTCCTTAGGAAATCAGTTAGCACTGTAGGAACTGTGGTGGTGAATTCCAGGTAGCACAGCCCAACTTAGCCTGGCTGTGCAAGAGAGTGGGACCTCCCTCTCCTGTGACTGCTCTATATAGTGTAGATAAATAGGGGGAGCAGCAGTGTCTGGGTCCTCTATAACGGATTGTTAATACCTGAAAATGGTCGCCTTCAATCAATCAATCAATCAAGAAATTTGTAGAGCGCGCTACTCACCCGTGAGGGTCTCAAGGCGCTGTGGGGGGGGGAGGGGTGCTGCTACTGCTCGAATAGCCAGGTCTTGAGAAGCCTCCTGAGGTTAGTAGGTCCTGGGGCTGTCTTAGGATGATGGGGAGGGCGTTCCAGGTCTTGGCAGAAAGGTGGGAGAATGATCTGCCGCTGGTGGTCTCTCGGGATGCGGGGGACGGTGGCGAGGGCGTAGTCGGCGGAGCGGAGTTGGCGGTTCGGGGTGTAGAAGGTGAGTCGTCTGTTGAGGTATTCTGGTCCGGTGTTGTGAAGTGCCTGTGTGCGTGGGTGAGGAGCTTGAAGGTGATCCTCTTGTTGACGGGAAGCCAGTGCAGGTCTCTCAGGTGGGGTGTGATGTGACTGTGGCGAGGGATGTCGAGGAGCAGGTGTGCAGAGGCATTCTGTATGCGTTGTAGTCGTTTCAGGAGTTTGGCCGAGGCTCCTGCGTAGAGGGCGGTTCCGTAGTCCAGTTTGCTGCTGACGAGGGCCTGGGTGACCGTTCTTCTTGTTTCAGAGGGGATCCACCTGTAGATCTTGCGGAGCATGCGGAGGGTGTTGAAGCAGGATGATGAGACACTGTTGACTTGCTTAGCCATGGAGAGTGTTGAGTCGAGGATAAACCCCAAGTTGCATGCGTGGTCGTGGGAGTTGGTGCCAGGAGTTGTCCGAGGCTGAGGGGGTGGGGCTGAGAATGAGGCCCTCCATTTTGTCTGAGTTCAGCTTTAGACGGCTGTTCTTCATCCATTCGGCGAAGGCTTTCATTCCTTCGTGAAGGTTGGTCTTGGCAGTGAGGGGCTCCTTGGTGAGGGAGAGGATCAGCTGGGTGTCATCGGCGTAAGAGATTATGTTAAGGTCGTGCAGTCGGGGGACATGGGGGAGTGGTGCCATATAGATGTTGAACAATGTTCGGCTGAGGGATGATCCTTGGAGTACACTGCAGATGATCTCGGATGCTTTGGAATGGAAGGGGGGAAGGCGGACGCTCTGGGTTCTGCCGGAGAGGAAGGAGGAGGTCCATTCCAGAACCTTGTCTTGGATCCCTGCGTTGTGGAGACGAGTGCATAGGGTGCAGTTGCAGACAGTGTCAAAGGCGGCTGATAGATCCAGGAGGATGAGGGCCGCGGTTTCGCCATTGTCCAGCAGGGCCCTGATGTCATCGGTGGCGCCGATGAGGGCAGTTTCAGTATGGTTGCGTTGCTTGTAGAGTGCATTCTTGCAGTATAGAGAAACATTTCTCAGTGAGGGAGTACACCCATGGGCAGAGGGCTAAAAGGCTGCTGTCAGCCAGGATGGTATTAACTGGATGTGCAGTTGGTCTGTTATTGGTATTGTTCATTTATGACATGCAGAGCTACTCAGAAGAGTGTCCCGCGCGGGCACAGAAAACAAAATGTGAAAACAGGAAACAGCAATAGAGGCAGAAAGGAATAATGCTTAATTGAATAGGAACGTTTTGAGTTTTTTCCTGAATTGAGTAGGGTTTTGAAGGCTACGGAGCTCCAGGGGAAAGGGAGTTCCAAGACTTAGCTGCCAGATAGGACAAAGAGCTTCCCCCCTTTTCTTTTCAGACGGATTCTGGGTATGGAGGCCAGGCCCGTGTTCGAGGAGCACAGGAGTCTGCCCGGGACATAAAATGAGAATCGTTTCCTCAGATACGCCGAGCGGACTTTCTAAGAAGCTTCAAGATGCCGAAACTGTCAATTTACTGATCTGATTGACAAAGCTGAGTTTTTCGTCAAACCAGATCCCAAGGTTTTTCACTGGAAGACCCGAAGGGGATGGTCGAGGGCCATCAGCAGGCCAGCAGTCATGCCAAAACAATGGAGGAAATTCCCCAAAGAACAGTATCTTTGTTTTATCTTTGTTGCATTTCAACTGGGCCGATGTAAACAAGTTGAATACAGCAGACAGGCAGGTTCTGACGTGAGAAGTAGCAGACTTGTGCTTTTTCCAGGTGAATAACAGCTGCGTGTCATCAGCATAAGCTACCACTTTAGCGTCATGATGCTCTGTTAGCTGGATTAGAGGGGTCATATACAGGTTAAATAACAGAGGGCTCAGTAAGGATCCCTGAGGAACCCCTGTTTGCACGGCTTGGATGGTGGATGCAAAAGGAGGGATACAAACTTGCTGGGTTCTGCCATCAAGGAAGGACTTTAACCATTCCCATGCTGCACCAGCGATACCTAGCTTCTGTAAACGAGCCAGGAGAAGAGCGTAGGGGACAGTATCAATGGTGGCAGGTAGGTCTAATAGGACCAAAACTGCCCTGCCCCCAGCATCTAATTTCTCCCAGATGGCCTCCGTAATTTCCACCAAGGCAGACTCAGTGCTATATGAAGCATGGAATCCAGATTGGGATGGATGCAGGAAGCCCTGCTGTTCAATGTAAGAGGTCAGCTGTTTATTAACCAGTTTCTCACAAACTTTGGCCACGCCCGGCAGCAGAGAAATAGGGCACTAGCAGGATGGAATGTGGGGTTATGACTATGCATAGGAAGCCATGATGCGATCAGCAAGACATTGTGGTATAGTTCTGAGACATTTAAATAGCCTCAGCACACCTAAAAAAAATTGTTGAAAAGGATGGCACCTGATGGCTGCCATGATGGATTGGGAAACCTCCCTTTGCTGTACCTAGCAAGGCAGCCACCTTGACTTGCAGCCCTTAGAATGGTAATGCTAGTTTGCATACTGTAGTGTCTTGTGAGTTTTATGACGGAAGCCTATTGGCCCCTCATGGTCTCCATAGAACTGTGATGTAGGTGTCAGAGCGGAATGTAAAAAAATCTTGTTTTGGAATGTTGAGTTCAGTTGAGTTTGCAGTTACACACAGATGAATAAAGATGTGCAATACAAAGCTCTGCGTAAGGCGTGGTCATTGACGGATGTCCAGGCTGGCGAAGACGCTACACCTACTATCCCAAATTAGGTCAATACTGGTAGTTCATAGAGGCACAGGTGAGCAGAAGGGGATCAAGTCACCCTTGGCCTGTGAGCATGTGAGTGAACTAATGGCAGCTCAGGGTTCTGCAGTGCTTACTCTCTCTGTATCAACTGCAACAAGAAAATCGGAGGCACCAGTAGAAAAATATGCAGATGTATTCCACGTTCGTAAAATGGCTGTTGTGTAACACAAGATATGCACCATGATAGCTGCTGGTATCAGCTATAAAGTTCATGCAAACTTTGGTCCAAAGCAAGAGATCTCTCTCTAAATCCCACTGTTCCAGAGTCTACTTGTCCCATCTGATAACTCAGCTACTCTTAATAATTAGAGTTTAAAAACATTTAAGCTTGGGTGCTAGTTATCACGGACTTCCTCCTCGATTGTTTTAACTTATGACTGCGCTCATTTATATTTCTCCAAATTTTATAGAAATCTACTAATTAAGGGTCTCAGGCCCGATTCACAGAACTAACTTAAGACAAAATCCTAAACTTACTACCATTTTGGTATTCACAGAAGGAACTTACTCATTTTGGTATTCACAGAAGGCACTTACTCATTTTGGTATTCACAGAAGGCACTTACTCATTTCGGTATTCACAGAAGTTAGGATTCCTAACTTTAGGACTCCTAAATGCCTTCTTTGAATACCGAAAGTCCTAAAATTAGGATTTTTCTCAATTTAGTAGTAGTAAAGTTAGGACTCCTAACTTTAGGACTCCTAAATGCCTTCTGTGAATACCGAAAATCGTAAAATTAGGATTTTTCTCAATTTAGTAGTAGTAAAGTTAGGACTCCTAACTTTAGGTCTCCTAAACTGAAAAAAATCCTACTTTTAAGACTTTCGGCATTCACAGAAGGCATTTAGGAGTCCTAAAGTTAGGAGTCCTAACTTTACTACTACTAAATTTAGAAAAATCCTAATTTTAAGGATTTCGGTATTCACTGAAGGCATTTAGGAGTCCTAAAGTTTGGAGTCCTAACTTTACTACTACTAAACTGAGAAAAATCCTAATTTTAAGGCTTTCGGCATTCACAGAAGTTATTTAGGAGTCTTAAAGTTAGGAGTCCTAACTTTACTACTACTAAATTGAGAAAAATCCTAATTTTAAGGCTTTCGGTATTCACAGAAGGCATTTAGGAGTCCTAAAGTTAGGAGTCCTAACTTCTGTGAATACCGAAATGAGTACGCGCCTTCTGTGAATACCAAAATGAGTAAGTGCCTTCTGTGAATACCAAAATGGTAGTAAGTTTAGGATTTTGTCTTAAGTTAGTTCTGTGAATCGGGCCCCTCATTAGGATGGCGAACAGACCTGCGTCCGTCCGCCACCCCCGAGGTGGAGGGACCGTCCGCAGGGGCAGCGGCGGTCCCTCCGGTGCAATTAGGATGTGACCGCCACCCTGGCGGTCACATCCTAGATCTTTAACCTTGCGGCGGGTGCTGCTTGAAGCAGCACCGGCCGCAAGGTTAAAAAAGCATGTTTTACATATACATGCACAAAGCGGCAGGCACCGCACAGTGCCTGCCGCTTTGTGCATGTAAATGCAGGGCGGTACCATAGGTACCCCCCATGTGCACCACCCGCCCCCCCTTCACCTTGGGGGCCTGCAACGGGCCCCCAAAGAAAAGATTGTATGCCTTTTCGTGGCGGCATTGCCACAGCGGAAATGTATGTCCCAATGCAAATCCTAATATAGCTGGCGGTGTCTGATAGACACCGCCACCATATTAGAGCTTTTCCGCCGCGGTCTGCGGCGGAAAAGCGGCGGACGGTCTTCCCGCCCGCCGATGACCCACCCAGCCATCCTAATCTAGCGGGGGTCTTTAGAATCATCGCAGCGGTGAATCCGCATCCTCCGGGCCAGCGGTGGCTTCCGCCGGCCCAGAGGATGCGGATTCACCGCTATCCTAATCGGCCCCTATGTTATCAGTCAGGTATCATTCTATTGTGCTTATATTCTAGATGGCCAGGCTGAAGGGTCATTATCCTCTGTATTTTTACAAAGTAAGGACTTATATAGGTTTGAGGGGGTTTTGGATGCTATTTCCCCTGTGCTTGCCAGAAAGCTGTTTCTCCAATGGAGATATGGCACATTGCCCTTTCGGTCCTTTACCAGCTCCTGGTCATCACCTCCCACCACAAAGCAGTGTCCGGCCTGTGACGCCACGGAGGAAACTGACTGACACTTTTGCCCAGCCTATAGGGTTGCGAGGAAATATTGGCTTCTCCCATTGATTAGAAACATGGGCTGTAGGGAATATGCTCCAATGTACAGGATTTTAAAATCTGATGTCTCAGGCCCAACTGTGTTTGCACTGACAACATTTTTTACTAATGTCTGGCACACCCGTAATCGTATTTTAAAGGTGCTGGTTTCCTCCTAATTTTAAGATGCATAGTTTTTAAAGTATTTTTAGCATATGCAATTCCAATGTTTTATATTGTTTAATGTATTGATCTATTGTGATTGTATATGTGTATTGTTTATCTTTTATGGCCAATGGCCGAAATAAAGATTGGAAATGGAATGGCTTATATTCTTGCCCTTCAAATTGTTCTCATTCTACTGGCTCTTCATTCTTGCCTTTGTAAAGGGTTTGTGCTCTCTAACTTTCTCTGTAAGAAGAGCTATTTATGCACAATGCAAATCATTCCGAGCTACTATTATTAATAGTTTTGGAATAGTGACCACACCAGGCATGAGTACATTAGTGTGCACCCTATGCAAGATTGCCAGCAGTGATCACCTCAGTGCATCAGCCATGTTTGCCATCAGAAATTTTAAAATGGCTTTGCCAATGTGGAATGCCTCTGCCTGGGTATTGCATTTCAGCCATAGCTGCAGGGCCCCAGCACCAAGGTAATAATATGAGTATTAGGTCTCCCCAAGACTCCATGATTCATCACTCAAATATCAGCTTCAAGTATATTTTGGAAAGGCAACCATTTTTCTCCAAACACCAGCTCATGAATACTGAAAATACAGACATTTTAGTCTATAATACATGCTTTGTAATTTTGGTACACATATAATTAATTAAGCCAAGCAATAGCTTCTAAATTAGAAGGCTTGGCTGCATAGAGGTGCAATACGTTTAGGTAGCTTGAGCATTACCAATACCTTTTGAGCTACTTTTTGGAGAAGTCAAAACTTCCTATTTGCAACTAGCGCCTATCATAAAAACTTTGTAAATCACTACGTAATGTTTCTGTTCAATGCCTCTCGATCCAAATGTCACAAATGCATTCTACAGCACTCTGGAGTTGTTTTCTAAGTCTACTTTTGACACTAATGTGATTACTAGACATTGTACTGCGCTGTGAAATGCAGAGAAGTAAAGATTACACTACATAAATAAATAAATACATAAATAAATACTAGTTATTTCCTCCAGTTTTACACCATGTCCCTCTGAGGTGCCCATGAGATGTGGCCTAGCGGCTAGAGCAGTCGACTAGGCCTGGGCGGAGAACTACGCTCCGTTCGCGGAGTTTGCGAAGTTTCGACAACTTCGCACTTTGCGGAGAGCGCGAAGCTGTCGCCTACTTCGCAATCTACAGCGTAGCGTAGTAGTTTTTCTTCCTCGCGCGCTCAATAGAATTCTCGCGTGCGCGGTAATGACTTACTGTGGTTCTGCGTTCGCTTTCTCGCTTTTCTCTCCCGGTCGTGTTCGCTACGATGTTTGGAATCCGGCCGCACAATCCAACCCGACTGTGAGAACGCGATAACGTCATTCAGACGCGCGAACAAGTGAACAAGTAGTTGTGTTCCCGAACAAGACGTGCACCGCGCGAACGCGTTATTCGCGACCCGGAAAAGGAAGTAGGGGACGCGGGCGGGCGGGACAATTGAAAAAACAAGATGGCTGAGCCAAAAGCCCACCACATGGGTAAGGTCGCATGCTACAATCCCCCAAACACGCAGACAGCGCCCCGAACACGCACTGCGCGCTCCCGAGCAAGAAAAACGGCTCACGAATGGGACCAGCAAACTACTACGCAAGCTCGCGAAGCTACGCGAAGCTCGTGTAGTGCGAGAACGGCTTCGCGGAGCTTCGCGGAGTGCGGCTACGCGAACTACGCCCACCCTTACAGTCGAACTCGAAGCTGGGAACCATGTTCGAGTCTCGGCAGGGATGCTAAACATCCTGTTAATCTGGGTAAATCACTTTATCTCCCCGTGCCTAACATAATGAATATGTCCATCTGTAACGCAACTGGTACTCATGTAAAGTGCTCTGATACATTCAGATCGAGTTCGCGCTGTATAAAACTAAAAAAACAGAAAAGAAAAAAAAAAAGACTGTTCAGCCATAATATTGTCTGTCACTCAACTCAGGACCCCATAGCAAGCAGTCTTCACTTGTCTTGTATTGCCCCAGTTTAAGTTTCAGTTCTTTCACAGATTTCATGATGTGCTCCAAGCACTCCTTGTGAAAATATGTGAAGCAAATAAATCATCAGTCTGCTGTCATGGAGCAAGGATGCACGTTGACAACATTTTGGCAGAGCCTCTCACCTCAGCTAAGTTCTAATAATCTTTATTTGCAACATTGGAAGGAGGTTAACATCAATTAAAAAGAAATTGACGGGAAAAAGACAACTCTCAGTAACTCCAGGGCACAGATAGAGCCACAAAGCTAAGCTCTTCAAAGCAAATGAGCAGGTTAACCACACCTGTGATACCACACCTGGAATTGTAATTCTGGAGTGCTGTAATACAAAACTATCTCTAGTTCTATTGTATGGGAAGGGGAATAACTAATAGAGTTACTTTTGTCTCATTATGCTGCTTTTTTCTTGAATATGTCCTGCGTGACTTGAGCAGGTGAAATGTGTCTTAGCAAAATCCAAAGGTGCGGTCTTCAGGACGGTTTTAATAATCATGGGGTATATTAGCAAGAACGTTGTTAAAATTATCACCGTTTTAGCGGCAGGAAACTGCAGCTAAAACGGCTATAATGGGCTTGCTAATATGCGTTATAGAATTCCAATAGAAGCCCAGGTTAGATGTGCAGGACTGCGATAATTTTAACGAGGTTCTTGCTAATATGCCCCCCTGTTTTGAACTATAACTCCAGCCACCGATAAAATCACGTTGTAATTAGGGCTTGTGTGGCTCCACGCCAATACAGTTCCGCATTCTTAATGGTCAGTCAATACAATGCTGATTCCAACATGACCTTTTGATCAATGTAAATGTATTCTAATAATGTAAGATGACCAGGGGCGTTGTTTAAGGGGGTTGTTTGGAGTGTTACAGCCCCAAAATTAATGTATTTTCTGATGAATAGTTGGGTACAGCTGACTTCAGTCGGGTTTCATGAGTTGTGTGTCGGATTTCACCAGTAATTTTTAGATAAGCACAAACAAAAATGCACACACACACTCTTCCCTCTGTTTTGAAACTCTACAAAACGTTTGGTTATTTTACAAAATATTGTGTTTTCTCACACTAGTGCCCCTCCATTCACAAATAAGTTGTAACTTTCTGAATATTCTGGTCCATACCATCACAATGGGGTGAAGGCGGGGCTGATTTCCCTGGGCCTTGCTCAGAACAGGCAGGCACTTGATTTACTGCTCGCAATTAAACTAGGAAACAAAAAGCCTGAAAGTTATGAATTCAGCCATCAGAAAGAGATGTTTTAAATCATAATCTTGTATTTCTATTACTTTACCATGACTGTTTCTCTGCACCTGTGTATCATAATATGTTTTATAATCAAGTATGAATGTCTTTTTCTCATTAGTCAGAAGTGCCATTCAGCCTCAATACACCTGCTAAGTTTCATGGCTCTAGTAGGCCAAGAAACCCTTTTATTAGAATTAGTACATTTGCACATTTCCTGCATCTCGTAGTAAAGCGCAGCCTTGCATTCAATATTGGCAATTAAAGGGTGAGTTTAAGAAATTCATGAAATCAGACTTCTATTCATATATTGTATCGCTGCTTCCAAGACATGTTGAAAAGAACCTGAACGTTAGATAAGTTTTTCTGAAAGTATAGAGGGAAAAATCTATATACACTTTTCAATTTTGCACATATTTTAGCATTACACGCTGCCCCTGGCTGTTTTGTGGGAGAGATTTCTGGTCAGCTGAAGTGACGTATTGTCTTGATTATTTGCTGTGCTACTCACTATTTTTGCATTAAATAGATATTCGACTTTTGGCTCACAACGAGTTTTGTTTCTTATTTTAACAATGTTTTGTAGGGCTTGGTGAAGCACGTTTGGGGAGACCTTCCCTGCAGAGGGCATCAGGCAGAATGTGTGCAGGTTACACTGTAGTGTGTCACTGCTACTTCTACTTTAAACAAACATTCTGTGCCTTGCTGCACAAACTAGTTTTTGTACATACTGAGACTCCTATATTTTTGAATTGGCCTTCATAGGTTTATCATCATTTCCGTGCTACACCACTTGGGTACACTACCAGAAGTGTGTGTGAATGTGTGTGTGTGTGTGGGGGGGGGGGGGGTCTTACTATAAATCCTACATTTGGAAAAGTAATTTGGTTGTTAGAGAATAGGTGCTTGGAAGATGGCCAGCATACATGTGAGCATTAGAGTAGAGAGCAAATTGGTAAAGATGGGAGTGGAGAGGCGCAGGGACAAAGGTAGAGGTAAATGGTCGAGAAAAAGAAGCATAGAGGGGAGGTAGAGAGTGGTAATTGTAAGATGTGCAGAAAAGAGACAGAGATGTCAGGGAAAGCTGTAGATGATGGACAAAAAGAAAGGGGCCAAGGGAAAGAAATAAGGCCTGCGTTGAGGGCAAAAACAGCGGAAGAATAGAAATATAACTGTAAACAATGACATAACCTGCCCTATATCCTGAGCAAACTTGGTTGTGGGGGCCTGTTGGAAAAGGAGACAGCATCTGTGAGGCCTGCACAAATAACATGACACATTTGTCCTTCACTGGGAGCCAAACACCCTAGGGCAGCGCCTGCCTCTCAGAGGGTAGCGTTGCAGAACAGTCTGAGGCTTACTCAAGGGAGGTGGTGTGGGCTAGTAATCGCCATTTGCAGGTGTGCAAAAATAACACTGAATAATTAATTGTCCAGTCTGTACTTTGCTTTATAAAAGTAAGAGTACATTTATTAAACACACACACCACTCAATATTATACATTAATTTACAAATACACATTAGCTGATGGATTACTTTGTGACATTGCATAATATCTCCACCCCTCAAGCAGGGGGGTGGGGTCTAGTACCACCACTCCCATGTATGGACATCATCTTGCCCCCAATGCAGTGAATTGGTCTTAACCTGGAACGAGGGCCCTGCGCACTGACACCTTCCCAGTGGTGACCCCCCCATTACCTTAACAAGCATTAACCCCTTGTATGCTCATGACGGAGCTGCTCCGTCATGAGCCACCGTTGCGCTGTGCTCATGACGGAGCGGTTCCGTCATGGCCCTGCCGCCGCGCCTGCGCGGCGCGTTCTATTAAGTGGGCGGGGCCATGACGGAACCGCTCCGTCATGAGCACAGCGCAACCGCGGCTCGTGACGGAGCGGCTCCGTCACGAGCATGCGAGCGCCGCTCGGCCCCCCCCTAGCGCTGCTGCGGAATTGCCGCCGCAGCGAAGGGGTTAAATAGACTACACCTGCCTTGGTGACCCATGCCCCTGACTGAGCATCTCCTACTGACCATACAGTATGCACCTCTACATCTTAAGGGCTAATAGTCTGGGGTCTTCCCCTAAGCACATCAGCAAGAATACATGTTTACGCACACTTTAGAATGACAGCACTCAGCACATTTGGATATCATTAAAAATGCACTACAATTACAGCCCCTAAAGGCATCACAGGATTAAGTTGTAAATACTGCCAGACACCCTACCCAGAGTGTCTAGCCACTTAGCTTATGACATCACCTTACACCAATACTTCCCATTGAACATCAGTCCCTCTAAAAGAAATAACCATTATTAACTGCATTTCAGTGCAATTACACCTCTTCACCTCCAGGGAAGGCCCTTCTGAAGACATCCCCAACTCAGCCCTTCACTCCTTGATGCAATTATCAAAACTCCATCAGCTGAAGAACAAAAGTTCTAGCCCAGAAAGTGTTAACTGCAAGTTGAGCCCTGGAGGGGCTGATTCCTTTGAATCCCCAAGACACTTGGGGTGAGACTTTGCTCTTCGTGCTGTCGCGCACCCCGTCTTTACTTCTTTCGGGGGACAGCCCCCGGGACTTGACCCACCCCGGGGGCATCTCTGAGACCGGGGGCGGAGCCCCACCAGTTTCATTGTCGATCTTCTTAGGGGTCAAAGGTCGCCTACTTCCAGGGGGCATATCTCAGCCCCTGGGGGTCCTATCTGCCCCATTTTCACGTCTTCTTGCTCCTGGTGGCACTCCCCAGCCACATGGAGCACTCTCCTTCGTCCTCCGGGTTTCAAAGAGGGTGCATCCTGCAGGGAGCGGTTTTCACTGGCTCCCTGAGCCTCTTTTCTCCCTGCACAGAGGCCCCTGCTTCTGCGCACCGGTTCTGGGTTCTTCATCTGGCGCTGTTAGGGGCCTGGGGGGTAGTCAGGGGTGTCCTCCTTCCAACTGCCCATTGTGCCAGGCTCCAGCACATTTCACCTCAGCAGACCACACCACAGAGACAGCTTCTCTTCCTGTGCAAGTACTTTTTAAAAGTTGAGTAGGGGGCTGGCAGGAAGTCTCTTTGTGTCCTATCAAACAGCGAAACATCACTTCCCTGCCCCTGCTCACTCCTTCTTGTCCAGCCCCTGGGTTTGATCAAAATGGTGTTGTCCAGTGTCTCTGGCCACATGGCCTCTGAAACCCAACTCCTTCCCCCCTCACTGCCCTCACTGTGGTTAAGCTTCGTGCCTGGCACCCAGCGACAGCAGTTGATGGATTGGCTTGTAGCTCCACCTGTCTTTTCTCCTTGGAGGGAAGATATTCGCTCTGGGATGAAAAGCCATTAATCTAACCTGCCAGGGCCAGACCCCAGCCAGGGACTCAGAGAAGTATGACATTTCTGGACCCCCATGTACACCCTTGTCTGCATGTAACCAGCACGGTGTCCCATACTCCAGCTGCTGCGCAGCGGCCTAGTTAAGCCAGGGGTACACCAAAAAAAATCTCCATGCAGTCGCCTTCATTATGAATTCACTGTGGGGGAGTCCCAGATTATGAGGCTCCCCCACAGTAAAAGCTCAACAATTAGGTGCTCAAAAAGCAAAAAATCCGGGCGGCCCAAAGTGTCACATCCACCTTCTAACAGGGCCCCATTCAATATTTTTAATCCCAGGCCCAGAAACATCTGTGCCACCCTCCACTGGTCCTGGCCTATGCATGAAGAAGATCCCAATCTCAGTACCATGTTCATTCATCCAGGGCATCTGGTTAGGTGTAGAATTTGCATATCTAAGTGTATGCTTCTTTCTGATATTTCTGGTGCTTGTTTATCCATTCTCTAGGTGTATGGGTTCCCTGCATTGCAGATAGTCTGCATGGGTATGGTTAGGTACTTTAGAGATAATTTTCACATCTTTCTTTCCTCTGTTTTGTAAATGCTAAATAAGTTATGAATTCCAGTGTTGAAGTCTGACTCTCATCAAACATGGGCCCGCTACCATGGAAGGCTACATTTTAGGGTACTGCTTCTTTCAGGCATTTCATCATTTCCACTTGTGTAAGTCATAACGAGGCATGCAAATATGGCTTCCTTAATCGGGTGTCAGAATTGCATGAAAAGCTTCTGATTTTTTAGGTCGAGCCTGATGCAGCGTGCATGCGCTGATCGGCAAGGCATGCTGTATCTTGTGTATGCAGTTCAAGAACCTCCCATATTTTCAGTTGGCTTGTGGTAGTGCCCTTCTTAAATGCTTGATTTTGTTTGATAGATGAGCTTAATTACTCGAGTCTTTTGTTTATTTGGTCCCTCCTAGGTGACTGCCCTGGTTACTGTGGTGTTACACTTTTTAAAAATATATTTTAATTCCTGAGAAACTCTTTATTAGTTTGTTTTCCCTCCGCTTGTGTATTAGTGTCCGATTCACGGACGCCAGGCTTCATGTTTTGGACAGCATTTATATTATGGCCCCCTTATCTTTACTTTCCATCGCTACCTCTATTTCTAACTTTCCCCCTCCCTCCTCGCAATAGGAGCCCTCCCCCTCACCTTCCGAGCACAAACACAGCTGTAGGTTTCTTAGTACATGTGGGAGAGCTGATGCCCAGACTTTGGATGGGAAATATGCCATCAGAACAACCTAAACAATGGAAACAAAATTACAAATGCTGATCATACTAGGAAAAAATTCCCAATATGATCAGCATTTGTAATTTTGTTTCCATTGTTTAATTTAATGGCATATTTTTTGTAGGCAATGGATAGAGCTGACACTCGAACTGATTCCCTGCTCAAGAAGTTGGCAGCTCTGTAGCTTCTCAAATATGTAGCTGCCACCGAAGTACCACCAATAAGGCTGCACCAAAATGCTGCTACATGGAAGTGACTGAAGACAAAAGCAACGCAACGAAAGATTAAAGTGTAGTCCGGTCTATTGGTACGCTACCACTAGCCCATGCCAGCAAGCGGATTTGTCAGTGGAGGGAAAAAGCACTGCGGGTGGGGTGAACATATTCAGCAGCCGAGGAGAGGTGAGTGCAGGCTTCGCCTGCTTCCATTCACTGCTTCCAGGTGTTACTAATTGTCCATGCGCTTCGTGCACTTCTCTCCCCCTGCATAGTGTTGCACTCTGTACCCTATGTGCTTTCCCCTTCTCTCTGTTACACTCCTCTCCACCCCTGCACTCCTCTTCTATGCCTGATGTTACTCACCCCACTTGTGCCCTCCGTGTTGATTCCCCCTTACCTCATGTTGCTTCCGCCCTCTTCCACCTTTCTTGCGTTGCTTCCATGTACCCCAACCCTGTGTGTTTCTTCATTGTCCCCATGCCACCTCCCCTGAGCCTTCTGTGCCCTATGACGCATGCGCTCCCCTATGTCCCCATTGCTTCAGTCCGAAGTTGCTTACGCTGCACTGTCCTCCTGCTTTTAATAAAACATTTGTTTTCAAATGCTGCCGCATCTTTCTTAGTGTTGTCAGTCTGTTGCCCACGTCTACTTGTAGATCTTCCTTTTCGTCACTGATTGTGTTGCATGAAGTCCTCTGAGCTTGGCAAACTATCATATCTGGCTTTTGACCTCCACACTAACAAGGTTGTTTCGTCAGCATTCTTTATTTTGAAAAAAATTAAGAAATTACTACCTTATCTCCCTGCCTCAGCTGGGAAGACTCTGGTCTCCACCTTAGTCTTCTCTAAAATAGACTATGGGAACGCTCTCTTTCTTCATACCCAGAAGCGTGTCATAACTAAGCTGCAATCCATCCAGAATGCGGCTGCCAGGATCCTTCTAAACATTCCTCACCGCAAATCCACCACTCTTGGCATTTGTCAGCTCCACTGGTTGAGAGTTGAGAGCCGCATTAAATTTAAGGCCCTCTGCATTGCATATAAGGCAGTACATGGCATAGGACCTAGGTTTCTGACCGAAGCTTTTCAGCTGTATACTCCCAGAAGGCAATTAAGATCGGCCAACACCAGTCTCCTCCCTGTGCCACGCACAAGAACGGCCACCTGGGGAGACAGGCGCTTCCTTGTGGCCACTCCAAAACTTTGGAATCTTTTGCCACTGGCCATCAAAATTGCCCCGAACCTGATGAGCTCCGCAGGCTCTTAAAAACATGGTTGTTTAACCAGTAAGAGGATGGCTGACTCCAGTAGCTCTATAGCGCCGAGACACCCCAGGGTATTTGTTGCGCTATAAAAATTACGTAAATAAAAATAAATAAATAAATAAATAAAATAAATATCTAATCTTTGGGAAAGGTCAGACTTCTATTTGATTGCTAAGGCTGCTACAGGCATGGTTTTCTTGATGGAATTTGTACTCCGGCTGTTTCCATTCTGAAATCAGGCCTACAAATTCCATAATGCATCATAAAAAAAGGTGATGCCTTCGCTAAGCGGTGTTATTTTATATGCACATATGGCAGTTTAAAGCATGCACATGCCTACAAAAGGGCCCAGCCTGTCGGTCGAGCAGAAAGGCAGGGAGTGTTTATCCCTTTAAACTGCCCTTGCAGCGCACAAGGGTTGGTTGATGTCATTGCTACGGCCCTCTTGAAGAGGGAAATCCTGATGGTATGACGAGTGTGCCCTGGCCTTTGAAGGCGGTGCTGGCTCATATGGCCAGTTATGCCATCCTTCGTTTGTTAGCGTGAAAAATGAGGTGATCAGATTGATCTGAGCATGTGCGGGCCCTCTCCACCCCCTCACCAATGAAGCTTGCGTCTCACTACTCTTTACGAATGCAAGCAAATGCCAGATTAGATGGTTCTATTAAATATCACCCGCACCTATTTCTTTCCTTGTTCACCCTCACCCAACCTTCACTCCTTCTCCATCGGCTGTGTGTGGTCTACAGTCTTGCATCCGTTTATTTTCAAACATGCTTACAATACTGGACATACATGGTGAATATTTTTTGCTTTGTGATAGGTCTCTTTTCATAATAATTTGTGTTTTTCAATTTTTTCTTGCCTCTCAAAGGCTGATCATTCTTTCTGACCTACCGCTGTCATCCATGCTACAGTCAATCGTCTCACACAGAATGCCCTGCAAGTAGGGAGACGTCACAGCCAAGTGTCACTTGACTGAAAGGCGGTTAAGAGAATGGTTTCCACCTTTCTGCTTGTGCTCTCAATGTGAGAAGCTCATCCTGAATCTTTTAAGCTTCTGGTGCGCAGAAGTCTTCAACACCACTAAATACAACAATATGCACTGCTTTCCTAGTTCACTTAGGGCCATATGTGTCAAGCAAAATTGCATTCGCAAACGCCGAAATTCGCAGAATTTCAGCGTTTACGAATGCAATTTTGCCAAATGGTATGTATTAAGGCAAAATAAGGAATCGCTAAATTTACGATTCCTTATTTTGCGATTGCATTTAAGGAATCGCAAATTTGGCGATTTCTTAAATGCAATGTAAGAAGCACCAAAAAAGTGCAATTTGGCCTTAAGGAATCGCAAATTACCACCAACTTCAAGTTGGTGGTAATTTGCGATTTCTTTGAAAAATTCACTTTTTTGCATTTTTCAAAGTGCAATGTTAGGGCATGTATGTGCGCCACATGTGCACTCATGCTTATTTCAGGGGTGAATAGGGAGTCCTTTGGACACCCCTGCACCCTTGAAATTGCATTCTCAATCTGCGATCCGCTAATTGCTAATCGCAAATTGAGAATGTATTCCCAGTCATTCCTATGGGCCTCTAGGGCCATAGGAATGAATGGTGAGGTATTCCTTAATTGCGAATTGCAATTTGCGATTCGCAATTAAGGAATATGTAGGATTCGCAAAATGTATTGCAAATCCTACATGCATACCATTTTGCGATTCTCAAATAGCAATTCGTAAAAAATCCCTATTTGAGAATTGCAAAGTGACTTCTTGATACATATGGCCCTTAGTCAAGAAAGAACTTCAGCAGTATGTTCTGTTAGTTCTGGAGATTTAGAACGCCAGCAGCATTGCATGTTTTCCCCTTAATAGATGCAGATTAAGACTCAGCATGTAAGATGTTATCTGGAAGGTCTCAGTTTATTGACTATTAGTAGTTTCTGCTTGAATGTTGCCTTTTCTTATAGGGTTATTAGTGACAGGAGACATTTGGCCTAGTTAAATGTGTTTTATTACTTTATGGATTATCTCGCGGATTGACTTCGAAAGGCATCAGTTAATGGTTTGACTGAGTATGATGTTCAACAAGTTTGCATCTGGTAACAGGCTAGGGTATAAATGGTTCCACCCTCAAGTCTCTCAGCAGAGTTAATAATTAGAATCTCTGATTATCCACTTGGCGTGCTCTGCTATTTTGGGATGTCCACAAAACTTGTGCTTTTCACAGTGCTTAAGAATGCTTAAAAATGCCAATAATCACAATTGAAAGTAAGCACCATAGAGCGGGTTTAGCAGTCGCATGTAACATCATTCTCATGGTTATATTTTACTGTAAAGAAAAGGTATACTTCAGTTATAGAAAAAAATATGAATTACTTGAAGTTTAACAGTACTTTGCTTGCATTTCGTGTTATGAAGATATGCTGTCCATTGCATTTTACAAGTATATTATTTTCATCTGCATTTGGAACTTCCCAACACATATTGTGCCTAACTGCATACAGTACGTAGCATTTCTCATGGCGAAAAGCTTAGTTTAATTACAATTAGAACTACAATTAACAAAAGGTAAATAAGACATCACATTATTGTATAGGATTTTGATAGTTTACGACTTTAATGTTGTATGTACCTGACAAAACCCCTCTAAAACTAAAACCACTTAACTAAGTTTACCCCATCTTCATATAATAGTTATGCCATTTTGACTGTTTGAGGCACTTACTTAGACTTGCCAGTTTAGGGACACCGCCACAACGTTTTCAGAGATAAGATGGGAAATAGCAGTACCAGTGATTTATAGTCCCTGTTGACCTGTGTGGCGCACTAAATCACATTGAAAATATGGTTGTCATTTTTACGATCCTACGCATGGAGGTACCTGAACATCTACATAACCATGCCATTTTCATGTTTTCTTTGTGCTTAGTAACCATTCCGCTAACTCTCTTCCTTTTTAGGTCTCGCTGAAGCAATGTGTAAGCATTGCTGCGAGATTCTAGTAAGCAGTACAAAAAGTCTGCCAAAACTGCGGATTAGACACAGTTCATGTGATCTATGCGCGTGCACGCCATCGCCACCATTTGTCTGTGCCTCGCATCCGACTTCAAAGGCTGCCACTCCCCCCCAATCAGACTTCATAGGCTGCCGCTCCTCCGCCCCCCGCATCAGACTTCATAGGATTGCGCTCGCGCTCCTGCTCCACCGCCCCTCCCCGCCACAGCAATGCCGAGAGCTTGTTTCTGGACGAAAGTGAAAGCCTACCGTGCTTGTTTACAGTAGCCTTGCTCCTCGAATGCTGTTGCTGTGTTGCCATCTCTCTAGGGACACGCAGCTGGAAAACACTTGACTTGCTAGCTGCAATGCTACATCTGCTATGCTTTGCCTCTAGACACGTTGATCCCTCGCAGACTGTGCTGACTCTGCCCCTCCTGATTCTGAAACTGACCAATGCAGTCACCGCCAGTCTCTTCTCTCTGTCTTATGATGTCTGCCCTGACACCATTTACTTCGGACCCTCACCCTCACACCTCCTCACCCTCACACACCTTCACATCTTCTCACCCTCACACACCCTCATTTACCCTCACTCACCCTCACACCCCACTCACCCTCACACCCTCACCATCTCACCCTCACACACCCTCACTCACCCTCACACCCTCACCCACCCTCACCCACCCTCACACCCTCACCCTCACCCCCTCACCCCCTCACCCTCACAACCCTGTCACCCTCACTCACCCTCACCCCTCACACCCCCACACCCTCACACTCCCTCACCTTCACCCTCACACCCCCTCACCCTCACACCCCCTCACCCTCACACACCCCTCACCCTCACACACCCCTCACCCTCACTCACCCTCTCACCCACCCTCACACCCTCACCCACCCTCACATACCCTCACATACCCTCACCCACCCTCACACCCTCACCCACCCTCACCCACCCTCACACACCCTCACACCCTCACCCTCACACCTTCTCACCCTCACACACCCTCACTCCCCCTCACACACACTCACACACCCTCACCCTCACAACCCTCTCACCCTCACTAACCCTCACCCCCTCGCACCCCCACACACCCTCACAACCCTCACCCTCACACCCCCCTCACCCTCACAGCCCCACACCCTCACAGCCCCACACCCTCACACCCTCTCACCCTCACACACCCTCACACATCATCACTCACCCTCACCCACCCTCACAAACCCTCACTCACCCTCACACCCTCACCCCCCTCACTCACACTCACCCCCTCACACCCCCTCACCCTCACCCCCTCACCCTCACCCTCATCCCCTCACCCTCACACACCTCGTCTCCCTCACACCCCCTCACTCTCATACACCCTCACCCTCACACACCCTCACCCTCACCCTCACTCACCCTCTCACCCTCACACACTCTCTCACCCTCACACCCCCTCACCCTCACTCACCCTCTCACCCTCACACCCCCTCACCCTCACACCCCCTCACACTCACACACCCTTACCCTCACACACCATCACACACCCTCACGCACCCTCACACTCCCTCACTCACCCTCACACACCCTCACCCTCAAATCCCCTCACTCTCACACCCCTCAGCCTCACACGCCCCACCCCCTCTCACCCTCGCACACCCTCACTCACCCTCACACCCTCACCCTCACTTCCCCTCACACCCCCTCATCCTCACATCCCCTCACCCTCACACCCCCTCACCCACCATCACCTTCACACACCCTCACCCTCACACACCCTCACACCCCCTCACCCTCCCTCACCCTCACTCACCCTCACACACACACTCACACACCCTCACCAGCATAGCATAACAAAACATAGCATAGGATAGCAAAACAAAACATAGCATAACAAAACAAAACATATCATAGCAAAACACAACAAAGCATAGCATAGCATAACAAAATACAACAAAACATAGCATAATAAAACATAGCATAACAAAACAAAGCATAGCATAACATAACAAAGCATAGCAAAACAAAACGTAGCATAGTAAAACAAAACATAGCATAGCATAACATAACACAACAACACATAGCAGAACAAAACATAGCATAACATATCAAAACATAGCAGAACATAAAACAAAGTATATCACAACAAAACATAGCATAATAAAACATAGCAACACACAACAAAACATAGCATAACAAAACATAATAAAACATAGCATACATAACAAAACATAGAATTGCAAAGCATAGCAAAACATAGCATAGCATAGCATTACAAAACACAAAACATAGCATAGCATTACAAAAAACAACATAGCATAACATAACAAAACAAAGCTTAGCATAATAAACCATAGCATTACAAAGCATAGCATAGCATAACAAAACATAGCATAACAAAACATAGCATAGCACAAAACAAAGCATAGCATAATGAAACACAGCAAAACATAACGTAGCATAACAAAGTATAGCAAAACACAACAAAACATAGCATAGCATAACAAAACACAACAAAACATAGCATGACATAACAAAACAAAGCATAGGATAGCAAAACTAAACATAGCATAGCATAACAAAACAAAACAAAGCATAAGATAGCAAAACAAAACATAGCATAGCATAACAAAACATAGCATAACATAACAAAACATAGCATGACAAAACACAACACATAGCAGAACAAAACATAGCATAACATAACAAAACATAGCATAACATAACATACAACAAAGCATAGCATAACAAAACATAGCAAAACACTACAAAACATAGCATGGCATAACAAAACTCAACAAAACATAGCAAAACACAAAAAAACATAGCATAGCATAACAAAACACAACAAAAGATAGCATACATAACAAAACATAGCATTGCAAAGCATAGCAACACATGGCATAGCATAGCATAGCAACACACACCAAAACATAGCATAGCATAACAAAACACAACAAAACATAGCATAGCATAACAAAACAAAGCTTAGGATAGCAAAACTAAACATAGCATAGCACAACAAAACAAAGGAAAAAAACATAGCATAGTAAAACAAAACATAGCATAGCACAACAAAACATAGCAGAACAAAACATAGAATAGCTTAACAAAACATAGCATAACATAACATAAAACAAAGCATAGCATAACAAAACATAGCATTAAAAACATAGCACAACATAGCATAGCATAACAAAACACAACATAACATAGCATACATAACAAAACAGCATTGCAGGGCATGGCAAAACATAGCACAGCATAGCATTACAAAACACAACAAACATAGCATAGCATAACAAAACACAACATAGCATAGCATAACAAAACAAAGCTTAGCATAACAAAACATAGCATAGCAAAGCATAGCATAGCATAACAAAACATAGCATAGCAAAACAAAGCATAGCATAATAAAACACAACAAAACATAGCATAGCATAACAAAGCATAGCAAAACACAACAAAACATAGCATAACATAACAAAACAAAGCATAGGATAGCAAAACAAAACATAGCATAGCATAACAAAACATAGCATAACAAAACATAGCATAACAAAACACAACACATAGCATAACAAAACAGCAAAACACATAACAAAACACAACAAAACATAGCACAGCAAAACAAAACATATAATAGCATAGCAAAACAAAGCATATCAAACACAACAAAGCATAGCATAGCATAACAAAACACAGCATAGCAAAACAAAGCATAAAATAATAAAACACAACAAAATATAGTATAGCATAACAAAACATAGCATAGCATAACAAAGCACAGCATAGCAAAACATAGCATAGCATAGCAAAACATAGCATAGCATAACAAATCACAGCATAGCATAGCATAACAAATCAAAGCATAGGATAGCAAAATATAGCATAGCATAACAAAACAAAACATAGGATAGCAAAACAAAACATAGCATAGCATACAGCATCTCTCCGCACCACCACAGTATCACTCAGGGGCACCACAACATCACTATGCGCTACCACAGCAACACTAAACGCCACAGCATCACTCGTTCGCCATCACAACATCACTCAGCGCCACCACAGCATCAATCTGTGCAACCATTCAACAACATCTGGTTCAAATATGTCCTCTCAATGTTTCAAGCTTTATTACAAATGTAACAAAAAGATGTTAATATTTCACTCCTGTTCTCGGATTATCGTCACAATAAAATACACTGAACATAATCTTCACAAGTTATTTACAAATCTTTAAGCTATTGCCATTATAAATTACAATAACTTTTATTTAAGTATTAATTATTGAAAAAAAATTAAAAGCCATTGATATTTGTAATATCAATACATGTAAGTCACGTTAATACAACACATATTGCATTACAAATGCTATAGGTGTCACATTTGCGAAAGTTAGAACTATTGGCATTGTAAATGACAAAGCTATTAATTTCGCTATTTTCAAAAACAAAATATGAATAAAAAATGTGTCATTTACAATACCAATAGCTCAAACTTTCTTAATGCGAGACCTATAGCATTGCAAATGCTTGTTTTGCCTTCTGATCTCCCCATTTATGTTACTCTTGTTGTCCCTTTGTGCCTCTTATATTTAGTTGCCTTTAAATCTCCAAAACATGTTTTCGTGTTTCTGATCTTGTTTTTATATTGCATACTTTCAGTGTGATATCTTACATCTGTTTTGTACTCCTTTTTCATTTTTCATCCTGCCAGTCTTTGATTTAATTGCAACCCTAGCCATCAAGTCTAGCTGCCTTTCATTATCATCTGCTGTTAATATTGGCTTTGTGGGCAAGCTACTCTTTGACAGTGTCGAGTCTTTAGGTCGAGCCTAGGCAGCGCACATGCACTATCTGGAAGACCTGCTGTAATCCCTGTACGGAGTGGAGTCCTGCCTGCTGCTTGCCATTGGTTCCCTCCTGCATTGCTCTTCTTTCCTCACTCCTTCTTGGTGGGTGCTCCCAATACATAATTTCCATTTTATGCCGAGCGGCACATGCCAACTACAGTTTACTTACGCAGTGGGTAGTTAAATGTTCCTTTAGGGACAACTTCTTTTATTTCCTGTCAATAATTCACTGTAGCTCCTCCTTCACGGGCTGCCGCATGCATACGTTTTTTGTACCCATACACCTCATTTTGTTATAGCAGAGCACCCACTTTCATGTGGGCTGCCATGCACATAACTTTTATATAGATTGACGCTGTGCTTTATTTCAGCATTGCGCCCGCTTTCATGTTTGCAACACAGGCCGCGCTTTGTTTCAGCATGGTGCCCACTTTAAGTTTACAATCCCAATAACTCTAAGTCTCACAAATGCGAGAGATATTGCATTGCAAATGCTTGTTGCTTTTTATGTGGGGAAAGAGCTTACTGAATCTGGCTCTGAGTAACATTTCACTGTAAATGTTCAACAGTGAAATAATGAGTGTGTTAAAGTGTTTTTCTACCTTTTCTTTTGTTCAGAACCTGATGAAAATATGTTAACATAAAAACATGCTACTACTAATGCTGTACAGAAACTTAGCAATGATCAATGTGTTATTTTTTCAGGATCACGAAGGTCAAAATGATATAATAGCTTCTGAAGGTTGTATCTGTTTTCCTATCCACAAACCTCTTTTGATATATTAAAAATTATTTGCAGAATGTCAAGCAGGGCGCTCTTAAAAGTTATGAACATCAAAGGCTGAAACATCTTTTTTTTAAAAAAAATATTTGTAGTCCTCATGCATGCCACCAGAACAGATAATCTCTAGATGGGGTCCCTATGCACCTTCCACACAAACATATTCAATAGCCACCCCGTATATCTGTGCCGGGCAGACAGAGTTCGCCCAGAGGTAAGGCTGTCGCCTGGTCCCACTCCCGTTCACCAGACCACAAGTTACTAGGGAGGACCGGACAACAATCCTCTGGCATAATCATAGGACCGGTGTTAGTTCTTCGTCCAGGTCTCTAAAGCTGTCCAGATCTTATTGACACTAGATTCATCGCAGGCCATATCTGACTGGCTAGTCATAATGATGTTTTTAAGACAATTGCAAATGTGGGTTGAGCCTCAAATTTCCATGCCCTATAAATTTCCCTTCTGGCAATAACTGTTACGTAAAATATAAATTTTGAAGCAGGGGTACTCATACAGTAGTCCGACAGTAGACCAAAGAAAACTAATTGAGTGCTAACTTCAATTGATCTTAATAGAACCTCCTCCAAGAAGCCACATACCTCAGACCAATATGGAGCAATCTTTGGGCAACCCATGAACATATGTTGGTCGTCTGCAGCCTTGTGCTTATATCTGGGGCAGTAGTATATCCTTGTGGTCACCTAGGATAGTTTACCCGGAGTCCAGTACACGCTATAAGCAGTATAGAGATGGTTCCTCCTAAGATTCGCTGGTTTTACCACTGTCTGGGACGTAATAAAGGAGTCACACCAGATTTTCCGTACCTCTTCTCGGTTGTCTGAAAGAGCATTACCCCAAAGATTCTCCAACTCGGAGTCCAAGAAGTCCACTGCTCCAATGAGGCCCCTGTACCTGAAAGAAACCTCACGTTTCTATAGGCCCGCTCTGGAAATAGAATCAACCAACATACTATCTTCTTCATTACCCCAGGATTGTGCTGCGCACCAAGCCAAGAGCTGGTAAAACTTAAATCTTGTTAGAGTCCCATTTGTCAGATTAGAGAGGGACTCCCAGTTCATGAGCTGTGAGTTTTGACAGAGGTCACCCCACACAGCAATACCAGCTAATTTGAGCGGCTGACACAATTGATCCAGGAAGCAGTCAGGAGTGCCAGCGGAGTCCCAAATTGGAGCCTGTGAAGTGTAACACGATATCCCCAGAACTCTCCTGATATATCCCCAGTTCTTAAGAGCAGCCAGCAAGATCTTAAGGCGGACTTTTCTGTAAAATTTGGGGTCACCAAAAAGGAAGAATTCCTGTCCCTGCGGCACATCGTGTAGCATTGCCCGAAATAAGAGACCCTGCGAGGAAGAATCTAATTTATTGGCTAATATTCTAAAATTCTTAAAATGGAAGGCATGACAGTAAGAAAGTAAATCAGGTAAGGCCAAACCTCCAATCTTCAACCCTCTCCTTAATTTCTTCCAGGCTATTCTGGGGTTTTTTGTAGCCCATATGAAGGAACCGATCTTCCCTTGGAGACTAGCAATATCCTTAGAATTAAAAGGTAGTGGGATTGTATTGAACAGAAAGGTTATTTTGGGCAAAATCGTAATTTTTACGAGATTAACTCTCCCATAAATATTCAGCGGTAGACTCCCCCATCTCAGTAATAACTTGCAGACCTCCTTATATACCTTCTCCCAGCTGATCTTAGGCATATCTATCAATTTCTGGATTAAATGAATCCCTAGGTATCTCATCTGCTCCCTTGCCCCCTGTATAGGGCCTGAACTGTTCCACCCGATTAATTCGTTTTTTTCTCTGTTGATCTTTTAAGCAGAGATTTTACCAAATTCCTCAGCCAGTTCGAATAACCGGGGAATTGCATCAATATGATTTGAGGTGTATAGAAGAAGGTCATCTGCATATAGAGTGGTCTTAAGCTCCAAATCCGCAATTTTAAAGGGTATGATGATATGATGCATTCTAAGTGCACATACAAAGGGTTCAATATATACATTAAATAATAGGGGGGACAGGGGACAACCCTACCTGGTGTCTCTGAGAATACTAAACCACTCCGTTAGGGCACCATTAACTAGAACTTTTGCCCTAGGATTCAAATATAGAGATCTAACAGCTCCAGTGAAATTAAGTGGGAAACCAAACTTATTCATAGTCTCCCAAAGATACTCCCAGTTAACCTGATCAAACGCCTTAGCGGCATCAATTGCGACGATGGTAAGTGGCAACTTTTTTTCCTCCGCAAAGTCGATTGCTCCAATTACCTGAAAAGTAAGCTCATTGAGCTGCCTCCCTGGTATAAACCCTCTCTGATCATGTTGTATGGTTGTTTTAATAATTCTGGCCATCCTGGTGGCCAATATCCCTGAGAAAATCTTTAAATCAGAGTTTAATAACGAAATTGGTCTGTACGTTTCGATTTTTTGAAGATCTTTATTTTGTTTAGGAATCAATGATACAGTCGCTTCAGAACAAGATGGGGGATACATTCACCGTGTATGAATATTTTATTAAAAAGTACTTTTAATACCGCCACAACCCTCTCTAGAAGGCCTAAATAGACTTCAATTGGTAATCCGTCGGGGCCAGCGGCTTTGCCCCGACTCATTTTCCTCATTTGTTCTCTAATTTCCCCCTACGAGATGCCAGTAGCTAGATATTCCTTATCAGATTCAGACAATTGAGGTAGATCCCTAAGGTCCAACCAAGCCCTAACTTCGTCTGGTCCGTAAGTAATATCCTCTTGATATAGGCCCTGCATTAATGACCTAGCCTCCTCTCTGATTTTTTTCATCATCTTCTAGTAACAGGACCCCTGACCCCCTTTGTATCAAACTCTTAATATTGTTTCTCACCCTTTCTGTTCTTTATTTCCACGCCAGGAGGGAGCCACATTTTTCGCCATAGGCGAAGTTCTGTAGTTTGCTGGCATCCCACCTATCCTTCATAATTTTATCCATTCTAGCATTAAAATCAGCTTGTAGACTCACCAATTCCTTCTCCAACTGAGGGATAAGTCCCCTAGCCGTCAGGGCTGCTTGTTGCAACTCCAACTCTTTCTCCTTAATACTCTTAAGGCCCGCTATTTCTCTTTCTTTACTAGTTTTCCTCTTATGGGTTATAAGAGAACTCAGAAGCCCCCTCAGATATGCTTTAAGGGTCTGATTTCTTTCCTAGTTGCAGTGTCCAGGTATCATAAGCATAGAACCTGAGCAAGAGAAGCGGCTTTAACTTGTAAAGAAATTACACAGGCTGGGAGAAGTTTCATGATTTCATCAACGCGGCTTGTGCAGGTAAGAGTGGTAGGGTGGGGAGGATGGGTGGTGGGGGATTTCGACGGTCGTCTGTCGAATCCCCCCCGCCCCCAACTCGGTACCACCGCTCTTACCTGCACGTGCCACGGCTATCAAAGAAAGGTGGTGGGTCAGAGAGGACATTCCAGGATTTGACAAGATTTGTTGCAACTGGTGTATGTCTAAATGAGGAGGCAATGATTGAAAAAAAAGTTGACCTTTGGCAGGCAATTTCAACTGTATATCTTATTAGTTGTCAGTTCTGCAGACAGATATAGTGCTTCAACTATAAGAGACCTAGGGCCATATGTACAATAAGACTGGCTAGAAATTGTGAAGTGACTTTGTATGCCCGTTCTTGAATTTTGTGAAGTGTCTTTTGTGCTGATTGGTCATCAAAATCTGTCTTGGTAGGGGATCCCACAGTGACCTGCTTAATGATTATTAATGAGGAAGCAGGTCGCTATTTGTGACCCTTCGTCATTAGCAGCAAACACAGAGATGGTGGTCTGCAAGAAACAGAAGACCGATACCATCCCCAACAAGCATTTGCAATGCAATCGGTCTCGCATTTGTCAAAGTATGAGCTATTGGTGTTGTAAATAATATTGGATTTTTTTTTGGAGTGCTTTATACTGAGAGTCCAAGTCATTTACAAACTTTCACTATGACTACAAATTATTCCAGGCGTATGCCTCACATTTTAGGTTTATGTGTCATATGAATACAAAATAAAAGCTGCAGACCAGTTTAGTTAAGGTTTGAACTCCGACCGTATACGTAGGGGCTTAACCCCTTCCATGCTCATGACGAGGTCAGCTCATCATGCAGCACAGTGCTTGTGTGCTTATGACGAGCTGAGCTCGTCATGAACAAGGGGATTCAAGGGGGTTCAGCATCCAGGGAGAATTGCTGTAGCATTGAAGGTGTTAAGACCAGGAGTCCGGTTGAATGGAAAAGAATAGTCCTCTGAAAGTGATGGCATCGGAGCAGTGACATATTCAAAGCTAGAGTACTGTCCGGGTGGCTGAAGTCAGTTTTATGCACCAAACACTATTCAACTGTTTGCTAGAGCCAGGTTGAAAGCACCCGGCCTGAAATCTAGAATAAATCTGGTGCTGCGCCACGCTGAACATCTCTGAAATGCTTAAAAAATAAATGTAACCACGCAAAGTGTGTGAAAGTTTAAATAAAGAAAAATAACAGTGTACAATGCTTGTGCAGAACACACAATGACTACTGAGCTTCCCCAAAATGTTTTAAAACTTTTTTAATGTGTCCCTCTCTAAAGAACTACACAGTGTCCCTCACTTAAGCACTGCATGGAGAGGGTCTCACTAAAGCACTGCACAGTGTCCCCCACTGAACCACTGCACACTGTTGCAAGGTGTCCCTTAGTAAAGCACCACGCAGTGACCCTCACTAAAGTTCTGCTCACTGTCCCTAGTTAAAGCACTGCACGCTAAATCACTGCACGGACTGTCTCTCATTAAAGTACTGCATAAGAGGCTCTCACTAAAGCACAAGCACTTCACAGAGTCCCCTTACTAAAGCACTGCACAACGTCCCTCACTAAATGACTACACGGTGTCCTCAATAACTTGATAAGTCAGTTTCATGCACCAAACACTGTTCAATAGAAGGGTGGCTCGCTAGAGCCCCATTCAAAGCACCCGCCTGGAACCTGGAATAAATTTGGTATGCACTAAGCATCTCCAAAATTAAAAAAATAAACTAAAAGTAACATTGCTTGTAGTGTGGAAAAGTGTCAGTAGGGAAAAATTACATCTCGCGACGCGTGCGCAGAACCCGCGTCAGCCGTGAAGTGCAAGCACTGGTAAATGATTTGGCCGGGAACCTTTTAGCCTGAGTGAAATTAAAATAACACGCAGAGGCAGGACAACAGAAAGAAAAGAGTGCTCCCAAAGTATCATAAATGAATATGAAGAGTAAGAGCACATGTAATAGGGCAGTCCTCTTGGGAGGTTACAAAAGTAGAAAAGGAGGGGCTACTACGCATATAAACCAATGAAAAACAGGCATTTAGGAAGGACAGTAATATGAGCCAATTAAAAAAAATTGATGGTGCTTAAAGCCCATACTGTAGATACAGGATGTCTCAAAGAGACAGCGCGTGTGCTGCCTAGGCAAGTCATAAAGAGAAACCTTTTTAAAAAAATGTTTTTTAAAAAAAGCAGAAGAGTTTTTTAAAGGAATGGGTGCTGCTTTAAAAGACATATTCTTGCTTGGAGAGCAACAGACAGATATGTGTGTCCTCGACTACTGCATACTCCCCTGAGTGCTGACATAATTCCTAAAGGGATCCCAAAAGTGTCAGTAACTAATCAATGATTTGCAACCACAATTGCGCTCACAATCCATTGATACATAGAAGGCTGGACCTGAATTAGGAAAGAATGTCTTCTTCATGCCCCTTCCTAACTGCGATTCGGTAAAGATAGCTAAACTCATTTTGCGAAATGTGGATTTAGAACATTGTAAAAGGCCATTTGCATTTGGAAACCCTGTGAATTTGAGAATTGAAGGGTTTGCTAACAAAAATGGTTTGGAGCATCTGACCCCTAGCATGGTAATAAGGCACAGTGATGTAGCTCAAGATTGCTCACTCCAGAACTTGTTAATGCACAATATTTTGTGCTGTGCTATACCATGACATGGCATCTTATGCAGCAGTATGGTATTATATGCTGGCATGGAAAGTGTAATATAGGATGATATGGTTTGGTATGTTAAGCTATATTATACTATGTTATGCTGTGCTTTGCTATACAATGCTATGTGTTAGATTATGCTCTGTTAGCCTATACTGCTATGTTATGTAATGGCAGGTGACACATCTCACTTTCCCGTCCGTTTTTTAACAGCAATGTTTGTTAACAGTGTGAGTAAAAGTACTAGCAAAATTACTTGTTGCTGTTCTTGGCTACTCACTCATTGAAGAAACAAGAACTGAAGACTCACAGAGCAACCATTTAATGAGGACAATTGCCTTAGGATCTTACTGTTTGCATTTTTGACTGGATTTAGAATGATAAACCACATATAATGGTGTAATATTTGGAAAATAATTTTGGAATTATGCAAAAAAAATCTGTAAATTCTATTATTTAATTGCAAAACATCATAGAACACAGTCACCTCGAAAAGATGAGCACGGCTCAATGCATGGTGTCTCCCTTTACTTCCGCATTGTCCTTTGGCATACCAAAAACAGGCATCAGATGGGGAAGCATATTCCGTCTTTAAATGAGCTTGTATTTTTATCTATTTATTTAATTTTATGCGTTTTTATATAGCGCAGACTTTACCCGAAGGTGTCAGAGCGCTTTACAATAGGAACAGTAGTGAAACATGAGGAGAAAATTGCAAGTGAGCACGTTACAAAAGCAAACGTTCCGTTGAATGAGGCGATAGTGACAATTGTGCATGTATCAAGAGCATGCAGAGTCTGTGGAATCAGGGAGCTCGTGGCCCCTGAGTGGGCTTGCTAAAGATATCACCTGTCCACGTTCTGCGGCCTCACATCTGGGCTGCCGTCTCCCTTCGCTTTAGAGGTCAATTGATGGGGTCAGAATACTTCAATCTGGGAGGACTCAGACTCTCCCTAATTAACCTCCCGACGTAAACAAGTGTGAAGTCCCTCCTACGCTCCAGCTGCTTCTTTGATAGCACCATTTGCATTATTTTTTGTTATTCATCTGTATTGTTTCGCATTAGATTGGAGCCTAACCTATGCGGTGAAGTGATCTGCATTGATTGAGTTCTTGAGATCCCATAGTATCATTTCCTTCCCCTTCTTGTATACATATATCCTTGGGACATCTTAACCCTCCCCCGCCGGGTCGGGTTTCTCAATGGTAAACCGGAAGCACTTGATTGAAGTGTTCCTGTGTGTCAGTGGGGTCGTATTACCACATGAATGGTTTCCTAATGTCGAAAGAGTCTGTGGCTACGTTTCTCCTCAATTTCCTTCCTTGTGTTGTTCACCCTGCTCCCTTTCTTCCTTCGTTCTTTGGCTCCATCCTTTCTTCCTTCTTCCTTGTCCTTAGATAATTCGCTGAGCCAGCGCCATACTGGTTATTTAAATCAGTATGTATAACCACACATGTATTTCCACACTCTTTTCGGGTCTCTTGCACCACCTATCACTTTTGAGAATCCAATTATTGTATTAAAAGCATAATCAAGTTGGCTACATAATGGAGTACACGCCCACAGTTACTTCCAACACTTTGCACTGGCACTTCTTGGGCTGCCTTGTCCTACAGCTAATTTCGAACTGTCCTGAACTAGAGTCTCATAATTTTCACAATTTTGCAGTAAAACGATCAAAGAGGTACTAACTTAATTTCGACATCATTGTTGAAGTGCAGCTTATCTTGTACCTCGTACATCTCTCCAGAGATGTGGCCTAACGACCAGAGCTGCCAATTTAGGAACTTGGGAAGCAGGTTTAGATCCCGGCATCAGCTCAACATCCTGTGATTAATTAATCTTTCTGTGGCTTATTTTTTTTCCCCTTTTTGTCAAGTAATCTACTGCTTTTGTAAAGCACTTTAATGCTCTTGGGCCATGTTTGCACTATATAAAAAATGTAACAAAGAAACCCCATGCACTAGATTAGTAAGAAGGCAGCCCGTCTGCTTCTTTGTCGCCTCACATCTCTGAGCACCTGAATTCTCCTCACCGATTACTGGTGCATAAGCATATAATCTTCAAACTGTATGTACATTGTACAAAGATTTGGACAACAGCGTCATAGTACCTGTTTTTAGGTCTCGCCTGTCGATGCGCATGCGCATCGAGCAAGGCGAGAGTATTGCGAGTTATCCACTCTTTATCCACACTGCAAGGAATCGTGGCGATTCCTTGCAGTGCCCGTGACTTTTAAGGTCAATGCGCATGCGCATTAAGCTTATGCGCATGCGCATTGACCTTAAAAGTCACGGGCGCGTGCATGTCCGTCTTTGTTTACCCGCTCCGCCCCCTCCCGCCGTGTCGCCTTGCCTACTCTCTTCCACAGCCTCCCCCAGCTCCGCCCCCTCACTACTTGATTGCACGGCCGCTAGGCCGTGCCTCCCCTACTCTCCTCCCCCCTCCTCCTCTCCTCCCTTGTTGACTTTCCTGGATGAGAAACCGAGCCGCAGTCTCCACGCCTATGTCTTGTGCTTTTCAACTTCCTGTTCTCATTGTTATCGCACAATGAGGCACCCTGAGCCGTGAGCACCGCTTCTACATCAGAACCCTTACACGCTGCTCCAAACTTCGCTCTCTTGAACATAAGCCACAACCCCGAATGTTAATAAGGATGTATGACTGTGAGACACGCAGCCTCCCCCAGCTCCGCCCCCTCACTACTTGATTGCACGGCCGCTAGGCCGTGCCTCCCCTACTCTCCTCCCCCCTCCTCCTCTCCTCCCTTGTTGACTTTCCTGTATGAGAAACCGAGCCGCAGTCTCCACGCCTATGTCTTGTGCTTTTCAACTTCCTGTTCTCATTGTTATCGCACAATGAGGCACCCTGAGCCGTGAGCACCGCTTCTACATCAGAACCCTTACACGCTGCTCCAAACTTCGCTCTCTTGAACATAAGCCACAACCCCGAATGTTAATAAGGATGTATGACTGTGAGACACGCAGCCTCCCCCAGCTCCGCCCCCTCACTACTTGATTGCACGGCCGCTAGGCCGTGCCTCCCCTACTCTCCTCCCCCCTCCTCCTCTCCTCCCTTGTTGACTTTCCTGTATGAGAAACCGAGCCGCAGTCTCCACGCCTATGTCTTGTGCTTTTCAACTTCCTGTTCTCATTGTTATCGCACAATGAGGCACCCTGAGCCGTGAGCACCGCTTCTACATCAGAACCCTTACACGCTGCTCCAAACTTCGCTCTCTTGAACATAAGCCACAACCCCGAATGTTAATAAGGATGTATGACTGTGAGACACGTCAATAATAAAACACAGATAAACGCCACAGAACAAACGCATACAAATAGGGTAGACCATCTGTGCCTCCTTAACTGTGTAGCATGCTTCCCTCTCCTGGTTACAAATATTGCTTTTATCCTCCCCCTACTCTGGCCATTTGTGTCTTCTATTCCATGTGTGCCAAGTGAAAGTGCTCCAAAGCTGCCATCTGGCTACATTTCTGGTACTATGTACATTTCCTAAAAATAAGCGGTGGGCATAGGATCCTTCTACACTCTCCACCCCTTTCGAATTCTGGAGCTTGGCATTCAACACTTCTGTCTTTACAGTATGTTTAGCATACTGTAAAGACAGATTTGTAATGCCAAGGATTAAGGTATTGTATAGTGTAAAGATGTGACTGGTGGTCTGGTCTGCCTCCTGTTGTTGAGTGTCCTTTGTCTCTGTCAGTGGCGGCCATGACGCTGCTCTTGGAATGTGTGTTGCTCCCAGTGTTCTGTGCCACCATGTTGGACCAGTCCGTGTAACTCTTGCTGAGCTCTGAAGACACCTTTGTTCCTGGTGAAGTGTCACTGGGTCTTTTCCATGTGTCTGTACCTTGAAAATACATTAGTATATTAAGCTGACAGGACAAGATTCGCCAATTGTGTTTATCACCTTAATTATTTCCGAACACAGTTTTGACTAGTTCTGGCTATATGGACTAAGCCGTGATTGAGTATGGCTCAACCCAAAAAAAGCAGTTAAATTGATTACTAGTGAATGGTTCTACAATCGTATATATTTGTTGAGGAAAAAGGTATTCTGTTATAGCTACTAGTAGGACAGCCATATTGTTTCACAGGTTATTTGGAATCAGTCAAGTAATGTCGCTGCAAAAAAGAGTAATGTCCAAAACTTGTCAATAAAATGTAGACTGTGCCTTAAAACTTCTTCCCATTAACTTATTATTTTACTGTAATGTATTAATAGATATAGGAATATATGTTATTATCATTGGAAGACCTACATAGTGAAATTAGGAACAATTTAGGAATTGTGTATTGGGATCTACATCTTATATGGTTTACAAAAATCGTTTTCCTGTATTTAGAAATAGATAATGTAACGCTGTGGTTACTCGTAGGTCAGGTATCACAGTGCAGCTCTCTAGAGGCCTATTGTTACCAATTTTTTTTACATAGGCACTTAAAGGCCTTTTGCTCACCTCAGAGCAGCATTACCCACTCACCCTCAACCCCTCACCCTCACCCTCACTCACCCTCACTCACCCTCACCCACCCTCACTCACCCTCAACCCCTCACCCTCACCCTCACTCACCCTCACTCACCCTCACTCACCCTCACTCACCCTCACTCACCCTCACTCACCCTCACTCACCCTCAACCCCTCACTCACCCTCACTCTCACTCATCCTCACTCACCCTCAACCCCTCACCCTCACTCACCCTCAACCCCTCACCCTAACTCACCCTCACCCTCACTCACCCTCAACCCCTCACTCACCCTCTCACCCTCAACCCCTCAACATCAACCCCTCACCCTCACTCACCCTCACCCTCACTCACCCTCACTCACCCTCACCCTCACCCACCCTCACTCACCCTCACTCACCCTCACCCTCACTCACCCTCACCCACCCTCACCCTCACCCTCACTCACCCTCACTCACCCTCACCCTCACTCACCCTCACCCTCACTCACCCTCACCCTCACTCACCCTCACTCTCACTCACCCTCACTCACCCTCACTCACCCTCACTCACCCTCACTCACTCTCACTCACCCTCAACCCCTCACCCTCACTCACCCTCAACCCCTCACTCACCCTCACTCACCCTCACCCACCCTCACCCTCACTCACCCTCACTCACCCTCAACCCCTCACCCTCACACAGTGCAATAGGTCTCGGAGCATTTGAGTTAGAGCTTTTAGAAATGTTTATGGCTTTTTTTTTTAATTCTTTAGCATTGGCTACAGGAAACAAAAATGCTAAAGATTTACAAAAAAACCCATAAACAATTCTAAAAGCACTAACTCTAATGCTGCGAGACCTATTGCATTTCCAATGCTTGTTTCTCAAACTGCAGTTTACATGGCAACACATTTTCTAATATCTTTTCTACCACCCTTTCAGTGCTATATTCTATCCGTTTGGTGAGACTACAGGGGCATTATTTTTATTTACCTGCTAAACAATGGAATATGGTCCTCTCTTTCTAAAAGCCACTTTTACTCGTCTTGTCTTTCCAAGAACCATAATGGCATTTCTCTTTAGATCTTGTTTGCTCGGTATAAATGCTGGTAATGGTGAACAACACTTACAACGCAACTTTTACATCGCAGAGCCTTTACAATGCAACCATTGCAACGCAAACTATTACAACGCATTGCTCTGGGGGGCGCTCTAGGATAGGGAATAGGTTAATTTACTATCCAATAACCTTCCCTAGTGTCCACGGGGACTGGAGTTGGAATAGTAAATTAAACTATTCACTATCCAGTGCCCCAAAGCACTATGCGTTGTAATGGACTGCGTTGTAATAATTGCGTTGTAAAGGCATGCAATGTAAATGCATGCGTTGTAACGTCAGACATCCGCTGGTAATTGATTGACTCCTTCATAATTTATGGTTGTCATCTGCTGTAAAATGGCGCCACACACCCTTTTAGCACTACCCAAAAATATCAATGCCTGACACTCCATGCCTTCAGTTCTCCAGGACCTATAGGTGATCCATCTACATTTCGACCCTCTAATTTGTGTAAGAGTGAAACGAGTGGAAATGTCCTGTTAAGTAATAGTCATGTACATTTTTCAGAACTTGCGTCTATTTTAATAGGTCATTTTTGGGCTGTTTGAATAGATTACACAGTTCCCTGTGAAATATTGATGCAATATTTATTCTTCTGCTATCTGTACAATTTTCACTGATATGAGCACTACCTGGAAAATACGAAAAGTATGTTTTGCAATGAAGGGCAGTGAGTCCATATGTCTGTGTAACTTTGCCACGATGAATTCCATGTAATCTATAAATGCTGGTGCAGAATAACAACAGTGCAATCCGTTTAATGTAGCAATGATGTGTTTGTATATTTCATGGTAATTCATTTCTGCCAGTGACTCCGGTGCAGCACTAGTTTTAGTGAGTATACTTACTGGTTCATGAGTTCATAACGCATAGTCTGCTGGGCAAAGAATCTCTTTGGGGTATTTATTTATTTTAAAAGACCAATGGCCATATTTAGAGGCGCTGCCCTTCAAATGGCACAATATGCTATCAGAAAAATTCGAATTAATATAAAATCTATGTTTTGGCTTTTAGACTGATCCTTTTTATTTTAAAACTTTTTCTGTAATCCTCATGTCAGTCAGTCAGTCAAAAGTACTTCATTCGGTTAATATTAAAACCATAAAAGCATACTAAACATTACATACAATTAAGTTATAAAAGCCATAAATGACATAAAAAATGTACAAACATTGGGTACATTCAATACAAATAATCAATTCATTTTGAGTAATTTCTTAAAAACCGCGTTTCCAAATTGGAACATCATTAAATTTAGTTAATTCAAACTAGTGCATGAGAATGAGTTACACTTATCTTATTTTTCCTCTTTAGTCTGACCGCTGCGGTGAGAAAGCTAGCTATACTGAAGGTCTCCTACACAGTCAATAGTAGCTGCAAATAAAGGAGGGCTGGCTTGACTTGCAAGAAACCTTTGTTTTTTTAAAATTGGGAGAATAAAACGCTTCCGGATTTGAAGAAAGTGCTCACAAAAAAAGATAAAGTGCATTGTATCCTGGGCAGAAAAATCGTCACAGGAACATGCCCCCAAATCTTCCACCCTTTTGCAAACCTGGTGGTTCAGCGAGGAGGAAATGAAGTTGATTCAACCTGAATCTAACCAATAAAAAACAGTGTTTGGGGTTTGTGACAATATTCAGGTATGGTTCAATTGCACAAGATGTTTTTAACAATTGGTGAGCTCTTACAGTCGGCTTAACTAACTCCCTTTCTTTTCTAGCCATATCAACCATTAACAAATAGGAGTCCTTTACTCAATTTATATCCCCTTTCACCAACTTTTCATGCGAGTTATATAACTCAGGTCGGCCCAATTTCACTGTCAACTTATGGACATAACTCAGCAAGGGGATACGTGTGGTATCTCTGGTTCTGTCTTTCTACACTCTCCTCTGTCTCTATTGTTTAGAATGCCCCCTCTAGGTTCCTTGCTTAGTGTTCTACCTTTGTCAGTTACTGCCTGGTTCCTGTACAGAGCTGACGTTGCTTCGTGTCTGCTGTGAAGGTTACTGAATAAAGAACCTATACTTAACCAGCTTCATTCCTGCCTATTATTGGAATTCTGGACTTAACATTTGGCGACGTTTGGGATTTCTTCCTGAATCCTTCACATCCTCAGCACCCACTGAAGCACTGGGAGGCCTACTCGACCATCGGAAGGCGCAAGATCATCTTCATCAAGTAACGCGCTTCCTCTTCAAAAGGTCGTATGTAACTTTTAAATTTTTGGCTGTTCTTACCGGTCCTGCGCCACCTTCATTTCGTCTGCGCACCTCTTTACCCTCGAGCGAGCCTGCCTCGAGCGCCATAGACTCTACGTTCCCTTCCTCGAGCGGGCTTCAGCTTGAGGATTCCACTCGAACGTACCTGACTGAGTCTTCTACTCCGGCCATCTTCGTCCCTCCTCCCAGTCAGCCTCCGCGCACGTCACAGTTCTCCGCCTGGTCCGTGACGGAGTGACGCGCCTCACGTTGTTTCACCCTACGTGACTCCTACGTGACTCCATCTTGGTGAAGGTCACGCAAGTCTTCTTTCCTCATTTGCATGCGCAATCAGTTTCATGCGCTCGTTTCTTCAAACTCATCGCATTTTTTTGTCACGGTGAGCTACGCATTCGTCATCATATTTACAGCGTTCTTTTCATTTTTATCCTATTTTTCATTACGCTGTCCTGGATTTCAAGCAACTTATTCGATTTCAGGTTTGGTTTTCGTCTGTTCAAGTCTTTGGTTCTGCTTCTACCACAGCACATCTCCTTGATTTCTACTCGATGATGTGCACATCTTACCAAGTACTTTAACCTTAATCGACTGACACTGTTTTTCTTTCGTTTTTGTGTTTTTCTTGTTTTGGTTGTTTTATTGTGTTCTCTGCGCACATTGTTGCCTTGACATGTCTCAAAATATTGTCACACCTCCTTATTTTCTTCCTGATCCTGGTGTACCTAAAACTAAATGGAAACAATGGTTCAAGGGTTTTGGCAGTTACATTATTGCTTTAAGATGGTCAGAAAAATGAACCAGACAGGAAATTAGCCTTACTCTATAACAGTCTTGGAGCAGAAGGTCAACGCATTTTTGACCATTTACCTGTTTCGCCTCAACCTCATGAAACTGAGTGGGATTGTTTTCAAGAAGCTGTTTCTAGGTTAGCCAAATATTTCATTGACGAAACTAGTGTTGTGGTAGAGCGTCACAAATTCTATACCAGACATCAATTTGAGTATGAGTCAATTGATACTTTCTTGACAGAACTTAGAGTTTTGATAGCAACTTGTGAATTCGATGGTAATATTGATTCTTACCTCAGAGATCAGATAGTAGTTAACTGTTATAACAAAAAGGTCCAAGAGAGATTGCTTTGTTGTAGGGATCCATCTCTCAACGAAACTCTTGAACTTGCGAGAGGAATCGAGAGATCTGTCTCTTCTCAAAGGGTTTTGAACAAAAATAAAGGTGATACGATAACTGAAGCTGTCAATGCTCTAAACATCAAACCTAAACCTTCCCAATTTAAAAACAAAGATTCTAGAGAACCTAAAAAAAGCTTTGCATGTTTCAGATGTGGTTCTTCTTCACATCTTGCCAATTTCAAAGGTTGTCCAGCTCTGAGTAAAACTTGTCTCAATTGTAAACGTACTGGTCACTTTACCAGAGTATGTAACAGAAATCCTGTGAAAGTTAATGCGATTGAAAATGTTGAGTGTTCTGAACCTGAGAATGTATGTACAGTTGTTTCTTCTAAAAAGATTGTTTTGTACATTGATGCTGAGTTGGATGACGGTGGTCCCATCTGCGATATCACCATTGGTAGCACAATAATCCAAGTGACGGTGGATTCTGGTTCTCCGATCACCTTTGTCACTGACATTTTGTATAATTTACACTGGAATTCTTCCCAATTATTCCCTCCTGATATTCACACCATTTCCTTTGGTGGGCATTCCATTGACATGCTGGGATTCTTCAATGATACCATAAAATTTGAGGACAGGTCCATTGCTACAAAATATATGTTGCTAAAAATGGGTACAACATTTTGGGTTGGAAAGATCAGGGCAAATTCGGCATGGTTTTAAGACCAGGCACTTCTTGTCCCATTTCCTTAGTTGATGTTTGTTCCTCCTCCAATCTTGACCTACACCAACTTTTAGCCAAACATAGTGCTCTGTTCATGGACAAGCTGGGTCTTGTTCATGACTTTGAGCATCGCATTGTTCTCAAAAAGGATGCCATTCCTGTGGTCCATAAAGTCAGGAATGTTCCCCTATCTGTTAGGTCCCAACTCAAATTACACTTAGAGCAGCTATGCCTTGACAAAGTTATTGAGCCTATAAATTCTTCAGAATGGGTCGCCCCCATCGTTATCGCGAAGAAAAAGGGTAGCAAAGACATAAGACTATGCATCGATCTAAGGTCCTTAAACAAAAACATTTTAATAGATTGCTTTCCCCTACCCAAAATCCAAGACATGTTGGCTCAACTTGGTGATTCTAAAGTTTTTTCGTGTTTGGACTTAAGGTCTGCCTATCACCAGGTTGAACTCAGTGAAGACTCCCGTGATTTGACTTCCTTTAATACACCTTTTGGTCCCTACAGGTTCTTACGCATGCCTTTTGGGCTTGCGTCTGCTGCCTCTGTCTTCCAGAAGCTCATGTATAAAATGTTTGGCAATTGAAGCAATGTGTTGGCTTACCAAGATGACATCCTCATTTATTCTAAGTGTGATGATGACCATTTAAAGAAACTGTCTGAGGTGTTGAACATTTTGGAAACCAATGGTTTTACTGTAAAGAAAGAAAAGTGCAAGTTCATGGTTGATAGCATTGATTATCTTGGCCATCACATCTCTAGCAGTGGCATTTCTCCCAAACAAGACCTTATCAAAGCCATTGTCGACAGTCCCAGTCCGGAAAACAAAGACCAACTTAGATCTTTCCTCGGTGTTTGCGAGTATTATTCAAGATTTGTGGATTGTTTTGCCTTGCAAACTGAACCCTTAAGGAAATTGCTCAGAAAAGGTGAAAAGTTTGTTTGGGATGATTCTCTTAACAAGACTTTTGTGCACTTAAAGAACCTTATTGTTCAAGCCCCCTCTCTTCATTCTTTCAGAGATGATATTCAATCTATTGTCACGGTGGATGCAAGTGGCATTGGTTTAGGGGCTGTCTTGTCTCAGTTGGTTGACGGTGTGGAACAGACAGTTGGCTTTGCTTCCAGATCCCTTTCTCCTGCAGAGCGCAGATACAGCACCATTGAGAGGGAAGCTCTGGCCTGTCTTTGGGCAACCAAACATTTCGAGACTTACCTCTGGGGTAGTAGATTTATTTTGGTGACCGACCACAAACCCTTGGTGTTCCTTTTGTCTAACAAAGACCACAGTAATCTCAGTCCTCGTTTAGTCAGGTTACTCTCAAGGATGTACGATTTTAATTTCTCCATCTCTCATATCCCTGGTGGTAAAAATACCCGTGCTGATTTCCTCTCTAGGTGTCCCCTTAAAGATTGTGAAAACTCTTCTTCCCTTTGTGAGGACTCCGAATGTGTTGTAGGTATGGTTGATGGGTTGTTGTTCTCTGAGAATATCATCAGCAAGGATGAGTGGTTGGATTGTGTTAAATTAGACAAGGTCCAAAATGTACTCAAGGGTCATGTCATCAAGGGCTGGCCCGATGACAGGAATCTTGATTCTGGTTTACGTTTATTTGCCAAAGTCAAAGATGAACTTACTGTTGAGGATGATTTTTTGATGAGGGGCTCTTTGTTAATTCCTCCCAACAAACTCAAACTTAAATTGTTGAATTTGGCTCATCTGGGTCATCTAGGGATCACCGGCACCAAGAAAAGGCTACGACTCTACTACTGGTGGCCCAATCTTGATATTGATGTTGAAAATTTTGTGGGTAGGTGTTCCTGTTGTTTTGAAGCTGACAAGTCTCTCAAGCTGCGGAATACTCCCCTTATTCCTGTTCCTTATCCCCAGGGCCCCTGGGAGAAACTGGGCATTGATTTTATTGGTCCCATGTACAACTTGAAGCCTCATTTGAGATTCGCCTTAGTCTTGGTGGATTATTTTTCCAAGTGGGTTGAGTGCAGGTTCATGCCTGATCCTTCCACGGTTGGTGTCATTGATTTTCTGGATGACCTCTTTCACAGAGAAGGTATCCCTAAGTTTCTAGTCTCTGACAATGGTGTCCAGTTCAAGTCCCAGGTCACTCAAAAGTTCTTATCCAATCTTGACATCAAACACTTGACTGTTGCCCTTTACAGTCCACAAGGAAATGGCATGGTTGAAAGGGTTAACAAAATGCTAAAAGACACTATCCAATTAGCCTGCATGCAAAATCTGGATGTTTCCAAAGCTGTTAAAGAAAGGTTATGGAGCTATCACAACACACCCCATTCCACAACTGGAATTACCCCTTTTGTCTTATTAAAGAAACGTTTTGGCTCTTCCAAGCTTAGCCCCCCCTGGGTCCTTGACAAAACAAAGGTTGATGGCAAATTACCTAATGTTGATCAGGTTCGCAACAGGGTTGTTTCTATGCAAAACAAGATGAAAATTGCTTATGATGACAAATTCAAAACTAAAGTGATTACTTTCAATGTGGGTGATTCCGTCAAAGTCAAAAGACCTCTGAAAAACAGTAATCATTCCTCAAAATTCTATCCTGCTTCTAAAGTCGTCAGAGTCTCCAAGAATGCTGTGTTACTTTCTAATGGGAAGTGGTGGAGTAAGAGAAATGTTGTTATTGTTAATCCTTTTGTTTCCAAGGACTTAAAAGACCAGGAGGACAGCAACTTTCCTGTTTCCTCATCTTTGGATTTTCAGCCCTCCACGTCTTCTCTTCAAAGAGACTCTTCCGTCATTCCTGGTATTGATGATCTGGATCTTCCTGGTCCTTCTTCCTTGCTGTTGGACCAATGTTCTCCTTCTGACGTCATCAATGATGTTTGTGGCTCTAATGTTCATCCTGTTGGTTCTGATTCTCCCTCCAATGTCATTCCTGCTCAATTCAATCTTCCTCCTGCTCTCAGGCGGAGTTCTCGTAACACTTCTGTTCCTGCCTACCTAAAGGACTATCATCTTTAATCTGTTTCTTTTCTCTCTTTTCTTTCCTTCTTCCTTTTCTTTGTTTTTTATTTTTCCTTTGGGGAAGGGAGATGTGTGGTATCTATGGTTCTGTCTTTCTACACTCTCCTCTGTCTCTATTGTTTAGAATGCCCCCTCTAGGTTCCTTGCTTAGTGTTCTACCTTTGTCAGTTACTGCCTGGTTCCTGTACAGAGCTGACGTTGCTTCGTGTCTGCTGTGAAGGTTACTGAATAAAGAACCTATACTTAACCAGCTTCATTCCTGCCTATTATTGGAATTCTGGACTTAACAATACGATTCACATAATCAAGAGCTAGACAATCTCTTAGAATTTCACGGTTCAACTCTAATTCAGGGTTTAACCAAGTGGAAATCCACTTTAAGAGAGGTGCAATGGCTATTAAATCCTCCACAAAACCAGCTCCACACTCTTGATAGACAATATAGCCAGATGTGGATTGTGGGACAGATAAAAGGTCTGTGGAATCATCAGGGAGCACGTGGCCCCTGGGGGGGGGGCTGGCTAAGGATATCACCTGTCCACGTTCTGTGGCCTCACATCTGGACTGCCGTCTCCTTTAGCTTTGGAGGTCAACTGATGGGGTCAGAATACTCCAGTCTGGGAGGACTCAGACGCTCCCTAATTAACCCCCCGACGTAAACAAGTGTGACACCCCTCCTACGCTCCAGCTGCTTCTTTAATAGCACCATTTCATTGCATTACCTCGTTCGTTTTTGTTATTCATTTGTATTGTTTCGCATTAGATTGGAGCCTAATGTATGCGGTGAAGTGATATGTATTGATTGCGTTCTTGAGATCTCATAGTATAATTTCCTTCCCCTTTATATATCTCTCTCTCTCTCTCTCTCTCTCTCTCTGTCTCTCTCTCTCTCTCTCTCTCTCTCTCTCTCTCTCTCTTTCTCTCTCTCTCTCTATCCTTGGGACATCTTAACCCTCTCCCCGCGGGTCGGGTTTCTCAATGGTAAACCGGAAGCACTTGATTGAAGTGTTCCTGTGTGTCAGTGGGGTCGTATTACCACATGAATGGTTTCCTAATGTCGAAAGAGTCTGTGGCTACGTTTCTCCTCAATTTCCTTCCTTGTGTTGTTCACCCTGCTCCCTTTCTTCCTTCGTTCTTTGGCTCCATCCTTTCTTCCTTCTTCCTTGTCCTTAGATAATTCGCTGAGCCAGCGCCATACTCGTTATTTAAATCAGTATGTATAACCACACATGTATTTCCACACTCTTTTCGGGTCTCTTGCACCACCTATCACTTTTGAGAATCCAATTATTGTATTAAAAGCATAATCAAGTTGGCTACATAATGGAGTACACGCCCACAGTTACTTCCAACACTTTGCACTGGCACTTCTTGGGTTGCCTTGTCCTACAGCTAATTTCGAACTGTCCTGAACTAGAGTCTCATAATTTTCACAATTTTGCAGTAAAACGATCAAAGAGGTACTATGTTAATTTCGACATCATTGTTGAAGTGCAGCTTATCTTGTACCTCGTACATCTCTCCAGAGATGTGGCCTAACGACCAGAGCTGCCAATTTAGGAACTTGGGAAGCAGGTTTAGATCCCGGCATCAGCTCAACATCCTGTGATTAATTAATCTTTCTGTGGCTTATTTTTTTTCCCCTTTTTGTCAAGTAATCTACTGCTTTTGTAAAGCACTTTAATGCTCTTGGGCCATGTTTGCACTATATAAAAAATGTAACAAAGAAACCCCATGCACTAGATTAGTAAGAAGGCAGCCCGTCTGCTTCTTTGTCGCCTCACATCTCTGAGCACCTGAACTCTCCTCACCGATTACTGGTGCATAAGCATATAATCTTAAAACTGTATGTACATTGTACAAAGATTTGGACAACAGCATCCTAGTACCTCTTTTTTCTCAATCTGCATTTTACATGGCAACACATTTTCTAATATCTTTTCTGCCACCCTTTCAGTGCTATATTCTTTCCTTTTGGTGAGACTACAGGGGCATTTTTTTATTTATCTGCTAAACAATGGAATATGGTCCTCTCTTTTCTAAAAGCCACTTTTACTCGTCTTGTCTTTCCAAGAACCATAATGACATTTCTCTTTAGATCTTGTTTGCTCGTTATAAATGCTGGTAATTGATTGACTCCTTCATAATTTATGGTTGTCGTCTGCTGTAAAATGGTGCCACACCCCCTTTTAGCACTACCCAAAAATATCAATGCCTGACACTCCATGCCTTCAGTTCTCCAGGACCTATAGGTGATCCATCTAAATTTCGACCCTCTAATTTGTGTAAGAGTGAAACGAGTGGAAATGTCCTGTTCATTAATAGTCATGTACATTTTTCAGAACTTGTGTCTATTTTAATGAGTCATTGATAGGTCATTTTTGGGCTGTTTGAATAGATTACACAGTTCCCTGTGAAATATTGATGTAATATTTATTCTTCTGCTATCTGTACAATTTTTCACTGACATGACACTATCTGGAAAATACAAAAAGTATGTTTTGCAATGAAGGGCAGTGAGTCCAAATGTCTGTGTAACTTTGCCACGATGAATTCCATGTGATCTATAAATGCTGGTGCAGAATAACAACAGTGCTATCCGTTTAATGTAGCAATGATGTGAGTGTATATTTCATGGTAATTCATTTCTGCCAGTGATTCTGGTGCAGCTGCAATGAGACAGTTATCCCCGTGCCCAGTCCCATCTGTGCTTCTCAACTTTACACAGTAACTGCACATTCGAGCAATTTGCTAATGCTTTGCGTTACTTTAATGTATTATCTTTTTATGTGATTTATGTTGTTTTTATGCTGTTTCAAAGATGTAAAGTTTTATCCCATGGTGGTAAGACCCACCCTTTTATGATTTTCACAAATCAAATAAAGTATTACTTACTAGTTTTAGTGAGTATACTTACTGGTTCATGAGTTTATAACGCATAGTCTGCTGGGCAAATCATCTCTTTGGGGTATTTATTTATTTTGAAAGACCAATGGCCATATTTAGAGGCGCTGCCCTTCAAATGGCATTATATGCTATCAATAAAATTCTAATTAATATAAAATCTATGTTTTGGCTTTTAGACTGATCCTTTTTATTTTAAAACTTTTTCTGTAATCCTCATGTCAGTCAGTCAAAAGTACTTTATCCGGTTAATATTAAAACCATAAAAGCATACTCAACATTATATACAATTGAGTTGTAAAAGCCATAAATGATATAAAAAATTTACAAACATTGGGTGCATTCAATACAAATAATCAATTCATTTTGAGTAATTTCTTAAAAACCACGTTTCCAAATTGGAACATCATTAAATTTAGTTAATTCAAACTAGTGCATGAGAATGAGTTACACTTATCTTATTTTTCCTCTTTAGTCTGACCGCTGCAGTGAGAAAGCTAGCTATATTGAAGGTCTCCCACACATTCAATAGTAGCTGCAAATAAAGGAGGACAGGCTTGACTGGCAAGAAACCTTTGTTTTTTAAAATTGGGAGAATAAAACGCTTCCGGATTTGAAGAAAATCCTCACAAAAAAAGATAAAGTGCATTGTATCCTGGGCAGAAAAATCGTCACAGGAACATACTCCCAAATCTTCCACCCTTTTCCAACCTGGTGGTTCAGCGAGGAGGAAATTAAGTTGATTCAACCTGAATCTAACCAATAAAAAACAGTGTTTGGGGTTTGTGACAATATTCAGGTATGGTTCAATTGCACAAGATGTTTTTAACAATTGGTGAGCTCTTACAGTCGGCTTAACTAACTCCCTTTCTTTTCTAGCCATAGAAACCATTAACAAATAGGAATCCTTTACCCAATTTATATCCCCTTTCACCAACTTTTCATGCGAGTTATATAACTTAGGTCGGCCCAATTTCACTGTCAACTTATGGACATAACTCCGCCAGGGGATACGATTCACATAATCAAGAGCTAGACAATCTCTTAGAATTTCACGGTTCAACTCTAATTCAGGGTTTAACCAAGTGGAAATCCACTTTAAGAGAGGTGCAATGGCTATTAAATCCTCCACAAAACAAGCTCCACACTCCTGATGGACAATATAGCCAGATGTGGATTGTGGGACAGATAAAAGGTTTCTAAAAAACATATTCTCAACTACTTGAATTGCCTTCGCATTCCTAATACCCCAGATGTGCGCGCCGTACATCGCGAGGGAGATACATTTTGCTCCATATATTTTTAGGAGGGCTTGCATTGGTCTGGCCCCCAGTTTACGTGCAAAGCCCAAGAACGCTGATGTAGATCTGGCCAGGACATTTCTTTTCGCTTGTATTTGTGGTGTCCATGTACCTTGATCGTCAAAAATAATACCTAAGTAGGTAAAGGTAGAGACCCTGGACAACACATTCCCCTCGCAATGGAAAGTTTTAACCCCTTTCACATTACAGCCAGTTATCATAATGTGGGATTTAGAGAAATTGACACTGAGGTCTAAAGATTTCATAAAGGCAGCAAAGGGATTTAAGAGAAATGCAACCCTACCGCCGTTCGTGCTAAAACGGCGGCATCATCCGCGTAGAGAAGTGCTGGGATCAGGTGTTCCCCTACACGCGGGATGTCTTTACAAGCTTCAACTAAAACTGAGTCCAGATTATTGATATAAAGGGTGAAAAGTAGAGGGGCCAAGATGCACCCCTGCCTAACACCATGGGCAATACGTATTCCTCCAGTGCGATTGCCCATTTGGTCATATCTCACAGTGGCAGATGAATCCCTATGCAGATCAGCAAGGAAATGCACAATATGTTTGTCTACACCTAGTTTGAGGAGCATAACCCATAGTTTAGACCTATTCACTCAGTCATAGGCCGAGAAAAGGTCCATAAACGCCAGAGAGAGTGTACCCTTCTTGGCAACTGTATACTTCCCAATCAAAAGGTGTAAATTGAGGCATTGATCAATTGTGCCCCTGCCTTTCCTGAATCCAAATTGCACATCTGAGAGGGTTTTAGTTTCGGCTAGCCATCCCGTGAGTTTACTAAGTACCACCCTACCAAGCACCTTAACTGCAGAATCAATAAGGGAAATGGGTCGATAACAGCTGGGATCCCCTCTGTTTCCCTTATTAAAGATAGATACTATTACTGACTCAGACCACGTACTGGGTAGCCCCGATTTACAGGCCTTATTAAAAACATTATACAAAATTTTGGACCACGTCTTTACATCAGATTTAAAGAGATCGGCTGGAACGCACGTTATCTGATTTATGGCCTCTGTTACTTCTAGCTCTGTAAAAGATAAAGTATAAGCCTCAATCTTAAATGTGGTATTAGCGCAACATTGGGTATCTTCACCTTCATACACTGATTTAAAATGATTACACCAGGCCTGCTCCTGGATACCACAGTCAAGGGGATTATTAAAGGAGTCTTGGAAAAAGGGTTTATTGACCACTTCCCAAAATTTGGCGCTGTTTTTGGTAACGTCAATAGATAATAACTCATTCCAAGCATCATTTCTAATCTCCTTTTTCCGGTTTGTTAGATCCACTTTGTAGGTTTTCCTTAGTAAAGCTATAATGGACTTATCCGGTGGATTTAATTTCAAAGCAGCCAGCAGCTTCCGATGGGCTCTGAACAATTGTGGTCAAACCATCTCTCCCCTGTTGATACCTGCACCCTACATGGCCGTATGAGATCAGAGGCTATCTGGGCACAAATTTTAGTATAAGCCACAAGAATATCCTCATCCCCAGCACTTTCATTCAAACAAATAGACATCTCACAACCTGCCTTAATCAGTAGATTGGCATGGAAATCCTGTGGCACCACCAGGCACCATTTAATTCTGCGGCCCTGGTCTGTGGGCCTTATATCTAATTTACCCACAGTTCTATTAATTTTCTCGGGTTTCTTAAGATCATCCACCAAAGTCAAAATGACCGGATTATGGTCGCTAAAAGTAGACCAGATTACAGTGTAGCCACTAACCCTGGTGATCAGCCCTGCACTGATAAAGATATAATCAATAATTGAACGGATATCCTTACCCTTAAAAGTTGGAACAGCTATGCCCCTGTTAAATATGTTTGGATGAATAAGACCATTTTCTGCCACCAATTCCTCCAAATAAACTCCCTGCGGCGAGTGTTCAAAGTGAGTTTCTCCTTGATCTGCTGGGCCAAGGCTATCCCAAACATAGCAGTTTTCATTACAACAATGTACATTAAAATCGCCTAAAACAATAACCGAATAGGAATTAGGGTTTTTCTCATTATATAGTTCAAGAAAATAATGCAAAGTGATCAAATGTTCATTTATAAAAGCTCTATCAAAAGAGTTATAAAAATTAACAACAAGGAGAGTTAGAGCATTGTGCAACCTGCACTGCCAAACAATAGGGTGAGCCTGTTTCCAATTTGGTGTGAATACCTGCAATTTTCAAGGAAATCAGGGTCAATAACCCACCCTTTGTCCTCCCCATAGTGGAGGCTATCGCTGGTGTCGAGTAAGTGGTATAGCCATCCAAGCAAAAAAGATTATTGGTATCCCATGTTTCCTGTAACCCAATAATGTCATACTCACTTAGTAAATTATTTTTTAGCCCCGCAATATTCCAGTTAAGTATCTTCGTACCCTCATGAATTTCAGTGAGTATTACCCCATCCCTGTTGGAGGTGCCTGAAGCTAGGGTTTCCTCGGTTTAAACCGACCTACTATGTATGAAATTTTTGGTTAATGCTGATGGGCCCAGTCAATCTATCTCCTCCAGATTTGTGAATGTCTCAAATCTATTATGGGTAGGTACGGTATACTCGTAAATTCCCTGTGCTTGTGTTTTGTCCATCCATTGGCTGATGCTATCCCCACTTTAGTGCCTGGTTCCAGCCCTATCTAAAAGTAGTTGTACAATCTGCGGAGACCCAAAATTCAATACTACGCAATCACCTCTACTGATTTTAACGGAATTCCCTATCCAGGCAATCCTACGGGTCATTTTAAATTCTTTGAATAAACGACTACCCAGCCCTGTTAAGATATTTAAATGGTGAAGAGCCTTATTCCTAAGAGAAACCCAATGTTCCTCCACTCCAGTTTGCAAGGGGGGTACGTTTGAAAAAATCACAGTATATGGCGTGGCATCAGGAGCTAAGTTTAGCTGGTCGGCTCTGTTTTGACAATAATGGTCTCCCTGGTCCAATCCTTTATTTGGGCCCCCACATGGGTCATTCCTCAGCCTCTCATTAGCTTGTGAAACAGGCCTATGACCTGAAATTACTGAGGGAGCTTGAGCAACAATAGTGGAGCCTGCGCCATCCACAATTGGAGGCTAGTTTGACACAACAGCTGATTCCCCAGTCAAGGCAGTGGAGCCACTAGTCCTTCCACTAGTTGGGGTAGGTTGATGAGAAAGAAGCTAATGCTCTATTTTACTCAATCTAGAATCTATGTCAGAGAGTTTAGAAGAAATAGGTTTAAGCATTGGCAATAGTTTTTCTTCGAATTTAGCTAACATTCGATCTTCCAGGTCACATGGCACCTTCCTAGAACAGGCCTGTGAACTAATGCCTGTTGGGCTTGGTGTACTTGGGACGGCTACCTCATGCGCACAACCTTTCTTACCCCGGGTAGTCTCTCTAGTTTTTGGCACTTTGCTGACCTGATGTGTGGTAGCTGGCATGCCACCCGCTTTCCTTTTTTTAGCTATAGCTGTAACAATACTCTCCCCTTCCTGTGCATAAGTTAGCTGTTGCTGGCGGGTCAGAATTTTAGAGGGGGAGGGGCAGGTAGGGGCAGAGACCCGACTATATACGATGCATCATTTAATAGTGCATCCGATGATAGAGTTGCCGGTTGCCGCATCGATTCAACATGGACATCCGATGTTTCTACTATTTCTACTGTTTTTGGTATCAACAGGGGGCCAGTTAGGGAAGCACCAGCAGAGACACGACGGGGATCTAACGAGAGTCTCCTTTGGGTCAGCTCTATCTCATGATTAAGTACCGATTCTGCCCTTATAAGGAAAGCATCAAGAGTTCCTACCACCCCTGATCCCCCTGCACCCTTACAACTGCCCTTGCTCATGATTAACAGTTACTGATGTACACAATTGTTAAAATAAACAAATAACAAAAAAGTACAGTGCAACTTAGAGTTCAAAGTCACTAACCAAGTCTTTGGATACACAAAAATGCCGATGTAAAGGGGGTGGCCCAGCCCTGCCTCCTCCTGGCTTCGACGGGCTCTAGGTGATTTTAAGTGCCTCCTGGCGCTTCTGTGACGTAGTTTGTGGGCGCAAGCAGAGACTGCTGGGAAATGCAGTCCTTCACCTCGGCTGCGCGTGTCTAAACCCGCGAGGCGGCGTCAATACAGCGGCGATGGAGTCAGCGCTGTGGGCCCCCCAGCAAAGCAGCAGGCAGTCCAAGGACCAGCACAGGGAAGCCAAAGAACAACAGGTAGAATCCTCATGTCACTTTTTTACCTTCCTGGAAACCATCAACTCTATTTTCTATTTGTTAAGGGAAAAATTAACTTTTCTTTGATTAACGTATAATATCAGTTAAAGGTGTTTGATCTTTTTAACACTTATAATTATAACAAGTGAGGCGGCTGTCATTAAAATGCCCTTCAATTAGTGTCCTTACCTTCCATTTAAATCTGCAAAATCATTAAGCATTCTTCAGTCTTGTGCTTTAAAATGTATTTCATCAGTTTAGGGGTGCTCTCCCGCAGCTTAGTTTCGCATGCATTATCATGCAACTGAATTTTTCTCAGGTGTTGCATGAAAAACACAATAACAGCATATCAGTTGTTTACTTTAAGGCATGCCTCTTTGACTAAACTGCACAAAATAGTGTTTTCCCTGTTTGCGTGCAACATCTCTCATTTCACCTTTGTGAGCACCCTTGGTTGAGAGTGGCATGTGAGATATGTTTATATTGCGCACTCTAGGCACTCCCCATTCATTAAAAGTATGAGGCAAAGGTGAATATTCCCACTTCAGGATCCCTAATGGAATTCCAAGTTTGGATAATCAGAGAGCTGGTTCCAGCAAGGAAGAGCAGGCACTTATTTTTCATCTTTTCCAACCCTGCAGTTGAGAACAACTCTTCAAGGCGATAGTGCATTTTTTATCTTTCTATGTAGATTCTCCAGGGCCTCAGGCATGGACAAAACTTACCGTCATAGTTGAGAGACTAACTTTTGCTATGTTGATGTATAGAAAACAGCTGCTGCTCTTTCTTTTATGGAGAGGAAAGCCTATCATCTGCAATCTTCATAGACCTAGCAAATTAAAGTCCCCTTCACTATGTCTATGGTGCAAATACAAGTTAGAATTCCTACCTGCGCTCTAGACTTAAAGTTAGTACCATTCCATTATATTTACAGTGTTTCTGTGGCTGATACTTATACACATCTCAATGTCTTTTATTGCTTTGGGTAGTACCAACCTTTTGATTTCTCACTGTTTAGAACAAAATATGTATATTGATATTAGAACAATTTCTAGTACAACAATATATTTGTGTAACATCATCTAAACCTATGGGGAATGTTGAAGCCATTTAACTCTACCCACCACTCTGGGACACCTAATTCCAAATACGCAGAGAAATCAACAGACAAACTATTTGGCCTTAAAGCAGCTGTTCTCAAAACCTGGGTGGCAACATATTGAGGACCCAGCATATGCTCTCCTGCCACAGAAGCCTGTTTTGGTTTCTAAAAATAATTGAATTACATTGACAGAGTCTTTTTTTGTGTAGTCCTCCATTTTCTCTCGATACTTGACATTGCCACCACAAGACTTTCTATATTAGTACAGAACTATAGGATTTGGAAGTGATTGAAAATCACATTTGTTCTGGGTCAAACAAATATGACTACCAAGTTGAAGAGAAATTATTCTGTAAGTCACATTACAACTTACTTCCTTCCCTACGTAACTTTGGTCGAAAATAAGATAATCTCGAAAGTGTTGAAGGACAAGATAGAAATGTTGGGCAATTGAATAAGAGAATAGTTGACAACTGAAGACACCGGATTCCACTATAAATGTTTTACTAGGAATCCTCGGTCGACTAGACCTTTATTACCTGCTGAGAGGTGTAAAGGGGAGAAACGATGCATCCATGACAAACAAGTATGAACCAAATAAGTAAAACTCGGAAAGGATCACAGACTCCGAATTACGATTTAGGGGTTGTATTACAAAGCCAAAAATAACTGTACATACAAGCACCTCATGATGAGGTTGTAAAAATACATAGGCACTAATACAAAGTTCATCCTAAGAATCAGTTTATTCCAGTGCAGCAAAAAAAGAACGAACAACTCCAAAAATACTAAACAGGCAATAACTGCCCCAACATCTATGTTAGTCTTCATTAGTGGCTGAAAAGAAATCCATTAATCTATCCCTACACTATCCCTAATGTGGCATCCCTACTTAGCATTTCCCAGGAAAGATCAAGAAAAGGTGTCAGCTCATGAAGAGTTCCTAAGAAGTACACTCACATTGTAAGGGTCAGTAGCCAAAACTACAGAGTTAGTTCTAAGACTGCCTTCTAAGAACTGATCCCTTCCATCTACCCCTCTAACTGCTCTCTTCTAACTCATCCCTCGGGGCACTGTCCCTAATACAAAATGCACAATTGATAGAACACCCCCCTGAAACACCTCCTCTGGCCAAGCACCTCTCGTCGGTAATTTTCCACCAAAACTTGTACTCTGTCCAACAACTGTTTGATGTGTCCTTGGGTCTCAGGCTTCTTCAGCGAGAAAGAATATCGGCTCCCAATTATCGGCATTCCTGAATACTTTGTAACAGATCTCCTCCATACTTAACTCCTAAAACAAAAGGCGTTGGTCTAACTAACAAGGAAGACGTCCTTGCACCTGCAACAGAAACATGAGAACAGAACAACCTTGCACGCACATGAATTTCGCTGACTACCTCCAAATGAGAGCTTTACCAGGGGAAAATGCATTTCAGGCCTATACAAACCAGCTAACATATGAAATACGAATAGGCCTTTCATAGCATGAAAGAGTAAATACTCCATCTAGGCCTTTGACATCAAATTAAACACACATTTATAAATGTTGCATCTGTAAGCACTACTTTTCATCACATTTAAGGCACAATTAATCATCTCTACTTGTGCAGACTTTCATATGGTGCATGTTTAAATCTAATGCATTACATTACATATGAGCTACTTTGTTAAGCATTTGCAATGAACATCGAGAATTACATGATTCCATCTAAATGCCATTTTACTGTCTTGATTGGCACAACTCATTCTAACACTTCATTTACCATCGATTATTACAACACAATTTACTAGCTAAAATTAACACACATAAGGATGTATGTGGGTACGGACTATTTGTGAATATAATGTACCCCTACAATTTACCGAATATCACTGCGCTCTATCACAACTAAGATTCAGAACGTAATACAAATTGTTAAAAAAACAATAAGAATGATGTGGCACAATAAAATTCAGAGTCATAAAACAGGTCCAAATCTCTTGGATCATTTGTTGAAGGAATAAAGTACAGTAACGTGGTAGGAAATAAACCCACATAAACAAAACATCTTGCAACAAGAAGATCAATGGCAAATTCATATCAACGGTGGAAAGATCCTAACAGAATTTTCCTTTACTTCATGATAAGTTTAACATTGTGTTCACTGAATGGGTTGGAGTCTATCAACTGATAATTAGCTAATGCAGCTGCTGTAAGAGTCCTGTTCACCTGGGGCAGTGTAAACAAACTCAGAAGGACTAATGATTGGCTTCAGAGGGTCCATTGCTGCCCCTGGTGTGGGATATCAAATAAGGTCCTGGACCCCTGCCCGAGTGGGTAAAGCCAAATATCCTTTGTGAGATAATTGTAATTGGATAGAGAAAGTCGGTGACTGCAGTTCATGCATCCACTCATATTGTTATTTTAAATTGAGAATATTATAAATATACTAATAATTCTTTTCTTTGCTTTATATGCCTGCTTTTTGTATCCAGTTTCCTGACAGTGTAAGGAACTGGTTAATGTGCATTTGGTCTTGTTGAAGAGTAGCACAACCTTTTTGTGTTTTGTGTTAATGCTAAATCACTTGGCAGTAGGTCCTGTCCTCCAAGACTCTCTCCTGTTCTTGCCTGCTCCAGCAGGTGCACACCTGGATCTTGACGTATGGTTGAACCTGTGCCAGAAAAGACGTGTCTGTTCTAAAAGTAAAATGTGCAGACCTTTCCCATTTTGGAAATGTAAGAATACAAAATTTAAGGTTACGAACTCGATATAAATTGAGAAGTATCTTCCTAAAAAACGGATACAGTTTTAAAATCCATGGAACCTCGGTGGAAAACAAGCAAAGCAGTGTAATTATAACACAATTATATGTCTTTTTTTACAACTCTGGCTTGTCTCTTTATCCTTTATACGCTTTGAGGTTATTGGTTGCAGGATCAGTCCAGTGCCTTCCACCCTCCGAGGTAAAATGTATGAGGTGCTGAGAGTCAGGGTGTCAAATGGAATCCTAAGTTTTGGGGCAGGGTTTAATATGATCAACCCTTTTGTGTGTGTTTTGGACTTATATGTCCTCTAAATTACTGTCTGACCCTACGCTGTGGCTGAGTTTTCAGTGGGGTGGTTCTGAAATTATTTTCAACCCTTGCTCTGATTGCTTTGAAGAATTTGGAGAATACGTTGAAATCTGTTTACTTGTATGTTGCAAGCCAGTGAATGGGTAAAAATTGGGTTGTTAGTCCTTGTCAGGGGCGACCACTAAAGTCACTAAATTAACCTGAGCTTCACCTCCTTCTATCTGTGGCACAGTCTTATCTTAGAGGAAATGTGTAAAATATTTATGAAGCAAACACAAGGAGATGATGGACGCAGTGCTGAAACTTTTCTGACACTCACCCCCTGTAACATATCTGGGTTGAATCCATCATTGTTCTTTAGCTCACTTCGCTACCCCAGTTCGGGCACAGCTATATGCACATTAGTCTTAACCCTGTGCCTCATGGGAACAGTACAGACCGAACTGCCAAGCCATGTCTTTCCACAGTTTCGGGCTAACAGCCCTCATCAGCCAGGCTACCTTGAATCCAGTGGCAAAGTAAGCAAGTGACCCATGTCTGGGCATACCCTGCCAACTTAGGGCGAACAAAGCAAACACAAGGAGATGACGGACGGAGCGCTGAAACTTTTCAGACATTCACCCCCAGTCACAGATCTGGGTTGAATCCATCATCGTTCTTTAGCTCACTTCGCCACCCCAGTTCAGACACAGCTATGTGCAAATCAGTCTTGACCCTGTGCCTCATGAGAACAGTCCAGACCAAACTGTCAAGCCATGTCTTCCCTGGATCGGAAACAAGCATCCTGGGACCTGTTTCGGGCTAACAGCTCTCATCAGCCGGCTAGCTTGAATCTAGTGGTAAAGTGAGCAAGGGACCCAAGTCTGGGCATACCCTGCCAACTTAGGGCGAACAAAGCAAACACAAGGAGATGATGGACGGAGCGCTAAAACAGACACAGCCATATGCAAATCAGTCTTGACCCTGTTCCTCGTGGGATCAGTCCAGACCAAACTGCAAGCCATGTCTTCCCTTTACTACAGGTTAGCATGGGTAAAGTGCACAGAGCTCTACAGCCAGCAAAAACAGAGCAGGCAAAAATGTGGCGGTGCACCATTCTAAAGTTTGCTATTTTTCTGTAGCGAGTCTTTGAAGTTCAGAATGAAATACTAAGACCTATTGGGGTTCAGGCATAGCCTTACCAATTGATTTTGAATTCACTGGAGTATATTGATGGATGGATTTCTTTCTTCAGGCCCCCAGCGCATTTTGCATTGGAGAAGTCCAGCTAGGATAGGAGTTCCACCGCTCATATAAGGGAATAGTCATTCTCAGCATCAGGAGACAGAGCTTTGTGTTTTTTTGTCACTGTTGAGATTCAGCGCACAAGGGACAACCCTGAATCAAACTGTACTCCTAGACCTTTACCAGAGGGAAGAGCATCCAACAGTGGAAAGTCACAGGGGACCTGCTGTTAACTGTATTTAGTCCTCTGAGCCCTTTAGGTACAGACACCTGTTTAATCCAAAGTATATGTTTATCAAACAGATCCTGAATTTGAGCAGATAATTTTGATCACTTAGACTATGGTACTCATGTAGATGTGGAATTAGCGGGGATCTTTCAGTGTTGCCAACAACATAGCAGTTCATATTCTGTTGCCACTAGTCTGATGGGATAATTGGCCTCATTGTACAGCAGCATTCATGATCGCAGCCCATTTTTCCAGCTGTTCCAGTGGAAGTTCTAGATAATGTTATATGCTGCTGAGAGGATGTCAATGATTTCTGCTTGTCCAAAACAAGCGAGGATGGGAGATCTCCCTTGTTAACAGGGTAGTTTCTCTAACCCACAATGATCTAAAGCCTGAATGGTTGTTGGGTAGGATGCTATTACCTTCTGTGTGCTTTTAAAATATTTGGGTGACTTTGTCCATCCTGGCAGTGGACGAGTGATAAAAGTGTTCTTAAATAGAGATGGGCCAGCTGGGACCATATTAATCTATAGATAAAAGAAAGGGAAAACAACATCTGGCATGCTACACTTCTGGGGAACCATCCAGCAGAACATTACATAGTTAAAATCAAAGGGAGAAAACATGTGAAACAATTAAAAGAAGGCATTGGCTTCAATTGTGGGGTGGTAAAGTTAGTGCAACAATATGGTAAAGCTATATACCTGCATGGAATATAAGTGCTTAATTTCATCTCCAGGTATGCACCCCCTTTTCAATTGTTCACCACACATTTGACCACAAATGGGGTCATGTCAAACAGTATTATCTCCCTACGTCTCTTTACGTCTAAGGATACCCTGCCACACTTATGGCGGCCAAAAGCAGTACAAAAGGGGGTGGTGATGGACGGGTATGCTCAGACGTGAGTCCCTTGCTCACTTTGCCACTGGATTCAAACAAGCCGGGCTGAAGACGGCTGGAATGCCAGAAACTGGTCCTCAGAAGCTTGTTTCCAGTCCAGGAAAGACATGGCTTGGCAGTTCGGGCTGGACTGTTCCCATGAGGTACAGGGTCAGACTGATTTGCATATAGCCATGTCTGAACTGGGGTGGCAGAGTGGGCTAAAGAACGGTGATGGATTAAACCCAGATCTTTTGACTGGGTGTGAGTGTTTGATTGATTCAGATGCTCCGTCCATCACCACCCTCTTTTGTACCGCTTTTGGCCACCATAAGTGTGGCAGGGTATTCTCAGACGTGAGTCCCTTGCTCACTTTGCCACTGGATTCAAGCACGCCGGGCTGAAGACGGCTGGAATGCCAGAAACCGGTCCTCGGAAGCTTGTTTCCGGTCCAGGGAAGACATGGCTTGGCAGTTCGGGCTGGACTGTTCCCATGAGGCACAGGGTAAGACTGGTTTGCATATAGCCATGTCTGAACTGGGGTGGCAGAGTGGGCTAAAGAACGGTGATGGATTAAACCCAGATCTTTTGACTGGGTGTGAGTGTTTGATTGATTCAGATGCTCCGTCCATCACCACCCCCTTTTGTACCGCATAATGCTAAAGTTCTGCATCCTAGATGGATTCACTGGGCAACATCCATAAGAGCTGTTGATGTGGACTTTGTTTTTGACCTTTCTTTGTAGACGCAAGAATTTTTACAGTATGAGCATGTTTACCTTTTGCCATCTACTGTTCTGCCTCTTGATCTACTAATATTATTTACACTGATGGTTCAGCTCAGCCTGCTATAAGTTCTAAACAGCAAACGTCAGACTCATACGCCATCATTATTGGTGTTATGTTGGATGGCATTTTCCAACCTCAACATGTTTGCACACAGTCTTTAAGAGACTGCACTGTGCAGTTGGCTGAACTAAAGTCTTGCTTCTTGCAATTGAAAACATTTATCCCAAATTCCCCACTCTTATTGTGTGTGATTCGTATTACTGTGTACAGTCTTTTAATGACAATCTACATTATTTGTAACAAAATGGATTCAGGTATTCAAAGGATAGCACAATCAAGCATTAACTGATTTGGGTGAAAGTGGCACATCTTAAGAATATGTTACCACAAACTCATGTAATACATACACAGAGGCATCGACGTGTAGGAGCACATGCTGAAGGGGATTGACTGGCTGATGAAACAGCCAAATCTGCCGTCGCAACAGCTACAGTAGCAGCAGTTACACACTCTAAAACCTTTATAGATAACAATATCTTGGCTGATGTAAATGCACTGAAAAACGGCACCCGTTTGCCAAAGGGCTTTCCTTCTAAATAATCATCATTTAAATGACCAGAATGCTCCTTTTGTTACAACTCCTGGGATTGGCGATCGTTTAATTCCCAACCAAGACCGCAGACTTGCTTTGGTTGTACCTGCACATGAAGGTGTTGCTTCGTAAATGCATGAGTGGTGGATACAATTTTGCTGCTGCAGCAACATTACTGGTGGTTAAGAAAAAACGAATAGTTAAGAAAAAACCTAGGCATGTGACAATTTACACATATGTGCAGGCATAATATATAAACAACAGGCAATTTAATTCCAACACATCAAATAACACGCATGACTGCTTATGTTATGGTTGTCATATTATTTTAATTTTTTTTAAATGATCACATTTAAAAAGATAATGAATAGTCTTCTATATAAAAACACAATAGTTTTCTGCAGTGTCCTATATTATGGTGAATACAATAGGTTATGCATGTTTTGTTATACAATTATTATTTTTTTCCATTTCTTGTATTTAGATATGCATTACACATTAATTAATCAAATTGTGACACAATAAGAGAGGGATTCCCAATGTGAATGGCTAAGAAAGAAGGCTGGTGGTATGTTGACACACTATGCGCGCTTAGGCAGAGATACCTTCATCAGGAAGTTGTCACATCATTCACTACATAGGACACAAAAGAGTACAGAAATGCTAAATGTATAGGTCCGCAATTGTTATGTTTTAATAACGTCTTACTTAAAGATTTTCTTTACCTTAATATATAGTAGGTAGGTCGAAACTCATGTGGCCTTACTTTAATTTGTTTAGTGTTGAAAAAAGAATTAAGTGCAAATACAACAAAGTGCCCTTAGCAACACAAACATGGAATAGGGGATACAATACCCAAATTTGTGAAAACAAAACAATAATGTGAGTACCTAACAAGAACCACAAACATTAGCAACATTATTGGTGACAAGGTTTATACCAGCAGGCCAAAAAATATGTTCTCTGTTGTGACATTTGTCAACAAATTAAATCCTCCACCGTGGCTCATCCACCACAAACACACCTATTAATTTGAAACAAGCCTTTTTGGCTGTATCTATTTGGATCACTGTGGCCCACTGATTTCGCACACAGTATTCAAATTTTTTTTGGTTGCAGTTGATTCTTGCTCTAGAGTCTTCTGGGTTTGGCCACAGTGCTTGGCTGATGCTTAAACTGGTATTAAAGACCTGCATGTCTTTATCGGGACACATGCATGCCATGCATTCCATCCGGACCATAGTCCGGCTTTTACATCCAAAGCATACCAGATTTCATTTACATCCAAAGGTGTACAAGTACATTCTTCTTCTTCATATCAGCCAGAGGGCAATTCTGTTGTGGAAAGAATGAACTGTGACTTAAAGAAGTCCTTAACGGCTAAAGTGTTAGGTCCTGAGCATGGTTGGGTCAACAATCACTGCAGAGTTCAACGAGCTCTCAATAACCTCCCTAAAAATCGCAGGGTGGGAAGACCCCATAAGAAGTACAATCGGGCATCAAGATGTATGTTCCAGACGTTGACGGTCCAGACATTGTATCGGCTTCCGCAACTTTTGACGCAGATAACCATTGTGTTGTCTTAGAGGTCCTACAAACATTTTGTGAAGCTCAATCAAGCAAACAGTTGCACATGTCTGTATCTCCGGCTGCAGACACAAAACCGGAAGTTTCCGGCTAGATTCCAAAAGTTGGAGATCTTGTTTGAGGAAAGGTGGCGATTTAGAAGGAGTTCGGCCCATCCTACTGTGCTCTGGTGTCTTTCTTTGGGTCCAATGTACGAGAACTGTAATCCTGCCACTGGTTCTAGGGACAATGATATGTCTCCGTCAAACATGTCAAATTACACCACGTAGCCGATATGAATAGTAAGTCATGGGTGTTCGTGCTCCTCCATGAGACATTCCTTTGCAGCCGGAGAGCACTACTGACACTGCTACTCCCCGGCTGCGGGGGGAGGGGCGGCATTGAGTCCTCATCTGAAAATAAGATCAAAATGATAACGGTTTCCACTACTGCATCTTCTACCGCATGTGTTATTTATACTGATCCACCATTGGTGGATCTACCTTTATTGGATTTTTCGAGTCCTACTATTGAACCCAGGCCTCCGTTTTTTCAACCAAGTACCTCCAAGTATTACATGGATCAAGATGATTTTTCTTCCAGACTTCTGTTTTGCATCCGCTTCCAGCACGGATTTGTGTTTTATTTCTTGGTTAAAATACACTTATCTAGTCCCACCTTCGAAATATGTCTGGATCCTACTCTCCTTGGTTTTCCTGTTCAGGTGGATTGGATTTGTGACTTGTCATGTGTTGCAACAACATCCTATTCCCCCCATGCATGTGATTGTAGATAGTTTGTTGTGGCCTTCCATTCCAACTTTGAAGGCAGATTTCAACAAGCTAAGCAGACTCATAGCACAACTGTTTCACAAAGAGGTTGCTCTCCCATCTTTTCACAAAATGTGGCTAGAACTTCTAGTGAAATACAGTCATTGTTAAACACCTATCTTCCTCTGCATTTAGGGGAATCAGTGCATCAAATTTTTAATGCCTCTAACATGTCCGGTCTTGCACACTTTTTTTAAGTTCTCGGTTCCACCCTCATCAGTTCCTTCCAGAAGATTTTTGGAATATTAAGGGCTTTTATTCCATTTTTTCAATTGTATTGTAAGGATTTCCGCTGCTATTATTCCTCATTTGCAGCATTCTCATCCTATTTCTGCATCTCCGCAGTGGATTTTCCTTTGCAAGCCCTGTGGAACTACAACTGCTCCAACACTATTGTGAGTGCATGCTTCAGATTTTTGGGATATTTTTACTACAAGTGCTGGTCCTTAACATTCCGGCCTGCCTGGTTTACCTGCGTACAACACATGTTCCACTGCCTCTGCTGCCTTTTTGAATGGCCACTGGATATTTTTCTTGTTACGCAGACACCCACCACCATGTACATTGAACTGCTAATGAGTCCCTTAGCGACCCATTTTGAGGACTGACCCCTAGATTTGCAGCTTCTCCACAATGCAAGGTTTGAGCCACTCTCCTTCGAAGAAATATGTGCCTCGGCACATGGATCATGGAATACAGGCTCTACTAACATGGATGCAGATTGTCCGGTAACTATGTCAGCACCAGCTGAGACAGAGGATCATGTCTGTTCTTTGGAACTCGTGTCTTGGCTGTTAACCATTCATCATTTGTGGAGTCGGACTCCTTGTCTTTGAATTTGCAACTTACACAAAGGGTTCCTCTGAAGCACCATAGTTTGACTATTTTTACTAAATTCACAACCGACTGGCAGATGCATCAACGTAGCCTTTTGCTGTTCCTAAATAGTGATTTTTAAGGAATTGCTATTTAGGAATAGCAAAAGCCTATGCATGTAGGAATCGCTATTAAAATAGCGATCCCTAAACATTCCTTAATTGCTACTCGCAAATTGCTAGTCACGATTAAGGAATGCTGTACCATTCATTCCTATGGGCCTAGAGGCCCATAGGAATGAATTGGAGATTGCATGAGCAATTTGCGAGTACCAGTAGGTACTCGCAAATTGCTCATGCAATTTCAAGGGTGCAAGGGTGTCAAAATGACACCCTGTTGCACCCCCTGAAATTGATCTCTGCATATCTGTTGCACAAACACGTCCTAAGGGCATGTGTGTGCGCAACTTGAAACTTTGAAAAATGCACAAAAGTGCTTTTTTCAAAGTTTTAGCAAATTACCATGAAGTTCAACTTCATGGTAATTTGCTACTCCTATTAGCGAATTCGCAATTTGTTTGACTTTCATGCACTGCATTTAAGGAATCACAATTTGGGATTCCTTAAATGCAATCGCAATTTAAGGAATCTCAATTTAGAGATTCCTTAAATTGTGATTTTTGCATTTGGGATGATGCATCCCAAATGCAAAAATACCGATCGCAAAGGGGCAGATTCTGAGAATCTGCTCATTTACGACCGGTATTTACTTTGATGCATATGCCTGCTAGTTCTTAAATCTTTTAAGTACAGTTTTTTGGATCCAGCTTTGAGTTTGTTTGTCTTTCGATTGCATTTATTTAATTTTTGGCTTTTTCATGCTATTATCCTTTGTGTTCTGGGTGCCAAAACGCTTGACTCTCTAGAAGGATTAGTAGGGCTAATGAGGCACTATAGCTAGTCAGACTCAGGCTATGGACACTGATATGTTATGGTGACTCAGCCCCCTACATACTGATGTTCTATGGTCCCAAGCATAGTTCTGTTCCTGAGCAGAATAAATGCAACAGTGTAACCCAATCTTTTCATCCTGTAAATTGTGCAATGTGATAAGGAATGGTAATGGATTTTGTAAAAGTCCCCTGAATGTTAAATGCTCCTTGTCTCATACGTATGGATATTTTTTTTATATTTCTGTTCGTATTAAGTTTTTAAGACCCTTATTTTTAAAATATCAAACATATCAAAGACAGGAGGCGATGGAACTGTTATTATTTAGAAATGGCAGTGGGAACTGCACATTTTATACTGACAGTCAAAAAGAGTTCTAAGGATGGGTGTGATGTTTCGGGGTGAGGGCGGGTTTACAAGGCAATTTTAGAATGCACGGTTGTTGTATTGTTTTAGAATGTTTTCTGGATAATTGTCCTATTAAACTTTTTAAATGAATGGCGTGTGTATATACTGTATTTACACTGGAGAAGTTTTAGTGGATTGGAAATCTGACCGTCGTGATTTGTCTTTCATTTTATGAACAGGTTTGAAATAAGTACACTTTTACATATCAGAGCCACCTTTCCTTTTCTAATTTATAGTTATAGACTGTGGTTTGTGTCGCAGGCATGAACAGATTCTGTAGCTTTGTTTTTGGCTTGCTTGGAATTTTATGTTATTTATTTAAATATTGTGAGCACACCGCTATCTTGATGCTAAACTGCATAGTCCTACGGCTGGATGCTTTTGAGTGGTAGAAAGGGAAGTTTTAATGATTTTATACCGTGGAGGTCTTGCTTCTAGGAAGCACTATATGAATGCCATGACATATTTATGACTCTCTGTAACCACAGGAAAACTCGATGCAGTGATAAAGAGCATAAGCAGAACGCACAGCCATTTTCAAATTGATCCATTCTAAGAGAACCTTCTTGACATGCATACGCTGGAGGCTGTCCAAGAACAGATGCAACATTTGCATGCAGCTGCTTGCTTAGGTGCTCCAATGAGCTGCAGAAAAATCTGACCAATGTGCTGCAGACACACAAAAAAAGGTTTTGTAAGGATACATAAATAGGAAAGATTATGCATGATACACTACCTGTTTCTTATCTTCCATGCGCTATCTCTATCTTAAATGGCGGTGGGACACCCAAAATGGAAAACCTCTAGAATATAGAAAACCTATACAAACTATATAAAAATACACTATAAAGATCCCTAGAATCTTGTAGTATAGAATCCCCTAGAATCCTTTCATTGTGAGCCATACTTGGCAAGGGTGAACATGAAAAGCTACACCTAAAACTGTAACTAGGTGAATCCCAAAACTAGATAGAATGTTCAAGGAGGTGAATCCCAAAACTAGATAGAATGTTCAAGGCTCAAAGGACTCTGTATCACTTTTTATCGAATAATGATTTTAAGAAAGTTAACTCATGCTTTTGTGCGAATCCCCCTCGATACATTCCAGAAGGAAGTAAATATAATTTGATAAAGACAAAGTCAAAATCATTTCGGAACAGACTAATCATAGTTTCCAATGACCGGAGTACCACTTAGGGAAATAAACTGTTCACCCAAAAGGGAACACTGTAGGAGCCAGATATGAAAAAATGATGCTTTGTTAAGGAATCTGGTTGACGGTTACACCTGATTTCCATCCCAATAAAGGGGCTGCTCCTTCTTTTCAAGACACAGAGTACTTTACCCTGCCTATAGTACTGCCCCCATCATAATAAGGCTCTGACTGAAGAACCTCTAGGGCATTTTGTACGTATATATCGGACACATTTTGAGAACCATCCTAGAATATATTGCACGATAGCCAGGGACAGATGGACCGAGTGTGACAATTTCAGAAAGGAGCTCAAGCTAAATAACTATAATGGAAGTCCATACAAATTCGTTATCAGCAAATTAGTATTCCTCTCTGCCAATACAAGGCTTCATGGCAATGTAATATTGTCTGAGCTTTAGGTGTAACTATATTTGCAATATTTGATATAGTTCACATTGAGTTGAGTACAGGATTGTGTTTAGACACATGTGCACATGGGGAGATAGACCAGATTACCTAGGGGCATATCATCAAGGGAAGAGATAAAATTATGCTGCTTTAGCGTCCGTTTCCGGGCGAAAAGCAGCGATAATTTTATCGCACTATCAGCAAGAACATGCTAGCACGTGTTTCTATGCCCCTGCGCCCTTTCCCTTAACGCCCATCTTTGCATCTCTAATGATATTCAAAGTGGGCGTTCCTCACCAAAATAACTTGAGAAATGTTGCTAACAGACATTTCTCCTATCAGCAAGCTGCACACTAACCTGCATAGCGATTTTAAAAGTAGAACTGACAGCGTCTATCGCAGGTTTTATTACGCCTGCTTTTCAACTGACTAAACCATAAAAGCTTATGGGGTGATGGATTATAAGGCTGAGACCACCCAGCCCTATCTACAAGGTTTTGTCTATCGCTGTGCGATTATCACACTTTTTGCAACTATCGCTGGATTATATATCGCATTGGAGATAAGTGTTGCTGATAGCACGCTTTCTCAGCTATATAATCTAGCGATAATTATCCTTGTGCTAAGCGCGCTTAGTGATAAATATCGCCGGCTGTTGCTGATATGCCCCTATTCACTAGCGGCACATTTCAGACCGCCTCGAGAACTGAGATGTAGACACTTTTGGGGCGTTCAACACAGCATAATCAAATTGGTAAAATATGTAAGCAAAACAACTGAAGTAACAGGTCCCGCATCTGGAGGTCAATTTATTAATTACTGAAGTAAATTCAGAACCTCTTGTGCTTCAAGAAGCACCTGGAAACAGCATTTTTCAGGCAAGCCTTTGGAGCATGGAGTAAATAGTGGGACCACCCAACTGGACCTATGCATTTGCCCTAGACCCACACTTAACCCATAGGTTTACTAGCAACATCTGCATGCTGCCCACTACTTTATTAGGTTTCCCTTGAAGAACTTTGCACTTTGCTCAGAATTAACATATTTTATAGTGACCAACGAAAAATCTAAATCCCAAAACTTCTCACTAGGGCACATTTTCTTAGCATTCCACAGAACAATTCCATAAATACGTACATAATCAAAACATAAGGCATAGAGGGATGCACTAAGAAGAAAAAAATCCAATTCAGTGTCAATCAGCGGCAGCCCCTCCGCTAAGGCAGAGGCGCGTCGCCCCACTGCTCTGCGAGAAGAAGTTAAAGGAAAACTAAAATGATAATAGCCAGCGTTATTATCATTTTATTTTCCGTTTCCTGTTGTGGAGTGCGGCTGGACTGCCAGAGCAGGGGCCAGGAGGAGGAGTGATTGCTCCACTCTAAAGTGTGCATAACTGTTTGGCTAGCTCTCTCTGGCAGACCAAAAAAGTCATGCGCACTTCGAATGTTCTGCAACCAGGCTGCATTACAGCCTGGGTGCAGAACATGCCAAGGCCCCCATTCAATGTCTGTGCTCCGAACCATGGCTCTCAGTTCAATCAGAATGCTGCATTGCAGTGTTGTGATTGGCTAGGGGTGTCAGGAGCCTGGGTGCTTTGGGGTTCCTACTTCTGAGGAGCGAGACGTAGCGGCGAGTGGACTGAAGGTGTGAATGTAAGTGCTTATTTTTATTATTTATTTTCATTTACAACCCCCCCCCCCCTCGCCTTCCCCGGCCCCGCCACCCTGGGTAAATAGCAGGTGCCACTGGTGTCAACTGTCCGTGATGTTTGAAGAAACCTTCACATTCTTCTTCCATTCATAAAGAAGAATCACAACACAATTGCTAATAAGAATTGTCACATTTTATTCTGTAATGTTTTTGTTGTTTTCTTTATAAAAACTTCTCTTGAAGATTGAGCCAGCCCAGCCAACCTGTCAACCACTGTTAAAACCAGTTAAGTATGAAGAATGGTTAGTTGCTATGATGCAAACGGCTCTTCATGAACGCACAATTTACAATCTTCAGGATCAAGCTGCCATCTTTCTTCAAACCTGGTCCCCATTTCTGGAAGCTACGGTAGATGATGATTCTGCACATACTTCAACACATGCTTTATCTACTTAACTTATTTCCTTCAGTGTCTACTTTTATATTACTTTGCTCTGGTTATTTTTCCCTCCTTGCCCTTACTCCTTTCCCCCTTCTGTTACTCTGGTATTTTTTTTACTTTCTTTCTTACTTTCTTTTTTCTTTTCTTTTTCTTTTTGCTCTATATTTTCTTTTCTTTTCATTTACTCTAATCTTAGATACCAAGCTATGTCCACACCTTTTCTAACATTACTTTGTATTTGGTCATGGAATATATGCTGATACATTTTTCTTTTTCTCATTTTGATCTACTTTGCATAAAATTTACTATTACTTGTATTTTCTCTTTTTCCTATGATATTTTATTGTTTTGTTGCTATTTCTGTATTTTATTGAATAACCCAATAAAAAATTTCAACACGGAAAAAAAAAACAAAAAAAAAAACAGTTTAGTATGAGCCGGTTTGCTGCTGGTTTGAACCGTACGTGCAGTGTTCTTTTACTTTCAAGATACAGATTTTTCGCTGATACAGGATAGTGGATATTAGAAGATTTGTATGGATGATGATTTGTTAATGATATTCTGCTGGAATTTAGCCCCTAGTGAAGTCCTAGTAATGGACAAAACGCATTTGCTGGGTTGACTCGGGCTTTGACCATGATTGTGAAGGTTTCTTCAAACTCAACGGACAGTTGTCATGTCATTGAATATGTTTTGTTTTGTGCACTTTTGTGTTAATATGAAGTTATTTGGCATTGGAACCTCAGGCGGTTACGTACCTTACATCGATACTTTGTAGTGAATATGACCAGTGTGGTGGGATAGGACCACCGCTACAACTAATCGTATACTCAGTAATTTTCAATATATGCTATTTAAAAAGATTTTACAAAACCAAGCTCCTATCCACAAAATTATACTGTGTGTGTTATGGGCAAGCAGTAATATGTATGCAGCATTCTTAATTGCTATGGTATCTGTGCCAGCTACTACCTCAACATACCCACATTTTGCAAGTGATGTACATTATTATGCAGATGAGTGCATTTGATGCACTGTGCCTGCAGCACACTCTGTCTTTGGGAATGGGCAAACATGTTGCGGGCAGATATAAATACATTATAAACATACCACGAATACATTTTGCAGACAAGAGTTTAAAATAAACAAGTGATCTAAGAGATACATTGTGCACATATGTTATTCATAAGGAATACATTTGGAAAATTGAAATACGGTTTGCAAAAAACAGATTAAAGATAATTGTCACATAATGTACCTGATATGGTATTTGAAATATACGGAAAATACTATCCTGAAGCACCAGTTCTCACAGATAAAGTACAGTTTTACAGATTAAAACAACCATGGCCCTCTCTTCTAACATCAAAAACATCCGCGGAATGATCACGTTTTTTGTGTTGCCGGAAATACAGGTACAAAACACTAGTGTAGTAGGGTGGCCAGTTGTCCCGGATTTCCCTGGACAGTCCTGGTTTTTGGAGCAGTGTCCCGGTGTCCCGACACTATCCCCCAAATTAAGAAAATGTCCTGGTTTTTGTGTAATACCCGGCTGAAGCAGAGAAATGTCCCATTTTTTGGGGTTTAGTGTCTGGATAATTGAGCATACCATTGGAGCCCTTGTTGCAGAAGGATAAGTGTAGGTGAAGAGACATTCATTAAAGAGACACATTTTCTCTCTGCATTTCCCTTCTCTTTCTACAAAGGCTAGCCACTAGTGTGACCCTGCTCTGCTCTTTAAAGGGAGCGAGCCTTGAATGTGTGCGCATGTGTGTGTGTGTGTGTGTGTCTATATTTATATATATATAAAAAAAAAAAAAAAAAACAATATATATATATATATATATATGTATATATTTATTCATTGAACAAAAATATGATCATTCACATCTTAAAATACAGTACATAATCAATAAAACAATAAAAAATGCGGCAGTATAAAAACATTACAAAGAGATTCATACAATACAATAAAACAAGCTTCTAAATCTTTCATAGTTAATAAGCCTGCGTCTATAAGAGAATACCACTAAGCCTGGTTAAAATGACATTAACAGTATTTTTGACACAGGAACAAGTTTGCCCATTTGTAACCTCTTTCACCATGCAAAGATTAAAAACCTCGAGACAGCAAATACTAACCAGCTTGTGGTATCTGATTTAAATATACGCAAGGCTTCCAATGGACAATTAAAAGATAAAGTATGACATACAGGGGCCAACCAAGTTTTCCTAAGTTCAGCGTAAGAGGAACAACAGAAAAAAAAAGTGCTCAATGGTTTCAGGGAAGATATGGCATAAAGGACACAGTGGATTGACAGACAGGTTTCCCCATGAGCTCTTCATTGCATTCAAAGGAAGGGTTCCGTATCTGAACTGAACATACAAAGCTCGAGCCTGAGGCGAGTCAATATCACCCAGAAACCCTTCAAAAGCAAATACTCCTTTAATATTTAAAAAACCTGCAGTCAAAGTGCCATGTGCAAACCAGTCAACCCTTTCTGAGACCATTAGTTCCCAAAACCTTTTTTTAACTAGAGGGATCGCATGTTTAGTCATAGATCCTGGGTCCTCCCAGAGCTGCACCATCCCAATTTTTATAAACCAGACCTTGATCTTACTAAACCACTTGATGCGGCCTGTTTTATTATGCAGAGCAATCAACTCCACCATTGCCTCCCTCAGGGGCACCTGTGTTTTGCTTATCCACACCCTGATCCAAAACAGGATTGACCTCAGAATGGCATAATGGTCTATAGATTTTAGGCCAAGATCTAATCTAGGTGGTAAGAGTGGTGTATTCACTGGGAGGTTCATAATGGCTCTGATGAATTTATTTTCAGCATGAGTTAAGTCTGTCAGATTTTCCAACCCCCACAATCCGGCCCTATACAGGGCCGCACCTAGTCCCTTAGCCCTATGAATTTCAATTATGGGGGATATTGGCTGATAAGGCGAAGCTCTAGCCCTTTGAACTATAGCACAATCAACATGCTGGAGGGTCGCAATACCTTTTTCTATCTGCGGTGTCCATGCCAGACTGTTGTTGATAAGGACACCCAGGTAGTCAAACGAACCAACCTGCTCCAAACTATGCATGCCCAGGGTAAGTTTCATCTTGTTTGATTTATATGGATTAAAAGCCATATATTTGGTCTTTAGTCCATTTATTTCTAGACCCTTATCTTTACAAACTAGGGCACAATAATTTAAAAGATTTTGAATGCCATGGGGTGTTCTGACAATAAGCAGTGTATCGTCTGCAAAAAGCAGACAGGGCACTACCTTGCCAGCCAATTTTGGGGGATCGCCACCACAATTAAAAAGTTTTCCCATTTATGTAGAAGATAAACAATGTGGGCGCAAGAACACATCCTTGACGAACGCCCTTCTGAACAGCTATGGCGTTAGTCAGGGAGCCTTCAGTATTCCGCCTGACCCTGGCGAAAGTGTCCTGATGTAACCTGACAAGAAGTCTGAGCAAATAAGCTGGTAATCCCAATTAGCTCAGTGCTAGCCAAAGTTGGGACCGGTCGATGGAATCGAAGGCGGTCTTCAAATCCACGAACACTACATCTAGGTGACCTCCTCTGACTGTAACTTCTTTCCAGATTAACAAGAGGAACCTAAAGACTTGGTCCGTGGTACTATTTGTGACCCTAAATCCTGCCTGAAGGTTTGACAGAACATTGTTGTCTTCTATCCAGTTTTGAATTCTGGTCAAGAGGATTTTGCAGAAGATTTTTTGCGTTACATCAATAAGACTGATGGGCCCGTCGACCCTTTATCGCCCTTTTTATGAATAGGAATACTTTCGGCACCCAGCCAGGTCTCCGGAATTGCACCCCCCTTCAAGATAGTGGGGCATATTACCAACAAGTAGCGATATTTATCGCTAAATAGGCTTAGCAACGATTTTTTTATTGCTGCCTATTGCTGGATATGTTAGCGGAGAAAACATGCTATTAGCAACGTTTTTCTCCATTGTGCTAAAATATCCAGCGATAGCGGCGAAATGCGTGAATATCGCTGAGAATACAGCGATATTCACGCATTAGCGACGAAATGCTCTTAGCCATGTTATCCACCTCCCATTGGATAACATGGCTAAGAGCTGGTCTGGGCAGGTGTTAGTATTTGGAGATATTTGCGATTAGCGCTAATATTTCCAATGCTACGCCTGCCTTGCTAATAGCCGAGAGCGACGTTAGCGACTGCTTTCAGTCGCTAACTGGTTGGGTACGCCCACTTTGCATGTCATTAGCGATAAACATCGCTGACATGCAAAGTGGGTTCCAAACCGCTCGCTATCGCCTAAAAGCTGTCGCTAACATCAGTTAGCGACAGCTTGCTAATAGGGCGATAGAATTATCGCCGCTTAGCGGCCAAAAACGGCCCCTAAATCAGCGATAATTGCCTATCGCCCCCTTGGTAATATGCCCCAGTATTATAAACGCTTTGGAGCAGCGGACCCTAGACAATCGGTTCAGCCTTAAACAGGTCTCCTGGAAGCTTATCAAGACCCAATGATTTACCACTCTGCAGGAACTTAATGGCCACAATTGTTTCTGCAAGAGTGATATTTTCAACATTGACTACTGCCTGGTCACAAGGATTCAAGCTTAAGGCTGAATCGGACAACGGCCCTGGGTCTGCAAACAATGCCTCAAAGTATTCTTCCCATATGTGGGGCTGAATGTGGTAATCTGTTTGTGCTACCAGATTTGGTAATCCCTTTGCCAATAGGTGCCAAAAATATTGACTATTCTTGTTTTTAGCAGCTTCTAAAAGCAATATCCAATTTTCACACTCCCAGTCCCTTTTTGCTTTATTTTGGGATAGTTTATATAACCTCCTACCATTAACGATTTCTACATGGGATTTCGTTTTTACCATCACCATTTGCTCGTTCTTAGCCGTTTTACATGCATTGTTGAACCAGGGTGCCATTTGCTGCTTAACTCTGTTACTTTGTTTATAAAAAAAGGTTTTTAATTCCTGAAAGATACTCATGACAGCCCCTAACCCAATAGTAGGGATACTTAGATCTTTAAGAGACCGCTCCACCACAGAATATATTTGGGGGAGAGAATTTGAGTCGGCTAAAATCATTGGCTTTTTAACTCTCCTATTGTTCTTATTAGTGATGACCTGTGCAGACTCAGGCCTGAGGTGCCTACACTGGGTAACTAGTCCCGACATTGTAAGCGCCAAAGCATTATGATCACCAGCTTCCCTGGGAATAATGACCATATCCTTGACTAAGGGCCACAGATCTAGGTCAATAAGGATATAATCAATCCGTGTTTTCGATGCTCCCCTCTTAAAAGTATGACCTGCTGCTCTATCAGAGTCGGTTCGACATTGCAGGCTCTAAAACCATGGGCGATAGTAAACGATAGCACTTGTTGCCCCACCCTTGTAGTTTTCTTGATGGGTGGAATCTGGAGTTTTGCAATCCCCCTAGCTTTATCCCCCTCAAAGATAAGATGCTGTATGTAATTCACCGGTTCAAAAGTTGTACTAAGATCTCCGGCAACAATCAACCGGTCGAATCAAGATAGTTAGCCAACTATGTTATTGTCCCTGAGAGTCTATGTGGGCTGTCAAACCAATTATATATTTTAGAAAGTATAATTTTTGCGTACCCCTTACCTAAGGACAATTCCAAACCAAGTAGTTCAGGACAACCAAGATGCAAGACCTTTACTTTATAGATCAGTGAATTTCTAACCCATATCCAGAGGCCACCCAGTGGCGACCAACTGGAGGCTGTATTGCTTCGATACCATATGTGGTGAAGCCAACCCTATGGTCACACCCTACTGCCCAAGTTTCCTGTAGTATACAGAAGTGAAAGGTGTCCAAAAATTTACCCCAATCTGGGTCAATTATCTTCGAGTTTAGGCCCGCAACATTCCAGGATAAAAACATTAGACCGCAGCAACCAGAAACGTTTTCCTGTGGGTGCCCTACTAAAATTTTGGGCCCCTCAGGATCACAAAGAGGGGGAAGGAGCACGGTATTGGTAACTTGGTCGCGAGAACCTGAGTTACCATAGATGTGTGATGCTGAAATAGTACCGGAGGCAACAGCAAATTCCATAGCAGATCCAACCTCATGTGACTGTGATATAGAGGGGGGTACACTACCTAGGCAATCCTGGGAATCTAGAACACTTAGGTGATAATACCTATTACTCAATTCCAGAGGTAGTACCTCAGTGGGTAAACGGAGCATAGCGCTATCCGTTTTGGTGGCATAAAAATTACTCCCTCTATTATCGCAATGTCTATAGAAGAAACCTAGCTGTAAAATAGTTATCGCTTTATCCAACCTCCGATTAGGAGAAAAAGTCCCCCACCCCAACAATCGACCTGTGATATGTGGAGATCTACAGTTAATAACAATGCAATCGCCATTGTGCGACTTCCAAAGAGGACCCACCCAGTCGAGTCTTCTCATAAATAAAATGTCACCAAAATCTGACTTAAAAATGTTTTTATTCTGGGAGAGCCAATAGCAAACTTTGTTTTTTAACTCTGACTGGGAATCAACTTGCACATTAGTCAAGGGAGGAACATTCATGAGGATTGCTACATAAGGACCGCACTCTGGTGGAAGATGTAACATCACCTTATCATCTCAAGTATTAAACACTTTTCTATTTGGGGACAACAGTGGGAATGCTTGCTCATTTAATCCCTTTTTGTTCCCATTAGTACCGTTAATATCTTTAGAAAACAGGACCTTGCCTGCTAACACTAGTCGGTCGATTCATGTTAGCCAGGTGGCTAGAGAATTCAGGCCTATTGTGCTTCTGCAGAACTTCACTAGCATGGCTTCTATTGACACCATTCCTTGCTAAGCTAAGCGGTTCAGCATGGGGGTTAGTTGATGGCCTCTCATTTAATTCTCAGTGCCCACTACAAGCTGAGCACCGACTAAATCTTTAGATTTTACCCCAGAGCATGAAATCGTGTCCCCAACCATAGTACACATGGATGCCACAGTAGATTCTAATTGATCAAGTCTTTGCAATATTGGGAGGAAGTTGTTATTTGTTATATCTTCTGGGGGAGATGTCACCACCACATTAACGTCATTAGTGGGTGTATTAATCAGATCCTCAAGCCTGGATAACTAATCCTCAATCAAACGTAGGTTATTACAAATAGGGTCAAGCAATACAGAGATTAACAGCTCCAATCTACTCCACTGATCATTATTACATTCACCAGTCTGTTGATTGGAGACTGAACTCGAACACATCATAGGCTCAGTTGACCCTTGGTTTTTATCCGTCACCATGGTGTCATGTGGGAGTGTCTTGGGGGTATACTTCTTTGCTCTGGACTTTGATTGCGACTTAGAATTTATATATACACACACACACACATTTACAAGTCTACTGTATTACTGCATATAGGTACATATTAAGAAGGATTCCCAATAACCGGAACAGGCCAGATATAGAAGTAAGACTAAAGGTTTAGTCCGACTTTTATTTCTAGCCTGTCCCAGTTTTTGGTCCTCAAAATCTGGTCACCCTATAGTCTAGAAGTGTGTCCTTGCAGGAAACAATACTTAATTTGGCAATTTTGGAAAGGGCACTTAACTGAAAAGGTTAAATTGAGTCAATGTTGCTGCTACCGCTGCTCAAAATAAATAGATCTGCGAGAAGTAGACTTTACTGGCATGACATAACATGTCAAAAGATAAGAGATTGTAGGAAAGTGTGCCATATTACTTGACTCAGCAAGTAAGTCATTGTAAATTGTAATTGCATTTGTATAGCGCTTACTACCCCTGATGAGGCATTGAAGCGCTTTTCGACAAGTAGCAAACTACTACGGAATCCAAAAAGGATTAGTGGTGAATTCGCATAGGGAGATATGACATTCATTTGAGTGGTGGACATGTGAGTTTGTGGAGGGATAGAAGAGGGAAGGGTTTGCATTTATATAGCGCTTGGTAACAATAAAGATGCCTTGAAGCACTTTTCGTCGAGTAGCATTGCTTTCTCTCATCTTTCAAATTGTGTTACCTTCCAGCCCTCATGGGCAGAGGACAGACATATTGTTTGACTCACAGACTCCTGTAAGGCTTCAGGCTTCACATCTCAGACTCATTTCCTCAAGGAAGGAAGGCAGGTGCAGTTTTCCCCAACAGACTGAAAAGTCACTGGCATGAATATTTCTCCTACTATATGCATACTGCTCGCCACAAAACCAGTGCATTACCACTGAACATTATGAGTGATTATGAGCCCATTTTACCTGATGCACCTACCTGAGGAACCTGTCTGCCTGATTTCTAATGCGTCTCATTCGCTTGCCTCTTCTTTTGACACAAACAGTTCTCTTGCCTCACTATACTGTGGCATGCTGACATTTGTCGATAATTGTTTTCTGTATACATTGAGAGCCTATGTATTTGAGTCCCCAATATCAGTGTCTATTAGTATAACTCTGTTACTCTGGATCAATACAAATGTATATGTATACTAATCATATGTTAACGTGATGAAATTGGAAAATCAAGTATTTTTACTGTGTTCTGTACATGCATAATAATTAAACAACCTGTTTTTTCATCCTTATATTCTTACTCCCATGTGTATCTAATTTTCTATCTCTGATGCATGCATGCTAATTGATCCCCTTCTTTGTGTACTTGACATGCTCTTAAAATCACATTAAATTACCCTTTATTCCTACTCGAACCACTCTGACATCAATCCCCGCCCGCACCCCACTCTTCCTATACCATTTTCTTTTTTTTACCTCCTCATCGTTTCCCTTCCCAACTTTTCTTCTCTTTTCCTTTCCGTCCCCCTCATGGTGACTGCTTATCGTATTTTCCAGCATCTTACTTGCACGTCACCCCATTCTCTTTGGACCTCCACTTGTCATTTGACCTTATTTGACAATATGCTTATTGACTATTTACCAGCTATTCCATCTCACTGCTGTTCTTGTTGATGTATCTGTGCTCACCTCTTTAATCAGCCTTGAAAAAGCCCTTGGCCTGCTGGTCTTTAGGGGGAAACACGTTGGTTGTTGTTGTGTTCACCCGCATTTGAATAAAGAAGAATATACTACAAAAACACAGTATTCTACTTCCTATATCCACAATGCCAATCCAGAATTGGGGATTCTCTTACCCTAGGATGTTATGTACTTTCTTTTGGCACAAATCTATCACATTTTCGGAATACTCATTTTACACTACGTAGTCCCTGAGTGAAACCACCTGATAGGTACGTGCTATACCAATGATTGGATCCTGCCACATTGTATCAGGTATGTGCTATACCAATGATTGGGTCCTGCCAAATTGTATGTGAACCCTGGTAGCACCCACTACCTGAATGCGCTAACCTCTAGAGGAAACCTAACTGGGTAATTTGTAATATGGTTGTTCCGCCAGCCTGCCTGGTCGGTGGATACTGTAGCCTCTGCTACGCCGGTGTTTGACCACCGGCCATATGAGAAGATGGCCACCTTCCTGGCAAGGACCTTCTGCTTTCTGTGAATCCACCGGTGCGGCTTTTGCTCAGAAGGCAAACAAGTTTGTCAAGTGTGTACCAAGATGTTTTGGTCCCTCTTGGCAAAAGATTTAGTTTTTTATAAACTAGCCCCCAAATCAGGTTTGTTTCTGGAAAAGAAAATACTAATTGCCCTGACTCTCTGGGAGTTTTTCTCACATAGGGGGTTATTTGTGGGGGGGGGGGGCGTTCCTGTTCAGGACTGCCAGGCTTTTCCTTATAATAAAAACATGTACGCCGGAAGGACCACCCTAGACAGTGCAGTCCTTCTAGTTTACATTGACTGGTGACCCAGTGGGCATCAGTGGAGCAGCTCAGACTCTGCCATCGGGGAGCCTGGTGTTTTGCCCACCTTTGAATGAGGCTGGTGAACCTCTAAATGTGACTGTTGAAGTAAAAATCCTCCAACCTCTAAATAATGCCCTAAATAGCAAGAATTCTCTACCAGATGCTGCTTGTTTCCAGGATGTTTGCTATCTGAAAATTGACACAGACAATCACAACAGTGTACCTGGATCTAGCAGCTAAAGCTGGGTTGCATGTAGGAAAACTTACTACAAATCAATGTTTCTGACAGAAAGGGAAAAAAGAGATAGAAAAAGCAAGCCTTATTTGGATGAGAGCCCACCCTCGCGTGGCATGCTTCATCTTAGGTTCACTCCTCACTCCATGGCTTGTTGTGGTGTGAGCTACAACTACTGAGAGAGGAAGAGCTCTTGGATGTTTAACTACAATATGAGAATCTAAGGTGTTAGTAAGGTAAGTTGTTACACCCAGGTACAATGTTGTGATTGTCTCTGTTTAGGGGAATTTTATCCTACAGGTTTTAAAATACTCCCCGGACCTTTTTAGGTTATTTGAAAATTTAACACCTTCTTTCACAATATTTCACGGGAAAATAAAGATAAATATATATTTGGAAATTAACCCTTAGGTCTTAGTTTTTTAGTATCACCACCACCAAACGTACTGCTAACAGTGGTGGAGAGGACCAGAAGCGGAGGAGTGATACCGCACCATCTTCTGCCCAAGCAAAAGTAGCAGCAATGTCTCTTGTTACATCTGTTGGCAGCAGATTTAGAGCTGCGCTGGCAGCGGTGGCTGGTTGGGAATGGTGGTGGGAGGCATGGGGGTGGGAGAAAATAAAAAAAGAAAGAATAAAGCAAATTTACCTGCTGGTCGTGTCCCAGCTGCAGCCTCTCCGCCACCTCTCCTCGTAGGAAACACCTGGGCTCCCCGGCTCCCTAAGCCAATGACAACACTGCAATGAGGTGTTGTGATTAGTTCCCATAAGACAATCACAACGCTGCATTGCAGCTTTGTGGTTGGTCTGGCGCTGTGGTTTGGCACTCAGACGGGACGGGGAGCCTGTGCATGTTCCCCATCAGGCTGTATAATGCTGCCTGGTGGGGAACATTTTATGTGACGCCAAGCAACATGCTAAAATGACTCTTTCTACTATATGTTTTGTCTCTGTTATATATGTTGTATGTCCAGGTATGCTTGAGAAGGGAACCCCCCTCTCACACCTAGAACACCTTAGTGAGTGTAACACATAGTCTTTAAATACGCTCCACTTAATGTTTTTTAACTTGCACCAGCACTTTTTTTACGGTCCTGAGGAAAGCCAGTATATTAAAGGCACTGGCTGAAACATGTCAACCAACATTGGATGTAGGAGGTCTTAATTTGCCACCATAACATCCACTTGCCTTGTTTTTTAACTGCTGACAGAGGCCTAGTTATTACAATTTAATTTACCCTCGGGTACTGGGACCCCTGCCAAGCCGTTTTAACTTCACTACACATTTCCCCACACTGCACTCTCAGAAAAATACCAGCTCCGCTGTAACCAGGCGTTGAAGCACACCCGGGACACATTAGGTGTCAGTAGGTGGGCCCGATGATGAAGCATGCCACCAACTAGGTTGGTGGGTGAGGGTGCCATCTGACAAAACAAGTCAAGAGTTGTATAAATAAGTCACATGTAGCAAGTCCTTGTTGATAAACATATAAACCTCTGGGGATACGGACTAGCTACCTAGTCCTCTCTCTCTCTCTTGATACGCTCATATATAGGCAGGGCACAGCTTCGAGAGACCTCTCCTACAGAGACCATGGCGGAAAACCATGGACTCACTTTCAGCGAAGATGACGTGAGCGAAATACTCGCTGACCCCGCATTCCTGGCTGACTTTAACATCTCAAACTCAATAGTACAGACCACTGACTGGGAGACCCTCACCGAAAAAAAGCGCAACAGAATAAGAACAATTCTCCATGGAGTAATCCTGACCCAATACCTAAGAACTAACACAGCCCCCAGAGGCTTATTGGTGACCAATGCCCCAAGGATATTTTTAGATGATGCCACCTTCCGAAAAGACTGGGCTCAGATCGCATAGCACTGTACGAGGGATTGGATGGTGCGGATCATCAAGACAGCCAAACGTTTATCGGACGCCATAATAATTGACATTCAGGCCACTAAAAGCCATTTCAAGACAACAATAACATCATATAAGAAAAAACTTGATGACCAGAACAAAGAAATGAACGAGTATAAGGAATACCTCACACAAGCCAAGATAAACAAGTTTCAAAAGGACTTGAAAAAATTCAGTTACTCGAAGGTATACCCCTACTCTGATGATAATTACACCCCACCACCCAAAATGGATAACACCAATGAATCATCAGATGACAGCTCGGCCTCCAGTGACTCAAGCACCGGATCTAACAGAAGACACGGCAGAGGACGCCATGGCCAACAATGGCCCAACGCATGGCATGGACCCCCAACACGGACAACTTTATGGGGCCCGCCCAAACTTTGGTCATATGCAGTATCCCTACTATGGCTACACACCAAAGTACCCACTGGGCCCTATGCCACTCTTCGCAGGCAATCCCGGATCGCACATTCCTTTTATAGGACAGGGCCGCAGGTCACGCGGCAGAAGAAGAAAAAACCAACAATACCCACAAGTACCCTGGGCTGAAGAAGAGAACCCAGTGAGCTCCAACACCTGCCAGAAAACCAAAAAACTTCCGGGCACGAGCAAACAGTGACACAAGAGCAACAGGCATCCTTAGTGTTTAACTTATCAAGCACCAACCTCACCATGAGGGAACAGTCAGTTCTGGAAAAAGGGCTCTCATTCGTACCAACGTCAAGACTTGACAAGTTTAAACTACATGTGGAACTTGAAGAATTTGTCCGCAAGTTGAAACTAAAGGCCTTCTTCGAGAAACCAACCTTTGATGAGAACATAACCAATGAAAACCCTAATGTGACGGGCCTCAGACCTAAATCCACCTTCACCCCTCCGCCTGCCTCCATCCCCCAGAGATTGCAACATTTGAACAGGCTGTGTTCACTGACATTGAGAATCTGAATCCCACTAATTACATCAACAACCTGTCCAAAGAAGACAGGGACACCATTCAATGTCTCCAGAATAACCCATCCCTTGTCATCAAACCAGCTGGTGGCATCGTCTTGATGGACAAAGAATGCCGAAGACTCCTGAGCGATACCCGCAATTACAAGATACTTCAGCGAGGTCCAACACCTGAACTACAGACAACCATCCAAACCTTAGCGAAAAGAGCAACCGATGCGGAACACATCTCCAAACAGGAGGCGGAATACCTTTTCCCAAAGAAAGTTAAAGTACCTTACTTCTACACGGTACCTAAGGTACACAAAGGCACCATACCCCCTCCGGGGAGACCCATAGTGTCTGGTATTACCTCTCTTCTAGAGCCACTAGCACTATACTGTGATTACTTTCTCAACCCCCTAGTCCAACAGACACCCACTTACATGAAGGACACAAAACACCTACTCAACGTTTTCAACAATGAACCCTTCGATGTCAACACCCAACTATTGGTAGGGCTTGACATTGAGAGCCTGTATACAAGCCTCCCACAGGACGCCACCCTCCAGGTCCTCAGAGACATCCTCATGCAAACACCCTGCACACGCCACACCCCCAGAGACTTCATCCTGGAGTGTGCAACCCTAGCTCTCAAGGACAATTACTTTGAGTACGAAGGCACCTACTACCTACAGACCAACGGCACCTCTATGGGCAGCGTTTTCGCCCCCAGTGTGGCGGGGCTGTACGTCCATCATTTTGAACACACACATATCGCGCCCAGCACTAACCCTTTCGCTAGTGATCCAGCGTCACTATAGAAATTCTGTCTCATATGCGTCACCATTCACTACCTAATACTCACCAAACTAATCAATAACCAGGCCCATGTACTATGACAGAAAATCCTGAAGCTGAATCATGTGGCCTAATTCACTACACTATTAAACACATTTGTACATATTTACAACTGCAGTATAACATTTTTATTCATGAATTATTAAAGTAACTTTTATATAGACCACTGAGGCCAACGGATTTAAACTAATGGTAACAACTCAAAAATCAAGACCAGCTCGACATTTTAAGTCTTTTATTTTTAAATTCTCAAATTTTATAAACTTTATTAGCTTATTTATTAATACCAAGCATTTAATTTATTGATTCAGTTTTATTCATTTAATCATTAGCTCAAAAGGTCCGACACTTCAACATTGCATAGAATAATGAATTAAGAAAACATCAACCCTAATCCCTAAATTAGCTTTCTGACCTGAAAAAGAAAACAAATATTATCAAACAAGCATGCCTTACGTGTCCATAGGAAAACGGACAGCACTTCGCCCTCAGGAAACAGTCAGCCCCGCTCCCCTCAAGAGTCCCAATTTTTATACCTTTCTTGCTCGCTAATCTAACTAAATGATATGTTTTAATAAACTGCAGCACCCTGATTGGTTGCTGTCTGTCAGACCACCAAAACCACCTCTTCCAGAGTGACAACGTCATAATATCATTGTTCATTGACATGAGGCGACACCGGCTTCCGAAGATTTGTTACAATTTTAAAAGTTGTTTCACTGATTTCCTCCAGAGCTCGGCAAAATCATCTCTGTCACTTCCTTGGACTTGTAGAAATAACATCCAGAGCACATTAGCACACAAGTCTCTTTTGTTTAAGCCAGAGTTCATTCAAAAGAATAACTATCCATGAAAAGTTCCAATACGACTGTGCTTGGCTCTGCTCATGTACAGGCTAACCAACATTCTCCAGTACTAGGCCTCAAGCCTCTCTCTCGGGCTAGTATTTAAACAAACACAAAAAAGGTGATTAATTCAAGTAAAATAAACCCTTCTGTTACCCACCCAACCGTTGCTAATAATTAACCCATTAATAAATGACATCTAGCAGAAGCAAACAAATAAAGCAGCACATTAAATATCTACCATACTTCATATTGTCCAGCTGAAGTCTTTATGTTTCTGAAAGAGTAAAAAGATAATAAAATAATACACAGACAGACAATCACAACATAGGACAAACATATAAGCACATATAATGAAAGCACATGCTACAAATGATCAGCCGCATATTAATAGTGACAAAGACAATAGGACAAACAGGACAAACAAAACAATATTAATCATGTGTTACAAGACAAACTCGCAAATGCAACAAGAGCACATATCATTAATCCTGCGTGTCTGAGTGTGTGCAATCTTATTCTAAGTTGAATTAGTTAAATAAATCATGCAACAATTCATTAATAGATTAATTCATGTTACAGAGAATAAACTTCACGAGTCAGAATAAAATAATTTCTGAAGCTCGCTCCATCACTAGCAACATCAAAAAATGTCGCCTATACATTCACGACATCCTTGTTATCTGGCAGGGCGCTCACCAGATACTTGATCAATTCCTCACATGGCTCAACAGCAGAGACCCCTACCTCAAATTCACCGGTACTGCAAGCACCAACAGACTAGCCTTCCTAGACCTCGACATCTCAGCCAAACAAGGGCCGCTCATCACCACGACATACTATAAACCCACCTCTAGGAATTCCCTACTCCACTTCGAGAGTTTCCACCCTCGACCACTGAGGGAAAACTTCCCGTATGGCCAATTCCTGCATATACGCAGAAATTGTAGCCAAGTGGCAGATTACAAAAAACAATCCTCTAATCTTACACAGAAACTCCTGGGATGTGGCTACCCACAAGCCATCATTTCCAAAACCAATAAAAGAGCCTGCAACCAAAACAGGGATGCCCTTCTTGAAACAACCGTGAAAGAGCCACAAGACCAGCCCATCACCTGTGTAACAGCCTACAACACGGCCTCAAACCAAGTTGCGAAAGTCATCCGTAAACACTGGAAAATTATCAACTCAGGCCACAGGGAGTGGGACCCACAGTGTTTTGCATACAAAAGATCCAATAACCTCAAGGACCAACTGGTGTCCACACGTCCCAAAACCCAAATCAGAACGGAACCAAACACCATTCTCAACACCTGGGGACCCACACAAATTGCAACTCATGCAATGTAGTATACCTCCTGACATGTCCCTGTGGTCTGCGATACGTCGGTATGACCACACGCAAAGTACGCACCAGGGTGACGGAACATAGAAGCACCATCAGATGCAAGAAAAACATCAGCAAACTTACTAACCACTTCTTAACTCATGACAACACCCCCAATGACCTTAACTGGACCGTGATTGAACAATTTCCCGACAGTGGGGATGACAATGAGAGAAGACTGCTTAACAAGGAACAGCGATGGATCTAACGCCTCTCTCTCCAAAAGGATGGGCTCAATGATGCCATTCCCTGGAACTCCCTCAACCCTTAACCAACCCTATAACACATGAACCCCGTCTGGGACTGTTTCCCACACACAAAGCATTGACATTGCCTGCCCAGTACCCTAGAGGTACTATATCCGCAAACTATAACTGCCCACTACCACGTTTGCCCAGTACCCAAGAGGTACCTTATCCACCACTATAACTGCCTGCCACCACGCTTGCCTAAAGTCATGCCCCTTTTCTAACATGACCTGTACACACGCTGGCACTTACTACCACTTTTCACCATTTCTTGACATGTGCAACATATTCGGGTCTGACATTTACACACCCAACCTCATTGCGGCATGCTCCGCACTTATATCTTTTGTTGCACGCTTTCCATACGGTGCAAAAGAATTCCGCCTATGACATGCATCAATTCAACCGCGCATGCGCCAAATAACGATAGCACTGTGCCTGACTCGTCTATGACAATGCACAACCACGCATGCGCCACATAACTATAGAACTGTTCCAGTCTGGCGCATGCGCCCAACAAACCTACCACAATGCGGGTAGTCTTTCCACCATTTCCCCTGCTTCCAGGTGCCGGCAATTAACGCACAAAATAGAAGCAGAATCGCCGCCCTCACTCAAGCTCCGAAGTGTGAGGACGGCACAACAGGTACCCCGCAGGCTTTGACCAAGACCTCTGTGAGTATGATGACCCTGGATACATCCACCGGGGTAAGCGCTTTTTCTCCCTACAGGTTTCCTAACCCCCAGTGGTCCCCCATTTCTCTTTACAGGGTCAAATCCCTTGGCGATTCACTCCAGGAAGCATCGGCTGCAAATCGCTAGCGTGAGAACTTAACCCTTACGCTCGTACCACATAGTGTGTGTGTGTGCTGCCCGTGTTCTAGCCTCACCACGCCTATGTTATTACCCGTTAATCACTATTAACAGTACCACCAGTACTGTTACACTTTTGCCGCTCTAGCCTTCCCACAATGCACTTTAGAACCGGCAACAGTGTATTTTATGTGACCTCAAGCAACAGGCTAAAATGACTCTTTCTCCTATATGTTTTGTCTCTGTTATATATGTTGTATGTCCAGGTATGCTTGAGAAGGGAATCCCCCTCTCACACCTAGAACACCTTAGTGAGTGTAACACATAGTCTGTAAATACATTCCACTTAATGTTTTTTCACTTGCACCAGCACTTTTTTAACGGTCCTGAGGAAAGCCAGCATATTAAAGGCACTGGCTGAAACATTTCGACCAACATTGGATGTAGGAGGTCTTAACTTGCCACCATAACATCCACTTGCCTTGTTTTTTAACCGCTGACGGAGGCCCAGTTATTAAAATGTAATTTACCCTCGGGTACTGGGACCCCTGCCAAGCCGTTTTAACTTCCCCATCTCCCCACACTGCACTCTCAGAAAAATATCAGTTTCGCCGGGCATTGAAGCACACCCGGGACACATTAGGTGTCACTGGGTGGGCCCGACGATGAAGCATGCCACCAACTAGGTTGGTGGGTGAGGGCTTCATGAACACACCCAACAGGTGCCATCTGACAAAACAAGTCAGAGTCGTATAAATAAGTCACATGTAGCTAGTCCTTGTTGATAAACATACAAACATGCAAAGTGCGCATGAATGTTTGGCCGAACCAAGACGGCCGGTCAAACATTTGTTGGAGCACACTGGAATTCGGAGCCTGTGATCTTTTGAGTCATAGTTATCATTGATTGTTAAATTGACTGAAATGAGTTGTCTCTCTCATTTACACTTCTCAGCAGGTAATAAAGGCCCAGGGTTCCTAGTTAAATTTGGTAGCAGAACCCCGACCATATCACATTCATGTGGACTTTGAGTGTGCTCGCCATCGCTCCTCTCCGGGCCCCTGCTCTGGCCAGCCCCACCCCTCCCCACACCTAGGAGGGAAAAATAAAATGACGATAATGCTTCCTTCTTATCACTTTATTTTTCCTCTGCACTCCTCATAAAGCAGTAGGGCGGCGCTCCACCGCTAAGCCGCCAATGTGCGCTGGTAGAATCTTGTTAGGTTCGACCTAGATTTTTTTTATGCATTTCACTAAGCATTTTGCTCTGCCAAAATATCAAAAAATGCTGCATCATTTCCAGAAATAGACCAATCAGCTTTGCTTCAGAGTTGACCTAAGACCCAGTGCTTTCAGTATGAAGGATAGATACATCTTTTTTGCAGCACGTGCTCCTCAGCAGACCCTAGTGGGGGCCATTCACTCTTTTTTTTTTTTTTACCAAAGCAGGTCTTGGGCGCTGGCAATTGCTTCTACGTAAACATTACTTTAGCCCCACAGGGTGGTGGAGACAGCGCAGGCCCAGGGGTTAGGCTGCCCTGTCTGGCGGCCCGCAGGCCATGGCACCGGAGTTCACGGGCTTCTGACACATTCTTCTCCGCATATCTTCATCCGGACGGTCAGACACCGGGGCTTTAGGTGCATTCCGTCCAGCAGGGAGCCCCGGGTCAGCGCGGGAGCGGAGCCCGCGCTGGCGTCAGATTGATTAAGTCTGCGCACGTGTCTGCAGAAAGGAGTCGTCAGGATGCGCCGCCCGGCTCCCGCTCGTCTTTCTTTCCCGCGCTCGGCCTCTTGTGAGGAGCCACGCTGAGGGCCTGGCGGGAGCTCGCCCGCAGGGCCCTCTGGGAGACAAAGGAGCGGACTTTTAATCTTCTGCAAACATGTTATCACTGACAGCGGCCATGGCTGCTAATAAATGTCGGGGGACATGAAAGGAAGACGTGAATGGAAGTTGCTGAGCTGTATCCGTGGAGAATTACCACGGGCGTACAATGAATGCGGTTAATAACTGCTTAATAACCGCTTGGTGGTGGCCTGTCACAGCGCGGGTGTCGGAGACTCTTCAAGGGTTTATTAAAGAAGGCGCAATAACTCGACGGTATGGTGCTCTGCACAGAGATGTGCAAGTCTTAAAAAACACAAAAGTAACTCTGCATTGTTTGAAACTCCTTCATTTCGTCAAGTTATGAAGAGTTGTGCCTCGTGTTCCTATTTTATTTATTTTATAATTCAAAATTAATTTCGACACGATATGCTGCAAAAATGTAATTTACCTGTAGTTATTGGCACAAATAGAAATTTTTATATAAGCAGAACTATTTTGTAAAAAATGTGCGTTTTTTCCCAAATCTATTCAAGTTATTAGAGGAGTTCTAAGTAATCAAGCTCACATATTTTTTGATAATAAGAAAATTGGTTTGGTGTCTGAAACACATTTTTAATCTTATAAGCTTGTTTAGGAGTTCTAAAAAAGGCTGGGACTTCTAATCACTTACTGGTGAAAGAAAACGCTCACGTTGTGCCAGCAGATAAATGTGATACAAAAGCCTGCCAGTTCTAAATACCATCCTTTGCTTTAGATTTTTTTCCTGCCAAATGATTCGCCTTGCAGTGTCTACTATACAGAAACGTAACATTAGTCAGAAAGTCACCTAAACATGGGTTTGAAGATTTGTAAATTTTTTTGCAGTTTTCTATAGCGCGAACTCGACCTGAAAGTATAGGAGCTCTTAACCCTTTCGATGCTGATGATGAGCTCAGCTCGTCATCACCCACGGGTGTCGTGTCTTGATGACGAGCTGAGCTCGTCATAGTGCCAGCAAAATTGCAATTTGCAGCACAGCGCAAAAATCACCGCAGCAGCGATGCGGTTAACCTAAGCAACATTTGCATTTCACTAGCAGTTTTTTAGGCACGGCAGTATTGGGTGATTTGCCCAGAATCATAGGATGTTGAGCCGATGCCGAGACTGGAAGCTGGTTCTCCAGTTCCAAAGTCGGTGGCCCTGGCCGTTACGCCACCTCCTCTTTTCATGAGAGTGATATTTTATATATTTTAATTCGCACCCTTTTAAAAAAAATATACAGTGAACTTGCATCCATATTTTTTTTTTTGGTAGTAAGAATTTCCATGGTTTTGTTGTTTCTTTTTTCTGACGCGTTACTAGCCAATAGGTAGTACTAAATATGTTGATCTTGGAAATACGGAAGAATGTATTGTCCCTGCCTGAACTGCTTAATAGGCGGGCCTGTTTCGCGAGCTGCGTTACATATAACAGAATGTACCCAAAAAGAACAAATTCCAGTCTTTAAGCAGCTGAATGAGTGCGGACAGACTCCATCTGAGCCACCATTAGCTGTTTATTTACATTAGGAGGCAGCAAAATGGGTCTCCTTTGTATTAACCCGCTGGGTTTACAGCGAAATCTCATCAACTCCTCAAGTCTCCCCTTCTGTGCAGCGATTCGGAAATAACCCAAAACTTGTTCGCTACTTCTGTGTTTGTGGACACTTCCCTCACTTTACATCCACCTCCACCTCCACCCCCTCACCCTATCACGACCACCTTTGCCCCCCACATCAGTTTTACTTGACCTATGATATATAACCTGCCAACCTATGTGAAGGTAATTAGGCGTTGTTCTAATCCAGTGGTATTACCTGTTTCATGTAAAGTGCTAAATCACCACTAAGGTGGCTACAGCGGTGCAACACATGCGTATCCCTTGCACACCTGGATCCTGAGCTGGCCCCCAGGACTGTGAGGACTGACTTTGACACAAAGTCCAATGAGTCCAGAGGGCAATCTTCTTCCAGAGCTAAGGAAATGCCTTCAGCAACCAAACCGGAACTGCCAGACTCCGGGCTCATTGTAATTGGAAAAGTATTATTCTGTTTGGTTCCCGAGATATTTGCCTCCCTTGGTTCAGAAACCCGCCAATGCTAACCCAAGAATAAGCCAGACCTTCTAGTGAGCTTGAGAAATTGGAAATTTCAAACTGATGCCAGTGGAGCAAAGCAAAGCACACAAACTTTGACCCAAACAGCAAGGTTCCACGTGATTCTAGCGTCCTTTACTACATCATTGATTGCTTATCCTTGGAGGTATGGTAAATTAACTTTTAGTCAGATTTTTTATACATTTTTGAACTGTTTTTTATTTCAAGAAATGCTTAGAAAAGAAGCATAGACAATTGGGAAGAGAACGAGTGGCATAAAAAACAGACCCTGATTGTGTCATCAGCGTCGGTCTTACCATTGTAATAACTTGTTCTACAAACACAAATGGGCAGCTAGGATAGAGATGCCAGAAGGGACAGCCATGGGGGAAATCCAAAGATTTTAGAGTAGACTCCTCACCCACTTAATAGTGGGATGCTTCATCATCAACGCCTATGCACACCGTGGTATGATAGTACAACCAAGGTGGACGCAACCAAAAAAGGGATGGGAGTTCTTATATAAATCGTAGATGGATATGAGGCAGGGATCCAAGAATATAAGAGGTAAAAACCTCTCAGGGTAAACCCAGGGAAATTTCCTTTAATACGTGGGTACCTTAGATATAATTAAAAACGGAGTTTGGTTCATGTAGTTGAGTAGCAATGTCTCAAAAGGGCCCTAGTGAAGCCAACATGTTTCGTCCCCCCTTAAAAGCCAACATGGGTCTAGCGCCTTCATCAGGGGTAGGGGTGTCTCTGCCTATCTTAGCGGTCATGCCATGCAGAAATTAGGCCTAAGGCTCGCACCTTAACTCAAGAAACCTAAAAACATAATGAGATCACCATAGGGTTAAAAGGTGCAATATAGTACAAAACAGTAGTGACTTCAAGAAGCCATTTAGCTAGTTCGAGGAGTCAGTGGGAACCTCTGAACGGTGAAATAGTCCCTGTAAGCTATCAGTCTTGTTCTTTTTTTTAGAAAAAAAGGGGAATATGTTGCATATATCGTCATGCTCCAATGTGAAGCTATAAAGTAGACCACATCAAACCACTGCAAAACGTCACACATGTGCATACACATAAAATAATAGTGGGAAAACATACAAATAAACATGAAAATACAATACAAATTGCTTGCATACTTCTCGCCGCCTTATATTCAGTTGGTTCAGATATCATGCACATCTGGCGAGAGGGTCCCTCCTGTAGTCACACACCTAATTTGGTAGAGGTATAGCATTATTTAGAAATCTTGGGCTAAGTTGACATAAAACATCTGGCGTTGGGATAGTACCTAGCTTATGTGAAACATGGTATTAGATATAGTATATACTGGTACCCAGGTGTCCTAGGCGGTGTGAGTGCTTTTGGCTTTTTACTAAAAAATCACAGGTGCATCTCACACAGGTCCCTTGTAGGTCCCTTGTAGTGTTATTACGTGTGTGGAGGGGCCAAAGATGCATCACAACAATGGCAAGCTGAGTGTCCAGTATAAACATGGGATGCCTTAGCCAGTCGAATGCCCAACCACCCTCTCGGGATTAAAACTATCATGCCCAGTGGTAATAATTGGTTGCTGGGAGCCACAGCCCATGTGCAGCAATTAGATGCTTATGATTATGAGCGCTAGTCAGAGTAGGCCTCTCAATATTATTGCCATAAAAGTGTAGAAATGGTGCGGTGACGCATATTTGGTAGCCGTGATCAGATTAAGCTGGAATCCCTCGTATATTATATTTAGTGAGAGGGGCACCATGAAGCAGCAGCAGAAAGCATCTGAGGCTTGTGGCCTCGCTCAAAATTTACTTTGTCATGGTAGGTAACCTGTAAGTGCACCTGCCTCATGCTGCATCAGACCGCAGCTGAACGATTGGTATTCAGGTGGCCGGTCTTGATATGCGGGTGGAACGCAACTGATTGGGCTGGCGGGGCACCTATATGCTGATGCGCTCAGTGTCAACAGCCTGGGCTACATGGGAAATGAAGCCCCAGGGGCCTCAAGTAATTACTGAAATCCGGCTTGCCTATGTGCAGAGCTCGTGGGGCCTTTAGGGGCCCAAAAATAAAATGAAATAAAAATAATGAAAAATGATAGGGTGTGAGAGTGTAAAGTACTTAATAGAACAATATGTATTGGAATAAAAAATGGCAGCAACAAGAAGTCAGGAATGAATTCATCAATGTGGCAATGAAATGGACATTCATTTATTCTGGTGCCCCTGAATGTCATAAATGATGTGTGATTCCCTGGGTAAATATTCATATTGCCTAGAATTGTGTGAACATTAGTGTAAAGGATGCACTTGGCAATATGAACCAATTTGAGGTGTTGTTTACCAGCTAGCTGGAGTAACAAGGTGTAGTGACAACATCAAGAGGTTTCCCACATTTTTCCTCAAATTATGTCGGAGGGATCTCGTCATTGAGGCCAGTAGTAGCACTCATAAGTCTTTAGATCCATCGCTGTTTATAGGAGAACAGTTTTTTCCCCTGTGCTTGGGTGGTGGTTTATCAATGACATACCATGTAACATCTTTTTCTGAGTGTTCCATGGACAGAAAATGGCACATCAGTTTCGTAGCTGTTATTTTTATACCTGAAGGTGCTCCTGTGCTTATTGATTCTGATGCAAATCTTTCTGGTGGTCATTCCCATGTATTTTAGGTCACACGGGTAGATGAGAACATAAACACCATTGGTTTTACCACAATTCATGTTTTGTCTTAAAACCCAAGGGATCCGCAGACCTAGGTCTAGTTCCTTAACTGCTTTGGTTTGTTACAATGGCCGCACGGGTAGTGGTCAACTACGGGGGAAGGTGCCAGAGAGACCGAATGGTTGCTTTTTTGCTATTGGGGGTTTTGGTCTGGTGTGTTCCCTCAGAGCTCTGCCCTGTTTGAACGAAAACATTGTTTTTTATTGTGTTATGTGACAAGCGGTCAGGATTTTCCAATGTTTGGTGACCATTCTCCTCATGTGATTGAAGACTGTCTCATTGGTAGTGACACAGATTGAACGTTCATTCCTGGGTTTTTCATATGTTTGTAGTAGAACTGGTCTGGGGATCTTGCAAGCCCGCTTTTTTGCTTTTTGGATAGAGTTTGCAGGGTAGTTGTTGGCCTTTAGTTTTCCACATGACCAGTGTTCAGGACCAAGCGACTGATATCATTAGCAGGTCACAACCCTCCAATATATTGCAAGTATCAGATGTTAGAGCTCTCAAAGTGGCTCAGGAACTGGCTCTGGAGGAAGAGTTTGAAGCAGGAAAAACTCAAGAAAAATTCTCAAACATGGGTATAACAATGAACCAACCATGTATCACCCAGTTTAAACCTCCATCCACGTTCTGTCCACTCATGCCTAAGGATAATATTGATGCTTTCTGTGATATTGTAGTTGAGGATTTAAAAGGACTACAGAGTAATATATCCAGGAAAGCCAAACGAGTGAGGTCCATGGAAAAGCAGTACAGCAAACTCATGAAGAAACTTAGAAGTGACTCTAATCTGACAATCAACAATGCGGATAAGGGGGGCAATACAGTTATCTGGCCACGGACCCTCTATATGGAGGAGGCACAGCGTCATCTTAGTGACGTGACCTGCTACAGGAAAGGAAGTTTTAATGAAATCAGGTGTTTGAAAGACACTATACATAAGGAACTGAATCAATGGAAACGTGAAGGCCTGTTAGGCAAACAAGAACTTGCATTTCTAAAAAATGATTATCCGGTCACGCCTACCTTCTACCTCATCCCTAAGATTCATAAGCTGGTTACTCCTGTACCTGGGCGACCGATCATCTTAGCCCAGGGTAGCTTATTAGAATCAATTTCTAAGTATGTGGACCATTTTCTACACGATCACGTGGAAGCGCTGCCTTCATTCATTAAATGCAAAAACAACAGTTGATGGACAGAATGCAGAACAATGTCATACATTCACCCCAGTACAGAGATCTGGGCCTAAATCCATCGTTTTTTGCACTCCAAACCACCCCAGTTCAGACATGGCCATATGCAAATCAGCCTTGACCCTGTGCTTCATGGGAACAGTCCAGCCCGAACTGCCAAGCCATGTCTTTCCTGGACCGGAATCAAGCATCCTAGGACCGGTTTCTTGCTATCACCCGTCTTCAGCCAGGATAGCTTGACTCCAGTGGTGTGGAGAGCATGGGACTCATGTCTGAGCATACCCATCCCACCCGGCGTGACAAATGCAAAAACAACAGTTGATGGACAGAATGCAGAACAATGTCATACATTCACCCCAGTATAGAGATCTGGGCCTAAATCCATCGTTTTTTTGCACTCCACACCACCCCAGTTCAGACATGGCCATATGCAAATCAGCCTTGACCCTGTCTGAGATCCCACTCAGTCAAAAGATCTGGTCCAGGGAAGGCATGGCTTGGCAGTTCGGGCTGGACTGTTCCCATGAGGCACAGGGTCAGACTGATTTGCATATAGCCATGTCTGAACTGGGGTGGCAGAGTGGGCTAAAGAACGGTGATGGACTAAACCCAGATCTATTGACTGGGTGTGAGTGTTTGATTGATTCAGATGCTCCGTCCATCACGACCCCCTTTTGTACCGCATTTGGCCGCCATAAGTGTGGCAGGGTATGCTCAGACGTGAGTCCCTTGCTCACCTTGCCACTGGATTCAAGCAAGCCGGGCTGAAGACGACTGGAATGCCAGAAACCGGTCCGCGGAAGCTTGTTTCCAGTCCAGGGAAGACATGGCTTGGCAGTTCGGGCTGGACTGTTCCCATGAGGCACAGGGTCAGACTGATTTGCATATAGCCATGTCTGAACTGGGGTGGCAGAGTGGGCTAAGGAACGGTGATGGATTAAACCCAGATCTTTTGACTGGGTGTGAGTGTTTGATTGATTCAGATGCTCCGTCCATCACCACCCCCTTTTGTACCGTTCATTCATTAAAGACACTGGACACTTCCTTTCGAAAATTAATGGCATTGAATGGGAAACTGATTTTGTTCTTATTGCTCTAGAGACATTAGCTCGTTATACACCAGCATCCAACAAACGGATGGGCTCAATGCCGTAAAATATTTCCTGGAGAAACGTAGCATTGCTCATAGTCAACACAATGTTATGTTGCTCAGAATGATAGAACTATGTTTGAACAACAATTATTTCTTGTTTATAGGGAAATATACCAGCAACTGAGAGGGGTGGCAATGGGGGCATGCTTCTCCCCCACCTATGCATGTTTACATGTAGGGTGGTGGGAGGAACATGTCCTCAGAGGGTCACTCAGATCCCTATTCTCTGATAAAATAGTTCACTTTTTGCGTTTTATTGACGACATCTGTATGATTTGGAAAGGCACGCATGATTCATCTATTAATTTTGTTAACATCATCAATGAGAACGATCTCAATCTGCGATTCACATCACAAATTAGTACTAGTCAGATCCAATTTCTTGATGTAGAGATCTACATCAGTGACAATAAGATTCAGACACAGCTCCACAGAAAATCAACAGCAGGCAATGCAATCCTGCACGCCAGCAGTTCTCATCCGGGCCACCTAATCAGGAGCATCCCCTATGGGGAGTTCCTGAGGATGCGAAGGATCTGTAGTTCGGACTTAGATTTAGAGATCTGCCAAAGAGAGGAGTTTAACAGATTTTGTGCCTGTGGCTATTGTGCCTCAGAGTTACAGAGGGCGAGAGATAGAGGTAATAGTGTAAGCAGAGTGGAGTGCCTCACTGTTGGTAACATCAGCACTACTCAAGAGCCTGATAAAAGAAATGACAGGATCAGCCTCATCACCACCTTTAATACTGAGTAAAGGGAAGTGAGGGGGATACTAAAAAAACATTGGTCACTGCTCAAAACTGATATCAGCTTAGCCCTAATGTTACCAGATGAGCCATCTATTACTTTCAGGAGAGCGCCCTCAAAGAGGGATGCTCTGGTCAAATCTAGTCCTGAAGTAATATTGAATAAAAACTGGTTATCAAATAAATCTGGCTTTCACAAATGTATATCATGCAGAGCATGTAAATTTGTTATCAATACCAGTGAGTATTACTCTGCATTTGATCCCAAGCCAATAGAGATTAAAGCACTTTATACTTGCCGCACAGATTTTGCGGATTATGTACTACAATGCACCTTTGGGCTTAAGTATATTGGCAGTACCAAATTACAGGCTTTTAATCGTATCCTCCAACATCTAAGAGCGATTGCCAATTCAGATGAACGTTATCCAGTTGCATGCCACTTTTAACTAATTCACAAAAGAAATCTGAATGACTTAAAATATTTTATCATTGATGTGGTACCCAAAAACATCAGGGGAGGCAACAGAGAAAGACAACTTAGACAGTTGGAAAGTAAATAAATGTTACCACTTGATAATAGGATCCCAAAAGGGATTAATACAGGGGAAGACTTGCACTTTTTCTTGTAAATGAGAAATCAAAATTTCATTTAGATTGTTTAAATTAACTTTAGGGATGATGCATCAATCTTGTTTGTCCTTATTTGAACCTAATCCCTTTTGGGATGACTTTAAGCTCTACGGTATCAGTTGTATTTGTTTCAATGAGTTGTTCTTTATTGTGTCATTGTGTTGCCCTTGGTAAATTTCCTGTCTCTTGAGTTTGGTCCTTAGTAGGCAGATTACTTTGTTAAGCAATCCTATGCATAATAGGAACACAAGTAATAAGTGGAGCACCACTTGAAATAATGGGGCACTGTGCCTTAATAATCCAGCCTTCTATGTCATGTTAAGTATTTTTGGACGAGATAGATATCTTTTTCATGAAATGTTCTTAAATGAAGATCTCATGTAGTATTAGAACATGTGGATCCGCATTATAATGATTCTGAACATGTTTTCTACCTTTGTTTCCCTTTAATCAATTGGCATATTTTTAACTTGGAAATGCGATATGGTGATTTTATATCTTTTTATCCAAGTTTCACTGCAATTTTGCACTATGCACTAATTTGCAGTTGTACATATTTTTGCACTAGCATTTTTAGTCCTTCTTTTGGGGATGTCCTAATTTTAGCGCTGTTCCATAGAACATATTTTTAAGATTTATTAACTTCTTATTATGCTGTACAGTCATTAGCATTACGTTGTGGTCATGAATTTTAGCATATTTATTCCTTTTAAATGTGGTTTTCGATTCCGGTATATAACATCCTTTAGTATTTAAAATACGTTGTCTATGTCTATGCGCTGTAATGACTAGCCTCTGATTGCACACACTACTTAAACACTGTTATTGGTTCCTAATGTCATGTGAACAAGGCTACAGTGACGTTGCCGAAACGCGTCATGCTGGAGACGATGGGACAATAAACCACCTTTTGCATATGGTTTTTTCTTGTGGTCTGTACCTGTATCGACGTTGGCATCCAGGACCAACAGGCAGGAGTTGGAAGTGATATATATATATATATATATATATATATATATATATATATATATATATATATATATATATATATATATATATATATATACTAGCAGCCCGCCCCAGCGTTGCCTGGGGCAGAAGGGGGCTGGGGGCAGCATTTCCGGATTGCGACAGCGTTGCCCGGGGCAGAAGGGGGTAACATTTCAGGCTTGGGTGCAGTCCCGCCCCGGCCCCCGCCTGCCCCGACATTGCCCAGACCGCCTCCCGCCTCGCCTTTGCCTTACCCCGCCCGCCCCGACATTGCCCAGACCGCTTCCCGTCTCCCGCCCACCTCCTGCCTTCCGCCTCGCCTTTGCCCTACCTGAGCCGCCGCTGTTCCCCGCGCTCCGGACTTCACCGCCACTCCTTGCTGCTCATCACCGCTCCTCCCCGCCTGTCGTCATCACGCACGTTGCGGACATCGCTAGGTCGCGGCCAGCGCTACGTCGCGGCCGGAGCTAGTTTTAGGGGACTACTTTGTTTTTAAACTTTAATTTTTTAATTTACGTTTTTTTAAAATTTTATGCGGCCTATGTCCATCTACACACCCTTAGGATTACAACAATGTATTGGGTGTGTGGATTGGCGCTGTGGTTCCCGAGTTTACCTTGCCAAAAGGTTTCTGTTCTCTCTTTATAATAGTAGTATAGATATATATATATATATATATATATATATATATATATATATATATATATATAGCTGCGTTGTTACATCGCATACCATTACAACGCAAGCGGTTACAATGACTTGTGGTAGGGGGCGCGCAGGATTTTGGAATAGCATAATTTACTAGTCCAACTCCAGTCTGTGCAACAAAAGGGAAGTTGTTGGATTTTAAAACCAACACCTTCTGCACCCTACAGCAAGTCGTACTAATGACTTGCGTTGTAATAGTTTGCGATGTAACAACGTGGTCATTGTAATGACCACATTGTAATAGCATGCAATGTATCGCATGCATTGTAAACCATGCTTCCCCACTAGTGCAGTCCTGTGCCGCCCGATATGGCTCCATCTGTACTATCCTGTAACGTTCTAGTCTATCCTACGCACACGCATCCATGCACCCGCAGGCCAGGCGTGGCCTGCGGCATAGAATAAAAGGAAGGGGTGCGCTCGAGCACGTCACTTCCGATGGTGACCCTGTGTCCGAGTGTCCTTGCTGCTGCGCGCTGCCGACCCCCGCGCAAGGACTCTAAGTCACCTGGGGCCACTGGTAGCCCCCACCAGGTCGGGACAGAACACTGGCGACGAGCGGAGGGGGCCCAACCCTCGCTCGTGCACACACACCACCTCGGAGCCGGCTCGCTCCTTCCCGCTGTGCCGACCGCGCTCCTGCGGCCTCCTGCTACTGGCCGTGCTGGAGTCCTGTGTGCCCCTCCGGGCCTTCAAGTCTGGCCTGCTCACCCCACTGAACTCGATGTGAGGGCCACCCGGGGCAGAGGACCCCACCGGCATTGAGGGACATCGAGCGCAACTACTGGGCGCGGAGCCGGCGCGACTACATGCTGTTCCTCACGCATTGCGCGTGAGACGTGAATCCGCCCGGTGCCCCGGTTCTCCCCACGCATTGAGCGTGTGAAGCCTGGAGCCAGCTGGAAGCAGGGTCAGTGGTGCCAGGGGATTGTGGACTCCGGCGGAGGGCGAGCCTGCCCCATCCCTGAGTGACCCCACTGTGTCCGGCAGCAGTGCAGCTGAGGTGCCGACGCGCCTCACCCTGTGTGCTCTTCGAGCTCTTTCGTCATCAAGGGAGAGACGCGCCCTACGGCTGGGTCATCACGAGGCGCCCGAGGCCTACCAACACGAGGCGCCCGAGGCCTACCAACACGACGGCAACACGAAGGTGAGCGGCGCGACTTCGCAGGGGTGCGCAGGGGAGGATATTAGCAGGAGAGACCTACTAGAAACCCCGGGGCCCAATCACCATGGGGGACGAAGACGCACCGAAGCCGGTCATCAGCATCCCATTCCAGCATGCTGCGACAGGGGTACTACCACCATTTAGCGAGGCGGCGGACCCATCTACGGCTTCCCCGAGGTGGAAGATATGGCTAGAGCGATTGGAGAATTACTTCATCGTCACAAGGGAAACAGATAAGGCAGTGAAGCGATCACTTCTGCTACACTACGCAGGCGATGAGATATTCCGACTGTTCAAACACCTGCCCAACACTGGAGATGATTACGACGCGGCGGTCGCCGCGCTGAACGCCCACTTCGACCCCCAACTAAATGTAGACTTCGAGGTCTTCAAACTAGGCCAAGCGCGTCAGAGGGAAGGTGAGACAATGGACCAATTCCACGCCCGTGTCAGAGAGCTGGCCAGCTCCACCGATGAAGATCAACCAAAGGCCATAAGACGGCAGATCATCCAGGGATGCCGGGACAAAACACTGAGAGGGTCAATCCTACGCAAGCCAGGCATAACGCTAGAAGACATCTTGATCCTTGCTAGATCCCATGAACTCTCGAGCGTCAGGGCCTCCGCCATGGAACAGGCACTCCACCCACCACAGGCTAAAGCAGAGGCCATCAAAATAGAACGGGCGGACGCAGTACGACCTCAGCCAAGGGGACCACCGCAAAGAGAACATCGGAGAGATCCACCGCGGATGCGATGTGGGTATTGTGGACATGAACCTCATGGGGCAAAAGACTGCCCGGCTCAAGGCAAAACTTGCGCGAACTGCGGGATACCAAACCATTTTGCCTCAGTGTGCCGCAAAAGGAACACGACGAAGCCATTTCGGAGGCCACGGGCACCCACAAAAGCCGTCCGTCAACTATCACTGGATGAGGCAGCACCAGCCAGAGCAGATAAACACCTTCCCACGGTGTACGATGACTCGGAGTCGAAGGACGAAGAGGCGTACATCGTGTCGTTCGCACGAGAGCTAAAACAGCGAAGACGGCCTCAGCCCACGTGTATCGTGCAAATGGCGGGAAACGAGGTTAAGGCCATAATTGACACTGGGGCTACTGTAAACGTAATGGGTTTGCAGCAATTCAATAAACTACGCCCACGGCCCGAAATATTACCGTCCAAGACCAGGATTTTTGCCTATGGAGCGGACACCCCTCTATCTCTAAAAGGAAAGATAACAATACCAATTCAGGCCGACGAGACACAAGTAACGGCGACAATTCACATCATCAACCGCGAAGCCGATACGTTGATCAGCAGTCACACAGCAGAAGACTTGAAGCTCATAGCCTTCGCCAACCGGATAAGATCGCACCAGGTGGATGAACTTTTGGCGCGTTTTCCTGAGCTGTTCCAGGGCCTAGGCTGTATTAAATGCGAGCCTATCAAACTGCACATAGATAAATCAGTCACTCCCACCGCCTTGCGACATCGCCGAATACCCTTTCATCTGCGCCCACTGGTGGAAAAAGAACTGGAGAAACTAGAGACTCTTGGGGTCATCGAGAAAGTCACGGGACCCACAACTTGGGCATCACCCATGGTGATTGTCGAAAAACCCAAGCAACCAGGCGCTATCCGTCTCTGTATCGACATGCGATTGCCAAACGCCGCCATCCGAAGAGAGAGACATCTAACCCCGACTATGGATGACATCGTCGCTGATGTAAATGGGTCGAAGTGGTTCTCAAAGATAGATCTAAACGCCGGATACCACCAACTGCCCCTGGCAGAGGAAAGTCGCTTCATAACCACCTTCAGCACTCACCTGGGACTCCGGCGTTACAAACGACTAAACTTCGGCATTTCGTCAGCGGCGGAGGTATTTCAAAACACCATTCGTGAACTTCTCTCAGGACTACCGGGGGTCATCAACGTCAGCGATGACATCCTGATTCACTCGCCCACCGCCTCAGAACACCACAAGCACCTGAGAGATGTCCTAAAAAGACTCAGCGCCTATGGAGCCACACTCCATAAAGAAAAATGCCAATTCTTTCAGCCCTCGATAGAATTCTTCGGCTACGTGTTCAATCAGGAGGGCATTCAGATTGATCCAAAGAAATCCAAGGCCATCAAAGACGCCCTAGAGCCCAAGTCTCCGACGGAGGTGAGAAGCTTCCTTGGCATGGCCACATACTGTGGCCGGTTCATACCGGGCCTAGCCACCAGTAGTGAACCGCTGAGAGCGCTAACGAAGACGGATGCCTCGTGGCAGTGGGGCCCGCGGGAGGAAGAGGCCTTTCGGGGGATCAAAGAAGCGCTATTGGAAAAGGCCACGCTATCCTACTTCGACCCCAAGAAGCGCACAGAAGTAATCGTGGACGCCAGCCCGGTGGGACTCGGTGCAGTCCTGACCCAAGAACACGTGCCGGGCCAATGGACGGCACTAGCGTTTGCCAGCAAAGCCCTGACCCCGACAGAGACCAGGTACGCCCAAATCGAGAGGGAGGCTCTTGCCATCAAGTGGGCGTGCGGCCATTTTCACCTCTATCTACAAGGACACCCGTTTGTAATGGTCACTGACCACCAACCACTAGTGCCCCTTTTCAAGGGAACCGCTCCACACCCCCCACCTCGCATTGAACGGTGGGTAATACAACTGCAATCCTACGAGATGGAAGTCACCTACCGCCCAGGAGCCAAGAATCCCGCGGACTATCTGTCGCGCCACCCATCCCCACAGGAACAGGAACCAATGGAAGATGACCCAGAGGAGTACGTCCAGTGGGTGGCCCTTGCGTCGTGCCCGAACAGCATGACCATAGATGAGATAAAAGAAGCCGCGACAGACGACAACGTGTACCAGAGGACGATCCAGGCAGTCCAGGATGGTTCGTGGACAGAATACCTGCACCCGCCCACATCCTGGGGCGCGGACGACAAAGAATCACTCACAAGATTCTGGCGGATTCGGCATGAGTTGAGTGCCACGGAAGACGGAGTGCTACTGAGGGGCTCACGACTAGTCATACCCCACAGCCTGAGACACCGGGCGATACAACTGGCCCACGGAGGACATCAAGGCTCGACGAAAATGAAGGCGCGCATGAGAGAGAAGGTCTGGTTTCCTGACCTAGAGACCAGAGTGGAGGAATACATACGTGGGTGCATGGCCTGTCAGCTGACCAGTGACCTGGAGAGGCCCGCGCCCATCATCACAGAAGAAGCCAGCGCCTCCCCTTGGACCAAAATCAGTATAGACTTCGGAAGTTTTCCGGGAGAAGGACACACACTGGTCGCCATTGACTCATACTCTAAGTATCCAGTAGTGGAGAGGGTTGCCTCCACGGCATTTACCCACGTAGGACCGGCGCTTGAAAAGATCTTCTCCATTTTCGGATACCCATCGGAAGTCCGAAGCGACAATGGGCCACCGTTCCAAGGGGCGGAATTCGCCACGTTTCTCACGACCAGGGGAATTCGACACCGCCGTATCACCCCACAGTGGCCACAAGCAAACGGAGACGTGGAGAGGTTCATGCGGACTCTCAATAAGGTATTCCGAATTGCTCTGGTGGAACAGGCTGATCTCGAGTAGAGACTACACGAATTCCTGAGGGAATACAGAGGCACACCCCACTGTGCGACACAAAGAAGCCCATGGACCCTGATGTTCCAAGGGCCACGGAGAGATCTCCTCCCGACTCCGCCAGGATGGGCGCAACCCCCGGCTGACATGGAAGAGGCCCAGTTACGGAGGCGACAAGAGAACCAACGTGCCAGTACGCACCGGAGGGCCCGGCAGAGGAATATCAACCCGGGAACCCGAGTGATCGTTCGCAACAGACGTCCTGGCGGGAAGTTTCAAACCAGATACGAACCAGGTCCGTGGACTGTCACGTCTACCAAAGGCACCATGATCACCGCCAAAAGAGGAGGAGAGGAAATATCACGGAACACGTCATGGTTCAAGACGCTTCCGCAGGAATCCAGTCAGCAACCGGAAGCGGCAGGCGAGGAAGTTCGACCCACTGGAGTGGCGACGGCAAACGAAGAAAACGTCAACGTCCCGGAGTGTCGAGTGGAAGAACGTGACTCAGCAGCAGCGCCCCAATCACCGGCGGCTGCAAGCAGAGACACTTGTCAGACGAATGAAGGTGGGAGAGGCAACGCCCGAAAATACAATCTGAGGCCCAATCCCCCACCGAGCCAGATGCTTAAAGACTATGCCTGCCGACTGATGTCCTGAGACCCCACCAGTGGACACGCAAGTACTCAGGCACTCTCATCCGACACGCTCTAAGACTGAATCTGTCCTATCGTTATCTGTTCTAAAAAGAGAAAAAAAACACACTTGCAAGTTGGATAGGGATGTACTATCCTGTAACGTTCTAGTCTATCCTACGCACACGCATCCATGCACCCGCAGGCCAGGCGTGGCCTGCGGCGTAGAATAAAAGGAAGGGGTGCGCTCGAGCACGTCACTTCCGATGGTGACCCTGTGTCCGAGTTTCCTTGCTGCTGCGCGCTGCCGACCCCCGCGCAAGGACTCTAAGTCACCCGGGGCCACTGGTAGCCCCCACCAGGTCGGGACAGAACACCATCGACGGTCTCTGCAGTGGTAGCAACTGCCCATGAAACCTACCCATGACACTTGCAGTAGGCTCTCAAAGAGCTACGGAGCCTGACAGGTGCATTCCGGAACGAGTCGATGGGGGTACAAAACAGGACCTGTATGTTTATAGTCCTGCACTCGGCTGCAGCTGCCAGCATGTGAGTTGACCATGTTTCTGGGATAACATCCTGTTACGAGCACATTGAAAAATAATTAACCTCATGAGGCTATAGTATTCTCTGGGGATATTTTCATTGTTCGTTGGAGAATGTTAGGGTCAGTTTTGCTTCTAGCAGTATCTCGAAGCTTTCAAATCTGAATTATTAGATGCGTTTGTCTTTGACGGGAGGTTAGAATCGTGGCAGTCGCTGGCGTCTCCCCTCCTTTGTATAACCTTCTTTTATTGGTCCTCATAAAACTCAAGATTCTCAGTTGATTGAACTAATGAGCAACCAGTTTGTGGGAACTTGTCTTGGTGAGATTTTTTGATACATGTAATAAAGGTGGGTGAGCCAATGTATTAACAGGAAAAGCCAAAATAAGGATCCTGCACAGCAGAGCCTTGAAAATATTTGTTATGAAAGTCATGCAACAAACACGTTAGAATATAATAAAATGCCTTCAATTTTTTTGTTTTAAATGTATTCAACAGGCAGAAGCATTTCACCCTAGTACATCAAATTATATTTCTGCAGTGAGAAGGGTCGTTTTGTGCAAGATGTAAATTTCCTTCTGCAGATTCTGTTCACATGTTTTATAGCTGTCCGGAGTTATCTCTCTTTATTAACCAAATTGAAACTTTTCTCATGCAGATTACTAAAATTTCTGTTAAAATATCTGTTGAAATGGTTATTACTGGCTATGAATACTCTACGGCCTTGGAAAAAACAAGACATTCACAAGCCTTTCTTTTTATCGCTATGGCCATGCTTAGACTTTGTGTTACGTCCCTCTGGATAAATCCTGAACCTCCTACTTTTGGTCATTGGAAAGTCAGGATGTTGGCCTGGTACAAACTTGAGACTTCAGTTCAGCCTTTCAGAGGAAAGAGAAGACGCCTAATCGCGTCTAAGAACTGGGCACCATTTGAAAAATGGGTTGTAAATTAATTAATTAATTGTGATTATTTTTTCACTATATTTGTTATGCTTATATAATTTCTTTTTCTATGTATGTACCTTGTTTGATGTACGCTTTGATGGTCTACCTTTCCCACCACCACGGGATAAAAGGGGAAAAAACTTATAAATAAAAAAAATAAATAAAAAAAAGAGAAGTATATATTAAAACATGCTCCAATAAACATTTCTGCCTGTGCCCTGGTGGTCGTGCTATTAGTGAACTAAAACCAGTGCTTAATTTGAGCAGGTGGTTTCCGGTGCTCTGCACCGGCACTTAATTGCCAGCACAGGGGCTTATAACAGTGTGGCACGGGGTAGTGGTGTCTGCCAAATTTAGGTACGAGCACAACAACATCAGTATTAATTCAAATTACATTTCCAATGATTAGTATTTGCCTCTCAAGCTATTCCTTTTGCTTTGGGGCCCTGGAATAGTATGAATTGTCACACTTTTAACAGTGTGATGATTAGTAGTGTGTTGGTGCGGTAATTGGCGGTACAAAAGGGAGTGGTGATGGACTGAGCATCTGAACCAATCAAACACTCACACCCAGTCAAAAGATCTGTGTTTGATCCATCACCGTTCTTTAGCCCACTCTGCCACCCCAGTTCAGACATGGCTATATGCAAATCAGTCTGACCCTGTGCCTCATGGGAACAGTCCAGCCCGAACTGCCAACCCATGCCTTCCCTGGACCGGAAACAAGCTTCCGAGGACCGGTTTCTGGCATTACAGCCGTCTTCAGCCCGGCTTGCTTAAATCCAGTGGCAAGGGACTCACGTCTGAGCATACCCTGCCACACTTATGGCGGCCAAAAGCGGTACAATTTTTTTGTTTTAAATGTATTCAACAGGCAGAAGCATTTCACCCTAGTTCATCAAATTATATTTCTGCAGTGAGAAGTATATATTAGACAGGGGGCAAGATGGCGGCCGTGCACTCGGCCGAGTGAGCTGGCGTTCTTCTCCTCTGAGCCATAGCGGAACCCTCTATGACTGCTTTCTCTCTGCTGTAACGAAAAACATTGCCTGAAAGCTCATTATCTACTCGGCAAGATCGTGGACCTGATTTCGATCTACGGCATTCATTTCCCGTTCAAATACCCTCAGATCTGCAGCCCTTTGTAAACTCTCCTGCTTCTGGCAAGCCCCCTATCGCTCCAGCAGTCGCTCACCTGGTCCGGCGCTCAGCCCGGGATCCTCCCTCCACCGGTTCAGTGGCTACTCTCTTGGGTGTCTTGCAGGATATCGCCTCACGTTACTGGTAACACGGAAAAGGATGCCGCCGAAGGCTCTCTCGAAAGCGGCAGCTGCTGCTCTGAAATCCCGCAGTGCAGGTCGAGGTCAACAGGAGGCGGACCCGAAGAGCACCGCAACTGCAGCTGCAGCCGCGACTCAGAAGACCCGCTCTGCCGGAACCGATAAACCCGCACCGGTGACTCCTGTGGTAATCGTCACTAAGGGCCAGACACTACCAGCAATGTTCAGCAAACATGGAGTAAAGGGGAAAACCTTCACCACAGACGATGGCTCCCTCGTTGCAGCGCAAGGGGAAAACTTGAGATCTACAGAACCTACTACAAAGGGTGGGGTGAGTACTTCTGTATCTGTGCCTGTCACATTGCTTTACATCTCTACAGACTCCCCCCCTCCCTCCGAACTCCCTGCACTAGCTAACAACACCACTACAACAACAGAATCAGTCTTGATTCCTGGTTCTGTTTTAGATCCCTCTGCATGTCAGACCTCTCCAGCCCAGTGCATGCTGGATAACGGAGTCCTGTTTGCTAACAATCACATATCCATTACATCGGAGCTGCCTACAGAGGACTCTTATGATACCAGGGGATCTGAAGTCAGTGAGTCTAATGAGAATTTCAATTCAGTTTCCGATCATTCCGTATCTGGGGAGGACGACGCTGATCGTCCGGAACTGCAGTGATCGGACTATGACAGTGATTCTGCAGATTGGCGTGCTAGTCAGTCACCGAAAGATCTGAACATTAACACAGTTTGTAAAGTCTCTGGCAATAAGGTATCATCCCTGTCCGGTCTGCAAAATCTTCAGAAGGGCTTGTCTGCTGAACAATCTGATTTAAATTCGCAGAATCCCGGTGGAGGTACTACTTCGATCATGCCAGATGTTCCTGAAGAGGTCTCATTAGTAACAATCTATCAAACTATCATGATGCACAGGGAAGCAACCAAACAAGAAAATATGTGAACGCAGGGGGCCTGTCGCAAAATGCAGAACTCTCTTCGACGGGTTATCAAAACATGTACTGAGACCACTTCCAGGGTTGCCGAAGCTGAAGAAAGGATCTCTGCTCTTGAAGATGCTGCTGCTACTCAAAAAGAGTTAGTTATAGAGGTCAAAGAACAACGTAAGGACATTCTATGGAAGCTTACAGATCTCGAAAATCGGGCGAGAAGGAACAATCTCCGCGTTATGGGGATAAAGGAAAATAAAGAGGGCGACGATGCTCGGCGGTTTATAGTGGAGTTTTTCTCCGAGGCTTTTCCGGAGGTCACCAAGTGGGACTGGAATCTCGAGTTTCAAAGAGCACATCGCTTTCCATTAAATAGGAAAAAACAATCCACCGCTGCGAATAACCTCTACCCCCGTGCCATCTTGGTTTGCTTCAATAATTTCCTTGCCCGTGAACGTATATTTGATCTTGCTAGACCCAATAAGAAGCGATCTGCCAAGGAATGTCAATTTTTCGTCCGTCCTGATTTTTGCTCAGAGACGGTTACTCGCCGCTGGCATCTCCGGCAACAGATTCCTCTATTTCAGGCTAAGGGGGCCCAGGTCTTTTTGCTCTTTCCGGCAAAACTAAAAGTTGTTCTTAAGGGCCAGACGAGGTTCTTTATGTCGGAGATTGCCGCTAAGGAATTTTTGGACTCAATATAGTTTAAGCTAGGCAATGCTTTTTGACTGTTTAACATACGACAGTAGTTATTTCTTTTTGTGTCTTATTGTGTCTTATTATTCTTCCTTATTCGATGACCCCTTAGATATATATAAAATGATCTAATTTTCTTTGCTTTTCCAGGATGTGTTAGGGTCATCTGATATCTGAAAAGGGGGAACACTATTGGTTCAGCGGAGTGTGGGGTAATGCTTACTCAACCATCACAAGGACTACGGTCCTGATGCCCAGTGTGGGGGGAGAGGGGGTGCGGGGTTCTCTGGGTAAGGGGGTGGGATTTGGGGGGCTGGGTGGTTCAATTGGGGTGGGTTGTGAGGTGGTGTGGTGGTGGTGGTGGTGGTTAGAGATGACCACTTTATTCATGCATAATTGGTTTCATTTTTCGAATGCATTTGATGTGACACTAACTTGCATATTCCTCATCAAAAAAAAGTTTGTTTGCAATTATATCTGTTATAAAAGGTTTCATATTTGTTTAGGGCTGTCGGTCTTTGACCAAATTTCATGGCTGCCTCTAGATTGAAGTTTGCAACTTGGAATATCTGTGGATTAAACGACCCTAAGAAACGCAGAGTTTTTTATGAGTTGCTGAAGGTGATGCAGGTGGATATCATCTGCCTGCAGGAAACCCATATCCCCTGGGGCAACCGGGCATATCTTAGATTTCCAGGTTATGAGTTAGCGGCTTGTACCCGACAAACCTCTACAATCAGGGGAGTCGCTATTATCTTAAAGACTGGGTTAGGATCCGTTAAAAGAGTAAAACAAGACAATTTTGGTAGATGGTTAATAGCAGAATTATTGATTAAGGGCCGTCTCTTTTCTATTTTCTCAATATATGCCTCTAATTTAGATGACCCACAGGTCATAAGGAACCTAAATTTAGAGTTAGCTATGTGGCCTCATCTGTTGTTTTTTTTGTGGAGACTTTAATAGAAATATTCCTAGTCATTTAGATATAATAAAGCACAATATATATGTTGGACGAAAGCCTCAAGTTTATAAGGCGCTCCGGATTCTCCTGATTGAACACGGGTTGTCGGACAAATGGCATTATCATCATCAAAACCAAGAGGGTTATACTTTTTATTCGATACCCCACAATAAAATGGTCCGTATTGATTATGTTTTCACTTCTCTCCAAATTGTCGGGTCTGTTAAGATTGAAATCAACCCAAGAACAATATCCGACCACCACCCTATTGTCTTTAGTTCTCCCTGGGATCGTCCCATTAACCAAATTAGATCATGGACATTCGACAGGAAACTCTTAACTGACAAGCTATATCAAGAACAACTTAATTTATGGATCTCAGAGTTCTTCACAATCAATACTGGTACTGCCGCCGCTGGGACACATTCAAAGCCGAATTGCGTGGCGAAACCAAAAGATTTGCCTCTTATTGTTGGAAGACTGAGCAACAAACTGTTAAAATTAGACTTGCACCTCTCCAACAAGCTGAATTGGATTTAAGCTCTAATATCAGTATGGGAGAAGACATAGCAGCCAGTATGAAATCAGTTGCTATAGCCAAATCTAACTTTTTAGAACCTTTATACAAAGATATAGCAACTAAATACTTTCAATTCCGAACTACAATGTATGAATTGGGTGAAAATTCCGGTAAGGTTTAGCAAAACGTTTACAACAAAGGGCCATAGCCAACCAGATTATTAAGGTCAAAGATAGTTCTGGCATCATTCAGGACACAATTACCGGCGTTCTAGATGTTTTTGTCGATTATTATTCAACCTTATACACGGAAGAAACCAATATAACCTTACAGCAACAAACTGGGTTAAATCAATTTTTCCAATCTATGGATACTCAAAAAGTTACAGATGACCAGAATCAAATCCTGGCTGAACCTATCAGCTGGGAGGAAGTTCTGATCGCCATGAAATCCCTTTCTAATGGTAAAGCTGCAGGGCCGGATCTCATTCATCTGGAATTTTATAAAACTTTCTCACACCTATTTAGGCAGCAAATGCTAGAAGTTTTTCGTCTCGCTCAGACTGGATCAATTCCTGATTCTTGGCGACACTCTACCATCGTACTTTTCAGAAAGAAAGGTAAGGACGAATTAAACCCAGCTTCATATCGACTGATAGCATTAATTAATATAGACAGTAAAATCTATTCAAGGATACTCGCTTTTCGCTTAAATCAAACAATTCTCCCTCTGGTTTCTATTCACCAACACAGGTTCATTCCCGGTCGGGATACGACGGATCACATCAGGCGAGTAGTAGCTCTCCTAGACTGGGCAAGGACCACAAATTCTGCCCTCGAGGTGATCCTGTTGGACGCCAAGAAGGCGCTTGACAGGGTCTCCTGGGGGTACTTGTGGGCTGTTCTGTCCTGGAAGGGCTACACACCTAAGTTTATCCAAGCTCTACAAGCTCTGTATATATCTCCAATGGCTAAAATCCGTATTTCAGGGAGTGAATCACATTATTTTTCTATTAGCAGGGGCACCAGGCAAGGTTGCCCCTGTTCTCCTCTTCTTTTTGCGTTTTTCATTGACCCGTTTTTATGTTTAATAGAAAGTTCCCAAATCATTACTCCCGTTATAGTTCATGGAACCAAATATAAGTCATTGGCATATGCTGACGATATTAAAGTTTTAACTGACAATGTCCCCCAATCTTTTCCTGCATTGGAGATTCTGGCAGCTCAATTCGGCTTAATCTCGGGCTATAAATTAAATATCGCAAAAACCCAAATTCTACAATCCACGGCCATGCCCATTTCTCAAGTTCCCATAACTTTTGAAGCAACATACCTTGGTGTTCAAATCTCGCCTGATGTAGATCAGATTGTAGATCTGAATTACTCCTCCACTATTTATTCTCTTCATAATAAATTAGAGCGGCTTGATCACCTACATCTCTCGCTGTTCGGACGGTCCAATATCCTCAAAATGTTTGATCTACCTACATTTTTATATTTTTTTTAGATCTAATTTTAAAGAAAGCAGAAAGAATATGCCAACGATTCTTATGGTCATATCGTAAACCAAGACGGGCAGCTAAGTGGACCTGTCTTCCACAGGATCGTGGGGGGTGGACAGTCCCAAATTTAACACTTTACTACTGGGCAGCCATGGTTCAACATTTCGCTGTCCCTCTTCTAGGAGATGTTGTTGAACTTCCAGTTCATCTTTCACCTTCAAAATACTCAATATCATTGGGAGACTCCACAAAAGGGGTACTTACTCGTATACTCGAACCGAGTTATTTTAAAAAAAACAAATTCAAGGTATTGTGGGCATTATTTTTAATATGGCAAAAAGTGCGACGACATTTTCACATCTCTAAGATCACATATTATACCCCATTAACTGCCTCTGGACTACTCCCAATGATATTTCAAGAGGGGGTGGCAAATATTTGGATAGCCCTTGGTTTAAAGGAGATTGGTGACTTAGCCGATCTAGGGCAAATAGCCTCCTTCACCTTTTTAAAGCAGAAATTTCATTTGCATTCTAATCACTTTTTTAAATATCTTCAACTGAGAAGTTTTTTGGATAAAAAGCTTCCCCAAAACCCAATAATGTTTCAACTACTTGCTATAGTTGAATCTATCAGAAGGAAAATGAAAATTGGCAGCTTATATCAATCTTTTCTATCTCAACTTCCTGTTGACCTAGATGATCAGAACAATAAGTGGGCGACAAAATTTGGAGTACCTATTATTGATTTAAAATATCCACTTGTATTAGCTAGGTCGGTTCTGGTATCAGGCACCCTTCGATCTCAAAGCTATATGGCCATGTTCAATCTTCATTACACACCTGCAAAACTTGTTAGATGGGGGGTGGTCTGTGGGGGTAAAGGGTCGTTTTGTGCAAGATGTAAATTTCCTTCTGCAGATTCTGTTCACATGTTTTATAGCTGTCCGGAGTTATCTCTCTTTATTAACCAAATTGAAACTTTTCTCATGCAGATTACTAAAATTTCTGTTAAAATATCTGTTGAAATGGTTATTACTGGCTATGAATACTCTACGGCCTTGGAAAAAACAAGACATTCACAAGCCTTTCTTTTTATCGCTATGGCCATGCTTAGACTTTGTGTTACGTCCCTCTGGATAAATCCTGAACCTCCTACTTTTGGTCATTGGAAAGTCAGGATGTTGGCCTGGTACAAACTTGAGACTTCAGTTCAGCCTTTCAGAGGAAAGAGAAGACGCCTAATCGCGTCTAAGAACTGGGCACCATTTGAAAAATGGGTTGTAAATTAATTAATTAATTGTGATTATTTTTTCACTATATTTGTTATGCTTATATAATTTCTTTTTCTATGTATGTACCTTGTTTGATGTACGCTTTGATGGTCTACCTTTCCCACCACCACGGGATAAAAGGGGAAAAAACTTATAAATAAAAAAAATAAATAAAAAAAAGAGAAGTATATATTAAAACATGCTCCAATAAACATTTCTGCCTGTGCCCTGGTGGTCGTGCTATTAGTGAACTAAAACCAGTGCTTAATTTGAGCAGGTGGTTTCCGGTGCTCTGCACCAGCACTTAATTGCCAGCACAGGGTCTTATAACAGTGTGGCACGGGGTAGTGGTGTCTGCCAAATTTAGGTAGGAGCACAACAACATCAGTATTAATTCAAATTACATTTCCAATGATTAGTATTTGCCTCTCAAGCTATTCCTTTTGCTTTGGGGCCCTGGAATAGTATGAATTGTCACACTTTTAACAGTGTGATGATTAGTAGTGTGTTGGTGCGGTCATTGGCAGCACCTGCCAGAGGCAATGGATGGTGCAATCCGTAGTGTCCTCTTGTCGAGAGCCCTGGCACTCATTTTTTTTTTACAAATTAAGCACTGACTAAAAGGCAAGTTATTTGTCATGTGCACCCTCTATGTGGCCTAGATTATATATGAACGATTACGCCAATTTCAAGAGCTTTATCTACAGCATACATCCTGAACTCACATATTTGATAGTGCCTAGGATCACACAAACTGGCCAAACTAGGAAGCTGGAATTGTCTCAGATTTCCCGGTTTTACACTATACAATTAAGCCACTAATTGGGTGGTTATCGCCTTCTGACATCAAAGGTTAATGCTGTGTCCTTAATTCTGAGAGGGTGAGATTACAACCTGGGTGACAGGCAGAATCAACATTTATATTTTTTTCAGTTTTATATTGCACAAATCTTGCCCAAGGACATAAGAGTGCTTGACTTAAGTCCTTCCTCAGTTTTGGTCATCTTGAAAGCCCATTAACTTTGTTTATGATATATGACATTTTTCATGAGCAAGGCCAGATAGAGAGAAATGTGTTAAGAGATTCACCTAAAACAGCAAAACCAGCAGTGGGTAGAACCCCACGATGCCAATCTTCCCTGGCCAAATGATGACCTTGTGTAATGTAACTGGTGCTCATATGAAGCGCTCCAATACCCTCGGTCGATTTTGCACTATTGTAAAACTGCCAGTAAATAAACAGACCCCAGAAAGGGGGAAGGGGTGATCCAGGTAAGCAGAGGAGGTGTGCATGGCCAACTGGTGACAGAAGGAAAGAGTGTACGAGCACTGAGGGATTCAGGAGCTGTGGTGAGGGACCATGAAGAAATGAAGAGGGAAAGGAACTTTGGAAAGCGCAGAAGCCCCAGGGGGCAAAGGAGCTGTGGAGAGGCGGGGATGTGAAAACATAATCGTGCTGTGAAAACCCCAGGAGGTGTGCAGGTAAAGTGGAGCAGCTGAAGGCCTGTGGTGGGTGCAGGAGATGTGAAGGGTGTGCAGGAACCGTAGAGGACCTGAGGAGTGTTAGAGGAGGTACAGGCTTTCTATAGATGTCCAGAAACTTTAGAAGAGTGCTGGAACTGAAGGGTGGGCCGGAGGCGGGGGGGGGGGGGGGGGGTTGGATGGGTCAGGAGCTGCAGATGAATGCTGGATTTTAGGGGAGCTGTGGGTGAGGGGCACTTGCACCATACAGGAGCTGTACTCATACACATGCTGCAGAAGCGTGCACGAGCTTTAGGGGTCTGTTGGTCATGCAGAGGGACTGTAGAGAGGCCTGAGAGCTCTAGGGGTCTACTGGACCCATGCAAGGGCTGAAGACGGGTACACGAGTTGTAGCATGCACTGGACCAGTGCAAGGGTTGTAGAGGGACACTGGTCTGGCACAGGGTCTGTAGAAGAGTACAGGAGCTGTAAGGGGTGCTGGACATGCACAGGGGCTGCAGAGGTGCACTGGACTCTCTCAGGACCTGTGGAGATGTCCAGGCTCAGGACAGCAGCACTTGAGTGCTGACACTCACAGCTTTTCTACAGGAAATACATTCTCTGATGCCCCATCCCTATTCTGCTTTTATATTTATTCCCTGTGCTCATTAGACTTCAAACCCTCAAAAGTGCACCTATGTACACCATTTTATTATTTTGTTTCGGTGGAAGAACCCCCTCCTCCCAAACTCACTTACAAAATGTTGAGCTTGCTCGCTATGCTTGCACGCATATATTTGCAATTTGGTCTAACGTTTCACCAATTTCAAATCCCACCAGCCTCCACTTTATGAATGTTTGTTTTGATATTTGTAGAGTGCAAACCTAGCCCAAGAGCACAATCGAGCTGAACAGAGGACATGCCACCCAAAAAGTTAAAATTATTGTGTGGGTGGTTGTGGGGGGGGGGGGGGGGGGAGGGTGCGGGGGTCACGAGAAGCAGTACTCATTAAAGAGATGTGTCTTCAACTTTTTGAATCAATTAATCAATCAATCAATCAGATTTATAGAGCCGCCGAGGCTATCCGGGCGTTTTTTTCTGAATTATAGGAGAGTTGGTGCTGTTTTCAAGTCGATACGGATTGCTGTGCCACACCCGCAGAGCATGAACTGAGAAGTCTTGCCTTTTGGTTTTGCCAAGGTGCAACATTTTTCCTGGTGAGCATTGGGTATTTCTTGAAAAACTATGAAGTAACACATTTTTTCTTTTGACCTTTGGGGTTTTCTTACAAACGCTATGAAAAATAAATGAAAACAGTGAAACCCCAAAGGAGTTCAGTTGTTTTTTTTAAATTGGGAATTTAACAAGTATTGTGTATGGAAATGTAATTGGGTTGATTGAGTTGAGTGAAAAAAGTTAAAGTATACACTTGTGTTGAAATATGCTTGCAAATAACTAGCGCTATCTGGCATCAGCCACTTGCAAGAAAAAAACTGCGAGGTGCACTCGCATACAAAATGCTCATGACTTACCAACAGAATAGATTTTCAAAATAGAAAAAGAGCGAGCGAACAAGATATACACTTACATACAAAATATTTGAGAGTTACCAGTCTGATTCTGTGACAGAGCACACCTGAGAAAAAAAGAAGTAAGGTATGCTTTTACATACAATTACAAAGTGCTTACGAGTTTACAGTACCAACTAGCACTTGCAAGAGAAAAACTATAGGCAGCTGAATATTTACCAAATCTAAGATAAGCCAATAATGGAGAATTCTACGTGATATTACTTAGAAACCCTTGCACATCTCTTGGTGAAGGTACATACAAGCTACTTGCCAACCTTCCCGCACTGCTACAAGGAGAGGCTTCACCTCTTCCACTTGTCCCGCATAGGTCAGGTTGAGGGGCACTTGCTTGCCATGTTCCTTATTGTGAGAAGGTGGCCTGATATGCAGTGCTCACTATTCTAGTGAACACTATGTATCAGTCCAGCAACCCTTATTGATGATTGGTTGTAAGTCAACCTTATAGACCAGCTATCCTAGTAGCGTGGATATGAGCAGTCTAAGGCTAAAGACTCGAGAGGGCGTGTTAAGCCAGCTGTTTACCACACATATACCCCTTGAACACCAAGTGAAAGGACACCACACAAGTGTTATGAAAATAAACAAGTTATTTATTAAGATTCACAACAGCCCTGTACTCTTTATGAGGACAGGGTACTAAGCACAACACAAAACTCTTACGAAAATACTTAAGTTAGCACAGTATACACAAATGCCCGAGGGGCACGGAAAACCATATACTCTGAAAGTGGAATGCGAAATTACTAGCAGGTAAGTACAGTACTAATAGGCTTTGGAATCGCTAGATCTTGACTATAGAATCTTCAGATTACTTCTAGGAGACCCAGGGGACTCGGGTGCAGAGTGTGCACTCTCACGCGTGATGCGGGACAAAGTCTATGGTAGCTAGTAAAGACAAAGTTAGTGTTCTCGGGCGAACCCGACCTGGTAGGAGGAAAACGAAAGTGGATTCTGACCCTTGGATAGTGAGGCTATGCTGGGGCACCGAAATGCCGAAGTTACCTAGCCCAGGGGCTGCAGCTGCATAGGTCTCAAAAGACGTCGGGAATCCTCGTAGACGGACCAGGAGCCTGGAAGAAAGAAGTTGCTGGCAGGCGACCAGTGAAGAAAGTTCGATGGATCCAAGCCTGGATCGAAGGAAGATGACACCTGAAAGCAGAGGGGACCAAGTTCGTGACTACTAGCCAGTAGTCAGGTGGCACCAGGAGGGCACCGGATGGTAGTCACCTCGACTAGGTGAGTGGGTGACGCGGTGCTCGCAGATCTCACGGACCAGGAGGCGTTGTCGGCGACCAGGATGGAGGAGCGAGCTGTCCCACGAAGATTGAAGCTGTCGGCGTCGCTGGACCCAGGATTGGGCAACAAAGCCTTGGCAAATTCAAGCCCACGCGGTGGACTCAAAATGGCGTCTGGAGTGGACCAGGAGGGTCCGGGGTGCTTCTCTGTTGCAAGGAAGCAAGGGCCAGTCTGGAGCAACCAGACCAGCAGCAGTGATGTCGTCGGGCGTCGTGAAGAAGGCCACAAGCCAGCCGGCTAGTAGCCACACAGCGCGGTGAGCACGCAAAAGCAGAAGGGCCCCACGCAGATCGTGGAGATGCTGGAGGGCTGATCTTCGGTGCTGGAGCTGCTCAGGGTTGGGGCTTCTCGGACCCCAAAGCACTCACCAGTGGAGCACACGGTGGGCTTGTTACAAAGAAGTCGTGCAGTCATGGCGATCGTCGGTCCCTCGAGGTCTCGTCGCACTCACAGTTCTCAGCTTTGCTGTAGAGGTGAGTAGAGGTCAGAGGTGCCAGGGAAGCCGGGTCTCGTCGAGCTGGGTCGTCGGATTCGTGAAGAAGGACTTGCAGCAGACCGCAGTGTTCTTAGGATGGTGCCTGCAGATGCAGGGTGACTACTCCTTAGCCACAAGGGAGAATCTTGAAGAAGGAAATCTTGATGCCTTTCGCAGAAAGTCGGGTCTTGATTCCAAAGATGATCTAATTTGAACAGGGGGCCCGCTCCCATCTTTATACTAAAAAAGGGGGCTGACCCGGTGACTAGGTCCTGCCTATGGGTGGGACTAGGAGGGGGGTGGTTACACCCCTCTGCTATGCCGGACTTTCCCCAGGCCAGGGGCTGGTGTGCCCCTGGAACTTGTTCTGACCGGCCTATGCGTAGTGAGCACCGGGGTGCCACTCAGCAGTCACCTTCCTGTAAAGCCCTGCCTACCCAGGATACACAAAACCATGTCTGGGACGGTGCTAGCACCGCCCCTGACAGGAAACCCTTTGTCCAGGCTCCCCTCGCTGGAAGGACTCCCAGCTGCAGGGGGTCAGACTCGTGTCTGTGGTGGCAGCATCCATTTTGTGGAGCTGAGGCTTCGTTTAACTTTAACCGGGGTTCACAGTTACATACATGTTGTGTCCCTCTAGAAGGGTGGAATGCTAACCCCGTCGCCAGAATTGGCGAGGGGTTAGTATTCCAATTCGTATGACACCTTACTCGACATGTTTTGATAAAGCAATACCAAAGATAGCATTTAACCGCGAGGATTATAATGCACTTAAGAGTATATGGTATGCGATATCATGGAACAGCTATTAGGACTTGGTTCCGCAAGCTGCAGACAGGCTCAGCTCATGCCAGAGCACCATCTCACACGATTCCAAGCACTCTGCCTTCAGGATTGTTAAGGCCTGCCATAGGAGTGACTGATAGGAATCTGTGTGTCCATTTTAGGGTTAGATATAGGTATACTATATCTACAGCAAAGGGTGATTACACGACTTTGCCCCAGCTGTCATGCAGCCAGTTGTGTCAAATGTAGGAGGCCAGCCAGGGGTGGCATAATACATGCTGCAGCCCCTGGCAGCCCTGGGTACACCTATGCCCTGAGTTACAGGGTCTGATAAGGTGGCCCAGTACCAATTGGTAAATGCACCTAGGGTACATGTTGTAATTTAGAGAGAGAACAGCCAGGCTGTGGGTCTGATTGGCAGGCCCACAGCCAGAGAAAGTCGTAAACCAGTGAAACAAAAATAAAAAATCTGGGTGATCATAGGATTGCAGACCCTACTCTCCTACATGACCCCCCCCCCCCAAACTTTGGGACAATAAGCTAACCTTGACCAGGTGAGTCTTCTTGTTCTAAGTGGAAATATCTGGAGAGCACATCGGCATTGCCATGATCAGTACCAGGTCTATGTTCCACTGTAAAGTCCATCCCCTGTAGGGAAATGGACCACCTAAGCAGTTTGGGGTTTTCACCCTTCATCTGATTTAGCCACAAGAGGGGCTTATGGTCGGTCTGAATCTTGAAGTGAGTGCCAAACAAGTATGGCCTCAGCTTCTTCAGGGCCCAAACCACAGCAAAGGCCTCCCTCTCAATAGCTGACCAATTCTTCTCTCTGGGGGTCAGCCTTCTGCTTATAAAAGCAATGGGCTGGTCTTGACCATCAAAATTAAGTTGAGATAGAACAGCTCCCACACCCAACTCAGAAGCATCTGTTTGGACAATGAATGGTTTGGAGTAGTCTGGACTCTTAAGGATAGGTGCTGTGCACATGGCCTGCTTTAGGTCATCGAATGCTTTTTGACAGCCTGCTGTCCACTGAACCTTTTTTGGCATTTTCTTACTTGTCAGTTCATTTAATGGAGTCACAATTGATCCATAGTTCCTGACAAACTTTCTGTAGTAACCAGTCAGGCCCAAGAAAGCTCGAACCTGAGTCTGGGTGGTTGGAGGAGCCCAGTCCCTGATTGACTGTATTTTGCTCTCCAGTGGCTGAACCTGGCCTCCACCTACAAGGTGGCCCAGGTATACAACCTGTGTCTGTCCTATCTGGCACTTGGTGGCCTTGATAGTGAGGCCTGCTGCTTGCAGAGCCTCTAACACTTTCCTCAGGTGGACCAGGTGATCCTCCCAGGTGGAGCTAAAGACAGCAATATCATCTAGATATGCTGCACATAAGTCATCCAGCCCAGTGAGGACTTGATTCACCAACCTTTGGAAGGTGGCAGGGGCATTTTTCAGACCAAAGGGCATTACCACAAATGGATAATGCCCACCAGGGGTTGAAAATGCTGTCTTGGGCTTGGCATCCTCAGCTAACCTGATTTGCCAATACCCAGCTGTCAGGTCAAATGTACTTAAGTAGTTGGCAGAAGCCAATCTATCTATAAGTTCATCTGCCCTTGGTATTGGGTGGGCATCAGTCTTAGTGACTGCATTGAGACCCCTGTAGTCTACGCAGAACCTCATCTCTCTCTTACCATCCTGGGTGTGAGGTTTTGGCACTAGAACTACTGGACTAGCCCAAGGGCTATCTGAGGGTTCAATGACTCCCAACTCCAACATTTTCTGCACTTCAGTTTTTATGCAGTCTCTAACATGATCAGGCTGCCTGTAGATTTTACTCTTGACTGGCAGGCTGTCACCAGTGTCAACCTCATGGGTGCACCAATTGGTCTGACTGGGTGTCAGAGAGAACATATGTCTGAAAGACTGAAGAACCTGTTTACAGTCTTTCTGCTGATGCTCAGAGAGGCTGCCACAAAAGACAACACCATCTACTGACCCATCATCAGGATTCTGAGTGAGCAGGTCTGGGAGAGGGTCACTCTCTTCCTCCTGTCCCTCATCTATGGCCATGAGCAAGCTCATGTCCTTCCTGTCGACATATGCTTTGAGCCTGTTGACATGGAGTACCCTGTGGGGGCTCCTGGGAGTTCCAAGGTCCACCAGGTAGGTGACCTCTCCCTTTTGCTCAAGAATTGTGTGGGGCCCAGACCATTTGTCTTTGAGTGCTGCTGGGGCCACTGGCTCCAACACCCACACCTTCTGTCCAGGCTGGTAAACAGTCAGGACAGCCTTTTGGTCATGCCAAGCTTTTTGAAGTTCTTGACTGGCCTTAAGGTTTTCAGATGCCTTCTCCATATACTCAGCCATCCTGGAGCGGAGACCAAGTACATAGTCCACTATGTTGGTTGCAGGCTTTTTGAGAGGTCTCTCCCATCCTTCCTTCACCAAACACAGGGGGCCTCTCACAGGATGCCCATACAAAAGTTCAAAAGGGCTGTAGCCCACCCCCTTTTGTGGGACCTCTCTGTAAGCAAACAGAAGGCAGGGAATCAGGACATCCCATCTACGCCTGAGCTTTTCAGGTAGTCCATGAATCATCCCTTTTAGGGTCCTGTTGAACCTTTCAACAAGCCCATTGCATTGTGGATGATAGGGTGTAGTGAACTTGTAGTTGACACCACATTCCTTCCACATAGCAGTTAAGTAGCTTGACATGAAGTTTGTACCTCTGTCAGAGACAACCTCCTTAGGGAAGCCCACTCTGGAGAACACCCCAACTAGGGCCCTTGCCACTACAGGTGCTGTAGTGGTCCTAAGTGGAATAGCTTCAGGATACCTGGTGGCATGATCCACTACCACCAGTATAAACTTGTGCCCTGATGCTGTCTGGGGTTCCATTGGACCAACAATGTCAATCCCCACTCTTTCAAAGGGCACCCCCACCACAGGCATTGGTATAAGGGGGGCCTTTGTTGTGCCACCTGACTTACCACTGGCTTGGCAAGTGACACAGGAGCGACAAAACTCCTTGGTATCCTCATTCATGTGAGGCCAGTGAAAGTGTGAGACAAGCTTGTCCCAAGTCTTTGTCTGGCCTAAGTGACCTGCTAAGGGAATCTCATGGGCCAAGGTAAGGAGGAAACCTCTCTGAGACAAGGGTACAACCAGCCTCCTGGTCATGCCAGGCTTGGGGTCTCTTGCTTCAGTGTACAGGAGTCCATCTTCCCAGTATACCTTGTGGGTACCTGTGGCGTTCCCAGCAGCCTCAGCAGCAGCCTGCTGTCTGAGGGGTTCAAGAGAAGGGCAGTCTAACTGGTCCTTCCCCAGGTCTTCCCTTGAGGGTCCCCCTGAACCCAAGAATTCAACTTGATAAAGTTCAAACTCTCTAGGCTCAGTTTCCCTCAATTCCTGTAGGTCAGCCTCCTCGGAGACTTGATCCACAACCTGGGGCAAGGGGGAAGGCACAGCCTTAACCCTACTGCTCTTCTTCTTGGAAGGTGTCTGGTCCATTGTTCCAGGATCCAGCACCTGTTCAGTGGGGCATTTCCTGACCTGTGACCTGGTCACAGCAAACACATGTGCTGGCAAGCCTAACATTTCCATGTGAGTCCTCTGCTCCACTTCTGACCATTGTGATGACTCCAAATCATTGCCCAACAAACAATCCACTGGGAGGTCTGAACTAACTACAACCTTCTTTTGGCCAGTTACCCCTCCCCAGGAGAAAGCTACAATTGCCATACTGTGATTGGTAGTGACATTGCTTGCATTGGTCACCAGGAATTCTGTACCTGGCATGATCTGTCCAGGGTCCACAAAGTTAGGTGTCGCCATTGTGACACTGGCACAAGTGTCCCTATAGGCCTGAGCCATTTTTCCATTAATGAAAGGTGTCTGTCTGTATTTGCCCAAAGTATTGGGACTTATATCAGGGGACATATCCACATCCCCTGTACAAACAAGGACAGCCTGAGTGAGTGTGCCAACTAAGTTGTCACTCCCCTCAGAACCCAGGGTTAACCCTACTAAACCCTTGGGAGGTGCACTACCACTGCTGACTGTACTAGGGGGCACAGGTGCCTTAGGGGCTGCAGTGGCAGGAGTCTGCCCTCCTCCTTTCTTGGTGCACTCACTAAACCAGTGAGTTTTACTTTTGCAGTATTGGCACCACCTTTTAGATTGGCCTTCTTTCTTCTTTTGGGGAGCCTGACCCCCACCCTCTTTGGGTTGTTGGGGACTTGTCGAAGACTTCTGGTCATTTTGTTCCCCCTTAGAATCTTTACCCTTCTGGTCTGCTTTCTTCTGACCACCTTGATTCTGGCCCTGGTTCTGTTTAACTCTTGTTCTGACCCATCTGTCTGCCTTCTTTCCCAATTCTTGGGGAGAGGTCAGATCTGAGTCAACAAGATGCTGATGCAACAACTGGTTCTGACAATTGTTTAAAATTTGTTCTCTCATCATCAAATTATACAATCCTGTGTAATCAGTAACCTTACTGCCCAGCAACCAGCCCTCCAAAGCCTTAGTGGCACAATCTACAAAATCAGACCAATCTTGAGACTGAGTTTTCTGGGTATCCCTGAACAGCAACCTGTACTGCTCAGTGGTTAGGCCAAACCCATCTATCAGTGTATTTTTCAAGACTTGGTAATTGTTAGCATCCTCCACTCTAGTAGTGAGGAGCTTGTCTCTACCTTTACCTTCAAAGGAGAGCCACAAGATAGCTGCCCACTGACTCTGGGGAACGCCCTGCACAGTGCAGGCCCTCTCCAAAGCAGTAATCCATTTGTGGATGTCATCCCCTTGTTTAAAGGGGGGCACTATCTTACCCAGGTGATTTGTATCAAAACTCCTTTCCCTATTGCTAGGTACAATGCTGCCACCAGTGGGGACTACCCCACTTAACTGTTGCTCTCTAGCAAAGGCAAGCCTCTCTTTGGCCAGGGCAAGTTCTTCCCTTCCAATCCTCAGATTGACTGCCCTTTCTTTAGCTTCATACACTCTCCTCTGAGGGGAAGTCATCCCTCTGTGAGAAGAGCTTTGAGAGCCATTGGTTTGAATAGATCTGCCAGAGCCTCTTGATAGAGATCTGGCTCGTCCATTCCCAATGTTAAGCTGACCTGAGAGTGGCCCCAGGGGTCCCCCAGTACCAATCTCATGTCTGCTTAAGTTGGACCTGGTTAGTCTGCTGACTTCTACCTGTCCCTTATCTGCCTCATCCCCAGAGGGATCCTCATCCTCCTCCCCCTCTTCAGTCTCAGCTGAGAGGTGGATTAGGTCAGGGTCTCCTCTGGTTCCCTCAAGGGGAGGTATGCTTCCATCTGGATTAGAAGAGCTAAGAAGTTTCTCAGCTTTTCTGGCATCATAAGTCTCTAAGAGACCAATCAGAAAGGAAGTTGTGGGGTTAGACCCCTGTTTTATCTTCCTAGAGGTACACACCTGTCGTAACTCATGGAAGCTAAGAACAGTATATCTGGAAGGGAGGACCTGTGGAGGGTCCACTGACACAAGGGGAGACTCAGAGTTTCCTCCTTTGTCTGACATACTGTTTCTAGTGTGGTGTAAGTGATGCACCTACCTACACTATGTGTTTGCCTACTGATCCCTTGCTAAGAGTTGCAGCCAAGGTGTGCTAAGCCTTGAGGAGCTGCAACAGCTGGTTCAGTAGAACTCAGAGTATTCTAAGCTAAGTTATATGTACCTGAAGTACTTATGTGATCTTTCAACAAGATATTCTTAGGATACGTGTGGTAAAACAACAGCAAGCTCAAATCCCAACCGCTGCTCACCAATGTGAGAAGGTGGCCTGATATGCAGTGCTCACTATTCTAGTGAACACTATGTATCAGTCCAGCAACCCTTATTGATGATTGGTTGTAAGTCAACCTTATAGACCAGCTATCCTAGTAGCGTGGATACGAGCAGTCTAAGGCTAAAGACTCGAGAGGGCGTGTTAAGCCAGCTGTTTACCACACATATACCCCTTGAACACCAAGTGAAAGGACACCACACAAGTGTTATGAAAATAAACAAGTTATTTATTAAGATTCACAACAGCCCTGTACTCTTTATGAGGACAGGGTACTAAGCACAACACAAAACTCTTACGAAAATACTTAAGTTAGCACAGTATACACAAATGCCCGAGGGGCACGGAAAACCATATACTCTGAAAGTGGAATGCAAAATTACTAGCAGGTAAGTACAGTACTAATAGGCTTTGGAATCGCTAGATCTTGACTATAGAATCTTCAGATTACTTCTAGGAGACCCAGGGGACTCGGGTGCAGAGTGTGCACTCTCACGCGTGATGCGGGACAAAGTCTATGGTAGCTAGTAAAGACAAAGTTAGTGTTCTCGGGCGAACCCGACCTGGTAGGAGGAAAACGAAAGTGGATTCTGACCCTTGGATAGTGAGGCTATGCTGGGGCACCGAAATGCCGAAGTTACCTAGCCCAGGGGCTGCAGCTGCATAGGTCTCAAAAGACGTCGGGAATCCTCGTAGACGGACCAGGAGCCTGGAAGAAAGAAGTTGCTGGCAGGCGACCAGTGAAGAAAGTTCGATGGATCCAAGCCTGGATCGAAGGAAGATGACACCTGAAAGCAGAGGGGACCAAGTTCGTGACTACTAGCCAGTAGTCAGGTGGCACCAGGAGGGCACCGGATGGTAGTCACCTCGACTAGGTGAGTGGGTGACGCTGTGCTCGCAGATCTCACGGACCAGGAGGCGTTGTCGGCGACCAGGATGGAGGAGCAAGCTGTCCCACGAAGATTGAAGCTGTCGGTGTCGCTGGACCCAGGATTGGGCAACAAAGCCTTGGCAAATTCAAGCCCACGCGGTGGACTCAAAATGGCGTCTGGAGTGGACCAGGAGGGTCCGGGGTGCTTCTCTGTTGTAAGGAAGCAAGGGCCAGTCTGGAGCAACCAGACCAGCAGCAGTGATGTCGTCGGGCGTCGTGAAGAAGGCCACAAGCCAGCCGGCTAGTAGCCACACAGCGCGGTGAGCACGCAAAAGCAGAAGGGCCCCACGCAGATCGAGGAGATGCTGGAGGGCTGATCTTCGGTGCTGGAGCTGCTCAGGGTTGGGGCTTCTCGGACCCCAAAGCACTCACCAGTGGAGCACACGGTGGGCTTGTTACAAAGAAGTCGTGCAGTCTTGGCGATCGTTGGTCCCTCGAGGTCTCGTCGCACTCACAGTTCTCAGCTTTGCTGTAGAGGTGAGTAGAGGTCAGAGGTGCCAGGGAAGCCGGGTCTCGTCGAGCTGGGTCGTCGGATTCGTGAAGAAGGACTTGCAGCAGACCGCAGTGTTCTTAGGATGGTGCCTGCGGATGCAGGGTGACTACTCCTTAGCCACAAGGGAGAATCTTGAAGAAGGAAATCTTGATGCCTTTCGCAGAAAGTCGGGTCTTGATTCCAAAGATGATCTAATTTGAACAGGGGGCCCGCTCCCATCTTTATACTAAAAAAGGGGGCTGACCCGGTGACTAGGTCCTGCCTATGGGTGGGACTAGGAGGGGGTGGTTACACCCCTCTGCTATGCCGGACTTTCCCCAGGCCAGGGGCTGGTGTGCCCCTGGAACTGGTTCTGACCGGCCTATGCGTAGTGAGCACCGGGGTGCCACTCAGCAGTCACCTTCCTGTAAAGCCCTGCCTACCCAGGATACACAAAACCATGTCTGGGACGGTGCTAGCACCGCCCCTGACAGGAAACCCTTTGTCCAGGCTCCCCTCGCTGGAAGGACTCCCAGCTGCAGGGGGTCAGACTCGTGTCTGTGGTGGCAGCATCCATTTTGTGGAGCTGAGGCTTCGTTTAACTTTAACCGGGGTTCACAGTTACATACATGTCGTGTCCCTCTAGAAGGGTGGAATGCTAACCCCGTCACCAGAATTGGCGAGGGGTTAGTATTCCAATTCGTATGACAGCTTACTCGACATGTTTTGATAAAGCAATACCAAAGATAGCATTTAACCGCGAGGATTATAATGCACTTAAGAGTATATGGTATGCGATATCATGGAACAGCTATTAGGACTTGGTTCCGCAAGCCGCAGACAGGCTCAGCTCATGCCAGAGCACCATCTCACACGATTCCAAGCACTCTGCCTTCAGGATTGTTAAGGCCTGCCATAGGAGATTCTGCGCTAAAAACGATCTAGCAGCGCTACCTGCTAAGTGACATCAAAACTGGTGCTATTGTCAGCTGTTTGAAGCTTTTTAATTGAAAAATCGTTTTTTTAAAAAAAAAATTGTTATTTTCATCCTGTAATGCAGACAGCACACCCCTAGGCCTTCTGCACGCATTTTCGCCAGCATTTCACTGCTCTAGCGGCCGTTTTTGTGCTTTATTGGGCTTTCTTTGGGGATAGTTAAATCTTTACACGGCGGCCATCTTGAGTGTGGCCCAGAGCGGTGAGAGCGCTCTAGTGAACCCCATAAAAGGAACCGGACGCTCTACCGCGCTAGCGGGCGCGTTTGCGTGAGCGCCGTCCCTAGCGCCGGAGTCTCGCCAGAGTCCTGCCCGTCTGCGCCCGTCAGCGTTCCGGCAGCAGACGGGGCAGGACGGCTGGCTGGCACCTTCCTCTGGCTGGTCCCTTACTGCTGTCAGTGTTAGCTATGTGTATCTCATATTCGTCAGAGACCCTCTCCAATCTCCGTCCTTCGGTAGGTCGCTGCCACTCTGTCTTTCCGGGCCGTCGCATCCTCAGAAAAGGATGCAATGTCTGTGGTTGGCGCGTTCCTATATATAACAAACCAAAACTGACTCATCCTCCGATTATCACCACTTGCCTACTCCTTAATACACGCTCTTTAGGCTGTCATGCGCTAGATATATGGAATTTTCTCGATAATTCCGATATATCCTGCCTTTTTCTCACTGAGACATGGCTTAGTGATACCTCCGCCCCGGATTTAGTCAACGCCATTCCACCTAATTATTCCATCATTAGGAGGGATAGAACATCTGGACGCGGGGGTGGTGTGGCTATTATAGTTAACAACCAGCTGCACTGCACTACCTTCCTGATAGACAATATTCAAGACACCGAGGCACTCGGCTTCACTCTTCATTTGTCTCCCCATCAAGCATGCACCGGTATTCTTGCATATCGTACTCCCGGTCCATTAGGCTCTTTTCTGGATGAACTACAGGTAGCACTTTCAGTCCCATGCCTTAAATCTGAACATTGTCTACTCTTAGGCGACTTAAACATACACATGGATGAGGCTACAAATCCTGATACAATGAAACTCATGGAGGTCACAGCAACATTAGGACTCACACCTTTCATCCATGATTCTACGCACAATAAGGGCCATATTCTAGACCAAGTTTTTCCACCGTTCCGATCAACGTACTTGCTCCTCAACCGGTATTATGGTCGGATCATTACTTAATCACTTTTAGCCTATCAAGCGCCCCTCCTCTTAGATCTAATCCCACTATCCCTACTAAACGTCTTTCCAGGCCTTTTCATCTGTTATCTAATGAGACGCTACTACAGGCCATGGCACGTTCACCTTGCACTTTGTCAGGTAATGTGGAAATCGATCTAGCTCGCTACACGGAATGGCTCTCAACTATATTGGCGGATCTCGTGCCCGAGAATGCCGCCAAACTCGGAAACAAACGTCCTTCCGCTCCTTGGTTCACATCTCAGCTTAGAGAAGCCCGGCAAAACTGCAAGAGAGCAGAAAGAACCTGGCGGAAAGACTACAATCCTCTTGAGAAAGAAAAGTTTAAAAACCTAACTAAATCCTACCACAAGATGATTTGGAGTGGAAAAAAATCCTATCTTGAACGTCGGATAGACGAATCTGATAATTCCTGTAAGGAAATTTTTAAAATTGTTAAGGACTTCACTTCTCCATCCCTAGGCATCTCGGCTCAGTCTCACTCAGAACTTTGGCTGAATGAACTCGCACATTATTTTGTAGACAAAATAACATCCATCCAAGCCTCTCTTGCTACTTATTCTAAACAGCCTCAGGCAGCTGATCTTGATGCCCCCTCCTCCTTACAACCCACCCTCTGGGAATTTCCACAGCTAAGCCTTGTTGCCTTCATTAGACCATCTGACAGGCTTGAAATCGGGCTCTCCTTTAGATCCCTGCCCGGTCTCTTGCCTCAACAAAATAGCCCCTTTGCTAAATGGCCCCATCAATTCCATTCTCAACTCCTCATTGTCTTCTGGCATAGTCCCTCAGGCCTGGAAGAGCGCTCTCATCCTTCCATTAATAAAAAAAAACAACTCTGGATCCCATCATACATGCCAACTATAGGCCTATCTCTCTCCTCCCCGCTCTGGCGAAGGTGGCGGAAAGACACGTGCACAGATCTATCTCTGACTTTATCGAGAATAACAACTTGTTGCACACTACTCAATCTGGGTTTCGTGCGAATTACAGCACAGAGACCGCATTACTTGAAGTCACCACCGCCATTAGAGAGGTTTTAGATACTGGAGGAAAGGCCATGTTGGTCATGTTAGACCTGTCGGCGGCGTTCGACACCGTTCCCCATGATACCCTCCTAACTCGACTCTGGAATTGTGGCCTCAGGGGGACGGTGTGGAACTGGCTTAAATCATTTCTAGCCAGCCGTCGACAAACGATCTGGGCGCCACCTCACTCCGCAGCTATGGCAGCCCTGGAAGTGGGGGTCCCTCAGGGGTCTATTCTTAGCCCCCTGCTTTTTAACATCTTTATGGCCCCCCTTGCAGAGGTTGCGGAGTCGTTTGGCGCTCAGATCGTGTCTTACGCTGACGACACCCAGCTCTTGTTTACTTATAACAAGAACGAGGTGTTTGATGGGATCCGTATCAGAGGCTGCTTAGAGGCAGTCTTTGATTGGTTCAAAAGACACGGTTTGAAATGCAACTCCGATAAATCGGAGCTGCTGTTCTTCGGATGTGTCTCTGAACCAAACTGGAAAAGTTGGTGGCCACAAGATCTGTTTCCTCCTGCCAATGCTAGTACCAAGGCTAAAAACCTGGGTATCATTGTTGACAATGAGTTAACCTTTGGGCCTCAAATTGCGTGTCTTTCGGGGAAATGCTTTGGAATCCTGCGGATGCTCAGGAAATTTCTCCCCTTGATTTCGGTGAACCATCGAAGGGTCATAGTCCAAGCACTTGTCGGGTCGCGTTTGGACTATGCAAATGCCCTCTATCTGGGACTCCCAAAATATTTGATAAGGAGACTGCAGGTAGTCCAAAATTCAGCCGCTAGGGCAATTGATGGACTCCCCAGACGAACTAGTGCCTCTAACTTGTTGAAGGAACTGCACTGGCTCCCTATAGCCAAGAGGGTTCTCTTCAAAAGCCTGACGTTAACCTATAAGGCTCTTCATGACTCAGGCCCTAGGTATATTAGAAAGCGCCTTGCTTTTTACAAGCCGAGCAGAGCTCTGCGATCTGTCCTTGTCTAAAATGGTCGTTCCATCCATCAAGCGAACCAGACAAGGAGGGCGTTCCTTCCACTACCTGGCTCCGCGCGCTTGGAATGAACTTCCTATTGTTCCTAGACAGGCCCCCAGTCTGTTGTCTTTTAGAAAGGCATTAAAAACCTGGCTTTTTACTAGTTAATTTTGCTGTTCCTTTTTTGCAGTTATGTTCCTTTCCATTAAAGGACTTCTTCGCCAAAGCGCCGGGACACTCCGACTGGAGTAGCCGTTGCGCTATAGAAGAGCCCAATTAACATAACATAACATAACATAACAGGAGTGACTGATAGGAATCTGTGTGTCCATTTTAGGTTTAGATATAGGTATACTATATCTACAGCAAAGGGTGATTACACGACTTTGCCCCAGCTGTCATGCAGCCAGTTGTGTCAAATTTAGGAGGCCAGCCAGGGGTGGCATAATACATGCTGCAGCCCCTGGCAGCCCTGGGTACACCTATGCCCTGAGTTACAGGGTCTGATAAGGTGGCCCAGTACTAATTGGTAAATGCACCTAGGGTACATGTTGTAATTTAGAGAGAGAACAGCCAGGCTGTGGGTCTGTTTGGCAGGCCCACAGCCAGAGAAAGTCGTAAACCAGTGAAACAAAAGCAAAAAATCTGGGTGATCATAGGATTGCAGACCCTACTCTCCTACACTTATGTGCAGGTTACCGGTTGCATCTCATTAATGATCGCCAGTTAACGAGGCCAGTTGTATGTGCCGAGCTAGCTGGGAAACGATTTGCATATCTTCTTCCCCTCAACATCTGTGACAGCCTACCATGGTTTACACCCGTATCACCCACCCACCAGTTTCATCAGGACCTGAGGGTTAAACCTTCTCTCTTGCTCACAGCTATCTCTAAAAACCATTCTCATGCCTGCATGGGCAATCATCGCTCCCCTGATTGCTTTTTCTGTCCAACCACCCATAAAAGACCCATTCAGGTGCAGTTTTGATTACCGCTGCCTTAGATTTTCACAGAAGACCGAGCATGTCACCCTCTTGATCAGGATAATATGTGTCTGCAGCCGCATCAGCCAAACCTGCCCAGCTTTTGACAGGCTTGTCTCTCCCTTTGTACCCCAACTTTGCTCTAAGCGCAACAAATATTACTTGAGGCTGGATACTGTCCTCCCTTCCATATCAGTGGCTCCAATCTAGCTATGTGATGCACTTCCTTCTTCACCAGCTTGTCTTGTTACCTGAGAGGAAAAATCAAAGCCTTACTCCTAATCCATTAAGCCAGCCTCCCTTCCATTTTACAAGTAGTTCTTTCTATATCATAGGTACTCATATCTAGTACTGCTTCCCCCACATACACAGCAAAATATGGCTGCTCTTTCGGCCTAGTTTACCTCTGCAGCACATAATTGCAAACATAATCATAGCACAAATTGCAAGTGGTAAATTGACAGATTGGTTGCTGCTACCAAATAGCCCTGAATGTGAGAATAGGGGGAGTCCATTTCAGATTCAATTTCAAGGTTGTCTACCTCACATTCAAAGCCCCCAGACACCAGCCTTTTCTCTTTTCTTCCTAAAACATTTCCAGAGGGGCACAAAATCTCAAGTATCGAAGACACTCTTTGGTTCACAATCCAAAGATTCTCAGTGGAATCTATTTTTCAGGATCTGCCCCCTCCTTGTGGAACTCAATCCCTTCTAAGTTAAGATGGCAAAACAATATTGGTCCAGATCGTAAAGAAAAATTCCATTTACCTAAATGTCTAACCACTTATTCTGTGCACTTACAGATGAAGGAAATGTTCTTCATCTATTGATCGAGGCCCCTCCATGTGCAGAGCACATGTGTCTCTGGGTAGGCCGGTTAGAATTATTTAGGAGCGGGGTCCCCACTGACCACCCCATTCCCTTCTGAACTAATGCCCATTGACTGCTGTGTAGCATCAAGAGACCTACCCAGTAGGGCCTATACATTTTCAGGACACAGACCCACACTATGTTATGTTATGTCAGCTCGTTTGTAAGCCCTGACTGGCACCTGAAAATAGGTTTCCAGGTGATGGGGGAGAAGAAAACCAATGTAGCAATACTCACATTTTGGCAAAAGGGCAAGTTTTACGCTTTTGTTTGAACTGATTGTGACAAGAGATCTTTTTAATGTCAGTAGGTAGATAGTTCTACATTTTAGCAGCAAGGTAAGTGAAAGAATGCCCCCAGATTTGACTGAGCTGAAAGCAAGGAGCTACAAGGATATGACTGAATAATAAACCTAGGGGGCATGAAGACAGATAGGGAGTACATTTGTGTTTGAGGTGGATAAAGCCCGACTTGTTAATGGCTTTATGAAGTAGACAGAGAGATTTGAAGATTCGGTGTTTGAAGACTGGAAGCCAAAGAAAAGTTGCTTGAGATGGGAGGAGCCAGAGATGTATGGTATAATGCTGAGAAAGGGACGTGCTGTAGCATTCTGAATAGTCTGCAATCGATTAACCAGATATGTAGGACAACCCAAGTACAGGGAGTTGCTGCACTCCAATCTAGAAGTAACCAGAGAATGGACCACTGTCCTAAGGGTGGCTATCTTAATGAACGTGAAGGTCTTTGTTGGCATTCTGAACAAAGGAAAACATGTTGCCACCGCTTCATTGTCTTGATGGGGAAAAGTGAGTTTACGAAAAGAAAGTGAACCTTTCTGGTGGATGGAACTGGGCCTGGGGAGAGCGTAGCTGGGATGCCCACAAAGTTAAATACCAAGGCGAGGGCTGGTTTTTTTCACTATTCAGTTTGAAACATGACATGCACGAAAGGCATTCTGAATAACTGAGGAGTTGGCTTAGATGGTAGCAACGATTTGTGTGTTGTTGGTGCAGGACATAGTTTCAAAACCAATGGAATAAACCATAGTGGTCAGAGGAGCAATCTAGACATTAAATAATGTGTATCTTATCGATGAGCCCTGGAGAACCCTGCGAGTGATGGGAACCAGGGATGCGCAACGAGGTGGCATAGAGAGATAGATGGAGACCTACCAGAGAAAAAGGAGCACAGCCAGTTGAGCGCTCCCATGCAGATGAACGCAAGGAAAACTGTGGTGGTGGCATTGATAACATCTAGACTGGACTACTGCAACAGCCTATATGCAGGAACTAATAAAGCAGTGCTTCACAGGCTGCAGTTAGTCCAGCATGCCACTGCCCGTCTAGTACTTCGCTGGCCAATAAAGTCATCAGCCTTGGCCGCGCTCAAGACTCTCCATTGGCTACCAATACACAAGCGTGTATTATTCAAGGTCCTTGTTATCACCTTTAGAGCCTTTCAGTTACAAGGACCCAGATACTTGGCCAAGGGCTTTAAACGCTATCAGCCAGCACGCTGTTTGAGGTCGGCTAATCAAAATCTTTTGGTAATTCTCAGATTCAGACTGGTCACTAAAGTTGGGAAATCTCTTTTTGTTTTGGGTTATAGGGCCTGGAACAAATTGCCACCTCAGCTGCGACTTATGTCCAAGGAGAGCCTCTTCAGGAAATCCTTGAAGACATGGATTTTCTCTCTTAGCGACGCTGCATGCAGGGCGCTAGTGTAGTGTGTGTAACGTGCCTTGTGTTGCCTCCCTTCCACCAACCTATTCGAGCTGGGTTGGCTTTGAGCGCCAAGATGTTCCTTGGAGTGGTAGCAGCGCTATATAAATGAGATTTTACATTACAAAAACAGTGTCAAATGCAGCGGAAACATCCAATGTGACCAGTGTTGCAGGGCCATCTCAAACTCGAGTTCATCTAAAACAGTATGATACCACTCATAGAATAGTTTCAGTGCTGGAAGCTGGGCAGAAACCAGGCTTAGCCGAATCTAGTAGAGCGCAAAAGTCTAAGTACAGCGATATAAGCATGCTGCTTTATGTAGGAGGCCCAATACTCTCAAACTCCTTGAACAAGGGAGTACTCTGTAGTTGTGGTTTAGGTAGTCGAGCACTGGGCTGACCAGCATGTTGAAAACCTCACTCTAGACGAAGGACGCTGTATGCTAATTTCTTATGGCCCAGTGGCGCTAAATGTCTCTGTGTTGCCACATTTTGATCATCAATGTTTGGCTCTTACCCCACAGGGATATGATTATTTGTTTAGTCACTAGCATTAGATGAGATGTAGTTTCCACTCAAACCGAATGTAGGGGATATGACACGGGTGCTGGACAGCCTAGACATAGCATCTCAGGACATCTCTCGATCTCACTTCCCTGGTCTGCTTAATCTCTTGTATAACATCTTATGTCTGTCCAGTGCATGTCTTATTTCAAACCTTTCAAAAACACATGCTAGATTATGCCCAACCCCCCTCATCCCCTCCAGCAGTCCACGGGTTTCTTTTGGTTATAGAGAGTAGCAATACACCCTACAGTGCCATCAATATCGTAGTTTGTGGATTATTTTTTTCCCTGAGCAGGTCTAGCATGGTTATTTAATCTGAGAAAGATTTCCCCCTATTGTTTGTATAGTGGTGCAAGGGGCTTGTAAATCTACCCATCCGTGGTTTGCAGCCTAAACTTATGTGAACATTTTAAAATTCACCATTTCATCTTCGCAATTCTAATGTTTTTTTGGCCACTGTTTTTGGACTGTAGGACACTTGTTCATTCTCCGCATTTGTTGTGAAATTTGGCGTGAAAAAGGCGCCCAGAACTCATTATTAGTAGCACAGACATCCACCCTATTTCCCTGTAGTGTGTCAAATTGGGTATGCATGCTACCTGTCCAGAGAGTGAACGTGATGCTTGGTGTCGTTTGTAGCGCATATCGGTAGAAAATGACATTTTACCTTTTTTTTCCGCGAACCACACATGTCTTGGTCGCCGGGAAACATCATTTACAACGATGTCTTTTCCACGCTTGACGTTTTTAACGATCCACTTACCCCGCAAACGTCTCTTCAACGAGGGAGCCTTCAACGACCGTCTTGACCACGAAAGTACGTTCAGCGTGGTATTCCGTCCAGTCGTGCTGGGGGGGCTGGGGAGGGTTGGGAGGGGGGCTAGGGGGTTGGGGGGGCTGGGGGGGTCTCAATTAAGGAGCGAGTTAGATAAATAAAAAAAACGCTCTGTGGTATTAATGAAGTAAAAGGAATGACCCTCCCCCAAAGACGTGCAGTGTACGTAAAAAAAACAGTCCTTTTTTTATTTTAGAAGACGTGTTTTGACGCTTGTTTCCATGGTAGATGGAAGTAAGGGGCTGCTGGAGAAAGACGTGCAGGTAAGACGTTTCTACCGTTGTACAATCCTTCGTTGTAAATTCCAGCGTGGTAAAGCCACTTGCGATGTAAAATTCGCGTGGTAATGCCATGCGTGGAACTTGTAATAGTTGAAAAATCATATATTCTTGGTCGCCTAAGACTCTACAACTTGGTGTTAGCACACGACTTGGCGCTGTATAACAGCACCTGTGGTGAAAAGGACTCATTTTCATTATTTTCTGTCTTTAAGAAAATGCACCATACTACACTACGAACGTGACGCAGAGGGCTGCAACGCACCTCCGTAAACGTGTAAATGGAATACGTGAGCCTAAAACACCGCCAGATTTCAGTTGCCAGGGGAGCACGCAGACACGTCAACGGACAGTTCGAGGCGAAACGCTCAGCAGGGTGCCGGAGACCCCCGTAAGGGATGGCGGCTTCTATTTTTATATCCGACTGAAACACAAATGTCTGTTCTTCAATTTCTTTGGCAAGGTTCTTTTACAGTGTGCTGACGTCGCAGGTATATGTTGCCTTTCAGTCATCTGGCAGCGAGCACCGCGCTTGATTAACCTCCCGAGGCTCCAAAGAGAATTAATGAGTGCGGAAGGCTAATTAGAGGTGGTTTACAAATAGCTGAGCTCCACACAGGCATAAATACCCTATTAGGAAGGGGGGAAAATGGAAAGAAAAAAATGAAAAGGGCGGAAGATTGAAGCAATCAGTCAACGTTGCCATCACTGCAGGGAGTTATGTTTAATAGAGGGAGCCTGCTATGAATGATGTCATCTAGCTTTTTCTCAGCTGGTGATGATGGGTTGGAGAGGAAGGCACACCGTGAGGCTTGGATGAGCACCCATTTCTTTTACTTTTTAAGGTGTCGGCTACAGGCAGCTTTTATTTCTGTGTTGTTGAAGACCCATGCAGGACACCACCTGCACTTTCAGTGGGTTTGGGTCAGCCCGCTGAATACCATTGGTTGATTTTTTTTGTCCATCTCATTAGCTTACTTCTTATTCAATAGCTTGCCTTCCTCCCTCCAGGAACATAGATTCTTTACCATCCTTTTGATTGGGTAACTTGTGTGCTTTCACTGCTAACATTCAGGTAGTTTTTTTCCTGATTATTCTGCACACTATTGGAGGGCATGTGTTTTCGTGCTCTCTCCTTCGTCTGAAGCTTCCCCCCTCAAATCCCTGCACCCTGGCACTTTCCATGTTGCTCTCACTTGCTGGTCCATTGTGTCCCCCAGCCCTCTCCATCCGGATTTTTTACATTGTGTGTTTTAAACACACTGAGCTCCTCTGTTGTTCCCCCGCCGCTCCACTTTCCATTGCTCACTGCTCTTATGTCGACTGCTATCCTAAGCACTCCTCCATTGCTTCATTGACCCTCACTGCTACTTCTTAAAAAAAAGCATGTTTTTATCTTTTGCTGCTCCCATTTGTTGTCAGACCACTCCTTTATCTTTAATGCGCTTTAACACATATTTTTCTGTACTTTACCACTCTAAAATTGGTGCCATCCACGAAAAATGGCTGCTGCATCACTATGACAGTTACCACAAACACTTAGCCCTATATCCTTCACCCTATATATTATACCCTTAACGACATAGCCTTAACCCCTTACGTATGCTAATCCCTAACTCATAACTCCCTAACTCCAAACCCTTACTATCAGTAATAGAAAGGGGAATACCAAAATGAAGTATTAAAACTGTTGTCATATGAAAACTCTGCAGCAGGGTTCCAATGTACCCATTGTTCTGATTGGTGCATCAGGAAGCATTGTAGATATTGTTTTAGAGTCTGGTTCAACTACTCTCTTCGTCCATCGGACTGGGGATGATAACTAGTGGACCTAATCCCAGATTGAGTGATGTCTTTCCAAATCTGACTGTAAATTGTGACCTCTAATGATTGGATGCGGCAGTCCATGGATCCTTACAAATTCTATAAAAAAATGGTAGCTAACGTGAGAGCAGTGGGAATCTTTGTGAAATAAAGTGTGCTGTCTTTGTGAGATAAATGATGACTACTAATATGACATTCGCTTTCTCATGTCAGTTACCTGGCCTATATGTGATCTCATTAATAAATCTAGGGTCGGCATCCACTGCTTTGCATGTTGAGGCTTGATATACTTTAGAGATTTTAAATAAAAGTTATTAGTATCAGTCCAGACAATAATGCGGTGTGGAGCCGCTTCCAGAGCTTTTGTAGCCAGAAGTTCCCAAACATAGATCGTGTAGTTCATCTCTTTAAAATGTTAAAAGTTTGAGAAAAATAGGCAGCTGGATGCACAAGGAAGAAGTACAGAGTCCTGATGCCAACCAAAACAGGTGCAGCAACAGACAGCAAACATCTGATGGTGACCCTGCAAAAAGGGTCAGGTCGGTCGGGCCCCACACCTCTGTATCATAGTCCCCCTGAATCTCCCTCTATCTATTTGCCATGGAACCCAGAACCAAGAGAGGAGAAGAATAATAAAGGTGAGGAAACGAGATTGGTGCAAACTTATATGAAAGCTAGAAAGAGGCATAACAACCGCATTAGCCAGACACAATTAGTAAATTTAACAAATTGACAGAGGAAGTGTTCCTTAGCCTAGTACACAAGTTTTCTTCTGGTTCCCCCCAGACCCCTTTCCTCCAAGATTATGGAAGGAAGTGGGGCGAGCAACTTTACCTTGGCTACATCAGATATGTAATCAATCAATGAAGCCAGGGTTAGTGCCGGTTGCATGGAAGCAGGCAATGGTCACCCCTCTACTTAAAAAGCCTTCGCTGGATCCAACTGTCCCGGCCAACTTTAGGCCTATATCTCTTTTACCCTCCCCAGTAAAGGTCCTGGAAAAATTGGTAAGCAGGGCTCTTTCAGATTTTCTTGAAGACAATTCTTTGCTGGACGAGGACCAATTTGGCTTCCGTATGAGACATGGAACGGAGTCAGCACTAATAACTGTCATGGATAGCCTTTGAAGGCCTGCTGACAATGGAGAGTCTACCGTTTTGATATTATTGGATATGTCAGCCGCCTTCGGTACGGTTAACCATCGTATCTTGCTGGCTAGGCTAACAGAGTTTGGGGTGAATGTGAGGGCTTTTCAATGGATACAATCATACTTGTCTGGTAGACATCAGACAGTATCCCTAACACCATTTACATAAAAAAAATCCTCAGTTTTTCATGGAGTGCCGCAGGGCTCGTCCATCAGCCCTATTCGTTTTAATATATATCTGCGTCGAATCTCTGACAGAATATCGAGAGACAGGATATCGACAGACAAAATATTAACGCTGGAATATCGAAGGCAAGTATATCGACACCCTATCTACCACATGGTAAGTACAAAAATATTGAAACTAAAATATCGATGTTAACAATATCGTAATTAAAAATATCGGTTTTTTATGTAATAATAAAAAGAAATATAAAGTAAATAATACTTTTATATAATTTAAACTTATGTAAAAATATTTTAGAATGTTCAAAATGAATAAATAATACATATTTAAAGTTAAACATTTAATTAAAATTAAACATACAATATGTAATATATATTTAATTATTTATAATATTTATTATTTTTTTAATTAATTTAAAAATATTAACAAATACTATAAATTACAAATACATCAACACTCATAAAATAATAACATAAATAATTATATTTAATACATAAAAACAATTGAATATACTTTCAATATTAAAACACAACATTATGTAACATAATTAAAAATTATAAAATACATAAATAAATATAAATTATATTGGATAGCGTAAGGGTAAAAATTACTATTCAAAATCCAGAGGGTGCAACAGTAGGGAAAGTGTTGGATAGCGGATAGGTAAAAATTACTATTCCCACTCCAATGAGTGCAACATTAGGGAAAGCGTTGGATAGCGTAAGGGTAAAAATTACTATTCCAACTCCAAAGGGTGCAACAGTAGGGAAAGCGTTGGATAGTGTAGGGGGTAAAATTACTATTCACACTCCAGAGAGTGCAACAGTAGAGAAAGCGTTGGATAGCGGGTGGGTAATAATTACTATTCCCACTCCAGTGAGTGCAACAGTAGGGAAAGCGTTGGATAGCGTACGGGTAAAAATTACTATTCCCACTCCAGTGAGTGCAACAGTAGGGAAAGCGTTGGATAGCGTAAGAGTATAAATTACTATTCCAATTCCAGTGAGTACAACAGTAGGGAAAGGGTTGGATAGCGTAAGGGTAAAAATTACTATTCCAACTCCAAAGGGTGCAACAGTAGGGAATGCGTTGGATAGTGTAGGGGGTAAAATTACTATTCCCACTCCAGCGAGTGCAACAGTAGCTAAAGCGTTGGATAGCGGGTGGGTAAAAATTACTATTCCCACTCCAGTGAGTGCAACAGTAGGGAAAGCGTTGGATAGCGTACGGGTAAAAATTACTATTCCCACTCCAGTGGGTGCAACAGTAGGGAAAGTGTTGGATAGCGGGTAGGTAAAAATTACTATTCCCACTCCAATGAGTGCAACAGTAGGGAATGCGTTGGATAGTGTAGGGGTAAAATTACTATTCCCACTCCAGAGAGTGCAACAGTAGGGAAAGCTTTGGCTAGCGTAGGGGGAAAAATTACTATTCCAACTCCAAAGGGTGCAACAGTAGGGAAAGCTTTGGACAGCGTAGGGGGAAAAATTACTATTCCAACTCCAAAGGGTGCAACAGTAGGGAAAGCGTTTAATAACATAGATTTTTGTTTTAACATACTTCTAAATAATGTTTATTTTTGAAATAATGTATAATTAATTTTTTAAATACATCAACATCAATGAAAAACAAGTAATAATTAATAAAACCAATTACATTTGAATAATTAATTGACAATAAATTAACAAACACCAATAAATTATAATTATTACATATTACTCAACAAATAATAAATATTAAAGAATACATTATTTATCATAACACAAAAATATTATTTGAATTTAAATCAATATTAAAAATTAAAATACATTATACAAATGATACTTTAAAAAAAATGTTTAACAATTAATTAATTATTTTTTCTAGTTAATATTTTGTTTTACAAATTACAAATGTTAATTGACAAAAAAATAATTATCTATTAAAATAATTAATTACCAATTAATAATTATTTAATACATTAATTATCCATAACAAAAAATGTATAAATAATTAAATATTTACAATGAAATTACTTCCCACCCAATACCCCTATTTATTTATTTATTTGAACTTCTAAAGCGCTCAGCTACCCGCAGTGGGTTTCCCGGCGCTCAGGGACAGACTGAAGAAGAACGATTGAGGAGCTGATTGTACTAGTTTTATGGGCTACATAGAGCCAAGTTTTAAGTCCCTTGCGGAAATGAAAAAGATTGTTTTCTGTCTTTAGAGACACAGGAAGAGTGTTCCAGAGTTTAGGACCTAAGTGGGAAAAAGAACGGCCTCCCATTTTTACCAGTCTAAATCTGGGGACAGAAAAGTCACCGTGAAGTGATGATCTCAAAGTTCGACTGGGTTTATAGGTCTGAATAAGGTCTTGAAGGTATCTTGGGGCAGAGCCGTGTTTGATTTTAAAAACGTGACACATGGCTTTAAATTTGAATTCCTAGAATGGGAAGCAGTGAGATTGGTCCGAAGTTAGACAGGTTGGTGATGTCTGCTCCAGCCTTTTTAAATAGAGTAATTATCATAGCATGCTTCCACTCCTGTGGGACAAAAGACTCAGATAATGAAGAGTTAAGAAGTTGCCTTAGTACTTGACGTGGGCTGAGTTCAAGTAGTTTTAGGATCTTGGCAGGTATCGGATCCCGTGGGGATCCAGACTTAATGCTATTAAGGCAAAGGGAAAAGGAGGCGTCATCAAAAGGTGACCAATTAGCTAGTTTCGTTCTCTTGAGGAGCGGAACATCTGGAATCAGGGTGGGGTCAGGCGGGGGCGTATCATTGGGTGTGGAGGAATTTAATGAGTCATAGATGCGCTCTACTTTGGATATGAAGAAATTTGCAACAGAGTTGCATTGAGCCTCATCCCACAACACGCTCCGGTACTAAAACATAACATTTAATTAAAATGTACATTATTTACTAATTAAATAATTAATTTATCAATTAAAATAATTAATTGCCAATTAATAATTAATTACAAAATAAATTATACATAAATAATTATTTTATTAATTACAATGAAATTACTTCCCACCCTATTCCCCTATAAACCCACAACCCGCTCCGGTACTAAAACATAACATTTAATTAAAATTAACATTAATTACCAATTAAATAATTAATTTATCAAATAAAATAATTAATTGCCAATTAATAATTAATTACAAAATAAATTATACATAAATAAATATTTTATTAATTACAATTAAATTACTTCCCACCCTATTCCCCTATAAACCCACAACCCGCTCCGGTACTAAAACATTACATTTACTTAAAAATAACATTAATTACCAATTCAATAATTAATTTATCTATTAAACTAAATTGCCAATTAATATTTAATCAAAAAATTAATTATACCTAAAAACATTACTAATTAATTACAATTAACTTACTTCCCACCCTATTCCCCTATAAACCCACAACCCGCTCCGGTACTAAAACATATCATTTACTTATAAATAAATGTATTAATATATAAAAGTAATACACATATAATATAAATTATTTTAAATACTTAACTAAAACATATAACACATACATAATAAAAACATAAAAATAATACACATATCGATATTAGTGTCAACGAAATTAGTTACATCGATATATATGCTATTGATATTACTAACTTCGATATTACTTACATCGATATAAAGAATTTTGATATTACTTACCTTAGGGTCGATATTCTGTCCAACGATATTCTTGACATCGATATTCTGCACGTTCGAAATTTCAAACACGATATTTTGGTAGGTCGAAATTTTAAACTCGATAATTTAACTGTGTACCATCAGCGTCCTCTATTCCCCCTGATTAAATCTTTTGGGATTGAGTTGGTCAACTATGCCGACGACACCCAATTGGTGTTTTCCTTGGAGGGGAAACAAGCGGTTTCGATGAATACTCTTCAGGATTTTATGCGCCACACCTCTAACTGGCTTAGGAATAACCACCTCCAATTTAACGGAGGTAAAACGGAGGTAATGTTCTGCCCTAGCAGTACCTTACCTCGTCAACTACCACTGGATTTCAGATTCACCCCTGAGGAAGAACCCCTGACCCCGGTCAGGGTGGTACAAAATTTAGGGGTTATGGTTGAAGACAATCTCCAGATGGAGGCTCAAGCCAACAAGACAATTGGCGTCTGTATGGTCCTCCTTCGAATGCTACGGCAGGTGCTACCATTCCTTCCAAATGAGACCCGTCCCTTGGTGGGCAGAAGTTTGATACTTAGTAGACTGGACTACTGCAACGCCCTGTATTTGGGAGCCCGCAATACAATATTCAAAGTTTACAAAGAGTCCAGTCTACAGCAGCCAAAATGGCCTTGAATAGGGAGCGTCGATCCTCCATCTCTTTGACCTTGAAAGAGCTACAGTGGCTGCCAATTCGGGAAAGAGTCCATTTTAAATCTTTGTGCACAGTGTTTAATGGACTACACGATTTAGGCCCAATACCGTTTTCAAACAGGTTTAACTGGTACAAGCCAAAGAGGATGCTCCGCTCCTCCTCTCTAAATTTAGCGGCAACATCCAGATTTAAACGTTCTAGGATGGGCGGTCGGGCTTTCAGTGTGGTGGCAGCTCGTCTCTGGAACGAGCTGCCGCTTCAAATCAGACAATCTAACACCCTGACTATCTTCAGGAAAAGCCTAAAAACTTGGCTGTTTCCTAGAGGCCGTTAATCCTAATTTCTTTACCTCTGACCATGCCGCTGCAATGGGGGCTATGTGTAAAAATCTGAGCGCCAAGATACCCGTAGGGTGAAAGGTTTTGCGCTATATAAGAAATAAATACATACATACATACCTCTTCAGTCTCATAAGCCTTTAGAGGACTGTACCTTCTGTGACCTGGAATTTTCAGCATGGCCTACTGGCTCCTTCATGGCTGGAAATGCATGCAGTTACCAAAGACATGGGAGTGTCTGTCCTGCATGGATGCAGTTTTCACTCCCCAGTCTTCCATCAAAGATATGGAGTTTTCTACTGAGCTATTCTTGGAGATCAGACAACTCCCCATACTGTGACGCTTAATCCTATATCCTGGACCGATAAACCCAACACTCAAAAGCCTTTACCTCTTATACCAACACCTTAATTCTATGTCAATAGCGTTATACCCTTAACCCCAACCTGTGAACATGATCCTATCCCCAAATCCTTAAAATTATGTGATCTGTTTATTGTTTCATATCATGTTCCTACTAACTGACTGAAACTCAGTGTTCGTACCATGTACCTACTGATTGATGTGCTGATCATGATTCCTATTGCTGTTCATGAATGCTCTTTATTATGTTTTTCTTAAAACTAATAAAATTATTTAACTAAAAATGCATTTGTTGACAACAGTTCATCCTTTAACTGAATTGCTATCACACTCTGATAGAGGCAGTAGGCAGGTATTGTGTTGCATTAAGTCTCAAAGATTATCATCGTAGAAAAGGGGACTGGTGTTGGTCTACCCCTCTGACAAACCCTGGGGGAGAAGATTTTATCTGTGACAATCCTCATTGGGTCTTTTTGAGAGGGTTGTATATTGCTTTGCTAACTGTAATGTTGTACACATTTGTAATTTTATAACTATACATGATGCTTTCAAACATCAATACTTCAGTAGGTCTGCATTAATTACCACTGGTGAAGGCTATAGGCATCATTTGGAAAATATATGTCAGATTTCAAGGATTTGATCTGTTTATTATCAAAAGTTATGACACAGCCAATAGGCATAGTGCTTTTAAGGGTGGATTGTTATTACACTGTGCTGGGCCTGAAGGAATGTATTTTGTTATATCGAGCCTCAGAGATCACTGTAGTCGGCTAGTGTTTTGTTGTTGACGACCCCCTTGATCAAGTCATGTGGATGGAAGACTTGTACTAGAATGATACTTATTATGTCCTCTTAAGAAAGGTTTGATAATGTTTTGACAACTGCAATGTGGTACACATTTGTAATTTAAATACGATATACGTTATGGTTGCCTTGTGGGAAAGCTTATGCTCAATACAGTAGGTCTGACTTGTTTATGGTGACAAGCCAGTGATAAAGATTGTATGCCTGAATGGCTCAATGTAAAACATTATTCCAGATGCCATATGTCTGATCTGTTTATTATGAAAACCTATGACAAAAGCTGTAGACCTGATTTATTTATTATAAATCTCATATGTTAAAGCGAATAAGCCTTTAAACACTTCAGCGCAAAGGTTGAAACGTTCACTTCCTCCACATTACTTCTATAGTGAGAAAGGTGTGAATGCCTTGTTATACACACTGGGGGTAAAAAACCTTCTTGTGCAAGCACCTGAAAGATTTTCTTTTTCTAAAATTACATCAGGATGCAATGGAAGAGCTTCACTTGCATCGCGAGTTTATTTCCAGTTATGTGATGAGCAGCATGCACAGTATGCTGATGTCACATAATTTCAAATTAAAGTTGTTAGTGCCATTTGTCGATGACTGCTTTTACTTTTATCGGTGCTCATAGGGGGCATATCACAGCCCCCTGAGCACCTGTCCAAGTGGGAAAGGTACAGCTGGACAGGGGACGATCTGCTCTCACCAATGGATCCCTGCTTCAGGACACCAGGAATTGGTATTAAAGGGGGGAGGGGGAATGGGAAAATGCTCTCCCCCACAAACCCCCTGAATAAAGTAATTTACAGTCCTTCTGCTACTCCACCTTGGGTGGGACGGCTGAGGTACTTATCAGCAGCGTGCCACTTCTAAAATGGCAGGAAATCCACCAGCCCCAGGGTGTTTTTTTTTTTAAGAAGAGGGACAGACACCCATCCATTAGGCCATGCCCCACACTAAAATGGCCCAGCAGTCTATCTGCTATTGGTGAGCTAATTGGGGATTACCCCAATCTGCTGCTCCAGGAGGGGAGACAAAATGCCCACTAAATTAGTTTAAAAAACATAAGAGATGTGGGCAGGCCACCCTGGCATTCAGCCATGACCCCATCCCATACCGGCCAAAACATTCTTTCTGTCCCCCTGCGGTACAGATTGGGGTGTTACCCCTAATGTGCTCCACCCCCGGAAAGAGATGCAGAATGTGCACCAGACACAATGGAACATTTGTTGAAATAAAAATTGGGTGTAGACGGGTAGCCCAGGCATTGTACCTAACCCCCCTCGGGGACAGAGTGTGAGAAAGACCACTAGACACCAATGATTTTTGCCCCATAAAATATGTGGGACAGCAAGCCCATCCATGCATCAGGCAGGAGTGCACCACCGCGAACACACAGTGTTTCTGCCTCTCTCACCAATGGGATTCAATTGGGAGATTTTTACCTCCATTCTGGCCTCTAGAGAAGGCAGAAAACTTACCATAACTATGGGGTGGGAGCCAGGCCCACATTCGGTCTAACCCTTCGTCCGAGGTACCAATTTTCTTTCTACCCCAGGGGAAGATTATATGATTTAATCATGGATTTCAAGGACATTTAAAAGAAAAGAGGGTGGGGACCGTCCTGACATCAGGCTGCACCTCATCCAAGTTTAGAGCATCCCCATGGAAAACTCGAGAAAACTTGAATTCTTATTGGTGTAGTTTTGATATATGGGCTGACAGAGAGGGGGTGTATCTCAATTTCCTCTCACTTACCATAGTGAATGGCAGCACTATTCAAGTTCTGTTTCAGCCGGGAACCATACACACACGAGACCCTCTTGGTGTCATACATGGTCACGGGGACCCCTCCTATACCCTTTATAGCCTATTTTATTTACATTTTCAGGACATAGGGAGAGAGTCCCAAAGTCCTGTAATGGCAGCAGCAACATTTACCTCTGAGTTGGAGCCAACATATTAGATTGCTCTGTACTGCAGGTCTGATGCTGGTGCTAGAGTACCAGACTGCACGGACAGTATAAAAAGCTCCCTCCGCCAATCACAGGATCCTATTGAAAAAATGTTGGGACCTCTGAACTCCCACAGGACCAATCATCCAGATATATATATATAGCTTTTTGTCCCCTCCAAGCCCACCCGAACAGCTCATTAAATGCGGATTTCTCAAAAAATGACTGAACCTATTTACCCCAAATAACCAACACCACGCTTTCTGAGTAAAGCTCTAACTCTCTGCTAAATGTGGTGTAATTCTATTCAGTCATTTATTCTGTATCTAAGAGAAAAATTTCCTTCTGGAATTAACATGGGAAATCAATGTTTTAGGACTCTCTCTTTTCTTGCCTACCGTGTGATGGATCGATGCAATACTTTTAGGAAGTAGTTTCATGCAGATTCATCATATGGTACCAAAATTATTTCCAAAACAAAAAAGCTCTTCCTTTGGAAACTGTGACCTAACTAACCTAACTATAACTACACACTGGCTAGCAACACTTTGTAAAATATATATGTTATGTGGTTATGGTTCGGGTGCACTTTCCAGTGAAACGGATCTGCACCAAATGTGGCCTTCGTTTGGCATAGTAAGTTAAGGACTGGTGTTGCAGTGGGATGGCATTTGCACTGTGCAGATTGTTGGTGAAAACCCAGTACAAGCTGCACTTGAATGGATAGACCTTTAATCTCAGGCTAAGGTTGAACATCAAGAAATCAACAATATATCAATGACAGTGAAGCACATTTGTCCCCAAAAGGATGACAGAGTAGTAGATTTGCAAACCATACTTGTTTATTAATAGATTAGCAAAGTTATAAACCCTAATTATTCAGTTAATCATAAATCAATGTTTTTGTATATGCACATTGGTCAATATAATTCAAAAAGCAAATACAAAGACAGACTGTTAAAGTTGGCATTAGCAAATCAAGTAATTCAGTTTCACATAAAGGGAAGATTCTCTGATATGCTAAGATAAGAAGTCGAAGGTATGGGGGAAAAGGAGCAGAATGTGTGAGCAGATAAAGCCTGTAAAAGGCATAATCACATGAATATTCACCAGGTAAGTGAGAAAGGATTTGCTGAGGAGTCTCACTTTTTGAGCAAAAGCAAATTAGGACATCCAGTCTCAGGAGAGTGGAAAGGGGTATCAGTATCTAAGTAGCTCAGCAATGCACAAATAGACCATGCAATTCTAAACAGTTTGCAACCCTTTCCTGGGTTCTTAGGGAGAGATTATCAATCAGAATCAACCATTTCACAATATGGCTTCACCTTTCTTCTCAGCCATAGCACAAGGGATGTTGTCAGCTGTGCAGCCTTTAGGAGATATCTCAAGCAGGCTGATACATCGTGGTCAGCTTATACCAGGCACAGGTGTGGTAAAACACTATACACTTGCTACAGAACACACTGATAGCTCTTACTACTGTAGCTTGGTCCCTGAAATGAGAGAAAGAGAGACAGAACACAGCATCCAAATGTACATTTCCAGGTTAGCATAAGTCAGTTAAACTGAGGCCTACATTTACGATGGATAATTTAACATTAAGACACTTTATTTATGGTCAACTTTAGCATAAAAATCTCGCTTTGAGTATTATGTATATGATGTCAAATTACTTTCTGTTAAATAACTCAAAAAAATAGCGACAGAGCATCTCCAAGGACATGTGAATTGCTGTGTAGATCAGTTCCCTGTGAAAAAAGTTAAGGGGAGTGAATAAAAGATGTTTCCCATTTTAACTCCCATAGGAAATTGTGTTTGCGATTACAGCTCAAACCACAGACCCAATTTTCACAAAGCCTGGCATGAAAATAAACAACTCACAAAGCATCCTTTTGTTGTTTTGGTGTAAATCTTTCCCAACTAAAGGTCCCTGTACCCTCTTTTATGTGAATTTCAAAGTTTTTAAAATGATTATTTTCTAACTATAATCTGTATCCTTTGAGATTTGATGTGTGAGTGGGTGCATGAGTGGCTGTATTTGTCTATGAGTGAGTGTGTGAATGGTTTTGTGGCTGAGTAAATTGGTGTGAGTGGCTGTATGGGTCGGTGAGTGGGTGTGTGAGTTGCTGTATGGATCTGAGAGTGGGTGTGTAAGTGGGTGTATGTGTCTGTGAGTGGGTGTGAGTAGTTGTATGTGTTAGTGATTGGGTATGTGAGTGGCTGTATGGGTCTGCAAGTGGGTGTGTGAGTGTCTGTATGGGTCTATGAGTGGCTGTGTGAGTAGTTTTGAGATTGTGTGAGTGGACTTGTGAGTCAGTGAGTGGGTGATTGAGTAGCTGTATTGGTCTATGAGTGGATGTGTGAGCAGTTGTGTGGGTGTGTTAGAGGTTGCATAGGTGTGTAAGTGGGGATATGAATGGTCGTTTGGGTTTGAGTGGCTATGTGGGTGTGTAAGTGGCTGTATGAGTCTGTGAATGGGCGTGTGACTGATTTTGTAGGTTTGTGAGTGAGTGTTTGAGTGACTGTATGGGTGCGTGAGTGATTGTGTGAGTGGCCATGTGGGTCTGTGACTGGATGCTAAAGTGGCAGAATGGGTGTGTGATTGGGTGCCTTAGTGTCTGCATAGGTGGGCCAGTAGCTGTGTGAGTGACTAGGCCAGAACAGAACCTGCCCTTTTATCCAACAGGAGTCCACAGTTTTACACAAAATGTCTAGTCAACTGGAGTACTTTCACCTGGTTAATTAGTAAGTGCTACCTCTTTGGGGTAAATGTCTAGTGCATATTCTACACTGCAGTTGCTTACACTCTACAAGGAAATGTCTCCAGTGTGCATTTCGGCAACGTGATTGTTCCACATGCGTCTTCATCCAGAAATCTGTGATAATATGAATCCTCGTATAGAGAAGATGACAAGACTACAAAGAGGTAGATCTCCACCATAGAAGGGTACTGTGTTGTAAATAAAAAATCTTCTGTAGCCAAGTGATGTATAAGTATGTAGTAGGTTTATTCATAAGTATAGTTTCAGATAAGTTACTGGAAGATGCATATTACATCCAAGTGATGCCCCACCAGGGGCAGCCACCCTGCTGCCCAGCCTGCTCACTTCAACTGGCACTCCCAACCTCACCAGGCACCCATGCATTCCATGACATCGTCAATCATCCAACATTCCGGACATCTCCAAACACTCTAACACTCATTCTGGCTGAGCAGTGGGGAAGAGAGACATAGGCAAGGGGAAAGGCAAACAGTAGATCATAACACATCCCCCTTCCTTAGTAAACCAAAACACAAATAAAGGCAATCGAAAGTTCATAAAGCAATCAAAATAGAAAATACATTAGATTATAAACAATATGCATGAAGAGACATTGAGGAAATGAATCAAGGAACATATCAAACAAATGAAATGCATGACAATTCATTAAGCCAACAAATTCACACACCAAAAATCAAAAACGAAAGAGTTTCAAAAAAAGCATCAGGCTTTGACAATACTACAATATTCAAGTCAAACATTTCTAAAGTAAAGCCAGAGAAGCTTCGTAAGAAGGTGTCTTCTCCATCTCTTAACACAGACCAAACAGGGAAAAACCTTTCACCCACACAGGTGACAAACTCATATCAAGGTACATACAGAGAAGCTTCATAAGAAGGTGTCTTCTCCTACCGCAGTCCAAACAGGGAAAAACCTTTCACCCACACAATCCAAACAGTGAGGGAAACTGACAAACTCATGTCAACCAATTACCACAAATCAGTGGTAATACAGAGAAAGGTCCAAACAGTGAGGAAAACCTTTCACTCACACAGGTGACACACTAATATCAACCAATAGCCACAATCAATGATAAACCAAGGTTTAAGGGAACCTTTCACTCACACAGGTGACACACTAATGTCAACCAATAACCACAATCAGTGGTAAACCAAGGGTTAAGGGAAACACTAGGGGTGAATACTCTACCCCTAAACTCAGAGTACTACTCAAGTCGCGCACAACTTAGAGGGTATTATCACAACTATAATGGCTAACCCAAACTCCTCACCTGCATTATGTGACAATATGGCCTCATTTTTCTTAGAAAAAATTCGAAAAATTTACAGCACCATCCCCCCCACCTCAGACCTTATCCCTTCGAATGACCCTAACAAACCTAACCTCGCTAACATTCCGGCCCTAAGCCAAGAAGACTTTACTAAAATCTGCAATAAAATCAAGTCCGGCTCACCGGCAGACCCTCTCAAACCAGAAACCTTCAGAGAAGCGGACAAAATTGTTCTGGGCCCTCTGCGAGAGATTATTAACAAATCCTTCTCTACTGCTATAATTCCCTCCAAATGGAAACAAGCCTGGATATCACCAATCATTAAGAAACCTACGCTGGACCCTAACAAACCCAAAAAGTTTAGACCAATATCCCTCCTCCCATGGCCAGCCAAGGTAGCAGAAGCCCATGTAAACACCATCCTGACCAAATACCTGTCATCTAATAACATCTTAGATTGGTCACAACATGGCTTCCGGGCTGGTCATAGCACTGAGACAGCCCTACTAAGTGTGACTGAACACCTCCGCACCATTTTAGACTCTGGTGGAACGGCAGCACTGATTCTACTTGATCGCAGTGCTGCCTTCGACACGGTGTCACACGAGGTTCTGCTGTTTAGGCTAAAGGAGGTCGGGGTATCAGGACTAGCCCTTGACTGGTTTAGAGAATTTCTATCTGGTCGGTCCTTCCGAGTCTCCACCCCCCCACCTCTCCAGGGAATGTCCCATTGAACAGGGCGTACCCCAGGGTTCAGCTCTTAGCCCCACCCTGTTCAATGTGTATGTCCAGCCCCTGGCAGAGGTAGCCAGGAGACACGGACTGTCCCTCGTATCCTACGCTGACGACACTCAGCTGGTGGTGGCACTAAATGATGAAAGTGGTCTTAGCACCCAAAAATTCCAACACACTCTCGTTGACATCACAGAATGGATGACAGCGAATTACCTACAGCTCAACGCCGGCAAAACCAAGGTGTTGGTGGTAGGAAAAAAGACTAACACTTGGGGGGACAACTGGTGGCCAGCAGACCTAGGACAACGACCGGAACCCAAGGACTGTGTCAAAAACCTAGGAGTCTGGGTAGACTCTGCCCTTAAATTTACTCATCATACTAAAAAAGTAGCAGCAACCTGCTTCGGCATATTACGGAATCTCAGACCCATCCTAGGATTCTTCGACAACCAAACCCGTCAGGTGATAGTCCAGACAGCCATCCTCTCCAGGCTGGATTACGCCAGCTCCCTTCGGCTAGGAGCAAACTTAGCTGAAAAAGCTAGACTCCAGCGAGTGCAGAACGCCGCCGCAAGGGCGCTGGTAGGAATCCCCCGCCATGCGTCCGTAGCCAATGTTCTCACCAAACTCCACTGGCTCCCGATGGAGAAAAGAATTCACTTCCAAAAGCTGAGCTTAGCATTTAAAATCCTAAAGATGGCTTCCCCACCCATGCTTTACCCTCTTTTGTCAACATACGTCCCTCGACGTACCCTACGCTCACAAGGACAAAATCTCGCAACGGTACCCCGTATCAAACTATCCAGGATGGGCAGCCACTCCTTCAAGTACTTGGCCGCCAAGCTCTGGAATGACCTCCCTGATCCGATCAGAGGGATACAGGATCTGCAGACCTTCAGGAAAGCAATAAAAACTCACCTTTTCTGCTGAACTTTCTTTCTCCCTTCCTACCTCCCTGATCCCACCATCTGTCCACTCTTCATACAGTAAGCGCCGGGACGCCCCTTGGCTGGGGCAGCTGCGCGCTATACAAGCTCATATAACATTAACATTAACTACGCACACTAGGGACACTACACACACACACACACACCCTCTATTCCATACAATACCAGAACCAAAAACATTATGCAACTCAAAAACATGACATTAACATTATAGCAAAAACATAGATGTCACATTCGAGTTAGCAGAACATTCACAATGACCGGTGAGCGATTTCTCACCCAAAGTCTTATTATTTTATTTTATTTTATTAGAAAGTTTTGTATAGCGTGAACGTGACCCTTGGGTATCAGAGCGCTTCACATATACAGGTACAATACAATAGGTGGGTTAGGGATACATCTTGCATATCACAACCAATCCGAGAACGAGGTAGGTAAGATTAAGGTTATGTAGTAAAATGATTAATACTGATAAGTGGTGGGTTAATGTAGGAATGTACTGCGTTTTCTCATAACAATGTACAATGGCGCAGTAACTTAAGCTACAACTTGCCATCGGCAAGTGCATATTCCAATATAGGTTAGCCGGATTCTGTCTTCAAGGTTATCATATATGATATTCTATTTGCCTACAGTACTGTAAATTGAAGTACAATAACAAAAGGACCAATAGTCTTTAACTGTGTCTTTCTCCTCCCGATTCTGGATAAGTATAACGCCTCTAGTTATTCCCAGTACAATTAGAGACTTTCTCTTTACTTCCCTTTGTTGTTCTGCTTTGGCACAACAATGTCGTGGTGGCGGTGAAGTCTCTTCTCATCTACAAGAGGAATTTACTCATTAGGAACATTTTTGCTTCCCTCTTAAATGCTGCCATGTTCGTAATTTTCCTAACATTTGGAGGGAGTGAGTTCCAGATTCTAGGAGCTGCCTCTGAAAAAGCTCTGTCGTATGTTTTCTTCTTCCGGAAGATGGGTGATCTCAGCAGCAGTTCCTTGGCACTCCTGGCTGGTCTGTCTCCTCCTGATAACTCTATTTTCTGAGCCAGATATCTTGGTGTTTTGTAGTGAAGCGCTTTGTGGGTGATACATGCCATTTTAAGTTGGATTCTTGCTTCGTATGGTAGCCAATTTAGAGCTTTCAGGTGTGGCGTGATATGATCGAATTTCCTAGATCCAGTGATGAGCCTTGCAGCAGTATTGAGACAAGCTTTTAGCGGTGCCGTGAACATTTTTGGTAGACCTGCTAAGGTAGTGCAACCATATTCAATCCTTGAAATAACTAAGGATTGTACTGCCATTTTGAGATCTGCTGTAGAGAAGAATGGTTTCAATTTCCTGAGAAAGTTCAGGTGAAAGCGTGCGTTTTTTTGCCATAGATTTGATATGGGTTCTCATGTCAAGGTTCTTGTCTAATGTGATTCCTAATGATTTCGCTGTGTGCACTAGAGTGGGAGTGCAGTTTAGTGCTGTGATCAATTTTGTCCATTCTTTCACTTCCGTGTTGTTCTTAGGTGGAGAGATTAGAAGGAACTCCGATTTTTGTGCATTTAGTTTCAGATGATTGCTGGACAACCAGTGTAATGACTTTTTTAAGGCCTCGTTCATTAACATGATATCTTACAGGGAAGCGATCTTGATGTATATCTGTGTGTCGTCTGCATACATATGATAAAGTATGTTTGCGTCTTTAAGAATTTCAGTCAAAGGCTCGACATAGAGGTTGAAGAGAGAAGGAGATAGTGTAGACCCTTGAGGAACTCCGATCACATTAGGACAAGTTGGAGATAGTGTCTGGTTGACCAAAAATCTTTGCGTTCTATTCTGCAGGAAGGATTAAAACCATTTCAGCACATTTCCCGATATTCCCATCCTGTTATGTAGCCTGTTTAGTAATTTTTCATGATTTGCTGTGTCGAATGCAGCGGACAGGTCCAGAAGTACTAGTAGACATGTTCTATTCTGATCAAGGGCCTGTAATGCATCGTCGACAATATGCAGGATTGCTGTTTCTGTGCTGTGGCCTGTTCTAAATCCAGATTGGCAGTCGTCTAGCAGTGTGAAATTTGATATGTGTTGGCTCAGTTGGTTTTGTACACATTTCTCGATTAATTTGGCCAGTACTGGAATATTGGTAACCGGGCGAAAGTTATTAGGGTCTGCTGGGTCTGCTGTAGGTTTTTTGATGATGGGGACCACTTGGCCTGTTTTTAAGCAATCCGGGAGTATCCCTTGTGATAGTGAGGCATTTATTATTCTGGTCCATATCGGGATGAGCATGTGGTTGATATTTTGTAGACATTTGGCGGGTAGAGGTTCATTATAGTGGTTATTTGGTTTGATATCCAATAATGTTTTGGATATCGTATTCTGATCGTAAAGAAATCCCAATGCGCTTTGTTTTTTGCCTCGTCTTGTTTAATTGCTGGGATGGGGTTGATCAGACTGTGCGATTTGTCGGGTATGTTGTCCGCTGCCAGCATAAGCTCTATTTCCAATTTGTTGGCTTTGTTGGTGAAGAAGGTTGAAAATTCTTCGCAGTTCAGCTGAGTTTTAGTGGTTTCTTGGGCCGTTTTGGCTAATTTATTGGATTGTTGCTTTAAAATCTCGAAAAGCTTCCTTGGCCGGTTTTTAGCGTTATCTAGTTCTGATCTAATATATTCTTTTTTGGAATTGAGGATCTTTTTGTTATATTCATTTCTAATTTTTCTGAGTGATTTCAGTTCGGGTGTAGTAGGGTGTTGTCTCCACTTCCTTTCAGCTAGTCTTAATTTCCGCCTATCATCATTCAATGCCCCATTGAACCAAGGGTTTTTGTCCTTTTCTGAGATCCTTTTCAGTTTTAGTGGCATGGCAGTGTTGACTATGTTAGATATTGTTGTAGTATAATGATCAGTTAGGTCATTCACATTCTGCAAAAACCAGTGTCCAACGTCCTGTGTCTTCCATGAGTTTCAAAGCATGAAAACTGAGACTGACCACCCCGAACTTCAGTGGGTTGCCAAAAATGCATTTTGTCTCCACGAACTGTCATTAGAACACAATGGTAACATCCTGGTAGGTAACACAAGTGAACTGCATGCTTGGAATACTTCGATTCACCACCCTGAACCTCAGTGAGTTGCCAGAGATTCATTCCAGTCTTCACAGTGTCCCCGATGAGCCTGAGGTAAAACTCTGCCTCTTTCAACTGCCAGTCGTTTGTGCACAAATACCGCTTTGTAACTCTACAACTCTGAATTCTCAATTAGACTTCGGTGCAGCGTACCTCATAGAAACTCCAACCTTTCTTCAGACTCGAAAGGCAACAGCAGAGCACCGAAAACAAGGATGAGTGCCAACACCGTTTCCCTGGCGAATCAGCTAAAGAGTAAACTTAGTGTTGAAATAGCAAAATGGCAGCACGTTGATCTTGCACCTGCCGTGTGGCTCCAGGCACGTTTGTGCTAGAAAATGTACATGAGCAGGGCAATGCGTGAGGAACAAGTGATACGTCATGGACAATAAAGCGGTTTCTGCATGCGCCCATCAAAGAGCAGGTGAGTTTCACACGCCTTACACGGCTCGTCCACATTTAAAAAATTTACATTGACAGTTAAACGGCCTCAACATGCGAAGTCAAAATGAATGGAAAAAAAACAATTTCGAAAACTCACCATCTGTCCCAGAGTTGAAACACTAGAAGGTTAAAGACACAAATGCGAGCTAACTCTTGCTCGTTCTTTAAATAGGTAGTAAAAACGGTCCTACGTTCAGAAATACAGATGTCCACAACAGAATCCCGTAAAGTCACGTACTCCAGAAGTCTCCTCACAGACCTTCAATTCAAGAAGATTGGTACACACATGTTGCAGAAGGGTGGCTCCCAGGATGGGTTGCTGTTGTAGATAAGATGAATACACAGGAACTTCAGGGAAAACTATGAAGTTTATTCACAGCACAAAAACGGAAGAACAAGCCACCATCTGGCCAAGCTCCAACTGTCCCGGTCAGAATGTCCTATAGAACATTAGAAAGTATTACATAGACAAAGTTCTAAATGAAAGACATAAAGGAAAGACCAAACCACAAATAAGAGAAATCATATTTACAACACATCTCCCTCCCATGAACCATTAAAATAAAAGCAAGAAAAACAAAAACAATTAACAAATATAATCACCCAAGTAAGCAGGTGGATGACGGGAGCGAGAACTTCTCACATTTGATCTCACATTTGTACTGATAGAATTGTCATGGTTGGTGACATTGTCATGAGTAGAAAAACTAGTACTTTGAGTACTATCATAACCAGAAGCATCACCACTACCCACTTCCCTCCTTACATCAGACTGGAAAGATGCATTCGGAACAACCTGGGTAGAAAGCATATAACCATTATTGCTAGAACAAGGAATTGAAACAGAATTTCCAGGTGAAACTTCAGAATGTCTACGATACAGTGCAACCCTACGGAAATTCCATTTCTCTCCATTCTCAAGAACAATGAAATGAGGAAATACTTGTTTAACATGAAAAGGAACTCTAAACTTTTTGAGCCCTTTTGATAACCTTCCTGGTTTTACTTTGACAAGATCCCCCACAGCAATTGGCAAAGAAACCCAGTCAGCGTTAGACTGAGAGTAAAGATTCACATTAAGATTTTTTAACCAAGAAGGTGTCAATTTAGTGACAGGAGGTCGACCTCGCATCAACTCAAACGGAGATTTCTCATCTTGTTTGTGAGGAGTAGACCGATAGGCCCACACAAGCTCTTGAACCCTATCATCAGAGAAACACCCAAACTCACATGACATCTGAATGATGCCCTTCACCAGTCTATTGACTCTCTCGCAGATTCCATTTCCTCTAGGATTGTATAGGCTAGTTCTGCGATGACCTACCCCACAGCTTTGCAAAAACACGCTCATTTTGTTAGAAGTTAACTGAGTTCCGTTGTCAGTTATTAAAAATGACGGAAACCCTTCATCCACAAAAAACACTCTTTAGAAAATTAATTGTGGTGTCAGTATTAATTTCCCTTACAAAACGCACTGTTAATCATTTAGAAAAACAATCTATAACCACGATTGCGAATCGTTGATTGAAAGGTAATTCATCCATGGGACCAATAAAGTCCAAGCAAATTGTATGCCATGGTTGATCAAGATAGGAAATTTCCCCAATGTCCTGGGAACCCACAATTTTTAACCTTTTTTTCTCCCTCTTTGCAAAAACTACACTGCACCACACATTTTACCACATCTGCATCAATAGATGCCCACCAAAAATTTTCCTTTACCCTACATTGGGTAAGTGTCTGGCCGAGGTGCCCTTCATGTGCCAATGAAAGTATCTTGTGCCTCAACGAACAAGGAGGAATGAACCTATCACCCCTCATCAACACATTGTTGTTAGAAAGAGATAACTCATCCAGTATTTTGATAAAAGGACGGACGGAGGATTCAACAGTGCTTTCTCTCCTGGACCCTCTTTTGATAAGATCAACAACTCTCTTTAAAATCATATCATTCTCCATACCCATTGACCACTCATCCCAAGTGAAAGAACCTGTATTCAGAAAAAGAACATCATCCATAAAAGCTATAGCACAATCATCCTGAGGTTCATCCAGCCCACTAGATTGAACGGGTAGACGAGACAAGCAGTCTGCTTGTACATTCTTCCAACCCTGAACAAACTGCAACTCAAATTGAAAACCCTAAAGACGTGAAGCTAGTCTAGCTAACCTGGGTGACCCCTTCCCTGTACCACCAGGAACCAAAACATTGACTAAAGGTTTGTGATCTGAGCGTAACAGGAATCTATTTTCCCACAAATAGGTCCTGAAATAATTTGTGCGCTCAATTACAGAATAGCTACATTCTGAAGTGGTTAGCCCTGTCTCTGTAACAAAACAGCACCTAAGCCAATGCTGCTTGCATCCACCATTAAGATGGAAGAACATTTAATATCGAATGGAGTAAGAAGAACCTTAGCAGAGGCTAGTTCCCTTTTGATCATAACAAAACAAGATTCCTGCTCAGAAGTCCACGAAAACTTAACTCCCTTTTTCAACAAACCCCTTAAAGGAGCAGTTTTGAAGGAAAAGTCTTTAACAAATTTCGAATAAAATTCGATAAGGCCCATAAAAGACTGCAACTGATCCTTATTAACAGGAGAGGGAGCCATCTCAATAGCTTCTAGTAAATTCCTCTTAGGTTTGACTCCATCAGCCGAGAGAGCAAAACCTAAATATTCAATTTCTCGCGACAAAAATGAACACTTTTCCTTCCGCAGTGTAAGGCCAGCCTCGTCAATTCTACACAACACACGTTGGAGAATATTATTATGCTCTTCCAAAGAATCACCAAAGATTAATATGTCATCTTGGAAATATATGACCTTCTCTATGCCCTTAAAAACCTCTGACACCATTCGCTGAAAAACATTAGCTGCTGAAATCAGCCCAAAAGGCAATCTAGTGAACTGAAATGTCCCTTCTCCAGTAATAAAAGCTGTAAGGTGCTTAGACTCATCGTGAAGACGAATCTGGTGATAAGCATGTTTTAAGTCCAGTTTACTTAAAAATGTTGCTCCTTTCAAAGCAGAGAACAGCTCACCAATATTAGGCAATGGGAAGACATCTGCAACCACACACTTATTAAGAGATCTCAGATCCACACAAAATCTGATTTTTTTATCAGATTTCTGAGAAATGACAACAGGCGAAATCCATGCTGATGCCTCAACAGGTTCGATGATCCCGCCTTGAAGCATCTCCTCTAAAACCTCTTTGACTTCATTTCTAACAGCAATTGGAACCCTCCTAGCTTTATGTTGGATGGGGATGGCACCTTCCTTTAACAAAATTCTGTGAGTATACCCTTGTAACTCCCCAACTCATCCCTGAACACATTCTTGAAGCTGTGAAGGATGTCATCAATATTAAGATCATCCACAGCTGACGCAGGTTCATCCGCCCTTGGATTGATCTTAATATGAAAGTCAAATTGATGCATCCAATCTAAAATGGCTGGACCATCAGTAGAAGCATATATTTTTCCGTGAGTCGATCTGTTCTTAAAACGAATTTCAGTCTCGAAATACCCCAGTAAGTTAATATTTTCACCCTGATAGCCTGTTGGACAAATATCAGAAGTTAATAAAGACTTATGACCCCACAACTGCTTCAGCAATGACAAAGGAATAATGGTCCACTTAGAACCACAATCAACCATTAAACTTATGTCCCTGCTGTCAATGACAAAGTCAGCTTTGGGACGTCTCTCCCTGTTATCCAGGCAAGACCCAATCATATTATCTTCCACAACAAGAATTTTGTTTACATCACGTTTTATGTCATGCTGTTCACTAACTCCCGTCACTCTAGTACTCATTTTATTTTTGCACATTTTTGCAAAGTGACCAACTCTGCCACACTTCAGGCATTCTTTATTATTTGCAAAGCAAAACTTTGCGTCAGAACCATGCGTATTACTTCCACACCTCGAACACACTTTGGTTTGCCACTTGTTATAACCTTGCCTCATATTTTTTTTTTACATGACATACCCTTTTTTCCTGACAATTGCTACAGCTCCACCTTCATTGTCACTGTTATGGCTACTAATTACAGATTTCTGAGATACTTCTGCTACACTTTGGTCTAAACCACTTTTCTGCAACTCTAACATACATTTTTCAGATTCCTCAACTATTTTAGCAAGTTTAATTGCAACTTTTAGAGTTGGGTTTTTGGCCGACCACAGCCTCTCCTGTATCTTGCGATTGTTACACTGAACAATCAGTTGGTCATGTATGTGTTCGTCAGTCATTTGGCCGAAGTTACACTTCACTCACAGCTCTCGCAACCGAGCCACAAAATCATCGAGAGATTCTGCTTCACGTTGTCTATTTTTGTAGAATTTATATCTATTTAGAACGAGATTTTCCTCCTTTGCAAATCGTGTTTCAAGTCTAGCAATCGCTTCCTTGAATTCATCTAAAGCAGATTGCGAACCAGAAGGCAGGACTTGAGGTAAGTGCTTAAACACTCGTTGTCCTTCTTTTCCTAGCGTGGTCATTAACAGTGCCTTTTTCCTTTTGGGAGAAAAATCCTCACCATCTAACGCCTCTATGTAATTATGAAACATCACAATCCAATTTTCCCAAGCAGTACTAGGATTACCAGGGTCACAGAGAAAAGGAGGAGGCAAGGCTACGTTTACTTGTTGAGACATTAGGAACAGATGATGAAATAAAGTGGTGAATAAATTGAAAATTGAGTTGCCCCTAATTGAAACCTTGCAAGTTAATGAGTCACTACAAAAGGAGAAACACGCTTTGAGTATAAAGCAAGAAAAACGTAACACACCCAAAAGCGTGATTAAAAATAGCCTGTACCAATTTTCCTACTTCCTTCTCTCCATCATGACTTAAATGTGAAACAGCAATCACACTCCTTTCCAATTTTTTTGCTAAAATCAAAGAAACGTTGAATCTTCCTCACCGTTGAGACGTTGACTCTTCCTCTCGTAGATTGAATTTAAATAAAAACTACAATTAAAAAAACGGCAGCATTAAACATACGGAGTACGAGATTGACTGGACTTCACTTTCCGATGTAAATAGTAAACTTAAGATGGCCGCCGACGTCTTGCATCATGCGTCGTAACGTCACAAGGTCAAAAGTCAAAACGCACTGAAGCTTCACTTGCGCGTAATGACCTCAGTTCCTTTCGCGCACTGTTCTTTGCAACGTAAACAAGAGGTAGAGACGCTGCTTGTTGCTGGGACAACTGTTGTTAAGCACACCGACTGCCACAGCCTAATACGTCAGTCACCAAGCAACGAAGATGACGCGCTGTACACAAAGCACCTAGATCGTGCTTGCGCGAAGTAAGTTGAAACGCTCACCTCAATATTTTCATTTACGTCTCAAAATCTTCCAAAGTTGTACTAATCACAGATAGATGTTCCGTAGTACGCTATGAATTCCTTCTCAAACTATAGCACGCAGTGAGTTCTTTGTCGATGTTTGTTCTGTCCACTTCTGTTTTTCTTCTTTATTTATCCGCTATGATAGTAATCATCGAACAGCTGGCCAGATACTTCTTAGATGGCTTTTCGCCAAGATGTTGTAGATAGGAATAAGATTAATACACAGGAACTTCAGGGAAATCTATGAAGTTTATTCACAGCATAAAAACGGAAGAACAAGCCACCATCTGGCCAAGCTCCAACTGTCCCGGTCAGAATGTCCTATAAAACATTAGAAAGTATTACATAGACAAAGTTCTAAATGAAAGACATAAAGGAAAGACCAAACCACAAATAAGAGAAATCATATTTACAACAGTTGCTCACATTTCACATGCCAGAGCATGACTTTGTGAAACGCCTGTAACTGTTCACAGAGGTGTCAGTTGCTATAGAAAATGGCAGGAGCAACATCCACGGATTGCAGATTTCACACTTGCATACAAGAGTTGCACATGGGAACAGTGGATCTTCTTCCCACACTGTAGAAAGTTCACAGGCCAGCTGTGTCTCTGTGAAGCTTGTGGCTGGGAGATCCCCACTGACAAAACCGCGACAAAACACAGCAGGATGTGGCAAAACTCAGTCCCAGCACAGTTCTCAATTAAATCACTGTCTGACAATCACAAACAGCAACGATTCTCAAATTCCAGCAGGTTGCGCATTGGCAGAGCATACACTTCTGTTCACAGGTCACAGGAAAGTCAAACACCCTGGTCTGCAGTCTGTCCTGTTGACAAAGGACACTGGTGGGGCTGACCAGAGCGTATCTGTAGTAATCCTTTTTCTTGGGAATTCTTTTTCTAGGGGTTCCAGTTCATGAGTTTAAATTCCTTTGGTTAGTCAAATCCTTAGTTCTAGTGGCAGGGTATTCCTTCAGCAACACACAAGTTCTTTTAAAATCGTCACCAGTGTTCTAAATAAAAAATCTTCTGTAGCCAAGTGATGTATGCGTATGTAGTTGGTTTATTCATAAGTATAGCTTCAGATAAGTTACTGGAAGATGTATAGTCCAGGTGATGCTCCACAAGGAGCAGCCTCCCTGCTGCTCAGCCTGCTCACTCCAACTGACACTCCCAACCTCACCAGGCACCAATGCATTCCACAACATCATCAATTATCCAACATTCCAGACATCTCCAAGCACTCCAACACTCATTCTGGCTGAGCAGTAGGGAATTGATACATAGGCAAGGGGAAAGGCAAACAGTAGATCTTAACACACTTCCTATTAAATATATAAAGCAAGTGTTTCTTGGTTAGGTAGAGATGTTTTCATATGCTTCGGCATAAAGAATGCATCACTAAAATCTTGTGGAAATGCCCTGGGAGGCCTTTTGGTAAGCTGTCCATCATCCTGGCAAAAGGCGGGTAGACATTTGCATATACTAAGGTGGATTTGCAGGGCCAAACAGGCGAGACTGCCAGGTGGTTTTGCGCATTTGCATACTAGGAGTAATTTAAAGGGAGAACCATGAACTCTGCTCTCACCAGGAGAGCACAGGAAAGAAACCACTTGTCACACTTACTACAGATTACTCTCATAGATCAATGATGCATTCACCTCCACCTGGGAGGTCCTTTAAAGAAGGGAAAGAGGGGCTACACAGCCCCCTTTCCAAGCCTGATTTTGGCCAGGGATCCCCACCGCCCTGGGCCCAGCCACTTGATGCTGGTTGCCCATGAACCCACCCAGTGCACCCAGTATGCAGTGTTTGGGGGCTGCAGAGGGAGCTTTAATGCCCCCGCAGTCCCTGCCAGCTAGCCTCCTCTAGCAGGCGCAGGCGTTGCTCCCGCACACAGGGAACATTGAAAAACGCTGCTCCCTGCGTATGGGAAGAATTTTTCCATCTGTGGGCTGGAAAACAGATGGAAAGGTCACTCCCAGTGAATGGGTGCTGCTTTCCTTCTCCCACCCACCGAGAGCGAACTTGCTCCTTGCTCTCTCTTGGCAGGAGCTGTCAAATCTCCTGTCAAGAGACAGTACGCTACAATATCCCGAGGGTGAGCATAGTGAGCATGTCCTGGGTGGTCTCCAGTGCCATTAATGGCTCCAGTAGTGGGGCCACATGGCCCCCTCCTATGTTTATGTCGGGTGAGCCCCAAAGAGGTGGTGGTCCCACAGGGCAAGAATTGCCATGGAGTAGGACTGTGCGGCCCCCCTCCCACTTTAAATTTAGCCATACCTGGGGGAGCTGGTGGTCTGCGGGCCGTTAATGGCCTGGGGGTGGGGGAGGGTGTGCATGGCCCTCCTCACCCTTATTGTTAAAACGGGCTGTCTCCGGGGATGTGGTGGACCTCAGTGCTGTAGAGGTACCTGGAGGGACATCCATGCGCCCCCCTCCATTATTATTTAATGTATTGGCCTTGCCCTGGGGAGGTGGTAGTTTCCAGGGTGGTTAAAGCGTGATCCCTTCCTACATTTGATTATATTGGCCTGGTCCCAGGATGTGGCAGTCCCCGGGGTCGATATTGGCTGTGGGACTGGGGGCCGAGTGTGTTCCCCTCCTCAAAGGTAATATTTAAATTAGTCCCTAGGACCTGGTCCACCTGGGAAACCGCACTTGTTTTTTCTCTTAATTTTGCAGTGAATTTGTAGATCCACCCGCAATTTCTCTGCAAAATTGATAAAGAAAAATGCTTTGTGGCCCTGGCGGGGTCCTTTGGGGAGCCCAACACCAGGCCTGGGGGGTCAAGGTATTCCTACCCTGCCCCTTTCTCTTTTTTTTCTTTTTGTTTGGGACTCAACTGAGTTTGAGTCCCAAAATCACGCCATCTTATATACATTCTTATTACGCTAGCTCTTTCATGTTGCCTTAAGTGACATGATTACAGCAGGAGCTGCTCCATAGTCATCTTATAATGCTAGCGCTTTCATGGTGCCTTGAGTGACATGATTATAGCAGGAGCTGTTACATATACATGAACAAACACAATAAATGCTCGACCTTGAACATCCGAAATTCGAGATGCACAATACAAATGGAGTTATACGGCTTAATTTTTTCCCCTCATACCAATCCAAATATCATGTAAATTGTGGACTGGAGCAATAGGCACACCATAGCAGATAGTTTGCCACGCTGGTAATTAGCCCCGCATTGGAATAAAAGAGAAATTCCGATAGATATTGTCTTTTGCGCACTCATTGTCTCTAGGTATGTGCTCCAATGGCCGATAGCTCACAAATGTCATCGATATTGGTGAAAGTCGAAAGCCGTTCCCAGATAGCGAAGAGCACATTGACATAGCTAGCAGCTCTGAAACAACCAAAACTTCATAATGTCGGCACCTATGCAGTACAATTCCGGGGTTGGGGAAGGCCATAGCGAGGTAAAAATGATGAAAGCTTCACAAACCTCACCGCAATGCGTCGGCTTCCACGGGGCCCAGTCACCTGTATATATATATATATATATATATATATATATATATATATTATATATATATGTACATATATATATATATCAGTAGCGGTCGGCAGTAGGTGTTTCTATAGGGCGGTGACGTGGGCAGGAGGAGGGGCAGGGTGGGGGGAAATAATGTATGGATTACGGAGTTTTACAGGTAAGTAAACATTTAAATACATAAAACGAATTTCGTTGCGCGCACTGCATCACATTTGGTGATGCAGTGCGCGCAACGAAATTCGTTTTATGTATTTAAATGTTTACTTACCTGTTACTTACCTGTAAAACTCCGTAATCCATACATTATTTCCCCCCACCCTGCCCCTCCTCCTGCCCACGTCACCGCCCTATAGAAACACCTACTGCCGACCGCTACTGATATATATATATATATATATGTATATAAATATATATATATATGAACTGGAACTCCGCATTACCACCTCCGATCTCCCAGGACCGGCGAAGCGAAGCAGAAGACAGACCACAAGTTTCTCTCAGGTAAATTTATTTGCAGTTCTTCGTGGTACAACCAACCATACATATATATATATATGTATGTATATATATATATATATATATATATATATATATATATATATATATATATATATATATATATATATATATATATAGATATATATATATTATATATCAAGTTGGTTATAAAGTATTTATTCTCAGAACAAACAAAAAGATGCATTTCGAGCTGACTGAGCTCAGTTCAAAGTTCAGGATTATTTATAGACATAAACATGGACATTGAAGAAAGACTTTACGTTATAACAATCCCCACCAAGGTGAATAAATAAAGCAGGTAAGTAAATTATAAGTACAGATAATGCATAACATTCAGTGATGTGTACTTTTAGAAGTCTCTGTTAAGTTGCTATTTGTGTTTGTTCTCAGTTAATAACGTTTTTACTTCAAAAACGGCCGAGATGTAGTTCATAGTACTCTATGTCTAGCTGCCCAGCCTTGTGATGACATTACAGATGAAACTCTATACAGGAAAAGTAATCTCTGGTCCAGTACACACTCTCTATATCATAGTCATACCAATCAGGAGCAGAGCACTCGAGGGTTTAGTACCCCCTGTAGCAAAATACTAAGTTCATCCATCATAACTAATAATATTTGTCTAGTTCAATTTGACTAGGTGACCTATAACAGAAATCAAAAACCCAAAGAAGTCAATCAAGCGATTGTTTGCGATATATTGTCGCCCAGGTGAATGCCTAGAAAAGGAGATCGTGGTTATAGTAACAAACACCTAAGACTCCGTGGTGTGTCACAAGCTCCATGCGTCCAATCTAAGGGAAACAATCAAACATGAAAAATCATTAGTAATCCAATTATAGTGATTAGGGTTCATACTATCGTCTGTCTAGGATCCATAATCTGCACAGCTATTGTAATTGAGTTCCCTAGGACAATAACAAAGATTACATCTGCATCTCTCTAAACATTGTTCAACACTCCACAAATTTGTTATGTAATCGTGAAGGGATACAGAAGATAAAAAATATACTAGGGATGGGGTAGGTGACATAATAGTGCATACATATATATTAACATCTGAACCTATATTCAAAGAACTCTGGTTTCTCAAAGGTACAACGGGAGGCTTCATTCTGCTAAATTCATAAGTGCACATGCATCTCTTTGTCATTGTTCATACCAAACGGGACCACACTCCCAGCCTGCAATATGAATCTAGATTCTGTGCTGCGTAATGCTTGAATTCTATTTCTACCTCTTGTGTTTTTAGGGATGGTGTCAAGGGCAAATAATTTTGCCTTCGTCCAGTCCTCCTCATGCTCCTGGTGGAAATGTTTGGCTGTTAGTCTTTATTAGTGTTAGCATGCCAGTGCTCCAGTATTCTTTTCTTGACCGGAAAGGTGGTTGAACCTATGTACCACTTGCCACACGGACAAGTGATAACATAGATTACATAGTCAGTGCTACATTACATGTTCTTGCGGATGAACCACTTCCTCCTGGTTCTTTGCAGAGGGACCTCTCTCACATTTTCGCTGTGACTGCATGCCTTGCATTTGCCACATCGGTGAAATCATCCCGCTCTTTCTAGTCATGTCAGTTTCTGATTGTTCATGTGGCTCTTAACGTTTTTATCCTTGATAGATGGGCCCTTCCTGTATGTTATGGCCAGGTATGAACCCAGTTTTTCTCTCAGAATTCTGTCTTGTGTCAGGAGGTCCCATCTTTTCTTGATTATCTGACTAAACATACTAGATTGAGAATTATATGTTGTGATTAGTCTAATGGGTGCGTCTGTTTCAGGTTGTTTAGTCTTCAGTGCTTTATAGAGTGCTACATTTCTTTCTATTTCGTCAGCTCTCTTCTCACCTTTTTTCAACATCTTAGGGGGGTGCCCTCTAGCTCTGAATCTCTGTGACATCTCTGTTTTATTCTTTTTGTATGTTTCTTCTGAGCTACAATTTCTTTTTGCCCGGACATACTCCCCAATCGGTATGCTCCACCTGAAATTCGGGGGATGACAACTTGCCGAATGCAGCACTGAGTTACCAGTGGTACTCTTTCTAAAAAGATCAGTCTCTAGTCTGTGATATCCAAGAATTGACTACGCTGCATGGTAAACTTTAAATTTAGTGCATTCTCATTCAGTTCTCTCACAAACTCCATAAGTTCTTCCTCCTTGCCTTCCCACACAAAAAACACGTAGTCAAAGAACCTGAGCCATATATATTTATATATAATCAGTTATCTTGGGACCAATGCATTTCTCATATGCTTTGTACTCACACATAGGGCCTCATTACGATGTCGGTCAGAAAGGCTTCGAATGGCATTCGGATTTTCCTAACACGTGTCTGAACCCATGTTTCCGACGGACTCAGAAACTTTTCCGACTGATCGATTATGATTGTAGGTAACCGTTCGGTCTTTCCGACTCTGTTCCGACCAGCATCCAGAGACTCCGAGTCGGTCGGAGTCGAATCGTACAGCTCTTCGGACGGCGTTTCCAACCGACGTATTACGATGTCGAATTTGGACAGCCTTTCCGAATCCTCTGTCCGACACGGAACTGCTGTCTGAAACTGACTTTGGGGGCCCATAGCAGACCCCCTACACCCGGAGGCCTCCGGTTGGGGCCTGTGAGGGTACCCTTGGTACCACTCTTTACAACCATGCACAGTGTGGCAGGCGTCATGGGGTGCCTGCGACAGGGCGCAAGGTTTTCCGCAACCACCACTTTTTTCAATGGGAGTGTGTGTTGTTGGTCGGAACACAAGCTACCACTGTAGTCAATGGAAGTCCCACCAAATGGTGTTCGAAAACATCGTAACCGGTCAGTCAGACTCACCGAATCCGAGATGGTCGGAACAGATTCCGACAAGGAGTCAGTCGAAATACATTTTGACCGACCTCATAAAGAGGCCCATAGTGAGAAAAAGACCTGACTGATTTGAATCAAATTTGGCAGGATTACACATTATGGTGCACAGCCTCAGATGATATTTTGGGGTACTACAGGAAAGTACTGTAAGAACTTTTTAAGTTGTAAGGCATTTCAATTAGCGATATCTGTTAGCGCAGTACTTTTGCTAAATTTGGCTGTATTTAGCAGGTCTACAGTGGTACATAGCAATGACAAATCCTTATGTGATTGGCTAATAACTGCTGTAAAAAAACTATTAGCAGCCATGTTGTTTTAAGGTACACTTTGGCTGTGTTCTCCGTTACGCCTTCTGATATAGGTAAGTTCTTAGGTATGATATATTTCCCCTAAATATTGCCACTTTATTAAAGTTGTCATAGGTAGGGAAAACTATATCTAAGTTTCTATATATTTGAAGAAAATGTGCTGAGTACTGCGGACCTGCAGTGGGAGTTTTTACGGTACTTAGAATAAATGTATATAATTTTTTTTAAAAACACTGTAATATGATATATTTTGCAACTATAGTGTACTGCGGTGTATTTTCTATTTTTAACAAATTTAAATGTGCACAAAAAGTCTTCTGAGTGCCACGGTTAATACCTACAAAATAATAGACTACCTAAAAATTATTTTTTAAAATGCAAAGTTCACCCTAAACTGCTCTAAAAATATATAGAAAATAAATACATTTCTCTATTTATTACCACTTTAATAAAGTTGTAATAGGCAGTGAACAACAATTAAACCTACTTTTTACCTGTATTTATGACCCTAATCAAGAATGCAGCGAGATGCATAGCACAGCAAACTGTGCTAAAACCGACATGGCTGCCTTTTACCTTAGGTAAACACAGCCATTAGCCAATCACATACTGACTTCTCATTCGCATGTACCTTGGTATACCACAGCAAAATTTATAACTACGTTTAAAAAAAAGAATATTACATGGGGCAGGGACCGAGTGCGCTCCCCTCCTCATTATTCACACATACTACTAAAAATTACCATTTACACCTCATAATGTATATTCCTGACACATCACATCTACATCTGTTCACACAGTTTCACACTACGTCTGTCTCCATTAACACCCTCCATTATACGCCACTCCACGGCACTCTACTCTATGCCACCTCAATATACGCTTCTCCACTCTATGTCACTCCACTATATGCCACCCCATTCTACGCTAATTCACTTTACAGCACTCCAGTCTGCCCCACTCCACTTTATGCTATTACACTCTATGCACCTCCATTCTAACACTCCAGTCTACACCACACCACTGTACACCCTCCACTGCACGCTACTCCACTGTATGCTATTTCACTGCACACAACTCCACTCTATGACAATGCACTCTATGCTATTCTACTCTGTGCCACTCTGCTGTACGCTGCTCCACTTAGAAGCATGGTATGCCACTACACTTTCAACACTGTATGCCACTCCATTGCAGCACACTGCACCACACTCTGGTCTACTCTACATCACTCCAGTGTGTATTCCACTGTATGCCACAACACTGTACTCCACCCTATGATAGTTTCACACACTCTACAACATGGCATTCCACTCCACAGGCATGATATACCACTGCACTCTATAACACTTTACTCCACTGTATGCTTTGCCACTACAGGGTGCTGCACTCTACGGCACTGTTCTGTACAAGACACACAACTACACTTTAGTCCACTGTACACTATGCCACTCCACTCAAGTACATTATATGACAGTTCAGCCCACTGTATGCCTCTGGAGTGAAACACTCCATTGTACACTATATAAAACTGCACTCTACAACACTCTATTACACTCTATGCCACTGTATAACACTGTACTGCAATGCATGCCCCTACACTGCACTGTACCCACTCTACTAACTTGATGTCATTCTATGACACTCTTCTCAACTCTATGCTACTTGACAACACTGCAAAACATTGGACTCCACAACACCATAGTCAACAATATCCCACTGTACAACATGCCCAAACGCTATAAAAACACTGAAAAATACTCTACTCCACAATACGACACACCACTGCACTATATAACCCTTTACTCTACTATGCGCAACCCCCTCCACTCTGCTCCACGCCACTGTATTCCACTCCACAATACAAGACTCTTACAATACCCTGAACGACATTGCCCTCTGGTATACTTTACGACAATGCACTTATCAACACTCAGTTAAATGACACTCAACACTAGAATTTGAAACTCATTTTTATTGAAAAATAAAAGCCATTTTAATTTAATGAAAAAAAACAAAAGTTAAACCCAAGTTATATTTCGGACTCTTTTTTTTATTCTTTATATACAAACCCAACTTAAACTATACAAACTGGGGAAATTATAAAGTTATAGTTATAATTGAAATTTCTAACCCTAGTAAGAACTTATATTTATAATTTACGCACTACCTGCAATTTACTGTGTCGCGCACCTCCGTACACATTCTTCTCGCAGTAATCACCACACTACATTAACTATAACTTGCCTCGCTACCATACTCTGTGTTCTGAGAAATCTCATTTCAGATGTCACAAGTCTTATTGTGCCTGCTATACTTCCACATTCTATAAGGTCTATAATATGCAAGGGTTTAACCAGTCCATACTTAAAGGGCTCGGAAGATTTGAATATAATTTCGAGTATTTACTATCCATCCATGGCATATTATGGCCATCCTGTAAATGGAAAATGTTGTTAAGATAGAGATGTGCTTTAAAACACAGACGTGCCAAATGGGGCTATAGGCACAGGTGAGCTCTGCTCTTTTTTAATGACCATATAGAAATTTGTCTTGTACGGCTTGAATGAATGAATGAAAAAGACATTTGTACAGCGCACGCTCACCAGCGGCTTCTTGGCGCTTTGAGACTTACTGGCACAGACAACAGCGCAGAGGGAGTTTAGTCAAATGCCTGTACAAACAGCCATCTCTTCAGGGCTCTCCTGAACACCTGGTAAGAGGTGATGTGGCGTAGGTCGGGCGGAAGAGAGTTCCACAAGCGAGGGGCTTGTGATGCGAATCTTAGGCTTGCGGCTATGTAGTGACTGAAACCTTGCACGTGGTTGGCCCAACCGAGCAAGCCTCTGCACACACAGCCTAATCTACCCCAGCTCCAGCCCCATGCCAAGGGCTGCTGCAACTCGCAGGCTTCGGTAAGAAACAAGTGCAGGAATTAAAAAAAGGCAGGGAGGGAAGAAGAGAATAAAGAAGCGAGTTATAAAGAATGAAGGGAAAAGACCAAGAAGGAAGTTGGTGGAGGGAGGTTAGGGAGAATCTTCCTGTGGACTGTCCGATACATTGTGTGCAGAGTGCTTGAGCTAGACCATGCTGCATTAGAACTATCATGCATTAGAAATGCATGATGCCAGTTTGAAAAAATGTAAATGCGGTGGGGTCCATCCTTTTTCTCAGGAGTATGTCTGCGAAGCTGAATATTAAGTTGCCCAATGCCATCGCTGCCAAGTCTTGATCCATCTCGTGGCTCTTTCTTCCAACACTGTACACTTGACAATATAGCTCTTGTAAATTCGCTCTCCTCACTTTTCTCTCTTAGTCACTGTCTTAGTAAGTTCCTTCTTTTTCCCTTTTCAGCCTTCTCTCTTCCTTTGGGTCCAAGTTTGAGGATTAAAAATAAACCCGGGTCCCCAAAAATGAGTGCTGGTGCCCACCCACTCCATTTGTTGCTAACAAATGCCAGTTTGATTGCAAAGTTCCTCCTGGTCCGTCCCCGTCTCCATGTCTATTTAATATCTATGTTCCACCTTTGATTATGGAATTAGCAGCTTTGGCTTACATATTGTACTCTTACACAGATTCTTGTTTGATTGGATGATTGGCAATTGGATTTAAAAAATATGGGGCTCATTTGGAATTGAATGGGGCAAATTGGAGATAAATGCTGATAAAATTGAGGTGCTGTTTTTTCATCCTAGCCCCACTATGCGCAGTTACCTTTACCAGCCGCATGAGACGGCACCCTTACCTCCTCACACTGTGACTGCAAAAAGTCTAGGGGTCCTAATCGATGGCACCCTTTCCTTAACCCTTATATTCCATTCGTAGCTGCCAAATGCAATTTCTATTGAGACAGTGTAGGATAGTGGCCCCTTATCTGACCCTCGAGCCTTCAAGATGGTGCTCATGGCTGTGATCGTCTCCAGATTAGATTGCCTTATTCTCTTTACCTCATCCATCCTGCCACGGCTACCTAGAGACTCCAGGTGGGCCAGAACTCACTTGTGTGTTGTGTTTTAGATGCATTCCTTTAATAAAGCACCCCATTGGCTCTCCATTCATACAGTTTCAATTGTTGTGCTTCATTTTCAAGGCCTTAAAAGGCCGAGCTCCCTCGTTGATTTCCAAGCATTAAACAATGGCGGACCTTCTAGGACTCTGACATCCTCTTCTGCTAACCTCCTGAAGGTGCCAAGAACAATGAATTCTAGAGCAGGAGGCCGCACTTTTCTTTGGGTGCTGCCTCTCTTTGGTATTATCTGCCTCCTTCTTTCTGGCTGGAAGACACACCTACATCGTTCAGAAAAGCATAAAAGGCTGGTCTTTTCACAGAGGACTTTGCCGCCCCACCCTTCCATTTCTGATATAGGCTGATGGCTTTATTTGGTTAACAGGTGCCTTAATCAGCACCACGAAACCTTATGGTATGAACCTGAGAAAGTGATCTCGCTCCCTAAGAAACGGCTCAGACATTTTCTGAGCTGGTGAAAAAAGAGAGGAAGTTTTTTTTGGGTACTACTAAGTTATGCTATTTAGCCCATTTCTAACTGTTTTCGTTGTTTGCGCATAAGCAATAAAACACAGGGGCAAATTTGATTTGCCAAGATTGCACGGTGCTGTCTTGTGATGCTCAAAACACCTGTTTACTAAATATGATGGTTGGGTTCTTATAAGCTGCAGTGCTCAAGACCTGTTCGCGTATTACATACTCCAATTTCCACCACCTACAGCACCCATTTAACGTATGTATGTCTAGTGTATTATAGAAATAGCCATTGGTCGGTACTCTTATCCCTTCTCTAGAGAGAGCATTCATGGCTTTCTTGTTCTGTTAGTCTCTGACCCCCAACAATACACAGATGCAGGATTCTCTCGTTAGCGCTGTGGTGGTCCTGGGAGTTTACAACATGCCCTTTATAAATAAATAACTTGAAAGAAAGTGAAAGTAAAGAAAAATAAGAGGATGTGACATGGATGCAACGTTGCCTCTGGTTGTGACCTCTTCCTTTGTATGGTATGTGATGGTGGGCCTACCTCGCCTGCTGTGCTGATTTCAGCTGCAACTCCGGTCCCTACATCAGTTGCGGTCTCAAACTCACCCACAACTGACTCGCCGCGCTTTCAACAAATCTTTGAACATCACCTCAACAGCTTCATTTACCTAGCACACTGCAGGTGGTTGCTGGAAGTGGATCCTGTTTTACGCTAGTGGGATCTGGTGGGGGCCAGCAATGTCTGGAAACATCTCAGCCAGGGAACAATGAGTGGCAGAGGGAGGGTTCACCATCACCGATGGGCTTCAGTGGGAGGGTTCACCATCACCTCGACATGGCATGTGCTCAAGCCACTCAAACTCTCTGGCTGGTGTCATGTGATTATGATGAAAGGAAAGAGAAGGGACATGGGACAGTGGAGGTGGAGACCGTGGAAGCGTGTTGTTGCAGAAAATCACAGGGACTTATCATGGTCCAAATTTGACGTTATACTGTCTTTTGGGGCATCTATCTTTTGAAAGACGACTTGTCTCAGAAATCTTGACCCTTGAAAAAGTCACGGTTGTGATGAAACACGTGTCGGCTGTTGTTTTTTTCACCGAGAATTGGCTGCTGTCACTTCACTGAAAATTAATGTACTGTTCAGGATTTGGAAACGCCACCATTTAAAGTTTCAAACCCTGTATAAACATGTTGTGTTTGAGAAAATAACCAAATTTGATAAATTGATGTCAATACCATTAAATAAATCATTGAATATTTATGATTACTCCTAGCATCTGTGTTACCTGTGAACAAAATAATGATAACCTGTTCAGAAAGATTTGTTTAAACAATAACATTACTGTGAACATTGAATATTTGGAGTGCCGGGGTATATCTTGTATATATCATTATAGCACGAGGACTTTGTTCATCGTGTACTCACACCTAAGGTAGTGGGGAGTGTCTTTACCCTGAGTGGCACCATAATTACTCATATTTGTTTTGATTGATATACTAATATCACTTTGCCCATATATATTGATCATATTACGAGGTGCGACTTGTCTTTCCACCACTACCTTCCATTTGCATTGTACTGTTCTTAAATCCCATTGCCGCATTGTGCACCGGTACTCGCTCTCCCATATTCACCCCTCGCATCTGTTTTCCATGACGGTATAGTGGTTCTATGGTTGGCCAAAGAAATGTTTTGGGGGATTTATTTTGCCAAATGTATTATTTGGGTGACAATTGTCTCCAAAGGAAAAGATTAAATTAAGGGATTTTGTGAGTCATATTATTTCCAAAATAAATTGTGCATCCGGAAGCAGTACTGTTCAAGTGGGCAGATGACAACTATCCCTTTCCTGGATATCTCACCTAAATCAGTGGTGGCAGAATACCTTCAGGAAGGATAGTAATGATATCAGACCTTTCTACCTGTGTCAATGAGAGTGGGCCCTGCCAGCCCCATTTTGTAAAGTTCACTAAGATGTATATGAGTAGAACCTTGCAGTGGCATCCTGTGTATATGCTTAGTTTGTGCATATGTGCGCTGTTTGCAGCACATGTCCATTGTTGGGGCTGTGTGTGTGAATGCGTCCCAGTGCTGAAGTCAGTGGGAATCCATTTTTGATACCAATGGCCCAGCACAGCACATGGTAGAAGATGAGGGCAGCTTCCCCAGACAGTGGTAATGTATCGCCTGCATTTGTGTTGCTAGGCAGTGGAGATTTAGACACTGAAGTGAGGTTGGTGGAGACCATGACAATTTTTTGTTACCAAGGAGCTGCTAATTAGTTCTTTCTGAGCACTGCCATTTGGTTGATGGTAGGGATAAGGACTGGGACTGCAGTTTCTGTTGTGTCAGGCAAGGAGGTTTCTAGGTCATGCCTGCTGTTTGTTCTATCTCACGCCAGGCATGGCTGGCACAGGTAAGAGCGGTGGGGCCGGAGAGTTGACAGACGACATGATAGGTACAATTAAATAAAAAAAGAAATGAAACCACTTACCTAGCACTCACCACATTGCCGACTCAGCCATACGGTGAGCGCAAGGTAAGTGGTTTTATTTATTTTTTTATTTAATTTTACCTATCCCATCATCTGTCAACTTCCATTCTACCCTGCCCCACTGTTTTTACCTATGCCGGCCATGCCTCTCTCACTTCCACCATTTTGTCTATCCCAGCGTACTGCTTCATTTGGACTCATGACAACTAGTTGCAGAAACCGTTTGTGCCTGTGTTATGGGTGCTCCTGTTTGGAGACAGCCCCAGTGCTACTTACTGTGAGCAGAATCACTGAACACAAAAGCTGTGTCTGGAGAGCAGCCTGAAAAAGACACTCATACGGAAAACTACCCCAAACTGGTTCTGAGGGTTGAGACAGTGGAGTCACATCCCGCTTGGGACAAAAAAAAAACCACTTTGTTCAACTTCAAAATCTTGTAAAAGTGCTCAGCAGAGTATTCGAAGGAATGCTGTGTGGCCAGAGCTGGTGTATGCCTGAGAACCAGTTTCCCAGAAGTAAGGGGGACATCACTTGATGTCTGCCCCTTTTGCTGTAAGAGCTGAGGGTCTGCTTGAGTGCCTAAAAGCCCGCCCACAGAAAGGAAAGGAGTCTGGCTGGTCCTGCAGGACAGGCTGTCCAGAAGGAAAAGTCCAGCATTTCATCCCGGCTGTGGGTCACCAGAGGAAGTGGATTTGCTGAGAGCGACATAGGACGAACGCCTGCTATCAAGAGTTCCCCTGGGGCCTCATACCCAGCTCATGGCAAGAACACTCTGCATTACCATCAGTTTGGCCCACTTGGGGCTGCTACTAAAGTACCACAACCTCTTTCTGATTGGGCTGCAATGCTGTACAGGTCCTTTGACACGATCGGGCGACAACTGCCTAATTGGCCTAATCAAGACTGCAACTGCAGTATAATGACATTAGCCTGATTGAGGTGGCAACTGCCTGATTGTCCTTTGAGGGATGCAATGGCTTGACACTGCATCCCTGAATGGGCCCATCAGGGCAGCATCGGGCTCAGTTGGGGCTGCGCTGCCACTGATAAGTATCAAAGGGAGAGGGAGGAAAGGCACTGGAGCCAGTTTCTTCCCGTTGTATGAATGTTTGAATCAAAAAGAACTAGCTCTGGAGTGGATGCTCCTCACATTTGTATGTATTGGAAGAGAAACACATTGTGTTTTCAAAAAAGCTCTCACTCACCAACCTAGTTAGTGTTATGCTTCATCATTGGGCCCCACCCAAGGTGCTGAGTGCACCTCGGGTGTGCTACAATGCCTGATTACAGCGGAGCGGGTATTGTTTTGTGAGAGTGCAGTGAGGATGGGTGAGTGAATGTTAAAAAAAGGCTGTCCTAAGGGTCCCACTACAGAAAAAGGCAATTTTATTGTGTGGGCCCTTGGCAGCGGATAAAAACGAGGGGCTGACATTTTAGGAGGTCTAAGGTAACTCTAATATCCTAGTCGGTCAACATGATTCAGCCACGCTCCCTTTAATGGTATGGCTTTCTTCAGGACTTATGTGTGGTGCACAGTGAGTGGGCTAAAAGTGTTTTAAAGACCAATTTATGTGACACATGCACTAAGGTGTGGTATGTGGAAGAGGAGATTATCCTCTAACGGCGCATTCTCAGCTAGTATTAGAGAAATGCCCCATGACTTCCATGTAGAGGGCCTGGCCTGTAGTCACACATTTGTCAAGGTCTAGGGCCCTCCTCGATACCTGCTGCAACCATCAAGGAGCTCCATCGGCCATATATTATAACATTGGCCCAACCAGGCTACATCTACCAGATTGTCTCGGGTGGGTTGCAACTGCTGTATAATGACATCAGCCCCCTCGGGCTGCATAAGCTGTTAGGTGGCGTCGGTCTACTAAGGGCTGCCTATGCACTCCATGCACTTGGACCGTTGCATCGCATAGAATGGGCTGAATGCTGTGCTTTCAAAGATGCAGCCACAGCTGGCTCACATGATGGCTCCCAAGGTTTCTCTTGTTCACTGCAGTTCGTCCACAGGAAAGTCTCTGAAATGCCGGACACTCTCCACATAGAGCACAATGAACTGCTTCAAACTTACTAGACCACCAGGGGTAAAAATCTTGAGAAGAAAGTGGACTGAGTGTGCATATGAGTGCGGGTGGGGGCATTAAAACCTGCACCCTTGCTTGAATCATGCCTCTGATTCCCTACTAGGATGACCCACACGTAGAGGGTCACCTGGGTGAGGCTTAGTGTAACAGGGAATCAGCAGGTGTAGCATCACAGTGGGAAGGCATCATTAGTAACTTAAATTGAATTGTGTAGTATTTGGTACCACTGTGTGACTAAAAGTACTTTCTTTTTCTTGAAAAATATGCACTGGGGTGGACATTGAAGTATTGTTGAATTCTGAGCTTGTGCACCCTACTATCTCCCTGAGAAGCCTGTGACTCCTTCCCATCGCTACGCTAAGAGTCCAATGCGGAACAGATTGGACTTGGGCCAGTGGCGGTACAGCAGGACAGGCCCCAAGACACCAGTGGCAAATGACCTCACACACCTAATTTTGGGTCATTTCTGCCCTCTCCCCCTTACCTCAAATTGGGCCTTTCATTCACCATATCTGTAATAGGACCCCAATGTACCAACAGTACAGCAGCCATGTTGATAACACTAAGCACTGCAGTGAAGGGTCCAGTGGCTTAAGATGTTTGTTGGATAACAATGGTGAACATGTTATCTGGGCCAGAGTCCCTGCTAATGTGACAGGCGTCGTTTAGCAGCAGTGCCAGTACTAATTATTGTAGAATTTCTGCTTTGACGAAATTAAGCTATAACCCTCTCTGCCTTTTGAAAAAAATCCAGGGCATAAATAATTACATTTTTGAGGAAACTCTGCAGTGTGTCCTGTAGTTAAACGGTGCAGGTGGTACGGAAACTCCCAAGTCAAGCCTGGATGTTCATAATAGTTCTTGTAATGGGCTAGACGTTTGCACCCGGTTTGGTCATAATTACCTCCTGTTCCATAAATGTGTTATCAAAGGCCCGCCTTATGCTCCGGATTTGTAACTGCTCTCAGTCAAAATCATTTTTGGTGTGCAATGCCAACCTTGCCTTACTTCTACACGGCTCATTAGTCAGACTTCCCTTCCCGCCTTCTCAGAAGTTTAATCTCGTCACACAACGTCTGTAATTACAGCGTGTCGTAATGGCGGCTTCGGGCCACCTGATGTGAACATCTTAGCCATAAAAGCAGGCCCGCCAGCTTCCGGGCTTCTGACGTGACAGGACTGGCAGCCTGTTATTACAGGCGAGGCTGGGACACCCCCGCGCCCATATGCCCCATTGAAGACTGAGAGACAAACCAGCAGATAATTGACGGGGAGGATTTGACAAAAAAAGAAAATCGATTTTTTAAAAAAATAAGGGCAACCAGACCAGGTAGGATAGTCTGAAGCAAACAGATGGAGTTAAGTCTGGTTGTGTCTCCAGCACTGGGTTCCGCTTGCATGATATGGTCTATAAATATTTATTTATATCAATATGGCAGTTTTGAAAAATGCGTGTTTTATAGGGAAAGTACGGCTCGTCATAGTTATGGTTATATCAGTGTGTCCGCTTGTAAAGCACATTTAAAAAAATAATGTTTTTATTGGTTTTTGCATATACAACATATAAAGATTAACATATAATCAACAGCGCATTGTCCAAATAGTGGTTGCCGCTCCGGTGGCTTAGCTGCTGGTTTACCGTTAGAGTACATACATTTGGAACATAACTGCATTACTCCACTAAACACTTATAACATAGAACATATTTTGATTTGATTACTCTCGCCCTATCAATTCTGCACAAAACTTTAACCAAACAATATGATTGATTTTGTTCGACCCCTCAGAGTTTGATGTCTAGCGGTCCATGGAAGTGAAAATGGAAATTGTTCCTTAAGCAGAGTAATGCACGCATAATCTGCGTATTAATTTTTAAGAAAGACAGAAGCAAAAACAGCAGAACAGAATACAACACATTTTACATGTACACAGTTACTCTACTCTCCGTGATGCACCAAAATCTGGTGTAATCCTGTTCAATTACTTTTTTTTATTTATTGTTTTATTGCTTTCAGACTTTAACAAAGAGCGGGATCCTTTACCCCGCAAACTGGATACATCCTATCCCACTTTAAAATATATGTCTAGATTACCTTGGAACCCACCCTGGTGCCCAAATATCACTCATATATCTGCCAATGCTTAGGGTCCCAGTGCCTGGCTCCACCAATGCTTAGGGTACCAGTGCCCATCTCCGCCAATGCTTAGCGTCCAAAGTGTTTGGCTCCACCAATGCTTAGGATCCCGGCTCCGCCAATGCTTAGGGTCCCAGTATTCAGCTCCACTAATGATTAGGGTCCCAGTGTTCGGCTCCACCAATGCTTGAGGTCCCTGCTCTGCCAATGCTTAGAGTCCCAGTGTTCAGCTCCACCAATGCTTAGGGTCACAGTGTTCAGCTCCACCAATGATTAGGGTCCCAGTGTTCAGCTCCACCAATGATTAGGGTCCCAGTGTTCAGCTCCGCCAATGCTTAGGGTCCCAGTGTTCAGCTCCACCAATGCTTAGGGTCCCAGTGTTCAGCTCCACCAATGATTAGGGTCCCAGTGTTCAGCTCCACCAATGATTAGGGTCCCAGTGTTCGGCTACGCCAATGCTTAGGGTCCCAGTGTTCAGCTCCACCAATGCTTAGGGTTCCAGCGTTCAGCTCCACCAATCCTTAGGGTCCCTGCTCTGCCAATGCTTAGGGTCCCAGTGCCCAACTCTGCCAATGCTTAGGGTCCCAGTGCCTAGCTCCAACTATTCTTAGGATCCCACTGCCCGGCTCTGCCAATGCTTATGGTCCCAGTGCCTGGCTCTGCCAATGCTTAGTTTCCCAGTGTACAGCTTTGCTGATGATTAGGGTCCCAGTGTTCGGCTCGGCCAATGCTTGGGTCCCAGTGCCCATCTCCACCAATGCTTAGGGTCCCAACTCTGCCAATGCTTAGGGTCTCAGTGTTCAGCTCCGCCAATGCTTAGGGTCCCAGTGTTCAGCTCCACCAATGCTTAGGGTCCCAGTGTTCAGCTCCACCAATGATTAGGGTCCCAGTGTTCGGCTACGCCAATGCTTAGGGTCCCAGTGTTCAGCTCCACCAATGCTTAGGGTTCCAGCGTTCAGCTCCACCAATCCTTAGGGTCCCTGCTCTGCCAATGCTTAGGGTCCCAGTGCCCAACTCTGCCAATGCTTAGGGTCCCAGTGCCTAGCTCCAACTATTCTTAGGATCCCACTGCCCGGCTCTGCCAATGCTTATGGTCCCAGTGCCTGGCTCTGCCAATGCTTAGTTTCCCAGTGTACAGCTTTGCTGATGATTAGGGTCCCAGTGTTCGGCTCGGCCAATGCTTGGGTCCCAGTGCCCATCTCCACCAATGCTTAGGGTCCCAACTCTGCCAATGCTTAGGGTCTCAGTGTTTCGCTCCGCCAATGCTTTGGGTTCCAGTGCCCAGCTTCACCAATACTTAGGGTCCTAGTGCCAATCTCCACCAGTGCTTAGGGTTCCAGTGCCCGCCTCCACCAATACTTAGGGCCTCAGTGTTCGGCTCCACCATTGATTAGGGTTCTAGTGTTCAGCTCCACCTATGCTTAGGGTCCTAGTGCCCGGCTCCACCTATGCTTAGGGTCCTATTGCCCTGCGCCACCTATGCTTAGGGTCTCAGTGCCCGGTTTCATCAATGCTTAGGGTCCCAGTGCCCGGCTCCACCAAAGCTTTGGGTCCCAGTGACCACTTCTGCCAATGCTTAGGGTCCCAGTGCCCGGCTCCACTTATGCTTAGAGTCCCAGTGGCTAGCTTCAACTATTCTTAGGATCCCACTGCCCGGCTCTGCCAATGCTTAGTTTTCCAGTGTACGGCTTTGCCGATGATTAGGGTCCCAGTGTTCGGCTCCGCCAATGCTTAGGGTCCCCGTGCCTGGCTCCACACCAAGGAACCTGCATGTCTGTCACTTGTATGAGTGAAATGCCGCTTTCGTCTGAGATCCACAATGCCGCTTTCAAGGAGCCATCTCCTTCTCACTGAGGGGATGACCAGTCATATCATGGGTAAGTAGATAGGAGCACAATGGCACCCAGATATCCTTGGGCGTATCTACAGGTAGAATTGTAGTATAGTCTGTTAATAACTGCTCTTCTCAGTCCAGCCCGAACTGCCAAGCCTTGTCTTCTCAGGACCGGAAACAAGCATCCTGGGACCAATTCTGGGCTCACAGCCCTCATCAGCCAGGCTATCTCGAATCCAGTGGCAAAGAGAGAAAGGGACCCACATCTGTGCATACCCTGCCAACTTAGGGCGAACAAAGCAAAACCAAAGGGGATGATGGGCGGAGTGTTGAACATTGCAAGCACTCACCCCCAGTCAACTGATCTAGGTGTAAACCATCATCATTCTTTAGCTCACTCCGTCACCCCAGTTCAGACATGGCCATATGCAAATCAGTCTGACCCTGTGCCTCATGGGAACAGTCCATCCCGAACTGCCAAGCCATGTCTTCTCTGGACCAGAAACAAGCATCCTGGGACCGGTTTCGGGCTCACAGCCCTCATCAGCCAGGCAAGCTTGAATCCAGTGGCAACGTGAACAGAGTTCCAGTTTAAAAACTGTTGGTAAAGAGTGAAAGGCAACTCTGTCTGGCAGTAATTGAGGCGGATGGAAGTTTACTTGGCAGGTATGTGATGGGTAGACTAATGTGAATAAGAGGGTAAGTGTGCAACGAAGAACGATAGATAGGCAGCACATAGTGGGGTGATTAAGATGATTGAGAGTTTTAAACTTAAACAGGAATAGACATGAAGGTCGGGGTTGAAGGGTGCGAGATTGCCGTGTGGCGGTCAGATAAAGGCCAGCAGGCATGAGAACAATGAAGATTTAAAAGTTAGATGGAGAAGCTTGTTAAAGAAAGGAAAGTTTAGTTGCGTTTTGTAGAGGGAGAAAGGTTTAATGAGAAAGTTGTGCACAGATGAATGGGGAGTAAGAGGGGTTGAACCTGTGGGCTTCAGAGAAGGTGGCTGCAGTAGAATTATTAACGGAGTGCAGTAGTCACACCAAATAATGTGAAGTTATAAAACCGAGCATAGTATTTACATTACAAAGTCATTTATTTGCAGAGTCCAGATTCTATCATCGAATTTTAAAAATGTTATTAATGTGTAGTGTTATGTAATGCAGAAACACAATTGTGTATATATATAGTGATGGAATCTTAATGCATGTATATTTGTGAATTTCAGTTACCCCTGGCGAAGGGCCACCATTGGTCCAAAATGCATTGGGCATAAATAAACTGCTTTGATGAAATCGGCACTTGTGAGTGTTCTTGATAAGAGGTTTGGAGGGACCAGCTTGAACATAAGAAACCTAGGAAATAGCCTTTCCTTGCTGGTGGATTTGAATAATTCTAAGTGTCACAACCTTAACATCATTTCCCACGCAGATGACATCCAGCTGATTCTCTCCCTCACCAACGACCCCAGACATTGGTTGGGGTTAGGGAGGGGGGTGGGTCAGCTTTTGTGTTTTTTTTTACATAGTTTATTTTTGTTAGGGTACATTAAATCTATATTTCTACTTTACATGCAATCTTGTTAATGTTTTGTAGGTGGGGTTACTGTTTTACATAACACTGTTTCCTTGCTGGTGCAAGTCCGCCCATAGCCAGTGTTTGATTTAAGTAATTGGCTGACTGTGTAAGACACAAACAGATAGGTGCGACACCCCTGACTGATTGAGTTGTCCTACTAGTACTTTCAGTCTCTCTCTTCTAGTCTATGCATTCTTTATCTGGACTCAAAGGGTGTGTGAATGCATTGAAAACATGTCCATTATTAATTATGCCTCCCCAAACTTCTCTTACCTTTGCTTGATGTTTAACTTAGGCACAGCGATGGCTGCATGGTGAAGATGGTTTCCTTTTTCTAACATGCCGTGATTGGGGTGGTGGCTGTAGTATAGTAGTAGTAGTAGACACTGGCAGGGCAGCAGCATTTGCAAAAAAAGAAAGTGAGACAGTCAGTCGCCTTTGAGAGACTGTTCTAGGAGTAGTAGAATGAAGTACAGTACAGAACTTACCGAGCAACAATAATATGCTAAAATATTTTACAATAAAACATAATGGTGGTGGGGATAGCCTACTAGACAGAGTTACAAACTATAGTTGTGTCGAGTCACTTGACTAGGCCTACAGCGTAACAGTTAGTGCTGTGTATGAGGAATGACAACAAATCCAATCAATGCTGGCAATTAATGCTGAGGTATATGTTCCTTTGTTAAATAAAAATCACCTAAAATATACTGCTCATGGGTGGGCAAGCACAAGAAGATCATCGCTCTGCCTTGAAATTGAAGTACTGTTGCTTTCACCACATCCGCCACAGCAAGCGTGTGATTAATTATTGGTGTACATTTAATTTAGTCACACCTCAATAAGTCACACAGCCCGGGGGAAGAGGGTTAGGGTTTGTTGAATGGATGGGAAGGGGGTTTGAGGAAAGGTTTGACAGTTAAAAACAGTACGCATGGACAAACACACGACAATCTTTGAAGACTACCATATCCATATCACTATGTTAAGTGAGAAAAAGGAAATGCATGCATGATGATGATTGATAAGGAGAGGAGACCCGGATTACATACACTTCTTGTTTTATGTTTCTGGGCTTAATAATTTTACAGATAGCAAATAGAATATTTAAATATTGGTAAGGATGAATCAGAAACAGAGAGCAAACCTAATGATAATAACAACAACAAGAAGAACACACTGTTGTAAAGATTGTAGACAAAAAAATTAATCAAATTATTTAAAATAAGATGAAAGTTGTTACTGTTACTGTGTTATCCTGGTCAAAATTGTGGACTGCATTTGCATCTCGGCATTCCTCTTGGTCCTCTCGTCTATCAATCTTGGGTGTCGCCGCTCGCCAGTCGCCACTGCCCGCCTGGAAAATTTTTTAGATTTATTGGTAAGGTAAGTATGCATTGTAATGTTTTCCCAAGTATAGGGCAAGGCCCGGCCTATAATTGTAGATGGAAACACAAAGGGGATATTGAGAAACAAAGTTGAAACAAATGCACAAGTTATGGTGTAGTGCAACAAGAACACTTTCCGAGGCGGCGTGTATGCATCATCTCTACTCTAGTCTGTTTCCAGCATTGACCTTCAACAACAGGACAGAGCAGGCCCACAGTGACAGGCCTGACCGCACGTTGCTTAGCATATCCTCTGTTTAGAGTACTTTTAAAGAGTTGGACAAAGGCAAAGCACATATCCATTCCAAACATAGTATTTTACAATTTGTGGGGCATATGTAGGTAGGCGTTTGCGAATCGCACACGACGATTTGGTATGTAGGTGCCACATCACAAAATAAGGAATCACTAAAATTGGGATTCCTTATTTTGCTCAAACATTTAAGGAATCGCAATTTTGCGATTCCTCAAATGCTATGTAGGGGTGCTTTAGAAATAGCGATTTGGGCTTAAGGAATCGCAAACTACCACCTACTCCAAGTAGATGGTATTTTGCGATTTCCTTTCAAAAAGATTTTTGTTTTTAAATTCTAAGTGCCATGTGGTGCACAGACATGCCCTTAGGGCATGTCTGTGCGACCTATGTACTTACATGCACATTCCAGGGGTGCAACAGGTGTCCTTTGAACACCCTGGCACCCTTGGAATTGCGATTCTCAAATTGCGATTTTCTCATAGAAAATAGCAATTTGAGAATGTATCCCCATTCATTCCTATGGCCTCTTGGCCCATAGGAATGAATTGGACCCTCATTCCTTAATTGCGATTCGCAATTTGCTAATCGCAATTAAGGAATTTTTGAGATTCGCAAACATATTGCAAATTTTGACCTACATTCCATTTTGCAATTCTCAAATAGCGATTCCTTAAAAATCGCTATTTGAGAATCGCAAAATATGAATTACCTACATATGCCCCTAAGTTAGTTAATTAAAAGCACCGCAGTTATCCCACTGCTGCACTTGACTCCACTTCTACACAGATATTTGGGTCTGCTGTGGTTGTTGTTGACGTTTTTACCTTTAGGCTTTTATGCCACTCATGAAACGTCCTCCTGACTTGTTTTTATTCCATCAATCATCTCTGATACTTGTACTGACTGACTGTGAAGATCGGCCTGCAGTAGAAGTCAAATTTTGTTATTACAAAACAAGAGTAGAACTATTATTGACTTGAGTCACTCTTTAGTGTGTACAGTAAGACTACTAGTACACTTTGACTTCACTTCGTGCACAACAAACAAACAACAAAAACACAAACACCAATCGCTCAGAGTCAGGTGTCCAATGCATGCCATTCATTTTCATTACCTGATCCTTCTCATCTTAAGTTCACGGGCCGTCTTTTTCGCCATCATTATCATGGACGGTGCTGTTGTCATACTCAGTGTGCAGATTGAGTCCCCTTCCTGTATTAAATCAAAAGAAATGTATCAATCTGCAGTAGAAGTGCAAAGTTCTTATTTGCAGGGAGGGGACAATTGCATGAGTTACGTTTAGTGTGTACTCTAGAAAGATGATTAGTGCACAATGACATAACTTCATGCACAACAAACAACAACAAAATCACTCAGTCTGCGACTCTGCGTCCAATTCATGGCATCAATCATTACCTGTTCCATTTCCTTTTCAGTTAATGGGCAGTCTCTCTCGGGTTTGAAAGGAGGATAGCTATAGTAGTCATCATGTTCCACTTCTTTTGGCTGGACGAGGAAAGTTTTAGTTTTTTTCTTCTATTTTTCACATCCAATTACCATGAGGGCAATGGATTCAGGCGGGAGATTCAGTATGATGCAGCGGAAGAGCTGGATTCTGAGGACTGTACTGTCAAATGCAGACACCTGAAATTTGTATATTGAAATAAGAAGAGTAGAAGACGGTGGTAATGGATTTGTTGTGATTCAAAGTTTGTAACTGGAATGACAGACACACAAATATAGGAAAAAAAGGGAGGAAGACAGTAAGTGCAAGCCTAATTGTCAGGGAAGTATAGCTGATCCTCAAACTCTCGGGGTTCAGCCAGTAGTAGGTAATCATGATGTAACACACTACTTCCGTCATCTGAGCTGCTATCCTCATCTTCCTCGCTTGCTTCATGTATTGTGTAATTCGGTGGTATGAAGGGCTGATTCATTTTGATCATTGTTAACTTCTCCACGTTTTGGGGCGAGAGACTGGTCCTTCTCACTGTTACAATGGAACCAGCAGCACTGAAAACATGTTCGGAAGAGACACTTGCGACAGAGCAAGCCAGATAGCTTATCGCCAGCCTGCTCAGCAGTGGCCATTCAGCCCTTTTCCTATACCAATACTGCAATGGGTTTTAATCAATGTACACCTCTGTTGTATCGTCCAGATAGGCCTGGACCATCCGCTCAATGTTCGGCGGTGCTGCTGCTAACCTTTCGGGCTCTTTTCTCTGTGCATCAGCACTGTGCATATTAATGCCTAACTGTAAATACCAATTGTGTAACGATTCTACTGGGACTAACGATGCAGTTATTGTTGCTGTTGTCAATAGTGATGGTGAGTGTTGTGAGCCAAACGCACTGCCCTCAGCCTCTGAAGTTGCACTTGATGCCGCATGCTGCAGTACCTCTTGTGGGTTGATCTACCGGGCTTTTAAGTAGCAGCCGTTCATTTTCCAACTTACTCGCTGCCTCAGCTATCCAAGTTTTGTAGCTGGCAACATCCATCTCTGAAAAAGTAATGAATGTCTCCAGTCCCAATTTTGCCTGTGGATCCAGAATTGTGGCAGAAATGAAATGTTCTTGTGACAAAATCTTATTGTGCACCCTTGTATTTTCAGCTAAGCGACGGGATAAGCTCTCCACCAAGTCATAGGCTTCCTTTTTTTCCACTACAAATTGATATGATTCAGACACCTTCTTCTGCTGATGCTCTAGCATTTGCAATAATGGGAAAACGTGGCCCATTGTACAGTCCCCCTTGCTGACTTCACGTGTGAAGACCTCAAAAGGACGAAGCATCTCAGTCAGGCATTTAACTAGGCCCCATTGGTACATCTGAAGGATCATGCCTTTCACAGAAGCATACCCTCTTCGCATGACATATTCATTGAGTGGCCTCTACTGCTCAAACAGACGATCAAGCATGTAATACATAGAGTTCCAACGTGTTTCCATCTCCTGGATGAGTGCTTTGACTGGCATCTTATATTCACATTGAATGATCCTCAGCTGCTTCCGAGCTTTAAAAGAATGGGTGAAATGAGTGTATATTCTTCGGCAGGTGGTCAGTAAGCTGTTGACTATGGTTTCTTTTTTCAGAAAGTCTTGAACTATAATGTTTCTGCAGTGCGCCAAACACAGAACCCTGAAATAGGAACCAAGGTCCATGGCCTTAAGTGCATTACTGCCATTATCTGTGCCAACAAAACCAATACTAAGCCCTCTTGGGCGCAGCCATTCAAAAACCTTGCTGTGAAACTCGTCCAAAATGTTTAGAGCAGTATGAGATTTCTCCATGGCGAGCATGGCTACAGTTGCATGTTTCCGAGTCGCTTTACAAATCTCAGCCGTGTCAACAACACCTCGTTCAGATAGCTTATCTCTAACCCCCACAAAAGAGACCCAGTGTGCAGTGATGCACATGTAATCTGTGGCTTGGCAACTGGTCCACATGTCTGTTGTCAGGTGGATATTGTGAACAGCACTCTGCTGCAAAGCTTGTCCAACCAATTCCAGCACATCATGATGTAGTGCCAGAACAGCAATTCTTGTGAAATAGGACCAGCTGGGAGCCTTCCATTTAGGGCAAAAACAAGGAATCCCACCCCTTCCACAAATGAAAAAAAGGGAGAAGATGCAGAGCTAACATTTTAGCCAGCTTCGCATTGTACAACCGTGCCGTTGGGTGGTTGCGTTGGAACTGCCCCTCCAACCTAAACATGCTCTCAATGGTAGGCTGGATTACTTTCCTTTGTGGTGCTGTTGTACTTTTCATTACCCCACTTAGGCTGAACAACGCTGTTCGTCTCATTGCAGTAATGGGTCGCCTTGGTGTCTCAGGCTGACTCTGAGTATGGCTCTTACTGCGGTGCCACTCAGATGTTACCGAGGAGGATGTGGGCGGTACCACTGGCAAAGGGGTTGAAATGCCTCCCTCTTCTTCACCTTCCTACGCAATAATATCGTCCCCTGATTCTTCATGCCCAACTTCAATGGGTTGAGTTTTTTTACTTTGTTTTAAGTGAAGTAGGTGATTCTCCCACACGATAGTGTGGTGTATTCTGAGATGACTTGCTTGGCCTCCGGTACCATAGTTTGTACCAAGCTTACCGCGCCGAACACCTGTGCAACAAATTGAGCATATAGCAATGTTCTCCTCCCTGGTGCTAACAGAAAAGAAGTCTAAAACTGGAGAGGAGAACTTTCAGGCCCTGATGGATGTGCCACTTTCAATACCAGATGAACTGGAGGGTGTGCTTGGAATGTGACTCTGTGCAGCTACACTGTAACTTTTACTACCACCACTACCTACTGAGAGGGTTGAACTGGATGTAGTAGGTACCTGCCGGGCCTTGAAAATATGGCAGCTGGAAGTCGTGGTGGTGTAACCTGTGTTGGTGGTGTCTGTGCTACATCCCGCTCAGTAGCAGCCTTTCTGGATAGGGTGAGAATGTTGGTGTCCGTCCCCTTTGGGGCGGGAGTGATGTGCGTGATGACTGGCTCGTCTGACTCTTCATCAACACTTGTCTGCAGGAAGCTCGATTTCCTGAAATGCCCCTATTTCAGGAGCAACAACTACTATTGTGGGCTGTTCTTGCAGCTGCTGCTGCTCTTGTTGCGGCTGCTGCTGTTGTTCTTGCGACTGCTGCTCTTGGTCTTGCAGCTGCTGCTGTTGTTCTTGCGGCTGCTGCTGTTGCTGTTGTAGCTGCTGCTGTTGTTGTTGCGGTTGCTGCTGTTGTTGTTGTTGCGGCTGCTGCTGTTGTTGTTGTTGCGGCTGCTGCTGTTGTTGTTGTTGCGGCTGCTGCTGTTGTTGTTGCGGCTACACACTTATCTGCTGAGTTACCTGCATTGATTGTGTACTACTTTGCGATGATGACATTTCAACATTGCTGCTCCTTAGTAGACTGGCTACCTCTGCGACACTCAAGGGCTTGGGCCTAGGTTTGTGGGGTTGGACCTCTGGTGCGGAGGTGCTGCTCCCTGCTTGGTTCCCGGACAACGCTGCTGCAGGCGTAAAGTTTTTGGACTAAAAAAAATTAATTGGCCGGCACACTAGTCGTGGTTAATGCTGGCACTTCCTTTTTCTGTTCCTTCTTCTCTCCATCAACTTTCTTGGTACTGGACCTGGTACCTTTCTTTTGGGCCATCTTTAGATGTCAGGCAGGACGCAGATGCACAACAAGTTGTGGTCACATGTGGACGTGATGTGCAGCAGGACTTCTGGCTGGCTGGCAGTACAGCGGGTGATGATGATGACACCTCCTCCTCTGGCTTTTTGTGCACCTAAAAACAAATACGCCAGGAGAAGAACATCAGTGAAATGTTGCATTTGTTGTTGTGGTTCAGTTACTACTGTACTAGTGCAAGCAAAAGATATAGTCTAGCCATTTCTGAGACTTTGTCAACAAGGGCTATGTTATACTACTGTGTACACACACTACACTCTCAGGAGGGATAGAAAAGAGAATACAAACCACCAAAATAAAAATGTAATGGAAGTGGGGTGGAGCCTATTTGCCATTAAATTATTTGAGAATAACATCATTCATGGAGCTGCTGCTGTCAAAGGAGGTGGCTGGATGGAAGCAGTAAACCAATAGGAAAACCATGCAGGCCTATATGGCAAAAGCAGGACACTAATAACTCCCACCACAAAAAAGGCCACCAGCCACATGGACACTCACAAATCCCAAGCAACAAGAAGGGGGCCTGGGAAACACCAAGAGCTGACAAACGGCATATAAAAGCCAGGCAAAGGATGCATGCGAAAGCACACTGCTCTACCTTTTTAATGCAGCAAAATGCAAATACGAAAATTCACAGGCCCCGAAAAGGTCTGCAGGGTGCATGCATTGCACACCAACACACACCAGACACACACAACAAAGGCAATTATTTAATACGCCCAACATCAGAAAGCCCACACCAAAAAAACACATTTCCCAACTCAATACAGTGCCATCCATGCCCTAAATGATGTCTAAATTAAACAGACCACACAGAAACACTTGATTAATAAAGCTGTGGCTACCCGCTCTGAGCCTACTGGATGAAAGCAGGCCTGTTGGGAGACAAGGCCAGACAAGCTTGCAAACCTAGGCTTCAAAATGACCACCGGCCACATGGCCAGGCCCAACATCAGAAAGCCCACCCCAAGAAAACACACTTCCCAACTCAATCCAATGCCATCCATGCCCTAAAGGATGTCTAAAAATTCAATAGGCCACACAGAAACACTTGATTAATAAATCTGTGGCTACCTGCTCTGAGCCTACTGGATGAAAGCAGGCCTGATGGCAGACAAGGCCAGACAAACTTGCAGGCCTAGGCTTCAAAATGGCCACCAGCCACATGGTCAGGCCCAACATCAGAAAGCCTACCCCAAGAAAACACACTTCCCAACTCAATCCAATGGCATCCATGCCCTAAATGATGTCTAAAAATTCAACAGACCACAGAGAAACACTTGATTAATAAAGCTGTGGCTACCTTCTCTGAGCCTACTGGATGAAAGCAGGCCTGTTGGCAGACAAGGTCAGACAAGCTTGCAGGCCTAGGCTTCTAAATGGCCACCAGCCAAAAGACCAGGACCAACAACTGAAAGCCCACCTCAAAAGAACACATTTCCCAATTCAATCCAATGCCATCCAGGCACTAAATGATGCTTGAAACTGAAATACATTAAAAAAAAACACAAAGGAACAGTTGCATCATCATGCACACACCCATGATGCCATGACTAGCTCAGGCCTACTACTGACTACTACCCACAATATTTAAAAAAAAGGAATGATAGTTACCAAAATTAAATTGTAGTTGCAACAAATGCAATGCCCCCAATCAAACAGACACAACAACAAGCAACAACCACTTACTTGTAAAATATCCAATTCAAAAATCCTCAAATCCAATTGCAATGATGCAGCAGACAAAAAGAGTGATCTTTCTAGCTCAAAATCCAAAGGCAGAATGAGCAGGATGGACAAAGCACTGGGAGGAGCCTGCTGGACAGGAACAGGAAGTTGGAGATTCTGTGGCACTTCCTCCCTCTCCCCACCTTTTTTAAAAAATGGACTCCCTGCACCAAAAAGGACAGCCAAATGTCAATCTGAGGAGTTTTTTTAAATTCAAATCATCATTTGCAGAAGATTTCATGCTGCTAGAGCTGATATTCTTCTCCAAATTGAAAATTGTACATGTTCGAGTTCTCGAGCTTCACATTACGTCTGCCGGCGCGTCCAAAATGACGTGACCGCGTTCTCTCAGTCTCTGTTGCATTAGATATGACGTGTTTGGGTACTCTCGCTCCTTGTCGCGTTTGATATGTCCGCATCCTCACGCTCTCGCTCGCGGTGGAGAATGACGTGTTCGAGATCTCATACCATCGCGGTGCATGATCGCCAGACAAATTACGTTATCGCGAGACAAATTATGCGATCGCGGGCACCAACTCTCGCGAGATAGCGCAAAATGGCTTCCAACAATCCAACATCTCGTGGAGAAAGCGACCGGATCGGGAAAACTTGTCGGCGAACGCGGGGATACAGGTAAGGTGAACGCGCGCACGAGAATGTATTTTTACAGCGCGAGCAAGGAAAAAAATTGCAGTACTGTGCGCATTGCGGAAATTTTGACATTTTCGCGCTCTCCGCGGAACGGGAAAATGTCAAATTATCGCAGCTTCCTTGAGCGGAATGGAATTTGACGCCCAGGCCTAATTACCACTGACTAATCTGTTGTTGTTGAGGAAATATATATATATGGCATGTGATCAAGGCTACCGTGACGTAGCCGAAACGCGTCATGCTGGCGACAAGGAGTCAATAAACAACCTTTGAATTTCATTTGCAGCGCTGTGGAGTGGTCTGTACCTGTGGCTTTCTCTTTCTTGGAATGCTTTTCCTCTATCGAGACGTAGCAGGAGCTTGAATCGGATATATATATATATATATATATATATATATATATATATATAGATATAGATATATATATCCATATGCACTTAATACACATCTGACCTTGCTTGGACAAGCATAAACAGTTGTTCAGGGACACATCAATTGGTGTACACTACATACTTACTTAATACAATCATATATTATGTTTTCAAAGTTGACTTTTTGGCAGATTTAGCATTACTAAAAACATACTTTATATACATTAAAAAAATAACTCAATGACACAACCCCTGAACTGACAGCAGTTTGCAGCTTTAGTGCTTCTAAAAAACACCTTTAAAAGTTTAAGGAAACTGATGCCAAAACGAGTTTGTTCATAGTCAGGGCACATTAATGCTTTAACAAAACCGAACTTCTGTCTCCAGCCATGCAAATAACAACAGAGATTTACCTTCTCAAAGATTCGGTCCAAACTGCTCAGATGTTTCTAAGCTATTGCTAACTGAGAAAATAATTACATAACACGGCTTAGAATAACATGGTGTAACATAACGCAATGGCATACCACTTTATCATAGAATAAGAACATAGCACAGCAAAATATAGCATAGAATGTACTACAAAGCATAAGACACCACAACATAATACATAAACTAACATAATATAGCAGCTTCAGACTAAGGTGACGCTATTTATGCATGTCAGTGCTTGAATTTTACCAGTCATCTTTGTCACCAACCACAAGCATGCCTCATTTAAAGCCACCTGTGTGTGCTCCCTTCAAAAAACTGCATGAGCAGTTTTGTGGTCTGTCAGTTTGAAACAACCAATTCCCTGCATTTGCTTGCTTTATTTAATTGCAGTATATCTGATTCGGATAACTGGTATTCTAAATATTTGGAATCCAAAAATTGTTTTAAAGCATATTTTGTTCAAAAGTCTGTTTGCTGGGATGCAACTAAGGGACTGCTAAATATATTTCGTAAAAAAATATTTACTTTGCAAATGTTGGCTCCATGTCAAATTGTTCTGGGAAGACAACTTAATTGCAGCCAAGTTCAACGCAGCTGAAAATTAGGGGTCGGGGTTTATAGGAAATGGTGCTTTGAGTGAGCACAGCTTTTGATGACGGCCACTAACTTGTTTACAGAGTATGCTGAAAAGAGGCCTAAATATCGCAACCTCCACCCTCTCCAAAGTAGGCCTGTGGATGTTACCACCAAGGTCGGTTGTTTTTGGCAAGTTCGTGGCCTGAAACATACAGAAAGGAGTCAGAGAGGTGGATGGAAGCAGGTGCTAATCTGGAAATATGGAGACCGTCCCCGTTCTGAGGTGCAAGAAAGAGGAAAGGAAATCTGTAAACCAGAAAGGCAAGGAAGTACTTGGTTTGTGTAAAGAAAAAGTAAAAAGGTGTTCAATTTTTTTCCCAAAAGTTTATTTGAGAAGACCACCACCTCTCTTTGGATTGCCAAAAGTAAAGATATATATATATATATATATATATATATATATATATATATATATATATATATATATATATAGTGTAATTTTTTTCTCCAAAACTTTATTTGAGAAGACCACCACCTCTCTTTGGATTGCCAAAAGTAAAGATATATATATATATATATATATATATATATATATATATATATATATATATATATATATATATATATATATATATATATATATATATATATATATATATATATATATATATATATATATATATATAAGTGTAATTTTTTTCTCCAAAACTTTATTTGAGAAGACCACCACCTCTCTTTGGATTGCCAAAAGTAAAGAAATATATATATATATATATATATATATATATATATATATATATATATATATATATATATATATATATATATATATATATATATATATATATATATATATATTAAGTGTAATTTTGTTCTCCAAAACTATATTTGAGAAGACCACTACCCCTGTTGGGGTTGCATATACCAAGACTACCTAGTCTTTTTTTATGTTTTCAAGGAAAAGAAAATATTGTTTCTCTTAAGGTTAATACATATGAATGCCACAGAAATGTATTCGAGGCACAACTAAATTCGATAGAGTATTCCCATCATGGGGTCCCCTCCATGGAACCAGCAGTTCCTGCTTTACATTGAATAATTCGGCTCTGCCAGAACCATGACTCAGGAGTGAAAGGGCAAGAGAACCTTTCAGGACAAACAAATATTACATCAAATATAACCCCGGATTCGTTTCCACGAACTCCATACATTGACAAATTTACGAGTACACCATCAGCTCTCAAGCATGACGTTTTCAGCTCCCATGCACCATTTTAGGCCTTTACTCCAGTGTGTGTTTGTCAGCGGATGTGTGTCTCCCACCCCCCATACTTTGGTTTAATTCGTTGTGCCACTAGAAGGCCCAAATTGCAGAATCATTTCTGGTGTTTATTACACGTAACTTCCCCGCCCCATATACCCAGGACACATCATTTTGCAGCGGGGGCAACTGATGTTTGAGGATCTTTACGAATCTTTTTCAAAATTTGTACGCAAAAAGCAGGGACCACAGGACTGTCCCATATGGTGAAAATAAATGTCCCAATCAGTCCACCTCCCCACAAGCACCCATAAGTGCTTGCCCGCAAAGCCCTGGTTAAATACGTCCCATGAAAAATATTTAATTGAACACAGCTCTGATGGCATTTTCTTCGGGCCCTGCAGAGCTTCACACCACTCCTCATTAAAGGCTGTCTACTCTTGATTTCACTTGGAACCCCTTTCTTGCTCCACCATACACTTACTCTCTCTTTATCTCAGGGTTGCATGTTCTTTTTCATCCCTCCTTTAGTCGTTTATCACCTGTTTTTCATTTTTCTCTTCCTCCTTGCTTGGGTTATTGTCTTTATTGCTCTTGTTCTTGGTGCCCAAAAGTAAGTGGTGATGCCCCCACCAGCACAAATTAACCGCTCAGGCCAAGTGGTCTATTCTAGCATAACAAAGTGATAAATATGTGCATTTGGAAATATAAATATGTCTGGAGTGTTAGTGGGTGGTCAGTGTTTTCCACAGAGAGGTAAACAATATTACTACTGTATTTTTCATCTTTGAGCAGTGGCGTAGCTAGACCTTTTTTTGCCCGCAGCACCTTCATGTAGGAGGGGGGATGCTGGTGATTCCTGTGTTTGCTGCTCCACGGCAACCGAAGGTACGAGCGGGGGGCTGTGGGAGGAAGTGCTCGCCGCCCCCAAAACTCATGCCGCCCGGGGCAGACCACCCTCCCTTGCTACGCCATTGTCTTTGAATGTTGTTAGTCGCAGGAGTCTCCCCTCTGTGGCAGAAGCATGAGCTAAGGTACCTCCTCAGCCATCAGAAGAGGTGCTCCTGTGAGCAGCATCTTTTAATTCAAGAAGATGCTGTGCATGAGGCATGGCTGGGGCCAGGTGTGGGCATTAGAATATCATGGTGGCATTGTGTGCGAGGACAACGAATGATTGGTGCACCATATAACCATCGCAGATCGAGTCTTCCACTTGGATCTGATTCCAATTCTCAGGTAGAATAATTGTGTACTATCACAAAGAGTGGCTTCCCCCATATCTCTGCAAAAACAACAGTTGATGGACAGAATGCAGAACAATGTCGTACATTCACCCCAGTACAGAGATCTGGGCCTAAATCGATCGTTTTTTTGCACTCCACACCACACCCCCCCAGTTCAGACATGGCCATATGCAAATCAGCCTTGACCCTGTGCCTCATGGGAACAGTCCAGCAAAACCAAAGGGGGTGATGGACGGAGTGCTGAACATTGCAAGCACTCACCCCCTGACAACTCATCTGGGTTTAATCCATCATCATTCTTTAGCTCACTCCGCCACCCCATGCTTGTTTCCAGTCCCGGGAGGACCTGGCCAGGCAGTTCGGGCTGGACTGTTCCTATGGGGCACAGGGTCAAGACTGATTTGCATATGGCTGGGTTCAAACTAGAATGCATGGTGAGCAAAAAAACGACGGATTTAGGCCCAGATCTCTGTACTGGGGTGAATGTTTGACATTGTTCTGCATTCTGTCCATCAACTGTTGTTTTTGCATCCTCCATATCTCTGGCATGCCCTCCCTCTTACCGCATCATTGCCACTATACCATAGGAAGGTAGTGAATGCCATCATTTGTACTCTATGCAAAGGATATGTTATGTTAAAGCTAAACAAATGTTAAAACTACAGCTTAAACAGCCACATCTTTACAAGTTTATGGAAGATCTGTAGAGAGGATTTGGCAGGGTAGAAAGAGTGAGTCTCTAGCTCTTGCCCATAATTACTTTGGAAACAAATAGGGGGTAAAGCATCTGGAGCAAAAGAGGACAGCCAGGCTGATTCCAGGTGTCAAGGTCACCTTTAATTGTGAAGACCTCCGTATGTGAAGGACTAAACTTCAGAACGTTAGCTGCCATCACCCAACGTGTGAGGGTGAAACTGTGTGTCATGTTAATTGGTCTAATATTCCATCTGCTGGTTAGTGAAGACTTCACCTGACCAAATATGACCTGAGTATCATCGGTGTACATGCAATAGCGAGCCAATGAGAGGTGAAGGAGTTTGGCTTGAGGTAGTAGTTAGCTGTTGAATAAGTGGTGAGATACTATGGACCCCTGTGGTATGACTCCGTTTTGTTTCTAAGCTATATGCTGGAAGCTATAACTGACTGATATTTTTCACTCAAATAGATGTCAGCTATTCTAAGCCTCAGCATGAAATACCATCTTTGACAATCTGGAGATGGTGCTGTGATGATCAATGGTGTAGTTTGCGTAGCAGCACTACACGTAGCTTCACGTAGTATACTTTGAACTTCACGTAGTACATGCAGTCTGCATACCGTAGCTGATGACACTGTGTACTTGTCTGCACTGTGAACAAATTGCAAAAAAATTGCAAAATAATTGCAAATGGCATTCTGCACAGTGCCAGTTATGATAAAATAGGTATCTCCATCTTTAAATTCGAAAGTGCATATAGTACTTTCACAAAAGTGAAACTGAAAAATTAGCAAGCAGTCAGAGAGGTGATGATTTTGGGATCCTCCCTAACCTGGGGGGATTACCAAGCAGATGCCTTGAAAACAAAAAAGCACATCTTATTGAACGATTTGGTGGTGGTCCCATCCTCTTAGGACCACCCCAAGCACAGTTATTGACGAAAAAACGCTTTTTTTCTGTTGGTGAGATAGGATTATGTCACTTGTTAGAAATAAGGGGACGAGGACAACAGGACCAGGAGCAATGAAGATTACCAGTAAGTAATAGGATATTATTTTGCTCATGAGCTCATTTTAGCAGTGTTTCCTTGTGACTTTGAAAGTGGATGATGTTGGTGATTTATTTCATTCTCACAACAATTTTAGAGGGGTCAGGAAAGTCCCAATTTGATCATTAAAATCCACCTGCAAAATCTTTTGCAAAGACGGGATGCAATTATTGCAATAATAATGCAATCTAATCCAATAATGCAATGCAATCCCTGTATATAAACACTTGTATAAACACCTGTCTCTAATTGATAATAGGTGACTAGTGACACAATCAGTCACCAATTATAAAGAAAAGACATTGTGTTCTAACATCACACTGCTTTCTGCCAGAGACAGCAGCCCAGATGAAAGGCAGGTCAAGGAGCAGCTGTTTATAGCAATGCTGTTTTTCTTTCTTCTGGCCCATTTTTCTAGCTTTAAGTGTCTAGCAGATAGAACATAATTATTTTAGCATTCCTTAGATAATTATAGAAAAGTTAGAATCTTTCTGCATGTTTCCTCACATTCTGAACTACTGAAGCTGTTTTTCTTTAAAAAATATGGGCTTCTATTGAACTGTTTCTAATACCTTTTTACAACAAATTCTTAACAGGTTTTAGATGTGTTTAATTTTGAAATAAAGGGTTCTAATTTTATTCTTCATGTTTAAAAACATGCACGCTCTTTCATATGAAGGAGCTATGCACCATTGTTTTAAATGGTGTGTGGGAAAGGTGATGACGTGACCATGTATTTTGTGGGATTAATGACCCCTTCCATACATGATAAGAACATTGCAAGTCAACTCAAAGTTCCATAATGTTATAAAGGAACTTCCCCTTCAGCCCCCTTCCTCTATATGGAATGGAATGGAAAATGGAAAAATGTTTATATAGCGCCTAACTACCCGGAGGCCTCGTAGCGCTGAGGAAAGAAGGGCAGAGTGGTGTCAGTCCGTGATGCTATACAAGCATTCCAAACAAGTGGGTTTTTAAAAGCTTACGGAAGGCCAACAGATTGTTGTTCCCCCGCAGAGCCTGGGGGAGGGAGTTCCACAGTTTTGCAGCAGTAAATAAGAAGGAGCGTCCACCCTATCTCACCTTCCTTATTTTCTTAGTGGTGGCCAGGTATAGAGAGCTAGAACGTAAAGTTCTCGGCAGGAGATATGGTGTTATTAGCGGATGTAAGATAGGTGGACCAGTCCTCCAGATAGCCTTATGTGCCAGACACATAGCTTTAAACCGTACGCTGGCTGAAATCGGTAACCAGTGTAGCTGTCTCAGTGGTGGTCTTGCCGATTGCCATCGTGGGGTCTGAAGGAGCATCCGTGCAGCACAATTCTGAATCACTTGCAGTTTATTTATTGTGATCTGTTGAGCTCCAAGATACAAGATATTCCGGTAGTCCAGGCGGGACATTATTAGTGCCTGAACCATGATCCTTCTCGCCTGGAAGGGAAGGAGCGGAACAATTTTGTGAAGCATTCTCATCAATCCATAACGGATTGAAGAAAGTGCAGTCGCTAGGTACGCAAAATTTTGGGAGCTGTCAAGCCACATACCAAGGCTCTTTATCTGTGGCTTTGGGGGTGGTGCGGGACCCAGACATGAGGGCCACAGGGAGACGGAGGTAACAGGTGATGAGTTACCCAACAGCATAATCTCTGTTTTGTCTCAGTTGAAGCAGAGGTAGGAGAGCTCCATCCATCTGGCCCCTGCCTCTAGTCAGGGGCCCAGGGTGCTAGATGAACCCTCATCGTGGTGTAAAGACACCACTAGCTGGGTATCATCTGCATAACTGACGATCTTAATACCAAATGGGTAGACAACCCCTGCCAGAGGCCTCATGTAGATATTAAAGGGCGTCGGGCTCAAAGCCGAGCCCTGTGGGACCCGGCAGCTCAGGGATAATGTAGAGGATGCCACATCTCCCTCAAAGACCTGAAAGCAGCAGTCACTGAGGAAGGATGAAAACCATGCCAGAGCAGCGCCCGACACTCCGATACTCTTGAGTCGGTGGGTCAAGATGGTATGATTGGCTGTGTCGAACTCAGCACTGAGGTCCAAAAGGATGATGGCAGCCACTCCTCTCTCATCCACCGGCTTTCTTGCCTCTTCTGTTACCATCAACAGTGCGGTTTCTGTCCCATGTTGGGGGCGGTAGCCTGTTTGTGAAGTATCAAGCAGATTGTTGGATTCTAAATGATTGACCAAAAGGTTGTTAATATGTTTTTCCAACAATTTGCTTAGCCAGGGCACAAGGGAAATTGTGCGGTAATTAGATAGATTAGATTGATCCAGACTTGGCTTCTTCAAGATCGCCCTAACCATCGCACATTTCCAGTGGGAAGGGACTGTGCTAGAACTAATAGAACAGTTCAAGACATTGAGGATTGTTGTGCCAACAGAGTCAATGATCGTAATAAGATGTTGAGGTGGGGCAGGGTCCAGTGGGGAGCCTGAGGACACCTTTGAAATTACCAGATCTAATGTGTTACTATCTAGAAGATGAAATTGTTCCATCAAAGAAACGGAGCCACCTATCTCAGTTTCTACTGGGTTAAGAGGATTATGGGGGAAAGCTGTATAGATGACTTGGATTTTCTGATGGAAAAAAGCCGCTAAGTTATTACAGCGTGTCAAAGCTCCTTCCCTCTGTATCGGCTTTTGAGGAGGGATAATGAGTGATTTTGCTATCCAAAAAATTTCTTTTGGAGAATTAGCAGCTGAGCTAATTTTAGTCTCATAGAAATGGGCTTGTGCAGTTTTAATCTTGGTTTTATACAGCCTAATAGCCTTCCTATAGTCATCCTTCCTATGTTGTAAGGGGGCCTGTCTCCAGCTTCGTTCTAGTTTTCGGCAGGATTGTCTCAACATTCTTAATTTGGGAGAGAACCATGGGGCAATATTTTTCCTGTTTTTAGTTGAAATGGGAGTTTTGGGGAGAATTATATCAAGGGATTCCTGTATCCAGCTATTAAAGCTGTTATTTGCCTCATTAATGGGGGTTCCCTTTAGGGGTTTTGAGGCCTCAAGAGCTTTCCTACCCCAAGACACAGTTTGACTATGGTCTGGCAGACCAGTCTTCGTGACCCAGAGTAGTGGGATTAAGTAGTGATCCTTCCAAGGAAGTGGGATAGGAGTCCCAGTACTCAAGTTATCTAGATTATTAAAAACTGGGCCTAAAAGATGTCCTTCATCATGTGTCGGGAGGAGGCCTATTTGATTAAGGTCAATCGCCTGGAGGCTTGATAGAAGATCACTAGCTGTAGAGTTAGATAAGTCATCTAGATGTATATTAAAGTCACCCAGCACTGTAAAATTCGCCGAAGCCAGAGCTGAGTTTGCAACCAGATCAATAAGCTTAGGAACAAATTGTTTTAGGGCTCCTGGGGGACGGTAGATCAGCAGACCAGTGAAAGTGCTGGTGGGCGTAAACTCTATCGAGAAGGCCATGCTTTCACAGCCCTCGAGCATAGATGGTGAGGATCGGCACCTGTATACATCCTTATAGATGATTGCTAGGCCTCCACCTCTGCCGGATATGCGGTCAGTTCTACTTATCTCATAGCCTGGAGGGAGAGCCTGAATAATATCTGGCTCATTCCCAGTCTGTAACCATGTTTCAGTTAAAAACAAAACATCTAGTTTATGTTCTTCTATCAATAGTGCAATTTCGGTGCGATGTTTTGGCAATGACCTACAGTTCAAGAGAGACATGTTTCGTAATCCAGTGACCGAAGGTTCCAAATCTTTGGGGGGCTATTGGCTTCAGGCGATGGTGGCCGTAACAACAATAAAAAGGGAGCTTTGCAGGATTAAAAATGTGGTGGCATTCCAAACTACCTGCTGGTCTCAATTCATGTAGGAGAGATGAGCTGTAGGTTAACAGATTTCCAGAGCAAGGGCCAGGGTTTCTGGCCCCTGGACCTGGCAGGGCGCGGAAGGGCACACACGGGCTTGCCTGTGGCGCGCGCGTCCGCTGCGCGCGTCCACTGCGCGCGTCCGCTGTGCGCGTCCGCTGCGCGTTAGTATCATTCTCCTAGAAGTAGTTTAGGACACCTGGAGAGCTGGAGCGTCAACCTGCCAAAAATGACCACCCACAATAGCCCAACCAGGAAGTGCCGGGCTCTACAATCTCCCTCCACTAAACCAGCACAACATCTGTGGTGGGCCGGGGAGTCAGCGAGCAGGGCAGCGAGGTATTTGCAAATTCCAGAATTAAGTTAAAAGCAGTTACATTTAGTGCATTAAAACAGCCAATCGCAATTCCAGATTCAGTTTTAAGGTTTTAGTTTGAGCGCTAGCGCAGCACAGCGGACGAAATGTCTACCTTCAATTCCAGCGCGTCGGCGCTCTTTGTGTGGCTTAAGTAATCCGGGACGCCTGGAGAGCTGGAGCGTCAACCTGCCAAAAATGGCCGCCCACAATAGCCCAACCAGGAAGTGCCGGGCTCTACAATCTCTCTATATGGCTGTGGAACTCCTCAGTGACATCCTTTATCCTTAAAATGTACAGCAGGGGGTACTTTATCCCAGATATTAACTTTGTTTGTAATATAGCGCTTCATACTGCACTGCTACCATTTCTCAGTGCTGTAAAATAACAGATTTTGCTATTACTCAATTTATGGAATCTAATTTAACAGCCTTTGGGGGGATGGAAAACTGAGTTGGCCTAGCTGGTATTCAAACTCATGACCTGCTGAGACGAGTTAGTTCTAGTAGTATTATTTGTAGTATGAGCAAAAAGTATGGAAACTTTGGGGCACATTAGGATGGCGGGCGGACTTTGCCCGCCCGCCATCCTCATGGGAAACGGGACCTTCCGCGGTCTGAGCGGTTGTCGCGCCATGCACATTATGATGCGCCTGCCATACTGGCGGGCTCATCATGCATTTTTAACATTGCGGCGGGCGGTGTTTACACCAGCACCCGCCCCCATGTTAAAAATGCATGTTATGCATTTGCATATACAAAGCGGCAGGCACCGCGCGGTGCCTGCCATATTGTGTATGCAAATGTAGGGGGTACCACAGGTACCCCCCATGTGCACCCCTCACCTCGCCTTCACCATGGGGCAAAGGGACCCCAAAGTAAATACCGCATACTTCTCCGTGGAAAAGCATCGGACCGCTCTCATCGTAATATGGTTGGCGGTGTCTCGCAGACACCGCCACCATAGAAAAGCACTTTTTCCGCCGAACGCGAAGTCGACCGGCAGAAATGCGACGGACGGACTTTCCATCTGCCGCGGACCCCCCAGCCATCCTAATGTGGCGGGGGTCATTTTGTTGAGGATGGCGGCGGATTGCCCCCGCCGGGTAGGCAGTAGCTACAGACGGCCTGGCGGGCGCAATCCGCCCGCCATCTTAATGGGCCCCTTTGTGAGGGAAAAACTTTGCAGTTTGTCACATCCCTGATGCATTCAGAGTAAAATAGAAAATGCCCTTTCCACTGCTGTATGATTAGATAATAAAAGAAAGACCTGATTGTGGTGCATTGGACTGAGCACACTCCAGGGCTCCACCACAGCAGCTGCTATATTAATGATCTCTACCCCCCTACAGAGACCCTATTTTGTGTTGACAGTGTTGTGACAATTCAGACACAATACAAAGGTGCTGTTGTAGCTCCCCGTGAAAATAAAAATTCCTGTCAGAGCTATTATGGAGGCCCATTGACTCACGGAGTTTGTGAGAAGGGACCACATTCAACTGCATTTGGGGTACCAGGGAATGAAAGTGTGGAGGCATGTCCCTACCATGCACAAACTTTGAAAAAGGGCTTCTGTGGTATGGGCTAGCAATGGTACATGTGTGTGAGGTATGGATGATGTAAGGGGATGTATGGCACCTGGGTGTATTGTGATTTGTGAAACACATTTAAAGGGAGGACTGGAAGAAGGTGGGCATCAAAGTTCCTCTTGCTTTGCTGTTTGGTGTTGTAACTAAGATAAAAGTTACACGGGAGATATCAAATCCACAAGTCCCACGTTCTTTACAGCATCTCATGTGAGCATCATCTGCCACATGCTCCAGCCTTCTTGATTGCTGTATGTGAAAATATCAACTACAAACATATTGTGTATCATAAAACATATATTCTGTCTATGATATCAGCATTCCGGTGCCAGACCTTCATGACAACCAAATAAATGTATTTAGGAAAACAATTCTTCATTAATATTTTTTTAGCTCTGGTGTTAAATATGACCTTTTGATTTTACTAAGTATATGTATATGTAATATACATACTTTCCAGGCTTTAATCCAGCCCTTTTCACTTGTTTGTCTGTTATTGTGTCATCCACATTTTGGACATCCCACCTCAGCCATTGGCCAAATTCACTGTAGATGACACTCTTTCACAAAGAGCACATTCACACACAAGGTAGTTCCCATTAATGTGAGGGACTGCTACGGTAATGTGTGCATTTTAAGACTAATAACAGTGTTTGCTTTTAGCCAATGTTTTTATTTTTGAGTTTCTGCAGGAGCCGAGCAGCGCCCCAAACAAAAATGTTTTTTCGAAAACCTTGACAATACAAAATAAGCATTGAAAAAGCCAGATGCTGTCAGCCAACTCCAGAACTATTGGCTCTGGCAGTGTTTAATTTATAGAGCTTCAGCTGCACTGCTGCCATTTCTAACTGTGGTTATAAAGTAAACCATTGCACAATGTATGCCAATCCCTTTGCATCTCTTGGAAAAATAGAAGGCTGCCTTGCTTGGATTCGAACTCATTAACTCCAAAACACTTAGGGGTTTATTCTCAAGAACGTGTGATAACTACTGCAAGAGTAGAGTAACGCAACTTTCATTATCGCAACCTATCGCGGGAAAACAACTCATTGATAATGAGGAATTCACAACACGGTGGTAGCAAGCAATAGTTTGCCAAAACCGCAGCCAATGCACGCGACACAACCACCTCGACGGAGATAAAAACACAAACCCCAACGTGAATAATATACGATGGCCAAAAGCACGATAAGAAAACAGTGACAACCAGTGCGAGTGAAGCAATACTCATGCGCAATGCAGGAAAAAGCACAAGAACAGCATACGGAAAATACCACAGAACAAAATTAATCAACAGCGGAGTACCACGGATGCACCCTGGTCAACTGCAGAGGACAACATGTACACCACAACATCTAAGCACCGTGGAAGAACAGAACCGACAGGCACACCGCATGAAAGAGACCAGTGGCAGACACATCAGAGCCGCAGGAGGGACACACCCACCATGCAGCATACCACATAAGCAGGAGTGCATCTTGACATTGACAACATCCCGGTACAAAGAGCAACCCCTCCACATTTGAACACAGGACACAACTGGTTCCCCAAATGTGCACAATCTGGCAAATCAAATATGTAATCACAGGGAAATGTAACATGACAATGTACAAGTACAACCTGTAACCTGCAAACATGTTTTATTCACACATGCAGTGCTGTTGAACACCTTCTACTGTCGCTTGTTTGCCTTGGACGGTCACAATGTGACGTGTCAATGATGATATTCCTACTGGCAATTCCTGCCGCTGCTGCAGTGGGATGTGGCCACCTGCCCCATCTCCACCATCATTGGCCGGTACCTCTGGAACTGGAATCCATGGGGCCCTGGTGTGAACACAGATGCTGTGCAACACACAACATGCAAAGATCAGCTTGCACACAATGTCCGGGCTGTACAGGAGCTTCCCACCTGTGCCGTCCATGCAACGGAAACGTGACTTCAACATGCCAAATGTGCGTTCAACGATGCCCCTGGTGCGTGGGCCGCATTGTACTGCCTCGGGGTGGGTGTGGCGGGTTTCGGAGGGGTGTCATCATCCAAGGGCAGAGTGCATATCCTTGATCACCTGTGACAGTGCAGGGAGAAAAGAGTCAATACTTGGTTCGGCAGGATGTGATGGCAGGTCCACCAATCCAGTGGCGCCTCTGCTGGCTGTGTGTGGGGTGAGTGTAAGCCAGCCCTCAGGGAGTAGCTGGTGCTGGCAACTACACCAACAGTCATCATGCAATGTCAGACTACAAGGGGGGATGATTCGACTCGCACAGTGCTAGTGGCAACGGATGCACTGCGGCCGACACTGGCCCACCGCCACGGGATGCTGAGCTAGGGGAGACTGGGGTACGGTCATGTGGGCAGAGCATTGCCTCAAATGTGTCATGGCTGCATTCCGATTCTCCACACGTTCAGCTGGTGTGTGGCTGTGGTGCCATGAAATGTATGTATTGGGTGCAGGGGTAGCCCAGGATGACCATGGGGTGGTGTGGTCGTGTCTGGTAGGTGGTCGTGTAGTTTGACATGTAGAATGTGGTTTGGTCACATGTGCATCCCCACAGTTGTGCTATATGCGTTGGAGGTTTTGGGATGTGCGGTGTGTTGATTTGGTACTTACCAACGAGAAGTCCCGTTCCATACATACCATCCTGGAAGCGCGGGTTGAAGATGGACTGTCGGAAGATGAAGGAATCATGCACACTTCCTGGGTAGTTGGCGACGACATTGGTGAAGAGTCCCCAGAGGTCCGCTGTTGCCTGCACATTGATGGAATGCATGTGCTTTCTGTTGTGGTAGTGGTGTGCAGTATCCGCAGGGGGCACAAGTGGGACATGTGTGCAGTCGATTGCCCCCAACAGGGCCGGGAATCTGGCTATGGAGTAGAAGTCTTGCTTTGTCTCCAGCTGTTCCTGCGCAGTGTTGGGGAAGTGAAGGTACTGGGGTATGAAGCTGAGGATGGCATCCACGACAGGTGTGATGAACTTTGATAGGGCTGGCTATGAGACTCCTCCGACTCTGGCAGTTGTTGGGTGGAAGGTATCAGAGGCCAACAGGTGCAGCACAGCCAGCAGCTTTGTCTGCGGAGGGATGTTGGTTCTCCGCTGTGTTGGGACCGTCAGCCTGTGGGTGATGTGGGTCATGATGCAGTGAATGGTTGTCCTTTTAAGCCTGTACTGGGAAATGACTTCTGCGGGCGTTATGTCTGAGAGAGTGGTGCATTTTCGGTAGGTCCGCTGTCTTAGTCTGCGATACCTCTGTGGTGGTCCGAGGGGGGTGGGTCTGGGTCCTGGGGGTGGTGGCAGTGGGTGTTGTGGCCCTAATAGGGTTCTTAGCTGCATCATCAGTACCTCCATGGCGTTCTTTGTTCTTCGGATATGACTGTGTGCGGGGCTCCGCTGCCTACTGCAGGTAGTCGTCCGTCTTTACACCTGATTGAGGCAGGTGTTAAATAACTGCGTCTACCGCTGTTTATCGCCTGTTTTTGGTTAACTTCGCGTATCTGTCAGATCGTTGTGAAAGTGATGTTGTTTTTTCGTGTGTTTCTGCACGGGAACGTCTACTCTGCATATCATTAGGGTTTGTTGGTGGTGTCCACCGTGGGGTTAAGTTTTGGGGCAGTTATCGCAGGAATACTGACGATGTTTGCTGTTTGCACCAGCTTGTGAATTAGGTGTTAATTCTATCTCCACTTTTGATGCGTTAAGGTGGAGATAAATCGGAGGTAATGCCTTGTGAATATGCCCCTTAATTCATCAGCAGCCAGTGTTCAGCTCACTGAGCTATCCAACTGACTAACTAGAGACCTATCTGCCCTTTGTCCACTCAGGGCTGCCACCCTCGTAATACTCTGTTACTCAATAGACTTGAAACAACTCAATAAGCACACCTTGGATGGGACATAACTGGCTGCCTGTTTTGATGCCCATTTAATAACTGAAAAAGTGTCTGCTAACCTATTTTCAAATGTTTTATATAGGCCTTTATATTATGTATCCAAGTGTTACAAACAACAGGGGATACCATTACCCAATTTAATGTTGCTCAATTTACAATTACGACCTTGCAGGGAAATGAGCATGTTACCTGCAGATCACCGTATGGTTCAGCAGCGAGCGTTGGTATCTCAGTTGTCTATAAGATATGGCTGGCACATAAATCAATGAATCAATCAGGTGTTTGTTAAGCGCGGCTACTCACCCATAAGGGTCGCATAGTGCTGGAGGGGGAGGGTGGGTGCAGGTTCCAGTCCATCAAGGAGGGGTCTGTCGAAGAGCAAGGTCTTGAGGTTTCTCGCAAATATGGAGAGCGATGTTGTCTGTCTGAGGTGAAGCAGAAGGTTGTACCAGGCTCTGGCCGCGAGGAAGGAGAAGGAGCGGCCTCCCGATCTGGTCTTTCTGGTGTGGGGGACCACGGTGTTGGAGAGCTGCGCTGATCATAGGGTCCTTTGGGGTGTGTGGAATTTGAGTCGGCTGTTCAGGTATGCTGGTCCGGTGTCGTGGAGGGCCGTATGTGCGTGGGTGAGCATCGATGGGGAGCCAGTGGAGTGTGCGCAGGAGCTGGGAGATGTGGCAGTGTCTTGGCAAGTTGAAGACCAGTCTTACTGCGGCATTCTGGATGTTTTGTAGCTTGTGGGTTAGGTTTTTGTTTATTCCTGTGTAGAGTGCGTTGCCGTAGTCAAGTCTGCTGATGACGAGGGCGTGAGTGATAGTCTTTCTGTGTTCAAGGGGGACCCATTTGAAGGTCTTACGTAAGAGCCAGAGGGTGTGGAAGCAGGAGGATGCGACTGAGTTTATTTGGCTGTCCATTTTGAGCTTGGAGTCCAGGATGAATCCAAGTTTGCGTGAGTGGTCCGTGGGGGTGGGCGGGATTCCGAGGGTGGGGGCCACCAGGTGTCGTTCCAGGCATCTGGGTTTGGGCCCATGATGAGTACTTCTGTTTTGTCATTGTTGAGTTGTAGGCAGCTGCTCTTCATCCATTTGGCGACAGCTTCCATGCCTTCTTGAAAGTTGTGGCTGGCGGTGTTGGGTTTGTTGGATAAGGAGTGGATGAGTTGGGTTGTTGCCTGCGTATGACACATAGGTTGAAGAACCGGGGTTTAACCCAGAGGCGTCAGGGGCATGCCTAAGATCTTCGAGTTCACCTATCTTGGTATACAGAGACACGGAATACTACTGGATGGCGTCAGAGACCAAGGTTATTAGCTGCAGCTAGTAACAGTGATCCTAGAAATACATCACGGTGTAAATTCTCAGGAGACTGCTCATTTTACTAAGGTGAGACGTCTCCTTTTATACCCAATATTCACATTATAAATGTACACCCACTGCACAAAATTCTAGCCAATAAGGTACATTTTCAAACAAAGTATCACATAACAAAAACTCAATTTACAGTATCCCAACCCAAAAGTTAATTATTAGGAATGTCCCAAATTCAATCTCCACAAGCCGGACAAACCTATATTTGAAAGCATAACCCATGTAATAAAGAAACATAAAAAAAGAAACAGTAACAGATGCTAAACAAGATAAGGCATGTGCAAGGAAACTAAAAGTTAACGATGTCCTGAACAATGATTGGCAATCTCAGACAATGATCGATCAGGGAAATTGGCAATGGAAGTCAGTTTCAGGTGAAGAGGTCAGTTTCTTACAGTTCATTTCAGAGTCAAAAAGAAACCTAGTTAATGTATACATGTACTAAGAAGGTCAGGCCACTTTATTCGCCAGGCTACCTTCATAGGCCATCGTGAGGGGAACACAAAATGGTGGCACAGAACAAAATGGAGTCAGACTCGAGAATTACAAAACCTCAAGGTGACGACCTGGCCATTATTTTCAGAGACTGCCAGTCATTTCAGAGGAATGTCCATGGTCCGTTCTTGTTTTTATAACAGATGGCGTTTGTCCCTAATTTTATAGTTTGACAGGGAGTGTGTCTCTGGCCTGAACAGCGCCATTGCCAGCCAGACTGGCCGTAGCGGATACCGGGTGTTTTCCCAGTGGGCCTCCAGGGTGGAAGCCAGTTTTGGACCCAGTGGGGCCATTTTTGTTACCTGCAATATCAACTCCCTGTGACGAAATCTGCTGTAGTGTTTTCCACCATCAACAACCAAGAAAAGAATGCCAATGCTGCTACTAATTTCCAAATAAATTAAGAAAAGATGTGCGGACCAGCCATCATTGCACCTTTAAGCTCATTTGTAGCTTTTAATTTTAATTTTTCATCATTCTCAATTTTTTCTTTTTCTCAAAAACAGTATATCAAAAATACAGTATACAAAATGACCACAATTACAGCAGAGCTACAGCAAGCCTTTCTTTGACCTTGAATGAGCGAGGGTCCCACGGGGCAATTGGACACCACCACTCTGCACTGTTGGTCCTCCCGCCGCAGCGTTCCACAGCGGCCGGCGAGGACTACCCGGCTTCCCAGCATCGGCGCATCGCCGCCACGTCACCTCGGTGCCCGGAGGCGCTTGAAATCGCGGTGCATCCCGGCAGAGCGGGTTGCTCTTACAGCAGAGCTACAGCAAGCCTTTCTTTGACCCTGAATGAGCGAGGGTCCCACGGGGCAATTGGACACCACCACTCTGCACTGTTGGTCCTCCCGCCGCAGCGTTCCACAGCGGCCGGCGAGGACTACATTACCCAGGCTTCCCGGCGCCCCAGCATCGGCGCATCGCTGCCACGTCACCTAGGCGCCCGGAGGCGCTTGAAATCACGGCGCATCCCGGCAGAGCGGGTTGCTCTTACAGCAGAGCTACAGCAAGCCTTTCTTTGACCCTGAATGAGCGAGGGTCCCACGGGGCAATTGGACACCACCACTCTGCACTGTTAGTCCTCCCGCCGCAGCGTTCCACAGCGGCCGGCGAGGACTACATTACCCAGGCTCCCCGGCACCCCAGCATCGGCGCATCGCCGCCACGTCACCTCGGCGCCCGGAGGCGCTTGAAATCGCGGCACATCCCCGCGACGCGGGAGCGTAGCCGGGCGAAGCCCGGGCAAAGGGCGGGCCGTCTGTGGCTGTCAGGGGCCGAAGGAGGCTGGGCTGGGCCCATCCTCTAACGTCGGCCCACGCTTTTACCTTGCCATCGAAATTGGAACTGTAAGTTGTCCATAGCCCTGTTTTACTCCCGTCAAAGGATAAACTGTAACTGTTTGAGTGTTGTGCCAATTCGCGTTTGTAATTTACCTACCATTACTACTCAGCTATACTAACATTGATTTGAGACACCAGTATGTCTTCAGACGCGATGAATTCCTCTTTACCTACCACAGTAGGGGTCACCATACTAGGCCCTTTAGACAAGTACTTTGCACGGGCAACGAGGGAAATAGGCAGAGAGATAGCGCTGGCTGAGAAACGAGCTGAGTGCCGCTTCTCTATCGAACTTCTCAAACATAAACCCTCAACCTTGGCCCAAAAAGAGGTATTAATTCCTCAACCATCTAACAACGCTCTACCTATGGGAGAGACAGATGCAGACTTATTTAATATCAACAACATACCCCTGATATTCCAGGAAGGCCCACCCACTATAAGTATTAATGAGTCAAACAACGCTATTGACACTAATGGATCATCATCTATATCCCATTGTTTAATTGACCTAAATTCTCCCATAGTGTTGGATCAAGCCTCTCAGTCCAATACAAGTCTCTCACTCCCTGTATCGAATTCATCCTTGGAGGAGGCTGTACAAATGGAGACACAATCATTGCAAATAGTCAGGTCCCCTAAAGAAAAGACACAGAAAAAGAGAGGCCAAGAAGTGTGTCATTCACCACCAAGGAAAAAAAGGAGGAATGTTGGGGTTAGAAAAAGGACTAAAAGCATAAACTCACTCTTACCAACAATGAACTCTTCAAATAAAACTTATACGGACCCAGAGAAAGATGCTTTAAGCAACCCACAAGTAAATATGAATATGTCCCCAGAAGTACTGACGTCTAAGGGGCTCCTCGAGGATATTGAACGTCTTTTCAAATCTTTAATGTTGCCACTCCTAGAAAGGGTTAAAAGGTTAGGGGAAAACATGGACCGTATTCTAGCAGCATATACGCCAAAGGAAACCCCGAAAGATAACATCTCAAAGGAAACCCGCCCTCCAAAAATACAACCAGCACAGAATACTTTGATCCCAAGACAGGATAATTCTAAAAAAACTTCCTCGCACAATAACAACAGCCCTAGATTAGTGGTCACACAAGCGCCACATAAAGGAAGGGTTAAGCCAGTTCCCTTGAAAGCCCTTGTTCTCACTGACCCCAGGTTCACAAATGTACCATCACAGAACTGGGTAAAAACAAAGAATAAGGGAAATGTTGACCTACCCCCAGAATCATCAAACTATGTTATTATTCTGACTGGTGTTCCTGTGGTATCAGAGGGTAGCATAGAATCATACACCAGTCTTAAAAATAAGGTCATACATTGGCTGCGGAATAATAGACCTCTCCCACCATATCTAAATGGGGATATAGTGTCTGTTAGACGGTGTGGTTGGGTAGGGGTGAGACCCAAAGATATAGAGGGGGATGTGATAATAATAAATTTTAGGGACCACAGAGTCGTCACTCACATCTGTGACTGGTTTTCGGGGAGAAAGGAGGGCAGTGTATCTCCTCGAAACTTGAGCTACTTCTACCCCGAAAACCCTGATGAGGTCCCGCACTGACCCCCCAAAAGGGGGTTGCCCCGATCCCCAGCAATTTTTTAATCGTAAACAACAGTCTAATTTTACGAGACACTACACGTATAATTCCCCATCCTTCTTTCCACCTCGACGACCAAATAGACCGGTTCTTCCCTTTGACTATGTCCACTATCCCACAAACCCGATTGAATATTGGAATATCCCGATACATAACCTCTTTGAACCCCTTTCAGGCTTGGACCTAAACGACTGACTCGGTATTTCAGTCTCTAAACCGGATAGCAATTTTGGGGGGAAAAAGAGGCTGTATCCGAGTGTTCCATATTTGGACAGATGCTTCCCAATACCAGGGCTAACATAACCAGAGCTAGGGAAGTTGGGATTAAGCAAAATAGTAAGCCAGGAAAGGATGCCCAGGTTAAGGGAAATGTAATCGATGGGGTTACGTGGAAGGACGACACGGTAAAGAAGATCCCGTGTAAAATAACCATAGGTAAAAATACACCCGAACCCAAAGATAAAAACACACATGAACGCCAAGTAAGTGTAGTGTCGTGGAATGTGTGTGGGCTTGCAAATAAGGTCCAACAAACAGCATGGGGGGAGTTTGTTAATAACATTGACATACTATGTGTCCAGGAAACCTGGGTATTAACTGAATTACACATAGACGGATTTAAGACTTTCCATGTCCCTGCTGTACCCTCTAGCCATGGCAGGCATAAAGGGGGGCTATGTGTGTACGTGTCCAATCGCTTAGACACTAGTACCAGCTTTGGAAGATCAACCTCACCTTACTTTCAGTTGGTCACCATTCCTCTAAATCCCATCGACGTGCTAGTAGTGGTTAACTTTTATAATAATATCAAGAACTCTGACTTTAGGGAAGAACTATTAAAATTGACAAAATAAATAAGGGAGTTAAAAGCAGTAAAAGGGAGAGATCTAATATGGGTCTGGGTAGGTGATTTCAACGTAAACCTATGTACTAGTGAAACATGCGGCTTCCAGGAATATTGGGAGGGGGACCATGTGGATAGTAGTCACTTCCAACATAATGATAAAGGGGAAATATTAAATGGCATTATGGCCAAGTTTGATCTTGGCTTTGCAAACAGGCTTTGCTCCCCCAAGGTTGAGTTCACTTCTACCTTTTTAGCGAGGGGACTTCACTCAACTATCGATTGTATCATCCTGCCGAACATGTTTGGCGGCCGGGTGGCCAATTATGAGACCCCCACTATCGGTTTGAGTGACCATTTACCGATAAAAATTCTTGTTAGTGCCCCAGGAACTAAAATCGCCACAATAACTGAGACCCTAGCATGGTCACAAAACCTGAGGGGGCGTGGCTTGGATGCCGAGGAGGTAGTCTGCGTGAGCATGGATCTCCGCGCCCGATCCCAGATATCATCCTGATTATCCACGCGCATTCCAGCGAAAATGGAAAAATCTGTGATTTAAAGGCGCCATGGGGGCAGCGGCGTTCAGTGTGGGCGACCTGGAGCTGTTCCTCGTCCTGAAAATCGACCTCTAGCAAATGCATCGGGTGTGATAGACATTGATCTAAGATGGCGCTCTGAGGCCTGGACGATTGTCGCAGTCGGCGGAGGTGGCTTGAGGCCCGGTTCTCCTGTTGATCCAGTACTAGCGGTGATTACCGGACCGGAGGGCCTCTCTCAACCCTGTCAGCAAGTACGGGTGGCCTTTCCTCGCTCTGGTGGCGAGTTGACGGGGACACGAGAACACAAGCAAATTCTCCGGGGAGGCCCCAAAATGGCGGCGGCTTTGTGACGACGACCCCGACTCTCCGCGCATAGATTGGCACCTCGAGACCCCGTTGTAGCAGTGGACTTCCGGGAATTGGCCCCACGGGTGAGGTCAGAGCAGTGTTCAGTGCCCTGCGGGTGTCTTAGATCCCTGCTCCTATCATTCGGGGGGCTGTCCAGTGGCGAGGTCCTGCAGTGCGGGCGACTGCGAGGAGATTAAAAGGGATCCTAGGAGCCAGTGCCTGCCGCAGCCTGGATGGTGAAACCAAAAGGGAAGGGGGACGGAGCGGCCGACTCGGAAACGTTGGATGGAGCGGACCGTGACCACCCTGCTCTCCAGCGCATGCAGGACCGTATACTAGAGGCCATCACGACCACAAAAGACGCCCTGCAGCAGGACATCGCCCAGGTGGCGACGGGTCTAGGCCTCCTGAAAGCGGACCACGACAAGCTTAAGGACAGAGTCAAGAATGTGGAGATATCTATTCAAGAATTGGCCCCGGATCACGCGGCGGTGAAGGCACAGATGGCGGGTGCTCTGGACAGGCTGAAAGTGCTGGAGAGGAGAGCCGAGGATGCGGAAAATAGGAGTAGGCGCAACAACGTTCGCCTGGTGGGCCTTCCAGGAAAAATTGAGGGCGATGACATGGTGGGCTACCTCGATAATTGGCTATGCACCGAAGTTGCGCCAGAAGGACTATCTCCTTTCTTTTCCTTGGAGCGGGCCCATAGGGTTCCGGCCCGACCACCGGCCCCGGGCCTACCGCCTCGCCCGGTGGTGATTAAGCTGCTTCACTACAAAGATCAAGACTGGCTACTACAGAGGGCGAGGGAAGCAGGACCTTTCCAAGTTGACAATAACAAAGTCACCCTGTTCCCGGATTACACTTTTGAGACCCAGAGACTCAGGGCCAATTTCCTGTCGCTCAAGCGTGAGCTCTGCGGGAAGGGCATCAAATAAACCCTTCTCTTTCCAGCGAAGCTGAGAGTAGTGGTGAACGATAAGTCGCTTTTCTTTACCACCTCGGCGGACGCTTGGGCCTGGTGGGACACGTACAAGGCTGGTACCCACGGGGCTAGAGCCAGGGCGGAGGAGGATCGAGAGAAACAGCCGATCAGGAAGTCACAACGTAATCGCAAAAATCGGCGGAGGACTGGGAAACCATCGGTGTCACAGACGGAGGCAGAGAGGAAGGCTGCCCTACAGGCGGTGGTGGACCTCTCTGGTACGGCGAGGAGCCAGTCCGGGAAGGGCACGGACTCGGAGGAGCAGGGCACGGGATCGGAGACGGAACTTTCGGAATTCGGAGGGGCCAAGGGCCCCGTCGTCACGCCTCAAGCGTCTGGGGAGATAGTCGAGGCCTGAGACGCTGGACTTGAGGGGCGGCCTGATGGTCGGACACTGGGGCGCTGTGCCCGTGTGCGCAGTTTTCCGATATATGGGACTTCTTGAGTTATTCATGGGGGGATCATGGGGCGGGATATGCGGGACTGCTTTGTTTTGACGAACTCCTTCGGCAGCGGTCCGCGCCCTACTGGCCCTTACGGTCATCGCAGTGGAGACTGCGAGTGTTAGTTCCTTTCTTTGAGGGGATATTTAGTTGTGACAGTTTGGATGGGTTCACTTCCATTTGTGGGGGGTCCTGTCCTGGGGGGGTGGGATCCGAGAGTAGTTGGGGATGCTCAGGTTGGGTTCGGAGGGCTGTGGGGTTCATTTGTTTGGAGAGGGAGGGGGGGTCAGTATTATGTTGGCATGAGCGCATGGTCGACGGATGTTATTGTTCTGTCTGTGGATGCAGGGGGGTATGGCTAATACGGGGGCTCTGAAATGTGTAACCTGGAATGTGCGGGGTCTCCACACCATGGTGCGTAGACACAAGGTCCATGCGTATCTGAAACGTAGCCGAGTGTATATAGCTTTTCTTCAAGAGACGCACCTCACCAAGCAGGAGGGAGTAGCGCTGCAGAGGAGGTGGAGGGGGCAGCTATTTAACACGACATATTCGGCCTTTGCGAGGGGGGCCTTGATTTGGATACGGGCTGGGGTTCCCTTCCAGGTCACTAAAAAAGTAGTGGATCCAGAGGGTAGATTTGTGGCTGTGGAGGGGAGACTTAGGGGCCGAATAGTGTCTCTTTGTAGTGTGTATGCTCCGATTGTAGATTTGCCCGCTTTCCTGACAGCACTTTCGGGCAAACTGGCGAGTTACTTGGCAGGGCCGATGGTTATGGGAGGGGATTTCAATTCGGTGGTGGATACTGTTTTGGATAGATCCCCTCCCCCGTTGCACTCTTCCCCGATACACAGAATAGCGAAACGAAGATTAGATTGGCAGGAGAGTTGGGACCTGGGAGATGCCTGGAGGACACTACACCCTACCACGAGAGATTACTCCTTCCATTCTACTTTACATGACCTGCATGTTAGGTTGGATGTGTTTCTGTGCTCTTCGCATGTGCTTTCAGCAGTGGGAAGCGCGGAGTATCTGGCCCGCACGTTGTCGGACCACAACCCTCTGTTGTTGTCCCTGAACTGGATGGTGGAATTCAATTGTGTCCCAACATGGCGGCTACAACCTGTTACCCTGGATGATCTGCTTTTTAGGGAGGCCTTGGGGGAGCGAGTGACATGCTATTTTGAAGAGAACAGTGGCTCCGCCTCCACTAGGGCTGTGGAGTGGGATGCTTTTAAGGTGGTGGTCAGGGGTCACTGTATTGGGAGCGTTGCAGGTGCTCGTAAGACTTTGTTAGATGACCTTGATAGAGCAGAGAGGCGGCTGAGGGAGAGGGAGAGAGAGCGCCGAAACCATCCTGAGCTCCAAGAGGGGGTTAGTGACGCCAGAGAAGCAATGGCGGTGGAGCTAGAACAGTTGCGTAGTTTCGACCACAAGGTCTATCTGACGAGAGCGCATGCGGAGGGCGATAAGGCGGGGACGATGCTGGCGTGGCTTGCCAATCCGATCAGGCGGGGTGCTCCAATCATGTCTGTTCAGTAGGAGGGGGGCGGGCTTTGCCACACCCAAGCCGGGATCCTGGATAGGTTCAGAGCGTATTATGAGGGTCTGTATGAGAGCGGGCTGACGGGCGGGACGGAGGAATTGGACACCTTCCTTGGAGGGTTGCAGCTACCACAGCTAGAGCAATCGGAGACAGAGGAGCTGGGTCGGCCTATAACGGTCGGAGAGATTGGGTGTGCAGTGAAACAGATGGCCAGGAATAAAACCCCAGGGCTTGACGGTCTGCCGATCGAGTTCTATAGCAAATATTTGGAGTACTTGGCCCCGCGACTGCAACTGGCTTACAACGAGGCGCAGTCGCGAGGTAGACTCCCGCGGTCAATGTGTGAGGCCCTTATGATCCCGTTGTTGAAACCTGGTAGAGTGAGTGACGTCCTCTCATCTTACCGTCCATTATCTATGCTCACGACGGATTACAAGATACTGAGCAAAATCCTGGCGAATAGATTGTTGACTCACATGACAGGCTTGATCCATAAAGATCAGTGCGGCTTCATCCCAACGCGGAACACCACCCACAATATCCGTAGGTTGACGAGGCTGCTGGGAGCTCGGTTGCCGGAGGGAGCTACTCCTTTCGTGCTCTCCATAGATATCGAGAAAGCCTTCGATAGCCTTGAATGGGAATATCTATACGAAGTGATGAGGCATTTCGGACTAGGGGAGGGCTATATCAACTGGACTAAAGTCCTATATACTGAAGCCACGGCTAGAGTTAGAGTGGGTTCACTGATTTCGAGTCAGTATCCGGTGTGACGCGGCACTAGGCAGGGGTGCTCCCTTTCCCCCCTTTTGTTCGCGTTGGCAATGGAGCCTTTTGCAGCGGAAGCCAGGTCCGGCCGCTATTATAAGGGGTTGGTCTACAGGGCCAGGCCGCATGTCATCTCGTTGTATGCGGACGACTTGTTGATGTTTTTGGCCGATGCGGAGGGGGAATTGCTGGGTGCGAGACGTTTGCTGGAATTATTCGGGCGGATGTCGGCCTGAAGGTCAATTGGACCAAGTCTTGCCTGTACCCGCTGAGACGGGGACAGCCATGCCCCCTCACGGCACAAGAACTCCGGTGGGAGCCTCATTGCCTGCACTACCTGGGCATCTATGTATACCACACCCCAGCAGATATGTTGGATGCTAACATCACTCTGTGCATTAATGCCTTGAAAGGGTGTATGGATTTCTGGGCTACTCTCCCACTCTCATTGGCGGGTCGGGTCTCCTTGCTTAAGATGGTGGCACTACCTAGGCTATTATATTATTTTAGAACTCTCCCGATATGGGTAACCGGCTCAGTCTTTCGACGCCTGAGATTGCTGATCATAGCATTTCTATGGGCCACGGGTCGGCGGCGAATAGCGCTAGATACCCTCTTGCGACCCAAAGATGAGGGAGGCATGGCGGTGCCTGATTTTGAGTGCTATTACCTAGCGGCACAGCTGCAGACCTTCACACAGGAGGTCGCGAGGGTGTATCGAGGCCCGAAGCACACTAGAGATGAGGGCACTCCGCGGCATGTGCTTGCATATATCACGCTACATCAGAAGTTATTGCTCAGGAATTTAACAGTGGAAGAGCAGACGTTCCGACTTTGCTGGAACCGGGCGCGCAAACGGGCGGGAATCCGCCGCATGTATGCTCCGGAGATCCCGTTGGGAATGATCACAGCCCTGCCTCATGGTGGGGACTGGTCGAGACTGCTGGGTTGGGAAGAGGCTGGGGTCCAGATGCTGGGTGATTTGTATGAAGACGGTGCTTTGCTTCCGTTCCAAGAGCTACAGGAACGTTTCGACCTTCCACGAGGTGACTATCTCCTACACGCGGCGGTAACGGGAGCCATGCAAGACCACTGGGGAGAGGGACTGCAGGAACCCGCGACCTCCATGGCGTGCCAATACGCGATGATGGCGGCGGGAACTTTTAAGGCGGTGACCTGTTTGTATTCCAAAATGTTGCGGGAGGCCCTGCAGCCGCTCACAACTCTAAAAGCTAAGTGGGAACTGGACCTCCAGATGGAGATTCCTGACGCCACTTGGGGCCAACTAGTACGGAGGGCGCGGAAGAACACGAGAAACACTAGATTCCAACTCATACATTTTTATGTTATTCATAGGGCATACCTCACGCCAGGGAAACTACAGCAGTACTTTGGAGTGAAACAAGCGGCCTGCCCTAGGTGTGGTACACTGGGGGCGGATTTGGGACACATGCTTTGGGATTGCCCTACACTGGGGGAATACTGGCAGGAGGTCGGGAGGGCTTTAAACAACGCCACGGATAGGGAGATACAATACACTAAAGCAGTGGGGGTGCTGCACTGGTTTCCACACACATCTAAAAATAAGACGACCAGCAGATTCATAGACATGGGGCTGATATTGGCGAAGAGGGAAATAACCAGGAATTGGAAATCGAAAGTGGGGCCCACATACAAACGCTGGTATGGTGAATGTCTGAGTTGGGCAGCCTGTGAAAGCACTTTACGATACCAGATGGCTAGGAGGACTGCTGATGAGAAAGCCATGGAGAGGGCAACAGCATGGGAAATGATGGTGCAGGCGCTCCGGGATGATAATGAGGAGGAGGAAGGAGAGGGTGCGGACTCTGAAGCGGACGACCCCATTAGCGCACCAGGAGCACACCTTTAGCGAATGTTTAACTCCTCCTTGCACACACCAGACCTTACTCTAGGATTCTACTATAGTGCTGCCACGGGGGGGGGGCCGGTGTTGGGGAGTTTGGGGAGTTTGGGGGGGGGGGGTGGTTGATAGGGGGTGGGGGAGGGGCGAAAACTTAAAAGTAGTCCGCGTCTTCCTGTGTACTCGAAATGGACATTCGACAATGAAGCAGAGAATGGACTCACTGTACTCGTTGCTTGGTATTCTACCTGGAGGCTCGAGTAGCATGTTACGGGAGGCGGAATGATTATGTGCTATACTGCTGTATTGCTATGCTATTCACCAATGTGTAGTCTGTGCAATTATTTTGGTACTGCAATAAAAACGATGTTAACAAAAAAAAAAAAAATGGTCTCAAAACCTGGCTGTAGCACGGCAAAATGGCATCGCCCTAAAATGGAGCATGGTAGATCCAGTAAAAATTCTTCAGAAAATTGTGGAAGGTGCCCTTGCCTCAATCTTAGTATGCTTAGAGAAAAAGTCCACAAACGATGAAATCTTGGAGGCATTTAGTAATATCACTAGTATTATACAGGGTGTCTTAACCAGGACTCGCTCTAAAAAAAGTAATAGCCCCAAGGGCTGGTTTGACACCCAATGCACCAAGACACATAAGGCCCTCAAATTGGCTTTAAGCGAAACAACAAGGGACCATGTTGTAATCAGGTCACTTAGAAAGGCATACAATTTAGCTAGGCACCAACGAAAGAAAGCAATTAAAGAAAAAGCATGGCAAGACCTACTGAAAGCTGCAGAGAGCAGAGATGCAAAACTATTTTGGCAGGTACTTAACTTACCGTTCCTTAATAACAAAGTGGCAGCTAGGATGGAGATAGCCATTAATGAAAAATCGTGGGTGGAATTTTTCTCGAATGTATACTGTAATACCCAAGAGGAACCTCAATTAGTGAGTAACTATTGTCCCATCCCAATCAAGTTCAACCTAGAAGAAGTACTAATGGCTATAAACTCCACCCAGAATAACAAAGCCCCGGGACCAGATGGGATCCCTAGTGATCTCTATAAGATGAACACTGACTTATGGGCACCAGTCTGTTTGCGGGTTTTGGAAGCTTGCTGCTCAAAAGGTTTCATTAAAACATGGGCAGAATCAGTAATAATCCCAATATATAAAAAGGGTGACAGGGAAAGGCCATCAAATTACAGACCCATATCTCTCCTAGATTCACTAATGAAAATTGCAGGGAGAGTGGTTTTGACAAAACTACAGTCATGGGCAGAAGAAAATGACATTTTAACACCGGTACAATATGGGTTTCGGGCAGGGATGGGTACGGTCGAACAGGTTTTAAATTTTGTTTTGTTACAAGGGAAGTATACCAGAGCAAAAGAGGGTCGTTTTTATGCAATTTTCGTCGATCTCTCCTCTGCGTTTGATTGCGTAATACATACTAAGCTCTGGGAAACACTAGAGGAGATGAACGTGGACCCTGCCATTGTTCTCTTTTTGAGACCACTATATTCAAATGCTACTGCCAAAGTAAGGTTTGGTTTGGGGGGGGAATGCACCGGGTCTTTCCGCATACAGAAGGGGGTGAGACAAGGCTGCGTACTGGCCCCATTCCTTTTCTCATTATATACCAACAGCTTAGAGAAGGAATTGGGAGCCAGTAATATTGATTCACCGAAGTTTGGAAGCAGGCAGATTTTCTCCCTTTTGTATGCGGACGACGCCGTGTTAATGTCTAGAACGAAGGTTGGTGCCCAAAAGGCCCTAATCAAATATGTAGAATACATGGAGGCAAGGGGCCTTAAACTTAATGCCAAAAAGTCCTTCGTGATGTGCTGTGGTAAAAGTGTACCCAGATGTAATCAATTTAATGTAGCAGGACTCAAAGTACAAGCTACTAAAACATTTCCATATCTGAGGGTTACAATCGAGGCATCCGGGGCTTGGGCCCTGAGGTGAAAAATAGAACCCTAGCCTTCAAGCGATCGATTGCTGCCATAAAGCACTTTGCAAGCAAACTGGGCAAAAAACAACCTGAAATTATGCTCAACATATACATGGCAAAATGCAGAAGTATCGCCGTGTATGGAGCAGGGATATGGGGGTACCAGGATGTAACATCGCTCCAAATTGTAGAAAATAACTTTTTAAGATACCTTCTGTCCCTCCCGAAGAGCATATCGGTCTACAATTGCCACGCGGAATTAGGAATGGAACATTTGACAGACCTGATTAGAACCCAGCCAATTCTGCTCTGGCGTAGAGTATGGGCGACACCAGAATTGGGCCTAAATCGAGGAATAATCAGCGACGTTATGGCCCTCGACAACGCAAAACGTATTTAATGGCTTGAGTACGTCAGGAGAGTCCTAACGGACATTGACAGGCCAGAATGGTTTAACAACCCCGAACTAATTGGGGAAATCCCGAAGAAAACTCTGAAAAAACTATGTATGGAGCATTTTAACATACTACGGTTTGGAAGTGAAGTCAGCAAAAAATCTGTGCTCGATCATCAGCCGTTGTTGACTACCCACAAAATACAACTATATCTAAACCATGTGACTTTGGGATTCGAACGTTTTGTCCTGACCAGATTTAGGTTCAATATTTTTCACCATTTAGTCTCATTCCCAGCTAAAAACGACTGGAACAGAACTCTGGCTGTCTGCCCATGTGACAATGTATCCTCCCAGACCACCTTCCACCTGGTCCTGTTCTGTAATCTGTATAATAAAGAACGCTCCAGATGGATAAAACAATACCTGAGAGGTGGGGCCTGGCGGCAGTGTAGGCCAGTGTATCTGAATTTGCAACAATTGGGAAACCCTTTATGCATAATGACCATGACAATGTTTTTAAAAAGTGTTTTAAAATGACAGAACTTACTATGAACTACTAACTATTCGATTGAATCACTCCAATTGATTTAATACTCTTTTAACTCAAATACTATGTATGCTTGTATAGATATATTTTTGTATGAATTGCTTTTATGATTTTTAATATGTGAAAACCGAATAAAGCGTTGAAATTGAATTGACCACAATTATTATGCAGAAATTCAAGAAAACCAAATACAACACTTTGTCCAAAACGATCACACCAATCTCACCTTTTCATTCATTCAGCTTTCATCCTTCCAACTTGATCACAATTGTTCACCATGCATTCACATACACAAAGACCAAAACATAATGCTGGAACCAATCTTTTAGTACTAAAGAATAGTGCAATTGTTGTAAATTTTCCTTTTAGTAATCAAAATTGTTTCCAGAGAAAATCATGGCTATATACACATTATTTACAACAAGCAATATGTTTGGTGTTTTCCACGCGCAAGGCCCCACCCATTCCCCCGCACCACCACCCGTGGCCAGTCTGACTCAGTTGCCAGTGCCGGTTTGCGTTCCTCCCAGTCTGGCCCTGGCCACTGCCTGCTTGTTTGTTTTTGCTCATTTAATTGAGGTTTCAGATGAAGATTGCTTTCACCTGTTGAGCTGTTTAGCGCGTCATAGATTCTGAGAATCAGCTCACTGTGATGCACGTGCCACAGTCACGTCACGCCCCCAGGGATGGCAGCACAAGCTGCACCTGCTTTTAGTGTGCACGTGCATGTACTGCTGCCCATCTGCTATAAATGCACGTAATGACTTTTCTAATAAATCTGGGTTTCTTCTCTGAAAATATCATGCTTGCACTCTAGAGCTGCACAGCTTGTATCCTGCAAGCAGGGCTGGAAATGAATGAGTAAAGAATGCAGAGACTGACAGTCAGTTTTGAACTTTGCTTTTTTTTAAACTTTGCATACACGGACAGGTAGCATTTTAATATAGTTTATGACGGCAATGCACCTGCTGTAGAGAACGTCCTGTACTCCAAACATTCCATGGTACAATAGCAATAAATTAGCTCGGTTCGATAATGCGCTGGCTGGGGTGGTTTGTATTCACTGCACAGAACGGCCACAGGTTTGACTCATCAAGCATAGAGGGTCAATGTGCCTACTACAAAGCACAGCACATAATATGCAGGTCGCACATTTACCCCCAAGGACGAATGTGACAGCAAGTCTGTACTGGCATGCTCGTTTATAGACAGTCTGCGTTTTAAAATATCCTATGAGGGTAATGCATGCACTGGAGAGACCCTTGTATATCCCTATTGTTTCAGGGTTCAATCACAGTGTGGCAACTCTTCTGGCCAGTGCAGTTGCTGGAGTATTGAAAGTGCATGCCAAGTGTAGTCACAGGTTTGACTCATTAAGCATAGGGGGGTCAATGTGCCTACAACAAATCACAGAGGATGACAGATAGCAAATATGTATTTTATGTAAATAGCTCAGTGGGTTACTGCTTTAGTTGCATATCCCTGTGCTTCTGTAGGGGTTGATTTGTGTGGAGTTGGCCTCAGCCAGTAATTACCAGATGTAATGAAGTCTGTGGCCAACGTTAAATATCAGCAGGTGAAACCTGGCAGAATTTAAAAGGAGAAAAAAGTGCAGGATGTTTTGTGACACACAGATTCTGCTGAGCAATAGTACTATTTAAGGATGAGTAGAGTACCCCTGAGCTTCTAGCTTTCTTCAGTATATTGAAGAATAATTTGAAGCACTGGAAAATCAGTTCCTTGGTTTACTAATGTAGAATTACCTTACTTTCCTGACGTCCTATTTAAGCACAAGCATGCAGAGTGATGTTGTAAAGTTTTGGAGAGTTGTATAAGCTGTTTGGAAAAGTGGTTTGATTTACTTGGCGTCATTTACCATCAATAGTGGTAGATTGGCAACTGCCCCTTAAGCTGGCTGTCAAATTTTGCTTTGAGTGCGTATGTCTGCCAGTTTTTTAATCTTTAAAGAAGCCCAGTTACACAAGAATGTTTGCTTGGTGCTATGTATTTTACAAACCAAACATAAACCTATTTGACTTGTATCTTTTAACCCCTTGCGTGTGCGCGTCGGCCAACGGCCGTCGTGAGTACTACCTCGGTAGTGCTGCGCACGTCCGTTGGCTGACGCGGCCCCGTCCACTCAATAGAACTCCCGCACTGCGGCGGACTTTGCGCCGCGGTTAAGGAGTTAAAAAAAAATCTTTATTGGCTGTAGTCCACAGTTGTTGAAGTGTATAAATATATAGATTAGAAACATTCATTACAAAATATTGCCATATTGAGGCCTGGGCAGTGATCTCTGCTCCTTTTGAGGAGTTTGCAAAGTTTTCCTTACTCCGCAGGGCACACAGTTCTGAAAAACTCTGCTCCGAGAAACAGAGGGGAGTTTTTTCCTCGCTCGCCAACATTACGTTGGCGAGTGAGGAAAATCCAAGGCTAGACCACCTCCCATTGCGATTTCTTAACACGGGCAGTTACTGTTCGCATTGAGGAAGCTGCTGTTAAAGTAGAAAATCGACTCAAGTGGCAGAAAGAAGCAGTGCCCTCTTGAGCTGAGCATGGCGCAATTTGTGCTGAATTTGCAGTGCGGGACAAACACTAGCGCTAAAAATCAGAGTTAACGGCATGACCTGATGCACTCTGCCGTTTGCGGAACTCTGTGTAGCGCTGCAGAGTTTTGGGTCACAGAGCTCTGCGAACTACTCCCAGTCCTAGTCATATTGCGTCAGGTGCCAAGTACCATTGCCTGGCCTTTTCTTATAATACTTACCCACAAACTGTATCAACCCCCTGAACGTCCCCATCAACCAAACCTGAGGCACCAGGCAGTAAACCAGCTAAAGAAAAAGCAGAGGTTTCTTGACAGGGTTCTCTATGAGTGAGAGCTGGGGTGGGGGGTTTAGGCTTGACCACTGCATTACAGGTGCACACGAATATTGTCTCTCCACATTTCACAGCTAGGCAATGAGTTGAAAGTGGGGAGAATTTTCAGACCCTCACTGAGAGACCTGACACTGAGTCCTACAAAACAGAGCTTCCAACAAAGAAGGGGGTTTGCAAGTAGGACGCTAGGGACACATGTACTGTGAGTGCAGGTTAATGTACCACCTCCAGTGGAGGAAGCTGGGGCTCAGGGGGCTTATTATCATTTTTACATGCCTTTGCTCAATTGATTCTTCTAATCGATGAATTTCCCCATCTCTGTAAGTTCTTCTTTATGAAGTGAATGAGTCTCAGCTGAGGGCCAGGGTGCGAATGGATTGTACCATTTGGCAATGGTTGGAGGTGTCGTACCTTTCCATGTTATGGTGATGTTGCGTCTCCCTAACAGCAAGTCATCAAACCTCGCTACTGCCTTGTCGGTCTATTAAAAGCTCCCTATAAATGGACTTCAGCTGACAGTAAAATGGGTATCCCAGGACTACCTGAGATATTTTGACCTGTACTACTGTCGGTCCATTTACTTACTTTTATATATATACGCATATGCTTGATTCCCGCGAATAAGTCCTTGAAACAGGACATTTCTCATAATTTTTTTCATTGCATTTTGACCCATTGCCCTGAATGTTTACAGTCACTGCCCAGAATTTGCTTCCCCGTCAGATGGTCACCCTACTACCACAATCCGCCAATTTCCCGACAAAGAGCGACAAGAAATTAACTTTGTGTCTGGCTGAACCGAGGTAAGTGCTGCCCTATAAAGTGAACTTAGCATCAGCGGCAGCTCTGGGCGCTGGCCGGCGTGCCTTGCTTACACCTCAAAAAATCTCCCCAAAAACGGAGCTGTTAAAAAGTTATTTATAAATCCGACCTGTCAGTCGAAGAGTTCCTTGGCCAGCGCCGTGAAACCAGAGGACACAATGAAGGCACTTCATGCGGCCGCCACGGTGCTGCTCCACGGCTCAGCATCCGTCTGCGGCCCTAAATATATCTGGAAATGTATGATTTCAGACGGAAGGTTTTGGGAGCCGACTCTGCCAAGGTGGCTGTCAAGTGGCAAGCCCGGTAGGCCACTCTGTGTTTAAATAAATATGGGCGAGTATAAATATTATGCATGTGCCCTGACACTCCGGCTTGGGCGGACACTTGCAAAGCTGCTGCGCCAGGACAAACAAGAGCCCTTTCATGCGCGCGCAAAATGCCAGATTAAAGGTTACAGCGCAGGTTAGTTGGCCCGCTGCAAATGAGCTCTTAGAAGCAATTACCATTCTAGCGGTGTCCATGTTTCCTGGCTTTAGCTATAACACCAAACGCGTCTTGCACCTGTGGGTGGCTGAAAAGGCCCCGCTGACACCTCTGCTACATCTGAATGAGTGAACTCTTATAGCGTCGGGTACACTGCCTCTGGGCGCTTGAGTGCATGGATTCGGTATGCGTAGATTGGAGTGAGTGTGGGTACACGGACCTGAGCTCTCCTTGCCCAACGTGAGAGGTTTAGGTTGGACAGGAAAGTTACAGGACAGGTTAGATTCCATATGCAGCAATCAATCCGTGCTCAGTGCCCATGGCAGCTCCTGTATGTATGTATGTATGTATGTATAGGCATTTATATAGCGCACTACTTACCCGGAGGGTCCCAAGGCGCTTCGACCGCTGCGAAACCCTTCCTGGCTTCCCTGAGAGATGGTCCCTTAATGGGTATCTCCAGGGTGAGACCAGGCATCCCCGGCGGTCTGGTGGGGCCGTTAGTGAAGATGAGGCAAGCTAGTGCCCAGAGTTGCCGAGTGTGATCGCTGATCAGAGTGGGCACCGAGGCGAGAGAATTATCGAGTCCGCTGACCCTGGTCCAGAAACCTGCCGCGCCGGGAATCGAACCCTGGTCCCGGGCCGTCCTCTGCTCTCGGGTCTGCCGCCTCTAACCAGTGAGCCACACTACTTCACACTACTCCTGACAACTTTAATGGTGCCATTCATGGCAAAGCAGGTCCCTGCCCACTGGTGCCTGGGCACTGAGTGGCAGATTTACAAGCCCCTTGTGCCACTTTTGCGCCACTTTTCCAATGTTAAAAATTACGCAAAAGGGGCGCAATGGCCTTTTAAATAAGCCCCTGAATGTTTAGCAATCCTTTCATTTAGTTAGAACAAAGTTTAACAAAGCTGAAATCTTCTCTATGGCGTTACAAACCCACTGAGCCATCAGGGCATTCCGCTCCCTTTTACAATACAACCGGAAGTCACTGTTGTCAAATGGTCCCAGTGGCAAACTCAATCAGGCCTCATTCACATTTTTACTCTATCTGGCCTCAATTCTGCTACTTCACCTTTTCTGTATTTAGGCTGAAAGCCGTTTTAACAAAGGGACCCGAAAGCGCTGCTGGAGTATGTGCCCATTTTTGATCGTCTGGACCCCTCTCCTATTACAGAAGTGGCTTTGGGCGCTAATCCGGCCAGTTCTGTTATACACCTTGTGTACCTGCACAGTGCCATTCAGGAGCACTACGGCTTTAGAAAGAAAAGCGTTTGCACTTCTCTGGCAGCGTCCTTGTTCCAGTCAGCATCCAGTTAATTTACCTGGAGGCACATGGGGGCATATTAGCAAAAACCACGTTAAAATTATCGCCGTTTTAGCGTCAGGAAACTGCTGCTAAAACGGCGATAATGGGCTTGCTAATATGCGTTATAGGATTTCAATAGAAGCCCAGGTTAGATGTGCAGGACATCTAACCTGGGCTTCTATTGGAATTCTATAACGCATGTTAGCATGCCCATTGTCGCCGTTTTAGCAGCAGTTTCCTGCCGCCAAAGCAGCGATAATTTTAACGAGGTTCTTGCTAATATGCCCCTCGGACTATCATAGACATCATTTATAAAAAAAAAAATTGCCCGTTTGTGCGTGAGCAAAATAGTTTCCCCATGGTCTTTTTCAACATGTTCTTCTGAATGAATTTTAGGGCACAACCTCTCTCTCCCTAAAGGGGATAGGGGTGTTTTGCAGTTTCGCTTAGCCTTTCATAGGATGGGGTGGTTTCCTAGACACAGCCTTTCATAGGATGGGGTGGTTTCCTAGACACAGCCTTTCACAGGATGGGGTGTTTCTTTTAGATGTAGGCTTTCATAGGATGGGGTGTTTCTTTTAGATGTTGGCTTTCATAGGATGGGGTGTTTTTCTCGACACAGTCTTTCACACAACTTGGTGTTTTCCTAGACCTAGCTTTTCATAGGATACAGTACTTTCACGACACAGACTTTCATAGGATGGGGCGTTTTCCTAGATATGGACTTTCGTAAGATGGGGTGTTTTCCTAGATGTAGTCTTTCACAGGATGGGGTGTTTCCTTAGGCATAACCTTTCACAGGATGGGGTGTTTCCCTAGGCATAGCCTTTCATAGGATGGGGTGTTTCTTGGACACAGATAGCCTTTGACGAGATAAAGTGTTGTCCTAGTCATAATGTTTAATAGGATGGGGTGCTTTCCGAAATATAGCCCTTCATACAATCGAGTGTTTCATTGACACAGACTTTCATAGTATGGGTGCCTTCCATGACTCAACGTTTCGTAGGATTGGATGTTTTCCTGAACACAATCTTTAACAGAATAGAGCGTTTTCCTAGACATAAGCTTTCATAGGATGGGGTCTTTTCCTCGACATAGTCTTTCATAGGATGGGCTGTTTACCTGCATTGTCTTTTATATGTTGTGGTGTTTTCTTGACACAGATTTTCATAGGATGGGATGTTATCCTGGACACAGCCTTTGACAGAATAGGGGTATTTCCTAGTCATACACTTTCATAAGATGGTGTGTTTTCATAGACACAGTCATTCAAATAAAGGGGTGTTTTCTTGACACCAACTTTCATTGGATGGGGTGTTTTCCTATACACAGCTTTTCATATGATGGGGTGACACTGACTTTAATAGAATGGTATTGGTAGGGGTAATAGGCATAGCCTTTTTGATAGCATGGGGTGTTTTCTTGACACAGGCTTTCATAACCAGAAGAGGTGTGGTGCAGCAACAAGAGCGGCTGGCTCCAGAGCGCGGGACTCACGGTTCGAACCTGGGCACTGGCGGCAGCTCAGCTCAGCTCAGCACCACGTGACTCTGGGCAATAGCTCACTTAATCTCACCAACGGCACTCAGCGCTTTAAAACCTTAAGGGGTAATATGTTCGCGCTTTATGTATGGATTTATTAAGGCATGCGTTGTTTCCTTGACACAGACTTTCATAGGATGGGGTGTGAAGGAAGTGACCCGATTAGGGCCACCCGGGTCACTTGCGACCACCTCTCAGCCTTCCTCACAAATGAAGAGTCGGTCAGACAGTAGAGAATACAAACCAAAGATATTTATCAGAAGTACACTAGAGTGGAGTCGGGTCTGACCAGCCTCCTGAGATTGCTGGAGTGGGACTGACTTCTGCCAACATGGTAACACATAATGCACATCTTCAGAACCACTAAAGACACATCCAGACAGGAAATTTCCAGTTGCGAGCTGGTGAACAAATTAGATACAGAAGGAAGAGTTGCAATCCTGAGACCAGGTACATGCTATCTCAGCGTAGGGTACTCTGCCTGCGCCCGCCGCTCTAAAGGTAGGAGCCGCCTATCTAGTGAAAAAGTGGGTGATGACAAAGAAAAACAAAAAAATACAAACAAAATATTGTAGCTGCTTTCTGCTGAGGCAGACAGAGTGAGACAGAAGTTAATTTCGATCAGGGTTCAACATGGCTCAAAATGGCGACTGAATACAAAATGGTGCAGCGAATGCTAACTTAAGTCGTACAATACATAGAGAACTCGGCTAAAAGTATTTTTTATTTCCAACAAGTGTTTTCCTAGTCATAGCCTTTCATAGGTTGGGGTGTTTCGTTGACACAGACTTGCACAGGATGGGGTGTTTTTTAGGATACTGTTTTTTCCCAGCTTCTCCCAGGATATCTGATTTTCCTCAGGCAAGCTTTCTTCGAACCCCTACCGAGATTCTGCCATGGAGATAAGAATGTTTCTTGGGATGCTGTCTCTCTCAGCCTCTCGAAGGGTAAGAGTGTTTTCCCAGACACAGACTGTCTGAAGATTGTTTGTCTACACACAGTTTCTCCCATGCTCTGACAGACTAGAATGGATTTTGGGGGCACAAGTTCTCTCCAGGGGTGGGTTCTGAGGCTTTTTTTTTCTCAGCCTCAACTAGAATGAATGAATTTTCTGGGACACATTTTCTCCTAGTTCCTTATTCAGAGTATATCCCTTGAAACAGCTTTCCGCACTCTCTGCTAACTCCGAAGTATTTCAATGGGTAAAGTTTCGCTCTCCTGGTGTAAAGGTGGGTGTGTTTTTGTAGATGCAATATTGAGCAGCCCTTGCTAGAAAAGCGTGTTTTCTTGACCCGGGTACCATGAAACCTTGCTGGAATAAGAATTTTGTCCTAGGTACATTGTCTTCAAGCCTTGGTCAGAATAGGGCTTTTGTACTAGATATACTTTCTACCATCTCCCCCTGGTTTGTGCATATGCTTCTGGGCACAGTTCTTTGCTGTGTCTGCAGGTGTAGATGTTTCCAACCTTCACTAGAAGTGGGTCATTTCCTGGATGCTGTCACCCTTGCTTCTAATAGTGATGTTTGGTTTTCCTTCACGTATTGTGACAGGTAAGCAGTTTTCGTAAACATGTTTTATTTCCAGCACACAGTGGGCCAGACTTTAAACAAATCACAGATCTCCTCAGAGATTTACAACTATCCAATGATTCACAGTCCTGGCAGATACACGCAAGGAAATATGTACAATGTTCAGGTCTTTCCTTCCGAACACCTACTTCCCCCAACCCTATGTCTATGAATTTCGATTGTGGAAACGCCACATGCAAGATCTTAGGAGACTGGTGATAATTCACAAAGATATGTTTTTTACATTTCTTTCTGTATTTGAAATATATTTTTCCTTGTGAGCTCTTCTCTTTCCTTAAACTCTGGAAAATTGAAGTACTCTATGTAGTGTCCCACACTTCATGCATGGCTCATGCCTGGTTTCTTCAGGAACCACTTTAGTGATGCAGATTTTGTTGGAGTGGCCTTGCACATGTGTGTGACTGATCACATACAACTCTGCGAGAATTCGTCTTATTTTGCATTGTGTTGGGATGAGTATCCAAATGACCCTGGTTTTGTAACACCAAATTATTTTGCTCTTCGTGTCATTTACGAATGTGAAAATGCTTGCATTCTTTGTGTGTGTGTCAGGCTTGTAAGTGACACTTGTGTAAAAAAACTACCTTTGACCACTCCGTCACGCAGTCGTCATAGGTTTGTGTGTAGCCACAGGAAAAGCCTCCTAAATGGGGTCCTCTTACTCCAAACGCATGCCAGGAAAGGAGTCTCATCAATGGGTTTCACACACCTGCGAAATGTATGTTTGCCAGTGTAAAGCCCTCTCATAAGATTTAATGACCAGCAAAGGCCGGGATCAGGTCATGAGTGCAGGCACTGCCACGTTAAACACGACAGCTGGCAGAGTCACCTGAAGGGTTGAATACCGCCCTGGTGCTTTGGTAAAGAGTCTGTGGGAGTGGAACAGATGGACTGGGTGCGGATCATCATTACGCAACCCCCCCTCTCTTTAGCACAAACAGCTCCACTTGCTCTTCCACTCTCAATCACTCTCTTTTCCCACACCGCATTTCAGCAGGACAATACACACTTTACTAGCCTACAATCGTGTTCACTGCTGAACTCCCTCTTGCAGAAATTTCGATGCTATTAGCTTAATGTTTTTGCGGTTTTAAGTTTCATAGTTGATGAATTCACTGAATATGTTGCTTTCTATTCCTACAAAGGTCACTGGGTGTAGCCCTGGGTGCTCACTGAACGGGGCCTGGGCAGAGACCAGGTCCTGTATATGAGGTTTACACTCAGCACCCCTCCTCACAGCATTCAAGGGGTGCTGCCTTTATCCATGTGTCCTATTGGTAAGTAAAAACTCTTCCAAAAAGCTAATTGGGGTCTGCTCGGTGAGTAGTGTTGCACACATCCATTTACTCCATCCGGCCTTCCTCAAGACATTGAAAGACGGGTTTTTGAAGGCCCAGGGCTGCTGATGGGACCTCACTTTCCCTCACTTTCTCTAGCTCCCTGACATTTATTGCAGTAGGAACAGGCTTCAGGAGTGAGCAAGAGAGAGAGAGAGAGACTGTAGACAGATCAGAGAGGAGTAGCAGGCAAATAGAAGAGAAAGAGAATTGATTGAAATCAGTGGCGGTTGGCATGTACAGAGAGAGGTCAGGTAAGTAAGACAAAAATGATAGTAAATAAATAAGTTAAAAAAAATTCACTTACCATCCTTTGCAACGTGTTCCTTGCTCGGGTTTTCTCCAGGCAGCCAGGCTAGAACGCAGGACCCAGAAAGCTACAGTAACCAATCCTAGCGCTGCTCTCATGCAGCATGAAAGAATCACTAGAATTGGAGAGAGCGGCCTCCGTCTGTGCTCCTGAGGTCACTGGAGTGCTATGCTTCCTTAGACAGCTGGATTGGAGAGGTTTAAAATGCGCATGTCTGGCTGGCCATCACAAGATGGCCAGCCAAAGAGACATGCACACTTTAAGCTTAAAGTGCCCTGCCCATCACTGCTATCTGCTGCTGTCTGACCTGCACCAACAGAAATCAGAAAGGCCTCCCTCCTCCCCCCTCCTGTCCTGATGCTTGGCTCGGGGATGGGGTACAGAAAAAACAAAATGGTAATAAATTAACTTTATTACAATTTTATTTTTCCATCCCTGGGGGCAAATTTAATTAGTGGGGGGACACTCCTCCATCTTAACGGAGGAGCCGCACCTGAATAGTAGGAAAGAAGAGCTAGAGTGGAGGAAGGGAGCAGACTGGAATGAACATTTTTGTCAGGGTTGTTTTTGGTTACCAGTCTGACTGTATCAGATGAAGCACAATGCTCAACACTGCTTCCACCAAATCTGAATTTATTCCTCCCTTTGCTAGGCCCTACACATTCAGGTCAGAGGGAATCATTTTAGGCCGTACTATGCACTTAGTGCCCGAGCTGCCATACCAACTTTATTTGATGTTATTGATAATGTAATTTGTGTTGTAGTTTGTGTAATCATGTGTAAGGCCATTAACTGTGTTTTGGAGGAGGTATGGCTCTGTTGCTCGCAGTAACTGGTGAATTTGATTACTTCTAGGTTTGCATCTTAAACCTTGGTCCTTCAACTGAAGTTGGTATAGTTATTTTTAACAGCTTAACTAGGCTTAACTTCATTGTAGCATGTGTTATTTTTTTGTTATATACCTTTCAAGTACGTACGTATTTTTATATTTCTTTCTTTAGTCCTAATTCAGCATCTCCAGTGCACTAATCTATATCTCACCCTATACCTCTCTCAATATATCCTCTACCTCCATTCTCTGACTCATCCCAAACCCCACTCTACTACTATGACCCCCAAAATAACCCTTTGTATACTCATTCCCTACTCTACTGTTTTTTACAACATCTCAAACCGCTTTTACTATTTAGATCTCCCAAACAAGCCTTTCTAAACCCTTCCTTCATGTACCCCACCTAGACTCATTCTTCTTGCTCCCTAATCCACTTCTCAAGACTTTTCCCGCATCTCTCCTTTACCCAACCCAAACCTCTAACTGCCATGATCTCCAAATAATGCCTTTCTAGACCTTTTAATTTTCTATCCCTTCGCTATCCTTTTCAATCCAATTTACAGACTCATATGTCCACTGCTCAAGTTAATTTCATATTTCCCTATACTAATTCACCATTAATCCTTTTTGGGTTCCGGAGTCGCATGCTACTCGCCGCAAAGCACTGCAGCTCTTTGTCAGGGGTAGTAAGCACTATATAAATGCAATTATAATATGCGTGACTTTCCACACATTATCAGCGCCTTGTTTATCTTTGACAAACCCTACCTGATCTGATTCCACAGGGAAGGTAGAATTTTGCTTAAGCGTTCTACCAGTAGTTTTGTGAAAATGTTCACATCTGTATTTAGTAGTGCTGTGCGTTGGTATGATTTACATTCTGTTTTCGATTTACCCAGTTTAGGGTTCACTGTCACAGCTGCTTCTTTTATTGTGGTAGTAACAATTCCTGTTTCCTTGAACGAGTAATAAATGGTTGTAAGGGGTTCCAGGGGCAGCGCTGAGAACGCCTTTTAAAAAGCTCCTGTTAGGCCATCCAGATCTGGTGCCTTAAGGGATTTTATTGTGATCAGTACCTCTTGGGATCCGATAGGCTCCTTGAAATCAAGGAAAGGGTGCCCTTAAATCCAAAGGGATGGAGCACCCAGTAACTGTAAATTTAAAAATAAACGTTCCCTCTGGATGGGACCTATGTCAAACAATTCATACCTGAAGTACAACAACATTCATACCTCAAACGTACCTTGCTTTTTAATTTATTCTGAATGAATTAAAGCACTTATAAGAAAACAAATAAAAAAAGTATATGTATTTTAATCAGTATAAAACTGTACAGATTTTCGTTCCAGACAGATAATTAATAAAATCATTAAAAACATATAAATTTATGTAAATTGTAAACACAATGTTCCTAAATCTAAATAGCTGAAAAGGAGAGTATATAAAGACAATCAACTATGCCTTTTAAATGTTAATTTGGATGTATGCATAGACAGCACAAAGCATGGGTCTAAGTTCCCTGTCTATAACTAGCCGCTGACTTATCCAAATTTAACACCAAACATAATCTGGGCGTCAACGTGTTTCAGTGGCACATTCACAAAAGGACCACCTTCTTCAGGACATAGATTTTGTTCTCCTTTAAAAATCGACCCTATAGTAACCTTGTATCAAACCGGTTGTGTGAGCATCGTGACGTGCCTAATTCCAACCGCTCGCGGAACACCGCAGAATCTCGTAGAGGTTTTATGTAATTACATGAAGTGAAACGCTGCATGTTCCACCCACCCCTACTTTAAACGCATCCCAGTGTGTCTGGTGTTATGTGATTTTTGGGTCATTATCATTTAAGTAGTTGCATATCGTTTGGGCCAAACATTCCCTGTTAACCACATCCCTCTCAATATCAGGTGGGAATCTCTAAGAACTGTGTTTATTTATTTATTTATTATGAGTTTTATATAGCGCTGGCTAGACCCGGAGGAATCAGAGCGCTTTACATGAGGATCAGCGAGTTACATTTTACAAACTTACAACAGTTACATGAGCCAAGAATAAACAAAAGAAGAAAAACAGTGATTAGATAATATTTTATGAGTTTTATATAGTGCTAGCCAGACCCGAAGGTATCAGAGCGCTTTACAACATGAATCACTCGTAGGATACATTAAGTCAAATTGGTATATACAATGTCCCAAGAAGCAATGGATATTAACGCATAAGCTGGAAAGGGGGGTTAGCCACAGGGTTTACCTTCCACTGGAGCATCTGCCATCTACATGGACTCTTGGCTATGGTCTAATATGAATTTCAGTAACTTATTGATGACGTCCCTGGAGAGAAATGGCATGTCTTGTCTAGTATATAACTTATGGACCTGAGAATAGAAGGTGTATTCATCTGTGTGTGGATGGAAAGGTCTCCATCCAGCAATCTATCCTACCCAATTCCTCAAAATGCACTTTTGGTCTATGTGAATCTGCTTTCTTAGCCTATATGTTGTGTGGAGACCTATCCAATTCTGGGTGCCATATCAGATTAACATCGTATCCCAGGATAATACTCCCCTCTGCTGGCCCCACTAGCATGAATAGTATTCGTTCTAAGAAGGCTTCCAGATGGGTGTTGGGTGCCCATATATTGATGAGTGTATGGCTGGATTGGGATCAAAACTTGTTATAGTAGGCTTCTGCCTTCCTTGTCTCTCAGTATCTGTTGTATTTTTATAGGGACGTTCCTTTTGAAGAGATCACAACCCCTGCTGTTACCGTTCCCACTGAAGCCTAGTATTGTGTCGGGCTGCCCTTGTGTTTCATTCTAAACTGATTCAGCTTCGAGAGATGTGTCTCCTACAAGAAGAGGATTTCAACTTGCTGCTGGCTCAGGTAAAGCCAGACTAGGCATTGTTTTCATGGCAAGTTCAGACCCCATACACTCAAAGTGAAGTATGTAGTGGGATATGTTATGACATAGTAGCCATGACGTCCATCACACCTTCGGATTCACCCCTTGAAAGTAGTGTGATGTAATTAGTTCCTTGAATCAAAACTGGATTGACTAACATAACTAAAATGGCCCTGTTATGGGTAGAGAACACACGTAAACCTATGGTTGTACGGTCAGAAAGCTGATCTATTCTGCCTCTAGTGCGGGAAATGAGGCCAGTGTGCATATTATGCAGTTGTGTGTCTGGGGATTGGGGATAGTGGTGGTGCCCCCACCCTCCCCGTGTCCCCCGCTTGGTAACTCATAAAGCTTCCCTACTCTGTAAGGTGTGTGCTGTATCCCCAGCACTTTATATCTCCCTGGCCACTGCACCCCATATGCTTCTCCCTATACGGCCCCCAGCTTGACTACTTAGTACCATCTCAGTGAGTGGGCTTTTCCTGTGAGCAGGTTACATGACTGCTCAAAGTTTGTCTCACCCCCTTCTACTTGGCGTGGTGTTTCATCTTCTTGAGTCCGACCTCCTCTGTTCTTTTTTGAGGTGTGAGTGTAGAGTCCTCCATTTGTCACCTCTTGCTTTTGGTTTCCTCTGCTCTTTCCTTCCTATGTGTGATGGCTTCATTTCGCAGTCGCCCTCCTTGCTCTCAACCGAGATGCCCTCTTCTGGAGTTTTCATGGTTTTATTGAAACCTTTCCACTTGAATAAGCCCTCCGAACGAACCATAGATATCTGATTGATTTTTGTTCAGTTCCATAGTCATCATTTTAAAGACTCTGAATTTTTGGAGCGTGGTCTGTGAGAGATCATGAAAGAGGGATACTTCACTATCACCATATGGATTTTCCTTGATTTGCTACCCATCATCATTTTGCGGGAGCTTATGAGTTGGACCAAGATGTCTCATGACGTCTCTTTCGTCTGGGGTTTTATGTCCCATGCTGTATGCTCACTCCATGCCAATAGACGGCTCTGCATCTGCCTGAAGGATATCTCTAAATATTTATGTAACAGATTTGATCATATTGTCTCCCTCTGTGCCTTCTTTTAGATTGCGAATAAAATATTCTGTCATCTGGATCTGTTTCCAAGTCTTCACATTTGTTTGCCTATCAGGTTACCTGGAACTCTAGATGGCATATGGTGGTAGTGACCACTTGGTCTGCTTCTGTCGCCATTAGTATAAATTCCTCTGCCTTTTCAACTAGCCGGCCCAACATTTGTAAGTCAGTTTTTATCTCCGCTACATTTTTTCTGATTTCAGTATTTCAATTTTGTAGGGTGTTTTGCAAGGTTTTTTCCAGGCCCTCATTCATTTCAGCAAGGCACACTTTAAGGCCCCCTTATGCCAGGGATGGACCTTTTCCTGGAATGGCCATTTGTAGAGGTTGATTGTCTCTATTGGTGCTAGTCCATCTGAAGAAGTAGCCTGTGATATCTTTTATGCTGCTTCCACACCTGGGGCATTTACCTTTATCACTTGCCCCTCTTGGCTCATTGTCCTGCCGGTTTGCTGCTTCCTTGTGACCTTTACGCACCCGCACATGAATGTGATGCACTATTGACCAGCATCAGTGGGTAGCTCCCAAATCCTGCTGGTCAAGCCTGTCATCTGCCATTGGTCTCTCTGTCTTCTAGTGCTCGAGGTGGGCATGTGTGACTCTCAGAGCTAAGCTGGGATACGTGGGCCTGCATTGCCACGGTCCCCTGCGTGCAGCAAGCACAGACCTCCGTTAATGTTCGCTATGTGCCTGGGTTATTGTGGGGAGCAAGAGCAATACTGGCCCCACTCTGCTGGTTATTTAAGCTTCCCAGCAGTTCCCGAGATGTCCCCCTAGAGTGTGAGGGATCAATCTATGCCACATATGCCAGAGGTGCATCATTGGAACTCACCTGTCCATTGTGATTGCTCTCCGTCGCTTCCATCAATGTAGATTTCTTAACCAGTTGGACCATTTGGGTAATTTTTGAGCTTGAAACTACAAATTTGAACACAAACAGAAGTGTTTTGAAAGCAAGCAGAAGCTCTTTTAAGGCGGGTAGTCAACAGACATTTCTGGTAGATTTTTTACCCGAGTGCACCGTTCTGTAATACGGTACACAAGCGAAAGTGTTTTGAATATGAGCAAAAGGAAATCAACTCAAAATTACATTTTCAAATTGACTATTTACCCAAGCAGACCGTTCAGGTAATTGTTTGAGAGGGAGATGCATTATATGTAATTTATCATAATTCTGCATAGTTTGTGGTAATTTCACCTGATTGTGCTACACAGAATTACAAGGGTTACGCTCACCCCTTAGATACATGGGAGACAATTCACAAAGACATTTATGAGTATGTGCAGCAGTACTACTGTAGGACTAATTCAGGTTCTTTTAAACACCTTTTTGAATTGCCTCAAAACAATTAGAATGGGGACATATATGGTATATTAAAATAGAAAAATGTTATAGAGAGAAAGGACTGTGGCCTCATTGGACTTTTACAATTAGGGAGTTGGATATTTTGGGACAATCCACAAAGTATTACTTCATGTACTCCTGTAGCACTATTTTACATACTCATAAATACCTTCGTGAATTGGCTCCCATCTACCGCCAACATTCATTTTCTAAGATTGCATGTTAAGACTTCACATACTGTCTGTTGCTTCCCGCCCCAGAAAATGTTGCTAAATTATTTACAGAAAAATGTAAAGTATACACTAAAAACTAGACCAAAGCTTCGACAAGCCCATCATACCATAAAAGATGGTATCCAAATAGTTATCTTATCAACTTCTAGACACCGAGGGCTTCTGCAAGCTAATTACCTCATTGAAACATCTAATTTACTAACACAAAGGTCTACCAGCCTCCATTATCAAGTCATGCATAGATAAAACGTTCCCTCTCCTTCTCAAAATTGTTAATTCATCACTATGCAAAGACAAATTCCCATCGGCATTTAAAACTTGACAAATTACACCACTAATTAAAACCTCAGGGCTGTAACCCACTGGTCCTCCTCGGTAAACTGTTAAAAGCAGTGGCTGTACAATTCTCATATTTTGACTACCAACCTCCTTAATACATCACAGTCGGACTTAAGGTTGAACATAGTATGGGATCAGTTGCACTACATATCACAGATGACATCCTCAAAATATTAGTTGAAGAAGACTCTTGCCTACTAGTACTGTTAGACCTGTTAGTGGCATTCAACATCATCAATCAATTCTCCTTGCTAAACATCCTATTAGCCAAAAAGGGATTCAATGGGGGATTTTAAACTAGCTACATTCATTTCCGAAGAACAGATCCCAATACGTAATGCCATATTCCTTTAACCGCATCACTGCGGCGGCTTTTCCCGCTGTGTGCGGCTTTTTTCAAATTACTGCGTTACATGACGAGCTCAGCTCGTCATCAGCAGACGAGCGCCGTAGCTGATGACGAGCTGAACTCGTCATCAGCATCGAAGGGGTTAAGTCAGCATTCTCCTTCAACTCTTGTGCGTCACAAGGATCTACCTTCTCTCTTCGCCTCTTTAACATGTACATGGAGCCACTAAAAGAAAAGTAACAAGGCAAAAACATGTTAATATCCCAATGCTAACAATGCTCAGCTCAGACTGTCCAATGTAGCTAATTTGAGAGAATACTTACATAAGCTAATTGCGGAGTGGCTATCTTCTAACTGAAAATGAATCCTAACAAGATTACGGGGCAGATTTACAAGCCTGTTGCGCCACTTTTGCCTAATTTTTAACATAGGGAAAATTACGCAAATCTGCCCCTACATTTGTCCTTTTTACACTCCAAAAACCCATCTGCGTAAATCGGCTCAAAGTTCTCCATTTCTCCAGAAGACTTTAGTTCTGCTGTACAAACCTTGCTACTTGAAACTGTTTCATGCAATTTCCTGTTATTAGGAATGATTATTGTTCTAATGCTGTATGATTGAGGTATCTCTTTGCTCCAGTGATGCGGCATATACTCCGTCCTTGATTGCCAACATATTTTGAACGGACTTCTTTGCATGCATTAAGGCTATTTTGGTTAGAGTAATACTATGCAATTTTATTGAACGTCGTAACAACTCTAATCATAATCTCCTATTTTCAAAAACTATTTTATCCACATACTACACCACATCATGATTCGCCTTAAATATGTAAATTCAGTCCCTTTATTTATACAAATGTTTTATGCCTTCATATGATGACATTCTATGTAATGCCAAGTATTGGAGATGGTTATCGCCCTCGTATGATGACAAATGTATGCTGCAGAAATGTATGCGATGGAGAAATTTCAGGATTATTTGTAATGGCCGTTTTGCCGCCAATTGTTGAATCATTCCTCTATAAACTCATTGTCTCACTCCACCTTTTCCCTACTGCCAATATGGCCGCCTAATTTCTCTTCCCATTTACTGGCTCACCTCGCACTATCACATCCCCCACGTGACCGGCGTGCCGCCGTCACAAGACACCTTACTCCGTTTTCTTCAAAACATAGATTCCACGATCACTTCACTCTGACACTCACGGTCGACTTGATTGGTCGTATCAATACTGCTGCTGAGGTTTCACCCTGCTGCTTGGCTTTTTTACAATTTTGGTAAGTCATTAGGACCATTGCAGATTATACTGAGCATGTAGCACCCTCATTACTACATCATGATTCCTCTTACTTCCTTCATAGATTGCCCAATGCTGCCAATTCTATTCAACCTTAATTTCGGACCGCGAATATGGTAAGAATCGTCCCCCTCACTCTTCAGCTATTGGTTATTTTTACACTGGCACTCCCTCTAAACCCCCATATTATCCTTTAGTAAGCTTTAGAGTTGGCATTCAATTGCCTTCCTGTGAGAAAGTGCCCTCTTTCTTGCATGGTATGCCCCCACTGTTTGCTGAATTGCTGATGTTATTGACTGAGTGTGCCCTGGTCTCCTGCTAATCAGGAACCCAGGGCCTATGTTCCTTCCCTGAAACTGCATTGAAGCCTAATCCCAATTGGCATCTCTGGCCACATGTCAGCCCCTGGTGAATGGTACCATCGGTACCCAGGGCACTGTAACCAGAGAAGGCCTCTATGGGCTGCAGCACTTATTGTGCCACCATTAGAGACCCTGTACCCTGACACTCACACACTGCCTTTGCAGGCTTTGTGTCTTGGTGCAGAACAAAAAGAAGAGTCAACATGGCACACATCTCTGTGTGCCATGCCCACAAACCACTGCCCTGACATACATCAGTGCTGCCATTAAGAGTATATGGTGCTGGGAGTTTGTCGTTACGAACTCCACAGCACCATAATGGCTACACTGAAGACTGGGACGTTTGGTATCAAACTTCTCAGCACCTTAAACCCACACTGATGCCAGTGTCGGATTTAATGTAAAATGCACCACAAAGGGCATCTTAGAGATGCCCCCTGAAACTCGACCAACCTCTAGTGACCTCACAGAGTGGCTGACTAGGCTGCCACCACAGACATGTTTCTGGACTCCTGGGTCGAGAGCTTGCTGCTCTTGGGGGCTTGAAACAATGCGCATCCTGGGATGAGGTTCTAAGCCCCCTCCCCCAGAATTTACAGGGTTCACAAAGGAGAAGCTTCAAAGGCATGCCGCCTTTGTGAGCCTCTCCAGACCATTTGCTGCTTTCAGCAACTGGTCCCAACTGGTTCTACCCCCCACTTTGGGCGGAGAACTGGCGGGAAAAACCAGTGAAGAAGAGAGGTGTTCCCACCTCTGCCAACTCCACCACTAAGTTGATGGAGGCGAGGTGAAGCACAACCTCGAGTACCCACCATCTTGAGTATGGGGGACCCAGCCAACCAGCGACAGGCTCCTGCCCCCCTCCCACTGGAGAGTGGCAGAATAGGGGGTGTACCCACTCCAGGGAAGGGACCCATTGGTCCCTGTCCTTTACCTACCTGTAACGCCCCTAAATTTAGTATTTAGTGGCACCCTAAATCTCCTTCCGCAGATCCAGCAACCACAACACAAGAAGAGAAGAAGGACAAGAAGCTGTGCAGATCTAACAAGAGGACAACGCCCACTGACTTGGCCCCAGCCCTACAGTCCTGTCTCCCCTCAAACCTGCTCCTGCAAAACCCTGGCGTGTCCAGCAGCCAGCAACCTCACAAACCCGGAGGACCGGTCTGCCTTCACTTTCAAGGCTGTTTCTCCCGTGAACACTGGACGTGTTTGAACTGCAGCTTCTGGTGCCAGTCAGGAACCGCGAATCCAGCCCATTCTGCACCCGCCGAACCCGGCCTGAGTTTGGGTGGAAAAATACCATGAGGAGGTCCCTCCGGCAATCCTGACCTGAGATCCGGCGACCCCCTGACTTGCCTCAAGCCTCCTGACAACGCTTGCAGCCTCAATCCAGAGGACCCCACCACCACAGCGGATAAGAGAATCTGACTTCCAAAGGCACCCCTGCACCCGACGCCCCATGGCCTTGTGTGCCCAACCCAGCAGTGCCTAATCATCCCTCAACATCCCAACTTACCCCTCGAAGTGGTGGTTGCTCCAGGAAGATCCTCGTCCCCGAACCTGCAGTGCTTCTTTGCCCCAGAGAATCTCTTTTGAAATCAACAGGGCACCCGACCTCAAAACAGCACCCCGCACCTGGCCACCCTAGTGCCGCTGAGTGTGCCCCTTTTGTGCTAACTTAGTCCCCAACTTGCCCTGAGCTAAACCCTAGGAGCTTTGCTACCACAACCCGTGGCCTGCTTGCCAGCAGCCACCAAAGGGAGCCCCCTATCCTCCATAGGATAACATTGGGCCTCAACATTCTGCACATGACCGCCCTAGTGCCACTGAGGGTGCAACAACAGTGCGTCACTGACCCTGCGAGACCCCTGAGTCTAACCCCAGAACCCTAACTCCAAAGACTGAGTACTTACCTCGAAACCGATAACCTGTTTTTCCTCATAGGATGTCATTGACACTTTTTCTCCCAAAAAGTTTGTTTTGACTTTTGAAAACTAAGAATATGCCTTAAAAATCGCACAAATAACCTAAATTAATTTTCTCAACTGTTTGCAGGACAGGTCCCAGTGCTGAATCTAGGTATCCAGCACTGAGTAGGAAAAGTAACTTAAAAGTAACTTACCTGTGAATTGAATTTCCTTCCATAGGATAACATTGGTGGTTCTATGTGAAAATGTTTCTAAGTGTCAACTTTTGAAATACAAGAATATTCTTTGAATATTTATACAACTAACTAAAATGCATTTGCTTAACTGTTTTCAGGAAATGTCCCAGTGCAGAATCTAGGATCCAGCACAATGTTAGAAATAGTAATCCGAAAAGTAATTAATTGCATTTTACCTAAAAGCCCATTCATTCTAAGGTACTATACCTGCTAAGTTTTGCAAACTGCTTACTTAAACTGTAACTATGTTCACACAAGTAATTTAGTACTGCTTTAGTACTGATTGGTTATAGAAATAAAACTACAGTAAATTTTTATATAAAAACAATTGTACTAGAGTTCAGTTCTTGAGTGTGTGAATTCATTTGCCGAATGAGTGTGTATATCAAATGCCTAGCACTGTCCTCTGATACTGCCTTACTGCTCGACCAAGCTACCACTTTAGAGAGTAAGGTTCTATCTACCTTTAACCTCTGTCAAACCTCTGGAGACCCTTGGACTCTATACACACTGTACCTCACTCTGGTGCAGTATATGTAGAGTCAGTTTCTTACACTTCCCAGTTCTTTTTAGACTCCTGCTGGATTACAACTGTTTTTTGCAAGTGGTAAGCATCCCTTTGCGCAATTTTCTTCACATCAAGGAGGTGCCTCACTTTGTCACCCCTTAGCGCAACACTTCACCTATGTGCTTGTTAATATTATAATCACGTTAGACTTACCTAAAAGGTATATTCTTATTCTTACTCACAATTACCCACAGTTATTTTGGGGCATATTACCAAGCAATAGCGATAATTATCTCTATTGCTTGGTTAGAGACAAAAATTTACCGCTGAGCTGCGGCGATTTTTATCGCAGATAAACCTTGGTATTACCAAGGTTTATCGCAAATGCGATAAAAATCGGCCGCAATGCATGAATATCGCTGAAAAGTCAGCGATATTCATGCATTACCGAGCTAATGCTCTTAGCCATGTTATCCACCTCCCATTGGATAACATGGCTAAGAACTGCTCAGGGCCGGTGTTAGCTTTTGGAGATATTCGCGCTTAGCGCTAATAGGAGATAGCGATGTTAGCGACTGTTTCCAGTCGCTAACATCTTGGCACGCCCACTTTGCATGTCATTAGTGATAAATATCACTGACATGCAAAGTGGGGCCCAAGATGGTCGCTAACTCCTACTAGCTGTCACTAACTGGTGTTAGCGACAGCTAGGTAATACGGAGATAATTTTATCTCCCCTTTCTTGGCTTTTAAAGCCAAAAAAGCAGAGATAAACCCCCTTGATAATATGCCTCTCTGTTTCTTATAAGGCCCATTTACCACCCAATAAGATATATAGCGTGAAGTATCACTATGCCGGCATGACTGCCAATGAGCTTTTACTCTGCATGGTTATTTTTACTCCTATTCTTTTATTTTTACTCCAATTCTTTAATTTTTTTCCCCCTCTTTTTTCTTTCCCTCCCCTTACCCCTCTCTCCTCATTCTAACAGGTACTAATCTCATGACTGTCAATAATCATGTCATGATCATGAGTCAATGACTCATAATCAATGACATAATCATATGACTGATCAAAACGTCGTTGACTACGTAACACCTTGACATGGTTTTATGCATTATTTATTTGTGCTAAGGTGTTTTTATTAATTTATGCTTGACAAATCCCCTGATTTCTTTCAAGCACCAAGAAACGCCTGAGTTTCCTTTCATGTTTTAATTGTCGAAGGGTTTGTGTTTTCACTTCATTGTTTTGTCTTCTTTGTGTATAATTGGAATATTAAATATGGCTGGACAACACATTATAGATCTCATTGTACTTCTATAATAATTTGCGTACCTTATCCTTCATGTTATATAAAAAGGGCTTTTGTCTTTAATGATATTGCAAATTCACTTGTCACATTGTACCCTATTTTTAAATGTATGTGCGATCTTTTAAATGTTCAACCAGCCAAGTAAATACTTCTTAGTAAAAAAAACTAGCTACAAAAGCATAAAAAGAAAGTAATTGTTATTTAACTTTGTCAAATGTCCTTGATTTTTTTTTAAGAAAAATGATTAACAAAGGTTCACCAAGGAGCAACAATTTTGCGGGTGTTTGCTTCCCATTTCCTCTCTGAAAACTAATTTAATCCGGCCCTTAAAAGGAGTACAGTTTTAACTGTTTGTTTTCAGGGTGGAAATAGTCAATCAACACGTTTGTAAATAACCACAACATTGTGAGTTTGTGGTTGGGCACAAAACATTCATTGCATCACTGTCATGAAGATGATTTACTTGTGTGGAATATTGTAACCCCACACAACCCCATACAGTGATAATACTATGAAAGAGTAAAACAAGTGCAAATTCGCATTTTATGAATTTCAAAAGCGAATACCCACTTGTTAGCTAAGTCATGTGCTGAGCTTGAATTGAGATGAACTCGGGGGCAGAAACCTAAGTGCCTCTGCAGTGTCTTTCCTGTCTCTCCAAGCAGTGCCACACAATTGAGAGCCTCGACAGGAGCTGCTTCCAGCAGAAACCTACTTTCTTTTTTCCATTTAACAAGAGGGCTCCAACACTGCTGCCCTGTCAGCAGACCCTGCCTTTGCAGAAAGTCGCACCGTCAGCAGAAAGATCCTGGAAACAAAGCAAGAACATTGGAGTGCTGCAGTTCTGAAAACTGGAGGGCTGGGGTCACGGGGTCAGTGCCCTTATGAAGGAAAACTTTAATTGGTTCCTGCCCTTCCTGCCGCCTCCCGCTTCACTGTGGCGATTTGCCAGTCCATGTGAGGCCATTATGAAACTATGAACTAAAAAGAAATTATAGAACTATCACCATTTGGTGCCACATTCCACCTAGAGGGGGAACCTCCCCGCACCCCACCAGCAGCATATAATCCTGTAAATTGCTTTAAATGACAACAGAGGGCACTGTGCATTCTCTCCCTCTATTGTTGGCTTGTAGTAAATAGGGCCTTTCTTTGGCTCGCCTAATCCTGCTAAACAGCACCAAATCCTATTACTCAATGCATTATAAATCATGCTGCAACACCTCATTCACAGTGGAGGGCTTCATTGTTCAAAATGGGAGCTCAGCAATTCTCGCAATCCCCTTAGCGCTATATCCTCCTTAGTTTTCTTTCAGGTTATCCTTTGTTCCATGGTTGCAGATCAGTGCTGCTACGCCCCAAAGTACATTAAAATAATAAAGGAAATTCTCTTAAAAAGGGAAATCTTTCTTAAAAATATATTTTTCATTCAGTATTCTAGTACATTTTCTAAAAAATAATACTTTCTTTTGTACAAAACACTTGCTACCACAGTTTTGCAATTTTAGTGCTGTAAAATATCAGGGGGCTGGGGGGGGGGGGGCTGGTGTTGTCTACCAGGGCCCCAGAGAGCAAGAGGAAGGCACTCTCCCACTCTGAGCCAGGGGTTGTAAACTGAGGGGAGGGGCATTTCCAGCTCTTTACACAAGGAGAAAATCCCACCACATCTTGAGTAGGCGTACGGGTATAAAAATCTACCTGAGTACTGCTTGAGACCCAACATTGTGTGTAGAGTGCTGGATCATCGAAGTATATGTGGCAGGTAATAACTCTCCCATTCCCCTCACTGCACGGTCAGGAAGATGCCAAGTTAATTTAAGTAACACATGTTTTTTTGGTTATTCCAACCAAAATGGCTGTAGTCAAATGGGCAACAAGCAAATGTACCCTTGGCCCTCCGGGTCTCTGTTACTACTTGTATGCCATGCACTCGCAGACAACGGTATTTAAAAGGACCACACAGTTTGCAAGTGTGAACAATGTGTTGCATAGCTGTCACTGTAGGAACGTTAAATGATAGTTTCAGGTATAGAGAGGGAAGAGGGAATCTGTGATTGGCTGCAAAGTCGGACTTGCATCAAAATGTAGATTTGTTGCATAGGAACGGTAAATTGCAGAACCGTGCCCAGGCTTTGTCACTGCCCGCATTGTTAAACGTACATTTTATTGATATATCTTACTTTATGCATATGATATTAGAAGCTTGCATGCATGGAAGTACCTCCAATCTGCATGCAACAAGAAGCATAAGACCTGGCAATGCTTGTTAGTTTCCTGTGCTCGGCATCGGCACTTAATTGTCAACACCAGCAGTTGTGACAGCAGCCAGCTTTTTGTGTCATTTAGAGATGAGTAGGACAACATTTGTTTAGTAAATGAAAAGAACTAATGCACGCCACCCATACTATTATTTGAGGTTTGTGGGCCTCTAACAGTCGGAATTGCCTCTTTTGTAGCAGTGTGATGGTTTGTAGTTGTTTGGGTACCGTAATTGGCAGTGCCGGCAGGTGCTATTGGTGGTGCGAGCTGCAGCTGCCGCCTGACAAGGGCCCTGGCACTTATTTTTTATAAATTAAGCACTGATACCTGGTAAAATTACACTGGTTATAGCTGTCAGAGACATGCTTTTGTTGACCATGGCACCAATTCAATTAGCAGGTATTCTGCATGCTTTGTTCTTGGGTTCCACTATTTCCAACAATATGTAGGACATCAATGAATGCCTTTGCTCGGGTCCCCGGAGGCTCCAAAGCTGAAACGGACTTTAAACCAAATAGTGATGGAGTGGGCCATGGACAAGGAGAAGGTCGATGGAGAAATATCAGTGGGGGAGAGTAAGACATGAATAAATGGGCGATGTAGTAGTCACTTGTGTACCTAATCTATTGTTAAGGTAAAGGAGATCTTTGGTGATCAGCTGGTAGGTAACATGATACAGTTGTAAGCACTTTGTTAATTCCTGCTTTCTGTTTAGGCACATTCAGTCCTCAAATGTTTCTGTAGGCCACTGATGTGGCCATGCATTATCCTGACAGCCACATCATGGGAGAATCAATAAGGGTTGTCGATCTACCCACTTCAGCTCAAGCATCCGTGGGTCTCCGTATTTATCCTCTATGGCCCTACTGATAACCTATCAGTAGCTTGCCTCCATCTATGATTTATTCTGGCTGGGCTTTTCTTCACTCTGTTCTTCCTCTGTGGCCAATGGCTGTTCCTGTAAGCCCAGGATGGCCAGCAAAACGTTTTCCTGATCCTTTCCTCTCGTTTTCCATTGATTTCCATCATTCTCAATGTTTTCACCTATTTTCAGTAAATTTACTAAAGATGGTTAGGAGCAAATACGATATATGGTGCACACTTCACAAGCAGAAATATCTTAAATAATCAATTGTAACCATTCGAGGCATGTTAATCCTAATTAAAATTACAAAAATCATGATGAGGTGGTCATAACAGTGCGACATCCAAGACATCTATGTCCCTACGTTGATTGTCCCTTTTGTCATCTGTAATAGAGCAGCCGAATCTCTCAACCACCTGCTTACTCAAGTGAGAGATGTTTTCTTTTTCTGGGTTGTTAGCACTGTTTTTTCTTACCACAAATGGGTGTTTCTGCTCCACCAAAAACATGATGCCAGGTATCTTCCTCTTTCTCAGGGGACAAGAGCTGTGTGTTGTCCTCATTTATCTTTTCTTATGAGAACTGTGGGGCATATTATCAAGGGGGTTTATCTCTGCTTTTTTGGCTTTAAAAGCCAAGAAAGCGGAGATAAAATTATCTCCCTATTACCTAGCTGTCGCTAACACCAGTTAGCGACAGCTAGTAGGAGATAGCGACCAACTTGGGCCCCGCTTTGCATGTCAGTGATATTCATCACTAATGACATGCAAAGTGGGCGTGCCAAGATGTTAGCGACTGGAAACAGTCGCTAACATCGCTATCTCCTATTACCAACTTTTGGAGATATTCGCGCTAAGCGCGAATATCTCCAAAAGCTAACACCTGCCCTGAGCAGTTCTTAGCCATGTTATCCAATGGGAGGTGGATAACATGGCTAAGAGCATTAGCTAAGTAATGCATGAATATCGCTGACTTTTCAGCGATATTCATGCATTGTGGCCGATTTTTATCGCATTTGCGATAAACCTCGGTAATACCAAGGTTTATTTGCGATACAAATCGCCGCAGCTTAGCGGTAAATTTTTGTCTCTAACCAAGCAATAGCGATAATTATCGCTATTGCTTGGTAATATGCCCGTGTGCGTCTTCCCAATGTCAGCTTCTGTGCATTGTCATTCTCATTCCCGGTAGATGCACGTTCATTCATCATGGTTGAGCACTATGCTCAGAGCTCTCTGTCAATAAATGTACTTTTTACGTGTCTCCTGGGCACTATTGTTCTCCACCAAGCCGCCTTTGGAATACCTCGGTGCAGAATCTCAAGCATCACGCGCCGTCATTCCTAAGTTCTCAACAGTTTTAAATTTCCCAACTCTACCATCAGCTGCAGCTCGAGTAAAGATTGATTGCTGGGCTTCAGACCTGGTTTAGTTTACGTGTCTGTGATGGTTACGTTTGATTGTCTATGACATCAGGAGGTGTGTTAGCTGATTCTGTGGTATTCAACCTTCAAAACCAGCATTTTGGATGCAAGAAATAGAGATATGTGAGTTGTGTCTATGATGGGGCGTGTCTTGTAGATGATTAGCATGGATACTGACCAGCTATGAAACAACCCAAATCTAGCATTTTCGTATTGCAGCTTTCTGATTTTCAATGTATTTACTTTGTAAGATAGATGGGCATGGGTATATGGTTCCTCTCAGGATGGACTACTGTCCGCTTTGAAGATATAGGAGTTATCCAAAGGGACCGTTTGAAACTGGCGTTCAACTTTTCTACTTTTTCAAACGGGAATAAATATGACCACTGTAAAATGAAGAAAAAATGAAAAAGGGGTCTAGACAAAGTCAACCTTTGGGCAGTACAGAACTTAACATTTATTTTGAAAACCTGTTACCATGACTGATATAAAAAATAAATATTACAACTGTAGTTTTCATCCACGTCTTATACCAGGGACATTTCTTTTTTCGACATGGGTACGTTTTGTTCTGTCCTCTGATGAGGGGGTCTATTGAATTTGATTTGGCAGTTATGTTGAGGTACCTTCCTATCACCCGATTATTTACTTTTCGCAGTTTTCATGAAGGACCTGGTCTCCTCATTCACCTGCTTGGAAGCATGACCATTGGCTAAGACAACTAAGAAGGTTTTAATACCTTTAAAAAGGTAGAACTGCAAAACGCACATTCTGTAAACAAAGGGCACTTTGTGAATTACATGAGCTAACCACTGTCTTCATCATGCTGCTGTGTACTGAGCACAAAGGCATCCTTCCTATCTCACAATAGTCAGTGGAATTTTGTCCAAACCAGAAATTAAACAAGTATTGTCAATTTCAGGCTTTGTTTCTCAGACTTGTGGGTCAAGGACCCCATTCACCCTCCAAGCGCTACAATTTTACTGTTCTTTGAGTAAAGTAGGTAGGGCGAGAAGGCAATATTAAATCTTCTTACAAACTGGGAATGTAAGATCTATCATTCAGAAAAATAAAAAGTTATTTCTAGTCAACATATTTAAAACCTTCACAATGATTAACTGATATGGCCTAAGGTATAGGACACTCAGGTCCAATAGGTAGTAGAAAGTGGGGGGCTCTCGTCTCCAATGGGGCTTTAAGTGCATGAAACCCATTCCGCAGCTCAATGATGTGGGACAGAAGAAGGCAACAGCAGTTACATCCCAGAAGTCTTTTCTGCTCTCATTCACTCACCTGTGCCAAGCTCTGAGCCTGTGTCTTTGTGGTCGGTCCAGCCCCATCCTTATGGCAGAAGCCGAGGGCTCCTCGAGATCCCGAGCTGCCTCGTGTCATTACCTGGTCTTTCACTGTACTGTGGTACTTGTAGTTTTACTTTCCATTTTAAATGCAGGGCAGCTGCACCCACTGGGCAAATTCACAGAGCATTCATGAGTAGGTGAAGTAGTATTCCTGTAAGACTATTTCAAGTACGCTTAAAAGCCTTTAGGAATCAGCTCCGAAACATCTCAAATGGGAATATTCTGGAAATATTTATAACCAGCTAGTACAGAATAGAAGAGACTGTGCCCTTTTTTGCACCTTCACTATTTCAGAGTTGACTATTTTGGGCCAGTTCACAAAGGTATTCATCAACACGGGGAGGTAGACTCCTGTGATACCACCCATAGTCATGTATGCCTTTGAGAAATGTCCCCTGTGTATTTGTGGTGACCACAAACTCCCACACCTTTCCACTATATTGAAAGTGTACATGCAGAGCTGTGAATTTGCCTTATAATAATTTGTGAATAATTGATATATTTCAGTGTTGGTTGAAATATGAAACCAATTTATGATAGCAAGTTGACCAAAAGCTTGTTTTTGTGTAACGTCATGATTTCTTAAAATGGTTATGATAGGTTTTCCAGTAGATTACCCCATCTGCCAAATCCTAAATGCTCGCCTTAGTTTGTATCTATTTTACTGTGCCTAGTGCTCTTTGTCAACACAGAAAACCCTATTTAGCCCGTCTGCAATATGCAATATGAATTCATTCTGATAGAGCTTTAAAGAAAGGGATATTCTTCTTGTGCAGACCAGGAGCGGCCCATGCAGGTAAGAGCGGTGGGGCAAGGTTGGGGGGGGGGCGTTGAGGGGGATTCGACAGATTACCATGAGTGAAAATTAAAGAAATTATTAATTTTCCCCCATCGTCGTCTGTCAAGCCCCCCCACAGCCTCACCAACCGGTTCCACTCCTCTTACCTGCTTGGGCGGCTGCTGGTGTAAACCATTCCTACCAGCGCTGTGCTGTTAAAGACCAAGGGATCGGGCTTGGGAGAAGTAGTGCTCTTGGGAGGCACACATAATAATCCACTTTAGGTGGTCTGAAACTTACACCTGTGAGGGGTCAGCACCATGCTAATGATCTTTTGAGTCATTCATAAGGGGAAGTTACTGATCTGGATCCGGAGCAGCAGTGTCTGTATATATGTGCGTCATTGCACCCTGTCCACAAGCTCAATTGTATGGCCTAATATCCCCCTAAGGAGTTTGTTGTGACCGACTGTACCTTGCTTGATGGGAACCTTGGCCCGCCAGCACACACTGGCTGTCTCAGGCAGGACGGCCCTCTTTCAGTGTGTGGCGGTTGCAGGGCATCTCAGGTGCCACCTATATATTCTTGAATGATCTGGGTGTGTTGCAATTTAACCTGCACCCTAAGAGTTTGACATACTGAAGAAAGTATGCACCGCACATGTTTTTATTAAATGCACAGACTTGGTGGTTAGTGATGTCTCCCTTCCAGCACACATGCTGCAGAACACATGGAGTAGAATTTCACTTCCGCCGGTGCAATAATGGCTCTCATTCGGATGAGTGGGCTAAGCCAGGCACAACCCTGTTCGAAGCCAAATGTTATTATCTGGCTCTACACTGCATTTGAATTTGCATGGCAGTCCACCATAAGGAGTTTTCTGAAGAGCATAGGTATGTAGCACCCACCTAAACGAAGAAGAGCTGTTGTAAAGCAACGTGAAATACAACAAAATCCAAAATAAGTGCTTTCTGAAATTGAAGTTTAAAGTAAATGCATGACAAGAAATTGAAACAATTTTTAGTAACTTTGGCCACGCTACGTTCCACAGATCCGTCCCAAATCTAGGGCCTCATTTATGAGGCCTTGCGTCAGTTTTGCGCCGCCGGTGCGTCACTTTTTGTGACACACCAGCCGCGTAAAAAATGCGCCTTGTTGCGCCATATTTAAAAAGTGACGCATCTAGGTAGATGCGTCACTTTTTAAACCCCTGCGCCACATTATACCTGCGTCAGGTATAATGTATGCAGAGGGGGTGTTCCCCGCAAAAAGCCTCGTAATAGTGACGCAGTGAAATCTATGAGATTTCACTGCGTCACTTTTAGGACGCTGTTGCATCAAAATTTGCGCCTGCCTCACAGCAGGCGTAAGACTGACGCAAGCCCTTTCACATGGGGCTTTCCCCATGTGAAAGGACGCATTGCTGGAGTTGTGTCACTTTTGTGACACACTCCAGCAATGCGTCACTTTTGCGCTTACAGATACGTCAGAAATACTGACGTATCTGTAAGTCCTTGCGACATGATGCGTCATACATTAAATATGACGCATCATTGGTGTCGCAAGGAGTGCGCAGTGAAAAGTGACGCATCGCTGTTTTCACGCAGCGATGCGTCACTTTTCATAAATAAGGCCCCAAGCCTTTAGCCTGATCACAAGCTCTATGGGACATCATGGGATCCTATTGTCTTAATAATCTTTTTGCTTATGTAGGAGTGTGGACATTGAAACTCAGTAATATACAAATATGCAGGGCTCTGAATTCTTACAATTAACTTCGGGCGTTGGAGACCAGCCAAGGTGCTTTTTTGGTCTGTTTAATTTGCAAGATGGTTTATTGCTTACTTTGTAGCCAAATAGGCTTTTTTGTGCTTTTGCTCCCTGAGTTAAATAACATTCAGTGATTATACACTTTTCATGTCATCTCAAATGAACGCAATGTTATGTCTTGAAAAACAGCTGTGTCCAAGCATGGCCTTTTACTGTAAAAATAGAGACCTGAGGCTGTAATGTCATGTCAGTAAATGAATGAATCAATGAGATACTGCTATGTGAGTGTGTTTCACTCTGTACCACTGGGTTCACTATAACAGTCCTCACTGAGGAGAGACTCCAGTCAAAGAATTATATTCTTGTTTATTGTGGCGTCTGATCAGTACAGCTTATCTCATGTACTTACCCACACAACTGACTTGTAATACCTTGAATTTACCCTTTCCTTCTACCCTGGAACAGTCCTCCTTCCACCATTCTACGTGGCATCACAATGTCACTACATCACTTCATTACATTCACGAGGATCAGATCCCGGTTTAACCACATGCCCTAATGGTTGGATCCCTGGCAAAATCATTTTACTTCAGTCTCATTTAACCTAACTAAATATGAAGGTTCCTAGAAATAAATCAGTCCAAAGTATGCACTATATAAAACTCTTTCATTCATATATATTACAGGGTGGCGGCCGCCACTGTGTAGTTAGAGTTGAGTCAGAGTTTCCTTGGGAAGAGCGTTTCTTTTTTGCTAAACACTTTGGCACCATTTGGCGAATCTGCACAAAATGCTCCAAAACAAAAGTTGATCAATCTCCTGGAAGGTTTCTGGTTGATCCGTCAATTGGGAGGCCAAGAAAAATGGGCAGTTCCAAAACACAGATTTCCCCTCAAAAAATGGCTGCACAGAATTACACCAAAATTGCAAGAGGTTAGAACTTTACTTGGAAAGCGTGCTTTTTATTAGTTGGCATGAACCCTTTCAGTCGTTTTCTGAGAAATATACATTTAAACAGTTAGGTATATCTGAATGTGTGGTCCAGTGAGAGTCCTGTGGCACTGAACATTGAAAAAGTAGAGCCTTCCGACTGACGGAGGGAGCGTTTTCCCCCGTCTGCCCTTTCGATATTGCGGTACATGTGCAGGATTTGCAGTAGGTCCGCCAGGCCTAGAGGCCAGCACTCCACTGCACACATCCTTCGGCCATTTGCAGCGGGGGTTGGACAGAAAGCCTGGCGAGTGGCCAGACCGTCTGACCAACCCACCACAGCGCACATCTGATGGCCCTGAGCAGTGGGGGAGTTGGCTGAATATAATTTTTTTTTAAATCCAGAAATTCATTGAACAAAGGTTAAAGGGGCATTATAGTTAGGAATTGTAATATGATCTTAGCTTATGTTAAAAAAAGCTGTATAAATTCACTCTAAAAAACAAAGATTAAAGTAATATTATAGTTAAGTATTGAAATATGATAACAAATATTGTTTAAAAACCACACAAACACTGAAATTCAGCAGTTTTACATTACTGAACCAGCTATAATTTGTACGCCCACCATGCACTGCTTTTGACCTCACATTTTACTTCAGTCATGACATGCTAAATAACATCATTGATGGCATCACTGATGACGTGTTGAAGTCCTTCTGACACCATCCAGGAGGATTCAAAGTAATTTAACACGCTACACCTGTGGACAATTTCTTGTTCAAATTATTGGGATTATCCTCTTCAAGATTTCACATGACCCACAATTTAAAATCTAGGCTGACGGGTATATATTTGCTACTAACCACCTTTCAGGTGCCATAGTTTAGTAAAGTACACTACACACATTCCTAACAAGGGCAAACAACCTCTTAAAGCCATGCTTTGAACACCAGTGTGAGATAAACCATACCTAAGTGGGGAACCACTGCATGTTATGTTAATAAACAATGTGCAGTGCCTCAAAATCTTCAGTGAAGTTCTGGAAATAAATATCCACACCGTATAAACATCCATCTCTTATAAACACCCCCTTAGAATTTGTCTATAGCACATTATTGGCAGGCACCTAGATACCTACTGGTGGATAATCTATTGTCAACTGAAGCTTTGGTTTTATCACATATTTTTGGAACAGGCTTTGGCTTTTCTAGCAAATAGGCGACAAGTGGTCACCCTAGGTCATTTCAGGTCAGAAGAAAAACGACTCAGCTCAGGAGTGCCCCAGGGCTCCTGCCTGAGCCCGACACTCTTCAATATATATATGGCCCTCCTGATTGCTCTCATATCATCCTTCAATATAAATGCCATCTCGTATGCGGATGATACGCAGCTCATCCTGGTAATGGAGGATGATACCTGTGAGGCTGAAATTAAGCTTAAAAACTGCCTCAAAGCCACTTTCCAATGGATGAACATGAACCACCTCAAACACAACTCTGGGAAAACTGAGATCTTACCATTTGGAAAAGGGAATATGTTCAACCCCACGTTATGGTGGCCGGAGGACACCATCGTCCCTCCAAACACTGCTCTTTCAGTCCGAAACTTAGGGATCAGATTTGATTCCTCTCTGAACTTTAAACAACAAGCAGTGGCCGTAGCAGGAACCTGCTTTGGCATCATAAAGGGGCTCCGAAAATTCTTCGACATTATACCATTCCCGGCACGAAAAAAAGTTGCAGTAGGGCTTATAACATCACGCCTCGACTACTGCAACGGCCTATATGCAGGGACAAATAGGACGGTCTGCCATAAACTGCAAATGGTGCAACATGCAGCGGCAAGACTGGTGCTGGGATGGAACAGGAGGATGTCAGCCACAGCAGCAATGGACATCTTACATTGGCTGCCAATCCACAAACGAGTTCTTTTTAAAATCCTCCTAATCACCTTTAGGGCCTTCCATGGAAATGGACCTAGCTACATTCAGAGTATGTTCCTACACTACGCTCCTTCGCGTTGTCTGAGATCCCAAAAAGCCAACCTCCTCACCATCCCCAAATTCAGACTGAAAACGAGAGGAGGAAAGGCCTTGGCAGTTTTGGGCTCCAAAGCTTGGAACATACTCCCGCCACCCCTCCGGCAAATTACTAAAGAAACAGCCTTCAGAAAGAATTTAGAACTTGGATATACAACCTATCGGATACCCATTGCAAAAGCCTAATCTGAAAATGCTGACCTCTATTTTAACATCAACAAGGCCCGCTGCCCCCTGCCTTTTCCTCTCTAAAGCGCCAAGATGCTCCTTGGATTTAAGCCCGCGCTATACAAGAGTCTCTTACATTACATTACATGTAAGCCTCAACATACTTCCAAACATACCTCTGCAATCTACATCAGTTGCTCTCAGAATTTACCTTGTCTAACATGATGTAATACTTCAACCACAAACTTTAGTGATTTGTAAATAAAGCACCATATAGCTTTCAACAATCACAATTCCATTTGCCTCCAGGGCTTACACTATTTCCTTGAACCCATATGTGCACATTCAATATCTCTATGCTACAAAGGACTCTGGTGTTATAAGTGATGTCCTCTCCAGAAAAATAGCGGTGTGCCTAAAACTTCAATTTTATTTTTTAATTCTCCTAGGGAGGTTTGCTCTCTGATACAGAAACAAACAGCTGACTGGAAAATCAGCAAATTTGGCACAGTTATATTAGTACTCAGAAAGCCTACTTTTTGTTATTTTGTGTAAATCTGTGCAGTAATTCAGAGAAAATAGTATTTACAGAGATGTTCGGGATGAGCTGAAGGGGTTAACCTCCAGAGAAAGTTAGTGATATCTGGACAACTGGTGTCCACATATGCTCTGATTGACCAATTTAAAGGGGGTTGGTCAGTCCAGATTAGCTGGCCACAACATCAACAATATGTTGTGGCAGCCATTACAGGGCTCATGGATATGGTCATTGCGTCCTGAAAATAAACTTTAAAATGTGCAGGTGCAGGGTGAGCATACTCTGACCTCCAGGGGAATGTGGGGATAGGGAGGGGTTTGAGTCCCTCTTTTCATTGGCTGGTCATAACATGGACAACAAGTTTTGGCAGCCATTACCGGCCTCAGGGACATTGTTCCCATTTAAATTTATTGTAGTGAAACATGTTTTTGAGAGTCACAAAAAGAAACACTTATGAAGGGTAATAACATATTTTAGTCACAACATAAATCTTTTGTTGCTGGTACCTTACTAATTTTCAGAACTGTGGTGTGATTTTAGGTGATTTTACATTGTGGGAAAAAAATGGTAGTCCTAGTCCTCTGGTGAACCATGCTTGAGAGAAAATGTTTATCTCTCTTGATCTTGATTTTCTTTTAGAGGTCATGGATAGTTCTCTAGAAGCTAAACTGAGAACACCTTTTCTATAAGCCCTCGCTATCTTCCTCAGCTGCGTGAGAAACAAGTCTGATAGTTTGAGTGAAACATGTACTTACAGCAACAGCAGAAGTTTGTCAGTTGATTCCCTAGTGTTCTACTGCAGCTTCATCACAGACTTCTAATGGACAACAAGAGGGTGGACATTCTGTATTTGTAACAAAAGTGTGGCACACCAGAAGACATCCGGTGGGAATCAAAACTGTAAAACTCGAAACATTTGCTACAGAGGACACTGCAGTAAATGAAAAAAATAAGAGGTTTCTTTTAGTCACAGAAATTGTGGTTAGAGCGCTAGAAAGCAAAAATCAGGATACAACTTCTATCAGCTCTTAATTATTTTCCTCATCCAGGTCAGTAAAACATTCTGACAATCAGAGGGAAAGTCCTTCCACCGCCAGCAGTAGTCTGTCAGTGAACTCCCTAGTAAACAACTGCAGCTTCACCACAGAGTTCTAGTGAACTACTGGAGTGCTAAAAAATATGTATTCATAATAAAAGTCAGGTGCACCTGGATGCCATTTTGTTGGAATAGGATCTGTTGATTGTAAAGCATTTCCTGAGGAGAAGGTTGAACTAATTAAGCATTGAAATGTTAATGGAGTTATGAAACCAGTGGGCTACAACATGAAGGAAGGTATGAGTTTTTAGTAATTGCGTCCCCTAGAAACAATTTTAACAAAACAAATGTGATTGTGGATGGGGAATGAACACATGCAGAGGAGGATTGGGTACGTATGTTATAAGTGATGAAATATGTGAAGACATAAGCAATGTATGATGGGGAAGCAAGTTATACAGTGGCAGCTCGCCGAGGGAGTGCTGCGGGGCGGTGGGGCGGGGGAGGGGCAGGGTTAGCGGGTAGTGGAGTCCGACATACGACGGATAGGAGTAAGGTAAGTAATTGAATTAAAAAAACGATTTACCTTGCGCACTCTGCATCGCCAACTCGGCGATGCAGCGCACCCAAGGTAAATTGTTTTATTTATTTCATTACTTACTTTACTCCTGTCCGTCGTATGTCGGACTCCACTACCCTCCCCCCCCACCCTGCGCCTCCCCACCCCACCGCCCTGCATCACTCCCTCGGTGAGCTGCCACTGATTAGTTGTAGTTAGTTGACTAAACTATAACTAGTGCATTTCAATAGTTGTCTCGTCTTCTTTCAACACCTAACCAATACACCACTCTAACTTTGGGTGGGTGGGTGGGTGTGTGTGCTTTCATAGCACTACAGTATATATTTCATATGTAACAGTTAAATTGGCTATTTATAAAGGGCATGTCAACAGTATCAGTTCGTCAGTTTCCAAACCATTATTTTCGAAAATTGTGGAGTTTAATAAATTCTCACTACAGTCATGCAATCTATTGTGTTGTTTAAAACCCAAATTGCAACAAAAAAAACTTCTTTGAATAATGCTAAAGTGTTATATCATTTTTTACTTATACACTTCTGCGTGTTGTACATTATTATTCGTTTGAGGAATTTGCTTATACTTTGTGTTTGCGAGTCAAGCCGTCGGCTCTTCGGAGGGTTTGTGCAACTTGGGATGCAATCCACATTCACCGACAATAGCGCGACCAATTGGACACCTGCACTGAAGTCACTTGGCCGGAAGTGACGCGAGGTTCCCTTTGAGTGAGACAGGCGAGAAAGTGTGACGCATCTTTGTTAAATAGCGCCTTTGAGTGTTCCTTGGATTTGCAGGTCATTTAACTGACCCCTTCACAGCATTAACATTTTTTACTTTGTATGAGGAAATTCAGTTTGTGTTAGTTTATAAATAGACCATACTGCTTTTAATAGGACTAGTTTCAAGGAGGAATATTTCTTCTGTTTTGTGCTGTGACCTTAGTTTGTGCCAGACTGGAAAATCGTCTGACGCACGGGCATTCATAGGAAAGGTTGGATTTCTGAACATGTGGGGAATAATTATATCATGGTGGGCCTAGAACACGCCAGCCACCCTAGTAACCATGGCAACCACCAGCTAACAGCCCGCCCGTGACATCAAAGTGCTGGGACTGGGCGGACATGAAAGCCTCCACTTGCGTGGCCTTCCTTCCTCCGCCCTGTATGTTCCAGGCGTGAGGTGTCTGTCTGGGCTTCTTCCAGTGCTCTGACTCACACCAGGCCTGACGATTGCATCTCAAAATAAAGTCACACTTGTCTCACTTTCAACATGAGAAAGTAAGACTGAAGTGAAAAAGTGATTTGACCTTTACAGGGAGAGGTCAAATTGACGCCTCTTAACATAAGATCTTCCCCCTCATCAGGGGTAGAAAGCACTATATAAAAGCAATCCTTTTTCCCTCTTCAATTCCTCCACTATCCTTCTCAATCCAAATAACTGACTAACATATCCACCACTCAAATTACTTTAATTTTTCACTAGACTAATTCAGTACTAGTCCTTTATGGGTTCCGAAGTAGAGTGCTACTCGCCGAAAAAACACTTTGACGCCTCGTATGGGGTAGTGAGTGGTGTATAAATGAAATAACAATACAATACAATACAATCCTTCCATGCTGAGCACTCTTTGAGTGAAATCAAACTTGCTACCAACGCTTAATGGCATTCCTTGGCTTATTTTCATGTATTTGGTTTAAGTATGTCTCACATATATATTAATATTGCACGTGAAGAGTTGTTTCTAGATTAAGTCTATTGTTGCCTGCCGCCTTCCTTTGCACTACAAATGGTCTTAGAGGGGGCCAGAATGAAACAAATGGCCTCAAAGTCAAAAATGTCCTTGTAGCTAGTGGAAAGGCTGCGCCCAAGTGGAAATAAAATGCATGGGACTTGTTAGATTTATGTTAAAACCAACTTCACTAAAAGATGTATTTTATCATTCTGAGTCCAGGGATACTAAACTCGAATTTCCATCCATGTTCCCTGAGTCAGTCAGGATTATAAAATGGAATAATCTAACTACCCATTCTTGCCTACGGAGAATAGGTAGCCTTGCAATAGTGAAAAACGAAAATGGTTGTAATTCACTATTATGACATGCCACACACACCAGGGCATGTCCTACCTTATACTTACAATGCACCCTGCCCTTGGGCCTACCATAGGGGTGTCTGATATGAAGAAAAGGGAAAGTTTAGGGACTGGAAAGTGGGTACACTTGCCCAGTCAGCATGGCAGTACCAGATTGCACACAGGCTCTGCAATGGCAGACCTTAGACACATTTTTACAGGCTGCTTCTGTGGGTGGCACAACCAGTGCTGCAAGCCCACCAGCAGCATTTGGTTTACAAGCCCTGGGCAATCCTGGTGTTCTGTACTAGGGTCTGTCAGGTAAACCAAACCAGCCAATCATGGAATCACTAATTCATACATCAATTTACAATAGGGAGAGCATATGCACTTTAGCACTGATCAGCAGTGGTATAGTGCCTAGAGTCATAAAACCAACAAAAACAGGTCAGACAAAATACAGGAGGAGGGCAAAAAGTTCAGGGATGACCCTGCAAAAAGGGCCAAGTCCAAAAGGACGTCACAAATCCTTTCTGAGATTCTTTGTACATATATCTGAAGACATACTTCCCAGAATTATGTGATGCCATGACAGCAACCAGCATGTGCACCGGAGATGTGGAAAGTGAGATAGATGAAAGCACAATAAATAGCTTTTTGTTTCATTCGATGTATTTAGTGTAGTGAAAGCTCTAAAGTTTGTGATAGATAAGGTAACTGAGGTGCAAGAGTTAAAGCAATGTTCCCCGGATCACATAATTTGTCAATACCGGGGATACCAGGTCAAAACTAGGCGTTCAGGTGTACATGTCTGCATCTTATCAGAGATTCTCACAATTATGAACTATAATGACCAAGGTGAGGATGGAGCACGTGCCAGCGTGGGGATGATGAGGAGCAATGCGCATCAAGCCTATAGTGGTACATAGCTATGTATAGAGTTTTAAACTAAGGTGAGGAATTATAAGTAAATTTTTTCAGTTTTTACCACACGTATTTCTGTTTTGCAATGCTTTCCCTGTGTTTCATTGAGCCCTAATTTGCCAGCAAAGTTTAGGAGAGGATGTGGCGGTACAACCAGAGCTGCCAACTTTGAAACTGTGGAACTGGTTCGAGTCCCCCCGTTGGCTCAATATACTGTGATTCTGGCCAAGTCACTTCATCTCCCCGTGCCTGCAAAACGTGAATGTGTCCTTGCGTAATGTAAGTGGTGCTCATGTAAAGCAAGGCATGACTGGGACCTCAAAGCAGCCCTGGTAATTTTGTCAGACCGCCCCCACCCTCGAGGGAGGGGTTGCAAGAGTAACAAAACCGGCACTGCTGCTTTTGTTACTGGGGACCGATATTGCAGCATCGCTGCAAGTTCGCCCCCCAGTAACAAAACCGGCCCCCACCTCTCCAAAACCAACCCCCAGCCTCCCAGGCAAACGCCTGATGCCCGCTATTGCCTGTCCAGCCCTGATGTAAAGCGCTCCAATGCCTTCAGGTGAGTTTGCGCCATAAAAAAACGTTTTTTTTTCTTTCATCAAGCACACTTAAATGTGAAAGCTAAGACTTAAGAGGTCACTCATCAATAGTGCCTTAGAGATTTTATTTAGTTTTATAAAGTCAATCAATTGAGAATAGTATTAAATGTAAATGATTATTTTTGATCACTGGTCTGACCTGCAAAATGTTGAGAGTTATTTTACACTTCTTTGGGGCAATAGTGGTTCCTTATCCATCACACTGCCAAACGCCAAACGCTTTTGTCTCAGCAGTCATCATGTACGACATTGAAACACTTCGCACATAGGATCAAATCAAACATGACACCCATGTCACCACACACCCTACTTGCTACTCATGAGGGCACATGCTTCATCAACCCACATGGTATTGTAAGCGCTTTATAAATGTTACAATATTTAAAGACTAAAGTACCCCATGGCATACTCACTGAGGAGTGCCATAACCATATAGAGGAACAAGGCAGAGTTCTTTTATAGGGTTATGGAAGTCTGAGGTCCACAATTGATGCAAGATGGCCGCCTGGTAGGAGCTCCTGAGAGGAGCTCCCAGTGCTTGGGATCCCACATCGGGCATTATCCCTGTTAGCACCCACCAGCACGACGGAAAGAAAGGAGAAAGCTTAAAGATTAACTGACTGACTACTGGATTGCCGATGGTCCGGATCAACGGAGGTTGGAGCCTGAAAAGCCCTGCGATCGGACTGCCGAGCCGACACTGCGGACGATCCTACCACCAGCCCAGCATCTGAGCCAAGGCGGCATAAGAGGGCACCCCTGGCGCGTTGCAGGGACGGCTGAAGCACTGGGAGACTGGAAATACATCGCTGAAGCACTGGGAGACTGGAAAGACATCGCTCGAAGACACCGGAGGGCTGGAAGAGGTGCCCCCCCCCCCCGGTACACCACTCGAAGACACCGGAGGGCTGGAAGAGAGGCCCCCCGCACGCCACACAGCACTGGAAGGTACAGGAGCACGGCTGCAGAATCTTCCCTCAGCAGCATAGAAGACCAAAAGGCAGACGCGGCAGCATTGAAGGTCTCCCCCGCCAGCTCAGGAGAGCAGCCTCGCCAAAGCTCAGTGTGCCTGATGAGCCGGCACCCCCCGCCCGCACCACCACTCGGGGTTTTGTTGTCAAAAAAGCACAATAAAGTCGGCCGCGTCACAACAAAGGAGCTACACGCCGGAGGAGTGTTAAGTGCCCCCCCCCCCAGTCCGCGGTGGAGATCACCAGCAGCTACGTCGGGAGTGCAACGGGATGTGGCAGTCCCCCCTCCCTCCCCTCGCACCGCAGCACCGGAGATAGGACACGGACTCAAGAGAGGGACGCGACCGGAGGCTGAGGCGCCGCCGCCACCCAGCGAGGAACGGCTGAAGGGAGCAACAACAACTAGAACAGTAGATGCGACTGAAGACCGGAGCCTGCCCCCCTCGGCCCTGTTGGATACCGGGCCACTGCCTGCGCGGCCCTCACGGTAAATAGACTTGGAGCCATGATCTAATCCCTGGAGGTTAATTACACGCAACTTACATATATCGGAAGAGACTGAGTCACGCTATGGATTAAACCACTGCTTCAAAAGTTCTGTTGGCAGACTCAAAAGGCTCACAGAGACATAAGGTATTTATGGATATAAATTATGGATTAAACCACTGCTTCAAAAGTTCTGTTGGCAGACTCAAAAAGCACACAGAGACGTAAGGTATTTATTTCTCTTTCCCGCCTGCACACCTTTAAAATACCTCCTTTGTTCAAAATGGCTGGAGCCATAAACCTGTAACAATAAATCCCCTCCGGTACCTCTGTCCACGAGGCTCCTCAGTTAACTCCCCCACACAGAGATAAGCATTCCACCCAGCGAGCTGGGGCATTGCTGGCTTGGACAGAAAGTGAAATTCCTTCCCCTATGTTCAAAGTAACAGCAGCAGACAGAGGACTAATATCTCCACCTCCACTGCTTGCATGTAGAGGAAGGGAAACTGCTCTTCCAAGCAACAGCAACAAACAGAGGACTACTGTCTAACCCAGTTATTTGGCGGCCATTTTTGACTAGTCTCTCTCGGGCGGGGATCATTATCCGAACAGACACTAAGAACATAGCATATTAGTCTAATCTCAACTACCAACTACTGTGCTCAGTTATGTATTCACACCATCTTGTGAAAGGATGTCTGTTGGTTGTTGGTTTGATGGTTATTCGGTAATGCACTGCCTCTGATTGCTACCTCATACGTGAAAGATTGGCTGCCTATTATTGCAGTATTATAATTTTACCTATATTTTGAACAGGCTGCCTATTATCGTTTGCCTATTATTGCAGTACTTTAATTCTACCTATATTTTGAACAGTGTTAATGCAGATTGCTACCTCGTATATGAAACTATTATTCCCCTACCTGTATTGTAAAGCGTTGTAATGCACTGCTTGTGATTGCTACCTCATACATGCCTATTATTGCAGCAGTATAATCCTACCTATATGCTGAACATTTGCAATGCAGATTACTACCTCATATATGAATGAATGTCTGCCTATTACTGCAGTATTATAATTCCACCTATATTCTGAACATAACGCTCAGAGTGCGACCCCATTTATGTTTGTTTACTAACTAATGTCACCTTCGATTCTTTGATTCAGATTTTGACGCATATACTGTATTGTGTACATTTTCGTTTATTGTAAACTTGCACATTTCTCACTCTTCTTCACTGTCAATGTACCTAGCACTACCTCAAATTGTTCTGGTGAATAACTAGTATTAATATTGCTCGTTATGCACCGTTTGACACCACTCATACTTTTATATTCTTGTATATTCTTGTATATTTCGCAACACTATTTAAGCTGAACCGTCCGCTACCTCATATTTCGCTACATTATTTAAGCTGTACCATCCGCTACCTCATATTTCTTCACTCATTAGTGTACACTGTTTGTCGCACTATCATCTACCCTCCCACACCCACCTCACCGCCACACTCACCTACACATATAACGCCATCCTAGCATGGAGCCCATCGGCAGGCACACATTTAAAATCATCTACCCATCCGCACTCACCAAAAAAGCCGCTAAACGCTTTAAACACAACTTCCTGAGGTCTCACCCTGAAATCCCCTTTGTCGACACCTACTTCTCACCAGTCAATGGATCCCTTAACATCGATATAATTTTCCACACCTCTCGCAGAGCTCAATGGAGAAAAATGTTCCTCACACTTCTCACTGTCTCCACCACCAGGAAATCCGCTCACTGCTTCACTCTCTCCATCACACCCTCCCAACTCTTCCTAGGTAGAACCACTATTACTATCTACAATAACGGGATTGTCCTAATTCAATCCACAGACAGGAACCTGGAACTACTAGACAAACTGTTCCCTACTTTCAAAGAGAACCTCCCCAACCATCGGACCCCCACTCACATCCCCTCCAGTATTATCACACTAGACCTCACAGCCCCCACCGACAACTCTTCTTACCTAGCTCAACACCAGAACGACATACACCTCACCTCCTCCCCCAACACAACAGCCACTCACCCACCTGCTGCAATCACCCCACACTCCGCAATCACAGACATAAATAACCTCCCATCACACATCAGCCGACCCCACACTCCCACCCCGGTGACACCCACTCATAATACTCCCACCCATCCTCTCCCCCCTGACATCATAGATCCCGCCCACAACCCCTCTAACCTAGTTCAGCACCAGATCGACACACATAGCGACAAATCCCACACCCTGTCCCCCCCTCTCTCAGCCCCCACTTCCACACGCTAACTAACCATACAGAGCACACCACATCTACTATAGTATCTCCCCCGCCCCACGACAGGACCATCTCCAACCTCTACTCCCCCCCCACTCTCAGCCCTTACTCCCCTTCAGGCTCCCCTTTCACCACCATCATACACTCCACTTCCCCCCCGCTCTCTCCGCCTGCCATGAATCCCCGCCTCCACGCCCCCAATCTCCTTCATACTTCATCCACTCCCATCGCCCCCCTATCCTCTCTCCCTAACACCAACCCGCACGACGACAACACGGAGCCCTGCATGAACACTAACCCCCCCCCACCCGCACGCTAAGTCCCAGGTCAGCCACCCAACCATGACTTCCACCCCCAGCACTAATACTCACCCCACGCTAGACAAGATTATGTCCTTCCTCCTACAACTCAAAGAAGAAATTCACACTATCAAGGAAGACATGCACATCATCAAAGAGCTGATCACCACACCCCCTAGACCCGCCTCACTCACCACCACCTCCCCTCTCAACATGCTCCCCTCCCGTCCTGACGACGCTCCTAAGCCATGTCCCACGCACCGGACCGCGATCCATGCCCACAATCGCAACAAGCACAACCGCCACACTCACTGGACCGCGATCCCCGCCCACAATCGCAACAACCGCCCCCTTCGTACATGCAACCCCCACTCGGACCTCGACACTCTCTCCCTCCTCCGCTCCTACGACCAAGCTCCCCTAAACCTCACAACGGCTCCGCACCTCCCCATCCCCACAATACACTCAAACCCCCGTAGATCCTCCACTCTTAACAACAGAATATCCATCCCAAATAACCTTAGAAAAGTCCCCCTCTCTCTAGCACCCTCTTCCTCTCCAGACACACCCCGTCTCAAATGCACTCTCATAAACTGCAGATCGGCTTCTAAACACTCCGCCGCCATCGCTGATCTCATCCTCAGATTGGACCTCGACCTAATCATCCTGACTGAAACCTGGTTAACCGAATCCTCTACACCTATAATGGACATTCTGGTCCCCCCTAACTACCACATCATTAGGCTTGACAGGTCTGGCAAGATAGGTGGCGGTATCGCATGCATATACAGGAACAGCCTTTCTGTTCTGAAAGTCCCCGTGCCGTCCCTACCCTCTCCAACTTCCTGCGAATACATCTGCCTCGATGTCATCAGTGATGGCAAACCGATATGCTCTCTCCATAGCATTTACCACCCTCCTAGAGACCACCTCATCTTCGCCCAGCAAATGATGGACCTGATTTCATCCAACGCAGGACGACAGCTCACCCAAATATACCTGGGCGACTTCAACCTCCATTGGAACGATCTTAACGATGCGGTGGTAAATAGTCTTAAAAGCTTCCTCAGCGCCCTGGACCTCACACAACTATGCAACAGCCCGACCCACGAGAAAGGCTCTATCCTCGACCTTATCATCGCCAAAGAGGGCGCTATTCAACTTGAGGCTATTCAACGCTGTGACTGGTCAGACCATCATATTGTTACATTTCACATCAATGAAAAAGTCAAACTCAACTCTGTTCAACCCACCAGACCTAAAGTCTGGAAAAGAGACCTGAAAAGACTCAACCCATTATCCTTACCTCAGAACAGTCGCGACCTCCTACTCCCCCCTACTGGCGTTACAGATGTCCAATCTCTGACTGACCACTATCATAGCGCAGTGACCTCAATAATTAATGAGGCTGCTCCCATGCAGCTAAAAAGAGTCCCCGCTAAAATATCCAAACCATGGTACGACGGGAGTCTCAATGAAGATAGACGAGCCATGAGACTGGCAGAGCGCACCTGGAGGACAGCTCCCTCTGCACTACACCTAAAAACCCTGAAGACAAAGAGAAACGCCTACTTCAAGAAAATAAAGCGCTCGAAAGCAAACTTTTTCAGCCTCCAGCTTGACCAAGCAAAAAATCGCCCTAGAAAACTGTTTGAGTTAATCAGAACACAAACCAAGGAACAACCCCAACCTGTCAGTACCTTGCACGAAGCACCCTCATGTGATGACTTCGCCACTTTCTTTACCCAAAAAACTGACAACATAAAGAATGACCTCCGCGCGGATGCAAGACTCCACAGCACTCTCAATTGCATAACACCCACCGAACCTAAAAACAATGCAACTTGGTCAACCTTTGAAACCTACTCCGAAGAAGAAATAGGCAAACTGCTCAGCACCTTGAAACCTTCCAATCACCTCTCGGATCCCCTCCCTGCCAACGCTGTCAAAGATTTCATCCCACTGCTCCTTCCCCTCTGGACTAAAATCATCAACAGCTCGCTCCAAGAAGGAACTTTCCCTGACTCCCTCAAAATTGGACAAGTCACACCTTTGCTAAAGAAACCTACTGCCGACCCATCCGACTTAAACAACTACCGTCCCATTACCAATATTCCCACTCTCGCCAAATTACTGGAAAAATGCGCTCAACTACAACTGACTAAACATATCGACTTGTTTGATCTCCTCAACCCGCATCAATCAGGTTTCCGAGCAGGACACAGCACTGAAACAGCCATGACGCACATAATTGACGACACCCTTCAAATTCTAGATCAAGGTGATACCTGCCTCCTCATCCTGCTTGATCTCTCTTCGGCATTCGACACTGTCAAACACGAGAAGTTACTCGAGCTTCTGAGCACAAGAATGGGTCTTTCTGGGACTGTTCTCAAGTGGTTCACCTCCTTTTTACACAACAGGTCGCAGAAATTCAAGAGTAACAACCGGATGTCCTCTCCAATACCTGTGTCGTTAGGCGTCCCACAAGGATCTTCCCTATCACCAACCCTGTTCAACCTAGTTATGGAACCTCTCACCACCTTGCTCCAAGCATCCAATGTACTCTTTCACATGTACGCAGATGACACCCAACTATATCTCAAAGTACAATCCCCCAACGACATTCTACTACTGAACTCTACGATCAGAAGCACCCAATCCTGGCTTGCTGATAATCATCTCAAACTCAATGCTCTAAAAACAGAATTCCTGCTGATCACACCCCCCACCAAGATCCCCATCACGCAAACCTGGCTTAAACAGTTAACTGCACTCAATGTCCAACCTATCATAGTGGACTCAGCGAAATCATTAGGCATAACCCTCGACTCCAACCTTAACATGCAACATCATATAAGCAAGGCTACTAAGGGAGCGAACTTCCAAATCAATACACTGAGGAAGCTTAAACCCTTCCTGCCAGCAAAAGACTTCCAAACTGCAGTACAAGCTCTAGTAATCCCTCGAATTGAATACACTGGATCAAAAAAACACTCGCACATCACCCCTGATTTGAAAACACTGGACTGGCTGCCTTTTGAAGCCAGAATACATCTGAAAATCACCTGCATGACACACAAGGCTCTACACTTGAGCTCCCCCAGATACCTCACTCAGAAGCTGTCAATCTCTGGCGGCTCTAGAATCACTAGAGGCACAGACAATCTTCTGCTAAAACCTCGAAGATTCCGGAAGGTAAAAACATATAAACGCTCTTTCTCAGGAATGGCACCCAAGATCTGGAACTCACTCCCCCCTGAAACCAGGCTCATCTCCTCCTTCACTCTTTTTAAGAAAGAAGTAAAAGCTATTTTTATGGCCAAATACACTTGACCGATTAACGTTGTTTTGAAAGACCCTACTCCGACCTGTATTACTTTGCTCGAACTCTATGCATGTATGAACATGTTTGATTATGTATTTCACCTGAATTATTGTTGCTACTACCATCTACGCACACATTTAAATCGCTGTTCGAACTTTATGACTATGTATCTCACCTGTATTATCGATGCTACTGACTATCTATGCACACATTTAACTGTTATATTTATATTATTGATGTGCTGTTCTACCTATATGTAACCCCAATCTCTTGCTGGCATTCCCAGCCGTGTAAAGCGCTCTGATATCTGCAAAGATCCTGTTCGCGCTATATAAAACTTTCAAAATAAATAAAATAAATAAAATCAACCCACATGGTATAGTAAGCGCTTTATAAATGTTACAATATTTAAAGACTAAAGTACCCCATGGCATACTCACTGAGGAGTGCCATAACCATATAGAGGAACAAGGCAGAGTTCTTTTATAGGGTTATGGAAGTCTGAGGTGACTTGCAATATCTGTATCATGTACACCAGGGGGTACGTTACACCATATAATACATGATCACACCATCACCTTTTCCACAAACCACTTAATCCCTTGGTTCATAAGCGAGCATATTTGCAAACATGAGGAATAAAAATAAAAACTTTAGTGCAAAATGAAACACATCAAAAACATGTTAGATATTTTACACAAACGGATATTAGAAACTGTTCAATACAAGTCAGTTTGTAAAATTTGAGAAAAAAGCTGCAGAAGCTCAGAATGGGTAGAAACATGCCAAAAAATCTAGCTTTTACCTATCTCAGGAGTGCAAAAAATAAACATATTCTCTCTACTTGCTACTGTAAGCTATTAAAATAGGGCAGAAAAGCAAAAGCAATGTTCCCGTTTCTTTGCTTAGAACAACCACTTCAATTATGCCCTGTGACCTGACCTGCCTTTCACCTTGACTGCTGGCTCTAACAACAGGCATTGTGGCATCAGAACTGGACTGTAATAACTTATAATAGTCAAGGTCTGACTTATAATTGGTGACTGGGTGTGCCACAAGTCACTGATTGTATAGAAATTAGGGACTGCCCTTTATACAGGGATTACAGAATCCCATATAGTATAATAAAATACAATACAATATGATGTTCATAATGGAATAAGTGAAACTACAAGCCCCAGTCTCCTTAGTGCTGTTGGCTTATTGGCTGTTTGGAAGACATACATGTGTTGTGTGGCCTTTTGGCAGTGTGAGATATAAAACCAAAAAAGAAAACAAGCATTGACAAACACAATAGGTCACCGTTTTGGATTTGACAAAAAAGTTTTGCCAATCATTTTCAGCATCAGCAGAAGGAAAACAAAAATGTTTCGTGCCGATACTGAAGAGCATAGGCCAAAATAGAATGCATACCACATTCCTTGTCTAAAAAGGAATGAGTTTAAAAGTGGATCTAAACCACCCCACTTTGTTCCAGCTAGGAAGGAAGGGCTACTCAGTGCTTGAAGGACTGCTGCATGCCCAGGGCTTGTGACTGCCTGACAGCCAGTCTACCAGGGGTATTTTGTAGCTACACTAAGGGGCAGATTTATGTCGGACATGCGCCACGTTTACGCCGCCGTTGCGTGACGCAACAGCGCGGAAACGTGGTGCATCCCTGCGACCTACTTACAACGTGACGCATCTAGGCAGATGCGTCACGTTGTAAAGCCCTGCGCCACATGGAACCTGTGTCAGGTTTCATGTGGGCGTTCTGTCGCAGGGTGGGCGTTCCCTCGTAGGAAAGCCCCGTAAAACTGACGCAGTGAAATCTACAAGATTTCACTGAGCCAGTTTTACGACGCTGCTGCGTCAAATCCTTACGCCTGCTTGAAGCAGGTGTAAGGAGTGACGCACCACGTTATGTATGGGTGGCCTCTGTACATTGCAGGAGTTGCGTCGCACTTGCGACGCTACTCCAGCAATGCGCCGCCCGTACACCACAAGATGCGTCACGCATCTGCCCTTCCTTGCACCATGGTGCGCCGCATTGTAAATGCGGCGCATCTGTGGTGCCACAAGGAGGGAATTGCGTGACGCATTAGTTCTGGCGCATCCCTTCTGATTTGGAGAGATGCGCCAGAACTCATAAATCTGCCCCTAAGTGTGCACTTTCCACTGGAAGAGCTGAGAATCTGCCTAGTGGCTAGAAGCCTGCCTGTCTGCTGAAAGAAGAAAGAAGTCTCCTTGACACTTGAAGAATAGAGACTTTCCAACAGGAGAGGCACATAAAGTTCTTGGTCGAGGGACACCCAGTGGAAGCAGAGTACCAAGAGAGAGAGTCTTGAAGGGGTCTGTGCTACGGAGGGATTCCTGGTCTTTCTCCACATTCCTGGTGAGAACCATAACGGCCATGGCAGGCTGCAACTACTGTGCTGCGTGGCTCTGCAGTGGCCCATATTGTGCTGAAACTGTCATGGGTCCACATTGGCCTATGTTGGGTGCAGCTGCTCTGAATCCTGCTTCAGCCTTTGTCATGCAGCAAATGCCGGACTGTGTGAATCCTGAACTGGCACTTGTTGGGCTACAACTGTGGTGCTGTGTGAATTTGCTCCAGCCCGTGCTGAGTTGCCATTGCTGTACTGTGGTGCTGCATTGTCCTGTGGGCTGCACCTACTGTGCTGTGTGTTCATCAGGCGGGCGGCGGATTAAAAAACCATGGGAGCCATACTTGTGTGTGAAAAAGGCTGCTTTAATGAAACAGGTGCATATTCAAATTATACAAAAACCCTGGCTTCTCACCATACAAACTACAAAAGCCCAGCCCCACTAGACATTATAACAACTATCCATCTACCTCCCCTTAGAACCCCTCAAAAGCCCCTGACAAATAAACTCTCATCTCTCTTCGCTCCAAACTTCACCCATCCGAAGCTGTTGCATGTCATCCATACACTTACCTTCCTGTTACCTTTCCATTTGCCTCTGCATCTTCCAACTGTCTCTTAAACTGACAATCTTATTTGAAATATCTTTTAAGCCTGTTCAACTACCCGCCTCCAGAAAACCCTCCTGTGTGTTTTTCTTGCCCCGCTTCCACCACGCTACAAACTGGTTCCTCCAACATTTCAGACAACACTGTCCTCAACCGAAGTAGGCAGAAATCCATTCCTAGAACTGATAAGTGTACTCCGTCATCTCCTCGTACCTTATCTCACCATGCTCAAAGACAAATATCCCTTCTTCCTTACAAAATCTTGTAATGTCTTGATTGCATTTTTTCCTCGTCTTGTCTATCATCCCAGGTCTCTGGGCACCTCTCCAAATCCGCCTTGGTAAAAAGGAGATCCACAGCAACGTAGTCCCTGACCACATCCATTTTATCTCGACCGTTACACATTTTGTGAGAACTAAACTTTCAATTTAACGAAGTTGTTCTCACCCAAATGAAGGACCACCACATCAAGACAATGAAAGTTTCTTCTCCAACATCTGCAATAATTCCACCTAATGCATGCCACTCTTACCAAACAATTCCAACTGTATTTTCAAGCCATCAAACTCCACTGTTACCTAACTTCCTCGAATCCATCTGCCTCTCTGATGATTTCACAAATAGAGTGCCCACAAATACAGGCCTTGATGTGCTCCTGATTAGTTCCGCACTGCAATCTATAACAAATAGAAAAGGAAATTTAAACTGTCCTTACGGAGTTAGGCTCCAACTCTTGTAACGCTTGTAGCACTTAGACTTCCACCTGTTAACCTTCTGAATATCGTGCCCCTGCCAACCATGCATCACATCCTCTGTTGCTATCTTTATTCTGAAAGAAGGAGTACCAAATTCCCCACCCTGGATACCCTGTACATGCAGTGCTTTCCTCAGCCCTCCCAGCACCTGTGATGTCAACACCGTACTCCTTCTAAGACCTTTACCCTAATGAGCTTCCCCCACCACTGCACTGGACGCACCCTCTCGTCTGGATAAGTCAGCAGATTGACACACTTCCCATATCCTTTCTGATCTGTCTTACATCGAGGCAACAATACCCGGACTTCCGCAAGGGGTATCCACACATTCACTCCTTGTAAGCCCTCCTTCTCCTTGATTATAATCTATTAACCTACGCGAAATGCCCCAAAGAAGAACCATACCATCCCCACTGAAAACAGCCTGCTCCCTTCTTCCACTTGACACATCCAAGGATAACTTCCACCAGTCTCTTCAATAACTGCAAAACTCACTGGCCTCCTAATCCTTTCCCTTGGCCCACGTCATCTGGCCTTTCCTTCTAACATTTGCTTTTCCAACTCACCTGCCAATGGCTCGTAACCCTAGTACAGCTTACCACAAAAGGCCAACCCATACAGCTGACCCACAATCGTCACTGCAGACAATAATAATAATAGTGGCATTTATACAGTGCAACAGCTACCTCCACAGAGGTGTTCCGGTGCTATTGTGGAAATCAGGTAGGGTAACTGGACATGCGCTAATCCTGGCTAAAAAGCCAGGTCTTGAGGAGCTGCCTAAACTCCTGTTCCGTATCCACCACACGGATCTGCGCTGGCAAGGCATTCCATAACTTGGTTGTCCTCACAGTGAAGGATCTGCCTCCCTCTCGAGACTTAGCAAAACGGGGTACACATAGCAAGTGCTGAAAGTTAAATCTTAGAGTGTGTTTAGGTAGATATGGGCACAGCCTGTGACTGAGATACCTAGGCCCCTTGTTAGACAAACCTCTTTTAATCAGAAGCATGATACACTTCACCACATCTGCCTGCCATAATTCATCTCCAGCCTGCTCTCTCCACCTCTGAGCCCCGGACACCACAAATTCTAGCCAAGCCTGACTGTATGCGCACCACATGGAATCTGACAAGGACCCTCGGACCAGTTGCATCAAACGCTCTCTTAAATGATCTACAGATTCTCCATCATGGGAGTCCCCACCTCACCCACCAAAGACGGTAGCCCACGGAATCTCTGCCTCTGAGAATAAGAGAGCATCAGCAATGCTGTTAATAAATAAATAAATATCCATACTGGCAATGTGCCTTCATCTAAAAATGACATTCAACCGCAAACACTCCAGCAGAAAAAAGCTCAACTTCTTAAGGACTTGAAGGTCCCTTGCTGACTGTCTATTCAATATGTCAACTACTTCCATATTCTCCACATGAAAAAGCACCTTTATTGAAAATGTTTTGACCCACACACAAACCACCAACACTAATGGATACAACTTAAAAAATATGATAATGTGGCCACCACCTCTCCAATGCTCTGGCCAATGCTCCGCACACGGCTTGCAGCATCCGAAAACCGCTCCATTGCCCATTCTGGTTCTGCTCCCATCCCTTTCAAAGGAATGTCATTTACCTCCCTGCCAAAACCTCACATCAGCTTTCACGCCTGTCTTTAATCAAATTCTGTGATGCAGAAAGGAAGCCCCCAACAGAGCCAATCCCAACCTCCTACAAAAAGTGTGCCCTGTCTTGACCTCTCTGCAAGCGAATTAAGGTGGCCTATAAAGATCTTTATTTTTTCTCCGTGGGCAGCTTCACCTACATTTTTGTTAAATCCAGCTCTATCTCAAGAAAGGTCAAAACCTCCCCTGGCCACAAATTCTTTTCACTAGGACCACTAGATCCTTGAAAATCTCCAGAAATTTCTATAACAAATCCTCACAATTCGAGGAATGTAGTGCACCCACAATGAAAAAGTCATCCAAGTAGTGCGTCATCTTCTGAGAATGCGTAACCATGTTAAACAAGTGCTGTAACATAGTACTGAAAGGTTCAGAGAACAAGAAACTGAACAGCCCATTGGCAACTCTTCATCAACAAATATGTAACCTGCTAACTATATCCCCTGTAGCTCAAGAACTGGCAGCAATCTGAACGCAGACCATCACATTTTGCCATTAAGGCGCCAGGTCCCTCTTTTTGGAACAATGTAATTGCAGAGTCCACCGAAGCATAGTGCACCCTACTCCTCTCCTCCATGATGAAGTCATAGACCAAATGGCCTTCAAGCTTGGACAAATGCTGAACCATCTGAAATTCCCCCTGCTCCTTCTTAGGTAGGAATTTAACAAATGTGGCAGCAGCCAATCAGTAAAAGGGATACCATCCTTCTTTCACGCACTTCTTTCAACAATTTGTTCCAAACCATCTACTGTTGCTCCTGGATGGACCACAACTCCTCAGCCCGGCGACTTTCTCCTGGACCTTTGTAGCCCAACCTGAAACCATTATCACCTTGTGTCAACCAATATCTCAGCCAGTCACTATTAACTGGCATACGTGCCTTTTCTCATGTTGTAACCACCCCTTTGTCTGCTTCCTGACCTCATTCCTCTCTGCGGTCCACATTGCAAGACCGGATATTCCTGCTGCATTGGGAGCATTCATGGTGAAAACTGCAGTATTCCCTGTTGCATGTGCATTTGTTATATGCCCAACATGCACCAAAGCTGTTTGCCTGCCCTCGTCCCCCTTCACCCAACCCCTCCTTCGGTAGGGCGGTTGCTAAAGGCTTGTAAATAATCGACCACCCATTCGCTGTGTATGTTGTGGGCACCGACCAGGCGGGTGTCACTGTTTGGAGAAACAATTCATCGTCCAATTGTCCCCATACACTACCTGTGTCATCTGCTACCCAAGGTCTAAATTCCTCATAATACCTCACCAATGCCCAACCCCTGAAGGTGATCCGGGCCTTCCTCAACACATCTAGATACTTGAACAATGGCATGCATTACTCAGGACATTTTTTGCAGTATACGCTGGCGCCTATCGAGAAAGCACTGGTTCAATTTTCTATATAACCCCGCACACATGGACACAGAGACAACTCATATTGCTCTTCCTTTGACCCTTCCTTGGTCCTTACCTCTCAATGCAATTAATTGAACATCTCAAATAACTCCCCTTTCAAAATTCTCTCCATAGTGGAGATTGTGAGAAGAGCCCCATGAGGCTTGGTAATCCCCATATAAGGAAGTTTCTTGTGCTTGGTATCTTTACTCTCTTTGGCCCGTCTTCCTCCTTCACCAAATCAGTGATTTCCCCTAAGCCAGATCCTGTGGACTTTTCTGATGTTTTCCCCTTTTTGGCATTAGCCTTCTCCCCCTTGATCCTGTACATATTTACTTTGTACCAAGTGTACCCATGCCCCATTAACCCCTCCCACACTCCCAACGACTGACAAGGCTTAGCAAAGCGAGAACAGCCTTTGTTAGCTGGCTTTAACATTGCGGAGCATCCTGAAGCCTATCTTCCCAAGTCTGTTCGTTTGCATGGATGCCTCCTTCTACTCCTCAGATTTTTCATACCTGCAAGACACCAACTCTGTCGCCATTAGCCCTTGGGCGACCATGACACACATCATTAGGTGCCGACCACCACTCGGCCTCCTTGTCTTCTGTGTCCCTTAGTTCACCTTCTTCATGATCCTCCTCATAATCCAACAAGTCCCCATCCATTCCTCAACCAAACTCATCACACGCACTCGCACTTATGCCAGGCAACTCTCCATCACCCACACCACCATCGCCAAACTGGGCCTCATAGACCTGATCATATGCATCCATACGCTGGGGAGAGGCCGCCAAAAGCCTTCCCTCAAAAGCACCATTCAGGTCCCTCGTCATCCCAGGACCGGCCGCACAGACACGAGTCCTTCCTTCGGAGCAGGGTTTTTAAACTGTACTTTGCTCTCCCTGATGCGCCTGTGCAACTGGTCCACTGTTGGACTAGCCCCTGCCTGTCCCACCTGGTCAGCTACCCTCACTGTCTTGGCCACATTTTCTATTGCAACCACTTCTACCTCTGTAACCCACTTCCACTTTCCTTGTGACCCACACCTGTTGTGCATATTGCCCATTGCCATGCCAAAAGGGTGAGGGGGACACTATGACCCCCACTTCCCAGCCTTCCCCTGGCCATACCCGGGGTCACAATCCAGGTCCTCCTGAGCTGCTGCCTCCCCCCCATCCCTGAGCAGTATTTCCCCTTCCAAAGCAAGTCTCACTCGATTGGCTTGCCGGGACATCCAAGCCACCGCACTCTTGACCTGATGCAATTTGCCCTGCAGATGGGCCACACACCTTTGACAAGCCTTGCAGGGGGCCACTGTCAAAACCTAAATCCCCAAGGCCTGGCATTTCTCTCTCTTACCCCACTACTGCCTGCATTTGCCTAAATGCCAAATTCTGCCTGCCACCACCTGATAGGTCTAGCTGCAGGCCATGTTCTTCATTGGCTCTGCCCGTTGCTCGTACTGGCTCCCTGCCACCGCACTTCCCCTGCTTCATCTCTTGGTTCAAGTGCGCAGCCGCCTCGCTTACGGCCACTACGGGCCACAACACTGCTCAGTCGGGGTGGCTACACACGGTAAGTCTTGTGAATGAAGATAGGCTCCACGCCGTTCAGGTAAGCAGATATCTTTATTCAGCACGGAGCAGACAGAAAACTGACCTCTCCTCAGCTCGTCAGCAGCAACTGCCCAGCCAGGAATTTTCCCGCTTAAAGCATAACATTGAACTTTTAGGCAAGGTTCTACAAGGCATAGAAAAGGAAAACAGCACTACAATGAGAGAGCAAATGTGCAAACAAAGTAAGAACAACTTTACAACAGTAAGCTGGACCCTCTTGCCTCCATGCCTTTGCTGTTGCCTTCCCCGCTCCCTTCACTATAACGCACTTTTTAATTTGTGCCGCTCAGCAAGGCTTCTCTGCCCGTTATGGGTGGCCGGCCATTGGCGGGCCACCTTCATCCTCCTCACCTCGTATTTCAGGCCCTTCTTTTTTGACCTTCACTTTTGGTGGCAAGCAGGCGAGAACCTCTGCTGCCAAATCACCCACTGATCACCTCGCTGGTCGCTGCCTCCTGGGGACCCATGCCTGGTCCAACACTCCTGGATCTTCCTTCCGCTTCCAGTTTAAGGCGAGCATCAACGACCCTCTTAAACTGTTCACTCGCCATGCTGCCTGTGGGCCTACCCTGTTAAATAAAAAATCCTGAAAACTTCGATCCTCTCTAAATGATATGCTACTTAACTAAAACACACTGATGGTCACTGGCACTCCACCTTAACCCTCCTAGCCCTACCCCCTAACCTTAAAGCCAATACCTGGCTTCCTTGGGGCCTGACTGCACCACCCGCCCAAAAAGCCCAGGGGTGCAGGGCTGAATTCCCACACCCACAAGCCTCAATTGTGGTTGTCGCAGAACCATGACCCATCTGCCGAGGACACCAAAGGCTTCAAGCAATCCCCATTCTCTCACTTGAGAGGCGGTGCATGCAAAAAACCTGAGCTGCACCTTGCCTCCTCTGCCATCTCTATTAGAGTAGATTCTGAATCCGAAGCACCCACTACAGTTGAGAAGCAACGGTTGCATCGCGCCGAGGTGAGCATGATGACTATGGTCCACCATCTTAACCAATGCATCATCAGGGGTAATGAAAAGAACTGGTTGCACATTTGAGTTGTTGGGAAACAAATTCTGCACCTGTGCCTCATTCATGCTCCTGCGACACCTTACTGGAGATCTTAGAAGATAGTGTCACCTGGGTGGGATAGAGCACTGAGGGGAAGAAGAAGGCATAGTGCCATCAGGGAAGTTGTAACTGTGTAGTATTTAGTAATGCTGTGTGATTAAAAGGACTTTATTTATTTCCAAAAGACAAGCATTGATTGGACATAAATAGTTTGTTGTTGGCCTGATTGTTGACTTCTGAACTTGGATCCCCACTCTAACTAGTGAGAAGCCTGTGACTGGCCCAGTTTGCAGAGCCATAGTATGACGGACAAGAAGACACCAGTGCCAGGCGACCTCAGCCACACAGTTGAGACCCAGTAGCCCCTGTACGCTCGGTGCCACCCCAAACTGGCTCTGACATCATCTAGTCAAACAAAAGAAGGAAGCTATTCTCCAGGGAAGGGGCAAATACAAGAAAATGAAGGAAATCTATTGAATAAGAAAGCCAACAAATGCTAAGCAATGGACTGATCCAATGCCCCACTGTAAGGTTTGGTATTGTTCATAATAGGTCTTCAACAACATACAGCTTAAAGCAGTCTGTAGGCAATACCTAAAAAGATAACAGAATTTAGGGCTGAGAAATTAAGGATGGGAAACATGTTTTTCAAAAGTTTTCTGCCAACATTTTGAGCTTTAAAAACCTTGGCATGTCATAATGATATCTTTAGTCTTCGTTTCACAGCCTGTAGCAGCATACTGGAATTTACGGTTTGACTTTTGCCTATTTTTGCTTTCTTATAAATCCCAGCCTGCTTCATGCTATTGGCTCTAAGTTAGGATGACAACATCAAGGATAGCTGACGGTTACCCGCATAGCCTGGCACTACAAAAAAAAACATTCTACATTGTTAGGCTTGACATGTATTGCACTTGCACAATTCATAGCAAACATATTGCATTCAATATTTTCTTTAAAGGGCTTTTCATCATTCTCCTTCAAATGTTGACTTCTTTTGTCCAGCAGCCGTTAGCTATTGGCATAAGACATTATCAATCACATTTTGCATCAACTTACAGGAGGATTTTATTCACCGTGTTTTACTGGCTCTTTGGTCTGCCCTTCTTGCTTCATTTAAATGCACAAGGGACTACTGTACATCTGAAATCCGCCAGCAAGCAGCCTGGTAGCCCTCACGTGCATGAGCTGATAAAAGCAAATGAAAAATAGCTGCTGCAGAAAGAAAAGTTGTTTTATATTCCGTAGTACCCTGTTTTGGGGATTCTTTTGCCTGTTCTCACTTGCCAGTACTGCATGGCAAAGCATTGTTGACAAAGGCAATAGGTGTGAGGCTTGATGTGCATAGAGTTGTCAGAGCCACATGCCATATAAATGTCTAACCTATTGATTTTGCCAAAGCTTGCTTCTTATAATCTAAATAGTCTCATAGCGTAGTAGTGTAGCCGGTGCTCAAGGGTGGTGAGGCTTGCTTAGCGTGCACAAAATGAAGAAGTAATTACAATTGACTCCAGAGCAGGCGTGCAGCTTTCGAGGACCTGACGTTGGTAGGACATTTTAGGGGCCTCATATCATGGACAGGGTGCACTCTGAGCCCCACGCTAGGGTCCCTCGAGTTGAGGCAACTGACGATTGTGGATTGTAAAGAAGTAGCTCTACTTTTGAAACTCACTATGGAACACCTTGGTTTTGTATTTTTTATTTTTATGAGCACATTAATTGAGTAGAAGAAAAACCTGCAGTCCTGATGAATGCTAACACACCTCTTATGAAGGTCTAGTTGGCAGAAACATGTTGGCCTACATTTAGTTTTTTCACACAATAGAGGGGAGAGGATCAAACAGCTACTCTACCACCGAACCCCCTAAATCACTATACTACACACGTAGAGGGGTGGAGAGGAAAACCACAAATAGTAAAATTTTACAAACAGTGACAAACTCATATGTTTGAAAAAACTGCCCTCACTCACACACAAATGTGTGTGACATGCTTCATCATCGGGTCTGCTGCAACGCCCTGGTGTAGCCACGTGCAGGGCGGGGCATAGGGAGGGGGAACATATAACGTAAAGAAATCACAAACACTCAACGTGACAAACAGTGTACTAACCAAGACGTGTCAGTACAAGACTGGGTACAGTGATAAGACAAAGTGCATTCACAAAGGTAGTTTAAAACTGGCTCATGGATACCTGATATCCCTTTATTCATAATACATTTAGTGACACAAGGAAGCAGGGTCAGTGGACCACTGCAGTGTCCCTTTTCTCTTTTCAATCCTGATCCAGGCAAGCATGAAGTAAGTCGTACGCAATCTGTCCTTTCTTTCTTTGCTCAGTACATGAAAGGAAAGCAACTCAGTCAACTAATCTTTAAAAAGATGTCAGTATGTTTGCTGAGTAAGGAACATGTTCCCATGATTCACAGGCATATATTGTAGTGAATCAATCAGAACATATGAGGGTTCGGGAAGGCCTTGTGGAACATGGTAATCATCCAGCTCTCTCTGGATGATTATTATGGTTTTGTGGTTGGTGGTGATTACGACGCGTGCATGACAATGCATAATCACTGCAACGAAGGCCTAACACAGCATTTACCACTATACCGCAGTAAACTTACAGCATATTACCATTACAACATGTTTAAGAGTTGAAATTGTATATGGGTTGAAAGGGGTTTTAGGGTTCAGAGATGGGTAGTATTTTGGGGTAGAACATGTTTTTTTTTTAGTTTAGAGGTGGGTAGTTTATATGGGTAGTAATTAGTTTTGGGGGTTAAGGGAAATATAATGGATAGGGGTAGTGAAGTTATTTTTAAGTTTAGAGATTGGTAGATGCACAGGTTGTAAGGAGTGTTTAGGGTTCAGAGAAAGGTTGCGGAAAGTTGTGGTAAGGGGTTTTTGGGGTTCTGGGAAGTGGTTTTTCTGCTACTCGGAAGAGAGGAATTAGGAGGTAGTAAGGCATTTATAGGGAGCGACAAGGGTAGTTAAGGGATATTATAGGGTTTGTGAGGTTAAGGGGTAGTAAGGTTCAAGGAAGGGTAGCTTTAAGGTGTAGTACGAGATTTTTAGAGTTCAGGGAGGAGAAATGTTAAGGGGTAATAAGGCTTTAAGGGTTTTTGGGAGTTAGGGATGGGTAGTGCTTTGAGGTAGTAGAGTCATTTCTGCTTAGGAGGGTTTCAAAGGGATTATTTCTGTTTGAGTACAGTAATGTTGAAGGGTTCGTAATAATATTTTCAGTTTAGGGATTATATATAAATGTATATGTATGTCAGGTCTTTTCAAATCCTTTGAGTATGTTTGGCAGATCACAGGGTATTTATTTCAGTTACTAAAAGTGACAATTCATCAAAGTAATGTTGTGATGTTGTGCATCTTTGTGGTCTATCTGTGTGTCACACTAGGCATGACGTAAAGTATCCCATTGACAAGCAGAAAATTACCAATAGGAGTGCAGTGCTGAGACATATTCTTGCACATACGCATCACAGATGTGGCAAGAGTTGGCAGAGCTCTTTATTTATGTGAACACGAATAACTGTATTTCCAGTGAGGTTTGCCACCCTGTGTTATGTGGTTGTAGAATGAAACAGGAACTGGTGGCCCATCAGATAAGGAAACCTAACTTTTCTCCTTCTAGTCTCTCTCTTCTGCCACCAGGTGGTTCATGACTTTCACTGCTTTGTGAACAGTATTGCTCACCTGTGTGTGCTGAATTGCTTTACAGGTCTGAGATTTTGACAGTGTAGCTGTCAAACAGACCTATCATTGCTAAGAATATATATTGTGCAGGCTTTGGGTCTGCCTCTTTCCACCACTGGCATTCTTTGATCTTCCTCTTTAGGCCTGCCAGAAGTCAAAATTTCAGTGACATCTATAAATCTTGAATTTCTGTGCATTGTTATCTCAAGTAACTATAACTCGTGCCCTGAGGTAATCATAACTCGCGGCTCTCGCCATGCACAGTCTTGTTCCTTAATGATGTCATTTCAGATGTTGCAGTGATGTTATCAATGATGTTATAGAACATGTCATGAGTGATGCAATATGTGCGGTAATTAGCAGTGCATGGTGAGGGAGTGAGTTATAGTTACCTTAGGGCATGAATTGTACATACTTGAGATAACTATAACTGGTGAATTTCTTTTAGTTTAAAATGTTACTTTGCTACTGAACCTAACTATAACATTACTTTATCCTTTGGGTTGTTTCAGTGAATTTCTCTTTTTTCAAATGTAAAGTAATATTTTGATACTGTACATGAAGCCAAACCCCCACCGTACCAGGCCCTGCTTCCAAAGCCCTTCAGGCAGCCGACCTTACACTGCGCATGGCCTTTGGCTATGCACAATGGGGGATTTGGCCACAAGGCCTGGCCAACCTCCTCACTTGCGACGAATCCCACACTGCGCACAACCTTTGGCTGTGCACCGTGGGGGGTTGGACATAGGGCCTGTCCTGCAGCCAGGCCCTGTGGCCAACCCACCCAAAGGCTGTCAACCCCATGCCACGCACAGCCTTATGCAACATCATAGAGTTGGCCTTAGGGCCCTGGAGATTCCATCAACCCGGACTGAAACAAATATATTATGGGGAGGGAGTGCATCCCCCACTTCCCTCCTCAAGCCTTAATATGCACCGGGGACCCCATCCCCAAGGGTCAAATTCAAGAAAAAAAAGGGGAGAGGGGCTGTGCGGCTGCTATCACCAACCTCTCATGGGCCCCGGGGACCCCACGCAGCATTTCAGTCCACTGATGAAAAAAACATTCCTGGACCCGGACAAGATCGAGAACTACAGAATTATCACTTCTTCCAGGCATTAGCAAAGTCATAGAAAAACTGGCAAATGGTTATTTAACCGATTTCCTGGAAACACACAATCTCCGGCATCCGACAATTTCGCCCAGGGTGCAGTACAGAGACAGCCCTTTTACTGGCCTCGGAGGACCTCAAAAAGACATTAGATCAGGGAGGGACAGCTGTGCATATTCTTCTTGATTTGAGCACAGCTTTCGATACCGTTTCCCATACTACCCTCGGACAGACTGGAGCACTAAAATGGCTGTGCACGATTCTGGGCAATGGAAGCTTCCAGGTCAGGTAATGACCTTGTCTGTCGGAGGTTTATCAGCTCACATGTGGAGTGCCACAGGGTTCGATCATCGAGCCCCACTCTTTTCAATGTATATGTCCGCCCTCAAGCAGATATTATTTGTTCATCAGGCCTTACCATGGTGTCATACGTCACTGACACCAAGATTGTTGTTTCTTTATCACCTAACACCAGCCTAACCTCAGAGATATTGTCTGTCTGTCTGGAACAGATGAACAATTGAATATAATCTAGGTGTCTTAAACTGAACAGCGAAAGAACAGAAGTTATGGTTGTTGGAAACAACCCAGCACTAAGGGATCACACTGTCTGGCCCTCGTGCCTGGGTGAGAACTCTCCCCCCAAAAAGGAAGTAAAGAGCCTGAGGTAATAATGGATAAAGACCTGACGATGGCCGCCCAGGTTAAGTAAGTTGGAGAGATATGCTTTTGTCTCCTGGCAGCCCTTAGAAAGGCAATTGCGTGGCTACCTGTGAATACCCGGAGAGTAGCTGAGCAAGGTCTTCTACGCCCATGTTTAGACTACTGTCATTTTATTTACCTAGGCAGGCCTGACTACCGTATTTTCCGGCGTATAAGACGACCCGGCGTATAAGACGACCCCCTACTTTGCTTAATAAAATGTAGGTTTCGTGCTATACTCGCCGTATAAGACTACCCCCACTTCCAGTGCCCAGTGCAGTCCAACGCAGTCCTGCATAGCCATTTTGAGAATGTATTTTATTTTATTTTGGCTCGTACTTTGTATGCTTTGTATGCTTTTGTAACCTGCACACTTATCACTTTTTCTCCAGGAATGTACCGATTGCTACCTCATGTATTTTGGTTGCTCGCTATTGTCACTTTTGATCCATGTAACTTAATGTTTGCTTTTGTAATTTGTCCATTGTTATTGTTGCTCACATCAGCCCATTTTTATATAATGCAGAAGCAGTCTGACACCTTCGGGTGTAGTCCGCGCTATGTAAAAACACACGAAAACATTCCTTCAAATTTAGCATCCGGCGTAAAAAAAACACGGTACTTTTTTCGGAAATTGCAAGTTATCCAAAATGCGGCAAACCTGAGTACTGCTGGGCCTACCACAAACACAATCTGCGTGTCAAGCTTAAGCCAGCCTTCACTGATTGCCGGTAAACAAAAGAATTGAATTCAAGGCCTTGTGCATTGCACACAAGGTAAAATATGCTCATGGTCAACATATCCTCAGTCACCTCATAACATCCTGCAAGCTTTGGAAACTCCCTGCCTATTTACATCAGATCTAATGGGAATCTGTTAAGGTTCATGAACTAACGGATGATCTACTCTATTTCACTTAATCAAGGCACTCACTTCCTTATGACTCTTGCCAGCCCTGGAAAGCCAGTTTCTGGCTAGCTACGCGCTTTACAAGAAACTGTAACACAACATAGCATGCCCCAGGGCTGCACATTATTACATAGGGAAGTAAGGCCCCCGTATCCCCTCCCCGAGCCTATTGTGGGCCCGGGGACTCCATCCCCGGGGTCTGCCTAAAATAGAGGTGGGAACCCTGGTGCCCGCCCAGGGCACCCACCAAGTACCCCATTGGGGACGGTGGGGGAGCCCCTGGGCCCCTCTGAACCCAGTCAGCTCCCCGCATGGTGCTGAAGCCAGAATTGCTCCCCCCTGGAGAGAGCAGCTATTTTCTGCTTGCTCCCTCCAGGCGGGAGAAATATCGGTTCTGTTTGCCTGCCCACAGGAGTGCAGGAAGGGAAACAGAACAGAAGTCTGTTTCCAGCCTGTGGGAGCATGTTTAATTCTCCCGCCGGCTGGGAGCAGAATTAAGGTTTGCTCCAGTTTGGCAGGAGATTTGAAAATGCTCCTGCCTGTTGGGAACAAACATATGTTTCCCTGTCCACAGTAAGGAAACTGTGTCCTGGAGAGCCCACCCCCGGGATACAGTAGTCACTGAGCTTGCTCTGGGGGATGGGGTCCCGGACCCTAAGACCTTTAGAGCATTAGGGAGTGGGGATGCGAGGCCGCCCTCCTTTTCATTTAATTTAGTGTGAGAGTCCCGGGGAATGGGGAATTAAGGCTTGGGGAGGGAATACACAACGCTTGCCCTTTTATTAACATTTCAGCTCCAGGGGATGAAAACGCTGATCGAACTATAACTACCCAATGACGAGCGTCATATTTATGTATACATGGTATAATGTGATATAATACATGGTTTAATGGTGAACGTTATTGTGGTGAATGTGAATGCTGTATTCATTGTGCATGTGTGGTAAGTGTAGTATGTGGTGTTAAGATTCGTTGTAGCAATATATTTCCGGTCTTACTGTTGTATAGTGGAGGGGGGCACTTCATTGCAGGCATTAGAACCTTGTATTTCCAATGTGCTGCTGCCCATACCCTTAGAAACAGACTGAGGAACCTTGACCATTCTAATATGCACCTCAAACAGCCAAGTATGCCGCTGTGAGTGACAAGGTATCTGTGACGGGCAGTGGTGTAACAAAATGGAGGGGCCTCCATGCATACTACATGGAGGGGGCCCCCTCCGACCACACTCAGGAGCTCTCAGGCCAGGGTACTGTGCTGAGGGGCCCCCTGGAACTCGGGGACCCCCCTGCACCATGGGGGCTGTGGGGGCCTTTGTTATGCCACTGGTGGCAGGTTAGCGTTCCTTTTCAAGGTAACCAGTGAGGGATATAAAGAAAACAAGCATTAACAATGCAATAAGTCTCGCCTTCTCAAAAGTTAAAGCTATTGGCATTGTAAATGACAACGTTTTTATTTATGTGTTGCTTTTGAAAACAGATAAATAAAATGGCATTGTCATTTACAATGCCAATAGCTTAATCTCTCGCAAATGCGAGACCTCTAGCATTTGCAATGCAATTGGTCTCATATTTACGCAAGTTTGAGCTATTGACATTGCAAATAACAATGCGTTTTATTTATGTTTCAAAAACCAAAACATAAATAAAAGGTCTCACACACTGCTGTCTGTCACACACTGCTGTCTCTCTTACACACCATGCTCTCCCTAGAACACACACACTGCTGTCTCTCTCACACACACACTGCTGTGTGTGTGTGTATATCTCCACTGAAATTATGCAGTCTTGCACCCATGGCTGTATTTGCCCCATACATACCCCCACACTTGCTGCCGCCAGTCAAAAGCACGCACACACGCACACATACACCAACACACGTGCACACAACCCCAAGCACAAACCCACCTAAACACACAAACGCTCATAGGCACATTAAGCCATGTTCAGAAATACGCACTCATACACATGCATCCACGCTTTCACGCACACTCACACACAGACACACAAACACTCGACGCCTCATCAGGGGTAGTTAAAAAACAACACACACACAGAAACACAGTGACATAAAGGCACATAAAATACAGTGATGCCGAATACGACCAAATCCAACATATTTCATAAAACACTCTTTATTCCGACTTTTATATTAATAAATAGGTTGATTTGTGTACATGCTTGCACTGTCTGAATGATAATCAGGGGTGTGTGATAGCGGATGAACGAAGATTCACTTACTTCACACACACACTCGCACACACACTCTCTCTTGGACACAAAACCACATGCAGACACAAACGCTCACACGCACTCTTGGGCACTCAGAAACACGCACACATACACACACACAAACATGGTGATACAAAGAAACACAAAACCACTGTGATACAGAAACACAAGCACACACACACATACATCAACACGCACGCACACAACCCCACGCACAAACCCACCTAAAGACACCAACCCTCATAGGCACATTAAGCCATGCTCAGAAATACGCACTCATACACCTCTCCACTATTGATTTCTTTCCGCCATCTGATTGCCAATAGTCTGACTAAAAAACAGAACAGACTGCTAGATGATGGCACTGGTCCTAAAACGTGCTGTAAATGAAATCACGGGCCATTCCAGCCTCCCCTAACCTGAAAACGATTGAACACCCTATTCTCAGCTTTAGACATTTTCCTGTTTCAGAGATTCATACCAAGGTCAGGGTTGAAATGAGAATATAGTCAAATAAAATGGACCATGCGAACATCATCTCAGAAATGTCCGAGTCCACAGTCTGTCAAGAGTGTTAGCAGATAGTAAACTGCCTGATACTATTAAACACTTCTTCCATACTTAAAGAGTTTAGCAGAGCATGCATGCTTTTTGGTCTTCATGCCATGCATCGCGCTGCATGTCATTACAATACCTTTTTGTTCAAAGGGTAAAGAGTTGGCCAATCAGCTTTTTAATAATTACATACCAGAGTACCGTAACCAACTTGGCAGTGCTCGGAATTGAAAGCGGTTTTATCTGCTTATTCGGAGAAAAGCACCATCCAGCAAGAACTCGTGTGTCGCAATTGAACATTATGCTGCAGTTATGTCACTGTTTTATGGCAGCGTTGATCTCGATACAATGCTCTTCTTGTATCAATTATTTTTGACCCAAACATGGAATCTTTCTACATCTCGCTTCCTGCCTGCTTCACTCTTTTTTTTGCGGATGTCATGTTTTCCTTCACACTCATTATAAATTACCGACAAGTCACTCTTGAATGACAAATTCTGCCACAGGACGGTGATTTGAATCAAAATATTGCTTTGTAGACAAACAGATGTATGACGTTACAACGCATACTTTTACCACGCATACCATTACAATGCGGTATTTACAACGCATACTATTACAACGCATAGCGCTTTGGGGTGCTGGATAGTGAATTGTTTAATTTACTATTCCAACTCCAATCCCCGTGGACACTAGGAAAGGTGTTGGATAGTAAATTAAACGTATTCCCTATCCTAGAGCTCCCCCCAGCGCAATGCGTTGTAATGGTTTGCGTTGTAATGACTGCGTTGTAATGGTAATGCGTGGTAAAAGATTTGTTCTAAAGGTTGTATACCTAGACAAACACATAAACAGTGATACTTTTCAGCCGTGGTCGGTAGTGGGTGTACCTGCAGGGCGGTGATGTGGGGAGGGGGAGGGGCAGAGTGGGGGGTTAGTAATGTATGGATTATGGAGCTTTACAGGTAAGTAAACATATAAATAAATAAAACAGATTTTGTTGCTCACACTGCATCGCATTTGGGTAAGCAGTGCATTCAACAAAGTTGTTTTATTTATTTATATGTTTACTTACCTGTAAAGCTCCATTATCCATACATTACTACCCCCCCACCCTACCACTCCCCCTCCCCACGTCACCGCCCTGCAGGTACACCCACTACCGACCGAGGCTGATACTATTCCTTATTAACGTCACTCGCTCATGTCACTGCGCAGTTCAATTTCTCTCTTGTGGGCATTAATGTATATTAGTTGGCTGTCAGGGTCACACAGCTGCCAGTCTAATCCTGCAAGAAAAACTTTTCTTTTTAGAATTGCTGTATAGCCAAGAGCCCGCGTTTTACATCAAGGGTGGTGTTCTTGAAAAATGAGCCGCCCTTGCCGCCGACCCCACATACGGTCGACAAAACTGGTTTTCTCGTTCAGCAAGCACAAAGAGCTCCACAAATCTTTTGTGTGATATATTCAGTCTGTCTTTTGTGAGCCATAAATACAAAAGCTAGAAAAATACTAAACCTTAATCAGTATCTTACTAATGCACTACACCAAGGGTCTGTCAGTATAAACAAGCATTTGAAGGCATGAACGGGGGGCTGCGGCGGGCAAGAAGGCAACCGGACTGCAGGGGGGGGGAGGGACAGGGAACGAGAAGGCACTGGACTGAGGAGGGGGGAGCGAGAAGGCACCAGACTGCGGGAGGGGGGACGGGAAGAAATTGCCTTGTGTGTAACGTGAAAATTAAACAAGCTTGCCTCCCAGTAAAGAAAAAAAAAATGGCACTCGCCATGACGTCGTCATTTTCTCTTTTTCTGCCGTCCCACTTGGACGGACTTGGCCTGACTTCCTGCTGGCGTAAAAGGTTTATTATCTTCTTTATGGGGCCATCTGTTTGGACCCATAAAGAAGATAACAAATCTTTTACGCCAGCAGGAAGTCAGGGCAGTCAGTCCAGGTGGGACGGTAGAAAGAGAGAAAATTTTACGTCACAACAAGCTCTTTCTCAATGCTGGCCACCGTTTAGCAAGAACGGTGACGCCGGCCAATGGGAAAGAGGGGCGGGACTTAAAGCCTGATAGTGAGACTGCGCATGCGCAGCCATCGCAGGCTTTGACCTAAAAATGTGGGTTCTTGCTGTAAAGTGGCCTTGAACCAACAGAGAGAACTGCCCAATACTTTTATTGCACCCTATCCCATCTAGCGCTCTCCCAGATGACTTAAAGATTGGTCTGTTCTTGAGCATCCTTCTTGAAAGAGCTGTGGTGAGACCGCTGCCTGATGCCAATTTCAAAATGCAGGTTGGCTTGTTGTGTTCATGGCTACATGGTCCTAATAATCACGGTCCTAAGAGAAATATCATCTGTGGGTTACCTACTGAAAATAGTCTGATTTGTACAAATCAATCTCACTTTTATACATGTAATCACATATATTCAAAGAATATGTTTGCATATTGGCAGCAATAGGTAACCAGATAAAAAGCAAAGCATGGTATATTCAGTCAAATGTAAACAAACAAAGGTAAACCCACAGATGACAACAAGTCTTGAGAGCGAACTAATTTTGCATGCTTTTTGTTGCATAATTCAATAATGTTTCTGTGACACAAATTAACTTTTTGTTTTTTCAGTCAATAAGGTACAATGCATTCGTCATGATATTTCAGAATTTCAAGATAATGTGGCAGACCCTTCATTAGGACAGCATATGTTTACTGTAGAGAATGTTTTGTTGTCACTTAAGATCCAGTAGAAGAATAACCTTATTTATTGACATAAAGAATACAGGTTAAAATATAGTGAAAATACCATCTAGTTTAAGTGCAAAGTAGGTAATATTCTTTCTTTAGCACTCACAAATCTGGGTATAGTGGGCATATTCTCATTAGTGAATGGTCTGAATTTGCAAATGTGAAAAAGTGAATGCAACTTGCACAATACCCAGTTAGTGTCCTTGTAGAACCCTGAGCACATTCCTTTGCAAAGAATGTGACGTGACGTGAAGTGTCAACAGAATGTTCTTTAGGACACAAAAGAGTGCTTTGATGAGACTAAATGACAAACTAAAATATGGGCACCCTCCCTGTACCTGTCCACACCTACAGAGTGCCTTTAGGATGTACTCAGGACAGTGATAGGTCTCTTCACTTGAGTTATTTCAGATATTTGAATACTTTCATCACTCCGTGTTGTTTGAGTTGGAATCAGGTTAAAATTGTTTAATCCGGGGTGACTTTGGTTTGCAGTAAATAATCATTTCAATAGTGAGGAGTTTACAAGTTCCACTGTCATATAAACACTTTCAGTTCCTTTTTTTTGTGATAAAGGGTTTGTTATTCGATGATTGATGTCCATTTCCACACCCTTATGTAGAATGCACTAATATATAGTTTACTTGGTAAACATGCCTTGATCTCACTTAGCGGGTTTTGTAAAGCAAATGTTTTCTCTCAAAAGATGTACCCCGTTCCTGAAGGAAATTGGAACTGAACCATTTACAAAGCTGCACTCAGATGCTATCATCAGCAACTGAGAGAAACCAAGAAAAGACCTCTAACTGAACACATCAAAGAGAGCACCAGCAACTGCAAGGAGATCTTCCCGATCACAAGCACTTTACCAAACCCTCAGCCTCTGTCAACAGCATCACCCCTCAAAACAACCTCTGCAACAACCTATCAAACTTCTTCAACAACAAAATCACAAGCATCTACAGAAACTTTGCACACCAACCAAGCTCTAGCAATCTCATGGCCACCTGCCCATCACCAACCAAGACAACCACATCACCAAATGGGAAACTCTCACCAGAGAAGACAAAGCCGTGATCATGAAGTCCATCCCAACAGATCCCTGCCCCACCACATCTACAACCTGGAAGTACAACCAATCAGCACCACCCTCACCCACATCAACACATCCATCACATCCACCACATTCCCTGAAGACTGGAAGCATGCCCTCTTCAAGAAACCATCGGCTGACCCAAACCAACTGAGTAACTTTTATCTGATCTCCCTGCTCATCTACCCAGCCGAAGTGATAGAGAAGACCATCAACAAGCAATACAAAACCCACCTCGAACTACACTACCAGTTGGACAACACTCAATCAAGTTTCAGAAAAAACACAGCACCAAAACTCTCCTCATGGCAGCCACAGATGAGATCAGACCACACTAGACAGAGGACAGACCGCAGCCCTCATCCTGCTTGACGTCTCTGCAGCATTCAACACTGTCTCACACGGCATACTCATCAGAAGATTCCACGAGATCTGCACCCTAGAACCAGCACTCAAATGAATCTGCTCAAATCCCTGCAGGAAGAACTCAAAAAGTCAGACTGTCACCATTCCCATCTGTGTCCAAAAACCGGATCTGCAGAGTCCGCCTGAGATCCTCCCTCAGCCCTACCCTTTTCAACATCTACATGAGACCTCTCGCAAACACCATCCGATCCCAAGGCATCAACATCATCGCCTACACTGACGACACTCAACTCATCCTCTTACTGACGGACAACACCAACACCACCAGAACCAACTTCACCAACTGCATGACCACTGTAGCAGAGAATCAACTGCCTGAAACTTAACTCTAACAAGACAGAAGTACTGGACTTCAGAAATAAGACCTCCACATGGAAATCCAGATGGTGGCCAACCGATCTATCACCAACATCAATTGATCACACCAGAAATTTGGGAATCAACCTAGACAACAAGCTCAACATAACTGCACGTCAGTGCAGTAAGCACTGCCCACTTCCATATCCTACGCATGCTCTATGAGATTTTCAAATGACTGCCGCAGGACACCAGAGGAACTGGCACGCAAGCACTAATCACTAGCAGACTGGACTATGGCAACACATTGTATGACAGAATTTACAATAAGCTCACACTGAGACTCCAGACCATACAGGACACAAGTGTAAGACTCATTCTCAACGATACATGCTGCACCTATGTTACCCCACCTCAGAGAGCTCCATTGGCTCCCCATTCACAAATGCAGCCATTTCAAACTCCTCAAGCACACTTGTGTAGTTTGCTTTATAATGAAGACACCCATCCTCACGTCACATTCCAGATACATTCCTTGCCTCTACTGCTCACCCGTCCCTCTCTTTCACATTTGGATGTCCTGGCTCATTTAATATAGGACTTGTTTAGAAAAATATAGTTTTTTACATGGATTCACATGTTCTGAAGCGTCTTAACTGAAGTGTTTGCGTCCTACTCTTGCAGGCGCTCTCCTTAACACATTGATCCAAATGTACGAATTAGAAGGGTTTGAGTTTCCAGTTCTGAATTGTATTCCAATATCTTCATATGATTTCCTAGCAGTGAGAACTTAGTACCTCCCTGCCTCAAAACAGGAGGTTTACCTTTGCATGTCTTATATACATGTAGAATGTAGGTCTGTGCTTTCATGCTGCAGGAGCTGGTGGACCTATCCCAGTGATAGAAACATGCAGTGGATTGCAGGCTTGCATCCTTGGAGTATGTGTCATACAAAAAATACACACCACGATGCTGTCACGATGTTCTTATAGGTGATACTCATAATACCCGTAATGCATCTCAAGCCGCAGCATGGCATGGAACCAATCAGCATGTCAGATGTTGCCTTGGAATCACTCATGTTACCTGTGTGTAAGAGAAGATAGAAAAAGCAGAGTGATCTCTCATGACCCGCTCCCTCTGTGCACTAGCCCAAATTCAATGAAAGCCATGCTTGACGATCATGCCCCATTCATTTAACAATCCTTAAGTGTTGCAGTTGGGTTGCAATTAAGTGCTACAACAAATAGATACAAACATTAAAGCTTTTAGCATCCATGTTGGCTCCTCTCTGTACATTTCTACCCTTTTCTGCTCTTCTTGTTCTGCTCCTACAGCCCATCCACCCGGTCTCCCTCCAGAGCTGAGAAAGCAACATTGGCAAAGCCAACAGGTCTCGCCTATGCAAGAGCTATTGGCTATGCCAATGTATTTTAGCCATGTTGCACACCAGCGAGGCTGATATTCAGCATGGTTAAAAGTTAGTAGCATAGAGGAGAGTGGTGTGGAGTGGAGTGGAGTGTCATAGAGTAGAGTGGAGTAGAGTGTCGTGGAGTGGAATGTCATGGAGTTAAGTAGAGGAGCATAGAGTGGAGAGGCATAGACTTGAGGTACGTAGAGTAGAGTGGAGTAGAGTGGCACAAAGTGAAGTGGCATAGAGTCTCTTAGAGTGGAGTGGCATAGGTTGATGTACAATAGAGATGTGTAGAGTGAAGTACTGTGTCATAGAGCTGAGTGGAGTACAGTTTAGTGGCGTAGGGTGGAGTGGTATAGAGTGAAGTGTAAGGGTGGAGTGACCTAGGGGCATATTATCAAGACTGGGCGATACAATTATCGCCAGGAAACTGCCACTAAAGTGGTGATAATGGGCTGTATAATATGCCCTAGAGAATTCCCATAGAAGCCCAGGTTAGGTGTCTAACCTGGGTTTCTATGGGAATTCACAAAGGCATATTATCAAGCCCATTATCGTCACTTTAATGGCAGTTTCCTGCCGATAAAGCGGTGATAATTTTATCGCCCAGTCTTGATAATATAGCCCATAGTGTAGAGTGGTGTAAAGTGTTGTAGACTAAAGTGCACTGTCTGGTAGGCTTTGACCTAAAGGATGCTGAAACTGTTGATGGTCGGTTTGCAGCACGTCCCTGCACAGCGGACTCTGTGAAGTGACGGGAAATGTCAACAGAGGCCGTTTAAGGACAAACAAAGCATGCCTAGATGACACAAAATGCCATACCAAGATACCAAATGCATGAACTCTCTTTTGTTCCGGTCTAAACCAACCGAGCGCCTTTAGGCAGTACTTGGAACATAGATATGTCTATGTACTTGAGTTATTTCAGCTATTAGAGTGCTTTGATCATGGCATGATGTTTTAGATGGAAGCCAGCCAAAAGTTTCCACAGTGAGATGCTGAGGTTGCAATCAATGCATTTTTGAGCTGTGAGGAGTTCATGGGTTCCACTGGACAAAAATATTTTTAGTCTCTTTTTAAGGTGTGTCTTCAGAGAGATGTAGCCATCTGGCAAGACCCTGTTGTCGCTACTACACACCTCACATTACGTAGATCGTTTAATACACAAAATGCACACATAAATACAGAAAGGGGTTTTTGATCACCACTCTTCAGTCATTGGCTTGTATGAGTGAGCTCTCTTCAGGGGTTGCTTGGATGGACTGTCCATTGGTCAATTTGGATCATTCAACAGTATTTTGTGGATGTTTACAAGTTTTCGTTCACTGTGAATAGTCTGTCTCATGCAGCGCAGCTGATTGTTTGTTCTTGCTAACAAGGTGCCTGATATGGATATTTTCAGAAGGTTCAGCTCCGGGTCCCCACCCTTCTAAGGAATAGATTACTTATTAAGCATTCCAAAAGTGTCAGGGGCTTGCTCCATTGCTTCTCTCAATCAAGTATTTTTTCTAAAACTAAAAATGACTGCTTCTTCACGAGGGAGTCAGAAATAGTCATGCAGTACAGCCAAAATAATACTCTGCTCTCCGGAGTTACCAGCACATTTGAAGATTTTACTGACATACCAGATTTTTCATAATCTGGATTCCATATTAAATCTTGCCACTTGTGGTGCTTACCTTGTAAAGAAGGGAGTGTCCCTCAACCCATAACCATATCTTATTTCTCTGGTCCTCTGCCCATCTAGCTCTCTCTTTTTCTATTTGGTTCTCCTGTTTCTTTCAGTATTGTACCTGTGTGTAGAGTATAGCTTTTGAGGTGCATTCACTTCCTGTGTTGTCTTTGATGTGAAAAGTGTTTCCACTCTATAGTAACTCTTTCTGGCACGCTCTGAAACGTGTTGGGCCGAATGCATCAGTGAGAGATATTTAGCTTTCGATACAGTGCTTTGTTCCAAAATATCCATAGGGTGTCCTAACCTAGTTGTCCTAAGCTTAGCTCCTGGAGGTTCAGCCTGTCTGTCTTTTGAATATGCAAGGCGGCAGTGGCGTAGCATGGAGGGGTCCACTGGGGCGGTTGCAAAATTCTTAGGGGCGTTAAGTTTTAAAGTAAAGTATTGCGCCCCTAACCAGTGGACTGTTAGCACTTCCTGAACAAATGGTTCACATGTTAGGGGCCACAATACTTTCTTTTTAAAAATGTCCCCGGGTGCTGGCAACTGCGCCACGCCGCTGTAAGGCGTGCCTCTACTTTCTCACTGCATTAGTTGGAGGTCAACACCAATGACAGAGACCTGCAATGGATTGCAGGCTTCCATCCCCAGGTTGTGTACCACACTCTCCTTGGTTTGTAGTCATCTAGTTGATGTTTATTTGGTGATCAATTTTCAAGAAACTAGCGGCGGTTTTTCCGTTTTTAATAGAAAGATTCTGTCATATAAAATCGCATTTGATATTTTCTGCTTCCAGCATTTACAGACCTAGATATTTGTGGTGATAGAACTAAGGCATTGATTAGCTGGACCTTAATTCCTCCACAAGGTTTTGCATCGCATTGAGGGTGTGTCTAGTGCTGTCAATTTCTTCTCTGAACAGTTAATAAAACTAAGGTTGTTGCCATGTCAGAGTTTGAAAAACTATTCCATGCATTCCCACTATTTGATGAGTTGACAAGCCACTAACAGCTTGACACTGACTTTGCTGTTGGACATGCTGTGCGAACCCCACCTAAGTTACTCTACCTCCCCAATGGTGTATCCTGAGGTTAATATTTCCATTTACACCAGTGTTTTGCACGCATTTTGTGATCCTATGAAATAATGTTACACTCCACCTCATGCACCTTACCCCTGTATTTGCCGAAAAATTAATTGTATTGACCTCTGGTAGATTACTGCTGGCATGCCATTACATGGGAAGGCCGCTCAGATGATAGCAAACCTTTCTTCCTAGTTAGCTGTGATAGCCTCTATGGACAAGAAGAACCTTCTTTGCATCGTGCTGAAATGTTATAGTGCTGTTAACTTGTATCAAGGCACATGTCTTCCTGTCTGTCCATTAAAAAGCAGTGGAATCTGTCCATAAATGTTTTCTGAGCCAAGCATGTATTCCTGAATCAGACTGCATAACCCAGTCTGTAGTAAATGTATAGCACTTTAATCCCTGGCGGCTGAGCGCTCACTATAATGTGATATATGACTAAACACTTATAAAGGCGAGACCTATTGGCTATGCCAATGTTTGCTTTACTTTCTTATATCAAGTGGTTGCGTATGATGCTGCAGAGAACCATAGATATCATCATTTTGGAAGCCAGTGGCTACTCTGACTGCTTTGTTTTGATGCAGTTTGCTTTGAAGATGATTCATATGGGCAGAAAAAGCAAGGGTAGCCCCTTAAGCACACGTGTTACTCTGTCAAGCCTTTGAAGTCCAGTAGTGAGGTGAGCTGCAGCAGGCAGGATCGCCCTATAGGAGGGAGCGGTGATTTTCTAGAGCTTTTGCAAGGGTTACCTCTTTGAGTCGACACAAGACCAGAGCTGGACAGTTATTCTCAATTGCGCATACGAAAGGAATTGTCTCTCCCTGTGAAAAAAAAATGTTTGTCCTCAAGGTCCAATTACAAAAATTCCAGGATTCAAATAGGCCATATGAATTTAGTTATTATGCAAGGGAAATCTTGCACAATTCCTGTTTTTCGCTTTATGAGTATTGTTAGACCTGGCATCATTGGCGTGAGTCTCCCTTCCATTTTGACGGATTGCCTCTTCTGTTTTGATATGTTTTTGCTGGTTTTATGCTTTGGGCACTGTGCCACTGCTAATCAGTGCCATAGTGCAAGTGCTCCCTAGGCGAAATTGCTGTACTAATTAGTGACTCCATGATTTGGTTATTTGATTTATCTGTCAGCCCCTAGTGCAGTGCACCATGTGTGCCCGGGGCTTGTAAATCAAATGCTGCTGGTGGGCTTTCAGCACTGGTTGTGCCACCCACAGGAGCTTGTAAAGTGTGTCTCAGGCCTGCCATTGCAAGGCCTATGTGCAGTCTAGCACTGCCATGTTAACTTGGCCAAGTGCACCCAATTTCCAGTCCCTAAACCTTCCCTTTGCTTCATATTAGACACCCCTATGGTAGGCCCAAGGGCAGGGTGCATCATAAGTATAAGGTAGGACATGCTCTGATGTGTGTGGCATGTTCTAATATTGAAGGCTACCTGTTCTACATAGGCCAGAATGGGCAGTTAGAATATTACATTCCTATAATCCTAACGGACTCAGGGAACATGGTAGAAATTCGAATTTAGTATGCCTGAACTCAGAATAATAAAATACATCTTTTAGTAAAGTTGGTTTTAATACTCTGTGTTTGTAAATACCACTTTTAGAAAGTAGGTATTTTCTTGCCTAACTATCCAGGCCTGCCTCTGCTGTGTTGTGTATTCCTTGTCTGGGTTTGTGACAGGGCTGGGGGATTCCAGGAGACAGACTGGGGCAGCCCAGTGGTGAATAGAGAGATCTGCATCTAGATGGGAGGGAAGAGTTGCACCTGGGACCTGAATAGGGCTGGGCGTTCCCTCTACAATGCTGGCTCCCCCTCCTGTGGCTTGTCTGATGTCTCTGTCCTGCACTGTGAAAGGAGAGGAGGAATCATGTCAACAGAGTGCTCCAGAGCTGTATCTTCCCTCCCCTGTGCTGGCTCCACCTCCTGTAGGGCGGCTGATATCTCTGCCCTGCACAGTGAAAAGAAGAAGAGAGTCATGTAAACACAGTGCTCAGGAACTGGTTTGCCTTCAGAGAACAAAGGATTTTGGGGTATAAATATTGGGACCCTGATCCCAAGAAATTAAATCACTTCTGGACAAGAAACCTTTCTGCCAAGGAGAAGAACCAAGGAAGCTGCAGGAGTTTGGACTGCCCCTCTGCCAGTGTGCTGTTTGCTGGGTTGGCCTGCAGTGGTTGCTTCATTGCCAAGGGAAAGGAGAAAGAAATTTGTAAGGACTTTCATCTACAGAATATTCTCCAAGGGCTTGAATTGTGCTTTTCTCCTGCTGAAGTCTCAGGGCCAAAAGACTTCACCTCCAGCTCCCCACTGAATTTCCTTGCTGGGAATTCTGACTCCAGACACTTGCGTGTCGCTGGAAGCTGGAAGCGTGACGCATTGAGAAAAAGCGTTTCGCCGCCGCAGCTGAAGTCGTTGCATCACCGGAGAAGCAAGCCTTCGCCGTATCTCCCTGGAAGCGTGTGCTCATCGAAGCTGGCTGCTGTCGCATCACCGGAGAAGTGTAACTCCATCTTGAGAGTCGCCATCGCATCACCGGAGAAGCGTGTCGCAGAGCCTGTCACGGCTCCAAAGTACAGAGTCGTCGCAAGGCTGCCAGGGCGTCATCGCATCATCATCGCATCGCCGCATCAAGGGCGCCATCTTCTCGCATCGCAGCCGGATCATCGCATCGCATCAAGGTGCCGTCTTGCGCACCGCAACGGGCCCGCAGGCCGAGAATCTACGCATCACCTCCGCACAGGTAAGAAGCACGATGCATCCCCTACTCTGCGCAAGCATTGAGGCACGACGCATCATCTCCCCCGGATCACGGAACCAACGCATCTCCCCTTTTGCAAGCCTTTTGTTTACTTTGCGTTACGCAGCCAAGTACTTTGTTGGGAACTTTGTCGCATTTATCATCAACTTGAACTAAGCAACTTTAATCATCTTTTAAGTAATCTTAAGTGTAGTATTAGTGGATTTTTGTCGTTTGTGGTCTTGTGTTTAAGTCTATATAAAGAATACTTATTTTTATAAAACCTGTGTTGAGTCCATCTGTAGTGTTTTCACTGTATTACTGTGTATATATACACAAATGCTTAACACACTGCTTCTGAGATAAGCCTGTCTGCTCGTGCCAAGCTACCAAGGGGGTGATCAGGGGTTATTAAGGAGTGTAATCCCTTTATTCTGACTTAGAAGTAAGGGTCCCTATTTGGACAAAGGTGAATACCATTGCCAACTAGAGACCCCCAGATCTAATAAGTATTTTGCCTAATTCTCTCCTCCTGCCCCCTTTTTTCGGTTACTTGTGTTTGTGTCATTATTGTACACCTGAGTTAGTTAAAAAAATGTCTAGCTGCAGCTGTTAAATTGATATGTGCCATGAAAATTTTTCTTTTGTACACAAAGTATTACCTCACACAGGTTCTACTGAGATGGCGAGCAGAATTAACATGCATAATTTTCTTCAAAATTGCGCATATTTCGCAAAGAAAAAGTCATAGTTGTTGAATAGGGCAGCGTCATTGCATACAAAGGTGAGACTCTGAACACTTACAATAAAGGAATAGCAGTGGCATAAGGCAAAATGATGGGGGCCCCCTGCAGAATGTGAAGATGGGCCCCCAAGTCTCCTAAATCACACCAATATTGATGGACCTTGGACTGAATGGGCAACTTGAAGGGTTGGGTGGTGCTTGCAGAGTTGGGGCCATCTTGCGCCAGAGGCCTGCGTTAGACCTCTCTGTGGTAGTCGGCTGAAAATGCAGACATTGTGCAACAATTTGTGTGATTGTGTAAGATTGTTTAAGCTGACACTAAACAATTTAGAATTCCCGGTTTACTATATGGTGACGAGCCTCTTTCGGCTTTCGTTGCACAAAGATCTTTTGTACAGAGATCAATAGACACCGTCAAATGTGAGGTCCTATGAATAGGTTTGGACTGTTCCCATGGGGCACAGGGTCAAGACTGATTTGCATATGACTGGGTCCAAACTGGGGTGGCGTATTGGGCAAAAGAACGATGGATATAACCCAGATCTTTTGACTGGGGGAGAATGTTTGCATTGTCAGCATTCCGTCCATCATTTGTTTGCTGTAACACTATGAATAGGTTTGGCAGATTACATGGAATTTCAGTTGTTGTTAAAGGGACAATTCACCAAAGTAATGTTGTGACTTTCCGTACTTTGCGGTCTATCTGTGCCCCACACTAGGTGCGCCGCAAGTTATCACACAATGACAACCAGAAAACGACCAATTCGAGTGCAATTCTGAGACACATTCTAGCAAATACGCATCACAGATGTGCCAGGAGTTGGCAGTGCACTTTATTGTTGTGAACACGAATAGCTGTATTTCCAGTCAGGTTTTGCCACCCTGTGTTAAGTGGTTGTAAAATGAAACAGAAACTGACGGTCCATCAGATATGGAAACCAAGCTTTGCCCATTGCAGTTTACCTCTTCTGCCACCAGGTCGGTCCATATCTTTTTCACTGTTTTGTGAACATCATTGCTCATCCCCGTGTGCTGAATTGCTTTATAGGTCTGAGGTTTTGATGGTGCAGTTGTCAAACAGACCTATTGCTAACCATAAACATTGAGAAGGCTTTGGGTCCCCACCTTCCACCACTGGCGTTCTTTGACCAGCCGCTGCCAGACTATCAGAAGTCAGCCATCGTACTTAACCTGCATATCAAATGCATTCAGGAATCAATGTACTTGTGCATTGCAGCAAATCATAGGTCCAGGTGGCAATTTAGGTGAAACAGAGTGAATTGAGATTGACTTGGGTACACTCGCAACGTCAAGATATTTTTAATGATGATGGTATGGAAGTATTCCTGGCAGATTTAGGAGGGATCCGAGGCGGACAAGGGAAAACTATATTAGGGACTGAATGGTAAATATATAGTGATAGCCAATTTTACACCAAACACTGGGATATATACTTGCTCAGGATGAATGTGCAGTTGGGTTCCAGAAACTAGGAAAATTAAAATGGTCTGCCAAGTTAATTAGATTTCAAATAGCCCCAAGGAAGTAATCTACAAGTATCAATTGGGTAGATTAATTAGAAGATATACAATAACCAGGTTCATACAAAGATATGAAGCATAATCGGCAATAGTATCTCAACCAACACTGAAACAGTTGCAAACCTGGAAGCAAAGTAGCTGAAGTTCATTGTTGAACAGATGACTGAGGGCCCTATTCACAGAATGAACTTAAGACTCAATCCTAAACTTACTACTATTTTGGTATTCACAGAATGCACTTACTACTTTTGGTATTCACAGAATGAACTTACTACTTTTGGTATTCGCAGAAGTTAGGATTTTGTCTTAAGACAGACTTAAAACAGACTTAAGACAGACTTAAGACAAAATCCTAACTTCTGTGAATACCAAAAGTAGTAAGTTCATTCTGTGAATACCAAAAGTACTAAGTGCATTCTGTAAATGCCAAAATAGTAGTAAGTTTAGGTTTGAGTCTTAAGTTCATTCTGTGAAACGGGCCCTACGTGTATTAGGTGGCATTTATGGGTTGCTGAGACATTTTTGAGCTGAAGCATTAGGCTCAACCTGGGAAATATAGGGGCATATTACCAACGAGTAGTGATATTTATCGCTAACTAGGCTTTGCAACGATTTTTTTATCGCTAAGCATCGTCGGAAATTATCGCTGAGATAACTTGCTATTAGCAATGTTTATCTCAGAAGTGATAAAAATCCTCACGCTAACTGCCAAATGAGAGATTATCGCTGAAAAAACAACGATAATCTCTCGAAGTTTGCCGTTAGCTTGATGATAGGGGCTCACAAACTTAGCCATGATATCCACCTTCCATAGGATATCATGGCTAAGTCAGGAAAATACCAGGTGTAAAAAAAGCAGCGCTAAACGCGGTTAGCGCTGCTTTTTTTATCACTAACAGGGTTAGCGATATCCTTGATAATAGGAGAAATGTTGCTTAACAACATTTCTCCTATTATTTTTCTCTGGAACGCCCCCTTTGCATCTCATTAGAGATGCAAGGGGAAGCGTAGAGAAAAAGGGTGCTAACATACGAATTTGTGTGTGTAACGGGGTCCCCCAGGGAGGCCCCGCAGCAGGGCGCGAACTGACCCAATGTGACCCCCCCCTCTTCTTTCCACAGCCCACGCAGTATTCGGAGTGGTACAGCCCCGACTCCTACAGTTGCGACGAAGAGGATGTGTGGCCCTTTAACGAGCCCGGAGGTGAAGAAGGGGAGGAGTCACACAGGTGGTTAAAAGAGGAGAACGCCCAACCTCAGGTGTGTCTATACACCGGAGGAGAGGTCAGAGCGAAGAGGAGCGGAGTGGCGGGAAGCAGCGTGGAGGAGCAGAGAGAAGACGGACGAGAGAGAAGAGCGGAGCGGCGGAGCGGAGAAAGTGGAGAGAACGAGGATCGGCGGAGCACCATCACCGAGAGGATAGACGAGACCCCTCTCCAGTGGGGAGAGCCGGCGGATCAAGAGAGGTCCTGGGAGTTTGTACCCGAGAGCAGTGAGAACCGAGCCTGGTCGGAGGAAAGAGACATCGAGACACCCACGGAAGAACAGGGAAAGCCTGGAGGCCAACACCACGCGTCGCCCAGCCGTACGCCAGGAGGGGTACGGCTCACGGAGGTACGTGAACGCTTCCTGGGGTGGTTTTCGGATAAAGCTCGACGATTAACGAGCCGAGGGGGGAGGATCCTGAGGGAGGTCCCCAGGGGGGAAAGCACGAGCACTCGCCCTCCTCCTTGATCGTAAACCCCGAGCACAGTAGCACTTAACCAAGACTTCCCCTCACTACCCCTTCCCTGTGTTCACAGCAGCAACAGCGGCACTATACTGATACCTGCCTCTCATTTCCTTTCTCCCCTTCGGCCTCGGCGTGGGCGGCCAGCACGGAGCCTCCAGATCCCCCTGAGCGGCGGAGTCCGGTCCAGCGGAAAGACGAGGGAACCCGAAGGAAACCACACAGAGAGAGAAGCCGATCTCCCAGGAGGCCCATTGTCAGAAAGACCTGTACTGATGCGCTGTATGAGAGATTAAAAACACGAGTAACTAAAACACGTCTCCTGCCCATTTCTGGTCCCGCCGTTACATTGGTGGAGAATGCGGGCAACATAGCCATCTGCGACCAGAGGATGGAGAGCGTGGTGCAAGCCTTGGTGCAAGGGCAGGAGAGGCTAGAGAGGTTGGCCGAGCAACAGCTCAGGGCGGCAGAAGCAGATCGAGAGCTGATAAAAACAGCCGTGACGGCCCGTGCTCTAGACCCCCCTCTCTCGTCCGGCCCGGTGTCGGTCAGTAACGTACCCCACAACATAGGAGGGGTCTCTCTACAAAAGTATCAACCGGGAGAGGACCCCAATGCTTTCCTGTTAAACTTCGAACGGGCGGCCAGAGCCTGTGGTTGGCCTGGAGCTAAATGGCCGTTTTTTTTGGCCCCACTGCTGGTTGGCGAGGCACAAGCCGCCTACCAGGTGGCCAATCCCAGAGGCGATACCTCTTATACAGACATCAAACGGATTATCCTGGACCATCTTGGATTGGACAGGGAAGCCTACCGGCTGAGGTTCCGGCGAGAAAGGGGGGTAACCGGAGAAACGCCCAAGACCCTCTTTGTCAGACTGAAGATGGCTGCCGACAAGTGGCTCAGCCCGACGGAAAGTACAAAAGAGGAAATAATGGACCGGATTTATCTGGAACAATTTGTGAAGGCGCTGCCCTTTGCCACCCAGAGGTGGCTAAAACAACATCCTGATCTGACGACGGCCCAAGCAGTGGAAATGGCTAATACTTATTCCCGAGTACAACAGAGACCACTGCCGGCCCTGGAAACCGACAAGGGGAAGAAGACCTTCAGACCTGAACAAAAACCCCTGAGGGCACCAGAACCACCCAGGCCGCGTTCCTGGAGAAACGAACCCCTCCCTCACACAGGACCACAGTGTTTTGAGTGCGGGACCTGGGGTCATATAGCGCGGAATTGCCCAAGGAGAAGAACAGCAGACGAACCGATGGAAGTTGGATACCTGCCTCGCACCGTCCTCTACTCGGCGGAGATGGGACACGCTTACCGCGTAAGTATGAGGATAAACGGTAACCCGGTGCAGGCACTCCTGGATTCTGGCTGCCGTCAGTCAGTAGTTCAGGCCCACCACGTGAGACCGCACCAGCTTATACCCCACGAGCAAGTATACATCCGATGTGTCCACGGGGATGTGAAACCCTATCCCGTCGCGCTAATGTCCCTAGTACCCAAGGAAGGATCAGCCGTTCGGGTTAGGGTTGGGGTATTGTCGACGCTCCCGGAGGATCTGATAATTGGGACGGACAACCCGGCCTTTCTGTCTATGTTCAAGAGGAGCCTGGCACAGGCCCCGAAGACACTGGTACCCGGAAGAAAATCAGAAGCGGTGACGGCCTTGGCTTCCTCGGATCCCTGGACACTGGACCGCAGTTTTCAATTCGCCCAGGCCAATGACTCCACCTTGGTCAACGCCTGGGAGAAGGCCCATCACACCCAAGACGAGGACCCACGGAGGTATCCGAGACTGTTTATCAAAAACGGCCTGTTGTACCGTCAAGGGGGGAAAGAGGACCCCGAGCAGTTGTTAGTACCGGGATCCTTCCGCGAACAGGTCCTATTCTTTTCGCATTCACATTTAGTTGCCGGTCACACAGGAGCGGAGAAAACCACCCAGAACCTCCTGAAATGTTTTTACTGGCCAGGGATATATAAAGACGCATTAACATACTGCCAGAAATGTGACATTTGTCAAACTAGAAACATGACAAGGCCCCCTGCCGTACCATTACAACCCCTCCCCATTATAGGTGTCCCCTTTGAACGTATTGGGATGGACATTATTGGACCCCTTCCGAAAACAAAGAAGGGATATTCTTATGTCCTGGTCATCGTCGATTATGCCACGAGGTTCCCAGAAGCCTTCCCCCTAACGTCCACCACCTCCAAGAACGTGGCGGACAAAATGCTGGAGCTATTCACACGGGTCGGGTTCCCAAAAGAAATACTAACCGACCAAGGGACTCCTTTCGTGTCACGCCTCATGGGGGACGTATGTAAAGTGCTTCATATACACCAGATCAGGACCGCCGTCTACCACCCGCAAACCGACGGATTGGTAGAAAGATACAACCGCACCATAAAAACCACATTACGGAAAATGTTGGAAGTCAACAGTAACGAATGGGACCAGGTGCTTCCTATTGCTTTGTATGTAATCCGAGGACAAACCCAAAGCAGTTTAGGGGTCTCGGCCTTTGAGATGTTGTACGGGAGAAAACCCAGAACCTTATTGGACATGACGAAGGAAGCATGGGAAAATGAAACCCCAGAAGAGATAGCCAACACGCTTGAGTACGCTCGAAACCTGCGTTCCAAGCTGGGGAAACTAAGGGACCTGGCGTTCGCCAATCTGGAGAAACAGCAGAACAAACAAAAAACCCTTTATGATAAAGGAAAGAAGTGGAGAAGCATGGAAAAGGGTGATTGGGCGCTGGTGTTGTTACCCTCATCCACACAGAAATTCAAGGCGGAATGGAGTGGACCGTACCAAGTTGTGGAGAAGATCGGTAAGACCAGTTACAGGCTACAAGTGACCGCCCGAAAAAAACAAGTCTACCACATAAACCTGCTAAAAAAATGGCTAGGACCACCACCCCGCCCAGTCCACCTTGCTGAGCCAGATGTAAACAAGGGCCTCTCCACGATACCCCTTCTCGTGATTAACGATGATTTGAGACAGGCGGAGAAACAAGAACTGATGGACGTCCTGCGGAAACAGGAACAGGTGTTTTCAGACCTCCCGGGGAAAACCACGATGGCAGAACACCGCATCGACACAGATCCAGGAAAGACGGTCAAGATCCGACCATATCGGATACCTGAAGCCCGGAGACAAGACATACGTCGCGAGGTAGCCGACATGCTACAACTAGGGGTCATCCGCCCCTCCCACAGCAATTGGTCGAGCCCCATCGTACTCATACCCAAACCGGACGGATCTCGTAGGTTCTGTATGGACTTTAGGGCCCTGAATGCCATCTCAAAGTTCGATGCCTATCCCATACCCAGGATTGACGAACTTATAGAAAAGCTGGGAGAGGCCCAGTACATAAGTACGATAGACCTCACAAAAGGGTACTGGCAGGTGCCATTGAGGGAGGAGGACCGGCATAAAACTGCCTTTTCGACCACGGAAGGACTTTATGAGTTCACGGTACTACCGTTTGGCCTTCACGGAGCCCCTGCCACCTTCCAGAGACTTATGAATACCGTACTACATGGTCTAACATCCTTCACCTCAGCGTACTTAGACGACATTGTGGTGTTCAGCCCCGATTGGAAGACCCATTTGGAACACCTGTCGCAAGTCTTGGATACCCTGAACCAGGCGGGACTAAAAATCAATGCAAAGAAATCCCGTCTGGCCTTTCACAAGGTGAAGTACCTGGGATACGTCTTGGGTCATGGCATGATCGAGCCCCAAACGGAAAAAGTTCGTGCCATTTCGGAGACCCCCTTTCCCACCACAAAAAAAGAACTAAGGGCGTTTTTGGGGCTAATCGGGTACTATCGAAGATTTATTCCGAATTTCGCCCAGGTGGCCGCCCCCCTCACGGATGCCCTGCAGTCCTCAGTCAAACAGGCCACACTGGCAAATCCCACTGTGGCCATGTTGGACTCCTTCAATGACTTGAAAAAAAGAATTACTTCCACCCCCGTCTTGAATTCCCCGGATTTTACGCGTCCCTTCGCCTTACACACCGACGCGTCCGAGTTTGGGATTGGCGCGGTGTTGTCCCAGGAAGGCCGGGACGGACTGGACCACCCGATCCTATTCGTAAGTCGGAAACTGTTCCCACGGGAACTTAAGTATGCGACAGTGGAGAAGGAGTGCCTGGCTATCCGATGGGCCGTCGACAAGCTGGCCTATTATCTCGAGGGCCGGCCCTTCTCACTATACACAGACCACGCGCCCCTTACATGGATGGCGCGGAACAAATCCTCCAATGCCAGGATCATGCGATGGTTCCTGGCCCTTCAACCATACTCCTTCAGAGTGTGCCACAAACGTGGCGTGGACAATGTTGGGGCTGACTTCCTGTCTCGACATCCGCTTCCCGAGCGGAAGCGTCCAGGGGGGGAGGTGTGTAACGGGGTCCCCCAGGGAGGCCCCGCAGCAGGGCGCGAACTGACCCAATGTGACCCCCCCCTCTTCTTTCCACAGCCCACGCAGTATTCGGAGTGGTACAGCCCCGACTCCTACAGTTGCGACGAAGAGGATGTGTGGCCCTTTAACGAGCCCGGAGGTGAAGAAGGGGAGGAGTCACACAGGTGGTTAAAAGAGGAGAACGCCCAACCTCAGGTGTGTCTATACACCGGAGGAGAGGTCAGAGCGAAGAGGAGCGGAGTGGCGGGAAGCAGCGTGGAGGAGCAGAGAGAAGACGGACGAGAGAGAAGAGCGGAGCGGCGGAGCGGAGAAAGTGGAGAGAACGAGGATCGGCGGAGCACCATCACCGAGAGGATAGACGAGACCCCTCTCCAGTGGGGAGAGCCGGCGGATCAAGAGAGGTCCTGGGAGTTTGTACCCGAGAGCAGTGAGAACCGAGCCTGGTCGGAGGAAAGAGACATCGAGACACCCACGGAAGAACAGGGAAAGCCTGGAGGCCAACACCACGCGTCGCCCAGCCGTACGCCAGGAGGGGTACGGCTCACGGAGGTACGTGAACGCTTCCTGGGGTGGTTTTCGGATAAAGCTCGACGATTAACGAGCCGAGGGGGGAGGATCCTGAGGGAGGTCCCCAGGGGGGAAAGCACGAGCACTCGCCCTCCTCCTTGATCGTAAACCCCGAGCACAGTAGCACTTAACCAAGACTTCCCCTCACTACCCCTTCCCTGTGTTCACAGCAGCAACAGCGGCACTATACTGATACCTGCCTCTCATTTCCTTTCTCCCCTTCGGCCTCGGCGTGGGCGGCCAGCACGGAGCCTCCAGATCCCCCTGAGCGGCGGAGTCCGGTCCAGCGGAAAGACGAGGGAACCCGAAGGAAACCACACAGAGAGAGAAGCCGATCTCCCAGGAGGCCCATTGTCAGAAAGACCTGTACTGATGCGCTGTATGAGAGATTAAAAACACGAGTAACTAAAACACGTCTCCTGCCCATTTCTGGTCCCGCCGTTACAGTGTGTTAGCACCCTGTTGCTAATAGGGAGATAATTTTATCTCCGCTTTCTTGGCTTTTAAAGCCAAAAAAGCAGAGATAAATCCCTTGAAAATATGCCCCATAGTTCTTCCAAATTGCAGGTTTGCTCCATCCTCCAATGCGATCCTGAGTGAACCACCGCTTCCCCATGGGAGAAAAGTGCAGAATCCAAGGCTCCCTGCACATGTCTTGAACACTTTGTGGAGCAAGCACTGGTTGCATGAGCTTATGGGAGGAATTCAAAATATTCCTCCCCAATCAGAGTTAAGGGGCATTGTGTCGCAGATGCGTGCCTACAACCCCGCAATAAAATTTGATTGCAACACTTCCTTTGGCTTGGAACTATGTTAATCATGTTTTGCCTCAGGCCCAGGAAGTATTCATCTCTCACCTAATGCTATTGGTGCTCAGGGTGTATATATCTAGCTCCACTCTAGTGCTTGGAGGAGCTACTTTACTACTACATTCCTCTTGGCTCTTTCCTGTAAACATCACTCTAATGTGCTAAAGTTGCATGCGTTAGCACCATAAACCAAGACCTATTGACTTTGCCAATGATTATATTATTTAATTCTGTTGGGTACTTTGTCCAAGCACTCACCAACCAATATAAAGAAATTGTGCCTCAGTATATTTCTGGATATATCCTGCCTGCCTAAAGCTAGCATGTTCTTGTGAGCGAGAGGTTGCTTTACATGGTTATCTGCCTGACTATAACCTGATTGTATTGGCTACATTCACCTTCTGTGTTTGTCCTTTTGGGCTAAACCAGTTCACACACTTGAATTCAGGTTCAAGTCCACTGTACATCACTGTGGCACTTCTGGTCCCGACTCACTCCCCCAATGAGAAGGCTTCAGGAAATCAGAACCGGATGCACTTCTCACAGAGGGTCACAGTGCTCCATCAATGTTTTTCTCACTAGGACATGGACCTTGTTTCTTTGATGGGCATAAAAGTCTCACCGCGTTGCCTTATGGCTCACTTAAGGCTTATTTCTTTTTAAATATGATGCTGTCTTAACTTCTTTTCAAATTAGCAATTTATTGTTCATCTTACTACGAGTGCTGAAGTTTTTTAAGAGCTTACGGTGTACAGTTACATAGATCTCTGCCTGAAATCATGAACTTGCACTTACAGCTTGCTCTTTAGTCCTATATTGTACTTTTATAGTGGGTCTATATCACGAGATATTAATACACTTTCAAAAGAACAGAGAAAGACGAAGAAAGAGATGACAACAATCAAGTAAAGGGGCAGCGATGGAACAGCATGGGCAGAGTAATGGTTAGCACTACTACGCTGAGTACGGCATAACCTGCACAACTGATGCCACGGGACCTTCTGTGGCTATGGAACTCACAGTGCAGAGTAGGTTTCAGAGACTTCGATTAGTTATGACCGCCTACCTTCAGGCTTAGCTTCAAGAAATGTATTTTTAGCGTTGCTCCTGAATGGATATTTTCAATGTGGGTGTTTTTAGGGGTAACAAAGATTTATTCCTCGTATCTGCTTGGCCTTCTTTACTAAGGTTTCGTTTTCTCTTAGGCCACCTCTTTTTAGGTCGAGGTAATATCCGGTCTGCCGTAGGCAGAACCGGAAGTACCGAGATTTAATGACTCTTAGTAGTACGATTTGTCCTGCCTCTGTTTTTGCCTCTCTCCCATTGGCTGGCTTCCTAAACGGAGGCCAGCCATTGGAAGAGAGAGCTGTCCCTCCGAATAGGCTCCGTCCTTTTCGGATTTGGAGGTGTGTTCGGTGTTCTTCTTTCCACTTTTAGGCCACGCCCATTCTGAGAACATCGAACACGCCCCCAAATCCGAAAAATTTCTGAAGCTTGTTTTCTAATCCCAGTGCAAATCCTTACATGAACAAGGATGATCGGTTCCCTTCAGTTCCTTTCTCATATCACAGATGCAAGTGCTGAATTTTCAGTCCTCAGGATTGCCACACCTTGCTAAACCTCCAGATACTTATCTTCCAGTATAATGTCCGTTCCTCCCTCTGTTTTTTGCGTATCAAACTGGTGTTCCCCAGGGCTCCTCTCTTTCCCCCTTACTATTCAACCTTTATATCTTTCCTCTGATCTTCGCACTTCAGCAGCTGGAGGTCACCGTGTTCAATTATGCGGATGACCTCCAGCTCATCTTTGACCTATCCTCCTCTCCCCTCTCTGTCTCTAACTTCCAGTCCACTATGATATTCATCAGGGACTGGATGAACCACAACCATCTCAAGTTGAACCCGGATAAAACCGAGTTGGTTCTCACCGGTGGTTCTTCCAGTCCCTGGAACTCTCTCTTCTGGCCCTCCTCCCTTGGTCCCGCCCCCACTCCTTCAACCACGGTCAAAACACTGGGTGTTAAAATGAACAACCAGCTCACCCTCCATTCACAAATCAGCTCTGTAGTCTCCTCCTGCTTCCTCACCCTCCGAACCATCCGCACTGTCTCCCGCTTCTTTTCCCCCCAGGCACTTAAGTTGATCATGGCCGCACTGGTGATATCGCGGCTGGAATATGCCAATGCCCTTTACAACGGCATCCCAGCATACAGCCTGCGGAGGCTCCAGATGGTCCAGAACCAGGCGGCCCGGTTGGTCTATGGTCTCTCACGTTATCACCACTCCACACCCCTCCTCAGAGAGCTTCACTGGCTTCCTGTAAAGGAACGTTCCCTTTTTTAGACCGGCTGCATGGTTTTCCAGGCCCGCCAAGGCACTGCCCCCGCCTTCATTTCCTCGCTAGTAAAAGAATATGTCCCCACCAGAGAGCTTCGCTCTTCTTCCAAGTCTCTCCTTCAAATCCCTTGTTTCAAACGTAAAAAGTGGGGTGGGACCAACTTTTCTACCTTAGCTCCCACTTTCTGGAACTCCCTCCCCGACCACCTTCGTTCTGCCACTCATTATGTTTCTTTCCGCAAAGACCTAAAAACGTTCCTTTTCAAACAGGCCTTCTCCGTGTAACTTCCCCTTCTTCTCTACGTCAGGTTTTATTTTGCCTCTGTTGCCGAACCCTCCACTAGCGCCAGGAAACCGTACGGTGCACGCTGCACTCTATAAATGTTTTAAATTGGAAATTGGAATATGCAATCACAGGCGACATGGGGCGTACGTCAAATTAGCATTTAGAAACACTTTTCCAGTGCTAAAAACCTGTTTCCACCAGAGGAATTCTTTTTCATACTTTTATGAGAATAAAACAAAGTCACATAATTTGCAATCACTCAAAATATTTCTGCACAGTCAGTTTAATTGTGCTGTGGAATTGCCAATTGCAGCCCTTTCTAATCAAAGTTAAACGTTTAAAGGGGAGAATTTACCTGTGGATCTTGTTAACACTTTGAAAACTTGGGCGAATTCTTAGTTTTGTAAACAAAATTGTTAAATTCAAATCGCTACGTCCCCAAACGAGCACTCTCGTGTTTCTCTAAATCGTAAGTTTTCCATTTTCTGGATTCTAGTCCCATCATGATCAAAACCTCTAAAGGGCAAGAGTTCACGAAATGATAGTGGCTCAGCACAGGGGTGTAACTAGACCCGGCCTTCAGGGATGCTAACATTCCCAGCCAGGGTTGGCCCTAGTACTGGTAGCACACGGTGCAACATCTTTTTTGGCACCCCTCCTCCATTTTCTCCTTTTGCATGAATTCCCTCAGTCCCACTCACCAACAATGCACTTCGCCTTTCTATAGCACCTTTCTGACAAACATTTCATTTTTTGATAGCGCTACTCATAGTTTACTCACACTCAGTTCTGTGATCTGCACGGGACACCTTCTTTGTAGCAGATACATTAATCCTCTGCACTGTGTGGGTGGCAGGAGTGCCCATGTGAGTGCACGGTGAGCAATGCAACAGCGTGAGAGTAGGGTAAGAGGAGTGACTGCAGGGTGAGTGAGGTGACCATATGGAGCGGATGTAAGTGCAGAGTAGGATGAATGAATGAATGCTTTGTGATGGGCTTGTTTGAGTGAGATTGCAAATTGAACAGTGAGGGGGGACAGGTGGGTGAAGTGTCACATGAGTGAGGGTTAGTAGTGTGTTTGTGTGACTACAGTGTGAGGTACAGGATGAACCACGCAAGTGCATTGTGAGTGTAGAGTGAACGCTGTGAGAGCAGGGGTAGCGGGTGAATGATGTGAATGCATAGTGATCAGTGTGAGTGCATTGTGATCGCTGTGAGTGCAGGGTGAGCATGAAAGTGAAGGGTGAGAATGAGGAGTGAGTTGTCAATGCAGGGTGCATTCTCAGACATTTGAAGTAACTCAGCATGCTATTGACGGCGGCATAGCGTTTCAGATATGTTAAACTATTGCTATTATGCAGAGTGTTGGAACTGAGGGTCTCTAGTTGGCAGAGGTAGGTACCTTTGACCAAATAGGGACCCTTGCTTCTAGTCAGGGTAAGGGGGTACACTTCTAAAATAACCCCTGCTCACCGCCTTGGTAGCTTGGCACGATCAGACAGGCTTATCTCAGAGGCAGTGTGTAAAGCTTTTGTGAACACATACAGTAGTACAGTGAAAACACTACAAATGGACACTACACCATTTTAGAAAAATAAGTAATCTTTTCTAGACATAACACAAAACCAAACGACAAAAATCCACAATACTATAATCAAAAATAGACTTTAAAATGATAGAAGTAGCTCAGTTCAATGTACTCTCAAAGTATCTTGGATGCGACATGCAATACAAACAAAAGGGGTCACAGGGAGGCTGATGCGTCGGTTCCTTGCTTCGGGTGAGGTGATGCGTTGGTTCCTTACTGCAGTGCAGGGGAGGTGATGTGTTGGTTCCTTACTGGAGAGGAGGTGATGCGTCGGTTTCTTACTGTGATGCGACAAGATGGCGCTGCAATGCGACGATCCGGTGCAATGTGAGAAAATGGCGTCTTGCTGCGATGCGACAACGTTGGGTGTGATGTGTGCACGCCCTCGGCCGTGCTGCGAACTAGGTAACTTTTAAGCCGTGACAGGCCCTGCGGCACGTTTCTCTGGTGATGCAACGGCGACCTCTGCGGCAGCGACACACTTCTCTGGTGATGCGACACGCTTCGTCGATGATGTGACAGTGAACAGCTGCAGCGGCGCACGCTTCTTCGGCGATGCAGCAGCAACTGCTATGGTGGCGACATACTTCTCCTCATTGCGTCGCGCTTCCAGCTCCCAGCAACTTGCAGTCTTCTCAGAGGGCCCAAACAACAGTAGGCACCACTCTGTAGGCAGAATTCCTCAGCAGGGGAATTTAGGGCATCTGGTGGTGAAGTCTTGTATCCCTGAGACTTCAGGCAGCAGGCAAGCATAGTTCAAGCCCTTGGAGATTCTTCTTCAAGATTGCAAAAGTACACACAAAGTTCCTTTTCTCCTTTCTTTGGCAATAAAGTAACCACTGTAGCCCAACCGCAACAGCACAGCACAGGGGCAGTCTCCTCCTTCAGCTTCCTTGGTTCTTTTCCTTGGCAAAGGGCCGTCTTGATTCCCAAAAATGATCTAAAGTTCTGGGGTCTGGGTCCCCCCTTTTATACACCAAAATCCTTTGTCTCTGAAGGCAGAGAGAGTGTTTGTACCTCGTCCAAACCAGTTCTGGGTGCATTCTGTCAGTGCACAACTTCCTTTGTCGGTGTGGGCCAGGGCCATCACACTCACCACAGGAGGTGGAGCCAGCATTGTGGAAGGCGGGCACAGCCCTATTCATCCCCAGGTGCTACTCCTCCCACCACTCCTCATGCAGATAGGTCTATTCAGCCTTGTGCTGACTTACCCTGTCTCCTGGAGACTCCAGCCCCTGTCACTCACAAACCAGACATAGAATACACAACCTAGCAGAGGCAGGCTTGGATGGTTAGGCAAGAAAATATCTACTTTCTAAAAGTGGTATTTTCAAACACAGAATGTTAAACCAACTTCACTAAGAGATATATTTTATCATTCTGCGTACAGGCATACTAAACTCGAATTTCTACCTAGTTCCCTGAGTCAGTTAGGATTATAAGATTTTATATTCAAACTGCCCATTATGGCCTATGGGAACCCAGGCCAATGGTGCCAGGTCTAACACAGGGCGTTAAGTAGAATGAAAAAACTGGGGAGTGTAGGAAGCTGGGTTTCTGTTGCAGTAACCCTCTCCCCCCCCACACTTTTTGCTAGATTTCTAATACACTTGACTTGATGTGCCCTGGGTCCCTGCCAATCAGGTGACCAGGGTCTGTGTTCTTTCCCAAAGCTGTACCTTTGTACTCTCAATTGGCACCTCTCTGGCCACATGTCAGTCCCTTGCAACAAGTGCCATGGGTATCAAGGGCACTGTGACCAGAGAAGGCCTTTAGCCCCTTTGCTGCTTCTTTCGGCCAACGTCCGTCGCGAGCACTACCTCCGAAGTGCTGCGCACGTCCGTTGGCCGACGCGGCCCCACCCACTTAAATAAACCACCGCACCGCAGCGGAATTCGCGCCACGGTTAAGCGGTTAAGGGCTGCAGCACATATTGTGCCTCCCTTAGAGGTCCTGTAACTTAACACACACACACTGCCATTGCATGCTGCGTGTTTTGGTGCAGAGAAAAGTGAAGAATCGACATAGCACACATTCCTGTGTGCCATCCCTGCACCCACTGCCTATGGGATAGGTAAGACACCCCTCTTAGCTGGGTGCACAATACCACTGGTGAGGGTACAGTTGCATGAGCACTGTACCGCTACAGTCCATTTTTAGACATTGTAAGTGCAGTAAAGCCATAACGTGTATATGGTCTGGGAGTTTGTCATTACAAACTCCACAGCATGGCATATCTGAATTCTGGGAAGTTTGGTAGCAAACTTCTCAGCATAATAAACCCACACTGATGCCAATGTGGGATTTATTATACAATGCGCTCAGGGGGCATCTTAGAGATGCCCCCTGAAAAACGACCAGTCTCTGGTGGGTTCCCTGACTGCTACACACCAGCCAGGAGACATGTTTCTGGGCCCCTGGGGTGGGAGCCTTCCTTCATTCCCTGAGCCCAGAAACAAAGCCTTTCATGGGCAGAGGCGGTCACACCTCCCCCACGCCAGGAAGCGCCATCTGTGGCAGGGGAGCTTCAAAGACCTTGCTGCCTTTGTAACGCAACCCACAGCCTCTCCAGCAATTAGGGGCAGGTCTCCTACCTGTCTCACTTCCTTTTTGGCTAGAAGAAGGCTGTAAAATTTAGCACGGCCCAGAAGGTGTGCCACCCCTGCCAATCCCACCCCTCAGATGGGGGAGGTGAGATGTAGCCCACCATTCAGTGCTCACCATCTTACAGATGGTAGGCACTCTCCAATCGGGATTAGGAACTGTACCCTCTCCCCTACGTGGGGTGAACACACCAAGGGAATAAGTAACCCTGAGATCAGTAGCCCATTGGCTACTGACCTCAAGACCCCTAAAAGTCCCCTAAATTCGGTATTTAGGGGGCAACCTTGTACCAAGAAGACAGATTCCCGCAACCTAAGATCAAGAAGGATGAAAGAAAATGCCCAGCAGAGGAGACTGCAGAGAAGAACTGACTTAGTCCCAGCCCTCAGTAGCGGCCCGCGGTGGGAGTGCTGCCGGGCGCTGACGTGTGGCGGCGCAGGGGCAGGGTAGGGAAAGTATAGTATACTCCGGAATATGTCGGCATAGAGGTAAGTACACAAACAAATAAATAAAACAAATTTCTTTGCATGCGCTGCATTGCATTTGGTGTTATTTTTTTGTGTACTTACCTCTTTGTGGGCCGTATTCCGGAGTTTAGTACCTCCCCATCTTGCCCCTCCCCCATCCCACATCAGTGCCCGGCAGCACTCCCACCACGGGCCGCTACTGCCAGCCCTACTGACCCATCTGCAGTTTCCAGAGATCCTGCGGCAAAAGTCACCTTGTCCTTCAGCCAGTGACCTCCAGAACACTTGGGAGGATGTACTGGCTTCAACAAAGATCGGATCTCCTGTGAACAACAGCTCCGTTCAAAAGAAAACTCCTAAGACAGACTCTGAGCCTGCTGAGGACAAAGAAACCCGACTCCTGGAACCACCACTTCACCTGATGCCTACGGCCAAATCTGGGTGGCCCACCAGTCCTAACTAGGTCCCCCAGCGCTCCAGAGTATGAGTCCACTGTGGGTTGACACCTCCAGGACTCCATGACATCGCTGGCAGCCCCTGCACGGAGACCCCCAACTGCGAGTGGCCCGATAAGGTGAAATCTTAACCTAAAAAGACATCCTTTCATCCAGCCGCTCTGCACCCTGGAGAAGAGAACTTGAGCCCTCCAACTGAACTGCCCAGCTGTCGGTTCCTCCTGGAAGTCTTCCTGGACCAAACCTGCAGCCATAAACCACCAATGCTGGCAATCCCCATTGAAAACAACAGGGCACCCGACGCCAAAACAGCACCCTGCATCCGGCCGCCCGTGTGCCGCTGCAGGTGCACCTTGTATGTTAACTCGGATCCCCTTTGCCCTTAGCCTAACACCAGCAGCCCGATTCATCATCGGCATGTTTTGCGAGTCTGTAATAGCGAATAATAAGGAATCGCTATTACAGACTCGCAAAACGGGATTCATGTAGGAATCGCAAAATAAATTGCGCTTCCTACACATTCCTTATTTGCGATTAGCAAATTGCTAATCGCAAATAAGGAATAACTCCCCATTCAATCCTATGGGCCTAAAGGCCCATAGGAATGAATGGGGAGTTATTCCTTATTTGCGATTAGCAATTTGCTAATCGCAAATAAGGATGCGATTTCAAGGGTGCTAGGGGTGTCCACAGGACACCCTGTAGCACCCCTGAAATGTAAATTAGACTCATGTTGCGCACACACATGTCCAAAGGACATGTGTGTGTGTAACATACAACTGAGAAAAATGCACAAAAGTGCATTTTTCTCAGTTTTCGCTATTTACCACGAAGTCTGACTTCGCGGTAAATAGCGGAAAAAATAGCGAATTCGCAATTTTTTATTGGGTCATGAATAGCATTTAAGGAATCTCAAATTGAGATTCCTTAAATGCGATTGCAATTTGAGAAATCGCAATTTTTTGCGATTTCTCAAATTGCGAGTACATGACCCAATGATGAATTTCAAATGACATTTTTGCGGGTGCAAACGGCCGAATTCTGTGATTCGCACCGTTTGCGCCCGCAAAAATGCTTAATGAATCTAGCTGCAGGAGCTTTGCTCTCACAACCTTGTGGCCTGCTTGTGAGCTGCCACTTACCAGAGGTCCCCTTTCCCCATTGGATAACATTGGGCCTCAGCACTCTGCACCCGGCCGCCCTAGTGCCGCTGAGGGTGTTCTGAGAGTGAATCCCCGACCCTGGGGGAACCCTGGTTCTAACCCCAGAATACCAACTCCCACAAACCAGTACTTACCTACAAACCAATAACTTCATTTCCTCCCACAGGATTGCATTGGCTGCTTTTCCATGAAAATTATTTTAAGTGTGGAATTGGTTTGTATGAAACATTGAAAAGCTGCATATGAAGTACTTACCTTTGGTCTAGGAAATGTGTTAGTGTGATTTCTAGGCATATCACACTAATTAGCAAAAGTAACTTAAAAAGTAATCTAAAAAGTAATGTAGGGTAACTGAAAGTAATTTCAAACTGGTTACTTACCTGTAAGTCAACCAACTGCATTGGAACCTGCATTCAACTGTAAATCAGGGCATAAGATTTTGCAAAGTATTATTTCACTTACCTGCACCAGGTCTGGCTTGGTTTTAGAAATAAAATAACTAAATAATATTTTTATACAAACAAATTGGTCTGAGTTCAGTCTTTTCAGTGTGTGACATAATTTCTTTCCTGAGTGTGTACAATAAATGATTAACACTACCGTCTGATAAAGCCTTACTGCTCGCCCCCACTCTACCATAAATAGAGAGTAATGTGTTATCAACGTTTACCTCTGCCTACCTTTGGGGTTCCACTGGATTCGGCGCACACTATACCTCATTTTGGTATAGTATATACACAGAGCCAGCTTCCTACAGGGGTCTCTCAAAGGGGCAATATAATTAAGAGTATAGCTCAAAACATGTATGTTAATATGCCGCCAGACTGGTATTTCGCTGCTTGGTATTGCCTCCACATAAGTAACATTATACCTACAACAAGCCAGGACTATTGGCTTTGTCAAAGGTTGTTAATTGCATAAGCTAAATATACTACATGCATACATACAACTATGGCTTAGTTGTATATAATATTGAAAATGCTTTAGTTCTTGTGCAAGATGTTGTGGCGTAATGGCTAGAGCTGCCAACTTTGGAGCTGAGAAAGCAGGTTTGAGTCTCAGTGTCGGCTCAACATCCTGCGCTTCTGGGCAAGTCACGTAATTGCCTGTGCCTACCAAAAAATAAATGAAAATGCCCTTGTTAGTGCTCATGTAAAGCACTTCAAGTTTAGCAATACAAAACTGCAGAAAAAATAAAGTTACATCAAAACAGTGAACTGCTGCAGAGTTAAGATTTTTTTTTCCAATCTGAGTGTGAGGGTGAAAATGGAGAGCCCGATAGGGACCCATCTCGGCACCCGCTTTTACGAACTCCTGGTGCTGAGCAACAGCAGGACCTGGTCCACTTAAAGCCCTGCTATTATGGCATTAATCAGGGATCCAGGGTGAGGAAATAAATATGCGCCGATCCTGCAACAAACTTCCAGTCTTATGATTAGGGTTGCCAACTTATTATTTTGATGTTCCAGATGGTACAAAAAAAAGCAGTTACCTAAAGCCGTATTTTCAGCACTTATCTGTGCATACTTCGAACAGCAAAGATAAATAGTAAGCACTTTTAATTGTGTTCTAGGGCTGCCTGAATGATCCATGACTAATAAATAAAGGGAACAAAGTCAGAGAAGTCACATTAAAAGGGAATACATACTTTTTTATTTATAACCCTATTTAGTGTCAAGACGAGGTTTTTGTAGGCTCTTTAAACAACACATGGTTGGCATTTTTCTTTTGGCAACCCTACTTTATATTCTTTTTCATGAAATGCATTCTCATTGCTACGGCAGTAAATGTAAAATACAATGTAAGGAATAGGCAGAGTGGGGGCCCAGGGAATACTGGAATCAGAAAAAAAACTAAGGGGCCGATTAGAATGGCAGAAGGCCCGCCATCGCCAGCCATGCGGTGGCGGGCCCTCCGCCATCCAACTGGCAATGTCCCAGTCAGCAGCACTGTCCGCAAAGTTAAATGCCTGTAATGCGCCCGCCAGTATGGCGGGCGCATTGTAATTGCAGTGGTGGAACCACCGCATGATTGGCGGGCGGTCCCAAACACTGCAACGATGGCGAGCAGACTCATGTCCGCCCACCATCGTAATGATCCCCTAAGCTTGGGTAACCAGTTTGCAAAGGTATGTAAATATGCAAATGGTCTTTAAAGACCTGTGAAAAATTCGGGCCTGCGGGAGATAAGACTTCAGACACTGCCCAGCTGAGCCCACAGCTGCAGCAGCTCGCGCTGAGACACACGACGGGGGTGCTGAAGCCCATTCAGCCCAATGGGCGTTGCGCGCCTGGCTCAGCACTACAGTCGTATGTGTTAATTGTGTATGCTAAGATCAAGGTGTTGACAAGGAAAGTTGTTCTTCAAGTTGCAAATGAGAAATCTATAGGGTCCCTTTTCAATGAACAAGTCTTTTGAAGGGGTTGCCTTTAGGTATAACTATCCATGAAGATATCCCTACTAAAACATTCAATTTTCAGAATCTATTCTGGGTGACCAGCCCTCCAGGTTTGCTGCCCCCGTGAGCAGGAGCTTCACCGAGGTGGACACACCAGGAGCTGCACCAGCGAGTTCCAAGTATTGCCTGCAAGTGCGTGTGTTTACCAACTCTGCACGGTGTTATTAAGGTATGAGTCAGATGGAAAATTACAGGTTTCCTACAGGTGGTGGCTTTGCCTTTGTTTTCATGCCTTTTATCTGCTCAGTGACTTGCACTGCGGTGTCTGTCACGCCACCGAGAGTCTGCAGGGCAGCTCTCGCGGTATTTGAGAGTTGCTTGTGTTATGACGAAACAAAAGCCCAGCCGTCGGTAGCAACATTATGAGTGATCATCTCAAATGTGTTACCTAAGCTGCAACTTGCCACTCCCTCAGGAACCACGATTTCAGCCTCCTTTAACATAGGTGGGGTGACCAGATCTTAAGAACAAAAAACTGGGACATTTTGCAAAAATAGAAGAACTACAATTTTACATCCACCGGGCTGCGCAAAATGACAGCTGTCATAAACACAGGAACACAGACGAAGCACAAAGAATATAAATACAATGTAATTTCTAAAACCAACATCATACCTGTTAATTAAATTGCTTACTTATAATAGGTGCTAACTAGCACAACATTAGAACAGCCAATAAGTGCCTCTCGCTGGTTTCTGTCACCCCTTCTAAAAAACTGGGACATGAGCCAAAATTGCCGAAATCTGCTGGGACAGCTGGTGAAAACCTGGGACTGTCTGGACAAATCCAGGATGCCTGGTCACCCTAAATACAGGACATCTGTTGTGTTGTGCTTGTTGGATGTAAATTATGGGTAATCAGGGGTAGCAGCTGCTACACCCGGCTTGCAATTTTACACCCCAGTCACTTCCCTTGCTATCCCTGAACTCAAGAGTCATGGTGTCAGCTGCAGCTCTCTGAGTCTTGTTTTACGATTGTTGTTTCAATTGTTTTTCATCTACCTACTCACCAGGAAATTGGCAAAGTATAGCACAAATGGTCAACCTTGTGATGCCATAGGGGTTGGGGGGTCAAGGGCGTATGATGTCAATTTCACGACTTATTGCATTTTGCTGAATTGACGTCCCAGGCTTCAATCTGTATTTAGCATTTATTTGGGTTGCTCAAGAGGGGTTGATTCTTTAAGGGTTCATGAAAAACCACATTTATATTTTGATCAACAAATAAAATAACATGCAAACACACTCCCTCAGAAAAGCAATTATAACCTACCAGTGATATAATTGTATGATGCATATTAAGTCACTAGCACCCAATAACGTTTGTTTCATTATTAGGTCTTTCCAACATGTGCTATTTGTTCTTAGACATATTGTGGGCTTCCTAAGTGTCTTAGTGTCTTAAAGCCTGCCCGTTGCTTACCATTGCTCTCATTTGCCTGCGTCTTATCGTGCCCCAATGTGTCAATCCTGTGTTTGTCCCTTGCATGAAAACTTGCCTGTTTACCATCACATTTGATTGAATGGATTCTATGCTTCCACTACTTGCTTTTCAAGAACAACATTTTTAGGTCTCGCCTGAGCCAATGCGCTTGCGTATAGCTCCGGTGAGATTTTAGTAAGGGGAAAAGAACAGTCTACCAAAATGGCGGATTAGACACAGTTCTTGTGATCTATGCGCGTGCGCAACGCCTGCCACGTCACACTCCACCATTTGTCTGTGCCTCGCATCAGACTTCAAAGGCTGCTACTCCCCCCCAATCAGACTTCAAAGGCTGCCGCTGCCCGCCCCCCCCCATCAGACTTCAAAGGAATGCGCTCCCCCTCCCCCGCCACATCAATGCCAAGAGCTTGTCTCCGCCTGCTCTCCTGTGTGCTTGCATCTTCCTTCCTTGGCCCTGGGTATTTTCCGTGTTCTCCCATTCAGTGCTTTCTCGACCCCGTACTTGATTGCTGTCCAAGCCCCATCCGCCTGCTCTCCCGTGTGCTTGCATCTTCCTTCCTTGGCCATAGGTGTTTTCCGTGTTCTCCCATTCAGTGCCTTCTCGACCCCGTACTTGATTGCTGTCCAAGCCCCAGCCCTCGCTGCCTCTATCATTATATAGTCTCCCTGTGTTTTCCTGTTTCCCCTTGCTTTTTCCCGGCTCCATCATTCTGTGCTTTGATAAACTGAACGAGCTTTGTAGCACTCAACCCTGCGTGTTCTTAGCTTCAGTCCCTGTGCTGCTGCACCACATCACTCAGGGACACCACCACATCACTCAGGGGCACCACCACATCATTCAGGGGCACCACTCACGGGCACCACCACATGACTCAGGGACACCACCACATGACTCAGGGACACCACCACATCACTCAGGGGCACCACCACATCAATCAGGGGCGCCACTCACGGACACCACCACATGACTCAGGGACACCACCACATCACTCAGGGGCACCACCACATCACTCAGGGACACCTCCACATTACTCAGGGGCCCCACCACATCACTCAGGGGCCCCACCACATCACTCAGGGGCACCACCACATCACTCGGAGACACCATCACATCACTGAGGGACACCACCACCTCACTCGGGGACACCACCACATCACTCAGGGGCACCACCATATCACTCAGGGGCACCACTCAGGGGCACCACCACATCACTCAGGGACTCCACAACATCACTCTGGGACACCACCACATCACCCAGGAACACCACCAGATCACTCAGGGACACCACCACATCACTCAGGGACACCACCACATCACTCAGGGGCACCCACCACCACATCACTCGGAGACACCACCACATCACTCAGGGGCACCACCACATCACTCGGGGACACCACCACATCACTCAGGAACACCACCACATCACTCAGGGGCACCACCACATCACTCAGGGGCACCACTCACGGGAACCACCACATGACTCACGGGAACCACCACATGACTCACGGGCACCATCACATGACTCAGGGACACCACCATATGACTCAGGGACACCACCACATCACTCAGGGGCACCACCACATCACTCAGGGACACCACCACATCTCTTGGGGACACCACCACATCACTCAGTGACACCACCACATCACTCTGGGACACCACCACATCACTCGGGGACACCACCACATCACTCGGGGACACCACCACATCACTCGGTGACACCACCACATCACTCAGGGACACCACCACATCACTCGGGGATACCACCACATCACTCACAGACACCACCACATCACTCAGGGACACCTCAACATTACTCAGGGGCAACACCACATCACTCAGGGGCACGACCACATCACTCAGGGACACCACCACATCACTCGGGGACACCACCACATCACTCAGGAACACCACCACATCACTCAGGGACACCACCACTTCACTCAGGGGCACCACCACATCACTCAGGGGCACCACTCAGGGGCACCACTCAGGGGCACCACCACATCACTCAGGGACACCACAACATCACTCTGGGACACCACCACATCACTCGGGGACACCACCACATCACCCAGGAACACCACCGAATCACTCAGGGACACCACCACATCACTCAGGGACACCAACCACCACATGACTCAGGGGCACCACTCAGGGGCACCACCACATCACTCAGGGACACCACCACATCACTCAGGGACACCACCACATCACTGGGGGACACCACCACATCATTAGGGGACATCACCACATCACTCGGGGACACCACCACATCACTCAGGGACACCACCACATCAATCGGAGGCACCACCACATCACTCGGGGGCACCACCACATCACTCAGAGGCACCACCACATTACTCGGGGACACCACCACATCACTCTGGGACACCACCACATCACTCAGCCCAACCACATCATCACTCAGCACCACAACAGCACTGTCCTTGCTTGCTACCAATAAGCATTGCCATAGCCAATAGGACTCGCATTAGGAAAGTGTAAGCTATTTATTTATTAAGATTTATAATGCGCATGGCTGCCACAGCAACGAGGCATCCCAGCGCTACCAGAAACTCAAGAGCAAAGGCGAGAGAGCCCAGCCTAGATAACTAAATATTTGAGAATGGGAACAGCCAGGTTTTTATAGTTTTGCTATAGGCTTTGTGAATTTTTTTCAAAGCCAACACATATTAAAAAAATGTGTCATTTACAATACCAGCGACGGCTCGTGGAGGGAGTTACGGTGGGGCAGGAGGGTGGGGAGGGGGAGGGGCAGGGTGGAGGTTGCTAAAAACCGGCATATGGATAATTGCAGGTAAGTAAACAATTTAATTAATAAAACGAATTTCGTAGTGCGCCTTGCATCGCAAAATGCAATGCAGTGCGAGCTACGAAATTCGTGTTATTAATTAAATTGTTTACTTACCTGCAATTATCCATATGCCGGTTTTTAGCAACCTCCACCCTGCCCCTCCCCCTCCCCACCCTCCTGCCCCACCGTAACTCCCTCCACGAGCCGTCGCTGTACAATACCAATAGCTCACACTTTCCTAATGCCTGACCTATTGCATTGCAAATGCTTGTTCTTTTCAGTTAAGCACTTCATGAAAGTGCATGTTTTTTCAGCTGTCTCCCTCATGTACTTCGCTCCTCCTGCACTCCCTGTTTCCTCACGGGTGTGCTTCTCCCCCACCTGCTCCATATTGCTCTCTAGCCACCTGCCTCTTCTACCCGCCCCCCCCCTCCATATTGCTTCCCCCACCGTGCCCTCCTCCCTCATCCCATTGCTCCTCCTCCACTCCAATGACTTCCCCCATTACCAGCTACCCTTGTGCTTCTCCACTGCCCACTCCACATTGCTCTCTCGCGGGTTGCTTCTCCTCCCCAACCCGGACCCTCCGTGTTGCTTTCACCCCCACTCCACTTCCCAAATGATGCTTTCGCGCTCCTCCCCCCAGCAAGTGATGCTTCCGCCTCCCTGTGTTGTTTCTGCTCTCTGTTTTGCTTCCTCTAACGCATTTAAATAAAACACTGTCACACATTTTTTTCTTTTTAGTTAGCAATTCAACTCGAATCAGTAGCTAAACAGAAGAAGAAAAGCACCCACTCATTTTCTAGGAGCACGCATGTGTTTTTTCTCTATTCTTTAGCCATGTTGCACAGCTTTGCCAATGCTCGGTTTTCAGAAAAGAGCCAATATGCTTATGTTTATCTGCAGACACGTCTAGGACAGCTCACTCGCCAAAGCCAGCACAGAATACCGAGTGGACCAGGAGGTGTCTGTTTATTTTTATGATCCGGTTTCTTTGGCAGAGTTACAACGCTATCACAAAGTATTACTATGCGAAGGCAACGCTATTTGTCAGTCTTGTAAACGAAGAGCACACTTTTTTCTAGAGAACTATTACTTCATAAAATCATTTAAATGCTGATTGTTGACTTTTATTTTGTTCTGCCAGCTGAATACTAGGTACTTGCATTTTGAAATGTGGTCATGCTGAGTACATTTGGCACAACTTACCTATACAATCTGATATCACGTTTCACGAAAAGGAAACAAAAACAGAACTACTCAGAGGCCATAAAAATCAAAAATTACCCTCACTGCGGAATTGTTTTGTCTTATTTTCGATGATTGGTTTAAAGTGTTTAAAAAGAGGACAGTTTTCTTAATGGGTTCATTTTTCAGTAAGTTCTCTTTTGTGATTTAGAAGTGGGTGCATTAATGTCCAAAGAACGCTCAGCTCTTTGCTATTGTTTTTTTTCAGCTCTGCGAGCGATTGCATGTGTTTTCTAGCTCTCTCTGCCTTGTGTGCTGCTTCCTGCTCCTCCACTCGCTCCCTGTTGCCAGCTCCCTCCCACCCTCTTTTAAGCTCCTCCATTGTTTCCACCACACATTTACAGCTTTTTAAATAATTGCTTACTTGGCCCTCCACCCAACCCAGCTTCAAGCTCTGTTTCTTTCGTGCCACCACCCACTCCTCATTTGCTCCACGAACCCTTCACGGTCTGTCAATTTATTTCTAATTAATTCTATGTTTTTGAAGGGCCCTCCAGCTGTCATTTGCTGCCAGGGCCGCTGTGGAGTACAGAAAGCACTTTCACTCTACTAAATTAAAATGATTATTTACAGATCCTAATGACATCCACTATATTAAATCGGTAAATAAACAATGCGTGCATGTCATTCTCTAGGCGTGCACTAGTGTTGTGAAACACGTACACACCTAGGGAGTGAGGCGGCTGTCAGTAGTGGCCAGATCATCACGCCCTTTTTCCCATGATTTTGCCTATGCAATACTGCATTGGAAAAAAGCATTTTGCTTTTTACTGATGTTGTACAGCGTAGGCAAAAATCATTGGCAAAGCCAATAGGTAACAAAGGGGAGACCTATTGTCTTTGCCAATGCTTGTTCTCTAATAGCAAGCAGGACTTGTAAAATTAGAGCTAGCAACAGACTAGATGTTAGGGTAGACATCATCAGTGCAATGCACAAATCCGGTTTTTTTGATGTTGCAAAAAGTAGGCATTTGTGAATAAAATTTGTTGTGAACAAAGTGCTTATACAACATTGGAAATGTGCAAGTGTGGTAGATTCAGTGCTTATTTAGAGCAGGTGCTTTCAGGTGCTCAGCACCTGCACTTCTTTCACAGGGCCGGGGCTACAATTTCTAAACCTGCAGGTGGTGTTCTCAATATTAATTGTTCAATTCAAAATAAAAAGAATAACATATATTGCATGGTGACTGGCTGGTAAATGTTTATAGGCAGGCCGGCACATGCCTGTCCAGGCAGGCATGATTGTGTATCACCACGTTAGTGATGATGTCATCACGCTGATCACAAATTCAAGAAGTCATCGACAAACTATGGCTTGCATTCTATTCCGCTAGTCTGCTGCACCCTGCCACTGCCTGAGCCTAAACCTCCCCTTGGATAATTGTAGCTGGGGGCTGGCTCATGACGGAGTTGAGGCAAGGAAGCTGCTAGAGCGCATTTGGAACTTGGGATTGAGGGCTCTTGAGGAAGAATACATTAAAGTGTGGACTTTCCACTTGTTGCATAGCCAAAGTATCATATCCGGCAGCCCTGCATTGCTGCTATCCTCAATGTGATCGATGCGGCTGTGGCCCAACACAACTTTTGTGCACCATGATGTTACCAGTAGAATCTGTGCGCTGCACCCCAGCATGGTAATTGCTGCGCGTGAGTGAGTCCAGTAGGCACCACAACCATACTTACCGGCATTGGCAGCATTACGGCTGGGGACAATGCCTGTGCTGTAGCAGGCAGGATCACAGCAAGCTGAGCAGTGGATGCCGATGCCGTTGTCATCCTTGGACCTACTAATTACAGGCAGCACTAGCAGTGACATGACCTGCTGTGCTCAAGCAGCCGCCTGTTCCACAATAAACCCAGTCATACCCCACTGATTAATATATGCAAGCATTTTCATTTGGTGTACATTTTGTTTTTGCACTCGGTGTAGGTAAGAAAGTAAAACACGTCATCTTCCGCTGCTTTAGGAATGACAACAGGAAAAAGCAGAGTTCAAAATAGCAGGGACATGTACAGGCTGACGACAGGGGTCACAGGCAGCAATGCAGCAGCAGTGTTAGCAGCAGTGTTAGAGATGAGAGACAGCAAGAGTAAGGAGGAGAAGAAACAACAAGAGAGGAGAGCGATAAAACGGAGCAAAGTGGAAGAAAAGGAGGAGAGCAAATCAGATACAAAGAGAAAGCAGCCATGATGTGAAGAACAGAGCATTAAGAAGAGAGAAGATAGAATGAAAGAATGTGGAGGACAGAAGAGAGGAAAAAAAGCAGAAAAATGATAAAATGGAGATACAGCTAATCATTGCTAGAGAGTGATAGTAAAGAGCCAAGATCGAGGGGAGAGAGTGCAGAGCATGCATAAAAGTGAAGAGAAAGAAAGGCAGGGCTAAAATGAATAGATGGCAAATCAGAAATACAGGGTGTGACAAAGGTGATAGAAAACAATTAGAGAGGTGAGAGGATAGACTCTTGGAGCAAAGACTTAGGGGACAGACAACAGATCAAGGTTAGAAGATAGAGACTGAGGCAGTGAGAGTGTTGAAAGAGGGCCTCACCGGAGGATGACGTGAGTGGTGGCCTCCCTGGCAAAATTTTCAGCACCTGCACTTCTTTTTTTTACAAACTAAGCACTACCGTAGATTTTTTCACTGTAGTAAATTTTGGGGTAGGGATGTGGAAGGCGGCAAAGGTCATACAAAATGCGGTTAACACCCATATAATCTTACTTTTGTTGATATTCAGAAACATTCTGCAGAATGAATGGAGAGGATGTAGCCTTACGGCAAGAGCGGTTGATGTCGAAGCTGGAGAACCGGGTTTGAGTCTCGGCGACTGTGATCCTGGGCAAATCACGTAATTTCCCCGTGCCTAACAAAAATTAATGTGTCCTTGTCTAACGAAAACTGATGCTATGTAAAGCGCTCTGATACCCGCTATCTTATGGTCTGGTTCGCCCTATTTAAAACTCTAAAAAAAGTTTTTAAAAATGCCACGAAAGGATAATATATTAACCTAATTCAGTTAAACATGTGAGTAAAAGCTTTTCCAAGGTGGAAAAGGAAGTGAAGCACCCCCATATTTAATTAGCATGTAAGGTAAAATGTTTCTCCAGAAAGGAATATATTTTTCCTGTGCAAAAAATGAAAGTAAATATACAAATTTAGATTTCCACATGATTTACTGATACAGATTTTTTACCTTGTGAAAAATCGGATCTGCTCACTTGGATTTTCCAATATGTGGAGATCTCTCGGAAGTAGGAGTAATCCTGGAACTCTAGAACTGTTAAATATTTCTAGGAGTGCCCCGTGGAGTCTCTGGGATTCCCCCAATAAGCCTCAAATCTACTCCAATATTAAGAGAAATTCTATAGGAGTAGATTTTTAAATTTATCAAGCCAATAGGGCTTTGTAAATAGAGACCCATGTTGTCTGTGGTGGGTGCTGAAATTAAAACTTTCCCCACAAAGTCTGGAAACTTTGTGCTTCACATAGTTGGGAGAACTTTTCCAACTTCACCTAAGGCGAAGTTTAGAGTCAACTGAACCCAGTTTGGTGGAGCTCAAGGTACTGGAAGATGAGCAGGTCTTGGGGAATTGCTGCTGACAGAAGTATTTTCCCCACTGGAACTCAGGGCTGACCCTAGAGTCAATAAGGAAACACTGGCAGTAACTGTTGAGGAGCAATAGCTACCTGCTTCAGGAAGCACTTCCACTTAAGAACAAAGAGTTTTTCAGGTTCTACAGCAAGTGGACCTCCACTTCTATCGGTGTTGGACAAGTTTCGGTACAATCCCCCAGCTGCGGTTTAGGGTCTTCTTTTCTTTTTTCCACAGTTCACATCCAGTTCAGAACTGGCGGTCTCTCATTTCTGCCCAACATTTCAGTCAGTATGACAGGCAGTAAGTAATTAAGAAGCAAATAGGATTGGAATTGCAGCTCACCTTGCCAATATGGAGATAGCAATGAAGATGTCAGCCAGTATTCCTAAGCATTTGACATCTGCAGGCATGGGTGGAGTTTTGGCATTCTTTGGGGCAGGATGGCAATCGAATGCAGAGATGTAGTGGTGCATTTACTACCCTAAATATTTTCCCGCTGTCACACAAGGCTCTTTTTTGGCTCCAGCATTTAGAAAAAAAGCTGATACAATCTGCACTAATGAAAATCCAAGAAGTCCAGGCTTGGATTTAATAAGTTTATTGAACAATGGAATGATTTTGTCATGCATTATTAAATGTTTGGTGCACATCACTCTCTGTATGCATCACTGTTTCAATTTGCTGAGCTGGTTACTTGCACCTTTATTTGCTGTGGGGCTTTAGATAATTGCTCAAGGGTCACATTTAGGATACTCATGCTGATGTAGAAAGAGGTACGCCGACTCACGCAGACTACTTCGCTGAGTCCTTGACTGATAGTGCAGTTGCGAGAAGGCCTACTTTTCAATGGCCTAGTTCTGTGTTATTCACCATCAAGGAGCATACTAGGGACACAACTGCTTCCATATGTATTTCATCACTATTCAGAACTCAGAATATAAAAGTCAATAAGAACATAGGATCTTGAGTGATAGTAGTTCTTCAGGCAATTCACTTGCCAAAACAGGACAGAGCAACGATGGCAACAGATTGATGTCTATGGATTTGTAGCGCTCTTTCCAATTATACCTCGCCTTTACTAGGACTCCAGATAATGTTTTAAAGTGTAGAGTGAAAAACTATTCTCCTTGCCTAGCCCGGCATCTCTAATAATCAGCAACAATAAGAATTCTAGAATATGTTTGTTTGATGATGTCGGATGGGGTTTGGAATCCATTGTAAAGTCATTGAGAGCATTTTGCTTACAATTTTTCAAATTGGGATTAAAATAATTTGTAAGAGGGTAAAAAAGTAATAATTCCTTATACAAATGTTTTTAACCAGGTAAGAACATGAAAATATGCTTTCAATATTAAACCTTTCAAGTGTCTGTTTAGCTGGAAATGAATATAAATTAATAAATGAACCAATATAAATAAGACAGATTTTCTGTTATATTATTAGAACAACAAAGAGGAAACAGTAGATATCTCGCTCAACAACATGAACCTTGCAACTTCAGACGAAACTTGCACTGAATGCCAGGCCAGTTGGATTCACCTAGGACACCATTCTCAGCCTGAAGAAACACATTTTCAAAAAACAAAGACAGCCCAGTACCAACTCTCGCTTCTGAAGAAGATCCAAGCATTTTTTTATGGAAAGTGACTTCAGAACGGCTATTCAAGCTCTTGTACTTTTTCAGTGATAACACCCTGTGCCATGGCCTCCTAAACTCCACACTGCCGTCTTTTAAGGTCATCCTACACTCGATAGGAGACCTCACCAAGGTCATGCAGAAATACCCCATTGCTGAAGAAACTCCATTGGCTCCCCTTGCCAGCCCGTATCATCTTAATAACCAGCTGCCTCATTTACAAAGCCAACAAGATCAGAATCCCCCCCTTAACTTGCAGACAATGTCACCATCTCTGGTGGTACTCGACACACCTGTAGCAAATACACCATCGGATTAATTAAAAAAACAAGGCAGCAGATCTTCTCCATCTGTGCACCCAGCATCTGGAACATTATCATCATATCCATTAGGACCACTCCAATGATGCTCCAAATTAGAGAAGATTTGAAGACTCACCTCTTTAAAGATTCACCCGTCACAATGAATTGACAGTCCATAACCTAGCAGCCTCTTCTATCACTCATTGACTTTACACTCATCTTTGACCCTGTGCAGCCCTCCACTGCCATTTGGCTTGGTTTGATCTATATAAATATGTAGGAAAATTGAATCTTATGTGGTATGGCTGGGTGGCCGATCCATGTAATATTATCACAATACCTCAAAGATGGTCCTTGGATTCACACTAATATATCCTTAGCTCAGTCCTGGTAGAGTGGCAAAGAGCTGCCAGGCTTTACTAGAGGAACATGTTAAGCATTTCAGAGTATCAACATGGGCGATAAGTAATTGACACGACTCGAGAGAAATTGAGACCAATTTATAAAACAGAGTGTATTTTTATCTGAATTTAGACACCAAAGCAGTCCAGGGGAGTAACATAGCAGCCTAGACTTTGGGGCAGGCAAGATAACAATGCTAACACATATAATGATTTCCAATGGGGAATGTCACTATGGGGACATAAAGGCTTGCACTTATATGTCGACACCTTAAATATAAATGCACCCTGCCTCCTGGGCTGAGTAGGCTTTCCTGAGGTACCCTACATACATTAAAGGCAGTGTAGATGACTGTGCCACACATGGTTAGGCACAGTCGTGTTCAAGCAGTTTTCACTACTCCTGCAGTCTACAAAGAAGGCCTGCTGTCAGTAGGTAGCATGGGTCAATCGCGGTGGCACAAACTCATTCTGCAGCCCTGGAGATCCCTTCACCACCAATGCCCTGGGTACACCTGCTACCATATACTATGGACTTATAAGGGGTGAAAGCTTTATTCAATTTGGGATTGCCAAGTCAAACATGACAGTTTTTGGAGAGAGCAGCAGACTCAAATCCACTATTAGTCATACCCATCAGCATTTAGGCCAAAAAGTGGGGGGGGGGGGCATATAAAAAGGGGGACTTTCCTACAAAATGCTACATACTTACAAACATTAACAAACCCTGTTGCACTCTTCTCTGTGATCTCCATGTGTGTCTTACATCCTCACCTAGTGCCTAAACCCAGTGCTGCTTGAAAACCAGGCTCTCTGGGTCTCTCAGGGCAAGCAAACTCTTCACTATTGGCTCAATATTGTGAGCTTGACCATGTCAATGGAGGTGAAGGGGAGGTTATGAAGTTAATGGTGTTGGGTTAGTGCATTTCTGATAAGATAGGGGTGTGCAGTGACCCATTGACATTAGATGGCATGGGGGAGTTCTTGATATGCTTCCTCGAGACATAGTGGGGACACTAGAGGGCAAGGAGCGGATCCTTGGAGAATGGGAGAAATTGCTTACTTATAACCTTTCGTTTTTTTAGTAAATTTTAATTGACTAAGTTTCTATCCAAAAGGTAATTTACGTTGCCTATATCATTATTGCTGGTTGATGAATCTCCATGAAAATGTCCCCCAAAAAAGGCCTGTTACTTCAGATGGTGTCTGGAAAGTTTCAGGGTGTTTCCTGTAGTGGGGACAGAGAAAAAGGGGAGCTCAAAAGCCGTTATTCCATGGCAATTCCAATAGGACCTTTATAAACAAACTATAGCCTGAACCGTTGAACAGAATCACACCATATTTGGCAGAAAGCAAGTTTTTCGTTTGCCGATCGTGCTTTCTGTGATTTCGTGTAAATACGTTCGGTAGTTTGGGAGATATTAACTGGAAAACAAATTTGTGTAAATAGGGGCGCATATTACCCGCGGACACGCCTGCAGGCCCTATATGTATTCACACACACTAGTGAACTCCTGACCGCACATTCACAGAAAAGTGCAGCTGCTATTTTGTTTGGCGGGGAACGGTCACCGGCATTGAAAACTAGAGTCAATATCAAGTGAAGGGGTCATGTGAAAGGCTTCCAAACCCCTTGTGTATGCTTAAAATGAGGGCTAAGGATGTTTATGGCCATGAAAATGCATCCAAATTGTTTTTTGAATTCCCTGTGGGGCTCAGAATGCGCCCCCATGTAACTTCGTGGGAGGTCTGTGGATTTAGCGTGACTGACAAAAAAATATATTTATATACTCTCTCTTTATTTCACAGCTACTCCCATACCCATACATATACTGCCACACCCATTCACAAACCCATAGTCAGTGTCACACCCATTCACAATCCCATACAGACTCTGTCGCACACATTCACATACCCATAGAGACACTGTCACACCCATTCGCACACCCATAGCGAGTCTGTGACACCCATTCACACAATCATAGAGAGTCTGTGACACCCATTCACAAACCCTTGCAGTCACGGTCACACCCATTGACAAACTGATATAGACATTGCCTCACCCATTTATATACCACAGAGACACTGTTACACCCATTCATAAACCTATACAGAGACTGTCATATCCGTTCACAACCCCATACAGATGCTGTTGCACTTATTCAGAACTTCAAACAGAACTGTCACACCCATTCACAAACCCTTAGAGACACTGTCAGACCCATTCACATACAGATAGATACTCTGAGACACCCTTCACAAACCCATACAATCACTGTCACACATATTGACAAACCGAGACGGTCAGTGTCACACCCATTCATATACCACATACCATAATAACCCAGAGATGACAAGTAGCTCAGGTTTCAAAAAGATTTCATAAGTGTAAGGCTTGCAAATATAGGGTCATTATGACTGAAGTTATATCATCTTTGACTAATATTCCATTCAAAGTACGAAGTTCATTCCATTCAAATGTAAGTTTGTGGTTTATGTTCTCAAATGCCTGTCCCCAAAGTTATATGTAGGCCGTACAATTTTGAAAGTACTTACAATTCTACAATTATTATGCAGAGAGAATCTTGATTTCATTAAAGACATACAGAGGCTAACATTATGCAATGACTTTTATTAGCTGCTTCAACATACAGCCCTTTAAAGAATGTTCATACATCATAAAACCTTAGAATGCTCGTAAAACATTATAAATATCCAGTGCACAATCTCATCTTTCTCTTTAACCCCTTGGGTGCTCCTGACGGCCGTTGGCCGATGGGAGCACTACCTCCCTAGTGCTGCCGTCGGCCAACGGCCGATGGAGTCCCGCCCACCCTTTAGAACGCCCGCACTGCATCGTAAAAAACGCAGCCGTTATGGCGTTAAGCTGCAATGACACAATGAATGAGCCATTTTGAGGATTTCTGTTGCGTCCTATGCATTGTCTAAAGGGATAAGATAAAAAACAAATAATTGTACAGTAAAGGTGGAATGAATGTCAAAAAATAAATATGCATAGAAATAAACACTTAAGGATAGAAAAGCAATTTTAAAAATTTTCTATTTAAACATAAGAATATCCCAAAAAAAGGTATTCATCTAAAACAACTTTATCCTCAATGTGAGGAGGGTGGGCTAATGTTAGCCTCTGTATGTATTTAATGAAATCAAGATTCTCTCTGCATAATAATTGGTGTATCGTCATTTCATTGCAAGACCGGAGACTACCATTATGCATGTTTAAAGCCATCTCAGGGTACGTTGCTTAGAATGCTCCACTGGCTTTAAATAGAATTTTGCAAATGTGTTTTTGTTTGACCAATCTGCTTTTCTAAGTATTTCGGGCAGGGACCTCCCTGCCCAAAATACCTTGCTAGCCATGGTGCCTTTTGATGAGTGTGCTCCAAACCTAGAGCGATCAACACCTGCTTCGGACATAATCATGCGGATCCATCTTGCTAATGTAGCTGAAGAAACTGGTTTATAAGGTCTTACATATGATAAGAGAAGTTGATCAGTGTCATTAGATCTTAATCTATCTTATCTCATACTGTTTAATACATTTAACCACATATAGTTTCTCACATTCATGGAAGAAAGAATAGAATACGGAATCTGACATCATTTTCATTCTCTTCCAAATATCAAAATTCTGATGAATAGAATCTATTCGATAATTCTAGTGCTTTAATGTTTGAGATTCTCTTAAAGGAGATGAAGCAAAGTAGGGTAGCACGTTTCATGGAAATTTTTTGAGAGAGAGATAGGAATTGTCTGGCCAGCTGCCAGAAAAGTTCAAAAACCAGGTTGGCATGCCATAAGGATTTGTAACATGCTTTATGGGGTCTTCTCAATCTCACGCCTTTCAATACAGTTTTGATTAGAGGGTTACTACCAATTTCAAGGTTATTACCCAAGGTATGACCTGAGGAGATAGCAGATCTATAATTATTGATTGTTCTATAAGAGAGACCTGATTCAAAAAGCTGTGCTAGATAGTTTGCTACTTGTTGTATAGAGCTTTCCAAGGGATCCCTTTCCATGCACCAACTACACAATTTCATCCAAATACCCCTATATCTCTTCCTGGTTCTTGGAGCCCATGATTCTTCCTGTAAGATTTTAGCTTCTCCCGAAAGATCTGAATATTTGATCTACAGAAATCTTCCAAACACGAAGGTTCATTTTCCCCTCTATTACTAAAGGATGTTCCTCTCCATCTGAAGAAGACCCTAGGATGTCAGGATTAGACGCGGGAAATCTACTGCAAGTTTCATTACTCTGGGAAACCAGACCTGAGATTTCCAGAAGGGAGTTACTAGAATGATGCTGCATGACTCTAGTCTCACCTTACACAATACTCTCTGTATCATGGATAAGGGAGGAAGTGCATAACCCATGTTCTTCCCCTATGATTGGAGAAAGGCGCCAACAGCTGCTGCATTGGGGTCCGGTCTCTAACTGAAGCACACCTGTACTTGGGAAATTAGCCTGCTTGCAGACAGATCTATCCAAATTGGTCCCCATACATTTTGAATCAATGAAAAACAATGTGGGTTACATTTCCAATCACTGGAGTCGTGAATAAAACGTGAATTCCAGTCTGCCCTGATATTCTGAATTTCTAGGAAAAATTCTTCTCTGAGAGTAACCTGATCACAGCAAAAATACCATATCTGTCTTGCTATCTCTGATAGTGTTTTGGATTGTGCACCCCCCAGGCGGTGAAAAACTGTCTAAACGGATTAAGGTGTTTGAGTTTTTATGTAATCTTTTGAAACTCATTAGGGCATTCAATCCCGCTAACATCTCTAGACAATTTATGTGTACTGACTGTTCATTTGATGACCATCTCCCCTGGTTTCTAATTTGTCTAGGCGGGCTCCCCAGCCTTGGTTGCTTGTGTTTGATTCTAGAATAAAGTCTGGCATATTCCCGAAGATGGCGTTGCCATTCCATGCTTCGAGATTCTTCACCCACAATAGCAGGTCCTCGCGAGCATCCTCCGAAAGGGGTATTGAGTCCCCATACCATTAGCCTTTTCTTAATCCCCATGTTTTTAGTCTCAGCAGACCCCTGTAATGTAGGGGTCCAGGGCAAAGTGCCTTGATAGAAGATGATAGAAGCCCCAGAACTCTCTCGAGGTATTTTGATAATGCAGCCCTACTTGTTCCTTTATTTTGGTTACCTTCTTGTGAGGGCGAACTAGTTGAGATATAATTGAATTTACCTGACACACAAGGAATTCTATCTCCTTAGTTGGAGTCATGATAAACTTCTCTATATTTATGATAAAACCTAAGGGGCATATTATCAAGGCCCATTTCGCTGCTATTTTGGCTTTAAAAGCCCAAAAAGCGGTGAAAATTACATCGCCCTATTAACAACGCAGCACTAACATGCATTAGCGCATGTAAGCAGCTGTTTTTCTAACGCCTAGCTTTGCATCGCTAATGAGATGCAAAGTAGGCGTACCTTCAGGAAACAACAGGAAAATGATCGCTAACTGCACATCGTTGTATTTACATGCCGGCCTTGAAAAAGCTTAGCGATGCAAAAATCTGTGCTAAGCGCATATATCGCCTAATACTAACGTCTGCTAAATTCTCGAGTTAGCCATGTACATAATGGGAGGTGGATTGTAATGTTACATCCACTTCTCCCTATTTACAACATTTTCCTCAGCGCTGTTCTAACATCGCTGGTTTTCATGCGATGTTGATGACAATCGCCTTATATAGCCGGATTTCACATCGCCTGTTAGCAAATCGTTGCAAATACGCCGCTAACATGGCAATGTGATCCGGCGATATACGGCGATAATGAAAAACGCGCTAGACGCGTTTAGCTATATTTATCGCTTGTTTTTGATAATATGCCCAAAAGTTCTCTGGAAGGTTTATTGTCCATGACAAGTGCTTCTAAACCTCTGCTATGTTCTGAGACATGGTAAGTATGTTGTCTAGGTATATATTTTGATTACCGCCTCTTTTTCTGAGGTAGTTTACTACTGGGCAAAGCACCTTGGTAAAACCCCAAGGGGCTGAGGGCAGGCTGAAAGGTAGACAGAGGAACTGATAAAGTGTTCCATTCCAAGAGAAACAAAGATACCTCTGGCTGTTCTCGTTCATGGGTATCGTGAAGTAGGCGTCTTTGAGATCTAATATTACCTGCCAATCCCTGGCTTGCAAGATGTCTCTCAACCGATGGATCCCTCCCATCTTAAAATGTCTGTATACCAAGAACTTGTTTAGTTCCTTTAGATTTCTAACAGGATGCCAACCCTTGTCCTTTTTCTTGACCAAGAAAATTGTGCTTATAAATCCCCCTGTACTTTCTTTTGCTGGTATCTTTAATAAGGCCCCTTTGTACAACATTTGGGATATCTATAAGTTTTGATTTCTCTGTGTCTAAATTCAACTCTCTGGGTCTTTTGTGTTGAATTGGGTTTTTCAATAATTCTATTTTGAAACCTACAAATAATTCCAGTGCCTAAGGATGTTGTGTGATTGTTGGCCAATTGCCGACAAAAAGTTTCAATCTCCCTGCTACCTTAGAGAGAGGGAATACGAAGTCTTGGTTGCCTTGGTACCTTGTTTTGATGGTCTGGTTCTTCCACCATGGATTCTTATGATTCTCCCTCTCTGTGGGTAAAAAGCTGGAATTCTGGTGATAGCCTCTGTTATAGTTAGAGGGGCTTGCTGTTCTTGAGGAAAGAACTGGGACCAGGGCTGACAGCCAGTCCCCTCCTGTCAGCCCGTCCAAAAAGGGGGCATGCCCGAATACTCTGGGCATATTAGAATGAGCTTTGCTAAAGGCAGTGAAAGTGGAAATATACTTCCCCAGAGATTGTCAAAATTATCCCCAAAGAGAAGTTCTTTGGTATCTCCCATATCCTCCCTAGAAGAAAAAGCCGGCAACTTAGTTCATTCTCAAGAGGACTGCCTTTCGTCTTTCTGTTATTAAGTTTACCTTGGCATTCCCCAATAAACATATGGCCCGCTGGGACCAGCCTTCCTGGAAGTCAGTGTTAAAGGGGTATTTTCTTTCCCCTTGCTTATTCTGTCATATCAAGGATTTTTATTAATGGGCCAAGAATGTCTATGAGTTTGTCTTGGCACTGTTTTAAGCATTTTTCTATTCCCTTCCTAGGGTCCTTTCCAAACTTGAATAGGAAGATTATCAATTCAGGGTCAAGGTTGGGGGTTTTACACACCTTGTCCTCAGTGGAGGGTCTTGGGCATTTTTTTCGTAGAAGATTATGAGTTTCTCTGTCCAGAGAGTTCCTCACCCACTGACTTAGATATTTATTCAAGTGGCCCATAGGCCACCATTCTGCACTGCATGGGTGCCTAATGGAGGTGGGATTAAACATTTCCCCGTGAAGGGGGTCTTTAATAGCTGTGGCTGTAGAGGGTTGTTCCAAATCCAAGTCTAGGGTTTCAAAAGTATCATAACTATCTTGTGGATCGAATATAAATTTCACCATTCCCATCTCCTCATAATCTAGAATCTCTGATGGGGAGTTGAAACTATCTCTAATGTCTTTTGTGCCATGAAGGCCACTTTCATACCGCTAAGGGCAAACTTTCGCTGAGCTCCGGTAGGGTGGCTTTAAAATTTTGTGTTTCAATGAGCACTATTTTCTGTTGTAGTGCAAGGGCTACCAAAGTCTTCAGCATGGATAAATGCATCCTCAAGGTGTTTCTTTTTTTGGGAAACTTTCCCCTTTCTTAGGGGCTCCGAGGTAGTAGGAGACTCACCGTCTGACTCGGCGGGAGACTCCCTCTTCCTCTTCATAAGTGTGTTGTTGGCCGCCTCTTTAACGGATGATCTAGGCTCCTCCTCTAGGAATCTTTTGATATTGTCCCCCATAAGCTCTTTAGTATGTGGTTGGGCATTGATGGGTCCCATTCCTTTAGGCTAAGTGGACTCTATAAGTCAACAGAATAGTCCTTTTCTTATTTTCTTGTTTTTGAGACTTTACTCATGGTTTGATGTGAAGGTATCTTTTGTTAAGGATTATCTATATTCCTAGATAGCTTGTTCAATGTAAGTTTTAAAATCAATGGACTTGTTCCACAAAAATAGCCACTAAATGATGCTAATAACATAATTTTGTGTTAAAAATGCATTGGAAAGCCTTCGTTTCACAGGGGCGACCATTTAAGGCTCATGAAGTAGCTGTTGTCAAGGTAACAGGGTGGAGGAAAACAAAGGAGTGACTTCCTCCCAGTCTACAATTGCTTTTTTTTGTCAATGTGGAAATGCCTATGCTGCGCTGGCAAGGGTAAAGGTAAATTAGACTTACCAGACCCTACCATAAATTGGACGGGCTTATGAAGTCATGGCAGGGAAAAAACTTTAGTTGTTCATAGTATTAATAATTATGCCCAAACCACTATAATAAGTCATCCAAAAGTCAGTTGTTAAGTGTTTCAAAGTATAAAGGACACATTATTAAAGTGCTAAAAGTAGTTAAATCACAAGGGCAATATATACTTATCTTGTTGTGTCTAGGATAAGCAAATGAAAGATGAAGATGAGATCGTGCACTGAATATTTATAATGCTTTACAAGCATTCTAATGTTTTATGATGTGTGAACATTCTTTAAAGGGCTGCATGTTGGAGCAGCTAATAAAAGTCATTGCATAATGCTGACCTCCAGTCTTGTAATGAAATTCTATAGCATCTGAGAGCCATAATGAACAGGATCACATTTACCCTGTTGCTAGTCATTTAAAGGAAGTACGCAATAGCAATGGCCAAGAACTAAGATGCTTTATGATTGATTCTGTAACTAGTAACATAAGAGGTGGTAACAAGGAACAACAATTACGGAGTTTGGAGTCTCATCACAAACTAAATTTGAATACTAAAATACTATGAGGTTTGAATGCTGAAGAAGAATTGCATGTACTCCTCTGATATCACCCTGCCCCCTAAGCCATGGAGCTGTTCATGTATAGTATGATATAGTTTAGGCTCAACCAGTTTAGTTGTGTTTAGTTGTATCTATGATTTAGCTTTAATGATAGATTATTATTTCTTTTTTTCATGTCGGAACTCAGTGCATAGATATAAGCACAGTCAGGCGTGATTGTCCAAGTATGTATATGTCATAATAAGATATTTGGGGCAATGGTATTATGGAATGTATTTTTATAAAAAGGATGTGAAATTAATTTGTACATAGTTAAGCATGTATTTAAACAACGTGAGAGCAAGGGTAACTGAGTCACTCCTCTATCCCTGGAATAAACTATACAATAACAACAAAGGAGTAACTAATGGTGCAAAAAAGTAAATAAAATAGTAGAATTTGCAACCAACTTCAAACTAAATCAATCTGATATAAGCCCCAGTAAGGTGTCATTAGGTGAAAAAACCTTAGTTTTTAAAAGAACCCTCATTCACCAACCTAGTTGGTGACATGCTTCATCATTGGGTTCCCACTAGGGAGACCGAATGTCTCCCCAGTGTGCTACAATGCCTGAATTACAGTGGAGCTGGTTTTTTGTTTTGGACTTGTGAGGTGGTCCCCAAAATAAAGTGAGAGGTGGTTTAAAAGATGGCGAGCTGTTCCCTGTACTGACTTTAATAAAGGCACAGCAAGCAATCATTAAAAATGAGTGAACGGACACTTGGTGGTTTGTAGACTATAACCACTGTATCCTAAAAAAGTTCCAGGCTAGGTCGCCCCCACGCTCCTCCGCTGATTGCCGCAGCCTGCCACCTGTTTTTGCCTGCCTGCGTCGAGCGACCCAGCCGCCGCTGAGCCGCTGCTTGCCACAGACTCTTCCCGCCGCTGCCTCCCTGTGGCCCCGCCCCCCGCCAGCCCATTCGCCGCCCCGCTCCCGCCACCCAGCTGACCCGCCCTCCCAGCTACCTTCTTATGACGCCCACGCGTACGTGCAGTGGTCACGCGCAGCGGGGGCGCCGATTGTGCGCCGAAGGGTGCGCCAAAGGCAAGCCCGTCTGCGCCTGTCCACGCCTGGACCGCGCCCAGTGCCAGGACCCCTGGCCCCTGATGTTGCCAGACCACACGACGGACCTACGACGCCGCCACCCTCATCGCACTTAAACCCGAGCCTGCTACCAAGCCGCCCCTTCACCTGCCAAGCCAGCAAGTACACCTGCCTCCGGACCTGCACCGCACCCGCCAAACCTAGCACCAGCAACAATAACCTCAAGTGCATCCTGCTCAACACCCGATCCGTCCACAGACACGCCATCAAACTCTGGAACCTGATCGACACAACTTCACCAGACGTCGCCTTCCTCACAGAAACATGGATGAACGCCTCCTCTGCGCCCGACATCGCCATTGCCATCCCGGACGGATACAAGATCACCCGGGGGGACCGCGTCAACCAGACTGGAGGAGGCATCGCCATCGTACACAAGAACACCATCCGCATCACGACCGACTCCAACGACACCTTCTCCGCCGCCGAGCACCTCCACTTCCAGATACACACCGACCCAAAGACGACCCTCAGAGGCACCCTCATCTACAGACCCCCGGGACCACGCACACAATTCAGCGAAGACATCGCAGACTTCATCAGCCCGCACGCCCTCCCCTCCGCCGACTACATCCTCCTAGGGGACCTCAACTTCCACCTGGAGAACAACAAGGACCGCAACATCGCCACCCTGCTGGACAACCTCGCCAACCTCGGACTCAAGCAACTGGTCAACACCCCCACCCACTACGCCGGCCACACGCTTGACCCCGTCTTCTCTTCCAGCAGGTACATCACCTTCAGCCACTCCACCGGACTTCACTGGACCGACCAGAAGAACCACGACCCACCACCACCCGCAACAGGTTCCTCACAGGAGCTGAAGCAAGATCACCGCAGAGCAGCTCACCGCCTCCCTCATCCAGAACCCTCCCGCCAGCACAACGGACCCCAACGAAGCAGCCCGCAACTTCACGCAGTGGCTGACCGCCTGCGCCGACGACCTCGCGCCACTGAAGAACCCCCCCAGCAGACCCAGAAGCAAGAAAGCCTCCTGGTTCACCGACGAACTCAAGGACTCCAAGAAGTACTGCTGCACCCTCGAGAAAGCCTGGCTCCTCGACTAGACCACAGACAACATGACCGCCCTCAAACACGCCACCCGCAAGCACCACCAGCTTATCCGCACCACCAAGAAGACAGCACTGAAGGAACGACTGGACAACAACGCCCACGACAGCAAGGAACTCTTCAGCATCGTCAAGGAGTTCTCCAACCCCAGCACCGGCAACAACGACATCACTCCCTCACAAGATCTCTGCGACTCTCTCGCCTCGTTCTTCCACCGCAAGATCGCCGACATCCACAACAGCTTCGGCGCACCATCCACGCACCCTACCGTCGAACCAACGCCCCCTACTGCCACCCTCTGCACCTGGACCACGGTAACCACCGAAGACACAGCCCGCACGATGAACACCATCCACTCCGAATCTACAACCGACCCCTGCCCCCACCACGTCTTCAACAAGGCCGACTCCACCATCGCACCCCAACTCCGGGACATCATCAACACCTCCTTCAACACCGCCACCTTCCCGGAGAGCTGGAAGCATGCTGAGCTCAGCGCCCTACTGAAAAAACCAACAGCGGACCCCACCGACCTCAAGAACTTCCGCCCCATCTCGCTCCTCCCTTTTCCTGCCAAAGTCAGTTTGCCGCCTTCCTCGAAACGAACGGATCCCTCGACCCATCGCAGTCCGGTTTCTGAGCCAACCACAGCACCGAGACCGCCCTCATCGCGGCCACCGACGACATCAGAACCCTGCTCGACAACGGGGATACAGCGGCCCTCATCCTCCTGGACCTCTCCGCAGCGTTCGACTCTGTCTGCCACCGCACCCTAGTGCAGCACCTCAGCAACATCGGTATCCAAGAGAAGGCACTGGAGCGGATCATCTCGTTCCTCGCCGGAAGAACCCAGAGAGTCCGCCTCCCCCCGTTTCGATCCGATGCCACCGAAGTCATCTGCGGCGTTCCACAAGGATCATTACTCAGCCCCACCCTCTTCAACGTCTACATGAGACCACTTGCAGTCATCGCACGCCAACACAACCTCAACATCATCTCCTACGCCGACGACACCCAACTGATCCTCTCCCTCACCAGAGACCCCACCACCGCCAGAACCAGCCTACACGAAGGAATGAAAGACGTCGCCGAGTGGATGAAGAACAGCCGCCTTAAACTGAACTCAGACAAAATGGAAGTCCTCATCCTGGGACCCTCGCCCTCCGCCTGGGACGACTCCTGGTAGCTTCCCGCCCTGGGCACCGCTCCCAAGCCAACAGACCACGCACGCAACCTGGGCTTCATCCTGGACTCTTCCCTCTCGATGACCAGACAAGTCAACGCCGTCTCCTCATCGTGCTTCAACACCCTACGCATGCTCCGCAAGATCTTCCGATGGATCCCGACCGAAACCAGGAAGACGGTCACCCAGGCACTCGTCACCAGCCGACTGGACTACAGAAACACCCTCTACGCCGGAACCACAGCCAAGCTACAGAAAAGACTCCAACGCATCCAGAACGCCTCCGCCCGACTCATCCTGGACATCCCTCGATGCAACCACATCTCCGGCCACCTGAGGGACCTGCACTGGCTCCCCATCAGCAAGAGGATCACGTTCAGGCTCCTTACCCACGCACACAAGTCTCTCCACAACCTGGGCCCCAAGTACCTCAACGACTGCCTGACCTTCTACACGCCCACCCGCCAGCTACGTTCTACAAACCTCGCCCTCGCCGCCGTACCACGCATCCGAAGAGCCACCGCCGGAGGAAGATCCTTCTCCTACCTGGCAGCCAAGACATGGAACTCCCTCCCCATCCACCTCCGGCTGACACAGGACCATCTCGCCTTTAGGAGACAACTCAAGACCTGGCTGTTCGAGCAGTAGCGGACCCCTCACCCCAAGCGCCTTGAGACCCTCCCGGGTGAGTAGCGCGCTATACAAATGTTATGATTGATTGATTGATTGATAGAGGTCAACATGTTTCTGCTGTTTAATGCCAGTTTAGCTCAGCATTCGTCAGGACCAAAATAAATCCCCCTGTGGTATACGCACCCTAAGGCGTACCCTATCCGTGGAGATGTGTGTCAGTGGGATAAAAACTCACGGTTTTACCCGTGTGGGCTCTCTCTGATTTCTAGGGCCCGGAACCTGCAAAACAAAAAAGTTAAATTCACAAAGAACATAACGTAAATAGCATCATATTGATTAATATGGGCGTTTATAAAATTGTGTCGCCCTCCGTTAGTCTCTGTAAGTAAATCATACCCTTAGGACACCTTTATCACCCAACTATGCTTAATATCAAAACTGAGATACTGATGTTTTCAGTATAGCCCTCATATAGACTACGTGGAAATGTACTTTTATTTTATTTACCACATGATTAGCGCTAAGGGTGTGCTTTAACCTCAGCGTCTAAAAGCCAAAGCGCATATGATTTGCTATATTTATTAAGTCTCAAGAGTTGCAACAGACTTTGGCCCCTCGAATGGGATTAGAGATTAGTGCTTAACCTCGTAGTGTTTATAAAAAGGTATATTTTCCAAAAGGGGAAAGGTGGTCGTCTTTAACTAGGAAGATATATAGGTCATAAATAAACTCACTATTCAATTCAGTAGACTTTACTTCATGGGCTCACACGGCGGGGGAAACCTTCACGCCGCGCTTTGCCTGGTTCGAGTATGAAAGAACAAAGAAATGGACATTAGAACGCAAACTGTCTGGATGGCGCGAAAAACAAACTCTTGTAGTAGTTGATTAAGCAAGAGACTACACTTTGCACTTGCACTTACTTTGAAAGCGGCGACTCCCCACTGGTAACCTATTCAGTACACTTCCGCGGCCCGAATACACCGAGCGCGGGCGAAACGCGGAAGTGAAATTCACTTTGCGGCGGTCACGTGACTGTCGGCAAGGCAGCGGGTGACGTCAAGGTCTTAAAGGGATAAACACCAGACTATGGAGGTATATTTTCTATCGAGCAAATGGTGCTTTTATTATTCCAACAGATGTTACATTTAGTTCAAAAATAGAGCGTACCCTCATTTTCGAATGTTGTTAATAAAACCAATATGTGTTTTAACATAAAGGAAAGGTGCAAATTTGGGGAAATCGATTCTTGAAATCAGGTTTAAACCTTTATTAACAACCCTGCCCTTAAGCGAACAAAGTCAATTAATAACTACTGGATAGCCTATATTTCACGTCATGTGAAAACGGGGAACGCAAGCCACACTCATAATACTAGGCTATAGCTCTTGATATTGATGCCTAAGTGGAAATGTCTGACATTGTATGGGGCAAAATGCTGGATAAACGCTATTGCACTTGGTCTTGCTGCCCAGAAATATACTGGCTGTCAATCTGTCATTCAATCAACACCTCATCACTGTACCCCAGGGAATATCATCATTAAGGCCTAGAAGGTGGGTGAAAAGGCGGAAAATCTACCGTTGTTCCTTGTCGAATAGGCCTCCTTCTTGTCCTTGATTCAGTCGCTCAATAATTGTCCATCTGATGTCATTGGGGTATGTTTCATCTGTACAAAGTGGGCTGTCAGTTTTGTTGTGTTTTTCTGGCATCTAATATTACTGCGATGCTCGTAGATACGCAGTTTTATTCGTCTCGTCGTCATGCCAACATATTTCAGTCCGCATGGGCACAAGATCAAAGATACAACGTTACAAGAATTACAATTGGTATGGTTACGCTTTTACCAATGTTTTCCTGGTTCTAGATCTAATGTCTTGGTACTTGTGGTCAGGTAGCACACACTACACCCCCCACAGGGAAAATGCCCAGTGACCGGAGGGAGGCCCCAGGCATTCAAGATACTTTGCTCATCATCCCTTTGATTTTTCCTCGGGCGTGTATGAACCAGGGAATCTTTCAGACTCCTTGCCCGTTTATAGGAAAAACGTTTTTTTTCCCAGTTATGTTTGTTTCTCTTGAGTATGTTCCAATGTTTGCCAATGCAGCGACTCACAGCATTAGAGACAGAACTGTAGGTGGTCACGCAAGTCAATGGGACCTTTGCATTAGCGTCCTTAGGATAGATAAAAGCCCGAGGAATCTTCAAACTCTGTTTGATGCGAGTTGCTGAGAAGTCTTGCTTGCCTGCTGCCATTAAAACTGTGTGAGGAATAAATTTTTCCTGTGGCCTCATTCGAATGGGCAAACCTGCACCTTATGGATATATATATATATATATATATATATATATATATATATATATATATATATATATATATATATATATATATATATATATATATATATATATATAACGCTCAACGCCTCCTTTTTTTCGTTAAGAAAGACACAGCATGGTACCATCAAGGAAGGCGACTGCCGAAATACGTCTGGTGCGTTTGAGAGTCAAAAATAAAATATATGACTCTCCCCAGAGAGTGCTGTGTCTTTCTTAACGAAAAAAAGGAGGCGAGGAGCGTTATATTGGCGGGAGCACCCCCGCATGACAGCACCCGTTCGGAGAGTGCGTGAGTTTGGTGCAGGTGGAGCGAGAATATATATATGTACTAGCAGCCCGCCCCGACGTTGTCCGGGGGCAATTAGGCTTGCTGGTATTCCACTCGCCGACATGTAATTGCACTGGTCCCGTACTTTTAAGCAGAGTTTTGGGCGCTGGTACTTATTCTTAACTCTGCTTAACCCCAGGCTCACTTCCATTCCCACGTTGTCTGGGGGCAATCAGGCTTGCTCCCAGTCGCCGAAACCCAGGCCCCTAACCACCTCCTCAGCCCAAGTTCACTGCCACCTTCAGTGCCCCCAATCATCCGCACACGCCCTGCTCCCTAACACTGTGGCCACGCATCCGACGCTGCAAACGAACAAAGCCAGTATACACGCCCCGCTGCAGCGCTAAACTTTACCTGTCATCACGCTCCAGTCCGCCTTACTTCACCGCTCCTCCCCGCGGTTCACGTACCTCAGGCCGCGCCAGTGTGGCTAAGTTCTCCGCTCCTCCCCACGCTGTTGTCTGCCGCCGCTGCAGTCCAGTCCTCCTTACTTCACCGCTCCTCCCCGTGGTTCATGTACCTCAGGCCGCTCCAGTGTGGCTAAGTTCTCCGCTCCTCCCCGTGCTGTTGTCCGCCGCTCCTCCCCACGGTCCTGTCCGCCGCTCCTCCTCGTGCTCCTGTCCGCCGCTCCTCCTCATGCTCCTGTCCTCCGATGATGATGTCAGCACGTACGTGGTTAGCGCACATGGCCGGCGCTACTTCGAAGGGACTACTTTTTTTATATTGTAAATTTTTTAGATAACGTATATATTTTTTTCTACATAGCCTATGTCCATCTACTGGACCTCCCCTTTCCAACGCTGTATTGGGTGTTGCGATTGGTGGTGTACTTTTTGAGTTTACCTGGCTCAAAGGACACAGTTCTCTCTTTATAATAGTAGTATAGATATATATATTCACGGAACAAACTATAGCTTTCATGCCTTATATAGTTAGGAATTAGCATTTAAAAAACCTTTGAAATTCACTCAAAAAACTATAGGTTTTAGGGGTGTTATAGTTAGCTGGACATTTCACTCATACAAAACCATTGAAATTGCTCCTATATAGTTACTTGTACAAACTATATTTCGCGCACCCGCAATCCACTGCTGATGATGTCACATATTAGATCATTCATGACATGGTCAGTGACATCACTGGTGACATCTCAAATGACATCACTGATGACATCACTGATGACATCATCCAGTGCATGTGGTTTGCTTTGTTATTTAAATATGCATTATATATATAGCAATTTGCATTGAAGAATGAGTGGATATATGTAAATAAATATTTGGATGGAGGATTTAGTAGCAGTGTAATTGACTGTTTACTTGACCAATTTATAGTGTCTCACTAAATATAGTGGATAGTGACTAAACTGTGTGAATATCTGTATCACTTTGTCAGTTGTTGTGTAAACTGATTCTACAGTTGGTTACTAGCTATGTGAAAGTCTATAATAGTTATTGATTAGTTAACTGAGTATTTGTATGGGAGTGTGAAAGTGTGTGTGTTTCGGTCGGGGTGTGTGACTGTCCAAAGATGTGTGAATAGTGGATTCAGTAGATATATGAAGTTAAAACTACATGCTCTAACAGTTTGGGTGAGTGAATCTCTTTTTGGGTGTGGTGATTAGCAAATATATTTCTCAATGGTACATGTCCAACAAACTAGAAAAATAAAAGGCAGTGTATGTGTCAGTTGTTGTATATTAATAAGTATGCAAAAGACTCAATGATTGTGTGAGTGACTGTATGGATAACTGTATACTTGTAATAATGATTTTAAAATTCACTAAGTATGACTTACTATCCAAATGAATAGATGAAGTGGTGTTTGTATAAGTGTTTTGCTAAGTAAATATGTAAGTATGATCCATTGTTTGCATAAGTGAGTAGGATGACTTCATATGTGAATAGGATGCGTGCTGTTGTTTAATGTCGATATAGGTGTATAAGTATTTTTGATAGTGTTCTATTGTTCATTGACAGAATGTATGAGTGAAGCTACAGGTAAGTGATTAGATTTGTGTATACATCTATGAATCACTGAGTGGATTTTTAGATACTTGTATTGCTGTGACAATGGATTCAAATATGATACTCTGCATTTTACAAAGAGTGATGAAAGATTTTAATAGTGTATGAAAAGGTGTAAGATTGTCACGTGGATGATGTCATCAGTAATGTCATCAGTGATGTAATTCGAGATGTCATCAGTGATGTCACTGACCATGTCATGAATGATCTAATATGTGACATCATCAGCAGTGGATTGCGGGTGCGCGAAATATAGTTAGTACAACTAACTATATAGGAGCAATTTCAATGGTTTTGTATGAGTGAAATGTCCAGCTAACTATAACACCCCTAAAACTTATCGTTTTTTGAGTGAATTTCAAAGGTTTTTTAAATGCTAATTCCTAACTATATAAGGCCTGAAACCTATGGTTTTTTCAGTGAATTTCAAAGGTTTTTTATATGCTAATTCCTAACTATATAAGGCCTGAAACCTATGGTTTTTTCAGTGAATTTGCAAGGTTTTTCTAATGCTAATTCCTAACTATATAAGGCCTGAAACCTATGTTTTTTTCAGTGAATTTGCAAGGCTTTTTAAATGCAAATTCTATTAGCGGATAACGTTTAAATATGTTAATATCCTTGTGGGACCACCTGAGCAGCCCTAGGGGTTCAGGTTGTTTCTACCCTGCCCCCTTTGCCTGGGGGGTCATGGACACTCAACCCTGCCCCCTTTCCACATTTTCATCTTTTATTGTTAGCTTTCTTTTAAAACCACAAAATGGCGGCAGTAGGGTTCGCTCTCCGAGCACTCACAGGGCACTCTCCGAGCACTTCCCGTGCGCGAACCTAGAGAATTTTTTTTATTTTTAAAAATAAACATTATTTTTGACCTTTGGAGTCCTTTAGAGGCTCCCTGAGAAGGCCAAGGGGGTCATGGACACTCAACCCTGCCCCCTTTCCACGTTTTCATCTTTTATTGTTAACTTTCTTTTAAAACCACAAAATGGCGGCGGTAGGGGGCGATCTCCAAGCACTCACAGGTCACTCTCTGAGCACTTCCCGTGCGCGGACCTATAGAATTTTTTAATTTTTTTAATAAATATTATTTTTGACCTTTGGAGTCCTTCAGGGAACCCCTTTCTACGTTTTCATCTTTTATTGTTCACTTTCTTTTGAAACCACAAAATGGTGGCGATATTGCACTCTATACTACAAGTCTTACATCATACCACAATCACTTGCCAACTACCTCATAAATTACAAACAAACAATTCTTACTTTCTAAATATAAATTTAATCTTCAGAATTTTCAAAATTTAAAAGAACTTCCAAAATTAACTGATCTGGTATTTCTTCTTCATTCACATCTTCTGGATTCTCCTCATGAAAAGTCTGCAAAGTAATTTCCTGTCACTCTATGGTGTCCAAACATTCTACAAATTCATCATCCACAGACTGATCAAAGAATTCCATCATGTCTTCGCCTCCAACATCAACTTGATTATTACTGATACTGTCAATTTCTGGTTCATTCATAATCTCAATATAGGTTGCAGAAAATTCATAAAAAATTACAACGGCCTCCTCATTGTGGTGATCCATTTTATATTTAAATTTTCTTGCTGTAACTTGGAAAGAAAAATACATCACTTTAATTTATCGTTTTTAGAAATACTTATTATTAAACTAGCTTTACCAAGTCTTTAGTAATAAGGATAGTGCACTACTGTTAGGGTAGTATAAAAAGACAAGGCAGCATTGGTATTTAAAAAATTACAGCAATGCAGTTACATTTACACGGTTCCCATACTATCATGCAGTCTCCATGTCTTTACATTTCAATAAGGCTTAAGGATATTAGTAAACTTACTATATAACACAAAAATGTTGCACTCTATACTACAAATCTCACTTCATACAACAATTATTTGACCACTACCTCATAAATTACATTTAAAAAAGTTTAATTTCTCAAACAAATTTTATTTACTAAATATAAATTTATTGTTGGGAATTTTCGAAATTTAAATCATCGTCTAACATTGCATCATCAGCAATATCAACATTGAAAACTCCCAAAAAGAATCCTCAATGAACTCCAAAGCTTCCATTACATCTGAATCCAAGGATTCATCATAGAAATCCTCCATGCCATCTCCTCCATCATAAAGTTCTCCTTCAAAATTACTCTCATCAACAGGAACATCGAAGACTGAGAGAAAAACAACAATATAAAGAGAAAAGGAAAAGGAATGAGTGAAACAAAAGAATTTTTAGAAAAAGATAACAAGGAAAAAGAACAGTGGTGGACAGAAAGGGACACAGTGAGAGAGAGAGAAAGACAGAGAGAGTAGCAAAACATTTTTCCTATTAACTTAAACTAAACAACATAGATCTCCTTACAAATTAACAACTCACTTTCTAGAAAACTGTTGAACAGTAAATACTGTGTCAATCTCACACCAGAAATTCAACTCAAAAAAATCCCTCAGAAGTGTACCTCAGACACTACAATTACAAAATGGTTGTTTCCCTCTCATTTCTCATACATATTCAGATACCCAGCCAATCAAATTTCATCACACACAAAATCAAAACCAAAGTAACATTTTAATTGGTTCAAAATTTCAACACTTTCAAACTCACATAATCTTCAACCTACACCCACTGCTCTCTATCTATTACCATACTAACTCTCCACAAAACACCTATCTAAACCTAAAGGTGAAAAAGTCACCACTCAATATTACACTTAACCAACATCTAAACACTCAAACTTGTTATTTAAATGTAATTTTTTTTGTCTTTTTAGACCACCGGCCGCGCACGGAGTGCAAACCCCGCGATTTAATTTTTTTTTTTTTCCGATCTGCGGAGTCCTTTAGAGACCCCATGACAAAACCTAGGGGGGTCAGGAATCTCTACCCTGCCCCCTTTTCAAGTACTAGCCTTCTGTTTACAGCTACCTTCTGCCACAAAAACAAGATGGCGGACAGCACTTCCTCATCTCGACTGACTGGAATGTTGACAGACGTCCAAAAGCCAATCAGAATTCCGCTCGCGCACGCTACGGTCCGCGCACAGTGCAAGAACCATGCAAGGACCGTGCATGAACCATGCGCGGACGGTGTCCCGCCCATAGATATATAATTTGGGAAAATTCAATTTTCTCAACAACTACTGGAGCGATTTTCACCAAATATAAAAAAGGCACTACTGCATACCAGTCCCTACCATTTTGCCAAGTTTGGTGTAATTCCATTCAGACGTTCGGGCTGTAGCCGTGTCTAAAGGTCCTATGGAATATTGCATTGGGCTACATTTCACATTCAATTTTTGCAAAAACTACTGGAGGGATTTTCACCAAACGTAGCAAAGGCGCATCTCCATACCAGTCCCTACCATTTTGCCAAGTTTGGTGTAATTCCATTTAGCCGTTCGGGCTGTAGCCCTGTCTAAAGTTTCCTATGGAAATTAACATGGGAAAAACACGTTTTGGGACCCCCCTTTTTTCTCGGCCCCCGCTTGACGAATCCCCCCGAAACTTTCAGGGAAGGAGCAGAGCAGAGCGAGGCAATTTTAAAGAAAATTACACACAGATTCCTCAATCGGCGCCAAAGTTATTCCCAATAGAATGTTGGGGATTTCCTATGGTAACTAGGTCCTAACTATATATACCTACTGCTATCGCCAGTAGGTAATATATATATGCACATATATATATATATCTTGCTTATCCCAAAGGACGGCAAAGAGCACTCGCCGGGAGACTTCCATCAATTTATTGCCACAAGCAAACGAGTTTCAGCATTTCGTCTTCTTCAATACTTGTTAGTGGGACAGCAAAAAACACAACAATTTTTAAATGCAAATGCTGTACTTCCATTGGAGGGTGTTTTCAGAGTCAGTGAGAGAGGACTACTGCCTTCACGTCATAGACCTATTACGTCCGGCAGACATAGATGTAAATAAACATGCTGAAATACAAATGTCAGTACCGGCATTTCATATATATAAATGTACAGATGACAAATGAACAATATAAAGAAACTCGCTCGTGACCTATATTTCTAGATCAGAGACTAAATTCAGCATGGGCTAACCAGCTATATCATAACATCAAATGTGCTTAAAAAATATTTTAATAAATGAACATTTTGTCGTTAATGACAAAATGTTAAATTATAAAAGTCTTTTTTTAGCAAATTTTTGTTATGATATAGCTGGTTTAGCCCATGCTGAATTTAATCTCTGATCTGTAAAAGAACTATAGTCATGAGGGAGTTTCTTTGTATTGTTCTATTGCTTTCCCCTATTCCCCCTGACCTCAAATTATCTCTTTCAGCTTCTTTTGCTCAGATGACAAATGAACCATCAAGTCTTTCATAGGTAGAAGAAAAAACCGGTGCTCTTCAATATTAGCTGCAAAAATGGTCAGCCTTATGAGTCACTCTCTCACAATGCCGATTATGTCCCAAAGTGTTTTTGCTGGCAAATTATGTTCAAATTAATTGACCCCCTTCGCCACAGCCGTAACATCAAAGTCATTGGGCACATACCCGTAGGAACCGGTCAAATGGCCAGAAATCCTGCAATTTGAATATTTGCCAATGCACGTCGACGGGGACGGCTTCCAACATGCAGAACGTCGGTTCTAGCGATGCACAATTAAACCCAACTCCAAATTTCCAACTATATATATTATAAGCAAAAAATAAATAGGAAGTAAGGGAGCTGGAAAAATAAAGACATCAATCACAAGAAACACATTTTTGTTACAACTTATACCACCTTAATTTGCAGTCTTGTTGCAATTAAAGAAAAGACCAGAAAAGTACGGCACATAGAACTTATAATGCTTCAAAACTAATATTTCAAACTGTAGTTATTTTTGGAGAGTCACTCAGTTGTTTAGACAGGCCTGCACAGAGGTGGGCCGGACACTACGACCACCATTTCTTACACTCCATGTGGTCAGGTAGGAGCTCACCAGTGTTGCAAATCAATATCTGATGAATGCTGCCTTCTGTACAGAGAACTACAGTACTAGGGAAGGTTAAACTTCCTGGCTGACTTGGATAACTTTTAAATATAAATAAAGGTACACATACCTGCGTTAATCTTGGGAATTACACTATTTTTAGAGCCCCCATTTTAAGCTCATCAATGCCTCCAGTCTGTTTCCCCTGTGAAGCAAGGGCTCTGAGCCAGCTCCTTCCACAGTGCTGCTTAACGGTGACATGGTGGTGCACTGGAGATTTATTGGTGATCAGAGCAGGAAAAGTTGGGAGGAGAGATATAGTTGCTGATTTCCAGGGCTTTCATTGATTTTTTTCTGCTCTGCAAATAGGGGCATGCGGCAAGATCAACCTTCATGGCAGTGCAGTATATCGAGGTGTGCAATTGTTTACATTCAACCATTTCATTGGATCTAAGCAGGTATGGGCATAGACACATTTTGGCTGTACACTCTGTCTTCCAGGCGATTCCCTCTACTAGAGGTCTGTTGTATTAACTGATGATGTTGAGTCCATGGGAATCTGACGATGTCGGCCAGGTGTGTCATGTAGGTAGGTGTTGGAAATGGTGTGGCTGAGGGATGAGCCTTGAGGGACACCACAGATGATTTCCTTGAGATCAGATGTGAAGGGCGGTAGGTGGAATCTGCTCGCGATTCATTACATTGTAAAAGTTTGTTTATTAGGACTGTTGCATCAGCCTCCGCCAGTTATGCAATGTCATTGTTTGCTATGTCACCTGACGCCCTTGTGCAGACTGACTGTTATCAGTTACCTAGCTGGTCTCCGCACAAGTCCCACTGTATTTTGTAGTATAGTATGTCTGTTTAAAAAACGTAATATTTTTTTTTTGTACAAGATTTGGCAAAGCCAATATTTTTCATGTTGGTTGTCAGCTTCTTGACTTTGTGAAAGATTATTCTGTTTTGTCGTATTTTTTGTAAAACTGTTTGTTGAGGGTGCTGCTGGGCCATCACTTAATAACAACTTTTTAAAAATTGGCTAACAGAAAAAATAATTTTGGCCTAAAAAATGACACATTATGATAGAAAGCTAGATGTTGGTTCAGAAAGCATGCTTTTTCTGATTTGGTATAAATCAGTAGTGTCAGAGATATTTTAGTTTAAACAATATAGATATCAGGGAACCCACCAGCCTACTGAAATTGATTGGCTGCCACCACTTCAACCAGGAAGTGTTGGCAGCTATCTTGGAACACGGTTGAACCGGGTCCCACAAAGTAATGTTTTAAAATAAGAAATGAAAAGGGGGCAGGGTAGACACACCCTGACCATCTAGACCTCTTGGGGAGTCCCAAAGGGCCCAAAATAAGCTCTTAAAAAAATATTTCAGTGGGCTGTGCGTATCCGAACAAAAAATGAAGCCGGGCTCTCGCTCTTCATTTATTATCGGCCCCAGGGTAGGCCATGTCCCGGGGTCAACATTTTAATAAGGCAAGGGGTGCATGGTACCCCCCTCCTGGGGTTTATTATTATGTTCCGGGGACCACCACTCCTCGGGACTTCTTAAAGTATTAATGCGATGGAGGCCCTTATGGCATCCCCGCTGCCCCTGGGGGCCACCATCTCCCCGGGCCTTATTTCATTTTAAATGGGGGTGCCTCTCTGACCCCCTTCCAGCCCTGGGGACAACCAACTCCACCTCCCCTGGGTTTTATTGTAATTTTATTTGGGGGCGGGACGGTGCCCACGCAGCCCCGGGGACCGCCACCTCCCCGGGGCATACGTTTACATTGAATGATGTGGGGCCATGCGCCCCCCCCCCGGCAGCTCAAGGGACCACCACCTCCCCGGGGCAAATTATAACATAGGAGGGTGCCCCACTGCCCCCCTCCTGGAGCCCTTGATGGCCCTGAGGACCGGCACTCCCTAGGGCCGACTCTTGCAATGTCCAGGGGTGCCCACCCCAGGGACATTGCTGTTTGCTATGGCTTGCCAGGAGAACCACTCCGAACCATATCAAATACTGCTCCGCTTCTAGTTAGCGAGAGCAGAAAATGCTACTGTTTACTAGAAGCGGAGCAGAATTGGTTTTACTCACCGGGAGCTGCATGTTAGCAGCTGTCTTTGTGTAAAAGAAATGCTGGCTCCCACTTGAGTCAGGGAGCGGACAGCATCCGCTGGGGCCTTGAGCTATCCCCACAGTCCACAACATTTAAAAAGTAGGTGCCTTGGGTGTGACCGGGGCACCCACAGTAGAGGCTGTGGCCCTATGAGATAGGGTCCCTGGGGCCGAAATATGCCCAGGAGGGTGGCCGCATGCCCTGCTCCCTTAAAAAAAAAATTAGGCCCGGGAGATGGAGTTCCCGTGACCGTATTTGCCCTGAAATAAAAAAGATATGAAATTAAAAAAGATAGGCCTGGCCCTGGGGAATGGAGTCCCCTGGGCCGAATTCGGCCCAAGAAAGGGGGCGGGGGGGAGGGAGCCACGCGACCATCTTCCCTTAAAAAAACTCCACACAAATGCGACCAAAAGTCGCTGGAGGCACGCCCCCTTTCGCCACTACTCTGTAAGCGCTCCTCCTGGCACAGTGGTGGTTGGGGGATGAAGTCCCCTTGGATGCTGAGGGCCCTAGGGGTCCAGGAACACCTTCTGTTACCACCAGTAAGTCCCAGACAGGAGGATTGCTGAGAGGTCTTGATGGCCACTCCCCCTTTCTCCACCCTCAGCAAATGTGCTTTCTGGCACGCTGCTGGTTAGACCTCAGGACTAAAGTGGACTTCTTCCTCCAACTAGTAGTGTGCCTGGAGGTGCGTTTGCAGAGTGGTGGGGAAAGGCAGCGTGGCCACGAAAACCTCTCAGCAAACCCACTGTGTGCACTTTACTGGAGATAACAGGTAGGGTAGATGGCCCCCAAGGACCCTCAATAGCCAAGGCAAGTTCATCCCCCTACTAGTAGTGCACCAGGAGGCGCGTTTGCAGAGTGGTGGAGAAAGGGGGCATGGCCTCCCACAATCTCATAGCATTCCTGTTGTGTGGGACTAACTGGAGGTAACAGGAGGGGTAGTTGGATTCCATGGACCCTCAGGCGTAAAGTTATTTGTTAGTTTGATCTCCTGGAATGTGGCAGGCTTAGCCTCTAAATTTGAAGACGACAGGTGAATTCAATTCATAACATTATTTGAAGGTGGAAAATATTTTTTTCTGGAAGGATATAAGACATTCTTTGTCCCAGCAGAAGGGTCGATATCTGGTAGAGCAAAGGGAGGATTTGATATTTTTATTGCACTTGGGCTCTGTGCGTCCGTGAAACGATTGATCTGGGACTCTAAAGTGGCACAAGGCCTCAAACTATTGATAGGGAGAGTGTTGCAGTTTATACTAATACATTTTTACAATGCAAAAAACAAGTATCAGGGCCCCTCCAGTCTGGTTGAGCTAACTGGGCTTCTGGAATTGTTACAGGGTTATGATCTCCCACAGGAGAACCATATTCTGTTAGGAGACTTCAATTGTCATTTATGCACTGAAATCGGACAGAGCTTGGGAGACCCCTCCACATGCTCTGGATCAGAGGAATGGCATATGGAGTATTCCCCAGATGGCTGTGACTTAAACGTCCTTCTAAATACTTATGATATAATATTCACATTAGAGAAGGCAGCTAGTTCCCCTATTAGTTATTACCCACCATCTTACAAGGGTAGGAGTTGTGCATCTTACAGGTGGGGGCCGACTATCCCCCACCTGTGACTGAACCCCATGATGAAGCATGTCACCACTAGGGTGAGTGAGGGTTCTTTTAGAGAATAATAGTTTTTTCTTCACCACGGTCCCTATTTGTTTGTTTTTTGACCTTCTAATTTAGAGTAATCTAATTTATCCACTGTGTTGCAGTTTCCCACTTGTGACAAACTGTTGTTTAGTAAATTCACGTTTGTAGGCTCTCTTTCGTTGTTATAAGTCATTGAATTTGGGGTAGGAGAGTAGCCATTATCACCTTCCTCTCTTGTTGTATATACACATGTATACAGCATCTCATAAAATAAAATGGACTTTAACCCATAGAAAGTATTTTGGGAAAGTCCTCTATGTGGAAATCCTTTGAAATTACAAATCTTACCTTCACTAAAAAGCAGGATACTACAAGTCCTTGACAGCCAGCTTCCTAGTCAGGCTAAAGGACACCCCCTGAGAAGGCAGCAACATTCTGTTGGAGGTGTTAAGGATCTGTCTCGGGTGAGGTGGCTGCCTTGATGCAGAGAGAAGGTGCTGCAGGTGTGCAGGAGGAGTCTGCCCAGGGGAGATTTCAGCAGCAGTGAACACCTGCACCTCTGGTCACTGAAGTGCCTTCCCTCCCTACCCTCAAGTGGATCTTGAGTCCCTGAGATAGCTGAATTTAACTGACAATAATCATAAAACAAGTAAGTAGCTCTGCATTCCCTGGGACTCAACTGTCACAGAGTGGGTCATCCCTCCAGCTCCCTGAAGTGAGAAGTGGCTGATTGACTGCAAACGCAGTCATTTTTTTGGGGGGACTGAAAAAACTGTGGGTGCCACTTCTAAGCCATAAGTTGTTTCAGGTCCTAGGAGCTTTATTATTCCTCATCAGCAAATAAATGTGTGTGCCCAATGAAAAACTGTAACCTGGTCACAGCAGGAAAACTTCTACCAAAAGCACACATTTTGCACAGAGGCACTTGCAAGGAAAAAATAACAATCATTGTCAAAGTCAAAAGGCCGGGCCTTTGGGACCTATTGACTTTGACAATGTTTTTTATGATGCTGTACAGCATCTCTTGTGCTGGCACCATCGATAACAAGCATTGACATAGCCAATAGGTCTCCCTTTTAGGACCTTATAAGTGATTAGCCATGCAACAATTGATGTTGTTCAATGAAGGATATTATGCTGGATAACTAAACACTTATAATGTCCCAAAGGCGAGAGCTATTAGTTATGCATTGGGGGGCCTTATAAGTGTTTAGGTATAGCTATTGACTTTGCCAATGTTTGTAACCTGTGCTGTAGAGAAGTGCGTCTGCTGTGCAGCATGCTTACTAGTTGTAATTAAAAAGTGTAAGAAGCACTGAGTGATGCTGTGGTGTCGTTGAGTGATGCTGTGCTGGCCCTGAGTTATGCAGCGATGGCGTTGAGTGATGCTATGCTGGTCCTGAGTGATGTTGTGGTGGCCCTGTGTGATGCTGTGGTGGTGCTGACTGATGCTGTGATGATGCTGATTGATGTGGCGCTGCAGAGTGATGCTGTGGTAGTGCATAGTGATGCTGTGGAGGTACTGAGTGATGCTTTGGTGTTCCTGAGTGATGCTGTGGTGAAGGTGAGTGATCCTGTGGTGGCCCTGAGTGATGCTGTGGTGGTGCATACTGATGATGTGGTAGTGCTGACTGATGCTGTGGTGGTGCTGAGTGATGCGGTGCTGGTCTTGAGCGATGCTGTGGTGGTGCTGACTGATGTGGTGGCGTTGAGAGATCCTGTGCTGGTCCTGAGTAATGCTGTGGTGGCCCTGAGTGATGCTGTGGTGACCCTTAGTGATGCTGTGGTAGTGCTGATTGATGCTGTTGCGCTGCAGAGTGATGCTGTGGTAGCACATAGTGATGCTGTGGTGGCCCTAAGTGATGCTGTGGTGGCCCTTAGTGATGCTGTGGTGGTGCTGACTGATGCTGTAGTGCTGCTGATTGATGTTGTGGCGCTGCAGAGTGATGCTGTGGTAGCGCATAGTGATGCTGTGGTGGTACTGAGTGACGCTGTGGTGTTCCAGAAAACCTTTTGGGGTGGGAAAGGACTGGTTTCTTTCATTCCCACATGAAACTTTGTTATATGGACAACTTCTAGAAATTCCACTCCAAAACGTTTCAATGGACTGAGGTACAGAACATTTGGGCGGAAACATTTGCCAGAATCAATTGAGTGCAGTCCAGGAATGCAGCTTTTGTCTCCCCATGGAAGTAATTTGGAGTGTTGTTCCCAGTATTTCCAATTATATGGTGTGACGTATCCAAGGGTGCTGCCACTAGCCAGGCTGTTCTCAAGGACCTAATTCGAGAGGATGCCTTTCTGGCTGAGACTCGGAATATAATCATTATATAAGTACCTGAATGACTGGTAATACCATTATACAAGTACTTGAATGACTGATATCTGGAACTGTAGTTGCAGACAGGACCATCCTTCTTTAAGTGCGTGCTTTACTTTGAACACGTTTGTTTAGAGGATGCATTTGCGTAGAGAAAGAGATGAAGTACTCACAGTTGTTTTGGGGATCTCCAAGTTGCATGGCTTGCTGAGGCTGCACCTGACTCCGGTTCTTTTTGTTGCTGCCCCCTCCACAAACAGCCCCCGTGCAGAGGCAGAGAAGCAGCAGCCGAGTCCCAGCTCCGTCCATCCTTAGGACACCGAGGAGGGCAGCAGAAGTAGAAAACGTAAAGCGCCAAGACACAAAACAGAGTCAGGCAAGAGAGGCAGAACCAAAGTGGACGGCAGGGGCGAGGCTAGAAGCAAGGGGCGTGGCCAAGTGAAGAACGTGTGGGGAGGCAAGCGGAACCGTGGGCGTGGCTCCAGGAAAGTAGCTGGACGCGTACTGAGGCTAGGGGTGGTCAGTGGGAGAAGAAGGCGGCAGCAATGATTTGAGGGGAGGAGTCGGACCCCTAAATGAATGTTATCGACGGAAGCTCTCTCTCTATGGGGCAAAACAGTGGCATGGTTAGTTCAGGTAGTCAACCGATAGCGGCGCTGTGGCTAATAAGTGTTGCCAAAGGAACAGAGGTGTGCGAGGATATGAGGAAAGGCTAGGCAGGGAAGGGGGTTGCTACCGAGGAGGAGGGCTGCGTGGGAGGGGGTAGTGAGAGCAGGGAGCAAGAGGGTGGAGGAGCATGCTGTAAGGCTTAATGAGCCATGAAAATAAGGCAGATGGCGGCTGCGCGCGTGCACACGCGCGTAACCGCAAGCTTGAGGCCAGCAAAAGGCTCTGGTAGCACTTTGAAAACCCACTTACTAAATATCTCGCAGAGCAGCACATGCGCTGACTCAGGTGAGACCTAAAAAGTAGGAAAAAAGTGTATGATACATAATTTTCATTTTATTTATGTTTTTGTTTCGTTTTATTTCTTGATCTGAGTTGGATTGCTAAATTTTTAAAAAGTAGTCTGAATGTGGAGGTAAGCAACACAGTTGGAAGCCACGCAATAAGAAGATAAACAATGCTGGATGCACCAGGGGAAGCAACATAGAGGTGGGGGTGAAAGCAACACGGGGTGGAGGCAGAGCAATGTGGATTGTGGGTGTGAAGGACACAGGTGAGAGAAAGCAGCATGGAGTGTTGCAAAGGCACACGAATGGGACATCAGCGCATGGGAAGGAAAAGAAACATAAGAGGACGAGCGCAGCCCAGAGAGGGTTAAGAGAGAAGCACACAGGCAAGAGGAGGCAACACAGAGAATGTTCATACGAGGAAGAGAAGTACACGACGGAGGTAGCTCGAAAACCAGTGGCATAGCAAGAGTGGGTGAGGCAGGCGGCTCAAGTTTTGGGGGTGGCAGCCCCCACCTGCTCTTACCTGTGGCACTGCAGGGGGCTAAATGCTGGATTTGTTTGACAGCACCCCCCTCCCCTCCACTCCTCTTGGGTCTTAGCTGCCGCAGGGAGGCAAAGCCTGGAACCGCCACAGGCGGCAGAAGGAGTAGCTACGCCACTGGATGAAAACACATGCACTTTCATGGACTGCTTAATCAAAAATAAAAGGATAGCGTCTTAAAAGTAAAGCAGTGAAAAGTAAAGATGTCATGCTCGAGGGTTGGACAAACACAAGAGCCAAAGCTAAGCCCATACGAGCCAACGAATAAGAAGCAAGCAAATGAAAGGGACAGTAAAGCCACCAATGGGAACTAGTGGGCGGATTCTAAGCCACTGTAAGCTGTCAGCAGGTCTTTTTGCAAACAAATGCCTTATGCAATCCAGTAGGCCATCACTAAAAAGTATTGACCCATCAGGATATTTTACAGCTGTGCAGGTTAGATTTCTAAATCTGCCTTTTCCTCATTTGTGATAGCACCGCTGGGATGATATTCCTTGCCAATCTATATATACAAAGGTGGCTTGAAGCCGTTACCCTTGGGCATTAGCTCAGCCCAAGCATTGCACAGTGAGTAGTTCTTTAGACCGTGCCAAGCTGACAGCTAAATGCCTTCATGTGCTGCAAACACAAACGTAGAACCACCACTTGCCCTCTTGTACCTTAGTACAAATAATATTATTTGGGAGAACTTGAATTGGGGAAGGGTCGACAGATCCCGAAAGAGGTGTTTCACTCTTCTTTTATTGGCATCTGTAAATGCTTTTCCAACATTAAACAGACATTTCAAAGGCCACCAGTTCATTTCTGGAGTAAATATTTTGTTACATGCTCCCAGGGAAGCTGCTAAAGCTATGTTTTCAAAGAAAATATGCAATTTACTTGGCAGTTCTAGGAATAAACTTCATATTTCATTGGCCCGTGCTGCAGACACAAATCTCATCAGCGGCCTTGGTATTTTTCCTAGGAACAGACCACAATGACTTTTTCTGCCCTTTTCACCCTGGCATGTCCTACTGTTGTTTATTGTGTGTGGGTTTACACATCACTGAAACCCATTCCATGCATCCAGTGTTTAAAAACAACTCTTGCTTGGGCGAGCTGAGACTGGACTGGCACTAACTTTTGAAAGGGCATGCCACTTAAATTAACATTATTTTTATTGAATTTTGGATGGTGTAGCTGGAAAAAAAGCTGCAGCTTCTGAACTTTACTCGCCCCAGAATTCTGATGTGCTGTTGATGTGTGGCAAAAGTGATGCAGGGGTGATCTGAACTTGGTAAACGTGCCTCGAGCTCCAGGAAATTTCCCATAAACGTCGATTCACTAGAATGCCAGGTTTAGTGGCATTGACGTCACAAGACCTACAATGACATCACAGGGTGGATCGAAGGCCATTAGAGGCCTGCTAACCTGCAGCCTCCATGCGTGTCCGTTAGTGCCTGTCGATGCTACACCCTCGACGAGGAAATAGAGTTTATTCTCCTCTCCTGCCTGGTCAAGCAACTCCCGAATTTTGGAAGACAATCCATTACCTTAGTTATTATGCAGTCACTACTTATTTTTGTCTTCCTGTAGTGTCTTGAGCCGAACAAAAATAATATTGATGTGCGATCTGAATGTCTACACACCTTGCAATGCCCTGTGTGCTTCACTTCCACAGAACAATCCCCCATCCAAAGTCCCCTACTGAGTAAAATATGCAATTGACAACACCATTACACGAGGCACAACTTCTGGCAACATCATGTACACAATGATTTCCATCTCAAGTTATGCTAACACATCCCCCATCTGTAACAAACACATACCATCAACCAGTTGAAAACTGTACACCCCAGCAAAAAAAACACAAACAGCAATGTTCTATCTACACATCCACTGAAATAAGGCGCCACGCAGATCTGTAACAGTATCTGAAAACTTCTAATATAATCCATCACTAAACAATACATTTGTGTATCCCAACTTTGCCAGTGCTCGCACTGGAATGTCTCACACATACATCATTATACAGGGGTGTAACCCTGCCCTGTGTTCCTGGCTGTATATGAAACTTGTATCCTGACGTTTTGTTTGTGTGCGCAGAGGCCTATGCCTGTCCATGGTACAATCTGTTCTGTGACCTGCAGGGGTGCACCAGATGTGCCCTCATAGTGGGAATAGAGCTAGTGTTCAGTACTTGGGTAAGTCACACCAAGCAGTTATAGCAGCGTACCGTGATTTTGTGAATCTTTGGTATAGCCGTACCTTTTAAGTCTCGCCTAGACGAAAGCAAAAGCAAAGCTTTTGCTGTCTAGGGCGAGACTACTTATGTAATCACTTTTAGGGGAATGTGGACAGCAGACTGTCACGAGCTTCTCCTGCCGGAGATTTGACCTCGTGGGCGCGCACGCCCAGCCCGGCGCCTTGCACGTCCCCTGCCACAGATTCCTTGAACACACACGTACACACATGCACACGCAGGCAGGAAGGCAAACACACACACATGCGCGCACCCCCCCTACTTCCCCCACTCACCGGCACCCACCGCCGCGCACCTACACACACGCACGCACACACACACAGACCCCCCACCACACACACGCGCACACACACACTCCCAACCCCGCTCACCGGGCACACGCAGGGCTTCCATCACTGGGGGGGGGGGGGCGGGCACTGTCAATGTGCCCCGACGCCCCCCCTCACCGGCTCCTCTCGTCCTGTCCCTCCGTGTCCAGACTCCGCAGCCCGCTCCGTTGTTTGCTTTAGGCGCTTTGACGGCCCCCTCCCTACGCCGCACCAGCCGCGCAGCACCTAGTCAAGCGCTACCACTGTCACGAGCTCCATGTCACGCCGACGTGCACTCTCACGCCGTGCCTACAACGCGCAGGTGCACTTTCACTTTCCCTTGTTATTCCTCCGCGCCGTTCCCACAACCACGCAACACACTGAATGTTTCCAGGCTTGCCGTGCACCCTCCAGCCTCCGAATGTGTTGGCTTTAGATGCAAGGAATCGTCTTTGGGAGAACTTGATGCAGCGAGCACAGATACACACGTATATTAAGGATAGGTAAAAACGGCCCTCTTCCATGGCCGAAGCGGTAATTGGCTGCCATTTGCCCAGGTGTTAATGAGATTCAGAAGATATTGAGTTCATAATCCTCTGCATGAAGCGTGACGCACAAGCTTTTCTAAATGGCTGTCCACTCTTCCTTTGCCAAGCGAACCTTCCATCTTCTTATGCGTTATTCAGTTTCTCTTACTGCAGGCACGATTTGCTTTGGCGTCTTTACCCCTCTCCCTCCCGTTGTTTGCCTTGTTTACCCCACCCTCCCTCCTTCCTCCCGTTGTCCGTGCCTTCTCACTTTGGTGGAGCATGTGTGCACGATTTCTTTTTTTAAATTATTTTCGAATATGTCCGCTAAGCTTGACACATTGTTAACTAGCGAGAAATAGCGCTGCAGACCCTGTGGACACGGTTCATGTGCTTTGTACTGCTGACGCACATTCTGGATATCATGGGTCTCTGCTGCACGTGTCCAGCTTCACCGATCGGGACATACACGTCTTTGGGTCACGTGGCTTCTGTGGGTGAGTTACACCAGTTGGTGTCAGATATGTGGGGGCTTCTGAACATCTCCATGATAAATGACTGTTATTCTTTTTGGATTATTGAGAGCGTCATCCTGTCTTTAAAATGTGTTGGTGTCACCCAAAGGGTAGGTTCTTTGAGACACTGCTGGGTTCCCAGAGCATGGCATTGCTATGTATGAAGAGGTGCTTTGACTGAGTCTCCAGAACTGACGTGACTCTCCCTTTTTAGCTCCTTTTCCATGAAGAAGGCGTTGGATCCCCGGACCGTATGGGACTGAGTGTTCAGTGATTGTGACACGTGATTGACAGAAGAGAGTCCAGTTAAGTCTCTTCAGTGAAATGGGGATTTTATGTCCCAAGTGATTGCATTAAACTTGTATAACTGAGGAAGCATTCAGTCTTTACACCTGGATTCTTTTTGGGAGAGTTCGCAGCCAGTCTGCACATCAGATGAACAGACAGCATGAGTGATCTTGGGCAGAAGACGCTTTCACTTCAGCACCAGGAATAGAGAAGTAAATATTCTCAGTGCACATTCAATCGGCTGGAATAAAGGTTTATTCAGAAGTGCTGATTTGGAAACACTGTGTTAACAGGTCTCAGGTGTAATCCCCTGTTCCAGAGGCCCAGTGGTGAGCATTTAGCTGGATAACGAATGTTGCAGGAACCCTCTGCTCCCAGCCCTATGTGTAATACATGTTCATCCCTTGGTGACCAGTGATGTTAGTACATACAAGACACAGACAACCCTGTGGAGTGAGCAGCACAAGAGCTCCACTCAGGTAGAGTAAGCAGCCCCCCTGCCTCCCCCAGGCATCCTCTGTACAACCTCTGGTGTGGACCTTGATGCACTGCCGACAATCCCAAAACTCAACCACTCCCCTGAGAGGGCGTAGACCCCCTGTGGTCTCTAGACATTGCAGACACACAGGAAATTTTCAAAGAGGGTGAGGATGGGAGTTGTCATGAGTGTGAGGCTTCGCTGGCATTATTTAATCCAAGTACTGCCACCAGGTGTCAAACCAGACCGGGAACTGGGAGGGTGGCGGGTGTGAGGAGAAAGATGAAAGAACAAGCAATTGCAATGTAAAAGGTCTCGCATTCATGCGACTTTTAACTATTGGCATTGTAAATGACAATGCTATTTAAATAAAAGGCATTGTCATTTCCAATGCCAATAGCTCAAAGTCTCGTAAATGCGAGACCTATTGCATTTCCAATGCTTGTTTCTTTTTGTAAGGAGAGAGCATGGTCTACTGTCCACTCTTGTGTACAGTGCCACTTTGGTGTGAACCCCAGACCCTGCACTGACATTTTGTGTGCATGTCCAGTGTGTGCATGTATGGTAGATGTGTAGTTCATGTACGAGAGTAGGACTCTGTGTGTGGTGAGAGTTTGAGAAATGGTACCAGTGGGATCTATTTGGGATGGCCCATGGTTTAGCATGGAACAAGAAGGAGAGTGGCTGCAGCTTTCACAGACAGTGAAAGTGTATTGACTATATTCCTGTACCTGAAGAATTGAGACCCAGGCACCAGAGTGAGGAAGGATGGTGACCCTGAAGAGCAGAGAGCTGCTGAATTACTCTTCCTGAGCAGATGGTAAAGGTGAGGGATGAGATTGCAATTCCTGTTGTTCAGGGACAGGAGGTTTCTGGGAAGGCCACATCAAGTGCAAGGACGACTCTCGATAAATCCTGCAAACTATCAATAATGACAGATGCAATATTCATAGAATTTAATCAAGAACCACCCCAGCACTCCTGCAGGCCCCCTGGAAATGTCCCATTTTATAACATTTATTATTGTTTTCCCTAACACCGGACACAAGGCATTCTTGCTAAGATGTGTTTTGGAACCACATCTAAAGCAATATGCCCAGCTCATTTTATGTGTGGGTTTGCTATTCTTAGCTGTATAAGACAATGCATTTACAGTTTCAGGAATTTGTAGAGAATTTAACGAATGTGGAACAGGTTCAGCTGCAATACTTTTGCTAGAAATAACTGAACGTTCCATGACTTTGGCCATATCCAATACTTCAACTAAAGTGGGACAACGAAAACTAAGTAAGCCTTCTTGATCTTCCTTGAGTTACAACCAAAAACAAATTGACCCCTGATGAAAGTGTCTAACGTAGCTCCAAAATTACATTTTGCTGCAAGAATCTTGAGAGCAGAAATTAACTCTTTGATAGACTTCTCCTGAGTATGCCTCCTGTAACATTAAATCTTCCAAGCAGTAAACTTGGTTGCTCTGTAAACTTATTTTTAGGCCTTGTAGTTTGCTTCCAAATAACTCATTCCAACCATCACCATCCCCAAGAGGTTATGAAGCAGGTAAATCTGTTCAGAGCTTTAATCGCAGTAAAGAATAGCTTTTTTTTCTTTTTGGAGTACGTTTCTCAGTGTCATTGGCCACTAAGAAATTTTCAAAGCTGTTGAAACATTTTTCCCATGAGAGTGGAGATTTTCTAGGAGTCTGGAGAAATGGTTGGATTTGCACAAACTGCTAAATATTAGAAATTATAATTGCTGCAAATAATGATCAGATCCTCCTTGCTTTATTTTTATCAAGTCCTTTTTTTGTTTTTTTCAAACACAAGAAGTAAAATCAGAGAAAATACCTTAAAGTATAGTTTTTATTTGACCTACGGTTCAACGCTCCAAAACCTGTAAGCTGGTAGCAGCAGTGAGGTAACTTCCAAATGAGGCAACAGACCAACGATCAGTTTAATCCAAAGACTGTCAACCAATAACACTGAAATAAGCACAAATCGAGGGTAAAATGCTGCAAAGTTGGTAAAATACATGGATATGAACCTGCTTAAATATGGCCTTAACGTTGTGACCAGGGCCAGCGCTAGGCATGGGCATTGTGGGCAGCTACCCAGGGCCTCAAACTCAGCCCGCCAGCATGGGGCCGTGCACTGGTAGGACGTCCTGTTGTTTCCCTGGCGATCCATTTTAAAGAAAGGTGTCGCCTTGCGATTAGGGTCCATGGGAGCCCCCCACCCCCGGGCCTCTCACGGACGGTGTCTGGAGGCCTAGGGGAGGAAGACGCTTCCACTTGTCCAAATTGCAAGGAGACCCATTCACAGACACTGTGGAACACCCATTGTCCAGCATTTTTGCACTCCCACAGTTTTAACTTTTAGCCCACAAGCAATTCTCACACCTATCGGACTGAAGACGTGAGAATTGCTTGTGGGCTAAAAGTTAAAACTGTGGGGGGCGCAAAATATGTGAAGATGGCAATTGTTAGACATGACATCATTGGTGTGAGTCTCCTTTCCATTTTGACGGATTGCCTCCTCTGTTTTGATATGTTTTTGCTGCATTTATTCTTTGGGCACTATGCCACTGCTAATCAGTGCCACAGTGCAAGTGCTCCCTACGTTAAATTAATGTACTAATTGATTATTCCCTAATTGGTTTATTTGATTTATCTGTCAGCCCCTAGTACGGTGCACCATGTGTGCCCAGGGCTTGTGTAAATCAAATGCTGCTGGTGGGCTTGCAGCACTGGTTGTGCCACCCACAGAAGCAGCTTGTAAAGTGTGTCTCAGGCCTGCCATTGCATGGCCTGTGTGCAGTCTAGCACTGCCTTGTCGACTTGGCCACGTGCACCCACTTGCCAGTCCCTCAACCTTCCCTCTGCTTCATATTAGACACCCCTATGGTAGGCCCAAGGACAGGGTGCATTTTAAGTCTAAGGTAGGACATGCTCTGATGTGTGTAGCATGTTCTAATAGTGAATTACAGTCATTTTCGTTTTTCACTATTGAAGGCTACCTGTTCTCATAGGCCAGAATGGGCAGTTAAGATTATTACATCTTTATAATCCTAACTGAGTCAGGGAACATGGTAGAAATTCGAATTTAGTATGCCTGAATTCAGAATACCAAAATACATCTTTTAGTAAAGTTTATTTTAATATTTTGTGTTTGCAGATACCACTTTTAGAAAGTAGGTATTTGCTTGCCTAACCATTTGAGCCTGCCTCTACTGGGTTGTGTATTCTTTGTCTGGGTTTGTGTGTGACAGGGCTGGGCAATTCCAGGAGACAGGCTGGGGCAGCCCAGTGGTGAACAGAGAGATCTGCATCTAGATAGGAGGGATTGCACCTGGGACCTGAATAGGGCTGAGCCTTCCCTCTGCAATGCTGGCTCCACCCCCATGGCGTGCCTGATGTCTCTGCTCTGCAATGTGAAAGGAGAGGAGGAATCACGTCAACAGAGTGCTCCAGAGCTGTATCTTCCCTCCCCTGTGCTGGCTCCACCTCCTGTGGGCCGGCTAATGTCTCTGCCCTGCACAGTGGAAGGAAGAAGAGAGTCATGTAAACAAAGTGCTCAGGAACTGGTTTGAACTAGAATTCAACTGGGAGGGTTTGGGGAAATTCCAGAAATGAACAGGTGCACACCTGTGTAACCGCAAGGTATATACTATTACAGAGTACAGAAGTCCAGGCAAAGAAGGGCGGGCGGTAATCCCTCGTGACCGCTCAAGGTGGGACCCCAAGGATCCACACAAATTGCACAGTAACAACAAAGCCCCTGCACTGGAAACAAACAGTAATATCTTGATGATTTACGGTTTCAATGAGAAAAGTAAGATGAGCACATCCAGATTTAAGTGAGTCGACCAATTAATGCAAAGAAAGAGTTCAAAGGATGTAAAGTTCTTGGTGTATAACACCGGTTTAATGTTCCTCTGTACTGGCCAACACGTGTTTCATCGCAGGGAACAGACTGCGAATCTTCAGGGCTGGGTATAGCTACAAAAAATGCATTTGTAAGGGTGTTCTACACAAAATTAGATTTAAAGTGGTATGTGTGACCGGGGTGAAGAAAAGGGGCATGCCATGGAGTGACATTGTGTCAATAGTGACTTGATAATGTAGGTGACTTTAGTGGGAGTGAACTGTGCATTTGATACTGTCATGTATCAACAGATGGTGAAATAGTGACCGTATTCGGCGAGTTTAGAAACATTTGTATTGACACTGACCAGTGTGAGAAAACGTGAAGGTGACGGAGTAAATAGTGGGTGTTTGTGTTTTTATTTATATCGGAAACAGAACCCCGCGTGACTTAAGTGACTGTCCGAATATACATATCAATTGTACTGTATAGCATGTATTATATTTAATGGAATATACCTAAGCATAGCTTTCTCAATACATAGTTCATTCCACTAGTGCATGGCAATCTGTGTCAAAAAATCAAGCATAGCTGACTTTACTTATGTGAAATTGTTAAATCATAACATCAAACTATTGTAGTTATTATGGATAAAAAACAATCAAGCCCAGTGGGATTTCAGTTCTTAAGTCCGGGGGGAGCGTCAACAGGTGTTGAAGCGACATTGGTTATGCCCACTAATGGTCAGTAGGAGTGCTAGAAGGATTAGTGCAAAAAGGAATAGCATAATGGCAAAGGAGGATAACTGGGAAGTAGCTGCAAGGGAGTGAAAACAAGTACTCCTAAAGGAACACCGACTGTAGTCAAACCCGTTAATGTTTAACCATGCGGTATGCAGTATTGTATTGCGGTAAAAATGCTGACTGAAAAGTAGACTGGGGCAACAAAGATCCTGGCAGGTCGTGCCAAAGAGAGAGATGAGTTGTCAATAGTTTCCGAAAAAACATGTTATAGCACTAGCAGGACTCACCCTCATAAGCTATGAAACGATAATGGCAGTTTGGCCACGTGTGGAGAATAAGCGTTGCTCGCGTAGTTGGCTGCCTCTAAAAATATACATATTGCGTGTTTCAAAGATGGTGTATACATCCAACAGGTTTAGTACAATAATAAACACGAAGAAAAGGCCCTCTCGTTCTGTAATCCTACCTCATCAGTGTTCAATGGAGGCCACAAACCGGGAGGAGAAGATTTAGCGCAGTAGCGCTCGAAATCTAAGACAGGCGGATACACCTGCATACAAAGTAAAGTAACAAAAACAATAATGAAGATCTACGATCCTTAGTAATAAGGCACTTCTTGTGGCTAATGAGAATATAGGGCCAAACAAGCGAGCGTAGTTAACCTGACTATCTGCATTCCCCCTCCTGTAGTTCCCGGCGCCGTTTTTCGAAAGACGGTCACCTGACAGGAAGTGGGGACGCTTTTTATAACCTAGTTCCGCTTTCGTTTGCCAGAGGAACTAGACCGATAGTATAGTATGCTGTTGATTCAAAGCCTGTCTATATTTAGAAGAAATACTTTGTTGAGACGAAGTATGGGTTAGGAAGGGGGGTGAAAGAAGGTGGTTATTTTGGAAAAATTATAAGTTGCTCCAGATAGTGGGTGTTCATAAAGGGGGCACATTATTAAAACTTCCGGAAACCAAAAGGGGGGAACAAAAATTGATCAATCAGTTTCTGGTCTCTTAGATGATTACCCCTCAAGGTTGTGTAATATTCTGGTAGAGAGAAATACAGTGTTGCAGATATATATGGATATCCGCTGTAACTGCAAATTATTGCAAGGATAAAAAACATCGGTGAAAAACATAGGTAAAAATATATAGGAAAAGAATAGGTAAAAAATAAATAAATATACAGACGTCAACATGTTAAATTCATACATATTCAAAATTCGTGTGACATTCATCAATTCACTGGAACTCGTGTGACATTCCTAAAGAACAAGTATCCATCCTACTGGTGTTGGTGTACGTTAGGAATCTACTTGTTTTGTTAATGCAATGTAATGATGGGAAAACAAATATATAACACGTCTCGGTTCAATTCCCCAGGAAATATTGCATCTCGGGGTCATAATTCAATCCGAATTCTATGCTGCGTAGACGCATAATCCAAGTTGCTTCTTTGCGTCTGAGGGCTAGTTCTCGGTTGCCACCTCTCACATGTACTGGCACTGTTTCAATACCATAGAAACATATACGAAAATCTTCAATAGCAGGTTGGCATTTGGCTACATGTAGGGCAACAGGATATTTTGGGTCTTGTTTTTGGATGGCCCTCATATGTTCTGAGATTCTGTCTTTCAAACTCCTAATTGTACTGCCCACGTATTGTTTCCCACATTGGCATTCTATTATGTATATTACATATTTAGTAGTGCAGTTGATATTAACTCTGATATCATACGTGTCTCTGTTGGGTCCGTTAAATGTCGTGGTTTTGTGTTTTGCCCATTTACACATTGCACAGAAGCCGCATTTGTAAAACCCCTTGCTGCGTTGTGTCAGCCAGTCAGGGGTCATATCCGTTCGTGGAACAGTGGGGCTGAGTCTATTCCTCAAAGTTCTTCCTCTGCGGAAGGTTATTTGAGGAGATACAGGTATTAAATCTTTCAGTATCGGATCGTTTTTAAGCAGACTCCAATGTTTGGTCATACTGTTGCGGATTGATTTGTGTAGACTATTAAACTCGGTAATCATTCTCACTGTAGAGTCTTTCGCCTTACTAGAGTTGTTCATTTTTAGTGTTTCCGATCTCGTGATTCTGGTCAGTCTCTTTTTAGCCGAGGATAGGGTGTCTTGAGGATAACCTCGTCTCTCAAATCTCAGTTCCATGTCCTGTAAGGTGTTGACTAGATCACTGTCTTTGCTGCAGTTTCTTCTAGCTCTGAGAAATTCCCCAAAGGGTATAGATCTGATCTGGTGTGGTGGATGGAAACTGTCTGCTCGAAGAATAGCATTGCAGGACGTAGGTTTCCTGTAGAGTCTACTATGTAATTCATTTTCAAGGACATAGAATTCCAGGTCTAGAAACTCCATTTTGGTTTTGCTGGACTTCATGGTGAAATTCAGTTCCCAGTTGTTGTGGTTGAGGTGTTCAAAAAAACTAAGGAGTAACTCATCTGAACCTGTCCAGAGTAAAATGCAGTCGTCAATATAGCGTCCCCAAAAAAGGATGGAGTCGGTATATGAGATGCCTTGGGTGCCCCAAATGTGGTCAGCTTCGAAAGCACCCATGAAAAGATTGGCGAAAGATGGTGAGAACTTTGAACCCATGGCTACTCCGCGTTTTTGTCTGTACCAGTGTTTTTGAAACATAAAAAAGTTGTTGTTAAGGATCAAGTTCATCATAGAGATTAGCATTTGTGTGTGAGCCCACAGGGATGCTGGTCTATTAGACAAAACACGCGTGATTGCTTCAATACCCAGGACTGGATTGATACTCGTATATAGAGCGACAACATCCATTGTCACTATAGTGGTGTGCGGTTGCCATTCTAGGTCGCTTAGTACACTCAAAATATGTTTGGAGTCTTGTATGAAGGAGGGTAGGTTTTTTACTAATGGGCCTAGAAATACATCTACGTATTCTGCCAGTCTCTCTGTTGGGCCCCCTATTCCCGAGACAATAGGTCTGCCTGGTGGAAAGGGGAGATCCTTGTGGATTTTAGGAAGTGTGTAAAGCCATGGGTGTGTTGGTTTGAGTACTTTGAGATAAAGGTGTTCGTCTTCATTTAGGAGACCATCTTCTTTCCATTTCTGTAGATGGTTGTTGATGGTCATAGTCAAAGTACCCATAGGGTTTGATGCAATTGGTTCATAACAAGAGGTGTCTGCTAGTTGGTTTAGTATTTCGTTGTTGTAATCGTCTGTATTCATAATCACAATGTTACCTCCTTTGTCCGCCTCGCGGATCACGATGGTGGGAGTCTGTGTGAGTGTAATGAGGGCAGTACGCTCTCCTTTTGTAAGATTGTCTTTAAAAGTAAATGTTTCATTTAGTTTCTTGGTGTTGATTTTGTTAATATCGTCGAGAACCCGTTTGTAAAATGTGTCAATGTTGTTACCACCAGGTAGTGTCGGTGTCCATGTGGATTTACTTTTAAGACCACTAACAACCCCAAGGTCTGTGTCTATGTTCAGTTCTTCCAGAAGCTGACCCATCTCTAGGGGGCTGTCCTCACAATCGGTAATAGATAACAAAAGATGAACAGCTTGTATATCTTTTATTGTTGTTACATCATCAGAAAAAACATCAGGAATGTTTCTAACATTTTTGGGGTTGGTGGTTTTTCCAGCAAAATACTTTTTCAATTTTAGGCTCTGTACAAATTTAAAGAGGTCTATTTTTGTTTGACATGTGTCACCTGTTGAGAAGGGGTTGAAATTGAGACCTTTTGAAAGAAGGCTGGTCATGTCAGGAGTTAGTGGGAAAGAGGAAAGGTTCACCGCTAGAACTTCATTAAGCTCTTTTCCTATTTCTTTGTTCCTGATCTTAGTTTGCTTCGATAATCTTCGTTTGCTACCCCGGCTGCCTCTATGGGTCTTTGGTTTGAAAAATCCCTTTGGGGTTGGGTCTTGTTCCCTTTGCGCATACGTTCTAGTTCCACTAAAAAAGGAGTACTATTGCTATCTTGCATATCACCCCTTTCTTGTTCAGGTTCGCTTACACCTGCAGAGTTTAGGGATGCATTGCTGGATGAGACAGAGCTGGGGGCAGATGAATTATTTCCACTTTTTTTAGCATTTTTGGGTCGGATTAGTGAATCATATTTGCGGTCATAAGTGAATATTCTACCATTCCGGTAGTCCGCATCGTCTCTCTTGATTTGTCTCGCCTTTCTGTTTTTTATTTCTTCCTGATGCTTCAATAATACCTCATCTAGAATAGTGTAATTTTTTACAGTGGGTTCAGGCATGTTGAGATCTTTTATTTCTTGTTCTAGTGCCGCAATTTCCCCCAGTAGTTTGCTGGACTTGCGATCCGCACTTTCTATCAGGATGTCCATAAGGGCAAAAGAGTTATTAGTTACGGAATCTTCCCATTTCTTCACTAGGTCTAAATCAAGATCATCATATGTCGGGAAGGTATGAGAGTGTAAGCCTCTCGGTATTTGTTTGAGGCGCATATATTGTTTGAGAGTCGTAGAATCCCACCAACGTGAGTTCTCTTGTTTTTTGAGTCTTTCTAGTTTCTTGAATTTGTCTTTAAGGCCCTCCACTCGGGGTGGGCCAGCATTGGCCGTGGCAGTGTGGGTAGGCATGCCTTTTGCTAGATTTTCAAATAAATCGGCTGCTATTTTATCCCTATCCATTTTGGAATAGAGATGTGGTTGGTTGTCAGAAAGTTGATGTGCTACGTCGTGAATTGTGGTTAAAGGAGATGCAAGCGGGGGGCAACCTTTACTGGAAATCAGTATACTAGAATTCAACTGGGAGGGTTTGGGGAAATTCCAGAAATGAACAGGTGCACACCTGTGTAACCGCAAGGTATATACTATTACAGAGTACAGAAGTCCAGGCAAAGAAGGGCGGGCGGTAATCCCTCGTGACCGCTCAAGGTGGGACCCCAAGGATCCACACAAATTGCACAGTAACAACAAAGCCCCTGCACTGGAAACAAACAGTAATATCTTGATGATTTACAGTTTCAATGAGAAAAGTAAGATGAGCACATCCAGATTTAAGTGAGTCGACCAATTAATGCAAAGAAAGAGTTCAAAGGATGTAAAGTTCTTGGTGTATAACACCGGTTTAATGTTCCTCTGTACTGGCCAACACGTGTTTCATCGCAGGGAACAGACTGCGAATCTTCAGGGCTGGGTATAGATACAAAAAATGCATTTGTAAGGGTGTTCTACACAAAATTAGATTTAAAGTGGTATGTGTGACCGGGGTGAAGAAAAGGGGCATGCCATGGAGTGACATTGTGTCAATAGTGACTTGATAATGTAGGTGACTTTAGTGGGAGTGAACTGTGCATTTGATACTGTCATGTATCAACAGATGGTGAAATAGTGACCGTATTCGGCGAGTTTAGAAACATTTGTATTGACACTGACCAGTGTGAGAAAACGTGAAGGTGACGGAGTAAATAGTGGGTGTTTGTGTTTTTATTTATATCGGAAACAGAACCCCGCGTGACTTAAGTGACTGTCCGAATATACATATCAATTGTACTGTATAGCATGTATTATATTTAATGGAATATACCTAAGCATAGCTTTCTCAATACATAGTTCATTCCACTAGTGCATGGCAATCTGTGTCAAAAAATCAAGCATAGCTGACTTTACTTATGTGAAATTGTTAAATCATAACATCAAACTATTGTAGTTATTATGGATAAAAAACAATCAAGCCCAGTGGGATTTCAGTTCTTAAGTCCGGGGGGAGCGTCAACAGGTGTTGAAGCGACATTGGTTATGCCCACTAATGGTCAGTAGGAGTGCTAGAAGGATTAGTGCAAAAAGGAATAGCATAATGGCAAAGGAGGATAACTGGGAAGTAGCTGCAAGGGAGTGAAAACAAGTACTCCTAAAGGAACACCGACTGTAGTCAAACCCGTTAATGTTTAACCATGCGGTATGCAGTATTGTATTGCGGTAAAAATGCTGACTGAAAAGTAGACTGGGGCAACAAAGATCCTGGCAGGTCGTGCCAAAGAGAGAGATGAGTTGTCAATAGTTTCCGAAAAAACATGTTATAGCACTAGCAGGACTCACCCTCATAAGCTATGAAACGATAATGGTAGTTTGGCCACGTGTGGAGAATTAGCGTTGCTCGCGTAGTTGGCTGCCTCTAAAAATATACATATTGCGTGTTTCAAAGATGGTGTATAAATCCAACAGGTTTAGTACAATAATAAACACGAAGAAAAGGCCCTCTCGTTCTGTAATCCTACCTCATCAGTGTTCAATGGAGGCCACAAACCGGGAGGAGAAGATTTAGCGCAGTAGCGCTCGAAATCTAAGACAGGCGGATACACCTGCATACAAAGTAAAGTAACAAAAATAATAATGAAGATCTACGATCCTTAGTAATAAGGCACTTCTTGTGGCTACTGAAAATATAGGGCCAAACAAGCGAGCGTAGTTTACCTGACTATCTGCATTCCCCCTCCTGTAGTTCCCGGCGCCGTTTTTCGAAAGACGGTCACCTGACAGGAAGTGGGGACGCTTTTTATAACCTAGTTCCGCTTTCGTTTGCCAGAGGAACTAGACCGATAGTATAGTATGCTGTTGATTCAAAGCCTGTCTATATTTAGAAGAAATACTTTGTTGAGACGAAGTATGGGTTAGGAAGGGGGGTGAAAGAAGGTGGTTATTTTGGAAAAATTATAAGTTGCTCCAGATAGTGGGTGTTCATAAAGGGGGCACATTATTAAAACTTCCGGAAACCAAAAGGGGGGAACAAAAATTGATCAATCAGTTTCTGGTCTCTTAGATGATTACCCCTCAAGGTTGTGTAATATTCTGGTAGAGAGAAATACAGTGTTGCAGATATATATGGATATCCGCTGTAACTGCAAATTATTGCAAGGATAAAAAACATCGGTGAAAAACATAGGTAAAAATATATAGGAAAAGAATAGGTAAAAAATAAATAAATATACAGACGTCAACATGTTAAATTCATACATATTCAAAATTCGTGTGACATTCATCAATTCACTGGAACTCGTGTGACATTCCTAAAGAACAAGTATCCATCCTACTGGTGTTGGTGTACGTTAGGAATCTACTTGTTTTGTTAATGCAATGTAATGATGGGAAAACAAATGTATAACACGTCTCGGTTCAATTCCCCAGGAAATATTGCATCTCGGGGTCATAATTCAATCCGAATTCTATGCTGCGTAGACGCATAATCCAAGTTGCTTCTTTGCGTCTGAGGGCTAGTTCTCGGTTGCCACCTCTCACATGTACTGGCACTGTTTCAATACCATAGAAACATATACGAAAATCTTCAATAGCAGGTTGGCATTTGGCTACATGTAGGGCAACAGGATATTTTGGGTCTTGTTTTTGGATGGCCCTCATATGTTCTGAGATTCTGTCTTTCAAACTCCTAATTGTACTGCCCACGTATTGTTTCCCACATTGGCATTCTATTATGTATATTACATATTTAGTAGTGCAGTTGATATTAACTCTGATATCATACGTGTCTCTGTTGGGTCCGTTAAATGTCGTGGTTTTGTGTTTTGCCCATTTACACATTGCACAGAAGCCGCATTTGTAAAACCCCTTGCTGCGTTGTGTCAGCCAGTCAGGGGTCATATCCGTTCGTGGAACAGTGGGGCTGAGTCTATTCCTCAAAGTTCTTCCTCTGCGGAAGGTTATTTGAGGAGATACAGGTATTAAATCTTTCAGTATCGGATCGTTTTTAAGCAGACTCCAATGTTTGGTCATACTGTTGCGGATTGATTTGTGTAGACTATTAAACTCGGTAATCATTCTCACTGTAGAGTCTTTCGCCTTACTAGAGTTGTTCATTTTTAGTGTTTCCGATCTCGTGATTCTGGTCAGTCTCTTTTTAGCCGAGGATAGGGTGTCTTGAGGATAACCTCGTCTCTCAAATCTCAGTTCCATGTCCTGTAAGGTGTTGACTAGATCACTGTCTTTGCTGCAGTTTCTTCTAGCTCTGAGAAATTCCCCAAAGGGTATAGATCTGATCTGGTGTGGTGGATGGAAACTGTCTGCTCGAAGAATAGCATTGCAGGACGTAGGTTTCCTGTAGAGTCTACTATGTAATTCATTTTCAAGGACATAGAATTCCAGGTCTAGAAACTCCATTTTGGTTTTGCTGGACTTCATGGTGAAATTCAGTTCCCAGTTGTTGTGGTTGAGGTGTTCAAAAAAACTAAGGAGTAACTCATCTGAACCTGTCCAGAGTAAAATGCAGTCGTCAATATAGCGTCCCCAAAAAAGGATGGAGTCGGTATATGAGATGCCTTGGGTGCCCCAAATGTGGTCAGCTTCGAAAGCACCCATGAAAAGATTGGCGAAAGATGGTGAGAACTTTGAACCCATGGCTACTCCGCGTTTTTGTCTGTACCAGTGTTTTTGAAACATAAAAAAGTTGTTGTTAAGGATCAAGTTCATCATAGAGATTAGCATTTGTGTGTGAGCCCACAGGGATGCTGGTCTATTAGACAAAACACGCGTGATTGCTTCAATACCCAGGACTGGATTGATACTCGTATATAGAGCGACAACATCCATTGTCACTATAGTGGTGTGCGGTTGCCATTCTAGGTCGCTTAGTACACTCAAAATATGTTTGGAGTCTTGTATGAAGGAGGGTAGGTTTTTTACTAATGGGCCTAGAAATACATCTACGTATTCTGCCAGTCTCTCTGTTGGGCCCCCTATTCCCGAGACAATAGGTCTGCCTGGTGGAAAGGGGAGATCCTTGTGGATTTTAGGAAGTGTGTAAAGCCATGGGTGTGTTGGTTTGAGTACTTTGAGATAAAGGTGTTCGTCTTCATTTAGGAGACCATCTTCTTTCCATTTCTGTAGATGGTTGTTGATGGTCATAGTCAAAGTACCCATAGGGTTTGATGCAATTGGTTCATAACAAGAGGTGTCTGCTAGTTGGTTTAGTATTTCGTTGTTGTAATCGTCTGTATTCATAGTCACAATGTTACCTCCTTTGTCCGCCTCGCGGATCACGATGGTGGGAGTCTGTGTGAGTGTAATGAGGGCAGTACGCTCTCCTTTTGTAAGATTGTCTTTAAAAGTAAATGTTTCATTTAGTTTCTTGGTGTTGATTTTGTTAATATCGTCGAGAACCCGTTTGTAAAATGTGTCAATGTTGTTACCACCAGGTAGTGTCGGTGTCCATGTGGATTTACTTTTAAGACCACTAACAACCCCAAGGTCTGTGTCTATGTTCAGTTCTTCCAGAAGCTGACCCATCTCTAGGGGGCTGTCCTCACAATCGGTAATAGATAACAAAAGATGAACAGCTTGTATATCTTTTATTGTTGTTACATCATCAGAAAAAACATCAGGAATGTTTCTAACATTTTTGGGGTTGGTGGTTTTTCCAGCAAAATACTTTTTCAATTTTAGGCTCCGTACAAATTTAAAGAGGTCTATTTTTGTTTGACATGTGTCACCTGTTGAGAAGGGGTTGAAATTGAGACCTTTTGAAAGAAGGCTGGTCATGTCAGGAGTTAGTGGGAAAGAGGAAAGGTTCACCACTAGAACTTCATTAAGCTCTTTTCCTATTTCTTTGTTCCTGATCTTAGTTTGCTTCGATAATCTTCGTTTGCTACCCCGGCTGCCTCTATGGGTCTTTGGTTTGAAAAATCCCTTTGGGGTTGGGTCTTGTTCCCTTTGCGCATACGTTCTAGTTCCACTAAAAAAGGAGTACTATTGCTATCTTGCATATCACCCCTTTCTTGTTCAGGTTCGCTTACACCTGCAGAGTTTAGGGATGCATTGCTGGATGAGACAGAGCTGGGGGCAGATGAATTATTTCCACTTTTTTTTAGCATTTTTGGGTCGGATTAGTGAATCATATTTGCGGTCATAAGTGAATATTCTACCATTCCGGTAGTCCGTATCGTCTCTCTTGATTTGTCTCGCCTTTCTGTTTTTTATTTCTTCCTGATGCTTCAATAATACCTCATCTAGAATAGTGTAATTTTTTTATAGTGGGTTCAGGCATGTTGAGATCTTTTATTTCTTGTTCTAGTGCCGCAATTTCCCCCAGTAGTTTGCTGGACTTGCGATCCGCAGTTTCTATCAGGATGTCCATAAGGGCAAAAGAGTTATTAGTTACTGAATCTTCCCATTTCTTCACTAGGTCTAAATCAAGATCATCATATGTCGGGAAGGTATGAGAGCGTAAGCCTCTCGGTATTTGTTTGAGGCGCATATATTGTTTGAGAGTCGTAGAATCCCACCAACGTGAGTTCTCTTGTTTTTTGAGTCTTTCTAGTTTCTTGAATTTGTCTTTAAGGCCCTCCACTCGGGGTGGGCCAGCATTGGCCGTGGCAGTGTGGGTAGGCATGCCTTTTGCTAGATTTTCAAATAAATCGGCTGCTATTTTATCCCTATCCATTTTGGAATAGAGATGTGGTTGGTTGTCAGAAAGTTGATGTGCTACGTCGTGAATTGTGGTTAAAGGAGATGCAAGCGGGGGGCAACCTTTACTGGAAATCAGTATACTAGAATTCAACTGGGAGGGTTTGGGGAAATTCCAGAAATGAACAGGTGCACACCTGTGTAACCGCAAGGTATATACTATTACAGAGTACAGAAGTCCAGGCAAAGAAGGGCGGGCGGTAATCCCTCGTGACCGCTCAAGGTTGGACCCCAAGGATCCACACAAATTGCACAGTAACAACAAAGCCCCTGCACTGGAAACAAACAGTAATATCTTGATGATTTACAGTTTCAATGAGAAAAGTAAGATGAGCACATCCAGATTTAAGTGAGTCGACCAATTAATGCAAAGAAAGAGTTCAAAGGATGTAAAGTTCTTGGTGTATAACACCGGTTTAATGTTCCTCTGTACTGGCCAACACGTGTTTCATCGCAGGGAACAGACTGCGAATCTTCAGGGCTGGGTATAGATACAAAAAATGCATTTGTAAGGGTGTTCTACACAAAATTAGATTTAAAGTGGTATGTGTGACCGGGGTGAAGAAAAGGGGCATGCCATGGAGTGACATTGTGTCAATAGTGACTTGATAATGTAGGTGACTTTAGTGGGAGTGAACTGTGCATTTGATACTGTCATGTATCAACAGATGGTGAAATAGTGACCGTATTCGGCGAGTTTAGAAACATTTGTATTGACACTGACCAGTGTGAGAAAACGTGAAGGTGACGGAGTAAATAGTGGGTGTTTGTGTTTTTATTTATATCGGAAACAGAACCCCGCGTGACTTAAGTGACTGTCCAAATATACATATCAATTGTACTGTATAGCATGTATTATATTTAATGGAATATACCTAAGCATAGCTTTCTCAATACATAGTTCATTCCACTAGTGCATGGCAATCTGTGTCAAAAAATCAAGCATAGCTGACTTTACTTATGTGAAATTGTTAAATCATAACATCAAACTATTGTAGTTATTATGGATAAAAAACAATCAAGCCCAGTGGGATTTCAGTTCTTAAGTCCGGGGGGAGCGTCAACAGGTGTTGAAGCGACATTGGTTATGCCCACTAATGGTCAGTAGGAGTGCTAGAAGGATTAGTGCAAAAAGGAATAGCATAATGGCAAAGGAGGATAACTGGGAAGTAGCTGCAAGGGAGTGAAAACAAGTACTCCTAAAGGAACACCGACTGTAGTCAAACCCGTTAATGTTTAACCATGCGGTATGCAGTATTGTATTGCGGTAAAAATGCTGACTGAAAAGTAGACTGGGGCAACAAAGATCCTGGCAGGTCGTGCCAAAGAGAGAGATGAGTTGTCAATAGTTTCCGAAAAAACATGTTATAGCACTAGCAGGACTCACCCTCATAAGCTATGAAACGATAATGGTAGTTTGGCCACGTGTGGAGAATTAGCGTTGCTCGCGTAGTTGGCTGCCTCTAAAAATATACATATTGCGTGTTTCAAAGATGGTGTATAAATCCAACAGGTTTAGTACAATAATAAACACGAAGAAAAGGCCCTCTCGTTCTGTAATCCTACCTCATCAGTGTTCAATGGAGGCCACAAACCGGGAGGAGAAGATTTAGCGCAGTAGCGCTCGAAATCTAAGACAGGCGGATACACCTGCATACAAAGTAAAGTAACAAAAATAATAATGAAGATCTACGATCCTTAGTAATAAGGCACTTCTTGTGGCTACTGAAAATATAGGGCCAAACAAGCGAGCGTAGTTTACCTGACTATCTGCATTCCCCCTCCTGTAGTTCCCGGCGCCGTTTTTCGAAAGACGGTCACATGACAGGAAGTGGGGACGCTTTTTATAACCTAGTTCCGCTTTCGTTTGCCAGAGGAACTAGACCGATAGTATAGTATGCTGTTGATTCAAAGCCTGTCTATATTTAGAAGAAATACTTTGTTGAGACGAAGTATGGGTTAGGAAGGGGGGTGAAAGAAGGTGGTTATTTTGGAAAAATTATAAGTTGCTCCAGATAGTGGGTGTTCATAAAGGGGGCACATTATTAAAACTTCTGGAAACCAAAAGGGGGGAACAAAAATTGATCAATCAGTTTCTGGTCTCTTAGATGATTACCCCTCAAGGTTGTGTAATATTCTGGTAGAGAGAAATACAGTGTTGCAGATATATATGGATATCCGCTGTAACTGCAAATTATTGCAAGGATAAAAAACATCGGTGAAAAACATAGGTAAAAATATATAGGAAAAGAATAGGTAAAAAATAAATAAATATACAGACGTCAACATGTTAAATTCATACATATTCAAAATTCGTGTGACATTCATCAATTCACTGGAACTCGTGTGACATTCCTAAAGAACAAGTATCCATCCTACTGGTGTTGGTGTACGTTAGGAATCTACTTGTTTTGTTAATGCAATGTAATGATGGGAAAACAAATGTATAACACGTCTCGGTTCAATTCCCCAGGAAATATTGCATCTCGGGGTCATAATTCAATCCGAATTCTATGCTGCGTAGACGCATAATCCAAGTTGCTTCTTTGCGTCTGAGGGCTAGTTCTCGGTTGCCACCTCTCACATGTACTGGCACTGTTTCAATACCATAGAAACATATACGAAAATCTTCAATAGCAGGTTGGCATTTGGCTACATGTAGGGCAACAGGATATTTTGGGTCTTGTTTTTGGATGGCCCTCATATGTTCTGAGATTCTGTCTTTCAAACTCCTAATTGTACTGCCAACGTATTGTTTCCCACATTGGCATTCTATTATGTATATTACATATTTAGTAGTGCAGTTGATATTAACTCTGATATCATACGTGTCTCTGTTGGGTCCGTTAAATGTCGTGGTTTTGTGTTTTGCCCATTTACACATTGCACAGAAGCCGCATTTGTAAAACCCCTTGCTGCGTTGTGTCAGCCAGTCAGGGGTCATATCCGTTCGTGGAACAGTGGGGCTGAGTCTATTCCTCAAAGTTCTTCCTCTGCGGAAGGTTATTTGAGGAGATACAGGTATTAAATCTTTCAGTATCGGATCGTTTTTATGCAGACTCCAATGTTTGGTCATTCTGTTGCGGATTGATTTGTGTAGACTATTAAACTCGGTAATCATTCTCACTGTAGAGTCTTTCGCCTTACTAGAGTTGTTCATTTTTAGTGTTTCCGATCTCGTGATTCTGGTCAGTCTCTTTTTAGCCGAGGATAGGGTGTCTTGAGGATAAACTCGTCTCTCAAATCTCAGTTCCATGTCCTGTAAGGTGTTGACTAGATCACTGTCTTTGCTGCAGTTTCTTCTAGCTCTGAGAAATTCCCCAAAGGGTATAGATCTGATCTGGTGTGGTGGATGGAAACTGTCTGCTCGAAGAATAGCATTGCAGGACGTAGGTTTCCTGTAGAGTCTACTATGTAATTCATTTTCAAGGACATAGAATTCCAGGTCTAGAAACTCCATTTTGGTTTTGCTGGACTTCATGGTGAAATTCAGTTCCCAGTTGTTGTGGTTGAGGTGTTCAAAAATACTAAGGAGTAACTCATCTGAACCTGTCCAGAGTAAAATGCAGTCGTCAATGTAGCGTCCCCAAAAAAGGATGGAGTCGGTATATGAGATGCCTTGGGTGCCCCAAATGTGGTCAGCTTCGAAAGCACCCATGAAAAGATTGGCGAAAGATGGTGAGAACTTTGAACCCATGGCTACTCCGCGTTTTTGTCTGTACCAGTGTTTTTGAAACATAAAAAAGTTGTTGTTAAGGATCAAGTTCATCATAGAGATTAGCATTTGTGTGTGAGCCCACAGGGATGCTGGTCTATTAGACAAAACACGCGTGATTGCTTCAATACCCAGGACTGGATTGATACTCGTATATAGAGCGACAACATCCATTGTCACTATAGTGGTGTGCGGTTGCCATTCTAGGTCGCTTAGTACACTCAAAATATGTTTGGAGTCTTGTATGAAGGAGGGTAGGTTTTTTACTAATGGGCCTAGAAATACATCTACGTATTCTGCCAGTCTCTCTGTTGGGCCCCCTATTCCCGAGACAATAGGTCTGCCTGGTGGAAAGGGGAGATCCTTGTGGATTTTAGGAAGTGTGTAAAGCCATGGGTGTGTTGGTTTGAGTACTTTGAGATAAAGGTGTTCGTCTTCATTTAGGAGACCATCTTCTTTCCATTTCTGTAGATGGTTGTTGATGGTCATAGTCAAAGTACCCATAGGGTTTGATGCAATTGGTTCATAACAAGAGGTGTCTGCTAGTTGGTTTAGTATTTCGTTGTTGTAATCGTCTGTATTCATAATCACAATGTTACCTCCTTTGTCCGCCTCGCGGATCACGATGGTGGGAGTCTGTGTGAGTGTAATGAGGGCAGTACGCTCTCCTTTTGTAAGATTGTCTTTAAAAGTAAATGTTTCATTTAGTTTCTTGGTGTTGATTTTGTTAATATCGTCGAGAACCCGTTTGTAAAATGTGTCAATGTTGTTACCACCAGGTAGTGTTGGTGTCCATGTGGATTTACTTTTAAGACCACTAACAACCCCAAGGTCTGTGTCTATGTTCAGTTCTTCCAGAAGCTGACCCATCTCTAGGGGGCTGTCCTCACAATCGGTAATAGATAACAAAAGATGAACAGCTTGTATATCTTTTATTGTTGTTACATCATCAGAAAAAACATCAGGAATGTTTCTAACATTTTTGGGGTTGGTGGTTTTTCCAGCAAAATACTTTTTCAATTTTAGGCTCCGTACAAATTTAAAGAGGTCTATTTTTGTTTGACATGTGTCACCTGTTGAGAAGGGGTTGAAATTGAGACCTTTTGAAAGAAGGCTGGTCATGTCAGGAGTTAGTGGGAAAGAGGAAAGGTTCACCACTAGAACTTCATTAAGCTCTTTTCCTATTTCTTTGTTCCTGATCTTAGTTTGCTTCGATAATCTTCGTTTGCTACCCCGGCTGCCTCTATGGGTCTTTGGTTTGAAAAATCCCTTTGGGGTTGGGTCTTGTTCCCTTTGCGCATACGTTCTAGTTCCACTAAAAAAGGAGTACTATTGCTATCTTGCATATCACCCCTTTCTTGTTCAGGTTCGCTTACACCTGCAGAGTTTAGGGATGCATTGCTGGATGAGACAGAGCTGGGGGCAGATGAATTATTTCCACTTTTTTTAGCATTTTTGGGTCGTATTAGTGAATCATATTTGCGGTCATAAGTGAATATTCTACCATTCCGGTAGTCCGCATCGTCTCTCTTGATTTGTCTCGCCTTTCTGTTTTTTATTTCTTCCTGATGCTTCAATAATACCTCATCTAGAATAGTGTAATTTTTTTACAGTGGGTTCAGGCATGTTGAGATCTTTTATTTCTTGTTCTAGTGCCGCAATTTCCCCCAGTAGTTTGCTGGACTTGCGATCCGCACTTTCTATCAGGATGTCCATAAGGGCAAAAGAGTTATTAGTTACGGAATCTTCCCATTTCTTCACTAGGTCTAAATCAAGATCATCATATGTCGGGAAGGTATGAGAGCGTAAGCCTCTCGGTATTTGTTTGAGGCGCATATATTGTTTGAGAGTCGTAGAATCCCACCAACGTGAGTTCTCTTGTTTTTTGAGTCTTTCTAGTTTCTTGAATTTGTCTTTAAGGCCCTCCCCTCGGGGTGGGCCAGCATTGGCCCTGGCAGTGTGGGTAGGCATGCCTTTTGCTAGATTTTCAAATAAATCGGCTGCTATTTTATCCCTATCCATTTTGGAATAGAGATGTGGTTGGTTGTCAGAAAGTTGATGTGCTACGTCGTGAATTGTGGTTAAAGGAGATGCAAGCGGGGGGCAACCTTTACTGGAAATCAGTATACTAGAATTCAACTGGGAGGGTTTGGGGAAATTCCAGAAATGAACAGGTGCACACCTGTGTAACCGCAAGGTATATACTATTACAGAGTACAGAAGTCCAGGCAAAGAAGGGCGGGCGGTAATCCCTCGTGACCGCTCAAGGTGGGACCCCAAGGATCCACACAAATTGCACAGTAACAACAAAGCCCCTGCACTGGAAACAAACAGTAATATCTTGATGATTTACAGTTTCAATGAGAAAAGTAAGATGAGCACATCCAGATTTAAGTGAGTCGACCAATTAATGCAAAGAAAGAGTTCAAAGGATGTAAAGTTCTTGGTGTATAACACCGGTTTAATGTTCCTCTGTACTGGCCAACACGTGTTTCATCGCAGGGAACAGACTGCGAATCTTCAGGGCTGGGTATAGATACAAAAAATGCATTTGTAAGGGTGTTCTACACAAAATTAGATTTAAAGTGGTATGTGTGACCGGGGTGAAGAAAAGGGGCATGCCATGGAGTGACATTGTGTCAATAGTGACTTGATAATGTAGGTGACTTTAGTGGGAGTGAACTGTGCATTTGATACTGTCATGTATCAACAGATGGTGAAATAGTGACCGTATTCGGCGAGTTTAGAAACATTTGTATTGACACTGACCAGTGTGAGAAAACGTGAAGGTGACGGAGTAAATAGTGGGTGTTTGTGTTTTTATTTATATCGGAAACAGAACCCCGCGTGACTTAAGTGACTGTCCGAATATACATATCAATTGTACTGTATAGCATGTATTATATTTAATGGAATATACCTAAGCATAGCTTTCTCAATACATAGTTCATTCCACTAGTGCATGGCAATCTGTGTCAAAAAATCAAGCATAGCTGACTTTACTTATGTGAAATTGTTAAATCATAACATCAAACTATTGTAGTTATTATGGATAAAAAACAATCAAGCCCAGTGGGATTTCAGTTCTTAAGTCCGGGGGGAGCGTCAACAGGTGTTGAAGCGACATTGGTTATGCCCACTAATGGTCAGTAGGAGTGCTAGAAGGATTAGTGCAAAAAGGAATAGCATAATGGCAAAGGAGGATAACTGGGAAGTAGCTGCAAGGGAGTGAAAACAAGTACTCCTAAAGGAACACCGACTGTAGTCAAACCCGTTAATGTTTAACCATGCGGTATGCAGTATTGTATTGCGGTAAAAATGCTGACTGAAAAGTAGACTGGGGCAACAAAGATCCTGGCAGGTCGTGCCAAAGAGAGAGATGAGTTGTCAATAGTTTCCGAAAAAACATGTTATAGCACTAGCAGGACTCACCCTCATAAGCTATGAAACGATAATGGTAGTTTGGCCACGTGTGGAGAATTAGCGTTGCTTGCGTAGTTGGCTGCCTCTAAAAATATACATATTGCGTGTTTCAAAGATGGTGTATAAATCCAACAGGTTTAGTACAATAATAAACACGAAGAAAAGGCCCTCTCGTTCTGTAATCCTACCTCATCAGTGTTCAATGGAGGCCACAAACCGGGAGGAGAAGATTTAGCGCAGTAGCGCTCGAAATCTAAGACAGGCGGATACACCTGCATACAAAGTAAAGTAACAAAAATAATAATGAAGATCTACGATCCTTAGTAATAAGGCACTTCTTGTGGCTACTGAAAATATAGGGCCAAACAAGCGAGCGTAGTTTACCTGACTATCTGCATTCCCCCTCCTGTAGTTCCCGGCGCCGTTTTTCGAAAGACGGTCACCTGACAGGAAGTGGGGACGCTTTTTATAACCTAGTTCCGCTTTCGTTTGCCAGAGGAACTAGACCGATAGTATAGTATGCTGTTGATTCAAAGCCTGTCTATATTTAGAAGAAATACTTTGTTGAGACGAAGTATGGGTTAGGAAGGGGGGTGAAAGAAGGTGGTTATTTTGGAAAAATTATAAGTTGCTCCAGATAGTGGGTGTTCATAAAGGGGGCACATTATTAAAACTTCCGGAAACCAAAAGGGGGGAACAAAAATTGATCAATCAGTTTCTGGTCTCTTAGATGATTACCCCTCAAGGTTGTGTAATATTCTGGTAGAGAGAAATACAGTGTTGCAGATATATATGGATATCCGCTGTAACTGCAAATTATTGCAAGGATAAAAAACATCGGTGAAAAACATAGGTAAAAATATATAGGAAAAGAATAGGTAAAAAATAAATAAATATACAGACGTCAACATGTTAAATTCATACATATTCAAAATTCGTGTGACATTCATCAATTCACTGGAACTCGTGTGACATTCCTAAAGAACAAGTATCCATCCTACTGGTGTTGGTGTACGTTAGGAATCTACTTGTTTTGTTAATGCAATGTAATGATGGGAAAACAAATGTATAACACGTCTCGGTTCAATTCCCCAGGAAATATTGCATCTCGGGGTCATAATTCAATCCGAATTCTATGCTGCGTAGACGCATAATCCAAGTTGCTTCTTTGCGTCTGAGGGCTAGTTCTCGGTTGCCACCTCTCACATGTACTGGCACTGTTTCAATACCATAGAAACATATACGAAAATCTTCAATAGCAGGTTGGCATTTGGCTACATGTAGGGCAACAGGATATTTTGGGTCTTGTTTTTGGATGGCCCTCATATGTTCTGAGATTCTGTCTTTCAAACTCCTAATTGTACTGCCCACGTATTGTTTCCCACATTGGCATTCTATTATGTATATTACATATTTAGTAGTGCAGTTGATATTAACTCTGATATCATACGTGTCTCTGTTGGGTCCGTTAAATGTCGTGGTTTTGTGTTTTGCCCATTTACACATTGCACAGAAGCCGCATTTGTAAAACCCCTTGCTGCGTTGTGTCAGCCAGTCAGGGGTCATATCCGTTCGTGGAACAGTGGGGCTGAGTCTATTCCTCAAAGTTCTTCCTCTGCGGAAGGTTATTTGAGGAGATACAGGTATTAAATCTTTCAGTATCGGATCGTTTTTAAGCAGACTCCAATGTTTGGTCATACTGTTGCGGATTGATTTGTGTAGACTATTAAACTCGGTAATCATTCTCACTGTAGAGTCTTTCGCCTTACTAGAGTTGTTCATTTTTAGTGTTTCCGATCTCGTGATTCTGGTCAGTCTCTTTTTAGCCGAGGATAGGGTGTCTTGAGGATAACCTCGTCTCTCAAATCTCAGTTCCATGTCCTGTAAGGTGTTGACTAGATCACTGTCTTTGCTGCAGTTTCTTCTAGCTCTGAGAAATTCCCCAAAGGGTATAGATCTGATCTGGTGTGGTGGATGGAAACTGTCTGCTCGAAGAATAGCATTGCAGGACGTAGGTTTCCTGTAGAGTCTACTATGTAATTCATTTTCAAGGACATAGAATTCCAGGTCTAGAAACTCCATTTTGGTTTTGCTGGACTTCATGGTGAAATTCAGTTCCCAGTTGTTGTGGTTGAGGTGTTCAAAAAAACTAAGGAGTAACTCATCTGAACCTGTCCAGAGTAAAATGCAGTCGTCAATGTAGCGTCCCCAAAAAAGGATGGAGTCGGTATATGAGATGCCTTGGGTGCCCCAAATGTGGTCAGCTTCGAAAGCACCCATGAAAAGATTGGCGAAAGATGGTGAGAACTTTGAACCCATGGCTACTCCGCGTTTTTGTCTGTACCAGTGTTTTTGAAACATAAAAAAGTTGTTGTTAAGGATCAAGTTCATCATAGAGATTAGCATTTGTGTGTGAGCCCACAGGGATGCTGGTCTATTAGACAAAACACGCGTGATTGCTTCAATACCCAGGACTGGATTGATACTCGTATATAGAGCGACAACATCCATTGTCACTATAGTGGTGTGCGGTTGCCATTCTAGGTCGCTTAGTACACTCAAAATATGTTTGGAGTCTTGTATGAAGGAGGGTAGGTTTTTTACTAATGGGCCTAGAAATACATCTACGTATTCTGCCAGTCTCTCTGTTGGGCCCCCTATTCCCGAGACAATAGGTCTGCCTGGTGGAAAGGGGAGATCCTTGTGGATTTTAGGAAGTGTGTAAAGCCATGGGTGTGTTGGTTTGAGTACTTTGAGATAAAGGTGTTCGTCTTCATTTAGGAGACCATCTTCTTTCCATTTCTGTAGATGGTTGTTGATGGTCATAGTCAAAGTACCCATAGGGTTTGATGCAATTGGTTCATAACAAGAGGTGTCTGCTAGTTGGTTTAGTATTTCGTTGTTGTAATCGTCTGTATTCATAATCACAATGTTACCTCCTTTGTCCGCCTCGCAGATCACGATGGTGGGAGTCTGTGTGAGTGTAATGAGGGCAGTACGCTCTCCTTTTGTAAGATTGTCTTTAAAAGTAAATGTTTCATTTAGTTTCTTGGTGTTGATTTTGTTAATATCGTCGAGAACCCGTTTGTAAAATGTGTCAATGTTGTTACCACCAGGTAGTGTCGGTGTCCATGTGGATTTACTTTTAAGACCACTAACAACCCCAAGGTCTGTGTCTATGTTCAGTTCTTCCAGAAGCTGACCCATCTCTAGGGGGCTGTCCTCACAATCGGCAATAGATAACAAAAGATGAACAGCTTGTATATCTTTTATTGTTGTTACATCATCAGAAAAAACATCAGGAATGTTTCTAACATTTTTGGGGTTGGTGGTTTTTCCAGCAAAATACTTTTTCAATTTTAGGCTCCGTACAAATTTAAAGAGGTCTATTTTTGTTTGACATGTGTCACCTGTTGAGAAGGGGTTGAAATTGAGACCTTTTGAAAGAAGGCTGGTCATGTCAGGAGTTAGTGGGAAAGAGGAAAGGTTCACCACTAGAACTTCATTAAGCTCTTTTCCTATTTCTTTGTTCCTGATCTTAGTTTGCTTCGATAATCTTCGTTTGCTACCCCGGCTGCCTCTATGGGTCTTTGGTTTGAAAAATCCCTTTGGGGTTGGGTCTTGTTCCCTTTGCGCATACGTTCTAGTTCCACTAAAAAAGGAGTACTATTGCTATCTTGCATATCACCCCTTTCTTGTTCAGGTTCGCTTACACCTGCAGAGTTTAGGGATGCATTGCTGGATGAGACAGAGCTGGGGGCAGATGAATTATTTCCACTTTTTTAGCATTTTTGGGTCGGATTAGTGAATCATATTTGCGGTCATAAGTGAATATTCTACCATTCCGGTAGTCCGCATCGTCTCTCTTGATTTGTCTCGCCTTTCTGTTTTTTATTTCTTCCTGATGCTTCAATAATACCTCATCTAGAATAGTGTAATTTTTTACAGTGGGTTCAGGCATGTTGAGATCTTTTATTTCTTGTTCTAGTGCCGCAATTTCCCCCAGTAGTTTGCTGGACTTGCGATCCGCACTTTCTATCAGGATGTCCATAAGGGCAAAAGAGTTATTAGTTACGGAATCTTCCCATTTCTTCACTAGGTCTAAATCAAGATCATCATATGTCGGGAAGGTATGAGAGCGTAAGCCTCTCGGTATTTGTTTGAGGCGCATATATTGTTTGAGAGTCGTAGAATCCCACCAACGTGAGTTCTCTTGTTTTTTGAGTCTTTCTAGTTTCTTGAATTTGTCTTTAAGGCCCTCCACTCGGGGTGGGCCAGCATTGGCCGTGGTAGTGTGGGTAGGCGTGCCTTTTGCTAGATTTTCAAATAAATCGGCTGCTATTTTATCCCTATCCATTTTGGAATAGAGATGTGGTTGGTTGTCAGAAAGTTGATGTGCTACGTCGTGAATTGTGGTTAAAGGAGATGCAAGCGGGGGGCAACCTTTATTGGAAATCAGTATACTAGAATTCAACTGGGAGGGTTTGGGGAAATTCCAGAAATGAACAGGTGCACACCTGTGTAACCGCAAGGTATATACTATTACAGAGTACAGAAGTCCAGGCAAAGAAGGGCGGGCTGTAATCCCTCGTGACCGCTCAAGGTGGGACCCCAAGGATCCACACAAATTGCACAGTAACAACAAAGCCCCTGCACTGGAAACAAACAGTAATATCTTGATGATTTACAGTTTCAATGAGAAAAGTAAGATGAGCACATCCAGATTTAAGTGAGTCGACCAATTAATGCAAAGAAAGAGTTCAAAGGATGTAAAGTTCTTGGTGTATAACACCGGTTTAATGTTCCTCTGTACTGGCCAACACGTGTTTCATCGCAGGGAACAGACTGCGAATCTTCAGGGCTGGGTATAGATACAAAAAATGCATTTGTAAGGGTGTTCTACACAAAATTAGATTTAAAGTGGTATGTGTGACCGGGGTGAAGAAAAGGGGCATGCCATGGAGTGACATTGTGTCAATAGTGACTTGATAATGTAGGTGACTTTAGTGGGAGTGAACTGTGCATGTGATACTGTCATGTATCAACAGATGGTGAAATAGTGACCGTATTCGGCGAGTTTAGAAACATTTGTATTGACACTGACCAGTGTGAGAAAACGTGAAGGTGACGGAGTAAATAGTGGGTGTTTGTGTTTTTATTTATATCGGAAACAGAACCCCGCGTGACTTAAGTGACTGTCCGAATATACATATCAATTGTACTGTATAGCATGTATTATATTTAATGGAATATACCTAAGCATAGCTTTCTCAATACATAGTTCATTCCACTAGTGCATGGCAATCTGTGTCAAAAAATCAAGCATAGCTGACTTTACTTATGTGAAATTGTTAAATCATAACATCAAACTATTGTAGTTATTATGGATAAAAAACAATCAAGCCCAGTGGGATTTCAGTTCTTAAGTCCGGGGGGAGCGTCAACAGGTGTTGAAGCGACATTGGTTATGCCCACTAATGGTCAGTAGGAGTGCTAGAAGGATTAGTGCAAAAAGGAATAGCATAATGGCAAAGGAGGATAACTGGGAAGTAGCTGCAAGGGAGTGAAAACAAGTACTCCTAAAGGAACACCGACTGTAGTCAAACCCGTTAATGTTTAACCATGCGGTATGCAGTATTGTATTGCGGTAAAAATGCTGACTGAAAAGTAGACTGGGGCAACAAAGATCCTGGCAGGTCGTGCCAAAGAGAGAGATGAGTTGTCAATAGTTTCCGAAAAAACATGTTATAGCACTAGCAGGACTCACCCTCATAAGCTATGAAACGATAATGGTAGTTTGGCCACGTGTGGAGAATTAGCGTTGCTCGCGTAGTTGGCTGCCTCTAAAAATATACATATTGCGTGTTTCAAAGATGGTGTATACATCCAACAGGTTTAGTACAATAATAAACACGAAGAAAAGGCCCTCTCGTTCTGTAATCCTACCTCATCAGTGTTCAATGGAGGCCACAAACCGGGAGGAGAAGATTTAGCGCAGTAGCGCTCGAAATCTAAGACAGGCGGATACACCTGCATACAAAGTAAAGTAACAAAAATAATAATGAAGATCTACGATCCTTAGTAATAAGGCACTTCTTGTGGCTACTGAAAATATAGGGCCAAACAAGCGAGCGTAGTTTACCTGACTATCTGCATTCCCCCTCCTGTAGTTCCCGGCACCGTTTTTCGAAAGACGGTCACCTGACAGGAAGTGGGGACGCTTTTTATAACCTAGTTCCGCTTTCGTTTGCCAGAGGAACTAGACCGATAGTATAGTATGCTGTTGATTCAAAGCCTGTCTATATTTAGAAGAAATACTTTGTTGAGACGAAGTATGGGTTAGGAAGGGGGGTGAAAGAAGGTGGTTATTTTGGAAAAATTATAAGTTGCTCCAGATAGTGGGTGTTCATAAAGGGGGCACATTATTAAAACTTCCGGAAACCAAAAGGGGGGAACAAAAATTGATCAATCAGTTTCTGGTCTCTTAGATGATTACCCCTCAAGGTTGTGTAATATTCTGGTAGAGAGAAATACAGTGTTGCAGATATATATGGATATCCGCTGTAACTGCAAATTATTGCAAGGATAAAAAACATCGGTGAAAAACATAGGTAAAAATATATAGGAAAAGAATAGGTAAAAAATAAATAAATATACAGACGTCAACATGTTAAATTCATACATATTCAAAATTCGTGTGACATTCATCAATTCACTGGAACTCGTGTGACATTCCTAAAGAACAAGTATCCATCCTACTGGTGTTGGTGTACGTTAGGAATCTACTTGTTTTGTTAATGCAATGTAATGATGGGAAAACAAATGTATAACACGTCTCGGTTCAATTCCCCAGGAAATATTGCATCTCGGGGTCATAATTCAATCCGAATTCTATGCTGCGTAGACGCATAATCCAAGTTGCTTCTTTGCGTCTGAGGGCTAGTTCTCGGTTGCCACCTCTCACATGTACTGACACTGTTTCAAATCCATAGAAACATATACGAAAATCTTCAATAGCAGGTTGGCATTTGGCTACATGTAGGGCAACAGGATATTTTGGGTCTTGTTTTTGGATGGCCCTCATATGTTCTGAGATTCTGTCTTTCAAACTCCTAATTGTACTGCCCACGTATTGTTTCCCACATTGGCATTCTATTATGTATATTACATATTTAGTAGTGCAGTTGATATTAACTCTGATATCATACGTGTCTCTGTTGGGTCCGTTAAATGTCGTGGTTTTGTGTTTTGCCCATTTACACATTGCACAGAAGCCGCATTTGTAAAACCCCTTGCTGCGTTGTGTCAGCCAGTCAGGGGTCATATCCGTTCGTGGAACAGTGGGGCTGAGTCTATTCCTCAAAGTTCTTCCTCTGCGGAAGGTTATTTGAGGAGATACAGGTATTAAATCTTTCAGTATCGGATCGTTTTTAAGCAGACTCCAATGTTTGGTCATACTGTTGCGGATTGATTTGTGTAGACTATTAAACTCGGTAATCATTCTCACTGTAGAGTCTTTCGCCTTACTAGAGTTGTTCATTTTTAGTGTTTCCGATCTCGTGATTCTGGTCAGTCTCTTTTTAGCCGAGGATAGGGTGTCTTGAGGATAACCTCGTCTCTCAAATCTCAGTTCCATGTCCTGTAAGGTGTTGACTAGATCACTGTCTTTGCTGCAGTTTCTTCTAGCTCTGAGAAATTCCCCAAAGGGTATAGATCTGATCTGGTGTGGTGGATGGAAACTGTCTGCTCGAAGAATAGCATTGCAGGACGTAGGTTTCCTGTAGAGTCTACTATGTAATTCATTTTCAAGGACATAGAATTCCAGGTCTAGAAACTCCATTTTGGTTTTGCTGGACTTCATGGTGAAATTCAGTTCCCAGTTGTTGTGGTTGAGGTGTTCAAAAAAACTAAGGAGTAACTCATCTGAACCTGTCCAGAGTAAAATGCAGTCGTCAATGTAGCGTCCCCAAAAAAGGATGGAGTCGGTATATGAGATGCCTTGGGTGCCCCAAATGTGGTCTGCTTCGAAAGCACCCATGAAAAGATTGGCGAAAGATGGTGAGAACTTTGAACCCATGGCTACTCCGCGTTTTTGTCTGTACCAGTGTTTTTGAAACATAAAAAAGTTGTTGTTAAGGATCAAGTTCATCATAGAGATTAGCATTTGTGTGTGAGCCCACAGGGATGCTGGATTTGAGGCTGCCAGGGTGTCATCGCATTGTCCTCGCATCGCCGCATCAAGGGCGCCATCTTCTCTCATCACAACCGGATCCCTGCATTGAATCAAAACGCCATTTTGCGCACCGCAATGGGCCCGCAGGCCGAGAATCTACGCATCACCTCCGCACCGGTAAGGCTCACGACGAGTCCCCTACTCTGCGCAAAGTTTGAGGAAGGACGCAACCGTTCCCCCGGGTCACGGAACCGACGCATCTCCCCTTTTGCAAGCCTTTGGTTCACGTTGCGTTACGCATCCAGGTACTTTGTTGAGAACTTTGTCGCATTTACCAACAACTTGAACTAAGAGACTTTAATCATCTTTTAAGTACCCTTAAGTGTAGTATTGTGGATTTTTGTCGTTTGTGGTCTTGTGTTGAGTCTATATAAAGAATACTTATTTTTATAAAACCGGTGTTGTGTCCATCTGTAGTGTTTTCACTGTATTACTGTGTACATTCACAAATGCTTAACACACTGCCTCTGAGATAAGCCTGTCTGCTCGTGCCAAGCTACCAAGGGGGTGAGCAGGGGTTATTAAGGAGTGTAATCCCCTTATCCTGACTTAGAAGTAAGGGTCCCTATTTGGACAAAGGTGATAACCATTGCCAACTAGAGACCCCCAGATCTAACAGCAATCCAGCAAACAGGAGACTCCAAGTGCGAACAAAAGTAAGTTTTATTCTTAGAAATGCAGGATCCCACGTCCCGCATGTCATGCCTCCAAGGGATCCGAGCTGCAACGGACTTTGCTGCAGCTGGGTGCCATGGAGAAGAAATGTTGAGCATGAGCCATGACAAATATCAACACTTACAAATATAAACTTAGTGGGAGTTGGCGATTATACAGAGGCCATAATAACTGAAATGTAAACAAGAATGAAGGACTAAGAAATGTAAACAAAAAGGAAGGACTAAGTGTTTCACAACAGCTTGTCATTTTACCTGCCACTGATTACTGCTTCAAGAAGGCCGAAGCCTTCAACAAAGATCCCTCTGAGCCCCTGATATGAAATCTCTGAATCACAACCTGCCGAAGACACAACTCCACTAATGGCTGGGCCTTGAGGCTGCCCCTGCCATCTCCAAGCGCCAATTTGCAGTCAACCTATTAGACCACTACCAGTGTCGGATTGGTAACGCGGGCACTTGGGCAATGCCCGAGTGGCCGTTATCGGAATTCCAACTGTGGGCTGCTTTTTTGAGCAGCCAGCGGGCAGATTTGGGTGGTTTCTGCGTTGTTCGATGCCGCCAGCAGCCCAGTGGGTGCCTGATTGGCCTTTCTGGAGGCAGATGGATGTCCATTACCTCCTTTTTTATCAACGGCAGATGTGTCACTCCCCTTCTCTCGCTGGCCCGGCCCATTAATATATGCATATTGAGCGCGGGCAGGGGGCCTGAGCAACTGTGGCTTTACTTGTTTTCAGGTGTGTTTCACTAGTGCAAACTAATCTGTGCATGTTTTATCCCCCTTCCTTTTAACCCTTTCGATGCTGATGACGAGCTCAGCTCGTCATCACCCAAAGGTGTCGTGTGCTGATGACGAGCTGAGCTCGTCATGAACAAATGGCATCAGTGGTTTTCCAGCACAGGGGGGGAAAACGCCCAGCAGCCATGTGGTTAATAAAATTTCGCCGAAGCAGTGTTTTGCGGGAAGGCAGTATGCAAATGTGGGCCAATTTTTTTTAGCGTGCCTGGCCCGATTTTTAATCCCAATTTAACCCTGACCACTACTGTCAAAGACGAGTGCCACGGTGTGAGACTGCCATGCTGCCTCTTCCCAGTGGCTCTTGTTTCGAGTAAGGTCTCTGCCGCTACTTCCAGAGGATCAGGAATGCTGAATGCGCCCTCCCTCCCACTCCACCAGAACTGCTTCTCCATGGAGTTGGTAAAAGCAGGTCAGAACTGAATGCACACTGAACTCTGCTGCACAAACTTACGAATTTTGCCTGGGTGAACTTGAAGTTGTGAAAACAGTTTGAAATGATTTACACATTTAGCCAGAGAAGTCCTATTGAATGGACTGCATTTGCGCCTAATCATTTCATACACTCATGCTGCACACAGAGGACGTACACATTAGAGAACTCCTAAGCAGGGATAAGCTACAAGAAAGGGTATAATGCCCCACTGAAATAGGATTACAAACCTGTAACTGAAAAACCCATTGAACAGGGTAGTATTTGTTTTGTTGTGAGATTAAACTACTTTCTTTTAACTAAAAGATAAGTACTAGGTTGTACAATACTTAAATGTTTCTGTTGAGTTCTGAGCTGCTGTCCCCCCACATTACCTTAATGAGAAGTCGTTGACTGCTCACACTCGCTACCCTAAAAGTTAAGTGCAGAAATGACGTAGTTTGCTCAGTTTTCAGAGCCATGAAAAATGCACCCTACCACACAGGTGTCAAACAAGCTCAACCACCATGGTTGTGGCACCGAAGGCACTGTCTTCCCGAGTCCTCCCAATGAGAACTGATAAGACAGCTAACATCATATAGGACTCAAATCTAAAACAATGTGAAACACAACCAAATGCAATTATAACAGAACACTTTGACTCTGGTCAACGAGAAGCTGATAACTGTAAAAGTGGTACACATTGTGGGAATACTCTACGAAAATACACTTAACAAAATAAAACATGCCTCATTTTTGCTAGTCATTTGAATCCTATTTCTTGATGTGTGTCTAAGGAAAGGACAAGAAGTGGAAACCTTGTAAAGTAAACATGAGTTATAAAGCGGCAGCTGTGTTAATGAACCCTGAGGCTAGGAGTAGCTAGGACATTTCCCAAGGTAACAAAGGAAACCCAGATGTATTAGGTGATGTGGCAAGCTATAATTGATGTCCACCTACCTTCCATTCTAGGAGAACAGTCTTGATGAATCACATATAGGGCATGGTGTCTGGACCATTAAGCCAATAGGCAAGATACAAATGTACTATTTGGCTGGCAAACTTGGATTCCTACTTGCACCAAGGACTTCAAGTAAAGTAAATATATGTCTTCCTGACAAATGTGATACGAGATTAGAGGATAAATCGAGTTAGTATATATTCTCCTGTCTTGTTATGCATATAAAAGTTTGTGGACCCAGTTGTTTGAATTGTATAAGGCGATTTTAGTATTAGTTGAACAAAAGTGCTGGTTCCAAGTGTTGAACCAAATTATATGTAGAGTTAACAGCCAACACGTGCTTCGCCCCTTCCCAGAGCACAATCTTGGCGGTTTCTCAAGGCTGGTAGGTTTTTCAAAATTTTAAATAGGGACTGATTTACTACAACCTATAGAAAAATAAGCACCAAATATATATAGTGAGTCAACTAACCATACACATACCAAATTAAATTAAGGGGAAAAATAAAATAAAATAAAATAGAATAGATGTATAAGGCAAGTTAAGACACATCATCATATTCGAAAACAAATTGTCCATAGCTATGGATTCGGTTTGCACATAGCACAACACAATATGTATTTGTGTAATTGATAATTCTCAGTCCCCAGATTCACAAAATGAGTTCAAATAAATGTGTTTGTTTGGGCAATTGGGCTTGAGAAAGAAAATGTATGGTATAGCATGTAATATGCATAGAGAGATCAACAATCATCTATGTCAATTGTGAAATAATGAAAAATATATCATATTCCACAGTTGTCATAGGTAAATGCAGATTTGTAGGAAATTATTAACAAATGAAAAAACACAAAAGAAAATAAGTATTTATATGTATATTCACAGAAAAAAACACAGGTTTCAGGGACGTTATAGTAAGATATTAGCATTTAATAAACCTTAGATAATTACGGACAAAAACAAAGGTTACAGGGACGTTATAGTTAGGCTTGTACAAATCCAGAGAAATTCAGCAGTTATAGTTAGCTGAGCTAACTATAACTCACGCCCCCGCAATGCACTACTTATGGCCTCACATATTACATCTCTCATGACATGGTCAGTGACATCACTGATGACATCTCAAATAGCATCCCATCTACATTGTAGCTCCGGGGAGGTGGTGGTCTGCAACGGACCCCCGCCTTTCCTTCATTTGTCTCCCAGGGAGGTGGCGATTCCCGGGGCTCCTTGTCTAACTGGCCGAGTAGAAATGGAAAAATGGTAAGGTAACAGTGGCGGCTCCTCCGCTACGGCAGAGGAATGTCGCCCCACTGCTTTTATGCAGTGTGAAGTAGTAACATAAAACAATAATAATTTGAGTTATCATTTTATGCTTATGCTACTTTGCGGATGGGCGGGCGGGACTCCTCTGCTCTTGGAGCAGGGGAGGAGTGGTTTGCCCACTCCTAAGTGCACATAACAGTTTGGCCGACCCCTTTGGTCCGCCCAAAACAGTCATGCGCACTTTTCCTATTCTCCATGCAGGCTGCAATACAGCCTGCGTGGAGAAAATACCCAATCCCCTATTCCCTGGCTGAGCGTCGAACCAGGACATTCAGACCAATCACAATGCTGCATTGCAGCATTGTGATTGTTCATTGGGGCCTGGCTTTGCTTCCTGTTCCCCGAGTTCGATGAGGAGAGCAGGAGCAGAGACGATGGACCTGGCGGCAAAGTACGTTTGTTTTAAAAAAATATATATATTGTGCCCCCGCCCCTGCGTGACCCCCCTGACCTGCGACCACCCCCGCCTCACCACCATGCCATGCTGGCCGCCTCTATAAGGTAATATATATTGGTAATGTGTTCGCTTATAACCATCTGTGAGCGCAGTTGATAAATCTAACTTTGGAAAGACTAATTACCTGGGTGTCTGGACAATTTAGTAAATATGTGGGAACAATCTAATGGGGCATATGAGTCATGCATGTGGTTGCATCCATCCATGAGGGCTTACTGGCGAATCTATTGGTTCTGAGTAACGTTGTAATATGCACCGTCGAGTTAAGGAAGATAGCCAAATACGGAGGATTCATTTGTCAACATGCTCAGAATAAGCCTGTTTTAATTGTCAGTCGAAGTATGGAACACCCTATGTATGTTTTGTTAGTTTAATTTTTTTAGGACTAACTTCCGTTGTTATGGCAAGGTAGCTAGCACCTCCTCAGTCTAGGCACCCTTGTATCTGGGAATCCTACCCGTCCATTCTGCCTGTGGTTTGTTGGTGTTGTGTGAAGTTAGTAGACAGTTTGTTCTATACTTCTTTTAGGAGTGGGTTGGTGTAGATCGACACAAAGGTAAATTGCAATCACACTTTCTTTTATTAGCTTTTATTTTTCATCACACTCACTAGCCCTTTAATCAAATCTTGAAATATTTCCTTCACTTTTCATGCTCATACGTTTTTATGGACGAAACATTATAGTCTTTGTTTCCAGTATTATTATTATGTGTAAAACCACTTTTCCAGCACTCAGGTTAGTACCCACTATAAAAAACATGCATTGGCACAGTTGGTATGGTTTGAATTTTCAATCCTGAAGAAATCAAAGCAAAGGCCAGCTGCAGTAAAAAAAAGAAATGTTGTTCTGTAGGTAATGCATCTAGAAGGTAATATAATATATGATGATTCAGTGTACTTTTATGTTACATTGTCTCTCATGCATTGCAATGTAAGCACTGCATGGGAGGCAGAAAGATATATTAAACAGCCAATAGCACGAGAAACTCCTTGTGCAAAGCTAAAGCCCCATTCTATGTACGTTTGAAAGCATTGGCTAAACAAGGTCCATTTTCAAAATAGGACTCTCGCTGCGCGACACTGCATGCGCAGTGTACGCAGAGCCCGAGCCCTAAAAATATTCCTCGCAGGTCACTTAAAAAACAATATATAAATAGGTCTGCTTGTCCCCATTTATTAAAGACAAAAAAGTGCACTACCTTTTGGGCAGCTTTTTTATGTGGTTATATGAAGATACGAACACCCGTTCGAGTAGGAGATGCTGTACGTGTCACAAAATGAATGTATTCCTTCAACCTCTGGCTGTTTGGCACTCATTAATCCAAGTCACTGCCCATGTGCGGGCCGAAGGAGGTTCTGTAAACATTAACACACATTAGTGCAGAGCTTGCATTTTTCTGACTGGGCAGTGCACAGGCGAGAGCCAAGCACCACGCTATCCAGCACAAACATCCCCCACTGAGATTCAAAAGGGGCAGGATAACACAACAAGCTGCTGTTTTCTTTTTCAGCTCTACAGCCTCAAAAATGTTAAATCACCTTTAATGTACTCAAAGCAAGTGAATAGTGACATTGGAATGAAAGGGGATGATTGTATGGTCCCATGTTTGGTTTTTCTGGGCAGTTCCATAAATTTGATACTTATTTAAAGGTCTTCAAATGGGAACAGGGTCGAAAGTCGCAATTCCTAAATATTTCTTCAGGCAGCAATTAGGATAGACTTGATTTTATTCCGAAGGACAAGTGTGAAAGGTTTACAGTGGTAGAAATATTATGTTATTTTATTGTAATTGTATTTATATAATGCTTACTATCCCCGACAAGGTGTTGACGCGCTTTATACCACGTGAGTGTTTTTCAGTAGTTATTGTTGGTTATTGGCATTAGTCTTGTGGTTCCAACGAAACCATTCCATGCACTTACTCCAGTTTCTATGTTGTAGATTAAATTAATAGGAGTTATGTGGCCTCATCAGAGGGAGGGGGCATGTGAATTCATGCAAACGGTTGGCTGAGCTACAGGACGTGAGGTATTGTTGCAGGGGTCCGAATTTAAAGGAGAGTTTGTGATCTTTGAAATGAAGTGTGGGCATACAATAATAGGGATTACGGCAAACATGCACATGAATTAGAGTAGGCTGTGCTCAGAGAGAGGAGGCATGCAGAGAGTAAGGAGAGGTTCATTTGAAATACAAGAAGAGCCAATAATTAGAATTTTTAATCATGATCAATTTTCATGGGATTACATAAGGGGACTTTTTTTCTCCCTAAAGGATATACATATAAAATAAAGTTGCACACAACAAAGACTCACTACACAGAATGGTGGTTACTTCTTTAAAGCGATCCGCAGCGAAGACAACCATCGACATGACACCACTGCTAGATGGCCTTACGCATAGCTGCCCTTGGTCACAGGCCAGGAAATGAGCAAAAAACGGCAAAGTTGCAGTCCCCTCCATTATACTTTTTTTGCTGAAAGTTCAACCCCCTGTGGTGTCATGTGACTTAGGGATTCTGGTAATGGTAGTCCTGCTAAGCCCCATCGGGCCGTATTACCCCAGTGGGTTAGCCGTTGCTCCTTCATTTTACAACTTTAAAATCCCAGTGGATTGGTGAAAGTGTGAGTGTTAAAATCACTGCCAGTGTGAACATGGCAGGAAAGTCCCTCTGTACCACAAGTGGCTCCAATTTCAAGCTGCCATGGATCCGCTACTTCTTCACGGCTGGACTAGCCGTTTACAAATCCAGTGCCGTTTGAGACGCTGCAGAGAACGGTGGCAGTCTCTAGTCATGCAGGAAAGTGTATACCTCTGTAGAAGACTAAGAGGGGCTAGCTGCTAGCCTCATTCAGCCTAGTGTAGTAGGAACGGAAAGCCTCATTTATCTCCAGTTGTGTAGTGCATCGTGCATTGGAGGATGTTATTAGGGGTAGGATCGTGTTGGGGATAATGGCGGTCATATTGTGCGGGCAAGTAATGTACTCGCTCTTTCGCCCTCATAGTGTTATCTCTGTAAGTATGTTTTATGGTCTATAACTCTTAGATGCTACAAGAGCTCCGCGTGTTTTATTCTGGTTTCTTGTAAGTCGTCCTGTCAAATGGTCAGGATAGGCCTCCTGTTTCTTAAGTTGCCTTCTTTCTTAAACAGTGACTTATGACATACATTTGCTTGCGTGTCTGTGCAGGATAATATTCTCTGAAACTCCATTCCTTAAATTTCTACTTCATAGGCACACTATCATGACACCTTGAACATTCATTAACCCCTTGAGCGCGGCCGCGAGTCTGCGCCTGTGCAGCAGAATCGCGAGTGGGCGGGTTTATGACGGCCCCTAGCCGTCATCAGCACACGCCCACCGTAGTACATGACGGCTGGGGGCCGTCATCAGCATCGAAGGGGTTAAAAGAAATAAAGTTCACTGCGCAAATGTTGTTGTCTTGTTATTGTTCATGAGGCGACAGAACTATCATAATAAAATAAACAATAGCGTCCTGAACTCGGGTTCCAACATGGCGGCATGGGGGATGTTTATTATATACACTAGCAGCCCGTCCCGACGTTGTCCGGGTATGAAATAGAATGTGTGTAATGTGACACGCTCATTCCTGTGTGCCACCGCTTGAGGGCCATCGGCAACCATCTAACAATTAGAATTGTGTGAGTCTTGAATGATTGTTTCCCGCGGTAAACACCCATTATTCCGCAACTTTCTTTCCACACACCATCACTCTGCATACTTTCATTACGAAAGTACCATGACTCCGCAATACCATTATAACGAATTGCATTACATTTTATATGCTTTTACCACGCATACATTTACAACGAAATTCGTTGTAAATGTATGAATGGTAAAAGCATGTTTTTTTAAAATGTTTGGATAAGGTAAGTATGGGTATAGGGGTATATGTTTTGGGGTACTGAGGTATATATTTTGGGGTGTTCGGGTATTTTAAGGGTTCAGATATAGTTTTGGGTTACGGGGTAGAGGGGTATTTTTAGGGTTTAGGGATAGGTATGGGTTTTGGGGTACAGGGGTATTTTTAGGGTTCAGAGCTAGGTTTGGGTTTTGGGGTAAAGGGGTATTTTTAGGGTTCAGGGCTATGTTTGGGTTTTGAGTTACAGGGGTATTTTTAGGGTTCAGGGATTGGTTTGGGTTTTGGTGTACAGGGGTATTTTAGGGTTCAGGGATAGGTTTGGGTTTTGGGGTACAGGTTTTTTTTCAGGGTTCAGGGGTAGGTTTGGTTTTTGGGGTACATGGGTGCTTTAAGGGTTCAGGGCTAGGTTTGAGCTATGGGTACAGGGGTATTTTTAGGGTTCAGGGCTAGGTTTGGGTTTTGGGGTACAGGGGTATTTTAGGGTTCAGGGGTAGGTTTGGGTTTTGGGGTACAGGCGTATTTTCAGGGTTCAGGGCTAGGTTTGGGTTTTGGGGTACAGATGTATTTTTAAGGTTCAGGGGTAGGTTTGGGTTTTGGGGTACAGTGGTATTTTAAGGGTTCAGGGCTAGGTTTGGGTTTTGGGGTACAGGGGTATTTTAGGGTTCAGGGGTAGGTTTGGGTTTTGGGTTTTGGGGTACAGGGGTATTTTAGGGTTCAGGAAATGGTTTGGGTTCTGGGGTACATGGGTATTTTTAGGGTTCAGGGCTAGATTTGGGTGTTGGGGTACAGGGTATTTTAGGGTTCAGGGCTAGGTTTGGGTTTTGGGGTACAGGGGTATTTTTCGGGTTCAGGGCTAGGTTTGCCGAAGAGCGTCGGTGTGGGTCAAAAAAAAAGTAAGAACAGCGGGAAACGAATATGTGATGATATTCCGCAAACCAACATCCCGCATACCATCACTCCGCAATTTTTATAACGCTGGACTATTACTTCGCAAAGCCATCATTTCTAAAACTTTTACAACGCATATGACTTTATCACGCATGCCATGATAACGCAAATGCCATTGTGGTAAAGTCATATACATTGTAAAAGTACATTATTAAAACATTAAATATATGTTTGTATATATGTGTATTTATATATAGAATTACTTCTCTCCCCCACCGGGAAGCATTGAGTCGCACACGAAACTTATGGTTTGCCGATTTATTGAGGGATTTAAACAGCATGTGGCAGAGTCCGACGCGTTTTGTTCGCCATGGAACTTTTTCACAGGTACGCCTTACACCTCGACAAACTTTGCTGATCCCAGGTCCGGTATTTTCAAACAATTCTCTTTCCTCTGATGGCTTTTATTCGGAATTCACTTCCTGTGATGACAAACAGCATTTTGGAACCTGTGGTGCAGATAGCTGTCATAATTATTACCCTCCAGTGGGCGGTGTAATTATATACATATATATAATATATATATATATATACACACATTTTTTTATTTAATTAAAACACTTATTCTTTTAAATTGCATTATTTATATTATTTTTATTTATTTATTATTTTATTTTATTACCTTTTACACCCTAAAAACGAATCCCACGCTGGGATCTTTAAATACCCCTGCACCACATAATCATGCCCACAGCGTTTGTCATGGCCCCAGCGTGTCACGCCCCCAGTGTGCCCCTTGATGAGGTGCAATTGAGTAATTGGCGCTTGTATGTACGACTCACATGGCATGAAGGGCGGAACGTACCACAAGTCCCCAGCATTTGTCACGCCCTCAGCACATGCCCACAGCAGTTTGAGTCACGGCCCCAGCACACACCCACAGCAGAACGCAGACACGCCCTCAAGGGACTACTTTGCTGGCACGGTTCTTTTACCTTGTAAATGTATATGGTGGCCGTCTGCATAGCCTATGTCCTTCTGCTGCAACTGCCCTTTCCAACGCTGTATTGGGTGTTGTCATTGGTGCTATGGTTCCTGAGATTACCCGCCTCAAAGGTTTGGGCTCTCTCTTTATAATATTAGTATGGATGACATCACTGCATTGTTGGGCAGAGGGGCATTTTGCTGACACTGCAAAGTTGCTGCATGATGGAATTCCAGCTGGTCTGATTCCTGTTTACCCCTCTGAAGAGGGATGTCCACCTTAGAACCATGACGGACAGCCTGATGACACTTACCCACAGATTACGGGGCAGTTAAAACTGGGAGTTGCCAGTAATTTGGCAACTCGCCCACCCTAGACAAACTTGGTTAGGCAGCACTAGGTAGGAGTAAATTATAACACAGTACATATATGCCCACATATAATCATGGTGGAATGGTTAATCTTTTTCACTATTCTTGTAATGCTAATCACACCAATTTGTTTAATTCTATTGATTATCACTGCACATGTATTTCACACATGAATCACAATGCTTCAATAAATATTGAAACGCCTTGCTGAGTATTGTTTGTGTATTTCTTTGGGTATGCAGGAGTAACCAAATGAATGTGTTCAAATTCTGTTATCTTGACTTCCTTGAGTGATCAGGGTTGTCATGTTCTGAAGTTGCATACACATTTGTTACCAAGTAAGGTTAGGGGTGCAGATGGTGCACTGTGAGCTAGCTGGTATACAGGCCAACATATCCTAAGAGTGTGCACTGAATGCATCTGGCATAATCCTGACACTTATGTTGCACAACAAATGCTTAGTTTTACCAGAGAGGTACAAGCCAAACGACAGTCTAAGTGTGTGGGATCATGTACCTTCTTCTGTTCAAGGAGGCCCTTGTTATGTTTCTGAGTGTTGTAAGTCACGGAGAACCGATTGTGTGACACCTGTAGTTGTGGCTATAGACACTCCCCTAATCACCTACGTAAATGTTTCTCATTCTACAAGTGGCATTCATGCTGTGCCCTCATTATTGGCAAAGTATATTTATATGGCGGTGGCCAAGGTATCCCTGAACACTATGTGGTTGATTTCGATCTCGGTCCGAAGGGCTCCGAATCATAAGCGGCTTTGCTGGAGCCCTTGTTTCTGACGGAAACGTTCCCAGTTCCAAACGACCAATTACGATGCCTGGAAACTGTTAGTGCTGACTGAATCTGTTCCAAAAGGCATTTGGAGAGATCGAGCCTTTCTGGAGCCGATTCATACAGCTCTATGGAGTTGGTTTCCAAGCGAGCAAGTACGATGACCGATTTGGACAGACTTTCCGAATCGGTTTGGCAAGAACAAAACACCGGGATCGGTCTTTGGTGACCCGTAGCAAGCCCCCCTTCACTTGGGACCCTCCTTACCGGGCCTATGGCGGCACCCATGGGTCCTTTCTTCCCAACCATGCACAGTGTGGCAGGCACCATGGGGTGCCCGCCACAGGGTGCAAGGTTTACCCCAACCACCCCTTTCTTCAATGGGAGCCTTTGTTCACCTTCAGAGCACAGGCTCCTATTGAAGCCAATGGGGGTCTGACCGAATCGTATCTGGATGTACTCGTTCGGTCATACTCTCCCGATCTGAATTGTAAGGAAAGCAGTCCAGGACCGAGTCATTCGGTATGCTTTCCGAACGAGGTCAGAATCAAGCCCTATGTCTTCCTGGGGTATTGGTTGCATGCGCAATGTGGGGATCGGCGTTACCTCTGACATTCCAGGTCAGTATCTTGTAATGTTGTAAAACAGGCGACATGTCAACAACCCATAGACACTCAAGACAGGGGGGTCCAAAACCCTATGTAGAAATCAGAACAATCGTGGTGGCAAAAAAGAAAACAATATTTCTCCCATACCAGGTCCAGCGACAAACGATCATTAGACCTAACTAAAGCAAACAGCATACCCATCATAACAAAATAGTACATTGTGCAATCGCTTTGGGGGTAGGCCAACAATAGCTTAAGTCGGGACAAGCACTTACTGGGCACTGTAAGCGCATATCCCCACACTGGTGCCATAAGAGAACCATTTAATAATAACTTTTGGGGAGGACAACAGTAATGCAACATGTGAGAAGCGTGTTTTGGGCACAACAGGTGCGGATATCCTGCACGGATGTTAACAAGAAGTCCAAGTGATTCACGAACCATATGTAAGACAACCAATTCACTGTGCAAGAGAATTGTTCATTGGATCTAGAGAGACGGGGGTAGACTTTGGCATGTTTTTTTCAGGACCAGTCGTTATTCATATTATTTCACAAATTACATTATCTGTGAATGCAGAAAAACGTTGTCTAAGGTTGGAAAAGGCAAGGTTAATGGGAACAGCCCTTTAAAACAAAAACATATATAGTAGACGCTCACACAGCTTAGATTCATGAAGCTAATTTGCGATCGCAATTGCTGCGAATTCGCAATTGCGATCGCAAATTGAGTAAAAGCTATTCATGAAATAGAAAATCGCAAAAGTGCGTAATCGCTAAATAAAAATAGCGAATTCGCAAATAAATTCGCAGAATCCTGAAACCTGCCAATTTGCGATTCGGAAATAGCGAGAAACCAAGGATTCTGCGAATTAATTTGCGAAGTCGCTAAATAATCGCTATTGCCATTCATGAAAAATCGCAGATTGCGAAAAACACGAAAATCGCTATTAGCGACGCGCAATTTAAGGAGAACTCAAACCAGGTGGTAACCAGCAAAAAAAATATATACATATATAAATAAATTGATAAAAGTTAACTGCATACACGTGCTGGCCTGACCAAACACACTAAAGGACATTCAGCTGGAGACTGAGGACTCTCACAATGCCAGGACTCTACATGGTGGTCAGGCGGCGTAGGCTGCAGCGAGCAGCACAGAACAGGCGTAGGATCCAGGAGCGGATATTCCGGCAACAGGTCACCCTTCTGGGCCAAACCAGGGAGCAAATCTATGCCAAGTACTGGCTAAGCGGCCCAATGATCATTAAGCTGGTCCCGGACCTAGACCACCTGCTGCAGCATCCAACAAGGAGAACCAATGCTGTCCCCACCCACGTACAGGTATTGTGCAGCCTGCACCTACTGGCTTCCGGGAGCTTCCAGGGGATAGTTGCTGTCGCTGGGGGCATATCCCAGCCCACCATGTCCCGCTGCCTCAGTAGTTTTCTGGATGCAATGCTGACCAGGCTACACCACTACATTTCATTCCCAACCACCCAACAGGACTTAAATGACACCAAGCTGAAATTCTACAACATTGCACATTTTCCGCATGTAATTGGATGCATTGACTGTACCCATATCCACATCTGCCCACCAGCACAAACGGAATACATGTACCGCAACCGCAAGTCCTACCAGTCCCTCAATATCCAAATGGTGTGCAACGCCAAGAATATCATCACGGACATAGTGGCACAATATCCGGGCAGCACACATGACTCCTTCATCTTCCGGCACAGCGGCATTCACACACGACTGGCAAAGGGAGACTTTGGCGAAGGACACCTACTGGGTAAGTACACATGTCCCCAAATACTACACTTTGATCATGTATCTGCGCAGAATAGGCACTCACCCTGTGCTCATTACCCGCAGGTGACAGCGCCTGCGGTCTATGTGAGTACCTCCTCACCCCATACCTCAACCCAGCCACACCGCAGCAACGGCGTTACAATGCTGCACACATACGGACAAGAAATTGCATAGAGAGGACATTTGGCCTATTGAAGAGCCGTTTCCGCATACTGCACAAGACTGGTGGGGCCATCAAATACACACCTGAGGTCTGCTGCCGCATCGTGGAGTGTGTGCAATACGCCACAACATTGCTACCAAGCGCAGGATACCAGTGGAGATATCTGGCAGTGAGTCTGAAGGTGACAACCGGCCACCTCCACATGTATGTCATGCACGCGGAGAAGATCCTGCTGAAGGACACAGGCGCCGCAACCACATCACTACAAACTGTTTCTAGTGCACACATTCTCCTATCACAACACTGCACCCATGCATGACGAATGTAATAATGACATGAGTGTGTATCAAGTTTGACCATTCATCTTTATTTTTAAATCACAATAAATTGGCCTTTAAGTATTAAATTGTCTGCTGGAGAGAGTATTGCTCCATACCTCCCCATGCTGGGGTAGGGGGTTTGCAGGGGTTGACTGCATGGCCTCCCTCTGAGTGTCAGAGTCCTCACGGACGTTGACGGCGAGACGTCCCAAGTCGTCTCTCCGCATCCTGAGGGATGGTCATGGCCCTATTTGCTGATGTTGGCCTGCTGCTGCGGCGACGTGCAGGCAACGGTGGCAAGGAGGAGCTGCTGTTGGTCGACGCAGCCTCACTTGCGTCGTCAGCCCCCTCTGCTTCTTCATGGGCAGTGACCTGTCTGCTGAGCACTGCTGCGGTGAGTAGGTTGAGTGACCTGGCCATATCCTGTCAACACTGCACCATCTGGGCCTGCATGGCGAGTGACCTTCGTGCCAGCTGAGATGTAGCATTACCAACTACATGATTTGACCTAGTGTAGGCCGATAGGCGGGCCGGTAGTTGGCGGTGGCGTCGACGGGTCATGTCCTGCTGGGATACAAGCAGCTGGTTGTTGTCTCGCACTGCAGCGGTCATCTGGGCTACGTGTTGGCCGTTTGCCTGCATCTGTGCCAGCATTGCTGCCATGTGGCGCGCCTGTGTGCGATGCACCGCCAGCATGCGGCGTTCGATGGCCAGGCCTGGATCGGGTGTTTCAAGTGCCCTGGCGGTGCCTGCTGGGCCCTGGCGCTGCTGGCGCCTCAGTGCGCTGGTCTGTGACCTGGCACGAGGTGTGCGCCTCGTCTGCCTCCGAGGCGCTGGTGGTGGAGCCTTTACCACTGCTGTGGCAGTTTGCTGGGGGGTTGGCTGCACGGCTGTGGCTGCAGGGGTGGCCCTGTCTGCACGGGGTGGTGGTGGTCTTGGTGGTGGTGGGTGCACTGCTAGTGGCTGTGATGGGCCGGGTCATTGGGAGGACTGACCCTCACCCTCAGTGTCCTCCTGGCTCTCAGCGATGTGCAGCGCCTCGCTGTCCGTGCTGGCTTGATCACCTGCACCTGTAATGTGAAAGGGTGCATGATTAAAGTTATGTATCTTGCGCAGGCAATGTTGATACATGCATGCAGCCTTGCTTTGCCTGACTGGCTTTTGGATTGATTTTGCATTGAGTGCTCTGGCAGTGTTGGGCTAACTGCGGGTACATGATTACACTACAACTTCCACAATGCAATGGGGCTTTTTTGGTGAGCATGGGCTGCTTTGTTGGGGATGTCATGTTGCTAGCTCAGGACTTAAGGGCATTGTTAGGGGACTGGTTCGCAGTCGCATGGCACTTACCTTCAGGTTGTTGGCTGGAATGAGATGAGTCCAGCTGAAGGACCCCCACGCAGGCTTCTGGCGCAATGGTGTCCTCAATCAGGTCCTCCAATGGGATGTTCGGTGTGGCTACAGGTTCCCCTCCACCGGTGGCCAGTCGCTCCCCAAGCCTTTCAGCAATCCGCTCCTTGGAACGTCCTCTCAGGTCGTACCAGCGCTTTTTTATGTCGTCAATGGAGCGCTGGGTCACACCAACAGAATTGACCTTTGCGCGGATGCGCTGCCAGATCCTGCGCTTCTTTGCCTCTGGCACCTTCCGGGAGTCTTTTCCTGGCATGGTCCTTGCAGACCCCCTCAATTAGGTGCTCCAATTCGGATTCAGAAAACTTTATTTTCCTCTTCCTCTCCTGCCCACTGCTCCCTGCAGCATCCTGGGACATCTTTGGATACTTTTTTCAGGCTGGTGTGCTGCAGAGTGTTGGTTTTGGTGCTCCTCAGTTTCCTGCTGCCACTCCCTGGCTCTGTGTTATGTTTTTGGGTGTGGTGAGCCTACTTCCTGGTTGTGATGTCATCAGTGGGCTCGAAATGCGACTTCCCATTTTTGCGATCTCGCAGTTAGCGAGATCGCAATTAGCGATATCGCTATTTGCAATATCGCAATTTCAGCTTAGGAAATAGCCGATTCTGCGATTATTTAGCGATTGCGGCAAGATCGCAATCGCCAATTGCGATCTATTGCGAATCGCTTTTTTTCCTCGCATTTGAACATGAATTCCATTATGCGATTCTCAAATTGCGATTCACACATTTTCTCAATTTTCTAATCGCAGAATGGTAGCTTCATGAATCTGGCTGATAGTCATTAAAATGGAACCAGTCAGGAAGGAGTGGTCTAACTGCTCATTTTAAGCACAAAGTGAGAGAACGAGAGCTATAAGCCAACGCACGTTCTCCCTAATTAACACATTTATCCACAACAAGTGCGTCATGCACTTTTGGATAAATGGTTTCGCTGTTCAACTATTGGGAGTCATTCACAGGAGAGGGCAGGTAAAGGTAGAGAGTAGGTGAGAACATTGCTTCACTTTTGCATAGAAACAGAGAATTGCAGTGCCTAAACCTTTTCACTTTTTAGCAAAATCTGTTCTGGATTGATCAGTGTCCAAGTAATCAGTTATCTACTAAGATTTCTAAATTTAGTAAGACTTCTGAATTTATATTGGCTATCAACAGTAACTATGCATGTCAAGAGAGAAACAATTCCATGAAGGTGATTCATCTGCATCTAAGATTTCAGAAGTTTGACTGGATGTTGTGCTATTAAGCAAGTGTTGCTTCATGTAGCAGACACGGGGACCAATTAGAAGGTCTGCATTTCCATGATGGAGGACACGTTTCAAGGTCTCAAACCCTCAGAATTTTATCTGTCGGTGGTGTCCAAAACCTCAGAAGAATTGATGGGGGATGCTCAAGGTAGAGCAAGGAGAAAACAACTCCAGTTTATAAGACTCCCTGTGGATGTAGAGGGTGCAGACCTCAAAACATTCCTGGAGACTGGGATGTACTCATGGCTGAAGACGGATAGACTCTCATCCTGTTTCATCCTAGAGAGAGCGCACTCAACTCTGGTGCCAGCGGTCGCTGCAGGGGCGCCTCTCATCACCCACTTACTCTGAGGGTCCTAAACTACAGAGAAAGGGACACGGTCCTCAGGGCAGCCAAGGCTATAGAAGAGTTAATATTAAAATACTCTTAGATTCTCATTTTTCTCGACTGTACATGTATGGGCCGAAAGCAGACAATTTGTTTGGTGCTGTGAAGCAAAAGACGTGGGCTTGACTCTTAAGTAGATGTTCATTTATCCAGCCTGGCTTAATTCCATCGTGCCTCGAATACTGCCTTCTCTGACTCTCGTGAAGCAGCATGGCACGGTTGGTGGAGAACGACCTAAAGGGACCACTCGAGCGATATGGAGATGCAGCCATTCAAATGGAGCAGTCATTTGGGCCGTCGAAAAAATGGTGCCTCACAGATAAAGTGAGGCGGTGCATTTGGGCACTAGGGGCTCCTCTGAGTCTCATAAGGACAACCTCAAGAAGGTGTTCACCCTTGCCACCTTTCTACAGCCTGAACCATATGAAAATGAGTCCTCAGACCCTGGGGGGACATGAACGCCATGCCTTCAACAGATCAACGGCTGTGCTGCGCTGGAGCCCTTTGGACAACTACAGAACTAATTATGTTTGTTAACAGCTGAGTAACACAAATCTTTTGGGATGGGCATCTTGATACAACCCCTGTGAACACACTTTGGATTAAATGATGTTTAATATGGGTGATGGATGCTTCAGGGGTGAAGGTATGGTTGGAGTAGTGGGGGGATGTTATGTGGGCTTGTAGAGTTGGCCTAATTGTTATACTTTCATAACTACTTCACTTTAATAAGTGGAGGGTGCAAAACTTCTTCTTGAGCACCTACTATGTGGTGATTGAAAAGATGTAATGGCCATTGCTAGAGTAATGACTTGGAATGTGGACTGTCACAATGACCGAAGTAAGTAAGGGCAGTCGTGAAATTTGCTAACAGTACGGTCTGCTGTGCTGCTTCTACAAGAAGCCCATCTAATTGGGACTAAATGTCTTTTTCTGGGGAAATTTGAATATGACAGGGTGCATGTTACTGGATACACAAGAGACTAATCACTATAATGATTCATAGGTCACCCCCTCTGACACTTTTGCAGGTATGAACTGCTATATCTCAGTGGGAGCAGAATAGATGGTCAGTCATATAACTTTTTTAGAGCCTGCGTTCCCCTCTGTTAACAAGGAAATCCTTCATGATGTGAAATTACTGATAGATGGCCTCCCACAAGGATTAACTGTTCTCAGCCGGGACTTTACCTCTGTTATGGACTACAACAGAGACATGCTGGGCTTGTGATTCAGTGGTCCACATAGGCACGTTGTGTTGGCAGGCTGGGCCTCCTCTGCTGCAATGTGTGATGTCTAGCAGCTGTGCAATCCCAACATTAAGGAATGTACCCATGTTTCTGCTGTACACAAATCCATGTACTGAATTGATTATTTCCTCTTGCCAGCTGTACATGCCTCGCGGACTACTGGGACTCCTATACTTCCGAGGCATATTTCAGATCATTTTCCGGAGATTGCTATCGGCTACCATAAGGTTGAGGAGTAGGCCCTGTGGTGAATCAATGCCTGGTGAGTCGCAGATATCAACTTCACTAATTTTATGAGAAGTCCGAATTTTATTGACCTTAAAGTTCCATGAACATTTGATGTCTTCATTGGGAACACTTTGGAACGTCTGGGAAGTTGTTTGTCTCACGATAGAGCAAAAGCACAACTCAAGGACAAAAAATATATGAAAGGACAAACAATTATAAATCTTGAGACCAGAGTTCTGAAATTGGAACACAAATGTCTCAATGTGAGTGTGGTGAACTGTAGTGTCAGCTTGATATTGACAGAGAATCCCTGCTGCAACAGCTATTTCATCTGCATTTGCTTTGAATAGTATACATTAAGGGGCCGATTATGATGTTGGTCGGACATCATTGCGGAATTGGGACCGACCGATCTCTGATCAGAGGTCCCGACCGCATAATTACGATGCAACCGCACATGGTGCAGCCACATATCCCATTTCCCTATGGGAGCCTGTGCTATGGCTTTAAACCGGCCATAGCACATGCTCCCATAGGTAAATGGGAGATTGTGTTCATCCCTGCAATGTGTGGCAGGCACCAGAGGGTGCCTGCCACAAGATGCAGGGATCAACAGGTGCAAAAGAAATAATTGATGGACGGTATGCTCGACAACGCAAACATTCACCCCCGTCACAAGGATCTGGGTTTAATCCATCCTTCTTTTGCTCACCACACCACTCCAGTTTGGACCTAGCTATATGCAAATCAGTCTTGACCCTGTTCCTTGTGGGAACAGTCCAGGCCGAACTGCCAAGCCAGGTCCTCCCTGGACTGGAATCAAGCATCCAGGGACCGGTTTCAGGGCATCACCCTTCATCAGCCAGGCTAGCTTTAATCCAGTGGTGCAGTGAGTAAGGGACCCATGTCTGGGCATACCCTTCCAACTTAGGGCAATAAATGCAAAAGAAACAATTGATGGACGGAATGCTCAACAATGCAAACATTCACCCCAGGCACAAGGATCTGTGTTAATCCATCATTCTTTTGCTCACCACACCACCCAAGTTTGGACCCAGCCATATGCATATCAGTCTTGACCCTGTTCCTTGTGGGAACAGTCCATCCCGAACTGCCACGCCAGTTCCTCCTTGGACCAGAATCAAGCATCCTGGGACCAGTTTCAGGGCATCACCCTTCATCAGCCAGGCTAGCTTTAATCCAGTGGTGTAGGGAGCACAGGACCCACGTCTGGGCATACCCTTCCAACTTAAGACGACAAATGGTAAGAAACAATTGCTGGACAGGGCACGACAGTGCAAACATTCAACCCCAATCACAAGGATCTGGGTTTAATCCATCATTCTTTTGATCAGCACACCACCCCAGTTTGGACCCAGCCATATGCAAATCAGTCCTGACCCTGTTCGTTGAGGGAACAGACCAGCCTGAACTGCCAAGCCAGGTCCTCCCTGGACCGGAATCAAGCATCCTGGCACCGGTTTCGGTCATCACCCTTCATCAGCCAGGCTAGCTTTAATCCAGTGGTGTAGTGAGCACGGGACCCACGTCTGGGCATACCTTCCCACTGTGGGCGACAAATGCAAAAGAAACATTTGATGGATGGAATGCTCGACAATGCAAACATTCAACAGGGGGTCACCTATGGTCCCCAAACGGAGCCGCAAAGAGAAGGGGGCCTTGCTAGGGGTCCCCAAACTCACTTTCCAATAGGATTTCCATGTCGGAAAGCACAACATGGAAAGCGTGTCGGAAACCGAGCATCGAAATCTCAATGGCGGAAACACCGTCCATTGGATTACAGGTTGGTCTCTGAATGGCCGACGTGCTCCTTGAGCCTGTCGAATCCAGCTGGAATAACTGGCCGCTTTCAATTCTGACTGCCTACATTCTTTCAGACCAAAATCAAAATAGGCCCCTTAGTAGTGAATATCAAAATGTACATTGGATGCCATTGTAATAGATGACCTCCCTCTACAATGCCTGAATGATATACAGGTAGGTCTACGAGCAGCTCATCACTGTGTAAGACATTTCAGTGGCTATTACCAATATGAACATGGGTAACTTTAGTGCTAGCTTTATCTCGACAGAAAATGCCTGATGCAATATTCCATAGATGAGGCAAGACACATTAAAATTTCCTCGGACAAGCGTGTCTATGAAATGGGACACAAGTCGGGGAAATTGATGAACTGGCTAGCATCCAGAGACACTATCTCTAGAGTCATTCCGCAGATACGGTTCACAGATGGGAGACTGATGGCTGCTGCAATAGATATTGTGTCTACATTCGCAACTTAGTATCAGATGCAATACATTAAGCAGTAAATATCAAAGTGTGAATTGGCTGCCATTCTAATAGATGACCTCCCTCTGCCATGCCTGAGTCTTGTAGACAGGGATGCCTTAGACCAACCCATCACGGTCTGGCCCGACAGGTTTCCTCTTTTGTTTTGTTTTCAATGCATATTTTATTGGCAGTTAATCATTATTATCACAGACGTTGCTTCAAGATTAATAAGTGCTTGACACAAATGGTAACTGGTCTGTTAACAGTTACAAATCCATACATTCACGCTTTTCAAACCTGGAACAGTTCCCGCTTCCCTCTTAGCCCCCTGGGTTGCTATGGAACAAATAACATATAGGGACAGCTTGTGAGTAGCTGCACGTAAATGTGAGGCTCACTGGTCGTGTATGGCGGTAGTCAGGATTGTGCGTGTTAAATTTGGTGCCCACCCAGGCCATTGCCTAGTGCCACGACACCTGCTCTCGGGGAGCCCACCTCTTCCGTATCTTCCCATCTAGAGACTATAGGTTCATCCAGTAAAGTCTTCCAGGCTTTGGCCCTGTCCATCTTGCCAACCCCCGACTGGCTTCCCTAAATAGTAGCCTGCTTTCTGCCCCCACCCATCTTTATAGTTCTCTTTTCCAGATGATGGTCTGCGGACCTCTGGGGGCCTTCTAGTTTCTGGCTATCTCCCTCTTGGCCAGGATGTAAGCAAGGTCCTTAAACTTCCCTGTCACCTTGTCCTTGGCCGTGTGTGGGAACCATCCCAAGAGGAAGTGCTCTGGTGTCTGTGGTGGCTCTTTATCAATCAAGTCACCTATTATCTGCCTTATGTCTCCCCAGACAGTCTGTAGTGAGGGGTAATTCCAAAACATGTGAAACATGTGTGCCTCCCTCTCCCCACATCTTGGGCAGGCCGCTGAGTCCGCACCAAAGTACCTCCTAATGCGGGCCGGCGTTAGGTATGCTCTATGTAAGACGTAGTAGTTAATTAATATACACATGCGTTCCTGGACGCCTTTGGTACACGCTCCAGAATTTGTTCCCAGTCCCTCACTGGTATTTGCTTACCAACGTCTTCTTACCATTGCAGTTTCAAGGTATCAAATGGCTGCTGTGCATCCGCCTGTATGGCTATATAAAGGCAGGACACCGTTTTAATTCTTCCCGCCGAGAGCGACACATATCTGTACCCCGGCAGTGCACGCAGATCCATGCCCCCACCCCTCCAATGTTCTGTAACCTTGCGAGTCAAGGCCCTATGCTTCAGGAAGTGACCCCTAGGGATGTCATATGTAGCCTGCAGGTCCTCGAAGGGTAAGAGTGCGGAGTCTCTGTATAAATCTCCCATGTCTCTCAGTCCCGCTTCTACCCAGTCCTCCAGTCCTGCCCAGTGCTCTCCTTGTGGAAGTCCTGCAACATTGTCAGTGGTATGTCAGGAGAATAGGGAGTCACAACGCTTACCTTCCGCAGGTATCTGGACCAACAGCATGTTATCACCTTGGTAGCATTTGCGTCCATTGGCACGGTGCGCCGGACTCGTAAAAGGATTCTTTCTAGGTTGGCAGTATCTGGTGCGTCCGGGCAGCGCTCCCTGTCAGGGTTGCAGTCTGCCGCTAGCCATTGGATCATCCAGTATAGCTGTGCAGTTAGATAGTAGCTCTCAAGATCAGGCACCACTAGCCCCCCTCTGCTGTAGGGCGTCGTAGTAATGCTAGTGCCACCCTCCTTCTGCTTGTGCCCCAAATATTAATGAAATGACCATTGAGTTCAGTTCCTTGAACATCACATGGGGGATCCACACTTGCAACATCCCGAAATAGTAGAGAAGGCGTGGTAACATTACCATTACCATTTTTAGGACCGCCACCCTTCCAGCGATGGAAAGCGGGAGTGTGCTCCACAAAGCCATTGCCGCATTCGCTGGCCTCATTGCCTTACCTACATTACCCTTCAAGAGGTCCGATGCTTCATGATAAACTTGTATACCCAGGTATTGTAGGCATCTAGGTTCCCACTGCAATCGCTCCAAAGTAAGCAGTGAAGGGGTGCCTAGGGTTAGCTGGAACAAACTGGATTTTTGCCAGTTAACCTGGAGTCCAGATACATTGTCAAATCGGACGAGCATAGTGCGTGCCTAATGGAGTTCACCCGCAGTATCGTTCAGGAAGATCAGAAGGTCATCTCCATACAATGCTATCATATGGCAGCCTGTTGACGTCTCTAGTCCCCTATTGTCCTGGCCACTTCTGGCTCTACACGCCAGCGGCTCCATGGTCAGAGCAAACAGGTGGCCGGAAACGGGACATCCCTGCCTCGTTCCTCTCTCCACCCTCTGTTGAGGAGAGATAACTCTCCCAGTGCGCACTCGGGCTTTAGGGGTTGTGTACAGGAGCTGCATCCATTTGAGGAATCCCTCCCCCAGGCCCATCCTGACCAGGACTACATACAAATATTGCCACTCCAGGCTGTCAAATGCCTTCTCTATGTCCTCTGCGAGCACTGCTGCTTCTTGTTTATCGTACCCGTCAGAGTCCATTACCGCTACAAGGCGTCTGATGTTCATGACAGTATTCCGCCCTTGGATGAATCCCGCCTGGTCAGGGTGAACAAGATGAGGCATATGGGGCAGTAAGCGGGTCGCGAGGATCTTACTCAAGATTTTATAGTCCATATTGAACATGGACAGCAGTCTGTAGGCCGTGTAATCATGGCGTTCTTTCCCCGGTTTAGGTATGGGAATAATAAGGGCCTCCCTGGTGCTAACGGGTAACCGCCCCTGTTCGAGGGCCTTTTGATACTTTGCGGCCAGGTGAGGGGTCAACTCCTCTACATACATCATGAAAAATGTGCCCGGCGTTTTATTAAACGCCATTCCCTTAATGGCCACCCGAATCTCTTGCTGCGTGATATCCGCCCCTAGTAGCTCCCCAATTTCAGGGGTCAGGCGTGTCAACGGTAAATCAGCCATGTAATCCCTCATGTCTGCCAACTCACACGTATACATCTTGGCATAGAGTGAGGCATAGTAACATGCAAAAACCTCGTTGATCTTACTGTGAGCAAAGTGTCTGATCCCCCATTCATCCTCTATTTCCACCAGGGGAGAGCCCCGGCTCACCAAGTTTGTCAGCCATGTCAGGAGCGAAACAGACATATCCCTTTCAGCATGGGTGCGCTCCAGATACTTTTTGTAGTCAAAGCTTCGGAGCCTCTCCGTTTGTCTCGCTTCCTCCTCTATGGCATCCAGGAGTGCCCTATGGAGCTCCGGATGTCCCGGCATCCTGCGTTCCACCTCCCAGAGAGCCGACTCTGCCTCCTCCACTTCCCTCATAATGACCTTCCTGTCTCCGTGACACGAGTAATGCACTGGCCCCTCAAGACCACCTTAAAAACGTCCCATTCCGTGGTTAGGGATGCCGTTGTCCCGGTGTTGTGTTGAAAATAATACACTATCTCACCCCTGATCTCCCTGAAGACCTGATCCTCCAGTGTGTCTGGTCGAAGTCGGCACGTGGGGATTATCGCTGGCGGGTGTGCCCAGTTCAGGGACAGAATCAACAGATTATGGTCCGAGATGATGCGGGCCAAATATTCTGCTGATGTGACCTGTTGTTGCGCATCCACTGAGCGCAATAAGGCATCTAGTCGCGCGTGTACCTCATGAACTGCCAAAAAATAGGAGTAGTCTTTGTTTGGTTTGCGGATTCAGGGTTCGCCATGCGTCCAACAGTCCCCATCTCTATCTCCAATTGTGGAACGCATGGGAAGCATGTGCTGCTTGGGAGGTTGGCAACGGAGGATGGGACCGGTCCAGAAGTATGTCATCTACACTATTGAAGTCGCCCCCCACTATCACAGTACCTGTAAAATATTGTGCTAATTTGTGGCTTAGTGTCCCAAAGAATGCAGGCTGATCTACCTTAGGAGTGTACACACTAATCATGGTAATGTCTTGGCCCTCCAGCCATCACTTGATGGCCACATAACGGCTAGGGGTGGTCCACACTTTCCGCATAGTTCCGTTATGCGTCGCCCGCCCGCCTCTCGCCCACAGTATTAAATAACATTAAAAAGCATTACATTACATTTAAAATAAACTTACCTTATCGTATGCGCCGCCGATAAGGTAAGTTTATTTTACATTACAAGTTTACATTAGGCGCTGAAATTGTGTTGTTAAGACCTGTGTACAATGGATTAAATATGTTTTTTTTAAGTCGTTGAACCTGAAGAAATAATGTTCTACGTGGTTCTGCAAGCCACACGTCATCATCTTTTCAGCAAAGACTCTCCTTACACATCCTCACTGGAGCACATCTCACCTTCTAGATCCCATCCAATCCATTATAGGTAAAATTGTCTTTATTATTGTTCTTGTCAACCAGGGCCTTCTAGCTGTAGATGAAGAAACTAGTCTAATCTAATAATAAATAAGTGTGACAAAAGTACGGACCAAATGAACTCGGCCACTGATTTATCATACCTGTTCAAAGGAATTGAAGAAGCAAATATAATACAGTTAGCCCTAATTTGAACCTGTTTGTTCCAGGAGAGTACAATGGTGTGATTCATAAAGGTTCCCCGAACGGGTTAATGTAGAAAACAGCCCGTGCCAGATAAAACTCAATTAGTTATTAATGCAGGCAACTCACGAAAGCACTTTAATTGGTATTAGCCAGAGAAGAACTTTGCAGGAGACCAATTTATCAAATCCTTTCTGAAGTCCACTGACCTCAGGATAGAATTACAGGTTTATAATTTACTCAACACTTGCATGACCCGGAGAACAAAGTACTGCCAGCTCAGTCAAAACGTAATTACTCTTGACCTTAAAATATGTGTTTTCGTGTGGTAAATTGGCGCAGAAATTATTTTAGAGCAAACACAGGCTGTTTTTTTCACTGTTCTTTATTTTAGTCTCTTGCCTGAGTGGATGTTTGTTTAGTGAATGAATATGGGAAAGTAGCAGACATTGTGGAGCAGGAGTTGTGCAAGTCATTCTGCTTTTTAGGTGGAGACTACAAGACAGCGCATCTGGCTGGTTGCAAAACACATAATGTGGGCTTACCTAGACCATACAGGGGATTGAAGCCCGCCCATTGCTTACCATTGGTTGGCTTTTCTGACACTCTCATTTGGGTTCTTCTTATTTGACGAGTCTTTTGTTTGTCCCTGTTAAGGGGCATTGTCTTTTTACTGAACTCTATGATTGGCTGGTGTCTGTGCTTCCACTGCTCGCTTTTACGGACTTATGTTTTTTGTTTTGCTTAAGCACTCAATGGCAGTGCATGTATTTTCCAGCAGGCACAGTCATATAATTTTCTCAACAGTGCTGTGCTATCTGTGTTGTTTGTGCATGTGTGTTTTTATTCCTGATCCCTGCGCTCCGTTTGCTCGCTCTCGCTTGTTATTTACACCCACTCCTCTGTTTCCCCCACTCTGCAGTTCTATTTTTAATTACATTTTTGTTATACTTAAAGGGTTCCATGGTACTTCTTTTTTTATTTGATTTGTTTACACTGTGGCTCCGTCCACGGAACCGCAGACCACTGCGGAAAAATGAATCCCGTGGGTGGGCAACGCTACAGAGCATTGCTGGATTGGGACTTATGCATCCCAGCATGCAACCAAGGCCCCATGGGAAACCATCTGTCGTGTGACGAGAAGGGGCACTATGTCCAAAGACAACCTAAATCGTGCAGAAATGAGACTTTTCTGTGTTGAAATCATTTCCCTGTTGGCATCACTCGCGAAATCAATGCAGCGGCGGTACGCGTTGGAACAAGCAGTCACCCTAGTTTTCATGGAAGATAGATAGATTTACAAAGAAACCTATGAGTCCCCGCATGTTCCTTAGTCCTCTTTACAGCATTTTTTTATGCATTTCATTCTCGGAAGAGAAGTTCTTCCACTTATGCAAATTAGTGTAAATTCCCAGAAAAACACACCACAACTGTCAGCACCCGGCGTATTACAATCTACGAAACACTAAAAAGACACCAGAGGGAATTGAAAACATGGACACAGAAATGGGTCTATGATGACAAAACAAGTTGTTTTTATTGGATGTGAGATGCTAAATAAACAACAATGGTGCCGTTTTTAAAATGCAAGGTAACAACAATCTAACTTCAAATAAAAACAAATGGAAACGTATTCCCAGCTGTAATCTTTCTCTTTACAATTGCAATAAGGGTGCAGTACCTTATGTGGCTAAAGGAGGTCCCTTTACAACTCCACAGGGACACTTAGTAACAGCCTGTGATACCGCACCCTTTCCTTGCTCACTGGATTTTCTTTTCTTGCTTATGATACTGGGATATTTTGGGACAAGAAAAGAAAACTGAAAAACATTATTATTACACTAATAGCTCCAACTTTTACTAATGCAAGACCTGTTGCATTTAAAATGTTTGTTTATATGGCATACACAATACCTTAAATATATGGTTCCCTTGCAGTCAGGGGTTTCAGGATCCAGACTGTGGTAATCATAACATGTTACCACAGGTATCCTGGTGCTAAATCTTAATGTTAAGTCAGAAACAGAGCACCAAGAAATGTTGCAGAAACAACCAAACATACTAGATAGTACTAATACAGTTCTGTAACTACTGGGAATGCAGCATATCCTTAAACGTTGTGAGCAGAGGCAGTGTGAGCACCAGTTGTGGAGTCTGTAGTGGAGTCTCAACACGTGTGGTTCGATGGATCATGAGGATTAGGTTCTTCCTCATGCACAAACACAATACTCACCACCAACAATAAAGTAGTTGCCTTGTATTTTGGGAATGGGACTAGCTAGAAAAATACGTATACAACTGTGTTTATAGTTATTAAAACTTCAATTTAATTTGAAGTTGAATGTTTAATACATTATAACATTTAGAAAGTTACCATTTCCAACCCTGAAGTTCCTGTTAAGTCTAATTTCCATTTGCTGTTCAACTTCTCCCAGCCAGTGATTACCTTGTGAATAGGTGTGAAAAAGGTGGCAAATGACTCAGAGAATCAAGCAGTAGGCTGACCTGAATGGGCAGGGATAACTCCTCAGAAGCTCACAGAATATGCAGGCTGGGGGCATCCTCTTTGACACTAAAGTGTAAAATCCGGCTTGAGTGTCAAATCCTGCTTAACAGGGCTCCTGGTTGTATTTATAACATTGGTAATGAACTTTAAAGGAAGTTAGAAAACAGAATGCCAAGACAAGTCTTGTGTATCTGTTGTCTGTTTGATGTAAAATGCTGCTTAGATCCAACCAAATATCTGTCTCCATGTTTTCCATATATCACTTGGGTGCATTTGAAAGAAAGAAAACAGGATGCCAATACAATCTCTGTGTATCCACTGTCTGGTAGATGGAAAACTCTGCTTTTGTCCTATCACCCATCTGTCTTTAGTTTATTTGGGGTACAGTGGCTGCTTCAAACTAGAATTTAGTGTTGGATTTTGGAGGATACTTGGATTACCTTAGTAGACTCCACACACACCCCTCAGGGTTCATAGCAATCTTTTAGTGTGACTGTATATTTTTGCCAGCTTGAGAATGTCCAAAGTGGGTTGGGTTGCCCTGCAGATTTCTACTCCATTGGCTATGCCACGTCCTGCAGTCATTCCTACCCACTAGCTTGTGCCAGGCATAAATGCGGTATGTCTAGGCACCCATCTCAGAACAGTATTGGATCTGAGGAGGAACAGAAGAGGAATGGACCTGCTGTCTGTGTCCTAATCAGAGCTCTGAAGGATAGGACTTGCTCCCTCTTGTACCCAAGACAAGAAAGGGTCCTCCAAGGGTCATAAGGCTGACCTCTTGTTATAGCTATAGGGATACAACAAGCTACAAGAGGCCCCTCTTGCAACTGCCCAGCTGACCAGTGGCAACTGGATCTTGACTGGATCCCAATGTTGGCCTCCGACTGATACCCTGTGAGTCTCAAACTGTATCCCCCAGTGCCCCTGGAGAGCTTCATAAGTGTACTCATGTTGTGGATTGGAGCTCAAAGAACTACGACAGAAGGTAAAATCTTTGACCAGGATGAACCTTGTTTGTTTATCGTACCCACATTCCATCGCGGTCAGCCTCAAGCTGCACCTAGGTCTGGATTTTGTCGTTTTGGTATCATTTTCTTTATTACATTTTCTTGTATTTTTCTAATTTGGTTTGGGATTTCTATTGTTATGCGCGGTGCCTTTATTACTGTTTTAGTACAACCTAAATCCTTTAAACATTGCCCTAAAATAAGCCTGTGTGCTCTGTTATAGCTTCCAGGGTGTTGAGCTCAGGTTAATTTATGATGTTGAGGGTTCATTCTGACAAGGGGTGTGATTGCTCTTTGAAATAAAATATAATCTAATTTCTTATTGTGCAGGTTAGTTTCCCTTGACTGAAGAGGCTGGCATGGCAGTCCTACTGTTTTGGCAGCTCTCCCAATTCCTGGAGAAAGTATGATAGGATGGATTGGATCATGTCTATTTGGCCATAAAAATAAGGACTTTAATTCACACAATGAAGGTGGCAGAGAAACAACTTATGCGCTGGCTGATTTTAAATCTTTCTTGGTAAGCATTACATTCTGAGTACACATAATCGGACAGTGGATCAACTCCTCACAAGGCACCCAAACGCAGATTGTTATTTTACCGGACGTGAGGGCACTGGATATCAGGGCACGAATGTTCACCCCAGATGGAGTCACTTTCACGGTTGCTAGGAGGACCAAGACCAATATCAGGTCGGTATCATACCCTACGTTTCCAGACCAACCCAAGCTGTGTGTGGTGCGATGCCTCAAGGCGTATGAGGATATGACAGCGGAATATCGCCCCCCTGGAGAGCGTCAGCTCCTTATTGCTCTGCAGAAACCTTTTAAGGCCGTCTCAGCTCCATCCATCGCCCGGTGGGTCCGTTGGATCATGACGGAGGCAGGGTGGATGTCACCAGGTTTGGAGCTCACTCCTCAAGAGGAGCAATGTGGCTCACTGGTTAGAGCAGGCAGACCCTGAAGCAGAGGTCAGACCCGGGACCAGGGTTCAATTCCCGACGCGGCAGGGTCTTGAGCTCAAATGTCCACGGACTCGATAATTCTCGCTTTGGTGCCTGACCTAATCATGGGTTCACACTCTGCAACTCTGGGCATTAAGCTTGCTTAATCTCCACAACGGGCCCCCCACGGCGGGATGCCTGGCTTTCACCTTGGGGATGCCCTGTAGGGGCTATCTCACAGGGAAAAAGCCAGGACGGGTTCCCAAGGCAAGCGCGGAGATACCCCTTCGGGGGTTGATTCTGGCGCTATATAAGAAATGCAATAATAATAATAATAATGCAGGTGGGCGGTCGACTGGAGGATATTATGGCTGCGGCAGATTGGTCCTCCGAGTCCACGTTCAAGAAGTTTTACTTCAAGGCCCATCTATGGCGCTGCAGAGCTGGTGGTGGATAGGCTTTAAACCTGCATAATCCTCGCCTCCGTCCTGACATAGAATGAAAATTTTCCTAGCTAACATTACGGAAAGTTTCAATTCTATTAAGGACTAGGAGGCGAGGATTATCCTTCCCGAGACTTGCTGGTCTCGTATTTTGGTTAATAGTGACTAACTGTTTATTTTCGATGTGTTATGATGCTGTCTGGCCTACGATGGAATACAGTTATATTTTATATTCAAATGTGTTGTGTTCTCCTTGACATGGTTTCAATGGTGTGTGGCCTCATGGAAGTGCGGTAGACTGCCTTTATATGCTTTCTTCCATGGAAGAAGAGCAAGATAACGGTTTGTCTTGTGTTGCTTTAGGACAAGACCAGAAGGATTGATGAACGTTCCCGGGAGTTTTCCTCACAGAGAAGAAAGAGGTACCGGAAGGGACGCTACCGCCAGTTATACTACCGACACCATCATCATTGGCTGGCGGTTACTATGGACACTGTGCCCCATGTGCTCATGGGAGCTGTAGTTCCAGAAAGTTTTGTGTTTGTTTTCATTGAATCTGCCATTATAATAAAGAGAAGAAAGGACTGCATAATCCTCGCCTCCGTCCTGACATAGAATTGTCCGTCCCACCAGCCCCGTATCTTATTTAGGTCCAGCCTACCAGATAGCAAAGCAGAGTGGTTCTGGAAGACATATTGTGGGTTTACCAAGATCATTCAGGGGTTTGGAGCCCTCAAATGGCTTCCATGTCACATGTATTTGCCTTCTTCTAATTCATGTCATAGCTTGTCAGTCAGTGCTGGAATTTGAAAAATGTACTCTGAGGACCCATAAATTTGGTGTCAAGGTGTGGCAGAGAAGAGGAGATGAACCATCAAGGTCCGGAGCTTGAAAAGCAAAGTCTCTCAAAGTAGACCTTTTTTTTAATCTGCAACAAAGAAATTGACAACAGGGACATCTGAGACAGTAAATCTGTACTAGTTTTCTTAATTGGCCACAAAGAGACTGCATTTTAAGACACATGCTGCAGAGATCTTTGTGTGCTTTACAATTTGTAGAGGATTATAATAGTGGTAAGAGAGCTCTAGTGGTTAACACAGTACTTGGAGAGTGAAGTATTTTGTTCAGTCACAGTTTTGACTCTAAAAGTAGCATAGAGGGTTAATGTGCCTGCTGCAGAGCACATTGTGAACATGCAGATCACATATTTGTATTTTATGTAGATAGGTAAGTTGGCTCCTGCTTTTGACATGCTGTGATCATTGCTTCTTCCAGTTCATAAGTTGCAATACTTCTAATATAGCACAGTGATCTATTTACCAACATCAAGGAGCTGCATGCAAACCTTACATCATGGGTTTAGCTCTTCATTGTTTTCTTTCTCAATCTGTTGTTATTCTAAGATTACAAACAAGGGTTCGTTTTGAAAGGTATACGATCGTTTTAGTACCAACAACCACAATCACTGTGTTATGTTTTATACCCTGACTTTGTGTTTCTCCCCACCATTCACTCTTAACATATAATGTCTACTAGAATGGATGATATGTGATTCCTTCACCTTATAACCCTTATTGTCTTAAATTACATTTCCTGGACATTCATTTACACACTTGTATATTTTTTTGTGCCTCTGTGTGTAATTTAAAGTGCTCTGACACCCTACACTGGAATATGTAGCGCTCTAAAAGAATTAAATAAAAAAATGTAGGTGCCTTTTAAATCACTATTTGTGTAATTACTCATACACACAGATAAATCTTGCATTCTTACAGTGTATGCACAACTCTTAAATAGGGGCTTGAAGAAAGACAAGAACCTGTGTCCACGTCATAGTTACTTTACAGCACTTGTGAAAGGATAAGATGTTGTGCCTTTGTTTCCTTGGCATCGGGCATCGAGGTGTTAGGCTCCAGAGGGCTCCCAGCCAAGATGATAGGTGAACAAAAGAAGGGCTGATGACACTTTAAATCAGGCCTTTGGTTTAGGCTAGGTAGGGAGTAAAAATAAGAAAGCCTCCTCATCTTTGCCTGCAGGTTGCTGGTCTGTACGAAATGCAGGCAACATGAGGTTACTGCTGAATTATGTCCCCGTGTCTGAATATGAAATCAGGACAAATTCAGCATGTTTCCCATCTATCTCTCTCGAGTATTTCTCTCTCTCTCTGCACTCTGTGTTGTTCCCTGTTGCCCATGTGCTTCTTCCCTCCATGTTGCGCCCGCTCTCATCTACTTCCTCCCTTGCTTTCTCAGCAGTGTGCTTCTCCCCGCCTGCTTCATGTTGCTATTGCAACCATTGCTTCTCTTCTCCACCCCCACCCTCTGTATTGCTACCGTCCCCCCATTCTTCTTCTTGTTTCTCCTTACCCACACCTTCCCTCTCTATCACCCAATACTACTTCCCTCATCTGGGCCCCCTTATTTGCAAATCCAACTTGCATCAACGATTTAAAAAAAGCTAATAGGTCTCAGAGTCGAGAAAGATTGGCTTTGCCAATGCGCTGGTTTAGGTGAATTAGCAACCTTAGCATTCTGCTTACTTAAGATGTTGGCTGCTGAAGAAGCCGTATCAAGCAATAAATCTCGAATAAGTCTTCCTTTCTGAGGCAAGTTATGGCAGCAGGCATGTCCAGAACACATTAATTGGCTGTTTATATAATCTGCTGCCCTCTTGCAAATGGTCATCCAATCAAAAGACAACTAGGCTGTCAAGCGGGAGGGATATCAACATGGCTGCCCTAACTGAGGTCGGGCCAAAAAGTGCAAACTGGAATGCAGAGAAAAACTAAAAACAGTAACACAGATAAATCATATTTCACCTCCAGCTAATCACAACAAACCCGCAGTAATAGTAACTACTCCTCTGAAAAAGTAGCAGTGACATCAGCAGCTAAAAGTATATCAATACCTGACTCAGGTGGTTCTCCTGAAGTCACTAAAGTTCATTTTATTTAGCATGGATAAAGAAGTGGGTGGTCTATATAATCTGACATTTCACGTTCTAAAATGCTGGAAGGCTGTGCTTAATTTGAGCCCGTGGTTTCTGGTGCTCAGCACCGGCACTTAATAATCAACACCGGCACTTTTTATGAGCACTAGTTAAGGACACGTTAATTTACAGGGAGATTACATATTTTGCCCAGAATCACCGGTTGTCGAGCCGATGCCAAGACTTGAACCTGGTTCCACAGCTTCAAAGTCGGCAGCTCTGGCCATTAAGCCCACTTTCATGGTTAGCAGTTTTGTTCTGTTTTAGGCGGTGCTAACAGGAGAAATGGACTGGTGCAAGCTGCCTCCTGACGAGCACTTTTTTTTTTTTTTTTACAAATTAACCGCTGCTAGAAGGCAACAATCTGACAAAATACCAGAAACCCAAATAGTCACTGTTGGTGCAGGATGATGGGGAGAGGGCACTTGGGGCCCGATGTAGGTGGCCATTTACCGGCCGGTAACGGACGAATTCGGCCGTTACCGACCGGTAAATGGACATTCCTGATGTAGGTGAGCCATTTTACCGATTCGGTAAATTTACCGAATCTGTAAATTTACCGAATCTGTAAATTTACCGAATCGGTATTTTTACCGATTCGGTAATTTCCTAATGTAGGTGGGACTCTTCTGAGTCCCACAGGCCAGTCAGATTCGGTATTTTACCATCCAATCCTATTGGATGGTAAAATACCGAAAACAGGTGTGCATGCACATGTGTGCATGCACACCAGTGCCATGTGACACACAGACATGCCCTTAGGGCATGTCTGTGTGCCACATGGCACACGTGCCTGAATTCAGGGTGCTAGAGGGTGTCAAAGTGACACCCCCTGCACCCTTGCAAAATTCGGTATTTACCGATTTGGTAAATACCGAATCGGTAATGCCCATTGATTCCTATGGACTTCAATGCCCATAGGAATCAATGGGCATTACCGATTCGGTATTTACCGAATCGGTAAATACCGATTCCTTCCGATTCGGTAATTTTTAAAATGAAATTACCTACATCTGCCCTTCTCTTTTTTACCACTTCTTAAATACCGATTCGGTATGAATCGGTATTTTTGAAGTGGTAAAAAAGATTTACCTACATCGGGCCCTTGATTTCCTAGATTTTTAAGGAGCACGAGTTGGGAAATTAATTGCTTCACAAAAACGCATTGCATTCCATTAAGAAATGAAAAGACCTTATCACTAGAAACATGTGGTCCCATAGTGGGATGACTGCCTTGTCTCATTTCTCAGAGGGCCTTGTTTTGCCATTTTTCTTCCTCCATGTAATAACCACCCTGCCTGCTAATTAATAAAACATTGCTCTGCAAGAGATTGGGATCTGCAGCAGTGGCCTGGTGGCGTGCAACTTTGCTGAACTGCTCACCCTGGGCACTCCCTGATGCTGCTGTTAGATGGGAGGCGAGGCTGCACATTGCTGCATTGAGAAGTTATTTCCCTGCATTGTAGGGAAATGTTCTTTAGATTCTCAAAGCACTAAAAATAATACACTTAATACATAAAAAATATGGGGCACAAATTAGCATGGAAGCTGTAGAGCATAAGTAGGAGAGAATAAATAGACTGCATTTTAACATGAATAACCTGACCCAAATGTGGTGTGGGTAATTAATATTTATAAGAGAGGCCCTATAGTTAGCCTTCATTCTAATTCTAATATATGTAAACATTTCCCTGATATATACTTATTTTGTTGTAATGGCATGCGCGGTACAAGCATATGCATGGTAAAGTCCTTGCGTGGTAAAGGATGCACGGTAAATGCCGCATTGTAAAGACTGCTTTCCATTAAATAGTCTCTAATGGATTTCTCTGAGATATTTTGAATAGAAGAATTTAAAAGACAGGATCTGATTCTCATAAAGTTGTATATGTCCACCTATAGAGGTATTCTTACTCAAAGGCGTGAAGACATGACTTTTGGCATATCAGAAATATTCACAGTAGAATATCTGGAAAGCTGCACTAGTCGCCGCTTTCCAGGCACACTATTCGAAATGTCACATGACATCTGCTGCTTTGTCACATCAGAGTTATACACAAGGTACAGTTCTACATTGGAAAAAGCAGTCCTCAGATATTTTTGTTTTTTTTCCCCTTTGCGTCGAAAATATTTTTCCATGGCGTGAAACAGAGAAACAAACCCCTTCTCCTATACTACACAATGTTACTGGGTTTTTCGTTTCTCTATGTTTCACTTATTCCAGCGCTTTGCTGGACTTGGTCTGAGAAGAGGTTGTGAATCAGTTGCGGCCTTTGCAGATAACAGGGTGGGTTGGTGGGGCCGGGTGGTGGGGGTTTCGATGGATGATGATGAGGGAAAATTAATTATTATTTATTTATTTTTCCCTCGTCATTGTCTGTGGAAATAACCCCCACTTCGCCCACCGCTTTTACCTGCATGGGCCACGGCTGTTATCGCCCGAAGCCCACCCCCTGACCCCACCAACTCCGACACCACCGCCCGCAACCTCAGGCGATGGATCGATGACTGCACCAATACTCTCGCCCCGATCAAGAAACCGTCCAACAGACACACTAACAAGAAAGCCAGCTGGTTCACCGCAAACCTCCAGACCTCCAAGTAGACCTGTCGAAATCTAGAGAAGAAATGGCACCGCAAACAGACACCGGACAGCTACGTAGCCAACAAGACCTCCATCCGCAGACACCATCACCTCATCAGATCCACAAAAAGGGCCTCCTTCAAGGACTGCCTCGACAACAACGCGCACAACAGCAGAGAGCTCTTCAACATTGTGAAGGAACTCTCCAACCCCAGCTCCAACACCAATCACATCCCTCCATATAAGACCTGATCGATTCCCTTGCCACCTTCTTCCATCGCAAGATCGCAGACATACAGCTTCAACAACCGGGAGGCCCCGACAGCCACCGACACCTCAGACCCCATGGCCACCACCGATCCCCTGCTCACCTGGTCCAACATAAACGACAACGACTCCATCAAAATCATGAACACCATCCACTCCGGCTCTCCATCAGACCCATGCCCACACCACATCTTCAACAAAGCTAGCGCCACAATCGCACCCCATCTCCGCAAGGCCATCAACAGCTCCTTTGAGACCGCAACCTTCCCGGAGAGCTGGAAGCACGCCAAGATCAACATCTTACTCAAGAAAGCCAAGGCGGAACCGAAGGACCTCAAGAACTTCCGGCCCTTCTCCCTGCTCCCGTTCCCAGCAAAGGTCATCGAGAAGACCGTCAACAGACAACAGACCGGCTACCTTGAGGCGAACAACATTCTGGACCCGTCCCAGTCCGGGTTCTGCAGCAACCTCAGTACCGAAACTGCCCTCACTGCCGCCACCAATGACATCAGGGCCCTTCTGGACAATGGTGAAACCGCAGCTCACATCCTCCTGGACCTATCAGCCACCTTCAACACTGTCTGTCACTGCACCCTACGCACATGCCTCCATAACGCAGGGATCCGAGAGAAGGCCCTGGAATGGACCGCCTCCTTCCTCTCCGGCAGAACCCAGAGCGCCCGCCTCCCCCTTTCCGGTCCATAGCCTCCGAGATCATCTGCGGCGTACCCCACGATCATCCCTCAGCCCAACATTGTTCAACGTCTACATGGCACCACTCGTCCAAGTCGCCCAACTGCACGATCTCAACATAATCTCTTACGCCAACGGCACCCAGCTGATCCTCTCTCTCACCAAGGAACCCCTCACCTCCAAAACCAACCTCCACGAAGGAATGAAGGCTGTCGCCGAGTGGGTGATGAACAGCCATCTGAAGCTGAACTCGGACAATACGGCGGTACTCAGCCTCGTCTCCACCCCCTCAGCCTGGGACGACTCCTGGTGGCCGACCGCACTGGGAGCAGCACCAACACCCACCGACCACGCACGCAACCTGGGGTTCATCCTCGACTAAACACTCTCCATAACCAAGCAGGTCAACCCCGTCTCATCCTCCTGCTTCAACACCCTCAGCATGCTCTGCAAGATCTACCGGTAGATTGCTACCGGAACAAGAAGAACGTTCACCCAGGCCCTTGTCAGCAGCAGGCTGGACTCCGGAAATGCCCTCTATGCAGGAGCCTCGTCCAAACTCCTGAAACGACTTCAACGCATATAGAATGCCTCTGCATACCTGATCCTCGTCATCCCTCACCACAATCCCATCACACCCCACCTGAGAGACCTGCACTGGCTTCCCGTACACAAGAGAATCACCTTCAAGCTCCTCACCCACGCTCAGAGGACACTCCACAACACCGGACCGGCATACCTCAACAGACGACTCACCTTCTACATCCCGAACTGCCAGCTCCGCTCTGCTGACCTCGCTCTAGCCCCCGCATCTGAAGAGCGACCACCGGCAGCAGATTGTTCTCCCACCTCTCCGCCATGACCTGGAACGCCCTCCCCATACTCCTACGGCAGACCCAGGACCTACTAACCTTCAGGAGGCTACTCAAGACCTGGCTATTCGAGGAGCAATAGCAATCCCCCCCGCCCAGCTCCTTGAGACCCTCAAGGGTGAGTAGTGCGCTTTACAAATGTTATGATTGATTGATTGAATGCTCACAATATCATGGTTTTTGTGGAAGTTCACAAACTCTCGAAGCCAACCATGATTTGATCTGTCTATTTCTCACATCTTGCATAGGGTTTACTACTGCCTAATTGTCAGTGACAAAATCTGAAAGCCCTGGTACTTACAGGGTCTTCCACTGTCTGTTAAATTTCAACATGTCACACTTGCTGGAATTTAATTGAGGTTTGTTTGCGCAGGAGTCGCAATGTTATGCACCGGTAGTAATTGGGGCCTACATCTTCCATAGGGTCTAGATTTGGTTCACTGAATATTTGAGTGCCTCCTGAGTTTATGAACATTTTGCAGAGGCATAAAATCTCACTATCTTGAAGTGGAGATGCTAGTAAAAGTGCCTGCTGGCTGTAAAACAGTAGAACCTCTTCATTAAAAAAAGCACCAAAAAAATGTGCCAGAGGCAGTTAAATGAATATATTATTAGAATACTGAATTGTATGGAATAATTTACCTTGTGACAAACGAATGAAAATAGGCAAAGGTGGTGCTTTCTTTTCTGGGTAAAATCAGAATAAAAAAATAAAAACATTAAAAAAACACGAGGTGTTCACTATGGTGTAGTTAGTAACTCAGGAGAAAAAAAACCACATCTATTGGAAAGTCCACTGGGACCTAGGTGAGAGGCTCTTGATCTTGGCATGTTGAAAGGTGGTGTTGGACCCTATGCCGTTGGGACTTTCAGCAGCCTTCAATATTTTTAAGTGTTCCATTCTTTTGCCATTGGATACCAAGCATTGATAGAAGGCTTGTGGTTCAACTGGTCCAGTGGAAGCTGCACCTTCTGTTCTGGGAGTGAAGGAGGAGCCAAAGAGTGAGTGAGTGCCAGGATTTTACTGGAGTATTCTCAGTCTGGGTGTGGCGAAAGTCGATAACTGCTGCCACTCTGCCAGAGGAACCAAGGCAAATGAGTGTAGCATGGGCCAGCCTCCTGGGGAGAGGATGCCACTTTTGGAACACCCCTTACTCTATAAAACTGAGGTTGATAGCAACACGCTTGTAACAGAATTTGTGAACATTACAATCTTGAGGCTACCAGTGGAGTTCAACTGATAGAAAGGGAAACAAAAATACAGAGGAACAAGGCTGAACAGGAGTGAGCGATGTCAGACGGAAGACACTGGAATTATGTGACAGCAAATCAAGGGACTCTAGTGGGCTTCTCTCATCTACCAGGATTGTCCTGCAAGCATCAAGCAGAGACCACTCAACAGACTCTGATGGCTATAGATGAAGGGGCTTCATCCATAGCGATTTTGGGAGAGTTTCCACTCATGCGGGTGAAACAGGAGAGCAAAATCTGATAGTAACAGATGGGGGATTGGTGGTTCTCACCCAAACCACTGGATGAACTGGTGGAACATATAAAGGTGAAAAAAACATATTTGACGACAGGTGGACCGGCAGTTGAGAAGACCCTCAGAGGCCCTTGAATTGCCAGCATTGAGATGGTTCAGGCACAATGACGCCACATCTATACAGTGCTTTGATACCCACAAGGTTCTTGTTCGTGCTTTATAAAACCTTTCAAACTTTTCAAATGTGTGATTCCTGGTTTTCCCCAATAGAGGAAAGTCACTCACACATATTTCCCTTTATTCCTTGTTCTTCCTTTCCCTGTACTTGTCAAAATCTCTTCTGGAAGTCTTGGACCTCCAGGTATCACAGCTTCTTCAACAACAACAACTCTTTCTTGAAGGTGGGGGCACTCATATTCTTCTACCACTATCAAAAGAACGGACAATTATAATAGACTTACCTGTGGACACAGGATTGGTGTAAAATTAACGTTAGGGATGCAAAGAGCTGGAGATGGCATAATAGATGTTCCTTTGTGTGTAGTTGTTTTCTATAAAGGAAATAAAAATATACATTTACAAAAATGTAAGTTTCTTGAATTGTAGGGTTCAAGTGATTTAAAAGTTTGCCCCCACAACTCCCAAAGATTGAAAAGATCAACAACCGCAACACCACCACCCTCTTGGACAACCTCGCCAACCTCGGACTTAAACAACTAGTCACTTCCCCCACCCACATCGCAGGTCATACACTCGACCCCATCTTCACCTCAAGCAATCATGTCTCCTTCAGCCACACTACGAATCTCCTCTGGACTGACCACAGCTGCGTTCACTTCACCTACAACAAGCCGAAACCCACCAACCACCTCCAACAAACTCTGCAAAGATACTGGAACAAAATCACCATCGACCAGATCTCCTCATCGCTCCTTCTCAACACCCCAGCTCAGTCTTCTAACCCAAACCAAGCCACCGCCAACCTCACCCGATGGTTATCCAACACCGCCGACACCTTAGCACCACTGAAAATACGTCAAAGCAAACCGGGCAGCAAGAAGGCCTCATGGTTCAACGACGATCATAAGAAGTCCAAGAAACTCTGCCGCTCCCTTGAAAAGGCCTGGAAAAAAGACCCAACCACTAGCACCAAGGACGCCTTCAAAAACGCCACCCGCATACACCACCAACTAATCCGAAAAGCCAAGAAAGCAGCATTCAAGGATCGACTTGACAACAACGCCCACAACAGCAAGGAACTTTTCAACATCGTCAAGGAATTTTCCAATCCCTCGGCCAACTCCAACGACATCACCCCCTCTCAAGCACTCTGCGACTCCCTAGCCTCATTCTTCCACAACAAGATTGCAGACATCCACAACAGCTTCGACAACCAACCCGGAGACCAACCCACCCAACCATTTGCTGAACATTCTCTCCCCGTGAACACCCTCAACGACTGGAACCCAATCTCCACTGAGGACACAATCCGCCTGATGAATTCCATCCACTCAGGTTCCCCCACAGACCCATGTCCTCACCACATCTTCAACAAAGCAGACTCCGTCATAGCACCGCACCTCCGAGACGTCATCAACTGCTCCTTCAACTCCGCCACCTTCCCGGAAGACTGGAAACACGCCGAACTCACCGCCCTTCTAAAAAAAACCACAGCGGACCCCACCGAACTCAAAAATTACCGCCCCATTTCACTCCTTCCATTCCCGGCCAAAGTCATCGAGAAAGCTGTCAACAACCAACTCGCCGCCTTCCTCGAAACCAACAAATCACTCGACTCCTCACAATCTGGCTTCCGAGCAAAACACAGCACTGAGACCGCCCTCATCGCAGCAACAGACGACATTCGAACTCTACTGGACAATGGAGACACAGTCGCCCTCATCCTCCTCGACCTCTCTGCAGCTTTCGACACAGTCTGCCACAGCACCCTTTTACAACGCCTCAATAACATCGGAATACAAGGAAAAGCACTTGAATGGATCACCTCGTTCCTCACCGGAAGAACCCAGAGAGTCCGCCTTCCACCATTCAAGTCCGAGGCCACTGAAGTCATTTGTGGAGTTCCACAAGGATCCTCACTCAGCCCCACCCTCTTCAACGTATACATGAGCCCCCTCGCGGCCATTGTCCGCCAACACAACCTCAACATCATATCTTACGCGGATGACACTCAACTAATCCTTTCCCTCACCAATGACCCCAGCACCGCCAAAACTAACCTACACGAAGGAATGAAAGAAGTTGCCGAATGGATGAAACAAAGCCGTCTGAAACTGAACTCAGACAAAACAGAAGTCCTCATCTTAGGTACATCCCCCTCTGCATGGGACGACTCTTGGTGGCCGGAAGCCCTTGGAAAAGCACCCATCCCGACAGACCACGCACGGAACCTAGGCGTCATCCTGGACTCTTCACTCTCAATGAACAGACAAGTCAACGCCGTCTCCTCATCCTGCTTCAACGTTCTTCGCATGCTCAAAAAAACATTTCGCTGGATCCCCACCGAAACCAGAAAAACAGTCACCCACGCCCTGGTCACGAGCCGACTGGACTATGGAAACACCCTCTACGCAGGTACTACCGCTAAACTCCAGAAAAAACTCCAACGGATCCAAAACGCCTCAGCCAGGATCATATTAGACATCCCACGCAACGAACATATCTCTGGTCACCTGAAAGACCTCCACTGGCTACCCGTCAATAAGAGAATCACTTTCCGACTGCTTACCCACGCACACAAATCACTCTACGACATCGGACCAGAATGCCTCAACTCACGACTGTCCTTCTACACCCCCCCCCGCCAAGTACGCTCTTCCAGCCAAGCCCTCGCCACTGTACCTCGCATCAATAAGACCACCATGGGAGGCAGATCCTTCTCATACCTTGCTGCCAAAACATGGAACTCACTCCCCGCTGACCTTCGCCTTACCCAGAACCACCTAGCATTCAGAAAGCAACTCAAAACTTGGATATTCGACAAGTAATCCTCCTCCCCTTCCTAAGCGCCTTGAAACCCTCCGGGTATGTAGTGCGCTATATACATTTTCTGACTTGCCTTGACTTGTTGGATCAGATGTGTGGAGAAGAACAAAGATTTCTGATGGAAATGTAATATTGCACTATTTAATGAGTTTATGCTAGGTATTGTTCCAGTACGCCAGATGGATAATGGTGAGTGTCTTGAACACCAAGTAAAGCTGTCGGATGTACTACTGTCATCTAAGTAAAAGACCACTTTTAACAAAGTAACATACATACAGTGGTGTAGCTAGACCTGTGGCTGTCTGTGGCGGCCCCTGCGTTTGATACCCTGCGACGGCCGCAGGTACGGGCGGGTTGCATGCGATCCCTGTGTTTGCTGCAACAACTGCAAGTAAGAGCAGGGAGGAAGTCGCCGCCCCCAAAACTCATGCCACCCGTGGTGGAACGCCCCCTCCCTCCCTTGCTACGCCACTGCGCATATAACATTTAGCTCCTGGGACAAACAATAAACTTCACTTCTTGCAGAGTGATTAAAGAATCATGCTTTTCTATTAATTGATCTGTTCCAGCTAGAAGTGCTACTGGTGTGAAACCATTTTAATTGGGTACAGAGATATTTCAGAATCAGTGATAATATCTGCTGGGATTATTGGAGCCCTGGGCAGAAAGAAAATGTGCAAGGCCCATCTAATTTGCATACAACTCGACATAGCAGGAAATGACTTCACAGGAAGCGACATAAATTGACAATTATTCATCTTGAACTGTTGAAGTGACTTTGCAAAAAGTCCTTTCCCTGATGCAAACATCGGTAAAGCAATAAAAACAAATAATAACCATAATAAAATCAGTAGATATATTTTAAGGTTATATTAAGTGGAAATATGTTATATAAATTGCTCTGGGTGGAAAAGCTCAGCCAGATCTCCTTACTCAAATATTAACTACTTGTTTTAAGATTACTGCATGGGTAAAATTCTAAGATAGAATGAGGTAGACAATACTCGCATAAGATGGTTACCCCATAATCGACAACAAACATAATTCAGACGAGAGACAGCCTAAAATTGCCTCCACTTCCCTGTAAGACAATGGGGGGGGGAAAATTCCTCATTTGTTTTTCAAAATCTTCCCCTCTTTCTGAAAGTAAGAATCCATGTTTCCCAGATTCCCAGTACAAGATAACGTATACAGAGCAGACAATGTTTGATCCAGAAGTATATGAAAGCAGACAAAACAGCTTGACTTCTATTCTTCTGTTAAAGGCATCAGTCTAGTCACTGCACAATCAAATTACCTGCTCAAATAAGATCAATCTGAGTTCAGAAATATTTTATATTGTTATTTGAAACTATTGTAAAGCACAGCACAGACTATGCCTAAGGAAAGAGCAAAAGAGTCCATTGCTAACAAAACATTATTATTTGGGGTTTACAGTATTTAGCATAGCAGAAATTTTCAGCCATTACTTGCATTGCTAAATTTGAAACTACAACCCTCAGAATGCAAAATTGTGTAGGCTAATTCAATTTGGGTGAGGAGTGTCCTTAGCCATGGATTCAAGGCCGATATCAACCCCTCAGCAGCCTTTACATGTTGCAATACCATTTTTAGCATACACCTGATGGTTACAGAGTGCATTTAATTTTGTAAATCATAATGACGCAGATTACGTAAATAGTTTTGAGTTATACTTCTGTTTACCTGCGCATGAACAATGATTGTTCTTAATTTTGCGCCACACCTGGAAAGCACAAGTCCAGATTCAATCAACACACCTGGAAAGCACAAGTCCAGATTCAATCAACACACCTAGAAAGCACACTTCCAGATTCAACTAGCCAAACTCATTAACTGGCCCTCTTTTCTGAGCCTCATAGTAGTGAGCCATAGCTGCGAGACCTAGGGGAGGGAGGCCTGCCCCTTCGGGATGCCACGTCACCAGCATTTTGGCCCAAGGAAGATTTGTTGATGGTGGGTTCTCCTCTGTAGCACATTTAGCAGAACAGCGATGGACTGGATGGTGTATTATAGTTATCATCTGTGGCTGAAATTAATTCAAACATTCCCCCTTCACCTTTTCCTTCTTCGCAATGAAACTCCCTAAATGCGACGGGTGAGCCCAGATGCGGACCCTGCAGCTCACTGGCTCAAAGGATACAATGTCACCTCACTGAAGAGGCCTAACATGCCTGAAACTGCTCTCATGTTGGTTGTGTTCCTGTTGAGAGGGAACACAGCAGTCTGGCTGGACTGTCCATATCTGAGCAGGACAAAACCTGATTTGCACATGATGGCGACACCGTGAACTAAAACATGGGCTGCAATTTGGCCCAAGCAACTGCTAGTGGTTGAGATTCATTGGAAAGGGAGAGGACCCCTTGCTGTGGACCTTGCAAACCCACTGGCATCCCATCTTGCCTTGCTCTAGTGTGGTGCAAACTAACCAGAGATTGTGAATAATGAGGTGCACCAAGCTGGTGTGGGGCCCCATGGTCGTGATCTGGCGTGATCTGGCGGGCGGCTTTGGGAAGCTGCCCACACTGCCCTTAGCTAGGGCCTGCCCTGCTACTCAGCAGCAGTGCATTCTTGTTTGTGGACATTGGAGAGTCAATGCTACACTTTCCTCATTATTTCTCTGAGATGAAGAATATGAATCAATATTTAATCCCATCTTCTCCTTTGCTGACAATGACTTCTACTCTGTAGATGGTTTACATCAGGGCTTTAATTGGGCCGGGTCTCACCGGGTCTGAGCACCCGCAGTTTTTTTTTCAGGGGGCCTCAAACGGGTCTCTGTTGGGCTCTGTTTCGTGCCCGGACTGCAGTGATAGAAGGCACATCGATGTGCGTGTGCTCACACTGCTCACTTCTCACTGCTCACTAGTGGAGAAGTTACGGCATGACGTCATGCCTGGTGAGCCTTGTAGGGGAAGGGAAATCCTTTAAAGAGAGTCATTTTCTCCGGATATCCCTTTTCTTTTTGAAACGCAGGAGCAGCAACATTGCCATGCCACCAGGGCTCTAAGTGGAAGCTTTTTCAATATTATATACAAGCCACAGTTGCTGCTTATTTATCTTGTTTAATTAATAACCACTGACAAAGCCAATAGTCCTGACTTGTTGTAGGTATGATATTACTTGTATCCTATATCTGGATGCAATGACAGAAACAGCAAAATACAAGTCGGGGGCACACTATGCTAAACACAGATTTTTAGCTTACGTATTTTCAGGCCACGTCCTAATTGCATTGTCCACGCCCCTTTGAGCGGCCACCCAGTTTTTTCATCCCACTTAAAGCCCTGGTTTACATCTCCAGCCCATCGCCTTTCTTGCCTCTCGTGGTTCGCTGATGGTATTGTCCTCAGGGTAGAAGGAGGTTTTTCCCAGTTTATCTTTAGAAACTGGTTTCTAATAATTCCCATTCAAGGCACTGATATACCCTAACATACTAGAGTGACATGGATGGTCTCACAAGTCTTACCCTATGATGTTTGTTGAGTGATTTACATTTTCATGGCTTGGCTCGTGCAGGGTCTCTTAGAGCCAATCCAGACCATTAGCTTGGCTCTGGCTTGCCCATCTCTACTGAAGTGTAAGGTCCCTCGGTTAATTAAACTTAAAGCTCTCTGGCACAGAGAAATGACTGTACATATAGCATATGTAATACATGAAAAGTCAGAAGAACAAAATATCATAGCTTCCACCTTGTTGACGCATTTGCCACTGTCCAATACACACTGCTTGACACACTCACGGCAGAGGATTTGAGGAGTGATACCACTGTGCAGAAACTAAATAATGCAACAACTCATACATACACGTGTATTAAAAAAATGTAAAGCATGGCAGCCATTTTATCTGCGATTTTCTCCACAAGTCTGAATTTTCCATTAGCCTCATTCATAAAATTCCATATGAGGCTTTTTTCTGACTGATGCCATATTGGATTTCTATTATTAACCGCTATTTATGTCTAGTTTCTTTCAACTCCTTCCAGAAACATAGATGTGCTTGAGAGTTCCCTGTTCTCCATTTCATTTAACATTACCAAGGTACTTAGGAATGTGCATGGTTCTTAAGGATGAATTTCCCGCATTGTCCTCGTGCAACTGATCTAAAAACAGTGCCCTTAGCTAAATTTACCGAGTACATTCTACAGCTTGCAAGCAAATCAGTAGCCATCCCCTGCACAGCGCATTTTCTAACTCCTCAAATCCGAGAGAAGCAATGTATACCATTCCATTATATCTCTCACCTCTGAGGAGACCTGGGCCAGACGGAGGCAGACGAGACCTTAACCTGCTTCCTCAAGCAGACCCCACCGCAGTCAGAAACACGTTTTGTGTATTACTGCTGAGGTAACAGTGGTAAACAACAGGTGTATTCACACTACGGTGTTTCTACCATCATTTTTCTTTTGTTTTATTCTATTTATAGTTACTGTTATTTCTTTCATTCTGAATTTTATTGTGAATGATTTATCTTTTTCGTTTGCTTTTTTCTTCCTTTTACGTTTTTCTTGTCCCTTTTAGGGCCAGCACAAAGCATTAGGCAATGTATGCAACCCCCTGGGGCACCAGCCCCAAAAGGATGCAGACGCAAACATCACTTTTGTTTTTCTTAAGCTTTGAAAGAGATGGGTGTTGCGTCCTCCCACCCCAGGAGCATGCAAATGAATATGCCACACACAAAGCTCTGTGAAAGACGCCTTTATTCCACAGCATACGATCACACACTGCACAGGGATTGCGACATAACTGTTTATAACCACCTCTTAACACCTCCCAGCAATTTACATAATGCTTGTGTTGAGTCCGCCCAAACCGCAAGGGTCCTAGAACACACATAGCCTCACTACACCTACTGCTTTGTTAAATAAACAGTACAACAAGTCAAATCATATTTCTTCAATAGGTCGCCGAGGCGCTCCACTACTCGGCCAGATTGAGGGGTATGAGATGGTTGATTGTGCATCGATTTCACACGTTCTGGTGCTTGATCTCAACAGTTAGGCTGGATCACCTCATGATTGCAGGAGCTGACGTACTTCGAGGTAGGTGCTTAAAGTGTGACAGTCCCGTATGATGGACTTGCCAGGACGATGTGCTGTGATCATGTGTCCTTTGCACGTCACAACTCTCAAAGGATCAACAACAAACTGAGTATCTGTTTTCCGCTTTCGTTTCTGCTTGACCAAGACCCAGTCACCTTAATCAAAGACAGCTTACTGAGCTCGCCAACGCCGATCGAAATTTGTTTTCATCTCACCCTTTTGGGAAGTGTTGCTGACACAAACCTTACCAGCATTTGAGGATCGGTCTACTCTCCGATGTGGTACTTTGCTTCCAATGGCTCTCCTAAATAGTAAGGTGGCAGGACTTTCACCAGTTATGAAGTGAGAAGTGGAACGATAAGCATGGAGAGCTTGACATGGTTTAACTCTATCCCTTCCATCGATGCTCATTGAATTACCCTTTTGAGGGTGCTCATGAATCGTTCCGCAACACCATTGGCTTGTGCCAGAGAAGTGTACTCTTTTGATGCTTGACATTTAGTCTGACAAGAAACTCCTTGCATTCTTTGCTTTTGAACTGCAGACAACTGTCAGATTTGAGAATGGCAGTGATACCCCATGGTGCACATATGTCCTTGTCATGTGTTGTTGATGATAATCCTCTACTAAATGAAAGTATGAATACTCATCAATGACTACCATGAGATTATGTCCGTTTTGTAAGGGCCCAAAGAAATCGACTGCAACTCCTTCCCAAACCTGTTCACATATTATATTATGTGAACTAACCATGCTGTAATAGTAATTATCCTCTACAGGACACTGCCCTCCTTCAGTACCCCCCACTGCTAATATATCTCTCCCCACTCTTCTTTACCTCTGTATGTCCACCCTGATCCTGGGCCCTCTCTTCCCCATTCAGCATTATCCACAACACCTCATCAACTTGAGTCTCTAAGTCATTCCCAACATTATCCCTCACCATCTGCATGCCTGATCCTTACTTTCGTCTATTTCTTGTAAATTGACCCTGGGCAAAGCACTACGCTACGCTCACGTAGTTTGCGAAGTTTGTGCTACTTCGCACTACATGAACTGCACGTAGCACAGTGCAAAACGCATAGCGTAGCGTAGTGCAGCATGTCATTTTTTGCTTGCTCGCGGTCCTCAACGTTAAGTTGGCGACCACGAGCAAGAAAATGACACCCCAGCAAGACATTTTCCTCGTTCGCGATAAGCAACATCAAGTTGCTGATCGCGAGCGTGGAAAATAAACCTCCCGGCGAGATTATCAACGCGGGGAGGTCAGATTTCTCATTGCAAATGGTCGAGTATGCTCGCGACTGCTCGCGATGAGAAACTACCAGTCCGCGTTGAGAAAGCTGCCGCTCCAGTAAAAATCTAGTAGAGCGGCAGAAAACTACAGCTCGCACTGTGCAAGATGCCGTTTTCAATGGTTGCAGAGTGCCGGATGCTGTCCGCACTGTGCAATATTTGAAGAAGGCATCTTGCACAGTGCGAACAGGGTACTACGCAGTTCGCGTAGTGCTACGCGTAGTGCTACGCGTAGCTCGCGTAGAGCAAAGTGCACTTTGCGGACCTACGCGTAGCGCTACTTCACAAACTACACCCAGCCCTATTTAAATGCTTCAGCACAAGCTCTTCTGTTAAAATGACCATGATAACTATGATCTCGTTTTTAATCATACTTACCATTTAATAGAAACTTCTAGGTCATGGTTTAGTGGCTCCTCTGTGACTGATATGTCAAGGATATTGACCTGCACATATTCAAATACCACAATATTGACTACAACATATCAAGAAACAAAGCGTCTATAAACCTTAACAATATGTTGGTCGATACTCTGGAGTCAGTATAATTGTAGGTCGACATTTAAAAGTCATAACCTATGTTGTCCCTTCCAACTACAACATCCTAACTAAGTACAGGAAGCAAAGCAGAGGAGGGGTCTACAACAGGGCAAACTCTTTAACAGAGATACATGGACACTCAGATGACTAGACCAAGTACCTCTTATCCCAAGTTATCTCTCTCTGTTTTAAATCGTGGTTGTATGTGTGGGAATTTGAATATCTAGGAGAATGATACGCCCCATTTTTTTATTGGAGTTTTATAAAGTGCAAACTCGACCAGAAGGTATCAGAGCTCTTTACATGAGGACCAGTTGTGCTACAGACGGACACATTCATTTTTAGGCACATGAAGGTTAAGTGATTTGCTCAGAATCTCCCGGAAGTTGAGCATTCCTACTGCGACTCAAACCCAGTTCTCCAGCTTCGAGGTCAACCGCTCTAGCCATTGGCCAAATCATCTCCCAATAACATTGAAACAGCCGAAACACTGACATTCTTTGCTTTCCCCAAATATACAATACCTCCACACATTTTGTGGACTACCTTGATATACTGTTTGCCTCAATTCCTAAACTCCAGTTCAGGGTTATCTTCAGGTCAGATCAAGGAAAATCAACTTCTCTATTAAAAAAGCTATGCAGAAAAACACTTCTCTATCACAGGTCCTGAATCACTGGTAGAAAATTGAATAAATTACATTCTGGGGATTTTACTCAATTTTTCTGGTCTCTCCTAATCCCCACATAGGAACACCTGATGGCACTCTCGCTCATCCTCGGATCACTCCTTTAGACACCTTGCCCCCCTCCCCACCTGAAAATGTCATATGGTTTAAGCATAGTTTTAGCCAATTGGAACACAAGGGCACAGCAAGGGAAAAATCCTAAACAAATCAAAACTACATGTGACCAGACCACATGCAGAATGTTCTCAAGAAACTTAAATTAACAAGAAGTGGGTGAGCCAACAAATTAAGAGGGATAACCGAGCTAAGGGTCAATCTGACTTTAAGAGCGCTTGCACGAGAACAGCCCTGAAAATATTTGACATTAGACATGCCAAAAGCTTTATGTTACAATATAATGTGTCTTCAAAATTCAAAAAAGTAAATTTATTTAACATGCAGAAGCATTTCATCTTAGTATATCAGATGATCTCTGCATCAAGAAGTGTTTATTAAAAGTGATAGTTCTTAAAGAGAAACTGAAAAATATTCCTACCCCCACCATGATGGCAATGCCTTGGTACACCAACTCATTAAAGGTTACACTAGGAGAAGTGAAACTTTTAGAAAGAAAATGGCGACGCCAATATAAGAGTGAAGATAGGGAAAACTATAAAAATGCTAGGAGGAATTACAATATCTCTATCAAGCGTGCTAAAACCAACTATTACACAAATCTGATTGAGTCGACTAATAACAATCAAAAAGAGATATTCCAAATAGTCAACGGTTTTAGAAAACCCAAAATATTATCTCAGGAAATTCCACCGTCCCAAGCTCTCTGTGACAAAATTGCGGAATATTTTGAACAGAAAATCACAAACTTCACAAAAGAGTTCCCACAGACCAATCAGCTAGCATTAAACACAGCTGGCCCTACAGTTCCAAAGGATATACTTGGAACCATAGCATGGGAGAGCTTTACTATGATCAGCCCAGCTGAGTCCTCCCAAGCCATCTCAAAATTGAACTCAGGTTCTCCTCTCGATCCCTGTCCTCCTCTATTACTTAAGGCCATAAAAGATGAGGTTAATCCAATGATTAATTCAATACTAAACTCTTCACTGCAAACGGGAGATATCCCTACATGCTGGAAGGTTACAGTAGTCAAACCTCTCCAAAAAAAAGCTATGACATTGTCAAATCTTCGACCTATATCACTTCTCCCAGCACTATGCAAACTTACAGAGACATGCGTAAATAAACAGCTCACTGCATATTTAGAGGACAATAACCTTCTCCATCCAAACCAAGCGGGCTTCCGCTCTCACCACTCTACAGAATCTGCCCTCATCTTTTCGACGGAAACAATCAGAGCCGCTTTGGATCAGGGCAAAAGAGCAGTCCTGATCCTATTGGATTTATCCGCAGCATTCGACACGGTGTCCCACGACATTCTACTTCATCGCCTGAGAAGAGTAGGCATAGGGGGCACCGTGTTGAAATGGTTTACCAACTTCCTGAGACAAAGAAAACAGACCATCATCCTAGGGCCATAAAATTCTGAGGCAAGAGAAGTCCAGTCTGGGGTACCTCAGGGCTCTAGTTTAAGCCCCATACTATTTAATCTCTACATAGTCCCACTAATGAAGCTCATCTCCTCCTTTGCTATTAGCTCAATAGCCTATGCCGATGACACTCAACTAGTCCTAATTCTATATGAGGATGCGGCAATTGCCGACCGCTCCCTTAGAGACTGTTTGAAAGCCACTTTTGAGTGGATGAACACAAACCATCTGAGATGTAACACCGCAAAGACCGAAATCTTACCTTTCGGGAAAAACTATTTATTTTCACCCCAGACCTGCTGGCCATCCAATGTAGAAGCCCCGCCGAGCACTATAAAGAGTGCCCGAAACTTAGGAATCAAATTCGATGAGGCATTGTCCTTTAAGCAACAGACAAGTGAAGTGGCTGGCTCTTGTTTCAATGTCATTAAGAGCTTCGGAAATTTTTTGACTTCCTCCCTTCACATCCAGGCTGGACTATTGTAACAGTCTGTATGTAGGGGTCAACAAAGCAGCCCTACACAAGTTGCAAATGGTACAACACGCCGCAGCAAGATTAGTGCTAAAAATGCCAAGAAAGTCCTCGGCATCTGCAGCACTTGACACTCTTCACTGGCTCCCCATACTAAAGAGAATCCTGTTCAATTTACTGATAATCACCTTTAGAGCATTTCATAGAAGAGGCCCAATATACCTGCTCAACAATTTCAACCGCTATTACCCTGGACGTCAACTGAGATCTGCAACGGCTAACCTGATGATTATCCCAAAGTTCCGACTAGCCACTAGAGGGGGAAGATCTCTAGCGGTCAGAGGCTCTAAAGCATGGAAAAAACTCCCACATCAAATTCGAGAAATCTCCTGTGAGAGCAAATTCAGGAAAGCCACCAAAACCTGGATCTACAACCTAACAGACACTACCTGTAAAACCCTGGTTTAAAACTGAAACGCCTGTATGGGTCACTACATCTCCCACCTTTTTTTGGAATACACAAACCATAAATAAGCGCCAAGATGCTCCCCGGAGTGATAGAGCGCTATACAAATCCCCAATCAAATCAAATTAGTGAAATAAAAGGCAAGTCTGTTCCCTATATGTGTCTTAGATTATTATTATACACAGAGAAGTTTATTAAAGTAAACACAAGAGGTTTTGTACAGCGCACATCCTGAACTCACATATTTGAAGCTGCTTTGATATGTGATAATAAACAAAAAGGAGGCTTGATGACAAAGTATTTGCTGAGGTACACACAATTCAGTCAAGCTGGCAGCAGTCAGGATTGAACTCAGATTTCTCAGTTGCACACTAGCTGGGTATTTCTTTCCGACATGCAATATTAATGCTTTTCCCCTAATTCTTGGAAGATGAGATTAGAGCTCGGTGATAGGCATAATTCACATTTTATTTTTGGTGTGGCAAATAGCTCAAACTTGCCCTTAGACATTTGAGCGCTTCACAACAGACACAGACTACATTACACATTTGTTTGGCACATGGAGACTTGCTAGGATTCATAGCCTGTGGAACCAAGGCCAGGACTTTAACTCCTTCGATGCGGGGGATATTCCCCTGCTGTGCTGGAGGGGAGGGGAGCGTGCACACCGCTCACATGCTCATGACGAGCTGAGCTCGTCATGAGGCACGGCGCTCCTGTGCTCATGACGAGCTCAGCTCGCCACGGCCACACACGTTGCCGTGGAAGGCTAAGCACAGAAGGGAAATTATCCCCGCATGCGAGCATTCCACGGCTCATGACGAGCTGAGCTCGTCATGAGCACCGGAGAGCCGTGGCTCATGACGAGCTCAGCTCGTCATGAGCATTCAAGGAGTTAACCCACGTTATATGGTTGGCATTGGTAGTCAATTGCCATGCTTCCTGTGAAAATGTTTTGAGTCAAAGGCTCCAAAAGGACCTCATGCCGAGCCAGAGCCAGACATCTGGCTCCAGCCTGGCTTGAGCTTTCAGTGGTGACCCCACCTCTAGAATTAACTCATACTGCAGTCAAAAAGTAACACTTCCTAAACTACAGCCATGGGGCTGACAACTTGACTACAAACTTAATTTCTATAGGGACATTGTGATCCCTAGCCTAATGTCGAATTTCCAGGCCTTCTTCATGACTAACATTAAAGGTCTAATTGAGCATATCTCCTTGTCTACCCCACAGCTTAAGCGATAAAGGAACCAGTGCTTGCCTTTTATACCCTAAATTAGTTCATATCAATTCATATCAGTGACTGAGAGGAGCATATATACAAGTGTGATGTCCTTCAAGCAGGCTTCCTTTGCTTGGCATGTCAGTAACACTAACATTGTCAACTAGTGCACCCCTGCACTGCTGCTGCCACATTCATTATTTGAGGTATTTATGCACTTAACAAATTCACATTCATTCATTCATATAGTCACTATCATCACCCCATCCTACAGACACTTTTGATGGTCTTTAACAAGCATTCCAATAGCAGACTACTGCTGACCTATCCTGTGTTGCAAAAGAACTTGAAGCAGTTATCACCCACCAACTTTCCTCTACGTTGAAATCAAACCTTGATCTCAACAACTTTCGGTTTGTGTCTGAATATAGAGGCTATGCTATTAAACATCAGGGACAGATTAGTCATTACATGGGATCAAGGCATATCTTGTGCCATAATTTCCTGTTACCTTCCGGCTCCTCAGGAGACGGACATACTTGACAGGGATCAGCAGATAACTCACCTTTGGTTTTTCTCCTTCCTAATTAACTGTACATATAATTACAAATTAACAAATTCCTTGTTAGATACATCAACATCATGTGTGAGGTGCCCCAAAACACTGCAATCTCACCAAACCTATTCAACATTTTGTTGGCTCACCTTATTAATATCCTAGACTCCTATGATATTACCTATCTCTTGTGGATGATAAGTAGCTCCAAGGTAGCTCCAAGATACGTGTGGAGATAACTCACACCATGCATCACTTATTGTCTCAATTTCATCACTCGATGCAGGTTAACTGACTATGCTTGAATGATTAAATACTGAAATCCTATATCTCTCATTCAAGTCCCCTACGTTTTTTCTTGACCTTTCTCCCTAGATTGCTCTTGTTGTCCAAGCCCACTACTGTGGTGTGTATTTGACAGTAAGATCTCATTAACACTACAAATAAATACTATTGGTAAATCTGCTTTATACCCCCATTATCTTCAAAGAGATGTTCTACCACTTCTTCACCTTCTTCACCAGAAAACTGTCTTTACCGTTGCTTGTGTTTGCCTCCAACTTGATTATTTCAGGAGGCACTGCATTGATCTCCCCAACAAATCTACCTTCAAAGAGGGTCCAGAACCACACAGGTTGTCTCCTGTTTGACCAGAAAAGAGTCACTTATATCACACCTTCCTCAGGAGCCCTTCCAAGTTCTTGCAATGTAGCAGTGAACATCTTCAAGCATGCACTGCCCAATGTGATGTTAACAGGGGCCAAGGATGTTCTAACTAGCTTGTGATCAATTTCTTCCACTAAACTGTGGGACATCAAGTTACTTCTACTGCATACCACTCACTGTGTTCATAAATGCATGACATCTTTTGGGATGATAATTACCTATTTTCAGGTTTGAATATTCTGCTGAATTTTCATCCCTACTGTCAAGGAGGTGATCAAATGTGTATTTTACCACCTAGGCTTACTCTGGAGAGTCTTTCAAATTCTTGTTCTCCCCCACAGAGGCACCCTGCTCCTGCGGTGACCTTTCCTAGAGTGGATTAGTACATTACTATCACAGTCTAATTAATCATCATCAGACTACCAAGGTCCAGGCCGGCCTGCCTCATGCTCAGACTACACAACATTGGTCATACCATAAAGAATCTTTGCTTCCTAATTATTATGGGAAGAATTCATAATAAAATCATTGCATCATCCACAAAGCACTGCACAGGAGCCCCGCAGTTCACTTATCCAAGTCCTTCTGAAAAATGTAGCATATCCACACATAGGAGACATCCAGAAGGTTTCTGCCAATGTATCAACCAAGCTGGAGTGCTTTGGTGTAAGAAGATGTCTTCACTCTGAAGGCTCCATTCTCTGGAACTAATCTTCACTTCCAGTTAAGACCTGGAGAAGACTGCTGAAGTGCACAGGGTTTTGAAATCTCTCCTGTTCCTCGTGCCTTTCACCCGTCTGGTTCACCCCAAAGATGTCACAGTGATACGTGACTGGGGCTCTCTGTTATGAATGAATGAATGAAATATTTCTTGTATTGCGCATACTTAGCCCAATGGGCGTCAAGGCGCCTAAGTCCAATGCAGAAGCTAGAACCCTACCAACTCCTATTCTTTCATATGTATGCCCTCTTAAAGAAGTAGGTTTTAAGAGCCTTTTTAAAAGACTCGATGGAAGGGAGAGTTTTTATCTCAGTGGGGATGGAGTTCCATAGCTGCGTAGCAACCACGGAGAAAGCTCTGGTTCCCCATCTGGCAAGTTTAACACGGGGGACAACCAGTTGACAGAGTCCCGCAGAGCGGAGGCTTCTTGCGGGTACGTAAGGCATGAGAAGAGAACCGAGAGCACTAGCAGGACCATCCGTCAATGCTCTGTGGGTCAAACAGCGAATTTTGAAGGCGATTCTATGATGCACCGGAAGCCAATGAAGCTCCTTCCTGGCTAAGGTGGCAGAAGAGGCTTTCGGGAGATCCAGAACAAATCGTGCTGCAGCGTTCTGAAGAATCTGCAGACGGTGTATCAGGCCTTTGTTGGCTTCCATGTAAAGGGAGTTACAGTAATCCAGCCTCGAACCAACCAGGGCGACTGCAACCTGTTTGCGCGCCTGGGGGGAGAGGTACCCTCGGATTTTATTGAGTGTCCTGATCACACCCCAGCAGGTGGCCACGGTCCTGTTGACTTGCAGGGACATAGAGAGCGAGGTGTCGAATAGTACCCCGAGATTTCTGGCAGATGGGGAGGGGGTGGGGCAGGTGCCAAGAGAGGAAGGCCACCACTCACTCGACCACAGATTTTGGTTCTTCCCAAAGATCAACACCTCAGTTTTTTCGCCGTTTAGTTTGAGGGAGTTTATAGTCATCCGGTCTGCCACATACTGCATGCATACTCTGAAACTGGCGGCAGATGTACTAACAGAGGTGTGAGCTAGTGATACCATGATCTGGGTATCATCTGCGTAGGATACCACCTCCATCCCCTGAGATTTAACTAGTCTTGCAAGGGGGGCCACATAGATGTTGAACAAGGCCGACCCTTGTGGCACCCCACATTGCAATGACTTGGCAGGGGAGAGGTGGTTCCCAAGCATCACTCTCTGTTCCCTTTCAGTCAAGAAGGAGTTTAAGAGGCTCAGGGCCGGTCCCGTGACACCAGCTTCCCTCAGCCGAGATGTAAGAATGGCGGGGGACAGGGTGTCGAAAGCGGCCGTGAGGTCTAAAAGAACCAGAACCGTAGTTTGGCCAGAGTCCACCTTGCGTCGGATGCTGTTAACCACACAGGTAAGAGCGGACTCAGTGCTGTGGTGTTTTCTGAAACCATGTTGGGTGTTATCCAGGTATTCAGAGGAGTTGAGGAAGGAGGACAGATGTGCCTCGAGCATCTTTGCGGGCACTGGAAGGAGGGAGATTGGCCTGAAATTTTTCAACATGGCCGGATCAAGAGACGGCTTCTTAAGAAGAGGTTTAACAATAGCCTTCTTCCATATCGGAGGGAAAGATCCCTGAGTAATAGCCTTATTCAGAACATCAAGCATGGGAGGAAGGAGGCAATTTCTGCATTCTTTCAGTTTTTTGAGCGGTATTGGATCAAGAGGAGAGGCCGATTTAGTCCTGTCCAATAGTAGGTTCAGTGATTCAAGGGAAAGAGATGGAAAATTCGTGAAAAGGCAGGAAGGATCTTTGCCTAGCGAATCAAGACTGGAGATAACAGGTGGAATATTTTGATCAAGGGCAAGGCATTGGGCTTCAAGAGAGACATGTATATCATGGATTTTGTTATGAAAGAAATCAGAGATGTCATTGCAAAGTTGTTGGGAGCTGTTACTCCTCAGTTGCACTGTCAGGATTTCCCATTTACCCCTCTCTGCCCTTTGAAAAATGTGTTTGTTGGTAATAGCTCAAAATCAATATCCTGGCTAGCACATTAGTATTCAAACTCATTCAACACTGGGCAGCAAGCTTTGATTCCAACGGGAAAAATCAAACCTGAAGGAAATTCTGCCATGATATGGCATCATGCAAGCCTCCTCCCTCATTCACTATAAACAATCATTTTTCGGTTTGAAGAGTATTAGTGCTTGTGCCATTCGTGCAGAGCATATTGCATTCTGCACATTGTCTGAGGGGGTTTGTTTCAGCCTCCTTCAGACAATGCCTTCTTTGGCTTAGGATCCTTAACCCATTGGCCTGAAACGCTGTCAGTCACACCTCAGATAATCCTATCGAAATACTTCAAGCTCACATTTTTTCTCCTGACTGATTTGCTTTATCTTTCCACCTCCATTGGAATGCACGAAGGACTGTTTTACATGTGAAAAGTATTATTTATCCTCAGGCATTTATCTCATTCAAGGAATGTACGCACACTCAAAAATTGATCTGCAGGAGGCATTATTTTGTCTGCGCTTGAGTGTAAGTGTCAAACTTATTGGCTTTATCAAGGCTTATTTTAAAATGTAAGGCAACTTTCTTCCTTTATAATTACCTCGCGAGCCTTATAGAAATAGGTATGCAACTACAAATATGGTACAGGAACACAGATGTCCCCAAAATAGCTATCCATAGCTAGGGAGAAGCAATCGTACTCAGGTTTTACAAAATAGCCCTTGCAAGTCTGGCGCACACCCCACAGCTCGAGAAGACATTACATTTCTGTTAAAGTCACCGCCTCCAAAAATAGCCTCACCCTTACAGTTAGTTCTTTCAAAACTAGTTCTTGGTTGTGGTAAAGTATTTATGCACTTAGAAGCTATTTTTGACGTAGCTATTTCTGTTACAGCGCTTTAGGCCGGAAACGCTTTACCAAGGAGTTTCTTGTGGTTCTCGTCATTTACTGGTTACAATCAACAAACTCTGCTTTTAATGACATTTCTACAAATGTTCTAAAGACAATAGGACTTTTGTAAAGCCTTTGTTTACATTTTTACTGGTTTTTATTGTCAGCACCTTTATTTTTAGTAAGGTGAATCACAAAATGATGGGGTACAGCTGCAGAACATGATGAGGGTCCCCGGGAACTCCCATATCCTTTCCTTAGGTGATAGGCTGAACTGGGGGTCCCATTAAGGACCCCTTCCTCCCCCTCACCACAGGGGCTTCATGGGACTGCAGTACATCCCAGCGGTTCATACGATGATCAGACATCAAAGGTTGCACGTGGCTGTAATCTCTTATATCACAGTTTACATCCTCCATCAAGTCATTTATACCGTTGTGGACTAGTTAATAGCATATAAAGATAGGGCCTATATTAACCCGTCTCTGAAACTTTTCTCTTCCTCCTTCGAACCGTTTATCACCCTCTCTTTCTAATCCTGGCAGGGTGGACGCAGCCTTTCATCATTAATATGTGTATACAATAAGTGTCATTTTTTAATTGGTAATAACTCTATGCGGAAAATGTTCTGCTTTTTCTTTTTTTACAAGAAGGGGCATGGCCCAGAGTTACATATGTTTTTTGTATATATATGTTACCTACAAGTGGAAAAAAACAGCTTTCCACTTCTGCACAGAGCAAGTGTGTCCACCTATAAGGGAGGCATCTTCACTTGCTCAGTGAGCAATAATGCTCAGGAGTGAGAAAGGAATGGAAGGTGGCTGAAAGAGGAGACCGTGGCCAAATAAAAGTTGTATGTACCCCAAAAAATGAACTTGGTTGGTATTTACAAACTGTTGCAGCAAGTTTCTCAGCCTAAATGCGCACATGCATTAAGAAGTACAAAAGGTAGGCGATGGTGTGGATTTCGTGAAAAAACGAGGTCCCACGTTAACGCTATTTTTAGGGCGTTCGAGGGAAGGCATGTTGCCAAAGGGAAATGTTAGCTGTCGTTTTGTCAGCAAGTTTACTTTTTTGGGGGTGTTTTTTTTTATTGTATTAGAATCTTTCTTTGCAGGTTTACTTTTTTAATGCATACAAATTCCAGATGTTCAGGTAAATGTGGGGAAATAGTAAAATTTCACAACTTTAAGTTTTAGAGTCTACCAGGGTTGTGAGAAATAGCTATAACATTTTCGAACACCCCTAATTAAATATGACTCAATTCAGCTAAAAATACACAAATCTACGAGAGGAAATTTTTAGTATTCACTAAAAGTTTGCCTTTTCCCAGGCAGAGTGCATCGAGAAACCACAGCTCAAATCCAAGAAGATTTTTCCACCAAGTTAAAACACCCATTTCCATCTTGACTGGGTTTAATTAGATTAGAAAGTGCCTCGCAAGGCAGTGAAAATTACCCTGCAAAGCAGAGAGAAATGTGGCACAGGCGAACACAAATTTAAACCCACAAAGATCCCAAACTTCATGAGGCCATGGGAAAGCTGTTGAATTAAGCCCTCTTTTGAAGAAAATGTCTAGGGTTTACATGATTACCACACAATGAGTTTTTATTTATTCCAGACATAGATTTTTAGGAATACTCACAGGTATACCATTCTCATCCTTTCATTTCCCACCAGGCAGAAATGTGACGCAAATATGCATTCTCTTCACACGTGATCAAGAGAACATGGGTTCTCGAAAGCTTTGAGTGCTTCGCTGTCAGCGCAATAAACCTACTGAGGGGCAGATTTACAAGCCCCTTGCGCCTCTTTTACGCCACCGTTGCGGCGCAAAGCCAGTGCCATGCTGCAGGGTATTTACAACGTGACGCATCTGGGGAATGCGTCACGTTGTAAAGCCCTGCGCCACATGTAGGCGTTCCAGTGCAGGGGGGGGGGGACGTTCCGGCACAGAAACGCCTCCTAAAAGTGGCAGAGTGAAATCTACAAGATTTCACTCAGTCACTTTTAAGGTCACGCTGCGTCAAAACCCTGTGCCTGCTTGAAGCAGGCGAAAGGATTGACGCACCATGTTAAAGATAGGGCATCCTTGGGCCTTGCTGGAGCTGTGTCGCGCTTGCGACGCAACTCCAGCAATGCACTGCCTTTCCGACGGGGGATACGACACGCATCTGCCCATCTGTGCACCACGGTGTGCTGCATTGTAATTGCGGCGCATCAGTGGTGGCGCACGGGTGGGCAGACGCATCACAACTTTTCTGGCGCATCCTTGCTGATTAGCAGAGATGCGCCAGAAGTGGTAAATCTGCCCATGAATCTCTGAATCTGGATTGCGTGTGCGATTCTTTGTTACCGGCAAAGTCTTAAACATTCGCCGCTGTCTCTGGGGACGGAGGTACGGCTAGTACGCTGTGTTTGGAAATATATATATATATATATATATATATATATATATATATATATATACATATCTTGATGCATACCTTTAGCGGTGACGTCGCTATCAAGCCCCGACCCGCCAGGATGGGCGTCCGTTACCGTCAAGGCTCGTTTGGATTGTATTAAGACTGGAGGCCTGTCGGCTGTGCTTGTTATGTTACAGAGGATTTGGCTGAGATGGTGCCACTGCTCACGGGGGATATTGCGCCACTGTTAGAGCAAGAGGCTTGCCTGCTGATTATTTTGTGTCTAATTTGAAAACAGTCAGGGTTTGAAGGAGTATTCACTCTGGCACAGGGAAACATTGTAAAGTCGCAATAAGCAGGTACTGACTTTTGAATCAAATCTATGAACACATGAGAATGAGTGCTTTGGTAACAAATTCGATACAACTGTTGCGGTTCCACCCTACAAGGAATTTATCCATATGAGGCATCAAAAGGGCATTGTCCTTCGAGTTTATTAACTAAGCATATCAATTAATCAATCAATCAGGGGAATTGTAAGTGCGCTACTCACTGTGTGGGTCTCTAGGTGCCAGGGGGTAGGGGGTTGAGCAGCTCCATTCAGTCGAAGAGCCAGGTCTTGAGTGTCTTCCTGCAGTGGCGTCACAAGGGCTGGTGTCACCCGGTGCGGGTAACTCATGGTGTCACCCCCACACAACTTACCGGATGGACCATCTCACCCTCTGCCTGCACCATCTCCCTCTCTGCCTGCACCATCTCTCCCTCTGCCTGCACCATCTCACCATCTGCCTGCACCATCTCTCCCCTCCGCCTGCACCATCTCCCCTCCGCCTGCATCATCTCCTTCTCAGCCTGCACCATCTCCCCTCTGCATGCACCATCTCCACTCTGCCTGCACCATCTACCACTCTGCCTGCACCATCTCCCCTCCGCCTGCACCATCTCTCCCTCTGCCTGCACCATCTCAACATCTGTCTGCACCATCTCACCCTCTGCCTGCACCATCTCACCCTCTGCCTGCATCATCTCCCTCTCTGCCTGCACCATCTCACCCTCTGCTTGCACCATCTCACCCTCTGCCTGCACCATCTCACCTTCTACCTGCACCATCTCTCCCTCTGCCTGCACCATCTCTCCCTCTGCCTGCACCATCTCCCTATCTGCCTGCACCATCTCACCCTCTGCCTTCACCATCTCCATCTCTGCCTGCACCATCTCGCCCTCTGCCTGCACCATCTCAACATCTGCCTGCACCATCTCTCCCCTCTGTCTGCACCATCTCCCCTCCGCCTGCATCATCTCCCCCTCAGCCTGCACCATCTCCCCTCTGCCTGCACCATCTCCACTCTGCCTGCACCATCATCCCCCTCTGCCTACACCATCTCCCCTCCGCCTGCACCATCTCTCCCTCTGACTGCACCATCTCACCCTCTGCCTGCACCATCTCACCCTCTGCTTGCACCATCTCCCCCTCTGCCTGCACCATCTCCCCCTCTGCCTGCACCATCTCACTCTCTGCCTGCACCATGTCACCCTCTGCCTGCACCATCTCCCTCTCTGCCTGCATCATCTCACCCTCTGCCTGCACCATCTCCCTCTCTGCCTGCACCATCTCACCCTCTTCCTGCACCATCTCTCCCTCTGCCTGCACCTTCTCTCCCCTCCACCTTCACCATCTCACCCTTCTGCCTTCACCATCTCACCCTTCTGCCTGCACCATCTCACCCTCTACCTGCACCATCTCTCCCTCTGCCTGCACCATCTCTCCCTCTGCCTGCACCATCTCCCTATCTGCCTGCACCATCTCACCCTCTGCCTTCGCCATCTCCATCTCTGCCTGCACCATCTCGCCCTCTGCCTGCACCATCTCACCATCTGCCTGCACCATCTCTCCCCTCCGTCTGCACCATCTCCCCTCCGCCTGCATCATCTCCCCCTCAGCCTGCACCATCTCCCCTCTGCCTGCACCATCTCCACTCTGCCTGCACCATCTCCCCCTCTGCCTGCACCATCTCCCCTCCGCCTGCACCATCTCTCCCTCTGACTGCACCATCTCACCCTCTGCCTGCACCACCTCACCCTCTGCTTGCTCCATCTCCCCCTCTGCCTGCACCATCTCCCCCTCTGTCTGCACCATCTCACTCTTTGCCTGCACCATGTCACCCTCTGCCTGCACCATCTCCCTCTCTGCCTGCATCATCTCACCCTCTGCCGCAATCATCTCACCCTCTGCCTGCACCATCTCCCTCTCTGCCTGCACCATCTCACCCTCTGCCTGCACCATCTCTCCCTCTGCCTGCACCATCTCTCCCCTCCACCTTCACCATCTCACCCTTCCGCCTTCACCATCTCACCCTTCTGCCTGCACCATCTCACCCTCTGCCTGCACCATCTCCCTCTCTGCCTGCACCATGCCTCCCCCTCCGCCTGCACCCCCCCTCCCCAATGTGCTGCTCTTTTAACCCTGTCCTCGTCGCCTTCTCCACCCCCCCCCATGATTTCCCCCTCACAGTACTAGCTCTTCACAAAGTGACTGTCTTAAATAACTCCTGAAATTGCTTCTGCCCGGCACGGCACAGCAGGTTGTGTGGTCAGTCCATGTCCGACGTTGGCTCTCACATGTTCCCTTTCGCATGTGCAGACTAGAGCAGTCTGAAACAGAGGTGCACTTTAGTGCGAGCTCTGGTGTGCGTGGGGCTGTTGGGCCACGTCTTTTTAAAAATATTTTGTAGGTTTGCAGTTGCTTTGTGCCTATTGCATATGCTTGCAAAAAATTACAAAATGCTTCAGCCTTACCAAGGTCAGACTTATTGGCTTTGCCCATACTTGCGATTCCTTTGCAGGAAAGAAAGATTTCCGTATAAAATATTGCATTTTTTATTTGATGAAATTTCAAACCGCTTTGAAGAGGAAAATATGAATTTGCAATTGTCCTCTCGTTTGTGTTTAATATGAGTATTAAGGTCCCTTTATTTATGAATAAACGTTCAGCTCTACATTTTGGAAATGACAGGTTTTCGTTTCTCTTAAGTCTCCGGTGCTCAATACATTACTTTGATTCCATCTGGGTGCACATTATTGTTCCTGATGTATTGTTTCTTTAACCGAACTGTACAAATCGATGTTATTTTCTGCCAGTTCATTCATCTTCCTTACGGAACGATCAGATAACGCTCTGCTGCTCACTCGGCTCTCACCTCAGGTGTCACCCCATGTGAGGGTGTCACCCGGTGCGGTCCGCATCCCCCGCGCCCCCCTAGTGACGCCACTGTCTTCCTGAAGATGTTCAAGGAGGGGGCACATCTGATGTCAACCGGGAGCTCGTTCAAGGTCTTGGCTGCGATGTAGGAGAAGGCTCTTCCACCTGTTCTGAGTCTGCGGATGCGCAGGGCTTCAGTGAGGGCGAGGTCGTTTGATCTGAGGCTTCTCTTGGGTGTGTGAAAGGAGAGTCGCCTGTTGAGATATTGGGGTCTGGAGTTGTGGAGGCATTTGTAGGCGTGGGTGAGTATCTTGACAGTAACATTCTTCTGAACAGGGAGCCAGGGTAGGTTCCGCAGGTGTTGGGCGATGTGTTCGTGTCACGGGATGCCGAGGACGAGTCTGGCTGCAGTGTTCTGTCTGGTCTGGAGTTTGCGGAGCAGAGACTTGCTGATCCCTGCATAGAGGGCGTTTCCGTTTTCTTAGTCTGCTGGTTATGAGTGCATGGGTGATGGTCTACCTTGATTCAGGGGGATCCATTTAAAGGTTTCAGAGGATGGGGGGGTGTTGAAACAACCGGAGGCGACGGCGTTGACCTGACGGGTCACGGAGAAGGAGGAGTTGAGTACGATGCTGAGGTTTCGGGTGTGGTCCGTGGGGGTGGGAGGGCTGTAGAGGGCTGTGGGCCACCAGGTGTTGTCCCATGCAGAGGGAGAGGGTCGGGTACGAGGACCTCTTTCTTCTCTGAGTTGAGCTTCAGGCATGTGCTACTCATCCAGGATGTCACATCCTTCATTCCTTCCTGGAAGCTGAGCTTGGTGGTGATGGGGTCCTTGGTGAGGGAGAGGATGAGCTGAGTGTCGTTGGCGTAGGATAAAATGCTGAGTCAGGCTGTCTGACGACGGTGGCCATGTTGATGTTAAAGAGCGTGGGGCTGAGCGATGATCCTTGAGGGACACCGCAGTTGATTACTGTGGGGTTGGAGAGGAAGGGTGGCAGTCTGATTCTTTGGGTTCTGCCGGTGAGGAAAGAGCGGATCCAGTCGAGGGCGATTCCTTGTATGCCGGCGTTGTGGAGTCTTGTGATGAGTGTTTGGTGGCAGACGGTGCTGAACGCTGCAGAGAGGTAGAGTAGGATCAGGGCTGCGGTGTGTCCTTGGTCGAAGAGGGTGCGGATGTCGTCTGTGGTGGCGAGTAGAGCTGTCTCGGTGGTGTGGTTGCTGCGGAATCCGGATTGGGAGGGGTCGAGGATGGAGTTGTCTTCGATGAATTTTGTTAGCTGCTCATTGACGAACTTCTCAGTGACTTTAGCCGCGAAGGAGAGGAGGGGATGAGTCAGCAGTTCTTGAGGTCCTTGGGATCTGCTGAGGGCTTCTTGAGCAGGGGTCTGACTTCTATACATTTCCAGTCATCGGGAAAGATGCAGGTCTTGAAGGTGGCATTGATGGTGCGTCATAGTTCAGGAGCGATGGCGGTTTTGTGGGAGATGTGCGGTGGAAAGGGGCCCATGGGGGCTCCTGAGTGGATGCCTTTTATGGTCGAAGTGGTGTCTTCGGTGGTGACTGGGGTCCAGGAGGAGATGGTGGGCTGGCTGGCGTTGCTGGATAAGGAAGTGGTTTCGGAGTCAGGTGTCTGTTCGTTGAAGTTGTCGTAGAGGCCCTTGATTTTCAGGTGGCAGTAGGATCCGAGTTTGTTGCAAAGGTTCTAGGAAGGGGTGATGTCCGTGGTTTTGCTGGGGGGCTTGGTGAATTCTTGTATGACACTGAATAGTTACTTTGGGTTGCTAGAGTTGGCGAGGATCTTGTTTGGGATGAAGGTCCTTTTGGTGTATCTGATGCGTTGGTGGTGTTCCGTCATTGCGTTCTTGTAGGTGGTGCAATCTTCTGACGTTTTGCTGTTTCTCCAGTTCTTCTCAAGACGTCTGCAGGTGTGACTGGATTCTTGGAAGTCAGCGGTGAACCAGGGGGCCTTCCTGGGGTGCTGTCTGTCGGGGTTGCTTAGGGGTGTGAGCTCATCTGCCGAATTGGAGAACCATCTGTGGAGTTCTTTGGCTGTGAGGTCGTGGGGAAGTTGCGGTTGAGGGTGGAGTTGAGCTGCTCCTCAGTGACTTTGCTCCAGTTCCTTTGTGGAGGGCCCTGTGTAGGCTTGGGCAGCGTGGGTTTGTTGGTGAGGAAGTGTACGCAGTGGCGGTCCGTCCATGGGGGTTGTGTGGTGTGGCTGAAGTGGATGTTGTTACCTCCTTCGAAGATGGGGTCGAGGGTGTGTCCTGCCTTGTGGGTAGAGGTGGTGACGAGCTGTTTCAGTTCAATGTTGGCAAGGTTGTCCAGGAGGGTGGCAAAGTTGGGGTCTCTAGAGTTGTTGAGGTGGAAGTTCAGATCTCTGATGAGTATGTAGTCTATGGAGGCGATGGCATGGGGTGCAATGAGGTCAGCGATGGTAGTGGCAAACAAGGCCCAAGGTCTGGGGGGTCTGTAGGTGAGGGTGCTGCGAAGTGTGGTTCTAGGGCTGGGCTGGATCTGTAAGTGAAGGTGGTCGGTGGTGGAGAAGGAGTCGCTAGTGGTGGAGGCGGAGGTGGAGAGTCGGAGAGTCGGAGGGAGCTCTTGTGTGCGAAGTCCGCCTTCTGGGCAGTTGGGGCGGTCCTTACTATGGATCTTGTATCCATCGAGGATGGCGGTGGCGATGTCAGGGGTGGAGGAGGCATTGGTCCAGGTTTCTGTAAAGAAGGCCACATCTAGTGAGAGGGTGTTGAGGAGGTCCCAGATCACTACGACATGTCTGTGCAGGGAGCATACGTTGAGGAGGATGCATTTCAGGGCTTCGGTGGTGTTGGTGTTCGGTGCAGCCGCCATTAAAAAGGGGATGGGGGAGGGAGGAGCAGGTGGGTGGCGGGAGGGGTAACTAACGGAGGAGGGGCCATGGGCAGCAGCGGCGAAGAACAGGCGGTAACGGACATGGAGTCAAGATTAGTGAGGGACAGAAAAAAAGGCAGGGCAAGAAGACAGAAATAAGGGGAAAATAAGGAAAAGGGAAATGAGAAAAAATTTGGCAAAAAAGACAAGGATTGCGGCGAAAACACAGGGAGACAAATGTATAAATGGTACATACTATAAGATAGGCTCAATGAGTCCTATTTAGAAACGCAAGACCTTCTGGACATTGTAGTCCTGTGAACGTGGGGATATCAAAATCATTGGCTTACCAGCTCGTACATCAGAAACACCATTGCATAAGCAGTATATTGATAGAGTACGGACTATAAAGAATGTCATATGATCCCCTAACAATTTAGCAACTGTGATTCTTACCAGCATTGTACCTTTAAAATCTGTACATGAGTCCTTGCTCAATGTTTGACATCGTAGTGTATTTAAACCCGCTAAACACTTGCCACTCAATATTTGCATAAGATTAAGATCCGGACGGGTCGAATCACATCATGCTATGCTGCGGTCTCCCTGCTATGAATAAAAGAATTTGCTACAAATAATTCTCGTTGGGAGGGCTTGCTTCTCACGCAGTGAATTTGCGTGAGTCTTTTGATGCACACACACACACGTGTATATATATATTATATATATATATATTTGTGTGTGTATATATATATATATACATATATATAGCACTTTATTTCCATAGGCATCAGTATAAAATGATATATTTATTTGTAAATAGTTTGTAAATATATTAATTTGCCTTGTTATGTGTTTACATCGATAGATATTTTATCATGTAATGAACTTGCCTTTTGCACTTGGACCATTGTACATTGTCGATGGGATTGTAAATAACTGCTCCGTTTACAAAGTATTTTTTCCATGTTTATGTTGCATTTAAGTCTGATTGGGAGCATTCACAGTATATAAGCACACTTATAGGTTCTTTCTAGTCATGTGATCAAGGCTGCCGTGTTGCAGCCGAAACGCGTCATGCTGGGGACAGAAGAGCAATAAACCACCCTTGAACTAAAACTTATCGCAGTGTTTGTGGTCTGTACCTACGTCGAGGACTCTGCACTTTTGCCGAGAGTAGGAGTTGGAACGGATATATATATATATATATATATATATATATATATATATATATATATATATACCTCAAATAAAAAAATATCTAATATAGTTGAGTAATTAATGCTCTCCTTGGCAAAGTCGAATAAAGTGCTTTTTTCATAGAAACAATACATTTAATGGGCATGTCACATAAAGTGCTACATGCAAGGTGCTAATGTAAACTGTTTATCCATACAAATATATCCATCATATTTAGATAATGAATCTCATTCATTATATGAGCATAAATATTCTTGAATTCTAAACTAACTTATCATACCTACATTGAGTGTTATTAATTAATCTTTACTTCCTTTGGATAATTCTCCACTATTCCTCATAGCTTTGATAGCAAGCTCCTTCCAATGAGATAAATATCAAATAGTTCTATAGTAGCATGTTAAAAAACATAAAAGGATTCCCATTGATTTTATCCCTGTTACAATTCTATAACTACATAATGGAGAAGATAGCCCTGCCTTTCTGCTTCAAAATGTAGATTATTTTAAAGACTCTAAATAATGGGGGCAGATTCACAAGTCCCGTATGCCACAGTTGCGCCGCCGTTGCATCACTTTTGTGATGCAGTGGTGGCGCAAAGCCAGCGCCATGCTGCGGGGAATTTACAATGTGACGCATCTGGGAGATGCGTCACGTTGTAAAGCCCTGCGCCACATGTGGGCGATCCGGCACGCGGGGGGGGGGGGTTCAGGTGCAGGAATGCCTCCTAAAAGTGGCTGAGTCACTTTTAAGGGGGTAAGGGGGTGTTATACAGGGAGTGCGAAGGTAATTTTGCGCATATCAAATCAATTTGGTATTTGTGAAGTGCAAACTACACACTCCTACGGGTCTGATGGCGCTGGGGGTGTAAGCTGAGCTGCTGCCGGAGTCAGGGTAAAGTCGCTGAACTGCTGACCCCTACCGGTCTGAAATTGCTGGGTACGGAAATTATGTAAGGTATTGCCTAGAGTGTCATGCTGCTAAATTGAGTGGCTGCTGGACTCGGGGATGAAACTGTTAGCCTAAATTGTGTGTGCTATGCTGTGAAGTCATGTGCTCTGGGTGCTGTGCCACACCTGTCCAACTTGTATATGGTGCTTAGGTGGTGTTGTATAGGGAGTGCAAAGGTAAATCAATACAGTATTTGTAAAGCGCAAACTACTCACCCCTATGGGTGAGTAGAGCCGATGATCAAAGCGAGAGCTCTGTGTTGCAAAGTGGGATGGTGTGGCCGCTGCGCTACATCTGTGTGGAGAATTTTGGGGAGGGTCCGGAAGTTGCCTTTACCTGGCCCTAAAGTAGTGGGCCTAAGTTGTAAGGTATTGGGTAGCTCTAAAAAGAGCCCTTGTGTTCATTAGTTGGAGCTACATATAAGTGCGGATGCACAGCTTCAAGTTATTCATGAAAACTCAATTTTCCTGATCTGTGAAGTGTACTCCATCACTTCTGTAGATATCAGCCATATCAAAACTTATGTTGTTGTTGTAGATGGACCCCATTGTGTGGTCTCTGAGGTATGCAGACACAGCTTTGTTTTGACCATTTCCACTTCTGCCTTTGGTTATATTGGAATATACAAAGACAGTTTGAGGCAAAAGTAACGTCAATTATCCAAAGGTGTCCTTCATATGCATTTCTAAACCTATCCCAGTCAATGTGCCTAGGTCGTTTCCACCACAGTGCACAATCATGAGGTCAGGGTGCTGGAAATGCAAACAGGTTTTAACCAAAGGCAACAATTGGTGCCACTTCAATCCTCTCTGTGCAAACCATGTAATGTCCACATTTTCTAAACCGAGGTCGAAGTCAATACGTCTCTGTTCTGCATACCTCTTGCACCAGAAAACATAGCTATGTCCTACGATCCACACTTGCATTTTGAAGGTATGGCTGGAAGGTATGGAAAGATGTCTGTAGCTCATACAGTTCCTTCATAGAATAAGAGATATGTTTAAAGATGGGCAACTAGTTTTTTTCACATACAAAACAATACCTGATTGGGAGATGAAAAGCATTGTTTTTTAAACGTAGGGTGCACATTCGTTTTGCGGAAAAGCATCTTCGTGATTGGTTAAGAAACAGCAGTTTGAACGTGGAGTACATATTATAGGATAACATTTGCTCAATTCAACCACACCTGCTACTTGCATTTGGAAGGCAATGTTCAAACTAAAAACAATTGTGAACTTTTAACCTGCACGTGCTGTTAAATGTTCGAGAAAATGTTGCAAAAAAATATTGTTACGTTTAAAAAAGAAATATGAACTTTTAACCTGAACGTGTTCTAGAATGTTCTAGAAAATGTGTTGATACGTTGCATTTCTGACGATGTGTCATTGAATATGAAAAAACTGTTTATATGGAAAATTAAAAAGAAACTAATAGAAAGAAGTTTTGAAACGTTAAAGAATCAAGGAAGTATTCTAATTTGTTCTTTACACGTATTTATGTGTGGAGGAACAAAATTAAAGAAACAACAGCACCAGGAAGAGGAAGAAGCAGGTAGTGGGGGGACGGGGGGAGATGGGCACAATGGCACACATGTACAATCAAGTACAGCACAAGTATAGACAAATAATGGCCAAAATGAAACACACCAACAAGGAGCATAAGTCACACATTCCAACAACATCACACCACTAAACGAAAATAGAAGTGAAAACCATGCTGCATTCATACAGGATGTGTACAAAGGTCGGTCGTGGGTGTTGTGGGTTGTCTGCGACCGTGGTCATCATGGATGAGATGCCTAGCACGTGGCACATGGGTGGGTTCACTGTGTGTTACGTTGCCAAACAGCTGCTCCTCCCTCCTACGAGCACCCACACTTTTGTACGGTGAGCTGTTGTATCCCGTGCACTCATAGGGCACAGCATTGTAATGCCTATTCCGGCATGTCCTGCGGCATTCGAACTACAACATGAGAGTGCGGTTTGGTGGTGGTGTATGCCACTTTACAACATCGTCTGCTGCGGCCCTTGTGGCAGGCCACACCAGAACACAGAGAAACACTTACTGCACTACCTGCACATGGACATGTCCAAGACACCCCGTTTCCCTTGCCGGATAGGCACACCCCTGCGCTGACCTGTGTACGCCGGACCAGCACACCTGTGTTGTGCTTGCAGGAGGATGCATGCGTAAAAAGTTGTGATGTCATTTTTTCGTGTGCAGAACAATATACGAACTGGGCAGTGTATCCCGTCAAGATCCAGCACCTGACGCACTATTCCTAATCAATATAAATACAATGAGATTTCTTCATTGATTATTGTGTGTACACTGTAAGTGCAGGCACTACCTCAGTGCAATTCATTACAGGATTTTAGTATTTAGAATAAATCACAATGTGCACCTCATGTCTTTTTGCACAGGCACGACTACTCTGCATTTCATTATCAGCATTTTAATGGAACTAAAGTTGTGATAAATCTAACACAGTATTTAAAAGTTGGTGCAAACTGCAGAGATCACCAGTATTCCTGCGATAAGTGCTCCAAAATTTAACACCATGGTGGATACCAGCAAATAAAAAGTAATAAGAACAAGAGTCACACAGCAGTTAAGAAAACAACCAAAAAGGTTAATAATAATTTTTTTTGTCAAACTTTAGTTTTTTATAAACATATATAAACCATAAAGTTTTCAAAATTCATATTTTTATTAATATATATATATAAAATAAACCAACAAACATAATAGAAAACAACAAGGTGGAAGGCTCCTGTGGGGACCATGGATGTCGACGAAATAAAGCACAAAATAAGGACGTGTGTAATGCGCATATCAAAGGACTGAGAGAGAGAAACAGAGAAGGAAAAACAAGCCAGACAGAAAAAGAGAGGGAAGGAAAGAAAGGGAGTGAGACAGGGAGAAGTGAGGGAGAGATCAAAGGAAAGGAATGAAGAGAGTGAGAGAGAGATAGAGAGACAGAAGAGAGGGAAGTGAGTGAGAGAGAGAAAGAGAGAGAGAGAGAGAGAGAGAGAGAGAGAGAGAGAGAGAGAGAGAGAGAGAGAGAGAGAGAGAGACTGTCGCCTCTGCGCATCCATGAGCAAATAATTACCTGGTGCCAGTGGAGTGTGCAGCAGTGGGCGGACTCCACGTGCCCGTCAAAACCGCACTGATCTCAGATGTGTTGCTGAGTCCTGAGTCATGAATGGCGGAAACCACATCAGATTCTGCGCAGATCTTACAGATGTCGCTGAGTCCTGAATGGCGGAGACCACATCAGCTTCTTCGCGGATCTGACAAATGTCGCTGAGTCCTGAATGGTCCTGACCTGTCATTTGTATTGACCTCCTACAGTTATTTTGTTAAAACTGTATACACACTATTTTTATTATTGACATCAGGACAGCGTTTATTAAAATTGTTGAGTGCCCTGATAGTCAATTTTAGGATTCACTTTTTCACAGCTTTACTCACTTGCACTGCAACTTCCATAATTTCCCACTTAAAATTACAACTTTTGTTTAATCACATAGAGGATCCTAGTGGTTTGTAATTTTGAGCCACTCATAGTAGCTCCTTTCCACGTGTTGGGAAGATTGTAGCCTAGGACTGCGTTAAGCCTTGCAATCGGACATCCCAGATGATGATACATACCACTTCGGTGGGTTGATGGGAATTTGTCCTTCTTGTAGGGACCTTTTTGACCATCACAAATTTAGTTTCTTGCTGTTTAAGTAGATTTATTCTTGTTCTAGACCAACAGTTTCTGTTTGTTATGTACAAGTCAGTTTAGGGATTGAATTCCGTTGGGTCTTTAAATATTTTTCCCGGGTTATGTGTGTGCAAACCTGCCCTCAGGGAGTGGCTTTGAGATGTTGAGAACTAGACCACTGACCTGCACACCAACAGTAAGTACGCCTGCGACAGGTAGCTATGTGGGGCCAACGTTGGAACATAATCGGATTGGCATGGCGTGGCATGGCGTACCACGGAACAGGGCAGGGATAGACACAATGACGCGGACGGCTTGTAGCACTGCATCTGGGAGTTGAGCGGACAGGCCGCAGCTGTCCCTCTGTAACCCTGGGTTCTTACTTTGAGTGGTATCCCTTTGACGCTCCCTCTCCCCACATAAGCAGGTAACGTACCCTTTTCCCACATTACCAAATTACCAACATACCCCCAACAACCTTCTGGGGCCCGGAAGTGTCCCTGTGCGGTTGGACAAAGAAGAATCTTAGTCATGTATAGATTCACATATAGAAACATTTATTTAAAGAAAAGAACAACAAATAATACTGAAGGGAGTCTGGTGCTGTGGTCGCTGCCACGAAGTTGGGGTCACTGCCGTTCAGGACTCAGGACACATTTACACATGTGGGATTGGTTTGCATTAAATAGCGTTGGTACCAGAAGCATTGAGACTGTATGAGCCTGTGATGATGCTTGATGTCGACGGGTCGGACTGGGAGTAATGTGTCTTGCCTACTGGGCTGCGTCATGTGGAGTCGGGACTGTATCTGAATTGTGAGGCCTGCTGACCGTAGTGTAGGTCAGAGGTAGCGGTGAGCAAGGGTCCATAGCCATGTGCATACGTTGATGGCCCCACCGGCCTGTGTAGTACAGGTTCAGTGGCACCACGTGTCGCTGGCCTTCCATATGCAAATATCCTTCACTGATTGAAGGGAGTCTGGTGCTGTGGTCACTGCCACGAAGTTGGGGGCGCTGCCATTCAGGACTCAGGAACCAGTTACACATGTAGGATCGGCTTGTGTTGAACAGGATTAGTTGGCACCACGTGTCGCAGGTCTTCCACAGTGTAGGCCAGAGGCAGCAGTCAGCAAAGGCTCACAGGCAGGTGACATTGACTTGAGCTGCACAGATTGGGAGCATTTGGTCTTCTTAACCCATTATAGTCTCTTACGCAATTTGCGTCGCTACTAATCTTGAATTGTGAACCGTGCAACCTCAGTGTAGGGCGCAGGCAGCGGTCAGGATGGGTGCACAGCCACGTGGCATTGAGTTGAGCTGCACAGTTAGTGGCACCTTGAGTACTCGGTGTGTGCATACCCTGCGATGATACGTGGTCCTGGCGGGCCGCACTGGGAGCAACGTATCTTGCAAACTTGTCTTACGAATCTTGCGAACTGCCCTTCCAGAAACAAATTTCGATGCCCACCGTGTAACATGCCACTAAGCATAACAGTCAGGTTACCACCAACATCTTATCAGGAAATAGGACCAAGATGGCAGGACCGCTACTAGCGGTTTGCTTTACTCTGTCCTATATGGAGAGTCTATCTTGCCACATGGATGTGTAAGTTCAGTGTTGTTTAAATTGATGGTCTTTGGCGTCTCTTGGCTAACATCGACGTAGACTGTTGCCGAAATGCGTCTGTGCCTGTGGTTCATGAATAAAAAGTGGAACCTGCCCCTGTGAGGGCTGTCTTCCTTAATAATGTTAGGAGGATTTTGGAGCGACAATTGGATATTCGGTAGCACCCCCACATTTTCAGCACCCATCTACGACTTCACCGTGCTGGTACATGTGGAGCTTGAATATAGCAAGGACACGAAAATTCTCAGTCTCACATTACATGGTATCTCGCCGTGTATCGGCATAGGGATTGAACCTACTCTTCCTGACCATCTGTCAGCCATATTGAAGTGGCACAGCCCATTGCATATTAAATCATTTGTCAATCAACTCCAAACCATTGCACTGTAACCCAACCAGTGACGAGTAAAAAGAATACTCGATACACGGCGAGATACCATGTAATGTGAGACTGAGAATTTTCGTGTCACTCATGTTTTGATTTATTTAAATTATTTTGTCAAAAATATGTTCGAAATATTTGAGAGCATATATTGAGGCTAAATGGAGTAGAAAAGCCGCGCTGAACAAATGTGTACTGACTCAACATGTGACGTATACTGTGAACAACTTCCAATATGGTGTACAGATTTTTGTCCCTTGTTTGTTTTCGCCCGTCAATCACGAGTGCACGCTGTTAAAAACATGGCGCCCACCATCAATGTTTGTAACATTGAGGAAGGCGGAGCGCCGAAACGCGTCTGTTGCGAACCTGAAATAAAATAATCGAAAACGACCCCCGGAGTGCGTGGTTTCTTTGGCGATAACTGGTGGAAACCGTGAGCTGCATGTTATGCGGGTCCTGTAACCGCATCGCGCACCCGTCTGCGAGTGCTCCTGAAAACTTGCAGGGACTTGAGCTGGATTGAAAATTCGAGAGCACCGCCACGCTGAACAAAGGATAAAAATACCGACTTCTTCGCGGCTTGTTGGACCGGAGCAGCGCTTCGGAGAGAGGACTGTCGACGGCCCATATAGCGGTGAGGAGACATCGGATTTCCTTCTATATCTCAGCATACCAGGCAAGACAAAGGGGTTGACGTTTTTGATGCAAAATCAGTAAGCGCAAATAAACCAATGGATGGCGCTATGTTTTGTGAGGCGTCACGGCATGAAGCCGTCAAAGGAATGTTTAAAAAACACAAGGAAGGAGCACAACCCTCCAAAGTAAGCCCACCTAACAAAATAACTGACCGTATGACCTCTCTGGAAAGACTTTACGAAAGAGAGGTCAGAAAGTGGTGGGAAGCGACTAGCCTACAGCACTATTGTGATGAGCAGATGGTACCAAGGGGACTTAGAGTATATACGGTTCCCTCCTACGAGAATCCCGACCCTCAACTGCTGACGGACTGGGAGGAGTTAACATCACATTACTGTAAAGGAACCTTGGGTCTCCTCATAAAATACGCCTGGAGTGATCGGGAAAAGGCGTTATTGGAGATACGTACCATAGAGGAAGATTTGGCTAAAATGGAGGAGAGCAAAGAAACGATAGAGACTTTGAGAACACAAATGAAAATAAGACTTGGCAAATACGAACAAAAAATCAAAACGCGGAAGCAAGAAAAATTTGACCGCGATCAAAGAGATTATTCCCAAGGGTGGATTCTTACGTTCGCCCGAAAATTCGATGCTCCAAGAAAAGAGCTGAGTAAGAAGAGAGGACAGGCACTAGCACGGAGAATAGAAACTTCAGAGTCCAGTGCAACAGAAAATGAATCCGCAGATGACACGACTATGAGGGATAAAGGCCAAGCAAGCACATCTGAGTTGACACCTTTTCAGGGCGAATATCAAGTAATCCAACATGCATGGCTACGGGGAGGCAAGAACAAACCCCCAGAACAAGAAGAAGAAAAATGAGAAGAGGAGGAGGGGGCAGCAGGTGGAAGAGGACGCGGGAGACCCAAGAGATCCAATTGGGCAAACCGGAAGAAAGTACAGTAGATGACATCACTGTAATAAATTTAACACCTAGAGTCCTCAATGACACCGAAAACAAAGTACTAAGTTTGGGTCTTAGTTTCTGCCCAACAAGCCATCTAGAGTACACGCAAACGCGTTTTGATCTGTTTAATTTCGTTCGAAGATTGAAACTGCACAAATATTTTAAAACACGACCATCTTTGCAAAATACAGCAGGACTGCCAATGAGGGCCACCGCTACTGATGCATTGAGAGGAATCGATTTACCAGCGGTGGAGACATTGCAAGGTCTAGCCTTAGAAGAATACGGAAGTCAGCTCCCAGCATCTTCCGAGGATGAAGCAATAAGAGCAGAAACCTTGGGAATCTCGCAAGAAAGAGAGGAGAGCGGCTATAAACTTAGATCACATTTCAATCCGCAGCTAACATTAGATGCGATCGATGTATTCTCCGAGACAATGACTAATGATCTATTGAAATTTAGAGTGAAAAGCAGCAAAGATGGAAAGAACAGGGGGTGTAATAATATGAATTCGGATGAAAGAAAAGCAATCATTGACCTAATGCAGGATAAGAATGTGATAATCAAGCCTTCAGATAAAGGCGGGAATGTTGTCTTACAAACCAGGGGAAATTACTGCAAAGAAGCAATGAAACAACTATGTAATGCAGAAAATTATTAACTGTCTTCTAAAGAAACATATGCTGCCAGCATACAAGAGTACGATGCATTGATCTATAGCTGGTACCGTAAAGACATGCTGGGCAAAGAGGAATATTTATTCCTAAGAAGCAACAATCCAACAATACCAACATTTTATCACATTCCAAAAATCCACAAAAATAGCAATGATCCCCCAGGTAGACCCATTTTTTCATCTCAAAACAGTCTAACCGAGCATCTTTCTACTTTCATTGATCATTTTCTTCACCCACTGGTACAGCAATTGGATTCCTATATAAAAGATACAAAGGACTTTTTGTCAAAAATTGGAAAAATAAAATGGGATACTAGTTACAGAATGCTAGTATTGGATATAGCAAGTCTGTACACATGCATCAGTCATGAAAAAGGTATCAAAGCAGTGGAACATTATTTGAAAAAAAGACAACTGAGGTTTTTGGAGCACAATCAGATGCTGGCAATTTTTGTAGAATTTTGTTTGAAACATAACATTTTCTTATTTGAGGACGTCTATTACAGACAAGTGTCTGGAACTGCGATGGGTACCTGCTTTGCCCCCAGCTATGCGAATTTATTCGTAGGCTGGTGGGAGGAGCAGGTACCCAGGTCGCTGGAGGTGGATGGTGAAAAGGGCTGTGTGATCAAGTGGTGTCGTTACATAGACGATTTGTTCATAATTTGGCAAGGATCAGAACACACTGCTAATGCCTATATTGACGCCCTCAATATGAACGATATGAATCTGATATTCAGTGGCTCCATAAGTAATACTTGCGTGGAATATTTGGATTTAAAAGTATTCATTGTAGATAACAACATAGAGACATCACTTTTCCGCAAAAGTACAGCGGGCAACTCAAAATTATACGCCTCTAGCAATCATCCTACAGCGCTAATACAAAGTATACCCTATGGAGAACTACTGAGGCTCAGGCGTAACAGCTCCAGAGATTCAGATTTTAAGATTGCAGCATCAGCATGCATCAGTAGATTTTTAAAAAGAGGGTATGCAATGACAACGTTACAGAGTGCGTTACAGAAGGTCAATGCATTACAGAGATCTAATCTACTGACTGATAAAGAGCATTCCCCCGTGGATGAAAAGAACGAAAAGGGAAAATTCCGGCTGGTAACTCCCTATTCGGCGGAAGCAAATTATTTGAAACGCATGCTCAGAAAGAATTGGCATATTTTAAAAACTGACAGTTGTATCAAGGATGATATCCCCGAGTACCCCTTGGTGACTTTCAAGAAATCTAGATCTCTCAAAGACATGTTGGTTCAAAGCCACTTAAAGAAAATTGAAAGAAAACCTAACACATTGGCTGATCTGAAGGGTTTCCATCCATGTCATCACTGCAAAGCCTGTGCGCACAGTAAAAGAGTGAAAACTTATGAGATACCGAACACTGGAATAGTGAAAACGATCAACAAATACCTCACATGCAAAACTCCATATGCAGTATACTGTCTTAAGTGCCCGTGTGGACTAATGTATATCGGGAGCACAATTAAACCCTTGAAACTAAGGATTTTAGAACACTTAAGAGCAATTGACAAAAATGATCAGTCATATCCTGTTGCCCGACATTTCCAGAATAAACATTCAAGCAATAGACATCAATTGCAATATTTCGGATTAGACCATGTACCGGAAAATCCCAGGGGTGGTGACAGACTGCATAGTTTGAGGAGACTCGAGTCTCGATATATCATTGACTTAATGACCAAACATCCCAATGGTTTAAATGCAGGGGGGGAATTGGCTTCTCATATAGGTTTCTAAATGATATAAGACACTTGGAAAACGTATTATCTATTGTGACACTGAGCTGTTTTCTGGCATAAATATTACAAGATATTCAAGCAGATTAACTGTCATATGATGTTTAGAAGTGTAGGAATAACGAACATGATGAATATTAATCCAAGGGAGGTACTAGAAGAGAGAAAAAGTAGTGGGGATGTGAATATTTTGTGCAGTTACTGTCAACTCAAAAGTATACATAATAATTTTTTCGTTTAAACTTTGCTACTTCTGCAGTACTTCCAGAGAGTGAATTCTGAAATTATGAAATGAAAATGATAATCACTGATTAGAATTGTGGCGGAACAAAAATGAGTCAAGGGTGATTTGCCGATCCACGACGGTATTCTTTTTACTCGTCACTGGTTGGGTTACAGTGCAATGGTTTGGAGTTGATTGACAAATGATTTAATATGCAATGGGCTGTGCCACTTCAATATGGCTGACAGATGGTCAGGAAGAGTAGGTTCAATCCCTATGCCGATACACGGCGAGATACCATGTAATGTGAGACTGAGAATTTTCGTGTCACTCATGTTTTGATTTATTTAAATTATTTTGTCAAAAATATGTTCGAAATATTTGAGAGCATATATTGAGGCTAAATGGAGTAGAAAAGCCGCGCTGAACAAATGTGTACTGACTCAACATGTGACGTATACTGTGAACAACTTCAAATATGGTGTACAGATTTTTGTCCCTTGTTTGTTTTCGCCCGTCAATCACGAGTGCACGCTGTTAAAAACATGGCGCCCACCATCAATGTTTGTAACATTGAGGAAGGCGGAGCGCCGAAACGCGTCTGTTGCGAACCTGAAATAAAAAAATCGAAAACGACCCCCGGAGTGCGTGGTTTCTTTGGCGATAACTGGTGGAAACCGTGAGCTGCATATATATATATATATACATATATATATATACATATATATATATATCACATTATTACTTTTTTGAACTGCACGTTGTGGTCCATACTAGATTTTCGCTGAGGAGTTGGTGTTACAGGACTGTGGTGTCATATATATACATATACCCTGAATGACAATAACTAAAGTTTACAATTGACATAAATGAAGTTAAGGTATATATATATATATATATATATATATATATATATATATATATACATAGATACGATAGATAGATAGATAGATAGATAGATAGATAGATAGATAGATAGATAGATAGAATTTTGATTTTAATGGTGTTATTATATGTACCACGAATTTCTATGTATTAATTAAGTCATCAATGAGTTTGTTTTATAAAACACTATATGAATGTACTATGAATTGAATAGTTACCCACTACAAGATGGTAACTCCATTTGAGATGCTTTTTCTGCTCATAGGCACTTTATGTAGGTCTGTCATCGCTTTTTACAGGCGCTTTTTTGTATGTATTTAATGTACACGCCGTACGTTGCTGTAACCTCTTCAGTCTCAATAAATTGGTGAATTAATAAGCGCCCTCAGTGCCGTGCTCCTTCGTGATCGAGGAAGAGATTGCTAAAATAGATATACACATACATATATAATATATAAAATAATTTCGTGCTTTTATTAGTTAAATTATTTTTTCTAGGAGTCATTTTTTTAAAAACGTTTTTTGGGCAAATATATTAGGCCACTATTAGACTGCAGCCTTTTTAAATGGTATTACTTTTATACTTTTAATGTTTATTGCATACATTTGCAAAATAATAACAACAAAAAACATTTTAGGATTATAAAGTGGAGACATATTGGCTTTGCTAATTGCTAATTCTTGTTAAAATATTTGCCCTCACATTATAAATACAGACATCCCCTATTTGAGCCAATAAGGAATGTTTTTTGTAGTGATGGTGCTAATTCATCTGCACAATAATCTGGGTAGTCAGAGTAAAGCAAAACTTTCCAAGAAACTGTCCTGCACTCAAGCATTTTTGGAATGTTGAACTCCTGCACATTATTTTACATCAGGCAGTAGTATTCCATCAAATACATTGTGCCCTACAAGCCAAATGAATAAATTAATTGATTTCTTACTGAATCAGCTTCTTTGGCATTTGATTCATAAAATTCTAGAACAAATGCTAATTTCCTGTTGGTATACACATTTTAACTAACATGATACCCAGCAACTTAAAACTCTTTCCCCACCCTTGAAAGTCTTCTTTGATTCCGTTTGATTATATATTTTCAAAATGAGCCTGCAAAAAAGCTCCTAATGTATTGGTAATTCCTATACATAAATGCTTCACATTATTCACCTATAATGAATATTTTGCCCATAGTGAGCATTTTTGTAGAATCGCTTGTGGTTTTCTTTCTCTGTCAATAGCTGAGGATTTACATGCATGTTGTCTGCATGTAACATAAATTGTTTTAAATATTCACAGACAACCCCTTCCAAACATTCAGTCATTCTGATGTCTTGTGCTAGTGGTTTATCATAAATAGAAGTGAAGTTGAAAAACTGCATCTGTGCAACGTTCCTTTATATCTGACAAATTGTTCCTTGAGAGGTCAATTGCTTGTTTTACCATTTTGTTATAAAGCATATCAGGTGCAAAGATATTTAGGCCCATTTCTAAAAGCTTTCTTTGCTAACTATACAATTATAAATCAACTTGGGTGGCAGCAGTTTCAGCATCAACAGATTTTATGCAACACACTTTTCTTCCATGTGAAAGTTTAACAATGTAAAACAGGAGTTCGTTTTGAGCAGAAATAGCCCCATGTTGATTCTGATGTATGATTTATCGCAGTTCCTTTTTGGCTGTGAGTGTAATTATCTATTTCTTTCATCAAATTGGAGAACGAAAATTTAGGGATCAGCACAGGAATAGAATCTTGTATATTTGTCAGAGCTATTGACCTCGGTTACCTCCTCCTCGGTTATTTACTTTCCAAGAGAGAGCCTTCTCTGTTGACCAAACCCCAGAAGGCAGGCCTCTAGGACATACTTTTCCTTATCTATGTTCTCATTAGTCTCTTTACGACTCTAAATTCTGTGCAGATTATCATATATATCATAGAATAAAACTAAACAATCTTCCAATGTGAGGCACTCAGTTTTCTTTTTGGGTCTCTCACTTTTCTCATTAAAATGCAAATATTTGTTTCTCCCTAGCTCGTCAGTTGCTTCCCAAACACTCCCTGAACGGGTGTTTTTTCCTTGACTTTCATTTTTATCTGCACTCCCTGCCTCAAACTCCTCTGTCACTCCCCACCCCTCCACTCCCTCATATCCCGTTGGTTTCTCCTCGCCCTGGCTACTCCTTTATCCCCAAATACCTCCTCTCCTCTCAGCACTCCTGCCGTGGTCCTTGCATTCTATTAAACACAATAGCTTTGCTGACATTTTTCTGAAAGGCCAGCAGCAGCTATTTGCTGCTAGGTCCTTTTTTTAAATCCACTTTCACACACATATATTTTTATAATGTGCCATTCCAATATTGTTGTCTGACATCTTGGAACTGTAAATATAAAGAAACAGAATGGAAACTGTGTCTATACCATAAGTATGAGCATGTGTGAAGCTGAATGCATGCATTTACAACATAGAATTATGGCATACAGGTAGGTACATGCATACATCATCAAGAGTGCATGTGTACTCATCATCTTGCTCTTTTTTCGATCATCGGCAAAACCATTGTGCATGCAATGGCAGCCAAAGGGTGAGAATTATTGGCTTTACCGATGCTTGTTTTAAAAGAGGCCTATGCCAATTAAAGGGACAGGTATTGCTTCAAAAATGTCTTTCCCCTGAGACTGCCCAACATGATTACCGAGGGGGAAGCTGTCCAAGCTTCCCGTTTTCGAATCAGTTACCACTCCAACTCAGACTTCATAACTGTTTGCAACCACAACTGCAGTTAGATACCATTGATACAGTCCTTTTTTAATCAGAAATAGGAGAGGAATCAATTTTCACACTTCCTCCCATTTATGATACACAAAGATGGAAGGGCGAGATTTTGATCAATACCTTATCACTATCGATCTAAAACCCCGGTCTGGTCGACTGAACCTTTATTGCCTGTCATTGAGGGAAGAAAGTGCATCTCTTACCAAGTTAGTTCTCCCAATAAAGGACTCTGCTTCAAAGGATCACAAACAACTTCTAGCTTTCAAAGGTTTATTATAAAGTCAGGATAAGTTGCAGGTACAAGCATCTCAAAATGAGATTCACCAGATACACGGGCCCAACCACGTACATGTGTTCTCTGAAAGCCCTCAGACGAACAACGGAAACTACCAATACCAGTTCTAAAAACAATAGTGCTATTAGCATAGACACATATTGAAATCTATCAGTCATTTACAGCCGGAGATAAAATACAGGTTAGGCTGACCCTACCCTGCTCTAGATGGTATCCCTACTTAACCAGGTCTCAACCTATCAAAAGGTGTCAGCAGTGAATGACTCCCAAGGGAAGCCACCCACTCTCAAACTCTTGGTGAAAACCTATAGTTCTCCAATCATGACCCCTCTCTTCCTACCCATCCGCTCTCTAAAGGGTCCTCAGGCTTCTGCTCTAACTCCACCCAGGGGTGCTGTCCCTAATACAAAAATCCAACAACATTTAGGACGCCCCTCGTGAGACGCCCCTCACGTGGTGTAGCTTCTGGCTTTTTCCATGATGAGGCCTTGTGGTTAGAGTCGACCTTGCTTCTCAGACTCTTCTCCGGCCCGCTGATACCCCTTAAACATTCCGGAACCCTCCTCCATGTCTGGTCCATTTCTTGAACAAGCTTCTATTCATTTTATTAATAATTGAATACCCCCTTTTCTCTTCCAGACAGACATTTGCAGCCAAATCCCAATTCTCATGGTCTTCCAACCGCGTTGCAACATTCCCCGGCCCAGACTAATATGTGTAAATCAACGTTAAAGCTTTCCAGCTCTACAACATTTTTATAGTATTCAACTTCTTCTTTAATTATTAGCATGTTAATACTCTTATTCTACTGATTCGGTAAACACATCTATAAATCAAGGCCTACTCATTATTACTAAACATTAGTGCAATCCATATTGTGAAATTTAATCACCTTCCCCCTCCCTCCTAGCTCTGGCCCTGAGGCCTACCACGTTCAACGTTTCCGTATGCCATCTTACATTTTAGCAGCTACACAACATGGATTCAGGAATAATCACGTTTAATAAAATCGTATTGCTTCACACATTTCTGTATTAGTTCCACTTCTACTTAAATTTCTTTATTAACTACACATTTCAGAATATAACTATGGATACTATCAGCACTCATGGCATTTCTCTTCATGACTTGTGCTTACTACGTGTAAGTGTGATGTATTTCTACATTTTGGTCAGTTTGCGCTCTCTCAGTTCCCCCCTTTGATGACCTCTCGGGGTCATCATTAATATTAAACTGCAGTGATTGCTAGCATAACTCGTTTCTGTGTTTCCAGAGCCCTCAGACTCCGGTACTGACTATCTTGTATGGCAGCCAATCTCTGCAGCTGTTTTCTCTGAGCCCTCGCTGACCTTCTTGCTCTGTTCCATTTGAATACCCTCACCAAACCCCATAACACGATCCCACAGATCAATATTATGATGATAGGTTTTAGTATTTTCCACACAAAGCTTTTGCCTAAGGTGGTGAGCCAACCTCCAGCTTCACTTATTCCTTGACCCACCTTTTCCCAGACATTTTCTCTGCTCAGGTCTTCGATCTCTTTGTGAATATCAGTTATGTTCCTAATAACTTTTTCAAGGGGCTTCGAATTGTCTGGAATGTAAGTGCAACATTCCTGGACCTTCAAAGCCTTACAGACTCCGCCCTCTTTTGCTAATAGGACATCTAATGCAAGACGGTTCTGGAGGACCATAGCCCTTATCGATTGCATCTCTCCTTCTACCAGCATTAAGGACTGAGCAGTGCTGGCAGACAACCTGTCTACGACTGTTGCTAGTCGTCTAATTTTAACATCATTAAGAATTAATCCCAGAAGAGGGAACACAGCCCCAAAGACATCTCCAACCATTTCTACACCTCCTACATCTCTCCTTCCCCTCGATGATGTCTTGCCCTCGATGATCTCTAAGTCTTGGGCATGATATATTTTAGGGAAGATAATTGCCAAGTAACATGAGCCATACCAATTATCAGGTAGCCTCACGTAGGCATTTCTTCCACATACGAAATATACATTTGGAATCACTTGCATTCCCTTCAGGAAGTCCTTGGTGTAGTACTCTAAATTGAAAGCATGTTCACAGCTAACTTCTCCCACGTATACATTTTCATAATACGTTTTGGCTCTATGAAGACATAACTTTCCTCTCTGCGTTCTATCTAAAGCTATTGGACCACTACTACCCTTTCTCTTGTGTGCCTTTTCTTCCTCGGTCCAATCTGTTTTCCATTGTCCTGATTTTTTCAAAATCTTTTGTCTCCTATTCCGATCATCCACCTGCCCTATGAACTTTTTCTCGACTTCTGACACCTTGCATGTCAGGTTATTTCTGCGGGCATGTGAAGTATCTAAAGTAATCCAAGGAATGAAAAACTTTGCCAACCTGTCTTCACTCTTCCAGTAGTCCCATTTATTCATTTGTTTATAATTTGGGACTTCTGGTAACACTGCATCATAATTGGAGAAATAGTATTCAAAACTATCTCTCCCATAAAATATACTAAGCAACAAGCTGCATGTAATGCCATATGTCAGCGGGAGGTGATGATATCGAATGCCTTCATCTACAGACGCCGGCAACTGCATGCAGACGTAACAGTCCTTGACCTCCATGGCATCCACGTATTCATATAATAATTTAGCATAAGCATTTGACCTAAAGTCACCTTGGGACTCATCCACGTGTAACCTGCGGGCTTCTGCAGCTAATAACGCTTTTTCTTGTGTGTTTTCCCCTTTCTCACCAGCAACGGTGGGTGTAAGCGCCTCTACAGATGTCACATCAGTTACCTTTGCCTCTTCCTCATGTCCCTTTACATAAGAGACTGTTACTACTAAAGCTATTAATATTATTACTCCTACTATTAGTGTACCTATTATACATTTCGCTCTGCGGTTCTGGGTACCGGCCTCCATTTCGTCAGATAGTGTGGCTCTCTCGTAACTCAGCACAAAGTTCCTTTCTTTTTTCGTTCCTTTACAGTCTCTTTACTCCTTTTGTCTTGAGAACCACGCAACTGGAAGCTGACAACCCTTTCCGCAAAAGTTCTTTTTAGTTCAAATACAGACAACCCTAGCCCTTCTCCATCAACTCAGGGAAAGTCCCTAAGATTCTCTGCTTCCTAGGCGCTAGGTAATCTTCTTTTCTTCACGCTTATTTACAAAGTCTTTTAAGCATCCACTATCAGGCGCTCGCCTGCAGCTTCAATAGCAAAATTCAATATTTCCATACGAAGATTGTGCTCTTCTGGGGCTGATATCTTTGTACCAAAATCGGGGAATTGCAATTCTGTGAGAAACATGTGCTTTAACTTGCTGAGGCGGGGAGGTCGGGGGAGCATGAATGTCAGTGGCCCTTCTTGTTCAACTCCGGGTACTAACAGTCGTATCTCCACTGTTACGATGGGCTCAGAACTGGACACTACCACCGCTCGGATCCTCCCTGTCACTGGTTTCAAAGCCATCTGTCGCCAGATATGTCCACTCAGGGGTGGAGTATCTTCTGTTAGGCACACGCACTCTTCTTGACCTCCTCAACTCCGGTGCTCCAGCGCCCTGAGCACCTTCTTCTGGGTCTGAGTCTTCTGATATCGGAGGAAGGGTTCTCTCCGGAGTTGACCTTAGGCTAGAGCTCCTTCTTTGCGGCCAATCAGCTTCTCCACGTACCCTTCTACTCCGTCTTCTTCTTGTTTTTTCACGCTCTCTGTCAGACCTGTCAGCGTCTGACTCGTACTCCCAGCTACCTTCTCCTTCAGTAGCGTCGTCTGTCTCGCTGCTGTACTGACCGTCCTCAGCTTGGTCAGACTCGTTCCTCGCTTCCGCTGGCACCTCTACAGCTTGGCTAGCCCCCTCTATGGCTTCTCGGTCCGCTGCTGGACGTCTATCCGAGAGAGGAGCTGTTTCTTCCAGAGGTGCTGGAACCCTCCGCGTGTGCGACGCGTGGATCCACATGGGCAGGCCTCCCACCTTCACTGCCGTGTTTGTGGTCAGGATGATCTGGAAGGGCCCACGCCAACGAACATCCAAGCAGCTGCTTCTCACGTGTTTTTTCACCAGGACCCAGTCCCCAGGAAGCAAGTCATGACACGGGTCCTGGCACGATGGTACCTCGGCAGCCTGCACCTGAAGGGACACAGAATGAATGGCGTCAGACAGCCCCTTACAATAGTCCAGGATCATATCATCTGTGATGCTAATCAGTGCAGCAGTTGGGACAGAAGGTAACCTCATTGCTCTTCCCATCAACACCTCATGAGGAGACAAACCCGTTCTCCTATCCGGGGTACTACGGAGGCTCATAAGGACCAATGGCAACGCATCAAGCCAACTCAAGGATGTTGATGAACACACCTTTGCAATTCTGGCCTTGATGGTGCCATTTATTTGCTCCACAATTCCTGAAGCTTCTGGTCGATAACTGCAATGTAGTTTCTGATCTATGTTCAAAGCTGCACAAATCATTTTCACAAGCGAGCTGTTGAAATGCGTTCCCCTATCTGATTCCAAAGAGGCCGGCACCCCGAAGCGCGGGATAAGCTCCCTAAGCAGTATCTTAGCTACTGTGAGGGTGTCGCACCTGCGTGTAGGATATGCCTCAACCCATCTGGAGAAAACGCAAACAACCACCAGGATATAACGGAGGCGGCTGCACCTTGGCATTTCGATAAAATCTATCTGCATTCGATTGAATGGACCTCCTGACCTCCCAATGTGGCTCAGTGCAACTGGTGTCTTTTTCCCTACATTCAACTGCTGGCACGTCACACAACGCTGGCACACTGCTTCGGCTGCTACTCTGAACTTGGGGTTGTACCAGGTCTGTCTAAACACTCTCAGCATAGCATCTCTTCCTAAGTGGACAGGACCATGTATGTGTCGGGCCATTGGGCTCACCATCTCATTGGGCAACACTGCTCTGCCATCTGCTGAGACCCAGAAATGGGCCTCACCCATCACACATCCTGCCTTTTGCCATGTTTCTCTTTCACAGTCAGGAGCATTCTCTTGCATCTCCTTCAGTTCGTCCCAAGTATCAACAGTTTCCAATATCATAGCTAATTCAGTCCTTACATTTATTCCACCCACTTCCACCTCTGTGAAAGAGTACCCTGTTTCCGCGCAATACCGCGCGACTTCGTCGGCATATCTATTGCCTTGTGACACGAAGTCCATATTTCTGGTATGTGCGGTACACTTCACAACTGCGATACCTGCTGGACATTGCAACGCCTCTAACAACAGGCGCACAAACTCTCCATTGCGAATGGGAGAGCCTGAAGAGGTCATGAAACCTCTTTGAGACCACAACTGCCCGTAATCATGAACTACCCCGTAACCATATTGACTGTCAGTGTATATGGTGACTCGGATTTGATTGCTTGCCAGGCAGGCACGCGTCAGGGCAATAATCTCGGCTACCTGAGCGGAGTGTACTCCTTCCAGGCATCCAGCTTCCACTACTCCAGTAATTGTACAAACAGCGTAAGCTGCTCTCAACTGCCCAACTTCGTCTCTTACACATGAGCCATCGACAAAGAAAATTTCATCTGGGTCGGTCAGTGGCTCATCTACGATGTCGGGTCTTGGTTTGGTGCATAGTTCAGTCACATCGAGGCAGTCATGGTCTGTACATTCATCATCATCCTCAATATCGTTTGGAAGTGGCATCAAGGTAGCAGGATTTAAAACAGAGCATCTCCTGAGGGTCACGTTCTCTGCAGCAAGAATGCTTGCTCATAGCGCGTGAGCCTGCTATTCGTCAGATGCTGGGTTTTGGTCCTGGTCATCAACAATTCAACAGAGTGGGGCACATGCACCTCTAACGGGTGCCCCATGACGATATTTTCACACCTCTCAATGCTGACACCTGTTGCGGCAACGGATTTGAGACATCCGGGCAACGCTGCGGCTACTGGATCTAAAGTAGCCGAGAAATACGCGACTGGTCTACGGGCATTCCCATGGATTTGGACTAACACAGACAGCGCGCATCCCTCTCTCTCACAGCAGTAGAGCAAGAATGGTTTATCGTAATCTGGCATTCCCAGAGCCGGAGCACGACACAAGTCCTCTCTCAGCTGCAGGAACGCCATCAAACAGTCTTTGTCCCATGGTACCGGATCACTCACCTCCTTGTGCGTCAGTTTTTGCAAGGGCTTTGCTTTCAGTGAAAAGTTTGCAATCCACTGTCGGCAATATCCCACCATTCCTAGAAACATCCTGACTTCTCTCTGCGTTTTAGGCGCATTCATCTTCATGATGGCCTCTATCCTGTCTGGTGACACTTTTCGTTTACCTTTCTCAATTCTGTGTCCCAAGTACTGTACCTCTGTCAGGCAGTACTGTAATTTTCCCGGGGACACCTTATGCCCATTTTCAGCTAGGTGGTTTAACAATGCAATAGAGTCTTCCCTGCAAGCTTCTTCTGTTTCTGACGCCACAAGAAGGTCGTCTATGTACTGGACCAGAACTGACCTCTGGGGCAGCACTAGACTTTCAAGATTTCTCTTCAGGAGCTGGTTGAAGATCGATGGGCTCTCTGTATACCCCTGAGGAATACGACACCATGTTAGGACGCGACCTTCCAGCTTAAATGCGAAAAGAAAATGGCTTTCTTCGTCCAAAGGGATCGAAAAGAAAGCCTGGCAAAGATCAATTACAGTGAACCATTCTGCTTGGAACGGTATCTGAAACAGTATCACTGATGGATTCGGTACCACTGGACAACACGAAACGACTATGTTATTAATCTTTCTGAGGTCCTGCACTATCCGAAATTTCCCATTTGGTTTCTGCAAACCCATAATCGGGGAGTTACATGGACTACCCACGATTTCCTTCAGTATTCCCTGCTTAATCATGGACTCAATCACGGGTTTTATGCCTGCAATCGTTTCTGGAGTCAATTTATACTGAGGGGTTCTTGGGAACTCAGCATGTGGTTTCACTACAATTTTCACTGGGTCCACCCCTTTCACCAACCCAATCTCTTCCCCAGTGAAATCCCACACTTCTGGAGCAACTGTCTCTCTCAAATCCCAGGGGAGCTCGTCTACTGTCAGAGTGGGATACAACTCCACACATATTCTGGAATTTGCGACTTTAAAGTCTGCATCATCATCATTAGTCAGTACCTCCACTCCTTGCGGGGTACAGTATATAGTGCAGTTCAATTTGCACAAAAGGTCTCTTCCTAGCAGACATACAGGACTAGAATCGCAAACCACAAACTGATGTTCATCACTGTACTTCCCTATTTTCACCTGCACGGGTTCAGTCAGAGGACTGGTCATTCTCTTGTTAGCGACCCCCACCACTTGTATGGTCTCCCCAGACATGGGCAGGCCTGGCACTGCGGCCGACCTGATCGTGGATCGAGTGGCTCCTGTGTCCACTAGAAATGTCGTGGGGAACCCTGCCACTTCAGCCTCAACATAGGGTCCCCTCTGGTCTACCTCCAGGGCTGCCCCAAGGGTGCAGTCATCCCTTTCCACTCTCTGTCCAGTTAGTGGGTCCACATAATAGCATTCCTCTCCTCCGACAAACAGGGGCATCTGTCTATACGTCTTACCCATGGTCCCTACTCTGGGTGGCTGCGGGAACTGAGCTCGGGGAGGTGGCCCCCCCCCTTTGAGCACCTTTCCCTGGTATTGCGTTACCCCTCTTGTAGGCACACTCTGGGTCTCTTCCTCTTCTACCTCTTGGTCTCCTATCTCAACATTATAGGGACACTCGCGTTTCCAATGTCCCACCTCGTTACACTGGTGGCACCTAGTTGTTTTCTTTAAGGCAGCTATATCTATCCTGGGTCTAAAGGTGGAGTTCTCCTCATTGCCCTTGTTCTGGCTGTATTGTTTCTTTCCTCCAGTACCTGTTCCTGGTTGCTGTTGCTGCTGTCCCCCCTTCCCTGCTGCCTGCATCTGTACCACCATCAGTTTCTCCTTTAGTTTCTTAGCCTTGGAGTCTATCTCATCACAGCAGTACCTGGCATACCTCAGTATTTCGTCTAGGGGTTTATTTTGCCAACAGATCAAGTGTTGCTGTATCATTAAACTAATATCCGGTCTCAGCCCCAAAACGAATTTGGACACAAATTGCCCTATGTCCTTCGGATCCATGACATCCAGACCGCTATACTGTTTAAACGCCTTCAGCAATCTCTCGTAGTATTCGTGAACTGTCTCTTTGGGTTCCTGTCTTGTTCGGTCAATTTTTACCCAATCTATGTCCTGCATTGGCACTTTATCTTTCAGCCAAGTCAATACTCTCTCGAACTTTGCCATCACACTCTCGGACGGCCCATTAGTCCTAGCATCTCTCTCTGGCTCTATGGTGGGCCACTCAGCGCTAACCTTGCATGCGGTCCACAAATCCCCTGGCACTACTATGTCAAACAGCGTGTTCAAATCTATCCATAGGACCTTTGAGATTTTTACGAATCTCTCAACTTGCTTATACCACTCCACTGGGTTTTCCCGCAGTTTGGGGAAAGAGGTGGTAAAAGCAGCTAAATCCCCCCTACTCCAAGGGACGTGGACATAGGTCCCATTTGCGACTTCCCTCAAAGGGTATGTCTCTACTCCCTGCTGTCCTCCTGGTGTCATCCCAAGTGTGCTTCTCCTGACGGTCCCTCTCTTGGACCACCTCTCTTCCCACTTATCTAGGGCCCTCCATGTCCTTATTCCAGTGATCAGTTCCCTTATGTGTGTTTTCAATCCGATGGTTCTCCTCTCATCTAGATCTCGGTCTGTGTAATGTAGCCTGTGGTTGCCCTGTAATGCTTTGGTCCTTGACAGGTCTACCATATATTTGCCTGCTAGTTCGACTAATTTCTCATGGATTGCTCTCGCCTTTCGAGTTACGTCCTTTGCCATGAACAGAATTTCATCCTGCTCATACATGTCCATTCTTTCTAAGGGCAGGGTACCGTCTACCATGTCATCCAGATCTGACTTTAAGCTGGAGACATCGAGTCTTTTGGCTTTTATTTCTGCTCGCAATAACTCCTTCGAGGGAGGTTCACAGGTATCTCTCCCATCCCAACTCCGGGCCCTACGTTTGGGTTCGGGAGAGTTGGGGAGTGCTCTCTCTTGTTCCCATCTCTCCAGATCCCATGCTCGGCCATCCGATCTTGGAAGGTGATGGAACACGGGCCTGTTACCCCCTATCTTACTTTGTCCATTCTCTCCTCTCTTCTCACAGTAGGACTCTCTGTTATCCTCCCTTCGGTCTCCATTCTCTCTTGGCCTCGTATCACTTAGTATCTGATACGATCCTTCCTGGTTTCCCATATTCCCTGGACTGCGCTCATGTCCGTCGTCACAGGGACTATGGTGCGGCCTCTCGCAACTCCCACTCTGTTCTCTCCTGCCGGGCCCACAGTGGATACACTTAAAGCTGTCCCTGTACTCCCGAGCCCTCCTGTCTTCTTCACTATGTATTGGGCGAGACACCCCCCCGTTCTCTGGGCCCCCATTTTCCAGGTCTGATCTACCTCCACTCCGGGCCCAATGGGTGACTCTTCTACTGTCCTTCTCCCTCCCGTCCCACTCCGGACTGCTCTCTCCAGCCCCGCAGTGAGTCCGGGCTCTGCTGTCCTGACTTTCCCTTTCAGCTTCCGCCGCTATGATGCTCTTGTGAGCCTCAACTGCCTCATCCCATTTCTTCATGTACTCGTTTAACTCTTGAAAGGATTTCCGTCCTGGTCCCCTCATATCCTCTGGCCATCTAATGTCCCCCAGATCTCCTGTTGTGTGTACTGGGGTGCTCCAATCTCTTGGTATCGGCAACTGACTTGGGGAGTTGATCGTATCTTTCCTCCTTGCCATCTCTGCTCTTTCTCTGTCCCTCCGTACCCGTTCTTCCCCTCTAGCCCTGTCTGGGTCATATACCGATACTATAGGACCTATGGTAACAGGTACCTGTAGTGCATCAGGTAATGCGTAGGATGTGGCACACTCCGTTTCTGGCGCTCTTTGCACCACAAACCTCCCAACCACCTGTTGCACTTGGCTAGGCTGGGACAGTTCTTTCTTTGCAGCGGGATCCCAATTGAGACTGGGAAGCGGCCCATGCTCTCCTGCATTGCCCCCCCCCTCTCTCCATTCTCGACATCTCCCCCTGCTCTGTTATACGGAGGTGGCCTGTCTGTCAATAATCTGTTTATCAGGCTGTCCTCTGTCTCGCTCTCGTCATCCTCTTCTAGGGGGCTTTTGTTCCCGGGCATCTCTAACACTGGATATAATTTATTAACTTCCATGTTATGAACCCTCCATCTTTTAGCATCCTCATCCCACTTGGCATCCTGTACTGCCCTTACCGAACGTTTCACTCTTTCTTGCCGTCTATTCATGTTCTTTTCATGCGCTGCCCTAATCCATGCATTAAGGGCTTCAAACTGAGTTGGTCTAGGCAAGGGTCTCGTAGAGGTCATAATTGCTTTTAATCTGTGTAGCACCTCTAATCTGAACGTCCCGTACTTCGGGAACGTGAGTTCCTCATTTCCATCTGTCATCTTACTCCACTCTGAGATCCACAGAATCGTGTGCAGCCCAACATTTGTCCCCATGTAACGAGCTGGCGTACCCTCCGGCGGGGCTTCTTCCCCTTCATACGATCCCCTGCGTTCTCTTTTAAACAGCGCTCTTAACCATTTAAAACACTTCATAATTATGCGCAAGATTTCCAGCTTGAATACTTTATTTACTTCCTGATGTCAATCCACCAATCTTAGCGCGGCTTTGCTAGCTGGCCTATCGCAGCGCGGTCTTTCACCGGCCGGCCAATCCCAGCGCGGCACTTTCTGACGTCACTAGTCTCCGCTTCGCAGCAGCACCCCTCTTTTCTCAGCTCTCCTCGCGGTCATGCATGCGTCCCATTCATACACCGAAAAATGACTACTTCCGACCAAGCGGTCACTTCCCTCGACTGTACGTCCACAGTCTATTTGTAATTGTCAACCCAACTGACGAGATGTCTATCGTCCCTCTGATAGGTTCTTTACACACCCAGTAACTTCCGGCCAGCGTCCGTTACTCACGCACTCACTCTTACGTTCCCCCTATCTGGTCCTTCGGGTGATCACTGGTACCTCATGACCCCCTTCACACTGGTTAACAATTACTCTGAGTGTCCGATACACCCGAACCACTTAAGCTCTCCTTGAGCTTAAGATTTCCACCGGTTGCGCGCGCTCACAACCTGTTCCACAGTCTCTCTACAGGCATTCAACTCCGCCAGACATTACAACATAGATACAATACAAAACACCGCAATCTAGCACGCATGACCCTTTATACTCACTCTCGACCGATACTGCTGCTTTTCTGTCTCACGTCATCCGGTCCTTCTTCCGCGGGCGGTTCTTCCGATCATCGGTCTCTAGGGGCCTTGGGGTAATCTAACCTGGCCTAGATCACCTTCCTCAAGAAGGCAACCATCCTCTATAGCTACCAACTGGAAGGGCGAGATTTTGATCAATACCTTATCACTATCGATCTAAAACCCCGGTCTGGTCGACTGAACCTTTATTGCCTGTCATTGAGGGAAGAAAGTGCATCTCTTACCAAGTTAGTTCTCCCAATAAAGGACTCTGCTTCAAAGGATCACAAACAACTTCTAGCTTTCAAAGGTTTATTATAAAGTCAGGATAAGTTGCAGGTACAAGCATCTCAAAATGAGATTCACCAGATACACGGGCCCAACCACGTACATGTGTTCTCTGAAAGCCCTCAGACGAACAACGGAAACTACCAATACCAGTTCTAAAAACAATAGTGCTATTAGCATAGACACATATTGAAATCTATCAGTCATTTACAGCCGGAGATAAAATACAGGTTAGGCTGACCCTACCCTGCTCTAGATGGTATCCCTACTTAACCAGGTCTCAACCTATCAAAAGGTGTCAGCAGTGAATGACTCCCAAGGGAAGCCACCCACACTCAAACTCTTGGGGAAAACCTATAGTTCTCCAATCATGACCCCTCTCTTCCTACCCATCCGCTCTCTAAAGGGTCCTCAGGCTTCTGCTCTAACTCCACCCAGGGGTGCTGTCCCTAATACAAAAATCCAACAACATTTAGGACGCCCCTCGTGAGACGCCCCTCACGTGGTGTAGCTTCTGGCTTTTTCCATGATGAGGCCTTGTGGTTAGAGTCGACCTTGCTTCTCAGACTCTTCTCCGGCCCGCTGATACCCCTTAAACATTCCGGAACCCTCCTCCATGTCTGGTCCATTTCTTGAACAAGCTTCTATTCATTTTATTAATAATTGAATACCCCCTTTTCTCTTCCAGACAGACATTTGCAGCCAAATCCCAATTCTCATGGTCTTCCAACCGCGTTGCAACATTCCCCGGCCCAGACTAATATGTGTAAATCAACGTTAAAGCTTTCCAGCTCTACAACATTTTTATAGTATTCAACTTCTTCTTTAATTATTAGCATGTTAATACTCTTATTCTACTGATTCGGTAAACACATCTATAAATCAAGGCCTACTCATTATTACTAAACATTAGTGCAATCCATATTGTGAAATTTAATCACCTTCCCCCTCCCTCCTAGCTCTGGCCCTGAGGCCTACCACGTTCAACGTTTCCGTATGCCATCTTACATTTTAGCAGCTACACAACATGGATTCAGGAATAATCACGTTTAATAAAATCGTATTGCTTCACACATTTCTGTATTAGTTCCACTTCTACTTAAATTTCTATATTAACTACACATTTCAGAATATAACTATGGATACTATCAGCACTCATGGCATTTCTCTTCATGACTTGTGCTTACTACGTGTAAGTGTGATGTATTTCTACATTTTGGTCAGTTTGCGCTCTCTCAAAGATTTTAAAAAGCCCTTTTGTGGTTGCAAACCCTGTGATTTTACAAATCGCAGGATATAGGACTGCAAAAATGGCTTTGAACAGCTGATTCTAAAAGTTTATATTTGTGTGCATGCATCCATTAGTCCAAAAACACATAAAGACTGTTATAAATTGTAGTCAATGTGCTATATAAAATCCTCATAACAAAAATGGAGACTTATTTAATATTAGACAAAAAAGGTAGGCTTGATGGTAGTGTTTTTGATATGAATTCATATATTATAAGCATATACGTACATTCATAAGTTACACATCAAAATGTACATCTTCCAATTCCTTGTTATGTGTATTATAAAGTTGTGACATTACTTGCTGTGACATATGCAAAAACAACAGGTGATGGACCGAATGTGGATCAATGTCACACACTCACCCCAGTCCAAAGATCTGGGCCCAAATCCATCATTTTTTTACACTCCACACCACCCTGGGTTAGACAATGGCGATATGCAAATCAGCTCTGACCCTGTGCCCCATGGGAACAGTCCAGTCCGAACTACAAAAGCCATGTCCTTCCCAGAACGGAATCAAGCATCCGAGGACCGGACCGGTTTCGAGGTAACACCTCTCATCAGCCCGGCTAGCTTGACTCCAGTGGTGTGGAGTGCCTGGGACCCACGTCTGGGCATCCCCAGCGCACTTAGGGCGGAATATGCAAAAACAACAGGTGATGGACCGAATGTGGATCAATGTCACACACTCACCCCAGTCCAAAGATCTGGGCCCAAATCCATCATTTTTTTACACTCCACACCACCCTGGGTTAGACAATGGCGATATGCAAATCAGCTCTGACCCTGTGCCCCATGGGAACAGTCCAGTCCGAACTACAAAAGCCATGTCCTTCCCAGAACGGAATCAAGCATCCGAGGACCGGACCGGTTTCGAGGTAACACCTCTCATCAGCCCGGCTAGCTTGACTCCAGTGGTGTGGAGTGCCTGGGACCCACGTCTGGGCATCCCCAGCGCACTTAGGGCGGAATATGCAAAAACAACAGGTGATGGACCGAATGTGGATCAATGTCACACACTCACCCCAGTCCAAAGATCTGGGCCCAAATCCATCATTTTTTTACACTCCACACCACCCCGGGGTTAGACAATGGCGATATGCAAATCAGCTCTGACCCTGTGCCCCATGGGAACAGTCCAGTCCGAACTACAAAAGCCATGTCCTTCCGAGAACGGAATCAAGCATCCGAGGACCGGACCGGTTTCGAGGTAACACCTCTCATCAGCCCGGCTAGCTTGACTCCAGTGGTGTGGAGTGCCTGGGACCCACGTCTGGGCATCCCCAGCGCACTTAGGGCGGAATATGCAAAAACAACAGGTGATGGACCGAATGTGGATCAATGTCACACACTCACCCCAGTCCAAAGATCTAGGCCCAAATCCATCATTTTTTTACACTCCACACCACCCTGGGTTAGACAATGGCGATATGCAAATCAGCTCTGACCCTGTGCCCCATGGGAACAGTCCAGTCCGCACTACAAAAGCCATGTCCTTCCCAGAACGGAATCAAGCATCCGAGGACCGGACCGGTTTCGAGGTAACACCTCTCATCAGCCCGGCTAGCTTGACTCCAGTGGTGTGGAGTGCCTGGGACCCACGTCTGGGCATCCCCAGCGCACTTAGGGCGGAATATGCAAAAACAACAGGTGATGGACCGAATGTGGATCAATGTCACACACTCACCCCAGTCCAAAGATCTGGGCCCAAATCCATCATTTTTTTACACTCCACACCACCCTGGGTTAGACAATGGCGATATGCAAATCAGCTCTGACCCTGTGCCCCATGGGAACAGTCCAGTCCGCACTACAAAAGCCATGTCCTTCCGAGAACGGAATCAAGCATCCGAGGACCGGACCGGTTTCGAGGTAACACCTCTCATCAGCCCGGCTAGCTTGACTCCAGTGGTGTGGAGTGCCTGGGACCCACGTCTGGGCATCCCCAGCGCACTTAGGGCGGAATATGCAAAAACAACAGGTGATGGACCGAATGTGGATCAATGTCACACACTCACCCCAGTCCAAAGATCTGGGCCCAAATCCATCATTTTTTTACACTCCACACCACCCTGGGTTAGACAATGGCGATATGCAAATCAGCTCTGACCCTGTGCCCCATGGGAACAGTCCAGTCCGAACTACAAAAGCCATGTCCTTCCCAGAACGGAATCAAGCATCCGAGGACCGGACCGGTTTCGAGGTAACACCTCTCATCAGCCCGGCTAGCTTGACTCCAGTGGTGTGGAGTGCCTGGGACCCACGTCTGGGCATCCCCAGCGCACTTAGGGCGGAATATGCAAAAACAACAGGTGATGGACCGAATGTGGATCAATGTCACACACTCACCCCAGTCCAAAGATCTGGGCCCAAATCCATCATTTTTTTACACTCCACACCACACTGGGTTAGAAAATGGCGATATGCTAATCAGCTCTGACCCTGTGCCCCATGGGAACAGTCCAGTCCGCACTACAAAAGCCATGTCCTTCCCAGAACGGAATCAAGCATCCGAGGACCGGACCAGTTTCGAGGTAACACCTCTCATCAGCCCGGCTAGCTTGACTCCAGTGGTGTGGAGTGCCTGGGACCCACGTCTGGGCATCCCCAGCACACTTAGGGCGGAATATGCAAAAACAACAGGTGATGGACCGAATGTGGATCAATGTCACACACTCACCCCAGTCCAAAGATCTAGGCCCAAATCCATCATTTTTTTACACTCCACACCACCCTGGGTTAGACAATGGCGATATGCAAATCAGCTCTGACCCTGTGCCCCATGGGAACAGTCCAGTCCGAACTACAAAAGCCATGTCCTTCCCAGAACGGAATCAAGCATCCGAGGACCGGACCGGTTTTGAGGTAACACCTCTCATCAGCCCGGCTAGCTTGACTCCAGTGGTGTGGAGTGCCTGGGACCCACGTCTGGGCATCCCCAGCGCACTTAGGGCGGAATATGCAGAAACAACAGGTGATGGACCGAATGTGGATCAATGTCACACACTCACCCCAGTCCAAAGATCTGGGCCCAAATCCATCATTTTTTTACACTCCACACCACCCTGGGTTAGACAATGGCGATATGCAAATCAGCTCTGACCCTGTGCCCCATGGGAACAGTCCAGTCCGAACTACAAAAGCCATGTCCTTCCCAGAACGGAATCAAGCATCCGACGACCGGACCGGTTTCGAGGTAACACCTCTCATCAGCCCGGCTAGCTTGACTCCAGTGGTGTGGAGTGCCTGGGACCCACGTCTGGGCATCCCCAGCGCACTTAGGGCGGAATATGCAAAAACAACAGGTGATGGACCGAATGTGGATCAATGTCACACACTCACCCCAGTCCAAAGATCTGGGCCCAAATCCATCATTTTTTTACACTCCACACCACCCTGGGTAAGACAATGGCGATATGCAAATCAGCTCTGACCCTGTGCCCCATGGGAACAGTCCAGTCCGCACTACAAAAGCCATGTCCTTCCCAGAACGGAATCAAGCATCCGAGGACCGGACCAGTTTCGAGGTAACACCTCTCATCAGCCCGGCTAGCTTGACTCCAGTGGTGTGGAGTGCCTGGGACCCACGTCTGGGCATCCCCAGCGCACTTAGGGCGGAATATGCAAAAACAACAGGTGATGGACCGAATGTGGATCAATGTCACACACTCACCCCAGTCCAAAGATCTAGGCCCAAATCCATCATTTTTTTACACTCCACACCACCCTGGGTTAGACAATGGCGATATGCAAATCAGCTCTGACCCTGTGCCCCATGGGAACAGTCCAGTCCGAACTACAAAAGCCATGTCCTTCCCAGAACGGAATCAAGCATCCGAGGACCGGACCGGTTTCGAGGTAACACCTCTCATCAGCCCGGCTAGCTTGACTCCAGTGGTGTGGAGTGCCTGGGACCCACGTCTGGGCATCCCCAGCGCACTTAGGGCGGAATATGCAGAAACAACAGGTGATGGACCGAATGTGGATCAATGTCACACACTCACCCCAGTCCAAAGATCTGGGCCCAAATCCATCATTTTTTTACACTCCACACCACCCTGGGTTAGACAATGGCGATATGCAAATCAGCTCTGACCCTGTGCCCCATGGGAACAGTCCAGTCCGCACTACAAAAGCCATGTCCTTCCCAGAACGGAATCAAGCATCCGAGGACCGGACCGGTTTCGAGGTAACACCTCTCATCAGCCCGGCTAGCTTGACTCCAGTGGTGTGGAGTGCCTGGGACCCACGTCTGGGCATCCCCAGCGCACTTAGGGCGGAATATGCAAAAACAACAGGTGATGGACCGAATGTGGATCAATGTCACACACTCACCCCAGTCCAAAGATCTAGGCCCAAATCCATAATTTTTTTACATTTCACACCACCCTGGGTTAGACAATGGCGATACGCAAATCAGCTCTGACCCTGTGGCCCATGGGAACAGTCCAGTCCGAACTACAAAAGCCATGTCCTTCCCAGAACGGAATCAAGCATCCGAGGACCGGACCGGTTTCGAGGTAACACCTCTCATCAGCCCGGCTAGCTTGACTCCAGTGGTGTGGAGTGCCTGGGACCCACGTCTGGGCATCCACAGCGCACTTAGGGCGGAATATGCAAAAACAACAGGTGATGGACCGAATGTGGATCAATGTCACACACTCACCCCAGTCCAAAGATCTGGGCCCAAATCCATCATTTTTTTACACTCCACACCACCCTGGGTTAGACAATGGCGATATGCAAATCAGCTCTGACCCTGTGCCCCATGGGAACAGTCCAGTCCGAACTACAAAAGCCATGTCCTTCCCAGAACGGAATCAAGCATCCGAGGACCGGACCGGTTTCGAGGTAACACCTCTCATCAGCCCGGCTAGCTTGACTCCAGTGGTGTGGAGTGCCTGGCACCCACGTCTGGGCATCCCCAGCGCACTTAGGGTGGAATATGCAAAAACAACAGGTGATGGACCGAATGTGGATCAATGTCACACACTCACCCCAGTCCAATGATCTGGGCCCAAATCCATCATTTTTTTACACTCCACGCCACCCTGGGTTAGACAATGGCGATATGCAAATCAGCTCTGACCCTGTGCCCCATGGGAACAGTCCAGTCCGAACTACAAAAGCCATGTCCTTCCCAGAACGGAATCAAGCATCCGAGGACCGGACCGGTTTCGAGGTAACACTTCTCATCAGCCCGGCTAGCTTGACTCCAGTGGTGTGGAGTGCCTGGGACCCACGTCTGGGCATTCCCAGCGCACTTAGGGCGGAATATGCAAAAACAACAGGTGATGGACCGAATGTGGATCAATGTCACACACTCACCCCAGTCCAAAGATCTGGGCCCAAATCCATCATTTTTTTACACTCCACACCACCCTGGGTTAGACAATGGCGATATGCAAATCAGCTCTGACCCTGTGCCCCATGGGAACAGTTCAGTCCGAACTACAAAAGCCATGTCCTTCCCAGAACGGAATCAAGCATCCGAGGACCGGACCGGTTTCGAGGTAACACCTCTCATCAGCCCGGCTAGCTTGACTCCAGTGGTGTGGAGTGCCTGGGACCCACGTCTGGGCATCCCCAGCGCACTTAGGGCGGAATATGCAAAAACAACAGGTGATGGACCGAATGTGGATCAATGTCACACACTCACCCCAGTCCAAAGATCTGGGCCCAAATCCATCATTTTTTTACACTCCACACCGCCCTGGGTAAGACAATGGCGATATGCAAATCAGCTCTGACCCTGTGCCCCATGGGAACAGTCCAGTCCGAACTACAAAAGCCATGTCCTTCCTAGAACGGAATCAAGCATCCGAGGACCGGACCGGTTTCGAGGTAACACCTCTCATCAGCCCGGCTAGCTTGACTCCAGTGGTGTGGAGTGCCTGGCACCCACGTCTAGGCATCCCCAGCGCACTTAGGGCGGAATATGCAAAAACAACAGGTGATGGACCGAATGTGGATCAATGTCACACACTCACCCCAGTCCAAAGATCTGGGCCCAAATCCATCATTTTTTTACACTCCACACCACCCTGGGTTAGGCAATGGCGATATGCAAATCAGCTCTGACCCTGTGCCCCATGGGAACAGTCCAGTCCGAACTACAAAAGCCATGTCCTTCCCAGAACGGAATCAAGCATCCGAGGACCGGACCGGTTTCGAGGTAACACCTCTCATCAGCCCGGCTAGCTTGACTCCAGTGGTGTGGAGTGCCTGGGACCCACGTCTGGGCATCCTCAGCGCACTTAGGGCGGAATATGCAAAAACAACAGGTGATGGACCGAATGTGGATCAATGTCACACACTCAACCCAGTCCAAAGATCTGGGCCCAAATCCATCATTTTTTTACACTCCACACCACCCTGGGTTAGACAATGGCGATATGCAAATCAGCTCTGACCCTGTGCCCCATGGGAACAGTCCAGTCCGAACTACAAAAGCCATGTCCTTCCCAGAACGGAATCAAGCATCCGAGGACCGGACCGGTTTCGAGGTAACACCTCTCATCAGCATTACTTGCTGTGACATCACTATTGGTGGTTGACTCCATGTGATGTGACTGAAGACGTATTTTACTAAGTAGTCCCCCAGCTGTTTTTCGCGACTGCAGTAGTGCTGTAAAGTGCAATTTTGTTTCTGATAGTATGATTCCCTACAATATATTTCAACAAAAAAGCTCGAAGTTGCCTGTTAGTAGCATGTTTTAACTCAAAATTCAATAGGGTGGGACCTGGAGGAGTTCCCTGCTAGCAACCCACCAGCACCTCTTTGATTTTCAAAATGTGTATACATAATTACCGCTTAATTCTAGAGAAATACAAAAAAAATTATGGATGGAAACGCTTGAGCTAATCTTAACTACAGCCATTTATGCTGGACAGTATACAGTTGCACTGCGTTTTACACACTATGCTGAGCATAGTATGGTCACGAATGTTGTATCCCTTGATGAAAAAACATTACGTTTTTTAAAGAACCCTCACCCACCATCCTAGTTGGTGGCATGCTTAATCATAGGGTTGCCACCTAGTGGGCTGAGTGCCTCCTAGGTGTGCTTCGATGCCTGATTACAGCGGAGCTGGATTTTTGTGGGGTGAAAGTGTGAATTTAAGTGAGTGTAAACCTTAAAACTGCCTCCAGGATACTTAGGGACTGACCCGCCCCTGGCAGCACTGGTCCTGAAGAAAGCCTCCTGACTCAGATTTGATTGGCTGAAATATGTAGACCATTTCCTTTTTTGAGATGTGTGAGATCATTCTTTCTCTGTTGCATCCACCCTTGATTTCAACCTGCCCTAGGAACTCTCTTACTAAAATCATTGTGATTTGACTAAGTATCCTGGAGGCAGTTTTAAGTTATACAACCACTTAAATTAATCTTTTCTCCCCACAAAAATCCCCCTCCGCTGTAATCAGGCATCAAAGCACACCTAGGAGGCAAGTGCCTCCTAGGTGGGAACCAGATAAGGATGCATGCCAACAACTAGGTTGGTGGGTGAGGATTCTTTAAAAAAAACAATTTTTTTTTGCACAAGTGAAACATCTTTTGTGACCAACAGGATGCTGGTCTATTAAGTCTGCATTCAGCTCATTCTTTTTGTTTGTTAAAAATATAATTGTAGATGGCCTGAAGTTGCATTTTAAATAATATCGCATCTGGTGCAGTGAAAAGCATGCTGGCAAATGTATTTTTGAGAGAAGAAGTGCCAGATGGAATCATCCCAAATAATGGGACATAATTTGCCTCCCTGGAATTTGAAGAATTCCTTATGGAATTTGGGATTAACCACATCACAACGTCATTATATCACCTTAGGAGCAATGGTCTGGTGGAGCGTTGCAACAGAGTAATTAAGGGAATCATTCAATAATAATAATAATTCCTATTTGTAAACTGCAAACATATCACTCCCTTAAGGGTTTCAAGGTGCTGGGGGCCATTAGGGAGATTAAGTGTGTTATTGCCCAGAGTCACATGATGCTGAGCTGAGCTGCTGCCGGTGATAGAACCGTGAACCCCGCGCTTCAGAGTCAGCCGCTCTGGCCGCTGTGTCACACCTCTTGCATACAATTAGCATTGGTAAATGGCTTAGACTGAATGTTGGGGGTAAAAATGTATTGTGGGCAATTCGCACTATCACTAACTCAGAAACCAAAGTATCACCTTTTGCCTTGATGAAAGGAAGAGTTCGGGTTAAAAAATGAACTGCATTTGGATGCAGGAGACTTTAGTTGGTGTCAGTGAGAGGAGAAAGGATGCTCAAGATAACTATGTGAGGAGTGCATCTAGACGTTTGGTGGTGAAGGAAGGCGATATGGTCTGGGTCAAGAAAGTTTGTTCTGGGAAAGGAAGCAGACTGTTTTCTAGCCCTAGAAGGATAACAAGAGTGGGAACACATTCTGTGACCCTGGATGATGGAAGGTGCTGGACAAAGAGAAAATATCTGTAGTTCGGATTGAGAAAACTGAGGAAGTTCCAGGTATAAAAGGATACTTTGGGAATGTTATTAGGAGATTGTCTAGGGAACCATCTTTGCCCGTTAAGGTGCAGGAGGTTTGTACTCTATGTAAACCCTGGCAGAGAGGGATCCCCCTGGTGCTTCTGCACCCTGTGGATGCACACATATAAGGTCCTTTATTCATTGCAATGGGCACAATGGCATTCCCATTGCGGTGACTCTTTTAAAGGCACAGCCATGGGAACGGCAAAAGAAAGCCCACCAGGGATGTCTTGCACTCGTAATCTTGCGGGAGGCCTCACCACCCTGTGCCGCACCCCCAAACTTGTAATCGGGCTCTCAGTGTCCCTTATAGTTGTGAAATATGTTATTTAGTTATTACATGTTCATATATAAAATTTTGCTAAGAGGAAAGATTTGTAGGGTTCGCATCTGGAATGTATGTCTTATGCTTGGAATATTTAATATTATAGTGGTGTTTGAAGTGCTATCTTAGAAATGTGTGTTCAGTTACTGTGTAACCTGTTTCCCTGCCAGTCATAAAATAAATAAGAGTAACTTTCTTACTTTCTGGGCATGAGCTTCCTTTCAAGTTTCTTTATACCTGGTCATCTATTTCTGACTACTTGGTGTCTGGGTCTTTCACACAGGCAAGACAGGAGCAGTAGGGTAGTCTAGCAGAATATCATGGGTTTATTCATAGTTTAGTCACACCTAAAGTTAAACAGGCACTCAATAGCGTCATGTTCAAAAAGCACTGCAGCGGGGTCCTCACTGGTTTATGTCAGAGTAGGTATTCAAGCATTTATTAACATTCCTTGACACTTGGAAGGCAGTCTACTGCAAATCAAGTCAGGTACATCTTAGGTTAAAAGTCCAACCACTCAGGCTGGGCCAGGTTTTCCTTGCTCTTCATTAATGGTTGGTGGAGCAAACCTGTTTTGCTTTCAAAATGTTCTGTAGGGGCACATGTGGCACAAGGATTCTCCAGTCTAATAACCTCTGTTGTGATAGGAAACTGTGTGTATCGCGCTCCTGGCAGACCCTCTTAGCACAGAAACAAGAAGGAGAACAAAGAATTGAGGACGAGCTACAGCCATCACTCATTTTTTATTAATTTTTCTTGCTGGCAGATGTTCACAGTCATTTAGGCATACCCAAATGAAAGATGGACCAAAGGTGATTACTGTGAGCCACCTAGAACTGTAGTGTAGGGAAGTCCCTTTAGTTAAGACCCCCCGATTATTTGCATGTTACTGACAACAGAAAACGACTGGTTGACTTAGTCCAAGGATTTCAAAGATGAGTCAGAACCACATGGCATTTGATGAGATTCATCACAAACTGTGATGGGCAAAATGGCCCTTCTCAATTGCATTTTTGTTTTAGCTTCCGAGCTGAGTGGTCGCTCCCCTGCTGCTGCTGAGGTATCGTCTGTGCAGCGCTTTTGCTCTATTCTAGACTGCAAATAATTGCGTGTTGGAACTGCCGCTCTGCCCATTTTGTTTGCTGCTTTGCCCATTTTATTTGCTGAATTTGCTGATCTGCCCACTCGCAGTGTGATACTGCCAGCGTGACTCTGCTGTTTAATTTATTTACATATTGCCGCTTTTGCTAATTTGCATTCTGTTGATCAGCGCGACCCTGTTGCAGTACTTGCGTTTCCCCCCCAAGCTCTCCTGCCGCCCTGACCCCTCCACCTCCATTTTGTTGTTGTTGTCGTCCTCCTTAGCCCGCCCCGCCTCCCAGCTGAAGCGCCCTCGCCCCTCCCCCTCCACCATCCATTTATGACAGGAGTTCCCGCGCGCAGCGTTCACGCGCAGCGGTCGCGCCCCATTCGTGCCGAAGGTGCGCCAAAGGTAAGCCCGTCTACGCCCGTCTGCGCCTGGACCGCGCCCAGCGCCAGACCCCCTGCCCCTCGCGCTGCCCAGCCCCCCCGCGTTACCTATGATGCCGCCACCCTCCTAGCCCTCAACCCCGGTCGCGCCCCCAACTGCGTCCAAGCCGCTCCTGGACACACCCATGGACCATTCTCCTGCTACTCCTGCAAATTCAGCGGCACCGACAACATCTCCGCTACGACCACACCACAGATTCCTGACCCCAACCACCTACAATGCATCCTTCTCAACACCCGCTCGATCCACAGACACGCCATTGACCTATGGAATCTACTAGACACCATCTCTCCAGACGTCGCCTTCCTAACGGAAACATGGATGAACGCTTCCTCCGCCCCAGACATCACCATCGCTATCCCTGATGACTATAAGATCACACGCAAGGACCGTACCGACCATACAGGAGGAGGAATCGCTATCGTCCATAAGAAATCCATCCGCATCTCAACCAGCTCTGACGCCAACCTCGCTAACTCCGAACACCTTCACTTCCAGATCCACATCGACCCCAAGACAACTCTTAGAGGCACCCTCCTCTACAGACCACCAGGACCCCGCGCAAAATTCAGTGAAGACATCACGGACTTCATCACCCCACACGCGCTCCCCTCCAAAGACTACATCCTTCTGGGAGACCTCAACTTTCACCTTGAAAAGATCAACGACCGCAACTCCGCCACCCTCTTAGACAACCTCGCCAACCTCGGACTTAAACAACTGGTCACTTCTCCCACCCACATCGCAGGTCACACACTCGACCCCATCTTCACCTCCAGCAACCATATCTCCTTCAGCCACACTACGGATCTCCTCTGGACTGACCACAGCTGCGTTCACTTCACCTACAACAAGCCGAAACCCATCATCCACCTCCAACCAACCCTACAAAGAAACTGGAACAAAATCACCACGGATCAGATCTCCGCATCGCTCCTTCGAACCTCCCCAGCCCTCTCTTCTAACGCCAACGAAGCCGCCTCCAACCTCACCCTTTGGTTATCCAACACCGCCGACTCCTTAGCACCACTGAAAAAACGTCAACACAAACTTGGCAACAAGAAGGCCTCATGGTTCAACGATGATCTCAAGAAGTCCAAGAAACTATGCCGCTCCCTTGAAAAGGCCTGGAAAAAAGACCCATCCACCAGCAACAAGGACGCCTTCAAAAGCGCCACCCGCACTCACCACCAACTGATCCGAAAAGCCAAGAAAACAGCATTCAAGGATCGACTTGACAACAACGCCCACAACAGCAAGGAACTTTTCAACATCGTCAAGGAATTCTCCAACCCATCGGCCAACTCCAACGACATCACCCCCTCTCAAACCCTCTGCGACTCCCTAGCCTCTTTTTTCCACAACAAGATTGCTGACATCCACAACAGCTTTGACAACCAACCCGGAAGCCAACCCACCCCACCATCTGCTGACCATCTTCCCCCCGTTAACACCCTTAACGCCTGGAACCCAATCTCCACTGAGGACACCATCTGTCTGATGAATTCCATCCACTCTGGATCCCCCACAGACCCATGCCCTCACCACATCTTCAACAAAGCTGACTCCGTCATAGCACCGCACCTCCGAGACGTCATCAACTGCTCCTTCAACTCCGCCACCTTCCCAGAAGACTGGAAACACGCTGAACTCACCGCCCTTCTGAAAAAACCAACAGCAGACCCCACCGAACTCAAAAACTACCGCCCCATCTCACTTCTTCCATTCCCGGCCAAAGTCATCGAGAAAGCCGTCAACAACCAGCTCGCCGCCTTCCTCGAAGCCAACAAATCCCTCGACCCCTCACAATCTGGCTTCCGAGCCAAACACAGCACTGAGACCGCCCTCATCGCAGCAACAGACGACATTCGAACTCTACTGGACAATGGTGACACAGTCGCCCTCATCCTCCTCGACCTCTCTGCAGCATTCGACACAGTCTGCCACAGCACCCTTCTACAACGCCTCAATAACATCGGAATCCAAGGAAAAGCACTTGATTGGATCACCTCGTTCCTCACCGGAAGAACCCAGAGAGTCCGCCTCCCACCATTCAAGTCCGAGGCCTCTGAAGTCATCTGCGGCGTACCTCAAGGATCCTCACTCAGTCCCACCCTCTTCAACGTATACATGAGCCCCCTCGCGGCCATCGCCCGCCAACACAACCTCAACATCATCTCTTACGCGGATGACACTCAACTGATCCTTTCTCTCACCAAGGACCCCAGCACCGCCAAAACCAACTTACACGAAGGAATGAAAGAAGTCGCCGAATGGATGAAACAAAGCCGTCTGAAACTGAACTCAGACAAAACAGAAGTTCTCATCTTAGGTACATCCCCCTCTGCATGGGACGACTCCTGGTGGCCGGAAGCCCTCGGAAAAGCACCCATCCCGACAGACCACGCACGGAACCTTGGCGTCATCCTGGATTCTTCACTCTCAATGAACAGACAAGTCAGCGCCGTATCCTCTTCCTGCTTTAACATTCTTCGCATGCTCAGAAAAACATTTCGCTGGATCCCCTCCGAAACAAGGAAAACAGTCACCCACGCTCTAGTCACGAGCGGACTGGACTACGGAAACACCCTCTACGCAAGTACCACCGCTAAACTCCAGAAGAAACTACAACGAATCCAAAACGCCTCAGCCAGGTTGATATTAGACATCCCACGCAACGAACACATCTCTGGTCACCTTAAAGACCTCCACTGGCTACCCGTCAATAAGAGGATCACTTTCCGACTGCTTACCCACGCACACAAATCACTCTACGACATCGGACCAGATTGCCTCAACTCTCGACTGTCCTTCTACACCCCCTCCCGCCAACTTCGCTCTTCCAGCCAAGCCTTCGCCACGGTACCTCGCATCAACAAGACCACCATGGAAGGCAGATCCTTTTCATACCTGGCTGCTAAAACATGGAACTTACTCCCCGCTTACCTTCGCCTCACCCAGAACCACCTAGCGTTCAGAAAGCAGCTTAAAACGTGGATATTTGACAAATAATCCTCCTCCCCTTCCTACGCGCCTTGAAACCCTCTGGGTATGTAGTGCGCTATACAAATTCTATGACTTGACTTGACTTGACTCCGGAGATGGTAAAAATAAAAAAATAAACCAAGCATCTGCAGCAGGCAAGTGAGGCACAAATGCCACGAAGCTGACCAGGGGACACACTGGTTGTGGCAGAGTGGACAGAGTAGTGGCTGTGCAGGAAATGGCTACCATGCGTCGTCTGTTGTTCATGGTGATGATTAGAATTAAGTGTACAGAGGATATGAATGGCACATCCTCAGGTGAATGTTCTCTTCCAAGAGTGTATCAGCATCCTGAGGACAGGAGCATGTACCCCGCCGCCTTGCACTTACTTTAGAGCCTGGGAGGCATTTGTCCACAGCAGCACAACAGTCGACCCAACAGCACATTATGTATTAGTATAAAGTCACAGGCCATGTGGATCTTCTGCAGAAAAATTATAATTTACTCCCCTCCTCGCCCCCAGAGTATTCGTGGCCTTTTCCTCACCATCATTCAGATGTTCAATAAAACACTTGGCCAAAAAAGGACCTTTGCAGCATCACTGACAGCAGAACAGGGCAAGGATTATATACCCTGTCACATCATCCGCTCAACAGCAGTGACCAATAAGAATGACTCAGTGCAAAACGATGTGCATTATTCTTAATATAAAAATACATTTCTTCGTGACACCTGTTAACCAAAATGTGTGTTCATTAACACAATGTAATGAGTAGTAGAAACATTCTTAGCCCTGTACAGGTGCCACACAATATGGTCGAATGTACTACTTGCTATGTGCCAGGGACACTATATATTTATACCTATATAAGTTGAGTTGTTCCTTGTGCATCAACTCATTAAAAGCAAATTCAATAAAAGTTTCAATAAAAATTCAATAAAATAGTGAAGTCTAGCTCGCGACCATGAGTTTGCAAACATTTCATATTCTTCGAAGTGACATCCGCTGTGTGCTGTGACGTTAATCTCCTGTAATCCTCTGTGCATTCTCTCTGTGTGCACCTGCCTTTGACGTTTTTCACCGTTTGTTGCCAATCTGTTGCACCTGAACAAAACAAATGTATGCATGAAGTGTCCAACAAAAGAGGAAAGCATGCACAGTGTGACATGTGTGACAGGCCGGTTATGACCTTTTCTAAATCTCCTTTTTGTCTTTTTTCCATTTTCCTATTGCTCCGTTGCACTCACGAAGGCTCACCGAAGCGCACCGGACAGCTGTAAAAGTCATCCGGAGAATGCAGTATTTTGTAGCCAGGAGAAAATTTCAGGTAAGCAGCTGTCAAGGGGAACCACAGGCCTATTTTTAACTTGTGCTAATAGTATTCAACAGGTTTCTTCTAACAATTGATTCAGAACTCAGTTGCCATAGTCATTTCCTGTGCTCTGAAGACACTGAAATCCGGAAATCGAGTGCAACTGTTGTGTGTAGGCTTGGGTGATCTTTTTATTGCACTGGTAACATTCATGAAATTACCTAATCGTGTGTTGTATGCAGTTTTTAGAATTTCGCGAAATTTCACATTGTGTGATTTGCATGTGTGTGCACACCTTATTTTTTTTTAAAAGGCCTTGGAAGGTACCAGCCTGAGACTTGTTTGTATAGAAAATGTTTCATCAAGAGTTATTTTTCTGCCATTCCTATTGGATTTTAGCAAGAGTTGTTTATGCAGCTGTGCATCACTGAAAAATATTCACGCAGGATAGTAGCAAACCACATCTACCTATGAAAGCATAATTTTGCACACTTTTAATGGACTTTGTGAAATTTTGAAAGAAAAAATACACAAGTTCTCACACCTGTGTCCACTTTCAGATTTCAGAAATTGGACTACTGTACAGTAAAAGCAGTTGCAAAAACCATTACTGCATTATGCAGTTTCGGAACCTCAGCCATGCTTATCTTATCTCACGAATTGTATATTTGTGGCTGTTGTCTGAAAACATTAATACATTCTATTCAGATATCTCCAAAGTTCCTGTTTTTAGTGATCCATCAGAACTTTTTTTGTTGTTTTTTCTTGGTACCTCTGCAATTCGTGCAACCAAGTTTCTGAACTTAGGGATGAAAACTCTAAAAATATTTAACTGTTCCATGCCCTTAGAGGATCAGTGTATGGGTATCCATGGAGAAATCACGCTTTGCATGGACTCTAAAAACACAATTCTCTTGGTCTTGTATGTTTGTAAGTGGTATGTCAATAGCACACTGTACAGGGTTAAAGACAAGCATGAAGTCATAGACAAGACAGGCATGGGAGAAGTAGCCGGTTTGTGGACTGTTTATGTTTCTGATGCAGTGTTCTTTAAAGAGGTCCGTCCTTCACTCTTTCCTCAATTGGAGCAGAGTTGAGGCGGTCTTGATGGGTACAGGATGGAATCTATGACAAATAATTTTATTAGGATTATTTGGAATTTATCTCCATCTTCCCTCCCTATTTGCGGAGAACAACCTCTTAACGTTGGAAATTTTAGCCCACTTGGGCATGGTTTTAACTGCTTGTTAACAAGCATTTTGTGACAAAGTTTAGATTTTGGTGCAAAAATATGATGTGATTACTAAAATACATACATACTCTAAAGAGGGAGTACAGTGTTCTATGTGAAACTGTGAACTTGTGCCAATATACTTAAAGTATTAACCTTCCAATTGCTTCTTCTTTTATTACTCTTGCACGTATATGGAAGTCACAAGTGAGGTTCAGTTGAAACGTGTCGACAAGCTGTGGATTATTTGGAGACAAACATTAACTGAGAAAGACATCCAAGTCGGTGCATTCTGCTCCAGGGTAGTGGCTTTGAGGAATACATACATACATGTGTATGTAATTAATTTAACATTAATTGTTATGGGTAATTAGTTTGATTTCCTACTGACTGACTGACTGAAGGTATTTGTAGAGCGCACTTATGCCGAGACGTCTTGGCGCTAGGCAGAGTGATCTGAGAGTCGCACTTTGATTAGCACTGCATAAAGAGCCTAGCTTTAATGCCTATCTCCTATCTCCATTGTTTTCCTTGGGAGTGTGTTGCATTACCAGTGGTTAGCCAAGAGTGGTGCTTCATTTACACCAAGGCTGTATTTTATGAAAAGCAGTGCTCTTACTCTTATGTGATCGTGTTAGCATCTCCCTCCTAAAAAAAAACTAAACTTTATTTTCCCTTAACCTCACCATTTTCTGCTATTTCCCATTTTCCCACCATCCTGGTCTCTTCCAAATTTACTTTTAAAATGTATTCTTGCATGTGCGCAGAACAAAAACACCATGGTGGAGGTCTTAGTACAGAAAAGAGAGGAGAGGTGGGGACATACACCCATACGCTTGTGAACTGCATTTTGTAGTAAGCAAATAATACTACTGGAGTACTACTTTCCGTCCTCAAAACACCAGTTGGTGAATCGGGCCCTATATGTGTGTATTCACATAAAATGCACTCACATGTAAGTTTGCATGATACACATACATAATGAACAGATTCAGATTTCTGACTCCTCTGTTATGTACACAAGCATTTGTCATGACTTTACCCAGTGACTTCTCAAATAACTGCAAAAACTTTAGTGAAGTTGTATGTCAAACAAGCATTGGGAAAGCCAATAGATCTCGCCTATGAGAGCAATTGGCTTTGCCAATGTTTTGTAGCCATGCTGTATGCAGCACGGATACTTTGCAGTGTGACTAAAACTAATTTTAACAAGCATTGGCAAAGCCAATAGGTCTCACCTTTATAAAAGCTATTGGCTTTGCAAATGTGCTTTAGCCATGTTGTACAAGAGTGTGGCTGTTGCTTATAGGAGAGTGGTGTGGATTGTCATAGAGTGGAGTGGCGTAGAGTGGAGTGTCAGAGTATGAAGTGGCAGAGAGTGGCGGGGAATGTTATCAAGTGGAGTGGCGTATAGTGGAGTGGAGCAGTGTCATGGAGTGGCGTTGAGTGTCAGAGTGGAGTAGAATATTGACAGTGGAGTGGCATAGATTGACGTAGCATGGAGTGGTGTAGTATGAAGTGTAATAAATTGCTGTAGATTGGAATGGAATAGAGTGTTGTAGAGTGGAGTAGAATGGAGTGTCAGAGTGGAGCAGAGTGGCATAGAGTATTCGCAAGTGGAGTGTTAGAGTGGAGTAAAGTGGGATAAAATGTAATGGTATGCCTGTTGTTTAGCATGGCTAAAAGGTAGTGGCTTAGAGGAGAGTGGCATGTAGTGTCATAGAGTGGAGGGGCGTAGAGTGGAGTGTCACAGTGTGGAGTGGCGTGGAGTGTTATCAAGTGGAGTGGCATATAGTGGAGTGGCGCAGAGTGTCATGGAGTGGCGTTGAGTGTCAGAGTGGAGTAGAATGTTGACAGTGGAGTGGCATAGATTGACGTAGCATGGAGTGGTGTAGTATGAAGTGTAATAAATTGCTGTAGATTGGAATGGAATAGAGTGTTGTAGAGTGGAGTAGAATGGAGTGTCAGAGTGGAGTAGAGTGGCATAGAGTATTCTCAAGTGGAGTGTTAGAGTGGATTAGAGTGGAGTAAAGTGGGATAAAATGTAATGGTATGCCTGTTGTTTAGCATGGCTAAAAGGTAGTGGCTTAGAGGAGAGTGGCATGTAGTGTCATAGAGTGGAGGGGCGTAGAGTGGAGTGTCACAGTGTGGAGTGGCGTGGAGTGTTATCAAGTGGAGTGGCATATAGTGGAGTGGCGCAGAGTGTCATGGAGTGGCGTTGAGTGTCAGAGTGGAGTAGAATGTTGAAAGTGTAGTGGCATAGATTGAAGTAGCATGGAGTGGTGCAGTAAGAAGTGCAATAAACTGCTGTAGATTGGAATGGAGTAGAGTGTTGTAGAGTGGAGTAGAATGTAGTGTCAGAGTGGAGTAGAGTGGCATAGAGTATTCACAAGTGGAGTGTTAGAGTGGATTAGAATGGAGTAAAGTGGAATAAAATGTAATTTCATGAAGCAGATTAAATTGGAGTGGTGTCCAGTGAAGTGGCGTGGATGTCATAGAGTGGAAGGGCGTAGAGTGGCACAGAGTGGAGTGTCGTAAAGTGGAGTGGTGTAAAGTAGAGTACAGCGTCGTAGAGTCGAGTGGTGTAGATTGTATTGAAGTGGTGTAGGGTGGTGTAGAGGGGCAGAGAGTGGAGGGGCATGGAGTAGCATAGAGCGGAGTAGAGAGTTGTAAAGTGGAGAGGCATAGAGTGACATTAAATGGAATGGAGTGTCATAAAGTGGAGTGTCATAGATGGGAGTCTCGTAGAGTGGAGTGGTGTAGGGTGGAAAGGCGTAGAGCAGCCTAGAGTGACATGGCATAGAGTAGGGTAGAGTGTAGTGGCGTGGCGTTGATTGGAGTGTTGTTGATTGGAGTGTCATTGATTGGAGTGTCGTTGAGTGGAGTGTCATTGATTGGAGTGTCGTTGAGTGAAGTGTCGTTGAGTGGAGTGTCGTTGAGGGGAGTGTCTTTGAGTGGAGTGTCATTGAGTGGAGTGTTGTTGAGTGGAGTGTCATGAAGTGGAGTGGAGTGGCGTAGAGTGGAGTGCCATAGAGGGGAGTGGCACAGAGGGGAGTGGCGTAGAGTGGCATGTTGTAGAATGGAGTGGTATACAGTGGGGTGGCGTAAAGTGACCTAGAGTGAAGTGGCATAGTGTCATTGAGTGAAGTCTTGTAGAGTACAGTGTCATGGAGACATAACATGTCGTGGAGTGGCGTAAAGTGGAGTGTCATGGAGCAGCATGGAGTGTAGTGACGTGTTGTAGAGTGGAGTGTGGTAGAGTGGAGTAGCCTAGGGTGGAGTGGTGTAAAGTGGAAAATGCTTGGTGCCGTAGTACACTGCCATTTCAGACAACACATTTTCAATTGAAATGATCATTACATTCACACATACAGTTTTACTGATAAAACTATACAGCACACAAACGATAATGTGTGGAAATGTATTTATTTTCAACACTTGTAATGCGCACTACCACCTAGCAGGCATCCTGACGCTAACATATGTGTGCACAGCTGGACTCGTGCTACAGGGCCTTGTCAAAACAGTCAGATTATACACTAGGGAAGAGCCACGTTTTTAATCTCTTCCTAAACGGAAGAAGATCCTCCAGTTGTCTCAACTCAAGTGGAAGATTGTTCCATAATCGAGCAGCAGAGGTACTAAAAGCTCTACCTCCTGATTTCATTTTTTTAAATCTTGGCACCTTCACTGTTCTAGCTGAGGAGGAGCAAAGGCTCCTGCCAGGGACACACCTGACAATTTCTTTCTGCATTAGTTGTGGTCCAGACCCATGGAGGGCCTTGAAAACTATGCAGAGAGATTTAAAATGGACTCTTTGCATTATAGAGAGCCAATGCAGCTCCGACAAAGCCAAGGAGGTAGATGAGCATCTTGGCCTCCCCAAGACGAATTTTGCTGCAATCGTTTGGATCCTCAGGAGCCTCTCTATCAGATATCCTGGGGATTCCAACAGCAGGACATTTAAATAGTCCAGTCTACATAAGATGGTACTACCAATTTTCCGTAAGACTCTAATGATAGCAAAGCAGCTCCCCACAGTTTTATTGACCTGCGATTTAAGCGTCAACTTATTGTTAAACATAATTCCTAGATTTCGTACCTTCTCCATGGGGGTCAGTGGGCTGGTTGTAGCTAATGGCCAGAAATTTGAAGTAAGTATGGGGGGAGACTTCCCTACAGCACAGTAGAGAATCTCGGTTTTATCAGCATTGAATTGTAGCAAGTTTTCTCTTAGCCACTGTGCTGTATCTCGCAGGCAAGCATGAAACACTTCAAGGGGTGTAGACTGTTCTCCCTCTAGGGAAATAATTAGTTGAGTGTCACCCACATAATTTACGATGTTAATATTGTGCGCCCGTATGACAGCAATCAGAGGTCTCATGTAGATTTTAAATAATATCGGGCTGATCGCGGAGCCCTGTGGTACGCCATGCATGATATTTATGAAATCAGACTGATAGGGGGAAAGGGCTACTGCCTGTCTCCTATCCAAAAGGTAGGATTGAAACCAGCTCAGGGCTGTGCCTGCTATTCCCACCTCTTTGAGTCTATTTAGGAGAATGTCATGGTCGACTGTGTCGAATGCGGCAGACAGGTCAAGCAGGATAAGTACCAATGATTGACCTCTGTTTGCAAGAATTCAAAGATGGGCAGGATGGAAACCAAATTGCACATCCTCTAGGATATTATTAGTTTCCAGATGTTTTGAGAGCATTCTGCTAACCAGTCGTTCTACAACCTTTGCTGGATGAGGCAGCAAGGAGATTGGCCTATAATTTTTTGGGCTAGCTGGATCAAGCGTTGCCTTTTTTTAAAGCGGTGTCACCAATGCCTGTTTCCAGCAGGTCGGTACTGAGCCACTAAGAAGGGATTGATTACAAATCTGGCGGAGTATTGGAAACAATTCTCCTCCCATCTCCTTCCATATTTTATGTAGCAAAGGATCTAAAGGTCAACTGGAGGAGGTACCTAAAGACAATTTGCTGAATTCCTCCACTGATGGTATCTCGAAGTCAGTTAAGACATTTGTGATCTCCGTCCCTGTCTCTCTTTCCTTCTTTATGTCTATTAGCTCTCTGTAATTGTAGCCATTGAACTCAGGGCTTTCTACCCCCTCTTGCAGAGAGCCACTTCCGAGGCCATCAATGATGGTTTTAATTTTATCATTAAAGAACATCGCAAGGCTGTCACAGAGGTCCTGGGTAGGATGAGTCTTGTTCTTAGCAAAATCAGGGCTAATCAATTCATTCATTATTTTGAAAATGCTTCTAGTACTGTTTGGTGCATTCAAAATTGATATCTTTTTTATAATTGATGATTACCATCTTCTAAGCAGATTTATCCTTTTCTTTGTAAGTCCTTCTCAATTTCCTCTCGGCCTATTTGCATTCCAATTTACATTTTTTTCGTTTTTCACTGAACCAAGGGGCGAGGGTTTGCCCATTTTCTTAAGATTTTTTTAGAGGGGCAGCCAGGTCCAGTGTAACTGTTATCTGTGTACAGAAGGCCGCATAGTTATCCTCCACGTGTTTATCTGTCTTGAAACAGCCATCAAGAGAGAACACCGGGTAGGCACTTCACTTTCTTAAAAGAGATTTCCAGTCTCTACTGACAAAGTTACTCATCTCACTGGCTACTTGACTATAAGGTTACATACCCGAAATCTAATCAAATGATAATCAGACCTGCCCATGGGCAGAATATCCATATCTCCTAGTACGTGTTCCTCGGAAAAAATTAAATCAAGAGTATGTCCTCCTTTATGTGTTGGCTCAGTGACCCATTGATGTAGGTTAAAGCCTTCGCATGATTGGAGGAGGTTCCTGTAACCAGAATCCAAAGTACCATTTAGCCAGAGATTAAAATCACCCAGAATCAACTGCCATGTTGCTAATAGTCTCTATCAGTGCCTGCAGTTGCTGCACACTGATAGTCCCCGGGGGTCTAAAGCAAATGATACCTGTCAATACATGCCCATTATGATCTTTTATTGCGAATCCAAGCATTTTGAAGCCCTCTATCACATCAATGTCTATTAGGACCAGGTTCCATATTTCTTTAAAAATAACACCCACTCCTCCTCCCCTACCATTTGTTCTGGGTTTATGGAAAATGTTATATCCAGGCGGACATGACAATCCGGGTTCTAAATCAAATTGTAGATGTGTCCATGAATACATCATGAATAGAACATCCAAATCGTGGGATTCCAATGTCAATCTTACATTTAATAGCCCACATGTAAGGGAATCTTGTTTTACAAAGTCTGACTTTGGGGCCGCAGTCTCCTCAATTTTAAACTCTCCCCTCCCCCTTCCAGTCTCACCTATATAACGGAATTCGATACTGGTATAGTTTAGAGGGCGGCAACTTTCATTGTTTTCCCGAAAAAGCCCCATTCGGGCAGCATGGCTGGCGATGTGCACGGACGGTGCGCGGGCGGTGCGCGGACGGGCGCAGACGGGCTAACCTTTGGCACGCCTTCAGCTCACCAGCGGCGCGCCCGCTGTGTGCATCTCTGCGCGTCCACGCCCCCGTGCAGCACACAGCCAATCTATATAACATATGTTTTTTCGCGCTACGCGTCGACGCCAACATGTCCCTTTGTAGCTTTGGGCAAAAAGACTATACCGCCTACCTCAAGATGGCGGGTCCACTCTAACAGACGGACACCGCGAGGTTAGAGATCAGGAAAGTGACTGGGTCTAGTGGCAAGTAAGCAATCTGTTTAAAATCACAATTAGAATTGTTAAAAAATTCCTAGCAGTTAAAAGAACTTCTAAATCATGTGCAAAGCGCAAAGTGCAATTTCAGCAACAAGCCCCCCGTGCACCACACAGCCAATCTATATAACATATGTTTTTTCACCAATGGCAAAGGCTAGTGTATTGATTTGTTTCAATTGTATTTAAATATTTATTTCCACCACACTTCAAAATTACACAAAATGTGCTTCATTTCTGCTTTGCTAATTCTGATATACTCTGAAATATTTGCACAGTTCATTTACAGACATTTACATTTTGTTGTATGCTAGGAAAACCCCTCTCCTCTCTCACCTCCAGTACACAGCAAGATTTGTAACATAAATGCTGTCACTTTGAAGTCAGATAAAGAAAATTAACACATAAAGCTCCCTCAGATGACAGAGCCTTACATTTGACCTCCGTCTTTGAATACACAGCAAATGTGACGAGATAAGAACAAAATTCAAAGGACTGTTTACAGAAAGCAAACACTTGCGGATGAATACAAGAAGCAAGTCAAAGAGTTGGCAAATAGGCTATGCTCCCCTGGAGAGACAAAGACATGCTGGACAGCCTAAAACAAATAAGGACAGCAAATAGAAAGCAAGCAAATGTGAGTTACAAAACGTAAATCCAATGGTCAACAATGGGTGGAATGCATTTCCAGGGAAGCTTTCATAATGTCCCTAAATCGATTTTTCACAACCAGACAGCTGTGCTGTCTGATAGGCTTTGACCTAAAAAGCGCTAACGCAGCCAGGGCTAATGCACTTTTTTAAAGTGCATTATTGCTGGATGCACTATAGTCCTGTTTTTACATTATTTTTTTAGCCATGCTGCACAGAAGCCACAGTGCTGCACAGCAAGGCTACAAATGCCCATGCTGAACAGCAGGAACAAAAGCCAGTGGCAGAACCAATAGTCACAAAGGCAAGATCTATTGGCTTTGCCAATGTGTGTTAGTTCTCAGCATAACACCAAGGTGAGTATGAACAAATCATTTAATCTCCCCTTGTGTGGGAAAAAAAAACGTAATTTGCCAAAAACACCAATCGCATAAAGAAAGCAATTGCGCCCATGTCCATGTCTTAGTGAAAATATATTTGGAAGCCTATATCTGTTATCACAATAAATGCAGATAACATCTGTTTTTACAATAGACATTCATTTCAAAGGTAAAAAGGGCTTCTTTGATGTGCGTGTGGCATAGTAGTATGCTCAGACATGAGTCCCTTGCACACTTTGCCACTGGATTCAAGCAAGCCGGGCTGAAGATGGCTGGAATGCCAGAAACCGGTCCTCGGAAGCTTGTTTCCGGTCCAGGGAAGGCATGGCTTGGCAGTTCGGGCTGGACTGTTCCCATAAGGCACAGGGTCAGACTGATTTGCATATAGCCATGTCTGAAATGGGGTGGCAGAGTGGGCTAGAGAACGGTGATGGATTAAACCCAGATCTTTTGACTGGCTGTGAGTGTTTGATTAGTTCAGATGCTCCGTTCATTACCACCCCCTTTTGTACCGCTTTTGGCCGCCATAAGTGTGGCAGGGTATGCTCAGACGTGAGTCCCTTGCTCACTTTGCCACTGGATTCAAGCAAGCTGGGCTGAAGACGGCTGGAATGCCAGAAACCGGTCCTCGGAAGCTTGTTTCCGGTCCAGGGAAGGCATGGCTTGTCAGTTCGGGCTGGACTGTTCCCATGAGGCACAGGGTCAGACTGATTTGCATATAGCCATGTCTGAAATGGGGTGGCAGAGTGGGCTAGAGAACGGTGATGGATTAAACCCAGATCTTTTGACTGGCTGTGAGTGTTTGATTAGTTCAGATGCTCCGTCCATTACCACCCCCTTTTGTACCGCTTTTGGCCGCCATAAGTGTGGCAGGGTATGCTCAGACGTGGGTCCCTTGCTCACTTTGCCACTGGATTCAAGCAAGCCATGCTGAAGACTGCTGGAATGCCAGAAACCGGTCCTCGGAAACTTGTTTCCGGTCCAGGGAAGGCATGGCTTGGCAGTTCGGGCTGGACTGTTCCCATGAGGCACAGGGTCAGACTGATTTGCATATAGCCATGTCTGAACTGGGGTGGCAGAGTGGGCTAAAGAACGGTGATGGATTAAACCCAGATCTTTTGACTGGCTGTGAGTGTTTGATTGGTTCAGATGCTCCGTCCATTACCACCCCCTTTTGTACCGCTTTTGGCTGCCATAAGTGTGGCAGGGTATGCTCAGACGTGAGTCCCTTGCTCACTTTGCCACTGGATTCAAGCAAGCCGGGCTGAAGACGGCTGGAATGCCAGAAACCGGTCCTCGGAAGCTTGTTTCTGGTCCAGGGAAGGCATGGCTTGGCAGTTCGGGCTGGACTGTTCCCATGAGGCACAGGGTCAGACTGATTTGCATATAGCCATGTCTGAACTGGGTGGCAGAGTGGGCTAAAGAACGGTGATGGATTAAACCCAGATCTTTTGACTGGCTGTGAGAGTTTGATTGGTTCAGATGCTCGGTCCATTACCATCCCCTTTTGTACCGCATAGTAAAACATTGGCACAAATGGAAAGAGGTTCACCAAGGATAAAAAAGAAAAGTAGTACCTCAATCACTCATAGCATGATCAGCGGAAGGACAACAATCAATCTGAATCAATCAGTACTTGGTCCATGCTCCAGCCAACAAAAGAGGAAGTAAAGCCAGTATGCAACTGCCTAATATACGGCAGCAAACAAGAATGACTATGAAGCCAACAAATGTTAAGCAATGGGTAGCCTGCAAGCCCTTTGTTGTATACGATATCTCTCGCAAGCAAGAGCGCATGCAATGCAAGCGCTGTTGCAGGGGAGACCTACAAATAGTTTTTTTTAACATCTTTATTTTCAATTGTTTCAACATACCAACAACATTACATAACCTCTGGCATGTCAGCATATTACAAAGTGTTAGTGCACAGATCCTGCATAGACACAAGCGCCTCCAATACCCATAACTCCCTCATCATTGATTTCCAACCAACTCTTACCTCAACAATAGCAACTACTTGGCAATAAGTCTGCGGGCCTGCTATGCAGGAGATCCAGTGTCTGAAGCAGTAGCTGAGCTCCCCTCCAAGACTGGAGTCAGCAGTTCTTGTAGCATTCCTGTCCACTCAAAACTGTGCTCCTTCATCTTATCATCAGTCCGGACTGCCTGCATCTGAAGTATCTCAGCCAGAGCCCATTCACCTACATTTATTTATTTATTTATTTATTTTACATATTTATAGAGCGCTCTAATACCCGGAGGTGTCCTGGCGCTAGAAAGATAGACTGGTGTGATGGAGCGTGCTTACTGAGTGAAGAGCCATGTTTTTAGACCTCTTCTAAAGGCCATCAGATTCTGGGTTTGTCTGAGCGCAAGTGGAAGTTTATTCCAGGCCTCAGCCGCCCCGAGAGAAAAGCTCCTGCCTCCCCAGCGAGCTTTTTTAATTCTGTACCTACTGTACTGGTCGTATGTGGGCCCCCTAGGAAACACCAATCTAACAACGATTCTGGCCAATCCAAGACCCGGCAATACGAATTTATAACATATCTTTACTCCCACTAGGGTGTGATATGAGGTGCAGTAGACCGTGACGGACCGTGTTATCTATGTGTCACCTGCTGAAGTCGGCGTGTGATCATGCCCCAATATTATATCAGCCTTGCGTAGCCCCCGGCCATGTGCTGGAAACTAACCTCAGCCTCTTTGCACCTAGGGTAGGTGGTGGACCTAGTTTTATATATACACACTGTGTAATCTCTTAGGTGCGGTGTAGGCACGTTATAGGACATAGAAGTGTGCCAATTTAAGACATGCATTACATGAGACTCCCTGTGCTAATGCACAGGCCTTTGCCCATTCCTTGTCTGTCACAAACTCCACAAGGTCACCATTCCAACCTTGCCTTGCCACAATCAGGTTCCATAGACTGGAGGCCAACCTCTAAGGGCATTCCATATCCAGCAGCACTTCTAGGGTGTGTGACTATACGAGGGTCTGTGGAAAGCCAGTCCAGATTTCACTGGTCATCTTGGTAAGTTTGGTAAATTGTAAAACTGACCAGGGCCCACCACAAACATCTCCTATGCTTCATCGAGCCTAGTGCAGCTTTTCCACGGATGCAGGTCCCCTAATGTCGCTCAACCCCCAGCAATTCAAGCTGACATCGACATAAATTGTTTGATATGCATAAAAGCCTTCAACCAAGAAAGCAGCAATTTTGTAGAGAACGGGGGCAGATGCAGTACAGATATAATTGCTAATTACCACGTCTGTGCTGCCTGTTGCACTATATATGGGTAGCCTTTATCCAAATGAGCTCCCTCCTTATAGCAGTGGGGCAAACTATTTGCACCCCTTGTTCCCCCCAGTAACAGCTTCTCCCCAATAGGGTCCTCTATGCACCATTGAGCAGCATGTTGTAGCTGTGCCACCATATAAGACAAATCCATGTCCATTAAGCCTAACCCTCCCTCCTCGATGTCCAGCTTAAGTCCTCGGAGCCCCACTCTGCAATGCTTTCCGGCCTAGAGGAGAGCAATCAAGAGGTTGTCCAGTTTTTTAAACATCAATCAGCCTATGGGACACTGCATGTTCTGCAGGACATAGAGGGGCAGGAACACCATCTTGGCCAACACCACCACCCTAGCAACAACTGACAATGGCAATTTGTCCCAAAAGGCACCCAGGCCCACCAGAACTCTAAACATGTTATATTAATACTGGTTCTCAACCATATGTGTCTCCTGTATACCCAGATACCAGAAACTATCTAACTCCACCTCAAACCTAGGACTGGCAGCACCTCTAGCCCACCTAGAGACAGAGAATATTAAATATTTGGCCACATTCACCCTGAGTCCTGACAACCTCCTGAAGGTATGCAGGTCATCCATTAGGAGCCATACCATGCACAAACAGCCGCCGCAAATATACCAGGGCATCATCAGTATACAGAGAGACTAGATGCTCAGCATCTCTGACCTGTAAACCCAGTACTTGCAGCTTGGCCCTCAGATAAGCCGCTAGCGGTTCTATGGCTGGAGCAAACAGGAGACGAGATAGAGGGCAACCATGCCTAGTCCCCCTCTGTATTTCCCAGTTATCAGAGAAATTCCATCCAGATCAGAGCGTGCCAGATGGCACATTATATGGTAGGGCGTTCCATTTTAGCAGGTTTGCACCAAATTGCATATGCGATAAGACAACGCACAAGAAGTCCCAACCAACTGTATCAAATGCCTTCTCTATGTCAAGTACGACCACCGCCATCTCTGTTAGTTAATCTGGCAGAGTGCATGACATGGGTGAGACTATGGATACTCATCAGGGTGCTTCTCTAAAGAATAAACCCATATTGATTGCCCTGTACCAATTGCCGCCCCGTCTATTAGCTAGAATCTTAAAAAGAGTTTTCACATCCACTTTAATAATGCACAGTGGGCGGTATGATCCTATCTTCTCCGTGTTTCCCATCTGGTTTAGGCAGCATAACTATGAAGGCCGCTCTCATGGTCTGGGGGAGAGTACCCCTTTCCCCTGCTTCATTGTAGACCTCCAGCAACTTTTCAGCTAGCACAGCCACATAAGTAATGTAGAATTCTGTTGGGAACCCATCCAGACCAAGGACTGTGGGGCATATTATCAAGAAGAGTGTTAAAATGATTGCCCCTTTAGCAGCAGGAAACTGCCTTTAAAGCGGCGATAATGGGCTTGATAATATGCCTGTGAGAATTCCCATAGAAGCCCATGTTCACACCAGAACATGGGCTTCTATGGGAATTCACAAGGGAACATTATCAAGCCCATTACCGCCGCTTTAGCTGCAGTTTCCTGCCGCTAAAGCAGTGATAATTGTAACGCTGTTTCTTGATAATATGCCCCTTTGTGTCTTGACATGTCCCCTATCACTTCCTGTATCTCCTCCTTTGTTGATGTCAGGTCCAGGGCCTCTCTTTGTGAAGCCCCACAGCTTCAGCAAGACCAATCACACCAGGAACTCCTGCATCTCAATGACAGCACAGTCCTCATGTCTTGGTAAAGCTTTGCCAAATATTGTTGAAGTTCCCAATTAATCACAACTTTTGTCATCTTCGGTCCTTAGGGACATGATTCAAGTGGTCGGCTTTTCCCTACGAAGGAACCCGATCCAGGAGGAAGCCAGGTCTTTCACCCTCTCTATGCAGTAATTGCCTATACTCCTTCAGCGTAAATTTATCTAACATGTCCCATGTCTCCCCCACTGCCCGCTTAACCTCCACTATCTTACCCTGCAACAAGGGATCCTCCTGCCCCCCTAGCTGAAGATTTTCCCTGTGCTCCCTTCGCAGCTGATGTATGATGCCATATACCCTAGAAAGGCAATCCCTGCATAGACCAGCCTTAATGGTGTCCCATTCATTATCTCTAGTGCCAGAGTACCCCCATTTCTTCAAAGACATGCTCTAGAACCCCTGGATATCCACTTGAAAAGCAGTCTCACAGCATCTTTGGATTTAGACGCCACAAGCGAATAGGCAGGGCATCCAGGCGCCACACATATGTCAGAAGCACTGGAGCTTGATCAGACATAAACCTCTACAGGTGCTTCACTGCAACCACCTGCTCAGCCAATTGTGCCACAAGGGGATCTGTCTAGCCTACTATCCATACTGTGCGTCTCTGCGTGGAATGCGTACTCCAGTCCTGCCGGGTGTATCGCTCTCTATGCATCAATACAATCCACCAATGCCATTGCCTCCTCCAGGACCCTTGACATGGTCAGATTTGTCTAGCGCTTAGGGGGGACCTGTACATATCCCCATTTAAAACACAATTGAAGTCACCTATCCAAAGGAGGAACGTCCCTATGCTCGGCCTAAGTTTGCCCATCACCTTCCTGAAAAAGGACCTATCATCACAGTAGGGGCGTGTACATTCAAGAAACGTATGTTCCTGCCATCCAACGCTCCAGTGAGGAAGATAACGGCCCTTAACATCTGTGCATACATCCCTCAGTCTGAAGGACACCCCGGCCACAATCCATTTGGCTACACCCCTCGACTTTGAGCAATAAGTGGATGTATATAATTGTCCCCTCCATTTCTTCTTTAGATTATGTGCTTCTGGGTCAGTGAGGTGAGACTCCTGAAGAAGGGTTATTCTGACATGGTAGCATCTAAGGTAAGTAAGGACCCTATATCATTTTGTGTAGTCCTGTAGGCCCCTAACATTCCAAGTACCAATTCTCCCTGCTCCTGCCATAGATGCTTAAGTCACCCCGGACTCCTCCACAGTGTGCACCGCTCCCACCCAACCATCATCTCCCAATGTCATTTGCAGGAAACCCACTCCTTTCTCCCTTCCTCTGTCTACCACCCCAGAGGCGTCTATGAGCATGTGTTATGCCTTCAAATATGTTCCGCCTTATAACACATTCAAACCAACAACACCAACAGAGCACACAAAGGATTACACCCCACCCCAATGGGTAAACAACAAACTTTCCATTCCGGAGATGTTTTCCCATGTGAGGTGCTGTTGAGTATCACACCCCCTCCCTCTCATTTTTTTAAAAAACAAAGTTTATTAATAATTTTCATTTTTTGCAATATGACTAATGCAGTACAATAGACATGCGGGGTGGTACAGTCAGTATCGTTACTACAGTGTGCACTGATGTGCGAAAGAGAAGAGGGCCGGTAATGCCATTACATACTGTTTGCTCATACCATAGATAATTCGCACGATCACAGGTAAATGCCACTTATCACTTTACATCTATGCACAGCCTCCAAACCAGGGCCCTTATTTATGAGGCTGTGCGTCAGTTTTGCGCCGCCGGTGCGTCACTTTTTGTGACGCACCAGCGGCATAAAAAATGCGCCTTGTTGCGCCATATTTAAAAAGTGACGCATCTAGGTAGATGCGTCACTTTTTAAACCCCTGCGCCACATTATACCTGCGTCACGTATAATGTATGCAGAGGGGGCATTCCCCCGCAAAAAGCCTCGTAATAGTGACGCAGTGAAATCTATGAGATTTCACTGCGTCACTTTTAGGATGCTGTTGCGTCAAAATCTTGCGCCTGCCTCGCAACAGGCGTAAGACTGACGCAAGCCCTTTCACATGGGGCTTTCCCCATGTGAAAGGACGCATTGCTGGAGTTGCGCCACTTTTGTGACACACTCCAGCAATGTGTCACTTTTGCGCTTACAGATACGTCAGAAATACTGACGAATCTGTAACTCCTTGCGACATGATGCGTCATACATTAAATATGATGCATCATTGGTGTCGCAAGGAGGGCGCAGTGAAAAGTGACGCATCGCTGTTTTCACGCAGCGATGCGTCACTTTTCATAAATGAGGCCCCAGGTATGTGTCCTCATCCCATCACGGCTTTGTCTGCTATAAAACAAAAGATCCCCAGCTTAACCCCTCCCCCCCCTCCTTCCAGTCCTTCCATCTTCGTAAAGCAGCGTCCGAGGAAACCTTATCGTCTACGGTTTGGCATACAACATCACCTATAAAACAACAACATATCTATGTTTGAATCATATTGACACAACACTTGTTCATTGATTCGTGTTCTTGCAACTGTAATTGTCACATTCGAGGTGGGTACGTAATTCTACACTCTTTATTGCGAGCCGCTGTGAGTGTCTACAACATCTAATTCTTGTGATTTAAAGGTTTCTAGCACGACATACCACTCCAATGCTATAGGGGTTTTATGTAATCCCTTGGCCTCCTCCTGTCGCATGGCCGCACTTTCTGCACTACCCCATCGAATCAGTTCCCTTTGCCACATTTGTGCAGAGGGTGGTTTCTTGGATTTCCACCGCATGGTGATGACTCGTATTGCTAGGATTAGCGACAGGTTCACGAACCTGTATTGCACTTTGTCTTTAGAGGAGGACTTATGGAGGCCAAGGATGCATTCTTCCATAGTGTTGGTTAAGTCCCTTTGTGTGGCTGCATGTGTGTGTCGTCTGACCGAATCCCAAAACCCCCTTAGGTTTGCATGGTATGCTTAGGTGCGGGCATGACCATACCATGTGAACTTGATCAGCACCATCCCAGTGACATCTAGGGCAGTGGTGTCGAGTTTGCGGGAACATTTTGTCTAGTCTATGAGGGGTAAGATAGGCCCTGTGGAGGATCATGGTTTGGATCTATTTGAATTTTGCGTTTCTCTGCATTTTCCTAGGGTGTTCTATAATTTTTTCCCATTTTTTGTCTTCAAGAGGCCGCCCTATATCATCCGACCATGTGTGTCGTAAAGTAGTGAGGATTATCCCCGCATGGGCATGGATCCCAACATATAACCATTTAATTAAGTGCCTACCCCTGCCCATGTAATAAAGTGCATTAACCAATTCATGTGTAGATGGTTCCTGCTGGTGTGGGGCCCAGTGTGCTTTTACATATTGTATTATTGCTGCATCAATCAATGAATCAAAAAATCTGTATAGCGCGCTACTCACCCAGTAGGGTCTCAAGGCGCTGGGTGGGGGGGGGGCGGAGGGGGGGGGACGTTACTGTTCGAAAAGCCAGGTCTTGAGTTGTTTCCTGAAGGAGAGGTAGTCCTGGGTCAACCGTAGGTGGATGGGGAGGGAGTTCCATGTCTTGACGGCCAGGTAGGAGAAGGATCTTCCTCCAAGGGTGGCTCTGTAGATGCATGGTACGTCGGCGAGGGCGAGGATGGCCGATCGTAGCTGGCTGGTGGGTGTGTAGAAAGTGAGGCGGTTGTTGAGGTACTTCGGGCCCATTTCGTGGAGAGCCTTGTGTGCGTGGGTGAGGAGTCTGAACGTGATCCTCTTGTTGACGGGGAGCCAGTGCAGATCTCTTAGATGGGACGAAATGTGGCTGTGGCGAGGGATGTCCAGGATGAGTCATGCGGAGGCGTTCTGTATGCGCTGGAGTCTTTTCTGTAATATATACATGTGATCTGGCACCCCTGTCTCTCTAACAAAGTTACCATAATCCAGTAGCTGTCCATCGTGAACAAGGCCGACACGTGCTAACCCCTACTTTGAGCCAGGGAGTGATAGTGCGCTTCATTATTCGTCCAGTCGCCAGTGGTATTCCCAATAAGGGGATGTTACCTGCGTAGGCAGGGTGTGGGCATGTGTAGTGCTGCTTTCCAACATTGTAGTTCTGTGTGCAGCAGAGGAGAAAGATGCTGGGGGAGTTTGCAGCTTGGCAATAACAGTGCATGCAAGGCTCCTCTTGTGATATCATGCTCAGTGTAACCTATTTCTTGCAAATGATGCCCATCCGTCCAAAAGGACAACCCCTGTAGTTGACAGGCATAGCAGTATGCTCTGAGGTCCAGTACTCCCAGACCTCCTTTATCAGTACCAAGCTGGAGCTTTTTGAGGCTTATCCTTCGTGTGCCGGGCCCCCAGATGAGGTCAACAAGCATGGTGTTTAAGGATTTAAAAGTGTTCTGTGGGAGTAGCACTGGTAAGTTTGTAAAATAGTACATCAGTCGTGGGAGGACCACCATTTTTGTTATAGCTACTCTTTCCATCACGGATAGCGGCAATGTTGTCCAAAAGGCTATGCTAGAGCGTAGGGCTCTAATTGCTCTATGTAGGTTACCGTCCAACATGTCGGTGGGCATCCGGTACACATGAATCCCCAAATATTTCAACGTATGCGGGGCCACCTGTAATACTGTGGGCCCAATTGAGATACTCGTGGGCGAGGCCTGCTCACGAAAGAAAAAGGCATGTGACTTTGTTGGGTTAATAGCCAGGCCCGATATGCATTCGAATTACGCAAATATCTCAGACAGAGGAGCTAAATCCGACCGAAGGTCTCTAATGTAAAGGATAATGTTGTCCGCGTAAGTAGAGCAGAGGTGCATAGTGGGCCCGATCGGAATGCCCATCTCCTGTGCGTCTACACGCAGCTTAAGAGCCAAGGGTTCCAATGCCAATATAAAGAGGAGTTGAGCATCCTTGCCTTGTCTCTCTAAATATCGGATATGTAGCTGATATATGGCCTCCAGTATAGACAAGAGCAGTGGGGCCATCGAATAGTAGACAGAGCTATTTAATATAGTCCTCCGGCAACCCAAAGTTCGTTAGTGCCTTGAACATGTATTCCCAGTTTAGCGTATCAACCGCTTGGGGTAGATCCAGCGATATGCAATCTGCATGTGTGTAAAGGGTTGGGGCGGCCGACATGTGGTAGTGTAGTCTCCTGGTATTCAAGGACGTGCTCTGGGCCGACAAAAATCCAGTTTGGTCTATGTGTATCAGCTTATTAAGGAAGGACAGGAGCCTATTTGCCAGTACCTTACTAAGTATTTTGAATTCCGTTTCTAGCAACGATAGTGGACGGTAGCTTGCCATGTCAGTGGATCCCTCCCCGGTTTCGGGAGAGAGACCACCAATGCCTGTGCCATGGTGAGTGGCAGTGTTCCCTCCGTCATCGCCGTATTATATAAGAGCTCTAGGTTGGGCAGGAGAGAGTCCATGAAAGTATCATAAAATTCTGCAGGTAACCTGTCTAGCCCAGGGGTTTTACAAGGGAGAGCCTTAATTGCTACCTTGATTTCAGCTTTGGTAATAGGGCCTGATAGGTCTTTCAGGGCTGCTGCAGTCGGTTGTGGGCATGGCAATGCGTGTTAAAAGTCCTCTATTTGTGTGTGCTCACTGTAGATTTGCTGTACAACATAGCATAGTACTTGCAATAGGGCGGCTTAATGTTGTTTTGGGTATGTGATTTGCCACCTGCCATGGTAGTGATTTCATTATTTACAATGGCAGGGGGGATCGTCACGCAGTAACTTAGCTAATAGTGCCCCCGATTTTTCCGCCTCAGAAGACTTCTCTGCGTATATCATTGGTGGTCTTTGATCCGAAGAGATTCTAACAATTCCGCGTGTTGGATGCGGACTTCCTGGAGTGGTGCCTGTTTCTCCCTGTCATAGGCGGCCTCCTGTTCCAACCTATCCATCTTGCGTTCTGTTTCTGTAAGGGACTTATGGACTTCCTGCCTAGCTCCCACTGTCGCACTGGTAGCCCTACCACGTATGACCGCTTTAAAGGCGTCCCATTCAATTAGACCATTAGAAGCTGTATTATTATTTTCCTCAAAATAAGGTGCGATAGTGTCGGCTATGGCGGTACGGAACACAGTGTCTTCTAGCAACTATGATCATAGTCTCCAGGTAGGAACAGGAGTAGATATCCTTCCCCACGTGACTGTTATCTCTAGTGGGTTGTGGTCCGAAAAGGTTTTTGCTAGATGCGTAGCGTGCGTGACCTGCATCGCAATCGTGTTTGAGCAGTATATTCTATCTATTCTTGTATGAAGCATATGTACCGGGGAGTAAAATGAGTATTCCCTATGTGTTGGGTGTCGCATCTTCCACACATCACATAATGCCCATCCCTCAGCCAAACTGTAGAGTGCCTTTGCCTGCTTAATTACGCTCGCATCATTCAGAGGGGGATGGGACCTGTCTAATGCAATATCCATGATTGTGTTACAATCCCCGCCTATAATCCAGGGGTGCATCTCCCAGCCTGCTAATGCTAGGTTCAGGGTAATTAAAAATGGTTCTTGCTCAATATTTGGCGCATATGTGCTACCAAGCACTACTTGTTGACCATCCAGTGACCCTCTTACAAAAATATATCGTCCCTGTTTGTCTACTCTCTGCTCTAAGGATTTAAAGGGTATTCCATGCCTGATCCATTTGGTGACACCCGAGTAGCTGGAGGAGAAAACCTGCCCCCTCCATTTCTTACGAAGGTTCACTGCCTCCTGTTCAAACATGTGTGACTCTTGTAAGTACACTATTTGTGCTTTACGTCTCAGCAATTGAGCGTGTATTCTCTGGCGCTTCTGCACCGAACCCAATCCTCTAATGTTCCACATTAATATGTTATACTGTCTGAGTGTAAGCATTGCAATACTAAGTTGATCCTAAGGACAGGCCGTGCCCTATATGTGTTAGTGATAAGCCACCTCATATTAATCCAATGAATAGGACTGTATCCCTCCCCAGAACACCCAATACTCGGTCCGGTGAAGGAACGAAACCGAACCATGCAACCAAACATGGCAAATAAAACTATGCCCTGCACAACAACGGCATTTGCAGATTGGGGGACATCACCGACGCCATCCATGGGGTGCAAACCGCACTCCAACATACTATAGAGCTATGTCAAAACGGAACCCCGGGCTCGGGTTAAATGTACACACACATCGCTGCAACATAATTTAGCAAAAGGATATTATATCAGTATCAGAGGTAGGTCCTTGAGTAGTAGTGTCTTACAGCAGTCAACTAAACAATCCATCTGCCATTTGTGGGGTCACGGTGAGAAACAGGGCCACACTGCCCTCAGAGTCCGACCTGTTCAAGTCATCCACAGAGGAGACTGAGTCCTCAATTAGTGTTGTCTGTCAAAATGTAGCAGCTGCTATGAGCGCCTGCTTCTTGCTCTGATATTTCTGCTGTGACATCAGGTTGGTCCGTCTAGAGTTGCTGCATATCCGTCTACTTCGGCAGGTGCCAGTTAGTTCGACTGGAGCTATGCTGTGTGCTTTGGGTGGGATTATCCCCAGTCACTGTAAGCTCCGTCACCTCTAACCATTCCTCAGCATCTTCCAGGTTCTAGAAAAAATGTGTTTTGCACTCTTGAATGATTTTCACTCGGGCCAGGAAAAGTGGTGCATATTTTAGATTCAGGTCTCTCAGTTTCTTTTTAACTGCCATAAAGGAGGAGCGCTGTCTCTGCACCATAAGCGTGTAATCCAGGTATAACGATATTCTGCTATTTTCAAAGTTTATCTGAGTCAGCTCCCGCGCTTTTTGTAATAGTGTGTCTCGTTCCCTATAGTTTAATAGTCGGATGATAAGGGGCAGGAGGGGAGCACCCGGTTTAGGTTGACCACTGGGTATCCTATGCGCTCATTCCACGCAGTATTGAGCGGAGAGGCCCTGAGAGGTGACATGGTCTCGGAGCCACTGCTCCATATAGCGGGCTGAATCCATCCCTTCACATCGTTCTGGCAGCCCAATGACGCATACGTTATTCAGTCTCATTCTCCCTTCCGCGTCTTCTACTCGGTCTATCAAGGTATTGACTTGTTTCTGAAGCTGTTGTATGTGGGTCGTGTTCTGAGCTTGTTATGGAGACAGTTCTGTCAGTGCCATGATGTTATCCTTCACCTTATCAGCTAGCTTGGAATGGTCCGTTTTGAGCAGCGTGAAACCGGTTGTGAATGCCCCAATTTGCTGTTTGATGGCCTTTCTGGAGTCCCTTACCTCCTGGAGAATAAGATCCAGTTTATCCATGGGCTCTGCTTCATTTGTAGGTGGTATACAACAGGGCAACTGTGACGTTTCGCCAAATTCCGCTTGCTCCATTGCGGGGTCTGCACTGGGCCCAGCGTCTTGCAGCTTTCCTTTATTGCGGTCCATCAACGTCGTCCTGGCCGTGAGGGTTAAGCGATGATCTGTCTCACGTGTAGTAGGTGGGGGGCAGGTCGGGTGTATCTCAGTGCCGGACCGCCAGCGGCGGCCGTTCCAACATGCGTCACAGTCACACGGAAGGGGTTCACAGCTGATAATCGTGCATATACATGGTCTTCACTTGGTGTTGATATTGGCACCCCATCCCTCTCATTATAACATCTACTAACCACCAAGGCCTACAAACAATTAACACTAAGCATTTGGTGAAACACATGGAGGACCCCTGAAGAGTGCGAGTTGCACATCAGCCGGAGCCAGCCTCTAATAATAAACAAATAGGAGGTGGGTAGGCGTGGCCCTATGTGGCAACCCTGCTGCCCCTGCATAGTAATCTCTAAAATACCATGAGCATCTGTGGTATAAATTAGTTCAAAAGCTAGTAAAGGAGGCGAGGGACAGCAGGTTCCCAACCCCTAAAAATAGAACCCTAGGCATGCAGGAGGACTCCTGATGCCCCACTCATGTACTACAACTCACATTCATGTCAGGGTGCGGCAGTCTGTGGTTGAACATCATCCTCATCACCGCCCAGAGCGTCCTTCTGAGAGTCAGCCATCGCCACAGCCAACAAGCTACCCCGCTGCACCTCTATTTCAAGGCCACTTGTAGCGGTCTCCATGCCCCATCGTCTTCTTTCCATAGTACCATTGGGCCTGGTGCGCCTACCTCAACACAGACCTCTAGATTTCCCCGGTACACTGTCTGTCTCCTGCAGATGTCCCGTTTCCAGCTAGCTCCATGCCTCCTCCGGGCCCGGAAAGAATCGAGAGTGACCACCATGCACCACTCATGGCTTGGCAGGGAAGAGCAACATAAACCTGATGCCCAGAGAGTGGAGTTGTTTGGCGGTTAGGAACAACCGCTGCAAGGCCTGCACCCTGCATGTGTAATCAGGAAGTATTCTGAAAGCATGTCCCTCATAGTTAGGATCACCAAGTGTATGGGCCCATTGCAGGATACTGCCTCGATAATTGTAGTTAAACACCTTCGCTATCATGGCCCGTGGTTGGGCTTCCGGTGGAGGCCAGGGCGCCAGCATTCGGTGTGCCCATTCCATCTCAGAGAAGCCAGACAATTGAGAGGAGACAGCGATGCTCCAGAGCCAACGTTCCAGAAATGCATCTGAAGAGTTCCCCTTCTGACCCTCAGGAAATCTTATAACCTTTAAGTTACTCCTCCAAGCCATACCCTCTGAGTCCTCAAGGTGGTCATCAAGCTGCTTAGTTTTGTCATTCAATACCCATACCGTGACCTGAAGTTCTTTCATTTCTGTAGATAGGCTGTCGACCTCTCTCTGTCTCCCGGGACCGCTCTGTGACTTTGCACACAACCGCAGGCAGGAGTTTGATCACTATAGAGATGGAGTCGATCTTACCCTCTAGCTCCTGTATAGTGGACGTGATGGCCGCTAATATCTGTGCGTCCAGGGGCTCCCCCACAGCCTCATAGTGCAGTGCAAGTCCAACACAAAAAGTAATTCCCAGTTTGGGGGAGCTCCCCACTGTAATCAGCCCAGTAGTCTTAGCCCTTCTACTGTCATGCAGGCAAAAATTTAACTGGGCTCGCTCACACCCCGCATGCCAACTCCAGCGTCCCAAAGCCATATGGTGCTTAAATTGCTAAGAGCCACAGGGCAAAGGCAAGTTTATCGTTGTCCCAGCCACTCCAGGCCCCCCGTTATCTCTGGACACCTACTGTTGTAGCAGATTGCGGGCACAAGCAAAAGATCAGCCATCATCTAGACCTGCCGCAGTCAGGACCGGTCTTGAGCATCTGTCCGGGAAGACCCCCCTGGCGCCATCATACAGAGTTCAGGTGGGTAGCCCCAAAACACCACATCTGACTGAAAGCTTCCTCCACAAAGAAGGAGAGTAGAGCCAGCTCCCAACAGGACCACGTCAGCCCCCACATCAACATCCCCACTTCAGCACGCACTCCCCAGGGATCCAATCAGTCCGCCCCCACTCCTGGCCTGTAATCCAGAAGCAAGGCCTCCACCTCGGCCCAGGGTCTGCGCTGCACACAGGTAGGCTCAGGTCTTGCACCATCATTCACCGAGGGACCTCTGCTGCCAGTGTCGCTCACTCATGTAGTGCTGTCAAGACTTGCTGAACTGGAGCTCCAGCCCCTGAAGCTACAGCATTTGTCCTCGTTGGCCTTGCTCAGACGCACCGCACAGCCACTGCATGCCCCGAGCCCTCACCAGCCGTGCAGTCTATACGGGTCGAGTCTCTCTCCCATCAGGGTGCACGGCAGTCGTCACCTCCTTCCTTGTTGCATATGTGGCCAAGCCCATTCTCCTCAACAGCCGCTGCATCTTCTCGGATCCCTGGGGGAAGGCAGTATTCACCTTGCCACTCACCGAAGGGGTTGAGTGGGCACCGCCAACACCTCCAAGGATTTCTCATGCAGGGGAAGCACAGCCCTCACAGGTGGAGTGCCAAGTCCCCACCTTCCCGCATAGCTGCCATGTAATCTGCAGCGGCCTGACATGGCCTTGCCACTCAGCCGCACACAGTGTAAGGCACTCTCTGGCTGCGTGGTCCTGGCTGATTGGATCAGTTGCCCATCAGGGCTCATCCACAACCGCTATCTTAAGCTCTGTCTTGCATGCGGCCCAGCCCCTCATAGTGATGGACGCCACCTCACTGAGCTCCCTGAATACAGCCAGCTCCCCAATAGAAACAGGAGGTCACCACCACACCAGAACATTGGTCTGGATCCCGACTGTGGCCACAGGACTGCAGGATGCCGTCGGATTACACCGGGGCCAGCGGAGCCTCCGCTCAAAGCGTGAAGTCGCCCGTCTATATTTCCTATTATAATATTAACTTCAACGGACCATATTTTTGCAAACCATATCAGGACACAATATTTTTGTTAAATGATATATACTGCATGACATTCGTGTACTCCTCCTATCACCCCACCTCCCCCTGGTATCCTTATCACAAAATTATGCAGTTTAAAACTTATTTGCAAAATACTGAGGTGATTGCAGCACCACCATGACATCATTTTGTTTATCTTTACTATAATACTGTACTAGAAATGCATGTTTTGCTTTCAGATTGATTCTAACGGTTCAGGTTTCTTTATAATAAAACGCATTTTGCCAAAAAATTAAAATCTATTTAGAGGTTAAACTTTAGAAAATGCCTCTCTTTAACCTCCATGTATAGCTGATGAGCACATAAATCATTTTAGGGTAATATAATTATTTTTTTCTTTACGCGCGGCACGTAGCAATGACCTACTTAGAGAGCAAATTAGTAGCCCTCCTGCCCAGCGGGTCACGTGACTTGCCTATATAATCTTGGCACGTAAAGCGAGGGGTCGGCCAGACTTCTCTCCAGGAGCCTCTGCCAGTTGATTTCAAGGGCTGACTTGGCTCCAGTTCACTCTGGCGGGGACAATGGGCTGGTTTCCCCGGCCAGAAAAAAAGTGATGCGTCAGCACTCTGGCAGCGGGCGCATCAAAAAGAAGGAAATTAAACACACAAAAAAATGAAACAAAAAAAAAACCCTGAAAGCTTGGGAAGGAGCTGGTGCATATCAATGCAGGTAGGAACCTCGGGCTGGTTCCTGCCAGGATGTCTTTTCGGGGTCGTTCTGTTTTGGGGCTCGGTGCGCGCTCTGGTTTCAGCCTCATTGTCCGCGCTCAGAGCCCCACTGGCCGCCGTCCAAGCAGGACTGCGCCCCAGACTGGGGGTGCGCGCGCACTGGCGCATGCTAATGGCCGCGGCCGAAGCTGCGGCAGAGTGGAAACAGACAACGCAATGACTAATGAGCTGCTTTCAATCATTTTCAATTACTAGCATTACAAAGCGCCCGCTCTCTTATTTTTTTTACCCGTGAGAGCGGTAGCAGGCCAACGAGGCGGTTGGTGGGCGAGAGGGCCTTTGCCCCAGATTTCGGTACATTCTAACCAAACGTTGTTGAATTTGTCTAGGGGCCTGCATCAAGGGACAGTACGTCCGCACCTGTGTGAAAAGCATGTTTTGTGGCACGCTGTCGCGAACTTGGCATTTTGATAAAGGACGTTTCTGATCACTGCGCTCTTTGTAGCTTTACATTTCCATTGGGAGTCTCCTTCTAAGGCACCTTCCTCCACCACATTTCTCCATGCAACTGATGTGCGTAGAGAGCGGTGAAACCTCAGCCTCTTACTTCCTGACTGTGATCCTGAGCGCGAGGGTTCCCGTGGACCTTCACTCTGAACATCACTTCCTGTCCCAGAGGACGGTCGCGGAAGTCAGAGCGCAAACACTTACCCTACCTAGTATAGTGAAGTGTAAGGGCGCAATGATCAGAGACAGTCTTCTCCAGAAGACAAACCGAGGGCCGTAAATAAAGTATAGTTTAGGAACAGACGTTTCTGTGTATCACCTACATGATATCTTCAGGGCCCACTAGCTACCAGCGTAGTGATATGATGGAAGGGCTTACAAGGATAGAAGAATCCTCACTTTTGTGCAACCCTGACTTGAAATATAACCGATAGTCACATTTGATGGTTCTACAACCAATCCAAGGCAGATGTAGACTGCATCACAATTCTGCTGGTTGCTGCTGTGTCCCACTGGAAGAGTATATCTGTACTTTGTCTGTACTTCGGCCTGCTTAACCTTGTTTGCCAACGAGGGTTCAAATCACTTGTCCAGCAAAACACACCACCACCTCATCTGCTTGGAGGAACATCACTTCAGTATCCCAAGGCAACAGCTACTATGAGGTCTAAAATGAAGTTACAGAGCAGATTTACAGGGTTGCTTGTAGTATCCTTTGTACTAATGGTCATAATATAGAGTTTTTCAATCTTGTATTGTATTATAGTTATGTATGGCACTTCTAAAACCTGACAGAGTCGCAAAGTGATTCCTTGCGCCTACGTTTCTTAGAAGCTGTTTTGCACTCTGTGTTTAAACCTGCAGTTTGACCTTTATAGGTGGTCGGTGAGATGTGTGAAGTTTGCAGACCTGTGAATATGGTGCAGTACTCTTGTTGTGCCCAGGTAGGAAGTGTTACCAACTTGTTTTCGAACTGATGTAGCTGCACAACGGATAATTACAATCTTAGGGAGGTTCGTGTCATAAAGTACAGACCACCAGTGGTGTGGGTCAGTCGGTCCAACAAGTGATATGTCGTATTGGACAGAGGCCCCAGCATTGGAACGGTTGATAGGGAAAGAAGTAAATAGGGTTCACCTCTGATCTGGAGCAAGAGACCAAACCCCGGGAAGCATGGTTAAATAACCTGAAAATATAATATGGTGCCACTCAGAATTGGCATTAGCCATCAAATAAACATGATATGGAATCCATGGAGGAGTGACGGAGGACTTACCCCTGGATACACCAATACATTTCATTTGGACTATATTCATCAGTAGGAAAGGAGCAACCATTCTACAACTATCCAGACAATGAGCTCTGTGACATTTATTCAGGAGAGGCAGACGGCACCTCAAAGGAATGGACATGATACACCAATTTGCTATGAATAGCAAACACAAAAAACTTGAGAAGCGCAACCCTTGTCGTCGACCCGGTGAGTACGGCTGCACTACCTTTACAGTGCAGCTGTTGGCAATGGGTCGACGGCTGCACAAGAAAAGAAAATGCTTCTGGTGACAGCATCCCTCACGTCCAGAGTTTGATTTTTGTTTTGTTTTGCTGCAATTCCAGTGGACACATCACGCTAAAATCAATGCAAATCAAAGTGAACAGAAACCACGCTAGCTGGCCCGCCATCACTGAGCTGTTTTCTACTGTGAACTGACCTGTACTCCTATCTTCTGCACCTTTCTCCCCACATTGTATGCTCCCCCATCCTTGTATTTCAAAACTGCACAGGAAGGTCTTGGGAAGACTGCCACATCGACTGTGCCTAGAAATGGGTATATCCAGTGGGACTAGAGAGAAAGTGAGGGGTAGGGGGGAGGTTAACTTCTTCTCAGCTGAGTTCAGGAAACTTCACTTACCTTGACCGAATTGAAGCAGGTAATAACTTTTGCCCAATCTTGCTTTAAAGCTGCAGCTATATTAGAACACAATAAGCTCCTTGGACTGTGCACAGGCCAGGTTGTCAATACTCTAGCTAACATAGTGAAATGTCAACAGCTAGGATTTACACATGTTTACAGCAATTGCTCAACTCCACAGTTCCAGCAAATGTGCCTCTGCTTTTGATGGTTGCTAGCCAAACCCTTCCGAACACTTACTTTGGGCCAAGGACTTCAGTGTAACTTTCAAATCAGAATGTTGAAATCTCTGCATTTCCAAGTTACCACTATTTCCATAAAACTGGAGGGGAAAACTAAAACTTTAACTACAACAACATTGGTATTTCCAGAGATCACTAAGGGTGCTCATGCTGATGAAACACCTCCACTTATATGGTTTAATGCAGGCATGGAAGAGCTGAGGAAACCATGCTGGGATTATAGAAAAGATAAGATATTGAAACAGACAAGCTAAATAAAAGTGACTACAATTATTTAGGGAATAGGATCATCTAAATGCCAGAGGAATGCTCAGATGTGAGTCCTTTGCTCATTTTGCCACTGGATTCAAGCAAGCCTTTGATTGATTCAGATTCTCCGTCCATCACCACCCCCTTTTGTACCGCTTATTGCCGATTTGGCATCATGTAACCTTTGGTCGCACATCAATCAATTAATCTATCAATCAGGGAATTGTAAGCATGCTACTCACCTGTGAGGGTCTCAAGGCACATGATTGACCTCTTCATATGTTTTTAGCATCTCTATGCATGAGACATTTCTTTGGATGCTATGAAGCCCAGGAAAAAGTTGGAGGTGCTTGATAGTCCTCAAAATAAATTGAAGTGTATCAAATCTATTAATAAGGCATAATAGCGTATTGCAGTAAGGGCGGTCCCTGTAGTCAAACCTTCGTCAGGGGATCGCATCCATGATGTTAACTGCATCTAACCCTGCCACAGGGCTACCAGGCATTAATATTTAGGCTACCTATGACCATATCAAGAAAACCACCCTAAGTGGGGCCTGTATTTTTTGAATGCATGCTTCCTTAAAATTGTTATGAATGCATCCAAATAGGTTGGAAAGCTCAACCACACCATGCTGGGAATTAAAAAAAGTGCAAAAACTTTATCCTGAAGAAAACCAATCAACCCCTAGGGGCACAGATATGGCCAAAACATATCAACCTTTTGATGTCAAGGACCATTAGACCTTGATGACATCTGACTGTTTTTAATCCTACCAAAGACTTACTCATTAGATCATAGTTTTAGAAACTATGAACCACTTTAACTCACTCACAAAATCCCTTGACTTTTACCTTCTAAGCTCTTACAATTGCGTACAGCCCACCCACTCACATTAGGGGACATGGATCCAATGATGAAGCAGGTCATAGGTGGATGCCTGTGGGTGAGGACTCAACAAATATATCCAAGAAATGTGGTGCAAGCACTAATTTACCTGGGTGCTTACCGCACACTCGCTTGGAATATTTGAAAGGTCACACATACAACCGGGTACAAGACAAGATTTAATATAGTTGGGTCAACCTTCCTTTGTGTATATTTTATTTCAGTCGGCAAATCATCAAAGGCTGAAGTCTTGAAAGGTTTCCATACATGGCAGATTACAGTGGTCATACCAAGAGGAAACCTTCTGTCAATATAGAGTACGTGGGAAAAGAAACATAAAAGAGGTTGAACAGGAAAGGAGCTGAGATGGGGAAGATAATAATGAATGTGTGTTGCCCAACTTAAAAGGCAACTGTGTCCCCCATGTAGTAAAATATAGCCATTACGGGGAACATCCATAACAACGCGGTCAAAACACCGCGCTGCCATTACCACGTGTCTTTTATAACGCAAGTCGTTACCACGACTTGCGCTGGAGGGCACTGTAGACTAAGGAATAGTAGATTTACTATTCCAACACCTTCCCTACTGTACGTAGGCTGGAGTTGGAATAGTAAATCTTACTATTCCTAAGTCCAGCACCCTACAGCGCAAGTCGTGGTAACGACTTGCGTTGTAAAAGATGCGTTGTGATGTACCGCGATCTAAAAGATCACGTTGTAACATCATACAACCGCCATTACACCTGCTTACCATTATGATTCAGAACATGTCAATAAGCTATATGTTGAATGAGTTCTAAACGTAAGGTCCCATCACTATGTCTGTAGTACTGTGAATCCAATGGTTAATTGCTATCGCAAAGATAGAGACCACTGCTCGTCCTTAGCTATTCTGATTGGAGGACAACGTACAAGGAATTAATCTGCTTGCAGTACTAACCAACCTTACCCACACAGCCTCTTTTTAGAGTTACTGTCAATCTTTAGCCTTCCATTCAAAATGGTTTAATACATAGCCAATCCTTAATTTGTAAATACAAAATGCTGGGGCCCTACGTTATGCTCAGAAGCCAGCAGCTTGCACTATTGAATGTTGATGAGCCATATACCAAGACTGTGTAGTATTCCACCTTATGCCTCTTTAATCCATCACTCAATACTCTCTACCACACTCTTGCAGTTTCTTTTCCAACCCTGTTTTCTCGCTTTCTCACAGTTTTTCTCTCCTTCTCTTGCTTCTTCTTTCTCCTTTTTCTCTCTGTTGCTCTAGATCCAAGTTTGTCGAGGAAAAATAAGTCTTGGTCGCCAAAAACGAATGCTGGTTTAAGAGGCATCATAGCAGAGGGAATAGTCAATGGGCGATGAACACTGAATTGATGGTGAATGGATAGGGAACAGCGAACGGATGATGCCCATTAAATTGATGATGAATGTTTAGGGAATCGTTAATGGTGAATGGATGATGAATACTGAATTGATCCTGAACTGATAGGGGAAGGATGATGAATAGATGACTAACGGTTCGTGGATGGTGAGTAGATAAGGGATAGTTAATAGATGGTGAATGATGATGAGGTGGTGTCTCTGTAAACTACAATTTATGAATTTGAATCCCAAAGAGGTTGACATAACTTTTCATTCTTCAGTGATCAGTAAGCTGCATATCATTAAAAGAGGTAATAGCAGTAAATCTTGTTTAGAGTGCTTAGAAACAGAAAACATATGTAGTATTAGGTGCTCTGCAGTAGTAAGCAGTGTATAAAAATAGTAATTATTAACAAATAACTTGTCTACTTGCCCCTTATCACTCTGAATCATGATTTAGTAATAGTCACTTCTTAACCTAATCCTACCTTTCTTCCAGCTCGGGTACAGTTACATGGGCTTAGTTTGGTTGCTTCCATATTGCACCTCACATTTAACACGTTCTATGTTTATGAAGTGTTCATGCTATAATAAGATCATGCCCAGGACACTTTTCCTGTTAGGAAATGTTAATGTGAAAGACTTTTCTCAGGATCACACAGTTTGTGATGAACAGAAAGGTCCCCATTAGAAGTGTTTTTTTGATTACCTATTTGTACTGTAACTGCGTTTACAATAATACAAATATATAATTTCACCCAGGTAAATGTTGGCACATCAAAACTGCTGAAATGTTTTGCATGCAAAATGTCTGGTAAATACTGTGACCCATCGGAGCACTTCCCACTGTATTATGGTACCTTGAAGTGACTAAAATCCCCTAAGGAGTCACTGTACTGAGTATTTCTGCTTATCTTAGTCTTGGTGCTTTTATTTATATCCTGTTCCTCAAAATACTTCATTTATCCTTTCACGCTCCATCTGAATCCTTTTCAGCAGGCAACACAAGCTATATTGGCAAATATTGTTCTTATTAAGTTATATTATTGTATTTCTCTTAAAGTGTGGCTCATATCTGGGAACGGCTGAAGCCTTTATTATGTACTGCTGGCGACATGAGGAATAACGGTATACTTCTTGCTGTAGCTGAATGGTCCTGGCCAGTGTTTAATTTGTACTGGTGGTAGTGGGTGGTGGGGATCGTACTCATTTTTGGGAGCTGGGCCTCATGTTTCATTCTCAGACGTTCTCTAAGGACAAGGAAGTGAAATACCAAAAAAGAGAGAAAGAAAGCAGTCAAAGAAATTTGGAACACAGAGACACAGCCGAAAGCAGAGATCAAAAGGAATCAGCAAGATTGGGAAACAGAGACCGGAAATGTAGGACGATAGAAGGAAGAGGCATGAGGCAGGATCAAAACTAGGACGCCTTGCTATTCGGCAACTCTGGCATTCGGCAGTGCTGGCAAAGGGCTCCTAAGAAACACTTTGGGCTGCATTAAATCTGTTTGTTTATAGATTTAACATTCCTCTCTGCCAAGGCTGTCATGTCTATATGGCTGTAGGTTCATGCCCTTTTCTAGAAGACAGCCTTCAGTAGAAAAAGGGATTCATGGTCGATTTCATCTTTCATTTTCCTTAAATGCTTTTCCATTGCCAATAGAATGTTTGACCAAACTCACATTTGAACAGCTTGACTTTGCTGCTAGGGAAGTGGTGTACTGCACTCTGCTTTTAAATTGAGTAACAGGTAGCCATAGTGTTCCTGTACAAAATTTGCATATCTAGTCGACCATTCTACTGATCTTTAAATACAAATCAGCACAATTCCATATGTACAATGAACTCTGTTCTAGTTCCTGCCAGTGGAACACAATCAACTCACACTTGGAGTATTAGAAAGGGTCTTGAGGTTTTCAAAAGCAGGTAATCACCCAGTAATATTTCTACTGCTCTTTTCACAGCAAGCACGGAAACCATATGATGTACGTGATGTCATTGAGCAGTATTCCCAGGGACACCTGAACATGATGGTGCGGATAAAGGAGCTTCAAAGAAGGTACACAAAATCAGAACCTTCCTAGTTAGTTATTTACGACTTTGGCATGTGACAAATGTTTCCAAGACGGATGCATGAGCATTGCATGATAGATTTTGGATAGAGAGTAAGACCTGCACGATCGCTCAGTGGTGTCCATGGAAATGAAGTTTGGGGTGGGCACACACTTTGGGCCATAAATAAAACTGATGAGGCATCTATATAAACACATACACATACATATATATTTATATACTAGAAGCCCGTCCCGACGTTGTCCGGGTATGAATTGCTGCCGGCCAGTAGTATATTGTTTTGTAGGATTTCGTTTTGGTAGCATTTCTTATCTGTGACAGGCCTGTGAAACGCTCCGATTCACAGTGCACTGCTGATGCACTTAAGAGTGCGCGTTCAGTAGTGAGTGAACTCGAGTTTCCCTACTTTATTTTTCCTTGCAATATTATATAGCGCGAACTCGACAACATGGCATGAGCACCATTTACATTACAGAAGAACACATTCATTTGTGGTAGGCACGGGGAGACAAAGCGATTTGCCTGGAATCACAGGATGTTGAGCTGATGCCGAGATTCGAACATAGCTCCCCAGCTCTAAAGTTCGCAATTCTAGAACTTGTGGCGGGAGGTGTGTCTAAAAGTGTATGTCGGTGCTGGCCATCAATGAGAGAGACCTGTGCATTTTTCAAATGGGTGGTGAAAAAATATGAGTATGTTGCTGGAGATGTGGGCCGCCGTGCCACCAATGTACTTACCGGGGGAGGGTAAACAGCCATTATTCCGCAACTTTCTTTCCGCATACCATCACTCCGCATACTTTCATTACGAAAGTACCATGACTCCGCAATGCCATTATAACGCATGGCATTACATTTTATATGCTTTTACCAAGCATACCTTTACAACAAAATTCGTTGTAAATGCATGAATGGTAAAAGCATGTTTTTTTTAATGTTTGGATAAGGTAAGTATGGGTATAGGGGTATATGTTTTGGGGTACTGAGGCATATGGTTTGGGGTGTTTGGGAATTTTAAGGGTTCAGATATAGTTTTGGGTTATGGGGTATAGGGGTAGTTTTAGGGTTTAGGGATAGGTATGGGTTTTGGGGTACAGGGGTATTTTTAGGGTTCAAGGCTAGGTTTGGGTTTTAGGGTGTAGGGGTATTTTTAGGGTTCAGGGATAGGTTTGGGTTTTGGGGTACAGGGGTATTTTAAGGGTTCAGGGCTAGGTTTGGGTTTTGGGGTACATGGGTATTTTCAGGGCTCAGGGCTATGTTTGGGTTTTGGGGTACAGGGGTATTTTAGGGTTCAGGGGTAGGTTTGGGTTTTGGGGTTCAGGGGTATTTTTAGGGTTCAGGGGTAGGTTTGGGTTTTGAGGTACAGGGGTATTTTAAGGGTTCAGGGTCTAGGTTTGGGTTTTGGGGTACAGTGGTATTTTTAGGGTTCAGGGCTAGGTTTGGGTTTTGGGGTACAGGGGTATTTTTAGGGTTCAGGGGTAGGTTTGGGGTTTGAGGTACAGCAGTATTTATAGGGTTCAGGGCTAGGTTTGGGTTTTGGGGTACAGGGGTATTTTTAGGGTTTAGGGATAGGTTTGGGTTTTGGGGTACAGGGTATATTTATAGGGTTAAGATGGGTTAGTGTTTAAGGGTGTTGGGGTATTTTAAGGAGTAAGGGTGAGTTATGATTATGGGGTGCAGGGGTATTTAAAGGGAGCAGGGTGGGATTAGCACACAATATGAGACATGGCATGAAGGGCGGAACGTACCACACGCCCCCAGCGTTTGTCCCGCCCCCAGCACACGCCCACAACACAACGCAGACACGCCCACAAGGGACTACTTTGCTGGCACAGTTCTTTTACCTTTTAAATGTATATGGTGGGCGTCTGCATAGACTATGTCCTTCTGCTGCAACTGCCCTTTTCAACGCTGTATTGGGTGTTGTGATTGGTGCTGTGGTTCCTGAGATTACCTGCCTCAAAGGTTTGGGCTCTCTCTTTATTATATTAGTATGGATATGTATATATATTTGTTTTCACTGAAAAAACAAAAGGTACAGGGATGTTATAGTTAAGCTCAGATCTCACTCATACAAAACCAGTAAAATTCAGCAGTTATAATTAGCTGAGAGAAATATAATTTACGCCCCCACAATACACTACTTATGACCTCACATATTACATCACTCATGACATGGTCAGTGACATCACTGCTGACATCTCAAATGACATCACCAATGACATCATCCACAAAACCACTGACACACCCACTCACACCCTCATATAACCTATACAATCACTTACATACCCACACAACCACTCACCTACCCCTTAACAAACCCACACAACCACTCACATACCCATTTACTTGTCCATAGAGACACTCACAACCCACACACTCAACCACACAGCCACTCACACAACCAGTCATGAAGCTAACACAGACACTTACTTACCCATACAGTTACTGACGCAGCCACTCACTCACCCACATGTCCACTCACTCACCTATATACCTACTCACACAGACACTGATGGTGCAATACAGCCACTCACATACCCACTCCCCCATACACCCATTTAAACAGGCACTCACTTTAGCGCCATGAAACAGCTGGGTGTACGAGCGCTCTACAAATACCTTCAAATTCAAAATTCAAATTCACTTACCAATACATCCACTTGCACACCTAGTCTCTCACCCAGACAGACACTCACACAGCCACTTTCACACCCATGCAGCCACTCACACACCCACAAACTCACCAGTACATATGCTCACATAGGCTCTCACCCACCCCTATAACCACCCACACACATACTTATTCACCCATACAGACACCCACAGTCGCCCACACATACATCTACTGACACAGCAACTCACCCACTCATACAGCCACTCACAAACCAATACTGCCACGCACACCTCCACTTACTCATAAATACAGCCACTCACACGCCCACTTACTGATAAATAAGCCACTCACACCCACGTACTCACCCATACAACCACTCACTTACCTACTCACACATCCATATAGCCACTCAGTCACTCACTTACAGATTCATGCAGTTAAACCGCCACTCACATAATATATGTTAGAAATAGTATTACTGGTTAGTTGTGCTCAAACTTTACTGATTTAAATGTTCTAGTACCTCAGTATATATGTTTAACACTCATAAACCTTTAGAAAACACTCACAATCCCTGGATGATGTCATCAGTGATGTAATTTGAGATGCCATCAGTGATGTTACTGACCATGTCATGAGTGATGTAATATGTGAGGTATAAGCAGTGTATTGTGGGTGTGTAAGTTATAGTTAGCTCAGGTAACTATAACTGCTGAATTTCCCTGGTTTTGTATGAGTGAAATCTGAGCCTCACTATAACGTCTCTGTAGATTTAGCCTTTTAAGCAAATTTCTAAGATTTTTTCAATTCTATTTCCTGACTATAACGTCCCTTTAACCTTTGTTATTTTCAGTGAAATTCTATGTTTATTTAATGCGATTTCCTAACTATAAATTCCCTGGAATCTTTGTTTTTTTAGTGAATATCTAAGGCTTTGAAATTTTTTATTTCTTAACTGCAATCTATAACCTTTGAGTGTGGGTGTGTGAATGGCTGCATAAGTCTGTGAGTGGATGTGAGAGTGGAGGAATTGGTGTGTGAGTGTCTGTGAAGGTGTGTGAGTGGGTGTGTGAGTGGTACTCTGGGCGTCTGGATGTATCAGTGACTGTTTGGGTGTGTACAGACTAAACTCCAGGAACCGGCAGAGAACGAACAAAGCAGACGGTTCTCATGTGAAAGGCATAAACTGAGTATTGCAAAAATAAATCCATGTAGTAACATGTGCAGAAGCTGCATCATTGCTGCCGGGCTCATGCTAACTTTTGTGATGTCGACAATGTCCTCATCCACCATATGACATCCTCCCTTTGGTAAGGCTATAGCTTATAGAATGCAACGGTAAGCAGAATCAAAAAAATATTTATGTTAAAAATAGCCTAATCGCAAGAATTGCAAAAAGTCACATTTAAAATGTATTTAAGGCGAGTCCAGAAAACGCATCAGAATACATGAACCGTGGAATTCAAGCTGTTCCAAAAGAACATCCCTGTCGTTCCAAGTGAAGTGGGATGCCATCCAGGTGAGTAGTTTGAAGGAACATACGTGCCTCTCATAATCCAATGCCTCCAGGAGCATATCCGGGCGACTTGCGTCATTCTCAATGAAACTTGGTTGCAAGAGCCGCTGTGCAGCCTCACAGGTGTCCCAACCTGCCAACACTCCAAGTGCAGCCGCACACATCAAACGGCCATCCCCAGAACAGACCTGGTCATGGGCCAGTAACAGAAATTAGCTCTGCTGCTTAAGTGGACAAGGACGAATGATCTTTAGCCAGTGTGTCACTTTTTTTTTGTAGTTTCTGTAACATAGTAGAATCGTTATCTGCATCAAATGTTGTGGCAGCCGCCACAACGTCTAGACCATCAAGGTCTGGCACAAACATTTTAATGCCAAAGAGCATTTCGTATGGGGTCCGCCCACCCAGAGATCTTCTAGGTAGATTATTAAGTGCACGTTGGACTCCATACAAATGATTCAGCCAACCCCGACCCGTTCCTAAGACTCTAGCTGTCAAAAATTGCTTTATGTCATGGTTCATTTGCTCCACTACAGAATTGCCCTCAGGCCTGTATGGAGATGAAAACTACACCAACACTCCTAGAGAACTTATCGCATCCTTGTAAAACTTAGAGGCAAATGCAGGATCTTGGTCATAATGGAAGGTGCCACAGGCAAAAGTCCTGAAAAAGACACGCAAATCTCTGACAACATTTCGAGCGTCAGCACTTTATTGCGGCCAAACTCAGAAGAATCTCGTGCACGAATCTACGGCAACCAAAATAAGTTTATACGCAGTGTCTGATTTCAAAGGACCGCAGTGATAAAGATAAATGCAACCAAATGGTTAATTTGAGATGTACAGCTGTGTATGTGGCGGAAGCGCAACCGTAGAGGGTTTAATCTGTTGACAAATGTCACAAGACAGCACGTAATTATGGGTTTGTTTGTATAAACCACGCCACCAATAACGTTGCTGTAAAAGAGAAATAATCGCAGAAACTCCGGCATGGGCAGAAGCCATGCCTTCATGTGCGGCTATGATCAAAGGAAGTCTGCGGTCCTCGTTGGGAATCAGCCGATCCCCAAAGGATGGAATCTTAGCAAATGGAACTTCCTCTGATGACAAATAATTAGAATACTTAGAAGGGAAACCATGTGGTAATTCAGTCCCACCCTTCTTAGCAGCAATTGCTGCAGGAATCTCATTATCAATTTTATTCAAGGACCTAGTTACTGCTGCTACTGAACATGTGGCCACTACAGATTTGGCTGCCTCATCAGCCAAAGAATTACCAACAGCATGTGCTCCCACACGCGTATTGCCAAGATCATAGTTACCATGTGTGAGCAGCAAACGTTCTTTAGCCACATCGCTGCTTGAGAGATTCCTCTGCTGTGCTGGACAGCAATAAAAACGGGTGTGGTCATGACGAGCTCAGCTCGTCATGAGCACAGGAGCACTGTACTGCATGACGAGCTGAGCTCGTCATGAGCATGGAAGGGGTTAAGTTCAGTCACTCTGACCCAAAGTGTTTTGTGCTATATTGTGCTACCTTTAGAGTCTCTATAATCATTTTGAGACCAAAAGAATAAGTTGTCAGTGAAAGCCTGTACACAGTAACAGGAATCGTACACAGCAAGAGTGTTCACATCAGGGTTAATGAATTCTAGAGCTAAAACCAAAGCACGCAGCTCAGCCAATTGAGCTGTACAGTCCCCAAGAGCCTGTGCATGGAGTATGGAAGACTTAAATTCACCATTTATAATTGAGCCAGATACTATAGGGAAACTGCTGAATAGGCATGCTTGAACCTGACGTCTGGCTTAGCAGATCCATTTGTATAGATGATACATTTGTACTGATTTAAAGGAGGCAAAGACAACGGAGGAGGATGAACATGTTCATATTGTAAAAACACCTGTGTCTGCAAAGACGGATCATAGATAAACGTGACATCAGCCAATGTCAAAGAACTTACCCATTGTATCCAACGGGGGTGCACGCCTTATAATTTGGAACACTTGCTTTTGTCTCTGCTTCTAATGCAGGTACAGGCAAGACCATAAGAATGCGTTTTCCCTGTGCCAGAGAGCTTTCCTTCAGAATCGCTGTCTGGACTGCTGTCAATATTTTCTCAACAGTAGAAAAGCGCATTTCCGCTGACCTGTACAAATGCGATTAATAAGCTATAGGTACTGTGTCAGCTTCATTGAACATCAAATACGTGAAACTTACAGTTCCTGGCACAATTTGTATAACAAAGTTTGTAGAATTATCATGTGTTAACAAGAAGTTTGTCGCAAGCAGATCAGACTGCATAGACCTAAGAATCTCGGTATGTTCCGGAAGCCAGATGGAAGATGAAAAAGAGGGTTGTATCAACCTGTAAAGCAGTTTGATATGCTGGGCATAATCAGGAATGTAAGTCCTCCCAAAGTTTAAAAATCCCAGCAATGATTGTAGTTTTTTCAATGTGCTTGGAGGTTGTAACTGTGCACATTTCTTCAGAAAGTGGGGGGAGAGGAGGTAAACCATACCTTTGTTGTTGAGTTCGAAGCCCAGGAAAATGACCGCCAAAAAGGCGATATGTGACTTGGCAAAATTAAATTTGTACCCTAGGTAGGCAAAAGACAGAATGATGCGATCCACACGTACAAGATGAGGAATTAACTCGTCATCCGTCAAATAAATGTTATTGACGTACGAGAAAGCATTAGGGTCTATGCTGTGCAAAAGACACACAACAAGTGCAGCAAAAGCCCCAGGACTGTTCTTATAGCCCATATGCAAATGCGTAAATCGCTTTTGATTGCCGACCATGGTAAATGCGGTCAAGGCACGGCTTTCAGGAGCCAAATTGTGACAATGAAATCCATTGGAAACATTCAGTGTTGTTTTGTATTTTTTGCGAACAATGTTATTCACTAACGCAGATCTGTGTGTGTTTTGTACTGCAAATGTACAAACGTGACTGTTCAAATGTCTATAATCCAAAACTATACGATATGAAAAAAAAGGATATCAGAAAAAGAAGGATTACTCATGGATGACACAGGGCTCAATGACACCCTGACATTCGAACAGAGTTAAAATGTCACTACAGATGCTTTCGCTTCACGCTTAATCGGATATTGAGGTGAGGCTGTGGTATAGATCATAAAGGAATTACATGTGCCGGTGAATCTTTGTCCCAGCCCACCTGATTACAATACACAGCCGGCGCTAGGGCTAAACCTGATTCTCAGGCGTAAGCTCTTTTAGCCTCTTCAGAGACGTAACGGGAAAAACTCGGGAGAATCAGGTTCTTCCCTCAGGAAGAAGCGAAAAACAAATGAAGGAGGCCAATCCACCTCTGACAACAAAAATGTCTTAAGATGAGGTAAAGTTGTCCCAAAAGATAGCATTAATTGTCCTTTTTATATCACCTTCAATTTGGAGGACAATCTCATAAAGCCTATCAGGGGGTGCAACTCCTGTATCTGCTGTTTCCACTGCAATGAAAGTATCAGTTGCTCTTACCTCCAGACACAGATAGAGTGCCTCCCGCACTATGGTAACTTCCGCCGTGCTGTTGAGGAGTGTCACTGCCCAGCTCCAATCGAGGAGCCAGGTTCTTACCGTCTGAGGCATATTATGATGTTAAAGCAGCAACTTTTGTCTTCTGAAACTGGGGTCAAAAAGTGGGTAGTCCCTCCGGTTTGGCCTTTACGTCAAATTGGCATGGCAGATCATGTCGCTGCTGAGTGGTCTCGCCTTGTCTGCGATCCTGTTGCTCCCCACCACCGATCTGTGGATCCGATGATTCCTAAAAAGAACGTGGAGAGCGCGGTTCAGGAACATGAAACATTTCTGGTGTTTTAATTTTAGAGCAGTCACGCAAATCATATCTACGTTGAGAAGCATCAGGTGTCAGTGAACCCGCACATGAACCATACTCCTGCTGCTGCTGTTGATGTCTGTTGCAAGCCTTTTTAGGAAAGACTGAACACCCATCCTGTTCAGGCTGGAGCTTATTCTGCATTTGAGTAGAAGGGTTTATACCCAGATTATTGCGCTACAATAATTTATAAACTTTCACAATAATCTTTGGCAATACACATTGTTTATCCATGTCAGGCACAGCCTCACAGCTCTGACTCACCGACAAGCTAACTGCTTACCCCTTAACGTTAGCAAGAATCATGTCCGAGACAATAGGGAAAGCCCCCAACAATCTCATCCCCAATTCCAGGGCATCTTCCGCCCGTGTTCATCTTGAACCTTTTTAAGAACTGTTGGTAGGACGGTCATAGAAGGAGTGCCAAAACACAGCAAATAAACTGCTGCATTTACCTTTCCCCAAGTGGTACGGTCAGGGGATTGGGAATAAGGCCTTTAGGTAAGCTCATTGTGAGGATCCTGTGTTTATACACAGGAGACATATTCAGAAAAACAGCTTCTAGTTGCTCAAACTTTTTGACCAACCAGAAGGGAAAGTCATCTCTATCCTGTGGATGTTTACCCAGCACCAAATTGATCATTAAAGGACTGATGACCAAGCCACCACCACATTCCGGTGTCTGAGCGGCACCAGCCGGTGCCACTGGTAGTGTATGAGACATGTACTGTATAACACTTCCATAAATTGGAATTAAAGAGGTGTGTATACAATAGTGACTCTAAGATAATTTGGATGAGGAGTAAAACCCTCCAGAATAGGCCTTGTAGCTCTGTCCACCAATAAGGACTGAGATGGACGACAGAGACAGGGTGAGGAAGGGCGCCATAAACCAATTGGTGTGCTCCCAAGCCGACACCAGAACTTCAAGCAAACGACATGGAAGATAAACTTGTGTAACCACACTGCGTTCATATTCATGAAAGAAGTTATCGGTCCCATCCACTGCAGGAAACTTAACCCAAGAGTAGAAGACTTTGAAGTGGAAAGTCACGTCTTCCTCTACCACAAATAGAAAATCTGGACCCGCAACCGGGACTCAATGACGAGTCAAGTGTGCAGTAACCGCTCTGCGGTTAGAGTCAGCAATAACATTCAGAAACACTAGAATCAAATAATAGAAACTGTAGCACAATATTGGGTGTAGAACAAAGTAAACCATTTAAACAATCAAGCTTGAAAAAAACCTATAATTCTCATATATAGGAGATTAAGTCCACGCACCATGGACGTCTACGAAACAGGTGAGAGGGTATTCTGGATATGCACAAGCGCTACTCAGGGGTCTCGCAGATAAGTACCAGACCATATGTTGGTGGTGCCATGTTGCAGGTATTCTACACATACACAGAACTATGAGCAGGAATATGGGACCTCGTGTATAGGGGCTCGGCCTTCCCTCCACTTTAGTGTCCACAAGCCCAGGACCGACTCACTATAGTGTCTCATTCGCTCATCTACACACTCATGAAGAAGCAATTGATTAGACACTCCAGAATACAACACTCCCAGATCTCTCAGTAATCACGGTTAATAAGACAACCTTTTCGCTCACACTCTTGTACCTGTCCACAATAAAAACTGACTGAAACACAAATATAGTTTGAAATGTTTATTTTAACACCTTGGCTGCTAAGGCAATTCCCGCTGGGTGCTGAAATATGCTGATCCCCATGGTTCATGACGAGCTCAGCTCGTCATCAGCACACGACCAGTGTACTGCATGACGAGCTGAGCTCGTCATCAGCATCGAAGGGGTTAACTATTGTGCTGTAAAATGCAGTATACAAGCCACAACCAGCAGAAAAATGCATAAAACTAATACAGTTAGCATTGACGCTAGGTCATATATCATAAAGGGAGATGTCATCTTATAAAGACAGTGCAAAAAGGACTTTAAAGTCTAACCACCCTCACCTCAAAAGGAAGAAGTATTATTATATAATAGAAGATCTCTGGGCTTTGTAACCAGTCCCCCATACCTTAGTGCCTAGATGGTATATCGACATCATAGGAACCACATTACTCTTCTCCCTGGAAAGCTCCCTCTCCAAGTGTCTGTTACGTAAACATGCATCCCTATAATATCAAAGTACGAGTTTCTAGCAGCAGCTGCATTAGCATGTTTTGTCTAGGTGCTAGGACTGACCAGAACAGAATAACAAGGGGCATTGTTTAGCCGACCTTGTTCACAGTGTTCAGACTAAACTCCAGGAACAGGCAGAGACCGAACAAAGCAGATTGATCTCATGTGAAAGGCATAAACAGAGTCTTGCAAAAATAAAGCCATGTAGTAACGTACGCAGAAGCTGCATCATGGCTGCCGGGCTAATGCTAACTTTAGCGATGTTGACAATGTCCCCAATGAGACAAAAGTACTCCATGTTGAATAAGGTAAAAGCTGAGTGCACTTGATGCGTGTTACGGAGATATGTTTGAAAGTAGGTTGTGGCTCATAGCTAAAGGCTGTTGTAAAAAAATTGTGAGAATGCCCAAAGCTGCTTTTGATAATACAGTAACCACCAGTGCATATCTTGGCATAGGCCCATGTTAAATAGTTACAATATACACAAATTCTATCAGCTGTGCATGTTTCTTTTTTTTTAGAACTTCACTAAAAATGTTGGAGCATTGCAAATTACTGAAAATGTAGGTAGGGGTGTTCCACTTAAACGTGGTTTATATCAGACTGTTGCTGTAAGCATGGTCCTAAAGTTGTATGTCATTATGCCCAGCACAGGAATGTGTGTAGTGTATTTTATTAAAATACCGAGCCTTGTCCATAGGCCCTGGCAGAAAAAATTATTTTCAGTGGCAAATGTATATCTGTGAACTTCTTGACTTAAAATTGATGGTCATGTGAACTCTGTAAGAGGGTAATCCCATTAAGTTTCATAGAAAATTGTCCACAAGTGTTGCATGTTGGTTTAATTAAATCCACAAACCCTATGTGACGGATCTCATTTGAGAAGTCAGTCAGTCAGTCAGTCATATACTTTATTCGATAACTTAAAATCATAAAAAGGCACAGATACAGTATTCAACACATTTGTGCAGATTCACAATCAGAACAGTAAGAAATTCCATAAAATCTATTACATTTACATTTCAGAGGTCTTCAATAACGGAACAGTTATTACACTAAAATACGCGAATAAACATTAAAATTCCGGTAAAAGATCTTCCTAAAAACTGAGCATATAAAATAGCAAGCAATGCCATATACAATAGTCAGGCTTCGGCTCCCATAAGACCTAGTCTTTTCTTCATCCCATTAATATGCACAGCTGCCACTAAAAAATTAGCAACATGAAAAATAGTCCGAGCACTACCCAAGAGTTGTAGGTAGAGCAGTGCCGGCCTGACCTGCACAAACCCCGCTCCCCTTAACACTGGTAACAAATAATTTTTTCTAATGTCTGTGTAATACTCACAGAACATTACAAAGTGCAAAGTGTCTTGTAGTGAGAAATTATCGCACTTACAGGGTTCAGCACCATCCGGTGTACCCCATTTAGGGAAATCTCCCAATGTAAGGTGAATTATATTAAATCGAAATCTGGTTAACAAATACCGATGGAAAGGGTGTGTAACTAACTTCAGGTAAGGCTCAATTCCAGGTGAGCTCACCAGACCATAGTTCACTCTTACCATAGGTTTTTTCAGCTCTAATGCCTCCCTTTCAGAAGAAAGGTTTACCATGGCCTTTTTAATCAAGTCAACTTCTACTTTATTAATGGTTTCCGGTGCCAAAAAAAGCCCAGGACGACCAATTTTTTTGAGTGTGGATTCAATGTATGCTAGCATTGGAATTTTACCGGCCTTGTCTAGTGCTAGACAGTCTTTTAAAATCATATGGTTCAGGGAGATCTCCTGATTGAGCCAGGTCTTAAGCCAGCATATTAGCGGGCTATTTTCAATGTGTCAGTAACGTAACTCAGCCCCATCTCAGCATGAATCGAGAAAGTAGGGGTGAACTGAGGTACAGACTATAGGGATCTTAGAAATTGATTTTCTACCACTTGAATTTGGTGGTATTGTGTACTATACCCCCAGATGTCAGAGCCATACGTAGCTATTGCTAGGCACTTGGCCTTATACACCTTCAGAATAGCTTCCATGGGTCTGGCCACAAGGTGTTTTGAAAATCCCACAAGGGCTGCTGTAGATCTGGCGAATACATTACTTTTATATTTCATTTGGGGACCCCATGATCCTTTTTCATCAAATAAAATCCCTAGATAGGTGAACACAGGGAACCTTTTGACCTCATCACTCCCACAGAAAAAGGATATAGTTTTTTTTTCTTACTATGTTCCCCCACTATCATAACGTGGGATTTTTTAGCGTTTATTTTCAGTTCTAGAGATTCCATAAATTTACCGAATGTGTCCAGCAGTTTATTTAAACCAACACCGGTGCGCGCCAATAGAACTGCGTCAGCCGCGTAAAGGAGAACCGGTATAATGGTTTCTCCTACACGCGGGACATCTAATGTAGCTCCCTTCAGGGCAGGTTCTAGTGCATTTATATAAAGCGTAAAAAGTAGGGGTGCCATAATGCACCCCTGCCTAACCCCTCGTTCTGAGTTAAAATACCATGTACATCTCCCTTCCTGGGTGACTCGAATAGAGGGTAACAGGCCGCAATGAAGGTCAGCCAGGAATTTAACTAAGGCATAGTCAATGTCGATGTTAAGTAAAATTTGCCACAGCTTCGACCTGTTTACCAGGTCGAATGCCGTAGAGAGGTCCATGAACCCCATATATAGGGAGCCCTCTTTCGCCATGGTATATTTGCTGATAGCTGCAGATTAAGACATTGGTTTAATGTACTTCTTTTAGCTCTGAAACCATACTGAGTATTTGACAGAATCCCTCTCCCCTCAAGGTAGTCTGTAGAGAGGTCCATGAACCCCATATGGAGGGAGCCCTCTTTCACTATGGTATATTTGCTGATAAGTAGCTGCAGATTAAGACATTGGTTTAATGTACTTCTTTTAGCTCTGAAACCATACTGAGTATTTGACAGAATCCCTCTCCCCTCAAGGTAGTCTGTCAACCTCGCTAAAATAACTCTGCCTAAAATTTTCACTGTCGAATCTATCAGAGAGATAGGCCTCTAACATGATGGGTAATTTTTTTGACCCTTTTTGAAAACCGGAATATTGATGGATTTGGACCAAGATGCAGGGGATGTATTCGCACCCGAGGCATTGAGGACATTGGAGTGTGGCGTCCCTCAGGGCTCCTCCTTATCCCCTCTTTTGTTTAAGTTATACATCTACCCCCTTATTTCTTCATTACAGCAGCTTGAGGTCACGGTGTTTAATTACGCCGATGACCTCCAGCTTATCTTTAATCTTTCTCACTCTGCCTCCTCTGTTCAGAACTTTCAAACCGTCATGTTATTCATCCAAGATTGGATGAACTGCAACCACCTCAAACTCAACCCTGACAAGACAGAGTTGTTCTTGACAGGAGGTGTTTGCAGCCCCTGGTCCCCTTCGTTCTGGCCCCCTTCACTTGGTGTCCCCCCCCTCCCGGTTCCTAAAGTTAAAACCCTTGGGATCTTTCTCAATTCACAACTATCTGTAAACCCCCAGGTCAGTTCGGTGGTCTCCTCCTGCATCTTCTCCCTCCGGATAATTAGGAAGATATCTCGTTTCTTTTCCCTCCCGGCACTGAAAATAATTGTGATGGCAATGGTGCTCTCGCGCCTCGATTACGGGAACATAATCTATAACGGCGCACCGGCCTATGCCATACACCGATTGCAGCGAGTGCAAAATCAGGCTGCCCGCCTGATCCATGGACTGCCCAAATTCCATCGAGCAACCCCACTGCTGAAATCATTGCACTGGCTACCTGTGAGGGAGCGGGCCTTATTTAAACTAGGTTGCCTCACCTTCCAGGCTAGGATGGGCACTGCCCCCAAGTTGATATGCTCAGCCATCAAACCTTACCTGCCGGGCAGAGAACTCCGCTCTACACACATGGCACTCCTGGCCACACCTCGCTTCAAGAAAAAGAAAGCAGGTGGGGCGAAATTTGCGGTCCTCGCACCTGTCTTCTGGAACTCCCTCCCCATGACCCTCAGATCCGCAACCTCCTATTTGGAGTTCCGGAAGAATCTCAAAACCTTCCTCTTTTCCAGAGCTTTTGATGCCTAATCTGTCCCTCTTGTTGCTGTTGCTAGTAGTAGCTCCTACAGCACCATGAAACCGCTGGGTATAAGTGCGCTAAACAAATGCTTTTAAATTCAAATTCAAATTTGTCAGTACCCTGGCCCAGAAACTAGGAAAACTTTTAAATAGGTCCGCTGGGACCCCATCCGGCCCTGGCGCCTTATTTTTCCTTGTCTCCTCAATTGCTCTTTCTACTTCTGTCTCCTGAAAGACCACTATGGGGGCTCTTTCTGGGTTCAAGATCACGACTTGGGGACTCTCTGCCACTTGAGAAGTCATTAATGAAGTCACATTTCAGCGTCTTTCACCAGTATGAGTTAGCCTATTGGAAGGCAGTACAAAGTTTGAAATATATAGCCTACTGTAAGGCGCATGAATTAATGCATCAAATTTAGTATCATTTAAATCTATTTGTTGAACGGGGTGCAATTTAAAATTATTTTAATTTTGTGTCAAACTTTTGGTTAAAACTACAAGGACCAGAATCCTTAGCACACCATGTGACAGGAAATACTTTTGTTTTTAAAAAAAATGTGTTTAAATGTTTGAGGGTGGGATACACCCAGTGATCGTGAGCAAGGTGGAGTGACACCGAAACGCGTAGATCTCTGCACCTGTTGCCCTTTGAAAGAAAGAAATAAAAAGGATTACTGCTTAAATCCAGGTTGGCTGTGCGGCCCGTTGTTTTCCCTGCTGGGAGAAGTTGTGGCAATATATATATATATATATATATATATATATATATAGATATAGATATATATATATGTATCTATATCTATATATATATATATATGTATAGGAATCCCAGCCTGTCAGTGAATGACAGGCAGCAGCAGGGTGCAGACCTCGCAGTGCCACAGCAGACAGTCTAGAGAGAGGCTCATCAAGAAATCCAACTCGAGTGAGTAGCAGGTTTTCAAAACATTTATTAAGAGGTAACGCGTTTCACTCCACTGGGGAGCTTGATCACACAAATGCACTCAAAAAAGTGAGGATATATATACAACAAGTGGGAGGGGCTTGATTGGGGAAAAGAAACGCCCAAAATATATATATATGTATATATATATATATATATATATATATATATATATATATATATATATATATATGTAGTGACCGCCCACTGGGGCAGTACAGACGCCTTGTGACTGCCGTTCCTGAGACCCGGAGTGCCGAGTTTTGGGATACTCCCTAGTACCTGTCAGGTGTCAGCAGCCAATCGCAGCAAGACATTTTGTTTAAAAGGTGGACATTTGCGAGCATTCAAGGATTGAAGGCATTTGAAAAAGTTTTATTACGAAACGCGTCATGCCAGAAAGCCGCGCAATAAAGTGTGCTGGACCAGGTTACCTATGTGTGGCTTTTTCTTCTTCCAGGTGAAGGGGATTTGGACTGTATATCTATCTATATATATATATATATATACTCACTGAAAAAAACATAGGTTTCAGCCAATTTATAGTTAGGAATTAGCATTTTAAAAACCTTAGAAATTCACTGAAAAAAACATAGATTTCACACATGTTATAGTTAGCTGGACATTTCACTCATACCAAACCATTGAAATTCCCCCTTAATAGTTAGTTCAGCTAACTATAACTGGCGCGCCCGCAATACACTGCGGATGACGTCACATATTACATCACTCATGACATGGTGAGTGACATCACTCATGACATCACTGATGACATCTCAAATGACATAACTGATGATATCACTTATGACATCATCCAGTGAATGTGTGTCTTTCTGAAAAATTAATCTTTTTATATATGTATATCTAAAGGTCGATCGAAGAAAAAATGGGTAAGTAAGTGTCTAAATGGATGTTTTTTGTGAAATTGATTGTATAACTGACTTATTAAGTGTATCTTAGTGAATACATGTATTAGTGAGTAATGTTTAATATGTAAATATCTGTATCAGTGTCTCATTCTGTGTATAAGTGGCTGCATGGGTTGGTGAGTAGCTACATGAGTGTCTACATGGGTTATTGGTTGGTTTTTTGAGTATCAGTATCAGTGTCTGTATGGTTTGGTGGGGGTATTACTTAGCGCACAGATGCATGAATGACTGACTCACTGTATGTGTTTTGAAGACAGATTGTGTGCAGGACGGTATGGGTGGATGAGTGTGTGTATGGGTGTGTTAGTGAGTGAATGAATGTCTCAATATAAATCTTTATGAGTAACTACATATGTTTTAAACTAGTATATGTGAGTATTGATGTATATAAGTGAGTATATGTGAGAGTGAGAGATTGGAAGAGCTCCTGTATAAATAAGCATGTGTTTTTTATAAGTGATTGTTTAAGAGAGTAAGTATGTGTATGTTTCTGTAGAAGTAAGTATAGTGGTGTGTGTATAGTTGTATATGCAAGTAAATGGATGTTTGTTTATTTGCATGTGTGAGTATGTGTGTGAGTAACTCTATGGCTGAGTATCGGTGTGTAACAGGATGTATAGGTGTATGAGTACATATGATGAGTGAGTACATGTATGAGTGACTATATAGAACTGTTGGTGAATGAGTGGATGTGTATGTAGAGGTTGGAATTACTGAATAGGTTGTTGTAACTGGTAGTGGTATCTCCATTTTTTTGAAAATTTTTGTTTCTATTTTTGAATGTGTGTATCAAAGGTTATATTACGGTGAGAAGAAGTCTGCCACTCTTTCACAAGGATGATGTCATCAGTGATGTCCTCAGTGATGTCATTTGAGATGTCATTAGTAATGTCATGCGTGATGTCACTGACCATGTCATGAGTGATGTAATATGTGACGTCATCAGCAGTGCATTGCGGGCGCGCTAGTTATAGTTAGCTGAACTAACTATAACGGGGGAATTTCAATGGTTTTGTATGAGTGAAATGTCCAGCTAACTATAACATGTGTGAAACCTATGGTTTTTTTCAGTGAACTTCTAAGGTTTTCTAAATGCTAAATCCTAACTATAACGTGGCTGAAACCTATGGTTTTTTCAGTGAATTTCAAAGGTTTCGTAAATGATAATTTTTAAATGTATTAACTGTTATATTTTTTTATACTGATTTACTACATTGTTTTAAAGTATTTATTTTTAGATATTTTATTTTTAAATTTCATTTCATATTTTTAATATAAATTGAAAAAAATATTTTTAAAAATATTGAAATTGTAATGTTTGTTTATTTATTTTATATATTTTTTAATTTATATATATTTTATATAGCAGGCAAAGATATCCTATGGAAGGAAATACAAGTTACTGGTAATTACGGTTAAAATTACTTTTCAGGATCAGTACTAGGCTGAAAGATGCAGCACTGAGGTCTCTCCTGATAACAGGTGAGTAAATCGGAATTCGTAGTTCGGCTGATTTTAGAGGAATTTTTTTAAGTTCCAAAACTCCACACTTAGAAGAATTTCCAAGTGAAACCAGTCAATGTTAGCCTATGGAAGGAAATTCAAGTTACTGTAAATATAGTTAGAATAACTTTTCAGAATCAGTAGTGGGCTGAAAGATGCAGCCCTGAGGTCACTCCTGATAACAGGTGAGAAAATCGGAATTCGTAGTTCGGCTGATTTTAGAGGAATATTTTGCTCAATAGTGAAGGAAGGGGGCGGGCCTGAGGTGACATGTGTGCAAACACGCCCTGTGGCGCGTTTTAAGTTGGGGAATAAATTCCTCTTCAATCCAGAGGTCCCCTAGGGGCCAACTAGCCCACCAGGTACCTCCAATATGCGCCAGGGAGCTGCGTTGCAGAGAGGTGTTCAGAGGCCACGCCCCTTTTTACAACACTTTGCAATGCAGCTCCGATTCTATTTTATTTGGGGGGAATGGGGAGCCCCAGATCCGCTGTGGCCCCAGGTGGCTCATCATCTGGCATACATAGTGTGTGCCGGCAGAAGCCTGTATAACTTGTATTAAGTGGGTGCCCCTGTGCCCACCTGGGGCACCCACAGTTCCTTTTTCATTTGGAGGCCATTGGGGTAGCCCCAGGTCCACAGCCAGCCCCCCTTGCATGAGCCAGCCTTTTTTCTATTACATTGTTGGTGACCCGCCCACATAAGACACCCACAATGTTGAAGATTATTGTGAGCCGCTGAGAGGAGCCCCAAGACCCCACAGCCCCAGCTGGATATTTTCTTTCTTTACAAGTGGGTGCCCATGTGCCCACTCATGCACCCACAATGTAGAGGGTGATGGGGGACAGAAGGGGAGACCCAAGGCTCTGCAACCTCAGCCAGCTCCCCAGCCAGCATCATATTGCGTGCTGGTGGGAGCCAGCACCTTTAATTTATTTTGATCTGGGCGCAGCATTTTGTATTGCTCCTCTCTGAGCGAGCAAAGCTGAGTTCTCTGTCCCGGAAAGTGTGGGCAGAGGGTGCCTGACTCTCCTACTCAATTAACAACAGTGTTTTGGGGGTAGGCTCCCCGGGATACTGTGGTATCAGGCCTCATAAGATGAGGTATCTAGGGCGGACACTGCCATGGGGAGGGGGCCTAAGTCCGAGTCCCAGAATGGCATCCAACACTTCCTGGTTGAAGTGCTTGCCACCAATCAGATGTCAAGCACGAGGTCTCTGGATCTGCGGACGATTCGCATTCCTAGATATCTAATTTTTTTTTTAATAACTGAAAAACTACTGAAAGGATAAACACCAAATAACAAGAAGCACTATTTCTGGACCAACATCTAGCTTTGCGCTAAATTTGGTTTAATTCCGTCCAGTAGTTCGGTCTGTAGTCATGTCTAAAATCCCCATGGGAAATTGCATGGGGAAAACGGGTTTTGGAAGCCCCCCTTTTTATCCGGCCCCACTTGCCAAACTACCCTGAAACTTACAATACAACAGCTAAGGTGAGTGGCAAACTAGTTTTTGAAATTTAGTGAGGATTCATCAAATGGTGCCTAAGTTATTGGCAAAACAAGAAACACTTTGTGAGAAGTTGGCCTGATATATAGTGCTCACTATTCTAGTGATCACTGTGTATCATACCAAACGACCCTTATTGATGATTGGTTGTAAGTCAACCTTATAGACCAGCTATCCTAGTAGCATGGACAAGAGCAGTCTTTAGGCTAAACTCCAGAGGGCGTGTTAAGCCAGCTGTTATACCATCACATATACCTCTTGAACACCAAGTGAAAGGACACCACACAAGTTGTTATGAAAATAAAAGGATATTTATTTATAACAAGCCTACCCTGAACTCTTTATGAGTCAGGGAGCTAAGCACACAACAAAACTCTTAAGAAAACACTTTAAGTTGCACAATTTACACAAATGCCCGAGGGGCACGAAAAACCATATACACTAAAAGTGGAATGCGAAATACTAGCAGGTAAGTAACAAGATCCAGAGGCTTCAGGATCGCTAGGACTACACTACTGAACCCTAAGGTTAGGAGCAGGAGGCCTGGGGAGTTCGGGTGCAGAGTGTGCACTCTCACGCGGGATGCGGGACAAAGTCTATGGAGGCTAGTATCTCGTAAAGTTGCTGTTATCGGACGAATCCGACTAGATAGACTGAAAACGACAAAGGATCTGGACACTTAGATAGTTAACCTGCGTTGGAGCACCAAAATGCTCAGGTCACCTAGCCCAGGGGCTGCGGCTGCATAGGGTTCAAAAGACGTCGGGAATCCTCGTTGAAGTCTATGGACCCTGAAAGAAGAAGTTGCTGGCAGGCGACCAGTGAAGAAGTTCGATGTGATCCAAGCCTGGATCGGTGATGGAGACGACCTGAAAGCAGAGAGGACTCAGTTCTTAATTTCTAGCCAGTGATTAGGTGGGCACCAGGATGGCACCGGATGAAGTCACCTCGGCCAGGTGAGTGGGCGACGCTGGACTCTGCTGTCCCTCGGACCAGGAGGTGTTGTCGGCGACCAGGCTGGAAGTGCGAGCTGTCCCACGAAGGTGTCTGCTGTCGGCGATGCTGGACCCAGGATTGGGGCAACAAACCTTGGCAAAGTCAAGCCCACGCGGTGGAGTCAAGATGGCGTCTGGAGTGGACCAGGAGGGTCCGGGGTGCTCCTCTCTTGGAAGGGAGCAAGGGCCAGTCTGGAGCAACCAGACCAGCGGTGTAATCGTCGTGGTTCGTCGTCAGGAGGGCCACTAGCCAGCAGGCAAGTGACCGGACAACGCGGTGAGCAGCAAGGAGCAGAAGGGCCCCACGCAGATATCGTGGATGCTGGGGGGCTGGACTTCGGTGCTGGAGCTGCTCAGGGTTAGGGCTTCTCAAACCCCAAAGCACTCACTCGAGGATCCCTCGGCGGTCGTGCTGGTTAAGCGTCGTGCAGTTTTGAAGATGGCTGGTCCCTTCAGGTCTCGTCATACCCACGAATCTCAGCTGGGCTGATGATGCAGGTAGAGGTCAGAGATGCCAGGGAATCCGGGTCTCGTCGAGCTGGGCAGTCTTGATCCGGAGGATGGACTTACAGCAAACCGCGATGCTTAGGTGGTGCCTGCGGATGTAGGGTGGCTACTCCTTAGCCACAAGGGAGAGTCTTCAGAAATGGTCAAGAGTCCTTTCGTGGAAAGTAGTCAAGATTCAGAATTATCTAATTTGGGAAGGGCGCCCGCTCCTACCTTTATCCTAAGAAAAGGGGCTGGCACGCGACTAGGTCCTGCCCATGGGTGGGACCAGGAGGGGGGTGGTTACACCCTCCTCCTTTGTCCGGTCTCTCCCCAGCTCAGGGGCTGGTGTGCCCCTGGAACTGGTTTGAGCCGGCGTATGCACAGTGAGCACCGGGGTGCCACTTGCAGTCACCTTCCTCTCAGCCCTGCCTACCTGGGATACACAAAACCCTGTCTGGGATGGTGCTAGCACCGCCCCTGACAGGAAACCCTTTGTCCAAGCTCTCCTCGCTGGATGGACTCCCAGCAGCAGGAGGTCAGACTTGTGTCTGTGGTGGCAGCATCCATTTTGTGATGCTGAGGCTCGAGTTAACTTTAACCGGGGTTCACAGTTACATACATGTCGTGTCCCTCTAGAAGGGTGGAATGCTAACCCCGTCACCAGAATTGGCGAGGGGTTAGTATACCAATTTGTATGACACCTTACTCGACATGTTTTGATAAAGCGATACCAAAGATAGCAAATAACCGCGAGGATTATAATGCACTTAAGAGTATATGGTACGCGTTATCATGGAACAGCTATTAGGACTTGGTTCCGCAAGCTGCAAACGGGCTCAGCTCATGCCAGAGCACCATCTCACATAATTCCAAGCACTCTGCCTTCAGGATTGATAAGGCCTGCCATAGGAGTGACTGATAGGAATATATGTGTCAATTTTAGGGTTAGATATAGGAATACTATATCTATAGCAAAGGGTGATTACACCACCTTGCCCCAGCTGTCGTGCAGCCAGTTGTGTTAGATTTGGATGGCCAGCCAGAGGTGGCATAATACATGCTGCAGCCCCTGGTAGGCCCTGGGTACACCTATGCCCTGGATACCTAAGGTATGCTGTACAGGGACTGATAAGTAAGAGTAGGCGGCCAGCTACGCTCCGTGCACGGAGTGTGCGTAGTGCCGCCTACTCCGCATTTTGCGGAGCTGGCGGAGCCAGGCGGCACTACGCACGCTCCGCAGACGGAGCGTAGCTGGCCGCCACCCGCCTCCCTCCCGCCCTCCCTAAATACTTTAAAATAAAGGAATGCAATAATTTTAAAAGCACTTACCTTGCCGCCGCTGGCCGCCGCGTTCCCCGGGGCTCGTTATCTTCCGTATTTTTCAGTAATGCGCATGCGCGGGCGGCCGCGCATGCGCATTTTCACGAGAAAATGCGCATGCGCGGCCGCCCGCGCATGCGCATTACTGAAGAAGATGGAAGATAGCGAGCCCCGGGGACGCGGCGGGCAGCGGCGGCAAGGTAAGTGCTTTTTAAATTATTGCATTCCTTTATTTTAAAGTATTTAGGGAGGGCGGGAGGGAGGCGGGTGGCGGGGCTGGCGGCCAGTGGTTTTGCGGAGTGGGGCTACGCGGAGTGCAGAGGTGGGCGTAGTTTCTCGCCCACTTCGCGTAGCTCCGCGAAGCCCCACTCCGCCAACTCCGCCCAGGGCTACTGATAAGGTGGCCCAGTACCAATTGGTAAATGCACCTAAGGTACATGTGTGTCAATTTAGAGAGAGAACAGCAAGGCTGGGGGTCTGATTAGCAGGCCCACAGCCAGGGAAGTCGTAAACCAGTGAAGCAAAAAGCAAAAATCTGGGGTGATCATAGGATTGCAGACCCTACTCTCCTACACACTTTTCCTATGGAAACTAATTTGTAACTATAACTACCTACTGACGACTGCCAGTAGGTAATATAATACCAATTTGCTTCAAATATTTAAATCTGAAGTTGTATGTGGATGTATCCCTATATGTACATAGTGATATATGCACTCATTCATACAACGTCATGAAAGGTCATTAGACAATTTAATGTGTGGCACGGTGCTGGTCTGCTTTTCCTGTGTTGCCTACTAGTACAGTGAGCAGCTGTGTTGTTGGGGCACAAGAAGGGCCAGGACAAATAGAGATGGAGCACAGCCCCGTCTCTGACCTGCTCCCCCTCTAGAGACGTCATTAAGACTGCTAACCCGTATGTCATCACATACATACTTAGCCATTGAATGATGTTTATAGCTCTGCCAGAGCGGAATCCTCCCTGTATGGCTACGAAACTTATTATTAGTAGCTTAAGAGCAAAAATACAGTTTTGTGAACGATGTGGTCATCCATATTGAGTTACCTATGAGACATCTCGCCAGCCATTGACCAATAGGAGACCACTTTCAACAATGCTTTTGACAGTGGCGAAATGTAAAATGAAGCAGAATGTGATCAGGGACCCCTGAGTCTCTTATATTTCACAGATATTCATTGGCCTTTGACGGAATGGGGCCACTCTGAGGGGTTTTGGGGTTGGGCGCCTCTGAAGGAGTACGCCCTCCACCATCCCCCCTTTCCCCGCAGGTGCTGCCCTTGTTTTGTGGTGGGATTGCCTCCTCGACGCAATGCATGGGAAAATTAAGTTGAGTTTTCAGTGTATCCCACAGTGCATATGTGTGCAAAAAAATGACACGCACTGCTGCATTAAAACCAGTTCGGATGTTGCTGTCCCTTGGCTGGAAGAGCCCAGCCCTGGCTGATGACATCATATTGGGAACTGCTTGCGAGACACATCCACCGAAACAGTTCAAAAAAGTTCAAAGTGAGAGGTTTTCGCATTTGGAACCCAAACCTGACACGTTCTCTCTTTCTGAAGGATTTATTGAAATCAAACACTGCAGTCCGGCGACGCAGGATTGCGCCATCCTTCTTGGCTGCTGAAGGCCCTCGTGCCGTGCAGCACGCCCAGAGCATGCACTTAAGTCTTTTATAGAGTGCCCTGGAATATGTAATTGCTTACTTATTCAACTGATATTGCACCTGCGTCACAGAGGCCTCGGGGAAAGCACGACTGCATGTGCTAAGTTTACAATCGCAGGCCATCTACTAGGGAGATTTCTGCCGACGTCCACTTGCGTGTCAGTAACACAGTGGGCGTGCGAAAAAAGATTCATCGAGCTCTGCATGTGTACGTTTCTGCAGCCAGTCACACAATTGCATAGCGAGAAATCTGCCTCCTCGAGACGGGCTATTCAAGCCGTGCACCTCATAGGACCGCGTTGTGAGGGCAGCCCCTGTGATTCTGATGATGGAGGGAGCAGTTATTTTAAGTCACATTAGAATGACTAAGGGCCATATGTGTCATCATGCCAATTTGCGATTTCTAAATAGCGATTTTAAGGAATCGCTATTTAGAAATCGCAAAATGGTATGTATGTAGGAAATCGCTTCTTTTTAGCGATTTATTAACATTCCTAAATTGCGATTAGCAAATTGCTAATCGCAATTTTCCCATTCATTTCTATGGGCCAGGAGGCCCATAGGAATGAAGGGGAAAATTGCGATTAGCAATTTTGCTAATCGCAATTTAGGAATATTTTCAAGGGTGCAGGGGTGTCACAAGAACACCCTGCTGCACCCCTGAAAGTGACATGTGTGGGCACAAGGGCATGTATGAGCGTCATATGCCACCTTTGGTTTTTAAATAAAATGCTTTTTCAAAATAATTCGCAACTTACCACCAACTAGAAGTTGGTGGTAATTTGCGATTCCTTATGGGCATGTTTGCATTAATCTTTTATTTGATACATTGCATTTAAGGAATCGCTAAATTTGCGATTCCTTAAGTGCAATCGCAAAATAAGGAATGGCAAATTTTGCGATTCCTTATTTTGCTGCAAAAATGTTTCATACATTCCATTTAGCACATTTGCGCCTTTGCGAATGCTAATTTGCTTGATACATATGGCCCTAGATCTGCGGATTTACTGGGGATCCGTGTGTTTCGCCCAGAGGTTTTCTCTGCTCCAAGGAGGTGAAATCCCTGGCAAAACTCTGGGGCATATTATCAAGCACGGCGATAAAATTATCGGCGCTTTAGCGGCAGAAAAATGCCGCTAAATCGGCGATAATGGGCTTATCGCCGCTTTAGCGGTCGTTTTCTGCCGCTGAAGCGGCGATAATTTTAACGCCCATCCTTGATAATATGCCCCAGGTTGGAAAAAAGTATTAATTTTCAGGTGACTGGGTGCATAGTTAACAATTGCTGATTTTGGAGGGAGTGGGAAGGTTGTACTCAGGGTACATTTCCTAACTCCCCAGATGCCTCCCCCTTTCTGGAGTTATTGTTATCAAATAGTATTGGTGACGTCGGGAGTAGAGGGAGCCAGGGGCCCAGCCAGGGCACTCCTAATGAGGCTCATAGTAACTATGAAAGTAAATGGATAAAATGGATAGTTCCCAACACTTTTGGTGCACTGAAAAAATCACTTGGATGCATAGAAACGACCACATCTGCTGAGTGCAGCTGTCAGATGGTGAAATGCAAACATTTATGACTGTAGATTGAATGTAGCTACTGGAAAAGGAGCAAACACCCTCAGTCATAGGTTTGTGTGCAATCACAAACACCTCCCAGTGAATTTTAGCACTCAGTTCATGCACTTTTCCTATACATTTAGTACCAAAAAGAGCCTACGTGTACAAATAGGGTTTGAACAACCATAGAAAGGTACCTTTTACATAGGGGAGAAAAACCTAAATGTGAAAACGCACATTTCCACCCTACTTTCTTTAAAAGATATCTAGCAATACACAGAGACCCGAGAAATACAGGTATGGATGTAGGACTCGGAGTATGGATGAAAGGACCCATTTGCATAAGTGGTTTCAGAGTGCTGTGGAACTGATTGGCCTTGTGTGGATATGCCTTTGTAGCAAGTACAACAAAGACCACGAAGAGGAAGCAAGCTAGCTACATATAGTTTGAACGGTGGCATCAGACAGCCACATTGAGCCACAATTGAGTGAAAATGCAGCTGAGCTACAAGGTGCCATACAATAATGAAGAATAGAAAACAACCACTCTGGGGTTCTGTTGTTGGACTTTGTTGGAAGCCAAGTCTCAATCTCCCACCCCCACAACATACCTTTATAAACTAGAAATGGGTAAATGTGCCCTGGGGTTCTAGTTTCCCATCATTTCCTCCTCCCGCGCCATTACCAAAAATGCTCATTTGAATTTTGCTTGGCTTGTGCAGCTGATCCCAAGTTTGTGGCTGGAACCTGCACTTTGTGATTGCCTCACCGTGTTTGCATAACAAGTGGTTAATTGTGTACTGGGTGACGTGTGGTGGTTTGCTGTTCCAGTAGGCAAACAATAGACTGTGTGGTAAAGAAGGTGCAAACAATCTGAAAGACTTTCTTATCTGCTTTTTCAGGCTGGATCACTCTTTGGGCAAACCGGGCCTTTTTCTTCCAGGTAAATATACCACCCTCATCAAAAGAAAAGTAAAAAGTATGTGTTATGTGCCTGCTTGCAGTCAGAATTTACACAACAAAGTACTGTTTCTTTGCGATTGCATACTCATAAGGAAAGTCTTGCTTATGACAGATGTCTGCCCTCCATTACAATAGCAATATAAACATCAAAGGGTCTCTATATGCAGATGACTGGGTCAATTGAAGTAGACTGTTGTAAAGGCAGGCAGATGACAAGTCTAGATAATATTTCTGCTACTGGTGATTCATTAGAGAAATGCAGCTCTCCGTCACAGTTACATATGTTTGCAAAAACAATAGTATGTGCTCTGTGAAATTCCTTTATAAATGAAAGAATCCATATGAGGAAGTTTTGTTCTGTTTTCGGCATTTCATTGGTGTCACACCTTCAGGGTTCCCTAGCAGGTGTTTGAGTTTTTGCTGCAGGAATGTACTTCTGTGTTTGGAAATTATAATATTTACTTCGCCCTCCAGAGATGGCAATCGCGCAAGGCCTTTGCTTATATCAAAGTCTGAAAATGAAATCCGAAGAGACTGGAAGTTTAAAAACAAGGCATAAACATCAGTCTTCAACCCCATCACGGCAGTGCTTAATTTGAGCCGGTGGTGTCGGGTGCTCAGCACCAGCACTTAATCAACACCTGCGTTTTTCATGAGCACCATTTAAGGCCCCATTAATTTACGGGGAGATTAAGTGATTTGTCCAGGATCACAGGATGCTGAGCGGACGCTAACACTCAAACCTGCTTTTACCAGCTTCAAAGTCAGCGCCGGGACATCTCTGGTTGGGGTAGCGGTTGCGCTTTACAAGTGTCCGTATTATTAAAGTCAGCAGCTCTGGCCATTACACCACATCTTCTCCCCACTTTCATAGCTTGTAGTTGGTTCTGTTTTAGGCAGCGCTAACAGGCCAAATGGGCTGGTGCAAGCTGCAACCTTGATGGTCGTTATTCTGGACTCTTAGGAGCTAGCACCAGTTCTTCATCCATTCATGTATACAGGGATCCTTCATTTACATTGGTTTTAGTTGAGGTATCTTATATACCCTCCTTGGTGCCAAACCTCCCTTTTGGTTCCATCCCAAAACCTATTTAGGTAATTTCTGTGGCTGTCCTGAAGAAGGCGCTTAGCATGCCGAAACGCGCATAGAGAAACAAAGAATTGCTTCATCATTAAGCCACGATGTCTCAATATGAAACATACATATTTATGTATTTTTTGTATTAATATTTAACTTGCCTGGATTTAACTACTGTTTTATATTTGTCCATATGTTGTACATATGTCTATGTTATGTTGATATGTACAGTATGTTTTGTCTGTCTTACCAAACCGTTTTTAGTATGAATTAATAGCAATAATATTAGATTTTTAATATAAATGTTGAGTACACTGAGTCACGGCTTATATCAATGTGTGTAGTATAGGTCAATATATGACCAGTTAATTGCCTAGGTTTTTTTGTTCTCAATATGTACTTTCCCTGCGCTAGGGTCTAGCCTTTTCTGCAGGGGGTCCCAATTTTTCGCAATTGATAAAAGTGTCACTAACCAGCACGAAATGTTTTTGAGGAATTTACTTTCCAGCGCAAAACTTGTTTTGCTCTGGAAAGTACCGTAAAAGAGGCACAAAGCACTGCTTTGGGTTACTTAGCGCCAAAGGGACGTTACATGGGCGTTCCCATGCAACCACCCATGCCTTCTGACGCAAAACCTTATCTACAAACAAATGTAGACAAGGTTTAGCGCCAAAAGTTAATGCCACTTCAAAGGAGGCGCTAATTTGATTTCCCCTTTCTTTTCTGACTTTGCATGCGTGCTGCACTTTGCAGCACACATACAAAGTGGGAAAAACTTTAAAACTTATCTAGGCATGGCATGCTGTTCAGAAAGGACACCCTTCCTGTACAAAACCTATTCTAGACTCACCCACACAGCCTTGTGCTAAGCTCAAGGGTGTGTGCTTGGCCCTCAGCAGCTATAGTCAGAGGGGCGCAAGGGAGAGGGGAGGAGAGAGCCATATCTCTAAAGATATGGGGCTCTCCTGCTCCCTCCCTGTCACGCAATGCAGCCTCTTGGTGTACTGCACTGCGTTGTGTATATTTTTTTTAAACCTGCCCCTTAGTATGAACATGTACTAAGAATATTTATAAAATTGTCAGAAATGGTGGTCCTATGCAGTGCTTAATTTGTGCCGGTGGTTTCTGGTGCTTGTCACCAGCACTTCATTGGCCGAACTTGCACTTATGACAGCTACCACATGGTGGTGCTGTTTGTGTAATTTGAAGATGAGCAGAAAAACTGTTGTTTGTTGATTCAATATACATTCAAAACAACAAATACCTGCCATCCAAGCCATTCTTAAGGCTTTGGCTGCCTCAAACAGTCCGAATTGTCACACGTGTAGCAGTGTGATGGTTAGTAGTTGAGTACGTACAGTTGGAATCTGTGGTGCAAAATGCAGTGGCCTCCTGACGAGGGCCCGGCACTTATTTGTTTACGAATTAAGCACTGGTACTATACATTCTCTCTGCGGATCTGCTCTTACTGCTAACTGCTTCCTCAAGTGTAGAAGGACATGCCACATCTGCCAAATGTGCAGCCGCCAACATAGGTCGATCAAATCCCCTCACATTCTCCTTGCACTCTCCAGGCTCAATGCTCTATAAACCTGATGGAGCTCCAAGTAAAACAAAGAGAATGCAGACACACCTTTCACCAGCTGAAGATACCAATAGCTCCGCTGAGCTAGAGACTCGTTTGAGATGCCTCTTAGCTTGGCTTCTCCTCATCCTAAGAATTTTCTGTACCAATACATTAGTATTCTCTTCTTTTTTTTTTTTTTATCCTCATATTGCGAAAATTCTATGTGTATGGAATTTCAGGTCTCTACCTCTATACTTTGGTGCTTTCCCTGCCCCTAGTTCTTTCTTGGTTGGGGAGTTTCCCTTAGTTGGATGTATCAGAGAAGCCCTTTAAACCATTACATATTGACATTTCTGTTGTCGGAGGGAGGGGAGCTAGCCATCCTGGCTACTCTATGAGTATTATACTCATCAAGTAACAGCGATTGACAAAATGCTGCAACAAACAATTGGGGTCGTGGCCACAGCCATTGAGAACACGGAAAGGCGACTCTCGCTTCCACCCACTGTAGCTATTCACAATACAGAGGAGGGCCAGGTGATATCTCTAATAGATATCCCAGACGCTAGTTTTTCCCTAACCTCCTCGTATGTTGAACTTCCCTGTGCTCAACCTACTCCAAACATTCCAAATAATAAGCGCAGAGTCACAGATTTAACAAATGAAGAGCAGTCACCCAGGGTAATTACACAATTGAGCAATCTAGGCAAGCCTGCTCAAAAGTCTAGGAAAAAGAGTGCTAGCAAACGTAATAACAAAAAGAAGGGTAAAGAGAATTCTAAGGCCAATCATAATCTGACAACCCCAATGGCTAGCACCACACTTGGCATACCCTGTTGGGTGGCTAATATGGTGGCAGACCTCAAGGCAGAATTAGAAGAGTCCATCCGGACACAGCTTAAACCCCTAATGGCCAAACTGGACAGGTTAACATCTGTCATAAACAACAAGTGTCAGGACCAATCAGACAGGCGCCACAAATATCATCTATAGCCTCAGATAATGCTAATAAAATGGGAGTGGGGGCTAAAGAGAACATAAGTAAGGGAATAACAACTACTTCCTCAAATACCGGCAAATCAACAAACAATACAGTCCCACAAAATGATATGCCGGCTAAAATAAACCCATGCCCAATGACTAATACAAAGAGTACAGTACCAGAGGAAAATAAAAACCAGGGGAAAAGTACTACATCAGTAGCCAAAGCAAGTCAAAGGCAAGATAACGTTGGTAATATCACCCAGCCCAAAACTAACAACTCTTTGGGCACTCCCAGAGAAACATCGGGAGGGCGGTTCCACGCTATTAATTTACCACCAGAAGCACTACCGTACGTAGTGGTGCTAACAGGCGTTCCCCCCCTAAAGGAGGGAAAAAGAGAACAGGAAGGGGATTTAAGGAATAAATGCATCCAATGGTTGAGGACCAATAAACCTTTGCCCCTACATATGTCTGGGGAAATACTATCTGTTAGAAGGGGCAGTGGATTGGAAAGGGCGCAAAAACAATAGCAGGGGATGTAATTGCAATTAATTTTAGAGATACTTCGGCAGTCACCCATATATGCAATTCCCCCTCGATGTCACAACAAACTAATATATATCCCCTACCCCTATCATATTTCTATCCCTTGCATGTAAATCACGGAATGCCATACACATATACAAATAGGGCACGAGCAAACATGGCCCCACCCCCCATGCAGCTTCATAGGGCAGAAAACTGGCAGGCAAACTGGCAGGCACCCTGGCATGTACCATCGTTCTATGACCCAATAGCACAAATGCACGCACATTGGAACAGGTTCTCTACTCTGGAAGACGTCGATTGACTCCAACAAAAAAGGGAACTTAATCCAAGTATAATGAATGACAGTGCTATGGAAAGCAGGCAAAAACTAGGCTACCCGCCCCCCACCATTTCAATAGATCAAGGTAGTGTACCTATCGTATATATGGATGAATACCCATTAGGGAAGAGTAATGATGATTATATAAATCCCGGTCAGTTGACCGTGTACGGGGAAGGTTCTTCACTAAACGAAATGGGCACCACAGTGACATTGGGAGAGTTTCTAGTCAGCAACTCCATGATAGCTAGCAAACAAAAAGAGGAGGTTGAGCAAGGCATAAAAATCTTATCATGGAACATAGCGGGGATAGCAGCCAAATATAATGTGAAGGAGTGGAGAGAGTTTGTAACCAATTTCCACATCATCTGCCTACAGGAAACTTGGACTGTTGACCACAGTCAATTTCCACTAGATGTGTTTAAAAGTTTCCGAGTCCCCGCAACAAATGCACCATCTGGAAGAGCTATGGGTGGATTGCTCATATATGTGGACCTTCATATCCAGGGGCACTGGTCAGATCTAAATTGTGCCTCTAGAAATATACAAACAATCGGCTTTTCACATAAAGGTCTAAAAATCACCCTGATAAACTGGTATAATTCGGTGGGCTCACGGAATAAAAATAAAACCCTGAAAGAATTGGATGAATACCTTAAAAATCTATCTTCATCTAACCTTGCTAAGGGTGTACCATATACGATTCTAGCAGGGGACTTCAATTGTCACCTTTGTGAAAAATTAAGACCCATAAACAAGGATTGGTCAAGGTGCACGGAGGAAAAGGGGCCTCATTTTGCCCATACTGTTGAAGGAAAGGAGATGGAAAACTTCACCAAGAGGCATGATTTAGCGCCCTATAATGGACCTGATTAAGATAGATAATAAGAAGGAACCCAACCCAACGTTCAAAGGAAGAGGTTGTCATTCCTATATAGACTTCGTTATGGTGTCCCCAACTCTCAAAAAATGGATTACAAATTTTGACATCATTCTGAGCCCCTTCAGCGACCATAACCCACTGAAGTTGAACATTACATGTATGAATCTCAGACAAGGAGTGGGTGCACCGGAAGCCCTGGAACAGGTAACTGCACAGGGGAGAAGGCTTAAATGGGCAAAGATAGATGGGGATAAATTCTATCTTGATCTAGTGAGGAAGGGACAAGAACAATTAAAGATTTGTCTTGATGAAAACGTGACAGGTCTAACTGTAGTAAGAGCATTTGAAGAAATTGCCAAACTTATAAACAATCTATTGAAAACCCCACTACGAATAGGACCTAAACAGCCCCTAATGCCACGCTGGTTTGACCACGATTGCACCAAGGCACTAAAAGAGCTAAAAAAAAAAGCCTCACGGACCAACCAAAAGACAAAGCCAAGATCTCAGGGAAGAGAGCCATTTATAAAAAAGCTCTGAAAACTCGTAAAAACTCTCTTCAATATCGAGCATGGGAGGATTTAAGGGAAGCAGCAGAGCGTAGAGATATGTCAGCTTTCTGGAGAATTATTAATGATCCATGCTTTAAAGACCCGAGAGGGCCGGACATAATAAATACCATTCTCCCCGAACAATGGCGGAACCACTTCTGTGGTCTTTACAACCACACGGGGGCCACACCACAAGAAAAAGGGACAAAACCACCAACAACTACAGGTTTATCGTTCACATTAAAAGAAATAAAATCAGCCATTCAAGGGCTTTCCAAGAATAAAGCCCCTGGTCCCAATGGCATTCCCCCTGATCTTTACTTGAGCAACATAGAATTGTGGGCTCCCGTTCTCACCAGGGTCTTGAACGAGGCAGTAGTGGCAGGACTGCCCCGCTCATGGTCCTCTGCAACCATTGTCCCCATCTATAAAAAAGGCAGTCGGGACGACCCCCAATGTTATCGCCCAATCTCATTGATAGATGTTATGGCAAAAATCATGGGCCGCGTCATTTTAAATCGTCTGCAAGCCTGGGCAGAGGACCATCATATTTTAACTGATGTACAGTATGGATTCAGAGAAGGGAGATCCACAACAGACCAATGCCTAAATCTATATTTACTTACCGCTAAATATACTATTGCAGCCAAAGGAACTATATATATGGGTTTTATGGATCTCTCAGCGGCCTTTGATCGTGTAAATAGACAGAAATTATGGGCCCTGATGATCTCGATGGGGGTGGATCACGAAGTAGTAGACATTTTAAAGGCTCTACACTGGGAGACTACGACTACAGTCCTTAACAGTAACGAAGGGATGAAGACTGAACCGTTTCCTTGTACAAGTGGAGTGCGGCAGGGCTGCATTTTAGTGCCTTTTTTATTCTCTTTGTACATAAACAACCTGGACAAAAGCCTTATGGAATTGGAAGTGGATTGCCCTAAGATCGGCCAGCGTTCAGTACCAGTCCTCCTTTATGCGGACGACGCTGTGCTGCTAGCCCGTACGCCACTGGGACTACAAAAACGAATTAATGGGTTCGTAAATTTTATGAATTCTTTGGACCTTTCAGCCAATCTGGACAAATCTTTCAATATGACCACAGGCCGGAATCCAAAAAACAACTTCTCGTATAGTATAGGTAGCCATAAGATGGGAGCAGTTAAGACATTTTCCTACCTTGGCGTCCTTTTCGACGAGAAACTAGAATTTAAAAATCTGGCGGAAAAGCATGCATCCAAACTGGTGGCCTCTACGGGTGCTATAATGGCATATGGAAGGAGGCTTGGTAGGTGGTCACCGGAACAGATATTAAACCTATTCAAAGCCGTATCCTGCGCAAAAGTGATATATGGAGCAGAAGTGTGGGGCTGCAAAATTAATCACATACAACAGATACAAGCGGAGGAAAATACATTTTTTAAAAGACTACTTAAGGTCCCTCAGAGTACTCCGGCACATATAACCCATCTGGAACTGGGAGAACCCTATATCGAGGACAAAATCAAGATTCGACCTCTTATGGCCTGGATCAGGATATGGACAAACCCAGAGGCCAGCTTCAGTAGACAGATAATTATGGACTGTCTAAACCGGGACAAATGGGAACAAATCACGTGGTTAAAATACGTAAAGGATACCTTGGACTGCATTGGCTGTAAAAATATGTTCACTGACCCAGAGCAGTTGACCGCACAGAATAAAACACTGCTTAAAAACTCATTTAATGCATGGTCAATAGATAGGAGGGCGATCACTGAATACAAAAAACCCTCGGTGGCGGCTTATGGGCCAGTGGTATCTACAAACTTTAAAATGGAACCATACTTAGCTGTACTGTATAATGCGCAGGAAAGATTTTATATGACCAGGTTTCGCTTGAATTTACTACACCATCTATTGGCAGTTCCTGCTGGTTACACATCTACGGTAGAGGCGAAGGGCACCTGCGGCTGCGACTCTAGGTCTCCGCAGAACACCCTCCACTTTGTTTTATTATGCCCTCTTTTTTCAGAGCCTAGAAAGAAATTCTTAGTTGGGATTTTGAAAAACCGCAAATTTAAGCACGCCAAAGATGCCATTTTATTTCTGCAAAAGGCACCAGATCCTCATACTTTGCTAAGTGTTATTAGCTTCATTAAATCTGCTATAAAATTGAGGAATATCAGGGAAATAACCGTACACTCCACCTGAACGCAGTCTGAAATCCCCATTACCTGAAAATGACATACTGTACTTTTTTATATATATGAAATTTTTAATATTTTTTTTAACTGTTTTTATATAAATTGTATGTATGTATTTGTTATGCACTTTAATGGTATCTTTTTAAGTACCGAATAAAGAATTATGAAATACTCATCAACCAGAAAATGTTTTCGCATTAATCATGGGACCGCATGTTCTGTTCTTTTGTTAGAGGTCAGATAGTTTGCCATGATTTCCCAGTATTTGTATCTTTTGCTAGCTTTCCCTCTTCTATCTAGTCTATTAATCTTAATAACTGAATTCAGCCACTCTTCATGTGTTGGAGGCAATTGTCCGATCCATTTAATACAAATCTCCCTCCTTGCTATCACCATTAATACAAAAAGTAGATTGGTCTCACCTACTGTTAGTTCATGCCCCCCTCTTAAGTTACCAATCCCAAAAAGAATAAGACTTGTACTTACATTCAGTTGTCTTTGGAGAATCGAGCTTAAAGTCTTACCAACTTCTTTCCAAAATTTTTCCAGCGATGGACAGTTCCAGAACATATGAATGTCGTCTGCTTTTTCTTCTCCACATTTAGGGCACTTTTTCACTCCTGCATTTTTAAATTTTGCTAGTCTTTTTGGCGTCCAATATGCCCTATGTAGTGTGTAAAGATGATTTCTTTTCAAGGCAGCTGTTTTTAATGTGGACCAACACAACTGTAGAGACTTTTCCCATAATCTTTCTAGGTCTAACGTAGGCAGATCTCTCCCCCAAATTTGCTCTTCAATCTGGATGTTTTCGTCTCCTGCCGTTATAAAAATCCAGTACCACTTTGCAATTTCCTTATTTATGGGTAAAGTTTTTATCATTTCTTTTTCAAGCTCAGTTCTGTCTTTATCCTGTGTCGGTAATGTTTTTGTCCGGCTACTTAGTTGGTAGAACTTGAATTTTGATACCGTTCCACAGGAAATCTTTTGTAAATCTTCCCAAGAGATTAGTGTTGTTCCTTTTAAAAGTTGGCCCCAATATTTGATGTCGGCTTTTTTCAGAGGATTAGCCATAGCGTCTTTTAAACAATCCGGGGTTCCCGGTGAATCCCATACCGGTGCCAATGTGCTGTAATATGAGATATTTAGAATTGTTCTGATCTGAAGCCATAATTTAGCTGCCTCCTTTAGTATCTTTAGTTTGATTTTTTTAAAGTACTTTTGATGTCCAAACTTGAAAAGAAAGTGATCTTCATCTGCTGTCATTGCCTGTAAATGCTCTGGATAGTATTGATGAATGTTTAAGAGTGTTCTCATATTTTTGAAGTGAAATGCCCTATGATATTCTATCAGGTCTGGGCATGCTACCCCCCCCGTATTCTTTTTTCCTCCTAAGTTTTTTCTTTGATATTCTTATTCCTTTAGATGCCCATATAAAGCTGGTGATTTCTCCTTGCAATTTTCTTAGTGAATCTTTTTTAAATTCTAACGGAATGTTGTTAAAGAGATATGTGTATTTAGGTAGTATAGTCATTTTTATGATATTAGATTTCCCTATAAAACTTAAGGGAAGACTAGGCCATACTTTTAATAATTTCCTTACCTCATGTGCTACTCTGTTGAGGTTGGTCTGTGGAATTTTTTCTATATTTTGATTCACTAAGATGCCTAAATATTTTATCTCTTGTTTAACATTTGGGCTATTGAAATTTGTGTTCCATGTCATTATTTCAGTTTTGGAATGGTTAGCTAGATATCCTGAAACTTTCCCAAAGCTGTTTAAGGTTTTTTCTATGATTGACTTTGAGTTGGCGTAGTTTTCAGTAAATAGCATCAGGTCATATGCATAAAGAGCAATCTTTTTTTCCCAGCCTAGATGGGTGAAGGGGGTTATTTCCTTGTTATTTCTGAGTTTATTTGCCAAGGGCTCAATATATAAATTGAAAAGCAAGGGGGAAAGGGGGCATCCCTGTCTGGTACCTCTTTGTATTTTAATGTCATTTGTGAGGTTTCCATTTACCAATATTTTTGATCTTGGGAGTTTTATAGATTTCTTCTACAGCATGTAGGAAGGAATTACCTAGATTATTCTTGATTATTATTGCTTTCAAAAAAGCCCAGTTTACTCTGTCAAATGCCTTAGCAGCATCGACAGTCAGTATCGTTAGAGGGATCTTATTTATTGTGGCGATGTCTATGGCACTCAAAAGTTCATGTGTAAGTTCATGTAATTGCCTTCCTTTTATAAAACCTTTCTGATTTGGGTGTATGAGCTGAGGCATGAGTCTTCCCAGTCTAGCTGCCATTATCTTTGTGAATATTTTGTAGTCTGCGTTAAGCAAAGATATCGGGCGGTAGGATTCACATTTAGTTTGATCTTTCCCTGGCTTTAAGATTACTGTTATTATTGCGTCGTTCCAGGAATCAGGCAATTTCTGATGTTCTTTTTTTGTTGTTGTTTTTTAGTCCTTATATAACCCCCATGGAATAAGCATCCTCTCAGTCTTAACTGTCCCAATTGCTTATATCTTGGGGTCTGAACTCAGCTGATGTTCTTGTGAGACCCAGCCCGCACTATGCATCATGGCTGACCAAGAGGTGTAATCATTGGACACATTATTCCAACTACAACCTGCTATTCAGAGTCTAGTAGCTTCCAAAATAAACCAAGGTCATTTCTTTTTCTATGGCAGTTAAATGTCGTATACTTGTAAAGCGCACAGCTGCCCCAGCAAAGGGGCGTCCCGGCGCTGTATACCGCTGGGGAACCCATCCTTGCTTTCCCTGTGAGATGGTCCCTCCTGGGCATCTCCAAGGTGAAGACAAGCATCCCCGGCGCTGATGGGGCTGTTAGTAGAGATTAAGCAAGCTATTGCCCAGAGTTGCTCGGTCGGACCCATGGTTGGAGTAGGCACCGAGGTGAGAATGATCGAGTCCGCTGACCATGGCCCAAGGGTCTGCCGCCTCTAACGAGTGAAAGTTTAGAGGGTGTGTGAGAAGCACTCCAATATAAACTAATATTATCAATCTAATCAAATGGTGCTGCAACTAATCAGGTTTGTCATGCCTGTGGTTAATACTCTAGTTATGATGGGATGGACTCTCATCTAGTCGCGCACTGTGCACATGGTGTTATCCTACACCTTAGTTAATTATACAATTTCAACATATGTACAGTTGTCAATCAGTTATTTAATATCATAATCTGATTCTCATCAATATGTCTACATTCCATAATCTTTATACAATTGTGATAAGAAAACTTTTTGTCACAAAATGTACATTTATACAATATTCACTGAAATGACGCTTTTTAACCAATCATGACTTATGAGCATTTCACATTTTATAAATTCCTGCCCAAAGCATTTCGGCACTAGGTAGTGCCTTCATCAGGGGATGATCTCTCGGTGTCGTTTGCGTAATCAGTCAGCCAATGCTTTCTGGGACTTGGAGTTCTTATCTGGACTGGTTATATCAACCTTTAAAGAATGTACGCTCCCTGAAGTTATTGCCGACGTTGTAGTACTCGCATCAGGTTCATAAGAAAAGTAAGCGAACCAGTGAGCCACACCAGTTAACCTTTTGATCTAAGTCTCTGAAGTATCTCACAGAATTCCACCAGCCCCTCCATGTTGGAGGTACCGCCTGGCACCAATTCTTACATATTTCCCTTCTTGCTAAGAGAAGCAAGTAAAACACAAGTATACTCTTCAGCCCGAGAAACCATCCATACCCTCAGTTGACTGCACAATACCAAACAGTATTAAAGAGGGGCTTACCGCCACTTCTTTTCCAAATGCATCTGACAAGGTCTTACCCACATTGTCCCAGAACTCTTTCAGTAATGGACAGGTAGAGAACATGTGGATATCGTCCGCCTCCTGGGACCCAAAGAAAAACGAAGTTGCACTTTAATACAACTATCTCCTTACGGCAATAGACAGGAAGGCTGATCCCTCTCATTAGGTATGGGAGAAGTGCTTGCCGGATGAGGAGCTGAAAATGTTATGGCATGTATCTTTAGACATGTTTTACCCATTGATCCAATCTGCTGCACTAAAGAAAAAACAATTTTTCACATTCCACAGGATATACTGGTCCCCAGTCAAGTTGTCCAAAATAAGAGGTAGTGGAGAAGCCAGATACCCAAGATTAGTATTATCTTAAATCAGGCCACTGTAATAAAAAATGTTTCCTAAATGCCCCTTTGATGTGGTCCCTCATAATATGTAATATGTTCACTCTCAAACTCCTTGAACCACATACATCTTCTCTCAGATTCTTCCCATTGTTACTTAAGTTTAACATTTTAATTCAGTCTGAAACCACAGACATAGGTTTTAAGAGCTTACAGTTCATAGTCAGATGAAATGGACATTTTATTGACATTTGAGACCATTGACAACAGGTATTCCATAACAATAGAGCACATTTCCAATGTCTATCCAACCTGTCTTGAAGTAACACAATCTACCAAGTGGGTACAGCTTCAGTATGTATCCCTTTGCCGGAACGCAGCACCACTAGTCTATAAGCTTTCCCAACTGTGGCAGGAACTTTGCAATTTGAGAACCGATAAGCTAATCTACTACTTGTGCTGCGGGGCAGCAGAACTCCCCAGGATCAATTGCTCATCTTGCCATAGGGAGGGGTCTTAATGGTGTGGGGATTCATGTTAATGATCTTACTGTGCATCCACCAATGGGGGGAGGGGGGCGCTATACCCGGTGAAAGGGGGAATCATTGTCAGCTTCAACAAAACAGTCACTTGAGATTGGAGGGGGGGGGTGCATTATTGTTTTGGGAGGTCGGACATTAGACTTAGCCGCTAGTTTTTCCAGATGTATGTCCCACAGGACCGACCACCGCTGCATCCATTTCACCTTCAAGAAACCAACCACGCACCACCGCACCCAACAGCTGCCTCGCCACTGCTGGAGCAAAGTCACGAAGACCAGCTGATAACCACCCTCGCTCAGAACCCACCCTCCGACCCCACCAACCCAGGCGCTTCACCCCTCAACCTCAGACAGTGGATCGAGGACTGCGCCAACACCCTCGCCCCGCTCAAGAAACCCTCCAACAGCCACGCCATCAAGAGAGCTACCTGGTTCACCGACGAGATCCAGACCTCCAAACGCGCATGCCGGAAACTGGAGAAGATATGGCTCCACGAACGCACACCGACAGCCACGCAGCCCACAAGGACGCCACCCGCAGACATCGCCACCTCATCAGATGTAGCCAAGATATCCTCCTTCAAAGACCGTTTGGATAACAACGCACACAACAGCAAGGAGCTTTTCAGCATCGTAAAGGAACTCTCCAACCCCAGCGCCAACGCCAACAATATCCTGCCCTCACAAGAACTGTGCGACTCACTAGCCATCTTTTTCCACTGCAAGATCGCTGACATCCATGACAGTTTCAACACCACGACCACCCCGACTACGCCAGATTCCATCTCCCCAGTGAACACTACCAGCGCCAACCGCCTGACCTCCTGGTCCAACATCAACGACGACGAGACACACAAGGTCATGAACTCCATCCACTCAGGATCTCCATCAGACCAGTGCCCACACCACGTATTCAACAAAGCAGACACAGCCATCGCACCCCAACAACTAAGGAAGTTCATCAACATCTCCTTCGAAACATCGACATTCCCGGAAAGCTGGAAGCACGCCAAAATCAACGCCCTCCTCAAGAAGCCCAAGGCGGACCCCAAGGACCTCAAGAACTTCCGGCCCATCTCCCTGCTCCCGTTCCCGGCAAAGGTCATACAGAAAATCGTCAACATGCAATTGGCCCGCCACCTGGAAGACAACAACATCTTGGACCCATCCCAGTCCGGATTCAGACGAAACCACAGCACCGAGACAGCCCTCATCGCCTCCACATACAACATCAGGCGCCAACTAGACAACGGCGAAACATCAGCCCTCATCCTCCTGGACCTGTCAGCCGCCTTCGACACGGTATGCCATCGCACTCTAAAGACACACCTCCTAGAAGCTGGAATCCAAGAGAAGGCCCTTGACTGGACCACGTCCTTCCTCTCTGGCAGAACCCAGAGCGTCCGCCTCCCACCCTTCGAAGCCACCGACATCATCTGCGGCGTCCCCCAGGGCTCACCTCTCAGCCCAACGCTGTTCAACGTCTACATGGCCCCCCTCGCACAAGTGGCCCGCCAGCACAACCTCAACATCATCTCCTACTCCGACAACACCAAGCTCATCCTCTCTCTCACCAAGGATCCACACACCGCCACAACCAACCTCCACGAGGGATTGAAGGCCGTCGCCGACTGGATGAGGAGCAGCCGTCTGAAGCTGAACTCAGACAAGACGGAGTTCCTCATCCTCGGACCCACCCCTTCAGCCTGGGATGACTCCTGGTGGCCGACGACACTGGGAACAGCACCAACATCCACTGACCATGCACGCAACCTAGGATTCATCTTCGACTCCTCCCTATCCATGTCTAAGCAGGTCAACACCCTCTCCTCCTCCTGCTACAACACCCTCTGCATGCTCCACAGGATCTACAAGTGTATCCCGACCGAAACAAGGAGAACGGTGACACATGCCCTCGTCAGCACAAGACTGGACAACGGCAACGCACTCTACTCAGGAATCCCAGCCAAACACCTCCGACGACTACAACGCATCCAAAACGCCTCCGCCCGACTGATCGTCAGCGTTCCCCGCCGCAGCCACATCACCCCCAACCTGAGAAACCTACACTGGCTCCCCGTCGACAAGAGGATCACCTTCAAGCTCCTCACCCATGCACACAAAGCACTCCACAACACCGGACCAGCCTACCTGAACAGCAGACTCAGCTTCTACACCCCCACCCGTCAGCTCCACTCTGCCAGCCTCGCCATCGCCGCTGTCCCCCGCATCCAACGAACGACTTCCGAAAGCAGATCCTTCTCCGACCGCGCCGCCAAGACCTGGAACACCCACACTACCCACATACAAGACTCCTCAAGACCTGGCTCTTCGAGCAGTAGCAGCACCCCTCATCCCCATAGCGCCTTGAGACCCTCACGGGTAAGTAGCGCACTTTACAAGTACTCTGATTGATTGATTGTGTCTAATTGTAATGCAACCCTCTGGTGTGAAATCTGCATGTGGCAGGCCGTGAACTCCGCTTTTGCCCATTTTAGCAGGTTCTCTGTCAGAGTCACCTGGGGGGGTTGTGCGGATTTCCAAGCCATGGCAATACGCCTTTTTGCCAGGACATATGCCAAGCCAATGAACTTTATAGCGTACCTGTTTTTGCATGTTTACGCTGGGTTTCCTAAGAGGCACCACAGGGGGCCAACTAGCAGAGTCAGGTAGCTATTTTAGTCAGTGTGGACGACACCTCTTCTCAGAATCACCCTCTACTGGGGCAGGTTCATAGTATGCCTCCAGGCATGGGCAACGGGGCCCTCGGGGTCCCCGCTGGAAACATTTAAGGAATGCGTACAGAAGTAAGGTATGCCCAGTGTAATTAAATTGAGTATATTTCAGACGGGGGTTCCTGGACACCCTAGGCACCTCCCTGAGTACAGTATGTCGTTCTGTTTGGTCAGGGCCCCGCGAAGTAGGCCACCCATCTTTTAGGGTCGGGAAATTCGTAATGGAGTTAGCAATCAACGCTTTATAGAGCGTTGTAACCACATGCCTATTATTTCCATGGGTGAGCAGGGTAGTGGCTGCAAGGGGTTGGGATCTATTGACAGTGCCCCCAACGTGACAGGTACTGGCTGTCCTCCAGGGCATATTGATCATCAATACGTTTCTGAAAGGATAGTAAGGTTTTGTGAAGGTACTGGTTGCTGAGCACCGTGAGACCGGCGTCTCTTCATGCTCTGATGTTGTGTTGTTCAGCCACCAACCATAGAGTGACAGTACCCATAAAAGCAGGTTCAGGGAGTAAGGAGGGTGGGTGACGTTCAAGTTGAACATAAGTGCACCCTCAGTGTTTAGCTGTTTTAACCAAGCGACCAGTTTGACATGTGGCCGCGGGTGGTCCATGAGCCAGTCCACTACAGGGCAATCCCCTAAGTACCTCTTTATGAGCAACCGCTCTGGTGGGGGGGGGGGTCTAAGCGCCAAGGCATCAGCCATTGCAGCTGTGCGGCTGCGCAATAAAGCTCATAGTTTAAAGCTCCTGGGGCCTTCACACTCTAGCAGGGCATAGAGTTAGCTGAGTGCCGCCCTCTTCCTACCAGGCTTCCAAATCAGGTTGGAGAGGACAGATTCCAAATCAGAGAAGAAACACCTGGGCAGGCAAACTGGGCTTGCAGAGAAGTGGTATAATATTTTGGGTAATACCAGCATTTTTGCTATTTCCACCTTGCCTTCAGTGAGAGCAGCAGGGAGTTCCAAAAATAGAGAAATGGCTTTGTGCGGTGGTGGCACCTGTGAATTTTCTTCCATGAGTCAAAAGAGAGGTCTTAGGTTTAAGACCCTAGACAAAACCGTCTGGTCATGATGAACCAGAGTGGGGAGATATGGCAGCAGCCTATTGGCAATGACCTTCCAGAGGATTTTATAGCCCATATTCAGGAGGGACAGGGATCTGCGTGAACGCACTTCCAACAGGTCCCTCCCCCATTTGGGCAGGACTATGATCATCGACTCTCGCATAGACAGTGGGAGTGCCCCTTCGTCCTTAGCCTGTTGATACACCGTAGGAATTTCATAGCAGGAGTGGCTCTGTGAGTGAAAGAGAACACCACCAGGAGTCCATCGATCCCGTGAGTTTTATTGCATGCTATCTGTTTGATTACTAGGTGGACCTCCTCCACAGTCAGCACTTTGTCTAAAGTATGAAGCTGTATGGGATCAAGTTGTGGGATGGATGGGTACGTTTTCCATGTATTCCAGCAATGAGGAACCCTCTTGTCCAATAAAGCGCTGTATAATAGTCAAGAAAGACCTGGTTAATGTAAGTCTGCGTGCTCAAGATTTCCCTATTGGGGATCTAATAGCATTTATGTGGTGTCTAGGGGCAGTCGTCTTCAAGCCATGCTAATACCCATCCCACTCTGTCCCCCTCTGCATGTTGCGTGGCCAGAAAACTCTACATAATCTAGTCTCCCAAGTCTGGACTCCGCCCCCTTGTGTTTCCTCCTGGGGGGATTGACCTCCTCTTCATGGCCTACTCGCTTACCCACCCGCTTCTCTGCCTACCGTTTAGCATCTTCAAGATCAATAGTTGTGTCTGCAACGTGTGACGTACCCCATAGGAGGTTTTGATGCACAGACCCCGTATAATGACATTAAAGGCATCCCATTCCACATCCGAACTGAAAGACCCCATCATTCTCCTCAAAATAATTAATAACATTGGTACCTATAGCTTCACAAAATGCTCTGTCTTGCAGTGCTGGAGTGTACTATTTCCAAGTGGGTATTGACACTCGCCTTCTGCCCCATTGCACAGTCAGTTGAATGAGGCTATGGACGGACAGTGTGCAGCCCAGGTATTGAGAGGACAGGATCGGAGTTGCCATGGAGGGATTGCCTAGAAGTAAATATATTCTTGTATGTAGCTGGCATACAGGGAGAAAAGGGAGTCTTCGCCAGAGTTGGGATGCATTGACCATGAAATGTCTTGTCGCTGTCAGTGTGTGAGCCAGTCCCTGAAATCACCGTCTGCTCTTATTACTGCCATAGCTTGCGGGGGAATTACCTATCTATGGATATCTTGTATCTATTATTGTGGACTGACCCCATAGGCACCCTGTCTACAGATTTTGTAATATCTTGGGAGGTAATTGTGTTAAAAACTGCTGCTAGTTACTATTGGATGCATAAGGCGCAAACAAGGCAATAAGTACTCTATCTAGTTTCCCCTCTACCACTACAAATCCGGCACCCAGTTTAGGAATATCTGGGGCAGTCGTGTGTGTTTCTTGTAATAGAGCAATAGGTGCCCTCCTACAGCACAAATAAGAGCAGATCAAATGGCGACACAGAGAGTGGCCATTCCTCAAATATTCCAGGAGATAATATTGTATGTGGGTATATGTTCTTGTCATGATATGTTAATGTTCCATTGCACATCGTCCCTGTTAACCAAACGCCTTTGAAGCCCAGTGAAGGTCTCTCCCCCGGTCATGATATTGTAGCTTCTCAATGTGGAAACTTAAAACTAATACCCAAACTCCCCTTCCCTGTTTAGAACCCAACTATTCTGCAACCGTAACAAGTAACCAAACAGTTTGCTCCACCTTAAGTTACGGCCCGTCCAGGTATGAATTGCTGCCAGCCAGTAGTATATTGTTTTGTAGGATTTCGTTTTGATAGCATTTCTTATCTGTGACAGGCCTGTAAAACGCTCCGATTCACAGTGCACTGCTGATGCACTTAAGAGTGCACGTTCAGTAGTGTGTGAACTCGAGTTTCCCTACTTTATTTTTCCTTGCAATATTATATAGCGCAAACTCGACAACATGGTATGAGCACAATTTACATTACAGAAGAACACATTCATTTGTGGTAGGCACAGGGAGACAAAGCGATTTGCCTGGAATCACAGGATGTTGAGCTGATGCCGAGATTCGAACGTAGCTCCCCAGCTCTAAAGTTCGCAATTCTAGAACTTGTGGCGGGAGGTGTGTCTAAAAGTGTATGTCGGTGCTGGCCATCAATGAGAAAGACCTGTGCATTTTTTAAATGGGTGGTGAAAAAATATGAGTATGTTGCTGGAGATGTGGGCCGCCGTGCCACCAATGTACTTACGGAGGGAGGGTAAACACCCATTATTCCGCAACTTTCTTTCCGCATACCAATACTCTGCATACTTTCATTACGAAAGTACCATGACTCCGCAATGCCATTATAACGCATGGCATTACATTTTATATGCTTTTACCACACATACATTTACAACGAAATTCGTTGTAAATGCATGAATGGTAAAAGCATGTTTTTTTTAAATGTTTGGATAAGGTAAGTATGGGTATAGGGGTATATGTTTTAGGGTACTGAGGTATATGTTTTGGGGTGTTTGGGTATTTTAAGGGTTCAGATATAGTTTTGGGTTATGGGGTACAGGGGTAGTTTTAGGGTTTAGGGATAGGTATGGGTTTTGGGGTACAGGGGTATTTTTAGGGTTCAGGGCTAGGTTTGGGTCTTGGGGTATAGGGGTATTTTTGGGGTTCAGGCGTAGGTTTGGGTTTTGCGCTACAGGGGTATTTTAAGGGTTCAGGGCTATGTTTGGGTTTTGGGGTACAGGGGTATTTTTAGGGTTCAGGGGTAGGTTTGGGTTTTGGGGTACAGGGGTATTTTAAGGGTTCAGGGCTAGGTTTGGGTTGTGGGGTACAGGGTATTTTAGGGTTCAGTGCTAGGTTTGGGTTTTGGGGTACAGGGGTATTTTTAGGGTTTAGAGATAGGTTTGGGTTTGGGGCACAGGGTATATTTATAGGGTTAAGATGGGTTAGAGTTTAAGGGTGTTGGGGTATTTTAAGGAGTAAGGGTGGGTTATGATTATGGGGTGCAGGGGTATTTAAAGGGAGCAGGGTGGGATTAGCGCACAATATGAGACATGGCATGAAGGGCCGAACGTACCACACGCCCCCAGCGTTTGTCACGCCCCCAGCACACGCCCACAGCACAACGCAGACACGCCCACAAGGGACTACTTTTGCTCGCACAGTTCTTTTACCTTTTAAATGTATATGTGTTAAGATCCAAAGGGGAAATACAAGATCAGAGAATATAACAATATGGTGGGCGTCTGCATAGCCTATGTCCTTCTGCTGCAACTGCCCTTTCCAACGCTGTATTGGGTGTTGTGATTAGTGCTGTGGTTCCTGAGATTACCCGCCTCAAAGGTTTAAGCTCTCTCTTTATTATATTAGTATAGATTACATATGCCCTATACAGCAGGTACAATCCCAAGGCTCACCAACCCAATAATACCTCAATGAGATTACCAAAGTCAAAGGCTCAGTCCAGGGTCTCATATCACTTGATTAGATGTCATCAAGGAAGTTCAGGACAAGTTCGGCTGGGATGTGCTACAGCGCGAGTGCCAGTCCCCACTAAGGTGAAACAGTCTTAGGGCTGGTGGACATTTGAGACAAGCTGCACCGAGTCTCCAGCTCTGCCACAGACATAACGCATTCATGCGCTGCCAGCTCATAGTGGGCTTGCTCCTGGGAGGTCTGCGCAGGCACCGTCTCGAGCACCATCAGCTCCAGCCTCCAGCTTGGCACGTTTTGCGAGGCGGCGTGGATACTCCTTTCATTTCTAGCCATTCCCAAAAAGCCTCAGGTGTTGTGAAGAAGTGTGTACCAGCATCCACTACCCATAGTTTGACTGGGAACATGATGGAGCACTGCAGTGATTGCTTAACCGGCATAAAGGACCCCCTAGGTCTCTGCACTTCTGCAGTGTAGTCTGGATACATGTTCACCAGCCCAGTGTCCAGTCCCCAAGGGCTTTTGGTTCTTGTGGCCTGCAGTATATGGTCTTGGTCTCCCTAATTAAAGAGGCGGGTTACCACTTGCCTAGGTGGGGAGCCAGGTGAAGGGGCCTGGCCTGGGACCCTGTGGGTCCATCCACAGAAAACAATGTGGATCTCCTGCCGCCCAGTACTGTATGAAGGAGCCAGTCTTCTAGAAAGAGTTCTATATTGGGGCCTTCCGTCTGTCATTGTTTCTTCAATGAGAACACACACCTCTTCCCAGCTACTGTCTATCTCCAGCCTTTTAAGAAACATCGAAGTAGGCATGAGGAACACCATTTTATATTTCCCCTTTCGATTAATGCTGCTTTATGAGAAAAAAATAAATAAAACTGACTTCTTTCTGAAGTCGGTCGGAGCACAGGAAGCATGCATCGTAATCCAGAGGTTTGACTGAACACTTCCGATGAGACCGCAGCAGTCGTACCGCCTCTGACCGGACCGTGGAAGCCGGTCCGACCATCATCATAATCAGGCCCTATTTGTCTGGTGTGTGGGTAAGCCCATGTGATTTACAACGGTGTGGCCCTGGGTCCTGAGGAGCACAGGGATATGGGCACCAAGCTTGAAGGAGCTGAGTGAAGATCATTAGAAGTACATGAACTTTGCTGGTGAATGGTGGGCAAGTAGCAGCGGGGTCTACCTGGTCTTTATGATTTGATTGGATTTCTTGTAAAGCATACACTTGCTGCCTCTGTGGACTGCAGGGTATTCAACAAGAAAATATGACAACCGATATCAGATCAGCAAGATGAAAAGCAGAATCAAACAAATAAATATATAGTTTGTGCACTGCTGTTGTGAGAAGTTGGCCTGGCATATGATGTCCACTATTCTAGTGGGCACCTTGCACCAGTCCAAACGACCCTTATTGATGGTAGGTTTAAGACAACCTTTATAAAAAGCTATCCTAGTGGTAGCTGTGGAGAGCAGCGTTCAGGCTAAGTCTTGAAGGAATGTAAAGCAACTTGTTTTAGCAGTCTATAATCACTTGAATAATCAAATGAAAGGAGATCCACACCAGGTACATATCTAATATATATGTATTTATTCTAAACAAAGCAGAAATTAGCAGTGGTTCATTTGAGCCGGTGGTTCCAAGTGTGGCGCACCAGCACTCATCTTTTGGGACTGGTACTTATTTTTCAAAACCAGCCTTTGACCCAGAACAAGAGAGAGAGAAAGACATGAAAGTGGGGTACAGAGCTAAAGCAGGATGGAAAACCAATGACAAGGTGAGAAAGCCAGGAAAAAAACAAAAACTTGCAAGTATTAAATAAAGGGATAGGCAGTGTGTGGTGGTGGATAAAAGAGGCATGGGGTAGAATCGAAAATACAAAATCATAGACGTCGTTTACTCGTCCTGGCAGCAAACCCTGACTTGCTCTTTGCTACCCTGCGCATTGCCTTTGCGACCCCTGGCATCAGAGGTAGCAAATTCAGGGCTAGGAACACAGGGGCAACTGGGGCTCTGATCTCATTATTTTCTGTCATTTTTTAATTACACTAATAGTGAATAAATAAAATATATTATTCACTAATAGTGCAATAAAAATGGAGTACAATAGGCTGAAATTGGGCCTTCCAGGGCAACTGAGGTAAGTAAAAAATGCTTTTATATGTATGTTGTGCGTGTGCTTGCGGTGAGAGGGTGTTTATGTGTGGGAGAGTGTATATGTGGGAATTTGTGTGTATGTGTGTGTGGGTGAAAGTGGAGGACAAAGGGCATGTGATGTCACTTCCGCTACCCTGTCATTGGGTGAATTGATATCCATGTCCAAAGCCTTGTTATTTGGCCAACTTCAACATTCAGTAGCACAGGCTGCAGACTTCTGAGCAGAACCTTGGGCCCCGGCACTTAATATTTTACAAATTAAGCCTGGGTGATTGGAGTCAGAGTCTGGCGGTGAGTTAGTAATAAAGAAGAGAGCATTAATTGGAATCAGGGACTGGCAGTGATTTGGAAGGACTGACACAGAGATCAGTGTCTGGCAATTATTTTGAAATCCTCAGATGACACTGAAAGGAGCCAGAGCACTACAATAAGTTGGTAATAAAAGCCGGCAGCGAAAGGAATCTAGACCTGCAAGTGACTTATAAATTGTGGGCCCGATTCACAGAATGAACTTAAGACTCAATCCTAAACTTACTACTATTTTGGTATTCACAGAATGCATTTACTACTTTTGGCATTCACAGAATAAACTTACTACTTTTGGTATTCACAGAAGTTAGGATTTTGTCCTAAAACAAACTTAAGACAGACTTAAAACAAAATCCTAACTTCTGTGAATACCAAAAGTAGTAAGTTCATTCTGTAAATGCCAAAAGTAGTAAGTGCATTCTGTGAATAGCAAAATAGTAGTAAGTTTAGGATTGAGTCTTAAGTTCATTCTGGGAATCGGGCCCCAGGGGTTTGAATAAGAAGAACCGCCCTTGCAACCAGCTCGAAATCGGCGTGACTGAGAGAGGTACCGGGGAATGAGGGAGACCACGGCAGACCGGGCACGGAAATCAACTCTTACTCATTTTTAGCTACATTTATGTTTGTGCCAGAAACTAGGCTGTGGAGTTTTTTTGGGGAAGTGCTTATTATGCATGTGCATCGTGCCAAGAAAATAAACAAAACCTACAATTGGAGCTAAAATAAATGACAATGTTTTGCCTGTGCTGGCTTTAGTGTAGGGCAGAGCAAACCACAGTATATTCAATGGTGGTTTTACAGTGTTTAGGGAGTTTGTTTTGTTTTGTTTGAAAGACGTGTTGCCATGCGTGTGCAGCTATCACGATCTTCCAGACTGGCATGCTTCTGTGCCACTCGTGTGCCTCTAGACAACAGTCCACTGCTATAATCAAGATGCCTTACTGGCCAAGTCAGTTGACTTGATAAGCAGCAGCAATCAGCGTCATCAGTATCCATTTATCTCCTGATTCTTGGCACAGATGAAGGCCCTTCCTGGGAGGTGAGTCTGCAGGACATTGCACAGGACGTTCCACCAGAACATGAGTCCTCGCGTGCGGTCCAGGGTGTTCTGCGTGGGTGCAGGATGGCGAGGCTAATCCACAGCTCAGTGTGTCCTGCGCGGCACTGCCAACACTGCTCAACGCATTAAATGAGTTGGCTCACTCGCGTGGCACCTGGCAGTCCCTCAGCCCTTGTTCCCAACCGGCTCATGGGAGATGAGCGCTCAGGTAGCTCCTGGAAAAGGACGGCAGCAGATTTCTCTAGAAGCTGCTGGCACAAAAGTAGAAAGCTGGAGGTATTATGTGGAGGTGTAGACAGCCGGAGCAGGCTTCGTGAAGCAAACCATTATTTTTTAAGAAGGGGGGAGGAGCCGAGAAGGAGCTTCTGATTGGAGCCAAGAGAAAGAAAGCCTTGTTCCTGATGGACTTTCATGGCCTAGCGTACGACACATGGTGAGCGCACAATCCTCTACGGCTTCTCGTTCCATTGTTTATGTAGTCCAAGGCTCCGTAATGGAACACCATGGTACCTGGGCATCCCTAAGACAACTTCTTCAATGTTGACAGGTGGTCCCTAGTGCAACTTCCTAGCACTCACTTTGACATTGTTCCCTCAATGCAAACCTGTCTCATTCAGTCATTTGCCACTTAATATAGAGAAGCTAAGACTAAGGCTAAGAACACTTATGTTGCACACTGTTACAGAAGTGCTAGCTGATTAGTCATTGGCTGATCCCAAGATGCCTAAATGAGTAAGGGGACACCGTATCTAATTGGCTAATGTCAAAGTGGAATTCGCTTTTAAATTAAAGCTTATGTCAAAACTCTTTACAATCAACTCTCAAATAATGGAAATCTTATCAGAAAAGAGAACTACAGAGGCAGAAGTCATGAACTAAGGAGTGGCTGTAATTTGTACAAATTGTGTTTTGGTAGCAATTTTACATATTGTAAGGCGTGCTATTTTGCTGCTTTTCTTTTTGTGTCCACTAGTGTTATTGTGTCTCACCAAAGACTCATTTTCGATTTTGCCTAACCACTCCAAAGGGACAAGACAGTTAGAAAAATAGTTGAGCAGTACTTCTTTTGAGAGACACTCTATGTCCTTGGATTAGTGGCATCAACCTCCTTTCTTCAAATCTGGTGGGTTTCCCCAGAATTCGGATCTTTATCCCTTTTTTTTAGAAACAGATTTATGTTGGTGGAGGGCTAGTATACATTGAAAGCCCTTTAGGGTCAGACAGCCTAATTCCACCTCTGAAGCACAGGATAGTAAGTATCTCCTAACTTAGCATTAGACATCATTAAATGTAACCTGCAAAGTTTTCAAGCTTTGTACTTTACAAATGTTGCAAAGTTTTGTTAATGTTCCAAAACTTTGCATTTTCTCACAAAAAAATTGATTGAAACAGGAATTCTTCAACTAAAAGTAAGTTTTTGTTGAGGTATATCACAAAACGTACATTTGCTTTGAAACTTGCTGCCCAAACAAAATTCCCAGGAGTATATGCGCTACTGTGTGAGCCTGGGGAATTCTAGGTGGCATAAAACTAAACAGCTGACAACTAGTGTATTTTATTGCTCCGTGATGCTTCTGTCCTACCTATTATTGAGTAGGACATCCTACAATCTGCTCATGCAGTCGGAATCTCTTTTTGGTTGAGCATCTGGAGCCCACATCCTGTTTTCCCCAACAATGATGCAATACTGCAGTGCTTGTCCAATCTGCTCATTATCTGGGGCTTTATCTGTAGGTGCCTTGATTAACTTAAAAGCTTCAAAGGCACTAAGAAATATTCAGTGGATTGCTCGGATTCTAGCACCTCAATTTTGGAACACCTTAGGTCGTTCCGCCTCCATCAGGATGTTAAAATACTGAGGGGCATATTTACAATGAACTGGCGGAGCGTGGGTTAGTTCCAAAATTGCTAACGCCGAGTTCCGTCAGTCCCAAAAAGGAGGGATGCGTTGTAGTTACAACGATACAGCGCACCCCTGCGTTTCTCCTAGCACTGGCGATAAAATAAGATGCCTATTGCCAATGCAGGCACCCTTGCTCCTTAGTGCAAAGTTTCCTGCATTGCGGGGACTGATTGTTTATGTGCAGGAAGGTGTGTCTTCCGGCACATAAACAATCCAGAATGGCGATTTGTAGCTCCTATGGGTGCTGCATGCAGCACACATAGAAGTTGCACATCCTCATTTTTAAAATGTTTGTTTATGTGCAGGAAGGCGCTGCTTCCTGCACATAAAAAATAATTCATGGCAATTTGTTGTTTCTACGTGTGCTGCACAATGCAGCACACGTATAAACAGCAAAAATGAGGAGAAATGAAACATTTCTCCTCGTTGCGCCATGCCCCATATTTACGCCACCCTTGTAAATAGGGTGCAGCATCAAAATCAATGGGTGCTGCGGCGGAACACCCACCACAACACCCATTGCCCATCCCTTTCACACTAAGGGGCCCATTAGGATGTAGGGCGGATCGCTACCGGGAGGGTGCCTTTCCTTGGTGGCGTTGGTACCCCACAGCAGTTCCATGCACAACATGGCAGGCACAGAGCGGTGCCTGCCATGTTGTGCATTGCAGTGCACAACATGCCTTCCTTGCATTGTGGTGGGTGGTGCTGAGTGCACCGCCCGCCACAATGCCATGAATGCAGGATGCGCCCGCCACTATGTCGGGCGCATCCTAAATGCCCACACGGGACCCCCCCTTATGGCGGGCGGTCCCAATCCCCGAAAGGATGGCGGGCGGACAAAGTCCACCCGCCATCCTAATGACCCCCAAAGTGTAGCATGAAAGGGGGCCTTATTTACAAGTCCTTGTACATATGTCCCTGAGTGTTTCAAAACATCTGGTTCAGCACTGAAGGACAGACATAAATCGCCTCAGAAAATAAACTTAATAGAAGACAACACAATGGCTTGCCTTCTCATGGTAAACACAGACTGAGACAAAAGCTTTTTCTGAGTTATGGAGGGTCAATATGCTAGGCAAGTCAAAGCAATAATTTCTCATGAAATGGAATTTAATCAAAGGCTAGCACTTTAAGGCAATAGAGTTTAGTTTTATGTAGCCAACGTGGGAGATAAAAGAAATTTGAGAAAATACAATATCTAAAAGATTTGTTTCAGTTCTCTAACAAGTATTGTGTAGAAAACTTCTGCTCTTACAGTATTAGACCTTGTTGGAAAAAATCATAATGTGCTCAGTGTGTTGTCCCTATTATCAAACGTACTTTGAGGCAGGGCCCATCAAACATTGATTGAAGAGAAAGCTGCTGATGCTTTAATTCAAAACTATGCAGAAGCATTAACGCTACCTCTTAAGCTGTTGCTTGGTGTCGAGGGATGTCTTTGAGCTGGTCACTGATTTGCTGGATTGTAAGAAGTTACCTCCTGACCTAGATGTCACAGATAATTGGACAGAGCCTTCATGCTGAGAGTAAGTGAGACGCCATGTTTTTTGTCCCCCCCGCAAAGGAAGACACAGACATGTGGACACTGGAAGGCACGTCTTTATTCCTGTACCTTCAAACACGAACTGCCACTTCCACCCGTGGCTCCTCCCCTTCCTCCAACAGCCATGCCTGACCTTGGGGCGAAGTCAGGACAGGCATGGCGACATGACACCATGAAGGGAACTTTATCCCACTCTTACATCCTGGCTCTTTCCAGTGTTTGATTTTATAGGAAGATTCTGCAGCAGCTGAGAATGAGACATGAAGAAGAAGTTATCATCCAACAGTTTAGCCTCCGCAGAGAAGCCCTTCAGCGCTTTATGAGCAGTGTTCGCATTGCTCTTAGTGAGAGCCTCAAGAGTGTATATTTGGAAGAATGCTTTTAGGATAACATCTGTAGCTGCCCTTCATGTCTCTGACAGGTACATGCCTGGGGAATCCAACCAATGGCCTCTTGGTCATGGCAGAATATGCCTGGACATTGGATAGATGCTGGGCTTCATACATTGTTCAGCAAGGGTTGGTACAAGATGTAATCCATTCAGCTCTGCCAACAGTATTGCCTTGAAGTGTTAAAATGCATTGTTTGAAAAAAATGTAGGTCTCTTGTTTTGTTATGATTGAAGCTCTCCTAGTAAAGTGTCTCCTATTCTGGGAAGGCATTCAAACATAGAATAGAGGCAAGAAGGATGAAAGCGTCTTTAGAAGCAGAAACTGTAATCGATCCTCAGGACCACCTTGGCCCAATAGAATACAGCAAACATGCTCAGCTCTGCTTTAGCCATTGTTATGGTCCAATAAATCAACCTTCCATAAATGATGTTCAGAAAGCCCAACACCAATGATTTATGCATCTGGCTGGCTAGGGCTAGGTTGAGGTCCCAAGAACGAGTGGGGTGACTAATTGGGGGAAGATATGCATCGGCTGGACCTATCACTTATCATTTGTTGACCTCAATTCTTACAAGTTAAGGCACGCAGGTGTCCACAAACACCCCCTGTTACTGCCAAATGATGTGAAAAAGAGATAGTGCGGCAGAATCTCAGTCATTTATTCATGCCCTGTACTTACTTTTTCGAATGACTTTTTAGCTGCTGCCCGTCATCCAGGTTCTCTGCATAGAGACCTAGGTGTACAGAGGGTAGCTTCTAATGAACTATGCGCTCATGTGAAGTGATTGCAGTGAGGGTGCAGCACCCTCCTTCCCTCTATGTGCAAGCATCCGTTCTGAAGGTGACACATAAATGGTCCCTCTGAAGCAGATGGAGCAGGTCTTATAACCGGATTTAATTAAGCTAGTAGGAGCCACTTAGATGAGAGAATATCCTCCACTATCCTTGATCTTCTGCTAACTCCTGGGATCAGAAAAGTCAGAGAGAAGGAATATATGAATATTAGCATCCAGACCAACAAAAGTCTGCCCTATTGAGCTGTGCTCCCTTCTCATCAGTGAGGGAAACTGCATTGGATATTCAAGGAAAATTACAAGGGTGTCTGTGGTTTCACCAATTCAGGGTTCAAGTGTAATGTTAATTAATTCATGGTGAATTTCATACTCATATGGGTAGTGGCGATTCCTTATCAGGCTGTCCACTCTGGTGTTGTTATTAGGAGTGGTACAAAAGGGGGGTGGTGATGGACGGAGCATCTGAATCAATCAAACACTCACACCCAGTCAAAAGATCTGGGTTTAATCCATCACCGTTCTTTAGCCCACTCTGCCACCCCAGTTCAGATATGGCTATATGCAAATCAGTCTGACCATGTGTCTCATGGGAACAGTCCAGCCCGAACTGCCAAGCCATGTCTTCCCTGGACCGGAAACAAGCTTCCGAGGACCGGTTTCTGGCATTCCAGCCGTCTTCACAATGGATTTAGGCCCAGATCTCTGTACCGGGGTGAATGTATGACATTGTTCTGCATTCTGTCCATCAACTGTGGTTTTTGCATTTGTCACCCCGAGTGGGATGGGTATACTTAGACATGAGTCCCATGCACTCCACACCACTGGATTCAAGCAAGCCGGGCTGAAGACGGCTGGTATGCCAGAAACCGGTCCTCGGAAGCTTGTTTCCGGTCCAGGGAAGGCATGGCTTGGCAGTTCAGGCTGGACTGTTCCCATGAGGCACAGGGTCAGACTGATTTGCATATGGCTATGTCTGAACTGGGGTAGTGTGGGGGGAAAAAACGATGGATTTAGGCCCAGATCTCTGTACTGGGGTGAATGTATGACATTGTTCTGCATTCTGTCCATCAACTGTGGTTTTTGCATTTGTCACCCCGAGTGGGATGGGTATACTTAGACGTGAGTCCCATGCACTCCACACCACTGTATTCAAGCAAGCAGGACTGAAGATGGCTGGAATGCCAGAAACCGGTCCTCGGAAGCTTGTTTCCGGTCCAGGGAAGGCATGGCTTGGCAGTTCGGGCTGGACTGTTCCCATGAGGCACAGGGTCAGACTGATTTGCATATGGCCATGTCTGAATTGGGGTGGTGTGGAGTGCAAAAAAACGATGGATTTAGGCCCGGATCTCTGTACTGGGGTGAATGTATGACATTGTTCTGCATTCTGTCCATCAACTGGTTTTTGCAGTTAATAGGAATGGGCGCAACTTGTGGAATTTGACTCCATGGAATTCCACAGAGTTACATAAAAGCTCCGTAATTCTACAAAGTTCCACCAACAGGTGGAAATAGGCACGTTGCGCTGTGATTTAGTGCTGGGAGCACATTCTGCGCTGAAAAATTAGAGCGAATGGCACCACACAGCACCCCATAAGGTGCATCTACTCACATTGATTTTGCTGCCCCTTGATTAGATTTTCTACTTGAGCAGCAGACTTCTGACCGCAAATGGTCCTGACCGCTTGAGTCAGAAAAATCTCACTGGTTGTCCTCCTAGCGACTGGAAAACGCACTAGAGGAGACCAGATCTTGCTTGCCCTCACTGGAAATCACACTAGGGGACGCCAAATCTTGCTCGCGCTCACCAACTTACTGTCGTGGAGCCGCGCAGGAGAAAAGATTCTACCATGTTGCGATTGGTGGGAACACCTCATTGCAAAGTAATGCAGAGTCACAACATTCCTCCAATTCTGACATTGTAACTGAATATTACACCCACCCCTAGTTAATATTCCTTAGAAGTGTGAGCTCTTTGTGAGGTGTTGCGCCTTCAAGTATCACGCTAGATCTCGCCATCAAATTCAAGACACTGATGGAGAGTTTGTTGTGGCAACGCTACAGCTATGGTCTGGTAAGTCTGTAGTGAGTTGTAGATGGGGCAGGTGGAATTAACCGCCCGAAAAATATGCACAATGTGATGCTCACCATCACATTGTGTGCAGAAAATATTAAAGACTGTAGGGACTTGGACTTCCCATGCAGCAGCTGACCCAGTTTTGGGCCAGGTGCAGTTCCTGCGAATACATGTGGAGCTTGGCACAGGGGACCAGAATTTTGCAGTATTCCCGTAGTCCCTAAATCCTATGGAAGCAACGTGCTGACAAAGTGTTGTTGTTCAGGATGCGGTCCATCATTTGTTTGATAGCCCATGCCTCCTCTGTAGTAAGGAAATACTTCACCAAACTGGAGTCCAGAAGTGCTTCATATAACCGAATCCTTTGGAGGGCACCAACCAAACGTTGTGGTGTGTCACTGAGAACATATGATTGCATAGTATTCCAGAGATGAGACAGGACCTGACTCCTGTTCTTCCCTTGAAGCCGCTCTGACAAAGCAGTCATCCTAGAATTCAACCTTTTGCTCCAGACACATAGGGCCCGATTCACAGAATGAACTTAAGCCTCAATCCTAAACTTACTACTATTTTGGTATTCACAGAATGCACTTACTACTTTTGGTATTCACAGAATGAACTTACTACTTTTGGTATTCACAGAAGTTAGGATTTTGTCTTAAATCTGTCTTAAGTCTGTCTTAAATCTATCTTAAGTCTGTCTTAAGTCTGTCTTAAGACTAACTTAAGACAAAATCCTAACTTCTGTGAATACCAAAAGTAGTAAGTGCATTCTGTGAATACCAAAATAGTAGTAAGTTTAGGATTGAGTCTTAAGTTCATTCTGTGAATCGGGCCCATAGATTGCCACTAGGTCAGGATCTTAGTCAAACCCCTATGGCAAGGGGTAGCATTGAGACCAAATAACATTTTCCTGTAAAAGTAGTTTGCTTCACATTGTGAAATCAAGAAAACTCCTATGTTGCTTCAGAACAGGCCCTTAAAAATGAGGGGCCTTATTTATGAAGGCCTTGCGCCACCGGTGCGTCACTTTTTCCCATGTTAAAAGTGACGCACCGGCGGCGCAAGGCCTTCATAAATAAGGACCGAGAATTCTACTTATCTACCAAAAACAACCAATTTTCTTAAAATTCTTTTTATTTGATTTTTGCTTGTACAAAGACAACAAAACCAAACAAAATACAGCAAAACCCACAACCCGGTCACTGACTGAGCTTGTCAAGTCATCAAGGCAACAATGCATAATCGTCATCATGGCATTGCATTTGCATTGAGGGTGGCGGGATATGGGGACCAAAACTCTTCTCTGTTTTCTCCCCCTAGTCCCCTGCCACTGTGTGTGACCACCCCTTTCCCCCCACCCCATCCAGTACACCTCGTCCATTCGCCACTGAGGTTGTCCTGGTGACTGTGTCCTCCCAAACCAGGTTATGATAGGCCCCCCAGGGTCCCTACACTTTATGAAACCTCCTCAGGCACCCCCTCACCTTGTAGGCCACTCTTTATGTCTCCATGTAGTGCACCATGCCAATATTCCACTGTCGCTTTGTGGGAGGGCTTGGGCTCCCTTATTTGCCAGCTATGTGCAAAAACGCAGGGTGCAGAATATAAGTTGCCTTCTAATAAGGTCCACATCCCCAGAATTCCCAGTAGCAAGAACTGGGCATAAAGGGCACTTCTGTTTCAAGGCATTGTGTGAGGTTGGCCTCCACCTCCCTCCAATACGTCTGTATGTTTGGACCTGACCCCAGAATATGGAAAAAGGTGCCCACATCCTCCCCTCATCGCAGGCAGGTAGGGATCTGCACCCTACCCATAGTGCGCAGTTCTGATCTAGCATAGTGCATTCTATGAAGGACCTTAAGTTGTTTAAGCCGCAGGCTAGCCCTTATAGACACTTCCCGGAGATGCATCAGAGCTGCTTTCCAGTAAATGTATTCTACTGGCCACAAGTTCATTTCCCACGTGTGTCTCAATAGACCGAGGTTATCCTGTCTATTTTTGAGGAGGGTGTGGTACGTTAGTGAGATAGCGTTTATGGGCATTTCCTCCTGGAGTAGTCTATTTTCCAGGGGGTTACTGTCTCATCTTGTCCAAGGTTATGCCCTCAGAGCATGATGTACGTATATATATCTTAAAGGCTCCCAGGTGGTATTCTGCCTGCAAGTCCCAGAATGCCCGCCTTCCCCTCATATCCCCAAGTGTTGAAAGCCCTATCAGGTCCCCTGGGTTTTCCCCCCTGCAGCCCCCAAAGCTCTTTCAGTGCATCCCCAAGCCAGAGCGGGGTCATCAAGGAATGTCTGCCTCTCCAGCCGACATAGGTAACAGCCCTGTCCCAGGCCTCCAAAGTGCTCCCGATAGGGCTTAACAGGTGCAAGCAAAATAATTTGCTGTGTATATACTATACATGAGATTTGCCCTCTCTAATCACTGTGCTGGGTCGAATCAGGGCACAAAGCATGACTTGTTGACTGCCTGGAGTTGGGACGCTCAGTATTATGCCATCAGGTCTGGCAGTGAGATACCCCCACTATATACATTTCTCTGCAATAATCGGAGGGCAATGCGCAGGGTGTCCTCGTCCCAGAGCAGGATTTGGAGTGTTCCATTGACTCAAATAAAGAATTCCTCTGGCCAGGCCAGGGCTTGTTCTGAAGAACATACACCTACTTGGGAAGGTTGATCATCTTAAATAAAGCTGCTCTTCCAATAATGGAGAGATGTAGTCGCTTCTAGTGGCTAACATCTTGTCAAAAGGCTTGATAGACCACTTCCTTGTTCTTGTCGAGGAACTCCCATTGAGAGGGTCTGATGTGGAGTCCCAGGTAGTGGAAGCCCTCTCTGATGGTCACCATTTGACTTGGGAACTCTATCTCTGGGGTCTAGGTGGCCGGTTGCTATAATATAGATTTATCCCACATAATTTTGTACCTCACGTATTTCTTAAAGTTATGAAACACAGACGACTGCTGGGATAGAGACCACCAGATCAGAAAGATACAATGATATGTTATCCGCTTACATGGAGATCTCTTCTGGCTCCTCAAAGACCTGTGGGAAGCCCACTACATTGACTCTGATCTTCAGACAACAGGCCGCTGGCTCCAGGCAGTGGACAGGGGAGGCTGCCGCACTCCCCCGCTGCAAGAGAATGCAAACAGGAGTAGAGAGAAGGATCACCCCTGATGGGTTCCTCTTTCCAATGTAAACTCATCCAAGAAGGAGCCGTTCACCATAACTCTTGACACTGGGTTATGATATAGGAGTCGCACCCATCGGCAAAACTTCGGTCCCACTGCTATTCTGGTCAGGAAATGAAAGAGGTAGTCCCATCTTACGGTATCAAATGCTTTTTCCACGTCTGGTAGAAGGTGGTTCTGACCATCTAAGCCACCTGGATTTTTAGCTTTTTGAGCACCTAATTGTTGAGCTTTTACTGTCGGAGAGCCTCGTAAGTTGGGACTCACCCACAGCGATCTCATGACGAAAGAGACTGCATGTGGATTTTAATGGTGTCCCCCTTGCTTGATTAGGCCGCTGCGCTGCTGCTGGAGTAAGGGGCACCGTGAAGGACTGGGTTCTTTTGGACCCAGCGGTGCCAGGGCACAACACCTGAAACCTTCGTGGGTAACCTGCTCCGGCGTACAAGTCACAGAGACACGGGACACTTCCTTCGGCGTCAAAGAGTCAAGGTTTATTTACTGCAGGGAACACAGAAGTCACAGGAAGTACATCGAGTGTAGTTCGGGGAGACTGCTTCAAATTGGTTCTGTGGATCGCTCCTTTTATACAGTTTTTACCCATAGGATAACATTGAACACAAAAGTTTACAACCCGGTTCCCACATTTAGCTCTCAGAGGGGTCGCTTTGGTCACTTTGAAACACACAAGGTCCGGAACATAAGTGCGGAAACATTTGGCGGTTCCCAACTGTAAAAACCCATCTTCCCACCATTAGCAAATTCCAATCAGCAGTAAAGTAGATCGAAATAGGAACGAAGACAGGTGCAGAGGAAGACGGAGACAGTGGGGAGATCGGAAAGGGTGTAAAAGGGGAGGTATCGAGAAGCACGAGATACAGGCATCAAAGGGACGTGCCTAATGAGATGCACGGCTTGAGACAATAAGTCCGTGCGGCAAGATGAGCCTCGAGCGGCGCCATCTGCCTTACAGCAGCAACCCCCTCGTCATAAAGACACTTTCAAAGAACATGTGTCTTCCGCAAATATCTTGGGAGTCCCAGGGTCGCGAAGCGGACAGCGTCCGTTCGCTGGCTACTTGAGGGCAAGAGACAAAATGGATGCCGTATCTAAGATGGAACCCGTGGGTACAGATGAAAAGCCCACATAACAAACGAACGGTTTAAGTTAGCACAGCGAAACTGCGCACACTTACTAAACTCGTCATTTGCGGTTCATAGATACCAGACTCGACCATATTCGTGCGAGTCGAAAACACCACTTACAATTGTCACGGAACCTCAGACGCTCCTTTTGCCCTCATGTAGGCAAGCACTAGTCGGAATCATATTCGATATTCATCAGACCATCAAGATGTCGTTGTAGCATAGCTCTGTCCAACCGAGTCCCCTTGGTAACAGATGGTTGTCTCATACACGTTGTAGCACAGAGGCCACATAAGGCAGGACCACACTGCACACAAAGGCAACACGTGAACAGGAACACTACCACAACCCCGATGATCGTCAGAATCTTCCAACCCCAAGTCGATATCAGGCCCCAAAACCATCCAAGTAGTGTCCAATCCCCTACATCCACGTGTATGGATTCGGAGATCTTATGCAACTTCGAGATGGCTTGATAGACAGTAGGAGCATTATCTGGAATGAAAATGCAACAGCTCGAATGGATCACTTTACATACCCCACCGCGATCTGCCAAGACGACATCTAAAACCATACGGTTTTGTAACGTCATAAGTCTCTCCGCCTGAAGTTCTGTGGTGATATTACCAAGGGCACTGGCAGTAATATTAGCTGTCGATTCTACCACTCGAGTCAACTGTCTCAGGTTCCTACTATTAACCATAGGTCCCCAAAACGGGAGGAAACCCTTGAAAAAGTCTCCTGCCTCTTGACCGGCAGTATCCTCTTCGCTAATTACGCCTCGTACAACTCTAGTCTTATGATAATCGGCATCTACAGTGAACGTCGGAGGCAACAGATTTGCAATGAAACATGAGCCCATGAAGTCTGCGGGCAACCATGTGTATGCACGATCATGACAGATAAAGTATGTACCCTTGGCAGCCAGAAACACAGGGGACGGGAACATTGGCAGAACGTAACTTTCAGTGCAAGCACTTGCTCCAAGTGGGGCGTGCGAACCACGACCCACAAGACAAAGATTACCAGTGTGGGGTACGACCCATATTGGAGGCGAGCTTTTAAGCTGCTTTTCATTAGTGAACATACTATATTCCCCTCTACTTAGGACCCTATAGGCTTGTACCTCTTCTTTAGGGATAAGAAAAGGATCATGGATCTCATCTTCCATATCCTCTATTGCCATTGATAGCAGCCTCTGATACGAAGTAGGACCAGAGTTGGGGGAACGTTGTTCTTGAGTGGGGTGGAAACCCAGTGCGCTTCGAAACATTGTTTGGAATGCTCGAGCTGACCCTTGGGAACTATACGGTAACACCAGATATGGAATTCCCTTACCCGCAGTATGTGGCATCAACCCACACACCCAACAATTAGTAGTGTTAACCACTAACTGATGCTGATGGAGGAGCTGAATAAAGGAATTGTTGCGGAATTCTACACGTCTAGCCTGCTCGTGTTCCGGTAACATATGAAAGGAATGGGGAGAAGCAGTAGAAGTAGTAGAAGTAAGGTTAGGGTAAGGAGTAGGAGTAGGGGTAGCAAGTAAGAAGTAAGACATAGTGTAATACACCCCACCCGCCAAAAATGCAGAAGCAGTCAAAAACAATACAAACAATTGGAATATAAAACATTTGGTACGACTGAGTTTCTGCAGCTTGACTCTGTACGCCTGAGCTCCTTCCAAATCATTCAGCTTCGAAAATGCCATTCCCTACGACCGTCCGCAACGTTTCTTGACGCACTTCGTTCTGTGCAGCAATAGTCAATCCCCAGGAGTTCCTAGGAACCGACGGCCTTTAACCTAGCGTCAAGACCTACTGTCCAGAAGGAAGTACGCGCGCGGCCCTACGGCCTTCAATACACAATATGTATATATATAAGCACAATTTTTCTCAGCTGTGGAAGTAAAAAGATACAAGGAAGGAAGCTTGATATATGTACAAAAAATTTCAATGATACGAATGTTCAAAGTTGATCATGGGAAACGAGGATATTGCAGTTATCAATTTCAGCAAAGCAAAAATATTTTATTTGTCCTTAGTGTGAGATCGCAAAGAATATCGATGTTTCCCGGGACGTGTCTGCTCGTCGAACAAAGGATCCGTTGAAGAGACAGCGTCCTGCTGATCAGTTGGTTGATCTGGTCTTGAGTCTTTTGCTGACAAGTGTTCAACAGTGGCTTTCTGCTGTGCTGAGGGTTCTCCAACAAGCTGTGCGTCGCTAAAAGGTACAAACGCCGGCAATGTTTCTGTTTCTGTTGACGCAATGCCTTTCCTTACCCACGGGTCTGCCGGCAAAGGAATAGGGACTCGCTTACAATGGGTAGCATGTACCCAATTTTTCCGCCCCTCAAGACGAACGGCAGTCCTCGTGGCCAGGAGCACCTGGTAAGGTCCAACAAATCGGGGGTCCAGATTGTTCTTGCGTGAGAAGTTACGAGTAACCACCCAGTCCCCGGGCTGGAGCTGGTGGCCTGGACCCTCCGTCTGCGTCGGCAAGGCGTCGTAAACCTGTTGATGAATTAACCTCAGTTTAGCAGTCAAGTCATGTAAGTAATCAATCAACATCGGATACTCAAGATCAGAGAATATTCCTGGCCTAGGAACCCCCCACACATTCGCAGGACGGCCGAACACTATTTCATAGGGACTAAGCCCTATTCGGGAGTGTACAGTCGCCCTAGTTGACAGTAATGCTAGAGGCAAAGCGTCAGGCCACGAAAGTCCAGTCGTAGCCTGAATCTTCGCTAGTTTTAGTTTAAGGGTGCCATTGTACCCTTCAACCAATCCAGCTGACTGGGGATGATTGGCGCTATGGAATTTTTGATTAATTCCAAGGCCCTTACACACACTCTTCATCACACTTCCAACAAACTCACTTCCGTTATCTGACCACACGACTCTAGGCATTCCATACCGAGGAAAGTATTCCTTCAGTAGGATTTTCGCAGTAGACAAAGCAGTATTGTCTTTGAGGGGATAGGCCTCGATCCATCGGGAGAATGCGCAAACCACAACCAAAACGTATTTCAGGTTATTGCATCGCTCCATATGGATGAAGTCCAATTGGATCACCTCAAAGGGATACGAAGGAGGAGCAGAACTGCCAGGGGGAGTTGGGGTTCCTTTGCCAGGATTGTACATTATACACACCATACAATTCTTCACCAGACGTTCAGCACATTTCGTAATGCCATCATTCTTCCACACAGCAGCCAACAACTTGCAAATACCTTTCGCGCTAATATGTGCTAACCCATGTGCCATTGTCACAACGGCCAGCACATACGCATCAGGCAACATCCATCTTTTCTGATCTGACAAATCAATCCAGCAACCATTCACATCCAACTTTCCCGTACTTTCTTTCCACTTCGTCTTTTCAGTATCAGTGGCCTCATTCTGTATTGCTTTCACACTCTCTATAGTATCCTCACACATACTCGATTCTGTAGGCCACCTAACCGAACTCGTCACATACATTCGAGTGCTAAGGTTCCGGGCAGTCTCCTTAGCAATCTCATCTGCAAACGCATTACCACGACCAACATCATCCGTCACTTTACGATGCGCACTACACTTAACAATTGCAACTTGTGCAGGTAAAGTCAATGCATCCAAAAGATCGTTCACAAGCTGGCCATGCTGGATTTTCGTGCCATGCGACGTCAAGAAACCACGCTCTCGCCACAATCGTCCAAAACTATGCGCTACACCGAAAGCGTACTGGCTATCGGTGTACACATTCACACGTTTCCCTTTTGATAACACACATGCTCTAGTGAGAGCAATCAGCTCTGCAGCTTGGGCAGAATTCTGATTCAATCTCGCAGTCTCAACAACAGTATTCAACGTTACAACAGCATAAGCAGTAGTCACATCGCCATTCGGCAACTTAAAACATGACCCATCCACATACAGAGTGCCATCCGGGTCTTCCAATGGGGTGTTTTTAAGGTCCACTCGACCTTTTGTTTCCTCTTCTGTCCGCAAGTAACAGTCATGTTCTGCTACTTCATCTGACTCTGCACTAATTGGTAACAAAGTTGCCGGATTTAGGACATTACAACGCTTTATCTGAATGTGGCTTGCCAAGAGCGTCAATTCGTACCCAGATAACCTTGCACTCGTCAAGTGCTGAGTTTTCGTTCGATTCAAAAGAGTATCGACTGCATGCGGAACCATCACCGTAAGCATATTATCCATGACCAATCCTGCTGATTGTCGGATGGAGACCGCAGCTGCCGCAGTTGCTCTCAAACAACTCGGCAATGCTCTAGCTACTGGGTCTAAGGTCGAGGAAAAATATGCACATGGACGTTGCTTACCACCAAAAGGTTGCGTTAAGACACTCAAAGCACAACCTTCCCTCTCGTGAACATATAACGTGAACGGCTTGCTGTAATCAGGGGTACCTAACACAGGAGCCGAACACAATGAATCACGTAATTCAGAAAAACTTTTCTGACATTCTTCCGTCCATGGTAAAGGAGTTGAAACATCCTTGCACGTAAGAGCCACCAATGGTTTCGCTAGCAATGAAAAATTAGGAATCCACTGCCTGCAGTATGACGTGATACCTAGAAAGGCACGCACATCTCTCTGGGTTTGTGGCACAGCCATTCGCGCAATCGCTGCAATTCTCTCTGGGGTCAATCTCCTTCCCTCCTTTGACAATAAGTGACCTAGATAGGTTACTTCTTGACAACAATATTGGAGTTTAGAAGGTGACACCTTGTGATTCAACTCACAGAGATGTTGCAGCAACGATACCGTAGCAATTTTGCAAGTGTCCTGAGTATCAGCAGCCACCAATAAGTCGTCGACGTATTGGATTAAAGCCGCACCAACCGGCAACCTAAACGCATCCAGTTGACCCTTCAAGGCTTGACTGTAAATCGATGGACTTTCACAGTAGCCCTGAGGAGCGCGTTTGAACCGGAAGCTACGTCCACCGAGAGAGAAACCGAAAAGGTCCCTGCTCTCTTCGGCGATCGGGATGCTGAAAAACGCATTTTTCAAATCAATCACCGAGAACCATGAAGCAGTAGCTGGAATCAGAGTCAGGAGCGCCGTGATGTCAGGCACAACAGGGAATTGAGGAACCACAATTTTATTTACCTCCCGTAAATCGATAACAAAACGATAAACAGGCGGTTTGGTAGGATCAGTACGTTTAAGAATGGGCAGTACAGGGCTGTTGCACACGTTTCCCCGAGTCTCCTCGATAACATCTTTCTCGATCAAATCATAGATGATCGCTAACAAAGCTCGTTCACCATCAAGGGAGATACGGTATTGGGGAATACGTGGCAATCGCACATTCGATTTCAACTGAACAACATAAGGGGAGATATCAAGTAGGCCCACGTCATTCGGACCCGTCGCCCACAAAGACGCAGGAAGAGAATTCAATTCCAGTGGAAGCTTATCGAGAGACAAATACATGGGAGAGACTACTCTCTCTCCTAACGTAAGCTTTACACCCGCAGGAGAACAATACAAAGTTGCATACAAACGTTTAAGCAAATCCAGACCCAAAAGATTCTCACCACAACCAGTGGTCAAAATCAACGGAGCTTCGAGCTCACGAGGCCCAATTTTAAGGGGCAAAGGGCGTGAAACTGGATTGCTAACGGGGGCGCCAGAGAATCCAACGGAAACATTTGTTAAGCCAGACAAAGGTGCGCCAGGGAGTTTCGAATGCATGATAGAACTTTTCGCTGCACCAGTGTCCAACAGAAAAGGCTCAACGACGCCCGATGTAGCAACTGGGACGTAAGGCCCTCTCTGATCAACCGGAACTGATACCACTCCCTCTCCTTGTCTTTGGCTGTCCTAGTAATTACTGTCGTCAGTTCCCTGATCGACGTAATAATCGTCTACATTATACTGCGCAGATCGTCCTTGCGATGATCCACGTTGATCGAAACAGTTATTAGAATTTGATGAATGGTCAGAGCGATCATTCTGAACACCACGACCTCTACCACGTGATGCATGCTGTGAACCACCACGGCCTCCCCTAGACGAATTACCACTATTACGGTCATTTAAAGCAGGACAATTGAATTTAATGTGTCCCTCCTGTCTACAATAAGCACATTGATTGTACCCTAACGAAGATCTTTGGAAAGAGGAATCATTACGCGGCTGCGATCGATTCGATTGCGTCTGCGATCTATTCTGTTGAGGCGCATTCTGATTAGAACGCGGCGGATATGCTTGTTGTAACAACACTTTAGTTTTTAGCTCTTTCGTCTTTTTATCAGCACGGTCAGTTTCCTCTTTCTCTCTATTCTCGTAATATTGTGCCGTAGCCAATATCTGAGCTGAGGTAGAAACGGCCCACGCACTTTCTGAATTCTTCAATTTATTGCTCAAGTCGGGCAATAAGTTCGATACGAATTTATCCACAAACAACCTCTGTCCACCCTCAGTACCCATATCCTGTCCACTATGATCAACGAATGCTTCCTCAAACCTCGTGAAGAAGTCTGATACACTCTCATCTTTCTTCTGCTTACAGGCTGACAACTTGTCCCAATTTACCCTCATAGCTGGCATAAGCGTTTTCATTAATGTAATGATTCGCTGGGGGAGATCAGCAATCAACTGATCGGGTTTAGTAGCAGCCACTTGTCCAGCGTCTGCCGCTGTAATGGCATTCCAATCACCACCTAATTCATTTGCGTGATCTTGGTGACGGATCTTAGCCCATACCGGTTGCGGTACGACATTGCCAAACAACATGTCGATATCGGCAAGATTCATTACCGTAGCGTCTACGAGCTGCGATAATTCCTTATAATACCCTGCAGGATTTTTGCGAGGATCGGGCAAAGATTGTTTCACCTGAAGCACTTCCGATCGTTTCCATGGGAGGTGTATCCACACTCTCTGGAAATGTGCCGGAACTGGCTGGGCAGCAGTATTATCAGCTGGTATCCAAACCGGCGGAACTTCACGCATAGGATATTGGCCAGACTCATCTTGTTTTTCAATGTCCTCAACGAACAATGCATGAGGAATAGGAGCGGGACGAAGAGATAGTAACCGCTCAATAGCACGTCGGACATTAGTGTCGACTATCAGTCCAGTTGCGAACTGAAGCCGAAGTTCAGACAGGGCGGTCAACACCTCGTCAGGCGCATTGGCCACTATCTGATCATGTAAGAACTTGCACATTTCGTCAAACACATATCTCTGAGTTGGTATGTTGAATTGATCAAACGTTTCGAGGACAACACGAGGTGGATTTCTAAGAGGGTTTACCATCCAACCCATCGCCATGTTGTATAGCGCAACACGTTCTCTATTACCAGGAAGCTGGCTACGTCTCTGAGGACCATCAGAACCAGCAGAGCCAAAAACAGGTCCGAGCGACTGAAAGAAGTTTGTCGCAATGGGAGAATTACGGTTACGAGTAGAGGGAGAAGAGTAAGACACAGGACTAACAAGAGAAGGAGTAGAGACATTAGCAACAACAGGGGTTAACAACACAGGAGCAGTAGCGGGAGCAGTAGCGGGAACAGGAGTATGTGGAAGCGGAGGAGCAGTAGGAATAGAAACAGGCAAAGGAGCAGGAACAGTCGGAAGAGCGGGTGCAGGTTGAGGAACTGGTGGAGGAATAACAGGTGGAAGAACAGGTACGGCAGGGACCACAGGAGCTGCGGTACCCTGTACGTACGGAGGTGGCGACTTCATAAGATAGGACATTAAAGAATCCTCAACTGCCTCTTCCTTCTTATCCGACTCCGTAGGCAAAGCAGGATAGCATTTATCTATGGACATACGCTGTAGCCTCTCAAACACTTCCTTATCCTTATCCTCCTTATCACGCTGAAACTGCTCAGCTTTCTTCACTATGGTAGCAACATTATCTCGCTGACTACGTTTATTCTGTCTGATTTCTTTCTGTCGGGCTTCTTTGCGCCACAACCGAAAGGCATCAAACATGGCCGGCCTAGATTTACGTTCGAACAACTTTATTTCCAAATTATCTAAGATCGACGCTTCGAAGCTACCGTGAGGTGGCCAACGAAGATCGCCGTCTTGCTTTGTATATTTTATCCAATAATCGTTAAAAGCAATCGGGCCTAGCCCATGTTTGCTATATAAGTCATAAGTAGGAGTTCCAACCGGAGGTATCGGACACGAGTCCTCCAGCAGGGAATCCGCACCACAAGGTCTAAAACAGCTGAACAAAGTACTGCGACCAGGCATCTTGCACACTAGCCGAGTTTCACAAACTTCAAGGGTTACGGGATTTACCAAGTCCCAGCAAGAACAAAACCCTCGGTTTTTGGCGGCTGCAGTCGTCAAACAAATACAACAACAAAGTACGCTAGCAAAGTGTCACCGACAAAAACACTCACACAGCGTTTACAACAAAAACACTCGCTAAAGTGTTTACAACAAAAACACTCGCTAAAGTGTTTACAACAAAAACACTCGCTAAAGTGTCAACAACCAAGAACTCTGGGAGCGACCCACAAATACTTAACTCAAAGATCAATGGCGTCCTCAGGAAGGCCCGTCAATCGTCTCGCTATACCAAGGTCTACGCCAGGCGCCAAAACAGGTCTACAGTCAGGGCAGCAGTCCGTCGCAGCCGTCAGGAGGCGGGAATCTTCGCGGGAAAAGTCTTCGGGCCACTTATTTCGACAACAGGATCGATGAAGCGGGGTGCACCTTCCCTCGGAGATTTCACACGAAGTTCCTCACGATCGTCGGGCTTGGACCGGTACCACTGATGCAGCCCCACGTTGGGCGCCAACTGAAGGACTGGGTTCTTTTGGACCCAGCGGTGCCAGGGCACAACACCTGAAACCTTCGTGGGTAACCTGCTCCGGCGTACAAGTCACAGAGACACGGGACACTTCCTTCGGCGTCAAAGAGTCAAGGTTTATTTACTGCAGGGAACACAGAAGTCACAGGAAGTACATCGAGTGTAGTTCGGGGAGACTGCTTCAAATTGGTTCTGTGGATCGCTCCTTTTATACAGTTTTTACCCATAGGATAACATTGAACACAAAAGTTTACAACCCGGTTCCCACATTTAGCTCTCAGAGGGGTCGCTTTGGTCACTTTGAAACACACAAGGTCCGGAACATAAGTGCGGAAACATTTGGCGGTTCCCAACTGTAAAAACCCATCTTCCCACCATTAGCAAATTCCAATCAGCAGTAAAGTAGATCGAAATAGGAACGAAGACAGGTGCAGAGGAAGACGGAGACAGTGGGGAGATCGGAAAGGGTGTAAAAGGGGAGGTATCGAGAAGCACGAGATACAGGCATCAAAGGGACGTGCCTAATGAGATGCACGGCTTGAGACAATAAGTCCGTGCGGCAAGATGAGCCTCGAGCGGCGCCATCTGCCTTACAGCAGCAACCCCCTCGTCATAAAGACACTTTCAAAGAACATGTGTCTTCCGCAAATATCTTGGGAGTCCCAGGGTCGCGAAGCGGACAGCGTCCGTTCGCTGGCTACTTGAGGGCAAGAGACAAAATGGATGCCGTATCTAAGATGGAACCCGTGGGTACAGATGAAAAGCCCACATAACAAACGAACGGTTTAAGTTAGCACAGCGAAACTGCGCACACTTACTAAACTCGTCATTTGCGGTTCATAGATACCAGACTCGACCATATTCGTGCGAGTCGAAAACACCACTTACAATTGTCACGGAACCTCAACCGGGCTGGTTACATGCAGACACATATGTACATGCGTGTGCACACGTGTAGGAGCTGGGCAAAAGAGATTTCCTGGCATGCGGAGCCAAGGAGCAGGTGCAGATAGACTGGTGTGGCAGGACTTATGCAGAATTGGGTGGTGACATGGAATAGGCTTTATACACGGGGAAGAAACATGCCAGGGAAAGTCAGTGTGTTTTAATGTTTTTCACTCCATTATTCTACATCCACTTTCCTAAGGCCTACAAATTCCAGACATGCACTAAAGTCCACTGTAACCTATGTGAGAAGAAGTATTCTGCAGAGTCCAATGTCATATTTGTACTGCTTTTGGGTCATCCAGAAATGTCATATTTCTCTGAGTTAGCTCATAACCAGAGCCTGGCTGGGGGCTAACCCTGCCAGGCTGGGCTGGATTAATGCCCTTGTGTCCAAGGGCGAAGGCCTCCTCTCCAAAAAGAGAAGATGGGTGGAGCTACAGGCTAATCTATCAGCAGCTGTAAGCTGGTGCCAGGCACCAAGCTGCACAAGGGAGAAGGCAGCACGGGGTGAAGGGGGGGGGGGGGGGGGGGACTCTTAGAGACCATGTGGCATGAAATCCCTGGACCCGCCATTTTGAACAAAACCAGATGCCTGGGCAGGCAGGAGGGAGCAGGGGCAGAGAAGTGATGTGTCGCTGTGTGATAGGGCAAACAGAGACTTCCTGCCAGGCCCTCCTCAATTCTTAAAAATAACTTGCACAGGAAGAGGAGCTTTCTCTGGGGTGTGGTCTGCATAGGCAGAGGGTGTTGGAACCTGGCGCCATGGGAAGTTGGAAGGAGGAACCCCCTGACTATCCCAGGATCCTGAATAGCGCCAGGAGGGGAGTCCAGGACCAGTGAGCAGAAGCCTGGGCCTCTGCGCAAGGAGAGAGGCCCAGGAGGAGAGCCTGGCGCAGGGAGCCAGTGAAGACCGCTCCCTGCCGAATGCACCCTCTTGGAGACAGGAAGGGTGAAGGAGAGTGCTCCCAGTGGCTGGGGAGCACCACCAGGAGCAAGAAGAGGCCGGAATGGACCCGATCGGTCGCCTGGGGCCAAGATACGCCCCCCAGAAGGTAGGCGACCTTTGACCTCTAAAAGGACTGACAACGAAGCTCGTGGGGCTCCGCCGCTGGTCCATGATGTACTCCTGGGGTGGGTCAGGTCCCAGGGGCTGCCCCCAGAAGAAGTGAAGTCGGGGTGCGCCGTCACGCACCCCGTGAAGGTGCCCCCGCGAGGAACCAGGAGCCCACCCTGGCCCGCAGAAAATGAGACCGGATAGCGCCGTCGCGTTCCCCGTGAAGATTGGGGGAGGGGCCCGGGATCCCAACTCCAGGCCCTGTGTGAGGAGGATGAGGCGGGTAGTGCAGTTGTATCCCCACGAAGAAGACTCTGGGGCCCGGGATCCCAACTCCGGGCCCGCCAAGGTCAGTGAAGTAGAAGGGCTAGGAGCCCACCCGGGCCCCCGGCGGAGAAGCTAAGTCAGGGATCACCATCACGCTCCCCGTGAAAAATGGCCCAGGAGCCCGGGACCCCATCCCTGGGCCCGGAGAGATGAGGAGGACAGGGGAGGCTGCTGCACTCCCCTGCTGCAAGAGGAAGTCAGGGGGAGTGCCGCTGCACTCCCCCGCTGCAAGAGGAAGGCTCGGGGAGTTCCGTTGCACTCCCCCGAGGTCCTAAAGGAACAGTGCATCCTCTGTGTCTGCCCGCAGTAGCGAGCAGACCAGAACTGCGGTGCCGGCTCCTGTGGCAGCACACAATGGTGCTGACCGGTCAGGGAGTTGGTGGGGGCAGCCGGGGGTGGGCTCCCCGGGCTGACCTCCAACATGGAGAACCTGCGGGGGTCCCGGGTGGGACCGGGACCCCATACACAAGAGGAGGAGCCAGGGCCTGGGTGGGACCAGGCCCTCGATAAACGGGCCAGAGCAGACGGGGCTGGGCTCCCAGAGCTGCACACACTCACCTGGGGTCCAGGTGGGACCGGGCCCCCCAACGAGGGCTGTATATAGTGAAGCACCAGGAAGAAGGACAGCATGGCTCTTCCCAGAGCAGCGGGGGAGCAGCTGCTCTTATGTTCAAGAGCATCCATAATGCCTTGCAGGCCCAAACCTGCCTGCAAGGGAAAACCGTGTTTCCTCGGTTGGTGGTGGCCCCAGTAGGATGGGGTCACCACTTAAAGACGTCAAGGGTGCTGGGGGAGCTGCAGGAGAATGCGGCCTCCCCCACGACGAAGAAGTGAAGTCCCTCCCTAAGTCTCTGTGGACTCGGAAAAAATAACACCTCAAGGGCTCAGCCAGCATTTTATCACCTCCTGGGCTGGGACTTTTGTTCTACAGCTGGGGTGTATTGAGAAGTGCACCAAGCAGTGACGGCTCGTGGAGGGAGTTACGGTGGGGCAGGAGGGTGGGGAGGGGGAGGGGGAGGGGCAGGGCGGAGGTTGCTAAAAACCGGCATATGGATAATTGCAGGTAAGTAAACAATTTAATTAATGAAACGAATTTCGTAGCTCGCACTGCATTGCATTTTGCGATGCAAGGCGCACTACGAAATTCGTTTTATTAATTAAATTGTTTACTTACCTGCAATTATCCATATGCCGGTTTTTAGCAACCTCCGCCCTGCCCCTGCCGCTCCCCACCCTCCTGCCCCACCGTAACTCCCTCCACGAGCCGTCGCTGGCACCAAGGGATGAAGGGCTGAGTTCAGAATGTCTGGAGAAGGGCCAACCATGGAGGTGAAAAGGTGTAATTGCACCAGAAATGCATTTGCTAATGTTATTTCTTGTAGAGGGACTGAAAGGCACATGTGTAATGTGAAGTATATGTGTAAGGTGATGTCATTAGCCAAATGGGGTTATGTTGCTGGACATTCCGGTTTGGGGGTCTGGCTGTATTTGCGTAATTCTGTGATTTCATCTGTGATGCCTATTAGAGGTTGTAATTGCAATGCATTATGAATCTTACCAAGTCTAAGAAGTACCTCATTTTAAAGGGAGGCCTAAACATGTATCCTTGCTGCTGCGTTCCGTGAAGAAGAACCCTGACTGTTAGCCTTTAAGATGTAGAGGTGTATACTTCATGGTCAGTAGGAGATGCTAAGTCAGGGTTATGTGTCGCCAGGGCAGGTGTGCCTATTTTAAATGCGTGTTGAGTTAATGGGGTGGGTCGCCACTGGGATGATGCCAGTGCGCAGGGCCCTCGCTCCAGGTTATGTTCAACTAACTGAATTAGGGGGCAAGACGATGTGCATACATAGGAGTGGTGGTACTAGACCCCACCCCCCTGCGGGAAGGGTGGAGATGTTATGCAATGTCACAAAGTAATTCCAACAGATTATGTATATTTGTAAATTGGTGCATAGTATTGAGTAGTGTGTGTGTGTTTAATAAATGTACTTTCATAAAGCAAAGCACAGACTGGACAATCAATTTTTTAGTGTTATTTCTGCGCACCTGTAATGGTGATTACTAGCCCACACCACCTCCCTTGAGTAAGCCTCAGACTGCTCTGCAACGCTACCCTGAGAGTCAGGTGCTACACTAGGGTGTTTGGTTCCCAGTGAAGGACAAATGTGGCGTTATTTGTGCAGGCCTCACAGATGCTGCCTTGTTTTCCAATAACGTCCAAAGAGGAGTGTAGCATCACATACGTGGGCTAAACAGTAATGGAGGTGGCGAAGATTTTGTCTTACTGTTCTGTGGGGTATAAACCCGGTTTTATCCCTGTGAACCGCCGAGGAATATCTTTTGGCAGTCTGATCGCTAGCGCTTTGGTCAAGATCTTTAAGTCCGTGTTCAGAAGGTAGATCGGCCTGTAAGAAGAACAACATGTGTTCAGCTTCCTGGCCTTGGGCAGTACCACTATCATCCCTGTATGTAGGTCTGGCAGGAGCTCCCCCTTTCCAAGGCCCCCACGAGCATGGAGACAACATGTGGACCTACTATCAAAAAGTCTTTTTTTATAGAAATCCACTGGTATACTGTTGGGTTCCGGCGCTTTCCCGGGTTGCATCAAACTCAACGTCTCTGTCAGTTCCTTCAAGGTGAGGTCCTGATCTAGACTAGTCCTATTCTCGGGTGTAAGCCATGGGAGGGGCAGCTCGCTCAAGAAGGACCCAATCTCTACCTCTGAGGCTGGGGCCCACAGGCCATACAAGTCTCTGTAGTATTGTGCGAAACTGTCTGCAATGCCCTCATTCGTTCTTATCTGAGAGCCGTCAGAGGCTTCCAGCTCCCCCACCCACCTGGCTGCCTGTTCCCTTCCGCTAAGCCACACCAGTAGCCTCCCCGCTTTGTCACCTCCTTCATACAGTTTTCATTGGATCACTTTGAATTGTTATTTGGCCAGATGATGAGCCAGATTGCGACACTCCTTTGTTAAGGCCTCGAGGAAGAGCAGCTTCTCCCCATCCTCCAGCACAGCATCACCCATCTCCTCTGCTCCAATGCAGCGCTGAAGTGTAACTACGTCTTTCTCTCAGTGTACTTGGGGAGCCCATTGACTACTCATTCTTCTGAAAGTAGAGCTCGGTGTCAATACAAAGTTCATGCATTAACTCACTGTCCTGAAGATCCCTGCTGCTCAGTCTTCAGTTAACACCCCCACTGCCCCCTTGCCCAGTGATAGCCCTGAATACAAGTTTAAGCGGAGCATAGAGAAAAATTTGTATATTTTCTCCCCTGGGTGTCAGGCCCATTTTAAACACAAACTAAGCAGATAGGGACGGGGTCTGTACTGGTCAGGCGGGCGGAGGCCCTATCACTGGAAGGGCACGTTACCGTATTAAAGTCCCCACCTAATATGTTCAGATCCACAGTTGCTTCCAGCAGGATCAGGCTTACTGCTTCAAATACATGTTTGTGAAGACTGAGAGGGGGGGGGGGGTGCATGGACACTGTTCACCAAGAACGTCTTTCATTCTTTAGTGTCCAGCGGACCCACAAATCTGTTCAAGGGGTCATGCCATATACGTTCAACTGGGAATTATGTTTTTTTTTGTAGCTAGAATGGGGACCTCTCTGGATCCTCATGTATACCTGGAATGGGCCAGTATAGTCTACATTGTCCCATGCCAAGACAGGAGCACCTGCTTCCAGCCAGATGTGTCTCCTGGAGCAGTACCATAAAAGGAGCTGGTCTCTCAGGGTATTGGGTGACAACCCCTCTCTTGATCTTGCTCAGGAGGCCATTAACATTCCACGAGAGGATTGTGAAGGGGGCTGCTACCTCTGTAGCTCGGGTAATTTGTGGGCCATAGACATCATCCCTGTGACCCTCCCTCCCTCAAGGTGGCTCTGTTATAGTGATCACATGCATCACAAAGTACTATCTGAGTACCCCTAAGTGGGGTAGGCACCTCCTGCTCTCCAATTGCATCTCTGTTGGCTTGTGCCGGATCACCAATTCTACCCAAGATATATGTAACGGTGTGTCTTGCCGTGATGGTGTGAAACATCCAACAAAACATCAAATACCACAGCTGTAATAAAAAAGAAAACCAAACAACCTGCATAGCGAAGAGCAACCTCAACCCCGAAAATTAAACTCCCTCCTCCTCACACTTCTGCTGTGAAAGTATCTGTTGCCCCATGTAAAGTTCTCCCCAGCAGAACCTAAAAAAAGAAAGGTAAGAAAGAACAACAAACAACACTTGTATTGGGCAGCCCCTCATGTGACTATTACTGTTCAGAAGTCTCCTCAGAGACTGGGTCACCGTCCAGCCATATGCATCCAGGGATAAGCACACAGAGACAGAGTTAGACTAGTTCTGCCACCCAACAAACTATCACTGAACAGGATTTTGCCCTCGAGCCTGCTGCAACATCAAGGCTCGGGTTCAGGATGTAGTCCTGGTCGTGAATTACCGCATGCTACAGGGCCCACAGCTTCAGGGTAGTACCCCTCGGATAGGGAATACAACCAACATTTTCATTTTGTTTTTATTGAGCCATGTTTCTTTCTTTTACATGTGGTAGGGCAACGCATTTCTCTACCCAGGGAAGTGTCCAGCACAAACACAGTCTCAGCTGTGATATTCCAGGAGACAGTCCATTACAATATTTGGGAGTTAGGCACTTATTGTCTGGAGTGGCAAATCAGAGAATGGCATTTTCCAGATCTCCTACACCTACTTGATGTTTTGGGGCCCAATGGTCAAAGTGTGTGTCTGTATAGGAACTGATATTATCACTATAGCATGAATGCCTTCATTATTCAGTGGGCCAAAGGGACATCTTTGATGCTGTGGGTATGGTTGGGAAAGTTCCTTGTGATGTCTGGGGTCGCTATGAATTGATGTATTGATCCCCCAAGTAAGATTTCTTGCTTGAAAGTGGCCTTAGGGATGGATCAACATCACCCCAGTGGCGGTCGGCACACTTCATGTGCCGACCGCTACTGGTGAGGCAGGTGAAGAGGGGCGGGGGAGCACATGAGGGAGAGCGTTAATACACTTTAAAAAAAAACACTTACCTGAAACTGTCGGCTGCATCGCTTCTCGCTCGTCAGTGTTCTGCTGCTTCCTTGTCCCAGCAGGCACTGGGGCTGAGTAACAGACTCCTTGTGCAAATCCTGCGTTGCTCTCATGCCATGAGAGCAGCGCAGGGATTAGCCAGAGCAGGCTGGTTTGACCTTCTGCTCAGGCACACGAGTATGTGCTGTTTATCCACCCGGCTGTTCAATACAGACGGGTTGGAGAAACTTAAGTGCGCATGCGTGTTTGGCCGGCCTGAGACTGCCAAAAACACCTACGCACTTATAAGTGCACAAACCAGTCCTCCACTGCGCTCTCATGGCCTCGACCCCATCCCTCCCTGTACACTCTGGCTCAGAGCCATCAAATTAAAAATAAACAATTATAGTATATTGTTTTATTTTTCACTTGCTGGCTCTGAGCCAGTTGGGGGACGCTCCACCGCCATTGGGGAGGAGGTGCCCATGCATCACCCAATTCTGTAGGCTCAGCAAGAGCAGTTGGGGCAGATCTGGGGCTGGCAGGTTGGTCAGGTCAATGGAGTGTTAGGCAGGGGCAGTGGCAAGCAATTGGACAACAGAGGGACTGAACACAGTGGCGGAGAAGTATGCATCGGAGACAGCTGAAAAACACACACCCTCTTGTAGAGTTCTTAAAAAGAAGTGTATTGTAAGGACACAAGTGATGTTAGACCTGTCAGCCCTAGTGTGTTTTTACCCCAAACATTTTGCCTTCACCCCTCTTATTTGTGCTGATCTTGTTTTCATTGGCCTTCAGAACCCTACCTGTGCCACCACAGCCCTGGACCCTTGGAAGTGAGTCTGAAGGTGCTTTGCCAGCCCATCTGTGGATCCAACAGAAATGATGCATCTCTTCTGCTGCACAGCACAACCCCAAGCAGAACTGATGAATCGCCTCTGCTGTGAGGGTTCTCTCAGTGCAAGGACTCCACGGTGGCGTCGCAGCCTACATTGGAAGCGCCTTTGTGTGATATCTCTCAGGCACAGGTTTTCACATCGCAAATTCCTCATTGATGGCAGCCTCGACGACAGCGCAGGTTCTCACATTGCAGCCTCACAGCACCACAGAAACGGACACATCACCTCAGCTGTGCGAAGCATCATTGACGCCGGACTTTGCATTGTAAGCCCTCATTGATGGGATCCTGAACGGTGATGCAGAACCACGCATCGTGGCTTCGCAGCTCCTTGGAACCAATGCATCATCACCGGTTGTGCAACGGATCCTTGATGTGAGACCTCGCAATGTTCCATGACCAGGATTTAAAGTACTCTTGTAAAGCTGGCCTAAATGGGTCCCTGTAGCCGGCCTGCTCTCCATCACAGTCAGCCTGAACTTGTGACGTTGTCCTGGTGCGGAGCGGGCAGGTATCCACACCTGCATATTCCAGTTCAACAGATTGGATTTTTCTTCATTTTGGGGTTGTTTTATTTATTAAAATACTATGATATACTATGCGATACTATACTACACTATACTACGTGATTTATAGATTTCATGGCGACCTGTAGGCATCCGAGCGCTAAACAGAGAGAAGAACCTCTCCACAAAAGCAGAAAATTCACCTAGAAAAACATTTCATAAAAAGCAGAATCGTGAGGGATTTATAAAAACCCAGCTCATTGTTTATGGCTCGAATGGCCAAGGGGAGGGAATTCCAGAGTTTGGCCACATTAAACAGAAATTCCTGCCTCCACTTCTAGCTCTTCTAATAGTGGAGACAGTGGCAAGAAGTGAGTTGGTGGATCTCAGAAGCCTTGTGGGTGCGTATTAGGTAACAAGTTTGTGAGAGTTCGCAAGGATTTGAATTAATTCCGGTAGGCAACCGGTAGCCAATGGAGCTCCAATAGCCCATTTCTGACTGACTCATATCTAGGGATCCCTAACAATGTGCGTGCAGCAGCATTTTGCACTACTTGCAGTTTTCTAGTAACTGCCTTAAATGCACCCAGATTAAGTAAATTACCGTAGTGCAGACGCAGGGGAATCAGGGACTGAACTACCAACCTCCTCGAGGTTTGAGGAAGCAGAGGCAGAATCTTGTGCAACATACTCAGGAATCCAAAGTAAATGGCCGATAGTTTGGTAACCTGTGTTTCCCTTGACAAAGTATATTCCAACCACACCCCCAAGACATTTTGTAGCTGGTTTGGTGGCAGGAGGGGAGCCAAGACAGCCCAGCCAACCCAAGGCCCTATTCGAAGGGGAGGATGTTCCCTAGGATCATAAGTTCTATTTTAGCTCCATTCAGATTGAGGCAGGATGTGTTCATCGAGCAGGCTTCCTGCTCCAGACAAGGGTACAAGGTGGAAAGGGAGGGATCCCCGTCAGGGGCAAGTGAAAAAAAACAGCTGGGTGTCATCCGCATAGGAGACTATCGAAATCCTAAAAGGGGCTATGAGCTCCGCAAAAGGTTGTAGGTACACATTAAACCATGTAGGGATAAGAGATATGCCCTGTGGACCCCCCCCCCCATGTGTCAGGACAAATTTTGGAGGAGCAGCGCTTATCAAAGACCCGAAAGTGGTCTATCCATAAGGACCTCAGCCAATCCAAGGACTTCCCTATGATACTGGTCTTACATATCCTATCTAAGAGTGTAGAGCGATCAACAGTATCAAAGGCTGCGCTAAGATTTAGAAGTGTAATAGCAACTGGGGCCCCTTGATCTAATTTCCTTCACCTCTAACATAGGGATTCAGTGCTGTGCTTAGGCGGAAAACTTGTTTGCTTGTGGTGCAGTAGGAAGTTGGTCTCTAGAAGGTGGCCAGAACGTTATACCTGTCAGAGGGTTCAGAGGGTGGCCTGTTTACTCTATTTTTCTAGATCTGGTGTGGAATCCTTTCATGGTGTGTTTTCACTGTATTACTGTTTGAAGTGTTTCACGAATACTTTACACATTGCCCCTAAGTTAAGACTGACTGCTTTGTGCCAAGCTACCTGGGGGATCAGCACATGTTAAATTAGGGGGTGCTTGTGGCTTCACCCTGACATGGATTGTGGTTCCTGCTTGAGTAGGGTTTAATCCTCCCAATGGTATAGCTAGCTTATGGTTGCCCATGGCGGTCCCTGCTTTTGCTGCCCGCGGTGAACCCTCCATTCAAGAGCGGGGGAGAGGTGTGCTGGCAAGATGTAGAGTGGGGTGATTGCCGCCCCGAGAAGGCAGGTAGGAGCGGGAGGAGGCCGCCGCCCCCAAAACTAGTGCCCCGTAGGGCGGACTGCCCCCTCAGCTACACTACTGCGTCCCCCCTCAACCAATAACGCGATTTCTTACAGATAAGTGTTGCTATCTGAGAAGAAAATAATGTTGTTTGTGCTACTATACCAACATCCGCAGGTTGACATTTTGGTTCTTCTGATAGTAAAATTGTAAGACTTGTTTCAAGAGAGGACCGAAAAGTATCTCCTGTCCAGCTTATCCTATTCCCTTCAATTGCTCTTTCTTCTGCCCCAACCCTATATCTTCTTGCCACCAATCCTACCGCTGGCCCTTCCAATTCTTCACAAGCATCTGACCTGCAGTACCCATTCTAGGGGCCATGGACACAAAACTGCCTAACATATTCCCTAGGATGCACTAGCAGGTGTCTAGGTCTGTAAGTGAAGGAAATCAGAAGCCCTCATGTCTACTCCGCCAATATCAGTGCAATAACTTGTTATTATATAGGGTACAATATCGCAGGTTTTACTGTTTCAATGCACGGTGAGTGACGCGTTTCAATTACTCAATTAGTCAGTCATTGTTCTCAAGTGAGTCAAAGGCTAAGATGACCGTGCTGGGACTTCCTCAGTCAGGTCAATGCTTACGTTAACTGCAAGCATCTTGGTAATATGTATGTGAACTCTTTTTCACAATGGTATTCTACAAAATTGGTTTCTGCTCTAGAGACACTAAGGGGGCGATTCCGATGTCAGGTGGACCGAAGTCTGTCCGACATAGGTTGGGAACTGGGACCGAATGACCTCCTGTCGTTGGTCCCAACCAAGGAAGTAGGATGCAACCGAACACTGTTCAGTCGCACTCCTATTCTTTACCTGGGAACATGCATTCCAAACGGAATGCATGCTCTCATGGTAAAGAGCTGAGGTGTAATTCATCCCTGCACCCACTGGCAGGCACTTAGGTGCCTGCCACGGGGTGCAGGGATCAACAGGGTGCCCTCTAGGCCACCATGCAGCAGCGTTGCACCCATGGGGGACCCCAAATGGGATTCCCACAGCCTTTCTGTATTGGAAAGGCCGGCACAGAAAGGCTGTAGGAATCCTCCATCGTAATCCCTCGGCCGGAAGTAGCTGCCCGAGGAATTGATGGAGGGTTTCCAAATGACAGCCGGGCTCTCCAAGCCCATCGCAAGCCATTCAGAAACCGGGTCAGATTCCATTCCAACCGACCCCATCAAAATGGATCAGCCGAAAAGGTATCCGAACAGCCGATTCCAATGCGGTTGTAACGGCTCCGACCAATGTTCGGATCCATTCAGACCGCATCAGAATTGGACCCTTAGTAATCAATTGTATAGTGGGATCGGGTGCATTATTAACAAATCTAGCTAGTCAGTGGAAATGTTTAAAAAACTATTCCGCATGACCCAGTTTTGCACCATCACCAGTGACCAACAATATCTATGCCAGGAGACCCCTTTGTGTGGTGAAATCTGGTTGGGCTTGAGGCGTAGTGCGACCTCATGCAGTAGAGTAATCCCTTAAAACAGTATGATCAAGTATGTTCAAGACTTGATAGCCGGTGGAATGGGTGGGGTATCAAAATTATTTGGAAGTTAGTATGCTCTGTAGTGCTTGTTGCTTCTCTAAGGTCTATGATCTATTTTTTTTAGGGTGATTTATAAAGCGTGAACATGACCCACGGGTATCAGAGCGCTGTACACATGATTGATAAACATAAATAAACAAACAAATCAAAAGTTAAAAACTCATGTAAGATATGGTATGTTGTAGCATAGCTCATATTAAATGTCCACCATTCACATATGAGGCACTGGGATAGATTCTCCAGGATGGTTTTCTGAGTCTGCTCTGAATCCGTTCACTTCCGGGTTCTACCGAGAGAAGGATTTGCTTCTGCCCTGATATTATTGTGGCACTAGCTTGCTCCAGAAATGAGATTTGAAGTCAACCACGCTGTATTGCTGTTACCAAAATCGAAAAGAAATCCTTATTTAAAAACATGAACACAAAATATATTTTATTTTGGTGCACGGTGTCTCTCTCTCCTATGAGTAATCACTGCAGCAGGATACATGACCGATGTCACACAACTCCTGACTCCAGCAAATGGCTCTCATGGAAGGTTGAGTAACCCTCCGTATCCATGGCAACCTAGTGTTTGTTTTGAATCGTGTCTGACCATCTTGCGGAGATGGAAACATTGAAAAGCATCCACGGGGCATGCCCCGACACCAGGGAATGTTCTTAAAATATGGCCGTCTGTCACCTTGGGCAACCCGGAGAGCTCATAGCTGCGCAAACATATCTTGTCAGAACAGTTAATGAGCCCCAGGTGCGGGGGCGGGGGGGACTGGCCGGCACTGGACCTCTCTGGGCTGGGATGACCCGAGCTCCCTGCGGCATTGCCTGCTTTCTCTGTGATGTAAACAACGCCTGTTCCAATGTTTTTGTTTCCCTAAGAGATAATTGCTCCCAACCACTAAGGAAACGCGCTGTTCTGGTAGATAACGCCTGGCGGTGAGACGGAGATGTCCCCTCAACCGAGCTATTCTCCCTTCAGCTTACTTTATTATCTTTAGTTTGCAACAGGAATAACGAACTTTTGTACAAAGGTCAGTGGCCTTTCTAGATCATGATATGCCACCCAACACTTTCTAGAGAAAGGAGACCTTAAGAGGTTGCTTTTTATTTTCCTCCTCAAAATACGAAATGTCAACCGCTAACTCCCCCCCTCACCTCCCCCAATTCGCTTTCTCACGATTCCACGACAGCAAGTGTTTTCACTTCCGCCGCGATTATTTGAATATAGATTGTGAAGGGTCCCATCCTGCCATCGCTGTAAATAGGTGGTGCCAGGGAACTGTTAAGTGTCCTCTCCGTGGGATCTGGAGCCCCCACTCTTATTTCCAGGACTGGATTAATGTTTTCTTGTTGTTGTCTTCAATCCTACAAACAAATCTTGTTCTTAGCCATAAAGTCCTAAACATGGTAAACAGTAATCACAATCTCTAAAAGAATAAATTAGACTCTTGCACACACACCAAATACAGCTTGGAGGTCCCACATAGTAAGCCCACTCCGTGGCACAGATCTGAAGCATGAAGTTTACAGCAGCACTGCACTCTCCACAGTGAAAACAGCACTCCTCCACTACTTGGGGAAGAGAGGGAGTAGCATAGACCACTGACACCGGGATTGTGTGAAAAAGACAGGTGCACAGCACAAAAAAAACTGGGCCATTGCCTTACAAAACTAGAACCTTACTATACAACTAATCTCACCTAAATTAAGCTACCCCCTCCCATAAAATCTCCCTCCCTCCCCACGACAAGTTGATACAGTAATTGAATATCCGCTCCAGAGCTGTTGGGCTGTAACTGTGACCTTTAAACTCCCCAACCCCCTTCCTACAACTATTATCCCCTACTTAAGTGGACTTCCTACATAACCTTGAACTTCCTGGGACATCCCGGAGTGAACTAATCTACCCGTTCCCTTTCAGCCTGAGTTGGCGCTATCAACAAGATTAAACTTTGTTAAACTATGGCAACTTCTGTGCCAACAGCCACCCAGAAAAAAGTGAGATGCTCCTTGCCCAGGCTGCTCCAACTTCCCCAAATTACCTGGGGGGAAGACCTCCCTTCAGTCGTCTGCCCCCCCAAATCTCCAATCTACCAGTAAATCACCCATCCAGCACCACACAATAAGTCCGGCTAGAGGGAGGCTTCAGAACCTAGTGGGACACCAGTCCAGAATTTGCTAAGACACATACTGTAGGATTATTCCCGTAGCAGTGTTCCCAGATGGCAAGTTCCTAAACTGGTAAACACTATTAACCACTATAAATGGGGTACAATCAAACATACACACAAAAGCAGCATATTATCCGCTCCAACGCACTGTGTATCTAATGCAGACAGCCAAAACCAGATTTCGGTTTGTGGTGATGGATTCTTCGAGATAATGGCATAAAGGTTCTCGCGCTCTGATATGGGCCACACTAGCAATAGATTGTGCACTACACAAAATTCTCTGACAGCAAAACACAATACAAATATGTCACTTGATCCCTGAATCATTCTTGCGAAACTAGAAGCTATTTTCTTCTGCCTTCAGGTTTACCAAACCCTTGGGAGTGCGGTATGATCCTAGAATAATACAAAAAAAATTGTTCTCAGAAGGATCTAGCAGTAGAACATTATGCATGTATTTTAAATATTTATAACACCAAACCCACTTGTTACAATCATTTCTGTACGTTCAAATCTTAAGACCCTTTCCAAAAATATCACATCTGTGTCCGCAAATGGCAGGTCACACTTACCACTGTGGAACAGTAGGAGTGGGTTGTAGGAGAAAAAATGCTATTGCCAGACATCTTTTTCATCACAGAAACCTGACTGGCAGGTGACATGGCTCCAGTGCCGCACAAGGAAGTACCACATTGTGTAACTATCACCAGACTCTGACCTAGCCTGTATGATCATGACCCTAACATGTCTACTGCCATCCAATAACACAGGACGCCAAACAACAGAATAATGTATTCCTTTTAATTACAGAAAGATAATTTGGACTATAAATCAATACATAATAAAAGCGTCTGTATCAATAACAAAAATTAACTAACTTTCCTCCTGAATAGAAATTGCATGCAACTAATAATGTTGCATAATATATGACTAATTACAACACTTTAAGGGCTAACACTACAAACTAACCTTGTGGTCCATGGTGTAAAACGCTTCCAAAGCGTTTTAGTATCTCATCAGTAGTTGTAAATGTATAAATCTACAGTACAATACAGCTCAATGTGAGTGCCATGGCAGGTGGCATTGCATTTGTGGTAAACTCCCAAAGTTGATAACAGTGATCCAGCAGACATTCTCCATGGTGGTGGGGGAGGACATCTCTTCTCCTCGCACCCAGGAGGCAATCATCGCTCAACCCCTCCCCCCGACACTCTCACAATGGCCACCACTGTTGCAGATCCCGGACATTAAACTTGAGGATTCAGGCCCAGATGTAGGTAAATCTGATTTACCGACTCTGGAATACCCAATTTTACTGATTCGGTATTCTAGATTCGGTAAATCAGATGTAGGTAAAAATTCGGTAATTTTTACCGAATCTGTATGATTCGGTAATTACCGAATCGGTATTTACCGATTCGGTAATTGACATTGACTCCAATGGGCCTACAGGCCCATTGGAATCAATGTCAATTACCGAAGCGGTATTTACCGATTTGGAAAAATTACCGATTTTGCAAGGGTGACAGGGTGTCACTTTGACACTCTGTTGCACCCCTGATTTTGCCTTGTGTGCCATGTGACACACATGCATGCCCTTAGGGCATGTCTGTGTGCCACATGGCACAGGTGTGCATGCACAGATGTGCATGTACACTGAAATTCGTTATTTACCATGTAATAGTATTACATGGTAAATAAAGAATCGGTAATGGCCTGTGGCACTGTTTTCAGTGCCACCAACATCTGTATTTACCGATTCGGTAAATTTACCGATTCAGTATTTTACAGAATCGGTAAATTTACCGAATCGGTAAATATACCGATTCTGTAAATTAAGCCTACCTACATGTCAAATCCCAAATACAGGTCGTAACGGCCAAAATCGGCCGTTACCGACTGCTAATTGGCGACCTACATCGGGCCCTCACACACATATCTTATGGGCCTAAAGTCGGAATCACCAACAGATGCATGCCCTGCTAAATTGATACCTGCTCTAGCAGCCACCTTAAACGCACCAGTCAATATGGTACTTAACTCCTCGCTTGAAACAAGCATTGTGCCGCCACTCTGGAAACAGGCAAAAATTCTGCGACTCCTAAAAAAAACAAATGCCAACCCCAACGTTCCTACGAACTACAGACCCATTTCCCTCCTTCCGGCCTTCTCCAAAGTATTGGAGTAACATGTTAACAACGTTTTTAAGGAGTATGCAGAGAATCACAATCTCTTGCACCCCACACAATCCAGCTTTAGGGCCAACTACAGCACTGAGACAGCTCTGCTGGCGGTGGAGGAACATCTCAGAAACAAGTTGGACCATGGGGGCAGAGCGATTCTCATTTTACTCGATCTATCAGCGGCATTCGACACAGTGTCCACAGGTTGCTCCTGGAAAGACTGAGGGACATGGGCATCGAAGGGAGGGCACTAGCCTTGATAACATCCTTTTTTCAGGATAGAGAATAGGTTATCTGGACTACCCCGTTTGCAGCCTCTATGCCCAGCACGCCAGTTGAAGTCCTGCAAGGCTCCTCATTAAGTCCAACTCTTTTTAAGTTATACATGTCACCGCTAGCATCCCTGGTGGAGGCACTGGGCGCCAAAGAGATTTCATCTGCTGGCGATACTCAGCTGATCTTCACATGCGACAAAGGCACAGACTTCAATCGGGATCTTGCTTCACAAAGGTCTTCAGATGGCTGAAGGAGAACCAGCTCAAGTGCAATCCTGATAAAACCGAGATTGTCTTCTTCGGCCAGCCCACTGTGAACAAATGGAGCCAATCGTGGACCGAGGAATTCTCTCCTCCATGTGCTGCCCAATTTACAGTAAAAAACCTGGGTATCTACATCGATAATGAGCTCTCGATGCAGGAACCTGCTTTGGCTTACTGCGGATGTTGAAGAAATTCCTTCCACTTCTCCCTCCAGATTCCAGGAAGACAGTGGTGCAGGCACTGGTCACATCCAGATTGGACTATGCCAATGCCCTCTACCTGGGACTAGCGGATTACCTTCTTCAGCGCCTTCAGGTAGTGCAAAATTCAGAAGTCAAGGCGATTCCCAGACTGAAACCGAGGTCGCATATGACCCCTCCTCTTAAGTCCTTACATTGGCTTCCAGTGAGGGAGCGGATAAAATTCAAGGCCTTAGTAATTTTCTTCAAAGCCTTCCATGGTACGGGTGCCGACTTCCTTAGAAAGCAAGCCAGCCGCTACACACCTACTAGAGCACTCAGCTCATCCTCTGCTGTTTTGGCCTGCAACCCTAAAACACGCCAGGTGCTGAAAACATGGCTCTTTAAGAGATAAGCCTTCTGGTAGGGCAGCCATATGTGAACTGTTTGTGCCGGGACACTCCTGCTGGAGTAGCTGTGCGCTTTATAAGTACCGGTCAATCATAAAAAATTGAATCACTTTTGGGACTTAGGGTTTTGTACAGGTTTGCCACTTGATGCCCTAGTTTGTTTAGGTTGGTTGCATATTGCAGGATCGCCGGTGTGTGTTTGGTAAGGCCTGCCTTGTTGAGGGGGCATCCCTGTCTTGTTCCTCGTTCTAAGCAGAGTAGCTCAGAAGTACCCCCGTTAACCACTACGCGTGCCTTTGGGTCATTGTATAGTGCCAGGACCATTCTCCTGTAGTTGGGGCCCAGTCCAAATTTCTGCATGCATTGGTCCAGGAATGGCCAGGAAACTCTGTCAAATGCCTTTTCTGCATCTAAGGCTATCATAACAGCCGCGTTGTTGCTCTTGCTGGCGTGGTTAATTATGTGACAGAGCAGTCTGGTGTTGTCGTGGGACATTCTGTTTTTAAGGTAGCCTACCTGCGAGCAGTGTATGAGCTTGGTGAGGTGAGTGTTCAGTCTGGTCGTCAGGATTTTTGCATAGATTTTGCAGTCGACATTGATAAGTGATATTGGCCTGTAGTTTTTGGGATGCTGGGTGTCTTTGCCTTCTTTGGGTATGACTATGATGTTGGCTTCTGCCATTGTCTGTGTCATACTGCCTTTGCGGACGCAGTGTGCGAATACGTCTGTCAGCGTGGGTTTGAGTAGTGGTAGAAACTGTTTGTAGAACCTGGCAGTGAATCCGTCTGGGCCTGGAGCTTTGTTGTCTTTGAGGCTGGCTACTGCTTTGTCTATCTCGTCACCTGTGATGTTTGTTTCTAGGATTTCTCGCTGGGCATTGTTCAGTGTTGGGGTTGTGATGCGTTCCAGGAGTTCTTTGCCTCCGTCTCCGCCTAGGGTAGTATCTCTTTTGTAGAGTTGCGCGTAGAAATCTCTAAACGCGTTGAGTATTTCCTTGTTTGCTGTCTGGGATTTGTCATTGCTGTCTTTGACCGCTGCTATTGAGTGCTGTTTTTGCTTGCCTTTGAGGTAGGATGCTAGCGCCTTCCCTGCTCTGTTGGCAGGGCATAGATTTATGGCCTTATATTTGTTTATCCAGGTACCCGCCCTTTCACTGAGGATTCTGTTTAGTTCGTTGTTTCTTTTTTGTTAGTGTAGTGAGAGTGTTCCTATCTTCCAGGTTGGCAATGTGTCCTGTTTCTAGATCTTTTATCTCCTGTTCTAGGGCAGATAATTGTTTGTTCCTTTCTTTGTTTAGCCTGCCCTTGATGGTGAGTACTATGCCTCTGATCGTGGCTTTAAGGGCGTCCCATAGTGTGCCACTGTCTATGTCCGGGGTATCGTTAAATGAGAGGTACTCTTTAATTGCTGTCTCTATTTCTGCGCTGGCTGCGGTGTTTTTAAGCAAGTCTTCATCAAATCTCCACCTGCGTGTTGGTCTTTCGTTTTGTTTGCCTGTCAGTACTAGGCTGATGTGTGAGTGATCCGAGATCGCTCGTGGGCCAATTTCTGTCTGGTCGATTAGGTGAGTGTGTGTGTCTGAGATCAGTAACACACTGTCAGGTAGAGAGTTCAGCAAGGAAGAAATGATTGTTCTCTGGTCATCCACGTCGAGAAAAAAGGTATCAGCTACCCTGGACCAAACTAAATTCTGGCTCATACACAAAGCATACTGGACCCCCGCCCGCCTAGCCTCCATGGGAATCAGAGAAAGTGATTACTGCTGGAACTGCAAAAAACACAACGGAGATCTAGCACACCTTCTATTCCACTGCACCAAAGTCAAGAAGTTCTGGAACAAGATAGGCATGCTGATAAACGACATGACAGGCGCCTCACTCCAACTGGAATTCCACAGTCTGGCAATAGGCTTCATGGCTCCCTCAATCACAAGCAAGGAGGACAGGGACCTGATAGATCTGCTGCTGACAGCAACAGTCAAGACGGTTCTGAATAAGTGGAAGGACACGGCGAAAGCCACATTCAAAGCATGGTTCAACTTGGTGACATTCCTAAGGGGAGCAGACACCATAACGGCCAAGCACACAGAGACATCCCACAAGAAATGCGAAATGTGGCGATCACTGGACAACTACTTGTCGTCGCACAAGCCGCCGTAGCTATGGCGACGCTGCCAAAGGAGCCCCAATTTGAACCATGGAATGATAACAGGACACCGCACCCTTACCGCACCACAACTACTCCTCCTACCCTGTGCTTCTCCACTCTCTCTTCTTCTCTCTCTCAGCTCCGGGGGTTAGGCAATGGGCAAGTAGCAAATGAGTGTGGGACAATAAAAAGACATCAGGGGGAAGGGAGGGGCAAACAGAAGACTATCGAATGGAGGGCATGAACTAACGAAAGAACGAACTGCCGGAACTGCACAACCGCAACCAGAAGTTTTTTATTGCCAAGCTAATCGAATTATGTGCTGCCCTACATTCCCCCCCACCCCCCTCACCTCCTCCCCCGGCCGTTTTTCTCACTTTTTCTTTTCTCTGTAATCACCTCCCCATGTATGTCACGCACCATGTAAATATAATTTTCAACAAAAACTTACTGAAATAAAAAAAAATTTGAATCACTTTTTAAATACCAATTTTACTTCTAAACAGGTCGGATCTAAAGCTTCACAAAAGACTCATTATTTTATGTGGGACAAGGAAGCTTAAGTAAGCAGGTGTGGCCTGTGCAACTAGGGGAGTGACCTATGCTGTATATTGGGTACATTGCTAACTTGAACCTTTATTTAAAGTTTACAGTCAGGGCCGGTCTTACTGTAGCGGGCACCAGGCATTTCCCCGGTGGGCTGGAAATGTGGGTGCTGGTTTTGTACTAGTAGGGGCTGTTTTTGTTGTTGGGGGAAGCAGTGTTGCAAAACCGTCCTCTTGTAACAAAAGAGCAGCCGTGTTCCTGTCAGCTTCTGCCTCCCCCCACGTAGGCTGGTGAGACGTAATTGCCAGGCCTGGTTTGCGATGCCAGTCCGGCCCTGCTTACAGTTCCAATTCCGATGCCTCATTAGCATATAAACGTCTGCCTGTGTGGCCAGCCTCCCAGTCATGCTCTGCCCTGTGCTAACTGCCGAGAGTCTATTGCTGGGCACAGCCTCATTCCTGAAATGCTTCCAGTGAGAGGCAAGATAAGCGCAGGGGATGATGTGGATGGAGGGCTCCATGGAGTTCGAGTCAGCAGGTGGCCAGCGCCATGGGCAGCGGCGGCCCCTCCGCTATGGTGGAGAAACGTTCCCACTCCTATTGAAAGCCAGTTGAGGGAAACTGAAATAATACAATGATAATAAATTGGCTTTAATACAATTTTATTTTTCCTGTTTGCCTCTAGAGCCACCCAAGTCTGGGTGGACGGGGCTTGGCTGTCATCACAGCCAGCAGGGGGGGGGGGGGGGGGGGAGTAGTGCAGCACACTGTAAGTAATCCTGATGGCTTGGCTGACCGCCGTAGGCCAGCCAAACTGTCATGCGCACTTAGGCTTCTCTATCCCAGCAGTGGTTCACAGCCGGGTTGGAGAAACAGCACAGACTCCCAGGCACTGTCTGAATGGCAAACCCAGCAGCTCAGACGAATCCTGGTGGTGCTCTCATGCTATTGAGAGCAGTGTCAGGATTCGGTGGGGAGCCTGTTCTGGTGTCCCAAGGACTGCTGGGACACCATCAGGAGAGAAGAGGAGCATCAGCGCGATCGACTGTGTCAGAGCAATTAAGTTCTTTTTAAATTATAATTATTTCCACAATCCCCCGTCCTGTCCATCCCTATCCCCCGCCCCGCCCACTTGAGTTTTGCAGTGGCTGCCACTGGCCATGGAATCAATCGAATGATTTAATCAAAGAACAGGTCTCAGTTTTATCTTGTATTGTTCCTTAGGATGACAGAGTCAATAAGATATTATGGGGAGAGATAGAAGAACTCATCCCCTGGCCTGCATAGAGAAGCGTTTGCCTGTCTTGGTCTCCAGGAGAGCGTCAGATAACTGCAGGTTATATTATGTCAGGTCAAGCACAGCAGTTCTGTACTGTGTAGCAGGCAGGATGAGAACAGACTGCAGACTGGGGCTTGTGCATGCTCAAAGTGACGACTGTCTCTTATACCATAGAGATATTTTATAATGATAAAAAAAGCCCAAGACAGCCAAAAACGAAACCAGCTCTGAAACAAAGACATCAGTCATAGGTCTGTGCAGCACATCTAGTCAGATAAATTAACTCTTTATGTTCTGTCTTCTGTAAGGATATACACTCCACGAAAGGTAAGACGAAGAAACAATGGCCATCGTAATGAGTTGGCCATGGCCATCGTAATGAGTTGGCCACTATTAGATGTTATATTTATCGCGCCTGATGGAGAATGGCACATTGGGGTACGTTATTTATCGGTTCCAATAAATTGCGCCGTTTATGAGTTTCTCCCCAGTAATGCGGAATAAAGTGGATTTTAGAGCTTACCTCACCAAAACCCATATGTCCTGGTATTCAACAGGGATTTCTTTTCAGATAAGTATAGGAAGTTTTAACCTGCTGAAATTTATGCGGAGATACTCCAGAAATCCTTTGGTACTCTTTCCTTAACTCCATTCAATGTAGAAGTAAATCTTCCCCATTTTCAGCCACTCCTCCGTCCCTCCCACATTTACTACTAAAATGTGTACCTACGTGTGGAGATCGTGGCTAAAAGGTGGGAGCGGAGGAGGCACAGACTTCTACAGGTGGGTTCGTGACTTGCATTTTGTAATGCATTAGTAATACTATTGTAGTACAACTCAACGTACAACAAGATGCGGTTTGTGAATACACCCGCCCCTTTGTTTCTATAATGTACTGATCTGGTGCTTACCTTTGCTAACATGAGATTGTCATTCCTTGGGAACTTTCATTATCTTGTAGAGCTCTGGACCAAGATCGTGCTACATAAAACTTAAAAACAAATACATGTGTTTCAGTATGAAGGCGTGGCCCTTTCACCAGCCTGACACCTGGGGGATATTGAACCCTTTCCTCTCCTTTGGATTGGCCTGCAAGGTTTGAGAGTTTTGTGGAATGCTGTCTTTTACTCGCAAAGCTGCTCTGGAGCCCGGAGGCCATAGAAAGAGAGTTGCACATGGGGCTTCCTAAATGTCCATGACCAGTCGATGCAAAAAGCATTGGCCATCCTGCCTAGCAGCATGTGTTTTTCTCATGAAGATGCCTATACATACAGTACGGCAGGAATTCTGGGTATTTTTATCCCGTGCTGAAATCGGAAGCATCTCTGTCACAATAAATGGAATTTCTGAAATCTGTAAGAAATCCAAGCCAGGGTGCTAATATGCCAGATTTAATCTGTGTCTGGCATGTAACCGCCTGTAATTGTGACCTGTTCCTGATTGGCTATCACCTTCGCCATGGTTCGTATTTCTGAATCAAAGTCCACCATAAGCAGAGTCTGATGTTTTTTTACAATGTCCATCGCTGAGTCCAACTAATTGTTATTCATTTACAAAACAAAAGGCGGAGCCAAGCAGTAAGTACTTTTAACATAATGTTGGACTCTTGGTGTGATCCGATCGTAGTCCTTTTAACGCTGTACCTTTGGTTTGCACAGATTGTACCAGGTTGTGCTGAGATAAACTCATGTTTTCTGCTTAACCACGTCAAACACACACTTTTATAAAGTCACCATTTTTTTCCCGAGTTTCTCTTAAGCACGTATAAAAAGCCCTTTCTTAGAAGACTTTCATAAATATTTTCCAGTAAATACTACCATTCTGGATATCTTCATTTTTGACATAAAGTAATTATGATGATCTTTTTGCAGCCAATTAAGTATAATTGTATCGTTTTTGCTTGCATCTTGTTCAAAGAATGTCCGATTTTTGTCTTTAGAGAAAGGGGTAGACAAAGGATACTACACGGTAGGAGCCAGACTGATCCGGTTAGAGGATAAGGTAAGTGCCTGAAAGCTTTTTTTTATTTTTACTTTCCTTCTTCCCATTAATGATATCTGATGGGTGCGTGACGCGGCGACGATATCTCGGCATGGCTTTCTTCAGAATGACAGGCACTGCCCCACAGACCAGGCTGTTCACATGGTTTGAAGTGTTTCAGGCTTGAACTAACATTGTGCTGTTTGGTTTCACGTTTGGAGGCATTTCATTGGCTCTCCTTGTCTGTGCCCGCCTCTCAGTGGGCAGATGTGGATTGAATGTCCAACCAGGAATACTGACAGTGGGCATTGTTTATGAAAGCGGGAGAGAGATGCTCTTCACAGCTGATTTATAGAGTGAGATGCGCACGCCTCCTGGTTGCCGGTGTGCCATAAGTATGAGAAGGTGTAGGTGACCCACTTGGGGCGGTGGCTGTAGATAGTGCATTCCGTTTGCTTCTTTTAGGCCAGTTGTTTCCGCCATGTTGAGATTATGTTTCCATTCATTTATTTGCTCATGATGATGTGGGGAGCTTGCCAACTTCTCACCAAGTTTTGTTGTTGCTTTGTTGCACGCTGATGTTTTACTCTTTTGAGGCACACTTTCTTCCAGGGATCCCTCATGCCTTGTTGTCAGAGTTTGATGCCAAGTTTCAAAGTCAAAAAACAATGGATTTAACCCAGATCTATGGCTGGGGGTGAATGTTTGGTTTGTTCCACATTCTGTCCATCAACTGTTCTTTTTGCATTTGTTGAACTACGTGGGACGGGTATGCCCAGACGTGGGTCCTGTGCTTGCTGTGCCACCGGATTCAAGCTAGCCTGGCTGATGAGGGGTGATACCCTGAAAACAGTCCCAGGATGCTTGTTTCTGGTCCAGGCAAGAACAGGCCTGGCAGTTCGGGCTGGGCTGTTGCCATGGGGAGCAGGGTCAAGACCGATTTGCATATGGCTGGGGCCAAACTGGAATGCATGGGGAGCGAATAAAAGATGGATTTAACCCAGATCTGTGACTGAGCATGGAGGTCTGGTTTGTTCAGCACTCTGTCCATCATCTGTTCTTTTTAAAAGTTTCAAAGAGTCTGATGCACCTGGACCGAGGTGTGGTGATGCTATAGCAGGTGCCAAGGTGACCACGCAATTAGCCTTCTGGCTTCAACATTTTGGCTCCTACTATGGGAGGGCACAGAACAGACCCTTCTGCCATGAACCAATGCGTCAGCGCCACCATTTCCTTTTGTCCAAGAGTGGTCATGAGCCTGGGTCACCTAGGGGCAGCGAGAGAGCTCTGCCTCTAGGGAGGTGTTGAGGACGGGGCTCTAGGGTTATATAGCCGTGCAGCCCCATGAACCCCCTCTTTTTGTTCCATCATTCCACTGAGTGGCCTTTATAGACACCCCATAACCCATTGTCACCTGAAAGTCTGCCAGTCTTTTCCAAAGTTGTGTCACGTAAAGTGCTGCCTTATTTTTACACCTGCTGCTGATGCCAGGACAAATTGTGGGGTCTAAAGAAAGTTCAACAATCACAGATACTTATATATATGATCCATTTTTAAAGATGGTAGAAAATGAGTGTGTTATGTATAAATGGAACTTAATCATTTTGGAGTGAATCTCTGACTGCTACTCGAATCCGAAAATGTTGACAGTTCAATGTTGTCTGCTAATGATCACCATTTTAACAAGTTCTCGGATTTGTTTTATTTATTAATTTATTTATTTAACGTATACTGTTTTCCTTAATTTGGCGGATTGCTCCCGTGTTGTCACAGTGTATGCAAGTCTCTGTTCCCACGCTCTGTGACACTTCTTGCTGATTGCATTTCAAAGTGAAGTTGTGATGCTGCAGGGAGGGGCGAGGGTGGGGGATGGGATGAGAGCAGTTCTTTCCTCCAGTGAAGTGAAATGAAATGCTGGTTACTGTCTGAGATTAGTGTAAGCACAGATACAGGGCCCAGAGTCTACCCAACAGGTTCCTGTTACCGCTTTCTGCTTATCGTGCCAGGTTTGATTGAACAGTTGCAAAACCTAAGTGCCAAAGTGGCAACACTTAATCCAAACACTGGAAGGCTGGCTATAGAAGGCCAGGGTATGAGAAGCAGAGAGACAGGCAACCTGCAGAGCCTCACAGAAGATGGATCTCATTTCTTTGAAGTGACCTGGCTTGAAAAAAATCCTTTCTACATAATATATTGTGGCATCTCATGCATTCTAAGCGCATGATGCCTCCTTTATTAAGTGGCAAGGTACATGAGGATAGCTGGAAGAAAAGAAAAAGAAATAGCCTGTTAGTTACCTTATGGAAAAAAGAGATCTAAGGTACAGACAGGCTAATCCAGTCATGTGGTAGTTAGTAAATCCAACTCACTGGAAATGAAAGATGGTGCCCTGTGGCCATTTGTCAATAGTGTGAAGGTCTGTTTAGTAGGCACACCATTCCATTGTTGTCTTCTGAGATTCAAACTTGCTCTTTCAGATCACCTATCTTAAGATGATGTACTGTCTGTCACTGCCCAATGCTTCAGAAAATGCGTTTCTACACTATACAAATGACTATAATTAATATGAGGAAAGGTATTTATATACCGGCGCAGGCATCCATGCTGAGTCGCACTTTCATAGTAGGCATTGCCATGAAAGCAGTGCCAGTGCACTATACAGTAACTTGAATGGCATGAAATAATTTATGTTTGCAATAAAAGGCTTTTCCACCTGGATTTCTTGGAAAGCAGTGACGAAGGTAAACCTTGTGTCAGGTAAGAGTAAACATGGCTGCGCAAAATCATGATGGTATAAATCATGTGTTTTCTGGTTATCATGCTCGTATTTTTTTAAATGCTTTTTACAGTTTGCTCAAAATAATTATTTTGAAACACATTTTGCCATTTTTTAAACATACACTTGTCTTAAAGTGGTGATACACAGAAAAATTATTATTGTCCTAGGCAAGAACTATTTGATATCAGATCCCAAACAAATCAGAGAGCATCAAAAACCTCAATTTGAAGTTGAGGGGGTTTAAACTGACCAATCAGAGTAAGAGAGGGATTGAAAGTAGGGAGGGTTAACGGAGGGGACAATGATAGATGAGCTAGCACCCAAGTTAAGAGATACCCTCAGTGATCATGGTTATTGATAAAGCATCCCGCTTTGTTTCTTCGACCACTAACCTGTGGCCAAGTAGTCAGTTTTGAGGATTCAAACATGTTACAAGAGATTACTATATGCAGCAAGAAGTCTAGAAGTAGCAATTTGGGGTATGAGTTAAAGTTGTCTGAAATGGCAGATCCAGTGCCATTGGGTCACCTGAGGTTACCTATTTTGCTCTTCCTGTTATTAACTTTGTCCTTCTGCAATAATTGGACAGAAAATACTTGTTCTGAATCTTTTTTGAGTGCACCTCTATCCAATGTATAGTTTATGATAGAATTATAACATGTTTTTTGACAACCGCATCCCCCACCTTGGCTATTATAGCAGCCTTGAATTAATGTAATTATGTTTTTTATTTCACATTAAGATTAGGATGTAATGCCCCATAGGATTTCTCCTTTGACCTCAATAGAATGTGGAAAGACCTGTTTACATTTCATAATATTTCTAAGCATTTGGCAATTCAGTACTATTTCTCTAACAATCAAACTGCCAACTTTCTAGTAAGTATGTATATTAAAGTATGTGCTTAGGCTTTCCTGTCACATTTTGTTTCAGAAAATCGCACATGCTCCACATGACTTGAAGTGCTGGGTCGCCAACTAGAAGCCTCTGGTATCAGCGAGTGCTGTACATACAGGCGGCTTCCCTTGTATCCTGGATAGAACAGTACTGAATAGGATCCCATTCACGATATCACGCCATTATCATCATGTACTTTTTAACCCCTTCCTCCACTGGCATGTACACAGACACAACATTCACAAACACAGAAATGTAGAAATCTTTTTCTATGTATAAACAACATAGGGCCCTATTCACAAGTGATGGACAAAAAGCAGAAGATTTGCCTGCAGAATGTTACTAGTATGTTTGTTGCAAATAGCGGACTTTTCTGGACTTCAAAAAGGATAACAGGAGTATCCTTGGCAATCTACTGCTGCAGCAAATTCCCAGGACTACTCACGTGAGCGCGTTTCTACATATGGAAATGTACAGTGAAAGCATACAGAAATGTGATGCACAGGTACATTTGTGCTTTAAATCTTTTTTTTCTCCAAAGTGAAAAAACCCACAAAGGGCCTGATTATGAATTTTGGCGGTTCTGGTGTGGGCGGCACGGCGCCACTCTTCTCCAGGACCGCCAAAACTCTCTGCTGCCTGCCCGCTAGATTACAAGTTATTCATGGTCTGGCAGGTGAGCGGCGTGGCGGTCCTACGGCGGTTACTTTCAAAGTCATCTTTGTATGCCTTAGAAAGGCGCAGCCGTAGGACAGCCATAGCACATTCCAGCATGTCATGGACGGTAAAGTGAATGTCAATCTGGAATGAAGTGTATGCACTCCAGGGGGAGCACAACATGTGCCCCCCGCATGCACCCCCATACATGGGACATGAGGGGGCTGTTTCGTGACCGTCAGCAGTTTTATGGAAGAAGAACCTCCATGACACCGCTGGCAATCATGAAATTCAAAATATGCTTGGCGGGACTTTTGCGGTCCCACCAAGTATATTGTGTCATCATCACCACCACACCACCACCAAGGAACAACTGTTCCCTGGCGGCTACGGCGGTCCAACCGCCAAAGTCATAATGGGGCGGTCAGACCACCGATGCGGTAGTGGCTGGATTGTCACAGACACATCCCTATGAATTAGGCCCAAAGTAGCAAACTAGTCAGTATTCACCAGTGGTTACAGAAGTACTCACTCAGGATGGCCCAAAGTGCCTTCAGTTCTAGAGTCTATGTGCGAGCAGCGCCAGAATTCCCTCACTGGTGATAGTGCATTTTGCAAATGCAAAAAACATAACATACCATCCCATATTCGACCATAAAATGGAACTTTTCCAGATTTAGTGAATCGGGTCGGATTACATTTTTGCTGTGAAATTGTGTTGTTGTGTGTGCCTATTTTGAACTCAGAAAGATGTTTCTGATTCGGACCCTAATTATGTTCTTGCCCTTAATTAACTTAAGTATATTTTGTACAAACATCAGTAAAGTAGAATACTAATGAATAGATGGCCTAGTTAAAATAAAAGTTAACACAATAAAATCTTCACAGGTAAACACTAATCCTCCAAATGACCGTATTGAAGACGTTTCCAATAATTGTCCTGTTTCTCTTTTGCGCTACTTCTCTCCAAAGTGCTTGAAAAACATGTCAATCTACGGCTATCTTCCTTTACAGAGACACTTTCCTATCTTGATCCCCTTCAATCATGCTTCAGCCACTCAGTAGTACTAAGTCAGCATTATTGACCCATTTTTTGATTTCGAAGAATTTTATTTTTATATGAAAAAAGAGCACAATAAGTGACAACAGAATGTGGACCACCCTGTTAGAGTACAATTTGAGCACAAAATGTCATGGAATGCGAGGTTTGATGGTTATGTCAGAAGGCCTCCTAAGATAAAGCCAGGACAATAAATAGTGTGGGATATAAGGAGTAATAATATTGTATATTTGAAATCTGTATCATCGGATTGTAACTTGCCAAATAAGTTGACTCATAGAGAGAGAGAGATAAAGTATACAAAATGCACACACGAATAGAGGGAAAAAGAGGTTGGTATGGGGGGGGGGTGCAGCATGGGAAGGGGGCTGCTCTGAGTTGGAGACGCATTTGCACCATGGAGTGTGGAGACCTTGATGGTCCTTAGCTTGGGGGTGAATATTAATGTAAATTCAGGGTGGTTTGTTTTCTTGTAATATTGTTCTAAGGCATCACAGAGCAGTCTAGGTCCGTTGGAGGAATAAAATCTTGAGTGAAGTAGGTTGTCAGCACCTTGGATGGAGCATAGTAGATTGTACCATTTGTCAAAGGGGTCCCGGGCTGTCGTTGTACAGTCTGCGAGAATAGTTTTAGTCCCCAGTGATATGAGGATGTCCACTAGTAGTGCAGAGGTGCCAGATATTTTCGAGGAAAGGGAATTACTGTAGAGCCCCAGTGTTGACGTCAAGAAATCAATTTCTATTGCTGACCCTGATATTTTTTGTATCAGTGATTGTATTCTAGATCATAGCAGGAGAGACCTTTTGCAGTTACAAATATGTATGGTAGGTCGCCTGTACTTTCTTCACATCTCTAGCAAAGGCCTCAATGCCATGAAAACTGCGTCAGCAAGTAAACTCCTAATATGCTCTGCGGTGCCGCAGTGGCCCTGCCGGCATATTAGAGCCTCTCACCGCTGCACCACCGCAGCGGGATCCATGATCCTCGGTGTTTGCAGCGAGCCTGTGGCGGTCCCACCACCGTATCGGAATACGGCGGGTGGACCGCCACCACGGGTTTGGCAGTCCAATGGACTCGAACTCGTAATCTGGCCCTTGGGAAATGCTTTCCTTCCTGTGAAGTGATACATTTTACAGCTTCTATCATTGTATCTGAAAGTAGTGTGATATTATAAATATATATAATATTATGAAGTTTGTGCGTTCGCTATGTACTTGGAAACATATGCAGCTGCTTATATTTTGTATACTTAAAAGTATTTTCTGTGCAGCTAATAGACTCCTCAAGTCGGAGGGGAAGCTCACACTTGCCAACCCGTTGTGGAGCTGGGAAATGTTGGGAAGTTTATGTAAATCTAAAGGTTTTGACAAATGGGACCTCATTGGGATTACACAGATTAAAGATGTTTGGGGGGAGGGCACAGTCACCACATTCAGTTCCCTTAAGCAACAATACCACCTTCACGACTGTGAGTACTACCGTTACCTTCAGATCAGACACACACTACTTACACACATCCCCAAGGGCACAATAATTCCCGACGCCTCCCCTCTCATGGACCGGGTGTTAGACGGTCACCTCCCGAGAAGACCATCTCGCTAATATATAAGAAGTTTATAAACAATATGGAGGACCCGCTGGTACTTATAAGATTGCACTGGAGCGAGGATGGTTTGGAGCTGGATGATGAGGATTGGCGGGAGGCAGTTTCCTTCCCGCTTGTGGTAGCGATTCAGATGAGGATCAGATTGGTACAACTAAAGATTCTACACAGGTCATATGTCACGGGGTCTTGTCTGGTCTGCATTGGTCGCTCGGAGGGTGGGGAATGCAGGAAGGGGTGCGGGGAACTCGGGACGTTCATACATATATTGTGGCACTGTACTGGTGTGCAGACGTATTGGGGGAAGATTCATGATACGCTACGAGACGTCCTGGGGGTGGAGATACGGCCGGAGGCCCGCAGGTGTATTTTGAATGTTTGGGAGCCCACTGATCTGAATGTGTATAGAAAGCAATGGGTAACGTTGGCATGCATGATAGCTAAGCGTAATATTGCCCAGTTGTGGGGAGCCAGCCAGCCGCCCTGTATCGAGAAGTGGGTGGAGGACTTGGATTGGTGCAAGTTCAGGAAAAGATCAGTCTACGTTGCTAGGGGGTGTCCTGAGAAGTGGGGAAAGTCTGGGAGGATTGGAATCATTACTGTGGATATGTTTGTGTGCCCCCGATATGCCTAGAGGAAGTGGAGGCGCATGCGTCCCCTTGATCCATTACCTGTTTTACGTATATATTATTTTGAATGCATGGAATGTCATATGGAAATTTGCAAGAGCTGCTAATGTCACCTGATGTTTTTCTTTGTTGTTTTGCTAATAAAAAGAATTTAATTTTAAAAAAAGTATTTTCTCTTTAGATGTTTCACACGGTATTGCAGCGTTTCCATTGAGGGTGTTATAATGTGGAGTAGGTGCTTTCTTTTCTGTTTGTTGAAAGCAAAATGTAAGCTTCATTAATATATTAATGTGTTGGTAGTTTCTAAAGTTTGAGGCCGTTAGGTTTATTTTTGCTTGCTATTTCGGGAGTTTGTATCTTTTTATTAATTTATGCATACTCACTTTGTTATATATTTTTGCTGGTTTGAGATAGTTGCTATTTTTTGGCAGTTTATCATTTTTAACATTGTAGTTTTTTTGAGGAAGTCTATGTAAAGAGTTAGAAGTTGGATAGTGTTTTAATATTTATTTACTATTTTATTTGTTTAAGTCTAATAACAATTATATTTTAGTTTAAATATAAGTTTTACTTACTTGGTAATGTAGTTATTTAGATGTATATATATCGTCTTTACTTTAGAAGGAAACAACATCATTTGCATGTGTTACAATGCAACTGTCTGCCATGAGAACCCAAGCATACACACACACACACACGCCGTCACTAGCCATGGGTAAACACAATTTAAATATGGTTTCATTTTCCCATAAAATCTGATGGAGTAACCCCTGAAAGAGGAAGGTTGCATTTTTAATGTCTGAGAGATCATCCTTCACTTTACCTCTGATAAGCAAGCAGTGTTGGTGAGTTGGTGGGTGCTAATTAATGCTTCTCATGACAGGTAGCCCCGGGCCCGCCTCCAACCTTCAACTCCCATACCATAAGCACAATGAAGCACAAGATTTTGCATCTGTCTATCATTCAGTATTCCTGTCACAGCAATCAGACAAACAAAGGAAAGGACCTGCCTGGAGACTCCCCCACCTGATCAGCAGAAACTACAGCCTCAGCCTCACATTGCCCATCAACCAATCCTGCACTACTCTGGAAACACAAGTAATCAGCAGCCTCTTCCTAACAGGCCCTCATTACATTTCTAATAAGAGACCTGTCAGCATTGTTCTTCACATCATTGTAGTCTCCGCCCCCAGACCATTGCATGCAGGTAATACACTTCCAATGCCTTGGGGCCATCCCAATCCCTATCCACGTCTGCACGTTGTCAACGTTCACTTAGTTACTCACAACATTACAACGTGAAAGTAAATAACTACGAAGCAAGAGGAATTTCAAATGACATAAACAGTTGCGAAGTGGACTAATTTCTGAAATGTTCTTAATTATTAAAGCGCAAATTGCAGCTACAGGGCACTATCTTCAATGGACAGCGCTGACTTTCATCTGTGATCCTACAGGGTGGGATTCACCCAAATCAATGCCTTAGTAATGTTACTCTTTCAAAAGCATCAAGTAGGGGCTTAGAGATTTTTTTTTCATTTAGCCAGACAGTTTTTACTTTGATGGAGACATTTTTACCTTCACTAACAAGACTTTCCTTAGAAGCACTTAATCCACAGAAATGCTTTATTATCTCAGCCCAAAAGATTCTGCCTTGGTGTGGAGGAGGTGACTTTGGGTGTAAAATTAAAAACAGTCCCAGTTGGCATGTGTGAACTCCGATCCGTTTGTCCAGCTTCCAAATTTTGATTTGGTTATTTCTGAGTTCCTTGTGAATTATTTTGTCTTTGAAGAGCCTGATTATGAGTTCGGCATTGTGGGAGCGGCCCCCCACGCCAGCGTCCTGCTCCCACACTACCAACCTTGTTCGTTGACCAACCGCCAGATTAGGAGTTCTCTCCAGGTCTGGCTGGCTGTCCATTGGCGGGCCCATGGTGGTGCCTATTAGAAAGGCACCGCAATGGGAACACCAAAACCCGTTCCTGTGCATGCCGTGCAGGAAAGGAGATGCATGCACACAGGAGGGCACAGCATTGTACCCCTGCAGGCATCCCCATGGCCCTGATGCAACAGGGGGCCCTGTGGGGCCCCTTTAGTTTCCTTTCTGCCATGAAAACTGTGGTGGTGAGAAAACTCGTATAATGCTTAGCGGTTCTGCTAGCACATTGCGGGCCTCAGACCGATGCGATCACAGATTCCCGGCATTTGCAGCGGTCCAATGGCAGTTTATCTGCCACCGCTGGACGTACCCGAGTTTGGTGGTCCACGAACCACCAATCTCAGAATTAGGTCCTTACTTCTTATGTGGTACAGGGCTCTGCCCGCATGTTGGTGGTCCACATCTCATTTTTGCTTTTATTTCCATTTCATTTTTCTCGCCTGTTCCGACACAGTCGGAATTTCATTTCCAGTTGCCTGCCGTGTTTGCTCTGCAAGCAGACACTGATGTCTTGTCAAAGGTTGTCAGAGGTCTTATGTACCTGTAGGGTCGGGCTGGTCTCATTATGCAGGAGTTTCTAATTATGCAAGCAGATTGTTACATCCTGCAGGGGCGCTACAAGAGAGGAGGTGCTGCTGCATACTTAAATAATCCTGCATCCTGCAGGAGGTCAGGTGGAGTAAGTGCAAGGAAGAGGCCTTTTTAATTGCATCTTTATCAGTTTGTATTTGCTTTCTGTTCAAACATACATTGCAATTTATTCTTTCTACGTGGAGATTGCTGTTCACTTTTCCGTACTCTAACTGCAAACTGAAGGGCATTTGTTATGTGAACCAAGTGATAATCTTGCTGGGTTACAGAGAGCACACAACCACATTAAAATAGCTGTAGATGAACTAGAAAGTGGAAATGGACTATGCTGTGGTTTATTTTTCTAACTCTGAAGTGTGATGGAATCAAAATATTTAATAGGATTAAAACAAACCAAGACACTTACTTTTGTAGTGCGCAGATTATAAATATGCCTCAATACACAACGCCCACGCGTTATTTCAGTGTGCCGTATATGTTTTTGCAACAAAACTGCATATTTCACCCTAATTATAATTGTATGACTGTTCGATTACCCTGCTCGCTCCACTTTGACTTGCTGTGCTAGCTATATTCAAGATGTAGCTGTCGCACTATAACTGAATGTGACGTGTTTTGTATCGAAAACCAATAAAATTGTTTATTAAAAAAAACACACTGCATGTTTGATGCACATTCATTGCCCATTTCCAAAGGCCATTTCAATGCAATATGTACTGTTTGTAGTACATATTGCATATATTGCTTATATGAGTCATATGTTTGGGATAGTGTGCTCCAAAATGCACCACTAAACACATACTGCTCCCATACCACTCTCCTGATGAACAGGGGAAACAGCCTTTACAACACGGGCTGAACCACGCATGCCGTTCCGCACAAGCAGAACAACGCTTTCCTAAACCACGCATATGTGTGGTTAAGACACACATATACGTAGTTAAGGCAGTCAGCGGTCTAGTTGTGTGGATGGATAGGCCCAGGAACAGGTAGGAATGGGAGAGGAAGCTCCGGGGCACAGCCTGGTAAGCGGTGCTGGGCCGGGGTGGGGCGTGGTAGTAGTTTTTAGGGGTGGGGGCGGTTTTAGGGCTCAGGGCAAGGAAGGAAAGGGCACTTTTCAGGGGTGGCGTCAGTTTTAGGCTTCAGGGCGGGAGGCTGGGGTCGGGGTAGTTTATTGGCAGGGGACTGGGTTTTTAGGGCTGAGATCGGAGGAGAGGAAGGGGCAGTTTCCAGTCATGTTTGCTACACTTTTTATTTATGTAGTGCTTGGAATTTTCAGTGGCATAACATTGATGGCAAGACCCACCCTGAAAATTGTTCCTGCACCATTGCATCTTTGTGTCTAGGAAAATAAAGAATTATCTTCTCACTGAAAAGAAATAAAGCTTAATTTGTAGAATACAATTCCAAGATCGTCACCAGATTTCTGATGAGTTGGTGCCTGGTGCATCAGGTAGTGCTACTTTGTTGAGTATCTTCTAGCAGTGACTTCATGTGCATAACGCGTGTTCACTGTGGCCCTTCTGTCCTCTGACTCTTCTGAATGTTAAGAACAGTGAGGGCCTCTTCAGAGGTCCTTTAGGCACTTTTCAGGCACTTTCTCCCACTTTTCTCCCTGGGCTCTCTTCGTCCCTAGCTACTATGAGTTACAGTTCACGCTGAGCACTAAGGCTGAAAGGGAAATATTGGGATGGGCCAAAGGCAAGGAAGGCAGGACAAGGTATGCATACCTGAATATTACTGTTCTCCTCTACAGTGCTCCGATGCCCTCAGGTCATTTTCTTGCTTTATAAAACTCTGAACAAATAAATAAATAAACACTAAAGCACTGGGTTATCCAAGGCACAGAAATGGGATTTACTGCACACATTGGTATTAAGAGCATAAGGCATATTCTGGGTGTTGGTGGTTGGCTGTTTTATGACATATACAGACATGGCAGCTAATAAGACAGCACAATACTTAAAGCATGAGTGTGAGCGCCTATGAAATTGTGCAAATATACTTGGAATCCCAACGATCCTTGATGGCAGTGAGACTGCAGCTTGTTATTGTGATACTTACTGTGTCTCTAATGTGCCTACTTATCTAAAACAAAACCCTCTGGAACAAAGCACTTCGCTAAAGATTGCTAGGCAACAGAAACAATCACTTAAGAAAATATATGTTTATTAAACATTTTGTTTTAAATATTTCCAAACATTTTTCATAAAAAAAAATCAAGAAAAATAGCCTCTAATCATTCCATTTGTTCACTCTTGGCCTCTGAGATTGCTCCTCTGGCACTGATAGTTTTCTTTTTCTTTCCTGAAAATTTTTCTAATTAAGCAATACACAGGAGAGGGAAAAAGTAGAGTTCCTGTTCCATTTCAAAAAGGAAAAGTCTTAAATCTCAAACCTCAAAAATAAACCCCTGCTGAAAGATTTACCAGCACTTTGTGCCGGATCGATGACATAATATCGACAGACAGAATATAGACATACAAAAATATTGAAGCAAAAATATCGACATCAAAAATATCGAAGTTCTATCTACATAAAGGTAAGTACAAAAATATCGAAAAAATATATAGTTGTACAAAAATATTGAAGTAAAAAAATATCGTTTTTTAAATGTATTAATAATAATGTAAAAATAATGTAAAACTACATATAATTTAACAAATTATAGATATAAACATTAAAACATATTTAAAAAATAATAACTAATACATATACATTTAAAATAAATTAAAAACTCTACATATAAATTAATATATATATATACTTACTCCACATATCGCATCAGTAGGAAAAGCGTTGGATAGCGTAGGGATACAAATTACTATTCCCACTCAAGTGAGTGCAACAGTAGGGAAAACGTTGGATAGCGTTGGGGTAAAAATTACTATTCCAACTCCAGAGGGTGCAACAGTAGGGAAAGCGTTGGATAGCGTAGGGGTAAAAATTACTATTCCAACTTCAGAGGGTGAAACAGTAGGGAAAGCGTTGGATGGCGTAGGGGTAAAAATTACTATTCCCACTCCAAAGGGCGCAACAGTAGGGAAAGCATTGGATAGCGTAGGTGTAAAAATTACTATTCCCACTCCAGAGGGTGCAACAGTACGGAAAGCGTTGGATAGCGTAGAGGTAAAAATTACTGTTCCCACTCCAAAGGGTGCAACAGTAGGGAAAACATTGGATAGTGTGGGGGTAAAAATTACAATTCCCACTCCAGAGAGTGCAACAGTAGGGAAAGCGTTGGATAGCGTAAGGGTAAAAATTACTATTCCCACTCCAGAGGGTGCAACAGCAGGGAAAGCGCTGGATAGCGTAGGGGTAAAAATTACTATTCCCACTCCAGAGGGTGCAACAGTAGGGAAAACATTGGATAGTGTGGGGGTAAAAATTACAATTCCCACTCCAGAGAGTGCAACAGTAGGGAAAGCGTTGGATAGCGTAAGGGTAAAAATTACTATTCCCACTCCAGAGGGTGCAACAGCAGGGAAAGCGCTGGATAGCCTAGGGGTAAAAATTACTATTTCCACTCCAGAGGGTGCAACAGTAGGGAAAGCGTTGGATAGCGTAGGGAAAAAATTACTATTCCCACTCCAGAGGGTGCAACAGTAGGGAAAGCGTTGGATAGTGTAGGGGTAAAAATTACTATTCCCACTACAGAGGGTGCAACAGTAGGGAAAGCGTTGGATAGCGTGGAGGTAAAAATGACTATTCCCACTCCAGAGGGTGCAAAAGTAGCGAAAGCGCAAGATAGCGTAGGCGGTATATTAACATACTTATCAATTACATATTTTTTTAAAGAAAAAAAAGATGTAATATTTTATTTACGAAAATATATTACTAAATACCAAATATTTATAACTAATATTTACTAAAATAACAAAAAATTACTTCCCACGCTACACTCCCTTTAACACACAACACACTACACATACAAAAAAACTATTATTCTAAATATCAATTAATCAATTAATAACAATGAATATTATTAAATTGATGTGATTATAAATTAACTAATTGACAAATATTAATTACCAATTCATAATTAATGACCAATTAATAATTATTTAACGTGCCATTTACAAGGAAAAAACAATATTTATTAATACATTCTTCATAATTATATACCTTCATTTTAAAAAACGAATTACCAATTAATTAATAATTAATTAATAATAAATACCAATAAATAAATACAATCTCTTTTATTAATTTAATTATTTCACACCCTATTCCCCTATAAACACACAACCCACTACACATAAATAAATCACATAAAAAATGTAATTATCATTTAATCACTTAATAATAATTAATTACCAATTAATTATGAATTAACAATAACAAAAAATAAAAAATATCACTACATTAACTCTAATTAATTTAATTAACTAACAATAATAATTCATTACCAATTCATTATTATTTAACAATTAATTATTAATGAAAAAAACATAATCATTAATTAATTATAATTAAATTACTTCTTACCCTATTCCCCTATAAACCCACAACCTGCTCTGATACTAAAACGCAAAATGTAAACAAAATTACCAATTTCTAAACATACATTAAAAAAAGTTTAACAAACATATAAAATACATAATAAAATACATAAAACTAAACAAAATTTCGATATTGACATAGATACCTTAAAATCAATATTCTGTCCATCGATATTATTGCACATAGATATTCTATACCATCGAAATTAAAACATCGATGTTATTGTATATCGATATTCTAATTTCGATATTTTGGCTACCTACCCTTTGTGCCAGTGTATAGGACGCAAAGTGCTGATAAAGTATTTACTTTCCAGCGCAGAACTGTTTTTGTGCAGGAAATGGGGTGTGTCGTGGGAGGAACATGAGAGTACTACCAACCATGATTTTTTATGCTAAGCCAGACATGTAAAGATTGTCATACCTGACTTTTTGAAACAGGTGCTAAGTAGAGGAAATGTTTACCTCCATCCAAACAGTCCATACATTGGATGTGTGTGCACAGTACAGCCTGTGTTAGACAATGCACACACACCTTTTCACTATGGTGCAGAGTTGTGTGCATGGTGCTAGGCAGCCAGAGGGTAATAAACTGCTATTGTCATTCAGGTTCTGCTTCAAAGTCATCACCCGACCCCTGAGGTTCAGTCCCGACCCATCAAAGGGAGGTAGCAAAAGATTCTGCATCTAGTCTGGTGTTCCTCTCCTCTGACCCGCAGAGTTCTCTGTAGTAAAAGGTGACTTTGGGTAAGCCAAATGGATCAGCTTATACTGAGTGTAGTGGCAGCTGCACTCTGATCAAATGACCACTCATATTCAAAGTTGCACCCAAACAGTAGGGACAACCCACAGTTTAAAAAAGTACATTTTCCTTTCAGGTGTTCCCAGCTCAATGGTAGCTACCCATATGGGAGCTGTCAATCTCTGAAGGTGGAGCAGAATCTAGATGGCCTCTGACCAATCAGTGTCTGTTGTTGGGCTCACGCCTCTCCAGAACACCAGGTTGCATGAAGTGGAGGAGGACCTAGTACCTATTCCTTGTTGTATATTTCTACCCATTTACCCATGACCTAGGCCACAGTCATGTTTCAGTTGTTGCTCTTTCAGGGCATAGGCTATCCTGCTGGAACTTACTTTATTAAGGTCCTTCCTGGGTCATTCCAAGGATGGGAATTCAGAACCAGAGGCATGTGATAGGAAAAAATGGGGATTGACAGAGGTGCACATGGGGCATTCACAGTGAATGGGAGGCAGAATCATCAAGGAGTGACACTGATTCTTATGATGTTCCCTACAGCCTTGAGAGGTCCAAGGAGAACCTCAATATGGGAAAGCACTCATGCATATCACATATAATCACAAGGACCCTGCAGTCAAAGGGTCTAGTCTTGACATACTACGCACCTTCATCAGGGTGCAGTGGTGTTGGAACAATTTTCATAGTGCGGGTGCTGCAATCAGTGTTGGATTGCTGAAATCAGAGGGAATGCGAACAATCCAAGGGTTTCACAAACAAAAATATAGCAATGAGTCAACTGAATCAACTAAAATTGTAAAAGTGTGGTATGCAGCCAGTGGCGTATTTTAGAGTACACTATTGCAAATATATTATTAAAACATGGTGGGGTACCACAATGTCATTTACAGACAGCACGTTGAAGGACTGGGTTCTTTGGACCCAGCGGTGCCAGGGCACAACACCTGAAACCTTCGTGGGTAACCTGCTCCGGCGTACAAGTCACAGAGACACGGGACACTTCCTTCGGCGTCAAAGAGTCAAGGTTTATTTACTGCAGGGAACACAGAAGTCACAGGAAGTACATCGAGTGTAGTTCGGGGAGACTGCTTCAAATTGTATTTGTGGATCGCTCCTTTTATACAGTTTTTACCCATAGGATAACATGATACACAATAGTTTACAACCTGGTTCCCACAAGTCGCTCTCAGAGGGGTCGCTTAGATCACTTTGAAACACACAAGATCCGGAACATAAGTGCAGAAACATTTGGCGATTCCCAACTGTAAAAACCCATCTTCCCACCATTAGCAAATTCCAATCAGCAGTAAAGTAGATCGAAATAGGAACGAAGACAGGTGCAGAGGAAGACGGAGACAGTAGGGAGATCGGAAAGGGTGTAAAAGGGGAGTGTCGAGAAGCACGAGATACAGGCATCAAAGGGACGTGCCTAATGAGATGCACGACTGAGACAATAAGCCCGTGCGGCAAGATGAGCCTCGGGCGGCGCCATCTGCCTTACAGTAGCATCCCCCTCGTCATAAAGACACTTACAAAGAACATGCGTCTTCCGCCATATCTTGGGAGTCCCAGGGTCGCAAAGCGGACAGCGTCCGTTCGCTGGCTACTTGAGGGCAAGAGACAAAATGGATGCCGTATCTAAGATGGAACCCGTGGGTACAGATGACAATACCCACATAACAAACGAACGGTTTAAGTTAGCACAGCGAAACTGCGCACACTTACAAAACTCGTCATTTGCGGTTCATAGATACTAGACTCGACCATATTCGTGCGAGTCGAAAACACCACTTACAATCGTCACGGAACCTCAGACGCTCCTTTTGCCCTCATGTAGGCAAGCACTAGTCGGAATCATATTTGATATTCATCAGACCATCAAGATGTCGTTGTAGCATAGCTCTGTCCAACCGAGTCCCCTTGGTAACAGATGGTTGTCTCATACACGTTGTAGCACAGAGGCCACATAAGGCAGGACCACACTGCACACAAAGGCAACACGTGAACAGGAACACTACCACAACCCCGATGATCGTCAGAATCTTCCAACCCCAAGTCGACATCAGGCCCCAAAACCAACCGAGTAGCGTCCAATCCCCTACATCCACGTGTATGGATTCGGAGATCTTGTGCAACTTCGAGATGGCTTGATAGACAGTAGGAGCATTATCTGGAATGAAAATGCAACAGCTCGAATGGATCACTTTACATACCCCACCGCGATCTGCTAAGACAACATCTAAAACCATACGGTTTTGTAATGTCATAAGTCTCTCCGCCTGAAGTTCTGTGGTGATATTACCAAGGGCACTGGCAGTAATGTTAGCTGTCGATTCTACCACTCGAGTCAAATGTCTCAGGTTCCTACTATTAACCATAGGTCCCCAAAACGGGAGGAAACCCTTGAAAAAGTCTCCTGCCTCTTGACCGGCAGTATCCTCTTCGCTAATTACGCCTCGTACAACTCTAGTCTTATGATAATCGGCATCTACAGTAAACGTCGGAGGCAACAGATTTGCAACAAAACATGAGCCCATGAAGTCTGCGGGCAACCATGTGTATGCACGATCATGACAGATGAAGTACGTACCCTTGGCAGCCAGAAGCACAGGGATCGGGGACATTGACAGAACGTAACTTTCAGTGCAAGCACTTACTCCAAGTGAGGCTTGCGAACCACGACCCACGATACAAAAATTACCAGTGTGGGGTACGACCCATATCGGAGGCGAGCTTTTAAGCTGCTTTTCATTAGTGAACGTACTATATTCCCCTCTATCCGGTGCCCTATAGGCTTGTACCTCTGCCTTAGGGATGAGAAAAGCATCATAGATCTCATCTTCCAAATCCTGTATTATCATCGATACCACCCACTGCCACGAGGTAGGACCCGGTTTGGGGGAACGTTCTGGAGAGGGGTGGAAACCTAGTGCGCTTCGAAGCATTGTTTGGAATGCTCGAGCTGACCCTTGGGAACTATACGGTAACACCAGATATGGAATTCCCTTACCCGTAGTATGTGGCATCAACCCACACACCCAACAATTAGTAGTGTTAACCACTAACTGATGCTGATGGAGGAGCTGGATAAAGGAATTGTTGCGGAATTCTACACGTCTAGCCTGTTCGTGTTCTGGTAACATATGAAAGGAATGAGGAGAAGCAGTAGAAGTAATGTTAGGGTAAGGAGTAGGAGTAGGGGTAGGAAGTAAAAAGTAAGACATAGTGTAATACACCCCACCCGCCAAAAATGCAGAAGCAGTTAAAAACAAAACAAACAACTGGGATACAAAACATTTCGTACGACTAAGTTTCTGCAGCTTGACTCTATATGCCTGAGCTCCTTCCAAATCATTCAGCTTCGAAAATGCCATTTCCCTACGACCGTCCGCAACGTTTCTTGACGCACTTCGTTCTGTGCAGCAATAGTCAATCCCCAGGAGTTCCTAGGAACCGACGGTCTTTAACCTAGTGTCAAGACCTACTGTCCAGAAGGAAGTACGCGTGCGGCCCTACGGCCCTCAATACACAATATGTATATATTAGCACAATATTTCTCAGCTGTGGAAGAAAAAGATACAAGGAAGAAGCTTGATATATATATATATACAAAACAATTTTCAATGATACGAATGTTCAAAGTTGATCATGGGAAACGAAGATATTGCAGTTATCAATTTCAGCAAAGCAAGCAAATTTTTATTTGTCCTTAGTGTGAGATCGCAAAGAATATCGATGTTTCCCGGGACGTGTCTGCACGTCGAACAAAGGATCTGTCGAAGAGACAGCGTCCTGCTGATCAGTTCGTTGGTCTGGTCTTGAGTCTCTTGCTGACAAATGTTCAACAGTGGCTTTCTGCTGCGCTGAGGGTTCTCCAACAAGCTGTGCGTCGCTAAAAGGTACAAACGCCGGCAATGTTTCTGTTTCTGTTGACGCAATGCCTTTCCTTACCCACGGGTCTGCCGACAAAGGAATAGGGACTCGCTTACAATGGGTAGCATGTACCCAATTTTTCCGCCCCTCAAGACGAACGGCAGTCCTCGTGGCCAGGAGCACCTGGTAAGGTCCGGTGAAGCGAGGGTCCAGATTGTTTTTTCGTGAAAAATTTCGGGTAACCACCCAATCTCCGGGCTGGAGCTGGTGGCCTGGACCCTCCGTCTGCGTCGGCAAGGCGTCGTAAACCTGTTGATGAATTAACCTCAGTTTAGCAGTCAAGTCATGTAAGTAATCAATCAACATCGGAAACTCAAGATCAGAGAATATTCCTGGCCTAGGAACCCCCCACACATTCGCAGGACGGCCGAACACTATTTCATAGGGACTGAGCCCTATTCGGGAGTGTACAGTCGCCCTAGTTGACAGTAATGCTAGAGGCAAAGCATCAGGCCACGAAAGTCCAGTCGTAGCTTGAATCTTCGCTAATTTTAGTTTAAGGGTGCCATTGTACCCTTCAACCAATCCAGCTGACTGGGGATGATTGGCGCTATGGAATTTCTGATTTATTCCAAGGCCCTTACACACACTCTTCATCACACTTCCAACAAACTCACTTCCGTTATCTGACCACACGACTCTAGGCATTCCATACCGAGGAAAGTATTCCTTCAGTAGGATTTTCGCAGTAGACAAAGCAGTATTGTCTTTGAGGGGATAGGCCTCGATCCATCGGGAGAATGCGCAAACCACAACCAAAACGTATTTCAGGTTATTGCATCGCTCCATATGGATGAAGTCCAATTGGATCACCTCAAAGGGATACAAAGGAGGAGCAAAACTGCCAGGGGGAGTTGGGGTTCCTTTGCCAGGATTGTACATTATACACACCATACAATTCTTCACCAAACGTTCAGCACACTTAGTAATTCCATCATTCTTCCACACATCAGCCAACAACTTGCAAATACCTTTCGCGCTAATATGTGCTAACCCATGTGCCATTTGCACAACGGCCAGTACATACGCATCAGGCAACATCCATCTTTTCTGATCTGACAAATCAATCCAGCAACCATTCACATCCAACCTTCCCGTACTTTCTTTCCACTTCATCTTTTCAGTGTCGGTGGCCTCATTCTGAATTGCTTTCACACTCTCTATAGTATTCTCACACATACTTGATTCTGTAGGCCACCTAACCGAATTCGTCACATACATTCGAGTGCTAAGGTTCCGGGCAGTCTCCTTAGCAATCTCATCTGCAAACGCATTACCACGACCAACATCATCCGTCACTTTACGATGCGCACTACATTTAACAATTGCAACTTGAGCAGGCAAAGTCAATGCATCCAAAAGATCGTTCACAAGCTGGCCATGCTGTATTTTCGTGCCATGTGACGTCAAGAAACCACGTTCTCGCCACAATCGTCCGAAACTATGCGCTACACCGAAAGCATACTGACTATCGGTGTACACATTCACACGTTTACCTTTTGCTAATACACATGCTCTAGTAAGAGCGATCAGCTCTGCAGCTTGGGCAGAATTCTGACTCAATCTCGCAGTCTCAACAACAGTATTCAATGTCACCACAGCATAAGCAGTAGTCACATCACCATTCGGCAATTTAAAACATGACCCATCCACATACAGGATGCCATCCGGGTCTTCCAATGGGGTGTTTTTAAGGTCCACACGACCTTTTGTTTCCTCCTCTGTCCGCAAGTAACAGTCATGTTCTGTTACTGCATCTGACTCTGCACTAATTGGTAACAAAGTTGCCGGATTTAGGACATTACAACGTTTTATCTGAATGTGGCTTGCCAAGAGCGTCAATTCGTACCCAGATAACCTCGCACTCGTCAAGTGCTGAGTTTTCGTACGGTTCAAAAGAGTATCGACTGCATGCGGAACCATCACCGTAAGCATATTATCCATGACCAATCCTGCTGATTGTCGGATGGAGACCGCAGCTGCCGCAGTTGCTCTCAAACAACTCGGCAATGCTCTAGCTACTGGGTCTAAGGTCGAGGAAAAATATGCACATGGACGTTGCTTACCACCAAAAGGTTGCGTTAAGACGCTTAAAGCACAACCTTCCCTCTCGTGAACATATAACGTGAACGGTTTACTGTAATCAGGGGTACCTAACACAGGAGCCGAACACAATGAATCACGTAATTCAGAAAAACTTTTCTGACATTCTTCCGTCCATGGTAAAGGAGTCGAAACATCCTTGCACGTAAGAGCCACCAATGGTTTCGCCAGCAATGAAAAATTAGGAATCCACTGCCTGCAGTACGATGTGATACCTAGAAAGGCACGCACATCTCTTTGGGTTTGTGGCACAGCCATGCGCGCAATCGCTGCAATTCTCTCTGGGGTCAATCTCCTTCCCTCCTTTGACAATAAGTGACCTAGGTAGGTTACTTCTTGACAACAATATTGGAGTTTAGAAGGTGACACCTTGTGATTTAACTCACAGAGATGTTGCAGCAACGACACTGTAGCAATTTTGCAAATGTCCTGAGTATCAGCAGCCACCAATAAGTCGTCGACGTATTGAATTAAAGCCGCACCAACCGGCAACCTAAACGCATCTAGTTGACCCTTCAAAGCTTGACTGTAAATCGATGGACTTTCACAGTAGCCCTGAGGAGCGCGTTTGAACCGGAAGCTACGTCCACCAAGAGAGAAACCGAAAAGGTCCCTGCTCTCTTCGGCAATCGGGATGCTGAAAAACGCATTTTTCAAATCAATCACCGAAAACCATGAAGCTGTAGCTGGAATCAGAGTCAGTAGCGCCGTAATGTCAGGCACAACAGGGAATTGAGGAACCACAATTTTATTCACCTCCCGTAAATCGATAACAAAACGATAAACAGGCGGTTTGGTAGGATCAGTACGTTTAAGAATGGGCAGTACAGGACTATTGCACACGTTTCCCCGAGTTTCTTCAATGACATCTTTCTCGATCAAATCATAGATGATCGCTAACAAAGCTCGTTCACCATCAAGGGAGATACGATATTGGGGAATACGTGGCAATCGCACATTCGATTTCAACTGAACAACATAAGGGGAGATATCAAGTAGGCCCACGTCATTTGGACCCGTCGCCCACAAAGATGCAGGAAGAGAACTCAATTCCGGTGGAAGCTTATCGAGGGACAAGTACATGGGAGAGACTACCCTCTCTCCTAACGTAAGCTTTACACCCGCAGGAGAACAATACAAAGTCGCATACAAGCGTTTAAGCAAATCCAGACCCAAAAGATTTTCGCCACAACCAGTAGACAAAATCAATGGAGCTTCGAGCTCACGTGGCCCAATTTTAAGGGGCAAAGGGCGCGAAACTGGATTGCTAACGGGGGCGCCAGAGAATCCAACGGAAACATTTGTTAAGCCAGACAAAGGTGCGCCAGGGAGTTTCGAATGCATGATAGAACTTTTCGCTGCACCAGTGTCCAACAGAAAAGGCTCAACGACGCCCGATGTAGCAACTGCGACGTAAGGCCCTCTCTGATCAACCGGAACTGATACCACTCCCTCTCCTTGTCTTTGGCTGTCCTAGTAATTACTATCGTCAGGTCCCTGATCGACGTAATAATCGTCTACATTGTACTGCGCAGATCGTCCTTGCGATGATCCACGTTGATCGAAACAGTTATTAGAATTTGATGAATGGTCAGAGCGATCATTCTGAGCACCACGACCTCTACCACGTGATGCGTGCTGTGCACCACCACGACCTCCTCTAGACGAATTACCACCACTACGGTCATTTAAAGCAGGACAATTGAATTTAATGTGTCCCTCCTGTCTACAATAAGCACATTGATTGTACCCTAATGAAGATCTCTGAAAAGATGAATCATTACGCGGCTGCGATTGATTCGATTGCGACTGCGATCTATTCTGCTGAGGCGCATTCTGATTAGAACGCGGCGGATATGCTTGTTGTAACAACACTTTAGTTTTCAGCTCTTTCGTCTTTTTATCGGCACGGTCATTTTCCTCTTTTTCTCTATTTTCGTAATATTGTGCCGTAGCCAATATCTGAGCTGAGGTAGAAACGGCCCATGAACTTTCTGAATTTTTCAATTTATGGCTCAAGTCGGGCAATAAGTTCGATACGAATTTATCCACAAACAACCTCTGTCCACCCTCAGTACCCATATCCTGCCCACTATGATCGACGAATGTTTCCTCGAACCTCGTAAAGAAGTCTGAAACACTCTCATCTTTCTTCTGCTTACAGGCTGACAACTTGTCCCAATTTACCCTCATAGCTGGCATAAGCGTTTTCATTAATGTAATGATTCGCTGGGGAAGAAGTTCAATCAACTGATCGGGTTTAGTAGCAGCCACTTGTCCAGCGTCTGCCGCTGTAATGGCAGCCCAATCACCACCTAATTCATTCGCGTGATCTTGGTGACGAATCTTGGCCCATACCGGTTGCGGTACGACATTGCCAAACAACATGTCGATATCGGCCAGATTCATTATCGTAGCGTCTACGAGCTGCGATAATTCTTTGTAATACCCCGCAGGATTTTTGCGAGGATCAGGCAAAGTTTGTTTCACCTGAAGCACTTCCGATCGTTTCCAAGGGAGGTGTATCCACACTCTCTGGAAATGTGCTGGTATTGGAGCATTAGCATTAGTATTATCAGCGGGTACCCAAACTGGCGGAACTTCACGCATAGGATATTGGCCAGACCCATCTCGTTGTTCAATGTCCTCAACGAACAATGCATGAGGAATAGGAGCGGGACGAAGAGATAGCAACCGCTCAATAGCACGTCGGACATTAGTGTCGACTATCAGTCCAGTTGCGAACTGAAGCCGGAGTTCAGACAGGGCGGTCAGCACCTCGTCAGGCGCATTGGCCGCTATCTGATCATGTAAGAACTTGCACATTTCATCAAACACATATCTCTGAGTAGGTATGTTGAATTGATCAAACGTTTCGAGGACAACACGAGGTGGATTTCTAACAGGGTTTATCATCCAACCCATCGCCATATTGTATAGCGCAACACGTTCTCTATTACCAGGAAGCTGGCTACGTCTCTGTGGACCATCAGAACCTGCAGACCCAAAAACAGGTCCGAGCGACTGAAAGAAGTTTGTCGCAAGGGGAGAATCACGATTACGAGTAGAGGGAGAAGAGTAAGACACAGGACTAACAAGAGAAGGAGTAGAGACGTTAGCAGCAACAGGGGTTAACAACACAGGAGCAGTAGCGTGAGCAGTAGCGGGAACAGGAGTATGTGGAAGCGGAGGAGCAGTAGGAATAGAAATAGGCAAAGGAGCAGGAACAGTCGGAAGAGCAGGTGCAGGTTGAGGAACTGGTGGAGGAATCACAGGTGGAAGAACAGGTACGGCAGGGACCACAAGAGCTGCGGTACCCTGTACGTACGGAGGTGGCGACTTCATAAGATAGGACATTAAAGAATCCTCAACTGCCTCTTCCTTCTTATCCGACTCCGTAGGCAAAACAGGATAGCATTTGTCTATGGACATACGCTGTAATCTCTCAAACACTTCCTCATCCTTATCCTCCTTATCACGCTGAAACTGCTCAGCTTTCTTCACTATAGTAGCAACAGTATCTCGCTGACTACGTTTATTTTGTCTGATCTCTTTCTGTCGGGCTTCTTTGCGCCAGAACCGAAAGGCATCAAACATGGCCGGCCTTGATTTACGTTCGAACAACTTTATTTCCAAATTATCTAAGATCGACGCTTCGAAGCTACCGTGAGGTGGCCAACGAAGATCGCCGTCTTTCTTTGTATATTTGATCCAATAATCGTTAAAAGCAATCGGGCCTAGCCCATGTTTGCTATATAAGTCATATGTAGGAGTTCCAACCGGAGGTATCGGACACGAGTCCTCCAGCAGGGAATCCGCACCACAAGGTCTAAAGCAACTGAACAAAGTACTGCGACCAGGCATCTTGCACACTAGCCGAGTTTCACAAACTTCAAGGGTTACGGGATTTCGGGATTTACCAAGTCCCAGCAAAGAACTAAACCCTCGGTCTTTGGCGGCTGCAGTCGTCAAACAAATACAACAACAACAAAGTACGCTAGCAAAGTGTCACCGACAAAAACACTCACACAGCGTGTACAACAAAGACACCCGCTAAAGTGTCTACAACAAAAACACTCGCTAAAGTGTTTACAACAAAGACACTCGCTAAAGTGTCTACAACCAAGAACTCTGGGAGCGACCCACAAATACTTAACTCAAAGATCAATGGCGTCCTCAGGAAGGCCCGTCAATCGTCTCGCTATACCAAGGTCTACGCCAGGCGCCAAAACAGGTCTACAGTCAGGGCAGCAGTCCGTCGCAGCCGTTAGGAGGCGGGAATCTTCGCGGGAAAAGTCTTCGGGCCACTTATTTCGACAACAGGATCGATGAAGCGGGGTGCACCTTCCCTCGGAGATTTCACACGAAGTTCCTCACGATCGTCGGGCTTGGACCGGTACCACTGATGCAGCCCCATGTTGGGCGCCAACTGAAGGACTGGGTTCTTTGGACCCAGCGGTGCCAGGGCACAACACCTGAAACCTTCGTGGGTAACCTGCTCCGGCGTACAAGTCACAGAGACACGGGACACTTCCTTCGGCGTCAAAGAGTCAAGGTTTATTTACTGCAGGGAACACAGAAGTCACAGGAAGTACATCGAGTGTAGTTCGGGGAGACTGCTTCAAATTGTATTTGTGGATCGCTCCTTTTATACAGTTTTTACCCATAGGATAACATGATACACAATAGTTTACAACCTGGTTCCCACAAGTCGCTCTCAGAGGGGTCGCTTAGATCACTTTGAAACACACAAGATCCGGAACATAAGTGCAGAAACATTTGGCGATTCCCAACTGTAAAAACCCATCTTCCCACCATTAGCAAATTCCAATCAGCAGTAAAGTAGATCGAAATAGGAACGAAGACAGGTGCAGAGGAAGACGGAGACAGTAGGGAGATCGGAAAGGGTGTAAAAGGGGAGTGTCGAGAAGCACGAGATACAGGCATCAAAGGGACGTGCCTAATGAGATGCACGACTGAGACAATAAGCCCGTGCGGCAAGATGAGCCTCGGGCGGCGCCATCTGCCTTACAGTAGCATCCCCCTCGTCATAAAGACACTTACAAAGAACATGCGTCTTCCGCCATATCTTGGGAGTCCCAGGGTCGCAAAGCGGACAGCGTCCGTTCGCTGGCTACTTGAGGGCAAGAGACAAAATGGATGCCGTATCTAAGATGGAACCCGTGGGTACAGATGACAATACCCACATAACAAACGAACGGTTTAAGTTAGCACAGCGAAACTGCGCACACTTACAAAACTCGTCATTTGCGGTTCATAGATACTAGACTCGACCATATTCGTGCGAGTCGAAAACACCACTTACAATCGTCACGGAACCTCAACGTCTTCCATTGAAATGGCTCAGAATTGGCACTGACACATGTGGTTTTAATGATTCAACTATACAGTGCACAAATGATAACATATGGACATTTTATTTCTGCAAATATATATCATTCTCACATCACCATGTAATGTCTTTTGATTTGTTTCGATCCTTTTCAGGTCTTATTTCCATCACACTTCAGAATTACAAAACATGTGCATCATTGTGCTTTCTTTACTACTGATCTTTTTCGAAATATTGGTAAAGTTAATTTACAGGTATTAACATTTTGCTCTGTTAGAAAAATACCTGATGTCCTACAGTCTTTCCTTTCACACTTCCTGTGGCGCAGAAAGATTGTCAGATAGTTCACTTTACAAAATCTTTTGACTTTTCAGTGAGAGAAAAAAAGTAAACACCTATATCCACATTAAAAAAATAATCAGTAATTTGTCAGAAGGCATTTCCTGATATTTGACCTTTGTATATGACTGCACAGCCAATGTGACAAGATAAAAGCAACATTTAAAGGCATCTTTATTTCTCATTCATCCTCGGAACTCCGGCTAGGGTATTTGCGGAGGTGCTACAGCGGCACCAGCACCCCTACTTCCAGCACCCATGCCAGGGACGGCCAGTTGGGAGCCTCATTCTGCACTTCACTACTGTAATCAACTGCTACCAACTGGTAGTAGTGTCATGACCTGGTCATGGTATTGGTAGCCACCCATGCTAACAAGAATACTTCTATCACCCAACAGAGTTTATCACTCTTGATGGACTGCATTACTTATTGAAAGAAAGCACCTGCCAGAAGGCTTGAGCTACAGGTCCAATTTTCAAGAAAACTCACAGTGGATCTGCCAGAATGATAATATGATGAACAGGCTGTCTTACGGACTATGCTATGGGGACTTTTAACCCTAAAGATTTAGGGCTAGATTATGAGTTTGGTCGGAACGCCAAAGCCGTGTTGGTGCTGCTGTCACCACCATACCGGAGGTCGGACCCTCGAATTACAACTTTGGCAGTCGGACCCCCATGGGACCAGCACAGCCACCAGGGATCTCTGCCATTGCTGGAGGTCTGAGGCCGCAATATGCTTGGCGGGGCTGCTGCGGCCCGTAAAGCATAGTACGAGTTTCCTCATTGCCAACGGTCTCATGTTGGTGTTCACGCTATGAAGCTGGTGTTGGTGAGGAAACTAAGAGGGCCCTACAGGGCCCCTGCTGTATTAGACCACGTGGATGCATGCAGGGGGGTAAATGCACTCCCAGTTCCTGCCATGCAGGAACCTGCTTTGGTATTCCCATTGTGGTGCCTTTTGCAAAGACACCACCGTGGGATCTCCAAAGCACTACCCACCAGACAACAAGAAAACTCGTAATCTGGCAGGCGGCCAGCGATCAAGTTTGGCGGTGGGGAGGCGTGGCAGTGGTGTTCCGCCCAGCTCCCACACCACCAAACCCGTAATCAGGTCTTTAAACAGAAAGCTGAATTTCACACTAATATACAGCTACTTTTGTTCATGCCTGCACTCCGTTGTTTGTGTCTGTCGGAGCTGCCATAGCTCACAGATTACAAAACCTAAAGGTATGAGATGGCGCATGCGCAATAAAGGTAAGCTGGGGTTTGGACCTTGATTTTGTTTTCTGGTGCCATGTCTGTCTGCTTTGGATGTTCAAGAGCTTTCAATGTGAAGCCATATGACTCATCCAGATTCTTTAAACTGGAAATAGTGTTTATGTGCCTCACCAATTTTACATTCCCCTACCTTACGATGAGCTATCCGCATTGCATTAGCATTCACTACAATGGAAACCTCAATGTCAACATGGTTATAGGTGCCGTCATGTAGGTCCTACAAATACTGCACTCCGAAACAGACCCAACCGCGCAAGCATTGTTAGTTTAATGATGCATTCTGGGGCACAAAGATGCAATTTCACTAATGCCTGAAATAAGAGGCTGGACATGTTTGGACTTCAGAATTAGGTAGGTCTTGGGTGTATTGAAATAATTAACTTATCGTAAAAGTCATAAAATTACTCTATGTTCAGCACGCATTCTATCTTTTGAGCTATAGTACAGTACACAAACAATACTGTTTGCTTAAGTGCAGGCTGTCCTAACCCTTCTGGCCTCTTACTCTGACAAATGCTGAGTTTCGTCAAACACCCCTTTTTTCCTGGAAACACTGGAGAGCATCCAAGTCTCTCTCAGTTTTACAGCATCAGAATCAGGTACTTGGCATCCTGCTCCCAGGTTGCCCCACCTTTAACCTGCATAGTGGCTCTTTCAAACAATGATAGTATACAAAAAATAAACAACATTCTCACGATATCCCTTCATGAGAGTGCATATATGAAATCAAATGATAGCACTTATTTTACTTATGCGCCCGTTCTCCCCTAAAATGAGATGTTCTGGCCAACAAAGCATCTCTTTCCTTTAGTTGATTGAGCTGTTCTATGTTTAGGTATGAGAATATTAGAGCATAATACGTGTTTTTAACACATATCTGTGGTGCCCAGTCAGGTAAGAATCTTTGCCTCATAGAACACACTCCACCATATTTAATGTTGAGACTTAGAACCCAGACAATATGCATGGAATACACTCTACCATACTTAGGGCCTCATTAGGATTGCGGTTTTTCTGCATCCTCCGGGCCGGCTGGAGTATCCGCCGGCCCGAAGAATGCGGAAAAACCGCTGCAGAGCCTTCAAAGACCCCCCGCCAGATTAGGATGGCTGGGGGGTCAGAAAGACCGTCCGCCGCGGTCGCCTTACGACCGCGGCGGAAAAGCTCTAATATGGAGGCGGTGTCTAACAGAAACCGCCATCCATATTAAGATGGGGGTAAACAGATGCCTTTCCGCGGCGGCTTCTCCGCCGTGGAAAGGCTTACAGTGATTTCTTTGGGGGCCCGTTGCGGGCCCCCAGGGTGACGGGGGGTGTGGGGTTGCACATGGGGGGTACCTATGGTACCCCCCTGCATTTGCATGCACAAAGCGGCAGGCACCGCGCGGTGCCTGCCGCTTTGTGCATGGAAATTCGAAGCATGCATGTTTAACATTGCAGCAGGTGCTGCTTCAAGCAGCACCCGCCGAATTGTTAAACATACAGGATGTGACCGCTAGGGTGGCAGTCGCATCCTAATCTGCACGGAGGGACCGCCGCTGCCCCTGCGGACGGTCCCTCCTACTCTGGGGTGGCGGACGGACGAAGGTCCGTCCGCCATCCTAATGAGGCCTTAATGTAGAGAATCGGGAGCCAGACAAGATGAATGGAATACACTCCACCATATTTAATGAAGAGACTGGGGAACCAGACAATATGCATGGAATAAACTCCACCATATTTAATGTAGAGACTTGGGAACCAGACACTATACATGGAATACACACTACGATACTTAATGTAGAGACTGGGGAACCGTACAATATGCATGGAATACACTTCACCATATTTAATGTTGAGACTTGGGAGCCAGACAATATGCATGGAATACACTCCACCATATTTAATGTAGAGACTGGGGAACCGTACAATATGCATGGAATACACTCCACCATATTTAATGTTGAGACTTGGGAACCAGACAATATTGATGGAATACACTCCACCATATTTAATGAAGAGACTGGGGAACCAGACAATATGCATGGAATACACTCTACAATATTTAATGTAGAGACTGGGGAACCAGACTATATGCTCAAAGTTTCAAGTTTTTTTTCCCTTAGTTTTGGCTTAAAATATGTTATACAAAGGACTACAGATGACTAAATCTCCTATGGTTTGAAGTCAGCAGACTTATGCTAACAAGTTTCCCTCACCAGATATAAAGTCCAACAAGAGCTGATGCAAGCTGATTTTATTCTGCAAATAGATATGTGGTATGCCATAACTACCTTAGGAGTGCATGCAAAGATATCAGAATTTAACTCTTGCTTCAGATGTGAATCAGAGACTGGCTTCTGAGAAATTGTGTCTTTATGGAGTCCATTGAGCAATCAGATGCCTTAGTTGTGTGCCTTCTGTGATTGTTTTGTTTTTGTCTTTGGCAATTCCTCGTTACACAACATTTGTGGGATGTAGACATCTGACATGTCCTCCTGTGAGTAAAGCTTTCTGATGTTGGGAGACCAAGTCAATCTCTTTTGTTAGGGGAAGAAAGTGGAATATTATATTTTTGGGTGTTCTGATCTTCCTGAGTCCCAAATGATGATGATGTATGCAGGAAAAAATTAAGGTTCTTTACCTCAAGTTTAATGATTACATCTTTCACAAAGTGTGTAAGCGACAGAGCGTAAAGCTGAAATGTGTGTAATCTTGATGTGGGTCCATAGTGGCTGATTTCAATTGTAGTGCTCTTTGATTGTAGACATCTGTGATTTATTCGTATTTCAGCTTTTTCACACAGGTTATTTAAGAGCTAGCAAGCCCAGATTCTCTTGGCTTTTCTAAAAGAGCTGTGTGTCATCCCAGTAGGACTGCTGTGGGTCCAGATGTAAAGCAGATATTCCAATCTTGCATTTTTTTACATTGCCAGAAAGAGGACACTTGGTGTGGCTGAGCCCTGGAAAGGCGGCTTTGAAGCACTGCCCTACCCAGGCAGCCTGCTGCCCCACTCTAGCCCATTCACCTGATGGCTCAGCCATCACAGAATTGCAAACAAGGGTGGCTGGCACTCCCTCTCATGTCCTGTGAAAATTCAAAGCCTGCAATGGATTTTGTGAATGCATGGCCTCCACATTTGAGCTGGCACCATAGGGTACACGAGTTCCCAGTTCTCATGAATGTTCACAATTTGACACAAGTGACCTTGTGAAGAACTGCCCGTAACGTGATGCCCTGAGGTACCCTGTGAGTTGGTATAGATGTGTAAACCAGGGTGATTCGTGCACATAACCTTGATTAGGCAAATGCTATTAGTTCAGTGACATCTTATATGTAGCAACCTAACAAAGAGTGGCCCATCGTATCAAGGGGCATCTAGGGGTTGAGTGAAACAATATAAGGAAACCTCCTTGTTCAGCCATTTACCTGATTACTTGATGTCCAGAATATTGTGTTGGTCAAGGGGAATCTGAAGCTGACCAGAGGCTGATTTTCGAGTTCCTTGTTGATGCACTGCGATCCGACAGATCAAATTTAGCTTTTTGACAGCAGTTGGAGATATTATAGCCAGCCGTGGCCGGCAGTGGGAGTACCTGCAGGGCAGTGACGTGGGGAGGGGGGGGGCAGGGTGGGGGGTAGTAATGTATGGATTATGGAGCTTCCCAGGGAAGTAAACATTTAAATAAATAAAACGAATTTCGTTGAGTGCACTGCATCCCCAAATGCGATACAGTGCGCACAACGAAATTCGTGTTATTCATTTAAATGCTTACTTACCTGTAAAACTCCGTAATCCATACATTACTACCCCCCACCCTGCCCCTCCCCCTCCCCACGTCACCACCCTGCAGGTACTCCCACTGCCGGCCATGGCTACTTGAGACCTGACATAGACTCACTCAGTTCTCAAGTCAGGATGAACGCAATGGAGAGCTAGTGGTTTGAGATTCCCGCAGGAAAGATGCTTACTTGGTGGGGACTTTCTAAAAAAGGGGCAACCCAGTAACCCTGGGACCAGGGTAAAACAATTAGTAATGCAACAAAAGGGCCCGTATGGGGGAAGTGTAAGCCTCAATATGGTGGGGAAAGCAATGAGAACTACTTATCTCTTCGCAGCCATGCTGATTCTGCCTTGGGAAGAGAAGGCAGATCATAGGGTTCCAACATGTCACGATCACCAATCCCTACAGAAAAGGAGAAGGGCCAGATTTCAGCCAACTAATGTTCTGACATGGAAAAGAGAGAAGATGCTGGGGGTCAAATGGCTGTAATAGAGCTAGGGACAGGAAATGTGCTCTTTATGGTTCCTGAGGTCTCTCATGGGGTCCTCTGAAGTAGAGGAATAAACAATAATGCTGGCATATTTGAAGAGACACCAGATTTATCACTTGTTTTGTTACCCACCCTTATTTTTTAGTAGAGTCTGTCCCAGTGCTCCCACCTGTTTTTTATGGCATGATAATAAACATTTAAATGCTCTTTACTACTGCTGATCCGGTTGTCCAAATGTTTGTTCCCCAATCCTTTTGTCCTTTGTTAGTTTTGCCGTTATCTAAAACTTTTTGATTGTACTAAAGGTTTATGTATAATATGCTTACTCAGAAACTTCCAGCCAGCCCTCTTTATCCACATTTTCTTCCACCAACTACAGCATACCGGCCTGGGGTATAGTGTCAGTCCACTTCAGTCCACTGGCTAATTTAACTGTGATTGACAGCATTCTTCCCTTTCACAGGGACCTCATCCACACACAAAGTATTTTCCTTAAGTGGTAATTACTTGGAGACCAAAAGTAATTTTGCTTCTAGCCAATGTTTGTTTTAAATTTGATCAGGGTCTTGTGGCTTCAGCAATAATAAAGTTTTACAAAAACCATGACAAAACAAGCATTGGTAAAGGCAAAAGACTGTGCGACTTATATGCTTTGCCAATGGATGTTTCTTTCTAGCGTTCCACAGTTTTGTTTAAAAGGTTTTATACCGGAATAGAACAAACCTCCAAATGAGTTTGTTCTTGCTTGTGTGTTTTTTGGGGCAGCATAGTTGGGGCCTTGCCGCAGATGTCTGACAAATGCACCAGCATTTCTTTATTGATTTAAGCTGAGTAACACAAAAGGACCAGCTTGTCAAATGGTATGTTATTGCAACTGTATTTTCAAAATGTTTGTGGTTGTTTATTTGTTGGAAAATGTTGGCGTGACCATCTATCAGAAGGACAATCCTATGATGATCAGATCACACCATAGTCCAACTCAACTCCTTTCATTTTTATTAAGCTTTACAAACTATTGTTTTTTTTCTTTATTATTTCGACAAGCTGTCTGTTGGTGAATAGGCCTGTTGTCAACTTATTGTGGGTTTGGAGCCACCCATTGCTTATCATTGGCCAGCTTTAGTGTCACTCTCATTTGCTTGCCTTTTATTTGTCATCTTGTGTGGGCTTTAATTCCAATTTTGTATTTGTTCCTCACATGGATGCATTACTTGTGCCATTCCATTGCGCACTTTTGAAGCCCCACTTTTTTATTTTTTGTTTAAGCACTCCATGAGAATGTAACTATTTTCCAGCTGTCTCCTTTGTGTACTACTTTTCCCCCCTTTGCTCCACACTGTGTTGCTCTCGCTCTCTCGTCTGTGTTCTTTTCCCCATCCCTCTGTGTTTTGCTTGCCCTTTTGCGCTTCCCCCGACATTGATTTCTCACCCATATGTTTCTCCCCAATAGCTCCACCTTCCCTTCTATAGCCGTGAACTTCTCTTCCCAACTGCCCCACATGTCTGTCTCGTCCCCCTTGTAGCTTCCTGCACCCCCATGTTGCTTCATACCCCTGTATTGCTTCCTTCCCCACCGTCGCCCCCTGTGTTGCTCCCTCACTTGCATCCTCTTCTTTGCTTCCCCCCAGCTGAGCCTCAAAAAAGAAAAACATGCTATGGCACTACTTTTTCATTAAATGTTTTATTGATCCAATTCAGATCGGTAAATAAAAAAATGTAAACGCTTATAAGGTGTGCACATGCGTGTTGCATGCACATACAAAATGAGGCAGGCAGATGCAACGTAGAGCCTTTTGTAATTTTTTTCTTCTTTAGCCATGCTGCACAGTATCAAGGATACTATACAGCATCATTGAAAACCATTGGTAAACTAGTTGATCCCAAGAACGTGACCTACCGGGTTTGCCAGTACTTGTTCTTCTTCTCTGGTGACCTCTCACCTGCTGAATCAGCCTCTCTGTTGCTCCCTACTCGCACCCTCCACTTTGCTTCCCCCCACCTGAGCCGCAAAAAAGAACAAGCATTGGCATAGCCAATAGGTCTCGCCTTTGGGACCTTCTAACTGTTTAGCCACGCAACAGTTGATGTTGTTGCACCAAGAAATATTGTGCTGCATATCTAAATACTTATATGGTCCCAAAAGCGAGACCTACTGGCTATGCCAATGCTTGTTTAAACATGAGACTGCCAAGACAGCTTAAGCCAGAACTAAAAAGATGATAGAAGGCTGTAAAAAAAAACACGAATCCCATCCTGGTATGAAAGAAGGTCGTCAAATTATGCACACGATCAGGAAGCCGCAAGAAGTCAATGGAGGCAGCGGGGTTCAGAGGATGGTTTCAAGCAGAGTCCAAGCAGACGGAGAGATCACCATCCAAGCCACTATGGCATCAGCGTGGGCTGGAGATTGTGACAGTGTGGGAGGTGGGAGGGGGAGCCAGTGAGTGGGAAGAGCAGACAGACAAACAAGACAAATGGGGATCCCCTCTGGACCGCAGAGGTCCACGCGAAGCCCCATCTGTCAACCGCCAACTGGTCCGAGGTTACGGAGCAGCAAGAGGAATGAATTATGCCAAGCACCTCTCCGCCCGCACTTGCACTTAGTAAACGTGCCTTCCTGCGGGCTCTTCTTCAATGTCATGCGCCCGCAGAGCGCCGGCCAGGAGAGGCGTGCGGGCAGGCGCAGACGCCCACCCCGGTGCTAGTTAATTGGAATTGTGTCACTAAGTAACGCGTTCCGACTGGACTCTGACAGACGTTCACCTCTGACCTGGGGGCCAGAAGACAATCCACATCAAACTACTGCAGTGTGACCCTTTTAACACATGGAGTAGACTCCGCGAGCACAGAGTTGAAGCTCATTAAAAGCGTCTCCTCTCCGAGCATGCCATTAGCCTTGCTGCCAAAAACAGGCGCTGCCGCCTTCGCCGACTCCAGGCCTAATTAATGCTCTGTATCAGGAACAATACAGCCCCTGAGCCCTCCTAGACATCCAATCAGTGCATGAAAGGGAGCGGGGAGGCGGGAGCAGAACCCGCAGTCCATGCCAGCGTGCCCCGTGTCGGTGGCTGACCCCTTAAAGCAGGTGGGCTTCTTCGGGACCTTCCACAGGTTCGGGCAGCATCCCCGATGCTGGGCCATCTGCGTCTCGTTAAGGACTGACGAAAAGCATGCGTCTGATGTATTTTAATTGCTGAAGTGAAAGAAATCTAGTGAGGCACTTGACCGTAGGGGGAGGAGGACAGAGCTGTGTCAGACCCTCTTTCCGATGATCAAACAAACAAATTGTGTGCACGAAAGTGATCGCGAGCAAGACATGCGGCCGCGACCGGGAGTTGTGTGCACGCACACGCAAAAAGGAAAAAAAAACATGCAGGCTGGCGAGTGGTGTGCGCACACCATGACGAGAGGGAAGGCATATAGCGCCTCTGCTCGTCATTGTGCGCGTAACCGCACGCTCTATGCCAGCCAAAAGCGTATGGTAGGACTTTTAAAAGTCCACACACTAAATGTCTCGCAGAGCAGCGCATGTGTTGGCTCAGTGAGACCTAAAAACATGCTGTGGCACTACTTTTTCATTACTATTTTTAATGGTCCAATTCAGATCGGTAAATAAAAAAATGTAAACGCTTTCAAGGTGTGCACATGCGTGTTGCATGCACCTAAAAAATGGGGTAGGCAGATGCATCGTCGAGCCTGTAGTAATTTGTTTCCTCTTTAGCCATGCTGCACAGTATCAGGGATACTATACAGCATCACTAAAAACCATTGGTAAACCAGTTGATCCCAAGGACGTGACCTACCGGCTTTGCCAGTGCTTGTTCTTCTTCTCTGATGACCTCTCACCTGTCGAATCAGCCTAATGGTGGAGGTAGATGTGAGGGGGTGGCTGTAGCGCATTATAAAATTATGTTGAATGAAAGTCAAAATGTAGAGGATCACGATTGAAGTTGTCTGACTTTATTTTCTCTTATTACCAAGTAGCAGCTATCCTTCTGAAGTGTATGCAACGTGTCTCATTTCCATTAGACTGTGCAAGCCTTTCCCATTCCCCTACTGCTCCCCTCGCCCTAGCATAAAATATACCTTTGGGAAATTGCATAATTAAATCTGAGGTGCATTCATTGGAACGGAGAATTTGCTAATTGCTTGGCCATATCTTTCAGCAACTGCAATGCTAAGTGCTTCTGACAATGTGATGAGAGCATGGATGCCTTCGAATTGAGTCCCGCGTTGTCTGTGCCCTTTATGAGCCATTGTAGCTGCTAAGGGTCCACAAATGTCCGGAAGTGCTCGTCCTTCCATCCCTGAGTCCCTGCTGTGTGTGTGGTGGTAGTCTTCCCATGGATGGAGCCCATGTTAGCACACTCAACGGAATGAGGCGAGTGAGGCAGACAATGCCTTTTTGTGGATACAGTCTATAACTTCAGCTGAAGCTCCCACAAAGCACAATTGTTGCAGGTGGTGAGCTTGGAACTGAACAATCAGGTGTAATAATATTATTATTGCCCTTGTGGCTGTTCAGTTACTCATGCTATTGTCCCTTACACCTATGAGTTGTTGACTGCCCAGTCCATTGTCAAATGAAAGCCAATGACACGCATTAATGACCTGCCTCACTGCAAGTAATGGTACAATAATTATGATTTTTTTAAATGTCTTTGTATTCTTCTTGGTTTGTTACCACGAGTCGAGCCCTTGTTTCTCCAACATGCTCAGATTCTCCGACAGGGTGATATTTCCCTAATGTCACAAGTGACATTTTGTGCCTCTGTTGAGTACACAATCATTTCATAGAGAAACACGATTGTTTTAGTTCTCGTATTTTCTTCCATACACAATTAGCACGGCTATGGCTTTGTATTTACAATATTCACCCTTGTGAATCGGGCGACATCATGTGACTTCATTCAAGAACCTTGCTATGCAAACCACTTTTGTTTCCTATCGACCTGATATTTAATTTCCACCAGTTTACCCCTCATTTCTCTTACAGGGCGAGATTCTCCACCATGAGGATATCCCTCTAACATCATAAGGGACTGTTCACTTCGACCTTGAGCCTTCCATCATTCTATAGAGAAACGCGGTCGGTTTTATGCTTCATTTCATGTCTTTTTTCTTATATAAGAATAGCATGATTCAAGATATTCTTTTGTAGTTACTACTCTCACCCACGTAAATTACACTAAAATTGGAAACTTGGTTGCATTGTCACAACTCTTATGTTTAGTGAGCTTTATTGTCACAGTAACATCTCTAGCATGTTTAAGGTGGTAATTGTTCATGACAATAAGACAGTAATCATAACAACCACAATGTGAGACTTTTCTTTACAAGTGATATTAACTTTGATCCTTTTGTTTTTTGGTTTATGGTGAAAACTCTACATTTATTTTTTTGTTAGACTTATTATTCCCTGATGAGGGGCTGGATGGCCCGAAATGCACTGGATCTTGTTGAGACCTGTTATATATTGAATGGCACTATGCAATAGTAACAGACACAATTAATTCAACCTGCTAGGAATATACATGAGCTTTATTTCTCCTATAAAGTATGAAGCATGATTCAAGAATGAACGTCTAAACAGAATCACAATACTTGTGAAACAGGAAACAAGTTCTTTTTAGAGTGCCTTCTCCTTTTCCCCCTTCATTTTCATTGCTTTCTCTTTGTTTTTCACCCGTTTTTGAGTGCCTTCTCCTAGCTTTGCTTTAAAACAAAAATCAGTTACCAACTTAAGCGCCTTGAGACCCTCACAGGTGATTTGCCGAGCTTTATAAATCCTTGAATGATTGAATGGTTGAGCATTTGGAGTGCGGAGACGGGACGCTCAGTCTACTCCAGAGATTAACATAAAAAATAACCTACATATCAGACAACAACCACATCAGAGATGACTCTAATTTTGCTCTCTTGGACTGTGCGAACAGTGACTATAGTTGGCTCAAGTCTAGACTGACATCTTTCTTTATTTTGGACTAGTCTCCAGACTCCTGAAACACCAACAAATGTTGTTGCTCAGCTTCATTATTTTGTCTATAAATGTAAACAATTTGCTCCCATCCTAAGAGCCCTTCGCTGGTTCCCTATAGCCTCCTTCAATAGGGGTAATGTTCTATACATGACCTAGCAGGGGGTCCATGGTCTTCAAGGGCAACTCACAATCCACAGCCATAATACTCCCCTTCGATTACCCTACGGCCTTTTACGTTTTGTTCTTTTAGAAGTCTGTTTACAGGCTATTGTTTTCTTATCTGGAAATAATGGGTCCTATTAGGTAACCTCTATTGTTTGAAGGCATGATAACCATGAAACTGCTCCCCAGGGATTCACAACTCAGAAACCCCCTTGATGCCTGTGTGAGGTTCGGATTATATATCTCCATCCTGCTAAGCCAATACTTCTGCCTGACAACCACTCCTAAGCTTCCCTGACTCTGTGGTGTGCTGCATGACATGCTAGCAGTAGAGAGATCGGTCGTGGAGCATTTTCTTAGCATCTTTGGAATCTACATCACAAATTAAAGAGCTTTAGTACATGTAAAAAATGTAAAAAATGCAAGAACATTAGGGATAAAAAGAGAAATGTCCCTTATTAGAAAATAAACCTTCTCATACATCATACATCAATAGAACCTTCGATCCAAAGAAGCCCCCGACCCTGCAGGGCGGCTTCAGTGCAATGGGTATGGGGCAACCCTTCAATCAAAAACACAACAGAAGAGCTGAAGTCCAATTCCAGAAACACTGTGTTTAAACCAAGAAACAGCATCACACTTCGTTTCCATATCCTTCCGCGTTTCGGCTTACAATACAGCCTTGATCCCATGTGAAAACAGTTCTATGCAAAGTGCGTTCATGCGTGCTTAAAACCATTCAGTCACATGACTCAGTTGGAAATACATTTCCCATAGTGCACTAAAAGTACTTTAAATATTGCAAATGAAACCATTGTTGGAATCATATTTTTCAATTCATTCCTATTTGTTGCACTGATGTTAATATGACATTCTTTCGTAGCAGTCAAGTGAATTAGCATATTTGCGTACTGCTATAATACAACGAGTCTCATTGAAAACACTGGTATTCTGGAAAGATCAAAGAGGAAAACTGTCCTCTCCAAATCCCTTGCTCACCGAAACGTATTCACTATATTAGAATAATCCTCTTCATGGCATGTGAGGACAAGCAGATCATGCACCTGAATTCAAGCCAAAATGGAACCTTTGAGCCAAAGGAGCCCCCGACCCTGCAGGGCGGCTTCACTGCAATGGGTACGGAGAAACCCATCAATCAAAAACACAGCAGAAGAGCTAGAGCCCAATTCCAGAAACACTGTGTTTATTCCTGCTGGGTGGGATCTGCTGAATTCCAAAAGTTCCATAATATGCAGGACGTGTTAGCCGTCACTCAAGACGGCATAATCATGAGAGGCTTGAGAATCGTCATACCTGAAAGCCTCAGGCAGCCGGTCATCGAGCTGGTACCATGAACGACACCATGCTACTGTAGCCACCAAAAGAGCCATAATGGATTGGGTGTGATTCCCTCGACTAGATGAGCGAGTTGAGAAGGAGCTAAAAAAATGTGCCGCAATTGCTTTTCTCCTAAGGTGACACAACCCCCAGTGACAATGTCTGACCTTCCTGCTCATACCTGAGAGAGAGTTGCAGTTGACTTCTGTAGGACTTTAGGAAATGGACACCATCTCATGGCAGTTAATGATGAATATGTGTGTTTTCCTTTGGTGAAAGAGCTATCTTTGATAACCAATTACAAGTTCTTAGAACGCCTTGATGACATTTTTGCAACATGGGGCATTCCCGAAATCCGCAAATCTGACAATGGGCCACCCTTCAACAGCAAGTTCTAAGAGTTTCTTGTCCAATTCAAAGTCAAACACCAAAAGACTACACCCCTCTGGTACCAAGGCAATGATGTAGATGAACAATTCATGGGTACCCTAAAAAAAAACATCCAACAAGCATCCATGGAAGAAATTGATCTTAACCAAGTCATATGCCAAGCCCTCTGGGCCTGTTGATCAACACCTCACTCCACAACTTATTTGTCCAGCCACAGTAATATTTGGGAGAGCCATCAGAACAAAACTACCTCAATGGACCTTGGATCGATTATTGAATACTGACCAGGTTTGTGACACCGATGTGCGTCGGAAAAGGAAAATGCCGATCAGCATCGTCATGCGCAGGAGACAGTCTTTGACAACGGAGATTGGGTACTGGTTAAAGAGAAATAAAAACGGAGAACGGGCACACCTTTTGCTGCTGATCCTGTACAGGTAGTTGTGTGCAAGGAGCTTCTGATAACAGCACATCATCCTGGGCAATCCATCACCCAACACATATCACATTTCAGACACCTACTGCAACACTTGTTGAGTCCTGAAACCATGCATGAAGCAGCTCTGCCAGCAGTTCCAGCTCAGGCACCTGAGCCTATGTCACTGTTGTCCGATCAGAGTGGACCTCGATCATCTCGGATCACCCATTCTGGTCGACAAGTGCAAACAGCTCGCAGACTGATTGAAGAAATTAGATTTTTGTGATGTTCACCACTTTTTTTTAACAAAGGGGGAGATTTAGCATATTGATGTTTTATGCACTAGTACCCTTGTGGTTCTAGGGTTGACTCTGAACAAGAACTATGTCATATGCAGAGAGGTTTTAGGGTGTGGTCAATGTTGAGTATGAGCTAATGCATGGTGTGTGAGTGTATGCTGAAGAATAAAGAAGTGTTTGACTGCAGCTCCCGTGTGGCATTTTTCATCTGCATGCTCCATGTCTGAGGCGGACGCTACAAGGTGCCGTCCTCTTAGTTAGTAATGCATGTCTTTATGTCAGGTGTAAAGTGCTCCACTGTCTTTCTGGACCGTCAGCACTCTACAAATGCCACCCAATAATATTAAAAATTGAAAGATACACAGTCATTTGGCAGGCTCGACAGGTACTTGCACTAATCCTGGAAGCTGCCTACACAGGTGTTCACTGTTGGCATGTTTTTCAGGTGCACAGGAGCCAAAGTTCCTACATCTAAAATACACACTGACCATGTGGTGCTTCTGGTCACCCTAAACATGACCTTCATATGACTGCTACAACCGTAAAACACGTTTATCTTAAATTAGAAACAGTAAATAAATTCTGCAGACTTCTCAAATGTCCTAGGTCTATATAAGCAACTAATCCAATGAAATATTTTGCAATGCATTCTGGGACACGTAGAACTGTTTCTATAATGATATAACCAGAACTAAAATATGCAGAATGCAAAGCAAAAAACTGGAATAGATGAGATATTCATGGAAGGACCTTGGAAAAGTGACAGCTCTGTTTCTAAATCTTCACAGCATTTCTGTACTTTCTTTTCTAAATGTTAAGATCGAAGTTCTGCATTATCAGGTGTGTACTCTCTAACTGTTCTAACTGCGTGCCCGATTCAGCCGCAATTATGTAAGCATCAAAGATTGAGATATTAGGTTACCAGGTGCAGGGCCGGCGCTAGGCATGGGCAGTGTGTGCAGCTGCCCAGGGCCTCGCGCTCGGCTGCAAGACAGGGGGCCACCACCGCTTCACTGTGAAAGGCCACACTTTCACAGATTGCCCATCTGCTCCTGCTGGGCCCCCTCCCTGCACAATCACAATACAATACACATGCAAGTCTGGAGTCGACATTGCTGATCACGGCGTGTTGGCATTCCTGGGGGTGCAGGGGTGGGGGGAAGGCAGAGCAGCCAGCCAGCATCACAGTGTCAGGGGCGGAGCAGCACCTCTAATAAGTACCAGCCATTCCCTGTCTGAATTTTGTTGCCAGGTGACAGAAGGCCCCCTTTGTTTCCAGGACCAGCCGGACACAGGTAAGGGAGGTGGGTAAGGGGAGGAGGGAGCAGTAAGATCAACTGGCTTTTGTTAACTTAGTGTATGTAGAACTGCCAGTGCTAGGGCAGTGTTTTACGAATTGACTCACAGCTTCAAAGGCCCAGGGGAGGGGGCCCCCTTTCCCTGTGCCTCTAAGCACCATAGAAAGCTGCAAGGTACAGGTGTGGGGGCCCCCTTTCTCTGGGCCTCTAAGCACCATAGAAAGCTGCAAGGTCCAGGTGTGGGGGCCCCCTTTCCCTGGCCCTCTAAGCACTATAGAAAGTAGCAAGGTCCAGGTGTGGGGGCCCCCTTTCCCTGGGCCTCTAAGCACTATAGAAAGCTGCAAGGTCCAGGTGTGGGGGCCCCTTTCCCTGGGCCTTGTAGCCAGTACTACTTTATTTGTTCTCCAGTGAAATGAATCTAAAAAATAAAAACAGTTGCTGGAAAGGTCGTCTTTTTTCTGACATATTTCTCTTCCAGCTGCAGCATTGGGATGGAGATAAATAAAAGGTTCAAAATGTAAGTTTCTCCCAGTGGGGCTGTATGGTGTTCAGTGAGGGAGAGGATGTGGCACTATGGTCAGAGCTGCCAAATTTGGAACTGGGGAACCAGGTTTAGCCTTCATGACCAGTCCACCAGACCACTCTCCTAAGAGAGCACATTTAGTAGGCCCCGAAAGACTTTAGAAGAATAGTGTCTGAGCACCAGCAGGTGGACCATAGCGGTGGCAAGTGAGGGTTAAACTTGAAGGCCTGTCCATTACAACCCTTATTGAAGCTCAACCTGAGTCTTTTGGGCAGGGCTTCGAAGCAGCACACCCTAGTGACCGTCATTGAGGTCATAGGACCCTTCAGCAGGAAGGCTCTAGGGCGGTTCGACCTATGAGATTGCACTGAGTGCTGACTTCGGGTGGGGGAGTCATGTTTGCGAGTATATTATGTTTCTAAAAGCACTTGTTGCCTCCTTCCTGGCCTCCAACAATTTTGGTCACAATAAAATTGTCATGAATACTCCGATGATTAATGTTCTTCCTAGAGAGAGATGGAGTTTTGTCAAGTGGAAGTTTTGACTTCTTTAAAAGGTAGCGCAGAAGGTTAATGTGCCTGCTGCAAAGAACATGTACCATGCAGATCACTAAATCCACATAATTTAAATAGGCCAATGGGTTACTGCTTTTGTCAGAGAGATGCTATTGTTACTTGCAGTTTATAAGTCAAAATCCTAACATTGAACAATGCGCTATTAACTGTCATAAGAGCTGCATGCAAACTACAAGGTATAAATTACAGTGTTATGGCTTTTTCCCCAGTCTTTGATTATCCCAATGTTGCAAAAAGGGTTAATTTGGACAGAAATCAATTCTAGTTATTAAATAGAACCCTGAACCATGGTATTACATTCTAAATTCAGAGTTTGTGTTTTTCCAGATCAATCACTAATACACCATACTGCCTACCAGTATGATTGTAATGTGACTCCTAGTCCTTTGTCTTATGTAACATTACCTATTGTGATTTACACACGTAGGATTGATTGTCTCCATGTAAAGTGTGATATAAATTCTCTGACACCCTACACTGGTATCAGCGGCTCTGTAAATCAAACTAAATGTATCTGAGAGAGAGTGTGGTTATGGAGACTTGAGTGGCACTGTTAAAGGGTGGTAGTGAGGGAATCCATGGCAGAGTCATTGAGGGTCACCAACATTGTCGCACAGGGCTCCACCAGCGCTAAAGGCGGCCACTTCTACTTCCTACAGTTCTACCACCAAATCAAAAACTTTGATTTGACAACCCTTGAATCTGAAGTTTACCTTCAAGTCAATGTATGATTTAGCAGTGGTCTTGGTTGTTTCAAGTCTTTTTTCATTTATGTACAATCTTTATTTGTTTGCAATGGTGTCTTGTAATTTTGTACTAGGCGTTGTGTTTTTGCACTTAACATAATTCTGGCGAGTAAAGATCCCACACACAAAAAAGATTGTCCTACATCTCTTAGCATGTGTATGCAGGACACTGGTGAGAGGATTTATGTTAAAACAAATTAAGAAGTATTAATGTCATCCTAAGGTAGCACAATAATGGCACAGAAAGATAAGGGAGCCTTTTCAAATTTGAAATTATTTCCAGTGTGAGAGATTTTCTCTTGTGTCATTTTATATTTTGAATGATCCCGCCCCTCATTACCTCAACAGGATCTCCCCCCTTTATGAGGCAGAACTGGAAATTGAATTTTGCACTCATCTGGAAACAATCAGTTAACGAGGAGTAAATAATATACATTTTTGTGAGAACTGCACCTAGCTTTCCCATCCAATGTGACACATGTAATCCATTTAATACAGTTTTAAAATATATGGACTTATTTTATATGTATATTTATCTCTTCGGGATGCCAAATAAGATCAATTGTGCTGAGATGTCAATTTCAGTGATGCCACTTCTTGTGATGTTACCAAGGCTCCTCCACTCGGGCGGAGGATCGTCGCCCTACTGCTTTCTCACAGTGCGAGAAGCAGAAACACAAAATTCTAAAACTCCCATTTTATGTTTCTGCTTGTCGCACTGCAAGAAAGCAGAAGTGTTTGGTTGGGGGTGGGCAGGTCTGCTTTAGGGCAGGGGAGGAGTCCCTTGCCCACTGCTAAGGGCGCTGACTGTTTGGTCCGGGCCGACCAAATCAGTCATGGGCACTGCACCCTACATGGAGAAAAAGGCCTCCCCATAGGCGCCTGGCTGGTCGGCGTATCGACCAATCACAATGCTGCTATTGCAGCCTTGTGATTGGCTTAGGGAAAGGAGGCTGCCTGCTTCCTGTTCCTGCCAGACAGCAGGAAAGCAGGCGAGCAGGTCAGGAGCTGAGACGGCTACAAGACCTGGGAAGGTAAGTTTATAAATTTTTTTAATTACCCCCTGCCCCCCGCGCCAAACCCCTAAAAGACCCCTTACCCGTGCATCATGCCGGCCGCGACTGGATGTTACATAGAAATTAGGGGGCCTCACATCTTCCCTTTCGCCCGGGGCCCCAGAAGTTCTAGGACCGGCCCTGACCAGGTGCCTCAATGTTAGTATGTTACCAACACTGTTGTGTGCCATCCAGTTCTTGGATTTTGAACACCAACGAGATGCATTCTGGAAATTGCAGTCCTGGTTGAACAAACGCCTGAAAACAGTGACTTGTAAAAGAAAACGGGCAGGATTCGAGGTCTAAGTCGCTGGTGACACGGTGTTACATTCTAACCATATTCACATGGGATATAAAACCTCTGATGCCCTGTCCAATTGCACTGAATTGAGAGTTCAAAATATTCTTCCCTTTGCTTCAAGGTCTCTTTCAGAGCTCAACTTTGAAATTAATCTTAAAATATACGAGTTACCTTTCAGAAACATAGCTCACTAGAATACTCTCCCATCACCAGCATTTGTATTGCTATCGGAGCACGCGAGTTTTCCTCTGAGAGCTATAATGGAGGTAGTGAAAAAGTAATCTACTTCTTGGCAGCAAAAACAGAACACATGCTGGAAAGTTTAGTTCTGCAACTTATATTGCTAATCAAGGTGCAAAGCTTGGAAAGAACCGTTCCCCCCCAAGCCTCTTACACTGGAGAAAAATGGAACCATGTGTCGCGAGGCTCAAGTAAACCCTGCACCATGTATAGAAATAACACTCTTGTTACAAAAGAAGCAGATGTCCTCTTCTAGGAGAAAAGATGATAGATGACCCTCAAGATGTGAAAAGCATAACTTCAAAAATGCCTGAATCTGACAATGCAGAAGTTGAAGAAAAGAGTTGCAAAGGGTTCATTTGCCACGCTCTCCAAGGACCGCTCTTTGTAAGCCAAGGAGGAATGTACATGCAACATATGGAGAATTTATATGTGGACCACTGTGTCTGAGGAGCCATCTCTGTTGACAAATGGCTCTCATGAGGTCGTACAGCATGTGGCCAATGGTTGGGCGGGTGCTGCTGTCCCCACAATGTTGTAATTGCAGGCTGCTGTGTCCGTCTCAGGTGCACATTTTTTATTTATACACACAAAAATAAATTCTACAACCTGTGTAATATTTTCCCTTAACTCATCTTACCCATACACCCTATGAGGAGTTCAAGCACTCGAGGCAACACATCCTTTTGCCACATGAAGCACTCTTCATATTCTGAAAAAATATTTTTGTTTGTTTTCAGTCCTCTGGTGCCACCACTAAGCGGCACCCCAAGGTGGTACCTTGCCTTATGGAAGCGTCTGTCCTGCTCTCATACTCCAGATGTTGTAGGGAATGGCAGTGGATGAGAGGACCCCTAAGTGGGTGGGACTCACCAGCCTCTCTGGCTCTCTCAAAAACACCCAGAGCTCCAGGATTCCAGTCTTGAGGGACCACCCCAGACCTATACATACAGTATGGCTATACCTCTCTTCCAAAACAAGTGTCATGGCAAGGTAAAGGACGAAAGAAAGGAAAAGAACATTTTCAGTAGTTACCATTGTGAGTTTCCATGCCCACCACTACAGTGTCAATGACATGGTAACACGGTCTAGGGACCAGTAATCATCACTAGTCATGGTCACCTATGAGACATCAGGTTTACAGCTCTACCAGGAAAGATACCTGCAACCAAAACAAAAGAGCGCTACTGTACCTACTACCTATGGAACACAGATTTGACTTTTGAATCTGTAATAGGGCATATTCATGGACCCCTCCACTTGTAGCATCTTCTCCTGCAAACACCTGGAAGTAGGAATGGTACTTGGAGGTTATAACTTAAGTTTGATAATAAATGCCCTTCGTTAATGACAATGGAGGAAACCCCACCTCTGTTCTTTGACTATACTACCCTATCAAAGAGGGTGTCATTATTATCTCATCCTGTGTGCGCCAAGTTTCCTAGGAACCGTTAAGTTTTTATAGGACAACCAAAAGACATGCATCAATGTATACACTAACATTTGCAATGCAACAGGTCTCGCATTTGCAAGAGTTTAAGGTATTGGCATTGTAAATGGCAATGCATTTTATTTATGTGTTTGTTTTTAAAACAGATAAATAAAAAGCATTGTCATTTACAATGCCAATAAATTCCACACATTTGTAAAGCACAAAATATCACCCCTAAGGGTGTCAAGGCGCTGGGGGCCATCGGGGAGATTATGTGAGCTATTGCTCAGAGTCACATGGTGCTGAGCTGCCGCCGGCACTGGGCATCGAACCATAAGCCCCAAGCTCCTGAGTCAGTAGCTCTGACTGCTGACCTATTGCATTGCTTTCTGTTGTAGCGGATGAGAGGGAGCGAACGGGGAGGAGGAGGAGTCAGCGGCAGTGAGCAGCTCCGATTAAAAGAAAGCCGTGGCTCGCCGAAGTCTATTTTTTCAATATTGACAAATATAAGTTTATAATACGTTTTTGGTAAGCAGTGCAGCATGTCGACTGTGTCGCGTTGCATACAAAAAACTTAACATTTTGAAAAAATAGACTTCGGCGAGCCCCACCTTCCTTTTCTTCTTCGCTGCTCACCGGAATCAATTTTTTCAGTATTGCAATAGTTTGACAAGCAGCACAGCACGCCACCTGTGGTGAACTGCTTACTAAAAGGTTACAATATTGAAAAAATAGACTTCGGCGAACTGTGACGAAGAAAAGAAACGCACGGCTCGCAGAAGTTTTTTTAAAAATATTGTAACATTTTGTTAAGCAGCACAGCACACCACCTGTGGCCTGCTGCTTACTAAAAGTTTACAATATTGAAAAAATTGACTTGGGTGGGCCGCAACTTTTTCTTCTTCATGATGGCTTGCCGAAGTCCATTTTTTAAATAGTGTTAGACTTTGTTAAGCAGCACAGCACACTGCCTGTGTCCTGCTGCTCACTAAAAGTTTACAATACTGAAAAAATTTACTTGGGTGAGCCGCAACTTTCTTTTCTTCATGGTGGCTCACCGAAGTCTATTTTTTCATTATTTTAAGATTCTGGTAAGCAGCGCAGCACACCACCTGTATTGCACTCTAGGAGAAAATCATTATAGAAAGAAGTGTTGACAGACTGTAAAGAAAGCATACGTGTAATTACAGAAGTAAAAGGAGCAGTCCTCATGAGAGGTTACAAATGTAGACAAGGCGGTACTAAGGATCAACTAGCAAGCCAATCAATCAACAATTCAGAAGCTAACATTTCCAAAGGACAATGACACAAGCCAATGAAAAATATGGGTGGAGAGTAGGCGGAGTTTCAAGTTCCTACCTGAATACAGCATGCCTCGCAGAGCAGCGCATGCACTGCTCAGGCTCGACCTAAAAAGGACAATGAGGAACAATAGAAGCCCTTTTTCGATGGTAGGATCCCCATCGAAATCACTAGACATCTTTTTATGGAGCCAGGCCCCAATTGAATTCCACTCACCCTTTCTCCCTCTTTTCACTTGTATATGCTGGATAGTGTTTCCCATGTTTATTCGTGCCCACGCTCAGTTTGTGACTTATCTGTGCTTGTTATATGCCCCTTCCAGACTGAATCCTACTGCAACTCTGATCAGTGGGTTTCTCCCCACCATTGTTTACTCATGATCTGTCATCCACCTAAGCTCTTCGGGCCCTTGGTGGAGAAGCTTTATTGAAAAGAAACACTGCATGGCCAGTGTGTCTTTTAGATTTGGGATCTTTGGCCTCTGTGCACCTGAAATTCAGGCCAACAGTGAAATACCTGTGTAGGCAGCTTCCAGGATTAGTGCAAACCCCTGTTGGGCCTGACAAATGCCTGTGCTGCTTTTTTTTAATATTACCATACCTCTGCAACTTCTTATGTACCAGCCTGCTTTCTACATATACAAGTTAAAGGAGTGGAGGAAGAAAGTTCATGAAATACAATTTTTTTTCCTTGCAATGAAACAATCAAAGAAGCTCCCCCAAAGAAGTCGCTGCACAGGTCTCTGCATCGGTGTTTGTCATCAGGTGCTTTCTTGTACACACATTTTTGCCTCCCTCCCATAGATTTGGTTTCTAGAAATCTTTCTGAGTTGATTTACTCCATTTTTGCAGGAAGGTGCGAATCTAGGTCTCTTGGGAAGAGATAATAGGAGCTATCCAGGTCTGAGACAGGTAACTGCTGCTGTACCTCTACGGGTGACACATTAGGATTAAAGGCAGGGCACAGTGTTGTTGAATAATTCAAAGGAATTATAACACTACATATTTGCAACTGCAACTCTGCACAACATTATAATACAACTGCAACAATAGAGCTACATCACTAAAGCTAGAACCTTACAACACTACAACTCTGCATCCATAACACCACCACAACAACAGCTTTAACAGTACAGCTACCATACAAGAACAGCAGTACAAATAAAAACATTACTATGACTACTAAACTATGACTACAAGAGCGCTAGGACTGCAACACTATGATTACACCACAAGAGCTAGAGCACCACAACAACACTACAGCTACATCACTCCCCTACTACCAAATCAACACTATAACAACAGACCTACAGCGCACGCACATCACACTGTAGTGTCACACTACAATCAATTGCATATGTCAATAATGCAGAAGGCTGTTGAGGGAAACTGCTTTAAGAATGTATTGACCATTCTCAACCCACTGAAGAACTCCCCTCTCCCCTCACCACCCTGATGAAGTGCCTTGAGATAAGATCTGACATCCCGACAAAGTCGACTTTTTTCTAGACTAAAGTGCATGGGCTGATGCTGGCATAGGACAAAGCTTAACTAGCAATAACCTGAAATTAAATGCGCAAAAAACTGAATTCCTATTAATATCCCATCCGAAAAGCTCAGCAGATGTGAAGGTATGGACCAAACTAATCACTGCACCCCTACTCTAGTTGACTCAACCAAATCGCTAGGAATCACGCTTGATAGGAACCTAGACATGAAACCTCACATCAAATTAATTGCGAAAAGTTCCTGGTTTCACCTGAACTACCTTAGAAAAGTGAAACCATTCATTACTACGTCACACCTCAAAGTGGCAATTCAGTCATTAGCCATATAAAGGATAGAATATGGTTGTACAACCTTATCAGGTCTACCTAAAATCTCCACAGCACCACTAAAAGCCTGTCTCAAGACAGCCACAAGACTCATTACAGCCTCAAGAAAATATGACCACATTTCTTCAAACCTGAAGGCATTAAACCTGCTACCATATGAAGCCAGAATTCAACTTAAACTGGCATGTATTACACACAAAGCGCTCCACTACAAAACGCCAATGAACTTTGCTCAGAAAACTGAGTTATGTGGAGGAGGCAGACCAACCCGGAATGCCAGAGACCTTTTGCTGAAACCTCCCATCTTTCAGAAGAAGAAAACGTATGACATAGCATTCTCCGGAGCTGCCCCTAGAATCTGGAACTCACTCCCTCCAAACATTAGAAAAATTCCAAACACGTCAACCTTCAAGAGAGAAGCAAAGATCTTCCTAATTAGCAAATTCCGACCCTAAACAACGATTGATCATCATCTGCAGAATGGTTAATTGCTAGGCGCTGCATAATCCTGTAGGATACATCCTACACAAGAAAGATCATAAGACCATCAAAACAGACATGGACACATCCTAAACAAGAAAGATCACAAGGACACGAAAACTGCCATCTACATAGATATAAAAGTTATGCCATATAGATATGATATAGGTGTTACCTCAACAGGACAATAATATAGGTGAGGATAAACCCACCAGTTAGCTACGAAGGCGTGTCGGGCGGTACTCTCCTACAGTTGATGGACCCTAATCAGGATTTTGTTGTAACAAATACAAACGGTGCACATCGGAACCATATGTATAATATTACTGTGATACCTGTTGTACTCCAAAAGGAACCTTATCTTGTTTTGTTGAAACTGATACGAAATGATATGCTCAGTATATGTATATTACTACTGCTAATACATGTTGTATTCGAAACGATTAACGACATGTAACTGTGAAGCGCTCTGTTACTGATGGGTCATGTTCGCGCTATACAAAACTCTATAAATAAATAAATAAATAAATAAAAGCCTTGAAAGTATACCACACAGTTTCTGATCATCACTATCCAGGAGGGGATCAGTTTCAGCTGAACACATGTAGTCAGTTGGACAGCAAGCAGACAGGAACTAAATACAAACACTGAAGCAACGAGACAGACACCAAACTTAAATGCACTACTTGAAATACATCATGACATTCTAGTGTGAAATAGTCTGTGTTGGTAGAGCCAAAATAAATCTGAAAACAAGACCACCAGACTTGTGGGGGTGCAATGGTGTCAGTCTTCTGACTGCCCTATCACAATTAGGGAAATCAGAACTCAATTGCCCTGCCACAGCCCCCAGGGAACTGCCGGTCGCTGGTGGTGTTGTGGCAGTCAGGAGACTGCAATATGCTTGGCGGGACCTCTGCGGTCACGCCAAGCATATTACGAGTTTCCTCTCTGCCACAGTTTTCACGCCAGTTCCACCTCCATGAAAACCGTGTCAGGGAGGGAACAAAGGGGGCCGTGTGCCTCTGCGCCCCGGGGTGCATGCAGAGGGGACAACATGTGCCCCCTGTGTGCATGCACAACAGTTCCTGCATGGCATGGATTTTCCATTCCATGCCGTGCAGGAACGGTTTTTGGCGTTCCCATTGCAGTGCCCATTTCCAGGACACTGCCGTGGGAATGTAAAAAAAGAAGCCCACAAAACACAAGAAATACTCGTAATATGGCGGGCGTCCGGCCATGGTTTTGGTGGTGCGTTGGCAGGGCAGTCCTAGCATCGCACTGTCAAACTCGTATTCAGGCCCGGAGTTCAGACGGAAGAAACAAACTATGGTATGATGTCGCTACTTTCATCTACACACAACATCTTCTTTTCTTAACATCATTCAACACGTGAAGCTATGAACACTACTTTTCCATTCCCGGACGTTACTTTTGCATTGCATTGTTATTCTGTGTTTGGGGTCCCATTTACAATACAATACTTAAAATGAGCCATGAGTACAACTCCCAGAATGCACTCTTGTTAAATCAAAACCTAGAACTGCAAAAGTTATGTCCCGTAACTTAGTCACCTGGTCATCCTGACCATGTTCCCTAGTTGGTGAGGCAGAAGGGTAGAGATGAGACATCTCCTCAACGAAGTGACCTTTTAAGAGACATTAGGACCGCTACTTGGGCTGAAGTCCACAGGGTGCAATATTTGTCGCACCCCATCCCTTTTTCTGACTTTAGTTCCTATAAACAACGTTTTTGTCAAAATGAGAGCAGCAATCCTGACACTCAGCCCTCTGTTTACATACTTCAATGTTGAATTAACCAGTGCTGCTTTCTCCATGAGCAGAAAGCCCACATAATCTTCAAACTCCATCACATATAAGGCTACCCACCAAAGCTGGTATGCCTCCACACCTGGCAGAGAAATCCACCTCTGGTGGACAGCGCCAAACAAGAAGACTGAACCACTACATCTCCAGGTGAAAGGATTCACCACCCACTGAATTATCTGTTTCAATGTAAAACATTCCTGAATCAGATGCGCGGGCTCTGCCATTGTTCTTCACGCCGATGCTCTTTAGCGAGGTTGGTGGGCTACAAATACCTGTATGGTCAACCATACAGAAACTTCCACTGGTCTTTCTGAGGTCCGCAAAGCCATTAGGGTCTCGTTCCAATTTCCCTGGTGATCCCTATGGTGCTGGTTACCAGGCATACTGGCCCCTGCGAAATGACAAGATCTGCACTAAAGCTCCAGGGGCCCGATGTAGGTGGCCGTTTCAGGCCATTTACCGACCTGTAACGGCCGATTTTGGCCGTTACCGACCGGTAAATGGCCAATCGGTATGTAGGGGCCTAAATCCAAGGCCACATGTAGGTAAATCTACATTTACAGAATCGGTAAAATTGCCGATTCGGTAAAATACCGAATCGGTAATTTTACCGATTCTGTAAATTCCATATGTAGGTGGGACTCTTCTGAGTCCCAAAGGCCTTAACGAATCGGTATTTTACCATGAAATCCAACTTCATGGTAAAATACCGATTTCGGTGTGCATGCACATGTGTGCATGCACACCTATGCCATGTGGCAGGCAGACCTGCCCCTAGGGCTTATATGCCTGCCACATGGCACCCAATCCTGTTTAGGGGGTTCCAGGGGGTGTCAAAGTGACACCCCCTGCACCCTTGTGAAATTCGGTATTTACCGATTCGGTAAATACCGAATCGGTAAAGCCTATTGATTCCTATGGGCTTTGAAGCCCATAGGAATCAATAGGCTTTACCGATTCGGTATTTACCGAATCGGTAAATACCGACTTTTACCGATTCGGTAAAAGGGAACATCTGGATTCCCTACATACCCACCCCTCACATTTACCGATTCTTAATTACCGAATCGGTAAAATTCGGTAATTTTCGGTAATTAAGAATCGGTAAATGTTACTTACCTACATCTGGCCCCAGATCTTTTGTGCTTCACCTGGAGAGTCCATCTGCTAAAGAGGAATTACTGTGAGAAGGAAACCAGGGATTAACAAATAGCCCAATAAATCCTTATTCACAGGAAACCTTCAAGGTCATGCTTGCAATCTCTGATAGCTCTGCCTTCCCATCCCTGGAGGTCAGTGGCGTAACAATAGACCCCGCAGCCCCCGCGGTGCGGGGTGGGGGCACTGAGCTCCAGGGGGCCCACTCCAACACTGTGCACGGACAATGGGCCCTTGGCCTGAGAGCTCCTGACTGACTCCATGTACTTTGCAAGGGGGCCCCCTCAAGTTTTATTCCGCTACTGTCAGAGGTGCGAGAAGAGGGGTGGCATATTCATCACCTTCTTCTCTGTCTATTTGTCTCACTGATGCATCTTTTTTTTTCATCCCTGTGTACTCCTTTTGTTTCTATTTTACTATTTTTTATCTTCCTCCTCCTTTCTCTCTCTTCTGCCTTTCTCCCTGTAGCTCAGGGTCAAAGTCTGAAGATGAAAAAGAAGTCTTGGGGCCAGATGTAGGTAGCCCTTTACCGGTCGGAATCGGCCGAAATTACCGATTTTTGGCCATTTCCGACCGGTAAAGGGCTATGGAGATGTAGGGGCACAAAAAACGGACATATTCGGTAATTTTACCGAATCGGTAATTTTACCGAATCGTTAAAATTACAGAATCGGTAAATTTACTGATTCTGTAAAGTTTACCGATTCGGTAAAATTACCATTCGGTAAAATTACCGAATATGTATTTCAAGATGTAGGTAGCACTTGTAACAGTGCTACAGGGACTTAAGAATTCGGTATTTACCATGCAATACAATTGCATGGTAAATTACGAATTCTTGTGTACATGCACATCTGTGCATGTACATCTGTGCCATGTGGCACACAGACAATGTCTGTGTGCCACATACCGCAAAAGCCAGTTACAGGGGTGCAACAGGGTGTCAAAGTGACACCCTGTCCCCCTTAGCAATTCGGTATTTTTACCGATTCGGTAAATACCGAATCGGTATTTGCTATTGAATCCTATGGGCTTCAAGGTCTTAGGATTCAATACCAAATACCGAATCTTACCGATTTGGTAAAAAATACAGAATTTTTACCTACATCTCATTTACAGATTCATAAATACCAAATCGGTAAAATTCGGTATTTATGAATCGGTAAATGAGATTTACCTACATCTGGCCCTTGGTCTCTATAAGTAAATGCAGGACCAGTGCACTCCCATGTAAACACCTGCACAAATTAAGCACTGACATAATTCTAATGTGAGTTGGCATACTGTGGATGTTTAGTCTGATAGAGGAGCAGGCAGCATGGAGAATGTTTGTGTGCCGGAATCAGGGGCAGAAATATCAGAGCATAAATATTAGAAGTGAAAGTCCAAGAAGGACAGCTGCGCAGTCTTTGGAAAAGTTAATCTTTTAGGTGTTTTCATAATTATACGGGTGTCTTCTTCGAGTAGTATTTACATCTGTGATTTACTTCCATATTTATATAACTGTTTCCATCTTTAGAGACCGCACGTGATAAAGTTGGCAAGTCAAGGGCAACCATTTGGAAGTATTTAAATAAAGAGAGAAAAAAACACATAAATACTGAAGGGAAACTGGGGCACTGAAAGCCAGCACATCTGGGCCCAATCCAGCTCAAAGATCACATGCAAGAGCAAGTCCAATACACACACACAAACACACACACAAACACATGCACACACATGCAAAGGCATAAATTATCTTAGAGAGAAAGAGACGTGCACACAAAAACATATTCATGCAGCCACTCAAATGCGTAGCTGAAGGCAAAATGAGTTTGGCCCTGATAGGAGGTTCTGAAGCTGCATTCGACAGTTAGCAATCAGGTTTCTTATCATTTTTAATAATGAAAAGTGTGGAAGCACACAAACACATCTGTAAAGCTATTCACATTCACAGGGACAGACAACCTCACCCAGACAAACTAACACAGACACACACCCTCACAGAGACACGCTTATTCACAATGACAAATACGTTCCTACGCACAGAGTGGTCACTGGCTTAAACATGGAGAAAAACAAAACAAGCACTGGCAATGCCGATAGGTCTATCTTGCATTTTGAGTCCCAGCAAAAAAAAATAAAAAACCCCACTGAAGTCTGGTTGGGAATTAGTTAATTGAACACAATTAGGAATCGGAAATGTCCACTGAAAAAATTAGGTAGTTTAAATTTTGCATTAGTGAAAGTTTTATCAATGAATCAATAGCTTATTTCATTCTGACTCAAAGGGTGGACTTTTACAGCCTGAATTCCAGTTGTGACACACACAGGCTTCCTGATGGGATTACTGCGCTTAGTGCTCTCCACAATGTGTATATTGCTCTGCCGCCTCCCACCAGCTTCAGAAGTTGTTTAAAACGCTCAATCAGTTGAGTCAGGCTGGAAGAGGTGCTCCAAGATCATGTTTCCATGAGTGCCTCTCGGTAAGGCTTTCTGTGGGCTCCTTCCTTGGTCCATAAGCCCCAAAACATGTTGCAACCGTTCGAAATCTGGCAGTCCCAGCCTCTCTTGTTATATGAATGCTCAGCACGTACACTCTAAACCTGCAGTGGTGCTACACCCACATGGCTTTGGTCACTGTTCCTGGAATAGGCCTCTGTAGGACATGGGGACATCTTGACAAAATCGCCATTTTGGCCTGGGCGAACCTCCAAACCACAGAGAACGGTGCTAAACTCAAAACCTTTTTTGATTACTTTAAGCCACCCCCATTTCAGACCCAGCTGGGCCAATTGAGCTTTTCACAAGCCTGTTAGACAGTCTCAATGGAAACAACCTAAACTTTTTCCATTTTGTTTGCAAATTCCTCTAGCATGAATAGTATTTTTGACCGCGATTTAGTAGGTTTATCTAAATAAATAAGTGCACCACCTGCCTAACTTGATATCCATGAACTGTTTTCCCACTAGTGATATTCCATTTGCCCTCATAATTCCTCAATCTGAATGCCAACGGCTCCATAACCAGAGTAAAGAGCAGGGGTGAGAGTGGGCAATCCTGACGCATGCCCTTTTTGAACACCCAGTGGTCTGAGACAGCTACCACTGAACTATAGCAGTCAGGGTTGAGTGTAGCGGTCTTGCCAAGTCAATAAATTCTGGTCCAAGATTCAGATGCCCCTCGACTGCTAACAGCAATTGCCACCTACCATATCTTTCTTTATGTCCAGGAAAGCCAATTCGCTCCCGTTCCGCTGGTTCTTCACATTATCAAGTCTTCTCTGATTCGATGTGATGATTTTGGCAAGTTTGAATCTGCCTTGAGTGGTTACCCTCAACAGTTGAAGGACCGGGTTTTAGAACCCAGTGGCATCAGGGAAACCGCCCGATGCCTTCGAGTTCCCCTGCCTTGGCAAACAGAGACACGGGACACTTCTTGATGACGTAAAAGACCAAAGTTTATTGGCTGCAACCAGGAACAGAGGTCTACGAAGCACACACGGGTGGTTCTCTAGAGACTGCACAAATTCAATGAGCGCAGCATGGTCTTTTATGCCAAAAATCAAGCCTCAGGCAACATTCAAAATTAGCATTGGGTTCATACAAACTGACCAATAGAAATGTGACATTTTGAAAATAGCGTATGACGACAATCCCACTTTCCGTTGTCCAGCCCACCAGAAATGACCAAGCACAGTCCAATATTCTTGTTCGCTCAAGCCGGACAAACCCATCATAAAACCCTCAACCCAAATCAGTGATTATGTCGTAAAGGAAGGAACAGAAACAGATTGGAAGTGAGATAGAAAGGTGGGAGCAGTGTACCATAAACTTCGGCATGTCCTACTCTTTGATCTTTATCTGACCAGCTGCTTAACAAGGAACTGGCTCAGCGAGGTCAGCCTCGGGCAAGGGAGTCAGTTCGGCCAGGTCACTCAGAAGTCAGCTAAGGTGTACGTGTCCCAAAGACTCGTTCGGCCGTAGTCATCGGCCTATGTGAGGGCAACCACACAAAATGGCTGCCGTACACAAAACGGAACCCGAAGGTTCAAGCGGAATCCTCGAATACGTAGTGTTCTCATTGATCGATTAATGCGAAAACACTCGTACACACTACACTCGTGATTTGCAGTCTGCTGACACCAAAATCGTCTATTTCCGACGATCTTTATTGAACGGGTTGGGAACCACCGAACCTCACCCACAAACCATGGAACTACACAGTCTGGTCAGATGGGATTTACTTAAGAACTACTGGGCAGATTTATAAGCCCCATACGCCACTATTACACCGCTGTTGCGTCACTTCTGTGACGCAGCGGCGGCATAAACCATGCGCCACGTTGCACCTTATTTACAACGTGACACATCTAGGGAGATGCGTCACATTGTAAAGCTTTGCGCCACATGAAACCTGCGTTAGGTTTCATGTGGGCGTTCCGGCGCATGGTGGGCGTTCCGTCCCAGGAACGCCTCATAAAAGTAACGCCGTGAAATCTACCAGATTTCACGGAGTCACTTTTAAGTCCATGCTACGTCAAACCCCTGCGCCTGCTTAAAGCAGGTGTAAGGGGTGACGCAGCATGTTAGGCATAGGGCGCCCCAGAGCTTTGCTGGAGCTGAGTCGCGCTTGCGACACGACTCCAGCAATGCGCCCCCTTACGCCACAGGATGCCACACGCATCGCCCTATCCTTGCGCCATGGTGCGCTGCATTGTAAATGTGGCGCATTTGTGGTGATGCAGAGAGGGAATTGCGTGTCGCATCTTTTCTGGCGCATCCCTGCTGATTTGCAGAGATGCGTCAGAACTCGTAAATCTGCTCCTTAACATCTACTATAATCGTTGATGGTCTCAGTATAGAGTTCCAAACCTCTATCTGCTGATATATCTATTTTTGGTTGATTCCACTGAAAGTCCAACTCTGCATGGGATTCTTCTCACTGTAGGCTCATAAGAGATGTTAACAAGCATTTACAATGCAATGGTTTCGCCTTTGGAAAAGTTAGAGTTATTGGCATTGTAAATGACAAAATTTGTATTTATGTGTTGGTTTTGAAAACAGATAAATAAATGGTACTGTCATTTACATTGCCATTAGCTTAATCTCTGCAGTCACTCTGCACTCTCTAGCACTCCCTAGCACTCCCTACTCACTCTGCACTCTCTAGCACTGACTAGCACTCCCTACTCACTCTGCACTCTCTAGCACTCACTAGCACTCCCTACTCACTCTGCACTCTCTAGCACTCACTAGCACTCCCTACTCACTCTGCACTCTCTAGCACTCCCTACTCACTCTGCACTCTCTAGCACTCCCTACTCACTCTGCACTCTCTAGCACTCCCTATGCACTCTGCATTCCTTATGCACTCTGCACTCCCTATGCACTCTGCACTCCCTATGCACTCCCTATGCACTCTGCACTCCCTAGGCACTCTGCACTCCCTAGTCACTCTGCACTCCGCAGTCACTCTGCACTCCCCAGTCACTCTCCACTCCCTAGTCACTCTCCACTCCCCAGTCACTCTCCACTCCCCAGTCACTCTCCACTCTCTAGTCACTCTCCACTCTCCACTCCCTAGTCACTCTCCACTCTCATTTTAAGCCTAGATTTTCATGATGTCCACTTTATTGACTGGTCCGAAGTTACTAGTTTTAACTAGGTGCAGGCTCACTAACCTGAAAATCAGCATGCAAACTATTTCAACAATTGTGGTCTGAAAAGTAGAGAATCGGTTTGTATTTTGACCTTCCCACACAATATTATAACCTTTGTTAATTCAATTAAAATGAGTACATTTCTCACAAGAATTACAAAGGTATGGAGAATTGTAGGCATCAGCAACAGGTACTGGATATCAGTTTGTGCATGAAGAATTCTGGAAAAGAGTAAGTTAAAACGCTACTCTACTGCCACTGAGAACTGTACCTAAACCAATAACGAGCACTGGCAAAGCCAAAGAGTCTGGCTTTATTATCCGGCCTTAGCGCCTTTGGCTTTTGCAATGATGGTTTTGTTTGATAGCACTTTATCAGTTTTCTAACCAGGTAAGCCAAAGAATTGTTTTCAACACGTCGGCCATCTAGGAACAGTAAAATAATTAAAGTACGGGGGAAAAAAACATTACGAAAAGCATTAAAAAAAAGACCAATCCTGCATATGTACATACAGACAGCATGCTCTGAATACTTTGCTAACTTTACCATTCTTTACCCTTCCCAAGATGACTAACATGTTATGGAGCCATGAGTGACCTATCTTAGAACGCAAAATAATTAGAAAGAATTAAAAAAAAGTATTCAAAGATAACACCCTATGTTTGCACACCGATGAACAGAGTCTTGATTGCCTGCAGGCTTTTCTTCAACAGTAAGCCTTGTCAGCCACTAACACATATGAAGTTGTAAGGCAGTGATCTATTTAACACTTTCTAATATGCCTGAACACATGTCTTTTCACTTTACCACTCACTAGTGTGACGTATTAACTGGACCACTGCTGCTAACTCCAAGCTGCATTTCAACTAATATTGTAATCTTAAATGTAAATTAAGGAGTGAGGCCAAAAAAACGAACCAGTTATGAGGCTTGCAACCGTAGGATTATTGTGGATATGTTTTTTTATTACTGGTCGAGTCATTTCCTTATTACTCTCTCCATGTATTCGTCCCGTACAGGCAAAAGCACAATAAAATTCAGAACTTGCTACCCAAAAGAATCAAACAGCATACATGTTTCCATAGTAGAACTCCTTACAAAATTGACAAGTGCCATCTAACCTACACAGCAGTCTTTTCGACACCCTGGAACATACTCAGTGATGAAGGCAGATTACTATCCAAGGTGCAAAAAACGTTTGCTAAATCTATTTTCCGAGGGGGATGAAAGAACCGCAAATCCCAGCAGACGCCGCTATTCTGCAACTAGGGATGATGTCATCTACAACAAGTCGGGCACACGGACAGGGGGGGGGGACGGAATCGGGGGGGGGCTTGAACGGACAGCGGGGGGGGCGGGAACAGACAGCGGGAGGGGGGGCGGGAAGGCAAAGAAAAAGAACAAGCATGAAAGCATGAAAAGGTGCTGACTGTCCAAAATAATACACGCTATACAGTGATAGAGGATCCCCACGAACACAAAGTGAATTATTGCTGCGTCACACCCTCGGCAGCAGACCCTCGCCTCGGAGCCCCTTAAAATAACGAGCTGCGTGTGATGAAGGGGTGGAGGGGTGTGTGCCTTTGTGAGACTGGCAGCTCCCAGCCATCCTCCTCATTAAAAGATGAAACTGTCCCGATGCAGGGGGTGCCGTGCATTATGTTTGCAGAGTGCAGAGCAGCTTTGCCAGCACCAACAGATTGCGAGCAGACTGTCCACCCACGAGTTCAAAACGTACAGTTGTAGCTCCAAAAAAACAAATCCGGCGGGAGGGGGCAGGGGGGGGCGGGAATGGCGCACGGACAGCGGGAGGGGGGGGGGCGGGAACGGGCACAGGACAAAATACGTAAACCTACAAAGTGAAAATACATTTATAAACAAAATGCTCCTTACCTGATTGCCACGTGGGAACTCGAATCTTGCAGCCAACTCCAACAACAAACACTTGGAAAAAGAAGAAAACAGGCCGACTAAAAAAAAAAAAATAACTCACACCCACTGCCGCGATGACGATCAGAAGTGGGTGGAGAGGGAAAAAATCGCGGGAACGCCCCCGAATCTGGTCCGGCCTTGACGGACTGATCCGGCTCCCAATGGCTAGCCTCCATTTATGGAGCTAGCCAATGGGAGCCGGGGGACGATCCTGAAGCCAATATATGTAAACAATAGATTTCACCTGCGTGAACTGCTTGCGCAGATCGCCAGGTCGAAACCTAAAAAGATCTTCCCTTTCCATTGGGGCTTTAAATTCTTCCATTTTGTCAGGGTACGATCTGGAAACACTGTTGTCACCAGATAGTTCTGGGATTGGTCCTTATTGGATTACCGAGCATGGGTGTTGTAAGAACGTGACTTAGCATTCTAGTAGTTGGTGGGAGGAGATGTGGGAGGGACAGGAAAGGGAGGAGCGGAGGTGAAAGGAAAGAGGCAGAATAGAGGGGATAGAAGAGGAAGGGTCATGTTAAATAAAGCTCGTTAAATAAAGCATGTCGTCTGCCTCGTCATTGTGGTGACGACGTGACAACTGGCGACGAGGATGGGATGAGAGCCCTGTGCAAATGAGCTAATTTCCTGAGGTAATTGACCTGGTCCTGTGTGCAGTGTCGCAGTCGCGACAAACGTGCCTCCTCCTTCAAGCACGTGCCGTGGCAGAGGTGCAACCGCCGGCAGCGCGTCCCTGGGACCCGAGTTCCGCGAACTGAGGCTCCACGACCTGGAGGTCGTGTGGAGCGTGGCCCTGCAGGCGCTGTTGTGCGCTACAGCCTGGGTGCCCACCCCAACTGAGGACAGCGTAGGCACGAAGGTACCGATGTCGGGAGCCCACCCCGATCCTACCTGCGCCTGAGAGGCTTGCCGGCGAGGAGGTGCAGCGGTCCTGGCCTTCGCGAGTGTGCCGATGTGGAGATTCAGCGTGGGGAGTGATCGCCGGCATGAAGAAGAGCTGGGAGTAATGTAGAGCCAAGTCTCGTCGAAAACGATATTTCAAAAGTGGCGGCCATCTTGGAGTCAGGCGACTCCTCCAATCCCCTGTCAGGGATTCAGAGCGGCCATTTTAAGGTCAGGTGACCAGAGTTTGGCAATAATCACAAGCAAATGCAAAGTTTAAATACAACAAGCACTAGCAAATGCAAATCCTGAGGGCAACAAGCACAAGCAAATGCAAGTCTCAAATGCAACAAGCACGAGTAAATACAAGTCCCGAATGCAACAAGCACAAGAAAATGCAAGTTTTGAGTGCAATAAGCACAAGCAGATGCAAGTCCTAAATACAAGAAGCACATGTAAATGCAAGTTTTGAATGCAACAAACACAAGCAATTGCAAGTCTCAACTGCAACAAGCACAAGCAAATGCAAGTCCTGAATGCAACAAGCACAAGTAAATACAAGTCCCGAATGCAACAAGCACAAGCAAATGCAAGTTTCGCGTGCAATAAGCACAAGCAGATGCAAGTCCTGAATGCAACAAGCACAAGCAAATACAAGTCTTGAATGCAACAAGCACAAGCAAATGCAAATCCCGAGTGTAACAAGCACATGCAAGTGCAAGTCCCGAAGTACATTTTCAGCACCAAGTGAAGATAAGTAACTGAAATTAAAGGAAGAAAGAAAATAAATGATCTAGAAACACGAGGAAAATAAGTATCAGGGAAGCTTTCTATCATCAACCAAAGTGGCTGGTAACCCGCGTAAGTCTTGAGAAAAGGAGCAAGATGTCGACATCGGCAAGTACCAGTGCTGAGGAAGCATAAATCACCTGCAGCTGAGTGACGACCATTTTGAACTCAGGCAATCCAAGCCTAACTCACTAAAGCCTACTGAGACAGACATAAAAGCTGGAACATCTCTATAAGGAAAAGGTGAAACTGGCGGACAAAACACAGTGGTTACCTGTGAGTGAGTTTTCCCAAAATCAAAGGTAAACAACGATACGCAAGATCTCGACAGAAGAGGGCCAGCAAATAATACAGAAAGCAAAGTGAGCAGTCCTGTGACATTATCATACTAGAACTTTCCTCCATCATGTTGGTGGGAAAAGAAACACAAAAATCTAACCCCCGCATTAAAGTGCCACCCCCAGTGACACAGACCGGCATCCAGAGTTTGGGTCCCAAATGGAACCGGTGGCTGGCGTCACTGGATAAATTTCTTGCAACAACCGGTGAGCGAAGAGATGGAAACCGTCTGCTACTACTACTTCAGCTCGTGGGTCATGCAGGCCGATAATCAGAACATTTTCAGCAAAGGACACAGAGACATATGAAAAACTTAAGGAGACACTACGTGCCCATTTCAACACAAAGAAAGACGTGGATAATGAACGCATCATCTTCAACGCAGCACGGCAGGAACCAGGGGAATCATTACCAAACTTCATTACAAGGTTGCACAGTCTGGTACAATGCTGCCATTTCAACACATTCACAAATGAGGAAGCAATTCAACTCGGGGTAATTGAGGGCTGTTCAATACCAGACACGAAGTGCAAGATCCTTCAAAAGCAGCTCTCGCTAAAGGAAATCATCAGGAGGGCTGAAGCTGGAGAGCGGGCCAAAGCGAGAGAATTGCATCTCAATGCAAGAAAGGAAGAAAAGAGAAAGGAGATGTTTCTCATGTCAGAGAGTAAAGCCCAAGAAACCAAAAAAGCCAGAAGGAGTGAGGGTAAAGGCAGACCAGAGACAAGACATCATGATAGACATAGTGACATGAAACACTCAGATTCAACAATACAAAAGGCAGATTCAACAATACAAAAGGCAGTGGAGGATAGCAAACAACAGACCGGGACAATCCGGGACTGTGACAGCCAAACTGATATAACTTCAAGGAGTCATTCAACAAACTTTCCAAATTATTACGAAGAAGCGTCAAGCAGTGGGACAGACCACACAAATGGAACAGATGAGAGCATGCCCAACAAGTGGGAAGAAAAGACAAACTACAGAAGATTGGCCAAGTCACACCAACTCTGGAAACCGGTATACAAACACACCCGAGCAACCCACTGTTCATCAAACTTCTTAGACTTTTCCGAAGAAGCATCAAGCAGTGGGATACATCACACACATGACACAGACGTCAGTGCGCCCAACGAGCGAGAAGAAGAAACAAACCACATAAGACTGGGCAATTCACTCAGACACCGGAAATGGGTATGCAAAAGCACTGAAGACACTCATGACAATGAGAAAACTGAGAGGAGACAATTAACATCTCATGAGAGGGGCAGAGACAAAATGCCCCGGGACCAAACAAAAGAAATAAACACTTGGCTATCAAACAATCCCTTCATTGCAAGAGCACATAAGACACTTCGAGAGATGTACCCAAAGAAACGTCCCAAAGACAGCTCCGACTCCAGGAGCTGTTCATCACAGTCTACCAGCTCAAGAGATTTACTAGTCGAAACACACCCAAAAGAACGTCCGCAAAGGAAATCAGTAGAAGATTCCTCTGATTCAGAAAGCATGTCTGTACAATCACTCGAGTCAACAGAATCAAGATCAAGAAAACGCCCATGGCATCAATCACCCGAATGCACAATGGAATCAGAGAACGTTCTCCCTGTCCAGAGCACAATATCACATGCCGATGACTCAGAACATTCACTTACCCCACCACGCAACATGTCATGTCATTTACATTCATATCAAGACATGAATAATATACCTTCACCCCTGATGGGGTCCGCTAGGCTGACTCAAAGGGCTTGCAGAATGAGAATGAATGTATGGGACATTACCCAAAATGTTGAGTAAAGGCTGGTCATCACTCTGTAAGAAAGGCAAAATGTGTTGACAGAGGGAGGTCATTCTCAAGGAGAACATGCAGATGCCCAGATGGTCAAAGACTTCAACAGTCCCGAACGCAAGTGGGAATGGGTGAGGCCAACAGAGCAAGTAAATGGGTCCCAGAGCCGACTGTTGTTCTTGTGAAGCATCGAAACAAACGAAGTCCTGCGAGCTTACCGAACAACTTCACATGCGACCACTGACAAGTGCCCTGCTACTCTCATGTGGGGGCGACCAATCAGGACAAGGATACCCACTTTAGATGATATCTTACAGTCTGATATGCATGACCTTGAACATGAGGACATTGTTGGCACTGACCAGAAAAGACAAAGAGAAAACGAAATCATATGAGGATGCTCGAGAGAGAGCCAGAACCCCGTCCATTCATGAAGGAGACCCGGTGTTAGTCATACAAGATCCACAAAGGAAAACAGACTGCCGCTATCGAGCTGAGCCATTAATAGTCATCCAACAAAAAGGAACTACGATCACATCGGAGTCTGAAAATAAGAGGATCGCGAGAAATATGTCAGATTCTCAAAAGTGCCCATCTGCAGTCGAAGACGCCCTTGCTAATCCGTCGAGGACCCTGGCTAGTGAGAGTGCCATAGCTGGTGACACTCGGCCGAGACCCGAGAATCTCGCTGAGTCTGAAAGCGGGAACTCAGAAGCTTATTGGAAACCGCGATGAACCATCTGAAAACTTGCACGGCTGATTGAAGAACTATACATATGTTCACACCCTCACTGAGGTAGCAAGCTGTTGCCTGCATTTGTTCAAGAAGAGGGGAGATGTAAGAACGTGACTTAGCATTCTAGTAGTTGGTGGGAGGAGATGTGGGAGGGGCAGAAAAGGGAGGAGCGGAGGCGAAAGGAAAGAGTCAGAATAGAGTAGGGATAGTCATGTTAAATAAAGCTCGTTAAATAAAGCATGTCGTCTGCCTTGTCATTGTGGAGATGACGTGACAGGTGTGCAATTGTTGCACGTATGGTCCAGACGTATTGTTCTAGACCTCCTGTGTTAGTATATATTTCCTCTGCTCCATCATTAAGGGAAAGTATTTTCATCAAAGGACATTTTGTTTTGAAGTAGTAAGACATTATTTTAAGTAATTTGTCTGCCTCCTGGTGTAGCTGTTGAAAGGATGGGCGACGCTCCTCCGCCTTAGTTATGGAGCCGCACCTTGAGTATGCATCAGTGGTTCCTACCACTGTTCCACTGCAGAGTACAGATATGTGGCGTGAGTCACACATATTTGCAGTTGTCATTGATTCTCACTTAGTGGAATGGAAGCCAGGGGAGGGGAAGGGGTCTATGTGAGCCTTTAGAATGAAAATAATTCTGTGAGCAGTAACTGACAGGCCTGCATTCTGTCAGTAGTAACTGATGAGCCTGTGCTCTGTGGACAGTAACTGGAGAGCCGGCATTCTCCGGCCTGTCACGAGTGAACCAGCACTAAGCATGTGCATATTGATGTTCTTTGACTTTGCAGTACTGCCTTGGGTAAAACATGATTTTGTTTTTCATACATTTATACTCAAGTGTTGAGATGAGAACTGTGGTGCTACCCTGTTAGTTAATTCCACCTCTTCTCCCTTCTTGTACGTGTGTGTGTGAGTGTGCCTGAGTATTCTTCAGCTAGACTTGGCGGTAAGGGAAGACACCATCCAAGTGCGAGCCTGGTGGGGACACTTGGGGAATCCCAGGGATTCTCCAGGATCTGGGTGCCCCAGAGCACCATGGTAATCTCCCTGCAGCCGGGCTGGAAAAACCTGAGTGTGCATGTGTATTTTGGTCGGCCTGAGACGGCAGGCTAAACATATATGCGTATTTAGAGAGTGCACAAGCACTCCTTCTCCCACACCCATGCCCCGCCCCTCCATGCACAAGCATAGAGCCTGCAAATTAAAATAAATCAATGCTAGAGCATCGTTTTATTTTTCGTTTGCTGGCCTTGCTCCAGGCAGTGGGGCGACAATCCTTCGCCATTGCGGAGGAGCTGCCACGAACTGCTGGCATCCGCTATGATGAGGATACTGACATCAAAATGGCACTAGCCACGCCTCCACCAGTTGACAGCTTGGTGATAGCAATCCACACAGATAGCTCTATTTCCCCTTCTTCTTCTCCCCCACATAAACACATATACACAAATGCACACTCAGGCTTGATTTTCATTTTGGCAAACTCAGGTAGCAGCTGTCATTCACTAAGGTTTTGTGCATATGTGTGTGAGGTGTGTCTAGAGCTATCCGTGTGGATAACCACTTCAGTGCCCCCCATAGGGGTAGCCGGCGACATACGAAGTCATAATACAATGCAATAAAGTTTTCTGTAGACAAAGGCCAGAACTATTGGTTTTGTCAGGTCTATAAGATCTGCATTCACATGTGTACTCAAGTTGCACACCCTTAGGTACCAGAGCACTTCGGAGAACCTCATGTATTTCCACAAACTTAGCATTGAAAAAAGCTGACAAGGCATCACACAGTTGCTTAAATATTTAGGCTGTGTGAGCTTACACAGCCCAGATGTAGGCAGCCCAAGGTTGCTTATCTCCAGCCTCTGATCAGAATTACATTACTCCACTCAGGGGCAGGGAGCTGACAGAGGGAATGACTTTGCCAGGCGCACTGTGGCTGCATAAATCATATGGAAATTCATTGGCCGAGGCCGGTGTGTAATCCTACCCTTTAAATGAATCTGCAGAGACTCTCCCACTGTTCCACGTGGCTGCCTTGGCTGCTGATGGAGCTGCAGCCTTTACGCTTCGACCTCACTGCAGAGGAGGCTGACAGCACAGCCCAGAGGCTTCTTTCTTGTGCATTTGCTTCATGTGTATTTAGCAAAGAGGAGTGTGAAGATGATTTTTGTTGTGTTTACAACCTGAACTCTGGTGTGCGCAAACTTTGCAACTTCATTAAGGTAGCAAAATATTTTTGTTTTATCAATTATGCATGAAAATCATGCCTTTGGCAACAGTTTATTCACCACAAAGTGCTTTGACGCCTCGCCAGGGGTAGTAAGCGTTATAAAAATACAATACAATACATACATGATATACTTTGCAAAAAAACATTTAAGGCCTAAATCGAAGGTATGGGTAAAACCAGGAGGTGATACTCCGCGAAGAAATGACTGTACTCTAGGTTGCGTTATCTTCCTTGTGCAGTATTATTACCTCTATATAATTTTTTTCACAGATCAGTGTATGGAATAAGGAGGTCATACTGCATTACCTCCTCCGTAAAGTCCCCCATTACTGAGGGTAGTGGTATTATTTGGAGGCCGTCAGGGCGAGGTGATTGCTGGTGACAGGGGAAGTAAGACCTGAGGAGCGAGTAAATGAGACGTGATAGTGTCGCAATGAGGATGAAAGAGAGAGATGAGTGACGGGAGTGGAAGGTAAAAGACAGGAACATTTTAGTTGAAATGGGGAAGGTACTGCATGTGGAGATGAGAAATAAGGTTTAAAATGCTGTACATGATATTGGGATGGAATGATGGTGTGATAGAGCCAAGCTACAAGGTTGAATCCATTGGCCTCCAGAGCAAATACATGAGGCCATGGGAGCTTCAATTGCCACTCTGATCAATGGTGTTGCCTTTACATAGCCGCAAACTCAGATCTACTTATACCAGTGGTCGAAGTGGGCAGGATCGGATGGGCAAAGCGTGCCCCTACTTCTTTTATTAAAAAGATTCTGTTCCCCTACTTTTTCTTTTCAAAACTGTGTCCCAGGATGGCAGAAATAGCAAAGGCATTCAGATAAGGCTTGGCTTGCTTTCGTGGACGGGCAGAGAAGACACAGACAATGTCCTCTTCTTTTCTGTGCTGGCAGCTGCCCCCCTCCCCCCCTTGCTATTATTCCCTCTCTTTCTGTCTTGCTCCTCACTTACTGAAAACCGTGACTTGAAGAAACGATTCACAACCTCTCTTTCCTTCTTTCATTTAGTTGCTTGCCTGTGAAATGGATCCAAAAAAGAAAAACATCCTTGCGGGAAATGCCATTTTCTGACATTTTTCTATTCCAAAGTGCAGCCTCGGGATAGAGAGAAATAAAAGGTTTTAAATATGAAAAATAAATACATAACTAAATAAAGCAAGACAGAGTGGTTGCAAAGTGGCCAGATTGGTTGTATTCACATCCAAGCACATCAGACTCACTTTACAGACTTTGCAGTGAAGCGCTACTTTTGTATTCTCGTCTTTCTTTGAACAGCATTGTTGTTCCCAGGTGGGGAAGTGCACCATTCCTGGATGTATTTCAATACCTGGTTGATGGGTGGATTGGAAAACAAAATGTGTACCATGGCTCTGTGTTTATGAATGTGGTCTTTTTAAACTACACTGCTTATGTTTTGTAAGGCTATAAGCAATGGAAATTGAAACGGTTCCCTTCAGGGCCCTGCAGTCATGTCCTTAACTTTTCAGGTAAACCACTCGCTGATTTCGGAATAGTGAGTGAGAGATCGTTAAGGTAACCATGTTATTTCTGCTTACATTTCACATGCTTTACTTAATCTTGCATTCCATTGTTACCTTCGTAGGTTGTTTTTCATTCAGGCAGACTTAATTAGCATATACAGCACCATGCTTATCAGGTTTAAAGGGTTTAATCCTGAAGCCTCACTTAGCTGGCTTTCCTTGTCTCTGACAGCTAACGATGGTGCATCTCCCCACGGTCAGACAATATGATTTAAAAGGTGAAAAAACATTGAATTATCATCTGACTCTTGAACTGAGAACTAAATGTCCCATCATGCACCATAATGCCTTGAACTGTGCCATATATCATTGGAGGGAGGTGCAAGAATGAAATAAAACCGGAAATGGTATGCGAGGCTCAGATGTTTTTTTCATTCACAGCCCCTGAAGAAGACGTTTCTACCTTGAAACGCGTTGGGCAAAAACTAAAAATTATGTGAAGTAAGGAGGGAGGCTGCATCACACATGAGCGCTGTCGAGTGATCTCCCAAGCTGCAAGGCCTTTGTTGGGAAAAAAAAAGATATATATATATATATATATAATCTTGGGCAGCCCCAAACCCTTGTGTAGTCCTCTGGACTGACCCATTTCACCAAAAACCCAAGGGGGCATACCTCCCTGTGGTCGGTTCCCATTACCCAGCGTGTCTTTCACAATATGCTGTTTTTGGAGGACGCGTGGCTGTGTTTAGTCAGCGCATACGTCCTGAGATTGTTTTTATGTTGTCAGTAGAAACGTGGCTGTGCTTGAGCCAGTGCATTCTAGAGAATGCAGCTGTGCCTCAGCCAGTGTGTTCTTAAAAGTTTGGTATAGTCATGCTCTAAAGTTGAGCCCTCTTGGCATTTTCAATATCGGTCCATGAGATCTGGAAGGACGTAAAAGGAGGATCTCTGCTACATGCATTATGCTTCTTGCAATCATGGAGGAGGAAGGACGCAAGGCTCTCTAAGGGAAAGAACATTGATGGAGATCTGGGGGTGGAAGGGGCAGAGCAAGAGTAACTGGGGGAAATAAGATTACCATATCTTCAAGATCTCCAGGAAAAAGATGAATAATGTAGTTGTTGCATCACGAAAATCACAGGAACCTCCAGCTAAGCAATTCAAGATTTCTGACCCAGTGGAGGAGGACTCGGAACAGAGAGTTTGCAACATCCAGGGTCCAGATTTTGTGGAACTACTTTCCCATATCAGACAGAACATTGGTTTCCGGGAGCCTTCCTTTGTGGATGAAGAGGATTTTTTCACCCAGTGTTAACGTAAGGAACCAGAGTCCTTACCTCTACATGCAACTCTTAAAAAGGTGCTGTCAAAAGAATGTAAAGTCATTGAGAAGCCAATGTTTCCCAGGTTTCTTTCAAAGAGATATCCTTTGGACAGATTCCAAGAAGAATTTCCTTCTTCTTTGAAGGTGTACTGTCTTACGGCTGGGCTTTTCTCCAACGGTTCCATTATTTCCAAGGATGCATCTACTCAATGTCAGGTTGATAAGAAAGTGGATAGATACAGCAGTAAAAAAAAAGTTTATACTTTGTCAGACTTAGCCATCAGAGCATCAGCTTATGCTTCTTATACAGTCCAATCCCTGTTGAAAGATTTTCAATCCCTAGTGAATGGGATCCAGGAAGGTTCTGGCTGCACAGAGAAACTGACAGCTATGGAGCAGCTGGTCAGGTTCTTGGTAGATATCTCTTTTGATTTCCTTTCTGCTTCAGCTTTCAAGTCAGCATCTTCCATTTCAGCTAGAACGCATATTTGGCTGTGTTCCTGGAGAGTAGATGCATCCAAAAAGACTATACAAAGCCATCTTTCTTTCACGGGAGCTAAACTGTTTGGAACACATTTGGAAGAGCTGATAAAGAGATCCGCAGAAGACAGAAAATAATGACACATCTTCTTTTTTCTGCTAGTGAATCTGTTTTTTCTGGAAAATTTAGATTTTCTTGCCAAAGAGGTTTGAGAGGTTTTTCCAGCCGTTTCGAGGGAGGGGACCTGGCCGGGATGGCCCTCCTTCAGATAAAACCCAGTCTCAAATGGCAGGAGCAGTGCAGGCAACCTCTCAAAAATCTTGACTATGCCGAACCAGTGGGAGGGCGCCTTCTTCAGTTTTTCGAATTTTGAAAAAAAATAATATCAGATGTCTGGGTATTGGACATTGTACGCCATGGTTACAACTTAGAGTTTGAGGACGGGACAGTCAAATATTTTGTCAACACTCTAGTCCCTCACAACCCTCTAAAAGGAAAAGGTATCTTTCAGGGTTAGAGGACCTGCTGAAAAGAATGCCTTAATACCTGTTCCCCGTGAAGAATGGGGCAAGCGGTGTTATTCAATAGTGTTTTTGGTTCAAAAACTTTCAGGCACCTACAGACCTATTTTGGATCTCAAACGGCTAAAATTATTTCTGCAGTCTGCCGAATTCTGGTTTGGACAAACTTGAGAGTGAACGCCTCTTCAAGGATAAGTATTTCCATACAGCGTTTCTTGTTGTTTAAATAGTTTTTAAACTGGCGTATTGTGCTGACAATTCCAGGGAGGAATTTATCATTGAGTTGCGCCCTGAAGAAAGCTGTGGACCCATAGGGCCGTTCACTTGCTGAAAAATGTTGGCATTGATCAAGGGTCATAGGACCATTGTACCCTGGAAACACCCTACTCTTGTTATTTTAACAAACAAACTCTCTCCATATTAAATGGATAACTGGAGTGTGGGGTGGATTTTTAATCTTTAACCTCCCTGGCCTTTTCTCATAAGTGCTCCCTGAAATATGTTAGCTCCCCCTGGCTGGGAATCATTACCAGTTTAGGGGCTTGCCTTTTGGATTTTCATTGGTACCAATGGTATTTACTAAAGTTTTAATCCTCTTGGTGGGTTTTTGCATGAAATAGGTATTACTCTTTTTTTATTTGGATGATTTACTAATCTGTGGATCTTCTTTTTCCACACCACAGCTTCATGTTCAGAGGGTGTGCAGAGTCTTGCAGGAGTGTGGTTTCCTTTAAAATAAAAAATAAAAACACAGTTGGAACCATCTCAGACTCTACACTATGAAGGAGCAGTCTTTCGAACATGGGAAGCAAACGTGTTTCTTCCAGAGCAGAGAAAATAAAGTTGACTCAGATACTGAATAATCTGTCGGTGAAGGAGTCAGCAACGGCAACGAAAGGGTCAGGAGTCCAGGGAGAGATGTCATCTTGTCTAACAATAATCCCTTCATCCTGACTTCATTGCTTCCTCTAGTCCAGCATTTTTTGGACCACTGGAATCCATGGTCTCAAGAATACGAGGAGCTCATTCCAATAACAGACTATTTAAAAAATATATTAACTTGCATTTAGTCAAACACCACACAACATCATGGGGAAAAATAGTCGAGCAGGATGTTCCAGAACAGTGATACACATTATGGAGGAGCGCCAAATGACGTAGCGGCCAGGAGATCAATAGCTCAACAGGAGGGGAGACAGCAGATGAGCTTGCGTACCTGGTACTCACTCATGAGGGTAGTGCGCAAACACGGCCCCACACCCGCCCGCCAGCACCACTGACATCAATCAATGCATCCATACTTGGCCGGGCGTCCACGGACTGTCAAGCTATCACTCTCCGAATAGTTTGAAGCATGGTCAGCCTGGTTGAAGCAATTCCCTGCAGCTCTGTAGATGAGGAGGAAATTCCAGAGAGTGGTTCCTTCATTACAACACACCCACCCGGGCCACGTCTTAGGCAAGTCAGCAGTATAGCATCCCATGCTGCCAAATCTGAATCATATGTGCACCTCTGCTCTCTTCCCTCCAGATCGCCTCCCTCTCCCACTCCACCCATTTCACCAACTCCAATCCCCATCTATAAAATTTAGGACCACGAGCCAATTTCCATGGTCATGGCGAGCAATTATGAGCGCCAAGTCTAAAAAAGTGTCTGTCACTTTCCAGAAAGCACAAAGGTCATGTAGGCCCAGTATACACAGTTGGGGAGTGTGCTCAAAGTTCGGATCAGTTTCACTGCAAATTACCTGGAGGACGGTGGATCAGTATGATGCCTATGATGGGCAAGATGAAACCATGTGCAAGAAGCCTTCATTATCTGCTAGGCATTGAGGACAGGCCAGCGTCATGCTGGGAAACATGGCATGTAGGCGCTGAGGGGTGAGGTACACCCTATGTAGATAGAATGACTGAATGAGCTTGAAGCGAGCATTCCTGGACACATTTGGGGTGTGTTCAAACCCCTTCTTCCAAGCTTCGTCATTTAATAGCATCCCTAAGTCTTCATCCCAGCGCTGCTCCAACCGCGTCAGGTCTAGTTGTGTGTCTTTCAACAGTGCCCACGTAGAGCAAAGTGACCACCTTCATCTGTTATTACAAATATGTAATGCAGGCCACAAACCCACCACTCACGCACCCGATGCAACAGTGATCGGTGGAGCAAAAAATGCCCTACTGGCAGGTTTTATGTCTCCTGCAATTCCATGACAGAACAGATCTCGCCCCCACAAATAACTCACCTATTATAGGGATCCCAAGTTATGTCCACCAACGAAGTCCCGACCAACCCCCAATTCGATCCCAGCGTTGGGCAAACAAGCAATAGCAGCTCAGTGGTATATGGCACTTTAGTGTGTCTCGGTTTTGGTGCCCTAGCCCAAACCCAGCATGCCATTCAAATCAGTACATTAATATCTAGGACCAAAGACACTGGCCTGGGTGTCAACAAGATATTGGTTAAAAGAACTGGTCTGAGGGGGAGCCTGGTCCTGTACTAAAATATCTCCAGGGTCTTGTGATAATTTAGGACTGCAACACATAGTACAGGCCACTATGGAGAATATTCTTCCCATCTGTTGGACTGATCACTTTTTAGTGACCTTTTCCCTATGAGGAAAAGAATTAGCTTTGCATCAGAGTATGGAATAAAATACTCAAACAGCCTAGGGATAAGCCTTTGTTTAATCTCTCCCCTTCTATCGACTTGAGTAGATCGGTGGAAGAAAACTACTCAGACCTAGAAAATAGTATCAGAGCCACCCTAGATTGGGTCATCCCCATCAAAGAATTGAACATTTGGCAGAGACCTTTGGCTCCCTTGTACAGCACTGAACTAAAAGACTTAAAACTGACCAGACAAAATAATTCAGAGAGAAAAGGGTGTATGTTTTACAGAGAAGAGGACAACACATTTCCAAAAGATGCTCTACGGAAGTATAAGACTGAAATAATGAATGCAAAAGCGGAGCACCATTCTAGCACTATCCTGGCTGCACTCAACAGTGCGAAAAAAAGTGTTCAAAATAATGCTAGAACTGTCAAATCTGTATTGCTTGAATCACTCGATACCTGCATCTCAGGAGTAGTGGGACAACCTCATGGGGTTCTTTGAGGAAATAATTAACAAAATTATCAAAGGTATGGACACTACTCTTCCGACTCAGACCTCTCTGAGGGACAGTGCAATCCAAGCTGATCCTACAGGCACGCGGACCACTTATAGTAACATGCATCTGAAGCAGATAAGTAAACTAGAATCATTTGAATGTTTGACAGAGGATGAATTTCGAGCCTTGGCATTGGCCCTGTTCTCTAGCTCACTTTTGGACCCTCCACCTCACAAGGTTTGAAAGAAACAGGAGGGAGAACTTTTTCCATTGCTTTGGCAAATTTGTTGCCAATCTTAGCATAGCGGTGTGGTACCAGCAGCCTTGAAAAGGCATTTGTCATATCGTTATTAAAAATGCTATCATTGGAACCTGTTACCCTAGATAACTACAGGCCTATATCCCTCTCACTGTACCCTGTAAAAATCCTGAAACGCTTTGTTAGCATAACGTTATCTCATTATCTGGAAGGTGACCAAATCCTGGAAGAAGAGCAACTTGGGTTCCGTCCAGGTTACAGGACAGAAACAGCTTTGCTCACCACTATGGACTATCTTAAAATGCAAGTGGATAACGGTCAATCAGTGGCACTGATTTTCCTGGATCTATCTGCCGCTTTCGACACGATCAACCATTATAACCTTTTGGATAGGCTGTCATTAATTGGAGTCAGGGACACAGTTGCAAAGTGGATGCATTCCTATTTGTCAGGTAGACAGCATGCAGTGTTCCTTCTGCCTTTCTGCCCTGAGCTCAGGCCCTTCAAACATGGTGTTCCACAGGGGTCATCAATTATTCCAATACTTTTCAAACTTTATTTGAACCCTTTGATTTAATGTCAGCTTGGTAAACTAGGCCGATGACAATTAATTCTGTCATGGGAAGGAAATCAAATGATGACAATTGATTCCTTCCTCATTATGGTGCGATGGCTTAATTCTGCCAGACACTAATACATTTCAATATGGCGCCTAACTTTCTCGATTATCAGTGCGACGTGAATCCCATTTTTTCTTCCTCTCTTTCCTTTCCTCATTTACACACTACATGCGTCAGGGGCGTAACACAGGCCCCTGCAGCCCCCGCGGTGCGGGGGGGCCCTCAGCCTCCAGGGGGCCCCGTCAGCACCGCACTTCTGCTGGGGATCTCTAGATTGAGTCCGGAAGAGGTCCCTTCACATACCCTGCAGGGGGGCCCCTCAAGGTGCGTTACGCCACTGACATGCCTGCTGTACATATTCTTTAATTGATGCGCTTCGAATATCGTCTCTCATTTTTGATGTTCAAAGCGAATACACACCATGCCACTGGGTAAGGCAGGCTTTGCTCTCTAACAGCTTAGTCGCTCTATTGGTTGATTCACCAGGGTCCGCATTGCCCGTAACAGTGCTTCTATCGCTTTCATTTTTTTCCGATTGGCAGTATAATTACCTCAGCTTCTATACACAGGCTCCTATTTGGCTTGTTGCTTACGATCTATTCAAGTTGGAACTACTCACATCTTGAAAACAATTTTCACCTATTAAATCTGGCCTTTCTTTAATGATCCAATTTTTCAATTAGATCTTACTTTGCTGCGTTAAACAGCTAGGGCTCGTGTTCTGGCGTGGTATTCTACTACCCATTCTGGTTTTTACTCTGGTTAGTCTCTTCTCTTTTCAGGCACATTCTCCTTGATTATTTCAACAGCATTTTGTCTTTATTAGTGGATCACACCTATATCACTTTTACGGTTATTGTTATAGCCGTTACTTGTGTACTCTATAGCGAGTGCTGCACAGTTGATGAGACCCTGTCATATGTGTGCACTGACGCCCTGCCACGTGTGTGCATGGACTGACTGTTTAGATGTTGGGAAATGTACAATCCTCACTCATAGACCCTTTTTTTACCCCTCCCCCCTCTTTTCCTGACTCTTCCAACCTCCTCCTTCTCTTTACCTCTCTTCTCTCCCTCTTTTCCCTCCATTTCCTAAGCAGGCATTTTCGTCCCATGCATAATTCCTTATGTCCTGATGATGGTCTAGGGATTGATTGAAACATCATCGACAAACAGTACTATGGCTTCCACTAATGTAATGTAAACAGATATGTGAGCATTGGTACTTTACATAATGTAATGTAAATAGATTTGTGAGCATTGGTACTTTACACTATATGTGATATGAGCATTTTGCTCTTATTGTAGTCACATGAAAAATGTCTAAGTCTTAAGTTGTTTTTTTTACTTCCTTCTGTCTGTGTTTCCTACCATTGATGCGTTATATGTTTTAAGAAATGCAATTGAAATTCCATTTGGATGCTTTGCATAGATTCCATTGTATCTCCATGTTATATGGTTTAAGGTATCTTACAGTAAGGAAACTTGTTCCTTGAAATACTTATACCCATGGTACCTTAAATACCCCTAGGTTTCCCTTGTTACTGAAAACATGCTACTCGTGTATAGACGTTAAAAAGAAAGGGTTAACCCAAGAGGAGTCACTGGGACCTGGGTAAGTATCGATACAAAAGGAAGGGGTCCCAGAACAGTATAAGTGCACAATAGAATTAGTTTAGTGTCAAGATAAAGAACACATATAATCAACTTGAATGTACATTGTTATTTAATCACAAAGTACCAACGCACAAAATATTATGCACACAGCACAGCATATGTTCACATAGTAACAAATCATAGTGCCCAACAGGTAGTGGGAAGGGAGGTGAAAGTGTTAGGAAGTAGTGCAGGGTAAGGTATGTGATACATTAGGTCAAAAGTCCTTAGTCAAAAAACTTTCTTTAAAACTGGCTTCAGACAGGAGCCAGAAACAAATATAGTAAATGATCATACATTCAGGGTAACCATGCTTCTAGAATTTAGCAGTACAATTCAAGATAGGGATAGAAGCTGGCAGGTGGAACGGTTGTCGACGTTTCGACCCCACGACAGGGTAGGGACAAGTGGGCCCTTACAGCAGGGTCTTCCTCAGGACGGAGGAATAGGTGTGGCAGGCTTCCGTCACAATCAGGCATCGATAGAGGAAACGTTGTACCCATCGGCATCCTCAAGGGAAAGACTTGAACTCAGGAGCCGCAAGGGTGTGTTCAGCTTCCCGTGGTTTCTGCGTGTAAACTCTCATCTGGCATCACCAAAGGCTGCGCCAGATGAAAGTACAACGTTTCCTCTATCTATACCTGATTGTGACTAATGCCAATATCCCCGTGGGAGACTACGACATCCACAGAAGCCTGCCAACACCTATTCCCCCATCCTGAGGAAGACCCTGCTGTAAGGGCCCACTTGTCCCTTGTACCCTGAATGTATGATCATTTACTAGATCTGTTTCTGGCTTCTGTCAGAAGCCAGTTTTAAAGATTTTATTTTTACTAAGGACGCTTGACCTAATGTATCGTGTACCTTACCCTGCACTACTTCCTACCACTTTCACTTCCCTTCCCACTACCTGTTGGGCACTACACCCACCAGGAGAGAACGCAAAGTTCACAGAACAATTGATGGAGATCATAACGACCAACTCTAACTCGGACGCCAATAATATATTCCTAGGCGACTTTAACCTCCATTGGAATGACGGCAGTGATAAACTGGTCAACTCGCTTAAAGACTTCCTCAGTGAGCTAAAACTTGTACAAACTTGCAACCAACCCACTCACTCACAAGGAGCGACCTTAGACTGGATTATCTCAAGAAAGAATGAGGCATCTATCCTTGCCATAGACCCACGTGACTGGTCCGACCATCATATCATAACATTCACGATACCAACAATGACAAAGGGCAGGACCGTGCAACCACGCAAGCTCAAGAAACTGATCCGAGACACAAAAGAGGCTAATACTGAACTACTGGTTGAAAGGTGTGAGAAGGACCTGAAGCCACCCAACAATAAGCGAAATGTTAATGAGCTGACTGATCACTACATAACCTCGATCGGCAATATCGTCAATGACACCATGCCCCTAAAACTGAAAAAAGTATCAGAGAAACCAAAAAATCCTTGGTTTAATGAATCATTGAATGAGGGCAGGCGCAAACTGAGAATGGCCGAAAGGAGGTGGAGACAACATCCCTCCTCACCTGAGCTGAAAGCACTCAGGAAAACAAGAAAAGAATACAACAACAAAATAATCAACACCAAAAAAGAATTTATCAGAGCTGAATTGGACAGTGCCATAAACAGACCACGAAAACTCTTCGAGATGTTAAAACAGCAGTCAAATAAACTAGCCAAAACGGTTCTAGAGAATACAAAAACTCCCATAAGCTGCGAGGAATTCTCCTAATTTTTCACGGAAAAATCTAAATTGCTTGAAGTTGAACTCACAATTGCAGCAACTAACCTTAGGACACTGCCTACACCTAAAAATGAGGCCAATATCTCACCAGAGAATCTCCAAACTAAAAACAAGGCAAAATGGGACACATTTGAATTATACGACCAGGAAAAGATCGCCAGAACGCTGGCGGAGATTAGACCGAACAACCACTATCAAGACCCTCTACCAGGAAAGTGTGTAAGAGAAATCAGCCACACTCTAGTGCCAATCTGGACCGAGATAATAAACGCCTCACTTGCACAAGGAACCCTCCCTGACTGCCTAAAAACAGGGCAGGTGATGCCCATCCTCAAAAAACCGACAGCTGATGCGTCAGACCCGAACAACTATCGACCAGTGACCAACATCCCTCTACTGGCTAAACTCATTGAGAAATGCGTGCAGGGCCAACTAAGTCAACACATCGCTAAATTCTCGCTACTGGACGATTGTCAATCAGGATTCAGAACAGGGCACAGTACTGAAACTGCGATCCTGCATATTGTTGATGACGCCCTACAAGCCCTAGACCGAAATCAAACTTGCCTATTGATCCTCCTAGACCTATCATCAGCATTTGACACGGTAAAGCACGAAGTGCTAATGACCAGACTACAAGACAGGATGGGTTTGTCTGGAAACGTGCTGAAATGGTTCAATTCTTTCCTACAGAACAGGACTCAGCGATTCCTGGTTAACCAAGCAATCTCTTCCCCGAGCCCCAACGCAATCGGGGTCCCACAAGGCTCAACGCTATCTCCAGATCTATTCAACTTGTATGTAGAACCTCTCACGGAGATCCTTCAAGAATCTCAGGTATCCTATCATATGTATGCAGACGACACGCAACTATACATAAAGATCGCCTCCCTTGAGGACATTGACTTAATGAACAAGACACTAAAGAGAGCTTTGCGATGGTTAACAATGAACCATCTGAAACTAAACGCCCAGAAAACAGAATTCCTGCTAATTTCACCGGCAAGGAGCCAATCTGAAGTTAAAGAGTGGACTAAATTGGTGACAGCGCTAAACTGCACCCCGACTCTAGTTAACTCAGCCAAATCACTAGGAATTACACTAGATGAAAACCTCGACATGAAAAACCATATTAGCTCAATGGCCAAGAGCGCCCGCTTCCACTTGAATTATTTAAGAAAACTTAAACCCTTTATCTCTGAAACAGATCTAAAGCTGGCTATCCAATCACTAGTCATCTCGAGGATCGAATACGGCTGCACCACATTAGCGGGCCTACCGAAAACATCCACAGCACCACTAAAAGCCTGCCTCAACGCAGCGGCGAGACTCATTACGGGAACGAAGAAATTCGATCACATATCTTCCCACCTGAAAGCACTAAACTGGCTACCTTACGAGGCTAGAATTCAAATGAAGATGGCCTGTATTACGCACAAAGCGGTTCACTACAACACGCCTAGATACCTAGCCAAGAAACTTAAGCTCTCAGGAGGTAATAGAACAACTAGAAGCGCAAAAGATTTGCTATTACGACCAGCCTTTTTCCACAAGAGAAAGACCTACAACCGAGCATTCTCCGGAGCTGCCCCCAGAATCTGGAACTCTCTACCTCCAAACATCAGGAAGATTCAAAATACAGTAACATTCAAACGAGAACTGAAGAGCCACTTGATGAGTAAATACCCTACTTAGAGAAACCTACGGATCACTGGGATGATCACTTATGCTAACTGAGGGCTGTCCTCTCCATGGAAAATTTGAAGATCTGTATCTGATAATGAACTGATGCCGGGCTCAAGCATTACTGCTACCTCATATACGTGTGAACTTTTAACTATATCTCACGGTCAGACTATATAACTTCTACCTCACTTGATTTATTTATCCATATAAGTGTGAATTTATAACTATAGCTCTTAGTCATTCTATGTAACTTCTACCTCACTTGATTTATTTATACATATTATCATTGATATGCACTGGAACGCCTTATAACCCTACCTCAATGATCATGGTTTGTTAGCATGACACAAGCCAAGCCGTGCTCGCCATATAACGCTAATTGCACAGTCTTTATGAATATATATATCTAATCTCATCCATGCAGTATATTGCCTTCTACCTCATTATTCTTTTGTGGTTAGTACTGCTACTATAATGTCGATATGCAATTCTGTCCTGTTAAGCGCTCTGATACCCACGGGTCTTGTCCGCGCTATACAAAACATTATAAATAAATAAATAAATAAATAAATAAATACAATTTGTAACTCTGGTATAGACAGCAGGAGGGGCCACAGCAGCAATCCAGGAGATCCCAGGTGGCCACTGAGCCAATCACCAATAAAGGTCCCAAGGCGCATGGGGAGACACTTATCCCGGGCATCCCGGTGTCAGGCCCTCTGTGTGAAATGAGGGTTATGGGCGGTTCCTGCGGGACCCCCAGGGCACAAAGGGGCCACATCAAACAAACAAGCGTGTGGACCAGAGCAGGAGTTGTGACCAGCCTAGAGGAATCGGAGCATCTGTGCCCAGAAGCAACTCAGCTAGCCATGATCATTCATCTGGTGAGCTAGGAGGGTAAAGGAAATGAAGTGACTTCCTGCAGCATGCAGGTGGACCCTAGTCCACCAAGGATCTGCCCAGAGTCCGTAGGCTCCAAAGCCAGCCTCCCCACTCCAGGCGTCAGCAGCACAATGTGGGAGTACAAGGCGGAATTCACACCAACTAGAGGCTGCCCGTTGTGAAAAATAAATACAAACTTGGTGAACATTATCGGCGCCATCTTGCCCTTTTCCAAGCCCATTCGTGCGCGTAAGCGGCAGCCATTTTGAGCACCATGGCCTCCCTGCCCCTCGCTGATAGCCAGCGCGTCTCTCTCTCTCTCTTAACCTCGCAAGCATTCCCCCGCACGCTGACAACCCCCGCTCTCTCATGCCTTGGGTCATAAACCCCTCTTCAGCGCAGCTTCACCACGGAATCCCATCCTGTTCCCAGCGCGACACCTCCCCTCATTCCTTTCATGGCCTCAAACCCTTTTTGATGCAAACCCCCTTTTCCTGTGTCCCCGTTTGTCTTCCTTGTTCCCAGGCCGCCACCTGGCTCTGCGGATACTGTTTATTACCCCGTACAGTAGGAAGCTTCCCCTCCCCATCAAAAGACCCCCGAATCGATCAAAGCCCCCACCCCATGAGATCCGACCAACCCCATGCATTCCGTGAATCGGCGGAATGCCCTGCTGTGCGACAACCATCACCTGTTGTGACCGGGGTGGGGAATCCAACTGTAAATGTGTGTGGGAACGGGCCTGCAGGGGAGATTCCGAGGATGTTCTTTCTAATACTAAAGTGTTGCAAGAATGTGTTATGTGCAATAAAGGTCATAAACCCTAGTATAAGAGGCCAGGCCTCAGAGATGTGGTTAGAGCACCTCGTGACGATACTTGCTGTCTGAATTGATGTGTTCTCCTCCGGAGAGAATAAAATCCTCGTTTCCTGCCTTCCAGTCTCCAGCGCCTGCTTCTTCATTGATTAATATTGGTGGGTCATAGAGGCGATACCGCCGGGCAACATAAAAGGGTCTTTGGTTACCGGTTGTCTTTGGAACCCTTTTTAACAATTGGCGTCCCAAACGTGGGGCCCATCAGCGACTCGTGGATCCAGTGGGAGAGGTCCTGACGACAGAGTGAACGACTGCAACGATCGGAAGGTACCCTGTCCGATAGACCCTCGTCTGACAGCCGATCATCCGAACTTCACTGGTTCCGAACAGACCTCTCTCGAGTGATCTGCGGTCCTGACTGGGAACCATCAGGAGTGCCACGAGAAGTACGAAGAGAAGAGGACGATCGGGCGCTGGATTCGGAAGACGAGAAACTGTCCATGCGGTCCGGGTAAGGTCGTGTAAACACGACGAATTGCGAAAGTGATAGATAATTGAAAGTAATTGATAATTGTTGAGAAAATACTAGTATTACTCTTTGTTAATTTATTGGAGATTCACTGTCTACAAACGGAGAAACAACAGGCTCTCCCTTTATAAACAGCGAAGGATAGGTACGCACCCGTCGGACCTATCTTTCTCCCCCACTGAACAATTGCCCCTTCCCCCCATTGATTAACTGTTATAGATTGTTTTCTGGAGATTCTCTGTCTGCAAACAGGGAAAAATAGGTCCCCTCTTTACAGATAGTGAAAGGGTAGGTGACGCGAACCTTTGCGAGCCTACTTATTCTCCCCATTGACCATATTGATTTTTTATTTTTGACCTAACATTGATCGCTCAGAATTGGTTCATGAGGTATTCACTACGTGCAAACAACGTAGAATAGAAATATTCTGTCTAGTCTTTGCGCGCAGTGATAAGATAGGTAGTGCTGACTATTATCCCATTGTGATCCGTCATGCCTGTCTTCTCCCCACTGGTCAGTAGCCTGTTTTACCCGGACCGCTTATTAGAGATGAACCATCCGGCTCCGCTGGAAGGCACCCCTAATAAGGACATGTTCATGAAGCATGGATTAATTGCTATAGCCTATAGTGAGCTGTGGCATAAATATACGAAAAGGGATCGAGAAAGACAGTGGCCACTGAGAGGATCCTTTGATCTCGACAAAATAGAAACAGTAGAAATAGCCCTTCGTAGGAATGAAACAACACCTATTATGCTCGATAGTCTCGGCATGTGGCGCAAAGAAGCCGCGCGACGAAGGGAAGGCGACGAATTCGGAGAAGGTGAAGGGACACGACGGACAACCCTCCAAACGTCTAGTAGGCAAAGGGAAGGGCCAGCGATGGCACAGCCCCGAGGAGTAGACATGAAAAGCGAACGGTGTAAAGGGATGTGCCGACAAGCCAACCCCGGAACACAACGACCCGAAGGTAATCCCCCGACATTACGCACAGGACGGACAGATGTAAAACAAAACCAATGTGCTTTCTGTAAATGTCTTGGACACTGGAAAGCCCAATGCCCGACTCTGCAAAGCATAGGTAAGAATGGAGGGTTGACAGAAAGGACGGACCGACAGAAAGGAAAAAGACGTGAGATAAAAACCAATCAGACTAGTGCAGACAGAACAGACAGGACCACCCCGTTTGATTATGCTCGGTGGCACAGATTTCGTCAGACCAATTTTAACGACATGTTAGAGTACTAGGACTGATTGCTCTCTGTTGCTCCCCCACTCTGAAAAACAAACACAACTGCAGGTCAGTGTAAACAATCCCCCGTTAGAGAAAAGACTCAAGAAAGCCAAGCGTCTATTATATAACTTAGGATTTAATTACGGTAAAACACACAACCAACAGTAAATAGAATAACTAGTAGAACTCTCTAAAAAGCAAACTTGACTAATAGGAAAAATATAAAACATATTATGCTCACTCCGGAAGTCCTCCAATGTAACAGTTCGATGGTCCCGCCCATCCGAAACACATAGCACGTGTGGGGCGGGGCCTGCCAGCAGCCATGAGCCAAAAGGGATCGCCGGCGAGAAGGTCCTGGAGGCTCCGCCAAGCAGGCAATGAAATGGTCTTCCCATACTACCCTTCCAGGGATGGCGTCCCCCGGGCCGCGAGTAGGGAGGGGGCGGCTGCAAATGACCCCCTCCCTCGTATCTCCTGGTCCGGCCATCACGAATTCCTCCATCGAACGGATGCAGGGTGGGCAGGGAGGAAGAGGCGACGCGGACGAGCCTCTTCCACCTCCACAGGTAGGAGGCTTCCCTGCCCTGGCCCGACGCCGATGTCCTCCAGCCGGGCGACGGCCATATTTCCGCAACACAGGACATACAATGCCCGACTGGTATATTTTCTCAGCACAGGACATACAAGACCCGGCTGGTATACTTACGTAGTACAGGACACACAATGTCCGACGGGCATATTTACGGAGCACCGGACGTACAGTGGTCCCCCCAAGAGTCGGAATCAGGGGTGTAGGGTGGTCATCATGTGCGCCCCTGATTCCAAGGGACGGTGTAGGATGCGCCGGGAGATGAAGACGGCACGGGTGAGCCTCCCTCACCTCCCCAGATGAAGGCTCCACTGCTGCACCCTGGCGCCCCGAACCAGAATGTCCTGCTCCAGCAGCATGATGCTCTGTCTTTCGCCATCACAAGAAGTTTCGTCCACTCCTGATGGATACGGCAAAGGTGACTGCCACAGGGTCTCAAAATGGCGTCTGGGCCCTCGAAAGGCGGGTCTAGGCCGCTGGAGTAACTTTGTCCGAAATTGCAACTCGGGCACTTGCCCACCTGGGCGCAAGCCCCCACCATCGACGAACATCCCCTCGACTTTGAAGATTCTACCAAAGTCCCAAGAGCCCTCGGCCCCTTCAGGCTTCCGGTGAGGAACAGTTGCATTGATCTCAAATGAAATAACCACGGCACAGCAACAAGATGGCGGTGCTCTCGTGTCTGCATCAGCTTCCGTCTGAACCACCCAGGAACATTATGGGCTAACGAACTCGAGCAAGTTCCGGCTGAACATCAACATGACCCGGTAAGAGAGACTCTACCCCCTCCCTCTCTTGATTGACGGTCCACACCACCAGCCCCTCTGTTAGCACAGTTTTCTTTTGAACTGCCGAAAGGGACTCTGGTCCAACCGCCAATTGTCGGGGATATTTTGCCCCTGATGCTACTTCCGGACTAAACCGGCCTCGCCCAAAATGGCGCTGGTATCAATGGAAACTAACGGATGCCTCGTGGTGTTCCTTAGCTAATGAAACTTGATGTACTAAGATATATATATATATACGAACCATTGCGCACTCGATGTTAAAGGGAGGAGGGTTCACTTGGCGAACATTTAAGAAGGGTTCCGTAAAATGTTGATTTCAATGAACAATTTATTTTTGATATTTGTTGTAACTGATACATAACGTCGCTCATGATGCACACCCGCGGTTTACATCTAGGAAATGTGATTACGATGAGCTTGACTGTGTTTCCATTTATGAACTGAAATGCCCCTGATTCCTTCGTCACGCAATGAAATGTTTTTGGTTACTTGCAAATAATTAATTAGACCTTTTTTACATGTTCTTGTGCTACAAAATAACCCCCTACTGTATGTGCTTCCATCGACGACATGTCAGGCCAAAATATGAATTGCGCTCTCACATTTTACGTACTGAATAATTCTACAAATAAAGGTCTTAAAAAGCTATGGATAGGCATCGCGTACTTTTGTAAATGCGGGTATCGGTGGGAGGGTTTTTCTGTGCGCAACTGTTCTGCTCTTTTTTTAAGGTTATCCGAGAACTGGTTGTTCGGCCCTGGGTTGATGGTCGAATCAAAGGTATGATACGCTGCCTCCAAGATATGCGACTAAGCTCAGGAACTGACGTATGAAGAAGGACCTCGACTTCTGAGACTGGGTAAAGTAAAACGGTGTGATTGATAAAATGTTATAAAGATATGGTGGTCGAAGGTACTAAGGTACAGGGTTGAAAGAAGAACTGATATGCCTTAGAACATCACAGCTTTGGGAATGATTTAGGGATCCCGATGGCCGGATACATCTACAAAACCGGGTACCTCACGCTAGGCACCTCTGATTCCTTTTTAGCGTTTTCACTACACACGATCCTTAATGCCATCCTCGAACCTCCCCATGAACCACCTATCACATTGCCTGCCCACATGACTTTAGGAAACCAAAACCCTAAGGGATTATATCCCGAAGAGATAAGTACGAGTATGTGGTAAGTAAAGGACTTTCGTGCCCATACACTTGATGTGTTCGAATGTTGTCCCCCTACCTCCCCCTTTTTTCCCCCTTTTTCCCTCTGCAGGTTACATTAGAATCCCGATTAGAGTACCATAAGGGATCTGGAACCACGTCACGCCCGATGCATGAAGACGGACTAGCGCTGCAAAACGGCACAACAAGGACACTCTACCCAATGCACGACCTTTTTACCTGATCTAATGCTCTTCTGTCCCAAAACTGCATGCTTTCTACATCCTAACACAGACCCGAAACGTCTAAACGTTAGGTAACGCACTGAATAGCCCAAACAATACACGGTCATTCCCCATGTCACACGTGTACTGTTTGGCCTATTGTCTGTCTCTCTCTCTCTCTCTCTCTTCTCTCTCTCTCTCTCTCTCTCTCTCTCTCTCTCTCTCTCTCTCTCTCTCTCACTCACTCTTCCACCCCTCCACACTTTCCCTCTTCCTAGCAACTGGCACCTAATTGGCGAACCTGGTGCACCTCCTGATTGGCCCCAAATACCACAAGTATTTGCCCAAATTTGTTCTAAATAAAATTGTATCGGTACCACGTTACTACCTCTCCTTTTCTACTAAAATATGGATGAAATTTAAATTGGCCGATAGGAAAGGGACAGGTAAGACGACTAAGGTTCCCTAAATTTGACCCACTCGCAGGGAACTATTTGTCAGTGGCTTCTATGATAAAATGTGTCTGTGGTAATGCGACCATCCCCATTGAAAATTGTCTCCGTACCCTAAGCTGTAAGAAATGATCGAGACACCCCCATCTACCCAAAATGCCCCCAGTTTGGTATCAGCTGCCCTGAACGAGAACTTGAAAAACGCCCCTTGCTCCGATTCGCTGCGTTTCTAATCGTTTTTCATAAGATCCCACCTTCCCCGAGGATAAGTTTAATAATTATCACAAACCACCCCCCGAGTTTTTGTAGTAACCAGGTTGCGAGGATTTATATAGAAAGTTAGAAAGATGTATGCAAAGTTAAAAATTAGATCGAAAATCGAAAGACCTTGTTGCTGTAAGCCTTGCTGAAAATAAGATGTTTTGATGTAATGAAGACTTGTTTAGCCTATGTTCATCCCTCAGAAGGATGCCTATCAGACTATGGTGAATAGCACGTTGCACTTTTTGTAAAATACAAGGCCCTGAAGACCAGCCTAGCCTTGCAAGACTCGTACTAGGGAAATGGGTCTCTGCCAGAAGAACTGACATCTACTATAATAGACAAATGACAAATGAACGTAATAATAATCAAAGCGCCAAAGAATTAGCCAACAAAAGGAAGTTGTAAGGAATCCAGCAAACCCATCATCAATTGTTTATACGGTAGCCGCAAAAATCTCAAATGTAGCGAGTGCTTACCCCTGCTGCTTGGAGTTGGGAGAGAAATAGATTTATGTAATTACCTTCTTCTGCAAAATCTCTAAAGACTGTCTTTTCAAACTCATTTAAGGGTATCACTGTCGGGGGAGAAAGAGACCGGATGTGGGAGCACGCGGCCTGACTGCGGATTGTGGAACATCAGCGACGGAGGCCGAGGCGAGACCACAGCAGTAAGGAGTCGCAGGACGGGGCACTGTTTCAAACAAAGCTAAGGAAAGGGCTGACCTGAAGCCCCTGCTCTATGATCGACGTGTGCCAAAAAGTCCCCGCTCTCTGAACATGGTTACGGACCCGCCTGTCGCAAACCCTCCGTCCCCCTGATCTGTTCCCGACTTGGCCTTGCTCCATCCCCTCCTTCTCCGACCTACCATAAGGACTGTTCACACCCGCACAATCCACCCGAACTCCCAAGTTCCTCCAAATCCTACTGAGCTACCCAGAGAAGAGTACTCCCTGCGTCAGAAGGGAGGGAGCTCCGACTAAATAGACCACGAACTATGTTAAATCCCAGAACGGTGACCTAGAACTCCACCAAGGGTCGCCCCCGAAGAAAAGATAAACAAAGTCTGTGGTTCTGCCCGCTACCAAGCACCTTGAAGATGATGGAAGCAACAGGAAATGCCCACCACCCAGACCCAAGAAACAAACAGATCTCACAAATCAGGAACAATCGCATTTTTTATTGCAAATCTATGCTCTGCGTTACAAAAGAAAGTGCACCTGCTCCAAAACAGTAACGCATTGCTCCTATGAGGCCTGGCGAAACAAGACGAAAATGTACCCCTGCCCGCAGACCTCCAACGACTCAATCCACATGAACATTCCTGTTGACAGACCGAATTGTAATCCAGGTGCTTAACAGTGCCAACAGAAGACGACAAAAGACAACGAGAACTCTGATATTTTTACTGTATCTCCTTTCTCTCCCAACCACCATTGGACTGACTATGCACCCGCCGTATACAAAAAGGACTTACTTATATGATAACTTACCAGTTCTTATTCTATGATCTGTACCCAACGCCCTCGCTACATAATTCTAGTCTGATATTGCATTACGATGACTTTTTCTGCAACCAACTTAACGATGAACCCGCCTACTAAATGATGAGATTTTTAATATGATGTTTATAATGTGATGTTTATGTACAATTCTTTCGCCTAAGTCCCCTCTCCCTTACTTATGATCGCTGCATATAGGTGTAGATAGGAAATAGACCAGCAAGATGTCTTGGAAATGTTAAAGGGAGGACTGTGAAAAATAAATACAAACTTGGTGAACATTATCGGCGCCATCTTGCCCTTTTCCAAGCCCATTCGTGCGCGTAAGCGGCAGCCATTTTGAGCACCATGGCCTCCCTGCCCCTCGCTGATAGCCAGCGCGTCTCTCTCTCTCTCTTAACCTCGCAAGCATTCCCCCGCACGCTGACAACCCCCGCTCTCTCATGCCTTGGGTCATAAACCCCTCTTCAGCGCAGCTTCACCACGGAATCCCATCCTGTTCCCAGCGCGACACCTCCCCTCATTCCTTTCATGGCCTCAAACCCTTTTTGATGCAAACCCCCTTTTCCTGTGTCCCCGTTTGTCTTCCTTGTTCCCAGGCCGCCACCTGGCTCTGCGGATACTGTTTATTACCCCGTACAGTAGGAAGCTTCCCCTCCCCATCAAAAGACCCCCGAATCGATCAAAGCCCCCACCCCATGAGATCCGACCAACCCCATGCATTCCGTGAATCGGCGGAATGCCCTGCTGTGCGACAACCATCACCTGTTGTGACCGGGGTGGGGAATCCAACTGTAAATGTGTGTGGGAACGGGCCTGCAGGGGAGATTCCGAGGATGTTCTTTCTAATACTAAAGTGTTGCAAGAATGTGTTATGTGCAATAAAGGTCATAAACCCTAGTATAAGAGGCCAGGCCTCAGAGATGTGGTTAGAGCACCTCGTGACGATACTTGCTGTCTGAATTGATGTGTTCTCCTCCGGAGAGAATAAAATCCTCGTTTCCTGCCTTCCAGTCTCCAGCGCCTGCTTCTTCATTGATTAATATTGGTGGGTCATAGAGGCGATACCGCCGGGCAACATAAAAGGGTCTTTGGTTACCGGTTGTCTTTGGAACCCTTTTTAACACCGTGGGATGTGGGAAAGCACCGTGCAGTATCAGCTGTAGGAGGATACTCCACTGGTCTCGATGCCCAGCCTCCACTGAATCGGAATCACACCTCCAAGGCATGGGTGGCCCCGGGCAATGACAGGGCAGTCACCTAATCTGTGGTTAATGCCAGGCCCTGCACAGGGGCAGATGGTGGTGCAAACTGTCCACGGCCCCTCACCTATCCCCTGAAACACCATCAAACAACTGAGGACTCCAATGGGAGCACAGCACACTGGGGGCACCCCACGAGGTCCCGGGGTGTATGTGAGGTGGCTTCAGTAGGCTGGATAGTTACAGTTGACGAGGAGCTTGCACCAGCTGTGTCCTCATAGCATGGCAGTTAGCTCTGACTGCTCATGCCCCCAATAAGGACTTGAGCTTGTGGCTGATTCTAGAGAATCTGGATAGGGTCTCTCCCTGATAGGTTCAGATACTAAAATGTTCACCACAAATGCCAGTCTGAGGGGGTGGGTAACTGTTCTGGACACCCATTCATCAGGATCTTTGGTCTCAGGAAGAGCGGATGAACTCTTCGAATTAGAGGGAGCTGGGAGCTATTTTCCAAGGTCTTCAAGTGTTTCTTCAATCAATCAATCAATCAGAGTTCTTGTAAAGTGCGCTACTTACCCGTGAGGGTCTCAAGGCGCTGAGGGGAGGGAGGGGTGCTGCTACTGTTCGAAGATCCAGGTCTTGAGGAGTCTTCTGAAGGCGAGTAGGTCTTAGGTCTGCTGTATGTGGGTAGGGAGGGTGTTCCAGGTCTTGGTGGCGAGCTAGGAGAAGGATCTGCCACCGGAGGTCGTACGTTAGATGCGGGAGACAGCGGCGATAGCGAGGCTGGCAGAGCAGAGCTGCCGGGTGGGGGTGTGGAAGCGGAGTCTACTGCTCAGGTCCGGCGTTGTGGAGTGCTTTGTGTACTTGGGTGAGGAGCTTGAAGGTGATCCTCTTGTCGATGGGGAGCCAGTGTAGGTTTCTCAGGTGGGGGGGGATGTGGCTGCAGCGGGGGACATTGACGGTCAGTCGGGCAGAGGCGATTTGGATGCGTTGGAGTCGTCGTAGGTGTTTAGCTGGGATTCCTGCGGAGAGTGCGTTGCCGTAGTCCAGTCTGCTTCTGACGAGGGCATGTGTCACCGTTCTTCTTGTTTCAGTCGGGATCCACTTGTAGATCCTGCAGAGCATGCGGATGGTGTTGTGGCAGGAGGAGGAGACGGCATTGACCTGTTTAGACATGTAGAGGGAGGAGTCGAGGATGAATCCTAGGTTGCGTGCATAGTCGGTGGTTGTTGGTGCTGTTCCCATTGTGGTCGGCTACCAGGAGTCATCCCAGGCTAAGGGGGTGGGTCCGCAGATGAGGACCTCCGTCTTGTCCGAGTTCAGCTTCAGACAGCTGCTACTCATCCAGTCGGCGATGGCCTTCGATTCCTTGTGGAGCTTGGTTTTAGCGGTTTGTGGGTCCTTGGAGAGGGAGAGGATGAGCTGGGTGTCGTCAGCATAGGAGATGATGTTTAGGTTGTGATGGCGGGCAACTTGTGTGAGGGGGGCCTTGTAGACATTGAACAGTATCGGGCTGAGGGATGAGCCCTGGGGGACGCCGCAGATGATGTCCGTGGCTTTGGATCGGAAGGGTGGGAGGCGGACTCTCTGGGTTCTGCCTGAGAGGAAGGACGTGGTCCATTCAAGGGCCTTCTCTTGGATTCCTGCTTCCAGGAGGCGTGTCTTTAGAGTGCGATGGCATACCGTGTCGAAGGCAGCTGACAGGTCCAGGAGGATGACGGCTGATGTTTCGCCGTTGTCTAGTTGGCGCCTGATGTCGTCTGTGGCGGCGATGAGGGCTGTCTCGGTGCTGTGGTTGCATCTGAATCCGGACTGGGACGGGTCTAAGATGTTGTCTTCCAGGTGGCGGGCCAATTGCATGTTGACGATTTTCTCGATGACCTTTGCCGGGAATGGGAGCAGGGAGATGGGCCGGAAGTTCTTGAGGTCCTTGGGGTTCGCTTTGGGCTTCTTGAGGAGGGCGTTGATATCAGCGTGCTTCCAGCTTTCTGGGAATGTCGCTGTTTCGAAGGAGATGTTGATGACCGTCCGCAGTTGGGGTGTGATGGCTGCGTCTGCTTTGTTGAATACGTGATGTGGGCATGGGTCTAACGGAGATTCTGAGTGGATGGAGTTCATGACCTTACGAGTCTTGTCGTCGTTGACGTTGGACCAGGAGGTCAGGCGGTTGGCTTTGGTGGTGTTCACAGGGGAGGTGGCGTCTGGCGTAGTCAGGGCGGTCGTGGTGTTGAAGCTGTTGTGTTTCTTCCTTTCATTCACAATCAGGCAGTAAAAGTAAGGACAATCAGGTGGCCAATGCATATATAAATCACTAGAGAGGCACAAGAGTGTAGGTGCTAGCATCTTTAGCACGAGAAATAGGGTCCTGGACCGGGTCCATTCTCTTCTATTTGGAAGCGAGTCATCTTCTGGGGAAGGAGAATGGGCTTGGGAATCAGTTGAGGAGGGTCTACCCTTCCTCCATCTCAATGAGTATCACCCATGTTTTTTTCCAGCAGATCATACAGAGGTTCGGGCTTCTATGGATAGACATGTTTGCCACAGAACAGAACTCAGTGCTTCCCAGGTTTTGATCTTTGGATCCCTCTCAGAAGGCTTGGGGCAGGATGCCCTCTCAATTTAGTGGCCGGGATATCTAATCTATGCATTCCCTCCTGTTCCTTTAAATCCCAAAGTTCTCAGGAAGGTGATTCAGGAGAGGGCCTGGGTCCTGTTGGCAGCCCCTCTTCGGGGGCGGAGACCATGGTTTCCCATTCTCCTCAAGTTAGCAGTGGAGAATCCTTGGCTTCTTCCAATATCACCGTCCCTGTGTTCCTGTTCTATCACAATCCTCCCTAGAGAATCTCAAACTAGCTGTTTGGATCTTGAAAGGGCACGACTAACTAGGTTAGTATCTTCTGCAGAGGTAGACCCTACAATCCAGCAGGCCAGATGACCTTCCATTCGTAATGATTCCTCCAGGAACTGGAAAACCTTTGAAGGTTGGTGTAGTTCAAGAGGTTATTCTACTTGCACCTGTCCTCCTACCCTTATTTTAGAATTTCTAAGAGCTGTTTTTTTTACCAAATCTTGCAGTGTACGTACACCTTACAAAGTCAATAGGCAACTATTTGGGCTTTTAGGGGTTCTGAGGTTGTGGAGATTGAAAAGCTAGTTGCTAGGCTACTAAAAAGCTTTCCATATAATAGGCCTGTTATCCACTCACCCATTCCCAGCTGGGACCTTCCATTAGTCCTTAGGGCTCTACAGGTTCCTCTGTTTGAGCCACTGGAATCAGTGCCTTTAAAATGTTTAACATTCAAGGTGTTTTTTCTGGTTGCCATTACATCTAGTAGATGACTTGGGAAAATTGGAGCTTTGTTGGTGGAAGATCCATACTTTCGTTTTCTTCCAGACAAAGTTACACTGGGGACTCATCCAGCTTTCAACAAAGACATTTTTTTTTAAAAAAATTACACACCATGCTCAGGAAGAAGAAGTTTCTCTACATTTTTTAGACCTTCACAGAGCATTGTCCATGTATAAGGTTTGCTCAGCAGAGTACAGAAAAGTGCAATTCCTCTTTGACACCTTTGGGTCATCCACCAGAGGACTTTGTCCAAACACTTCTAGATGGGTGAAGCAAACAGTTTTGATTGCATATGATTCAGGCATTGTTTCCCCTTTTGATTCAGTCAAAGGAAGGTCTACCAGAGCAATGCCGACTTCATGGGTGGCATACCAGGGTGTTTCTCTCAAAGACAATTGTAATGTGACCACTTGGACCTCCCCAAATACATTTGTATCCCATTATAGGCTACAGATGGGAGGGTTCCAGCTCTACTGCTTTTGGGACAGGGGTTCTTTCTGCAATATTGGATTAAGTTGTAACAAAATAAAGGCACAGGTGTTGCATATTTTATACCTCTGGGTCTCTTTGTATTTTTCTTTTCAATGTGGAATAAGGAAGGATAGCTTGGGTGCATCCTAATAAGTAGGGACTGGGACAAAGAAGACAGAGGAGGAGGTAATACTCAGATTACTTACTGGTAATCGTCATTACTCCGAATCGTAGTGTTCCTCATCATAGTTCTACATTCCCTACAACCCTCCCGATTTTTTATATGGTCTGTTTTGGCTATATAGATCTGCATTCTTGCTTGAAATAACAGGTTGTGGGTATGGCTAGTCCTTCTTTTATGTCAAGAGTATGGGGGTGGAGTTTCAACCCTCAGAATTATAAGGTTGTTATTTGATATTTGGATGGTCTAGGTTGGAAGTCATAGCCTCATTAGTAATGACTGTGACGAGGAATACTACGACTCGAAGTAATGAAGATTACCGATAAGTAATCGCAGTATGTTTGCACACAAACTTAAAAACTTGGAATCCTGTATTTTCCCCCTTGCTTTTACCTGGTAATATTTACATTTGTGTGAAGGAAAAAATAGCACGTTCAGTTAAAAATCTGTATACATCTTGTAATCAGACTTGGATGCTAATGTTCTTTTGTGCCTCCTGCACAGTGTCATTGTGCAAAAAAAAGTCAAAATGCAAACTTGCAGAGAAAAATTCTGAAAACATTTGCCATTGTGCATAGAAAATATTCTCTAAAGGTAAACTTGGAGAGAAATATTGAGTATACATTTTCTAGTTTTGCTCTGTTCAGTCTGAGTAAAAATGTTCTTGCTACAGTGTGAAAATTATGTCAAAATTAGAAACACAATTGTGTGGGCAAAGCAGAAGCTAAAGCAGGGAACTTCCCAACGCTGAATGGTGAAAATGTGGAATTTCGCACACCTTTACTTGAGAGTACAGGGACTCCACACACCCTAATTTGGGATTAGAAGGAATCTGCTAAAAAGTCAACAAAAACATTTATGCCCTATACAGAATTTTTTCAGGGTGCATGGCCAAATACTGTGAATACTACTTATCTAGAGTTGATGTTCTAAACGTCAGCTCTCACAGCATGTGTGCCTCAATCTTAGCTTTGGCCATGCTCATTATTGAAGATTTAGATAGCAGCAAACATGGTATTGGAAACTTAGGGATGGATTCCCAGAGGAAGTGCCAGCAGGCTGTAACTTGCTCAAACAGGATGTTTGTCTATCTCTGTGCTTATGTTACATGTGTTTCTATTCACAAATATTTTAACTGGAGCTTTCACATCACACCACACCTCAGGGAGCTCCACTGGCTCCTGACATACTAACGCGCTCATTTCAAACTCTTCACACACACTTACACAGCACTACACAATTCAGAGCTCAACTACTTGAACAGTTGCATCGTCTTCAATTTACCACCCAGACACCTCTTCTCCCCAGGACTCTTACTTGCACACATCCCACGCATAAGCAGATCAGGAGCACGGACGTTCTCGTACATCTCTCCTATAGCGTGGAACGGCCACCACTCCACACAGAGTTGCCTCGGCTCTTTTTCAATTCCACAAGAAGCTGAAGAGTTGGTTTTTATTCATATAAATTAATATAACCTAATATACGCATACTTAACTTATTTATAGTCAGAGGAAGTCTTGAGCATTTACCTGGAAATCTGACATATCTATTTCGGTAAGGCTTTGTATGTAAACATTTCCATTGTTTAACCCCATGGGTGCGGCCGCGATTCTGCCGAGTGGGCGGGTTTATGACGGCCCCCAGCCGTCATCAGCACACGCCCACCGTAGTTCATGACGGCTGGGGGCCGTCATCAGCATCGAAGGGGTTAACTTACTCATGTGGAGCTTAGAAAATTTTAAAATGCTACTACTATTTCCATTTTATTTGTTTGGGCCCTGCTGCTAAATATTGTTATTTGGGCCGTGCTCTCCTGCACATATGTTGTGAATTTCCTTTCAACTGTTTTCTCTTCCCCTCATTTTTCAAAACTAACTGTAATAAGCCCCATAAGGAAAAGTAATATTCTGATTTAAACTGCATGTATCTAAGGTAAACATCAATTCACCTGCTACAACCCAGAAATGTTCCACTTGTTTCCGGTGAAATGAGGTATAAAATGCAAAGACGCATATATTTTACACATAATACAGAACATATTACAGTGTGGCTGAAACCTTACTTTAGGTATAGCTGAACTGATATCCCAAACAAAATTTAGAAATAATTACCCAGGCAAATCTGTCTGAGTTCAGGACGCATAGCTTTGACTTTAAACAACAGGTCCTTCTCAACCATGAGGTCTTCAAGAGATCTCTGAAGACAACGAATGTCCTGAAAGATTCCCTTTCTCAGCTAAACTTACCCCAGACCATGGGTACTCGCAAAGATTTTCACAGGGGCCAAAATGTTTGGTCGCTGGTGTGACCTAGGGCCGCACAGATACCAGCAGGGGGTAGTGGTAGGGGGGTGAGGTTAGGTGGGTGTAGGGGAAGCGTAGCATGTACATCTACTGGCTGAATAGTATTGCACAATGTTGAAACAGAAAACCCAGTACAAATCCCGGCTTTCCCGCATGAACAAATTGTGTGATCCAGGACAGTTGTTTTATTTTACTTTACCTCTTTTTCCTTCATTTTCACATATATAAGGGCCCTTAAAATACATGACATCAGAATGTGTGCTCTGCAAAAACTTCTCCTGTGATTCATTTTATAAACTGTAATGTTCTTCATGTATTATTGCAACTGACTTGCCTCTTAGTTCACTACTGGCATTGTTGCCAGGCTGGTGGGGAAGTATGAATGTTTCTAAATTCATGTTTGAAAACTATCCCGTTAAAAAAAAAAAAAGATATACTGTTCAATGCACTGATGCCATCTGATTTACTAAGGTGAAAGGTTCTGCGTGTTAATAAAATGCACTTTTTTTTAGAATCGTGAAGATACTTTATCATATTTATACATGCTTTTATAAATTAAAGTTTTCCTAAAGTTAAGCAGTGCAGGACTCTCTGGTTAATTCATCTCTTTAACTGCAATTAACATTTAAGTAAACTCTTGCCTGTTTATGTAGCATATTTTTAATGTTAGTGCTCTGTCGGGTAGACAGCAGCCCAGTGCTGCTGTTGACCAGAGGGCCACACACAAATGTCATGAGGGCTGCATGCGGCCCCTGGGACGTACTTTGCGTATCACTGCCCTACACAATGCCCTGTCTAAAAAGGCACTGGACCCAACCCTCCTCCAGCAAAAGTCTCCACGGCCCTCACCCACTGGGAGTTAATACTGTTCCATCATGCCCGATGGGCTCATATCCCTATCATACAACCCTACCCACCACGATAAGGGAGGACCCATGCTTAAGAATGGATATTTCACCAGCATGCCTTCACTAGTCTCTGACAAGTATGCATGTATGTCTCCACAAATTCACTGTTATTTGGCAGTTCTTCCAGGTTACACTACATGGTTGCCCCTCACCCCTTTCAGTTTACCCATTATGTGGCCATGTACACTCCCAGGTGTAGACACAATGATCACGCTGACCACTAAATTATACATGTATGTGTTTAGTAGGGTCGGACTTGGACAGACAGAGGCCCGGGCATGAAAATAAAAGTGGCCCCAATTTCAAATTGGTTCAGTTTAGAACGTGTATTGAGATGCTGTGTAAGTGTTTTGTGCAAGCTATAAAATACTCCATGCATTTTAGCTTGCTACAGGCAAAGTTTGCTCTAATATCAGGGAAATCAACAGTAAAAACCGGCCCACCAGACAGTAAAACATGCCCAAACACAGCCAAAACACCGGCCCCCATACTGACATTTCAGACCAGCCCATCAGGCATTGCCGGAGTGCCTGATGGACCAGTCCGACACTGGTCTTGTGATTGACAGTTTCTTAAGCATATATGCAGCGATCTTCTTAGGTTTACCAGTCTGCAAGAAATAAGCCACATAGATGCAGTAGTGTGTGTGTAATTAACCATCACAGCCTAGCTTCACTGTTATGCTCTAAGTATACACTACCACCAGGCCTTTTGTCATCTGCTGATCCTGGCTTTTACTCTGTGACAGTAGTGAAAGTGGCAGGAACCATAGGAGGGAACAACACCACAGTAATGTCCCATTGATACACAACTCCTCACTTACATACACTTTGCTACCATCTTGCATTCTTGCACCGATCAGTGCTGAAAGAGTAGTCGGCTGGGATGAACCTATTGGGGGTACAGTATTCACTTCCTTATCTTACCCAGTTCATAGACACAGGCAAATGCTTCACCAGCCCTGGTTTGCATAGGGGTTGTGGATTGCCTTGTGGCTGCTAGCACCACCCTCTCCACTGCGAAGACACCTCTTAATGCACCGGCACATAGAAAGGAAGCTGATATGTCACCCACACTTCAGTATTGTATTCCACGTCAGCACTTCATAGGGTGGGGCTGGTGGCTTAATGGACTAATGCGTCCACAGGAGGGGCCTGTGCTTGACCTCTTAGTCAGAGGTTCAAATACTGGCATGTCCACTCAGCCTTTCATCCTTCTGAGGATGATAAAATGAGTACCATTGGGTAACAATAAACATCTGTTATTCAGCGCCAAGATACCCTTCTGGTGAATGTGTCCTTTACAAAGGCATGGATGCCTCTGAAAAAACACCCCAAAGCTGGAATCCACTCATAGAATGGAAAGGTGGTGAATAACTTTGAGGGTTAGTTGATAATGTTGTGGGTGAACATGATTTATCATCCTTCAGGGCCTCTTCTTTACTTTACTGTGATCCCTTGTTGAGAGAACGAACACATGTTTTAGGCAAGACATCTGATTGCTGATCTTACTCAGTAGTGTCACAGGTGCATTGAGGGTGCACGTACATAGTCCATTGATCTGCTGCCATCCAAGTTGAATGCAGGCCGCCATTTTGTGGTTTCTGCCTTCTGTTTGAAGATGCTTAGCCGTATTCTCGAATATTTACGTGAGAAACCGACTAAGGCACAGGCTCCAGTTAAAGGTCGCGACTTTCTAAATCCTTCCATCACATTTCCTAATTTGGAAACAGTCGGGATGTGTGCTACAACCAAACGTGAATTCAAGTAGCATTTGGAATGCTCACCTTGGCTGAAAAATCACCAACTCGGATGAAACGGCTACAGAATTTCCTCAGCGGAAAATTAATGAAATAAACGACCTGCTACATGAGGGAAACAATGTCTCCTAAGACGGGGATATTGCTATAAAAAACCTTATTTAACAGAAGCAGTGTTAGTGTGAAGAGAACCGGGGGACTAGGAAAATAGCTCAAAATACAGATTAGATTGTTTTGGAAGTTCCGCCTGCTCCGGTGGTATGTTTGGCGTTCGGAAGCCCTGGGTGGTTATTTCAATTTTCTGCCCTGCCCAGGTACCGTGACGCTCGGTGGGTTTGCTTTGGCGGCCGCCGGCGCCTCTCTGGTAGCCCCCCTCTCACACAAAGCCCCTCCAGAGCCAGGAGCCCTCGTTGGTTGCTTGGCTGGCTTCGGGCCCACCGCCCCTGTGCAGCAAGCACACGGCTCCGGCACACTGCACACAGTATGCGCAGCCGGATAAATGACCACCTACCCGCCGCTTTATTGCCAACAGTGGCTTTAATGAGCTGGCGGCGCTCTATATTTAAGGCATATACTATGCTGGTTGTCGGAATATTATTTTTACTGGGAGTCGGCGAAGACTGTTGTGGTCTTTTTAACTGCGTGTCTAGGTACACACACAATGGGCGCACTTACAGAGAATGACAGGCCTTTGGAGTTACCGCGCGGTTTACATTCGCGCTAATTACGCCTTTTAGAGCAGTTCTTTACTTTGAGCGTGGAGTTCAGAGGGTCTGCTCTTTGTTCTTGGTTTCGAGAAACTATGCATACGGTGTGGTCTCGATATATCCATTTTTCTCTAGTGAGTGCTTTTGTTGCTGTAAGGCCTGGGTATACGTGGTTCTACGCCCTTCTCTCTCTCTCTTTATGTATATATGTGCGCGTGTGTATATATATATATATATATATATATATATATATATATATATATATATATATATATATATATATATATATATATATATGTATATATATATATATATGTATATATGTGTGTATATATATATATGTATTTGTATATATGTGTGTATATATATATATATATTCTCCACATAAGTATCCATAAGTACGTGCTTGTTTGTGTGTGTGTGTACAACTGTCTGTGTGCACAAGCGCACACATAGATAGGTTTTTCTAAGGTTTATTTATTTTGAAGGTTTGTATTGCACAAACATGAGCGCTTTGTAATTACCAATGTAAAAGTTATAAAATGGAAGAGAAAATAACACAAACAAAAATAGATTGATAACGAGTACACAAGAAACTCTTAAATCTCTGAGTAGCATTCTGTGTTGCGAGTTTCAAAGAGACTGTGGAGGGAATCCAGGGGCGGCATTGTAGAGATACAAGGGTGCGTGCTTCTGCCCTTGTGCCCTGCAGGGGCACTTTGGCCTTACAGAAGGGCCCGCAGACGCTTGTGTGGCGTCTTCCATACTATGAATCATGCCAGTCAGGGCCGGCGCTAGGCATGGGCAGCGGCCCAGGGCCTCGCAGCCAGGGGGCCTCGCGCTTTCAAATGCTTCAGAGTTTGGAAGCCCAGGGGGCCCAGGAGGCCCAAGGGATTTAATCAATATCTGCCTGCCTTGGTCTAATCGCTGCATCTGCATGAGGATAGCAGCGATTAGACAGGTCATTCAAGAGCCCTCACCTGTGAAGTGCGCTCTGCCCCTGACGGCGCCTCACACTGAAAACAGCTCAGCTCATCCAGGACGAGGGAAAGGGAGCACAGACTAAATGAAAGGGGTGCGAAATACGGAATCAAGTGAGAGGGGGCGGGGGGGGGGGGGGGGGGGGAGCAGATAGGTGTGATAGCAGCCAGACAAGAGGTGCAGGAAGAGTAGCACAATCAGAATGTAAAATTGGCTGGACTAGGGCTTTCACTGTGCTAGGTCCCTCGAGTCTTTACATGATGGTAAATTAAAATATTGAAACAGGCCCTTACCGGACCCTATATTCATGTCCTTTACTTAACCTACAAAAACAATGATCCTGTATCAGCACAATAATTGTATAACACAGTGGCCGGGTTGGACATTAGGGCAATCAGGCAGTGTGTAATGGTTCAATCTGCCGGGTTAGTATTTGACCTGTTTTTTGGGCTGTTTGTTTGCCTGCTTTATGGTCAGATGAACATGTTTTTAATGTTGATTTTCATGTTATTAAAACAAACATTGCCTGCAGCAAAATCAAATTATGCAATCTCTCATACCTTACAAAAAACGTAAACAGCATGTCTTTACAAGTTAAAAACTGCCCTAATTTTGACACTTTTCTAGCTAACTAATTCACTAATGGGGGCCACTTTTATTTTTGTGCTGGGCCTATTTCCTGACCCTATGAGGTAACTTCCTGTCAGGTTAAATCTTATGCAAATTTTACAGGCCTCGCATGTTCCTATCCTGCCCGGGGCCCCACAAATCCTAGGACCGGCCCTGATGCCAGTGTACGTTTTGCACTGACATGACCAAGAGGGGTGCAGCGCACAATGAGGGGAACCTTTTGCCACTACATCCACGCTGTATTACAGACAGCGGCAAAATGGCATAGAAGTTGACTCAAAAGGGTAAAAAATGGGTCCCAGGAACTCCCAAAGCATCAAACTCCTCCAGCAGACACCAGACCACCTCTAGTGAAAGGAATGAACCGCAGTTTGTAGGCACAGTCCTGTATTTCACTAGTGCACCGTCCTCAGCGAAGGCGTGAATTGTTAAGAGTCTGAGCCTGTAATGAGGACAGGGCGTGTTTTGGGCTCTCTCATGGTGCAAGCAAAGAAATAGTGCCTGGTCTGTAACTTGGGTCCAGATTAATAAGTTTAAGCAAGAACCAACGCAAATATTTGGGGTGAGTTATGGGTTTCATTTCTTTGTATAGTAGACCGTAGCTGGTGACTTCCAGGGGTTACGGTTTTGATGGGAAACCTTACTTCACCTTAACTGTGGTTTTCTCAGCTCAACAAGGTGCAGTTAACTAAGGACACTCACTGATTGGAATTAGAATGTTTAGGTTTTGTTTACTTTTCACTATTACAGTAGTTATTAAACAACTGGTAATGGCGAAGCTCTGTGGAATGTGTTCAGGTGCCATTATGACGATAGACCCCACATTTCAGAGGGATCTGTGGAATATTTTCGTATTTCACTGGCAACCCGTAAAATATTTTCCATATTTCATAAATCACTGTGAAATATCGTTTTTTAAACCACCCGGTTCTGTGGAATAAAATCAACCAGCCTTCGTATCAACTACCAAAAATGTCACAAATTCAGGACGAAAAGGTCTGTTTTCCTTGGCTGGCATAATGCTGCTATTCCTAGCTTCATTTGGTTTGGCCCAATCTGCCAAAAGCTACAGTCTGAAATAACTTTTTATATGTTGACATGTGCATGTAACTGAATTAAGTCGCTAGAGCGGGGCGAGATAGACTCAACAGCGAACGCAAACACACCTTATGTAATCTTCATATTGAATTTGTAGGGGAAGCATCGTTTTTGCTTCTAAATATATGCGCAGTTTTTGTTTTTCCCGCCGAGGCCAGCCCAAGTTAAGGAAAATAGTAGAGATACAAACGCGTTGTGTATTTTAAATTTAATTTTTGGCGATTTGCCTGTTTTAAAGGTTGTTTTTTTAAGAGTGTTCTTTCACCTAATCAAATCTTTTAGAACTTTCGATATTTATATACTGAGTTAAGTGCCTGGTTGGGGGTAATATTGGCACATGTGACCACACACAGACTAATGTAAGCATTGGACTTCTTTCGGGATATGTTTTCCTCTCTACTGTGATCAGTCACCTCCTTCTGGTCTCCAGAGTTTACGCTGTTTTCTCAGCACTATACTTCCCTTAACTTTACAGGTGCTTTTTTTTATTCGTTCATAGCGCTTTTATCTGTAAATGGTTTATGCTCTACGAAGTTTCTTCCTGTCGCAATCAACAGCAATTATAAAAAATAAACCTACCACCTCTTCCTATGTTGCTCTGAGCCACGCCCCTCAAGGAGTTGTGTTCACCTTGAACTATCCATGTCTGTCCTGAACGTTCTTTCCTCCACTGAGTACATGGTTAGGCCACCTTGCCTCTACTCAGAAGACGTGATTTAAAAACCTTAAATCCATGCTTTTTGGTAGCCTGTCTCCATGCCATCCCCAGCCTGAGTAGATCTGCCAAGAGGTGTGCAGACTACAGCGTCCCCCACACCCGCCATCAGCAGGTACCCCTTTGGTGCACCCCAATAACCCGTTAGTTCTTCCAGGCTTAAGGCGTGTTTAATAATAGGGGCACATCACCCTTCTTACCCTCCCAGGGACAGGCAGATGTTTCCCATGGCAGGGCAAGCTCATACGGCCTACTCACCCATTTTAAGGACCCTAGCTCCCTGGTTCCTCAGAGCAGGACAGACACCTAGAACCTGTCAATCACCTCAACAGCTGATTCACCCAACTCAACCTCAACCCCCTCTGTAAACCAGCCTTGGTCCTGCTACAAAAGGCACAGTCCAGTCACAAATACCAGACCGATTGCCCTCTGAGCTGGAACACAAGCCACCCCCAGACGGCTTTCAGCCTATTTCGTCCACATTAGATGGACTGGAATGCGGCTGAGACTCATTCAAGCATTTCTTCCATCATTTTGTTGCTTTTGCCTGCATTAGGATATTACTGATATTCCACTTTAAAATAACAGAGACCCTGGCTGAGCGTATCATTATCACTGTTCATAGATGAGGTTATAACTCGTTCCACTACACCGTGATTTTATTATGTATCCCAAGCCACACGGTAATATAAACAATGCTTTAATTAATGTATGGACCTGCAGCGGGGCAATACTGATGCCACAATTAATTACACAGTGTTACTAAGGCTGTGTTTCCTCAGGGTTATATGTTAATACATTTTTATTTCCAACATTATCTAACAAACGAAGAGGAAAATGCAAGTGTCTTTAAACGAAGTGGGCTCGAAATAAGAAAGCAAACAAAAGAAAATGAAAAAAAGTACTTAAGCAAATCTAGGCTTGCAAAGCAGAGTATTGCATTACAATAATAAGCTGTGCTGGGCCAAGAAAACTGACACTGACAGCCAAAAAAACATGCTGAGCTCAGCTTTTAGCCTTGCTACACGAAACCATAAATTACAAACGAAAAGGAGGGGGGAAGCCTGTGCTATCTCTTAAGTGTTTTAACCATTACGGGGTCTCTAAGGATTCTGTTTCTGGTTCTCTGGACACTGCGAGGGGAAAGGGAGGGGGTCTTCCAGCAGGGCAGCAAGTATGAAATGGATTTCTGTGTAAGATTCTAGAGATTGCAGTATTTGAGGAGAAAACTGGGATTTCAGTGATAAACAAACTCACTTCCTCCTGCTTTTTTCTTCTGGGCAAGATTAGGAAGATTCTTCCTTTTATCCCTTTTTGAATTAAAAAAATATGTGGCTAGAGCACTGGTGTTATGGAGGCAGGGTCACTGCAATGCCCTTTATTTTGGTATTCACCAGTGCTCGACATAGGAGCAGTATGTTGTTGGGAGGGTTAATGCTCCAGTCAGATGAGCTTGTGTGTTATTAACGTTTATGAATTGTTATGTGTGAACTATTTGATCTTATGATTATTTTAGTACCCATGTTTGATTCATGAACTGATTGTTACCTTTCCCTATAACTGTAAAACGCTCTGATATCCTTCGGGATCTAGTCCGCGCTATATAAAACTTTATAAATAAAAAAAAAAAAATGAAATAACTCAAAAAAACTTCAAGTTCTGCAGAATCCAGAAGCAAGACTTTTGAAAAGAATTGCAAAATTCAAGTCTGTGACCGAAACCCTTTCAGACCTCCAGTGGCTTCTAGCAAAGAAAAGAGTCAAGTTTAAGGCACTGAGGGCCATATTATCAAGAACGGCAATAACATTATTGTCGCTTTAGCGGCAGGAAACTGCCGCTAAAGCGGCGCTAAGGGGCTTGATAATATGCCCTTGTGAATTCCCATAGAAGCCCAGGTTCTGGTGTGAACCTGGGCTTCTATGAGAATTCACAAGGGCATATTCTCAAGCCCCCTATCGCCGCTTTAGCGGCAGTTTCCTGCCGCTAGAGCGGCGATAATGTTATCGCCGTTCTTGATAATATGGCCCTATGTGTGGGTCACAAAACGCTGTATGGGAATGTCCCAGCATACCTGAAATATAATCTTTCTTGCTACAGCTTGAGCAGGAAGCTACGATCAACCAACTCCTGCACAGTGAATGTCCGCAAAATCAAAAGTGAGAAGTGGGGCGGCAGGAGTTTCATCCATTTCACAGCTCAACTGTGGATCAACCTTCCTGAACATCTGAGAAACCAGTCCAATCTGCTCAGATTTAGGAAAGAGCTTAAAACCTGGCTATTCTCTTTCTCAGTGTGATATGATGTAAGTTATAGGTTCTTATTTCAAGAACGATTCATTAGTTAGTGCTTTCTACATTAGCGCCAGGACGCCATTGGCATTTGCGTGCTCTAGAAAACGAATCAATATCAATTGTATCTATTGTTTTATGCACTCATTTCTCTGTTTTATTTTAGTGTTATTTGGAAATGAATGCTGTCTAGACTATGAATCCTGGCTAGCCTTTTTCTTGTGTGAGAAGCGCAAAAGAAATAATTATTTAGATAAGTAAAACATTTGCCCTGTATACCCACGATTGGGGTTTAACAATAGATTACCATGAGCACACCAAGACGGGTATTGTCATCTTCCACAAGGAGGCAATTGCAGCATCAAACTGGCACAATGACATGCTGTTATTGATGCTTCTGTTTAGAGAATGCAGGATTCTTCACTGGAGAAAAACACGTAGTTCCGCATCCCCAGTAATATTTACGCCTGATCCGTATAACATATAACTTAAATGTGCTCCTCCTGCATAAGAACTGCATTTGAAAGTCTAAGCCTGAGTAATTATTGGAGATAACATCAGTTACTTGTAATCCACTAATCAGCAGGTTTATCAAACCATTGTAATACATTCTGCAGGCCTGCCCTCAAGAATGTCTGTCAATACAGACTGTCATGGGAAAAGCCCCTTGCAAGTCCCACTAACGGCTGATTTTGTGGCCTACACATGGTCAGGGGTATGAGGTGAGCAAATTTAGAGTGTCGCTGGTGTTGAGAGTGCTCCATACTGGAGCTGCTTTCCACCTAAACTTGAGAACCACCCAGAGTTCTCTGCTTCCTTTTTTGCATAATTTATGCGTCACTCTATGCCTGAAAGGGTTTTGTTTTGACTTATACTGGGTGCTCCCTTGTGTCTGGACAAAGCTATACCTTTCTGAAGAGTGTTAATGAGAGGGAAACACATGTCAGGGGTTGCTTTTATTGATTTCAGGTTGGCTTGGATGGTATTTTACCAATTCAAAGCTGTAATGCTGTGCCTGGAGTGGTAAAAGGCTTTGGCCATTTTACAGCTCGGCATGGATAACACTGTGCTAATGCTATGCTTAAAGACTTTGCTCTAGGAATGGTAAAAGGCTTTCTCCCTTTCTATATCGGCGTGGATGGCACTGTGCTAATCGTACGCTTAAAGACTTTGATAGAAAAGCAGACATTTGAGGTGAGCAAATTTAGAGTGTTGCTGGTGTTGAGAGTGCTCTATACTGGAGCTGCTTTCCACCTACACTTTAGAACTACCCAGAGTTATCTGTTCATTTTGTGTGTAAAAATATTCATATATATATATCCTGTGAACAAGGTCGGAGTTACCTGGCTGAAACGCGTAGGGCATGGTAACAATTATGTAATAAATCCACCTAACACCAAAATGAAGACGAGTGAGTGCCTTCTTAATTTCGCTTTGCGATAAATCATTCTGATATATATATGTATGACTGCTCCCAGATTTCCTCCGCGTTCAGTAAGAACAAGAAAACAGCACTCTCAGGGGGGGTTATACGTGCCAACACTTCTTTATTAGCAACCCAGCACAAACAAGACGCTTTTCGGCGCTTAGCCTTTGTCAATTGCAAGTTCGAACGCGCCGCCATTTCTTTTAAAAGCATTGCTTCGGTCACAGTGTGTCTAACATAAACATAGAAAGAAGACTGCGAAATTGCAAATTTGTCGCCATTTTGGAAAGTGCAATTTAAACATGAAAAAAGAAAGTATATACATTCGAGAATCATGGTCTTCCGTTATAATGTAGTGAAAGCATTGGGCTTTTCATTCAGCCCGAGCTACGCGTGTATCACATGGGATGGTGGGAGAGTATTCAGGCTTGGAGCTCCAATAATGACCATAATGTCAACAACATTGTTACATGGCTGCGGTACGTAGCCGATTTGATCACGATATGGGATAGGTCCATTAAAGAATTTGCTGATTACTATGAAATTCTCAACAAGACAGAGACAAATTTAAAATGCACATATGACATCAGTGAAGAGAGAGTCATCTTCTTAGACACTGAAATTTATATTGTTGACAGTGAAGTATACACCACGTTGCAGTGTAAAAGTACTGCAACGCTATTTTACATACAGAAAGCTTTCACCAACCAAGTTTGATTAATATTATCCCATTCAGAGAATTTTTAAGTATACAGAGAATTTGTTCCCAAGATCAGGAATGGCAAAAAAACCAGCTGGGCTGCATCTAGAAGATTCAATAAATGACAATACAACAAGAAAGTGGTACTTGCTTGTTGACAAAAAATAGAAATGTTAAACAGATATGAATTGATAAAGGAAAAAGTCGCACCACTGGGCACAGAAGAAAATAATCAGGAAATGTGCTTGATAACAACATACTCCTAAGAAAATAAACAAATCAGAACTATACTGCGAAAAAACTGGAACATACTACAGTTAGACCCTACGGTTGCAAAGATAGGAGGTATTTCTCCAAACTTAACATTTCGAAGAGCAAGAAGTCTAAAAGATCAGCTAGTGCACAGCCACTTTTCAAACAAAAATAAACAGAAGACACGGCTCAAAACAACGTTTTTTTTAAATGTACAAATTGTAAAGTGTATACCATTGCTATAAACATCAAAGAGATTGAAATGGCTAACAAAAAGATATGGCGAATAAATCAATTGATCACATGTAGAAGTCAATTTGTGATTTGTGAGGTCCCTGTAATTGCCGGTTTGTTGTTTTTCACTGGGAAAAAGGTCACACTGATACTTTTGCGGGCTCTGGACCAGTTGAACGCTCACCTTGGAGACTCTTCTCTGCTGCTAGCTGTGGCATCATCACCCTAAGGACTACAAAGCCCAGGGTGCAACGTGGTTCTCCACACCTGTTCCGGGTCCTGCTAACGAGGGGGAGGAACTGGGTCAGCTCTGCGCATAAAGCGCCGCCTCTACCCCCGCAGCGTGGGTCCCTGTAACTGCCGGTTTGCTGTTTTTCACTGGGAAAAAGGTCACGCTGATACTTTTGCGGGCTCTGGACCAGCCGAACGCTCACCTTGGAGACTTTTCCCTGCTGCTAGCTGTGGCATCATCACCGTAAGGACTACAAAGCCCAGGGTTTAACATGGTTCTCCACACCTGTCCCGGGTCCTGCTAACGAGGGGGAGGCACTGGGTCAGCTCTGCGCATAAAGCGCCGCCTCTACCCCCGCTGCTCAGGACGTGCGCGGGACGTGCTGGGCGAAGCCCGGGCAAAGGGCGGGCTGTCTGTGGCCGTCAGTGGACGGAGGAGGACGGGACGGGCCAATCCCCTAACATCCATCCATTTGAAATTTGACTTTGAACATTGAATGACATATAAGGTAGTCCTCAGAATAGCTGGACTCTAATACAACACAGCTTGCCTGGAATATGCTGTCAATATAGATGGTGTGGTATTGACAGCATATTCCAGGCAAGCTGTGTTGGGGTGAAGGAAGCAGACACCGCCCACTGTGGCAAGTACTTACGATTGGTGTCTGCTCCGCGCGGATCCAGTTCCTTGGTTTCATGCTTTCCCAACAGCTACAACATCATCGGTGTCTTGACCTATCAAAGAGGGGCATGCTGATTAAAAGCCTAGCGGGAACAGCACTTGCAAAATCCTGGCGGCATCTGAGGAAGTTTTGAAAAAAACGAAACACGTCATGCCTGTTTGACAATAAAAGCAAGTGAGCAGCTTACCTGGTGTCCTGTGTGTACTCTTGATCGAAGGGGATTATAGTGAAGATGTTTTGAGGTGCAGCCACGAACACCTCTTAGACTACCCACCACGAAGTCTCCGGCAGTGTTATATATATATATATATATGTATATATATATATATATATATATATATATATATATATATATATATATATATATATATATATATATATATACATATATATATATATATATATATATATATATATATATATATATATATATATATATATTTTATTTATTTTTATCCACCAATTCGTTCTTCGAAGGTGCACACTGTTGCACGGTTGGTGCTGGACAGTAGGGATGAACGTCCCCCTACTCAAATTTGATTACCAAAAAAGAAATATTGTCCGCACTCGCTCAATATCTTATATTGGGTTTATTCACAAGAGACTACAGAATAGTCCCCTTCACTTACGCGTTTCGACCGCAGGTCTTGTTCACAGTGTTGCCACTAGTTCATCATTTGTTTCTAAGTTATATACCTTCCTGTCCATTAGCATATAATGGTAGATTCTGGGTGAGGTAGTTTTTATATAACAATTGGAAATTTAAACGTTTTGTTTCACAGAAAAGTAATGCATGGTTTATAGTCATTTCAGTCACCATATGAATAGTTCAAAATTACCAATTGTAAAAACTGGATCCCTATTCCCAATCTTTGACGATTCACACGATAGGAAATCCTATCTAAGCTATGTAAAGATTTTGAAACGACTTATATCAACAAGTAATACATACATTAGTTGCGATGCATATACTATTCAGTATAATATATTATTCAGTATGGGCTAAGTGCCCTAGGGATTCCTATTAAATACCAATTGGATCATATTTATTTAGGCTTAGTGCCTATACAGTTACTGGTTTTGACTTTTTTTTGCAAAGTTTCTGGCTTCAAAAAGTTTTTTTCATCAAAAAGTTTTTCGAGCAATTCATTCTAGTCTTAATCATGTCCCTTATATATTCTGTTCACAGGTGGACGTGTATCTCTTCGTCCATATTTAATCCCCTCGGTGTCTTAGTTTGAAATCTGATAATCAAGTGTGACTCCAGTCGTCTCAATTGTTGTTTTCTATTTCCTCCTCTTTCATTTGGACGGATGGTTGCCAATCCACTGTAACGCACATCTTTCCATGTTTTTCCTGTACGTTGGACCATATGTTTGGCAATTGCGTACAACATGTCACCATTCTGAATGGCTCTGAATTGTTCAAGAATCCTTTTATGTAAGTGACAGGTTGTCATTCCAATATAGTTTTTACCACATGCACATGTTAGTATGTATACCACGTATGTGGTTTTGCATGTGATAATGTCCTCCACATTAAGGATCTTGCCCTGTGGATCAGTCAGAAATTTGAGGGATTGGCCTATTTTGCATGCCTTACATTGTTAGCATTTGTTGAACCCATTTTGTCTTGATGTCAGCCAATCCTTTCTCTTTTTCAGTTGAAAATGGCTTCTCACTAATTTGTCTTGTAGTGAGGGTGGTCTCCTGTAAGTCATCAGGGGATACTCGCCTAGTTGTCCGCCAATATCTGGATCCTTCCTGATGACATTCCAATATTTATTAACTATTTTCCTCACATTATGACTTTCTTTACTGTATGTCGTAACCATCCTGATAGGTTCAATTTGTGCTTGTGTCTTATCAACTTCCGCTTTATTGATCAAAGTTTCTGTTCTAGTTAAACATCTGGCTTTTAGTTCGCCTTTTTTTACATCATTGTATTTGTATCCTCTTTTAAGGAATCTCTTTGCTGTCTCTTTATATTTCCGATTCATCTCTTTCATGTTAGAGCAGTTTCTTTTCATTCTGATGAATTCCCCATAAGGGATGCTTTTTTTCAAATTTGTAGGATTGAAACTGTCTCCATGTAATATGCTGTTCGTCGCTGTACTTTTGCGGTGGACTGTTGTTTCAATTTGTCCATTCTCCACATAGACCTTGGTATCTAGAAAAACTACTTCTTTATCGCTGATCGTTGATGTAAATCTCAACCCTATTTCATTGTTATTAAGTTCATCTAGATACTTGTTAAAGTCCATAGCTGTACCGTTCCAAATAAGGAACAAGTCGTCGATGAAGCGGAGCCAGAGTATGACCTTAGATGTATACTGGTCATACTCTTCCAAGCTATTGTTCTTTCCCACAAACCCTTTGCTAGGTTGGCGTAGCTTGGGGAAAATGCGACTCCCATGGCAGTTCTGCATCGTTGAGCATAGTACATTTTATTGAAAAGAAAAATATTATTGTTGAGACAGAGTTCTGTCATTTCTTTGATCATACGCCAATGCTGTAGTTCTTCCAAAGGTTTTTGTTTGAAGAATGAATCCATAGCCATTAGGCCCATGTTGTGAGTCATGGAAGTGTATAAGGACACCACATCAATAGTGGCTAGTTGATATCCTCCCACCCATGCAATGTTCATCAAATTATGTAAAAAGTCTCCTGTGTCCTTTATATATGATGTTAGTGTAGGGACTATTGGTGCCAGAAAGGAATCCACATAGATTGAGAGATTCTCATATATGTATATCATTGCACCTTCCCCTGCTGGGAGAGATTGAGTCGCACAACATCACGGGTGGTTTCAGTATTTATTCAAGGCGGACAAAAACGCTAATTTTTCCCAATGCATTTCGGCCACTTACTCGGCCTTCTTCGGGGGAGGAGGATCTGCAGACATCGATGGGCTTCGCCTTTGGGTAACAGGTGATTGCTTGTTCCTTTTAAATTACTTCCCTCTGGTGTGCGTAACAATGGTAACAGTTTGCAAAGCTTTCTGGTATCCGTAGGCAACCTGACAATTCATGTCCTCAAGTGGATGATGTCTGTTTTGCTTCCCCCTTGAATTACTGCTGTGAATTCCCCACACGCAACTTTTATGCATGATAGGGACTCTGACCAGGATCCAGTTTCTGGTGGCAGCCGCTGCCCTAAAGCTTTCCGCTCATTTCTCACAAACGTCCTTTTGCGGGCAGGAATGGCACTCTTCTAGTGGTGCGTAACTCCGCAGCTGGACAACACGTAAATATTATCATTGCACCTTCCCCTGCTGGGAGAGATTGAGTCGCACAACATCACAGGTGGTTTCAGTATTTATTCAAGGCGGACAAAAACGCTCATTTTTCCCAATGCATTTCGGCCACTCACTCGGCCTTCTTCGGGGGAGGAGGATCTGCAGACATATATATATATGTGTGGTGTGCTGTTCCAGAATTATATGGATTCCCTGTATATTGACCTAACATTAAATATATTGCAGCACACGACACCCAGTTGCATGAATAGCTTCCAATTAACCAGCTTAGAATCCCCACACAAACAATTCCTACAAATCTCTGTTCTATCCCCATTCTACATACCAAAATACACCTCTACCCTAAACCAAAAAAACGACAATATATAAAAATATAAATTAACAACAGATAAGAAGTATGATAAGTAAATAACTATACATAGCCAGAAAGGATAAGTCAATGCATGCACGCATACATAGCTCATACATAGCCACAGTGAAATTAAGACAAAATATAACGCTTCAAATAGTTTGGAACTGAAATATACCTTTGTGGCCTTTCATTGTTGGTAGACAGCGAAGCTTTTACAGAACGTCCATCATTTGGCATTCTGGGAAATTCTATATCACCAACTTCCCCACTCACTTGATCAGTTGTACTAGTTACAACCTCACCGCCATCAAGCCACCATGAAAATTCTCCAGAATCTCTACTTTCATCTTCACTGTTATCCTTAGCCCTGGCAATGCAGTGTTGTGATTGTTCTGAGCGCTGTGGATCAGTACTCAAATGGGGTCAGGGAGCCTGTGCAAATTCTCCACAAGGCTGTGCATTACAGCCTGGTGGGGAATATTCAATGTGCGCCGGAATGTTTGGCCAGGCGAAGACAGCCGGCCACGCAGTCATGCGCACTTAGTTGTGCATAAATCACTCTTCCTTCCTGAGCCCCAAACCCCGCCATGCCCTAACACAGAACCACAGTAACGTAAAACACAATGATAATAACATTGTTATTATCATTTTATTGTTTTCTTTTTCACTGCTGTAAGAGCAGTGACAATAATTTCCTCCGCCTTAGCGAAGAAGCCGCCACTGTCTCCCACACAAAACTCAACATCCTTTATTCTTTTCAAATCATCATAGCTAAGTTTTGCCTTACTCTGGGATTCAATTACCTTCTGATACACCACTTCCAAATTAATCTTGTTTCCTGATCTTGTTTTTTCCAACACCCACCCAACCAATAATTTATTACAGGAGTGCCTCCCTCTTGGAGAAGTGTGGCTCACTGGTTAGAGGAGGCAGACCTAGAAGCAGAGGTCAGCCCGGGACCAGGGTTCAATTCCCGGCTCGGCGGGGTCTTGAGTCCTAAAAGGTCCATGGACTCGACAATTCTCGCTCCGGTGCCTACTCGATTCACGGGTTCACACTCTGCGACTCTGGGCAATAGGTTGCTTACTCTCCACAACGGCCCCACGCGGCGGGATGCCTGGCTTTCACCTTGCGGATACCCTGCCGGGGATATCTCACAGGGGAATACCAGGACGGGTTCCCTAAGCAAGCGCTTAGAAACCGCTCGGTGATTTGCGCTATATAAATTCCAGTACAGTACATTTAGCCAAATGAACGGGGCTACCCCAGAGTAGAATGGGGCGTATTATGATAGCTCCACTACCTCTTAGGGACCGCTTCACTGACTTACTGACCTGAACTCACTGCCAAATGAATAGTGTCTTTCAAGAGCCTGGAGACCCTCTCCACCAATCCGTTACCTTGAGTACTGTATAGGGCAACAGTCACATGCTTCATCCCAAATGAAGACAAAAAGAAAACCATTTCATAAGATTTAAACTGCTCCCCATTATCAGTCACCAGACACTTGGGTACACCTTACTTCCAAACACAGACCTTGAAAATTCTACCACTACACTTATTTTAGTTTCTGTCAAAAATGTACACTCTTCCCACTCGGAGTGACAATCCACTAACACCAGTGAATACTTGTAATCTTCCGGTAAATCATACAGTGGGCCAATGATTTCCATTCCCAACTTTTCTCTAGGTAACCTAGGAAACCCTACTGGTCTTAAATGGACATTAGACATGCGAAGAGACTTATCAGCTGGACCCTACGGTGCACAACACCCCGCAAACGCATCTACTTCTGTGTCCAGCCCAGCCACCAATAGTTTTGCAGTCTTTTCATCCGAGTCGACCAACATGCCCCCGATGAGCACACACATCTGAGCGAGATCTTAGTGGCACTGACAGGATCAAAATTCCTCCTCTGAAAACCAACCCATCCTCAATGGAAAGTTCAACCTTTACCACAGAGAAGAAAATAATTTCCTTATCCAAGCTATTCTCTCGTGGCCACCCATCATTTTTATATTGTCTTAACTTGGACTGGCAAGCATCGTTGGTATTACATTCTTGCAACATAATCACGTCCTTTGAGACTAAAATACCATCAACCAACCCAGTCTCGCACTCCACATGATCTTTAACCTCTTCACCATTGGATAAAGCTAGTACTCCCCACAGTATGAAACACTGCAACAGATACTTTTGCAAAAGTTAACCCCTTCGATGCTCATGACGGAACAGGTCCGTCATGAGCATCGGTTGAGCTGTGCTCATGACGGAACCGTTCCGTCAAGACCACACCCATTTCTAAGGATCCAGCACACCAGGAAAATCTCCTTAGCAGCGATGAGGTTAACTGGTCACATATCAGCTCCTGAATGGTATTTTCATGGACTTGAGCAGGTGTCAATTTTGCTTAGACAACATAAACATCAGCAATTGATGGCTTATGGGAAATTCCTTTGTCTGCAACAGAGTGCACAATCTTACATTTTTATACGTAATTCAAACAAGTTGGAAAGGTCAATTCCTTTGTTGTAATACATTTTTAGAATTTATAAGAGCCCTAAACAAGTTGCATCTCTTTTTCAAGTCAATATATTAACCTCTTCGACTTGGCGCAAATTCCGCTGTGGTGCGGCGGAATTTCACGCGTGCGCAGATCCGACGGCTTCAATTCAATTCAATTCAATTCAATAATTTATATAGCGCGCTACATACCCAGAGGGTCTCAAGGCGCTTGAAGAAGGGGGGATTACATGTCGAATATCCAGGTTTTAAGTTGCTTTCTGAATGCTAGGTGGTTTTGAGTGAGACGAAGGTGAATGGGAAGTGAGTTCCAGGTTTTGGCCGCTAGGTAGGAGAAGGATCTTCCTCCCATGGTGGTTTTGTTGATGCGAGGAACAGCAGCCAGGGCTTGGTTGGTTGAGCGTAACTGGCATTCGGGTCCAAGTTCGTAGAGTGCTTTGTGTGCGTGGGTTTGGAGGCGGAATGTTATCCTCTTATTGACGGGGAGCCAGTGGAGGTCTTTCAGGTGACCAGCAATGTGGTCTTTACGCGGGATGTCTAGTATGAGTCTAGCTGATGCGTTCTGGATGCGTTGGAGTTTTTTCTGAAGTTTTGCGGTGGTACCGGCGTATAGGGTGTTTCCGTAGTCCAGGCGGCTTGTAACCAGTGCGTGGGTGACTGTTTTTCTAGTTTCGGTGGGGATCCAGCGAAATGTCTTTTTGAGCATGAGAAGAATGTTGAAGCGAGATGATGAGACGGCGTTGACTTGTTTGGTCATCGAGAGTGATGAGTCCAGGATGACGCCCAGGTTCCGTGCGTGGTCTGTCTGGATGGGTGCTTTTCCAAGGGTCTCTGGCCACCAAGAGTCGTCCCAGACGGAGGGGGAGGTGCCTAAGATAAGGACTTCTGTTTTGTCTGAATTCAGTTTCAGACGGCTGTGCTTTATCCACTCGGCAACTTCTTTCATTCCTTCATGTAGGTTGGTTTTGGCGGTGTCAGGGTCGTTGGTGAGTGAGAGGATCAGTTGAGTGTCATCAGCGTAGGAGATGATGTTGAGGTTGTGTTGGCGTGCGATGGTCGCGAGGGGGCTCATGTATACGTTGAAGAGGGTGGGGCTGAGTGAAGATCCTTGTGGCACGCCGCAAATGACTTCAGTGGCCTCTGACGTGAATTGTGGGAGGCGGACTCTCTGAGTTCTTCCGGTAAAGAACGAGGTGATCCATTCCAGTGCTTTTCCTTGGATTCCGATGTTTCTGAGGCGTTGTAACAGGGTGCTATGACAGACTGTGTCGAAGGCTGCGGAGAGGTCGAGGAGGATGAGGGCTACTGTGTCTCCATTGTCCAGTAGAGTTCGAATGTCGTCTGTTGCTGCGATGAGTGTGGTCTCAGTGCTGTGTTTGGCTCGGAAGCCGGACTGTGAAGAGTCGAGGGATTTGTTGGTTTCGAGGAAGGCGGCGAGCTGGTTGTTGATAGCTTTCTCGATGACTTTGGCCGGGAAAGGAAGGAGCGAGATGGGGCGGTAGTTTTTGAGTTCGGTGGGGTCAGCTGTAGGTTTTTTCAGAAGGGCGCTGAGTTCGGCGTGTTTTCAGCTTTCTGGGAAGGTGGCGGAGTTGAGGGAGCAGTTGATGATGTCTCGGAGGTGTGGTGCTATGATGGAGTCTGCTTTGTTGAAGATGTGGTGAGGGCAAGGGTCTGTTGGGGATCCTGAGTGGATGGAGTTCATCAGGCGGATGGTGTCCTCAGTGGAGATAGGGTTCCAATTATTAAGGATGTTCAAGGGGGGTGAAGGTACGGCAGAAGGTTGGGCGGGTTGGTCTCCGGGTTGGTTGTCGAAGCTGTTGTGGATGTCTGCGATTTTGTCGTGGAAAAACGAAGCTAGGGAGTCGCAAAGTGTTTGAGAGGGAATGATGTCGTTGGAGTTGGCAGTAGGGTTGGTAAACTCTTTGACAATGTTGAATAATTCCTTGTTGTTGTGGGCGTTGTTGTCTAGTTGGTCTTTGAATGCGGCTTTCTTGGCAGTCCGGATCAGTTGGTGGTGTATGCGGGTGGCGTTTTTGAAGGCGTCCCTGGTGCCGGTGTTTAGGTCTTTTTTCCAGGCCTTCTCAAGTGAGCGACAGAGCTTCTTGGATTTCTTAAGATCATCGTTGAACCAGGGGGCGTTTTTGCTGCCTAGTTTGATTTGACGTTTTTTCAGAGGTGCTAGGTTGTCGGCGCTGTTTGTTAGCTATTGAGTGAGGTTAATGGCTGCTTGGTTGGGGTTCGTAGAGTGGGCAGGGGGGTTTTGAAGAAGCGATGAGGAGATCTGGTGAATGGTGATTTTGTTCCAGTTTCTTCGCAGAGTAGGTTGAGGATGGTTGTGGGTTGTGGCCTTTTTGTAGACAAAGTGAACGCATCTGTGGTCCGTCCAATGGAGAACTGTGGTGTGACTGAAGGAGATATGTTTGCTGGAGGTGAAGATAGGGTCGAGTGTGTGACCTGCGTGGTGAGTGGGGGTATTAACAAGTTGTTTGAGTCCGAGGTTGGCGAGATTGTCCAGAAGGGTGGTAGCGTTGCTGTCGTTGCTCTTTTCCAGGTGGAAATTGAGGTCTCCCAATAGAATGTAGTCCTCGGAGGGGAGGGCGTGTGGGGTGATAAAGTCAGTGATGTCTTCACTGAATTGTGCACGGGGTCCTGGTGGCCTGTAGAGGAGGGTGCCTCTGAGTGTGGTCTTGGGGTCGGTGTGGATCTGGAAGTGAAGGTGTTCGGCGTTAGCAAGGTTGACGTCTGAGCTGGTTGAGATGCGGATGGAATTCTTATGGACGATGGCGATGCCTCCTCCTGTTTGCTGTGTGCGGTCCTTACGGATGATCTTGTAGCCTTCCGGGATGGCAATAGTGATGTCTGGGGCTGAGGAGGCGTTCATCCATGTTTCTGTTAGGAAGGCGACATCCGGAGAGATGGTGTCTAGTAGATTCCAAAGGTCGATGGCATGTCTGTGGACCGAGCGGGTGTTGAGCAGGATGCATTTTAGGTGGTTGGGGCCAGATCTCTGTTTGATGTTAGTGGAAGAGGAGTTGGTCTTGGTGCTGTCATACGTGCAGGAGTTGCATGTGAAGGGTCCATGGGTGTGTCTAGGAGCGGCTTGGGTGCAGTTGGGGAGTCGACCGGGGTTTAGGGCTGAGAGGGTAGACACCCCACCGTGACGCCGGACGGCCGGGGACAGTCTGACACATCGAAGAGGTTAAATCCTTACAGTGCCTGACAATGAGACATACTTAACAAATATAAAATGAGCAAGAATGTTCTGTGTGGTTGTTTCGCAAAAGTAGAAGGTGCTTCCAGAGGCTCACAGTATAAACACAGTGTAACCTGAACTAGAAGCATTCATCAGAAAATGGGAAGAGGGAAATAGGGCACAAAATACATCAGCTGGGCTTCAGTTGGGGATTCCAGAATTCCCTGCAGACTCTCAGTACAATCCTGGATCACTGAGTTAATCGGTGTTATAGTTAAACAACCATGCAGTAGGAGTAGTGTGACATGAATAAGCCTAGGGGATACTTGTTAGCTCTGCGTCATTTAAAGAAATAGCAATCTCTCTCTGAACTCTGTGCCTCTAAATTCCACGTAGGTTGAGAGATAGTTCTTCTGTCCATTGCCAAGGCTGTAAGGTCTGAGTCATCTGATGCATCCCTTTGCTCTGAGACCCCACAAATATATGCCTGCTATCTTCAGTTACCCCTTGTATATTCTACTTAATTTGATGAAAGCTCTGCTGTGCTAGGCCTGGCCCTGTGCAGTTTGTGAAACTCAATATAGAACTTCTATGAAAAGAATGAATGCCTTTATCACTGCTTGAAAACTGGAGGTTATGGCTGTTTGAAGCTTCAGTAATTTTCTGGGGTGCCTGTGCGATTGCTCTGCTGTCTGATGCCCAAGCATGAAAGGCCGTCTCCTGGTGGATAGCTTTGCTGTCTAACATCATATTATGTGAGTCTACGTAGCCTGTTGAATAGTTCAGCCTTGTCACTTCTAAGTCTGGTGGTTCAGTCATCTCCTCATCACTCAAAAATTCACTTGGTCAGAAGGTGGAAGGAACAGAGCTCAGAATCTATTAAAGCTTGCACTCAACTCATTCAGTTCAGTTCAGAATCTTCTCAATTACAAATTATAAACTGCAAGAGTAGGCTTCATCACTAGTTTTAGCCACTGAACACCACAGAGCACTACGATTTCATTGCTGAATGCATGATTATTTCAGCTAGTACAACTGCTTTGTTGCATTATGGGATTTACATTTTTATATGAGATAAAATACCCCTGCTGTACATTATAAGGATATTGCAATTCACTGGCAATGTCCTTCATCATCTAGAGAAAAAAGCCCAAAGTCAGGGTTCCTTTATAATTTCATGGAACTTTGAGGTGATTTGAAATATCATTTTACCATACGGCAGGGAGTATTTTATTCTTTATAGTACTTGCTCACACCATCAATATTCCTGCAGACCCCTTAAATCCTTGGTGTCATCCTCTTTCATATGAAGGAAAGACTATGGATGCAGACATGAAGAAAAATAGCACAATCTGTAGAGCGAAATGAAATATCAAAAAGCAGTTTATTATTTGTTGCCCAGCATATTCGATTTATATTAGAAGCACGTTAATGTAGGTCAGAATAAAATAATGTGGTTGCTCAGAATGTGTAGAAACATGTAGAGAGGTTTTAACTTTCCTGTAATTACCTGGAGCATGCAAAAAAATAAACAATGTTCCATGAATTCCTCCTTTCTGCTGATCAATGTTAATTTTAGAAAAGCAGAACAGAAGAATGAAAACCAGTCCTCATTTCTGTTGCTTAACCTGCAGATTAAATTATGGTCTGGGATCTGTCTTTCATCTTGGCTGCTGGCTCTGGCAGCAGGCACTTTAATGTCATTAGTAAACTAATAATTTATTAGCGATGAGCAGCTACGTCATTTTATTATTACAGGTGACTAGAGATGTTATAACTCAACTGTAATAAGGAAATTAGAGACAGGCTTTTATACACAAATTGCAAGTTCTCATGTATACTAATGGGATGAAGAGGACTAAAAGTACCCAAAGGCGAACTAAACATTTGGACTGGATAAATTACAATTAAGCCCTTGCATGTGGCGTGAATTTTCGCGCTGTGCAGGCGTTTTTAAAAGTGGGCGGGCTTCGGATGGCCCCCGGCTGTCATCCGCACACGCCAACCGTGATGCATGATGGCCCGGGCCGTCATGAGCATACAAGGGTTTAATGTATGGAATTATAATTGTGTAAGCTTTGACCTGTGCTAATATACTCCGCCCTGATTTTCTGCTAGGGCACGTCCTACTCCCGTGCTCTGATAGTCTGATGCATGCCGTGGTGCTAGAGGGCATGTCTTACCCTCACTTCAAGCTTCAGTGTCATTGCACTGCAAACACACAGCTTGCGATTAGTGTGGGCCTTCGGTGCTCGCGTGCCTGAGCACTGAGCACTGTAGAAGCCCACCCACCTTCAGCCCATCATGCCCCCACCAGTAAGTGCACTACAGAACATTTCCTGTGTCTTGTACCCGCCGACCAGCCATTTCAAAACCAAAACAGGATGCTCTGTGCACTCACCACCTTAGCGTGGAAAAGAAACAAGCATTTACAATGCAATGGTCTTGGCATTATTAAAGGTAGAGCTATTGGCATTGCTCATGGAATTTTTTTATTTTTATTTTTTTTAATATAAATAAATGGTATTGTCATTTACAATGGCAATAGGTGAGCATTAGAGAGTAGTAGAGAGTATTTGCGGACACAGAGACACACACACACACACAGACAGAGTCACGCACACACACAGACAGAGCCAAGCACACACACAGACAGAGCCACGCACACACACAGACAGAGCCACGCACACACACAGACAGAGCCACGCACACAGAGGCCCTGCTGGCTTATTTACTCTTCTGAGGTTACAGTGCCCAAAGTGCGTACTTCCCAATGTCCTGCTGGTTTACTTATTTTTCTGACGCCACAATGTCCTGGTTGGTTACATAACCCTCTAACGTAATAAGCTACAGGGATGTACTTCTCTTACCTGACAATGTCCAAATGTTTACCTACTTCTCTGACATCACAATTCCATGGTTGTTTGCATGACCCCCTGAGACCAATCCTATGCTTCTTGACGTAACTTGTGATATCAATTTAATTTAAATTTAATTTAAAACATTTATAGAGCGCAACGTTCACCGTACGGTTTCTTGGCGCTAGTGGAGGGTCCGGCAACTGAGGCAAAGTAAACCTGTCGTAGGGCAAGAAGGGGCCAGTTACACGGAGAAGGCCTGTTTGAAAAGGAACGTTTTTAGGTCTTTGCGGAAAGAAACATAATGAGTGGCAAAACGGAGGTGGTCAGGGAGGGAGTTCCAGAATGTAGGAGCCAAGGTAGAGAAATTGGCTCCACCCTACTTTTTACGTTTGAAACGTGGGATTTGCAGGAGAGACTTGGAAGAGGAACGAAGCTCTCTGGTGGGGACGTATTCATTTATCAGCGAGGAAATGAAGGCGGGGGCAGTGCCTTGGCGGGCCTGAAAAACCATGCAGCCGGTTTTAAAGATGGAACGTTCCTTAACAGGAAGCCAGTGAAGCTCCCTGAGGAGGGGTGTGGAGTGGTGGTAACGTGGGAGACCATAGACCAACCGGGCCGCCTGGTTCTGGACCATCTGGAGCCTCCGCAGGCTGTATGCCGGGATGCCGTTGTATAGGGCATTGGCATAATCCAGCCGCGATATCACCAGTGCGGCCATGATCAACTTGAGTGCCTGGGGGGAAAAGAAGCGGGAGACGGTGCGGATGGTTCGGAGGGTGAGGAAGCAGGAGGAGACTACAGAGCTAATTTGTGAATGGAGGGTGAGTTGGTTGTTCATTTTGACACCCAGTGTTTTGACCGTGGTTGAAGGAGTGGGGGCGGGACCAAGAGAGGAGGGCCAGAAGAGAGAGTTCCAGGGACTGGAAGAACCCCCGGTGAGAACCAACTCGGTTTTATCCGGGTTCAACTTGAGATGGTTGTGGTTCATCCAGTCCCTGATGAAGATCATAGTGGACTGGAAGTTAGAGACCGAAAGGGGAGGAGAGGAAAGGTCAAAGATGAGCTGGAGGTCGTCCGCATAATTGTACACGGTGACCTCCAGCTGCTGGAGTGCGAAAATGAGAGGAAAGATATAAAGGTCGAACAGTAAGGGGGAAAGAGAGGAACAGTGGACATATTGTTTGCACCACTGCGATCGCAGTTGTCCTGGCTCTGCTGATGCCCTGTGTAAACACAGATCTAACAGAGAAAAGCTGACCATGGGTGGCAGGAGTGGGCCGGGTTCAGTCCAAACACAGAGTTGGTTTAATCAGATGCCTCATGTGTGGAAAGGACTATCGACTATCGGTTTCCATAACCAGGGTCGGTGGGGGGAATCGCCTTGAGGCACTTTGGTACTGATTATGGACTGAGAGCTCTGTGTCCTAACATTCTAAACTGCAAATGTGTCAGCTCCTCCCCCAGCGTACCCGAACTATTCAGGAAAGTGCAGCGTGAGTTAAAACCTCATTCCTACACAACCACTGGCTTCTCCGCAGAGACTGCTAATGGTGGCACTGGCTGGCCTCTTCAGGTGCAAGGAAGGTCCAGTGCCGAGTAAAGGCCTCCTTATTTCAATCTACTTGACATGGAGATCTAGACAACCATAGTCTATGGTTTACATAAGAGAAAATATGTAGATGTCCAAATTCGGAAACGCTGGGAGTTCTCATAATCTGCCTTAACCCCGCCCCCACCCTCCCACCATGTCTGCAGTCACTCTCACTCATGCTGCCACTCTCACTCATGCTGCCACTCTCACTCATGCTGCCACTCTCACTCATGCTGTCACGAATACTGCATTTAAATGTTTCAGTAATACCCCGCACAGAATACCCCATACTACAGGGTGTGTTCCTTACTGGGTTTTGTGCTTTCCCACCATTACAAGTTTCTCCCTTGTAAAATCGGTTCCAGGGCACATGGAAAAAAACACCACAGTGAAGTCACCAGAGGCTGAGGTCCAGGAAAGTAAACGGTTCATTCCACAAGCTATATGGCATACAAAGTCGGCTTGAATGAATCATTAACCGCACGCACCCAGGTCTTATAAACGCCCCCTGCACACCCCCAGATCAAAAGTCCATGCGCACCCCATTTATAGTAAGTAGTCAGATCAAGTGAAGTAACTAATAACGTTTGGACATGTGGATTGAAGAGCTGGCACACAGTTTGGATGAGAGCAGAGTCCATCCATACAGTACTTCATTGTGTCTTTCAAAGCCAGTTAATAAGTTACTCCTCGGCACAAAGCTGAATACCTCCTTAAATGCCTTATTGTGTTTGCATTTAAGTTGAGAGGTTTTGTTCAAACAGTCGTGTTTTACTTGTCTGCCATTCTCGCGCCCTGTTTTGTCTCTGAAAACCCCGCTCGTCATCTCTGTGACGCAGTTGCATTCCGTAGAAGTGGGCGGAGCGCTGCGGGGGTGAGTGACAGCCGCATTGACTCTTGAGAACCATGAAGGCGGCTTTTTACTGAGGCCGGGCGTTACTATGGCAAGACCACAGCGAAAAGCAGTTTAGGTGCCTCTGCAAGTCATAGGCATAGGGGTCAATCAAGGAATTGGCCCATCACCTGATACTTGCTTGAACAAAGCCCATGCACGTCCGTTACTTTTTCTTCAGGAATTTGTAGCTACCGTACGTATAATATCCAAAGAACGTTTATTTGAATGTATGTTATGTTTTGAAGTTCGGGGGGGCGTCTGACTTTTAGAACATTGGTCCAAAACCCAAAGCGTAGGGTATATTTCTTTGAATATATAAGTGATTCTGCTTCCCACCTGGCTGTACAATTAGTGCACACGCATGTTGCCCATTGTCTCCAGGTTGGAATTGCGCACACAACAGACATTTTTAAGTGGTGCTTGTCAAAGTGTTAGTGCAGAAGATGCCAATGCGTGCACATATATCATGCCGTGTTACAGGTCGTTCACATTTTTATTTTGGCTTGCAATACCATAGGTTAGACCTTACTTTGTGCTACATGGTGCTATAAAATATGAAGTATACATCCCACAAACAATTAAGTGCAGAATGTGAGTACTGTTACCACCCATCGAAATTCTGAAAAGGTATTCAATTGTTTCATTGAGGAAGTGATCAGTGGGCATTACATCTAAATGGGAATTTATTTTGTTACTCGTGTGCAAGCCTCGGTGACTATAGAAAAGGAGAGAAAAGGAGCACTAAAAACGGCATAAATGGGGGCAGAGGCAGAGGCTCGATGCTCACCTTCACTGCAGTGTAAAAAAATGGCGGCCGGCAACTCTGAAAATTTTCGGATTGGGGGCGTGTTTTGCTGTTTTGAGTGACAGACAACGTCACTGTCTAAAGAACAGCAAAACTTACGCCCCCAAATCCGAAAAAGACGAAGCTTCTTTGGAGGGACGGCTCTCTCCTCCAATGGCTGGCCTCCGTTTAGGAAGCCAGCCAATGGAGGAGAGACGAAAAGAGAGGCGGGATAAAGCAGCCCTACTAAGTAACAATAATTCTCCGGACTTCCGGTCTTGGCCTACGGCCAAGCCCTACGGTCCCTCGACCTAAAAAGGATTGTTTAACATACTGTTGTTCTAGGACAAGCTGAAACCCTAGCATCTTACCATTTATTCTATTGTTTTCCTTCATTTGCCAGAGCCTCCCTTTTCTTTCTCTCCACTATGGTTACCAAAATAGGCTTCTCATTTCCTTTGAAAAGTCACCCTATCCGCAGCCCTAGTCAGAAGCCTCTTTTAGTTTTCTTATTTGCCAGTGCAGCACGTGTTTGTAGGGATGGGACTGCTGAAGGTCTCTGGGTCTTTTATGTGATTTCCTGACTCTTCTGGTTAGGACCACAGGTGTACCTTGTGTGGAAAGAGCTGGTAGAGCCACTAAAGGCTCGTGACAGGCCTCTGCCAGACGTCCAGCCAAGCTTTCTTGGGCAGTAAAGTTTAAAAAAAGCTTTCTTGAGGCTTCTGCTTGTGGCCCATGCTCTCACTTCTTTCACCTACCCCCTCTCACCCCCCGCTACATTCCTACCTGTACATCAGAGAAAATGCGTGGCTCCACTGTTTTTTTTCATATTTGTTTACTTCTTATGGGATGGGGCAGTTCATATGGACTGATCATTAAGCTCCAGTAGAGCGCATGAAAGTGCTCAGAAAGAGACCTTACAAAAGTGGTTTTCAAATCGTTTCAACACAAAAAGGTTCTACTTTTACAATTGCTTCCCAAATTGGGGTTTTCACAAATAAGGGCATTCAGGGAGCAGGTAAAACGTTCTAGTTTCTCTGAAAAAATGTCCTCCGTATTGTTACCTGTAATCATTTTTAGAAGAAGAACCTAGGATTACATTACGGTGCTACTTTTTCTGTCTGGTATGGGGCAATGGGTATATTTCACATCTATGGTGAGGACTCCTTCAGAAAGAGGACTTAATAACAACATCTGTCTCTCCTGTTACAAGGAGGAATGACATCCACTAAAGTGCAGTAGACTTTGCCCCAACCCCCCACTCCACCATCAAAATCACATGTGACAGGTCATGTAATTCAGGCCCTCTGCCACCTTACGACACCTCAGGCATTCTTTCAGCTGGAAGCCACAATTTTGCCAACGGTCCTTTAAAACCCTCATCCTGCGGGCATTCAAAAAGGTGTAAAGCATAACTAGAAGAGACACTTTGAGAGTGAGAGGTATTAGGAGAGAGACTGAAAGCAAGGTGGTAATAAAGATAGACAAAACATGGGGGAGTGGTGTGCATGAGTGTGCATGGCATGAGTCTGTAAAAGCATCCATGCCTAGTGCAGTTATGTATTTTTGCCTGTGTGAGTGTTTGAGCGCATGCAAGCATGTGTCTGGTCTTTGCAGGTGGAAATATCTCTGTGTGTGCATGAGTGTATGCAACCGTCAAGGTCCACTTTTAATATAATACTACAATGGTCTGCTAATCCTATTTTTAAATGTAAATGTGTTGTACTTGTAAAACGCACAGCTGCCCCAGCGACAGGGCGTCCCGGTGCTGCACTCATACCACTGTGGAACTCTTCCTGGCGTTTCCCTGTGAAATGTCCACTCCTGGGCACCCCCAAGGTGAAGCCAGGCATCCAAGCGCTGCTGGGGGCGTTGTGGAGATTAAGCAAGCTATTGCCCAGAGTCATGGAGCGGGACGCATGATTAGACTAGGCACCTAGGCGAGAATTATCAGGTCCGGTGAGATCGAGTCCAAGAGCCGCCAAGGCGGGAATTGAACCCTGGTCCCGGGCCAGACCTCTGCATCATGGTCTGCCGCTCTAACCATTGAGCCACACTTCTCCAAAGTCCACTTCTCCAATGTTCCCCATTTAGGGAGATACAGGATTTGAATTGCATAAGAATAAAATGATTCATCCAGGATCACACAGTTTGTGCACCTGGGAAAGCCAAAACTAAAATACTGGTCTCCAGGTACCATGCCGTTAAAGCAAGCCAGTAGATCACATCAGTGAGTTTAGTGCTCAGATAGGTTTGCCTCACAGAGGTGATAAAGAGGCTATATTCAACAATTCCATTCTGTACTGCAGGGACAGATGCTACGCAACAGTGGTACTAGCAGTGTAATCATTGGTCTTTAGTGCCAGCACTTCTCTTTCACACAGGTTTCAAGTTTCCCAGGGCATTGCGTGAATAGCTCGCCCAGTTCAGGTTTTTGCTCTTTAATCTGGGGTCTGTAGACCAGTTTACCCCATTATGAAAACAAAACTGCAAGTCCCAGAATGCAATGAATACACCTGGAATGGATGAGCTAATCTTGCATGAGCTGGAGAATCTTGAAAGCTCTGCCCTGAGCATGAATGATGGCAAATAACAGTCACAAACAAAGGGCTTGAATAAGCCCTTACACCACACCCTCCATGAAGATGACAATACTTTGGCAGAACCAAACATACTACTAAGTGACCATCAGTATTAGTGGGTCCAGATAAAAAATATTGGCAAGCCCTACTACGGCTCTGAGACAAGGAGAGGTAAAGGATGGATGGATGGATGGAAAGAGAGAGGATGCAAGAGGAGACAAAGGGAGTGGGGCTGGCTTGAGCACTTTTCCCAGAGCTGCTTTTGTTCCCCAGTAGGCCAATCCAACCATGGTCTCGTGGTACACACCCTTCTTGTCTTACTGCCCTGTTGTTAATGTATTTGCAGGCTTACATGGTCAGGATTTGATGTCACTGCCTAAATGTAACTCTCTTTGCTTAGGTTTTACTATTATTGACCAGTGGCGGAGGCGGGCGTGTGGAGCGAGGGAAGGTTTGGAGTCCCTTGGCAAGCGTGCGCCCGTTTTGAAAGGCTGCTGGCACATGCTGCCTCACAGGGTTCCTATTTCGGGGCCTCGTCCTGCCGGTACGTGTGGCTGTGGTTTCCTGATTGCAGACGTGTCAGCCGCAGCGCCCCGCGCGCGCGCTCTCCCGGGCTGCGGCCGGCCCTCGGAACAGCGCGACTCTCTCACACGGGCGATGTTGACAGAAGCAGAGCAACTTAAAAATACATCACAAAAGTATGCCACGGGGTGGATGCGGTGGTCCGAGCCAGAGCAAACACAGGCCTTCTGTGTGCTGCCGCGAGCCGGTGCCCAGCGCGCGCTGCTGGAGCTGCACTCTCAGTGCGCGAGGAAGAGCTGCGTATCAGGGCTCGCGGATGCTGTCACCCTGCGGCTAAGGGAAGGGAGCGCGCCAATTTCCTTGCAGGCATGGGGCGCTACTGACTCCAATTCTATAAATTGCTAGTCTTATCTTGTTTATTTGTTCCTCGACAAACTACGTAGGGCCTTGAGAAGGAGCAGGTGTCAGCAATGACCCTGTCGTTGCACGCCTTTTCACCAGAACGATGTTCTGAAATGGTGGAATCGTGTTTACATTTTTTTTCTTCAATAAAAGTTGGCCCAAAAACGTTGAATGCTTGCGGAAAAATGACACTAGCAGATTTTCCCAACAGTGCAGGACATGTACATTGCACTGGTGGTGATCGACATAAACAGCACAACTGAAGGGGAATTATTGATGGGCACCACAAGATGCGCCGAGAACAATTCAGCGTCTGAGCACTGCATTGCCCACTTTGGTTCTTTGACGCTGTCAAATCGGTTTCCAGGAATAACAGATACAGAGTGTACTTTGAAGGCAGAAATGCAGTGGAGGTACACAGCATGGCGCACCACAGCTTTTGGTTTCTGGAGCCACGGAAGTTAAGGGTGCGCAACGGTGCCAAGCCCCTCGAGTCGTAACTTTGCAGATTTGTATATTACGCATTGCAGGCTTCGTGATGAGCTTTGCTAGTGAAGTTGGAAAAAGGGCCACTTTCGTTACTTTCGTTTCGTTACGGATCTAAACTTCCACTGGCAAAAATCATCACTGGAGAAATAAAGGGACTTATTTACAAGCTCCTTGCGCCACCCGTACGCCACTTTCCCCATGTTAAAAATGACGCAAAAGTGGCGCAAGGGGCTTGTTAATAAGGCCCGAAGTCTCAAGGCCCTTTGCTCTTGCACCGGCTGTGCTCCTTCCCCACTGTCTTCTCAAGAGTACCTCTTCTCTATACTCAGGGACACTGGGATTATGCGGCCAGGAAGAGGCCAATTATCCGGAAGGGTGGAGTAATTTTAGTTGCAAGAAAAGGCAAATTATGTCCTAATATCTGGCACAATTTGTATTACTTCCTTATTTTGTCATTTTTATACTTAGTTGCCCCTCATTAGTACCAGTTTAACACCCATATATAGCAAAAAGTAATATAGAGTTGACAAGTGAACTTTGCAAATGGCCTTTAAGTGCACAGCAATATGCAAAGCTGTGTTTTTAATAACTTTAGAACCGTTTGAGTTAGAAACACATTTATTTGTTAACATCTTCAGATTATGCAGCAGATGATGAATTATGTGGCAAATGCGGCAAATCTATAATCATGCGAAAAACGCAGCAGCCACACATTTGCAAATTACAGTGGCTCTGTCTATACTGCTCCGACCTCACCTGCACTGTAGCATATCCTACCACACCGACTCCTGCCAGTCACAATCACTGCATATCTTCTTCTAAACTGAGGGTTGCATCTTTACTGTAGGATTTTCCACAGTGGCGTATCAATGGGGTGGTCGGTCCGCCCCGGGTGGCAGGAGTTTTGGGGGCACCCCACTTGCTCTTACCTGCCTACTTGCTGTTGTAGGAATAGCCAGCACCCCCTCCCCCTTACATGCGGCCGCCGGACTGCCACGGGCCGCGCAACAGTTAGCTACGCCACTGATTTCCTAATGACAAGGGGGCATATTATCAAGAAACAGCATGAACATTATCACCGCTTTAGCAGCAGAAAACTGCTGCTAAAGCGGCGATAATGGGCTTGATAATATGCCCTTGTGAATTCCCATAGTAGCCCATGTTCTGTTGTGAACATGGGCTTCTATGGGAATTCTCTACGGCGTTAATGTTAACGCCGTTTCTTGATAATATGTCCCAAGGTATTCTGCAACGGGAAATCGTCACTGCCGATGTGTGGGGAATTATTTACTTCAAAACGATACGGTAGAGGAGGACCTAGGGGAAGTTTAAAGACCAAGCTCTGGGTACTATCCCCAACAGAACTAATAGACAACAAAGGTACCAGAGGGTCTCAAATAAATGTGCCCACTAATTAAGAGAACCAACAGAGAACTCACCCCTACTCACAGGTTATGTCACAGAGAGTTCTCCAAGGATGAGGAAAAACACCCATCAGTCACCATTCGGATCCGCCCTTCATCATTTGGGATTTTATCCGTGCCACCCCTCAGAGGTTTTTAGTACTCTCCTCAGAGGTCAACCCGGTGGTAGGGGGTATCCTCAGTTAGTACGAGAGACAACAGTGTGGTATACCACTCGATGTAGGTGAGTGGCAGGAAAAGTGGGACTGGGGTGTGCAGTGCAAAAAGAAGTGTGACAAAAGAAAAAACCAAAGAAAAGTGTGTTTAAAATTGGTTTAGAAAAAGCTGCTAAAGCGGCGATAATGGGCTTGATAATATGCCCTTGTGAATTCCCATAGAAGCCCATGTTCTGTTGTGAACATGGGCTTCTATGGGAATTCTCTACGGCGTTAATGTTTCTTGATAATATGTCCCAAGGTATTCTGCAACGGGAAATCGTCACTGCCGATGTGTGGGGAATTATTTACTTCAACTGGGCACAGTTTTTATCTTGAGTTTTGTCCGACTACATTAATGAAGTACATACTTGCCAATGCCCTAGTCAAGACACTGTGGTATTGATTAGTGAGCTACCAAGAGATGTTTCAGACAAATGGCTAAGAGAAAAGAGGTGTCTAGAAGCTTTACTGGATTTTAAAAGATGTGTGTGCACCTAGCTGAGGGGCAGGATGGACCAGGCTCCTTGCTCCTTATACATTGAACAGGACTGCCCCCAATTCATCAGTATATACAGTTTATAAGATATACACCTAGAGTTGTGGTTTACTTCTCCATCTATAGAGGTTTACCTTGTGGTAATGGTGTGTAGATAGAGAATGTGCATGGGGCACTGGCACACTAGAGGTAAAAGAGTGGGTTAAAGCTTAATGTGCATTATTTGAGTTATCAGACTCTCCAGGCGCAGCGAGTCCCAGCAAAAGCTGGTTCAAAGACTCGTGAGGGAGGTATGCTTCTCCTTTTAGGTGCCTGGTAGATTTCAGGGCATTCTTGTCACACTTGGTTGATGCTGGAATGAACAAGCACAGACCAATACAGCGAGGAAATGAAGGTCAGTATTCATATAGAACAAAGCGTATGAGTCTGAAAACATGAGAAGTTGTTATAGGATGTTTCAGTGGCTCTCATTGCTGTCTGTCCATATCATCAAGGTGTTTATAAATTGCTCTCATCATGAGTGGGTCAGAATAGGGGGTGGTATTTATCGCATCCGGTAAATTTACCGGGTGCAGTAAATACCTGCTCTCGGAGTTTACCAGGGGAAAATGAGAAATAACTCACATCATCCATGTTTTCCACACCAATTGAGACTTGTATTGCATTTATTTTTTCCGCACATTTTCCACTGATAAACCTTTCTAAGTGTTTTTTTCATGATTTCTAGCAGAAGAAAATGAGAGGCGGGGTAGGTCCGGCCGTCAATACACAACTCAGAATTCTCACCCCAACTGAAACTTCTGTATGTGCAGGTACGGAATTCACCTCCTTGCTTGTAATCAGGGCCTAAGTATCCTTATCAGTATTTGTAATAGGACTGTGACAAAGGGTAGACCTAGCCTGCCTGTGATGAAGAATTTGAGTGTTGGTAAAAAAGGTCATGTTTGGATTAAGAAGGTACTTTAAAGCTGAAGCTTTTTAATAGGGATTTGTTTGCATGTGGTCTCTGAGGCCAGATCAAAAGTTACAGACCAACACCTAAAGATTTATTGTTGAAGAGGAATTCGAGTGGAAAAACTTGAGGTGGGAGTATATGCCTTCAGCCTTTTGGGTTGATTTGGAATTGGCAAACTGGAACACAAGACACCATAAGCTTTCACAACGAGGGATAAAACAAATGAAAGATTTTGCCTGAAGAGCAGGCCAACAAAGATACTACTGCCTGTGGCAGACAAGCAGCACAGTGTAGATGGCAGTGTGAGGAAGACAAATCAGTGAACAAAGACGCAGTACATTTCTGAGTTGGAGCACTGGAGAGTCAATGTACTGTGTCACAATTATCATCTAGTTTGTTTATATCATTTATGAGTACATTTCCCAGGGATTGAACCCTCTGATCCTGGGAGCCGCACTGATGGGTTACAAGTGGGAAATGTTAGTAAGTTAGTGCTTAATTTGTAAATGAATAAGTGCCGGAACACTCGTTAGGGGGCCACTGCTGCTTGCACCAAACAGCCCCTGCCAGCATTTCCAATGACAGACTGTACCAACACAACTACTAACTATCACACCCTACAAGTGTAACAGTTCAGACTATCCAGGCCCCAAAAGCAATAAGAATAGTTTAAACGGTAGGTTTTAGTCAATGTAATGTACATTGAATTAATAAACAACTGTTGTTCGACTCATCTCTAAATTAAACAAACAGTGCCACCATGTGGCAGACTGTCATACATGTTGAAAATTAAGTGCCGGTAACGAGCACCGGATACCACCGGCTCAAATTAAGCACTGTTAAGGGTTACCTACACTGTTCAATTACCAGAAGGTAGACATCCTACTACTGGGCGTAACTGTACATGGGAAGTTTTAATACATCTGCAGGTTTTTGTGATGTATGTATTTTGTCATAAGGGAAGTAAGGATGAGCACTAGGGTCGCCACTTGAACTTTGACTCCCAGAGAATGCTGCACTTTTTCCATTATATCTGAACTTACATGGAATCTGAGCGACAAAAGTATAAGCCTGATTGTAAAGGAGTCTCCCAGTACATTAATGATTGATTCTTACATTATTAACAGTGAACATAAAGGGACTGAATTCCCTGAACAAGTATACTAACATGCTGCTCTAAATGCAAGAGAGCAGAAGTGGTAGTCTTACAAAAAACCCACCTACTTACGAAAGACCAATCCAAGTTTCAACATAAACCTTTAGTAAAGGCACATTTGTAGGTCAAAACTTGTGAGATCCTGGTTGGGCTTCACTAAGACTCCCACATTCAAGATTTTTAGGTCTCGACCTCTGCCAATGCGCTTGCGCATTGCAGATGTCGAGACTATTGAGTTGAAACCAGGAAAGCTAAACCAGGCGGATTGCGCCGAGTGCATGTGTGTCCGTGCACACGCTTTCCATTTCCTTCCCGAGCCACCTGCCTGCTTCACACTTCAAAGGTATGCGCCCCCCGCCCACGCAATGTCGAGAGCCAGTGCTTCCCTCCCACTCGCTCACTCCCCTTTCTTCCCCGCCCCCCAAACCATCCGACTTGTTTTTTTATTGCTGCGTCAAATTTACAGCCGCGCTGCACCAATGCTTGTTTTTATTGGCCTCTTTCCCCTGCGACTATCAGACTCACTACAGTTTAACTCAGATCCTGTGCTACCTATGCCGCCATCCTTCCACTTGACTCCTACCTCTGCCCTACCAATAATCATTCGGATTGGTACTGCCCACTGATCATATTTCCTCTAACTCACAGGCCCTCTCTACACATCAGATCCATAAACACTGCTCACGTGCTATCATTTCCCTGCCCTCACTGCCCTGGCAGACCCTACCTATCGTGTTGTGTGTCTTGCATTCTGGAACAGGGCGTGTCCCTCCGTCCTAATTTGGATTTGACGCCACTTCTTCTCCCGTCCACACCTCTTCCTGCCACCGTCACTCCCTTCTCTCCTTCCTACTGTAGTGTCCTTGCCTGTCAGTTTCACCTAGTGTTGCCCCTCCATCCAACCCCTGCCCAGCATAGATCTGTTGTGGCTGCTATGGGTCTGCCTGCAGCTGGTGATCCCTTTCATACTTATGGAGAAGAACAGCACCCTCAAGTTTCACTTCAAAATAGTGTTTTACAAAAAAAAAAGAAAATAGTGTTTTACACTGCACACTGCTAGGTGTTGTCGGCTCTGTCAGTGCCTTTCTGTCTGAGGCAGAAATGTGGAGAACATGAGGCAAGTTCTGTCGTGCTTTTATACTAACTGGATGTTATTGTACTTTAGATATCAATGCTTTAAATTGTACTGGGCTCCTGATTGTACAGTGCTGGTGTGAGGAGCTAATACGGAACAGCTGCCTAATAATTCACTTACATGTGCATGTGGTGGGCGTTTAGTCAGTTTATTTCAAGGCTCCACTTTTAACTTGTATGGTAACCAACGCAGAGGTTTACGAAATGAGTGGCCAGATTACAGTGTGCAACTCAGATTCCCTGGTTCCGAAGCCTGGTGATACAATCCTAGATTAATAAATGTTGATTCCCAATTGGAACAAAATTGGCACAAAATTGACACTCATTACTAGTGCCATTCTCTGGCAAGAAAGCAAACCAATACTTTATTTGTAGGTACTGTAATTTTATAGTGACTATCAGGGGGATTATCATAGGGGAACCTCAGCCTTTTTAAAAAATTTGAAAAAAACAGACGTAATGCTTTAAAAAGTCAAATAAACACGTTGGTGCACGTACGTACGATAACATATCTGAGCCTGGCAAACATGAATTATTGTCTTTACTTAGTGAGTACGTTTTTTTTGCACAGAACACATTTCACACAGAATCGCATCCATTTTTTGGGCAGTAGATGTAGTCCTTGTTTGTGCCTTTCTGCCCTCTGTTAGACTCGTTTTTCCCTTGTTTTTCTGACCTTATGTCCTCTGTTAGACTCGTTTTTTGTGCCTTTGTGCCCTCTGTTAGACTCGGTTTTTGTGCCTTTCTGCCCCCTGTTAGACTCGTTTTTTGTGCCTTTCTGCCCCCTGTTAGACTCGTTTTTGTGCCCTTCTGCCCTCTGTTAGACTCGTTTTTTGTGCCTTTCTGCCCTCTGCATCACCACATCATCACTCAGCGCTACCCCAGCACCACTCAGCACCACGTTAGCAGACAGCTAGCCCCTCTTTTCCCTAAAAAGCTAAAAAAGGGGTCTTATCAATCACAGAATGAGGTGTCAGCCGATACACGCACACCTTCTTGCGTACCTCATCCCTCCAATCTAATCCACCATCCTTAGCCATTCTAACAATTTTTTTTAGAGCCCTGTTGAAATATTCCATGACTCCATTTGATACGGGGTGATACAATGCACACTTTGCATGTGCATTTCTCCTCTCTAACAGAAAACCGTCCATTTAATTCGACACTAACTGTACATCCTTGTCAGTCAACAATTTGCCAGGTATTACTTCAAGTTCAAACAGATCTTGCAAGAATGCAACCACATGTTTGGTTTCAATGCGCTTGGTAACAAATATTTCCGGCCAACGCAAAAACAGATCGACCAATACCAACACATAATGTGAACCACTTTGGTTATAAATAGACCCCCACAATGTCTAGTGCAACCTTATCCAAGGATTCTTCGGTAAACGCCTCATAACCATCTGCTGAATTCTCAGCTTCAAGACCTTTTCACACATCAATGCACAGAACACACCCACGAACCAATCTCTCAGACGTCAAATCCATACCTAGCCACCAATATGTGGCCCTTAATGTTTCTTTGGTTTTAGAACTGCCCAAGTGTCTTTCATGTGTCAACTCAAGTAAAGACCTCCTTGGCACAACCAGGGGCACCAGTCTGGTCCCTTCAAACAACAATCCATTAATCTCAGACAACTCTTCTCTAAAAGGCCAACATTTCTGACACTCATTATTAGAACAACACTTCTTACTCCAACCAGTCTTCAATCTCTCAAAAACCTCTTGAATACCTCCATCTTCCTTCCCAGCATTACGCCATTCATCCTCCAAAATGGTGATACCCTCCACACCATAAGCACACTCCTCCTCCTCCTCCAGCTCCTCCTCATCAGGCTCCACAGCAGAATCACGCTCTGACACCATCCTCGACAATGCATCAGCAACTACTTTCCTACTACCCGGGATGTACTCAACCACAAAGTTATACTCCTGCAATGCCACAATCTCAGTAATATTAGGAATGGAATATCTGTTGATCACCACCCCTTTATTGAGCTCACGCAAGTCCACACACAAACACAACTCGCCATTACCCTTCCTGGCAACCACAACTGGAGCTAACCAATCAGTCCCTTCCACTTCATTGATGATTCCATACCCCAACAATGTATCCAACTCCAATCGCATACCATCCTTTGCAGAGAAAAGCACATTGCGCACCTTGCCACACTTAGGATGTCCACCTCCCTCAACTTAATCTTGTGTCAATATCCCTTAAGTCAATCTAATTCAGAGTTGAATGCAGAGGGGAGTTCATCAACCAAACTCTTCCGACATGGTTCCACTCTCCACACCTGCAACGGTTTGCATCTAACTCTTCACTTTGATAGGAGGGTCAATGTTGGGATCAAGCATGATGCCCAGAACTCACTGGTGAAGCTAGCTTAGTATGCTCTCATTTAAACAGACACGTTTCCTGCAACACACCTTGCTTTGTATTCAATCATACCCATGAAGTACCCTCTATTCTTAATGGGTTCACCTCCATAGGCCTATGGCCTAATGTCGGGTCTAAGTATTTTCATGCTCTCCTTCAAATTCTATTAGAAAAACTCATTTGCCACCAACATGATTTTTGCCCCTGAATCAAACAAAACTATTTGACCACACTCAAAATCCAAATCCTCACAGCATCCAACCTCCACCCCTTTTACCTTCACACCACCTATAACGTTATTGTTCTTAGACTCACTACACTCACTATAAAAATTACCCATCTTGCCACAACCCCTGACCACAACTTTAAGAGCTTGACAATCTGTGTAGAAAGCTAAATAGGTGGCATTTCCACACCTAAAGCACTTCCTCACATCTTTGACCTTCCCTCCCATCCATTTGTTTGTCGCCCTTTTTTCCTGCAAACTTTCCTTGTTTCTTTCGGGTGTCTCCACTCTGTCTTTAACAACTTGAAATTCCACATTAGAATCCTTCTTAATGACTTCAATGCATTTAAAAAAAAATCAATTTTCTTTGTGATTTCAAAAATGTCCTCCAACGACAGATCCTCCGTGAGCCAAAGTTCATCCCTGACCTTTTCACTGTTAAAGCCAAGCATAAACGGATCCCTTTTCCTCTCTGAAGATGTACCTAAACATTTGTATGATGAGGCCAAATTATGCAAATCTGTGACATAGTTATATACAGGCTCCCCATTCTTTTGTACATGCCTTCCAAAATGATAACACTCTAGGATCGTGCTAACCTTAGGTAAGTAATGATTGGTAATTTCTTGATAGCTATCTCATACTCATTCAATTCAGAAGCAATTTCAGCAGGAAGAGGTGGTAAATGGTCAAAGACCTTTTGTCCCTTCGAATCGAGGCAATGCAAGAGGAAGGCTTTTTTGTACTCAAAACTTAAAGAAGCACCACACACTCTCGCATATAGCTCCAGCAGTTTCTTCCACTTGTTCCATTTTATCATTGCTCTCCAGGAAGAGACAAGAAAAATGGTGGTGCAGGCACATTCTGCATCTTACTGTTGCAAAAAGAATGAACCTGACACAACCACAATCACAGATCAAATATACTACCAAGTAAGTAGCGTGCCTATCGCTGATAAATACCACTAAATATAAATGCAGTGCCCAACCTGCAACAGCTTACAGGAGTTCCACCTCAACTGGGATAAACCTCATATCATAGAATTGAAGGTTCCAGCATTTGTGTGGAACAATAGCCGTGTTGTTAAGGCGTACATGTTGCCGAACCAGAACACACAACTCAATAATGACAGTTAAATAAAGGATGAAAAGGTGGGTGGTTATAAGCACGCAGTATAACTCAAGCGTGCCTATCGCTGTTAAAACACATGAATCTTCTGATATCTGTTTGCAAATGACACGAAGTACATTAAAAATGAGGCCAACCTTCCCAAAGTCCCAAAATGGCCGCTGCGTGCATCGCAATGTGTAACTTTCCACAGGCAATAGGGCTTGAGAGCACACAGAGAGACTCATGCACACTCACCAGGCTGCACGCGACCACCACAGGCCACGTATGAAAGAGATACGCTAGCGCAGGTGAGGTTTGCAGAAGGTTCTGTGGAGCTCTATAGAAGTACACTTAAAAGTTGTTATGAACTCATTTATGTGAGGTGCTTTGAGGTGGAGAGAGCACCCACTCCCCAGTTGGACGACCAAAATCACCCAGTTTATACAAAAAAAATTGGTTTCCCCAGCACACGCTAATGTCAACGTGTATTACATAAATAACAGATATCAACAATTCTTGTCTGTCTACAAATACAAAGAAAGACAAGAATTGTTGATATCTGTTATTTATGTAATACATGTTCACATTAGCATGTGCTGGGGAAAACAATTTTTTGTATAAACACATCTGAAATAGACGCCAAGAGCATGCACGAGCAGGGGCGCGAGCAATTATGGTAACATCTGATGAAAAGCTCAGCGCGGCACGAGCAGGCGCATGAGCACGGCTCCAAGATGCGGCACGAGCAGGCGCATGAGCACGGCTCCAAGATGCGGTAAGCATGCAGTTGCACACAAGTCAGTAATGGCTCACTATACTTACAGTATCACTTGGTGTAAAAAAAACTTGTTTCTGTCCTCAGCCAGCTCCACATCAGGTTCAAGATTTGTCTCTCCACCGCTCGTGGTCATGAATTACCACCTCTCTTTCAATGCAGGGCTCCAGAATACCCTGAAGGTGTTGAGGTGTCTTCTCCTCCCTAATTCTACATGTAGATTCGTCCACCAGATGGCCAGTTTAACAAAGCAATAACCATGTGAAAGAAGATTGCATCTGTAAATTATATAATTTATTGATAATCCGGAGAAACACCCCAGCCACCTGATCACCTCCAAGCTCCAGTTCATAATCAACCCCATAGCATTCCAATGGAATATGAACATGCAGGGATTCCAAAGGAATGATGACTCTACTACATAGAAACCAGCTACCACAAATGGTCCCGGGGGCCTCAGAAGCCACTGTCAGGACCACACATAGCTTCATGTCCCTGGGCTGCAGGGACAATTAATGTGATAGCCAGTTCCCAGGTACATCTCAATGGGTCACACATTGGTCATGTACCTGCAGAGTGCCAGAGCACCCAGCATGGATAGGGCACCTCACAAAGTGCCTCAACAGGGTCACAACTTCATAATGTGGAGTCTATGGACTCACAGTGGTGACTGGCCACCTCTCAGGAGCCGCTCGCAGGGTCACATGATAGCCTTGCGCCTCCTATACTTTGCTGAGACGTCTGCTTAGGTGTTCAGACAGGGCCTTCTGATCTTGTCTGTGGGTTCAGTTGGGCGTGACAGTGCTAAGCCCCTCACAGCAGCTTGGCATAAGAGTACTCAGGCTCCAGCAGTGCAAGACATGCTTTAAGCCAGGGGTCTCCAAACCGGTCCTGGAGGGCCGGATCCATGCCAGATTTTTAAAATTACTACATGTATCTCAATGGGGATATCCCAAAAATCTGGCATGGATCCCGCCCTCCAGGACCGGATTGGAGACCCCTGTTTTAAGCAAACAAGACCCATATCAGAAAGGCTCTGCGACGTAGATTCTCTCTGCATTCCTAGGGATTTTGTCATGACTCGTTAAAGGAGTGCAGAGCTCTATCTTTCTTATAGGCTTCTCCCTTTCCAATTCCTCTGCGCATCAGCGTTCCATGATGTGCTCACCCTTATGTGCTTCTCCCCAAGCCCCAATATTGCTCTCTCCATTTTGTTCTGTATTTCCCCTCTCTCCATCCTGGCTAATTTGTTTTTAACTCCCCCAAACCGTTGCCCCCAAAAGTGGTCCTATGTTCATATTATTTTCTTTTTTTGGCGAGCCAGGCAGCAAATTGCTGCTTGTCCGTCTGCCTTAGAAAAAAGCATATAGCATCAATGAATTAAAAAAAAAAAAGTGCCAATGTCATTTCATAGGCGCATATGTGCATGGTAATGAATGCGTGCGCCTGCATTATGACGCATGTGCATGCCTTTAGAATGAAACCCTCATTGCACCATTTATTTTTCTTTTGGCCAATGCTGCACAGCATCGACAAACAGTATTGGCAAAGCCTAGAACTGGTGTCTATGCCAATGCTTGTTTTTTCTTTTGCTCTTTTTTTAATTGAAATAACTAACTTTTAGTTTCATGCTCTTTTGAGTTTGAATCGAGCCAAGTGGCTGTGCTTTGCGATTTGAGGCAAACCGCACTCTTCAGCAAAACATATTGAAATCTGCATGAACAGTGCGACATAAAAACATTATTAATATTGTTAATATTCTCTTTTGCTCATGGAGGCTTGGCTTGCTTGTCAAAGGGTTGGAAAAGGATCTATAATAAGTTCCACATTATGTTTGTGATTATAAACAGACTGGCAGGGTGAAGTCTTGGCTTTCCTCATGTTTTGTATTAGCACAACTTGTGACAGCTTTTATCGAAATGGTCACGCACTCACCAATATGCTGTGTGTTTTTTTGTATCATTTAGCTAAATTACCTTTGTTTTCAGTGCTTCAAGCTGGAAAACTATAGGTGTATTGTTTAAATCACTCTCACCTGTCTGTTAGTGCTGATTAGGTCTTGCTCTCCTGGCCAAGCCCAAGAAGGTAGACCTATTGTTAACATCTCGTTTAAGAGTTTAATCATGCTGTGTAGACATAATATGCGTAACACCAAGGTATCACTAAATGAAATCCAGTAACTGTGTAGGGGTCATCACCAGTTCTATTCCTGGACCCACTTTGCCTTTCTATGTCCCGATGTTTGAGCAATCCGTGGCTCTTCAGGCGCACACACCTCTTCCAACCAATGAACTTCTCAGAGTAAAATCATCAGCTTAAAGTTTGCTAAAATTGTTTTTTTAAGACACCAGTTTACTATGAATTTCTGTTATTTCACTGTTGCCATTTTGGCTTTAGTGGTTTTTTGGCGGGACGTGGTGTCCTTGACCACACTATCATTTTTTTTAATGCAACCGAAAAATAAAAATGTAGAATATATTGAATTAATTGCAAGCCTGAAATTGGGTTACTGGGTTCCAGTGTAGAGAGAGAGAGGCAAGATGGCGACTGTGTGAGTCAGTCGCTTTGCTGCTCTCTGACCATGGTTCAACTTTGAAGTGAAAACAGCAGTAAAGGATCACAATTACAAGTCGTAGAGAAAGTACGCTTGCTGATAGTGATAACTGTTTAAAAAGCCCCCCTCCCCCCCAAAAAAAACAAGAGAAGACAAGCGGGAAGAAAAAAGGAGAGAAAAAGAAAATAACGGAGCCAAAAGCAAGAACAAAAGCGGAATGGAACTGCCGCTCGCTCATCTGAAGCTCCACCCTGGTCCCACTGAGTGTGAAGCTGCGCTGTACCTTACGGAGCTTGCAAGGGCGTTCCTCATTTTTTTGATCACACTGATGACCGGCGGGGAGCAGAGGAAACGCTGCTGGTTCGGCTCGGACTTCTGCAGGGTGTGCTGAAGGGAAACTATGGCTCCATAAATTCCCGTGGCTGCTGGAGTAAAGGTGAAAACGCGGTCAGGTGCGGGTACAAGCGCTGGCTTATCCCCTAAAGCGATATTGTCTTTGGACCCTCACCCAAGACTGGATAGGGGAAAAAACAAACCTCATGGACTGCGGTATCCAGGACTGAGAAGATGGAGGAAAAGAAAAATCGAACTGGAGCGCCACCTGCAAACGAACCCTCTGTGTTAGATCTACGAGCGGCGCCAGGAGCAAAACACCCACAACTACAAGAAGGTGTAACACGTGAGCAGCTACAGGGGGGAGAGATACAGAAGGTGGTGGTGTGATTGGGGAGGCTGATGGGACAACCCTTGATGTTGCACAAGAAACCTTATCTGTGACTTGACAGCTGATGCATTTAAATCCAGTCAGCATAATCAGCTCCCTCCGATTCCCCTTACCCCCTGTCTGCAACCTGAGCTAAGAAGCTCAAGCAACAGCTACAACACAGGGGACTATCATGCTCAATCCCCCTCTTGCAGGGGCCACGGCTATAAATCATGCTACCTCTACGAACCACCGTGAGCAGGACATGGACTGTTTTTTCTCACTCTCAGACGGGATTTGGTCAGCATCAGGCTCGGGGTAAGGATCTGACTCGCTTGGAGATTCTAGCGAGGAGATTTCGGATAGTGGCAAAAGAGATACAACAGCCACAATGCGCAAAGCAGTGAGGAAAACAAGCCACCCCAGCTTAAAAGAGAAAAGTCTAAGATGGGACCATTCGGGGGAAGATCTATTCAGCACCTGTACAACACTAAAGGCAATAGTACACCGCCCCCACTATCCCCAACGTTATACACTGTTCTCCAATGCATTCTCTCCCATCGTGAAGAAACGCTCCAAGATAGCAAACGAACACAGACAGCTATGCGGAAGAATCAAGGGGCTGTTAGAAAAGTCACGAAATTGTGTGTTGTCATTAATGAACGCCTCACAACCCTTATAATGTGAACATAAACCTTAGAGAACGATCTAGCAGCCACACACACAAGCACTACTGCTCATGATGCCCAACTAACCGACATACAGTGGACGTTAGAAGACCACGAAAATCGGCAACGGCAAAATAATCTGCGGTTACTAGGTGTACCTGAGGGAAAGGATGGGTCAGATACTCGGGCGTATATGGTTGATATGCTATCTAAGGCTTTTCCAGATTTAGAGGGTTGAAATTGGGCCCTAGAGGTACAAGGAGCCCACTGGGTCCCGTTCAGTTGCAAACAGCCTGTGAAACCCGACACGAAGCCCCGTGCTATACTTGTCTACTTTGGCAGTTTCTTACTGCGACAAGCAATATATGATAAGGCAAAGCCAACAACGAAACGCAACGGCGGGGATTATTCTTCTTTTGTTCAACCAGACTTTTGTCACTACATGGTGGAGAGACAATGGCGCCTTCGCCAGATGATTAAGCCAGTACAAGATCGGGGGTTAGGGGGCAAGCATACCTGCATCTAAAAATGATCAAGGGAGATCATACTTGATTCTTCACCTCTGAAATCAAAGTTAAGGAGTACTTGGAGGACTGGGACCACAAATCTTAGACTAATTTTCAGACTAATTTACTGAATACTTGAACTCTCTATTCTTTTTTTTCCTCTCTTGCTTCACTATTACAGTGGCCACTGAATACTTCACTTGGATGTTCCTTTTAATGTTTTTTTTCTTCTCCTTTTCGCTCTTTTTTGCCCTCCCTGGAAAGGGAAAAGGGAGAAGGGGGAAGGGAAGGGAAGGGAAGCGGAGGGGGAGAGAAGGGGACTGAGGAAAGAAGGTATAAGAGGCTTTTTTTCACTTTCCGTTTTTCCTATTTTTGTGTGTCCAAGCTGCCAGGAAACAAAATATTTGGGTCAAGGGGGCAGAAACCATCACAACAGACTACCCAATCTGGATGTCTTTCTACAGGGGATGGGTTGGGGAAAGGGTTCAAGGGCCACGGGGGTGGGAAAGATGGGGGTGGAGGGGAGAAGGGGGGCTTGGAGGTGGACCACGGTGGAGGGTGAGCAAAAAGAAAAAAGGAATGAGATAGCAAACATAAATAAGCAAGAGCGATTAGTACAGAGAACATTAAATACCTCAAATGGATAGAATCACTATTTGCTCAGTCAATGTTGGCGGTCTTAATGACAAACTAAAGCGTATCAGAGTTGGTGAAATATTAAGAGTGCTAAAAGTCGATATAATATGCGAACAAGAAACGCACATTCCCTGGGGGAAACGAGATATGTTAGCTGTAAGGGGATTTAATCTCCTAGCGTGCTCTACCCAAACATCAACTAGTAGGGGAGTCGCGATTCATGTAAAGAACTGTATCGGTCCAGCTAAATGGGTCCTGGAAGATAAGAGGGGGAGATGGGCTATTCCCCATGGGATTGACCATTTGGACAATATACAGATCTAATGAGGATGACCCACACATTTTTAACGACTTAGAAGTTGAGCTAGCATCATGGCCAGGCCCTGTGGGGATTTAAATATTCACTACGATACTGGTTATGGTAGAATTCAGAAATACCAGGTGAGGAAAACCCATGTTCACCGAGCCCTTTCGCCCCTGCGGGCTACTTATGACATGAAGGATGTGTGGGGGGTAAAGCATCCTGCCGACCCTGGTTAAAAATAATTTTCAAATCCCCATAAGAAATATTTTAGGCTAGATTACTTCTTGGCGTCACCCTCTTTGATTACGACTGCAGGGATAAAGAAATTACCCAGATTACTTTCAGACCACAATCCTTTACTCATAGATTTAGCACTTCAGACTTAAGACCGTCCACAGACAAAGTGGACGTTTGATAGATCTTTATTGTCCAATGACCAATATCTTAAACATAATAAACAATGGGCCATAGAATATTATGAAATGAACCGATATACTTCTTCTAGAGGTGTAGTTTGAGATAGCTTTGAAGCAGGCCTCCGGGAAGAAATAATTAGTTTTGTGGGGAAGACGTTAAAACAAGAGAAGAAGGAGATAAATGATCTGATAACTGAATTGCAGCAATTAGAAGAAGAACACACTAGCGTAATCAGACAAAAACAAGAGAGGGATGAATTATTACTGCGACAAAAAATAATGATCACAAAAGTCGAAATATGTAGTTATTACATCAGGAAGGGGGCAGCCATTTATCAGGCACATAAAAGCGAGAGATATGAATATAGCAAGACCTAAGGTAAGATACTTGCTTTGCGGACTAAACAAAAAGCAGCCAGAAATAACATAACGGGTATTAAACGTCAAGATGGTAAACAACATACAGAAATAAAAGACATTATTAAGATCTTTGAAAAGTTTTATCAAGATTTGTATCAGCAGGAAAGTCTGGATCCCATGCTCTCCAATGAAACAGAGTTAACTTTCGGAAATCATAGTAGGCTCAGTGAAGAATTGCGACAAGAGCTTGATAAAGAAATCACAATTGAAGAGGTTCTATCAGCCCTGAAATCAATGGCTTCAGGAAAAGTGGCAGGTCCTGACAGAATCCCACTTGAACTATATAAAGCAATTCAAGAGGAAATAACTCTGATACTCTTAGACCTGATCCTTGGAATACAATATAGCGGGAACCCCCTGAGTCTTGGCAAGAGGCAGATATAGTGGTCTTCTTAAAAAAAAGGGAAGCCCGCTGACAACCCTGCATCATACAGGCCCATATCCCTCATGAACGCTGATGACAAACTTTATTCAAAAATCCTCATGACTCGGCTAGGGGGGATCATAGCCCATCTAGTCTCACCGTGGCAACATGACTTTATACCTATAAGAGTCACAACAGATCATATCAGACGTGCTATAGCCTTGTTTGATATAACGGAGATAACCGATGAGAAGATGGAAATGATCCTCTTAGATGACGAGAAGGCATTTGATCGTGTCTCATGGCAGTATCTTTGGGCAACTATGGTACAGGGATGATTTGGCCTGGCTTCATGACAGCTATACAGGCAATGTATCACAGACCATATGCGATGTTAAATATAATGGGTTTGCCCTTTATATCGATATCTTTATAGAGCAAATATTCCAGGACCAGATAATTACACCAGCTAATTGCAATGGATACGATACAGAGATAATGGCCTAAGTCGACGATCTGGCAGTGGTCATCACTGATCCAGCAAACGCAATTAGCCAAATTCAGAAACTAGCTTATGAATGTGGTCAAAAATCCAGTTAAATACAGGGAAAACCCAGATTTTATGTAATTCTAAAACCCCTTGTAACGACCCTCGAATAATAATTGAGGTAATCTATCTCGGCATTAAGATCAGTAGTAACGTAGAAAACATTTCGAAAATAAACATGCTGCTTATGATTAATAAGATCAGCATGGATCTACATAGTCTGGATAGATTACACTTAACACTTATAGGACGATGTAATATACTTAAGATGGTTATGCTCCCCAAGGTCCTGTATATGTTTAGGTCTATCCCATTAGAAATTGAAGATTTATTTCTAAAGAAATTAGACAGTATATTTAGTCATTTTGTTTGGAAGTATTACAAAATCCGACACTCCCTTACATTTTTAGCACTACCACAAGATCAAGGAGGATGGTCTGTCCCTAATCTCAGATACTATTACTATGCAACCTTCCTACAACAAATGGCTTTTGTGATCCCAGCTGGTGTTGGTAATAGATAACACCATATAAACGGGGATCTCCTTTCAATTTATGAGTTAGCAATTGGAAGAAATGCACAGGGAGTACTTTTACGACAGATAGGGTCCAGTTACTACAAAAATGTAAGGTGGTAATTGTAGTCTGGAACATATAGAAAAGAATGGTAGAGCTTACCAAGATATCAAAATACAACAGGTATACGCCATTGTAGAAATCTCATCTCTTTACCACATCAATGTATGATAAATTGGCTAGGCAATGGGAGGATAAAGTCATCTTGAAGGTGGGGGATATCTATTTAATTGAACAAAGGCTGTCATTCTTTGAGCTACAGCAAAGATTTGGCATAGCGGCTGGAATATATTTTAAATGCAGACAGCTTACCAGTTATTTTTATCAAATTAACGAAGAGGGACTTTCCTTATGTTGGAATTTGTTAATAGAGACTATGTCTCAGCCCCAGACAAAAATTAAAAACATATATAAAATGTTGATACATACGCTACCCGATGACCTTGAGGTAGTAGAAACGAAACTAAATGGGTTGCCAAAGTAGGAGATCCTGACATTGATGTGTACAATTCGTTAGCCTTAGCTAAGGGGACATTCCTTGCAGCCAACTTGAAAGCTCAACATTATTATACGATATATGATCTTTACTTCACTCCCGCAAAATTACATCGGTGGGAGAAAAGAGAGGACGATAAATGTCGACGATGCGACCAAGGGCCAGAAGACATAATTCACATGTTCTACGGTTGTGAGAAACTGAATCCATTGATAAAACAGATAGAGGAAATATGTCAGCAGCAATAGACACTTTAATTAACATAATCTCAACCCTAATGCTGCTCGGATCTGATGATAAGGCGCAATGTGACCGTCATAAGGACAAGTTTGTTTTTATCTCAAAAGCTGTAATCCGGCTTCTCATTGCTACATACTGGAAATATGTGGACCCCCCTCAATTTCAAGCTTGGCTCGGTCACTTGCTGGCTATATATCATCTTGAGAAAGCATTATATAAATGTACAGGCCATAGCGCAAGAAGGAGGGGCATGGCAATCTGGGCTTCTATGAACAACTGAATTATAAAGCAAACTGTCATGTAAGGATATAGGTTGAATCATGATGTACTTATTCCTTTTTTAAATCTTTTGAAAGAAATGAATAGTTGTGTAATTACCAATCTCTACCTATCTTTTGGTCCTTGTCTCCTCTTTTCTTTTTTTCCCCATTTTTCTGTATTGTAAATATCTATGAAATATTGAAGAATTCTCTTGCGTTACTAGATCCTAGCCATATGTACATATAAAATTGTTCATGAATGTATATTTTTTTACTTGGTATACTCTCTCCAAATAAAAAATATTTAAAAAAAAAGAATGAATTGCAAGCCAGATTACTGGTATCCAGTACTAACCCCAGTTTACTTAACCATAAAAGTAGTTCTCCTTCATGCTTATATCTTAAACTTGCCTCCACCATACATATTCACAGAACAGCCTTTAAACAAGCTTTTTCTAACCCTGTTTTCTCCCAATTCCACCTATACATTTCCTCCTCCCCCTCCTTCACAATCACATTTGCTGCTTCACTAACATATGGTTCTAATAATAACTAGTTTGCCGAATAAGCTCATACATTTTTATGATTCCAAGTTCATATTTTCGATTACCTCAATTTACCACTCATGCAGCAACTGTACCCCTTGCAAAATCCTAACAATTGAAGTAGCTATTCATAGCACATCCTTAGGGGCTGATTATGACTTCGGTGGTCCATTGGACCGTCATAGCTGCAGTCGCGGTGCAGGCCCATGGTGTGCTCCCCTGTATGCATGCATCCCCAGTTCCTGCATGGCATGTGCTTAACAGTCCACTCCGTGCAGGAATGCACTGCGGCAGTACCACCGTGCTGCCTTTCTATGGCTCACATAAGAGCCTTTTAAAGGCACCACCGTGGACCAGCCGCAGCAGGACCGCCCACCGGATTTTAACTCGTAATCCGGTGGGAGGTGTTCAGACGACTTTGGCATTCTTGAAGCTAGGCCCTGGCGTGGCGGCCTGCTCCAAGACTGCCAAAGTTGTATTCAAGCCCTTTAAACTCTCCTGGCTTTTTCCATTCCCTTTCTGATAAGATCGGTGCAATGTTTGAAGGAATGATTGCCTTAGGGACTTCTGACACTACCCTACCCGTTCCTTCCCAATGATTCCGAAGTAGATTTCGTTTTACAAATTATAGGTTCTACTTTATATTGGTCTGATCACTGGAAACACCAAATAATAGGAGGATAGCATCATTAGAACAAGATTCGGGCATGCCCGAGGTTATTAAAAGCTTGTCTATTGGCCTCATGAATCTCCTGCACCACCATGGCACTACCACCTTTATCTGCCATTAGTTTATGGTTGTTGTTCATGGAAATCTCCTATTCATGCCTCTTTCTGACACAGAATATCTCTTCAAAACAATAAGTATCTCAATTTATATTACCTACTATCATTCCCAAACTTCGATCCATTCTTGTGTGGCTCAAAGAGTTCACTTTTCTCAACTGAACTAATAAGTTTACCTGTAAAAAGTGAGCTATTCTTTTTTAGACCACATGTTATTGATTATGTGTGCTTTGATTTTCTTAACACCTCTGCCCTGAACGGTTCAATAATTTTACATAGAAAGGGGTCCCTCCTTAAGGTGTTAAAGTGCCAACTTCTGGTAAGCTCAAATAACTTGTTATATCGTGATAGAAATTAGAATATCATGATTCCCACTTCTGTACAAACTTTAGAACATTTTGTTTTCTTTGGTGAATATTATGAATTTGAAACCAAAACGTTTTTAAAACTAGTTCTTATGCGCTATGGTTTTCTTCAAAGGAAAACCTGCTTTGTACTATTTTCTCTTTCAGCCGAATTATTCTTTTTTTTTTTACTTCAGTACTCCCTACGTAAACGAAAGTCATTGATTGTCCAATATTTTGTTCTTTCTTTATCATCTGATATTTTTTTAAGTATAGTTGTGCCTATTTATAATTTATATTTATGCATGTAAAGCTTTTATGATTGTTCTTAATGGAATAAAGCTATTGAAAGCAAAATTAAGAATTTTAAAATAGAACTGTCGTCTGAAGAGGCCCATTGATGAAAGTGGAATGGCAGGTAAAGTCTTAGGGGGTCATTTATATTTATAAAACCAGTTCAATATTGCATAAAATCACATTTTTTAAATGTACTAACAAACCTGAATATCCACTAAGGTAGAAAGCTAAGACATATGTACATATTACATTTTCTATTAGTTAGAGCTGTATTTTTCACAGATAATACACTCACTTCAGAGCACTAAACTGCATTAAGTGTATACATCTTGACAGGGTGTTTATATAGGTGAGATTGATATATTCAGCGATGGGTATTGTAGAGATAAATTTATTGACGAAGACCCCCTCCCTCTATCTGTAGTTTGGGCATTGGTGTAACTGGGCTGATTGCCTTCCTGTAGCAGGAGCAGAAGGTTGAATTGCTTAGGGAAAAGTCTGTGGGTGAAGAAAGACTGTCAGAGTGTGGCCAGAATATGGAAAGGAATCCATATCTGATGTTATTCAGATGTTGATAACTGTGATATGTGACAGACCTTGATCTACTGCCTATAGGAATACTGTTCCCCATTCAACCCCTCTTTGAGCAGCTTCGTTTGCAAGAATCTTTTGAGGCGCCAGTGGTATGGTTGAGCTCTTAGGTCGAATTTGAGGAAATTCTAAACACTAAGGGCCAGATGTAGGTAGCCCTTTACCGATCGGAATCGGCCGAAAATACCGATTTTCGGCCGTTTCCGATCGGTAAAGGGCTATGGAGATGTAGGGGCACATATTCGGTAATTTTACCGAATCGTTATTGTTACCGAATCGGTAAATTTACCGATTCGGTAATATTTACCGATTCGGTAAAATTACCGAAAATGCAATGTGGGTAGCCAATTTTCCATTGGCACATGGCTTTCAGAATCGGTATTTTACCATGGAATACAAATCCATGGTAAAATACTGATTCCTGTGTACATGCACATCTGTGCATGTACACATGTGCCATGTGACAGACAGACGTGCCCTTAGGGCATGTCTGTGTGCCACATTGCACACATGCCCGTTTTGGGGGTGCTAGAGGGTGTCAAAGTGACACCCCCTGCACCCTTGACAAATTCGGTATTTACCGATTCGGTAAATACCGAATCGGTATTTGAATTGAATCCTATGGGCTTCATTAGCAAATACCGATTCGGTATTTACCGAATCGGTAAATACCGAATTTCAAGGTATCGGTAAAAAATCCAGATGTTGGTACCTACATCCCATTTACCGATTTTGAAATACCGAATCGGTAAAATTCGGTATTTCAAAATCGGTAAATGGGATTTACCTACATCTGGCCCTAAGGCCCAAGAGTCAGAGACTCTGAACGGGTTGCTATCATGCAACTACAGCTTGATCTTTAGATAGATGTAATAAGTATCCTGGTCACTCTAAAGCGTAACATAACTTCTGCATGTCGCAAAACATAGGGATTTTGCCCAGCAGCTTACCATACTGCCAACTACCTTGATTTATGTTATGAAAGTCCTACAGACAATTTTAAGCCAAAGTATTTTGACCTCAAAAAAGGGGGAGGATTACAAAACGTAATTAAGGCATTGACTATAATTTTGGTTTCATACCACATCTCTATAACTACCGAAAGATGTATTCATGCTTCTCAATACATACATTAAACTGCAGATAATAGAATGTCCAGTTCTAATCATGAACCTAGATAGGTAACAACAATGTGCTCGTAGCGCTCGACCGCCAAGGTGCGCTTGTTCGACATTTGAACTTGTGCTGTGCTGCCTGCAGATTTATTTGTGCCTGATTGTGCCGGCGCCACCGCCATTTGCATCGCGGTATTTCCGATTGTGCCCAGTCTTGTTTAGATATTGGCTTGCTGCCATTTTGTTGTTGTTGTTCTGCCTCCCTGCCCTGATCTCCACCCCGCTCCTGCCTCCCAGCTGATCCTCCCTCGCCCCTCCCCTTCCACTATCCTCATATGACAGATGCTTTTGCGCGCAGCGGACGCGCACCATGCGCGCCGAAGGTGCGCTAAAGGTAAGCCCGTCTACGCCCGTCCGCGCCTGGACCGCGCCCAGCGCCAGACCCCCTGGTCCTCGCAAAACCCACTCCACCCGCATAACGTATGACGCCGCTACCCTCTTTGCCCTTAACCCCGGACGCACACCACATTGCTGCGAAGCTGCCCCAGGACACATTCACGGACCTTTCGCCTGCCACTCCTGCAAGTTCGCCTGCATCAGGACTCACACCAAATCCACTTCCTCCAAACACAGCTCCGACTCTAACCACCTGAAGTGCATCCTGCTGAGCACCCGCTCGGTCCACAGAATCGCCACTGAACTCTAGGACTTACTCGACACTGCATCACCGGACGTCGCCTTCCTTACAAAAACCTGGATGAACGCCTCATCAGCGCCCGACATCGCCACAAGATCATCCGAAAAGACCGCACCAACCAAACAGGAGGAGGCATTGCCATCGTCCATAAGAACACCATCCGAATCACGACCAGCTCCGACGATAACTTCGCGACCGCCGAACACCTTCACTTCCAGATCCACACCGACCCCAGGACCACACTTAGAGGCACCCTCATCTACAGACCACCAGGAACCCGCACACAATTCAACAAAGACATCACTGACTTCATCACCCCACACGCCCTCACCTCCGAGAACTAAATTCTACTGGGAGACCTCAACTTCCACCTGGAAAAGAAAAACGACAGCAACACCACCACCCTTCTGGACAACCTGGCCAATCTCGGACTCATACAACTTGTTGACACCCCCACCCACTTAGCCGGACACACCCTCGACCCTATCTTCACCTCCAGCAAACACATCTCCTTCGGTCACACCACAGCTCTCCATTGGACGGACCACAGCTGTGTTCACTTCAGCTACAGAAAGACCACGACCCACAACCCCCCACAACCTATTCCTTGAAGAAACTGGAACAAAATCACCACCAACCAACTCTTCACATCGCTTAACCAAAACCCTCCTGCCATATCATCGGACCCAAACCAAGCTGCCACCAAACTCACACAATGGATCACCCACAGCGCTGACGAATTAGCACCCTTGAAAAACCACCAGATCAAACAAGGTAGCAAAAAGGCCCCCTGGTTCAACAATGACCTTAAGAAATCCAAGAAGTTATGTCGTACCCTCGAGAAAACCTGGAGAAAAAACCCAACCACTAACAACCTGACCACCTTCAAGGACGCCACCCGCAAACACCACCAATCGATCCGATCTACCAGAAAATCAGCATTCAAGGATCCACTCGACAACAACGCCCACAACAGCAAGGAACTATTCCACATCGTCAAAGAATTTACCAACCCCACCGCCGGCACCAACGACATCACTCCCTCCCAAGACCTCTGCGACTCTTTATCCTCTTTCTTCCACAACAAAATCGCTGACATAAATAACAGCTTTGAAAACCAGTCCAAAGAACAGTCCACTCCACCCACCTCCGAACCAAAACAGCACTCTCACAACCTTTGCGCCTGGAACCCAATCACTACTGAAGACACCATCCGCCTGATGAACTCCATCCACTCAGGTTCACCAACCGACCCATGTCCCCACCACATCTTCAACAAAGCAGACTCCATCATCGCACCCCATCTCCGCGATGTCATCAACTGCTCCTTTGACTCCGCTACCTTCCCGGAAATCTGGAAACATGCCAAACTCAGCGCCCTTCTGAAGAAACCAACAGCAGACCCCTCTGAACTTAAGAACTACCGCCCCATCTCACTCCTCCCATTCCCTGCCAAAGTCATTGAGAAAGCCGTCAATAGTCAGCTCGCCGCCTTCCTGGAATCCAACAATTCCCTCGACCCCTCACAGTCCGGCTTCCGAGTCAAACACAGCACCGAAACCGCCCTCATCGCTGCTACAGACGGCATCCGAACGCTACTGGACAACGGAGAAACAGTTGCCCTCATCCTACTTCACCTCTCCGCCGCCTTCGACACAGTCTGTCATAGCACCCTCATACGACGCCTCAGCAACGTCGGAATACAAGGAAAAGCTTTGGACTGGATCATCTCGTTCCTCGCCGGAAGAACCCAAAAAGTCCGCCTCCCCCCATTCAAATCAGAGGCCACCGAAGTCATCTGCGGCTAAGCATGGGCGGAAAATCCGTTCCGCTCGCGGATTTTGCGGATTTTCGGGAAATCCGCAATCCGCGAGATTCGCGAATCTCCCGCAAAATCCGCAAATCCGCGAGCAGCGGATTTTGCTCGCACTGCTCGCACTGTTCGCGTGAGTTCGCGGCTTCCCAGTACAACTTCGCGCCCCGCGAATAAGTGCTAAATTGCAGAAATACGATCTTAGCAAAACTGAAACTACTTGCCAGGTTCAAAAGTTCAGGCTCATCATTAGTAGCCATTTCCTGTAGTGCTTCCTGAGGGGCCCCTCCAGAGTTCAGTTGCCAGTTGCAACTATTATGTGACCCTGCTCTGAACCTCAGAATAGTTATACATATGCCACAAAGGTCCTGAATTACAGCTAAGGGAGACAAGCAGGAGCCAGGCTGGAAGTTAAAATCCATTAATCAGCCCCTAATTCATTATTGTCAGTTGGGGCAGGGCAGGTGTTGTAACTAATTTTGCAACAATGAAAGCACTTAGCAAGTGCAAAAGATCACTAATCAGGGCGCACTAAGGAAGCAGGTGCCAGCTAAAAAAATATTCTGTGACACATTAATCAGCCCCAAATTAATTCAGGTCACTTGAGGCAGGGAAGGTGTGCTTTGCTTTGCCGAAAATAATGTACACTGGACAACCAGAGGGTGTGGTGATGAAACAGAGGGTGGCATGGGTGGGCCAGAGGGTGGCATGAGTAGTCAGAGAGTGGCAGTGGTGACAGAGAGTGGCAGTGATGAAGAAGAGTGTCCCAAACAGGCTGGACACGTAGAAACAACAAGTTCGCGAAACTTGCGACCCGACAGGTAAGTTCGCAAATTGCGAAATTGTAAAAACCCTCGCGAACTGGCAGAAACACGGGCGAACACAAAAAAAAAAAATTCGCGGGAATTCGCGGATTTTGCGGATTGCGAATTCGCAAATCCGCAAAATTCGCGAACGCGAGATCCGCAAAATTCGCCCATGCTTATCTGCGGCGTACCTCAAGGATCATCACTAAGTCCCACCCTCTTCAACGTATACATGAGTCCCCTCGCATCCATCGCGTGACAACACAACCTCAACATCATCTCCTATGCAGACGACACCCAGCTGATCCTCTCCCCCACCAAAGACCCAAACACCGCCAAAACCAATCTACACGAAGGAATGAAAGAAGTAGCCGAATGGATGAAGAACAGCCGTTTAAAACTAAACTCGGTCAAAACGGAAGTCCTCATCTTAGGATCATCCCCCTCTGCCTGGGACGGCTCATGGTGGCCACCGGCCCTGGGTACAGCACCCATACCTACAAACCACGCACGTAACCTGGGCTTCATCCTAGACTCCTCCCTCTCGATGACCAGACAAGTCAACGCTGTCTCATCTTCATGCTTCAACATCCTACGCATGCTCAAAAAAATCTTCAGTTGGATCCCCACCGAAACAAGAAAGACAGTCACCCACGCACTGGTCACTAGCTGACTAGATTATGGAAATACCCTTTACGCCGGAACCACAGCCAAACTACAGAAAAAACTCCAACGCATCCAAAACGCCTCAGCAAGACTCATACTGGACATCCCCTGTCAAGCTCACATTTCCGGTCACCTGAAAGACCTCCCTGGCTCCCCGTCAACAAGAGAATAACGTTCCGTCTCCTCACCCACGCACACAAGGCCCTCTACGACCTAGGACCCGAATGCCTCAAGACACGACTGTCCTTCTACACACCCACCCGCCAACTACAATCATCCAATCAAGCCCTCGCCGCAATTCCGCGCATCCATAGATCCACCATGGGAGGAAGATCCTTCTCCTACTTAGCGGCCAAGACCTGGAACTCTCTCCCCTCTCACCTCCGCCTTACACAGAACCACCTCTCCTTCAGAAAGCAGCTAAAATCCTGGCTATTAGATAAGTAATGCATCTGATCTGAAGGACACTCCAGAATGGTGACAGGCAAACCTTTTGACAGTTGGCAAGTCTATTAGGTAAATGGTTGATATGACACAAATCTGAATGGAACAGACTAGATATAGATAACTTGCTCAATTTGATTCTAATGGGCTGTGGACCTATGTTTTGGTGTATTTTTTAGCCATTGCTCAATTGGCTGTTTAGGTGGCATTATTTTAAGCCACCAGTAATGGTGACAGGCACACCATTTGTTGCTCAATTAGTCTATAAAGTTTTTTGTTTTTGAAAGTTTGTAGTTGTGTGATCTGCAGTGTGAAGCATGCAGAACATTACGCCAACTTCATGTTTCTTAATTAGTCCTGGTGAACCTCCAGTGAGATAAAGCAAATGGAAGAAGATGTTTGGTTACTATATGAGGGTATATGGAACGAATTTGAGTACAGAACGGGAACATTTAGTATAGTCACTGTCTTGGTAGGGAAGATCAGGAGATTTTAGAAAATTTGCCCGAGCTAACTGCTGAGGAAGAAAGAGACTGAAATGAGTATGAAATTTGTGTACTAAAACCTGATTGTCATTTTCTACCACTACTTCAGCCACACTACAGATCTCCTCTGGACTGACCACAGCTGCGTTCACTTCACCTACAACAAGCCGAAACCCATCATCCACCTCCAACCAACTCTACAAAGAAACTGGAACAAAATCACCACAGAGCAGATCTCCACATCACTCCTTCAAACCTCCCCAGCCCTCTCTTCTAACGCCAACGAAGCCGCCTCCAACCTCACCCTTTGGTTATCCAACACCGCCGACACCTTAGCACCACTGAAAAAACGTCAACACAAACTTGGCATCAAGAAGGCTTCATGGTTCAACGACGACCTCAAGAAATCCAAGAAACTGTGCCGCTCCCTTGAAAAGGCCTGGAAAAAAGACCCATCCACCAGCAACAAGGACGCCTTCAAAAGCGCCATCCGTACTCACCACCAACTGATCCGAAAAGCCAAGAAAACAGCATTCAAAGATCGACTTGACAACAACGCCCACAACAGCAAGGAACTTTTCAACATCGTCAAGGAATTTTCCAACCCCTCGGCCAACTCCAACGACATCACCCCCTCTCAAACCCTCTGCGATTCCCTAGCCTCTTTTTTCCACAACAAGATTGCTGACATCCACAACAGCTTTGACAACCAACCCGGAAGCCAACCCACCCCACCATCAACTGACCATCTTCCCCCCGTTAACACCCTTAACGCCTGGAACCCAATCTCCACTGAGGACACCATCCGCCTGATGAATTCCATCCACTCTGGATCCCCCACAGACCCATGCCCCCACCACATCTTCAACAAAGCAGACTCCGTCATAGCTCTGCACCTCCGAGACGTCATCAACTGCTCCTTCAACTCCGCTACCTTCCCAGAAGATTGGAAACACGCTGAACTCACCGCCCTTCTGAAAAAACCAACAGCAGACCCCACCGAACTCAAAAACTACCGCCCCATCTCGCTTCTTCCATTCCCGGCCAAAGTCATCGAGAAAGCTGTCAACAACCAGCTCGCCGCCTTCCTCGAAGACAACAAATCACTCGACCCCTCACAATCTGGCTTCCGAGCCAAACACAGCACTGAGACCGCCCTTATCGCAGCAACAGACGACATTCGAACTCTACTGGACAATGGAGACACAGTCGCCCTCATCCTCCTCGACCTCTCTGCAGCCTTCGACACAGTCTGCCACAGCACCCTTTTACAACGCCTCAGAAACATCGGAATCCAAGGTAAGGCACTGGAATGGATCACCTCGTTCCTCACCGGAAGAACCCAGAGAGTCCGCCTCCCACCATTCAAGTCCGAGGCCTCCGAAATCATCTGCGGCGTACCACAAGGATCCTCACTCAGTCCCACCCTCTTCAACATATACATGAGCCCCCTCGCGGCCATCACCCGCCAACACAACCTCAACATCATCTCTTACGCGGATGACACTCAACTGATCCTATCTCTCACCAAGGACCCCAGCACCGCTAAAACTAACCTACACGAAGGAATGAAAGAAGTCGCCGAATGGATGAAACAAAGCCGTCTGAAACTGAACTCAGACAAAACAGAAGTCCTCATCTTAGGTAAATCCCCCTCTGCATGGGACAACTCCTGGTGGCCGGAAGCCCTCGGAAATGCACCCATCCCGACAGACCACGCACGGAACCTTGGCGTCATCCTGGATTCTTCACTCTCAATGAACAGACAAGTCAGCGCCGTATCCTCTTCCTGCTTTAACATTCTTCGCATGCTCAGAAAAACATTTCGCTGGATCCCCCCCGAAACAAGGAAAACAGTCACCCACGCTCTAGTCACGAGCCGACTGGACTACAGAAACACCCTCTACGCAGGTACCACCGCGAAACTCCAGAAGAAACTACAACGAATCCAAAACGCCTCAGCCAGGCTCATATTAGACATCCCACGCAACGAACACATCTCCGGTCACCTTAAAGACCTCCACTGGCTACCCGTCAATAAGAGGATCACTTTCCGACTGCTTACCCACGCACACAAATCATTCTACGACATCGGACCAGATTGCCTCAACTCTCGACTGTCCTTCTACACCCCCTCCCGCCAACTCCGCTCTTCCAGCCAAGCCTTCGCCACTGTACCTCCCATCAACAAGACCACCATGGGAGGCAGATCCTTCTCATACCTGGCTGCCAAAACATGGAACTCACTCCCCGCTTACCTTCGCCTCACCCAGAATCACCTAGCGTTCAGAAAGCAGCTTAAAACGTGGATATTTGACAAATAATCCACCTCCCCTTCCTAAGCGCCTTGAAACCCTCTGGGTATGTAGTGCGCTATATAAATGTTTTGACTTGACTTGACTTGACTATCATGGAACGGTATCATTTTGGCCTACGTGAACAGTGCAAAGAAGAGTCAATTGAAGATTTTATTTAAAAATTCAGAAAGTTAGCATCCACATGTAAATTTTGAGCGTCTGCTGAAGGAAGCATTAGAGACCAATTTGGTTTGAAATGCTCATGTGAGAAAATAAGCGAGGAATTATGGTTAAAGGATGTACCATCATTAGAGGAAGTGCATTTAGTAGTGAAAAGAGTGGATCACTTGATGAAATGTTTGTCAGAATTAAAGACTGCAAATCACCCTCACAGTACTAAAAGGTTGAAGAAACAATATGTGTAGTGAAGGGCAAAGAGGTTCTGAGAGATGATCAGAGAAAAAGCACAGGCAAATGTTTTTGCTGTGGTAGGAGTGAACACAGAGCCAATGCAATGGGTTGTCCAGCATTGAATGTAGTTTGTGAGAGTTGTAGGAAAAAGGGCCATTTTATTAAGTTTTGCAGAAACAAGGTAAACAAAGAGCAAAATAAAGAGGTTAAGGAGTCAGGTGGGGAGAATGCCAGTGGTACGGTGAAGATAGATAAAGTAGAACTAATCATGAAATTTGAGTCTTGTTCTCATTTAACCCTCATTTCAAATTAAACTTATGTTCAATGGTTTGAGATGAAAAGCAAATTGCTGGTTATGGGTGTACGTCCTAGTGATTAGGGTGAGCAATGATAAGACGGTCAGGATATTTTAATGCAAGTATTGAGTTAGGCAACACATTTTGATGGGGAAAATCTGTGTCTGGAAGAAAAGGGGATGATTTGATTGGAATGCCACATCAGCAACTATGTGAAGGTACACTCAATCCCAATGCTGATCCTCAGGTGCAAGTACAGAAAGTGGAGTGAGAATAAGTTTATTTTGTGTCAGAGTTTCCATTGTTATTTAAAGAGAGGTTAGGGTGTTTGAAAGGTTATAAACACCACATAATGCTAAGTAAAAGGGCGATGCCTGTCGGAGCTAAAATAAGACATATCCCGGTAGCTATTCAATATAAGGTTGATCAAGAGTTACAGAAGTTAATTGATCAGGATGTGATAATACCTGTGAGGCTACAGTGGTTGGCTCCAATAGTTGTGGCCATAAAGGCCAGTGATTACATTACACTGAATATGTGGGCCTGAGAATGCTCAATGATGAGGTAATATTTGACAGATATCTCCTTCCAAATATCAATGAGATCGTGGCAACCCTAGCTGGGGCAGAAAAATACCACATCACCCATGGCAGGAGATTGCCACCAATATTGTAGATCTTTTGAGAGGTGAACATCCAAAACCTTATTTGTTTGTTTTGAAGGATTTATATTCTAGACCGGTGGAAGTTGCATGTATGCAGGACATTACATCGTCCAGTGTTAGTAAACTTCTGGAAGAGGTGTTTAAAAGAGAGAGCTTCCCAAAGTCACTTCTCTCGGATATTGGACTGCAGTTCTGTTAAAAAAGTATTGAAGAGTTCTTTGAATCTTGTGGGGTTGTCCATAAAAAAGCTCTATGTATCATCCAGAAACTAATGGTGTGGTAGAAAGGTTCAATAGCACAATAAAAGAGAGTATTCAATTGTCAAGAGTAAATTTTCTGGATTGTAAGTTTGAGCTAAAACAGAGAACCACGGCCTATCGCATATCACCACATACTTCGACAGGAAAATCTCATTTTGAGTTCTTTAAAGGAAGAGTTCCTAACATTTTTGTCCTGGGTGGATGAATTGGGACAAAGATGTAAAATGTAATGGGTTAACTAACTGTAGAGATCAAGAAGTTGAGTTCTAAAGGTAAAGGAAGGTGAATTTTGACCAAAGGAAATGTGTGAAGCGGGTGGAGGTTAAAGTAGGAGATTGGGTAAGAATTAGAGCTCCCTGGGGTATATGCCAGGGTCTAAGTTCACTAAAGCGTTGAGAGTGGTGAAGTGTTTAAAAAAGGCTGTCACAACAGAAGATAGGAGTATGTGGAATAAGAACCGTGCGGCTGTATTAAATTCTGATGTGGGTGTTTCAAATCAGTAGGGTCCATCAGAGGGCGGTGCAAAATCTTCCGAGGAGGAGTGTTAGCCTTTGTAAATAAGATGTCACTGCATGTAGGAAAAGTCTTCCGAAGAGTAAGCGTCCAGAATATCTAAAAGATAATGTTGGCTGATTTCACAACATGTGGTGAATTGATGCAAGAGTCACATAATTTGTTAGACTTAGTGTATTATTTCATTAGGTTTCAAATGTACTGTATTTAGTAATTTAGTTGTAAGTTGTAGGGTCGTAAAATGAGGCAGACGTGTGGTATCTGTCTGTACAATATAGTGTGATGTAATATGGGGGGGCTCTGGTCAATTACTGCTGGTTACTGCTGGGTGAGGTGTTAATAATAAACACTCTTTAAATGTACCTGAATTTTGCTATTCTGTGAAACCACCTTGTTACGAGTTTTGTTTTGTTTAACTTAATAGGCAAGCATGGTTTCCTGTTTCCAGGTAGGGTCTTCGCTTCATTTAGGTAGGACAAGGAAGAGATGTGCCCTTCCGGCTACAACTGTCTACTTTCGAACTAGGGAACCAGGGGGCATATTATCAAGAAAATGTGTTAAAATTATCGCCGTTTTAGCGGCAGGAAACTGCCGCTAAAGCGGCGATAATGGGCTTGATTATATGCTCTTGTGAATTCCCATAGAAATTCTCAACGGCATTTTATCAAGCCCAGGCGGGCAACTAGAGCCAAATTTCGGGGGCTGAAAAAGATTTGGGGGGGGGGGGGCTAATTCTTCCAGCCGTAACCAGAGCGGCTGCAAAAAGGGATGAAAACATAACAAAAGCCTCATTTACATGTACACAATCTTTTAAGGACCTGTGAAGTACTTGGGTGCGGCTGCAATTAGACGTCGGCGGTCTGCGAAGCTGTCTCAGCCCGGGCTGACAGAAACGACGGGGGGCTGAAGCCCGGTGAGCCCAATGGGTGTTGCGCCCCTGATCAAGTCCATTATCTCCGCTTTAGCAGCAGTTTCCTGCCGCTAAAGCGGCAATAATTTTAACGCCGTTTCTTAATTATTTGCCCCTAGGTTCAAATCCCAGCATCAGTTCAACATCATGTGTTGCTTGGCAAATCGCTTAATTTTCCTGTGCCTAAAAAATGTGTAACATAGTGCTCTAATGCCCTCGGGCAGGGTGTATGCTATATAAAACTGCAAAAAATAGAAGAAAGTAAGAGGCAAGTTTAGATTGGAAAACATGGTTAACCTTCATACCTGACACAGGAAGAGGTATTTGTCATCCAAAATCCTAGAACCAAAAATATGCATTCCCTCATAAATGTATCATCTTTATTAAGCAAAACAAAAACGTTACTTGTGTTAACTCTGATGCCCCTTTTGGACAGCTGACAGTTAGGCGAAAAATAAATTAAGCTAGCAGAGGGAGACGGGTAGGGTTTCATGAAAAGTTATTTTTATGGTTTCGTTCCCCTTTTAAAAGCAAACAAAAGAACTTTAGGTTTCCCAAGCCCAACGGCAGCTGTGCCTGCAAAAGATATAAAAAGCCGCACACTGTGGCCTCTTGTTCACCGGCGCAGGTTGCATGAAGGAGAGAAAGAAAATTAATAAAGTGCTGGCAGCGAGCTGGAGCTGGCTGAACACAGTGTAGGCCTGTGTGTGCCAACGCAGTTAACAGCTGTATCTGCGAGCACAACACTACAACTGAGACGGCTGTCTCTCCCCATCGAGCATGCGCAGTAAGAGGCCTGGCCCGCCCTCGTGCGTCACTGTTATAGAGAGTGGACTTGGAGGCAGGAGGAGAGGCGTGTGAAAACATGTCCAGCCCTCCACATAACCAGGCTGAAGAAAATCAGTATCCACAGGTCGGGGTCGTGCTAGCCACACTTTTGAATTCGTCACCACTTTTATGCAGCATCAAAGCAGACTACTTCCCTCTGTGGAGCTTTTTCTAGTCTGATAACCTCAAAAAACGTGTTTTCCTTCCAGTATCATGCATTGTGCGAAAGTTAAGAAGATATTAATACCTGTGTATTTGTACATGAGTGTGTGGGTGTAGGTGGGTGTGTGGAACTGGATAGAAAGATAGACAGGCAGAGCGGCAGATAAATAGGTGGATGGATAGATGGATAGACAGACAAATAGATGGATGGATAGATAGATAGATAGATAGATAGATAGATAGATAGATAGATAGATAGATAGATAGATAGATAGATAGATAGATAGATAGATAGATAGATAGATAGGTAGGTAGGTAGGTAGGTAGGTAGGTAGGTAGGTAGGTAGGTAGGTAGGTAGGTAGGTAGGTAAGTAGGTAGGTAGGTAGGTAGGTTGGCATACAGACAGCTAATAGATGGATTAAGCCAATATTGTGTATAAGAAGTGTTAACCACTTTGCTGGGACGGACATTTCGCCGCGGTGCGGAAAAAAATGATGCATGCGCAGTTTGGGCAGCCCCTGGCCGTCCTCCGCACACGCCCACCATGACATCAAAAGGTGAAGAGAAGACAGCGTTGCAACTCCATAGATCTCTGCAAGAGGTACTCCTGATATTGTGGTGAAGGCCCACAATGTGCTAGACTTTTATTAGTAAAGAGCAGAATACCTACTGATACAGTAAACCATCCGGAGCAGGGGCCTTAGGGGGCCCCAAGTGATCAGGGGAGGGCTGGGGGAGGGGTTGCAAGATCTAACCAAAAGAAGCATTATGCTGATAACAGTGCTTTGTTTTCAGCTGAAAACAATTAGCGGCAATACGCCGCTCTGTATTGTGCCTTCACCAACATCTTTTGACATTTATATCCTCTCTGGGAGAAGGTGACAAGGAACTGCAAATATCTTTCAGAACCCCCAACCCTCATTTCTAATATTCACATTGTAGATACTTTTGTAAGTTAGTAAGACCTGCCGGATCAGATTGGTATGTTTGGCAATCAGGTATTTGATTGCATTTTTAAAAACGGTAACATAACTTGACTACAATTAGAAATTTGTAAACGTTGTCAGTTTAATAGAATAATTGTGCAAAATTTTGAAAGGGGGCCCTAATAAGTTTTTTTTCCACTGGGGGTGTGGTATTAAATAGTTTGAAGTCCTCTGCACTAGAAGGACCTTTGAAACCTCTTGAAGAGACAGGATCCCCTTGCTTGTTGCCCTTGCTATACCGAGTCCGGTATTAAGCAAGGATTAGTGAGTGATGACCCTCTATGCACCTGTGCTCACTCAGATGTTATGTTATGTTAAACACATTTATAAAGCGCATGGCTGCCCCAGGAACGGGGAGTCCCAGCGTTAGCAGACAAGTCGCCAGAGGAAGGGCTAGATGGCAGAAAAAAGCCAGGTTTTAATCAGTTTCTGAAATGTCCAGTGATCTTGTGTACTTGAAGAAGCCACATCTCGACCCAATTGATCTAGGTAATTACCGCCCCATCTCCCTTCTGCCCATAGTGAGTAAAACGGCTGAAAAATTTGTCAACAAGCAGCTCTCAATCTATCTTGAAAATAACAACCTCCTTCACCCTTCCCAAACGGGCATTCGCCCAGGTCAGGGCACGGAGACAGCCATAATGGCTGTCGTCGAAGAAACGCGCAAAATCTTGGACTCAGGAGGATCAGTGGCAGTGATCCTCCTGGATCTAAGCGCGGCGTTCGACACCGTGAACCATCACATCCTGATCCACAGGCTAAGGGCACTAGGTATCTCAGGGCTGGCTCTAGCCTGGTTGGAATCCTTCCTTCATAACCGATCCTTCCAAATTTGGGAGGGATCCTCTAAATCTCACTCCACTCCCTTACCCTGTGGCGTTCCCCAGGGCTCTTCCTTGAGTCCTACCCTTTTTAATGCCTACATGTCACCCCTTCAGGAAATTGTGTCCCCTCATGGACTCAAGCTAGTGACGTATGCGGACGACACGCAGCTTGTAGTATCTCTTAACCAACCTGACCGTTCCCCCGACAATCTCTACTCATGCTTGTGTGACATTTCTCGCTGGATGGACCGATCCCACCTTAGGCTCAATGCCGAGAAAACGGAGATTATGGTACTAGGTAACCCAGCCTACTTCAATCCAAGCTCTCTGTGGCCTTCCTGTATGGTTCCAGCTCCGACCCCCAAACCTTCCATCAAAAGCCTAGGCTTATGGTTAGACCATGATCTTTCGTTCACAACCCAAGCTAGGAAATCTGCCGGAGCATGCTATGGTATCCTCAGGACCACCGCAAAATCCTGCCTTTGCTTCCTCAAGACACCAGGAAACTCATCATCCAGAGTATTTTAATATCCAGACTCGACTACGGTAATGCCCTATATCTTGGCGCCCCAAAGAAAGTAATTGCCAAACTTCAGAGCGTACAGAACTCGGCAGCTAGGCTGCTAACAGGCACTACCCGTAGGAGCTCGGCAAAACCAGCCCTAAGGCTTCTCCACTGGCTCCCGGTGCAGGAGCGGGTCAACTTCAAAACGCTCTGTTTGACCCATAAAATCCTTCACAACAATGGCCCACCCATTCTTAAACATCTTATCAGACACCATGTTTCTAAAAGAAACCTGTGCTCCGCTCATCTCCATCTGGCACATGTACGTAAGATCAAAAAGGCACGCTCGGGAGGCCGTATTTTCTCTTTTATCGCTCCCAAACTGTGGAACTCTCTCCCCCTTACCCTGCGAGCGGAACCCAACCATCTTACGTTCCGCAAGGGGCTGAAAACTTGGCTCTTTTCCTGATTTTTCCTCCCCTGCCACTACCTCTGTCATTAGCGCTGGGACGCTCAAGGGCAGCCATGCGCTTTATAAATCCCTATTTCATTATTTCATTTCATTTCACTCCGAGCAGCAAGTGGGATGGAGTTCCAAAGGGCAGGGGCTATGGCTTTGAAAGAGCGCCCCCCTGCTCTATACCTGCGTACACAAGCAGTATATGGCAGAGGCAGGTCAGCCGAGCATAGAGCATGCGATGAAACATAAGGTATGGAGAGCCGCTGCAGAATTTGTGTGCCCTCGCCATGTAAAATCTTGTGTGTGGTGCAGAGAGTTTTAAACTGGACTCTCTTCATTTGACAGCCAATAAAGACGACAAAGAAGGTTAGAGGTGTGGCAGTACTTAAGGAGGACAAAATAAATGTGTGTCGCTGTGTTCTGAGCTCACTGAAGTCTTTTAATTACAGTTTTATTCACGCCAAGTAGGAGTCCATTGCAATAATCTAGGCGCGACTGGACTGCAGATTACACAATCATTTGGCGGGTGGATGCATCAAAGAACCTCAGAATGGGTTGTTGGGCAAGAGGCCAAAGCATGTCCCTGCTACTTTTTTAGTGTGGAGCTCAAATGAGATGGTATTGTCCATCAGGACACCTAAGTTCTTAACTGCCATTTTCGGTTGGGGAGGGGAACCCAAAGCCGTGGGCCACCATTGGTAGTCCCATTTATAGGTATCACGGCCGACCAAGAGCACCTCAGTCTTAGAGAAGTTAAGTTGTAGGTCTGCCATTCAATCCGAAATGGCCAGGACATCTTCACGGAATTTCAGTTGATCTGGATCAGGGTTGTTAGAGAAGGTAAAAACCAACTGGGTATCATCTGCGCATGATAATATAATAATATTCCGTGCTTCGGCTAGAAGGGCTAGTGGGCAAACATACATGTTAAACAATGTGGGGCTCAAGGCAGAGCCCTGGGGGACCCCACAGCTGAGTGGATGGATGCTGGACAGGTGGGGAGGGGCATAGACCTGAAAAGAGCATTTAGAAAATGTGGCTGATCTCCACACGGTCAAGCAGTGGTGTTCAATGCTCAGTCGCATTTATACTTGTCGCATCCCGGAGTTAAAATGTTAGAAAGAAAACAACTGATCAGTATTCAACAAAGTTGCAATGGGAAAAGCTTTTTACACAAAATGTATATACCACACAACTTTGATTGAGAGATGATTTATGCAGGAGCAGTAGTTAACAGAGCCAATAAGCTACTGCTATGTGTTAAACATATGATGCATTTCTTCAGGTTTAAGGTAAGCAGTTCCATTTTTGGATAACTTTTCTTGTTACAGGCGTGTTTCCAATACTTTCATCTCCTAGTCCTTTCTGTTATGTTATGTTATGTTATGTTATTTATATTTCTATAGCGCGCAGCTGCCCCAGCAAAGGGGCGTCCTGGCGTTCTTGTCCCACTAGTACCCCAAACCTTGCTCCATGTGGAACTCAGCGCTTCTTTTGTAGATGGTGCACGGCATATCTTTCCTGTGCAGTGACGTTGCATCATTGTCCCTAGATATATTCAGAAGACAGTCCTGTGTGGGCATTAGCTTTGTCAAATTCTGTTGTGCTAGTACCCATGATGAGGTGGCACGCATCTGGGTTTCATTCTGTTTTCTTCCACTAGGTTGATTCTCCCTTTCACCGATCTACCTACCTCACAAACTCTTTTCCAATTTAATTTAATTTAAGGTATCATTTTCCTCACCATGTCACTTCAAGGTGGGAGGGCGTGATCTCTTTCGATGTTCATTTCTTAAGTTCATGCCATGCAGTTGATCACCATGTACTGGTGTCCTCTTTCACAGTGACTCCCATAGCAATCTGTAATTTTACCAGTTCCTAGACAACTAAATTCTGCAGATCTTAGTTGCCCCGAAGAAGACCTGATGGTGAAAAACATCCCTCTCTGTTAAAATAGATATAAGCAGGTAGTTTAGATAAAGATGTGCATTTCTCTGGTTTAAACAACTCGATCATTACGTGTATGGCTTGCCCTTTCTTGTTTTAGTAGCAAAAGCAGGCCAGGCCAATTATAAGGGGCATGCCAGGGCAATATTGAAGGACTTAGGGCCCGATTCACAGAATTTACTTAAGACTCAATCCTAAACGTACTACTATTTTGGCATTCACAGAATGAACTTACTACTTTTGGTATTCACATAAGTTAGGATTTTGTCTTAAGTCTGTCTTAGGTCTGTTTTAAGTCTGTCTTAAGACAGACTTAAGACAAAATCCTAACTTCTGTGAATACCAAAAGTAGTAAGTGCATTCTGTGAATACCAAAATAGTAGTAAGTTTAGGATTGAGTCTTAAGTTCATTCTGTGAATCGGGCCCGCTGTGACTAGGGGTCTGCACAGAACACATGCAGGAGAGAGCGAAGCAGAGGTAGACCATGAAGAATACACTAGAAAAGCCAGGGCCGACTATAGGGCAGTGCGACCCGTGCCGCAGCACCTGGCTGAGGGGGCGCCAGGTGCTGCAGTTTAAAAGCACTTGAACTTCCTAGTGCATCCAGCAGGTTTCAGGCAACAATAAAAATGTCAAGATAACTCAGGTGATTCATTTTACTGCTGGTGAGAGATTGCAATTTTGTCTAGTGGAAGTTTTGACTCATCATACGTAAGGCAGAGGGATAATGTCCCTGCTGCAGAGAACATGCACCATATAGATCACAGAACTGAGGGTGAATGAACTAAGTAGTGCTTAAAAAAATTATGTCAAATAGGGGTTATGGAGAGGTATGGGGTACTGTTGGAGAGTGGTAGTAAGGGAATTTGTGGGGAAGGATGTCATGAGGGGGCACCTACAAAGATTGTCGCACCAGGCACCACCAGTGTTTAAGCCAGCCATGAGAAAGGCCCACTTAGACAATAACCACAAACTGCATGTAGAAAAAGAAGTGGGTTTCTGTTGCAGTACCTGAATCTGATGTATCTTTGATTGAGTGTGCACTGGGTTCCTGGTTAACCAGGTTCCCCGTGGTTGTGGTCTTTCCCAAAACGGTACCGTTGTTTCCACAATTGGCACACCTCTGGCTCACATATAAGTCCCCTGTAAATGGTACCAGTGGGACCAAGGGCCTTGTGATCAAAGAGGGTCTCTAAGGGCTGCATCATGTATTGTGTCACCCTAAGAGACCCCTCACCAAACTCAGGCATACTGCACTGCAACCTGTGTGTTTTGGTGCAGATGAAAGTGTAGAGTCAACCTGGCAAACATCCCTGTGTGTCAGGCCTACCAGCACTGCTAGCAGCATAGGTAGGTCACCCCTAAAGCAGGGCTTACAGCCCTAAGGAAGGGTGCACTCTACCTACATGTGATGGCATAAATGCAGGAGCAGATATGCCCCTGTGGTGTTTAAGTCCGTTCTTAGACATTGTAAGTGCACTGTGAAGACATTCAGAGTACATGGGCTGGGAGCTTGTCACCACGATGTCAACAGCTCCATGATGGCTTCACTGAATTCCAAGATGTTTGGTACAAAACATCTCAGCTTAATAAACCCACACTGATGCCAGTGTCTAATTTATCAAGAAATGCACAGAGAGGGCCCCCTGAAATCCAACCACCTTGCTGGTATGCGTGACTGGTCCTCACCAGCATGCTACCTCTAGACATGTTTCTGAACCACTGAGGTGGGAGCCTTTTGCTCTTGTGGATCAGAAACAAAGCCTGTTCTGGGTGGAGGTGCTTCACACCTACCCTCAAGCAGGAACAGCATAGAAAGGCGGTGAGCCTCAAAATCTTTCTGTCCTTTGTTTTGCTGACCAGGGCCTCTCCAACTAGTGGAGATGCCCGCCCCCTAACCAAGCCCCATTTTTGGTGGCTAGGCCGGTTGGGAAAGGAATAGGCAAGAGAGATGTGCCCTCTCTCTGCCACCCCTAAGGTGCCCTGAGCTGATGTGACCCCCTCCCTTCAGGTTCATCCAAATTGGTTTGGGGGACTCTAGCCAATAGGTTGGGATATACCCCTCCTCAGAGGAAGTGGACATACAAAGGGTGTTAGCACCTTAAAGGTAGGTAGCTCATTGGCTACCACATTCTGACCACTGTAATGTCCATAAAGTGAGTATTTATTGCCACCCGTAAACCTTAATCCGCAGATTACTGATGACCTACGAAGAAGAGGACAAAGGAGAGCTTGCCAGCAGCGATGAATAAAGACATTACCTGACTTGGCCCCTGCCCTTCCAGCCTGTCTGCGGCCCTCAAAGACCTTGCTAAAGAAGATCGCCTCGTCCCCCAGTCCAGTGACCCCCGGAACCCTGGGAGGACTGCCTGCCTTCTAAAAAAGACTCCTAATCTCCTGTGGATAGCGGTCCTGTCCTGAAGAAAAACAACTTTAAAGACAAAGTGCTCTGTCTCCGGAACTGCAAAGCTGACTACCTCTGCACCCAATGCCCACGGCCCAAGTTCCAGTGATCCACCTGCACTTCTGAGCAAGAGTAAACCGAGGGCTGACTCATGCCTGACTCCACGTCGATGTCTGCAGCCTCTGCATGACAATTACCCCAACCATGACCTGCACCGGTAAACTGTTTTCTGACGCCAGAGGACATCCCTGCACCCAGAGCCTCTGGGCCTTGGGGAGATCAATCGGCAGTGTCTCAATGCTCCAGCACATCCCAATATACCTGTGCAGCTGTAGGTGTCCTTTGATCAGCCTCCTGGCCTGAGCCTGCAGCCTTTTCCCAACGTCGAGATTCCCTATTGGTGTACATTGATTGACCCGACACTGTGTTGGCACTCTGCACCCGACCGCCCCTGTGCCTTTGGAGGTGTAGGGTTAGTGCTGCCTTGTTGACCCCACCGCTGTGCTTGCTCTAACCTCCGGAGATTGTGTTATAAAACCGTGCTACTTACCTGTAAGCAGTATCCCTGTGATTTCTCCCTTTCTCCATTGGATAACATTGGCCACAGATTAAGAGTTTGACCTCTGCACCCAGCTGCTCCAATGCCACCGGTGGTGCAGTTTTATCACTTACCTAAACCTTACCTGGTACTGACTCTTTATTTAGAAACTCAGGGGAAGATATCCAATAAAGTGCCGGCGCGCAGCACTATAAGACCTTTGGCTGCGCCATGCTGCGGCACTTTCAAAGCACAGGAATGCGATGTATTTACAATAATATGTTGCATTCCTGTGCTCTCCCCTGCGCTGGCACACAAACAGCTGCCATGCGGCAGCGCTGGCACCCTTGCACCATGGAGCAAAGATGCCTGCGTCATGGGAAGATTGTTTATGGGCAGGAAGGGGCATCTTCCTGCACAAAAACAATCAATACAGGAATTTTCCTCTTTCAATGCGTGCTGTAGAATGCAGCACGCATTGAAAGAGAAAAAAAATTGGAAAAATTAAAACATTTCCCCTTGTTGCGCCTCACTACGCCACCCCTAGGGTGGCGGAGCATTCTAACAAATTTCCATGTTTATGATTCCTCGTAAATCTGGAAATGTGTCAGGCTCCATAGGTGTTGCGTGGCAACACGCACAGCAACACCCATGGAACACCCTTTTCATGCAAAGTTTTGTGTGTAAAGGGGCCGTATTTACAAGAACAGGAAAAGTCACGCAGGGTGGCTTTTCCTGTCCTTGTAAATATGGGGCAGTGAAATGCTCCGCCAGTGCGTCACGAAAAGTGACACACTGGTGGCGCAAGGGTCTAGTAAATCTTCCCCTCGATATTGTAAATTGTTTACTTACCTTCATATTGCTGATTGTGTTTGCTCCCATACGATAGCATTGTATTGTTGAAAAATGCAGTGTCCACTTTTTGCATTGAAAGTCATTGATATTGCAAAACTTATTTACATGCGAAAAAGTATCTTTGGTTCTATAAAATAAATAGACTAAAAGTAATATTTTTACCAACCATTGGTCTCAGATTCAGTCATTTTGTGTGTGTGTAATCATTTCTTGCCTGTGTGCGTACAACACATGCTTAGCACTACCCTCTGATAAGCCTACCTGTTCGCCCACTCTACCACAAAAGAGATCATTAGTATTATCTGCTTGAGCCTCTGTAATACCTCTGGGGATCCACTGGACTCTGTGCACACTATACTTCATTTTGGTATAGAAGACACAGAGCCAGCTTCCTACACTACACAAAATAAAAGGAGTACAGGCCCTTAGCCATGAAAAAGGAATCTTGCAATGTTTTAAATGTTCAAATTCATTTAGATACCTAGATTTAGAATACATTCCACACTTTATCATGCTGACCGTTTCCACAAACTAAGGACTGTTGGTGTCAGTGACAGCTGATAAGGAACCGTAGCAGGGTAGTGTTTAGAAAAGAAAAAAAAAGACTTACCTGCTCGTCATCGTCCAGTCACCAGTCACAGCCTCTTCTCCGTTCTACTGCTCTCCTGACTCCCGGAAGCACCAAGGCTCCCAGGCACCCCTAAGTCAATCACGATGCTGCTGTCACCATGACAGCAGTACCGTGATTGGTCTGAGCACTGTGGTTCAGCGCTCAGACAGGGACTGACAGCCTGTGCATGTTCCCTACCCAAACTGTGCATTACATCCAGTGTAGAACATGCAAAGTGCGCATGACTGTTTGGCCCACCTAAGACGGCCCGCCAAACAGTCATGCGCACTTAGGTGCAGCAACACTGCTCTTCCTCCCTGTGACACGGTGAGCCCAGCCCCACCCACCCTAAGTTTACTCCAGTCACCACTAGAAATAAAATGATAATACCTTCTCCTATTATCATTTTCTTTTTCCTTTTACACTGCTCTGAGAGCAGTGTGGGTCAATGCTCCTTCGCATTAGCGAAGGAGACGCCATTCGTTGGTGCTCTTTACGGGGTGCTATGCAGTGACACCCCTGTCAATGATCCTGTTTGGTGCATACTGGTACTTACAGTAGCCAACTAATCCTGAGATGCAGATGGCTCGTCGCAGTAAATAGATAACTACAGATAAGAGTCACACGTTACTGATGATATCTTGAGTGCAGAGGAGCAGGTTTTATGTAGTGCTAACGTGCCTCCGTGCGTCACTTCTTCTGAAACAATGTAAGCATGCAGAAAAGCCAAAAACAAGGCAAAAAAGCCAAAAAAGGCAGAATGCAGACATTCACAGTGAGCAAGTGAGTGGTGTAGGAAGATGCAAGCATTAGGATGTGATGGTTTCTCATTGGTTGCACCTCATTGACTCCCACTGGACCATCTCTCCTCTGAGTGGCAGTAAAAGTGGAAGCCAGTTAGTGACCTAAAGTGGGAGAGTCTTTGCAATGTCGTTCCAGAACTGATGGTCTCTTTTGTTTTTTGCACTATTTTGAGGAAAAGAACAGCTCATTGATGTGTTAAACGCTTCTAATATTTGACCAGTTTTTGACTCTATCAAAAAGATTCCAAATATCCAGCAGATTGGCCTGGAAAAAACTGAGAAGGAGAAGAGAAAAAGGGGGGCTCGCATTGCCAGACCTGGAATACTACGCCTGGGCATTTCATTTGTCCCATTCCAGGATGCTACTCAAGATCCCCTGGGAAAATGCAAACGGGCTTATGTATAAGGCAATGTTATTGGGTTCGGACCTTCCAGTGAATGGTTTCCTCTTCAAGTTCGGCCACCAGAAGATCTTTAAAAAAATTAGACTAAAGTCACTACTGGGCACTATAAAAGAATGGTCTCAAATTAAATCCAAGGCTGGAATAGGATATCTATCCAAACATGCTCCGATTTGGGACTTACCTGGGCTATCATCACAAGAAGCCAACGCAGTTAAAAGAGTCCTACTAGATGCAGGTATAACACAGTGGGGGGAACTGCTGGTAGAAGGATCAATTATGGAATGGGATACTTTCAAGCTTAGGGTAACATCATCACTCTCTTGGATAGTATACTTACAACTGGTCAGCTGGCTTCGGACTCAAACTAAGAAGAAAGCAATGATGGGAGAATATAGTCCTCTAGAAAACACCCTAGTGGAGAGACCTGCGGGAAGTAGGAAGTCGCACTCTTCTACTGGCACATCATAGAGGATGGAGAGCGTAACCTCAACCTCCCGGAAAAACTCTGGGGTGCAGAGGGAGAACTACATATGGAGGACATATGGGAGGAATCTTTTACCCTCCTCTATAAAATCATCAAGCCAGCATGGTTGAGGCGTAACCAGTTCTTCACGCTTTACCGAGCGTATTACTCCCCAAAACGGCTTTCGAAATTCCAACCCGGGAAGTGTTGTAGCAGATGCTCTTTTCCTGCAGCCTCAGATCTTCACATGTTTTGTGAGTGCCCGAACATCGCCACCTTTTGGCAAGAAGTCAGGACAACACTCAAATCTATCCTCAGATCATCTATCCCGTGCTCATGGTCTTTAATCATCTTCGGCCTAAATAATAACATCAAGGGATTAGAGAGAGAGTTCTTATTCTATGCCATCTTACTAGCAAGAAGAGAAATCTGCAAAAACTGGGTCAACACAAATCCTCCAACGCATGTAGGGTGGCTGTCTTCACTATATGCAGCATCGTAGGTCGACCTATCTAGAACATGTAGCCCCCGATCTTTGAGATTTTGGGACCTTTTGATTAATTGGAGAAGGGACAGTTAGTTAACCGGGGTTCTTTTTTTTTTTTTTTTTTTTTCCCCCGGGTCCGATGATTAGGCCTAAAATCTCCTTGTCCAAGGGGAGGCTCCCCAAGCCGTATAGTCATTGGACAACTGGCCGAACCGGCCCGAAGGGAGAGTGTCCGTCCAAGCTTTGCTGGAGACATCGGGTCTTACTCTCTGGGTACTGGGAGCTTAGTACTAGGCCTCTCGGTGCTACAGGGGGGGTTGGGTCTCGTGTTTTGCGGCTAGGAGCACATTTGGATCGACTATATGGCTAATGAGGACAAAAAATAAATAAATAAATAAATAAATACATAAATAAAAAAAAGATTAAAAAAAAGAATAAAAAAAAAATAAAAAAAGATTCCAAATTGAACTAGTTATCAAAAGGTGACCTGTCACCTATCATCAGTGCTTTCATTCTCTTGGTCCTCTTTGTAAAGAGTCGACTCCAGTTTTAAAACCAGGCATATTACCAACGCAATTCGCTCGCCCAAAACTCCCTTCGCCTTGCATGGAGTTTCTTGTCATTAACTTTTGTTACCAATAGCCATCACAGGAGGGATTCCACCTGACAACCGGATGCAGGCTATATTTGGGCTCCATTCCTGAGAGCCCCTGTCTGGGATTCACATATTAAAGGAAAGGAAAGGAAGTGGGCATTTCTGGTCCTTCTTTTAATATAAAGAACGTTTTCTGAAAAGGTGAACCAGCTCTGGTTTTGTGGGGTTAATGACGGAGGAGGAGGGCAGTGCATATTTCTTGTAGCGCATTGACGCACTGCCTTGCATGGCGAAAGGACAAGATGAACCACAATGTATACGTATAAAAATTATTTTTTGAAAACAAATGAAATCCTGAACTTATCCTTTGTGAAGCATATGATACAATATTTAGGTCCCTCATTAGCAGCCAGAAAGTGTGTTGACTTTGTGATTGTGGGGCCCTGTGGACACTAGTTGTCTGACCTGTTTGATTTTCTGAATAGAAATGTATGAATCCTCCTATTGCTAATACTTTGAAAACCATAATGTGTTAAGGGACCTAGCATTTGTCACACTATGGTCGTTCAAGGTTGGAGCTTCCAAGTCCAGAGCCTCAAGTTAATGTGTTAAAACATGCGCTATGCCTCTATATGGCGGGCCCTATCTCCATGAAGTCCTTCCAAGCAATAGAGTCTACTCTCAGCCCAATATATCACTTCCTCACAGTAATAATTTTCCACTCCCATGCACCCCACACACATACCACTATTCTACCATCTACTATCCACCATTAAATCACCAGACAAAGTGCACGACTGGCAATGGCCACTGCTCTACCTTTATTCTACAAACCACCCGGCCCCTAATATCAACTACCTTGCCCTGCTAATTCTGCCTAGTCCTTAACTAAAGGGCATTCTCTATTGGAATGTGAAAAATTTCCAAGTGGATGAAGATTAATTATCTTCAGTGTAACGTAGGAAAGACCGAGATCATGATGTTTGGAGAGGCCAAGTTATCGTGGTCACCGGATTGGTGGCCATCGGATATGGGTATATCACCTGCTCCTAAAATAGACATTAAAAACCTAGGGGTCCGCTTGGTACAGACTCTGACAATGAAAGCCCATGCTGCCCAAACTGCTGGAGCCTGTTTCCATATATTGAGGATGTAAAGTCGAATTGTGTCCTTATTACCGGACTCTGCACGTAAAACGATAACCCAGGCACTTTTATTGAGTCGACTGGATTACTGCAATGGTTTATTACTAGCAGCCAATGAATCAGCCTTAGACAGACTACAGGTCATGCAGAACACGGCGGCCAGGCTGATTTTGAATGCCCCGGTCAGATCAGCCTCCAAGCCACTGCTCCAGCAATTACATTGGCTGCCCATTCGGAAACGGGTGCAGTTTAAAATCCATTGTATCATTCACAAGGCATTGTTGAACCAAGGCCCAAAATATATGAAAGATAAATTTCATATATATGTTCCCACATGGTCTTTGCGTTCGGTAGCCAAACACCTACTCAATGTACCAAGAATAAAACGGACCAGACAGGGTGGTAAAGCCCTTTCTGTGCTTGACCCCAGTAATTGGAATAAGCTACCCGCTCAGCTCCGCTTAAGTGCGGAGCATTCTGCCTTTAGGAAACAATTAAAAACAATAATTCCCTCTGATAATACATTTCCCAGCGCGATTCAGGCGCTTTATAAATAAATAACTAAATAAATAAATAAATAAATAAATGGTTGATCTATCTACTTCCACAACACATAATTTAATAATTGACTATCCGCTGCCTGCCTTTGCTTGACATCCTTCATTATCCTACTTGGATCTCGCCATACCATTGCCTTCTAATAAATTCTGGACCAACCATGACAGTCTGATGCCAGATCTCCTGGTGTCTGTTTCTCCTTCTCCGTTACTCTCTTATTCTTTGTTTCTCTCTTTCTGTTTACTCCTATTCCACAGTGTTCTTCTCTCTTTCTGTCTCTCCTTTCCCTCTCTATTTTTACTCTTCCTCTTGCTATCTCTTGCCATCTCTCTATCTCGTCTTCTCTCCTTTCGCTCCCTTTCTCTTGGTCTCTTGTGCTTTCATCCCTGACCTTTGTCATCATGGATGAGTCTCTAGGGAAACCTCAATCCACTTTGCCCACGCCTGAATATGAAACTATCTGGACCAGATTACACTTTTTATTTTACTCATTGTGACGCCCTAAGTGCCACACAGGAATGTCCAAATGGTGGTCCATGCTTACTGTTCCATAGGACTCAGCCTTCACCCTACTGTTGAGGCCCACTCGGGATGAGACCGGTCTGGAGTGCCCGTGTTCCCATTCAGAGGGCACCTGGTAGATATTTAGGCAGGACTGTCTCTTTAAGAGCTGGACCAAGGCTAATTTACATATGGCTAAGTCCTGTCTCAGGTGGCATGGTAGCCAAAAAAGATGGCCTGTAGTTAGCAGTGGTGGCTGTGATTAATTTTAGCAATTCATTGCTTACTCTTTTGTTTTCCTTAATGCGACCCCCAACAGTAATGTGTTTGCCCACTCATGGGATCTCTGCTCACTGTCCTATGGTACTCAACCTGCACCCTACTGATGAGGCCCAAGTAGGCTGAACCTGGTTTGTAGTCACTTGTATTCCTGTTCAGAAGAGACCTGGGCTGGCAATTTGTTCTGGGCTGTTTCTATTCCAGCAGGATCAAGGCTGAGTTGCACATGGCTAGTTCCTGTCTGAGGTGGCAGAATGCAGCCCAAACTAATTACCAATCACTGAGATGAATTCAATCCACTCATCTCTTTTTTGCTGTGCTCAGTGTTGACACTACAGCTATCTTTCTGCCAGACTCCTGTTGGCCTTCAAGTCAAGTGATGACAAAGTCACACTGGTGCAGAAATTCTCCTACTTGAACCCCATAGTTCCATCTTAATTCAATTGCTCATTACCAGGTATGTGGAAAGCACCAAAAACTTGGAATCAAACCCATCATTCTTGGGTTTTTTTTGCAACCACTCACTGAAAGAAAAAAATACGATTATGCAGCCTTAAATATAATTAGCTTGTCAACACACTACCCACGCACAGGCTGACTTTAAATCACACAACCTCTTTCCGGAATAGGTGGTTGGCATATTGCTGATGGTAAATGTCAACTGCTGCAAAGTACCTGCGGTGAATTTTACACCTACTAGATGTCCATTGATTCTAAAAAGCTAAATTATGTTTTCTTTGGTATTTTTATCCCATGCTCTGTACCACCATCATCAGAGCCATAATGCCATTATTCATAGGTCATGGCAGTAGAGTCCAGATTACATCATAGTGAAGTGTCAATATTGGAAGGGGGCTGATTTGCTGTCACCTGTGGTTACTCCGAAATAAACAGGTTTGGGCTCTTTGAACTAGTGCATATAGCCACAGTGAATATGCAGGGCATCAATTTACATATTATATTTTTTAAGGCCGATATTTGCATGTTTTGTTTGTCATTCTGACTACCTGGCCAGATTTTAATATTTTGTGACTTGACAAACTCAACCCTATAAATAAGGCATAAACAGCCACAGTAAAAATAAAATAAGTAAACTAACAAGGCAACCTCAACATAGATAGCTGCTGTCCCAATGCCTTGTTTTCGATCATCAAATCCATGACCAACATTTTGCTTGGCTCCAGGCCAATCTACTTTTTTTTGCCCCCAGTAATCCCACTCATAACTCCAAAGCAGCACAAAAAAACTCTAAACTTCTCTACAAACGAGATTGTGTTCAAATCAATATCCAAAAAACCTTCTTTAAACTCCTTGCCCAACTTTATCTCCTCTTTGAGGGCGACTATATGCCTTCATCCTCTCTTACTTGCCAGTATAGGACATTAACAAAATCTCTCTGCATCTTTAGTGCATCCCAGTTTCCGTGCTGAGGGCAAGCGCCTTTGGAGACTGCCTTCAACAGAGTGGAGCGAAATCTCTGGTAACCCGCATCACTGAAGAAGATTCCCTCTTGACCGGACTATGGCAGACCTTCCTGTGAGAATCGTGATCTGCTAGTAATGATGCATTTTATTGCCTTTAAAATATGATGTATTCAGATTCCTCTACATGCTTCCTTGCCCTTAATTTCCTCCCAGCCCAACCCCTCTCCTCCACTTCCTTTCCTCCCTCCAGATCTGGCTTTGGGTTGGAGGACTCTCACACACTTACAGCACACATGTGACATTCCTGCGTACAATAAACATAAGCAAGTAATACACAGATACTTCACAACTTCAGATTAACCCCTTGCATGCGGCCGCAATTCTGCGCCTGTGCGGTAAAATCGTAAGTGGGCGGGTGCATGACGGCCCCCAGCCGTCATCAGCACACGAGCACCGCAGTGCATGACGGACGGAGGCCGTCATCAGCATGGAAGGGGTTAATGAGTTTAGTTATATGAAAGGATAAATAAATGGGACAGTGATAACATAGTGCCTCTATGTTGGATTGTTGTCAGTAGCCTAGGCCCATGACCGTGGTATGTAATATTAGACCGGTTATTACTCTTAAACGGGGGCACAAGTAATTCCAGAGTCTAGAATTAATCGGGATCACAAGTTAGCCTCTATGGAAACCACCTGTGGGAAGAGGAATAACCTGCAGAAATCAGCATTACCAAATAGATATCCACATTGTATTGCATTGTATTGTAATTGCATTTATTTAGCGCTTACTACCCCTGGCGAGGCGTCAACGCGCTTTTTTGGAGAGTAGCACGCTACTCCGGAACCCATAAAGGATTAGTGGGGAATTAGTCAAATGAAATATGAAAGAAATTTGAGTGATGGACATGCTAGTCAGTTATTTGGATTGAGAAGGATAGTGGAGGGATAGAAGAGGGGAAAAGGTTTGCATTTATATAGCGCTTGCTACCCCTGATGGAGTGTTGAAGCGCTTTTTCAGCAAGTAGCACACTACTCCAGAACCCATAACATAATTATAGTCTTTTTTTGCTGAGAAAATTTCCTCTGGGTTTGACCTATAGAATTTAAGCCTGGAAACCAATGCTGTAACCTCACATGAGACATTGCTGCAAGTGCTATAATTTACTCCTACTGTGCCATACGGGTTTGGAAGGAAATTCCCGTTTCCGCCCAAACTGGTATTTTAGCCACTGGTAATGAGGACCTTCTGGTGCAGAGGCCGAGTGAAGAACAGCACAGCATAACAAGAAAGTGGAAAATGAAGGGACTGTGAAAATAAAATGAGGTCATCTTCATGTTGCAAAATTAGAAAGTGTGAGCGGAGAGCAAGATGGCGCCTTTATTTTAACTGGACCCGGTGGAAAAAGAAAATACAGTGGCACCTGACTCCTCACTTCTAAGAACCCTTTGAGCGGCAGATGAAGAGTAAAAATAAATGGAAATGGAGAAAACAGCTGAGCAAAAATATTCCGATGAAACCACATCTCTCGCCATCCGGACTCGAGGGCAAACAGAGGATGGCTTGATTTTCACTGCGGGGCGGCCAAGAAAGCAGCTTAAACATTTCCTGCTGAAAGAGTGGCGCACAGCACCTGCACTGGGCCTACCCGGCGCGCGCAGCTACAAAGCAGCACTGTGCAGTCGCAGGCCCACCGCCCAGCCTTGTGTTCTTAGACATAAGTAGTCCAAAATATATCAAACGAAGCTCTTGGAGCCGAACTAGTCAATATCGATGAAAGAGACCACAAGTGTCTACAAAATGACAGTCGATTAAAGGTCGAAATTGACCTTACCTTAAGCAGAGCTTAATTTGTAAAGTTGTTTTTATGAGCTTCACTAACTCTGGCACTGTCGAATGCTGTGGTTATGAAATAGCACTGCAGCCTGTTCTTGAATCAGCCCCAGGCCTCCTTCTTCCTCCGCCCAGCTCTTCTGATATCTTTGCAGGTTCTTTTTCATCCTCTTTTTTCTCTTTTTTGTCACTGTTTTCCTGGGTTTCTCTTCCTCTTTTTTTTGTCCCTTCTCTGCCTTTCCCTCTCTTGTTCTGGATCAAAGTATAATGATACAAATTAAGTCCTTGTCCCCAAAAATGAGCCCTGGTGCCCATCTCCTGCTGTCAGCTGCACTCATGGAGGCCTGGTGTTATGTAGTTTGGAAGTTGTTGTATTTCTCGTATGTGATTTGGGTGGCCTCCTCACGTTGTTGTATACCTCTGATTAGCGGAGCTACAACTGCGCCTTTTCCTCAGTGGAGACCCACAAGGAGGTGCAGTCTTGATGTTACGCCTAATGCATGCTACGTTTAGGATGGTGGGACCTGTGTTTTGAAGTTACAGATGTCCGCATTAAAGAACCAAGAGCCTCATTACCATGCCGGTCGGACAAGCGTCCGACCAGCATCGTAGTGGAAACGGGACCGCCCGGCAAGGAGTCGGCGGTCCTGCTACCATGATTAGGAAGTGACCGCCTGTTCCTATCGTGGCTAGTGGGGCGGGCTGCTGCACAAGCTGCAATAGGTAAAATTCACTTTTAAAACATTCATGCATCATGTGGCAGGCACCACATGGTGTCTGCCACACGATGCATGGATGTTGATGGGGGCTTTCCGTCACAAGGAGGCCCGTAAAAGTGATGCAGTGAAATCTACAAGATTTTACCGAGTCACTTTTACATCCCCGCTGCTTCCAATCCTTATATCCTTACGCCTGCTACAAGGATAGGGTGCCCCCCAGCAGTGCTGGTGTTACGTCGCACTTGCGACACAACTCCAGCACTGCGTCAACTTTACGGCATCAGATGCATCACGCATCTGTCTATTCTTGCGCCATGCTGCGCATCCATGGTGACGCAAGGGGTTTCTGCAGTGACGCAGGGATGCACCAGTTATTGTAAATCTGCCCCCAAGTGATTTGCTCAGAATCACAGGATGTTGAGCATCCCTGCTGAGACTCGAACCCGGTTCCCCAGCTTCAAAGTCGACCGCTCTAGTCGTTAGGCCACATCCTCTCCCCAATGTTACTGCCTACCTGTAACTCAGAATGAGAGCCTTCGCGTGGTTGCTCGGTGTTACTCATGCAGTGTTTCAACCAAACTGATGATCGTGTGGGGACAAATGTTTGCGACGTCATGAACATGACGACTTTTAAGCAGGATGAATGTGCACATCCTTACAAACTCTTGCACATTTTGACACCTTTTAGTGACTGTTGCTTAATTTTCGCAACTTTCGCAGGTTTTTGGCCACCCTGGCTACTCTTTGCCAAATAATACAACTGTGACTGCTTCGCGTGAGCCTATTGCAGAAAGCGGTGAATGAATGAATGTCCAAACACATGTACAGAAGTGCACACAAATTGTATTGTAACACATTGTGTATGGCGCCTGATTACCCAAAGTGAAAGCAAATGTGTTTGGGACTTTTCAGTGGTTAAAAAGTTCATAATTCGATGCTCAGACGAATGTATAAGCTGTATTTGTCCAAACAAAATCACATTATTTAGTGCAAGAAAAACGTTGTTAACCTGTTGCTTTCCGTTTGGATTTAAATCAGCGCGCCACTCTCGTCTATAAATGTTTTTCATACTTTAAGAGCATGTTTCATGCCTGACAATATGCTGCAGCCTTTTGAGGAGCCCCCACCTGCCCGCCACCCCAGATTGGTCATTTGAGTACATGGTAAATCCCAAATGAATTGAGAGAAACGCACAAAGGCTGGTTTGTGAGGGACGGGGCTGTCGACGGATTAGGGCAGTGCGCCGGGAGTAACCGGACCCCCGGCCCGAGCTCCCGGGCAGGGGCTGCGGCGCTCAGGTTACCTTTCACCCCGCCTGACTGCGCTGCCGCTGCCCAGCCGGTGAAACTCGACCCTCCCTGACGACATTTTATCACAGCCCCCAGCCCAACAACAATGTGTATCGTGCTGTGAAAAATCGCGGCGTGACTCCGAGCCGTGCATATGTCACCAGCCCCTCGGAGCCCTCCGTTGTGCGCCTCCGAGTGCAGCACAATCCGATCCTCCCTTCAGGTCACAGCAAAGGAAAGAGAGAGCGCCGGTTGTCTTACGACAACGAGGGGCGGGGCGAACTGGGCAGACTCCTGGGCGGCAAATTTAATGGGGTGATACACTGAAGAAAAACAAATCTGGAAGAATTGAATAATTAAAACAAACTACAGTAGGAAAAATCATAGCAAACTACAGTAGGAAAAATCATAGCAAACTACAGTAGGAAAAATCATAGGCATACATTGCGTGGTGTGTCCACAGCACTAGACACCAACATAAATCCTTTACTCCTTTTGGAGATTCAGACATGATATCAAGATTTTAACAGATGTTCATGTGTACATTGTTTTTAATCAACGGGAAGTGACTTTAGATGGATTGAGAACTCTGGAAGTGTAGTGTCTCAGTTTGACCAGACTAGTGCAGTCGTGACCACAAAACCTCTTGTACACTGCAACAACGCTTTCGACCACTGAAAGATGGAGACGCTCATCTTGCTATCATCGCATCAACCAGCAGACTACATACACGAGGAAGCTTGACATTGCCAAACTGTACAAGAGTTTGCCCGTGACCCGCAAAATTATATAGCGCCTAAAACGCACGAAGGCTTCAGATTCTTCCACCGATGTTTGCATCTCAACATCAGACTCCACATCAGTGTGCGCTTACACGGCTCACCCTCATCTCACTCCATGAAAGGCTATCGAGAGAAGCTCAGTCACTCCAATATCATACCGTTACTCCAGAATGCGGATGCTGAAGATCTGGAAAACACTAAGCCCATCGCTGACCTTCCATCCAGTTTCAAAGCGCTTGAATCCACCAGCACTGCACACCGCACCTCTCGCCTGCAGATAAATCACCATTTCAGTAAAGGACAGTCTTGATCCCACCATGACAAAGAACTGTCCGCAAAACATCCAGGCGGAGATGGTGGTAACCAGAGGCCAAGGACAGTTTGTTGTAGGTTAAAGGCAAAGAGATTGAGTCAGGATATTGCGGGAGCTTCAGGGCTTGTGTCTAATAGTAGTCTATTGGAGGAGTGTAGTAAGGCTAAGAGGTGAGGGAAGCAGGATCAAAGAGGGGGCAAGTTGCATCAGAGAGGGGCACTCTTTGGCCAACCGCAAAAGGTTTCGCAGCGATGAGTTGTTGCTTGAAGCCTAGGAGATTGAGTTCCTTTCTGAAGTGAATGATGCTTGGCGGGTTTCAGCTGGGTTTGCATTGCACACCCTCTTGAATGCTGCCCAAGAAGGTGCAGCTTCTGACGCTTTTCTTCCTGCATGTGCTGGATCCCTGTCAGTGATGGTGCTGCATGTCTTATGAATTCTTTCAGACATCTTGAATTTTTTTGCCAGGTATAGAGAGATCAGTGGGGTAGCAAGAGGGAGATGGGGGTGGGGCGCCCCCGCTCTTAACTGTGGCAGTCGCGGGTGGCAAATGCAGGAATCGCCAGCACTCCCCCGCTCTTACATGCAGACGCCGTGAGGCGGCAAACACAGGGACCGCCACGAGTGGCAAAAGGCCTAGCTACGCCACTGAGTGAGATGTCTTTGTTTAATGTCTTCTTAATGAGGTAGCAGGTCTTGAAGGCGATGTTGATGGGCAGAGCTAGCCAAAGGAGTTGCCTGAGAGTATCTTATTGAATTTCCAGGAACCATTGATCAGATGGCCAGCTGTCTAATAATGCTGTTCAGGGGTATGAGACAAACCTCGGGTGTGCAGACCGGTAGAATGATGCCACCAAAGAATTAGCATTGGCCCAGAACATGTATCAAGATAAAAACAACATTTCAAGGCACCTTTATCGCTCAATCACCTCCTGGACTTCAGCATGGTTGGTTTGAGGGTGCTTCAGCTTCCCCAGCACCCCTACTTCCAGTGCCTATGCATAATGATGGGAAGAGGAAGCGACATTACAGCCAGAGCTTCCGACTTTGGAACTGGGGAACCAGGTTTGAGTCTCGGCTCAACATCCTAGGAGTCTGAGCAAATCACTTAATCTCCCCGTGCCTAAAAAAATGAATATAACCTTGTGTAATGTAACAGGTGCTCATGTAATTTGCTCTGATACCTTCGGTCAAGTTTGTGCTGTATAAAACTGCAAAAAATCATAATGATAGCCAACGGAATTGCAGGCATTTCGGGTACAAATTAAATGTTGTGCATTCTCCCCATGGAATAAGAAGTAACTATGTTGCAGGCCATGGCAGAAACTGTGTACTTTTATTTCACTTATCATTCACTGATGAGGTAAATCAGGAGTGTAACCGAGTGACAGATGCTGTGAATGGAAGGAGTAGGTGGGTGGTTTATCTCTGGAAGGACAGGGCTTCCTAAGCCACTCCTCCTCATGCCCTCTCCCTACGCTCCCTGCAATTCTGTCTCTGAAAATGATGTTTCTGTTCTGCCCTGTGAGCTGGCTAGTGGGACCACTGTCAACAGAAATGACCATCTTTTGGGTTTCCTGCTCCTGGACAGTCATATGTATCCCAATATTTGCAACAAATGGACCCTATTGTGGAACTCTCATGTCACCCTCCAAAGAATGACCACAGGATAGAGACACCAGCAGTCTCAGCAGACCACCAGCATGCACCAGCAGCTACAGAGTGAATGTGAGTCTTTCACCGCACTAGCAGCCAGATTCATGAAGCTTAATTGCGCTTGCAAAGGGCCAGATTCTGAGAATCTGGCCCTTTGCGAGCGCAATTTTTGCTTTTGGGATTCATCATCCGAAATGCAAAAATCGGTAAATGCGATTTCGCTAAATTGCGAGGAATTACATTTAAGGAATCTCTATTTGATATTCCTTAAATGCAATTCATTAACCATTTATAAATTGCGAATTCGCAATTTTCAGGCCGCTATTTACCGCGAGGTCAAACCTCGTGGTAAATAGCGAAAACTTAGAAAAATACTTTTAAATGCATTTTTCTAAGTTGCATGTTGCACACACACATGTCCTTTGGACATGTGTGTGCGCAACACCAATGTAGATTACATTTCAGGGGTGCTACAGGGTGTCCTTTGGACACCCCTAGCACCCTTGAAATCGCATCCTTATTTGCGAATAGCAATTTGCTAATCGCAAATAAAGAATGTGTAGGAATCGCATTTTATTTTACGATTCCTACATGAATCCCGTTTTGCAAGTCTGTAATAGCGATTCCTTATGAATCGCTATTAAAGACTCGCAAAACGGGTCTTTGATGAATCTGGCAGTAGGACTGCATTTTAGTCAACATAGCATTTTCTCCAGCAGGTTCTTTCAGAAGATTTGTCAACTTGGTGCAATGTGTGAAGCTGCTGAAGGTGTATGAAAACCTCACAATACCGAGCGGAAGTGAAATTGCCAAAATTCGCATACAACAAGCCCTCATTTACTAAACTTTTGTACATATCCTCAAACGTGCAACGCAATGAAACATTTACTCCTAAATTACTTCAACTTTAAAAGCACTATATTAAATTGCATCTCACCAGCGCAAACGTTAGTAAACAATGACCCGAGTGTTCATATCTCCCCATTATCTGTGGCCTTCTCCCTTAACCTTACATAACATATTCATGTACCCACGCATGTCAAAGGACACACACTTGACCAAGCTTGGTCTATTAACCTCACTCTTCAGAATCTAGTAATTTACCCTTGTATGCGGTCAGATCATCACATAATCAGTTTCACTCTCAATAACATTACTCTGCCCAAACACACGACCTATCAAAAAGGTCCATCCAGAAATTGGAGTCACATAAACCTGAAATCCCTTTTCAATACCCTGAACCTTGGGATACCAGCTGAGCTGGACAATGTAGATAACCTTGAGAAAGAAATCGCATACTGGCAATTGAACGCTATTAACATTCATGCTCCTCTACAGACCCAAACCTCCCTTACCAGGCTTCATGAAGCATCAAAATTGGTTTCCACTGATTTGAAAACTGCCAAACTTAGAACACAGCAAATAAATTGGGAGACCCAATAGACACTTGGAGGCTTGGGCAATACAATAAAAGGTAAAAGGCGCCTACAAGGGAACTTGTTTGTACCAACTTGTTTTAGTGCAAGATTACTTTGAGGGTTAGTCCATCCGGAACAAACACCAAAGTTTCATTAGACAACACAAATCAATGCAAATTGTAAGCACAGAAAACTCGGGAAATCCTAATTGTTTGAAAGTATACATTTTTTATGTATAGAAAAAATTAAAAGGGAGTACAGACACATGAAATAAATCAGCAAAAAGTCATGAAAGGAAGTAAAATCAAATTAACCCATCAATTCATGACAAACATCTATTCCAACAAAATCACAGGTGACAAATCTCCTTATGAGAATATATGTCACTAGAGAATAACAACATTTCTCAGGAATAGAAGGCGGAGTCGACGTTTCGGTCTTTCTGGCTTTAGTCCATCAGACCATCTTCAGGACAGTAGTTTTTGCTAAAAAAAGATTCTTCTATTGTTTACGGAAAACAGCCTGTAACCATGAAGTTGATCTAAGCCAGGTCACAGTCGTACACTTAATGCTGATGGATATACGTGTTATTTGGGGGGTCAGCGGAAACGTCCGTATCAAAAAAGGAAAACAATCTTCCTTGCGTTGCTTTTTCATTAAATATTTAGGCACAGGGCGTAGCTTTGAAACCAGCGTCAATCCGAGAATTAAGGCGGACGTTTCCGTTGACCCCCCCACCCATTATACTATCTGTTATGGACAACCTAAAAGGAAAGGGTGATGAGGGCTGCCCTCAGGCCTTGATCCTTTAGGACCTATCTGCAGCTTTCGATACAGTTGACCATGTCATTCTGATGGAACGTATTGCAGCAGCGAGTCTTAGATGTGCTGCCTTAAATTGGTTTAAATCCTTTCTAGAGGATCAAAAGTAATCAGTATGGCTCTTGCCACTCAGATCTGCCATTTTCAGCATGAACTGTGGAGTACTGCAGGGCTCCTCACTGTCTCCGTACCTGTTCAATATCTATTTTCACCTATAATACGCATGCTCCAACAAATGAAGGTAAAAATCTATAACTATGCTGATGACATGCAGCTGATTTTTTACTATCGATGACTGAACAGACTCCAAGGAGTCTCTAAGGAACACCATGTTGTTCATCAGGATCTAGATGAACCAAAATCAACTAAAACTGAACTCTGGAAAAAACAGAGATCATTATCCCCGACAATAAACTTTTGCATTGGAGTCCTGCTCACTGGCCTTCAGAGCAAGGCCCTGCACCTATTCCAAAGAACGCGATAAAGAGCCTAGGCATACAAATTGACGCAGATCTATCTATGAGCTCTCGGATCGGCTTGATCACTTCCTCCTGCTTTTTCAAACTACAGAAATTTCGGAAAATGTGAATTTTTTCAGCAGAGTGGCAAGCATTCAAATTATTATCGCTATGATCCTGTCAAAAATTGACTATGCAAATGCAATCTATCTCGGCCTTTCATGCAACCAGAAATATTGACTTAAGTTGATACAAAATCAAGCTGCTAGAATCATATACCAACAACCCAGAAGATGTCATGTCAGGCCATTGATAAGTTCAAGTTCAAGTTCGAGTATATGTATAGCGCACTACTCACCCAGGGTGTCTCAAGGCGCTTGAGGAGGGGGTTCGTTATTTGTCGAATAGCCATGTTTTAAGTTCTTTTCTGAAGGAGATGTGGTTTTGGGTAAGGCGGAGGTGAGTGGGGAGTGAGCTCCAGGTCTTGGCAGCAAGGAAGGAGAAGGATCTGCCACCCATGGTGGATTTTCGGATACGCGGGATTGTGGCGAGGGCTTGATTGGACGATCTTAGATGGCGGTTGGGTTTGTAGAAGGATAGTCGAGTGTTGAGGCATTCGGGTCCTAGGTTGTAGAGGGCCTTGTGTGCGTGGGTGAGAAGGCGGAATGTAATTCTTTTGTTGACGGGAAGCCAGTGGAGGTCTTTTAGGTGTTCGGTGATGTGATCTTGGCGAGGGAGGTCTAATATGAGTCTCGCTGATGCGTTTTGGATGCGTTGGAGTTTTTTCTGTAATTTTGCTGTGATTCCGGCGTATAGTGTGTTACCATAATCAAGTCGACTCGTGACCAGTGCGTGGGTAACAGTCTTTCTAGTCTCGAGGGGGATCCATCGGAAGATTTTTTTGAGAATGCGAAGTACGTTGAAGCAGGAGGATGAGACTGTGTTGACTTGTCTGGACATCGAGAAAGAGGAGTCTACAATAAAGCCCAGGTTACGTGCATGGTCTGTGGGTGTGAGTGCTGTGCCCAGAGCGGAGGGCCACCAAGAGTCGTCCCAGGCAGAGGGGGATGGTCCTAGGATGAGCACCTCCGTTTTGTCTGAGTTGAGTTTGAGGCGGTTATGTTTCATCCATTCGGCTACTTCTTTCATGCCTTTGTGAGGATTGGTTTTGGCGGTGTTAGGGTCTTTGGTGAGGGAAAGGATTAACTGGGTATCGTCGGCGTAGGAGATGATGTTAAGGTTGTGTTGACGCGCGATGGAGGCGAGTGGACTCATGTAAACATTAAAGAGGGTGGGACTGAATGAGGATCCTTGAGGTACACCACAGATGACTTCAGTGGCCTTTGAGATGAATGGGGGAAGTCGGACTCTTTGAGTTCTCCCGGCGAGGAATGAGATGATCCAGTCCAAGGCTTTTCCATGTATGCCGATGTTGCTGAGGCGTTGTATAAGGGTGCTTTCTGTAAAGGTGGCAGAGTTGAACGAGCAGTAGTTCATAAGGCGGATGGTGTCTACAGTGGTGATTGGGTTCCAGGCGCTGAGGTTGTTAGTTGGTGGAGTAGGATCTGAGGGAGGTGGGGAGGGTTGATCGCTGGGATTATTCTCAAAGCTGTTGTGGATGTCGGCAATTTTGTTGTAGAAGAAGGAGGATAACGCGTCGCAGAGGTCTTGGGAAGGAGTGATGTCGTTAGATGCTGCGGTGGGGTTGGTGAATTCTTTGACGATGTTGAAAAGTTCCTTGCTGTTGTGAGTGTTGTTGTCGAGACGATCCTTGAATGCTGATTTCTTGGCGGATCGAATCAGTTGGTGGTGTTTGCGGGTGGCTGCCTTGAGGGTGGCCATGTTGTCGGTGGTTGGGTTTTTTCTCCATGTTTTCTCCAGGGTGCGGCAAAGCTTCTTGGATTTTTTAAGGTCATCATTGAACCAGGGAGCCTTTTTGCTGGTAGAGTTGATCTGGTGCTTTTTCAAGGGTGCTAATTTGTCAGCACTGTGGGTAATCCATTGCTTGAGGTTGGTGGCCACTTGGTTTGGGTCCAATGTGAGGGTGGGAGGGTTTTGGTTGAGTGATGTGAGGAGTTAGTAGGAGGTGATTTTGCTCCAGTTTCTCCGAGGAATAGGTTGTGGGCGGTTGTGGGACAGGGTGGTTTTGTAGCTGAAGTGAACACAGCTGTGGTCAGTTCAATGGAGAGCTGTGGTGCGATCGAAGGAAATGTGCTTGCTGGAGGTGAAGATAGGGTCAAGCGTGTGTCCGGCTATATGGGTGGGGGTGTCAACAAGTTGTTTGAGTGTGAGATTGGCCAGGTTGTCCAGAAGGGTGGTGGTGTTGCTGTCGTGTTTGTTTTCAAGGTGGTAGTTGAGATCTCCTAACAGAATGTAGTTGTCGGAGGCGAGGGCATGTGGGCTAACGAAGTCAGTGATGTCATCGTTGAATTGAGTGCAGGTGCCTGGAGGCCTGTAGATGAGGGTGCCTCTAAGTGTGGTCCTAGGGTCAGTGTGGATCTGAAAGTGGAGATGTTCGGCGGTTGCAAGATTATTGTCGGAGCTGGTCGTGATTTTGATGGTGTTCCTATGGATGATGGCGATGCCTCCTCCTGTTTGAATGGGGCGGTCTTTTCGGATGATCTTGTAAGCATCCGGTATGGCTATGGCAATGTCGGGTGCTGATGATGTGTTCATCCATGTTTCTGTAAGGAAGGCGATGTCCGGTGACGCAGTGCCGAGTAGGTCCCAGAGTTCAGTTGCGTGTCTGTGGACCGAGCGGGTGTTAAGTAGGATGCATTTCAGGTGGTTAGAGTCAGATCTGTGTAAGGAGGAAGTGGATTTGGTGAGGGTCCTGAAGCAGTTGAACTTGCAGGAGAGGCAGGCGAATGGGCCGTGGGTACGTCCAGGGGTGGCTTCGCAGCATTGCGGTGTGCGTCCGGGGTTGAGGGCGAGGAGAGTTGCGGCATCATATGTGGTTCTAGTGGGTAGGGTGCGGCGGGGACCAGGGGGACAGGCGCTGAGCGCGGTCCAGGCGCGGACGGGCGCAGACGGGCTTACCTTTGGCGCACCTTCGGCGCGCATGGGGCGCGACCGCTGCGCGTGAACACTGCGCGCAAATGCATCTGTCATATATGGATAGTGGAGGGGGAGGGGCGAGGGGGGGTCAGCTGGGAGGCGGCCGTGAGCCAAAAGCTAAACAGGGCGCACTGATTAACTAGCCACAAAGCACTATGGCAAACAATGCTGGCAGCAGAGCGCTGTAACAAGTACTGCAATTCAGATTCAGCAAATTACTTCAGGCACCAAAGCGCTGCTAGGATACAAAGTGCTATATCTAATAGCTGCAAGGCACACTCAGCCGATCGCTACGATACCAGATGTTAAGGCGGGAGGGGAGCGACCGTCTCCGACGGAGTCAGGGATGGTCACAGCGTAGGGGCGGTCGGGTCAGCTCCTATCATCCAGTGGGAGGGGGGGTCAGCTGGGAGGCGGGAGCGTGGTGGGGGGAACGGGCTGGGATACACAACAACAAAATGGCCGTGAACCAAAAGGTAAACAGGACGCACTGATTAACTAGCCACAAAGCGCTATGGCAAACAATGCTGGCAGCAGAGCGCTGTAACAAGTACTGCAATTCAGATTCAGCAAATTACACCAAAGCGCTGTTTCTCAACAAAAGCGCTAAGTTAAAATACAGTCTGGATTACTTCAGGCACCAAAACGCTGCTTCTCAACAAAAGCGCTAAGTTAAAGTACAGTTTAAATTACTTCAGACACCAAACGCTGCTAGGATACAAAGCGCTATATCTAATAGCTGCAAGGCACGCTCAGCCGATCGCTACGATACCAGATGTTAAGGCGGGAGGGGAGCGACCGTCTCCGACGGAGCTCCACTGGTTTCCAGTGGAGCAGCGATCCATGTTTAAAACTGGCTGCATCCTTTTCAAAGCTATTAATGGCACATGCCCCAAGCATTCACAGATACTCTCCTAAGCACACTCTTAAATCTATGCATATGAATCTATTGGTGGTCTCCAGATTTAGAAGCAAACAGACAGGAGGTTCACGTTTCTCTGTACAGGGACCTCAATTATGGAACTCTTTGCCTACCACTGTGTGACAAGTAACTGACTGTAAAAAATGAGAGGGGCCCTTTTACGCCAAAGGAATAGGGTACAATACAATGGTGTCACAAAGAGGGTCTTCCAGTCAGTTCAATACTAACTGACCCAAAGACAGATGTGACGTGTTGCGAGCGATACTGACCCATTTGTACTAAAGGTACTATCAATACCGAGGCAATACCAGCAGGATATATGAAGCAATAAGTACAGAGCGGCAGGGCCTGTTTTTTAGATCTATCCAAAGAATAATTTTCTTGTCAACCTACATGAAGGATAATTTCCTGTTCCTAGCCCTATAAAGGAGCAGACACATTCTGAGACCGAGGCCTCAATATATCTAGGATCCGGACGGGAGTTTTCATCCCCCACGATAATAAAAAACAACTATCTTATAGTACTGCCTGAATTACGGCGGGATTCCTTTCTTGGTTTGATAACAAAAACTCCATGTATTTTTTAAAAAACTGTATTTTGGACAAATATTATGAATCAAGAGAGTCGCAAAATACAGTCTTGACAAAGATGGTGCAATAATTATTTTTCCATCGAAGCACGTCAACGCTTTCAGACACAATCCGTGGACTTACTAGAACCACAGATTACCAATCAACCTTAGCATCGGGTTCTAGTTTGTTTTTAGTGTTTTACCACGGAAGTGTGTGTTATGACAAAGTCTGTTGTCTTCTTGTATAGTACTCTCTTTATGTAGTTTGTATTTTAGTCCTTTGTGTAATAGATTATTGATCTTATATGGTTTTTTATCAAATGATTCATGTTTTTTGTACCAACTTTTCTTATACATACATTTATGAATAAATTGATGTATTGTTTTTTAAACAAAATTGTGTATTTTGAGTTTGGGTCTAGTTTTCTACCCTCGTTGTATGGATGGTGTAAGTGGAGTGTGAGTAACCTAAGTGAACATTAGGACCATCCCCAGAATTGTGCGTCTGTGTGACCATTGGAGTGATTGGAGTAATTCTTGATAGTTATAGGAAACCTTTAGCTTCAAGTCCAAAGGAAACCCTCTTTGTGACACCATTGACAAGAAACTGACTACATGCACTTTAGGAAAAAGCTGAAAACATGGCTTTTTACCCAAACTTATACTTACACTAACTTCCACAAACAGTGACTTCGTAACTCAGCGCCAAGAAACTTGATGGTGTATGTGCGCTTTAGAAATTTTCTATAACATAACATAACGTTCTTCACCCTGAAAATTTACACAACAGCCTATAAGGGAGCGGCGTGGTTCAGCAGCCAGAGCGGCTGACTCTGGAACGCGGGGCTCACGGTTCAATCGCCGGCGGCAGCTCAGCTCAACACCATGTGACTCTGGGCAGTAGCTCACGTAATCTCCCTGATGGCCCTCAGCGCCTTGAAACCTTAAAGGGTGATATATTTGTGCTTTACAAATAGGAATTATACTGTACAGGAAAAGAGTGAGCATCAGCAAAAGACCAAGGTTTGTGGAGCAGCTTATAACTAAAGGGTACTCATGATCAGCAGCTGAGGTACAGATTGGCACTGAGAGTAGGTGTCGAGACTGGCATTATTCTACTGCAAGGTAAAAAAGATGCAGACATTTTGATGGTGGGGGAACAGGCTCTGTCTGATAAGAATTGAGGCCCCTTGACAGTGAGCAGTAATGCTCCATCTCCTGTGCGAGGTAAGCCTCTGAGGTGGACGCTGCCGCTACCTGGCCAAACCCCCTTTAGCAATAGAAAGGGATGGCAGGAACATGTGTGTATTGATTGTCAAGTGCTCCTCAGGAGATCTGCAACAGGTACTACCCAGCATGTCTTAGGAGTGTTTATGAAGTGGGGGGAAGTGGGATGAGAGAGCTCCAGTCAGTTTATCGCTAGACCTGTCCAAAAGTAGTCTGCGATGAGGTGAGTTTGTGATTGGGATGGTACATTCGTACAATATGCCACCTTTGTTTATGGAAGCCTCCGTGTGAGATGTTAATGTATCTCTGATGCACTCTAAGCTTATAGAGTTGAGATTTGTTTATCATTTGGGTAGTCTTGAAGGATGAGTTCAATAAGTTTGTAGTTCAAAACAGCAAAAGAATGGGCCTTTTGGGGGAGAACCTAACCTAAATGAACCTTAAAGAACACAGGCCACGAAGAAGATCAGAATCACCCGCTCAATAAAGCACCATTGGATGAGTCCTATGAATTAAGTGGAAGTAGCGTTGAGGGGAAGGCAGGCGATCAGGCCATGCAGTAACCGTTGCTTAATTGAGCAGTGAGGAAGGAATCCCCCAATACCACGCTAAGGCTCATGAGGTCTCCTAACCTTGAACTATAAGTTATCTTCAACGCCAATTGGGCGCAACTGAACTTATTCATTAATTAACATTGATAGGTACATTTCACCTATATTTTTTGTAGAATACACTCTGACATCCCATGTGAGTAAGGTGAGGATAACGTGCATATCCTTGTCCTGAAGAAGGAGTCGTTGTACTCCGAAACATGTTGACACTTTCCGGTTGATATACCCTAATACGTATATAATCAACCTCACCCTGCACCTTTTTAATAATACCAGCCGAGGACATAATAAATTCATTTTTTTCCTACGAGCCAGGTATTTTTTAACCTCACTTTTTCACCTCACCTCACTAACTCACATTTCTTCCCTAAGCACACACCCTCACATAGTTCACTACCAAGTGCTCCTACGTAGCCGTGAGTCGTAGCTCGCCGCATTCCGTAGAGGGGTGCGAAGGCCCTGATGATGAAGCATGACACCAAGGGGCCTGTTAGTGTGTGAGGGGCATTTAAACAACACTGTGTGCTCCCCATCACTTTAGGGATCACAACCACTTTTCTGAGTGGATTCCATTTTGTTTAACCTTAAGTGGAAGGGCCACATCACTCAGAAGGAGGCACTATATTTAATCGCCCATAGGATGCCGCACTTGATCAACAGATGATGATAATGGTGTTGGTCTGTGGTGCTCAGTAAGCTTAGTCTACAGCCTTTGAAATGTAAAATATAATAAGTACCAGAGCCCCAAATTTTACAGGAGTACGCCTCTCACGGCTACCACCACCGACTTCCACCATGCTGCTGTATACTGCCTTTGACGCTACCATCTTTTCATCATGCAAATGGTCCAGTTTGGGGAGAGGGAAAAGGCTGGCTTAAGTGACCCACCTCATCCTCTCATGGGCACCCAGTAGAGGATGTGCAGGGCAGAGAATTATTTGATAGCTAACACACGTAGTACACAGGAGCAAAGAAGGCCAGAAGGAGAGAAAATACATCAGGATAGACTAGAAGTGATGCAGCAGCCTATCAGGCATGGGACAAACGTTTTCAATAGCTAATATGACATAATACCAAGACTTAATAACTGATGAGAAAATGAAGGCAGAATATACTATGAGATGTGTTCCCATCAAAAGGAAATGTGAAAATTACTTGATTGGATTTCGAACAAGTGTTACTGAGTCGATGCTGGCTTTTGTGAGTTCTTAAATTCGAAATATAAGATTAGAAGTAACAAAACAAAGCAGAGAGGCGATTGGTCACTCCTACTCTAGATCCATCATGTTATGAAGAAGTCACTAATACCCCTACAGCTTGGAATCCTATCATGTCTTCATCCAGAACAAAGAACACAACTTCCTGCCTCAGGAACTGGGCAAAAGGTGTCTGAGGGACAAGGCATGACAGAGCAGAGCGGGACAGAGCCTGCATGGGTGGAGACAATATTTTCCAGAAGCGGAAGAATAATATAAAAGAGTGGGCAGTATAATAAACAACCATTGGAAAAGCCAATCGGTCTCACCTATGCAAGAGCTATTGGCTTTGCCAATGTATTTTAGCCATGGTGTACATCAGCGTTGCTGCTGTTCAGCGTGGCTAACATTTAGTAATATACAGGAGAGTGGCGTGGAGGAGAATGTTGTAGAATGGCGTGTAATGGAGTGTTGTGGAGTGGAGTTGAGTGGCATGGGGAGTAGAGTGTTGTACAGTGAAGTAGCATAGAGTGGAGTAGAGTGGAGGGGTGTAAAGTGGAGTTGCCTAGAGTGGAGGGTCATAGCGTGGCATAGAGTGAAGTAGAGTAGACTGGAGTGGCATAGCGTAGAGTGGAGTAAAGTGTCTTAGAGTGTTGTGACGTAAAGTGAAGTAGGGTGTCATGTCATAGACTAGAGTGGCATCGAGTGTCATGTTGTAGTGTGGAGGGGCATGTTGTAGAGTAGCATAGAGTGGAGTGTTGTGTTGTTGAGTGGAGTGGAGTGGAGTGGCGTGGCATGTCATAGAGTTGAGTGACTTGGAGTGGCGTGTCATAAAGTGGAGTGGCGTATTGTAGACAGGAGTGGAGTGTTGTAGAATGGAGTGACATGTTGTAGAGTGGAGTGGCAGAGAGCAGAGTATAGTATTGTAATGTGCAGTAGCGTTGTGTGGAGTAAGCATACTGCCATGCAGCCAGCACATTTTCATTTGAAATAACTAGTAAATTTTCACAGACATACCATTTTACTGATAAAAGTATACAGAGCACCGACAATAAGGTGTGGAAATGACAAAACAATTGCTTCATTTGTGTATTCATAATTCTGATATATTCCGAAATGTCAGCAGTTTTTTTTACATTTTGTTGTGTCCTAGAAAACAATTTCCTTTCACAACAAGATTGCCACATACATCCTCTCAGTTTGAAGTCAGAGAGAAATGTAAACACCAAGCTCCCTCAGAAGACAGAGCCTGACATTTGACCTCTGTTTTTGAATAGACAGCAAATGTGACAAAATAAGAACAAGATTTAAAGGCCTGTTTACAGAAAGAGAGCACTCATGGAAAAATGCAGTACATAGGCTATGCTCTACGGTAGGGGCGAACTCAGCATGCGAATGTGAGTTACAAATCACAAAGCTAATTGTAAGTAATGGGAGGAATGCATTCCCAGAGAAGATTTCAGAATATCCCCAAGAACTTGTCCGCAAACCGTAGACTTTGACCTGAAAATAGATTCACATTGCACCATGTTCATCTTATCTGTTCATTCCTGCATCCACGACATAACAGTAATTAGAGGGAGAAACACGTGTTGTGAGGCTGTTGTGCTTGTGGCCAGCATAAGTTGTGCCCCAGGTGCCAAGAGGTTTCTAGCTTCACCAGTGAAGGTGAGTAGGCGCAGTATGCATAATGGTGCATACCTGGGAGACACAGTAGCACCAGTGCAGACACCATCATAGTTCCACCAGAGCAAGAGGCAGGGTCACAGCTGAAAAAGGCACTGGAGATTGTGGGTCAGTGCAGTGGCCATTTTTTCGAAGTTGGCTACTCTGTTGCCAAACCTCTTGAGATCAAGGTGGTCTCATGGGTAACCGGTGCTGCCATCTAGAGGTCACCGTGTCCTATTACTGACTTACAAGATGCCCAGCTGAACAGCCATCTTAATGTTAGGCTCATATGTAAACTATGATTACAAAATAACATGAAAAAATCCAGTGAAGAATAACCAAGAGGCACACAAATAACCGTGTGAAAAAAATTGAACAAAAAAACAAAATTGTGACAGCCATTCCTGAAAGAGGCCGAGATGCAGCTACAGAAAGGTACTATGGGGCATATTATCAAGGGGGTTTATCTCCGCTTTTTTGGCTTTAAAAGCCAAGAAAGCGGAGATAAAATTATCTCCCTATTACCTAGCTGTCGCTAACACCAGTTAGCGACAGCTAGTAGGAGATAGTGACCATCTTGGGCCCCGCTTTGCATGTCAGTGATATTTATCACTAATGACATGCAAAGTGGGCCTGCCAAGAAGTTAGCGACTGGAAACAGTCGCTAACATCGCTATCTCCTATTACCAACTTTTGGAGATATTCGCGCTAAGCGCGAATATCTCCAAAAGTTAACACCTGCCCCTGAGCAGTTCTTAGCCATGTTATCCAATGGGAGGTGGATAACATGGCTAAGAGCATTTGCTCTGTAATGCATGAATATCGCAGACTTTTCAGCGATATTCATGCATTTCGGCCGATTTATATCGCTTAAGAGATAAACCTTGATAATATCTAGGCTCCTAAGCGATAAAAATCGTCGCTACACGGCGATAAAATTATTGCCGCTAAGCTAACCTAGCGATAATTATCGCTAGTTGTTGGTAATATGCCCCAATGTTAGAATGGGATGCTATTGGTCAGAACATAAAAATAAGTGACGTTTTTCAGTTCACTTGAACAATCAAATAGCATCATGCACGGATGTGCCTTACAAGTGGAATATGAAGTCTAAAGGGCATCATGATGAGTTGTATACGTGAAGACTCAATTTACTTTAAACAGGGGGCACGGAAACAGCCAGACAGCCTGACAGAAATACACAACTTCAAATGCAGCCTGCTGGGCACAAAAAAAACAAAAGGTTAAGAAGTAAGAAAAGTAGTAATAAAGCTGTGTCGAACAGTTAACTACATGGAAAATAATGCGCAAGAGATTTCGTTTCAACCGAGTGCCTTACACGTCATCAGATGTCCAAAGTGAGAGGCTCATAAAACTCAACTCCCTCCCAAAGCATGTCACGCCCAGCTGGAGAGAACGAAACAGGATTAGAACCTTTGAATGCTGAGAGCTCCACTGAAGACAATGGAGTAGCTCTGTGGTTATAACTGCTGTTACAAGCTCTGAGATTTAACATTCCAATGTTTGTCTCTTTATTAGAACGTTCTACCATTAGCAGGTGGAATGTTCCAAAAGGCGTATAGCCCATCTGCCCCAGGCTATAACGATTGTTAAATGCCCTCTCACTCGTCATAGACCTTCGTATGCGGGTCCGGCCTATAACTCTGGTTGAGGGGCCTTTAACAACTGGTATAGCCCTCAGTAGCAGGCTATGAGGCTATATTAGAATCAGGGGATAAACAAAAAGTGCAGCTTCTGATTGATCTAGGGGGGCACAATGACGGGCATAACCTACCCATGGTCCTATTTTCGACAAGCTTCCTCTGCCATGGCGCCCTCTGTTCATGATTTGGGAAGTCGTGAGACCACCAGACGTTAGCCTGTGGTGCAAATTCATGTTATAATTGAATCATAGGCGTTTCTGGACTAAAGACTTTCAGTCACACAAGACCACCACCCTTGAGTGCAACACCACCCGAACACCTGGCTGACAATGGCAAGAAATTCCTGATCTGTAAATTTGTGATTTTAGAGTTTATTTGTTTGTATCTCTTCCTTAAGTGACTCTACAACCAGAGCATTTGCAATTTGTTCCTCCTTTCACTCCACTTGTATATATAACTCCAACCACTATTATATGTAGTAGACCTTTGTACCTACTACCATTCCTATGTGATTTTTAGAGTTTATTTGTTTGTATCTCTTCCTTGAGTGACTCTACAACTTGTACATTTGCAATTTTTTCCTCCTTTTACCCCACTTATATATATAACTCCAACCACTAGTATATGTAGTAGACCTTTGTACTTACTACCATTCCTATGTGATTTTAGAGTTTATTTGTTTGTATCTCTTCCTTGAGTGACTCTACAACTGGTACATTTGCAATTTTTCCCCCGTTCTCTCCACTTGTACATTTTATAAAAAAAATTTCTGTTTATATCTCTTATGTAACTCATGTAATCCACAGTCCTTATGTAACGCAACTGGTTCTTTTGTAAAGTGCTCTGACACCTTCGCGTAATATTCCCTCCATATAAAATCACATTAAATAAATAAATAAAAATAAATAAATAAATAACAGAAGGCTGAGAGGAAAAAAAGCTGAAAGAAGCAACCTTTAGCAGTTGCCTTGCAATGTGAACCAGAAATGCCACATCATCAACTCGGCATCCACGGCGGCATGCAAATCAATAAAAAGTGTTGTTAGCAACCTTTTACAATATTGTATCCTTAATATGTGTCATTCAGGGGCTGCTTGCTACAACAACGAAAAGCAAGATTCTCGAAAGTCTATTTTCATTAAGAGAAATTGCTGACAAAGCTAAACATGGTCAGTGACTGGCTGCCGCCCCCTCCCTATGTCCACACCACCCCTGGACACATGAACATGAGACCTGGTTATCTTTGGAAGGCGGGAGGTCACAAGACCCCCCGGCCGTATTTATTAAGAAGCCCCGAGCGCGGGGCACGACTGGTGTGGGGGAGCGTCCAGGGCACAAGAGGGCCACCTGGGCGCTCCCCGCTTCTTTATTCGCGAGGGGCCCGGAGGGGGGTGGCTATGCCCCCCACCCAGCCCCTCCTGCGGCCCGCCCCCGACCCGGATGTCATTCAATGCCATCCGGGTCAGGGAGGGCGCCATCCAGTCGGTGGTAGGGCGCGCCCCAGAAGACACGCCCCACCACCGAGAGGCACGGAGGAAGGGGCGGTCGCCGCACCGCCATGCGGGCGGGGGGGCCAAGAGCCCCCCCTTTTCAGATGATGAGCTGGCCAATGACACAGCATCACACCATGATACATGAAAGACGAGCAAGAGAGAAGGGGTGTCTCATGCACCTTCAGAATGAACACTTGAAACAGAAATGAGACATGTGCGAGGACATTGGAAATATATCACCACAACCTCTTAGGGCAACAGAATCACAAGTTGCATAAAGGACTAAACCCCACCCCCATAACCAAACACCGAAGCACAGACTGCAGCCAGAGTCAAGCTTATCCAGAGAGCATTGCACCACATGCTGATGGGATAAACCAATCACTAATTCCACAACCATCACACCACAGCAGTTGTAGCCAAATATAAACTTGAATGTGGTTTCTTACCCAGAGACAGGAGTGGGTAAGTGCTGTGTTTACTCTGCTCAACAATATCACATGCATTGAAAAACACCAAAGACTTTTATGTTCAAATGTGAAGGGATATGTCATGCCAGAAGTATGTCACTTTTCCCTAAGGAGGAGTAGATGTCATGTTGTGAGGAGGAGGAGCGCACACCCTACTGCATGGAATCCAACCAGGTCCACAGCCAGAACCATGGACACTGTGCTCACATCAGTTATGGCCTCTTTGACCTGGTGCACTCAGCTTAGTTACTGCAGCATAGACATATTCTACACTGAAGCCTTAGAGGGTAGCGGTAGCAAGTCAGCCTGAGGATTGGCGGGGCTGAGGGAGCCAATGGCCCACTGTCAACTTCAACTCTCTGTGGCCCAAGCGGGACCACACCCATTTCAATCGGTGGTGATTATTCTACGCACAAAGGCATTCTAATTGTTTCTTAAGACCACAACTAGTAAATTGGTGCTAAGTAAAGCACCAAGACGATATTGGCTAACGCTGCAGTGAACAAATCGTGTCTTGCATAATAATGGTCTAAAATGTACTACTCCCCTCATCTATGCATTCTATTAAACTGTCATTGCATAATGAACAACACAGTTCTCTTTATTAATTTAGTCTTAAATGCGCTGGTGTGTCTCTTCTGACCTGTAATGATGGTGGACAGTGGCCCCACAGTCCAGAGAGAGGAGTGAGTGTGTGTGCCAAGTCTGCACTTCACTATTTGTCATGGGTCTCATTGGCAGTACTGGTGTTTCTTTTACTATGACACCCTTTTGGGGTATAGCACAGGCACTCACACAGTACTTAGCATTGGCCAGTGTTAATATGATCCTGCTGTGACGCAATCAACCATCCATGGCCCCCTATGTCAGCGTTGTCTTGGTGCCAGGCGATGGGTCTGGGAATGTGGTTGCTTAGTCATGCATCCAGGTGTTCTCTGCCATACTTCAACACCTGGTTCCAGGTCACAGGCAGCATTCGGATGGTCTGGTCTGGCACTGATGACACATGGGGAGAGCACAGAAAGGCACTCAGCTATGCAGACAAAAATGGAAGTGCTTGCTTGCACACATGGCCTTTCTAACATAACCTGCCCGTCTAAATGTAGGCACCACAATGCATCATTACTCATCAGTATTCTGGCCCCCAAAACCGATTCCCTGTGCTCAGCATGGGCAAACATCAACACAAATCAACCACTGCGAAGAGGCATCAAGGCGTGAAGCGCTGGAAGAGAGAAGTGGACGGGGCATTGACCTTCTTATATCTGTGTCCAGGGATTTGAAGCTCTGGAAGAATTTAACCCAGAAGTTAGCATCCTACTAATCAGAGTATTGGAGTCTTTCAATAGATTTGTGTTTACTAGCCTAATCTCAGCACAGTCACACAATACCAACACTAAGCTCCCGCTATCTATCATGTCACGTGTATCATTTGGAGGCGAGCACATGTTCCTGGCGATACATGGTGCATACAGGTTGGCACATCACACATGAGCTATCCTTAGGACTGCTGCCCCATAGGGACACAAAGCATCATTCAGACATGTCAGACAGCTCCACGAGCTTTATGTTAGCCTTTAGCCTCCAGTTTCATTGAGAAAATAGAGTAATATGGAAGTGTCAGGTGTAGTTGCTAAAGCATGGATTCAACTCATAGGTATTATGTGTCCCTACTGAGCGGAATACTGGGAGAGATCTGATGCTGGAAACAGTAAAAAAAGATCAGGCTGAAAACCTTCCTGTACTGTGTCTTGGTACCACCTGCTATGAATTGGCGGTAAGAAGGGAAAATGTTAGCAAAGGAGCAGTTCCTGGCACACCTCTCATGCACAGTACTGCAGCTCGTATGCAATGACGCCATTTGCCCATTCACTCCAAGGTCACAGTGCTAATCAAAGCCCCATTGCCTGATCTGGGCTGTCACAATGGCACATTGATCTGTGCCCAAAGACCTTTGCAACCGGGCCAAACCAGGGCGCTTTGCCCAGCCCCAGCTTAGCCTCCATGCTAAGGCTGAATGTCTCGCCCTTTGTCCCTTTTGAGTTTAGACACAAAGACGTGCCTTGAGATCCTAAGCAAAAGAGTAATGTGGAGACCGACAGTAGTCTATTTCCCATACGTTATGCCACGAAAAGGAGGAATATCTGCTTTACCGTGTGAATGTAAGCAGAAGTCCCCGCATGGTGGCAGGGCAAGTTGAATCACTATAGAAACACTGTTAACATTGCAAGAAGGGATGTAGGCTGCGTGACATCTTTATGCAAAGCACTCCAGTATGGGAGAAGTAAACCGAGGGTATGAAAGCAAAGCGGTGTAAGAGAATGGAAGGATCTGGCACAAGGGGAGGTCACTAAACGAGAGTTCACCTGTGCTGTGGCCCTTGTAGCTTTCCTGAATTTAAGGCTCTGGATAAAATGTTGATCCCCCCAAACAAAATCCCACTATTTTCTTTTTCAAATCTAAACTAGAAAATCAATTAAAGCACCAGCCCTGAGCAGTTCACCTGTTAGCATTGCACTTCCAACTAGAATTTATATTTTGAATAATGTCAGGCTCCCCTGATTCTCTCTGTGAGTGGTGCTCTTGCTCGTAAATCCAGGTTGTCAGTCAGAAGTGTCCAACGTAGGTCCAGGAAGCAAGTGCCAGGCCAGATTTGCCACGGTTGTACATATGGGAACTTTACACATTTAGTTCAGAAGATGGAGGTCAGTGACCAACCATCATGAGTGGGCGGGAGTGTTGGGCTGGATGCGGATGGCTTACAGTGGAAAAGGAAGTGTCCAAGAGTAGGGTTTACAGATCTCTGGTGTAAGATAAAAAAAAGCATTGGCAATGGCAATAGGTCAAGATTATGAATGCTCTGTCAAGCCAGTCCTAAAATACATGTACGTTAATGATTGCCTCCTCTCATTTGTGCTGTTGACATAGAAAAACAACATAAATGATCTAGTTATCTGAAATAACTTTAGCAGAATTACAATGGGATGAGTGTGAGCTGTGGCCCATGCAGCTAAGAGTGGTGGGCCAGGTGTGGGGGGGAGAGGGAGGGGGATTTCGATGGACGATGACGAGGGGAAATTAATGTTGTACTCGTCATCATCCGTCAAACCTCCCCCCCCCCACCCCGTCCACCGCTCTTACCTGCATGGGCCAGGGCTGATGAGTGCCCCTGAAGTACGAACCCTGGCAGCTAGATAAAGAAAACAACCATAGCTGAGTGGAGGGCTAGCACGTTTATTCAGAAGTACACAATGTCTGTCCAATCAAAACATGAACTCCTGACTCCCAACATGTAGGCGGAACTAAAGCCCCTTTTTTGAGGGTTCTCACATAATTGTCTGGTGACAGCTGTGCTGTCAAGCAGGATCATAAAAAAAGGGGGCCCATTTCAGGTCAATATATGGAGCCCCCTGATTATATCCAGGCTGCCTTCCAATGACTGCTGCGTTTTATGCAGGTACCAATTAAATAACATAATATTAAAATGTATGTAGCTGCAAAAAATCATTAATTCTCTGAACAGTGGAATATGGAATTCTGGATTTTAATACCGGTTTCCTCATTTGCCAAAATGTGTGATCCACTGCCCCTCACTTTACTTCACTATGTATCATTTTCCTTTACCGTATAGTTTGAGAGCATTCAGAAGTAATTCAGTTCAGGATCTGTGCTCTACAAAAAACATCACATACATATGGTTAGTATAAAGTAATCTTGCTTTACACTCCATAAAAATATAGGCTATATAAATAGAGAGCACGACATACTAATATGAATGTAACTTGCGCCATTGAAGTAGGCACAAAGGTATTCTCGATGGTATCGTGTTTAAAAAATACTTTCTATAAACGTCACTCATTTCAACAATATTGTATATACTGAGAAATGTTGGAAAATAAATATAGATTTTTTCATTTTAAGGTCTTTATGATCTTTTCAATGACATTTGTTGTGTGGTCTACACCCAGGGCACAAGTCCTAGAAAACAGAAGTGGGGGGACTAACCAGGTTAGGCAGTATCCAAGTGAAATCATGACACGTACATTCACCGCGCATGATGTCACGATGCGTGACATTGCACGTGACATCACAGTAAGTCACCTCACTGGAAGTGACATCACAAGAAGTGACTTCAGATATGAGGACCTCACACATATGTTTATCAGGTATATCATGAGTACATTTAAGTGCATTATGAGATTTAGCAAATGAGATTTGGCGTTGGGGATGTGCCAAACAAATGGCTCAATCCCGACACAAAATCTGGGCCTCTACTAATACATTAATTTCTTTACACACTGCCACAAAGAAATTGGCAACAAGGAGCAACATGGTAGTAGATCTGTTATCCTTAGTTGGTTGCAAAATCTACATTTTAAAATATTTGATTGGGTTAAGGCATCTGCTGTGAAGACAACTCTGGTGGTTAATGCACTTGCTGGAGAGATCTGTGTTTTGTAAAGTCCCAGATTTGAATCAAAGTAGTAGAGAAGGTAAATGTGTCTCCTGCAAAGCACACCATCTAACACGTACATGACAGATTTCTATTTTATGTAGTTAATAAAGCGGGTTAGTGCTTTTAACACAGATGTCCTTTTGTTACATGCAGTTCATAAATTGTAATCCTTCTATAAGACCTCAGTGAGGTATGAAGGACATGTGACTCTTACACCTTGTAACCCTCACTGTCTCATGTAACTCATCTTGTACATTGATTTACACATGCCCATGATTTATTGTCAATGTATAATGTGTAGGTTACGTAAAGAGCTCTGAAACCCTATACTGTGTTGCATAGTGCCATAACAGAAATAAAATAGTGCTATTGTACTCGTTCTTTGTGTAAATACTGGGACAGACCAGCACACCTGACATTCTTACAGTACATGCATCTATTATATACAGGGACTGAACAAAGGCAAAAGCTGACACCCTTAAGTACTGAGTGCTTTTGTTTCCCCCTCCATGGCATTTACATTTAAGTGTGAGCTGCCGGGCCGCCTCCAGTCAGGATATTCAGACAAAAGAAGGCCTGATGGCCCCTTACCTTCGGCCCAGGTGGAGGATAAAAACATCTCCCTTGCAGCCTGCACGTTGCTGCTAGGAATCCAATGCTCAAAGTGTCCCGGTGACTGAAAATTACACCGGGACAAGCTCAGCATATTTCTGTAAATCCCAACTTCTTGGCAGGGAGGACGGCGTCCACCCTGTGAAAAGAGTGGGTGGATGCCATGTACTTGTACCCCCGACTTGTGCCCTGGCTACATCTTTGATAGCTCGATTTCCGTTTTGGCTTAGAGGTGTGGATTGGCCCTTGTGGTGTCTCCTACACCCCTGGTTAGTTCCCTGTGACTCCCCAGGTTTTCAGTGGGCTGGGGTATCATTTTGAATTCTCTCTCTAGGGTCTTAGTTTCTCCAACGCAGCAACATTTTGGGAGTGTGTAGAATGTGGATTTTTTCAGAGTTAAATTGCGCAAACTCGTCCCGAAGCTGAGCTTTATGTGAACACCAGTTACGTTACACAAGGACGCTCTCATTTTAGGTAGGCATGGGGAGATTAAGTGATTTGCCTAGATTCACAGGTTGTTGAGCCGACACAGTGACTCGAACCGGGTTCTCCAACTCCAAAGTCGGCAGCTCTGACCCTTATGCCTCATCCTCTCGAAGCACACCCAGGACGGAATCCCCAGAACACACACATACCCAACATTGACGGAAAAATAATTTTTACGGCAATATGGTGAGGGGTTATAAAAAGGAACACGAGAAGGCCAGATATGAAGGATACGCCCTTCTTGGCGCACTTAGGGACCGCTTTACGTGTGCATGTGTGAGTCAGGCCGGCTCCGGGGCACCCCCGCTCACAGTCGAGGCCGCAGGGCCTGTTCCTCGTCTCCTGGAACTGTCAAGAGTCTGCGGGAACCACTTCAGCAGCACAGACTTAAGGCACGCTGCGCCCGGCCCGTGCAATCTGCACTCACTAGATAATTGTGTTCGCACTTGTATTTCATCTGAACCGGCGCCAGGCTTGGTTTTTAACCCCTTCGCCTCTCATGCTTATAGTTTAGAAACTCTTGACTCTGGAAAAGGTACACCTCCCTGGGATGGCCGCGTGCCCTGAACTTAGCCTGACTATTAGCGTGCTACACTGTGGTTTTACTTCATGCAGTGACGGTTCAAAATAACAATACTCAAAATTCAGCAACGAGACTCAGACCCAGGGGCGGCTGGTGACATTTGAAAGTGGTGAGGCGTAAACTAATTTGCATATTGCACCGCAGCGATCGAGCGCAGCGAGCGAGCCCGAACCACCTTGCATCCATTCATACATCATTCATGCATCCACCCATCTATCCACCCACCCACCCTGCATCCATACATCATTCATTCATGCATCCACCCATCCATCCATCATGCATCCACCCATCATGCATGCATGCATCCATACATCATTCATACATCCACCCATACATCCACCCACCCATACTGCATCCATACATCATTCATTCATGCACCCACCCATCCACCCATCCATCCATCATGCATCCACCCATCATGCATGCATCCATGCATCCACCCATCCATCCACCCATCCACCCACCCTGCATACATCATTCATTCATGCATCCACCCATCCATCCATCATGCATCTGCCCATCATGCATGCATGCATCCATACATCATTCATGCATCCACCCATCCATCCACCCAACCATCCTGCATCCATACATCATTCATTCATGCACCCACCCATCCATCCATCCACCCATCCATCCATCATGCATCCACCCATCATGCATGCATCCATCCATACATCATTCATGCATCCACCCATCCATCCACCCACCCATCCTGCATCCATACATCATTCATTCATGCACTCACCCATCCATCCATCCACCCATCCATCCATCCATCATGCATCCACCCATCATGCAAGCATCCATCCATACATCATTCATGCATCCATCCATCCATCCATCCATCCATCCATCCATCCATCATTCATGCACCCACCCATCCACCCATCCATCCATCATGCATCCACCCATCATGCATGCATCCATGCATCCATCCATACATCCATACATCATTCATGCATTCACCCATCCATCCACCCAACCATCCTGCATCCATACATCATTCATTCATACACCCACCCACCCATCCATCCATCCACCCATCATGCATCCACCCATCATGCATGCATCCATCCATTCATCATTCATGCATCCACCCATCCATCCACCCACCCATCCTGCATCCATACATCATTCATTCATGCACCCACCCATCCATCCATCCACCCATCCATCCATCATGCATCCACCCATCATGCATGCATCCATGCATCCATCCATACATCATTCATGCATCCATCCATCCACCCATCCATCCATCATGCATCCACCCATCATGCATGCATCCACCCATCCATCCACCCATCCTGCATCCATACATCATTCATTCATTCACCCACCCATCCATCCATCCTGCATCCATCATTCATGCATCCATCCACCCATCATGCATGCATCCATCCATGCACCCATCCACCCACCCATCCACCGAACAATCATTAATGCACCCACCCTGCATCCATCCATCATTCATGTATTTTTATGACCATATAAAAATAAATTATGGACTCTAACAAGCCTTTAGGATCGATGTTGAAGGATGTGCCTGTTTACATATTACATCACCCCTATCTTTTTATGCTGGAAACCTTCTACCGCCCATGTATTTGCCATCCTGTAAGCCCTAGGTATGTACTATACAAATTCACATACAAACATACACCAACATGCATGCAATAATAAATGCATATATCATGCTATTCCGCCTCTACCGTTTGTTAACATTTTGAAATGTTATAACCTTAGTTCAAAGAGTACATTATATTTGTGGTGACAGTTGTTAACTCATTTTCTGGAAAATGTTTATAAAATGAAATCTGATGAAGGCTGTTGTTGCAACTATCAAAAAAGAAATTCTGAGAATTTTTACATTTCCAAAACCCCATGCCGTGAAATAAACGGGTGACCTGGAATAGACGCACACATTTCTGCAGCAGATGCTTTAACACACTGAACTATCTCAAGTCATTTGTGCAAGGTAGTTTACTGGAACACCGAAAAACACACACTCTTACCTTGCTGCCGGTCCCGCACACGTCACAGGCTCACAGCGCCCCTGGCCAATCCTGGCGCCAGGGGCACAGGTACCCTCTCGCCCGCAGCACGCCCATTAGGGCTTCTGATGGGCATGCGCAACGCCGCCAAAACACAAGTGCGCATGCGTGGGCACGGGTAAAAATTCACCCTCCGTCCCCACGCATGCGTACTTGTGTTGCCGTCTGTACAATCATGTCAATGAATCAACATGACGCCCGCCCGGCGGTCTGACGTCATGTTGATTCATTGACATGATTGTCATGAGGGAGCTGCGGGCGGCGTCGGGCAGGGGGGGCTACGCCCCCACGCCCCAATGGACGAACCGCGCCTGCTCAGACCCCCAGGGGAGTAGCCAGAAAATTAAAATACCCTCCATTGGTCTATACCTTTAGCCGCAGCCAGCACGAGGCGAACAAACCCGACCCTCCCTAGGAGACTTACCATCACCCATTGAGCATTCATCCATATGTATATCCATCCTTCCAAGGCTCCACCCATATATATATATGTATATATATATATATATATATATATATATATATATATATATATATATATATATATATATATATATATATATATATATATATATATATATCAATCAGAGAACTTGTAAAGCGTGCTACTTACCCGTGAGGGTCTCAAGGCGCTGAGAGGGGGGAGGGGGTGCTGCTACTGCTTGAAGAGCCAGGTCTTGAGGAGCCTTCTGAAGGTGAGCAGGTCTTGGGTCTGCCGTAGATGGGTGGGGAGGGTGTTCCAGGTCTTGGCGGCGAGTAAGGAGAAGTATCTGCCGCCGGAGGTCGTTCGTTGGATGCGCGGGACGGCGGCAAGGGCAAGGATGGTGGAGCGGAGCTGGCGTGTGGGAGTGTAGAAGTTGAGTCGGTCGTTCAGGTAGGCTGGTCTGGTGTTGTGGAGTGCTTTGTGTGCGTGGGTGAGGAGTTTGAAGGTGATCCTCTTGATGACCGGAGCCAGTGCAGGTCTCTTAGGTGGGAGGTGATGTGGCTGCGGCGGGGGACGTTGAGGATCAGTCGGGCTGAGGCGTTCTGGATGCGTTGTAGTCGTCGCAGGTGTTTGGACGGGATTCCTGCGTAGAGTGCGTTGCCGTAGTCCAGCCTGCTGCTGACGAGGGCTTGGGTCACTGTTCTTCTTGTTTCGGTCGGGAAAACTTGTAGATCCTGCGAAGCATGCGGAGGGTGTTGTAGCAGTAGGAGGAGATGGCGTTGACCTGCTTCGACATGGAGAGGGAGGAGTCGAGGATGAATCCTAGGTTGCGTGCATGGTCCGTCGGTGTTGGAGCTTCTCCCAGTGTGGTCGGCCACCAGGAATCGCCCCATGTAGAGGGGGTGGGACCTAAGATGAGGACCTCCGTCTTGTCCGCATTCAGTTTCAGGCGGCTGCTCCTCATCCACCCGGCGATGGCCTTCATTCCCTCGTGGAGGTTGGTTTTGGCGGTGTGCGGGTCCTTGGTGAGGGAGAGGATGAGCTGGGTGTTGTCAGAATAGGAGATGATGTTCAGGTCGTGCTGGCGGGCCACTTGTGCGAGGGGGGCCATGTAGACATTGAACAGGGTTGGGCTGAGGGATGAGCCCTGGGCTACGCCGCAGATAATGTCGGTGGCTTTGGATCGGAAGGGCAGGAGGCGGACTCTCTGGGTTCTGCCGGAGAGGAAGGACGTGGTCCAGTCCAGGGCCTTCTTCTGGATGCCGGCTTCTTGGAGGCGTGTTCTTAGTGTGCAGTGGCAGACCGTGTATAAGGCGGCTGACTGGTCCAGGAGGATGAGGGCTGAAGTTTCGCCGTTGTCGAGCTGGTGCCTGATGTTGTCTATGGCGGCGATGAGGGCAGCTTCGGTGCTGTGGTTGCGTCTGAATCCAGACTGGGATGGGTCTAGGATGTTGTTGTCCTCCAGGTGGCGGGTCAGCTGCATGTTGGCGCTTTTCTCGATGACCTTCGCCGGGAAGGGGAGCAGGGAGATGGGCCGGAAGTTCTTGAGGTCTTTGGGGTCCACCTTGGGTTTCTTGAGGAGGGCGTTGATTTCAGCGTGCTTCCAGCTTTACAGGTATGTTGCTGTGTCGAAGGAGATGTTGATGATCTTCCGTAATTGGGGTGCGATGGTTGCGTCAGCTTTGTTGAAAACGTGGTGTGGGCAGGGGTCTGACGGGGATCCTGAGTGGGTGGAGTTCATGATCTTGTGTTTCTCTTCGTCGTTGACGTGGGACCAGGAGGTCAGCTGGTTGGTGCAGGTGACATTCGGGGTGTGGTTTGTTGTGGTCGGGGCGGATGAGCAGTTGAAGCTGTCGTGGATGTCGGTGATCTTGCGCTGGAAGAAGGTGGCCAGTAAGTTGCACAGATTTTGCGAGGGCGGGATGTTGTTGGTGTTGGCGCTGGGGTTGGAGAGTTCTTTCACTATGTTGAAATGTTCTTTGCTGTTGTGTGCCCTGTTGTCCATTCTGGCTTTGAAGGACGATCTCTTGGCTGTTCTGATGAGGTGGTGAGATCTGGGGACGGCGTCCTTGTGGGCTACGCGGCTGTCTGATGCCTGGTCGTGGAGCCATTTTTTTTCCAGCTTCCGGCATGTTCGTTTGGAGATCTGGAGTTCTTCGGTGAACCAGGCGGCTTTCTTGCTGGGGTGGTTGATGGAGGGTTTCTTGATCGGGCGAGGATGTTGGCGCAGTCATCGATCCACTGTCTGAGATTTCGGGCGGTGGCGTTTGTGTCAGTGGGGTCGGTGGGTGGGTACTGGGCGAGGGTGGTGATCAGCTGATCTTCGGTGACTTTGCTCCAGCAGCGGAGAGGCAGCTGTTGGGTGCGGTGGTGCGTGGTTGGTTTCTTGAAGGTGAAATGGATGCATCGGTGGTCAGTCCAGTGAAGCTCGGTGGTATGGTTAAAGGCAACGTGGGTGCTTGTGGAGAAGGCGGGGTCGAGCGTGTGGCCGGCCGCGTGGGTGGGTTCGGTGACGAGTTGTCGGAGGCTGAGGTTGGCGAGGTTCCGGATCAGGGCGGTTGAGTTGGTGTCGTTGTGGTTCTCGAGGTGGAAGTTCAGGTCCCCCGAGAAGGATGTAGTCCATGGAGGCGAGTGCATGGGTGCTAGCGAGGTCGGCGACGGAGTCGCTGAAGAGGGCTCGGGGTCCGGGGGGGTCTGTAGATGAGTGTTCCTCTGAGGGTGGTGTTGGGGTCGGTGTGGATCCGGAAGTGGAGGTGATCGGCGGAATTGAGGGGGTCGTCTGCGAGGGTGTGGACCTGGAGGGTGGACTTGTGGACGATGGCTATTCCTCCTCCCATCCCGTTGGTGCGGTCTCTGTGGGAGATCTTGTAGCCATCCAGGATGGCTATGGCGATGTCAGGTGCTGAGGAGTCGTTGCACCAGGTCTCGGTCAGGAAGGCAATGTCTGGTTCGAAGGTGTCAGGTAGGTCCCAGAGCTCGACGGCGTGTTTGCGTGCGAGGTGGGTGTTGAGCAGTATGCAACGGAGGTGGTTGGGTCCGGTCCGAGGAGGTTTGGTGGTTCTGTCGCAGGTGAAGTTGCAGGTGTGACAGGAGAAGGGTCCGTGGGTGCCTTTCGGGGTGGCCTTGAAGCAGCGGAGGTCTCGGCCGGTGTTGAGAGCGTGGAGGGTGTTGGCGTCGTATCGCAGTCTGGGGGTGTGGAGAGCGCGGGGTCCAG